>NC_053390.1:620789621-623697121 GCF_905171765.1 Bufo bufo
AGGTCTAACTCCTATTCAACCAAATCTGCACAGTTTTAGCTGGTCAAGTTATTTGTAGTGACCGTCAAAGCAGACTTTTTGTTCTGGGTTGAAAAAGCATTCCCAAATTTGCCATTCTGAAAATAACTAGTTTGTGGTATTTCAGGCCTACTTGAAATCTATCCCAAAAAGAAAATCTTACATTGAAGTTATTGATAGTATCATTCAGAAAAACCTAAGACACACGCTAGCGTGCTGATAGAAGTGTCATTCTGTGATTAAACCTATAACTGTCACACAGCGCAAAAAAAAACAGGTCTCACATCTCTATTCAACCAAATCTGCACAGTTTTAGCTGGTCAAGTTATTTGTAGTGACCGTAAAAGCAGACTTTTTGTTCTGGGTTGAAAAAGCATTCCCAAATTTGCCATTCTGAAAATAACTAGTTTGTGGTATTTCAGGCCTACTTGAAATCTATCCCAAAAAGAAAATCTTACATTGAAGTTATTGATAGTATCATTCAGAAAAACCTAAGACACACGCTAGCGTGCTGATAGAAGTGTCATTCTGTGATTAAACCTATAACTGTCACACAGCGCAAAAAAAAACAGGTCTCACATCTCTATTCAACCAAATCTGCACAGTTTTAGCTGGTCAAGTTATTTGTAGTGACCGTCAAAGCAGACTTTTTGTTCTGGGTTGAAAAAGCATTCCCAAATTTGCCATTCTGAAAATAACTAGTTTGTGGTATTTCAGGCCTACTTGAAATCTATCCCAAAAAGAAAATCTTACATTGAAGTTATTGATAGTATCATTCAGAAAAACCTAAGACACACGCTAGCGTGCTGATAGAAGTGTCATTCTGTGATTAAACCTATAACTGTCACACAGCGCAAAAAAAAACAGGTCTCACATCTCTATTCAACCAAATCTGCACAGTTTTAGCTGGTCAAGTTATTTGTAGTGACCGTCAAAGAAGACTTTTTGTTCTGGGTTGAAAAAGCATTCCCAAATTTGCCATTCTGAAAATAACTAGTTTGTGGTATTTCAGGCCTACTTGAAATCTATCCCAAAAAGAAAATCTTACATTGAAGTTATTGATAGTATCATTCAGAAAAACCTAAGACACACGCTAGCGTGCTGATAGAAGTGTCATTCTGTGATTAAACCTATAACTGTCACACAGCGCAAAAAAAAAACAGGTCTCACATCTCTATTCAACCAAATCTGCACAGTTTTAGCTGGTCAAGTTATTTGTAGTGACCGTCAAAGCAGACTTTTTGTTCTGGGTTGAAAAAGCATTCCCAAATTTGCCATTCTGAAAATAACTAGTTTGTGGTATTTCAGGCCTACTTGAAATCTATCCCAAAAAGAAAATCTTACATTGAAGTTATTGATAGTATCATTCAGAAAAACCTAAGACACACGCTAGCGTGCTGATAGAAGTGTCATTCTGTGATTAAACCTATAACTGTCACACAGCGCAAAAAAAACAGGTCTCAACATTCTATTCAACAAATCTGCACAGTTTTAGCTGGTCAAGTTATTTGTAGTTGACCGTCAAAGCAGACTTTTTGTTCTGGGTTTGAAAAAGCATTCCCAAATTTGCCATTCTGAAAATAACTAGTTTGTGGTATTTCAGGCCTACTTGAAAATCTATCCCAAAAAAGAAAATCTTACATTGAAGTTATTGATAGTATCATTCAGAAAAACCTAAGACACACGCTAGCGTGCTGATAGAGTGTCATTCTGTGATTAAACCTATAACTGTCACACAGCGCAAAAAAAAACAGGTCTCACATCTCTATTCAACCAAATCTGCACAGTTTTTAGCTGGTCAAGTTATTTGTAGTGACCGTCAAAGCAGACTTTTTGTTTCTGGGTTGAAAAAGCATTCCCAAATTTGCCATTCTGAAAATAACTAGTTTGTGGTATTTCAGGCCTACTTGAAATCTTATCCCAAAAAGAAAATCTTACATTGAAGTAATGATAGTGTCATTCAGAAAAACCTAAGACACACGCTAGCGTGCTGATAGAAGTGTCATTCTGTGATTAAACCTATAACTGTCACACAGCGCAAAAAAAAACAGGTCTCACATCTCTATTCCAACCAAATCTGCACAGTTTTAGCTGGTCAAGTTATTTGTAGTGACCGTAAAAGCAGACTTTTTTTCTGGGTTGAAAAAGCATTCCCAAATTTGCCATCTGAAAATAACTAGTTTGTGGTATTTGAGGCCTACTTGAAATCTATCCCAAAAAGAAAATCTTACATTGAAGTAATTGATAGTGTCATTCAGAAAAACCTAAGACACACGCTAGCGTGCTGATAGAAGTGTCATTCTGTGATTAAACCTATAACTGTCACACAGCGCAAAAAAAACAGGTCTCACATCTCTATTCTACCAAATCTGCACAGTTTTAGCTGGTCAAGTTATTTGTAGTGACCGTCAAAGCAGACTTTTTGTTCTGGGTTGAAAAAGCATTCCCAAATTTGCCATTCTGAAAATAACTAGTTTGTGGTATTTGAGGCCTACTTGAAATCTATCCCAAAAAGAAAATCTTACATTGAAGTTATGATAGTGTCATTCAGAAAAACCTAAGACACACACGCTAGCGTGCTGATAGAAGTGTCA
This sequence comes from Bufo bufo, assembly GCF_905171765.1. Taxonomy (NCBI): domain Eukaryota; kingdom Metazoa; phylum Chordata; class Amphibia; order Anura; family Bufonidae; genus Bufo; species Bufo bufo. The sequence continues at coordinate 620,792,234 of NC_053390.1, forward strand.
TTCTGTGATTAAACCCTATAACTGTCACACAGCGCAAAAAAAAACAGGTCTCACATCTCTATTCAACCAAATCTGCACAGTTTTAGCTGGTCAAGTTATTTGTAGTGACCGTCAAAGCAGACTTTTTGTTCTGGGTTGAAAAAGCATTCCCAAATTTGCCATTCTGAAATAACTAGTTTGTGGTATTTCAGGCCTACTTAAAATCTATCCCAAAAAGAAAATCTTACATTGAAGTATTGATAGTATCATTCAGAAAAACCTAAGACACACGCTAGCGTGCTGATAGAAGTGTCATTCTGTGATTAACCTATAACTGTCACACAGCGCAAAAAAAAACAGGTCTCACATCTCTATTCAACCAATCTGCACAGTTTTAGCTGGTCAAGTTATTTGTAGTGACCGTAAAAGCAGACTTTTTGTTCTGGGTTGAAAAAGCATTCCCAAATTTGCCATTCTGAAAATAACTAGTTTGTGGTATTTCAGGCCTACTTGAAATCTATCCAAAAAGAAAATCTTACATTGAAGGTATTGATAGTATCATTCAGAAAAACCTAAGACACACGCTAGCGTGCTGATAGAAGTGTCATTCTGTGATTAAACCTATAACTGTCACACAGCGCAAAAAAAAACAGGTCTCACATCTCTATTCAACCAAATCTGCACAGTTTTAGCTGGTCAAGTTATTTGTAGTGACCGTAAAAGCAGACTTTTTGTTCTGGGTTGAAAAAGCATTCCCAAATTTGCCATTCTGAAAATAACTAGTTTGTGGTATTTTAGGCCTACTTGAAATCTATCCCAAAAAGAAAATCTTACATTGAAGTTATTGATAGTATCATTCAGAAAAACCTAAGACACACGCTAGCGTGCTGATAGAAGTGTCATTCTGTGATTAAACCTATAACTGTCACACAGCGCAAAAAAAAAACAGGTCTCACATCTCTATTCAACCAAATCTGCACAGTTTTAGCTGGTCAAGTTATTTGTAGTGACCGTAAAAGCAGACTTTTTGTTCTGGGTTGAAAAAGCATTCCCAAATTTGCCATTCTGAAAATAACTAGTTTGTGGTATTTCAGGCCTACTTGAAATCTATCCCAAAAAGAAAATCTTACATTGAAGTTATTGATAGTGTCATTCAGAAAAACCTAAGACACACGCTAGCGTGCTGATAGAAGTGTCATTCTGTGATTAAACCTATAACTGTCACACAGCGCAAAAAAAAAACAGGTCTCACATCTCTATTCAACCAAATCTGCACAGTTTTAGCTGGTCAAGTTATTTGTAGTGACCGTCAAAGCAGACTTTTTGTTCTGGGTTGAAAAAGCATTCCCAAATTTGCCATTCTGAAAATAACTAGTTTGTGGTATTTCAGGCCTACTTGAAATCTATCCCAAAAAGAAAATCTTACATTGAAGTTATTGATAGTATCATTCAGAAAAACCTAAGACACACGCTAGCGTGCTGATAGAAGTGTCATTCTGTGATTAAACCTATAACTGTCACACAGCGCAAAAAAAAACAGGTCTCACATCTCTATTCAACCAAATCTGCACAGTTTTAGCTGGTCAAGTTATTTGTAGTGACCGTCAAAGCAGACTTTTTGTTCTGGGTTGAAAAAGCATTCCCAAATTTGCCATTCTGAAAATAACTAGTTTGTGGTATTTCAGGCCTACTTGAAATCTATCCCAAAAAGAAAATCTTACATTGAAGTTATTGATAGTATCATTCAGAAAAACCTAAGACACACGCTAGCGTGCTGATAGAAGTGTCATTCTGTGATTAAACCTATAACTGTCACACAGCGCAAAAAAAAACAGGTCTCACATCTCTATTCAACCAAATCTGCACAGTTTTAGCTGGTCAAGTTATTTGTAGTGACCGTCAAAGCAGACTTTTTGTTCTGGGTTGAAAAAGCATTCCCAAATTTGCCATTCTGAAAATAACTAGTTTGTGGTATTTCAGGCCTACTTGAAATCTATCCCAAAAAGAAAATCTTACATTGAAGTTATTGATAGTGTCATTCAGAAAAACCTAAGACACACGCTAGCGTGCTGATAGAAGTGTCATTCTGTGATTAAACCTATAACTGTCACACAGCGCAAAAAAAAAACAGGTCTCACATCTCTATTCAACCAAATCTGCACAGTTTTAGCTGGTCAAGTTATTTGTAGTGACCGTAAAAGCAGACTTTTTGTTCTGGGTTGAAAAAGCATTCCCAAATTTGCCATTCTCAAAATTGTGGTGAACGGGAACAATGAGGAAAACATCTAATAAGGGACGCGGACGTGGACATGGTCGTGGTGGTGTTAGTGGACCCTCTGGTGCTGGGAGAGGACGTGGCCGTTCTGCCACAGCCACACGTCCTAGTGAACCAACTACCTCAGGTCCCAGTAGCCAGCAGAATTTACAGCGATATTTGGTGGGGCCCAATGCCGTTCTAAGGATGGTAAGGCCTGAGCAGGTACAGGCATTAGTCAATTGGGTGGCCGACAGTGGATCCAGCACGTTCACATTATCTCCCACCCAGTCTTCTGCAGAAAGCGCACAGATGGCGCATGAAAACCAAGCCCATCGGTCTGTCACATCACCCCCATGCATATCAGGGAAACTGTCTGAGCCTCAAGTTATGCAGCAGTCTCTTATGCTGTTTGAAGACTCTGCTGCCAGGGTTTCCCAAGGGCATCCACCTAGCCCTTCCCCAGGGGTGGAAGAGATAGAATGCACTAACGCACAACCACTTATTTTTCCTGATGATGAGGACATGGGAATACCACCTCAGCACGTCTCTGATGATGACGAAACACAGGTGCCAACTGCTGCGTCTTTCTGCAGTGTGCAGACTGAACAGGAGGTCAGGGATCAAGACTGGGTGGAAGACGATGCAGGGGACGATGAGGTCCTAGACCCCACATGGAATGAAGGTCGTGCCACTGACTTTCACAGTTCGGAGGAAGAGGCAGTGGTGAGACCGAGCCAACAGCGTAGCAAAAGAGGGAGCAGTGGGAAAAATCAGAACACCCGCCGCCAAGAGACTCCGCCTGCTACTGACCGCCGCCATCTGGGACCGAGCACCCCAAAGGCAGCTTCAAGGAGTTCCCTGGCATGGCACTTCTTCAAACAATGTGCTGACGACAAGACCCGAGTGGTTTGCACGCTGTGCCATCAGAGCCTGAAGCGAGGCATTAACGTTCTGAACCTTAGCACAACCTGCATGACCAGGCACCTGCATGCAAAGCATGAACTGCAGTGGAGTAAACACCTTAAAAACAAGGAAGTCACTCAGGCTCCCCCTGCTACATCTTCTGCTGCTGCCGCCTCGGCCTCTTCTGCTGCTGCTGCCGCCGCCTCGGCCTTTCCTCCGCCTCTGGAGGAACGTTGGCACCTGCCGCCCAGCAAACATGGGATGTACCACCAACACCACCACCTGCGTCACCAAGCATCTCAACCATGTCACACGGCAGCGTTCAGCTCTCCATCTCACAAACATTTGAGAGAAAGCGTAAATTCTCACCTAGCCACCCTCGATCCCTGGCCCTGAATGCCAGCATTTCTAAACTACTGGCCTATGAAATGCTGTCATTTAGGCTGGTGGACACACACAGCTTCAAACAGCTCATGTCACTTGCTGTCCCACAGTATGTTGTTCCCAGCCGCCACTACTTCTCTAAGAGAGCCGTGCCTTCCCTGCACAAACAAGTGTCCGATAAAATCAAGTGTGCACTGCGCAACGCCATCTGTGGCAAGGTCCACCTAACCACAGATACGTGGACCAGTAAGCACGGCCAGGGACGCTATATCTCCCTAACTGCACACTGGGTAAATGTAGTGGCGGCTGGGCCCCACGCGGAGAGCTATTTGGCGCACGTCCTTCCGCCGCCAAGGATCGCAGGGCAACATTCTTTGCCTCCTGTCTCCTCCTCCTCCTACTCAGCTTCCTCCTCCTCTTCTTCCACCTGCTCATCCAGTCAGCCACACACCTTCACCACCAACTTCAGCACAGCACGGGGTAAACGTCAGCAGGCCATTCTGAAACTCATATGTTTGGGGGACAGGCCCCACACCGCACAGGAGTTGTGGCGGGGTATAGAACAACAGACCGACGAGTGGTTGCTGCCGGTGAGCCTCAAGCCCGGCCTGGTGGTGTGCGATAATGGGCGAAATCTCGTTGCAGCTCTGGGACTAGCCGGTTTGACGCACATCCCTTGCCTGGCGCATGTGCTGAATTTGGTGGTGCAGAAGTTCATTCGCAACTACCCCGACATGTCAGAGCTGCTGCATAAAGTGCGGGCCGTCTGTTCGCGCTTCCGGCGTTCACACCCTGCCGCTGCTCGCCTGTCTGCGCTACAGCGTAACTTCGGCCTTCCCGCTCACCGCCTCATATGCGACGTGCCCACCAGGTGGAACTCCACCTTGCATATGCTGGACAGACTGTGCGAGCAGCAGCAGGCCATAGTGGAGTTTCAGCTGCAGCACGCACGGGTCAGTCGCACTGCGGATCAGACCCACTTCACCACCAATGACTGGGCCTCCATGCGAGACCTGTGTGCCCTGTTGCGCTGTTTCGAGTACTCCACCAACATGGCCAGTGGCGATGACGCCGTTATCAGCGTTACAATACCACTTCTATGTCTCCTTGAGAAAACACTTAGGGCGATGATGGAAGAGGAGGTGGCCCAGGAGGAAGAGGAGGAAGAGGGGTCATTTTTAGCACTTTCAGGCCAGTCTCTTCAAAGTGACTCAGAGGGAGGTTTTTTGCAACACCAGAGGCCAGGTACAAATGTGGCCAGACAGGGCCCACTACTGGAGGACGAGGAGGACGAGGATGAGGAGGAGGTGGAGGAGGATGAGGATGAAGCATGTTCACAGCGGGGTGGCACCCAAAGCAGCTCGGGCCCATCACTGGTGCGTGGCTGGGGGGAAACACAGGACGATGACGATACGCCTCCCACAGAGGACAGCTTGTCCTTACCTCTGGGCAGCCTGGCACACATGAGCGACTACATGCTGCAGTGCCTGCGCAACGACAGCAGAGTTGCCCACATTTTAACGTGTGCAGACTACTGGGTTGCCACCCTGCTGGATCCCCGGTACAAAGACAATGTGCCCACCTTACTTCCTACACTGGAGCGTGATAGGAAGATGCGCGAGTACAAGCGCACGTTGGTAGACGCGCTACTGAGAGCATTCCCAAATGTCACAGGGGAACCAGTGGAAGCCCAAGGCGAAGGCAGAGGAGGAGCAAGAGGTCGCCAACGCAGCTGTGTCACGGCCAGCTCCTCTGAGGGCAGGGTTAGCATGGCAGAGATGTGGAAAAGTTTTGTCACCACGCCACAGCTAACTGCACCACCTCCTGATACGGAACGTGTTAGCAGGAGGCAACATTTCACTAACATGGTGGAACAGTACCTGTGCACACCCCTCCACGTACTGACTGATGGTTCGGCCCCATTCAACTTCTGGGTCTCCAAATTGTCCACGTGGCCAGAGCTAGCCTTTTATGCCTTGGAGGTGCTGGCCTGCCCGGCGGCCAGCGTTTTGTCTGAACGTGTATTCAGCACGGCAGGGGGCGTCATTACAGACAAACGCAGCCGCCTGTCTACAGCCAATGTGGACAAGCTGACGTTCATAAAAATGAACCAGGCATGGATCCCACAGGACCTGTCCATCCCTTGTGCAGATTAGATATTAACTACCTCCCCTTAACAATATATTATTCTACTCCAGGGCACTTCCTCATTCAATACTATTTTTAATTTCATTTTACCATTATATTGTGGGGCAACCCAAAGTTGAATGAACCTCTCCTCTGTCTGGGTGCCGGGGCCTAAATGTGTGACAGTGGCCTGTTCCAGTGGTGGGTGACGTGAAGCCTGATTCTCTGCTATGACATGAAGACAGATTCTGTGCTGACATAAGGCCAGATTCTCTGTTACGGGACCTCTCTCCTCTGCCTGGGTGCCTGGGCCTAAATGTGTGACAGTGGCCTGTTCCAGTGGTGGGTGACGTGATGCCTGATTCTCTGCTATGACATGAAGACAGATTCTGCGCTGACATAAGGCCAGATTCTCTGTTACAGGACCTCTCTCCTCTGTCTGGGTGCCGGGGCCTAAATGTGTGACAGTGGCCTGTTCCAGTGGTGGGTGACGTGAAGCTGATTCTCTGCTATGACATGAAGACAGATTCTGCGCTGACATAAGGCCAGATTCTCTGTTACGGGACCTCTCTCCTCTGCCTGGGTGCCTGGGCCTAAATGTGTGACAGTGGCCTGTTCCAGTGGTGGGTGACGTGAAGCCTGATTCTCTGCTATGACATGAATACAGATTCTGCGCTGACATAAGGCCAGATTCTCTGTTACGGGACCTCTCTCCTCTGCCTGGGTGCCTGGGCCTAAATGTGTGACAGTGGCCTGTTCCAGTGGTGGCTGACGTGAAGCCTGATTCTCTGCTATGACATGAAGACAGATTCTGCTGCTGACATAAGGCCAGATTCTCTGTTACGGGACCGCTCTCCTCTGTCTGGGTGCCGGGGCCTAAATGTGTGACAGTGGCCTGTTCCAGTGGTGGGTGACGTGAAGCCTGATTCTCTGCTATGACATGAAGACAGATTCTGCGCTGACATAAGGCCAGATTCTCTGTTACGGGACCTCTCTCCTCTGCCTGGGTGCCTGGGCCTAAATGTGTGACAGTGGCCTGTTCCAGTGGTGGGTGACGTGAAGCCTGATTCTCTGCTATGACATTAAGACAGATTCTGTGCTGACATAAGGCCAGATTCTCTGTTACGGGACCGCTCTCCTCTGCCTGGGTGCCTGGGCCTAAATGTGTGACAGTGGCCTGTTCCAGTGGTGGGTGACGTGAAGCCTGATTCTCTGCTATGACATGAAGACAGATTCTGTGCTGACATAAGGCCAGATTCTCTGTTACGGACATCTCTCCTCTGCCTGGGTGCCTGGGCCTAAATGTGTGACAGTGGCCTGTTCCAGTGGTGGGTGACGTGAAGCCTGATTCTCTGCTATGACATGAAGACAGATTCTGCGCTGACATAAGGCCAGATTCTCTGTTACGGGACCGCTCTCCTCTGTCTGGGTGCCGGGGCCTAAATGTGTGACAGTGGCCTGTTCCAGTGGTGGGTGACGTGAAGCCTGATTCTCTGCTATGACATGAAGACTGATTCTGCGCTGACATAAGGCCAGATTCTCTGCTATGGCATGAAGAGACTGATTCTCTGCTGACATGAAGCCAGATTCTTTGCTATGGCATGAAGAGACTGATTCTCTGCTGACGTGAAGCCAGATTCTCTGCTATGGGACCTCTGTCCAATTGATATTGGTTCAATTTTTATTTTTTTAATTTTAATTTTAATTCATTTCCCTATCCACATTTGTTTGCAGGGGATTTAACTACATGTTGCTGCCTTTTGCAGCCCTCTAGCTCTTTCCTGGGCTGTTTTACAGCCTTTTTAGTGCCCAAAGTTCGGGTCCCCATTGACTTCAATGGGGTTCGGGTTCGGGACAAGTTCGGGTCTGGGTTCGGATCCCGAACCCGAACATTTCCGGGAAGTTCGTCCGAACTTCTCGAACCCGAACATCCAGGTGTTCGCTCAACTCTACATTTAACCATCAACAGTCTGGTTATTTTTTGGCCATATACTACAGGCTCAGCCTGCAGCTGAGCCTGTGTCACCGAAGTGCATTTAACCATCAACAGTCTGATTATTTTTTGGCCATATACTACATCTGGTTGCAGGCTGAGCCTGTGTCACCCAAGTGCATTTAACCATCAACAGTCTGGTTATTTTTTGGCCATATACTACATCAGCTGCAGGCTGAGCCTGTGTCACCGAAGTGCATTTAACCATCAACAGTTTGATTATTTTTTGGCCATATACTACATCTGGTGCAAGGCTGAGCCTGTGTTACCCAAGTGCATTTAACCATCAACAGTGTGGTTATTTTTTGGCCATATACTACATCAGGGGCAATTTAGAGCCTGTCACCCAGCGCCTAAAAAATAGACCTGACATTTCTATTCAACCAAATCTGTACTGTTTTAGCTGGTCAAGTTATTTGTAGCGACCGTAAAAGCCCTTTTTTTTCTGGGTTGAAAAGCTATTCCCAAATTTGCCATTCTCAAAAAACTAGTTTCTGGTATTTGAGGCCTTTTTGAAATCTATCCCAAAAAGGATATCTTACATTGAAGGTACTGATAGTGTCATTCAGAAAAACCTAAGACACACGCTACCGTGCAGATAGAAGTCTGATTCTGAGATTAAACCTTAACCTGTCACACAGTGCAAAAAAAAACGGGTCTCACATTTCTATTCAAGCAAATCTGTACTGTTTTAGCTGGTCAAGTTATTTGTAGCGACCGTAAAAGCCCTTTTTTTTCTGGGTTTGAAAAACTATTCCCAAATTTGCCATTCTCAAAATAACTAGTTTATGGTATTTGAGGCCTACTTGAAATCTATCCCAAAAAGGATATCTTACATTGAAGTTACTGATAGTGTCATTCAGAAAAACCTAAGACACACGCTACCGTGCAGATAGAATCTGATTCTGAGATTAAACCTTAACCTGTCACACAGTGCAAAAAGAAACAGGTCTCACATTTCTATTCAAGCAAATCTGTACTGTTTTAGCTGGTCAAGTTATTTGTAGTGACCGTAAAAGCACACTTTTTTTTCTGGGTTGAAAACCTATTCCCAAATTTTCCATTCTCAAAATAACTAGTTTCTGGTATTGGAGGCCTACTTGAAATCTATCCCAAAAAGGATATCTTACATTGAAGGTACTGATAGTGTCATTCAGAAAAACCTAAGACACACGCTACCGTGCAGATAGAAGACTGATTCTGAGATTAAACCTCTAACCTGTCACACAGTGCAACAAAAAAACAGGTCTCACATTTCTATTTAAGCAAATCTGTACTGTTTTAGCTGGTCAAGTTATTTGTAGTGACCGTAAAAGCACACTTTTTTTTCTGGGTTGAAAAACTATTCCCAAATTTGCCATTCTCAAATAACTAGTTTCTGGTATTGGAGGCCTACTTGAAATCTATCCCAAAAAGATATCTTACATTGAAGGTACTGATAGTGTCATTCAGAAAACCCTAAGACACACGCTACCGTGCTGATAGAAGTCTGATTCTGAGATTAAACCTTACCTGTCACACAGTGCAAAAAAAAAACAGGTCTCACATTTCTAATTCAAGCAAATCTGTACTGTTTTAGCTGGTCAAGTTATTTGTAGTGACCGTAAAAGCACACTTTTTTTTCTGGGTTGAAAAACTATTCCCAAATTTGCCATTCTCAAAATGACTAGTTTCTGGTATTTGAGGCCTACTTGAAATCTATCCCAAAAAGGATATCTTACATTGAAGGTACTGATAGTGTCATTCAGAAAAACCTAAGACACACGCTACCGTGCAGATAGAAGTCTGATTCTGAGATTAAACCTTAACCTGTCACACAGTGCAAAAAAAAACAGGTCTCACATTTCTATTCAAGCAAATCTGTACTGTTTTAGCTGGTCAAGTTATTTGTAGTGACCGTAAAAAGCACACTTTTTTTTCTGGGTTTGAAAAACTATTCCCAAATTTGCCATTCTCAAACAACTAGTTTCTGGTATTGGAGGCCTACTTGAAATCTATCCCAAAAAGGATATCTTACATTGAAGGTACTGATAGTGTCATTCAGAAAAACCTAAGACACACGCAACCGTGCAGATAGAAGTCTGATTCTGAGATTAAACCTTAACCTGTCACACAGTGCAAAAAAAAACAGGTCTCACATTTCTATTCAATGGTCTGACGGCGTGCTCACTCCAAGGTCATGGAAGTCACGCCTGCGGCCACCCCGTTCTCCGAGGGATATGTCCTGAAATCCAGCTGAAAGCTGCAGAACATCAGTCGGAGGTCTCTCCACTACTGGCGGGCCTCTCTGGCGCCCTCTTCCCACAAGCAAAGGCTCGGCTGGTGGCTGCTGGGGTCTTTCAATGCGTCTAGGTTCTTGAGCCTCTTGCTCCTGTCCAGGCTGTCCTTGGCTGGGCTGCCCCCCTGGCACGTGCTCTTCCGCGGGCTCTGGCTCGTCCACTTCATCTTCTATTCTGAGAGGATATAAAACCGCTAATAAGGTCAATCTGCCGCCCAGCAGCTCCGCCGTGGCACAATCACCTCAGAACTCGCACACTGGTGACTTTAGGTATCTTCACTGGTCACTTGAGCAGAATGATGACATCCGAGTCACGGCACCAAATGTAACCCTCTTTTCCTTGCACCATCTGCGACACCTCCAGCTTTCACACTCACTCGGTCACCAGCTCCTCCAGGCATAAACTCTAAGTGGACTCTAAGGGACGGACACTCAGGTCTTCTGTGGTTTTTAAAGCTTTATTGAGGTGGAGTGCACTTGGCTGGAGCCTGTAATACAACAGGGAAACACTTCACTATGTGGTATACAGCCAGGTCACCAGCCCACCTATATCATAACAGGCAGTCATTATATTACATTCCCACATACATGTTACAGGATATAACAAAGCATACAGAAAATGAACAAGAGAAAATCATTTACAAAGATATTGCAGCAGGGTGACCTGGAATACAGCATGTCTTGCAGCCATTTTAGGAAGAACACATGGCTCTCTAACTGTACATCATCTACTCAGCCTAGCATTTGCTGCAGGGTTTAAAGGCTGCTAAAAAACATACAGTCACCCTCTTTACATTCTACAGAACTATTATGGGTATATATTATAACTTTTTACAATAGATAAATGAACTTTAGCTTAAGAGAACTTAGACAGAGATCCTACCTCCTTCACAGTAAATGTCTGCAGAGAATCTGGCTTCATGTCAGCACCAGAATAAGTCTTCATGTCATAGCAGAGAATCAGGCTTCACGTCACCCACCACTGGAACAGGCCACTGTCACACATTTAGGCCCCGGCACCCAGACAGAGGAGAGCGGTCCCGTAACAGAGAATCTGGCCTTATGTCAGCGCAGAATCTGTCTTCATGTCATAGCACAGAATCAGGCTTCACGTCACCCACCACTGGAACAGGCCACTGTCACATATTTAGGCCCAGGCACCAAGTGAGTGGTGTAGTACAGTCGATATGAACCACATGAAGTTTCACCAAATATCCAGTCTGCAGCTTTGCAATAGGGTCATACCAATATACAGGAGCTGCAGCAATGATCACTTGTTAAATATAGTTCCATATATTCATAAGCTGTTAGCAGAGAGTCAGGACATGCTAAATAAACCTCTTCAAATGTGCTATTAGATAACTGAGGAAAGTTTTAACAGACAGAGTCTTTACAGTGGACTCTTCCAGAAAGCCCCCTGTGTATTCTGCTACTTGGTTTGGTCTCCTCAGTGCAGACATTTACTGTGAAGGAGGTAGGATCTCTGTCTAAGTTCTCTAAAGCTAAAGTTCATTTATCTATTGTAAAAAGTTATAATATATACCCATAATAGTTCTGTAGAATATAAAGAGGTGACTGTATGTTTTTTAGCAGCCTTTAAACCCTGCAGCACATGCTAGGCTGAGTAGATGATGTACAGTTAGAGAGCCATGTGTTCTCCTAAAATGGCTGCAAGACATGCTGTATTCCAGGTCACCCTGCTGCAATATCTTTGTAAATGATTTTCTCTTGTTCATTTTTCTGTATGCTTTGATATATCCTGTAACATGTATGTGGGATTGTAATATAATGACTGCCTGTTATGATATAGGTGGGCTGGTGACCTGGCTGTATACCACATAGTGGCAGTGTTTCCCTGTTGTATTACAGGCTCCAGCCAAGTGCACTCCACCTCAATAAAGCTTTAAACCACAGAAGACCTGAGTGTCGTCCCTTAGAGTCCACTTAGAGTTTATGCCTGGAGGAGCTGGTGACCGAGTGAGTGTGAAAGCTGGAGGTGTCGCAGATGGTGCAAGGAAAAGAGGGTTACATTTGGTGCCGTGACTCGGATGTCATCATTCTGCTCAAAAGTGACCAGTGAAGATACCTAAGTCACCAGTGTGCGAGTTCTGAGGTAATTGTGCCACGGCGGAGCTGCTAGGCGGCAGATTGACCTTATTAGCGGTTTATATCCTCTCAGGAATAGAAGATGAGTGGACAAGCCAGAGCCCGCGGAAAGAGCACGTGCCAGGGGGCAGCCCAGCCAAGGACAGCCTGGACAGGAGCAAGAGGCTCAAGAACCTAGACGCATTGAAAGACCCCCAGCAGCCACCAGCCGAGCCTTTGCTTGTGGGAAAAGGGCGCCAGAGAGGCCCGCCAGTAGTGGAGAGACCTCCGACTAATGTTCTGCAGCTTTCAGCTGGATTTAAGGACATATCCCTCGGAGAACGGGGTGGCCGCAGGCGTGACTTCCATGACCTTGGAGTGAACACCCGGCAGACCATTGAATAGAAATGTGAGACCTGTTTTTTTTTTGCACTGTGTGACAGGTTAAGGTTTAATCACAGAATCAGACTTCTATCTGCACGGTAGCGTGTGTCTTAGGTTTTTCTGAATGACACTATCAGTACCTTCAATGTAAGATCCTTTTTGGGAGAGATTTCAAGTAGGCCTCTAATACCAGAAACTAGTTATTTTGAGAATGGCAAATTTGGGAATAGTTTTTCAACCCAGAAAAAAAAGGGCTTTTACGGTCGCTACAAATAACTTGACCAGCTAAAACAGTACAAATTTGCTTGAATAGAAATGTGAGACTGTTTTTTTTTGCACTGTGTGACAGGTTAAGGTTTAATCTCAGAATCAGACTTCTATCTGCACTGTAGCGTGTGTCTTAGGTTTTTCTGAATGACACTATCAGTACCTTCAATGTAAGATATCCTTTTTGGGATAGATTTCAAGTAGGCCTCAAATACCAGAAACTAGTTATTTTGAGAATGGCAAATTTGGGAATAGTTTTTCAACCAGAAAAAAAAGTGTGCTTTTACGGTCACTACAAATAACTTGACCAGCTAAAACAGTACAGATTTGCTTGAATAGAAATGTGAGACCTGTTTTTTTTTGCACTGTGTGACAGGTTAAGGTTTAATCTCAGAATCAGACTTTTATCTGCACGGTAGCGTGTGTCTTAGGTTTTTCTGAATGACACTATCAGTACCTTCAATGTAAGATATCCTTTTTGGGATAGATTTCAAGTAGGCCTCAAATACCAGAAACTAGTTATTTTGAGAATGGCAAATTTGGGAATAGTTTTTCAACCCAGAAAAAAAAAAGTGCTTTTACGGTCGCTACAAATAACTTGACCAGCTAAAACAGTACAGATTTGCTTGAATAGAAATGTGAGACCTGTTTTTTTTTGCACTGTGTGACAGGTTAAGGTTTAATCTCAGAATCAGACTTCTATCTGCACGGTAGCGTGTGTCTTAGGTTTTTCTGAATGACACTATCAGTACCTTCAATGTAAGATATCCTTTATGGGAAAGATTTCAAGTAGGCCTGAAATACCAGAAACTATTTATTTTGAGAATGGCAAATTTGGGAATAGTTTTTCAACCCAGAAAAAAAAGTGTGCTTTTACGGTCACTACAAATAACTTGACCAGCTAAAACAGTACAGATTTGCTTGAATAGAAATGTGAGACCTGTTTTTTTTTGCACTGTGTGACAGGTTAAGGTTTAAACTCAGAATCAGACTTCTATCTGCACGGTAGCGTGTGTCTTAGGTTTTTCTGAATGACACTATCAGTACCTTCAATGTAAAGATATCCTTTTTGGATAGATTTCAAGTAGGCCTCAAATACCAGAAAGTAGTTTTTTGAGAATGGCAAATTTGGGAATAGTTTTTCAACCCAGAAAAAAAAAGGGCTTTTACAGTCGCTACAAATAACTTGACCAGCTAAAACAGTACAGATTTGGTTGAATAGAAATGTGAGACCTGTTTTTTTTTTGCACTTGTGACAGGTTAAGGTTTAATCTCAGAATCAGACTTCTATCTGCACGGTAGCGTGTGTTTTAGGTTTTTCTGAATGACTCTATCAGTACCTTCAATGTAAGATATCCTTTTTGGGATAGATTTCAAGTAGGCCTCAAATACCAGAAACTAGTTATTTTGAGAATGGCAAATTTGGGATTAGTTTTTCAACCCAGAATAAAAAGTGAGCTTTTACGGTCGCTACAAATAATTTGACCAGCTAAAACAGTACAGATTTGCTTGAATAGAAATGTGAGACCTGTTTTTTTTTGCACTGTGTGACAGGTTAAGGTTTAATCTCAGAATCAGACTTCTATCTGCACGGTAGCGTGTGTCTTAGGTTTTTATGAATGACACTATCAGTACCTTCAATGTAAGATATACTTTTTGGGATAGATTTCAAGTAGGACTCAAATACCAGAAACTAGTTATTTTGAGAATGGCAAATTTGGGAATAGTTTTTCAACCCAGAAAAAAAAGTGTGCTTTTACGGTCGCTACAAATAACTTGACCAGCTAAAACAGTACAGATTTGCTTGAATAGAAATGTGAGACCTGTTTTTTTTTTTGCACTGTGTGACAGGTTAAGGTTTAATCTCAGAATCAGACTTCTATCTGCACGGTTAGCGTGTGTTTAGGTTTTTCTGAATGACACTATCAGTACCTTCAATGTAAGATATCCTTTTTGGGATAGATTTCAAGTAGGCCTCAAATACCAGAAACTAGTTATTTTGAGAATGGCAAATTTGGGATTAGTTTTTAACCCAGAAAAAAAAGTGAGCTTTTATGGTCAGCTACAAATAATTTGACCAGCTAAAACAGTTCAGATTTGCTTGAATAGAAATGTGAGACCTGGTTTTTTTTTGCACTGTGTGACAGGTTAAGGTTTAATCTCAGAATCAGACTTCTATCTGTACGGTAGCGTGTGTCTTAGGTTTTTATGAATGACACTATCAGTACCTTCAATGTAAGATATCCTTTTTGGGATAGATTTCAAGTAGGACTCAAATACCAGAAACTAGTTATTTTGAGAATGGCAAATTTGGGAATAGTTTTCAACCCAAAAAAAAAAGTGTGCTTTTACGGTCGCTACAAATAACTTGACCAGCTAAAACAGTACGATTTGCTTGAATAGAAATGTGAGACCTGTTTTTTTTTTGCACTGTGTGACAGGTTAAGGTTTAATCTCAGAATCAGACTTCTATCTGCACGGTAGCGTGTGTCTTAGGTTTTTCTGAATGACACTATCAGTACCTTGAATGTAAGATATCCTTTTTGGGATAGATTTCAAGTAGGCCTCAATACCAGAAACTAGTTATTTTGAGAATGGCAAATTTGGGATTAGTTTTTCAGCCCAGAAAAAAAAGTGAGCTTTTACGGTCGCTACAAATAATTTGACCAGCTAAAACAGTAACAGATTTGCTTGAATAGAAATGTGAGACCTGTTTTTTTTTTGCACTGTGTGACAGGTTAAGGTTTAATCTCAGAATCAGACTTCTATCTGCACGGTAGCGTGTGTCTTAGGTTTTTATGAATGACACTATCAGTACCTTCAATGTAAGATATACTTTTTGGGATAGATTTCAAGTAGGCCTCAAATACCAGAAACTAGTTATTTTGAGAATGGCAAATTTGGGAATAGTTTTTCAACCCAGAAAAAAAGTGTGCTTTTACGGTCGCTACAAATAACTTGACCAGCTAAAACAGTACAGATTTGCTTGAATAGAAATGTGAGACTGTTTTTTTTTGCACTGTGTGACAGGTTAAGGTTTAATCTCAGAATCAGACTTCTATCTGCACGGTAGCGTGTGTTTTAGGTTTTTCTGAATGACACTATCAGTACCTTCAATGTAAGATATCCTTTTTGGGATAGATTTCAAGTAGGCCTCAAATACCAGAAACTAGTTATTTTGAGAATGGCAAATTTGGGATTAGTTTTTCAACCCAGAAAAAAAAAGTGAGCTTTTACGGTCGCTACAAATAACTTGACCAGCTAAAACAGTACAGATTTGCTTGAATAGAAATGTGAGACCTGTTTTTTTTTGCACTGTGTGACAGGTTAAGGTTTAATCTCAGAATCAGACTTCTATCTGCACTGGTAGCGTGTGTTTTAGGTTTTTCTGAATGACACTATCAGTACCTTCAATGTAAGATATCCTTTTTGGGATAGATTTCAAGTAGGCCTCAAATACCAGAAACTAGTTATTTTGAGAATGGCAATTTGGAATAGTTTTTCAACCCAGAAAAAAAAAGGGCTTTTACGGTCGCTACAAATAACTTGACCAGCTAAAACAGTACAGATTTGCTTGAATAGAAATGTGAGACCTGTTTTTTTTTTGCACTGTCTGACAGGTTAGGTTTAATCTCAGAATCAGACTTCTATCTGCACGGTAGCGTGTGTCTTAGGTTTTTATGAATAACACTATCAGTACCTTCAATGTAAGATATCCTTTTTGGGATAGATTTCAAGTAGGCCTCAATACCAGAAACTAGTTATTTTGAGAATGGCAAATTTGGGAATAGTTTTTCAACCCAGAAAAAAAAGTGTGCTTTTTACGGTCGCTACAAATAACTTGACCAGCTAAAACAGTACAGATTTGCTTGAATAGAAATGTGAGACCTGTTTTTTTTTTGCACTGTGTGACAGGTTAAGGTTTAATCTCAGAATCAGATTCTATCTGCACGGTAGCGTGTGTCTTAGGTTTTTCTGAATGACACAATCAGTACCTTCAATGTAAGATATCCTTTTTGGGATAGATTTCAAGTAGGCCTCAAATACCAGAAACTAGTTATTTTGAGAATGGCAAATTTGGGAATAGTTTTTCAACCCAGAAAAAAAAGTGTGCTTTTACGGTCACTACAAATAACTCGACCAGCTAAAACAGTACAGATTTGCTTGAATAGAAATGTGAGACCTGTTTTTTTTTGCACTGTGTGACAGGTTAAGGTTTAATCTCAGAATTCAGACTTCTATCTGCACGGTAGCGTGTGTTTTGGGTTTTTCTGAATGACTCTATCAGTACCTTCAATGTAAGATATCCTTTTTGGATAGATTTCAAGTAGGCCTCAAATACCAGAAACTAGTTATTTTGAGAATGGCAAATTTGGATTAGTTTTTCAACCCAGAAAAAAAAGTGAGCTTTTACGGTCGCTACAATAACTTGACCAGCTAAAACAGTACAGATTTGCTTGAATAGAAATGTGAGACCTGTTTTTTTTTTGCACTGTGTGACAGGTTAAGGTTTAATCTCAGAATCAGACTTCTATCTGCACGGTAGCGTGTGTCTTAGGTTTTTCTGAATGACACTATCAGTACCTTCAATGTAAGATATCCTTTTTGGGATAGATTTCAAGTAGGCCTCAAATACCAGAAACTAGTTATTTGGAGAATGGCAAATTTGGAATAGTTTGTAACCCAGAAAAAAAAAAGGGCTTTTACGTCGCTACAAATAACTTGACAGCTAAAACAGTACAGATTTGCTTGAATAGAAATGTGAGAACCTGTTTTTTTTTTGCACTGTGTGACAGGTTAGGGTTTAATCTCAGAATCAGACTTCTATCTGCACGGTAGCGTGTGTCTTAGGTTTTTATGAATGACACTATCAGTACCTTCAATGTAAGATATCCTTTTTGGGATAGATTTCAAGTAGGCCTCAAATACCAGAAACTAGTTATTTGGAGAATGGCAAATTTGGGAATAGTTTTTCAACCCAGAAAAAAAAGTGTGCTTTTACGGTCGCTACAAATAACTTGACCAGCTAAAACAGTACAGATTTGCTTGAATAGAAATGTGAGACCTGTTTTTTTTTTGCACTGTGTGACAGGTTAAGGTTTAATCTCAGAATCAGACTTCTATCTGCACGGTAGCGTGTGTCTTAGGTTTTTCTGAATGACACTATCAGTACCTTCAATGTAAGATATCCTTTTTGGGATAGATTTCATGTAGGCCTCATATACCAGAAACTAGTTATTTTGAGAATGGCAAATTTGGGAATAGTTTTTCAACCCAGAACAAAAAGTGTGCTTTTACGGTCACTACAAATAACTTGACCAGCTAAAACAGTACAGATTTGGCTTGAATAGAAATGTCAGGTCCTATTTTTTAGGCGCTGGGATGACAGGCTCAACCTTGCCCCTGATGTAGTATATGGCCAAAAAATACCAGACTGTTGATGGATAAATGCACTTGGGTGACACAGGCTCAGCCTGCACCAGATGTAGTAATATGGCCAAAAATAATCAGACTGTTGATGGTTAAATGCACTTCGGTGACACAGGCTCAGCCTGCAGCTGATGTAGTATATGGCCAAAAATAACCGACTGTTGATGGTTAAATGCACTTCGGTGACACAGGCTCAGCCTGCAGCTGATGTAGGAAATAGCACCAAAATAACCACACCTATTGATGGTTAAAGACACTGGTGATAGCTTGTGCTAGGCGCACCACAAGTCACAAAATGCCGCCGATCACCCCAGTAAAAAAAGTGATCTAAAAACGCTCCTGGGCAGCCTCAAAAAAGTGAGCAAGTCAATACTAGCACTTCAATGATCCACAGCTGAGCTTCGATCACAGAATGAAGTCTTTTGGAGGAGTTAATCACTGCCATAATCTCGCCCCTAACGTCGCAGCTGCAACCCTCTACCTATGCTTGAATCAGCAGAGTGACGTGCAGCGCAACGTGACCCCAAGCTTAATATAGAGGCTGGGTCACATGCTGCACTGGCCAATCACAGCCATGCCAATAGTAGGCAAGGCTGTGATGGCCCTTTGGGCAAGTAGTATGGACGGCTTGTTGATTGGATGCTTTGCAGCCTTTCAAAAAGCGCCAAGAAAGCGCCGAACACCGAACCCGAACACGGACTTTTACGAAAATGTCCGGGTTCGGGTCCGTGTCACGGACACCCCAAAATTCGGTACGAATCCGAACTATACAGTTCGGGTTCGCTCATCACTAGTCACGATTCAAAGTTTTTTTTGGAAATCTGGGACGCCATGTCATCCGGACCAAAGAGGACAAGGACAACCCAAGTTGTTATCAACGCTCAGTTCAGAAACCTGCATCTCTGATGGTATGGGGTTGCATGAGTGCATGTGGCATGGGCAGCTTGCATGTCTGGAAAGGCACCATCAATGCAGAAAAATATATTCAGGTTCTAGAACAACATATGCTCCCATCCAGACGTCATCTCTTTCAGGGAAGACCCTGCATTTTTCAACAAGATAATGCCAGACCACATTCTGCATCAATCACAACATCATGGCTGCGTAAGAGAAGGATCCGGGTACTGAAATGGCCAGTCTGCAGTCCAGATCTTTCACCTATAGAGAACATTTGGTGCATCATAAAGAGGAAGGTGCAACAAAGAAGGCCCAAGACGATTAAACAGTTAGAGGCCTATATTAGACAAGAATGGGAGAGCATTCCTATTTCTAAACTTGAGAAACTGGTCTCCTCGGTCCCCTGATGTCTGTTGAGTGTTGTAAGAAGAAGGGGAGATGCCACACAGTGGTGAAAATGGCCTTGTCCCAACTTTTTGGGGATTTGTTGACACCATGAAATTCTGATTCAACATAAAAATGGTACATTTTCTCAGTTTTAACTTTTGTTCCGTGATTTATGTTCTATTCTGAATAAAATATTAGAAGTTGGCACCTCCACATCATTGCATTCAGTTTTTATTCACGATTTGTATAGTGTCCCGACTTTTTTGGAATCCGGTTTGTATCTATTATATATATATATAAGCTAACTACCTATCTAATGTAGTGTGGAAAGCACAGAGCACAGCAATGACTCTGCTTTCTTTCTCAGAACTTTAAAACTGTATAAAATGGCTGCTGGGGAGGTTCTTATATAGTAAGGGGTAGGCAACTTTCCTATTGGTTGCTAGGGATGTTGCTAAGCTCAGACAAAGAGATTGCAGCCTTCTCATTGGCCCATAAGCAAAAAGGGATGTTACTAATGAAAACAAATGTAGAATATTCAAAATTACAAATATATATCACTATATTCTAAATATTTGCAATTAATATTCGTGATTTGATTATTTGCGCCCAACACTAGTGACCACAGATACGTCTTGGTTCCCCGACCACAATACCATATGAGACTTATTATAAAAGATGGATTATGACAAGGCTTTTGAAGTATAGTTTTCTGATGATATATAGCATACAGTATACACAGCCCTGCATATAGCATGGATTTTAAGATAGTCCAGCTGAGACAGAAGATTCACTAGCAACTCAACATCACCTGGAAGCAGTACCAATTACCAGCTGTAAGGTAGGTAACCACAAAAGCAGTATATGCCATTGAAGCAACAAACCCCACTGTGTCAATGTCCTGTCCTCTGTATATGTATAATTGTTAAGGAAAACCTTTGTCTACACAATATGTATCTAGTCCTGGAAGATTCCTCCTAAAAATGAAATCCATCTATAAATGAAATAGCATTATAGTATGCAGAATAACATGACATATACATAAAACCTTATGCATATATCACAGACTTACTAGGCAGTCCTCTATTTATCACAGTAATTTTGTGCCACTGTGTTTTGCATAGTGCAGGGCCTGTGTAGGCAGGGCATGACACAAGGACTTCTTTTCCATGGGTCTTCTTGGAATTACTGTGCCATGCACAGGCTTCTCAGACCCTGTATTGTATTGTATATAAGTCCATATTAAAAATTGTATTTCCCTTTTTCTCTCTCAGGTGCTCTAGTAACAATAGGATACCTACTAGTTTTCATATATAAAATATATTTACAGTACCTGTTTTGTTTCTCAATACTACTCAATGCAAGTACTGTAGTATTAAGCAAAGTAATGTTTATATGCTAGCTGTTGTTATCTAGCTCAGTAAATGAAAATTCCCTTAGAAAAATTACATTAACAGATTATGTAGCCAAGTTTAACTATATCTCCAAATGCCTGAGCTGTCTCCAACGAATTGCTGCATCATCCAAATTGACGTGTAATACATCCTTCCTCAATCTGTAGCTGAAAGAGAATGATATCCATTTCTCTATGAACATCTACTTTGTTCATTGTCTCTGACATAGTAACGTAGTTTGCAAGGCTGAAAAAAAAGACATCTGTCCATCCAGATCAGCCTGTTATCCTGCAAGTTGATCCAGAGGAAGGCAAAACTATGTTCTCATCATTTGTATCTATACTTCTTTTGATGGAATCTATTATCTTATTGGCCTTGGCAGCAGCTGTCTGACACTGGTTTCTACAGTTTAGTTTACTGTCCACTAAAATTCTTAAGTCCTTTTCCATGTCAGTGTTACCCAGTGTTTTACCATTTAGTATGTATGGGTAACTTTCATTATTCCTTCCCAAGAGCATAACCTTAAGTTTTTCAGTGTTAAACCTCATCTGTCACTTCTCTGCCCAAGCCTCCAACATATAACTTTTCTGCCCAAGCCTCCATCTGTAGTAGTATACTGTCCTCATCCATGTTAATTACTTTACACAGTTTAGTGTCATCTAGAAAAAGTGATATTTTACTATGCTAGCCTTTTACAAATTCTTTAATAAATATATTATAGAGAATAGGGTCAATACTGTCCCCTGAGCTACCTCACTAGTGATGGAGACCCAATCTGTTTTCTATCACTAAGCCAGTCACTCACCCACATGCATATGTTTTCGCCCAGTCCAAACATTCTCATTTTATATACTAACCTTTTATCTGACACAGTATCAAATGCTTTGTAGAAGTCAAGATATAAGACATCCATTGACTCACAGCATTCAAGTCTAGAACTTACTTCCTCATAGAAACTGATTAAATTAGTTTGACATGACCGATCCCTCATGAAGCCATGCTGATAAAGCATTTTTCACTTGTTTTCATTGACGTACTCTAAGATTAGATCTCTTAGAAAACCTTCAAACAATTTACACACAACAGATGTTAAACTTACCGGCCTATAGTTTCTGAGCTATGTTTTTGACCGCCTTTTGAATATTGGCACCACATTTGATAAGCGCCAATCCTGTGGAATAGTCACCGACAATATGGAGTCCTTAAATGTCAGAAATAAGGGTCTGGCTATGACATTACTTAATTCTCTTAGGATATGGTGATGTATGCTATCTGGTCCTGGTGATTTGTCTATTTTAATCTTTTTAAGACTAACTAGCCCAGTTAGAATTGCTGGGTGACAGCCAGCGGGATGTTTGTGGCTTGATGTATTTTAGCAACTGTTCATTTGTGTGGCTACTCTTGCCCAGGCAGATGAGCTCCAACACCACATGACAACACTTGACTTGAATCATGAGGAAGGAGGGTGAGTGGGAGCGACACTGTTACTGTTGAGGATGGAAGTGTGTTCCTGGAGGGGAAGGTAGGTAAGTGTCTGCTGTGGGAGCCAAGCTGACACAATCGTGAGGGGGTCAAAAGGACATGGTCTTGATGTTGGTTGCTGCATCAGTGCTGCCGCAAAAATATTGACCCAGTGTGTCATGAAAGACATGTACTGTTCCTGCCTGTATCAGCTGCTCCAGATGTTTGCCATGGTGTGGACAGACAGGGATACATTTTTGGGAGAAATAATGCCATCTAGGAATCTTTCAGCAAGGCTAAGCACACACCTTCACCTCCCTAAAGGCAGTAGACTTTACTAAATGGTATGACAGCGCCTGCACCGCCAGCAACTTGGCCAGATGGGAATATAAGCTTGAACACCAGTGGATTGTTGGGTGTGTAGAGTTGTTTCCTGACCACAAATTCCGTTATTGATGTCAGGCAATGGAGCGGAGGAGAAGGAGACTGAGCTGAAGAAGCAGAAAGTAAGGACAACCATGTGAAAGATATTGTGTTGTGGTGTTTGGCTGCCCATGGCTTACTTTATTCTTGCAGAGCTTGCATAGGGCAGAGATAGAGGCAGCTGAACCCAGATTAGCTCTGGCACTTTTATGGCCTAATGTATAAACAGTGCAGTGGGATCTCCAGATTGTGAAGGCAGATGCAGCTCTCAAAGTTCTTTGGGAGGTATGTTGCATCTGCTCTTTATTGCTGTAGCTACCAACACCCTCCCCCTTGATGTTGCCTCCTCAGCACCCCAAATCCAGGTCCTGTCCAACACAAAATCATAATCGAAGTCCTCATCCTCCCTGCAGTTTTTTCCAGACTGTGAGATATCATGGTGAGTTCCTTGGCCCAACTTTCCTGCTCTGCATTTGCACTGACTGTCCCAGTGTCGCAGCCCCCATCGCCATTACTATGACTATAGGTGCCACTATTACCCTAAAAAAGGTAAATTGTCCCACTAAGATGGGGCAGTCAATACAGAGAAAACACAATTGAAAGACTTCTCCTGGGGCAACAAAGAGGAAAGCTCCAAGTCCACGGTGTCAGACTCAGAAGTGAACTCCACGCCATCCTGCTATGACTGAGAGCAGGAGTGGAACCATCCAATCTAAAATCTTACTCTCAATGATAATGTTAATAAGTTTTTTTGAAGCCAGTTGTAGCCTACTACTACAACTTCTAGATAGTTTGCTGGTGACGTTACTAACCACATTCTGACTCTGGGAGGACAAGGCTGGCCCTGGGTCTTTCATTTTGCAACCCTTCCATATTCCTTAAATTTTTGGGCCTAATGTAGACAGTCAGAAAAATTATGAAACTGTTTTAAAGTTTGTTTTCTAGAACTTAATACAGAGAGGCCCCAATAAAATGTAAACACATGAAAACACTGCTACTTATAATTGGACTTTGGAAATAATGCAAAAAATGTAACACAACTGCCTGGAGATGCCCTGACACATTTTTTGGTCTAGTATTTCATATTTTCAATACGGAAATTTCAAGCTCTACTCTCTGTATTGTAAGGACATCATGTTTCACACTAGCATTGCTATATTTAGCAAAAGAAATCAACAAGCTGGAGATTCCCTGACATGTATTTCAGACTAGTATTTAAAAGTTTTTCACTCTGACATTTCAAACACTACCCCCTGTATTGTAAGAAATACATGATTCATCACACTAGTATTGCTATATTAAAATAAAAATAAATATTGAACTGTGTGGGAGATGCATTGACATGAATTTGAAATGAGAGATTTAAAAAATAACATGTTGGCACATTTGTATTCTGTATTGCTATATTTTGTAAAAAAGAGCAAAAAATTAAACTGTCGTGTGGAGATGCGTTGACATGAATTTCAGTCTAATATTTTATGTTTTCACTCAAGAGATAAAAAAAAATCTGTCCTATGTATTGCAAGATACACATTGCGACAATAGCATTGTTATTAGAGATGAGCAAAGTTTTCAAAAATTCTATGTAGTCGCTTCACTTAATTTTTCCCAAAAAATTGCTTCATTACAAATTAATTTGTCACAAAGAGTGTTAAATCAGGTCTATTTCCAGGCTGCAGGGAAAACTTTAGGGAGAATGTATCTTGGTGTACAATCACTGCAACAACATGCATAGCTTTCTGGTAGCAAAACAGTTACTGTGAGTCAGAATGACAAGCAGCTCACATATATGGACAAACTCATCATTGTGCAGGGCCACAAAACAGCCCTAGCTAACCTCTAGCTAACCTCTAGCTAAATCAAAAGAAAAGCATACAGCAGCCTTCAGTAAAGCAAAAAAAGACTGGGCGCCCCTGCAGGTGCTGCTGTGTAACAATGACTCTTAGTGGAAAAAAATATGGAGATGGAAAGCATTGCCAATTAAATGTTGGAGGAAAAAAGGTATTTTAAATCCATGCTGTGGCAGTGCAAACACATGTCTTTTTGAATTCATTCTGTTACCTATAGAATGACTGTGCATCACTCTTAGGCTCAGTTCACACTTCATTTATTTGATCAGACTACTGGCTGGGCAAGAAGCTTGCACAGGCCAAACTCGTACAGTTGCATCTACAATTTAATTGGGCTCTCTAGTAGTCCAGGGATCTGGAACCTTAGATGATAGGGTGCAGTTCCAACTACCCACTACCTGCTGCAGTGGGCAGTTCAGAGGGTCCCCCCTGGTGATATCTTTGCGAGGATGAGCAAAGGCGCACGAAGGCAGCGAACAACCAACTACAAAAGGATGTCTTTATAGTGGTTGAGTTTGTCATCCCTCTCAGAAGGAATAAAAATAAGGGCCCACATTTTGGACTGTAGCGTGGGACTGGTCTAACATTGTGGAGAGCCAGTAGTCATCCCTCTGCCAAATGGTGATAATGCAGCTGGTCACTACAGAAGCAACTCAGCATGCATCTGGCCTTTTGTACAAGGGAATCAGAGAGGGACTCCTGCCTCCATCTCCACTGCAGATTGTCACAAATGTGTCTGGATCATCTGACTGGCCTTCCTCATCACCCTCTAGCTCCTCTCGATCCTCCTGCTCCTCTCCTGTCACTAGCGCAGAAGTACCACCCATTTCTGTATGCATTTCTTGTGAGTGATGTCCTCCTCCTTCTTTACCAGGTTCAGCCTCCACAGGGCTCCAGGCAGTGGTGAGATGTAGGCACCAGGTCTTCTGTGCCCTGGCCAGACAGATTTATCAGGCATCTGCTCCAGGACTTAAAGGAGTGATATGACGTTGTTCCTTCCATAGTCCTAACGGACTGACAAATATAGTGGCCTCATCAAAGGGCCTGAGCAAACAGCAAGTGTCACGAATAAGCTACCACTGGCTAATGTTGAAGTTACTCAAGGGATTGCTTCTGTCCTCCTGCATCATCAAGAATTCTTTCACAGCCTTCCTCTGCTCATATAGTCGGTTCCAACATGTGGAGGGTGGAGTTCCAACTAATGGAAAACGTTGCATATGAGGCGATGCTGGGGAATGCTATTCTGCCTTTGCTGCTCATGGAATGCGTTTTTTGAAGGGTAAAAGTGGTTGAAGTGCATGTACAGTTTCCTGGCCATTTTCAAGAGTTCTTGCAGTTGGGTGGAAGACTTCAGGAACCTGATGACAACCATATTTAAGACAAGCGCCCATGCAGGGCGCATGGGTCAGCTGCCCCGAGATGTAGTACAGACAGAATGTTCTTCCCATTATAGGTGACAATGGTTACTATCTCCATTTTGAAATGAGACAGCCAGGATTCGATTTCTTGGTTGATGAAGCAGAGCAGTTCCTTCCTGGTGTGACTCAGTTCACCCAGCTTGACCAGGAGGGCTAACCAGGAGCAGAACCACATGACAATGCTGCATTTTGCATATGTGGTTTGCTGGAGAACTTTCAGTTCTCTGAAAGGTTCACAGTCCGCGATATGGAGAAGGGCGAGACTGTAGTACCAGTAACTTGGCAGGGTACACATTCACGTGCTGCTACGTTGATGAGTGCATGCATAATGTTGTCTTTTTTTCCATTGCTCAGTGATCGATTGCTGGCGAAACACGTGCCAAGGAGTACAAGCAGGAGGAGATTAGGCATCAGGAGCAATAGATGAAGGGAAGGCTTCCAACTGCTGAGGTTGAGGAGTCTTGATTGCTGAGAATGGTGCAGGACACTGAGAAATGCAGAGGTTGCTGTTGTCAGGCAGTACCACTACACTACATACAATTTTGCAGGCCATTTTATGGTGACGCTCCATGTGTTGACTCAGGGCTGTGGTGCCAATATTCCCGACATATCCTACATTACCGTCACGCTAACATCCTCCAGCGACTTGAATAAAACATTCCCACACTGCCAAATATGGCATTTTACCACCATCACTCAGTGCTGAATGCCTGTCACTGCTTTTATGAACCTGTGTACCGCTAATTCTCCTCATAGCAGACAGTCCTTACACCAGGGTGATTTGGCTCCAGATCTCCCACTGCTTCCACCTTGCTAGCTCATTGGCATGGCTGCCACCCAGCTGGTGACTCACAGGCCTGCTGCCACACTCCTTCTCTAAAGAAGATAATGATGCTCCCCCTTCACCCGACTCCCAAGTGCGATTGGCTTTATCATCATCCACTATTGTTTTTTACTTATGTCACTACACCAGTCTCATGCCCACGTCTATGACCACTTGCAACTTGTGCTCCAACCTGACTGTCATCATCGGTAGTTGCACTGCTAAGGGAGGATATAGCAGACCTCTTCCTTCATGTTTGTGCTGTCCAATAGCTGATGACTCTCCTCATTTAGTTTGTCCTCACGGAAAAGTTTAGCACACTTGGCGGCTATCATTACTTGGCTAGCAGCAAAAAACAGGCAGTTGCAGGACAGGTAAGGGGCACATAAGTTTGTTTCAGGGCCATGCAAACAAAGTAAGTGTAAGAGGAACCCACCAATTTTTGGCTGTGTGTATCCATTGCCACCTGAAATTATGTTGAAGAGCAATTGAACCATTCCAGTACAGCTGGATTGTTGGTCAAAAAATTACCGCTGGATGACTGTGGCAGCTTTGCGCTGTTGCTGCTGCTACTACCACCCCCTTCTCTGCTGCTACTTATGTTGGCTACAAAAAAAATTTCACTGACCATTTCTTTTGGAGTGCCGGGCAACAGTTTGTGGCCATTTTGTTGGCCGTTGTGTCTAGTAACTGAATCAGTAATGTAACAAATTAAGTTTTGAATGGTGTAGCAGATGAACTAGAAAAACGCGCTATAAATTAGACCACCTGTTGACAATGAGTGTGTTGCACAGAAAGTCTATGGTATAACAAAACACATTAAGTCTTAAAAAGGACCTGTCACCAGAAAATGCAGGTGGGAATCTGCAGGCAGTGTGTTATAGAGCAGGATGAGCTCAGCAGATTGATATATAGTTTTTTGTGAAAAGATTAAAAAAAACTGTAATTTATACATTTTATATCTTTACTTTTTCCACTTCCTGTGGAACAGCTATCTGAACAGGATGGAGGGGTTATCAGTAACTGATAGCATTGTGTGCATAAGTGTACATACAGAGGTAGCTGTTCAGTTACCAGTAACTCCTCCCTCCTGTACCGATATCTGTTTATAGGAAGTGGAAAAAAGAGAGATAAAAATGTATAGATTACAGGTTTTACTTTTTTTCTCACAAAACTATATATCAATCTCCTCAGCTCCTCCTGCTCTATAGCATGGTGCTTTCAGATTGAGCTGTGTTTTATGGTGACAGGTCCTCTTTAATGGTGCAGTAAGTGTACTATGCAAACGCGCCTACAGTATATATTAGAGTACCTGCTGAGATTAAGTCTGATACCAGTAAGTCTATGTATAAAAGAACAGTTTCAGTATTAATGGCAGAGCAGATGGACTACAAAAAATGCACCTGTATATTAGACCACTTGTTGACAATGAGTCTGATACACAGGAAAGTCTATGTATAACAGAACAGATTAAGTATGAATGGGGGCAGCAGGTGAACTAGATAAACACACCTAAAGAATTAATATGGAACACCCTGTTCTATTTCTCATTAATGCAATTATCTAGTCAACCAATCACATGGGCAGTTGCTTCAATGCATTTAGGGGGGGGTGGTCTGGTCAAGACAATCTCCTGAACTCCAAACTGAATGTCAGAATGGGAAATAAAGGGTGATTTAAGCTATTTTGAGTGTGGCTTGGTTGTTGGTGCTAGGACGGGCCGGTCTGAGTATTTCACAATCTGCTTCAGTTACTGGGATTTTCACGCACAAACATTTCTAGGGTTTACAAAGAATTGGTGTGAAACGGGAAGTATGCGGCAGTCCTGTGGGCAAAAATGCCTTGTGGGATGCTAGAGGTCAGAGGAGAATGGGCCGACTGATTCAAGCTGATAGAAGAGCAACGTTGACTGAAATAACCACTCTGTTACGACCGAGGTATGCAGGCAAAGCATTTGTGAAGCCACAACACGCACAACCTTGAGGCGGATGGGCTACAACAGCAGAAGACCCCACCGGGTACCACTCATCTCAACTACAAATAGGAAAAAGAGGCTACAATTTGCATGAGGCTCACCAAAATTGGACTGTTGAAGACTGGAAAAATGTTGCCTGGTCTGATGAGTCTCAATTTCTGTTGAGACATTCAAATGGTAGAGTCCGAATTTGGCGTAAACAGGATTGAAACATGTATCCATCCTCTGATGGCTACTTCCAGCAGATAATGCACCATGTCACAATAGCTCGAATCATTTCAAATTGGTTTTTCGAACATGACAATGAGTTCACTGTACTAAAATGGCCCCCACAGTCACCAGATCTCAACCCAAAAGGCATCTTTGGGATGTGGGTGGGAACGGGAGCTTCGTGCCCTGAATGTGCATCCCTCAAATCTCCATCAAACTGCAAGTTGCTATCCTATCAATTTGGGCCAACATTTCTAAAGAATGCTAATCAGCACCTTGTGAATCAATGCCACGTAGAATAAGGCAGTTCTGAAGGCAAAAGGGGGTCCAACACGTATTAGTATGGTGTTCCTAATAATTCTTTAGGTAAGTGTATGTTAGACTACCTGTTGAGTCTAAGCCTGATGCACAGTAAGTCTATGGATAACAGAACAGATTAAGAGTAAATGGCACAGCAGGTGTACTAGATAAATGCCACCTATATATTAGACTACCTGTTGACAATGAGTCTGACGCACAGTAAGTCTATGTATAAACAGAACAGATTAAGTATTTACGGCACAGTAAGTGTACCAGATAAGCATTCCCATATATAAGATCAACTTTTCAGACTAAGTCTGATGCACAGTGTCTATGTATAATAGAACAAATTAAGTATGAATGACTTAGTAAGCGAACTAGAAAAAGGAACCTATATATTAGACCACCTGTTAACAATTAATCTAATGCCATAGTAAGTCTATATTTAACAGAACAGATTAAATATCAATGGTGCAAACAGATGAACTAGAAAAACACACCTACTGTATATATTAGACCACCTGTTGACAAGTAACTATTAAGAATTAACGGCACAGTAACTGTACCAGATAAGCATGCCTATTTATAAGACCGACTGTTCAGACTAAGTCTGATGCACAGTAAGTTTATGTATAACAGAACAGATTAAGTATTAATGGTGCAGAAGATGAACAAGATACACAGGGTGATTACACTGAGCCTACACTATGCCTGCAGTCTCCCTATGCTCACCCTACAGTGTATACAATTCTCCCTAAGATCTCCCTACACTGTCCCTGCACTGTGTTTGCAATGTCCCTATCGAATATTCTACAATTAAAAACCTTTGCTAACCACTGTCCCTAGCACTTGGCACTTATGTCCCTATGCTTAGCTCACAGTAAATTGGCAGAGAATGGGAGAGATGAGGCTTTTATAGGGCTGTGACATCACAGGGGATGTGCTGACTGGCTGGCTGCATGCCATTATGGGTCATATCGCATTCCCAGGCTTCTTACTTTCACTTTGTAACACATGTAGCCATCATTTTAGGAAAGAAAATGATTCCTTACCATAAAGTAAATTTGTGGCGAATCACATTTTTCTTAAATTAGGATTGAAGTCAATTCATTTCACTTCAATTTATTTAACACTAATTGCTATATTTTGTAAAACAAAAAACACTGAACTGTCTGGAGATGTTTTTGACACAGATTTTGGCCTAGTAGTTTCACATTTTCACTCAGAGATTTTCAAAAGCTATCCTATGTATTGTAGACAAACATTGTACACTAGTATTGCTATATTTCGCAAAACAAATGAAAACTGTCTGAAGATGCCCCTGACATGGATTTTGGAATAGTATTTAATGTTTTTACTCAGAGATTTCAATCACTAACATTTGTTAGACACACCTGGAACAGTTGTATTCTCTGTTGCTATATTCACAAAAAACAAAAGAAACTTAGACTGTCTGAAAATACCCGGATATAAAATTTCATGTTTTCACACAGATATTTAAAGCTCTCCCCTCTGTATTGCAAGCACATATTGTGCACCTAACATGCTACATTTTGCCAAAACTATTATAAACTTGAACTGCCTGGAGATGCCCTGATATGGATTTTGGACTAGTATTTCACATTTTCACTCAAAGATTTTAAATGTTACCCTCTGAATTGTAAGATAAACACTATTATTGCTATATTTCGCAAAACAAAAATAAAACTTGAACTGTCCAAGGGATGTCCTCATTTCAGGCTAGTATTTTGCGTTTATTCAGAGATTTCAAATGCTACCCTCTCTATTGTAAGATACACGTTGCTGACTATTAATGCTATATTTTGCCAAAAATAAATAAAAAAAAAGTTGTCTGGAGATGCCCTGCCTCGGATTTCCAGACTAGTATTTCACGTTTTCACTCACAGATTTCAAACGCTACCCTGTACAAAATGCTGTAAGACACACATTGCAGACTTGTATTTTGAATTGCTATATTTGCAAGTAGAAGAAGTAGATCATTCCTCACTTATTGATGAATATAAATCTTCACTTTATTACCATAAACAGAATATAGGCAGTATGAATTGTTTTGGCAAAAATAAAGCGAGCACCACCTTTTTCCAGAGTGGCAATTGATTATTTCTACAAATTGTTTGCCATATTTCTCAAACCAAATAACAAACTACAACTGTCTGCAGATGCTCTGACAGATTATCGTGTAGTGTTGCACAGTTGTATTGCAATTTTTCAAACAAAAAGGTTGAACATCTGAAAGTGCCCTGACCACAGATTTAAGGCTAGTATTTCATATTTTCACCTAGAGTTTAAAATGCTCTATTCTCTGGATATAAACATGTGTGCAAAGTTTGAGCGTAATACCCTTCCCCCCCCCCCACACCACACACACAAAAAGTTTCTGTTAAAATGTGTGTGTGGGGGGGGTGTCCCATGCAGGCATCTGCTTTTGAGGTTTTGCAGCAGCTTAGCTGTGATAGGAAGCACACTTAACCTCATCTCCTCACTTCTCACCTCCCTGGCTGGAAGCATTCATTGCTGTTCCCTTTTCTACATACTTCTTCCTTCTAGCCTTTCTCTTCACTGTTCCTTGCACTAAAATAGAAGCTTGATTGTAACTGTATGCTGCCGCTAAGATTATTTTCTATCAGACCCTACATAAACCCATCCACCCTCATTTACAGCGCAACACAGAATGACATTCTGCTTGGATACTTCCTTCATATCACACTGCCTGAAGACGTATTTTAAATAAAACAATAAAGTATTTATTAGTAACTGGTTTTAAAAATGGAAAATTCTGTGCATCACTTTCGTGAATTTCAGCACCAGACTGGCGTTATGTAGTCGAGGATAATTATTGACCCGCTACATCAAAAACAGTCTGGACTAAATCCTAGTCCTGCTGGCACATTGGTGCTAATAACCCACAGGAGAAGGAGTAAGG
Source organism: Bufo bufo (assembly GCF_905171765.1). NCBI lineage: Eukaryota > Metazoa > Chordata > Amphibia > Anura > Bufonidae > Bufo > Bufo bufo. The sequence goes on from NC_053390.1 coordinate 620,824,403, forward strand.
ACACGGTACATGTATTGTACAGGATGGGCCATTTATATGGATAACCCTAATAAAAATGGGAATGGTTGTGTATTAACTTCCTGTTTGTGGCACATTAGTATATGTGAGGGGGAAAACTTTTCAAGATAGGTGGTGACCATGGTGGCCATTTTGAAGTCGGCCATTTTGAATCCAACTTTTGTTTTTTCAATAGAAAGAGGGTCATGTGACACATCAAACTTATTGGGAATTTCACAAAAAAAAAACAATGGTGTGCTTGGTTTTAACGTAACTTTATTCTTTCATGAGTTATTTACAAGTTTCTGACCACTTATAAAATGTGTTCAATGTGCTGGCCCATTGTGTTTGGATTGTCAATGCAACCCTCTTCTCCCCACTCTTCACACACTGATAGCAACACCACAGGAGAAATGCTAGCACAGGCTTCCAGTATCCCGTAGTTTCAGGTGCTGCAAATCGCGTATCTTCACAGCATTGACAATTGCCTTCAGATGACCCCCAAAGATAAAAGTCTAAGGGGGTCCAGATCAGGAGACCTTGGGGGCCATTCAACTGGCCACAACGACCAATCCACTTTCAGGAAACTGTTCATCTAGGAATGCTCGGACCTGAAACCCATATGTGGTGGTGGGTGCACACTTGCTGGAAAAACTCAGGGAACATGCCAGCTTCAGTGCATAAAGAGGGAAACACATCATCATGTAGCAATTTTTGCATATTCAGTGACCCCCTTAGACTTTTATCTTTGGGGTCATCTGAAGGCAATTGTCTCTTTTGTTATTAGATCCCTAGAATCTAGCTTCGGATAGGAGTGCTTTTAATTCCATAGTGTAGTCCCTTTGAGGGGTCATTTGGATAGTATTTTTATAGGTCTTTTTGTCCCTTAACAGTCTCTGTACCATGTCAACATAGTCATCCCCTATTTCGGATGACTATGTTACCTTCTGTCACTGGGTTTAATTTTCATTTTTACTTTAGTTCCTCTAGAGCCTTCCAATTTCTTGAATATTCAGATTAGATTCAATGTGGTCTTTTCTCATTTTTAGAGATTTTATATCCTGGGTCACTAAACTCACAAAAGTATCTATCTCCTTGAACTGTGTAAATGATGGAGTAATTTTAGATTTGGGTTTTTACAGAGGCTCCTACAGAGTGAAGCACGATGAATTCAAAGACTCAACACCATGAGTCCAATGGGCTTAATGAAGGATTCTCCTTTACAGCGTTTATATGATAGCTATAGGGAGAAAGGTTCTGGTTCTTCTATAGGGTTATAGTGTAACTGATTACGTCGCTCTCTCTTCTATTCAAGAAAATCAAATCAAAAATACCACAAACAAACTAGCAAAAGACTAAGTGTTCAGGAAAACATAGGGCGCCAATATCCAGATCTACGATGAAGAATAGACATATAATTTATTATATATTGATACTCTAGAAGCAGCATACATATATAATAATAAGAAAATCGGAAGTCTATGATGGGCTCCGATATGAAGCAAGTATGTCGAGTAGGCTAGGAATGGGCCTAGTGATCGGTCTCGGCTATCAGGATAATCGAATGCATCCCATAATGCAATATATTATATAAACTCTCGGAGTGACGGCGTATACATTGAGAAAATATCATCTCTAAAGGCAGCCAGTACTTCTGCCCATATGTATTTAAGCCTTCTACATTACTGAAAAATCCGGAGTTTCAGTACATGTACCTGTGATAGGTAAACCCTAAGACTACATTCTAAGTCTCTAATCAAGGGACCAACTATATAGATGGGAAAAACGAACCTTTAATATTGCACGCTTTGTGAATTTTCAGCACCGTAAAGTACAGATAGAGCAACTATGTGTCGGCATAAGTGGAGATCTTGGACCTCCTAACACCCAACGCATGCGTATTTAACATTTTGGAACTCAGATTATTCTAAGTTCCTAACGCATGTGCACTGGAAGTATAGAAGGAGATCCAGAAATCTCTAAGTTGTAGTGCAGGCGCCCCGAACAGTCGGAATTGAAAAAATCTATCTTCGGACGCCTGCGCGCATCGAGACCTCTGCTTTTTTAACTAAGTCCGGACGCATGCGCACTGAATGTATTGGTCGGGATACTGAAGTTTTCTAAGTCCTAACACATGCGCGCTTAATCATTGGAATGGAAAACATTCAAGTTTCGGACGCAGGCGCGAAACTAATCCTCTGATTTGCCTAGAAATCTTACATCGTGACATAAGAAATGGATATGATTGGCCCGAAAAGATGCCGCTCAACACGAGATAAAAACTTTTATAGGTTTCTGATATGAGAGATCCGCCCTACGGGAATAAAGGACCTCCCATAGAAAACATTTGTGTTGATAGTAGCTCCATTCCCCTGAAGACGCCGCCTATAGCGGTGAAACATGTCGGGGGAGCTGCGTCTTTAATGACTCTTTTAAAAATTACGTCAGGGCAAACAACTGAACATTAGCACGGCGAACTGCAGACGCCGAGCACATATGATCATATGATAGGGGCAGCATAGATAGGAATCGAGGTGCCAGGAGCTTAATACCTGGGGACTCCTAGAAAGGTCTAAGATACCAATTGTAAAGAGTACTCCCCGAAGGGTAACCAGCTAATAGAGTGTAGTCTAGGTGATAGAGTGGCTGGTGTTGAATGACATTTGCAGACATAAGTAACTGCAATGATATAGACCACACACTACCTTCAGATGGATATGCACCTAATATCCTTCTGATCTACTAATGAAGTAGAGGCACACTATACATCCAGCCCCTATACAGTAGCCCACCATATGCATTTTAAAATCTTCACTTTTTGTTTTTTGTAGTTTGTGCATTGTTTAAAAATAAAGAATAAAAGTTATATTTTAAACTAAAGACCAGAAACAGGAATTTATAGTCTCAGACTATTGAATCCTTAGTAATTATTGACCCGCTACATCAAAAAAAGTCTGGACTAAATCCTAGTCCTGCTGGCACATTGGTGCTAATAACCCGCAGGAGAAGGCGTAAGGACACGGTACATGTATTGTAAGTAGGCACAGGTGCACTCAATTGCAGTCCTACCTAACTCTGTACAGCAGAGCAGCTAATAGTGATTTGAGGCTGGAAGCCCTGTTGAGAATATTGTCCATGCAGACATCTGCTTTTGAGGTTTTGCAGCAGCTATAGCTGTGATAGGAAGCACTCTTAACCTCATCTCCTCACTTCTCACTCCCTGGCTGGAAGCGTTCATTGCCATTTCCTTTTCTACATACTTCTTCCTTCTAGCCTTTCTCTTCACTGTTCCTTGCACTAAAATTGAAGCTTGATTGTGACTGTACGCTTCCCCTAAGATAATTTTTTATCAGACCCTACATAAACCCATCCACCCTCATTTACAGCTCTACACAGAAAGACATTCTGCTTGGATACTTTCTTACCTGCTGCAGCACTGATTGGCTCATCCGGGCTGTCTGTCGACCTGTGAGAGAATCATAGCAAACCCTCCCTCCTACTTCCTCTCAGGGTCATGTAAGCATACTTCTTACTTCCTCATGCCGTTTCCTGCCAACATGTGCAGTAAAATGGCGCTATGATCCTTTTTATTGGATATATCTCAGGCAAACCTAAAAAGCTTTGTATTTATCTGGTGGACAACATTTGGGATCAAGAGTAACTTACCTGACTTATTTACTTATTTTTCAAACTCTGCCAAAATAATTTCCCCAATTTTCAAATGTGAAAATAGAGCACAGAAAAAGTGTCATCTATTCTTATAAAACATGTTCAGGTCATAAAATTCCCTTGTACGAGATAGAGGAGGTACTAACAGGGAATTTGCACTGTGACTTGTGTGCTTGATGGTGGGGGCGGATGTCAAAACGTTAACCTATCTTGGGCAACTAACTGAATCTTTGCTGGGTGAAGAAAAATCTATTCACAACTCTGACCCAGGTTCCCTTTGTTAATATTCCTTTTCCTTTTATAGTTTAATAGAGAAAAATTAGATTAAACCTCTCAAGTTTTTGAAAAGATGTAGAATTCCCATCCATATTATCTCCAGGATTTTGTCTGTGTTGCAGGTACAATATATTTTTTATAGCTATATAGCAGGGATCAGCAACCTCCGGCACTCCAGATGTTGTGAAACTACAATTCCCAGCATGCTCCATTCATTTCTATGAGAGTTCTGAGAAGAGCAGAGCAAGTATGCATGCTGGGAGTTGTAGTTTCACAACACCTGGAGTGCCGGAGGTTGCCTACCCCTGCTATATAGCATGCTATATTAATACAGTATACTGTAATCTTGGTCTGATAGTTACTGCCTGTCAGTGTGTAACAATGTATATATATATATAATATAAGTTGTGTCAGTATTGAAAGCCCAAAAGATACCAATTATTTAACATCTTCATATGTTCGTTAGGAAGAACAAAATTATTTTCAACATCATACTGTACATTTTTTTTATTTTTTTATGGTTCCATACATTAGTATTCTTAATAAATTCAATTCAAATTATATTATCCCAGACTAATACTGGGGAAAAAGTCTCAATTATAAATAAAATTGTTGATAAAATATTTAAAATATTAATAAATGTTTCTTGAAACTGTGATAGAATGATAAGAAATTATAGGCTATAGTTTTATAATAAAGTCAATTTGAAACCAAACTTTAGCATGCTGTTTAACATTCAGGCAAGTCTGAATAGATATACAGTCAGGTCCATAAATATTGGGACATCAACACAATTCTAACATTTTTGGCTTTATACACCACCACAATGGATTTTTATTTTTTTATTTTTTTAAATTAATTATCTTTATTAATTAGTATATCAAACAAATTACAAGACAAAAAAGAATACAGAAAAGAATTATTTTTTCCCTTCCCTGTTTTCCCCCCATATCCCTATTCCCTAACCCCCCCCTTCTCCCTGCCTGTGGTGCGTCAAAAAACAAAAAAAACAAAAAACAAAACAACAGCAACAACATTTATCACAACTAATCAAATCCTCCAATCACCCCATATCTTAGTCCACTTATCATCGGCTCCCCTCTGTTTAAAGATAATTTTCTCATAGTTTTTTACCTTATCAGTAAGGTTTATCCATATATTTATATCTGGAGTATAACGAGCAAACCAGGTCCGACTGACCAAAACTCTGGCCAACATCAATATCCTACCCAGAAAGATCTTTTGATACTTAGGATTATCTATTTTGGAAAAATCATTAAGCAAGAATAGTTGTGGTTCAAAAGGGATTCGTATTTTTAGTTTATATATGATGAAATTATTGATGCTATTCCAATATTTTTTAAGTTCTAGGCAGGTCCAGATCATATGGAGATAGTCCGCTCCTAAAGTGTCACATTTAGGGCAGTTAGACGTGTCCCTTAGTCCACATTTATTCATTCATAAAGGGGTAATATATAATCTGTGGCAAATATAGAAGTGTACTACAACATGGTTGAAGTTCAGGGATAGTCAACCTAAATTACCAAAAATATTCTCCCACCCTTCTGGTTGTAAATTTGGACAGTCCACCTCCCACGCTCTTTGTCCTGGTGACTGTATATCACTAAAACGTGCCTTGAGTAATAGCTTATATATATTTGTCTAATATATATATATATCTATATCCAACACCAATTTATCGTCCAGACTAGATAGTACTGAACGCAATTGAAGATACCTAAACCATGAAAAATTTTGTATATTATGTGTCATCTCTATAAATGGCTTAATGTCTCTATCCTTAATTACCTGTGAAATATACAAAATTTTCTTCCTTTGCCAAAATGTGTCAGCTGCAATATCATCTAACCTTTGTAAATACACATTGTGCCAAAGAGGCGTGAATGTAAGTGAGCCCTTTACCTTCAACCATGTCTTAGTAGTAACCCACACTTTCAGGAGTAGTTTTATAGTCTCTCTGTAGCCCCGCTCATAGGTCTTCAATAGCCTGGATTCCAACAGGGTAAATATATTATTATGAGCATAGCTCCCTACCAACTTCCCTAACAGTGCACTGTTTTCTGATTCGTAGCACATCAATAACTGAGCTGCAATAAAATACCCTTTAAAGTAAGGGAGATTTAAGCCCCCACACTCCAGTGATTTATACAAATATTCCAACTTTAATCGAACTCGTTTTCTTCCCCATATTAAATCATTAATTATTCTTTCCATGAGTTTAAAGTATTTATCTTGAATCCAAATAGGTGAATTCCTAAGCACATAGAGAAGCTGTGGTAGTATCACCATCTTGACCAGTGAAACTCGGTCAGCTTTAGATAGGGGAAGTTTCAGCCAGATCCCTATTTTAGCTCTAATCCTTGCCATTATGGGGATCAAATTAAGTTGTACAAAATTTTCCACCCGAGGTGATATATTCAAACCCAAATATTGAAAAGTGTCAACGATGTCCAACTGTGTCATGAGAACCTCATCCTGTGGCAGGGGGTCTATTGGCATCAAACTGGTCTTAGACCAGTTTATAAGAAGACCGGACACCTCACCAAATGCTTTAACCATTTGAATAATTCTAGGAAGAGTTATTTCCGTGTGGTCTATAAAAAAGAGAACATCATCCGCATATAAGGAGATGCGGTCTTGCACTCCTAACGTACCAAATCCTTTAACCCGATCGTCCTGCCTAATGGCCATCGCAAGGGGTTCAATATAAATGTCAAATAATAATGGGGATAGTGGACAGCCCTGCCGCGTACCTCTATTTAAATCAAAACTAGTAGTCAAGATCCCATTTAGACTTAGTTTTGCCCTAGGAGATCTATACAGTAGTTTGAGAGTGCCTATAAATTTTTCCCCAAAGCCCATCCTTGCCAGAACCTTCCAGAGGAAGCGCCACTCCACCCTGTCTAAGGCCTTAGAGGCATCCAGTGACAGGATGGAGCGAGCGGTCCCCCCAGGGGCCTGTATATTGGAAAAAAGCCGATGCAGATTATGATGGGTACCCTTGTTTTGAATAAAGCCATTCTGATCCGGATGTATAATAGAGGAAATAACCCTAGAAAGCCTTGTTGCGAGAACCCTCGCAAAAAGCTTTACATCTGCATTAAGCAGTGAGATTGGTCTATAAGATTCTATATCTAGTGGATCTTTTCCTTTTTTTGGAATTAATGTTATTACGGCTTCCATCATAGAGTCTGGCAGCTTCCCATCCTCCACTGATTCAGAAAAGACCTCCAACAGTCTGGGGAGAATACAGTCCCCGTATTTAGTATAAAATTCATATGGGAGTCCATCTGAACCAGGGGTGGAGTTGGCTGAGCATAATTTAATAGCTCCCTCCAGTTCCTGAATTGAGATCTCTAGTTCAAGTGCTTCCTTTTGCGCCTCAGTAATAGTTGAAAAAGCAATCCCATCAAGATACAAATCCATCTTATCATCTGTGATCTTAGATTCAGCTTTGTACAAGTCCAGGAAGTAGTCCACAAAGGCCTTCTCTGTCGGACCCTGTCCACTAACCATCCTACCATTACTCAGTCGAACATTATCTATGTATTTTTTAGATTGTTGACTTGAGATTACTCTGGACAAAAGTTTACCAGGTCGCCCTGACTCCGTAAAGTATTTTTGCCCTTTAAAAAAAAGGGATTGTTGGGCCTTATCCAATAAGAAGTTAGAATATACTTGTGTGGCTCTTTGCATACTTTCCCTATTCTCCTCCGTCTTATTCATATAAAAGTATTGTGTCGCCAATGATGCAAGTTCTTCTAAATTTTTCAGTTTTTTCCGTACTCCTTTCTGAGGTTCGCAATATTACTAATCATCATTCCCCTCATAAACGCCTTTAAAGGTTCCCATACCACTTAGTTTTTTGCTGAGGCCATAGTTGTTTATCCCAGAAACGGCCAATTTCATTCTGAATTATTTCATGTGTCTTTATCACTGATAAACCAGTAAGGGTTTAATCTGAAAGGGGTTTTTTGTGTATATCTTTCCTGGGTTAAACAGAGTTCGAGGACCAACGGTTGAATGGTCCGATATTGACCTTGTTTCTAATTTCATTCGTTTAAACAAAATACCATTCACATGTTTACTACTTATCAATGCAAGATCTATTCTAGACATAGATTTACCTGCTTTACTAAAGCACGAAAAAGCCCTTTTCCCCTGTCCTAAATATCCCCAAACATCTTCAAACCAGCCTCCAAACAAAAACCGTGCCAGGGGAGACCCCTGAACCGACTATCTCCCTTGACACTCGTAGAGGACCCTATCACGTAGAGGATCAATGACACAGTTGAAAATCGCCAACAATCATTGTTGGGCACTCTGGCCACTTATCCATAAATAATAACAAAGAATTAAGAACCGAAAAGATAAAATGGCGGTGGAATGTAGACACAAGCCAAAATACATGTCTACCCCCTTAATCTACAATATAGGAGATGAATCTCCCCAGGTGGTCAACAGAGGATGCCCCACCAGGAAAAATCAATCATTCTATGTATCAAAACAGTAACACCTCTGGTAGTAGCTGGAAAAAGTAGATGATACGAATGTGAAGCCCATCCCTGTCGACCACTCCAGGAGGTCTCTTCAGTGAGATGGGTCTCTAACAAGCATACTATTGCTGGTAAATGTACCTGAGTCAAATCAAAAACCGCTTGTTTTTTTCCTCTGTCCCCCCAGACCGGTATATTCCAGGCAATAATTCTGCTCGACATTATCAGAAGCGGGTTAGGTGGGACAAAGCAAAAAAAAATAAAATTTTCCTTCTTTTTTCTTTTTGACAGCACCACAGCCAACCCCACCCCTAACCCCCACCCCCCCCGTACAGGTAATCCACCACAAAATGTAGTGGATTTCTCTCCTATGACCATCCCTCCAACACTCCCCGCGCTCGGCCACCCCTATTAAGAAGCAAGGAAAAACAAATTGGGGGTATAAGCCCCCCATAACATTATTGTTCCCACTAAATCCTAAAGCGATTAGATCACAGATCATTACGTTCAAGCCAATCCACGCTTCATCCGGGGTATCGAAAAATAGGGTTTTATCCTTAGATAATCCGCAATTTTGCTGGGAACATAAGAGAGTATTTAATATCCCTTTCTCTTAGCCTCTTTTTAACAGTCTAAATGTGCGTCTCTTTTCTTGTATGTCCTTTGAGAAGTCTGGAACAAAAGGCCAGTCCTATTACCGTTATATACAACCGGAGAACATTCCCTCGCCCTTCTCAGTAGCATATCTTATCCCCTATGACCAGTAGACTTAACAAGAAATGTCCGAGGTTTGTCTCCCTGGGATTGGTTTGCCCCCTGGGACCCGATGCGCTCTTCCTATCAGAAACAGTGGGGAGAACGAATCTTTCCCAAAATTCTCAAAAATTAAATTCTGTATGAATTCGGTTGAGTTCTTCTCTTCAACTACCCTCAGGATCCCTATTATTCTCACGTCATATCTCTTTGATCTATCCTCAAGGGGGTCCACCACCTTTTTTTTCAGAAGGCTACACTCTAATTTCAGTGTGGAGACTTCAGAGTTTGTTTTTTGGGATTCAATCTGTATCAGGGCGACGGAGCTCTCCAGATTGGTAACTCTGTCTCGCATTTTGGACAAATCATCTTTTATTAGGTCCCACATCAACTTGATAAACCCGAGGTTGGTTGTAACAGCCTTATTAAATCCCCAATTTTGTTTGACGCTAGCAATATTCTTCTAGCGGAGAGGAATTATCATTATCATAGGATAACTCTCTCCCATTATACCCTCTTCCTCTTCAGGTGTCTGGAGGCTTTTTGTGGTTCTAACCCAGTCACCTCAGACGTCGTCATTTTTTTTAGAGGCCAAACCACCACAATGGATTTGAAATGAAACGAACAAGATGTGCTTTAACTGCAGACTGTCCGCTTTAATTTGAGGGGATTGACATCCAAATCAGGTGAATGGTGTAGAAATTACAAACAGTTTGCATATGTGCCTCCCACTTGTTAAGGGACCTAAAGTAATGGGACCTAATAATAATCATAAAATCAAACTTCACTTTTTAATACTTGTTGCAAATCCTTTTCAGTCAATTACAGCCTGAAGTCTGGAACGCATAGACAACACCAGACGCTGGGGTATCATCCCTGGTGATGCTCTGCCAGGCCTCTACTGCAACTGCCTTCAGTTCCTGCTTGTTCTTGGGGCATTTTTCCCTTCAGTTTTGTCTTCAGCAAGGAAATGCATGCTCAATCGGATTCAGGTCAGGTGATTGACTTGGCCATTGCATAACATTCCACTTCTTTCCCTTAAACAACTCTTTGGTTGCTTTTGCAATATGCTTTGGGTCATTGTCCATCTGCACTGTGAAGCGCCGTCCAATGAGTTCTGAAGCATTTGGCTGAATATGAGCAGATACTATTCCCCGAAACACTTCAGAATTCATCCTGCTGCTTTTGTCAGCAGTCACATCATCAATAAATACAAAGAACCAGTTACATGGCAGCCATACATGCCCACGCCATGACACTACACCACCATGCTTTACTGATGGAGGTTATGCTTAGGATCATGAGCAGTTCCTTTCCTTCTCCATACTCTTCTCTTCCCATCACTCGTGGTACAAGTTATCTTGGTCTCATCTGTCCATAGGATGTTGTTTCCAGAACTGTGAAGGCTTTTTTTAGATGTTTGTTTGGCAAACTCTAATCTGGCCTTCCTGTTTTTGAGGCTCACCAATGGTTTACGTCTTGTGAGAACCCTCTGTATTCACTCTGGTGAAGTCTTCTCTGATTGTTACTTTTACACACATACACCTACCTCCTGGAGAGTGTTCTTGATCTGGCCACTGTAGTGAAGGGTGCTTTCTTCACCAGGGAAAGAATTCTTCGGTCATCCACCACAGTGGTTTTCCATGGTCTTCCGGGTCTTTTGGTGTTGCTGAGCTCAACCGATGCGTCTCTCTGATGGGTTTAGTTTTGTTTTTTCAGCCTAATGAAGGCTTGCTTCACGATAGTGACAGTTCTTTGGATCTCATCTTGAGCATTGAAGCAACAGATTCCAAATGCAAATAGCACACTTGAAATGAACTCTGGACCTTTTATCTCTCATTGTAATTGGGATTATGAGGGAATAACACATACCTGGCCATGGAACAGCTGAGAAGCCAATTGTCCCATTACTTTTGGGTCCCTTAACAAGTGGGAGGCACATATGCAAACTGTTGTAATTCCTACAACCGTTCACCTGATTTGGTTGTAAATACCCTCACATTTAAGCTAACAGTCTGCAGTTAAAACACATCTTGTTCGTTCATTTCAAATCCATTGTGGTGGTGTATAGAGCCAAAAATGTTAGAATTGTGTCGATGTCCCAATATTTAAGGACCTGACTGTATAAAGATTTAAAAACGTATATTAGTGATATAATATTTTTTCCAAGCAGTGTTAAGCTGGTCACATTAATACTTTGCTGAATAGGCAGTCATTTCATATTCAGCAGAAATTAACAGTGCATCAATTCTAGTTTCTTGATGAATATAAATCAAATGAAATTCCAGAGTTGTCCAGATGAGCTTTTGGCAATAAAAATGTTTTTTATACTTCATTATTTATTAAACTGACAAATAAAGTTTTCCCTCCACTGAAATAAAAATAACATGTTGCAGAAAAGTGTTGGGCACTATTTAATAGTTAATTGCCTATAGTACGCTATAATAAGCAGATTATAGGTGTAAGAAATGTCTAAATTAGTATGACATACGCATGTTGCTTATATCCTCATTAATCTTGCTGTTGGGTTCTTAATCAAAAAGATTAATTACTTGACAAGAAGAGGAAGAGCAAATTTATACCAGTTCAGTGACGATCTTTTTATTACTACCTAACTGTATTTTACAATGGCACTTGAACATTGTAAATACATCATTTAACTGGTAGCAGTGACAATAAGAAATTTCTGCTAATGTGTTAGGCTTTGTTCACATCACCTTTACAGTGCATTCAGATTTGCCTAACGGACTCACATATATGTAAATGTCAACAAACTAGTGTGAGGAGTAGAAGCACATATACAGTGCCTTTCAAAAATATTCACCCCCATCCTATTTTGTTGCATGACAACCTGGAATTAAAATGGATTTTTGGGATTTGAATTTTTTGGTCTACATAACTACTATTTTGAAGGTGCAAAATGTTTTTTCTTATTACGTCCAATAGTAATAATGACAAAAAGAAGATTACTTTAATGGGTATACGTATTCACTCCCTGAATGTCAATACTGCAATTAGAGATACAAGTCTCTTTGTGTATTTCTCTATTAGCTTAGCATGTGTAGACACTGGAATTTTACCCGTTATTCCAGGAAAAACCTTTCTGTTTAAAATCCAGTGCAAGCACAATGTCTAGGTGTTTCAGATTTAGCAGTGATGACCCTTACTCATGACAAAATTGTGTTCCAGACTGTGAGAATTCAATGCCAACCGCAACCAATCGAGTTGCAGTGAGGCAAGAAGCACGCCTACGGGAAATCCAAATAAAGGCAATACAAACATATACAAACTACAGAAATAAAATCTCAAAATACAAAAATTAATAATGTAGAATTAAATCATGTCTCCGGTTTAATCCTGCTGGCACACAAGTTCCCAACTGAGAAATCAAAAGGATTCTCTGATAAGGAATTTGCGCTTGTGATCGCAACCCCCCCCCCTCACCCCCGGTTGGGTGGAGTGACTTGCTCTATACTCTGAGCTTGGAAACGTGACGTGGGAGGTAAAAAAACAGCATCTGGGAGGTAAAAAAACTGAAATGTGCGCTCCTGGTCGTGCAGCGGCTCCCTTTAGTGAGGATTGGGAGAGCCAGATGGTGTGTGTGGCAGCCTAGTCCCTCCTGAATGATCTGAGGTTGCTGCACATACGTTCCTATGGAGAGCCTCAGTGTAGATATGGCTCCATAAGAACACAGTAAAATTATCATAGATGCCAATGCCAATGATTGCTTGTGCAACTTCCCTAGGGGAACTAGTAAAAAAAAGCAAAAAAAAAAAAAGGCCATAATAATAATAAATAAAAAAATCAAATCAACCCCTTTAAAAACCAAAAAATTTAAATACATAAAAAAAATTAAAAAATGCAAAAAGTCTGTAAATTGAATATAAAAATATTTATCCCATATGGCAAATGGCAAAATGAAAAATAATAATAATAATCAAAATGGTGGATTCACCATTTTTTGTTCGCTATTACCTCCCACAAAAATGTTTTATAAAAAGTGATCAAAAAATCATACACACCCCAAAATGGTATCAATAAAAAGAACATATCACCCAGCGAAAAATGAGTTTTCATACAGCTACGCTACTACGAAAATAAAAAAAAGTTATGGGGTCAGAATATGGCATTGCAAAAAAAAAAAAGTTTTTTTTTTCTAAAATTTTAATTTACATTTTCTGTATAAAACTCAATTAAAACTAACATATGTGGTATTGTTCTAATCAAACCAATACAGAGAATGAAAGTAACAGGTCAGTTTTACTGCATAGGAAATGTTGCACAAACAAAATCCACAAAACTGTGGCAGAATTGTGTTTTTATTTTTATAATTCCACCCATTTAAAATGATTTTTTTCTTTTCCCACTACATCGTATGCAGATTTTTCCCCCACTCTTCTATAAAGCTCCACTTCACTCTCACAAAAGTTTTAGATATTTTTTTATATAGCTCAAACTTAATCAGTACTTCTCAACAACTTTGTCCCTGAGCTATTGGTGGAGGCTTCTTGGTCTTCATGTTGCTTACTTAGTATTTGGGTAGGATTATCAGATCTTTCTAAGAGGTGTGTTATACTTGCATCATGTGACAGATCATGTAACATAGTAACATAGTTTGTAAGGCTAAAACAAGACATCTGTCCATCTAGACATCTGTCTATCTAGAGGCAAACACCTCCGCCTCTCCAGTTTTTGCGATCCATTCTAAACAGGCAGTAACCCTATATCGTAATTGCCCAGTTATAGATATCATCCAGCCATGTCTGTTTTTCCCACTATGTCATAGTCCTCCTCACACATCACTAATTCCAGTTTACCAGTTATATTAGTCAGGCTTCTGGCATTAGTGTACATATATTATATGTATATTTTCTACCCTACACCTTTCCTTCCGAACTGTTCTAGTCCCTCCTTCCATTCCTCCCCCAGTTCCACTACCTTCCCCCAGGTCTCTATCTGCACTATCTTCCCCTCCTATAATTTAATTACCCTTGCCCTCAGTCCCTAGTTTAAAACACTCCTCAAACCTTCTAGCTATCTTCTCCCCCAAAACAGCTGCCCCTTCCCCATTAAGGTCAGCCCATCCCTATAATAGAGCCTGTAGCCGGCAGAGAAGTCAGCCCAGTTCTCCAGAAACCCAAACCCCTCCTTCCTACACCAGTACTTGAGCCACTTGTTTACCTCCCTAATCTCCCGCTGCCTTTCTTATGTGGCTCCTGGTACAGGTAGTATTTTGGAAAACACTACCTTTGAGGTCCTTGCGCTAAGCTTGTGACTAGTGATGATCGGGCATGCTCGGCCGAACACCTGTTTGGCTCGAGCATCTTAATGCTCGGCACATGGTGGTCCTCGAGTACCCGAGGACCGCATATGCTTGAGCGCCATGCTCGAGTCTCCTCCCCGCACGTTTCTTGGCTGCTATGCAGCCATTAAAAATGCAGGTGAGTACTGCCCTCACTGTAATGCCAGTAGCCATGTTGGCTACTGGCATTACAGTGATTGGCTGGCTGGAACGCGTAATCGGGTGCTATATAGCACCCAATGATGCATGTTCAGCTCATTCATAGTCAGGGAGAGCTGAACATAGGAAGGGACAGAGATGTAGGGAGTGTAATAGATTTTTTATTTTTTTTGTACTAAAACGTTTCAGAGACCCAAAAGTCCTTGTAAGGACTATTGTGTCTGAGGGCAGCAATAAATGTTTGTAGTGCAACCTGCGCTAAATTGCTTAGTGTTAGGGAGAGCTGTGCATAGTATGGGGCAGACAGTGTAGGGAGTGTAATAGGAAGATTTTTATACAAAAAACTTTTCAGAGACCCAAAATACCTTTTTATGTGACAGAAGCAATATATATTTTTAGCGCATCTTGTGCTAAATACCGTGTAATACGCCGCTGCGGACAGTTAAATTATTTGCGCCACATCTCCTTTGTAAAGTGTGTGCATCCCTAAAATATCAGTGATATCCAGTGTACTTTTTCCGCAGACCGTGTCCGCTGCGGACAATTAAATTATCCGCACCACATCTGTGTGCGCATCCATAAAATATCAATGACATCTATTGCATTTTTTACGTAGACGGTGTGCACTGCGGACAGTTAAATTATCCATGCCACATCTCCTTTGTAAAGTGTGTGCATCCCTAAACTATCAGTCACATCCAGTGCACCTTTTCTGTAGATGGTGTCCGCTGTGGACAGTTAAATTATTCGCACCACATCTCCTGTTTAAAGTTTGCGCATCCCTAAAATATCAGTGACATCCATTGCACTTTTTACATAGACGGTGTCCTCTGGCGACAGTTAAATTATTGCACCACATCACCACATCTCCTCTTTAAAGTGTGCACATCCCTAAAATATCAGTGACATCCAGTGCACTTTTTCCTTAGACGGTGTCCGCTGGGGAGAGTTAAATTATCCACGCCACATCTCCTGTTTAAAACGTGTGCATCCCTAAAATATCAGTGACATCCAGTGCACTTTTTCCGTAGACGGTGTCTGCTGCGGACAGTTTAAATTATTTGCGCCACATCTCCTGTTTAAAGTGTGCGCATCCCTAAAATATCAGTCACATCTAGTGCACTTTTTCCGTAGACGGCGTCCGCTGCGGACAGTTAAATTATCCACGCCACATCTCCTGTTTAAAACGTGCGCATCCCTAAAATATCAGTGACAGCCAGTGCATTTTTTACGTAGACGGTGTGCACTGCAAACAGTTAAATTATCTGTGCCACATCTCCTTTTTAAAGTGTGTGCATCCCTAAAATATCAGTCACATCCAGTGCACTTTTTCTGTAGATGGTGTCCGCTGCAGACAGTTAAATTATTCGCACCATATCTCCTGTTTAAAGTTTGCGCATCCCTAAAATATCAGTGACATCCATTGCACTTTTTACATAGACGGTGTCCGCTGCGGACAGTTAAATTATTTGCACCACATCTCCTCTTTAAAGTGTGCACATCCCTAAAATATCAGTGACATCCAGTGCACTTTTTCCTTAGACGGTGTCCGCTGCGGAGAGTTAAATTATCCACGCCACATCTCCTGTTTAAAGTGTGCACATCCCTAAAATATCAGTGACAGCCAGTGCATTTTTTCCGTAGACGGTGTCTGCTGCGGACAGTTAAATTATCCGCGCCACATCTCCTGATTAAAGTGTGTGCATCCCTAAAATATCAGTGACATCCAGTGTACTTTTTCCGTAGACAGTGTCCACTGCTAGAAATGGCCTTGCGGTTCACCCGGCGATCGTTTCATAGTGAACTTTGCTTGTTTGCAGTTCACAGAACAGGCGAGCATATGGCGATGTCCGCTGGCGCCATATTCTTTGCATTGTGCAGAACTTTGACCCATGACACATCCATCAGGTGGGACAAGACAGCCAATTGAGACGTTTCAGCACATGGACACACCCCCTACCCTATAAATAAAGCCATTTTACATTCTGTTTTTTGCCAGTGTAGAGAGAGGTTGCTGTGTGGAGCAGAGACAGACTGTTAGGGACACCAAACACTAGCTAATAGGGCCACAAAAGTCATTTTAAGGACTGGTATAGGTGTGCTATCGATAGGTGTGACATACAGAGGTATGTGATATACTTATAATATACTTTCTAACATAGAAAGTATATTATAGTGCATTTATATTGTGCAGTAGTTGTGTGCGGTTCTGCTGCAATACTGCAGCTAGATAGAGGGACAAACACTATTGTAATAAATAATTGCAACTGGTGTGATATACCTGTTGCCCCCCCCCAAAAAAAAATGATTGAGGGGTGTGATATAGCTATAATATACTTTCCAACATAGAAAGTTTATTATAGTGCATTTGTATTGTGCAGCAGTTGTGTGCTGTTCTGTTGAGATACCGCAGCTAGATAGAGGGACAAACAGTATTGTAATAAATAATTGCAGCTGGTGTGATATACCGGTTGCCCCCCCCCCCAAAAAAAAATGATTGAGGGGTGTGATATACCTATAATATGCCTTCTAACATAGAAAGTATATTATAGTGCATTTGTATTGTGCACTAGTTTTGTGCGGTTCTTCTGAGATACGGCAGCTTGATAGAGAGACAAATGCTATTGCAATAACTAATTGCAAATGGTGTTATACAGTATACCTGTTGCCCTCCCCCCCCCAAAAAAAAAAAATCTGATTGAGGGGTGTGATATAGCTATAATATACTTTCTAACATAGAAAATATATTATAGTGCATTTGTATTGTGCAGCAGTTTGTGTGCGGTTCTGCTGAGATACCGCAGCTAGATAGAGGGACAAACACTATTGTAATAAATAATTGCAACTGGTGTGATATACCTGTTGCCCAAAAAAAACAAAAAACTGATTGAGGTGTGAGATATACATATAATATACCTTCTAACATAGAAAGTATATTATAGTGCATTTGTTTTGTGCAGCAGTTGTGTGCGGTTCTGCTGAGATACCACAGCTAGATAGAGGGACAAACGCTATTGGAATAACTAATTGCAACTGTTGTGATATACCTGTTGCCCCCAAAAAAGAAATCTGATTGAGGGGTGTGATATAAGTATAATATACCTTCTAACATAGAAAATATATTATAGTGCATTTGTTCAGTATATGATTGTCACTCTCTCTGGAATCACACTGAAACGTGTATTCTAAAATATTGCTATTAATCAGGCTAAAATATATAATAATAAAAAAGATATAAATAGGGATATTAGACACTCAATAAGAATGGGGACCGCAATTCAAATATCCATGGATAACAATGTAAGAGGTGTCAATGTATGTATATACATATACACAACTATATAACAATAAAGGGGTGTCAATATATGTATATACATATACACAATTATAATACCAATGGTAAGAGTTTGCACTAAAAAAGCAATAAGTTAATAGCAGTGCATGTGTATGGGTATATACAATTGTAATGCCAATATATAGCTTGCAATGTGTCAATTTATGTGATCCTGTTACCGCATATGCTTTATACACTAAAAGTCTCAGTTTAACCTTTGATGGTACATTCCACTCTAATGACTGTAACAGTGGCCGTTTTTATATCCTTTTGGTGGCCCTTGTTTTTGGATATATATATAACAATAGAGATGCCCAATATGAATTGTTCACAGTAAAATTGGTTAATGTCCAAGATCCTTCTTACTTTCAATTTACTGCCAGCCTTGAATATCTTTGTTCATATTCATGCTGCATTCATACATGTATTACGCCAATCTCCCCTTTATTTTCTCCCCATATGCGCACGGACTCACAGTTAGTTGCTGAGGGATCTCAGTTGCGTGGCGGCCGAGGCATCCCACGTATCACTCAGCTTGGAACGATCTTACCTCAGGTCTGTAGTTTTGTTAGCTTGCGTGCGCTGGGGGATAATGACATCAGCTGGGTGCCTTGATTCTTTGCAAGCCGTGCAGAGGTGATGTTTGGCAGGTACAGTCCTTTCGTATTTCCCGCCAAAGAAAGTTGCAGAGCTCTCCGATATATTTATAAATGCCAGAACTTTAGCTGTATAAGCAGTCGGGGGGTCTTCCTACACCCAAAAAAAAAAGAATCTGATTGAGGGGTGTGATATACCTATAATATACTTTCTAACATAGAATGTATATTATAGTGCATTTGTACTGTGCAGCAGTTGTGTGCGGTTCTGCTGAGATATCGCAGCTAGATAGAGGGACAAACACTATTGGAATAAGTAATTGCAACAGGTGTGATATACCTGTTGCCCCCCCCCAAAAAAAATGATAGAGGGGTGTGATATACCTATAATATACCTTCTAACATAGAAAGTATATTATAGTGCATTTGTATTGTGCAACAGTTGTCTGCGGTTCTGCTGAGATACCGCAGCTATAGAGAAGGACAAACGCTATTCGAATAACTAATTGCAACTGGTGTTATATACCTGTTGCCCCAAAAAACTGATTATAGGGTGCGATATACCTGCTTGCACAAAAAACTGATTGAGGGGTGTGATACACCGGCTTCCACCAAATATAGATTGAGGCCTGCGATACACCAGCTTCCACCAAATATTGATTAAGGGGTTTGATTTACCAATTGCACAAAATACTCATTATTGGGTTCTATATACCTGTTTCCACAAAATAATGATACAGTGTATTGATATACTGGCTTCCACCAAATATTGATTGAGGCCTGCGATACACCAGCTTCCACCAAATATTGATTAAGGGGTTTGATTTAGTGGCTTCCAGCAAATACTCATTATTGGGTTCTATATACCTGTTTCCACAAAATACTGATAGAGGGAGTGATATACCGGCTTCCACAAAATATTGATTGAGGTCTGCGATATACCTGCTTCCACAAATACTGCTCTTCTATAGGGACTTTGTTACAGGGTCATTTTGAAAATGACAGGCAGAGGAAGTGGGAAGTTGGAGAAGGTGCGTGCGATTACGTCAAAGTACGCACCAGAGTTGGTTGAGTGGCTCACTCAGCCTTCTGCTTCTGTACCCTCCTCATCCTCTGTATCAGCACCCTCCTCACTCTCTGCTGTCTGCACCCCCAAAGACACCACCACCACCATAGCTCCTTCACTCGAGTCAGAAGAATTATTTTCCCATCCATTCCCAGACCTTCCAGATTCTTGGCATCGGATGAGGAACAGGAGGTAGCAACAGCCGCCACCCAGCAGTCTGACGCCAGTACCCATATCAGCCCAAGGAGGGTGGTCCCCGCTGTTGCTGCCTACTCCGAGATCTCTAATTCAGTGTTGGTCAAGGTGACGATGATGACGTGTCAGTGGACGTCATGTGGGTGCCCACAAGAGAGGAAGAGGAGGGGAGTTCAAAGGGAGAGACAGAGCAGTAGATAGGGAGGAGAAGCAGGCAGAACTCGCAGTGCACAGGAGGAAAAAAGCAGACTGCAAATGTATCTGGAGCGAGCCATCCACCATGCACGGTCACCTCTTGTGCTCCCAGGCACATGGCTCCGCAGTGTGGGCTTTTTTAACGTGTCAGCTGCTGACAATAGTGTTGCCATCTGCAGCCTGTGCTGTCAAAGCATAAGTCGCGGTAAGCCCAACACTCACCTAGGGACAACCGCTTTAAGAAGGCACCTGGCCTCCCATCACCGAGCCCAGTAGGAGCAACTCCGTCAGAAACCAGAAAGCCACACTCCCGGCGCTCCACATCCTGCCTTTTCTCCTTCTCCTCTTTCCTTCCATTTAACCTTCACTCCACCTTCAACCGTGCCATCGTCGCATTCATCTAGTAGAAGGCAGGCTTTCTTGGCCCAAATTTTCAAGCGAAAAAAGATGATGACGCCGGATAACCCTCTTGCCCAACGGCTTACCGCTGGCTTGTCGGAACTGCTAGCCCGCCAACTACTGCCATATAAACTGGTGGACTCGGAGGCCTTTAGAAAATTTGTGGCCATTGGCACACCGCAATGGAAGGTCCTCGGAAGGAAATATTTCTCCCAGAAGGGCATCCCAGAGCTGTATGGCCATGTTCAGTGGCAAGTGAATGTATCTCTGGCACACAGTGTCGGTGCCAAGATACACCTGACCACAGACACGTGGTCTAGCAAATATGGGAAAGAAAGGTAAATAACTATTACTGCCCAATGGGTGAACCTTCTGACGGCTGTCAAGCATGCAACCCATGGCACCCGTGTGAATTTGGTGTTACCGCCACGGATTGCATGCAGGCCTGCTTCTTCTTCTCCTCCTCCTACTCCATCCTCTGTCTCCTCCTCGGCTGACTTCTCCTTTTTCACTGCTACCGCCTCTTCCACTGCACCCCCCCACAGCTCCCCAGAACCTACAGTTGCAAGAAAAAGTATGTGAACCCTTTTTGAATGATATGGATTTCTGCACAAATTGGTCATAAAATGTGATCTGATCTTCATCTAAGTCACAACAATAGCCACTCACAGTCTGCTTAAACTAATAACACACAAAGAATTAAATGTTACCATGTTTTTATTGAACACACCATGTAAAAATTCACAGTGCAGGTGGAAAAAGTATGTGAACCCCTAGACGAATGACATATCCAAGAGCTATTTGGAGTAAGGTGTCAGCCAACTGGGATCCAATCAATGAGATGAGATTGAAGGTGTTGGTTACAGCTGCCCTGCCCTATAAAAAACACACACCAGTTCTGGGTTTGCTTTTAACAAGAAGCATTGCCTGATGTGAATGATGTCTCACACAAAAGAGCTCTCATAAGACCTACGATTAATAATTGTTGACTTGCATAAAGCTGGAAAGGGTTATAAAAGTATCTCCAAAAGCCTTGCTGTTCATCAGTCCACGGTAAGACAAATTGTCTATAAATGGAGAAAGTTCAGCACTGCTGCTACTCTCCCTAAGAGTGGCCATCCTGTAAAGATGACTGCAAGAGCACAGCGCAGACTGCTCAATGAGGTGAAGAAGAATCCTAGAGTGTCAGCTAAAGACTTACAAAAGTCTCTGGCATATGCTAACATCCCTGTTAGCGAATCTACAATACGTAAAACACTAAACAAGAATGGATTTCATGGGAGGATACCACAGAGGAAGCCACTGCTGTCCAAAAAACATTGCTGCACGTTTACAGTTTTCACAAGAACACCTGGATGTTCCACAGCAGTACTGGCAAAATATTCTGTGGACAGATGAAACCAAAGTTGAGTTGTTTGGAAGAAACACACAACACTATGTGTGGAGAAAAAGAGGCACAGCACACCAACATCAAAACCTCATCCCAACTGTGAAGTATGGTGGTAAGGGCATCATGGTTTGGGGCTGCCTTGCTGCGTTAGGGCCTGGACGGATTGCTATCATCGAAGGAAAAATGAATTCCCAAGTTTATCAACACATTTTGCAGGAGGACTTAAGGCCATCTGTCCACCAGCAGAAGCTCAAAAGAAGATGGCTGTTTCAACAGGACAACGACACAAAGCATAGAAGTAAATCAACAACAGAATGGCCTAAACAGAAGAAAATATGCCTTCTGGAGTGGCCCAGTCAGAGTCCTGACCTCAACCCAATTGAGATGCTGTGGCATGACCTCAAGAAAGCGATTCACACCAGACATCCCAAGATATTGCTGAACTGAAATAGTTCTGTAAAGAGGAATGGTCAAGAATTACTCCTGACCATTGTGCACGTCTGATCTGCAACTACAGGAAACGTTTGGTTGAAGTTATTGCTTCCAAAAGAGGTTCAACCAGTTATTAAATCCAAGGGTTCACATACTTTTTCCACCTGCACTGTGAATGTTTACATGGTGTGTTCAATAAAAACATGGTAACATTTAAATCTTTGTGTGTTATTAGTTTAAGCAGACTGTGATTGTCTATTGTTGTGACTTTGATGAAGATTAGATCACATTTTATGACCCATTTGTGCAGAAATCCATATCATTCCAAAGGGTTCACATACTTTTTCTTGCAACTGTATTTGATGTCCCAGGTGAGACGTTGCCATGCTGTGCTGCGTCTGTTGTGCCTGGATGCCAAGAGCCACAGTAGTCCTGCACTGCCTTCAGCTCTAAGGTCACAGACCGATCAGTGGCTATCCCCGCTCAATTCGAGAGTTGGTAAAGTGGTGTGCGACAACGGTGCCAATCTGCTGAGCACGCTAAGACAGGGCAAAATGACACATGTTCCGTGCATCGCACACATCCTGAACTTAGTCGTGCAGCGATTCGTTGCCAAATACCCTGGGGTCCAGGACGTCTTGTGGCAGGCCAGGAAAATCTCTGGCCATTTTAGATCTTATACAGCCATGGCTTGCCTTGCTGATGTTCAGTGGTGTCACCACTTGCCCGTCAGACGTCTGATTTGTGACTGCCTGATGCGCTGGAACTCCACCTTATATATGCTTGATAGGCTGTTCCAGTAGAAACATATCATTAACGACTACCTGTACAAACTCTGCGGCAGGACAGGTTCTGGGGAGCTTTTTTTTTTTCACCGCGCCAGTGGCTGCTCATGCGCGACGTATGCAGACTTCTGCAGCCATTTTATGAAATCACCAAACTGGTCAGTCGCAGCCAGGGTGCCATCAGTGACACTGTACCTTACGCCTTCTTTCGAGAGCGTGCATTGCATCGTGTCATTGATCAAGCCGTCGAGGAGCAGGAAGATGAGGTAGTCACAATGCTGAATAAATTCCATGGGGGGGCTACTCCATCTGAGACAAGTCAGCAGGAGTCTGAAGAGGAGTCAAAGGAGAATGGTGCCTGGGGGAGGAGGAGGAGCAAGTAGAGCAGGCTTTAAACTTTTCTGGGATCCCTGGTGTTGTCCGTGGCTGGTGGAGGAGACCGATGATGACATTCTCCTGGGCGATGATCAGGAGCCAGGCCACTCCACAGCTTCCAATTTAGTGAAAATGGGGGAATTCATGCTCCAGTGTTTGAAGAGGGACCCCCATATAAAAAGTATAAAGGGCAAGGACCAGTACTGGGTGGCAAACTACTTAGACCCCCGGTACAAACACAAAATGGTGGACATGTTACCAGCATCACAGAGGGCTGTCAGAATGCAGCATTTCGAGGCCTTGCTGTGAGAGATGCTGCATTCTGCTGTTACGGGATGCAGGAATTTCCACCCACAGAGAAACAGTTGCGGGTACCAATCCTACAGCGCATGAAAAAAGAGGGCTACATTTCCCTGATGGAGCAAATCGTACCCTGGGATGGAACTGGTGCTACTGACGCCAAGGATTGCAGGCCCTACGTCCATCAGGGTTTCCGCCAGCACCTACGTTAGTGGCTGCAAACCTCACTTCTCCTCCTCCGCCTCCTCCTCCACTCACTTCCGCCTCCGATTTATCCGCGTGCAGCACCAGTCAGTCATCAGTCGGTAGCTGGAAGCAGTGTAGCACTGCAGTGGGGAAGCGGCAATAGGCTGTGCTGAAGCTGATATGCTTAGAGGACAAACAGCACACCGCCGCAGAGCTGTGGCAGGGCATAACTCTCGCCACTCAACCTACAACCAGGCATGGTTGTGTCTGATAATGGCCGTAACTTGGTGGTGGCTTTGGAGCTCAGCAAGCTCAGACACATCCCATGCCTAGCCCACATGTTCATCCTTGTGGTTCAGCTGTTTCTCAAAACCTACTCCAATTTGCCTGAGCTACTGGTGAAGGTGCGCCGCATGTGTGCACATTTCCGCAAGTCATCGACAGCTTCAGCCGGTCTGTCAAAGGTGCAGCAGTGCTTGAAATTGCAGCTCACCGACTGTTGTGCAATGTGAGCACGCGCTGGAACTCCACGTTCCACATGTTGGCCAGGCTTTGTGAGCAGCAGAAGGCAGTAGTGGAATACCAGCTACAACATGGTCGTCGCCTTTCCAGTCAGCTTCCGCTATTCACAAGTGAGGAGTGGGCATGGATGTCTGACCTCTGTGAGGTTTTAAGAGACTTTGAGGAATCAACACAAATGGTGTGCAGTTATAACGCTATTATCAGCGTAACAATCCTACTTCTGTGTCTACTCAAATGCTCGCTGCTCACAATTAAGGAAGACGCTTTGCATGTGGAAGAGGTGGAAATGGGGGAAGACATTACGCAGGGTGATAGCCAGACCGCCCTCAGTTTGTCTTCTCAGCGCGAATTGGACAATAAAGAGGAGGAGGAGGAGCAGGAGACGGTTGCCTCCGCTACAGAGGGTAGTACCTATGGAAGTTTAATTTCATCTGTTCAGTGTGGGTGGGCAGAAGAGGAGGAAGAGGATGAGGAGATTGAGAGTGATCCTCCTGATGACGACAGCGAAGTCTTGCCCGTTGTTACTCTGGCACACATGGCTGACTTCATGTTAGGCTGCCTTTCCAGCGACCCACATGTTATACGCATTTTAGGCAACACGGATTACTGGTTGTTCACCCTTCTCGACCCCCGCTACAAAGGGAACTTCTCATTTCTCATTCCTCTGGTGGAGAAGATGAGCAAAACGGTGCAATACCAGAAGATCCTTGTTGAAAAAATTGCTCCAAAAATTTCCATCTGACAATGCTTGCGGCAGAGTCCGTAGTTCCTTGGCCAATCGAGAAGGGGAGACAAGGGGAACACACAGCATTTCCAACAGAGGCAGGGCAACACTCTCCAAAGCCTGGGACAGTTTCATGACACCCCGCCAGCACCCTCACACTGATGTGCGGCCTAGTGTCACAAGGAGGGAAAAATTTTGGAAGATGGTGAAGGAGTACATAGTAGACCGTGTTAGCGTCCTCAATGATCCCTCTGTGTCTTACAACTACTGGGTGTCCAAGCTGGACACGTGGCACGAACTGGCGCTCTACGCCTTGGAGGTGGTGGCCTGCCCTGCCACCAGCGACTTGTCTGAGCGGGTATTTAGTGCTGCTGGTGGCATCACAACAGATAAGCGTATCTGCCTGTCAACTGAAAATGCTGACAGGTTGACTCTTATAAAAATTAACAAGGCCTGGATTGACCATGACTTCTCGACTCCATCAGAGGAAAGCTGATGAACATATAGGCACTTTAAATGTGTTGTTATAGTGCACTGAATACACTGTATTCCCATTCATCCCTTCCATCACAAACAAGGGTATATGGTTGAATCTTCCTTTTCTCATCCTCCTTCTCCTCTTCCATCATATCAACACATGCTTACAGTATTAATCACATATAAAGCCCTTGCATATATGCCCTTCGCATATAATGTTTTACAGGGTCAGCTCAGCTTCAGGCCCTTGAATATATTTTTTTAGAGGGTCAACTCACCAGCAGGCCCTTGCATATATTTTTTTAGAGGGTCAGCTCACCAGCAGGCCCTCACATATAATGTTTTAGAGGGTCAGCTCAACAGCAGGCCCTTGCATATAATGTTTTACAGGGTCAGATCACCAGCAGGCCTTCACATATAATATTTTTGAGTGTCAGCTCACCAGAAGGCCCTTACATATAATGTTTAACAGGGTCAGCTCACCAGCAGGCACACACCTAAAATCTTTTATAGGGTCAGCTCACTAGCAGGCTCTTGCATATAACTCTTTACAGGGTCAGCTCACCAGCAGGCCCTCACATATAATTTTTTACAGGGTCAGCTCACCAGAACGCCCTCACCTACAATCTTTTACAGGGTCAGATCCCCAGCAGGCCAGCACCTAAAATCTTTTACAGGGTCAGCTCACCTGCAGGCCCACACCTAATTATATCTAATAGTTAATTTGCGCACATGCTGCCTTGCTTCAATGTGGTACCAGTAGCTGTTTCTCAGGCTCCCGTTGTCACGGCCAGGCCCATGTCCGTGACTTCTTACCGCATGCAGTTGCCGGCGGTTTTGCATGGGTCTTCAACCACGGGTGAGGGCCGCTTGTCTGTGGCCTCACTTGTGGTTGCCGCGGGCAACCAGTGTTGGGGTTTAGCAGCAGAGCAGCCTGAGCGTTGCTAGGCAGCTTGCTGCCCTGGCATGCGGTCACACCTAGCAACCTTTTTGTTAGGTGTGTGTGTTGTGTGCACTGTGTTGTATTTTATTGTGTGCACTTTCCCTTGTATGTGTGTTTCCCTTCTGTGGCATTGGAAGGGTTAACTTCCTTCCCAGTGTGGGTGTGATGTCACTGGGTGTGTCTTACCTTTGGGTGTGGCCACTTTGGCCTATATAAACCCTCTCTCTAGCAGGGCTCAGTAGGTTGCTTCAGTCTTGCTAGCTGAAGCAGTCTCCTGTGCTTTCCATTCCTCTGTGAGAGCCACCACTGTGGTCATAGGTTTAAGTTCAGGTTTTATGTCTTATTAAGTTTATGCTTGCCTGTATGTGTCATGTCTGGGTGATGGTCTGTTGGGATTTTCCTATGTTGGTTGGTGCAGCTAATGGTTCTGGATTCTCTGTGTCAGGGATCCAGTCAGCAAGGCTGTGGCAGGTTGGTTGAGCTACTTAGTTCACCTGCCATTTCCATTAGTCTGTTTATGTTTCCCCTTTTTCCCAACAGCTTGGCCGTTGAGACTCCTGCTCCTCCGTGTCTAGGAGGAGTAGGTCGTCTTACCCTGACTCCTAGCGCAGGGACCGGACGGAGGGTGAGTTAGGGATCCGAGGTTCCTGCGCATGGGTCCTCCTACCTTTAAGGTCGGCCCATGCAGTTAGGAGTTAGGGTCAGGGTAGGGACGCTGTTAGGAGGTGACCTGCTCCCTATCCTGTTCTCCTGGATCAAGCAGCCATACCATCACCTGGCTTCACACGGCTGAGGATTTCCCCCATCCTCAGCCGTGACACCCGTCTCCTGTAGTCACCATGGTTTGCGCTGATAAAAACATCGAAAGTTGATAGGCCAGACATCCGAATGGATCATCGTCATCACGGGGACCTGCGATCAGTCCCAAGTTATCTAGGACATCAGGCCCTCATCCATAATGTTTTAGATGGTCAGATCAGCAGGCCCTTGCTCCATATGTTTTTGAGGGGTCACCAGCAGGCCATCAATCATAATTTTTCAAGGCTGTGTATGATGCTTTCCTTTATGTGTAACAAAGGGTGTATTGTAGTGCCGGCTACTTGTAATTTTTGGCAGCCCTTTCACTTAGTGCTTATGAGTGTAGAAGTCACACTACATGAACAATTGTACCACAATGTGAATGAGGCCCTCCTTTATGTGATATACAGGTTGTATCGGAGTGCCACTTCCTTGTAATGTTTGGAAGCACTTGCACTTTATTTACAAGTAAATATACAGGAAAGTATGTTCCCTAAAAATTTTTCCTCTAAAATTGATTTTATCTTTGGTTTTGTGCACATTATTGTCTGTCTGTAAAAGTGGCGTACTACTCGGACAACATCGTTCCCAGCAGTGTTCAGACTTCTTCCCCATGTTGTTCTTGAACCATTTCGATGACAATTTCTGACCTTTTTCCTATGAACCAGGCACCCTCCCCTCTTCAGAGCAGGGGGTGCCTGGTTTAATGCTCGGGTTTTCCCATTGACTTACATTATACTCCGGTGCTCGGTAGAGAACCCGAGCATCCCAATTTGTTAGGCCTGAGCCCCCGAGCACCCAAGCACTATGGTGCTCGATCAACACTACTTGTGACCTAAATGCTTAAAGGGCTTCTGTCACCCCACTAAACTGTTTTTAATTTTTTTGGTTACTTATAATCCCTATACTGCGATTTATGCATACATACTGTAATTAATAATTTCTGTTCAGCAGATTCTGTTAAAAACTTACTTTTAAAATATGCAAATTACCTTGATACCCGCAATTAGGGCGGCTACTTGCTGGTAGCAGCCGCATCCTCCTATCCTAAAGACGCCCCTCCGCATGTTGATTGACAGGGCCAGCGGACGGGATCGTCCTCTGGCTGGTCCTGTCTGCTATCAAGATCTCGCGCCTGCGCCGTAACGGTATTCAGTCGGCGCAGGCGCACTGAGAGGCGGACGCTCCTTCGGCCGCTCCATCCTCAATGCGCCTGCGCCGATGACGTCACATCTACACCCGGCGCAGGCGCATTGAGGAAGGAGCGACCGAGCGAGCGTCCTCCTCTCAGTGCGCCTGCGCCGACTGAAGACAGGTACGGCGCAGGCGCCAGATTTTGAATGCAAACAGGGCCAGCAGCGAAAGATCCCGTCCGCTGGCCCTGTCAATCAACATGTGGAGGGGGCGTCTTTAGGATAGGAGGATGCGGCTGCTACCAGCAAGTAGCCGCCCTACTTGCTGGTAGCAAGGTAATTTGCATATTTTAAAAGTACGTTTTTAACAGAATCTGCTGAACAGAAATTATTAATTACAGTATGTATGCATAAATCGCAGTATAGGGATTATAAGTAACCAAAAAAAAAAAAAAAAACAGTTTATTGGGGTGACAGAAGCCCTTTAAAGGACGCTCCACCTACCTCTAACTTTGTCATTGGTTCCGATATGGACCATGACTTCTGGATCTTCTCCAGCCCCTCCCAGTAATCTATCAACCCAATCCGCAATGTTTCAAACTCGAGGGCCAGGAAGACAAATACACCGTTAGATGATCCCGTTCTTTGTGACAGATCGCCCTATCTGTACCCCTAATCATTGAGTCTCCCACTACCAGCACCTGTCTGGCCTGCCATGCTCTCCTTGTCCCCTGCTTACTGGAATGGACATTCCCCTGACTGGCAGAAGAAGTGTCCGGCTGCAGCAGTGCTCTCCCTGAACTGACATCCCCCTTGCAAACTTGTTGGGGCGTGTAAGATCAGGGCTAGCCTCCCTGGCACTCTTCCGTCTACCCCGATTTCTAAATGTTATCCAGCTACCCACCTCACTTTACTGAGCCTCCTCGCTACTACACTCCCCCATATCTACCCCATAGAGTCCTTGCTCAGTTTGCAGCAAACTCTTTTCCAAATTGTCAATGCTTCTTAGTGTTGAAACACGCCTGGTTAGATACACAATGTGCGATTCCAAACAAGCAGTTTGCTCACATTTTGAACAAAGATATGCACCCTCAAACAGCTGTTCCAGGACTGCATACATAAGACAAGATGTGCACTGGACTTCACTGTCAATAATGGAACACATACTAAATGGGGGTTACGCAGGAAAAGAGAAAAAATATGATACAGTGCAGTGATAAGAAACTGACTTACTGTAGTCCCCTCCAAAAGTCCATGAATATGAAGTCACTTAATCTAAAGTCACACACTTATTACAAACATACACTTGAAATTATATATTAATCAAATATGCAAACTCTCACAAATTTGCGTGGTTTATCTGCTTGTATAAATGCAGCTCTCAAACAAAATTTGGATTCAAAAAAATTTTGTGACACTTTGACTACACCGAACTAATAATATGACTTTGTAAGTTAATTGGTTGAGGGGTTTCATAGAAAAGGGGGCAAATAAATAAACACACAACATGTTTTATTTCACTCCACTGTAAAAATTTCTATTTTAATTCCAGGTTATAAAGCAGGAAAACAGGAAAAACACTAAAGGGGTGAATACTTCCGAAGGGCACTGTAAATGTCTTAGGGACCAAAAAGTATAACATACAATATACCTTAGCTGATTTACTGGAAAGAGGGTAGGGAAGAGGTAATAAAATGAAGTGGGAAGAAAGGAGAGATTAAGAAAAAATAAATTAAAGGTGGTTATGGGGTTCTGAATACATATCCACATATCAAGTCCTATGTTTTAGAGGGTAAGACATGGGTAACATATCAGAGAAAATCTGCCTCTTTAGGCCTCGTGCATACGACCGTAGTTCTGGTCCGCATCTGAGCCGCAGTTTTTGCGGCTCGGGTGCAGACCCATTAACTTCAATGGGGCCGCAAAAGATGTGGACAGCACTCCATGTGCTGTCCGCATCTGTTGCTCCGTTCCGTGTCCCGCAAAAAAAAAATAACATGTCCTATTCTTGTCAATTTTGCGGACAAGAATCGGCATTTCTACAATGGGCTGCCCGTTCTGTTCCGCAAATTGCAGAAGGCACACGGGCGGCTTCCGTTTTTTGCGGATCTGCAATTTGCGGACCGCAAAAAACTGAACGGTTGTGTGCATGTAGCCTTAGAAGCATAACCTGAATTCAACATCTGTATACCTGCTATGTGCAATTTATAACACTTTGGTGGGAATTTACCATTGGGACTTGAGACAATTTTTAAGGTCAGATCTGCAGAACTCTGCATTGCGATAAGTTAGCCAAGATTTATCAAATCTTGTATGATGTTTAGTGAATATTGCTTTACTTTCTGCTACTCTTTTACTGGAGCAAGATAGAGATAATTTTGAGACTTCTTTCAAAAGTCTTAGCTGATAAATCTGGAGTTAAAATATTTAACACAGATGTTCACTTAACCAACAAATAAGCTCAAAAGGTTGCAAGTCATTGTTTTCATTATGTGAAGCAGGTATTCAGAATTTTTTTTTTTAAATAAAAATAAAAACCTTTAGCGGAGAGATCTGTACGTTTCAGTGATACCATTTTGAAGAGTGTGTATGACTTTTTAAACACTTTTTATAAAAAAAATTTAAGGAGGTGAAGTGACCAAAGATTGTGAATTGGCCATTTTTTTCCATCACACCGTTCGTCATATAGGATAAATATTATTATATTTTATAAGTATGGGCGTTTCCGCATGCGGAAATACACATGATGTGTATTTTTTATTATTATATTTTGCTTTTGGGGAAGGCAGGGTGATTTGAACTTTTATATTTTTTCATATTTTTAAAAACTTTTTTTAAAAACTTTTTTTAAAAACTTTTTTAAGTCACTCTGGGTAACTATAACTGGCAACCATTAGATTGCCTATCGTGTTCATTGTATTGTCTACAAATTCAGTATTCATTTTATGTCCTGATACCCTTGCTGATGACCTTCTGAACCCAGGGTCGGTAAGTCAATAACTCTCCCTTCTTTTGTTCCTTTAAATGAACATTTAATTTTTTTTATTTTACTTGCGCTTATGGCCTGACAAAGTCATCTATTCATCCTCTGTCTCTCCCACTAGCAAGCTCCAGCTGTTTTCTCTCTCATCTACTATCTATCTACTTGCCATATTACCTACGGCCTCAGAGTTTGTGCTGTTTTTGATGTGCCCTTTTCCAGAGTTGTGCCTGGTCAGCACAATGGTCTAAGGTGAGCCTCTGTCTAGACAGCGCTCTCCAACTGAGTGCTGCCCTCATCCCAGTGACCCTGTGCTATCGGTCCTTCTTGTTTTATCTCTCTGCCTTCAAACTAACAGTATAATTTTAATCTACTTTCCACTGTAACTACAATACTGAATTCATCTTGTACCTTGTTGACTAGCTTATGATGCAAAAATATATTGCAAACATATGCTTATGTATGTCACAAAAATATTCTTTTTATTCAGAATTTTAATTTTAACCCCTAATTAACTACCCACTGTTTTTTGTCATTGCTGTTTTAGAAGGAAGTAATGGCGTCATTTATAAAACTGGTGTAAAGTAGAAATGACTTAGTTGCTCATAGCGACCACTCAGCTTCCACCTGAAAGGTGGAATCTGATTTGTTGCTATGGGCAACTAAGGCTACTTTCACACTGGCGTTTTGGCTTTCTGTTTGTGAGATCCGTTCAGGGCTCTCACAAGCGGTCCAAAACGGATTAGCTTTGCCCTAATGCATTCTGAATGAAAAAGGATCCGCTCAGAATGCATCAGTTTGTATCTGATAAGTCTCCATTCCGCTATGGAGGCGGACACCAAAACACTGCCTACAGCGTTTTGCTGTTCGCTTGACGAAACTGAGCCAAACGTTATGAACTCCATTGAAAGCCAATGGGAGACGGATCCGTTTTCTATTGTGCCAGATTGTGTCAGAGAAAACGGATCCGTCCCCATTGACTTACATTGTGTGTCAGAACGGATCCGTTTTCTCTGACACAATCTGGCACAATGGAAAACGGATCCGTCTCCCATTGGCTTTCAATGGAGTTCATGACGGATCCGTCTTGACTATGTTACAGATAAGGGTATGTTCACATCCGCGTTCGAGCACTCCTTTCCTCTTCTCCATCTGGAAGTAAAAAAATAAAAATGAAAAACGTATCCGTTCAACCCCCCATAGACCTTAATTGACGTATGTATGCATACGTTTGTGTCCGTTAGTTGGTAATACGTTCTGAATCAGTTTTTTAAGATGGAAAAAAAAGTCCTGTCTGCAGGATTTTTTTCTACGTTCAAAAAACCGGATTCATGACTGAGTGTCCCTTCACATTCATTGTATTCAATGACAGACGGATTTAAAAATATTGCCTTTTCATGCATAACGTTAATATTGTAAGTTTTTTTGGTTATGAACATGCGCAGAACAAACAGGAATTTCCAAACGAAGACATGAAGAGGAAAAAAACAGGGAGTGTCGCCATTTTGGGATGCAGATGGTCAAGGTTGAGAAAGCCACAAGAAAAGGGTATGAATGTATGCAAATGAAAAGTTTATTTTGAACTGTTAAATATGTACCGCAGAACACCTGTTTGAATCTTAAAAACATAACTTTTGGCTGCTATGAGGCTACTGGAGGCTGCTATTAGGCTACTTGGGGCTGCTATTAGGCTACTAGGGGCTGCTATTAGGCTTCTGTGTGCTGCTATGAGGATACTGGGGCTGAGATGAGGCTACTGGGGGCTGCTATTAGGCTACTGGAGACTGGTATGAGGCTACTGTGGGATTATGAGAGGCATGGGGCTCTTTTCTGCGGTCTGATTGGTGGTAATTCACATTGTCGACTGATCTGCGGTGTGGTCTGGTCTTATTGTTGTTGCCAGCTGAAGTCTAATTACATTAGGGTTATGATTGTTGTTCTGACCTGAGGTGTAATGGTAAAAAAAATTTTTTTGTATAGTCCCCCTCTAAACCCTTGGTGCATCTTGGGCCAATGCGTCTATCGAAATATGTCAATGGAAGTGCTTGTAACAAAACGGTTATTTTTACTCTTTATTTCAGATGTCTTCGCCTTCTCGTTCTGTTGGCAGTCGAAGTACTCCCTCCTTTCAGATGCCGGTAATAAATCAATAGAATTTTTTTTTTTTAATTAGGTTCATAAAGATATACAGTCAGGTCCATAAATATTGGGACATCAACACAATTCTAGCATTTTTAGCTCTATACACCACCACAATGGATTTGAAATAAAATAAACAAGTTGTGCTTTAACTGCAGTCTGTCAGCTTTAATTTGAGGGTATTTACATCCAAATCAGGTGAACGGTGTAGGAATTACAACAGTTTGCATATGTGCCTCCCACTTGTTAAGGGACCAAAAGTTGTCTTCTCAGCTGTTCCATGGCCAGGTGTGTGTTATTCCCTCATTATCCCAATTACAATGAGCAGATAAAAGGTCCAGAGTTCATTTCAAGTGTGCTATTTGCATTTGAAATCTGTTGCTGTCAACTCTCAAGATGAGATCCAAAGAGCTGTCACTATCAGTGAAGCAAGCCATCATTAGGCTGAAAAAACAAAACAAACCCATTAGAGAGATAGCAAAAAAATTAGGCGTAGCCAAAACAACTGTTTGGAACATTCTTAAAAAGAAGGAACGCACCGGTGAGCTCAGCAACACCAAAAGACCTGGAAGACCACAGAAAACAACTGTGGTGGATGACCGAAGAATTATTTCCCTGGTGAAGAAAACACCCTTCACAACAGTTGGCCAGATCAAGAACACTCTCCAGGAGGTAGGTGTATGTGTGTCAAAGTCAACAATCAAGAGAAGACTTCACCAGAGTGAATACAGAGGGTTCACCACAAGATGTAAACCATTAGTGAGCCTCAAAAACATATTCATATTCAATTTCGCGATATTTCGCGAATATTCGCTTGAATAGTCGTCTTATATTCGTCGAAATCGAATATTCGCCATTATTGTATTTATCGCAATCAATATGTGATGTAATCATTTGCATATTGGAATTTTTAAGCTTAGAATTAGAAGTTATAAATTATAACTTCTAATTGCCTTATAACTTAATAATAAGGCAACTTTCCTATTCTTTAATTTTGTAGATCTAGATTTAACACAAATATAGCGCTATATTCTATTTCTTTGTTAATAGAAGAATCAAGATAGCAAAGTATTCTTTCTTCTACATCAATGAAGATAGCAAAGTATTCTACATCAACGAAGATTGCAAAGTATTCTACATCTTCCTCAATTTAAGTTATTATCGCATTATGCGATAATGACAACTACGTAATTATCGAGTACAGCGATATATCTTCCTATGTTGTCCCAATACAGCATTGAAAGCCTCCACAAAAGTTAGCATAACACCGTATTAAAGTTACTATCGCATTACATGATAATGACAACTACGTCATAATTTGTGCCATAATCATTTACCGCTTCACACCCAATGACGTAGCTATACTTCATCTAGCAGAATAATTAAACATAGATCAATCCTTATGCGGGCGCCGTGGCCACCTGCTTTGTGTGGCTGCATACACCCACGGCTCATGTCCGTGACCGTCAGTAATACCGATGGTGGACATTTAACCCATAAGATGTAGTGGTCACTTGTTAACTATAACAATACAAGCAATACAAATCTTTTAGCAATAGTGTTGGATTCGCAATGCAACTAATATTATTGCATTGCAATTCCAGCTTTGGCGATTTTGCTTTAGGTGGTATTGGTAGAATTAACTAATAAAACAAATATAGTACTGTATGTCAGAATAGTGCATTATAAAATTTGTATTCGCAATGCAGTTAATAATAGCAAATATTATCGCATTGCGATTACAACTTAGGCAATTTTGATAATGTGGTATTGGGAGAATTAACGGTCGGATATAACGAATATAGTACTATATCTAAGAATAGTGGATTATAAAAGTTGGATTCGCAATGCGGTTAATAATAATAGCAAATATTATCGCATTGCGATTACAAATTAGCACTGCTAGATTCCATATTCGTTAACTTCGTTAATTCTAGCAAGCTGACCCATTCCATTAGAGACCCAGCAGCAGCTACAAGTTAAAATCGCAATACGATTATTATAACTTGAATTAATTGCATTGCGATTTCAACTTAGACCTGGTTTACTAAATTACTTTAAATTAGCGAGGATGACAAATATATTTATTAGTCAAAACGAAATATTCTCCATCTTCGCTAATTCAAGAAGCAAACCATTGTAAACCAGGTACCAAGGCAACTTGATTCTCACATCCGACAGTACATTCTAGCATGGAGACGTTCCCATGGTGATGGGGACGCTCCATGCGCACAGGAAGTAGATAGAGGCGGCAACGGGCACTGACTTGAGCGGGCAGGGAGCAAGGAATCCTCTCTTAAAAGTACTGCTTTTGGACAAAGCTAGGGTAACAATAAAAAGAAAAAAATGGCGATATTCGCTTAAAAATTTTGATATTTGAATATTCGCGCTCAACACTATTTGCCAAATTACATCTAAAAAAGCCTTCACAGTTCTGGAACAACGTCTTATGGACAGATGAGACCAAGATCAACTTGTACCAGAGTGATGGGAAGAGAAGAGTATGGAGAAGGAAAGGAACTGGTCATGATTCTAAGCATACCACCTCATCAGTGAAGCATGGTGGTGGTAGTGTCATGGCGTGGGCATGTATGGCTGCCAATGGAACTGGTTCTCTTGTATTTATTGATGCTGTGACTGTTGACAAAAGCAGCAGGATGAATTCTGAAGTGTTTCGGGCAATATTATCTGCTCATATTCAGCCAAATGCTTCAGAACTCATTGGACGGCGCTTCACAGTGCAGATGGACAATGACCCAAAGCATACTGCAAAAGCAACCAAAAAGTTTTTTAAGGGAAAGAAATGGAATGTTATGCAATGGCCAAGTCAATCACCTGACCTGAATCCGATTGAGCATGCATTTCACTTGATGAAGACAAAACTGAAGGGAAAATGCCCCAAGAACAAGCAGGAACTGAAGACAGTTAGTTGCAGTAGAGGCCTGGCAGAGCATCACCAGGGATGAATCCCAGCGTCTGGTGATGTCTATGCGTTCCATACTTCAGGCTGTAATTGACTGCAAAGGATTTGCAACCAAGTATTAAAAAGTGAAAGTTTGATTTATGATTATTATTCTGTCCCATTACTTTTGGTCCCTTAACATGTGGGAGGCACATATGCAAACTGTTGTAATTCCTACACCACTCACCTGATTTGGATGTAAATACCCTCAAATTAAAGCTGACAGTCTGCAGTTAAAGCACATCTTGTGCGTTTAATTTCAATCCATTGTGGTGGTGTATAGAGCCAAAAATGTTAGAATTGTGTCGATGTCCCAATATTTATGGACCTGACTGTATGTGACCTACAATAAATTTTTACATATTTCAGGGAGATTCCCCCCACAGAATCCTCTGATGCTGAGGAATTGCGTTTTTCTTCTGAGCCAATGGAGGCAGTAATTGCAAAATATTTCATTTACATTTTTATAGGAATGTTTATTAGGGTTTACAAGGGTTCCACCCATGTGTAATTTGTAGAATGGATGCAGACTCCTAAATGAATAGGTCCAAGATCGGCTAGCACCGCCGAACAATAGAGACAACATTGTATCGGAACCACTCGGTAGCAAATGACTTTACATAAAAGAGTATATATGGGTGATGCCCTTATGTTGCAGCATGGCAGGCACACGGCGATGTGAACGAGTCCTAACTATCTTTGTTTTTCAGACACAGGAGGGTACACATTTCAGTGAAACTCCACAAAGTAGTCATCAACAAATCGAGAATGTGAGTATAAATTATTATTAGGCTCTCTTTTGTCGAAAACTATTAATAATATTTTTTATTAGGAAACAAACAGGCAAATTGACACTCCATCACCTGTTCGAACAAGAATTTCAAGGCGTGGCATGCCGGTCGTTGTGGACGTGGAGGCCGTGTGAGTAGGCACGTGGGCTGTGATGTGAGCTGGCCACACTGCCCCCATCCTACAGTATTGTCGATCGCCTATTAGATACTGTGACCATCAGCCAAAAATACATCCCAAAAAAATATATACTGTCTGGCCGTGAGGATTGCTCATGTGGCCCTGTTGGGCATTGGCCCAACCTGATATTTAAGTGACACTTCTAAATGACAGCAACCATTCACTAATGGACATACATGAAACTGAATGACAGGGCCCACCAATAAAATTTTAAACATGCAGCGACCCTTCCACCCTTTCTATATAGTTATACCCACACACACAGAAAGACATAAACACACAAAATAATAGGAAGGAAATTTAAAAAAAAAATTATCTTTTTTTTTTTTCTACAACATTCATATGCTCTGGGCAGTGCTGGCACATACAACATATTCTGTAAACATTATTCAACAAAAACAGTGATGTGAAGTTACAGCTAGTAGAAGCAAGGCCAGCTTTTTGGGACCAATCAAACCCCAAACACTCTGACCACAACACCACTCGTCACCAATGGCAAGAGGTTTATGCCAATGTAGTACCCACATGGAACGATTTGAGCCATCAGGCTCAAATGCATTGTGGTACATTTATTTCCTTCTATTTTTTATTTTTGAAGTTCCATCATTAGGATATAGAAATAGGATTGTACAGTGATGTTTAACGTGGGAAGAACAATGATATGCCTATGTGTATTCTCTTAGGACATGTTGGTTCCAAAACCTGATATTGCTACTCCAATGTCATGTACCAGGGCAAAAAAATTCTAAAATACAGTGATCTACAGTGCAGTCTTTTATACAAGCAGGAACAGCACTATCTGTGCAATCCTATGTCGTCAGAAAATAATATATACAGCAGTATTACACAGTTAGGTACAGGCATTATAATATATTGAACTTAACATTGTGAATCTTTATTTTCAGCTGATATTATATCAACACGCTGGAGGTCAATACGTGATCGGTTTATGTGTGACCTCAATCGTAAACAAACAGCGCCAAGTGGTTCTGGGGCTTCTAGTAAAAAACCATACCAATATGGACCCATCTCCATTTTCCTTGACGTTGTTTTCAGCAGCGCACGTGAGGACAGGTCCTAAGTAGAAGCAATATTCAATAATTACTATTGAGATTATGGAATTTGTTTTTTTATTTATATTTTTTAGGACTCATTCAAGCACCCTCCCTCCTGAAGCAGAACCTGTTGAACATGATGTTTCAACTGAACAACTGTCTGGACCATCTACCAATCAAAATTCTGTACCATCCCAGTCACAGTATTCTGCTGTGGAGTCTCGCGGTCGTCAAACGGAAACATGTGCTCAGATTGATGATACTTGACAGTTAATTTCTTTTTACTTTGATAGAGTTTTAACCAGGTCGAGACCAGTTCGGAGACAACATAGAGTCTTTGAGGATCTTGCACAAATCTTTAGAGATTGTTTATTAAAATTAGAGGAACAGCAAACTTGGTATAAGCAAGAGTTAACTGCAATGATCTGGCAGATCGAGGTTGTTGGCCATCCAGAATTCCTTAACCCTAATCAGCAGTTTCTCTTAACGTGAAGTCATTGGATGGATGACACGACTCCAGAGCAGAATTGTGATTGTAGATTGACATTGATAAAAAGTGTCTGGAATATTAGACACCCACCCCCCTCTCAGTCCTGTTCTCCATCACAGTCATATCCCCCAGCCACTTCCTATTCAACATCCATGAATAGGAAGTGGAAGATGGGTTACTGTAGGTTCAGGTAGACTGAGAGTTGTGGATAGAAGGCATGTCCCACAGTCTGTGGCTCTCCATAATTCATTTGCAGCACTTTCCGAGTGCAAGAGCAACATGGAGGATGGCTCAAGCACAGTGGGTGAGAAACAATCATCTCCCATGCCTAAAGTATGTAAGACTGCAGCCAAAGACAAAAAGGAGAAGGTGAGGATTGATAGTAAGCAGCTGTTGGTGGGCGATTCCATCATAAGAGGTGTGAAGTTGGAGGAGAATGGTGTTGTGAGATGTCTCCCTGGTGCTACCGCTAGCAGGGATAGACGACGGATCCTAAATATTGTTAGGCAAGCAAAGGAGGAAAGGGAAGTGGATGTTATTCTCCATCTTGGGACAAACGATCTGGCTTGCAATGAGGTTTCAAAGGTGAAAGAAGCTTTTCATACACTTGGAAAGGATATACGGGAGGTTGCATCAACTGTTTCATTCTCTGCAGTTTTGCCTGTGCATAACCTTCAGCATGACAGGAAGATGCGCATTAAGGAATTCAATGTATGGCTTGGTGAATGGTGTCTGAACCAAGGGTTTGGCTTTGTGTCTCATGATAGCTCTTGTTGGAATGGAAAAGAACTGTACAAGAAAGATGGTTTGCATCTTTCTCTCAAGGGAACGAATGTCCTCGGTGAACAGTTCCAAGTATTTGCTAAGAAGCATTTAAACTAGGAAAGGGGGGCAAAAGAGTGATAATCCAGCAGTCCGACTGCCCCCCGGAACAATGCCAGAAGAGGCCAGTAGCACAAAGGTTAAGAAATGACAAGCTCAGAGTCTTGTCTACAAATGCTCGCAGTCTAGGGAATAAGATCAATGAGCTTGAGGCTATAATGGCATCTGAGAATATAGATGTAGTGGCTGTTACTGAGACGTGGTTCAAGGGGAGTAATGACTGGGATATATCAATACCAGGGTTCTCTCTATACAGGAAAGACAGAGAAGGAAAGAAGGGGGAGGGGTGGCCCTGTATGTGAAAGATAGCATAAAATCGAATTTGATACAAGTTAGCGAGAACAATTTAGAGTCAGTTTGGGTTACCTTGCAGCTTGATAATCATAAGGTAACTCGTGTAGGTGTTATATATAGACCACCTACCCAAGTCAAAGAATTAGATGATCTACTAGTTGAGGAAATAGCTAAAATGACATTGAAGGGGGAAGTTATCATTATGGGAGACTTCAATCTTCCAGATGTAAACTGGAAAACCAAAATAGCTAGTTCTGCCAAGAGTACAGATATTCTAAATTCCCTACTGGGATTATCTCTACAGCAAGTAGTAGAGGAGCCAACCCGGAAGGAGGCCATTTTAGATTTAGTATTCACAAATGGGAATTTGGTATCTGATATTACTGTAGGGGAAAGCTTGGGATCTAGTGATCACCAGTCAGTGTGGTTTACTATAAGTACAGTGACTGAGTCACACCACACAAAAACAAAAGTTTTAGATTTTAGAAAAACTGACTGTTCTAAAATTAGATTAGTGGTATATGAGTCCCTATCAGACTGGAACAGTTTAATTGGAGTCCAGGAGAAATGGGACTACTTAAAAGTGGCACTATTGAAGGCAACAGAAGATTGCATTAGGCTTGTCAGTAAAAGCAAAAAAAGGAAGAGACCACTGTGGTACTCAGCAGAAGTGGCCAAAATCATTAAAAACAAAAAGATAGCATTTAGGAATTATAAAAAAAAAAAAAACGAGGATGACAGACAAATTTATAAGATTAGGCAGAGAGAGGCCAAACAAGTTATAACAGCTTCTAAAGCACAGGCAGAAGAGAAATTAGCTCAGTCAGGGAAAAAAGGCGATAAGGCATTCTTCAGATACATAAATGAAAAAAGGAAACTAAAACAAGGAATTACCAAATTAAAAACTAAAGAAGAAGGGTATATGGAAGAAGATAAAGAACTAGCTGACTGCCTCAATGAATACTTCTGTTCAGTTTTTACAAAGGAAAATGAAGGAGAAGGACCTCAGTTGGGAAAGAAGACTAATGAATCTTTTGACGCATGTGTCTTTACAGAGGAAGAGGTTCTAAGTCAACTGTCTAAAATTAATACAAAAAAGGCACAGGGGCCTGATGGGATACACCCAAAGCTATTAAAAGAGCTCAGCGGTGAACTAGCAAAACCATTAACAGATTTATTTAACCAATCACTGGCAACAGGAGTCGTCCCAGAAGATTGGAAATTAGCAAATGTTGTGCCCATTCACAAGAAAGGTAGTAGGGAGGAATCTGGCAACTATAGGCCAGTAAGCCTGACATCAATAGTGGGGAAATTAATGGAAACCATACTTAAGGAGAGGATTGTGGACCATCTAAAATCCCATGGATTGAAAGATGAAAAACAGCATGGGTTTACTTCAGGGAGATCATGTCAAACTAATCTTATAGATTTTTTTGATTGGGTGACTAAAATAATAGATGGAGGAGGTGCAGTAGACATCGCTTATCTAGACTTTAGTAAGGCTTTTGATACTGTCCCACATAGAAGGCTTATCAATAAAGTGCAGTCATTGGGCTTGGACTCCCATATTGTTGAATGGATTAGGCAGTGGCTGAGGGACAGGCAACAGAGGGTAGTAGTCAATGGAGTATATTCAGACCAAGGTCTTGTTACCAGTGGGGTACCTCAGGGATCTGTTCTGGGACCCATATTGTTTAATATCTTTATCAGCGAAATTGCAGAAGGCCTCAATGGTAAGGTGTGTCTTTTTGCTGATGACACAAAGATTTGTAACAGGGTTGACGTTCCTGGAGGAATACACCAAATGGAAAAGGACTTAGAAAAACTAGAGGAATGGTCAAAAATCTGGCAACTAAAATTTAATGTTGATAAGTGCAAGATAATGCACCTGGGACGTAAAAACCCAAGAGCAGAATATAAAATCAGTGATACAGTCCTAACCTCAGTATCTGAGGAAAGGGATTTAGGGATCATTATTTCAGAAGACTTAAAGGTAGGCAGACAATGTCACAGAGCAGCAGGAAATGCTAGCAGAATGCTTGGGTGTATAGCAAGAGGAATTACCAGTAGAAAGAGGGAGGTGCTCATGCCGCTCTACAGAGCACTAGTGAGACCTCATTTGGAGTATTGTGCTCAGTACTGGAGACCATATCTCCAGAAGGATATTGATACTTTGGAGAGAGTTCAGAGAAGAGCTACTAAGCTGGTACATGGATTGCAGGATAAAACTTACCAGGAAAGATTAAAGGACCTTAACATGTATAGCTTGGAAGAAAGACGAGACAGAGGGGATATGATAGAAACTTTTAAATACATAAAGGGAATCAACAAGGTAAAAGAGGAAAGAATATTTAAAAGAAGAAAAACTGCTACAAGAGGACATAGTTTTAAATTAGAGGCGCAAAGGTTTAAAAGTAATATCAGGAAGTATTACTTTACTGAGAGAGTAGTGGATGCATGGAATAGCCTTCCTGCAGAAGTGGCAGCTGCAAATACAGTGGAGGAGTTTAAGCATGCATGGGATAGGCATAAGGCCATCCTTCATATAATATAGGGCCAGGGGCTATCCATAGTATTTAGTATATTGGGCAGACTAGATGGGCCAAATGGTTCTTATCTGCCGACACATTCTATGTTTCTATGTTTCTCTACCTGCTCACTCTTACTCTGTTGCACATACCTTTCCACCCTCCCACACCTTTCCCCAGTCCCAAAACTTTCCCTCAGTCAACACCTTTCCCCTGTCCCACACTTTCACATCGTCCCACAACTTTCCCTTGTCCCACACCTTACCCTCATCCCACATCTTTCCCCCATCCCACAACTTTCCCCGTCCCACAACTTTCCCCATCCCAGACTTTTCCAACATCCCACACCTTTCCCCCATCCCAAAACCATCCCCATCCCACCCATACCCAATGTCACACACATTTCCACCATCTCAAACCTATACCACATCCCACAGCTATCAACCAGCATCAACCTTTCGAGTGCCTCACTCGTTAAGCCAATCACAATCCCATTTACCTTCTTGTGTCTCTTTACAAATACCTTCACAATCCCAAACCAGTGGTGGTTCTCATACTCGACTAGAGACACCTAGTCCAGATTTGACTTCTACGTCGACTACATCTAGAATCTCCCAAAAAGATGCTGTTTCTCCCTCTATCTTTCCAACTCCCACCGCTTTTACTACCCCTTCCTCAAACCAATCTCTTTCATACCAATCTGGTTCAGAATCCTATCCCCTTCATACTCCACAACACCATCAGCAGGGTGAATATCTCAGACCCCAAGAGTCGTTCATGCAATCCCTCCTTGACCAAACTGCTGAAGATGTTGGGTCCATAACTCATGCTCCAGGAAAGGGTTAATCGACTCAACAACCACCATAGGAAACATAATTTATTATTTTGATAACAGAATACCTCAACATGTCCTTTTGATGACTGTGTCTATTTTTGCACTTTTATTGATCTTTAATGATCTTAAATTTTTTTTGTTATTGTCTACTTTTAAAGTTTTAGCTTTCTTTTAAGGAACCTTTGGATATGTGGGTTGTGTATACTTACCTTATTTTTAAAGTGAACCTGTCATCAACTTTATGAAGCCCATACTAATGGCAGAATAAAGTAGAGACATGTGATTTGATTTCAGCGGTCTGTCATTAAAAGTTGTTGTCGAGAACGAGTATCAAAATCGTTGCAGATTTGGCCTTGAAAAAAGTCACTGCCATCTGAGTAGTCATGGTTATTTATGAATTGCTGCTCTCCTGCCCACCTGCTGATGACTGACAGTCTTCTACCTAGTTTTCTCTCTAGGAGAGAACTGCCAATCATCATCAGATGGGTGGGGAGAGCAGGAGATTATCTATAACCATGACTTTTCTCAGGTAGGTTTGACTCTTTTCAAGGCCTGGGCTGCAATGGTTATGATGCTGGTTCTTGGCAACCACTTTTAGTTCATGGGTGACACACTGCAGAAATCCACATTGTTGTCAGTAATTTATGCAGCACTGAGTAAGGTCTGCACAAAGCTGATGACTTGTTCACTTTAGGCCTGTTTTCCACTTGTTGGTCCAATGCAATAATCTCTCTCTGTAGCATGATCCTCCATTGTACAATTGCTGGAGAACGTAGCATTAACAAGACTACGAATGATATATGTCAGTACTAGACCTTTTACATAATAATGGCTCATGCACAAGACAACACACCCTCCAAGACATGCAGTTTGTCAGCGAACAATATGTCCTGTTGCAGAAATTTTCCTGTGCACCAGAGAAAACAGCATCAGAGATTACAATGATTCTGTGCATGTTG
The DNA here is from genome assembly GCF_905171765.1 of Bufo bufo. Taxonomy (NCBI): domain Eukaryota; kingdom Metazoa; phylum Chordata; class Amphibia; order Anura; family Bufonidae; genus Bufo; species Bufo bufo. The sequence goes on from NC_053390.1 coordinate 620,869,019, forward strand.
TGCCACCCGCACAGCTATTGTCAAGCATTTATATGATCATGAGTGAGGGACAATAGCCCTGCAGGTGGCTAGACGTGCATAGCATCATTGTAATCTATGAAGCGCAGCACTACTGTTTGCACGATCTATGCCGCCACGGGACATATGGCCCGCTCAAGGACCACATGTCTTACAGTGCATACGTTCATGTGCTAATTCTGAACTCGGTATGATGAAGCGAGCAGTAGCAATCATGATAATGGTGTGCACTCACATCATATAGAGAGGAGGATCACAATCACAGATAGAGCCAGATTTTCATAATGGGCTGTCTTGTGTGAAAGAACCCTAACAGTTCCATCAGGTAGGGGATATAGCCACATACTATAGATACTGTTTATAACAAAAGTCGGATTTCTGTTTTGTTTTATTATCTATGTACCAAATGTGATATCTACACCCATCCTGGTGGGCTGTGTGCATTTATAGAAGGTTTTAAAACTTGTAAACTTTTTTGCACAACAATGTAAAAGCATTATAATATATTGACAAAAAAGTATTCCTAAATAAATAATTTTAGTTTTTCAAAGATCAATTTTCTTTATCCATTATGTTTAATAATTTATTGATCTTGGTCAGCATGTCTGAAAGAAAATATGAATACAATCAATACACAAAAAAGGGGACAATAACAGAAGACATGATGGTTGGAGATGCATTACTAACCTTATGATGAATTGTTCAGAGAAAAAAAGACAATAAGTCTAGGTTGAACAATACATACTGGTCGACTCTACGGTCAATTTTGAAACAGGCTACAATATAGAAACATCAAACAAATGAATGAGAGTAGTTAAATTATTATGATATGCTCTGTATGTATGAAAAAAAGCCTAATAACAACTTGCTTTTATGTGGAACTGTAGCTATCAAAAAATATACAGAAATTTTATCAAAAAATCAAACATAAAATTTTAAGTGCACAGCATGAATGGTTTGTACAAATTAAAATATGCTCATCCTGCCAAGGAACTGATCCAGCTGAAGATATTCTGCAAGTTGATCATGCATATGATTCACAGCAATTGTTGATCTTGGCCCAGTTTGAACTGGATCTCCTGGTGTATTTACTGACAGGGGGTCTAAAACCAAAGGCTCATTACATAATTGTGCAACACAACACATGCTTTTATTACGTCATCCACAGTATCTATTTGTAATTGTATTGGCCGAGTGAATATTCGCCATTTTGCAGCCAATATGCCAAAAGCACACTCTACTATTCTTCTGGCGCGAGTCAGTCGGTAATTAAATACTATTTTACGATAGTTTAAACCACGGCTAGCATATGGCTTCAGTAAATTTCCACACATTTGGAAAGCTTCATCTCCAACAAGAACAAATGGAAGAGAGGGGTTTGTAGTACCAGGTAAAGGCCTGGGCTCAGGTATTTCAAAGTTTCCTGAGTACAGCCTTCTTCCCATATTAGAATTTTTAAAAACATGAGAATCATTTGTTCATCCAAAAGCTCCGATGTCGACAGCCACAAATTTGTATTGTGCATCCACTATTGCCATTAATATGACAGAGAAATACTTTTTATAGTTGAAAAAAGAGAATCCACTATGTGGGGGCTTCATGACTCTCACATGCTTTCCGTCCACTGCACCAATACAATTGGAAAACTGGGTGACCTCAAAAAGCTTGTCTGCTATGCTGACTCTTCACGCAGAAGATTCCATATTGCCCGGCAGGTATCATTAACGATGTAGGAAATTGTTGATTTTCCAAGTCGAAATTGAAAATGAAGGCTTAAAAAACTTTCACCAGTGGCCAGAAACCTAAGAAGAAAAAATAATAATAATTAGTACCACATATTATCCATAATGTAGCAATACAATTTTCATACAGCAGAACAACTTTACAGAGTGGTAAACAAGCGGCATTCAAGGTACTTAACAACAGGTAGATAAAAATAAAAAATAACATATAGTACCTAGCAGTATTTTTGGTTAAAGACTATGTATTTTACCCATGATGTATCGAAAATATGTTACATAACCTTAACAAAAAGTCTTTAAAAGGAAATGTAAAATTTTTGGAACTATATCACTAGACTATATCTGTTTAGCCTAGCAATATTGTCTCTTGAGCTAATTTATTTCAATCCCATACTCTAACAATATTAGAAAATTAGAATTGGGGTTAAATATGTATTACAACTGGTGACTTGTTGACAAAAGGCACAAAAACACAGTCGGAGAAATAAATAAAAAGTTGGTGATTAGTATAATACATACCTCAAAGTGACCATCAGTCGTTCTTCAGAAGTTACATTTCGACAAAATTTTGTATCCTTGCGTCTCAATCGTCTACGCAAAGGTTAGACAAGGTCATCAAAGCTTGAGACACTTACATGGAGATAGTCAGCAAATTTTTCAGGGTGTTTTCTAAGTTCATGAAAAAGGGTGCAAAAAACACAGCGTATCATTCGGCATGATATAATGGGATGCACACAATATCGCTGTCTTCTTATGGATGACATTCACATTTTTCAGAGTTTCTAAATCATATAGTCTACAGAAAAAAGGACATGAGCAGGCAGCATTGTTATTCTTCTAGCAAAGTGATGTCACAATTAGTGTTGATCACGAATATTTGAATTGCAAATTTTTATTGAGAATATCGGCACTTCGAGAATTCCCGAATATTTAGAATATAGTGATATATATTCGTAATTTTGAATATTAAAGATTTTTTTTAATCAGTACACATGATCCCTCCCTACTTCTAGCTTGTGGGCCAATGAGAAGGCTGCAGTATCTTTGACTTTAGGAGTAGTGTTGATTGCAAATTTTCATAATGCAAATTTTCATAATGAGAATTTTCGTAATGCGAATTTTCAAAATGAGAATCAATAAGATTGGGAAAACTCAGATCCAATGGTATATTCTAAACTCCAGGCATTACCATGGTGACGGGGACTCTTGTCGTGGAAGAGTATGCCAAAGTGGAACAACTGTACAGATTAAAAAAAATAATAATAATAGTATTCTAAAAAGTGAATATATTAGTTTTTTAGAATATTCGTAATATAAAAAAACCTGAATATATAGCAATATAGCAAATATTCCTAAAAAAAACTGAATATAGAGCAATTTAGGTTATATAGTGCTATAATCTTCTTTGTCTAATAGTTGTAATTTTTTTCTCATTTAAAGTTCAGATTGGAAAAAAATTACAACTATTACAACTTTAGGGCGGGTTCACATTCACATTATAAATTTCCGTTATAGGGCTCCGTTATAAGGCTACATTCACATGACTGTAATGTTTTGGGGTCAGCAAAACACTGATCCGTGTGACATTCGTGTTGCATCAGTTTTTTTTGCGGATCCATAGTAACAATGCGTATCCTTGTCTGCAAAACGGACAAGAATAGGACATGTTCTATATTTTTTGTGGGGCTACAGAACCTACATATGGATGTGGACAGCACACGGTGTGCTGTAAGCATTTTTTGCGGAGCCATTGAAATAAATCATACAATCCGCAAAAAAAACGGAACGGACACGGAAACAAAATATGTTTGTGTGTTTGTGTGAATGTAGCCTAACAGAGTTATAATGGAATGTAGCAGATTTTTTGGACAGACTGCAGAGCATACAACTTTTTTTTCCCATCATGAATAACGGAAAAAACTGAACCGTTATAACTCTGTTATAACGGAACCCTATAACGGAATTTAAAATACAAACGCAAACCTGCCCTTAATCCTAGTGCTCCCATTGCATTACATTTAATAATCTAGCTTGCTTCCCTCTGGAGTAGAATTCTTTGTTGATCCTCTCCTTTTCTGGGAGTATTACCACTTTTTATGCCTGCAAACTTCAACAATCTGGAATCACAGTTATATAACTGCCTGATATGCTCAATCAGGCGTGGGGAGCCTCTGCCTGTCTTTACCGATTTAAAATATTTCCTAACTCTATCAAAAAGACACATAATTGTCTTTCCTATATAAAAGTGACCACAAGGACAACATAGAACATACACTACAAATTGTGTGCTGCAATTGATGAAATGATGCACTTTATGTTCTATACATCACTTTAGAGAAAAAAAATCCTTCCCGACTCCAATCAGGCAATCAGAAGTGAATGGGTCCGCATCCAAGCCACAAAAACTGCGGCTCGGATGCAGACCAAAATAACGGCCTTGTGCATGAGGCTTTACCGTAAAGAATCCTCTTCTATGTTTGTGTACAATCCTTGTTTACTTAAGAAGCAGAGGATGTCCCCTCGTCACAGTCACAGTCCTGGGGATAAATAGATGATGCGAGAGAACTCTGCACTGACCCCTAATACTGTATATTTATACATAGTTATTAGATCTCTGGCCCTCAGTCATCTTTTTTCTGAAGTGAATAACCCTAATTTTGATCATCTTTCAGGGTACTGTAGTCCACCCATATCAGTTATTACTTTAGTTGCCCTTCTGAGAACCCTCTCCAGCTCTGCTATGTCTGCCTTGTTGACAGGAGCCCAGAACTGTACACAGTACTCCATGTGTGGTCTGACTAGTAAATTGCAAAGTGGTAGGACTATATTCTCATCACGGGCATCTATGCCCCTTTTGATGCAACGCATTATCTTATTGACTTTGGCAGCAGCTGCCTGACACTGGCTTATGCAGCAAAGTTTGCTGTTCACTAAAATTCCTAGGTCCTTTTCCATGTCAGTGTTACCCAGTGTTTTACCATTTAGTATGTACTGGTGACTTGCATTATTCCTTCCCATGTGCATAACCTTACATTTGTCAGTGTTAAACCTCATATGCCACTTCTCTGCCCAAGCCTCCAGTCTATCCAGATCCATCTGTAGCAGTGTACTGTCCTCATCTATGTTAATTACTTTACACAGTTTATTTTCATCCTCCTATCATGAACCACCATGTCTGCATAATGTACTTACAAAAGAAACAATTGCCACACTAATAATTACCTTTTGGAATGGATGATGGGAGTCCGTCTTTTTTAATAGTGAAGTCACTTCTGATTCGTTTGTTTCTAATGGTAACATTCTTCCTAAATGTAATCATAGGTTTTTGAGCAGTGAATTTCTCTAGAGCTGCATCATGCTTCAATATGTGCCAATGTTTAAATGTCCACTGCAGGGCTATAATTAATGTCCACTGCAGGGCTATAATTAAAAGAAAATACAAACCTATTGTTTTCTCTTTGTTTTTTTCTTTGCCCAAAAATTAGAAGATTGTTTTATTTTACTGGACCTGTCTATAGCTTCATCCAGTTCTTTGCTAGGGTCACCTCTTGCAATAACTGTACTTTTATTTCTTGAGCTTGATCTAAAAAAAATCGGTATCTTGACTATTTAATCTACGTAGTCTAATGAACTGGCCATATGGGACCACTGACTTTACAATTATATGCAATGCAATAGTGAGTTTGGGTTTCCTATAGCCCTAAGTTATTACAGTACCATCTTCTACAGTAACCAGGACATCTAAAAATTCAATACTCCTATTTCCAAACTTCGATGTGAATTTCATATTTGTCATACGTTTTTAGTTAAGGTCTAGGGTAGGTGGACCTACTAATAGATAATATCAGTGGTCTCTAACTATATATATACTGAACTGAGTATACCTTATTGTTTTGAAGAAACAATAAGGCATACTCAGTTCAGTATATATAGAATTTCATATTTGTCTCATTTCCTTTATTTATTTATTTATATATATATATATATATATATATATATATATATATATTTTTTTTTTTTATTATTATTTTTTTTCCTTTATTTAAATAGTCCAGAAAGTTATCAAATTGTTCTCTTGACCCAGACTAAACAATACACATATTATCCATATACCTCAAAACCATTTTTATGTACTTAATAAATGGATTGTCAAATGAGAAAATGTTTCTGTCTTCAAAAAGAACCAGAAATATATTTGCAAAAGTGCATGCCACTGGAGTCACCATGGGTGTCCCGTTCCTCTGGTGATACCACTGATCCCTGAACCTGAATATATTGTTGGACAGCACAAAATCAAGAGCCTCCTCCACAAATCCCAAAAATGCATCACTTTTATCAGCATTTTTTTAATATGTTGCACACCATCTTCAAACCTAAAATGAGTGGAATGCGTGTGTAGAGGCTTTCTACATCTATGGAGGTTAAGTTGAAATCTTCCTACCAAACAAATTCATCCAGGGCCCTCAAAAATGCACTGGTGTATTTTAAGTAAGAGGCAATGCTTTTCAGCATAGGACATAACAACCATTCTAAATACAGATGCAGCCAAGCTAAACTTGATGGTTAATACATTAAGTAAAGAATGGCAAGAAAAAAATAACTCACTTTTTAATGGATTTCAATGGCTTTTGTCTCGAGATAACCGAGATAACACTGTGCCATGTGTTAGCAGAGTCAAATTTTGCTCTGCTACATCTGTTTTTGGAAAGTGGCTCCGTAATGGAGCCTATACCAGTCACAATTTAATGGCCAGGAGGACATTTCATGGATTTATGGACCTTGGGCAAAAAGTTCCAAGTTGGTTTATAAGGGGTCAAGGTAACCAATTTCTCAGAAGTCTTTATGGACATCACCCCATTCTATACAAATATCTGCAAAAGAATCTGTAGGTTTACAGTGAGTGCTGCATTGTTTCATCTTTTGAAGATTGGACTGTGAAGTATTCGATGCAGAACAACAGTTATCCATGGCTTGCCATCCCTGGAAAAGTTCCATATAGTTTGATGGTATCGCAGTGTTTGGAGCAGAGGAAGGTAGTGCCGACTTACACTGAGCAAAAATATAAACGCAACACTTTTGGTTTTTCTCCCATTTTGCATGAGCAGAACTCAAAGATCTAAAACATTTTATACACACACAAAAGACCCATTACTCTCAAATATTGTTCACAAATCTGTCTAAATCTCTGTTAGTAAGCACTTCTCCTTTGCCAAGATAATCCATCCCACCTCACAGGTGTGGCATATCAAGGTGCTGATTAGACAGCATGAATATTTCACAGGTGTGCCTTAGACTGCCGACAATAAAAGACAACTCTGAAATGTGTAGTTTTATCACACAGCACAATGCCACAGATGTCGCAACGTTTGAGTGAGCGTGCAATTGGCATGCTCACTACAGGAATGTCTACCAGAGCCATTTCCCGTGCAATGAATGTTCATTTCTCTACCATAAGCCATCTCCACAGACATTTCAGAGAATTTGGCAGCACATCCAACCGGCCTCACAAGCGCAGACCACGTGTAACCACACCAGCCCAGGACCTCCACATCCAACATGTTCACCTCCATGATTGTCTGAGACCAGCCACCCAGACATCTGCAGAAACAATAAGTTTGCATAACCAAAGAATTTCTGTGCAAACTGTCAGAAACCGTCTCAGGGAAGCTCATCTGCATGCTTGTCCTCCTCATCCGTGGGTCTGGACCTGACTGCAGTTCATCGTCGTAACCAACTTCAGTGGGCAAATGCTCACATTTGATGGTGTCTGGCACGTTGGAGAGGCGTTCTGTATACGGATGAGTTACGGTTTTCACTGTTCAGGGCAGATGGCAGACAGCGTGTGTGGCATCGTTTGGGTGAGCGGTTTGCTGACGTCAACATTGTGGATCGAGTGACCTATGGTGGCGGTGGGGTTATGGTATGGGCAGGTGTATGTTATGGATAACAAACTCAGGTGCATTTTATTGATGGCATTTTGAATGCACAGAGATACCGTGACGAGATCCTGAGGCCCATTGTTGTGCCATTCATCCACAACCATCACCTCATGTTGCAGTATGATAATGCACCTCCCCATATTGCAAGGATCTGTACACAATTCTTGGAAGCTGAAAACATCCCAGTTATTGCATGGCCAGCATACTCACCGGACATGTCACCCATTGAGCATGTTTGGGATGCTCTGGATTGGCGTATACGACAGCGTGTTCCAGTTCCTGCCAATATTCTGCAACTTCGCACAGCTATTGAAGAGGAGTGGACCAACATTCCACAGGCTGCAATCAACAACCTGATCAACTCTATGCGACGGAGATGTGTTGCACTGCGTGAGGCAAATGGTGGCCACTCCAGATACTGACTGGTTTTCTGACACCCCCCCCTTCCCCAGGAGGCAAAACTGTGCACATTTCAGAGTGATATTTTATTGTGGGAAGTCTAAGGCACACCTGTGCAATAGTTATGCTGTCTAATCAGCACCTTGATATGCCACACCTGTGAGGTGGGATGGATTACCTCAGCAAAGAAGAAGTGCTCACTAACACAGATTTAGACAGATTTGTGAACAATATTTGAGAGTAATGGGTCTTTTGTGTATGTAGAAAATGTTTCAGATATTTAAGTTCAGCTCATGCAAAATGGGAGCAAAACCAAAAGTGTTGTGTTTATATTTTTGCTCAGTGTATTGACTTTATTAAAGCATGTTATGGCACACTAGTATTGTCCTAACTGCAGCCAGTACCATGGAGACACAAAGCATAATGTATTAGCATACAGGAATATGCTAATATATTATAAGTATAAATTTTGTAAGACAGTAATTCCTTAATAGGATTATTAAAAAAAGCAATACAATTGTAATAAAAATGTTCATAAAAAGTTCGCAAAAGTAATAAATAAGTGATTATTTTTCATAAAATACGTTTTATTGCTATGCTTTATATAAAAGAAAAAAAAATCCACACAACTTAAATTACCTAAACAACTAATTTAACAGATTACTCAATGTGTAACATGTACAGTGCAAATAATCAAATAAAAATGTCAAAGGTTGCTTTTTCTATATTTATGATGCAAAAAAAATATATAATTTATATGTGCTCTTAAAAAATCTAATTTCTCTTGTATAAAACTAGGCCTTATGTAAGCATATCAATGAGGAAAAAAAGTATTTAGGCTTTTACAGGAAGAAGCCTTAAGGTGGATTCCTGCGAACGCTCGTTCCAAACAATCTGCCCCGTCTAAATTCACTGAACAACCCCATCTAAATTCACTGAACGAGCAGCCAACTGTTGGGTAGGAACGCATCCTTCCTGACAATCGGCTGTTACATCAGGATTTGTAAACCTGCCTTTCATTTGTCTGAGTGAGATCCACAATCTGCTTTGAGTACTTTAGCACTTTTTCAACAGGATACTATATCCTGTAAGTATTACGCTTAATAACATAGACTAAATTATAAAATTATTTACACAATAATCTGTTTTGTTATATTTTTAACTAACTAGTATGTCTGAGCACTCCTGCAAACAGAAAAAAAAGAGATTGAAAATAGATTTTATTTAAATTGTATACAATTTGCAGTTACTTGGAAAGTAGCTTAAAAAGGATGCAGTACTTATGAAGCCATTGTCATTAGATGGCATCGTAAGAATCCTATAATAAGCTGCTTAACCTTTATATATGTTTGTTTCTAGAAAGCAGAGTTATTTAAAGCAAATACCCAGCCTCGATTCCCTAAGTATATGTGTAGCCATTATTTCTTTTTCTCACTGATGGTTCAGTTACTTATAGTTAATAATTATTATGTCCATACTGTAATGGAAATTGGCTTACCATGCACTGAATTCAGGTTGTGCTTACACTTATACAGTACACAATAGCCTAGCTGAATAGAATGAGCTTGTGTGAGAGGGAGGTAGCAGTAACCTGAACCAATGATGAGACAAGATGTAATCTTCAGAGTACCTCAGCCTTCTAAACTGTAGTTCAAAATATCAGCTTTTCACTAATAGGAGCGATTGAATCTGGAAGTTTTATGCTCACAACTGATCATTCACTTATTCCATGCTGTATTGCTCTATATGCTCTATATGGCGACTCAGCTGATCCTATAGGTCTTCAATGGGATTCAGTGTGGGCTACTCTATTTGAGGTAACCGAGTCTCCAGCAGCCATTCCCTAATGATGCGACTTTGATGTCCATGAAGATGAAATTAGGCGTGTGTTGTTCATGCAGAGGCACAAAGACTGGATTAATGATGTTATTCGAGTAGTATGGGCTTGTCACTGTACCATTCACAAAGTGTAGGGAAGTTCTGTATTGACTAGACAAACCTGCCCACACTATAACACCACCACCAAAAGCTGATGCCTAGTGCTCTCCATGATGTCTCTAACATAGTTGGTGGCCATCATTTCTGCTCAGCATGAATCATATTTCTTCAGTGAACAGCACTGAGGCCTTGTTATGTGGTCAGGTACCCTTGCAGGTCATCTAGCATGCAGACCGTGCTGATGTAAACGGTTCCGAATGATCTGATGTGACATTTGGGTGACTCTCACCTCCCTTAAATGTTCCTGCATTCATCTTCTGGTTCCGCATGGCATTGCTTACAATGAAGGCGCTATCAGTGTTGGATGTGGCCAAAGGAAGTCCACTTTTATGCCTTTCTGTGACTGTTCCAGTCTCTCTGTATCACTTTTGCAACCTGCTGATGACACTCTGTGACACTCTAAGCTCAATGGCCACTTCCATCTGAGAACATCCTACTTGAGGCCTCGCAATGACGAGGTACTGTTGATTGTTAGGTGTTGTCTTGGTCTCATGATGTCATAGCATGAATTTATTTAACAGTGTGAACAGCATGATGAGGAGTCCTATTTAAATACCAATTCTAATTGAACCAGGAAATTTATTGGGCGATTCATGGAACAAACACCTGTTGTGTATTTTGCTGTTATGCTCCTTATAAAAGAACAGCAAGTTTTGCAAAAAGTACTGAAATATTGAACAGTGGGACATGTGCATTCAAAAGTTTAGAGAAGGTTCATCTGTAAAGGTTATTAGAGTGCATTTTAGGTTCATCCTGAAATTTCACCCACAAGCCAAATATTCCTAACTTTTTGTGAATAGTGTATATAACATATAAGCTGCTGGATCTGCCGCATTATTGCATGTATTAATAGACTCAATTTTCATTGTATATTAATTGTATCTAGGATATTGTTAAATTATATCAAAGTTATATATATATGTTATATTTGTTGAATTTTTTTTTTATATATACTCTTTGAGGCACTCGCTTTCTACATTTATAGTGTCCTTTTTTGTCTGTTGCCACCAGACAACTAAGATGCCTCAGACTATATTATAGGTATAGCGAGCCAAATATAGTTATATAATCTTGTTTCATAATTTCTGTATCAGGTGAGCCGTTTATTATAAATTCTTATACATCAGTGAAAAACAGTTGTTAAAAATGGACCATTTTGGGGGGCGGAGCTAGCACCTGCACAGCATGGACGCTTGAGGCTGCAGCTCCGTGACTGATATCACCACCAAAGCCTTTTATCATAAGCTGGCACATCGATCATGGTGAAAATCGGAGGTCCCAGAACCGGAGACCAAGCCACACAAGACAGGGGAGCTCCCACCACCGGGGAGATGGATAAATTTATCAAGAAAGCAGCGGCGCTACATGTATCCAGGGAACCTAACATGGCACCGACCCCGATTTGCGCCCCGCGCTCTAAACACTCAGAACTACTGGATCAAGCTGTCGGTGGGGAAGAAGACACAGATAGCCTCCCTATCTCACATACCTTCCTGAAAGAGATACTATCCTCCTCCCTGGCTTCTGCCCTGGAACCTTTAAGCTCTGACCTAGCTGCTATTAAGCAGGAAATATCACAAGTGGGAGGCAGAGTGGAAACACTTGAAAACACACAGCTTCGAAGCCATCATACGGCACCAAACAGAAGTGTCCCAGCGTTTCCAGGACATTCAACACAAAATGAACTACCTCTACAATTCCCTGGAGGATCCGGAAAATAGAGGTAGGCGAAATAACTTGCGATTCCGCTGTGTCCCCGAATCTGTGGACACAGGAGATATCCCAAGCACTGTGGTGCAAATATGCATGTCCCTTCTAGGCCCAGAAACAGCCCATGAGGTTATATTAGAAAGAGCACACTGAGCTCTAAGGCCTAAACCCGCTGCCTCAGCCCCACCAAGGGACATTATATGCAAATTCCTCAGCTTCCCAGTCAAAGAGGCTGTCACCACTGAGACTTACAAAAGAAGAGCCCTGAGACCACTGACAAGCTGGCTCAGAGATTACAGGATCCCTTACAGATGGTCCTTCCCATTTGGCTTGTCATTTATGTATGAAGGGCGCAGACTCTCCTTATCTAATTATGCTGATCTGGACTCAATTTATGACCATATCCAGATAGAGCCCCTCAAGATTTAAAATTGGGACCCCATTCAGGACTTGTCCAACCTCCCTGAAGTACCACATCCAGGCATCTGGGAACGTCAACGCACTCCCAAGCGTCAAAAGAGCCCTAGGAATCCTAGAAGAACAACACCTTGAAGACTCACTATGGACAACTGAATATATCCTTACATGATCTCTCATGTCCGCCAGATCTTTAGCTATTTGGTGATTACTAACGTTCTTTTCTCTCCCCCAATTCCATTTTAGGCGCTACCATGCCTACTCTAATGTTATTGCTGTTCTTTACCAGTTATATTGCTATTCCTTATGTTTTAGGATGTATATTGATCTGCAGAACCTTTATCTCCCCCAAGAGAGAAAAAACATGATATGTCTATCCGTGCTGTGTAGAGGGTGACAAATCAGTGCCTCTTGAGGTGAGAGGCGACGGAATAGCACCATTAACTCCATGACACTTCATGGCTGATTTACGAATTACCTCTTATAATGTAAAATACTTTAATGCCCCTTCAAAAAGTTGCCAAATTTTCTCCGAATTAAAAAAAGAGGGCTGCTTCGTCGTTCTCCTTCAGGAGACACATTTTAGATTTAATCACTATCCAAACCTCTCCCACTCCTATTTCCCCACCTGGTATCATTGCGGAACTAACTCATCCGCTTCTAGAGGAGTCAGCGTGGGCTTCAGTAAAAGCACCCCATTCATTTACTTGGATCATATTCAAGACCCGGAGGGCATGTTCATAGTTTTAAAAGGCAACATAGCGAACCAAATATACACGTTTATTAATGTATACGCTCCAAACGTCAGCCAAACTTCATGGCTTCATAAAACTCTCCAGACGTTTGACCACTTTGGAGAAGGAGTGACTGTAATGGGATGAAACTGCAACCTTACATTGATCCCTCCAGTGGACTCCTCTTCCCAAAAGTCTGCTATCTCAAATAAGGCTCTGAGCAAATTGAGAAAATCTCTCCATGATCGGCGCTTGGTTGACGTCTGGAGGACCTTAAATCCTAACACTAAGGACTATACATACCCTTCATAAAAGATCCCTCCTAGACTCCCATTTAACAGAATTAGCGCTTCTTAGAGCTGACCTAAAAAACCTGCTAAACACTCAATCTGCTAAATACTTCCTCCACGCACAATATAAATACTTTGCCCACGGAGACAAGGTGTCCAAATTTATGATGTCTAGAATCAAAAAAAGAAAGGCCCAAAACTTTATTTGTAAAATTCGCAGTGATAAAGGTAATATGCTCACTAACACACATGACATATCCCAAAGGTTCTTGACATTCTATCGCTCCCTATATAACCTACCTCTCCAGAAAGAAGACCCCTTGTGTTCCGCACACCAAGATTCGATAAACCTTTTCCTCCGATCTATTAAAATTCCCCAAATTAACGAAGCCCATATAAAGGCCCTAAGCTCTCCATTCACTAGTGATGAACTTCTCCTAGCCATCAAACAACTCCCTAAAGGTAAAGCCCCTGGCCCGGTTGGGTTCCCGGCTCTTTATTACAGCTCCTTTAACTCCGTCCTCCTGCCATTTTTGCTTAATGTCTGCAATCAAACCTTGCAGGGTGCCCCTCTCTCCCAAGAGATGGCAAAAGCCAATATTACCATCATCCCCAAAGAAGGGAAGGACACAACTGAGTGTGGTAACTACCGCCCTATATCTTTATTAAATATCAACCTAAAACTATTAGCTAAACTACTAGCAAATCGCTTAGCCCCTCTTCTACCCCAACTTATCCATAGAGACCAAACAGGTTTTATTAAAGGTAGAGAGGGAAAGGATAACACAGCTAGGGTACTAAACGTACTGCTCCATGCCTCCAAATACCACCTCCCCTTAGTCCTGGTCAGCACCGACGCCGAAAAAGCATTTGACAGAGTTTATTGGAATTTCATGTACAGCACCCTGAGGCAGTTTGGAATCACAATTGCTTTTATACGCGCTATCCAATCTATGTACACTAATGCCTCGGCGTCGGTGCTGATTAATGACACTACTTCACAACCCTTTCCCATAAGGAATGGGACAAGACAGGGCTGCCCCCTCTCCCCCTTGATATTCATCTTGATAATTGGACCACTCCTTGTTCTCATACGATCAGAGAACAACATTAAAGGCCTTAAACTAGGAGATCAAGAACATAAAATAGCAGCTTTTGCTGATGACCTCCTGATAATGTCCTCCAACCCTGAAACCTCTCTCCAGCTTATCTACTCTATCCTGGAGAAATTTAGCTTTCACTCCAACTTTAAAATAAACATGAAAAAAACAAACATTCTTAGTATAGGGCTCAGCCACAGACTCAGATCCAAACTAATCTTCTCCTCCCCTCTCAATTGGGACTCATCCTACATAACATACTTAGGAGTTAAAATTCACCCCGATCTCCCATCTTTATTTAAACTTAATTATCTCCCACTACTAAGTGCCATCAAAAACCAATTAGAAGCTCTAAACCCCTCTTTGCTATTATGGTTTGGACGTAAAAATATGGTCATGTCACTTGTCCTACCCAGACAAAATTACCTCCTCCAGGTCCTTCCCATCCCTATACCCAACTCCTTTTTTCAATCCCTGGAGAAATCCATTCGCTCCTTCATATGGAATGGCAAAAAAGCAATAATTAATATCAATACTTTACAGAGACCAAGAACTCAAGGTGGTATAGGCCTTCCAAACCCCCTATTATATAATAAAGCCATACTTCTTTCCAGAGTTATGGATTGGCTTAGATGCCCTGAACAAAAGTCATGGGTTGGTATGGAAACCCAGAATATCTCTCGACCCTTAGAACCCTATTAGTGGATACTAACCATAACATCTTTCTAACCCTTAAACATAACCCTTTGGTGTCAGCTACTCTTGGGGTCTGGAGATGGTTCCAAAGCTCAAAGTGGGGTTTCCCCTGTCCTTCTCCCCTGATCCAGATCAGAGATGTAATAAGTTTTAGCCCCTCTAGAACTTAGACAAAGTGTTCCCAAAAGTCTATGTTCCTCTGAAGTACCTATCCTTACTATATTAATAAAGAGCGGGAAAGAAACATTAGATCAGGACTCTCTCACCTGCTCCCTTCCTGAGATCAAGTCCCAGCCTCACATGCTCTCTTTTTTGTCTACTTATATCAATAAAAATATTCCCTTAAGCTCTCTTCTCAGACCTTTCACCTGGTTTGAAAACCTTATCTATAACCACTCTCCCCCGAGGAAACCTATATCCTCACTATACAGATATCTCAGTACGACCATTTCACCTTCCAAACCTTCCTTTATAAGCCAATGGAAAAAAGATTTGGGTACCCACTTTTCACATGAGGACCAACTCTTACTTTTTAAAACATCCCACACATCTTCAAGATGTATCAGAATCCAGGAAAATGGATATAAAGTGCTAACAAGATGGTATAAGACACCAGATATTACCTACCGTTATAATAGTAATGGTTCCGACGTCTGCTGGAGATGTAGGGAGGGTCGTGGAACAATTTTTCATATTTGGTGGGCCTGCCCTATTATCCTTAAATGGTGGGATAATATCTATAAAAAATGCAATGAAATCTGCAATTCAAATATCAGCCCCTCACCATTGATGTCTCTCTTGGGTCTATCCCACGACCACAAAACAAAAGCCCCCCCCCCCCTCTTCAGGAACCTAATTTTAACAGCCTGACTCCTAATCCCTACATATTGGTTGTCATCAGATCTCCCTTCCTTAGACCACTGGTTTAATAATATTGACTCTATCTATAGATTTGAGGAGATAGCGGCTTGGGAAAACAGATCCCACCACAAATTTAGGACTCTTTGGGAAAATTGGAGATCCTTTAGAGGCTACCACTAACAAAGTCATCCATGCTGTCCTGCTAGACAGTTATGTTAATACCTATAATCCTCTTTCCAGAGCCCGGATAAGAAATCTATAGGACAAAAATCTACATTATATACATCCTTATTGTTGTTATGTCGTTTTGTGATTACTATTTGTTACCAAAACAACTCTTTTTTATAACTGGAGTTTACCCCTCCTTCTTCATTGAATTGTTACAAATGTAGCAGATATCTATTTTTCAATAAAGCTTTAAAAAAAATAAAAATAAAATAAAATTGACCATTTTACCATATTTAATGGTCATTTTTTTTTCAATGTTGAGTCTGTGAATGTATTTTTAAGGCCCCAACATGATTAGTGTATTATTGGCTGAACCCAATGAAAATGGCTGATTTGGCCAACACTCTGATGTGTATGGCCGAGTCGAACATGTATTCATATGGGAAAGCGGGGAAGGAGTCAGGAGAGATAGCTATGTATTCCCTGCTCTAGTTTACCAGTATGTTGAGCATTCACTCCAACTCCTATTATATCAATGTCATCATGATGTTAAGGTGATCTGGTTTTTAGAATCCTTTAAATCACCTGCCAGGATTCCAGGTTAGATGTACGGTTAAAAATAATTGAAGAGCATCTGTCAGCATGATCAACGCTATTAGGGTTGACCATTCTGATCAAAATGTCACCTTTCCTTTCTCTGTTGAACAGCTGCAGAGACATCTTTATTTAATTGAAATGCAAATCAGCATGTTTGAGCACCAAGGGACTGGCTAGAGCCCTTGTAGCACTGCTTTCGTAATTCTGCTTTACTAAACACAATGGGGAGGGGGGAGTGTGCAGAGCACAGGGGCGTTACAAAGGTCCCTCAAGCGTGCTCATTTGCATATAAATAAAAACTAAGCTAAGCTATCTCATACAGACAAAAGAAAGGTACCATATCAATCAGTGTGATCAACCCCACCAAGCAATATGCCTGGTTTAATAGAATTGATCATGCTGACAGACGCTATTTAATGTTTCATTGTGTCACTGGTATCATACTTTATATGGTCATTGTCATTAGAACTTCTTCTAAAAAATTGGGGCAAATGTTTTAAAGTAAACTCATTTTACATGGAGGATAAATTGCTTGACAAGAGTCTTTCAACAGCCCGCTGTACCTGTAAGTAGTTAAAGCGTTTGGAAGGCTGCTTAATCCAATGGAAAGCTCCAGCTACAAATCAATATGAATAATATATTAGTCACAGTTCTTTTATTTATTTTTAATAAACAGAATCGCCACATTTAAATGCAGTCTTGGAGCAAGTAATCTGTGAGGAGAATTATAGAAGATGATAAAGAATGCAGAAAAATACATATAGCAAAACAGGAATTATGCAGGAGCTCTGGCAATTCCACTGAATGGCGCCCATAATGAGACTGATTTCATTTTTATGAATATATTTAGGCCTAACAGAAAGCTGAATAATAACCTCAAAAAAATTGTCATGGTATATAATAAGGCTAATAAGCAAGTCTGCTGGAGCTTTCATTGGCATTCTTCCTGCATTATGTCTGAAGGCAAATTTATCAATGGTCGGTATTGTTTCAGAAACCAAAATGAATCACAGAGGCATGAAAAATAAATAGGAAGAACCCTTTAAAGTACAGGGAAACATTCTAAATAGATTAAAGGGGAAAGTGAACCTTTATAGATATAGATGCTATACCTGAACATGCATTTTGCTAATTTTCAGCTTTAAGATATACTTTTTTACAGGGAAAAGGGACTGTAATTAGCGTGCGTGTTCTGGCTAAAACGCCCTATTACTGTACATAGGAAGATCACTGTCAAATCAGTGGTTGGAGAATTAAATTCTCATGAATATATCAGACTCCTTACTGTAACACTGGCAGCACCCTCTAACTATTAAACTGTTAATTTAACCAGAATACACACACTGATTGCAGACAAAACTCTACATTCAATATGTCTGACAATATTGCATGCTACCATCAGAGAGAGCAGCAAAACATTATGACAAATGAGCTCTATTTATTGGCTGGCATGTTAATAATAATTCTGGAATTTTACTTGTATCAACCGGAGGTAAAGGCAATGAGTGCATTTTAAAAAGTTATTCCAGATTGGAAACAATGTGGCTGCTTTCTCCCAGAAAGAGTCACACATTTGTCCACAGGTTAAGGACTCATGCACACTGATGTATTTTTCGTCTGCATTTGCTCTGTTATACATGGACTTACTTTGCAACAGACTCAGTCTCAACGGGTGGTCTAATATATAGGTGCATTTATCTAGTTCACTTGCTGCGCCATTAATACTTAATTGTTCTGTTATAGATAGACACATTGATTAATAGATAAGCAATTCTATTAGGCCCTCATTCACAAATTGGCGTGATACACCTGTCTCAGTCGACTGTTTGTGGTGTGTCCAAATTGTTATTTGATCGCTTCTGTTAGCCAAACAGTTACTGTGATTTAGGGTTACAAAGTGGTCTTATTTAACACCCTGTGGTCAGTGCAAATTAATTGATTCTTCGCACAGTAGAATTGCCCATGAGTTGACTGTCGTTTTTGGGCAGAAAAATTATTATTTTCTCCGAATAATTATTCTTTTACCAAAAACTTTAGTCTTGTGGCAAAAAAAATTGTCTTTAACCCTTTCATGACCGGGTCCAAAGAAGGCCTGAATGTCCAGGCAAGTTTTTGTGATTTTGTGCATGTGGTGGTTTAGTGACCCTAGCTTTTTTACTTGTTTGGACTATCAAAAATATTTTTTTGCAATTTTTTTACTTGACACTTTTATTAGAATGTTTTTTTTTTTGAGATTTTCTTTTCCTTTTTTTAGGTTTAGTTTGGAGGAAAACCACTACTTATGATTAAAAAGTATTTTTTATTATAACTTTTTTATTTCTAAAATATTAAAATTGACAAAAATTTATTGCAATGGGTTCCCTATTTTGTGATAATCGTTTTCATATATAACATGTATAGGTTTTTAGTGAACGGGGTGACTATGGAGTGACAGTTTCTGTAAGCAACTGCTTTTTTATTTTATTTTTTATAATAATATATAATAATAATCTTTATTTATATAGAGCTCTGGGCGAAACTAACCTCGCCACTGGGTTTCGGAGGGGCCTGGCTACCAGCCTCTTGCCTCAGGATTATGGCCCATACTAACTTTAAAGGAGAAGACAGACCGGCCGCACAGCTTAAATCTGTCTTTGGAATTGTATTATATGTTATGTGATGGTACCCAGATAGCTAATTTTATTGTATTCGTGTAGTCTGAGTGCCATTCACCTAATAATATGCACTCAGACTTGAGCTATCTGGGGATATGTTAAATGTCTGTGTTTACTGTAAGGGTTGTGACATTGCATGTTTAAATGGTGAATTCTGTCCTGTTGTCCCCACATGTGTATTGGCGATTTCCCTTTGTCTTGAGAGATAATTGAATTACTCCTTGGGTGTCTCCAGGGCAGAGAGGAGGAAACCATGATGCATTGTGGGGATGTATTGTGTCGTGTATCCTGAATTGCTGCATATCTTTCCTGTGTCACAGTCTTCCTGCTGGTCCCCTAGGGGCGTGTCCACCAGATGGGGACCTGCATAAATACGGGCGGGTAGCCCTCAATAAAGAGTGCCTGTTTTATCCTTCATCATGTTGAGGCTGGTGTTTGGGTAACTGATCAACACTGGGGGATTGCTATATGCTGGGAGATTTGCTATACTCCCCTGGCTATAACTACTAGCTCTTTTAAGAGCTGTTCCTGCTCTCTGGTTTTAGGAGAGGTTCACCCACTGGAGCCTGGAGCCTTGTCGTAGGTCCAGGTGGGTAGGAGACGGTGAGACCTCAACCAAGCTTTGGCGGTTCGTGGGGTCTGCAGTGCGTACGGTGTCAAGTGGAGTGCTTGTAGTCCTCGGAAAGCACTAGGAGCAACTATCAACGGAGGTACCCTGTTGTGGTGCTAGGCGTTCCGTTACAAGAGCCAACATATTCCGCAGCACTTTACAGTTCAGGGGTTCATGTACAAAAAGTCATAAATAACAGCAACAGACAAGTCAATAATTACAACAAGAGGAATGAGGACCCTGCTCGCAAGAGCTTACAATCTATTAGGAGATAGGAGTGACACAAATAGATAATTCTATTACTCCTTTATTCTCAAATTGGGGTGAATAATCTGTGTAATATAACTTTTATAGTGGGGTCCACCTGATTTCATAAATAAGAAATTCCGTTAGGTCTTGATTCTCATATTGTGGTGAATAACCTGTGTAATAACTGTTAGTGGGATGTCCACATTGACAGTGAAAAACTTATTTTACATATACAGCTACTGTTACCATACAGTATGTCCAAAAAGAGGTGCCAGGGCCCTCCAAAGGAATGGACAGTTGCAAAAATGCAGAAGTAGCAGCAGAAGAAGGGGTGGTTGGTAGCAGCAGCTGCAGCAACAGGCCAGAGCTGCCAGTGTCATCCAGAGGTTGTGTTTTTGACAAGCAACCCAGCTGTCCTTGAATGGTTGACTCGGTCCTCACATCATCTCACTTAACATCAGACATCCACAGCCAGGAGTCTGTAAGTTCCTCTGACACCACACTTAGTTTGCATGGCCCAGGAACAAGCTCTGTGCCCTCCATCTGTCCTAGAGAGGAGAGGACCACTGCTTCCTCCTGTAGGTGTGAAAGTAGTGATGATTAGAGTCGGGGCCATGATACTGGTGAGGGAGACATAAGTGAAGAGCAGACAGTAGTGGATAACGATGAAGAGGTGGCTTCATCATCATCATCATCATCAGAGGACGAGGGTGACAGGTTGCCCGTGAGACACCAGCAGGGTGACAGAGTTTGGCTTAGCCAACAGGGTTGCAACTGTGTGAGATCTGGAGACAAATGTGCCCATGGTAGACTGACTACTACTATGAACCTTGCTGTCCATCATGCAGTGGTGGGGGTAAAATGCCATTTTTGCGGGTGTGGTAATTTTTCATCAAGTCGCCGGAGGACATCACCGTGGCCGTATATGATCTGTGAAGGAAGCTGTGTTTCCTTCCTATCGTCTACTGGTCTTGATGCTCCTCCTCTTCACACGTTTTGCCATCAATCGATCACTGAGGCGATTGCAGAGAGATAACAGTATGTGTACATTCATCCAAATGGTGCAGAAGCTGAATCTGCTCTTGGCTAAATTGCTGGTACTACAGTACCTCCCTTTCCATGTGGTTAATTCTGTATATGGAAAGGTGGAAAGTCCCCGGATGTCACTATTTATCTAAAAAGCTATACCAGCTGCGCATACGTACATACAACAGAAGGTGGGACAGTCCTTGAGGCCTTTCGGTGGCTGGTACAGTTCACGGCAGCACCGATGCATGGATCTGTAATTATAGTGTTGCTGCAATTTAGGACAAGTCTCAAACTAGGGGACTACACCTCGCTTGTCCTCAGCGTCTCATCCCTCTCCTCCCCCTCCCTGACGGCCGAGCAAAGTCTCGCGCAGACGCAGTACCCCACTGAGGGCTGCGACAGTGCGATTTGCTGGAGACTGAGGGAAGAGCGAGCATCGGACGTCACTGGGCTCGGCGCATGCCCAGTGACGACGATGAAGCTCCTGCCCTCAGTCTCCAGCAAATCGCACTGGCGCAGCCCTCAGTGGGTACTGCGTCTGTGCGAGACTTCGCTCGGCCGTCAGGAGGGGGAGGAGAGGGATGAGACGCTGTGGGCGGTTTAGGGATTCTGGAGGAAGGCGTTTGGGCACTGTAAGAGGGGCGTTACTGGGCACACAAAGGGGAACATAACGCCCCTCTGAACACCTTCAGGGTTAATTTGCATAATTATAAAAGTCGTTTTTCTGCAAACTACTGGACGGATTACAATATAGAACAGCACAGCCGATTCAAGGTAAGCTGTGGAGCATGACTGGTTTAAAATCCGAATTTGGGTGATGAGAGGTGACAGAATCCCTATAAGCTGGAGTCAAGTAGCGCTGCACGTCACTCTGCTGTGGCTTAGTGTAGGGATAGGATGCTGCTGCTGTGAGGGAGAGAATAGGACAGAAATCTTTAATCAGAACTCAGCGATCTACATAGATTTTGTTGTGTGGGTTACAGTGCACAATCTTTTTCACCCTGCCCTGAGCTCAGTGACAGAGAAAAATAACTTTTATCCATCTGTTAGCAAGGTGGGGCGTCGGCAGCCATTTATGCAAGCTCAGTTGCACCAGCACTGCATATGTGCTTTTGTGACATTCAAATCCAAGCTTGAAATAGTGCAATAATAATCCTTATTTTTTTTTTAACTCTCTTTTTTGCAATATCCTACATCTGGTGCTTTGCAGCATTAGTCAGTGCAGGGGAGGGCTGGCAGCCTTAGTCCTGGGGGGAAAATCCATTCAGTTGCCCATTTTAGCCCTGCCCATTATTAAAAGCCCCTCCTACATATAATAGGCCACTCCCAACAAACACTGTAACAGCTGAAATTCAATTGTTGAGGCCTGTCTCACACATCATAGCGGAGAAGGGAGGCCTGTCCTGGCTGCACTGCCTCTTCACATTATACAATAAACAGCAGGCTACAGCCAGGAAGCTCCTCCCTCCCCAGATCCTGCTTAAGGCCTGTGGTTCCCCCCCCACCATCTGCCACCCACCCATGGCCTGCTGCCCCCTTTGGCCGTCCTCACCCAGTTCTGAATCCTCCTTCTGCAAATGGCAGGGGAGGAGCTGGAGCATCTCCTCTCTTACATAGCACCACATACCTCTTACATCCAGTGATGTAAGTGCAAGATAATGCACCTGGGGTGTAAAAAAAAACAAGAGCATAATATAAAATCAGTGGAACAGTCCTACCCTCAGTATCTGAGGAAAAGGGATTTAGGGGTCATTATTTCAGAAGACTTAAAGGTAGGCAGACAATGTCATAGAGCAGCAGGAAATGCTAGCAGAATGCTTGGTGTATAGGGAGAGGAATTACCAGTAGAAAGAGGAGGTGCTCATGCCGCTCTACATAGCACTAGTGAGACCTCATTTGGAGTATTGTGCGCAGTACTGGAGACCATATCTCCAGAAGGATATTGATACTTTGGAGAGAGTTAAGAGAAGAGCTACTAAACTAGTACATGGATTGCAGATACAATTACCAGGAAAGATTAAAGGACCTTAACATGTATAGCTTGGAAGAAAGACGAGACAGAGGGGATATCATAGAAACTTTTAAATACATAAAGGGAATCAACAAGGTAAAAGGGGAGGAGAAATTTAAAAGAAGAAAAACTGCTACAAGAGGACATAGTTTTAAATTAGAGGGGCAAAGGTTTAAAAAGTAATATCAGGAAGTATTACTTTACTGAGAGAGTAGTGGATGCATGGAATAGCCTTCCTGCAGAAGTGGCAGCTGCAAATACAGTGAAGGAGTTTAAGCATGCATGGATAGGCATAAGGCCATCCTTCATATAAGATAGGGCCAAGGGCTATTCATAGTATTCAGTATATTGGGCAAACTAGATGAGCCAAATGGTTCTTATCTGCCGACACATTCTATGTTTCTATGTCACCTTTGTTGTAGACATTCTCTTTCCTCATCTTCTCCATTCAGACTAGATCTCCCGTCTCTGCAGAGATTGACAAACGGACATTAGTTTCCCACATTTCCATCATCTTCACATCTTCTGAACACCCTTTCCTACCACCCCCAATACTATACTGCAGAACTAGTCCCCCTGGAAATACTACTACCACACAGATAGTTCCCCCTTCAACAATTATTGGCACACAGTGCTCTAAAAAATAACTGCACTCAGACACTAATAGTATAAAGATAATGTCCCCCCAAAAAAAATTGTGCTAAGCTGATACTGTGCCAGGGTGCCCCCAAAGTAACAGTGCTCCCCAAAATCCCACCATTAGAAATAATTATCTGCCAGAGCACATTTAGTAGTAATAATGCCCCTTTAGTGCCCTAGTAATCATGTTCCTCATAGCCCCCCAGTAGTAGTAAAGCTCCCCATAATACCTCCTAGTAGTAATAATTCTCCCTATAATATGACAGTACATGAAATACCCCTACTTCGTGCCCGCAGTTGAGCTAATGTCCCCACAATGTATGCCAGTATAAAATACCCTATATACTGCCACAGTAAATGCCCTCATAGTGCTCCTCTCCCCCTTCCCCATAGTGGCCCCCATAATATGCCAGTAAAAAATGCCCCTTCTTAGTGCCCCAGCAGATGCTCATATAGTGCTCTCTCCCCCATAATGTGCCATAGAAAATTCCCCTTCTTAGTGCCACCAGATGCCCCAATAGTGCTCCACACCCCCATAGTGCCCCCAAATAATGCCACATAGTGCCGCTCTCCCCTATAGTGCCTCCCATATTGTGCCAGTAAAAAAATGCCCCCATAGTGCCACCAGATGCCATAGTGCCCCCATAATGTGCCAATAAAAAAGACCCATTAGAGCCCCCACTTCCCCATAGTGCTACCAAATAATGCCCCTATAGTGCCAACAGATGCCCCCTAGTGCCGCTCTTCCCCTATAGTGCCACCTATAATGTTCCAATAAAAAAAGCCCCTTAGAGCCCCCAGATGCCCCATAGTGATCCTCTCCCCATGGTGCCCCCTCATAATTTGCCAGTAAGAAATGACCCCATAGTGCCCCCCCAAAAAAATGGGCAAGAAATAAATGCCCCCAGAGTGCCACCCACCAAAAAAATTGGGCTGTAAGAAATGGCAGATGCCCCCATAGTCCAGCTCCCCCCCGCAAATAAAAAAATAAAAAAACACTAATACTTAACTCCATCAGCAGTGATGGATGCAGGGCATCTTCCGTCTGTGTCCCCCGCTGTGTGCTGCCCGGGCTCAGACGGCGCGATGATAATGACGTCATTGTTGCCGACTGAGCCGGCCTCTGATAGGATGCAGGCATTAGTGCCTGCGGCCTATCAGAAGAACAGAGAAGGGAGACACCTCTCCCTCCCCTGCCCAACAGCAAAGCGATCTGTATTGCTGTCCTGAGGACGTGATACAGATGAATATGAGATGAGCGCCTTCCACAATAGAAGCGCACATCTCCTACTGCCCCCCCACCGCGCCGAACCAGGGCCGCGGCCGCCTGTTGGTGATCGGCGGTGTGGCCCTGAGGAATTAAAAATAAAATAAAAATTATTTGTTAACAGTGCTTTAGGGTGCCTGGGGGGCAATTGCCTCCCTGTCCCCCCTTCCCAGCCCTCCCTGAGTCAGTGTCCAATTTAAGCTAGAAATACAGCTATAATTTTTCTGGGTTTTAAAAAACACCCTTTTTGGGCAAAATATAAAATTTTACAGCCCTTGGCTTGCATCTTCACGTGTGAAATTCAAGAGTTATATACTGCTTCATATTCTGTTAGTAAAAAAAAACACCCTTTTTGAGCAAAATACTTAATATTGTAGCCTTTTTTTTGCATCTGTCATTGTGAGATACACCTTTAACATACTGTTGTTCTATTCTGCTATTAAAAAAACACCCATTTTGGGCAAAAAACTTAATTGTGGTCTAGTCTACATCTGTACATGTGAGATAACACCATTTTATATAGCTGTTGTTCTATTCTGCTATTAGAAAAACACCCATTTTAGGCAAAAATCTTAAATTGCGGCCTAGTCTACATCTGTAACGTGTGAGATACACCATTTATATACTGATGTTCTATTCTGCTATAAAAAAAAAACACCCATTTAGGGCAAGATCTTAAATTTGAGAAATATGAGGAGAGCGTCAAATAAGGGACGTGGCCCGGTCGTTGGTGCTACTAGTGAGCTCCTGTTGCAGGGAGAGGACGTTGTCGATCTGTGCCAGCTACACGCACAAGTGAAACACCTTCCACGTGGGCGAGTAGGCGACAGAACCTGCAGCGGTATTTGATCGGGGGCCTAATGCTGCTCTAAGAATGGTTAGGCAAAAAATCAATACAGGTGATAGTAGATTGGGGTTGCTGACAGTGTCTCCAGTTCCTTCACATTGATCTTTCAGCAGGAGACTGGGTAGAGACAGATTTGGCACCTGCAGACGATGTCCATCAGTCTTTCAACTCCCCCTTGCAAATCAGCCAATGCAGTTCTGAGCCCAAGTCATGCAGCAGTATCTTCTGCTTTTTGATGACTCTGTTTACAGGGTTTCCCAGGGCCATCCCACTGCACCAGAAGTGGAAGAGATTGAGTGCATCGATGCTCAACCAATTATGTTTCAAGATGAGTACATGGGAGGACCATCGCAGCACGTCTCAGAAGATGATGAAACACAGTTGCCAAACTGCCAAATGCTGGGGCTTTTCAAAAATGTGCAGACCGACAAGGAGAGCAGGGGTGAGACTGGGTTAAGATGATGTGAAGGACAATGAGGTCCTCGACCCCATATGGAATCAAGGTCATGCGATGGACCTGTGTAGTTCAAGGAAGAGTGGTGGTCGCACAAAGCCACCAGCACAGCAGAAGAGGGAGCAGGGTTCAAAAGCGAGCGGCCGTCCCATAGACAGTACGCCTGCTACTGCCCACCGCTGCAAGGGACTGAGCACACCAAAGACAGCTCCAAGGAGTTCCCTGGCGTGGCAGTTCTTCAGACAATGTGCTGACGACAAGACACGAGTGTTTGCACGCTGTGCAATCAGAGCCTGAAGCGAGGCATAAATGTTCTCAACGAGCACAACCTGCATGACCAGGCATCTAAGTGCAAAGCACGAGCTGCAGTGGCTTAGACACCTCAAAAACCAAGAAACGTCTCTGGCTCCTCCTGCTTCCTCTTCTGCTGCAGTCTCGGCCTCTTGATCCACCTCTGGAGTAACAGTGCCACCTGCCACCCCACAAACAGAGGATCTGCCAGAAACACCACATCTGGGTCACCAAGCATCTCCACAATGTCCCACAGAAGCGTTCCGCTCTCCATCTCCCAAACACTGTAGCGGAAGAGGAAGTACCCCCCACCCACCCGCGATCCCTGGCCCTGAATGCCAGCATTTTAAAAATCACTGGCCTTTGAAATGCTGTCATTCCGTCTGTGGAGACAGAGTTTTAAAAGCCTTATGGTGGTGGCTGTCCACAGTACGTCATGCTGCCACTTCTTTTTACAGCGTGCCATCCCCTTCCCTGCACAACCAAGTGGGGGGACAAATCAGGTGTGCACTGCGCAATGCCATCTGTGCAAGGGTGCTCCTCATTACGGATGCGTGGATCAGTAAGCACGGTCAGGGATGTTATATCTCCATAACAGCACACTGGGTAAATGCAGTGGCGGCTGGGCCAGAGGCGGATGGCAGTTTGCCACATGTCCTTCCACCACCGAGGATTGCAGGGCGCTTCAGTTTGCCTCCTGTTGCTTCCTCCTCCTATTCCGCTTCCTCATACTCTACCGGCTCCTTCAACCGGTCAGCGTAAACACCTTCAACCACCAACTTCAGCACAGCCAGGGGTAAACGACAGCAGGCACTGAGGAAGAAGGCAGGTAGCCTTGAAACGCGTCAGGTGAGGAATAATTGGATCTGACAATAAGACCGGCAACAATTTTCTACTATACTGGATTGAGAAAGCGCTTTCTAAAGGAGGTCAGAATTGCGGTTCTAAAGACAATTGAACTGGCGGGTCTCTTTGGACACAATACAGAGATTGATGGTTAAATATTTCAGCATCAGCACTGACCCAAACAGGTGGAACATCTCAAAGAAACCGACGTGTACTTGCAGTGTGACACAGCCAGCATTCCAGTTCACAGTCGGGTGGCTACAGCATCGCTAGCAGACAGCTCAGCTGCGCTATAGAAAGACAAGTCCGCTTGAAACTTACACCACGTGGGACGCCACGGTGGGAGTATATGTTAAGTAAGAGCTATTAGCTCCGATATATGTGAATCGGCACAACACTGCTGGACATATGTGCATTGCTGTTTATTCACCCTGATATACTGTTTGCTACACTTGTATTGTTGCTTTATCTTATTGCAACATTATTGGACACATACTACTGCTCAAGTATCTTGCCGCGTTCGTCGCGGTTGTTTAATTATACAACCTATCAGCTCAAACTGAGCTTACCTGCGGACAACTGTGTGGATTAAGCCGTGATCCAGGTCACACGTTTTAGCATTAAAGAAAGACTATTTTAGGAACAGAACTACCAGTGGGAGACAGCAATCTTATTGATTCTCAAGAGATATCTATACATTTATATATATTCACTATTTTATTATCTATTTGCACTTTATTATGCTGATCCATTAGATTTTATGTGTCATACTCTGCTACATTTTATCTATTGGACATTTTTAGTCACTGTGTTATATCACGTAATTTCACTGTTGAATTTTCACTTATTTATCTATTCAATTATTTATTTATTTTCACATACTTATCCCTGAAATCACATTTGCTGTTAGCCACTGTTGTAGATAACGGAAGACCTATTAGTGTGTTCCTTCTATTAACGCTGGACCGGATCTCCGGCTTTCTATTAGCTACAACAGTGGATAGATTTATGCTTATTTTATCAACTATTTTTATGTGAATTTTATCAATTTACGTTTATTTAGAGGGTATAACTATTAGGTTTCCAATACAAATTGTATATTGATATATACCTGCATATATATATCGCTATCAATAAATTAATATACTATTACTATATTACTTGAGTCGCATTGCCTACCTAGTGAACTAGGTATATGAGTGCCCATTCTATTTTTACTACTATTGTTTTCTGGTGATTGGGTACAACATCTGTCTGGTGCACCTTACCATCTTTAACCAGAGGTGAGCCGTCCCTTACCCCTGTTTTTCAGTTTTAAAACTTAACTGTTTGGGGGACAAACCCCACACCGCGTAGCAGCTCTGTGACTAGCCAGTTTGACGCACATCCCTTGCCTGGTGCATGTGTTGAATATGGTGGTGCAGAGATTCCATAAAAATTACCCCGATATGTCAGAGCTGCTGCATAAAGTGCGGGCCGTCTGTGCGCGCTTTTGTCGTTCTCACCCTGCTGCTGCTCGCCTGCCAGCACTGCAGTGTAACTTCGGCCTTCCCACTCATCGCCTCATATGCGACATGCCCACAAGGTGTAACTCCACCTTGCACATGCTGGCCAGACTGTGCGAGCAGCAGCAGGCGATAGTGGAGTTTCAGGTGCAGCACGCACGGGTGAGTCGCTCTGCGGAACAGCACAACTTCACCACCAATGACTTGGCCTCCATGCGAGACCTGTGTTCCTTGTTGCGCTGTTTCGAGTACTCCACCAACATGGCCAGTGCCGATAACGCCGTTCTCAGCGTTACTATCCCACTTCTATGCCTTCTTGAAAAAACGCTGCTGGTGATGATGGAAGAGCATGTGGCACAGGAGGAGGAGGAGGAAGAGGGATCATTTCATAGGGTTACTGGCCAGTCATTCATAAGTGGTTCCGAGGGTGGATTTCTGCACCCACAAACGCCAGGTACACAATTGTCCAGCCAGGGCACAGTTCTGGAGGATGACGAGGTGGAGGAGGAGATGAAGGAGGAGGAACCATGTTCACAGCAGGGTGGCACCCAGACCAGCTCATGGCCATCACTGGTGCGTGGCTGGGGGGATACAGAGGACACAGACAATATACCTTCCACAGAGGACAGCTTGTCGTTGCCTCTGGGCAGCCTTGCACACATGAGCGATTACATGCTGCAGTGTCTCCGCAACGACTGCCGAGTTGCCCACATTCTAACTTGTGCAGATTACTGGGTGTCCACGCTGCTGGATCCCCGTTAAAAGGACAACATACCGTCCTAAATTCCCTCACTGGAGCGTGATCGTAATATGTGCGAGTACAAGCGCACGCTGGTAGACGCGCTGCTGGTGGCATTCCCACCTGACAGCGGGGGCATAGTGGAAGCACAAGGCAAAGGCAGAGGAGGAGGAAGAGGTCACCAACGCAGCTGGGGCACCGCCAGCACCTCAGAAGGCATGGTTAACATGGCCGAACTGTGGAAAAGCTTTATCAGCAAGCCACAACAACCAGCACCACCAGTTGATATGGAACGTCTTAGCAGGAGGCAGCATTTCAACAACGTGGTGGAGCAGTATGTGTGCACACGCATACACTTACTGAATGACGGGTCCCCCCTTCAACTTCTGGTTTTCCAAATTGGGCACATGGCCTGAGCTTGCCCTTTACGCCTTGGAGGTGCCGGCCTGCCCTGCAGCCAGTGTATTGTCTGAACGTGTGTTTAGCACGGCAGGGGATGTCATCACAGACAAGAGCAGCCGCCTGTCCACAGCCAATGTGGACAAGCTCACGTTCATTAAAATGAACCAGGCATGGATCCCACAGGACTTGTCCGTACCTTGTGCAGAATAGACATGTATACCACCCTTAACCAGCCATTGTTATACTGCAGCGCAATTGCTCATTCTTGTATTTTGGATATTTCACACTCTTTTGGAGTGTACCCTAATTAACAAATAAATAAAAAAATAAAAAAAATGTAAACCAAAAACCACTACCTTGTCCTCCTCCACCGCTGCTTCTACCTACACCGCTACGTCCACCCCCTCCTCAAACTCCTACTCCATTTGGACCTCCACCTCATAAATCAAGTTGTTTTTAAATTTGTACGTATTTTATTTTATTTTATTTCATTTCACTAATTTGTCTATTAAATTTTCGGGTGAAATTCACCAATTTTTGGGTGTGATATACCACTGCTATACCTAGTAGACATGTAAAAAAAAAAACACTAATTCGTCTGTTACATTTTTGGGTGAAATTCACCAATTTTTGGGTGTGATATACAGTACCACTGCTCTACCTAGTAGACAGGTAAAAAAAAAAATCACTAATTTGTCTGTTACATTTTCGGATGAAATTCACCAATTTTTGGCTGTGATATACCCCTGCTCTACCTAGTTGACAGCTTAATAAATTTCACAAATTTTTCTGTTACATTCTTGGGTTGACATTTTACAATTTTTGCCGTGAATAAACTCCTGCTCTGCAAAGGTGACAGGGACCGCAATTTTTTAAAATAATCTGTTCCATTGGTGGGTGACAATAACCCATTTTTGGCAATGAAAAACCCCTGCTGCGATGGTAGGAACCAAGTTCAGCGACGAAGAGGTAGAACTCCTGGTGACTGCAAGTAATCTTACATTAAAGTAGTGTATTTGATTACATTTCATGTCTGAACAATCGCTTTATATGCATAGAGTGTTATAAAAAACTTGCCAGTGCGACCTTCTGCAATTCAAATTTTTCTTAAGTGCACAAAACTTCACATTTTAAAAGGTCTCACTAGATATTAGTGGTTGTTGCACTAAGTATTCCTGTGACATCACACCCACTATGTTAGTAGCATATTTGTATGGAAAGCACAGAAATATATTTCACATGCACATTGCACATTTATTGTCATGCCGCACACTATATACCGCACACACACACACACTATATACCACACGCACACACTATATACCGCGCACACACACTATATACCACAAACATACACACTATATACTGCACACACACAGACACACACAATATACCGCACACACAAACAGAGTCTATAAATGATAATTTGTGTCCTGTTGGTCAGGACTCAGGAGAAGCTTTCTTTGTCAGACCGCCAGTATTTGCTGGTTCATTTAGAGTTACCCAGGGTGCATCCTGGGGAGGCGAACCAGCTGTACACCCCATACCGTACCGTCACTTCACTAGACAGGTACATCTCTGCTTAGCTGGACAATATGTGATAGCTCAGACCCCACCCACATACAGTCATAATAAAATCCCATCTTCTAACCGTAACAGTAAGGCCACATGCACACACGCAAGTTTTTTCCCAACTACGGACCGTAAAAACCTAGGCTGATGTCCTGCAAAGAAGACGAGCGCACGGCGTCATTGGTTGCTAATTCGCTATGACGCCATGCACACCTTGCCGCCACCACTGTACAGTAATACAAGTGTATCACAGTACAGTGGTGGTGGCCGGAAGCGCACGTCGTCATATCAACCAATGACGCCATGCGCTTGTCCACTCTGCAGGACGGCGGCACTTCAAAGCATTAAATACTTATCACAGTTTACTTGAGTCAATTATTTTCAATACTATTATTGTTAAAAATTGGGATTATATGCATGCATTTTTATCTTGCAGCGGATGTTGGGGCGGGGATATGACAGCACCCAATCCCATGCCGAGAAGCAGCGGATTGTACAGGAGCTGGCATTTGAGATCTGGTGCCAAACAGGTCCCAGTAACTGAGTTGGTCAGGACACGTGTGATGTTAAGGGACACATGTTGGTGTAAGGCTGGCACAGCACAGCTTGAAAAATAGTGGCAGCTGGTGACTGCGTAACGAGGGTCGGCCGACGACATCAGGCTGTGGAAGGCCTCAGTTCCACAAGCCTAAATGCCAACATTTCCAGGGCCAGTAATTTTGAAAGCTGCGCATTTAGTGCTATGGCCTGTGGGTGGCTGGGTATTTGCGCTTGCGTTTAAATGCCTGGGGTAATGACATTTAGATACTGCGCTGGGACAGGGAAGTGAATGTGGTCACTGATGGTGCTCACAAATGTCCAGGTGCAGGGCAAGAGGCATCCAGGCCTGCGTCTTGGAGAGGGGATTGGCCAGCATGTAACACAGGGGAAGAGAAGGCAGTGGCGTGATCCGCAGACACAGATTGTGGACCAAGGCGTTCGGCCCACCTATTAGGGTGCTTTGATGCCATGTAGCGGATCATGCTGGTGGTAGTGAGGTTGCTAGTGTTCATGCCCCGGCTCATTTTGATGTGGCACAGGCTGCAAATTACTATTCTTTTGTCATCCCCACTTTTCTCAAATAAGTCCCATACTGCTTAACACCTACCACTTGGCAAGGGAGATTTACGCAAGGGGATGCTCCGTGGAACAGTTGCAGGCCTATTCGGTGGTGCATGCCTTCTACCTTTTGTCACCCCGCTGCCTCTTTCAGCCTGTTGCCGTGCTGCAGATCCCTCCCCCTCTGTACTGCTCTCCTCGCTCGGCTTGTTGCCACCTTCCCAGGTTGTTTCAGTGACCTCGTCGTCCAGCACCTCCTCTTCCACGTCCTTACTCTGATCATCCTCCTGATTTGTTGACCTAACTACAATCTCAGTGATTGACAACTGTGTGTCATCCTCTTCCTCAACCTCTTGAGACAGTAATTGCGGTTAAGTCATTGGCAACTGTGTCTCATCATCATCCACCTCATTAAACACTAATTGCCGTTCCCAAGCATCATGTTCTTGTGACTCTGGATGCTCAAGAGGTTGGGAATCATGGCACAAGATCTCAGGTCCCTCTTCAAGCTTGCTTGGCGAGAGGGCCAAATCAATTAATGGTGATGCAAAGAGGTCCTCGGAATATCCGAGTGTGTGATCACTTGTTTGGCCAGACTGTAAATGGTGGGAGGAAGGAGGATCGGGGTGAGTATTGTGTGGACCAGGCTCCTGGCTACTCAGACTGGACTTCAAGAGCGGTGTGCTGCGCTGACCTGCAAACTGGGACATGAAGCTTGGAATCTTGGATGATTGTTTTTCTTGTGCTCTGGCAGCAGGCACAGTTTCACCGCGCCCAGGGCCACGGCCTCTGCGTGCACAATCAGCATCACGGCCACTTCCCCGTCCCTTAATGCTCACCTTCTTCATATTAAATGTTATATGTTTTAAGGGATCGTTTATAGGAAAAATGTGGATAAATTATGCAAAAAATATAATTGTTTTTGATAATATTTTTCCCAATATCTGGGCCTGACACACACGCTATTGCAGTGCAGATGTGACAATTCACTGCAGACACCGTTTATAGGCACAGTGTGGATAAATTATGGAAAAAAATATAATTGTTTTCGCTAATATTTTTCCCAATATCTGGCCCTGACACACACACGCTATTGCAGCGCAGATGTGACAATTCACTGCAGTGACCTTTTATAGGCAAAGTGTGGATAAATTATGGAAAGAAATTTTACATATATATATATATATATATATTTGTTGTCAGTAATATTTTTCCCAATATCTGGCCCTGACACACAGAAGGTATTGCAGCACAGTTGTCACAAGTTACTGCAGACACCCTCTATCGAAAAAGTATTGCAAAGTATGGAAAAAAAAATATTTGCTGGCTATATTATCTTGCTGCCAGCCTGCCCCCACACACAATAGTCCTTAAAAAGACTTTTGGGTCTTTGAAATGTTTTTCTATTGAATATATTGCGATCACACTCCCTATACTATCTGTCCTTTCCTAAGTGCAGCTCTCCCTGACTCACAATGAGCCGAACCCGCGTCATCGGGTGCTATATAGCATTCGGTGACGCGTTCCAGCCAGCCAATCACTGGCATTACAGTGATGGCAGTACTTACCTGCACGTTTATTGGCTGCTTAGCAGCCGCGAAAGTGCGGGGAGGAGACTCGAGCATGGCGCTAGAGCACATGCGGTACTCGGCCGAGTACCGCCATGAGCCAAGCATATGCTCGAGCCGAACAGGTATTCGGCCGAGCATTCTCGCTCAACACTACATATGCATCGCTTCTCCACTCCATAATCATTAGAAGACAAGAGGCCATAAAATAACCTTTGAATGGAATGGAGGAGACAATCCCCCCTTGGATATTGGTTAATATAAGTATATCAATTTAATCCTCACCATTTTTGTGCCCCATATGAGTTAATTCAGAAACTTTGATAAGTGTAAATAAACGATCCTCAACTCAAACTGGCTTGTAAAACATTTAGAAATTGCGGAAAGACCACCATCTTCATGTACTGTTCTATCTGCTTGCCAAAATGGTAACTTTAGTCATGTAGAGATTTCCCCTCTCATTTTAGAGATTAAAGGAATCAAATTAAAGCGAGTATAATTGTGTATATTTGCAGATACTTCAATCCTCAGATATCTAAATGATTCAGAGATACTAAAAACTTTTATCCCCATCTCTGCTGGCAGATGTACCTTATGCAATGAAAGGAGGCCTTAACCTAATAAATTTCTAGATCCGACATATAACCAAGTTCCTCCACAATATGGATACTTCTTGGCAGTGAGGTTTCTGTATCACTCATATAACATAAAATATTGTCAGCTTATAGGGATATTTTATCCACCACTTCCTTAACCCCAAACCCCTTTATCCCACTATCCTGTCTAATAGCAATAGCCATCGGTTCTATAAATAAGTTAAAGAGCAGTGGGGAGAGGGGACACCGTTGGTGAGTACCTTTATACAAGGTAAAAGAGGGGGTAACAACTCTATTCACAATTATCCTGGCAGTGGGGAGACTATAAAGTTACCAAATCCACCCTATTACATTTCTTCCAATACCAAATCCTTCCATTACTGTTCAGTGAAATTCCTGCTCTACCCTGTCAAAGGTCTTGCTGGTATCTAGAGATTGGACAGACTGGGACCTCCCTCCGGACTACTAAATGTAAATATTCGATGTAGGTTGAGACAGGCATGCTCCCAATAATGAATCATGACTGGTTGTAATGTATTAAAGTTGTTATTACCTTTCCCAATCGAACAGCTAGAATCTTGGTAATCAGTTTCTCATCCGTATTTATTCTCATCACCGCGCAGATTTTGCAGTGACTCTTCAATCAAGACGGCTGCACGCTCAAATGGATGAGTTTTGTTTATTTTTTTTTCACAAGGAAACCTGGCTTCGCGGTTGATTAGACAATTGCTGGTAGATATTATTTTGTCATGTTGCACACTGGCATTCTCTTCTATCTCAAAGCCCTCGTACATTCCATGTGTGCCACTTGCCATAATACATTTGAAATTCAGTACAATAGTGAAGGAAACAGTGCTGGGAACATAAAGATGGAGGATCACATGACCCTGGTGGGGCATTGGCTTGCTGGCTTTCCAACAATGCTTTGCAATATGTCTGAGAGCCAATCATGAGGGAGGATATTGTCTGGACTAAAAGGCTCTAGGTTAGGTCTGAAGCACAGATGCCATTGTGACCTCAGATACTGATATAATAGGATGTGTCTGCCATGTCTCTGATAGACACCAATTAGACACTCAAGTCAGCCATTTTAGGGTCTTGCAGGGACAGTCTAGGGATTGTGCAATAAATATATTTAGTTAGATTGAATTACTAGATAAACATCAAGTTTTATTATTAGAGACAGAATAGGAGAAGATAGTGTATTGTGTGTTTGTAGCCAAAGTTGGAGCTGTTCATAATTTCATGTGTTTAAAGAGATAGTACTCATTTTTATGTGCAGAAGCCAGCTTTTTTTGTCCAGCTTTTTTTGTGAAAGCTTTGTTGCAGTACTTAGTGTGCTATTTTTTTGGTCACAGCCAGGGGATGTCTAATTGTTCCTCCACCCCCACCACCACAAAATGTGTTACAAGGTTTCTGACATTTATACGTGAGCGTTGCAATAAGCATATTTTAGTGCATCAACAGTGTACAGCATATTTTGCTACTGTATTTTATTTCCCAAAAACCTATGATCTTTGCCATAACCATATTTTACCTATAGTTAAATATGTCAGTGCCATTATGACATTTTTTACTACTGATGTCTTTGCACTAAAGATCTGAAAGGGGAAAGACAAAGTGAGTGAAAAAAATCAAAATAAAAAGAGAGAGAAAATCCAGAGAGATAAAATATCATTGGAGACTTTAGGATGTCATACACAATTTTTTTCAGGCTAATTGGAGGACTTTCCATTTGGGTATAAATCAGTTTAGACCCAAATATACTTTTCTGACTGATTTGTTAGAATCAGATCTGAAACAAATTTCAAGAAATTCACTTATCATTAGTTCTGGTCTGGTGTATCATTATAGTTAACATCAATTTGATGGGCAAGTGTGTGTCACTTACCAGGGTAGATGATGGGACCAGGATGCAGTATTGGAAAAAGGCAAATATCAGTACAAATGTAACCAGTCCTATGTAAAAACTGAAATTGATCAGTGACATCTGAAATTTTACTTCTAATACCACTTTAACTAATTACAGTAAGGTACTTTGAAGTAAGTGTGTGCAAATAATTAAAAATATAATAGTTAATGTGTACTAGTTAATATTTGAAATTATTATTTTTTGGTCTTGGCGTGAACCATGTTTTTTATTTAGTAATTGCATGTACAATAAAAAATTCACAGATGAAAACAAGCAGAGATCCAAGCCTTAGCATTATGTAAAGAAACTTTTCTTTATCTCAGGCACAGAGCTAACTATGAAACTGGGAAATGGCAGTTTCAGAATGAATAAAATATTCATGTTGATAACTTACATAAAACAAAAGATGGAGTATTTTCTTCAGGGAAATTACTTTCTCTGATGAGGCTCCATTTATGCATGATGGAGTTTTACATTTTTGAAAACCCCTTTGGTTATTTTTTTTCTCCTTTTGAATTCTGGCAAGTTTAATTTCTGGCTCACAAATAGAAAGATGTAGCATTGCTTTCTATTATGTGGAGCATTGTTTGGAAAACATAATTTAGTTCCTTGAAAATGAAAATGTGCCAAAAACTAACATTTAAGACATTAGCCTTATGGATAGTGTGGCATGGTTACAAGGATTACATTTTCTTACTGGTTATTTATTCTATCTAGTATTCATTATCACTTTGATAGTCTTGAAGGCTTTAAATTATTTAGTTGAGTCTAACAAGCAATCAGATGAAAGCAGTAAAAAGTGCTGGCTGAATTATTTCCTAAATAGGGTTTATTCTTTTTATATTGATTTGTCAAAATATATTTTATTGGGTAAATAGCTTATATTTTTGAAGCATTTTGGAGGACTGAAACATGAGATATGTGACGGTTAACTCCTTCCTGACGGCACCGTACATATACGGCGCTGCGGAGCGTGATTTCAGCCCCAACGCTGTACAGGTACAACATGCTGATCTGGCGGGTGAAGAAGCTTCACCTGCCCAATCAGCAGCAGGGGCCTGGCAGTCACTGACCTCTGAGCCCCTGCTGTACACTATACATGCTTTAACCCTTTGTATGTCACTGTCAGCACTGACAGCAAATACATTGACAGCCAATGCATTGCAATACACATATATTGCAATGTATTGTAGAGGGGATCAGACAGTCAACAGCTAATGTCCCACAGTGGGCAAAAAAAAAAATGCTTTAAAAAGTAAACAAAATAGTGTTTTATATAATAAAAAAATGTAAGTTACAAGAAAAAAGCGCCTTTTCTCACAATTTATATAAAATTGTAAAAAAATAGGAAAAAGATGAAAAATAAACATATTAGGTATCGCAACATCCATATCAACTGGCTTTATAAAAATATCACATGAAGCACCCCATCAGGTGAACGTCTTAAAAAAATAAAATAAAAACAGTGCCATTTTTTGGTCACTTTGCCTCACAAAAAGTGTATTACAAAGCGATCAAAAAGTCCTATGTACCTCAAAATGGTACCAATCCAACCATCATCTCATCCTAAAAAAAATGAGACCCTATACAAGACAATCACTCAAAAAATAAATAAATTTGGCAACACAAAAACAAGATTTTATTTTGTGTAAAACGTATCAAAAATAATGATAGACATATTTGGTATTGCTGTATCCGCATCAATCAACTCTATAAAAATATTACATGATCTACCCAGTCAGGTGAATGCTGTAAGACAATAATAAGACAATAATCCAAAAAATGAAAAACAATGGCGCCTATGAACCAATCAATCAAAATCTGCGCTGTAGCCATAGCGCTCCTTCCTTTCTGAGTTCTGCCATGTGCCCCTATAGCAGTTTACCACTGGGTAACAAATTATTGGGTGTTATTTCTCCTGTTACCCCTTATGAAAATGAAAAATGTTGGGCTAAAGCAACATTTATTGGAAGAAATTAAACTTTTATTTTCACGGCCAAGTGTTTCTAATTTCAGAAAAATGTCTATGGGATCAAGATGCTCAGTACACCCCTTTTAAAATTCTTTGAGGGGTAAAGTTTCCAAAATGGGGTAATTTTTGAGGGTTTCAATGTAGTACCCCTTGTAGGGTCTTGTCTAATACAAAATGGTGCCCAAAAACCTTTCTAGCAAAATCTGCCCTCCAAAAACCATATGGTGCTCCTTTCCTTCTGACCACTGCCACATGCCCATAGAGCAGTTTACCAACACATATGGGGTATTTCTCTAAACTGCAGAATCAGAGTAATGCATATTGATGTTTATTTTGCTGTTAACCTATACTGTGTTGCAAGAAAAAATTGATTAACATAAAAATTCAGAAAAAAAAATTAAAGTTTCTCCCCAATTTCCCTTTAATTCTTGTGGAACACACTTCAAGGGTTAACAAAGTTTGTAACATCAGTTTTGAATAATTTGAGAGGTATAGTTTCTAAAGTGGGGTTATTTATGGGTGATTTCTATTATGTCACTTTATAACTGAATCGGTACTTAAAAAATGTGTTTGGAAATTTTCTGAAAAATTAAAAAAATTGCTTCTAAAATTCTTAAACCTTCCAACAACCTAAAAATATAAATAAAATGACATTTACAAAATTATGGCAACATAAAATAGACATATGGGGAATGTTGATTAATAACTAGTGTTGATCGAGCACCGTAGTGCTTAGGGGCTCGTGCCGAACACATCGTTCCAGCATCCGAGTATAATGGAATTCAATAGGAGAACCTGAGCATTAAACCATGTACCCCCTGCTCTGAAGAGGGGAGGGTGCCTGGTTTAGAGGAAAATGTCAGAAATTGCTGGAAACACCACTGAAATGGTTCTGGAACAGCATGGGGAGGATGCATGGATGTATCTTGAACTCGCAGGTCGCTGCTGGAAATGATGTTGTCCGAATAGTACGCCACTTTTACAAACTGACAATGATACGCACAAAACCAAAAAAAATTAAAAATATTTCAGAGGAAAAATTGTTGGGATTCTGTCATGAGATTTGAGGCCTATAACCTAAACATATGGCCAGTTCCCTACTAATACCCTGAGTCCGAAACTGACCTTATTAAATGTGCCTGTGGCTCTATTAGCATATAAAACATATATATATATATATATATATATATATATTTTTTTATATTTTATTTTCATTATCAGAAAAAAGAAATACATAGTAACCAACAATGGTGTAACGTGGTACCAGATACATAGTCAAATAGAGACATCAATTTGTATAAAGGATGGTAATGAATAACAGCCGGTTTCAGGTAATTATTGGACAAACATATTTTTTTTGTAAATTCAAGATACAAGAGGAGGCAAGCATAATATTATTAGACTACACATTTCCTAGGTTGTCAGGAAAAAAGAGAGGAGAAGATAAAAACAGTAAAGTCCACCTTGAAATATATCCCTCTATCCCATGAAGGAGCGTGTGAGATGTTAAAAGGCAGCTAAGGTCACTTTCCTCTCTTTCATCTATGTTACATGGTGGTTGTAAGAGGGCTTCACTCTGCTAAGCAATGGAACACCAAGGGTAGGGTTCAAGAATGCAAGTGGGTTGAGACTAAAAATTACTGGGTCTTGAGGAACCTGTATTTTGTCCATAAGGCCCAACGCTTAGTGAAAGCCAAGTGAGTACGAGACTCCCACGAGGCAAGTTCCTCAAATAGGTAGAGTTGGTCCACCTTGAGCTTCCACTGCTCCACCGAGGGAAGAGAAGTCTGTAACCAATACTTAGGTATCAAAAGGCGAGCCGCGATCAGAAGTTGTTTGAAGAGAAAGGTGGGAGGGGGAGTTGTACCCTTTTCAAAGTATGAAAAAAGGGTTCCATAAGGGGATATCTTGACAGATGTAGAGCAAACTTGGTTACTGATCTGTATGATATCCGACCACCAATTGCTAATAATAGGGCATTGCCACCAGATATGGAGAAAAGTGCCTTTCTCCTTTAAGCATCTCCAGCATCTATCCGAGGAGGATCCATAAAAGTGTGAGGATCTAACTGGAACAATGTACCACTGTGTTAGGATTTTGTAACCATTTTCCTGGATACGCACACAGCGCGATGATTTATGTGGTATTTCAAATAATGTGGGCAGAATTGAAAGAGGCAGATCTATCCCAGTGTCTTTTTCCCAAGTGCGGAGGAACGCAGGCTTAACGGTTAGGGGGGGGACATAATTTATTATAAATTGTGAGATAAGTTTTTAGGGGGGTTAGGGTTTACTATTAAAGCTTCATACCATGTAAGGGGTCGTAGGAGCTCTCCCCTTATATTGTTCCTAGAAACAAAGGTTTTGATAAGTGATAAGAGGGTGAAGTCGCAGGGTTGTGGGTTAAGCAAAGTTCTGAGGCTATCAATGGAGGCAAGAGATCCTTGAGATTCTAGAAGATGGGAAATTGGCAGGGAAGAGGATCTAACTGATTTGGAGAGGAGTCGCGTGGACCAATGGAGGATGAGCCCAGAATATCACTGACTGTGATTAGGGGGAGGGAAAGGGCACTGAACAATGGGTTGAACCAAACCATTTCCAAACCTCCATAGTAGCTTTTATTGGGTATGCTGATAAATTGGTTTGAGGCGGGGAGCGGTGTCCCAGACAGAGAGCACGAGTAGGGCATCCCTATGATGCTTTGTTCCAATGCGACCCAGGATTTGTTTCTCGTGTTTCTAAGCCAATCTACAATTCTGGACAGGAGTATGGCTTTCCCATAGAGTTCCGGATCTGGGAGTCCTATACCACCTACCAAGGCGGGATCTAGACAGGAGAGAGTAGGAAAGTCTAGCTTTCCTCCCATTCCATATGAAGGCCCTAAATCTCTGTTTAAGAGAGGTATAGTAGGACTTAGTTATGGGAATTGGAAGGACTTGTTGCAGGTACGTGAGACGGGGAATGATAAGAGAAGTAAGGAGGTTTTTTCTACCGAACCAGGAGAGGGTAGGGGCAGAGATGGTGATTTTATCTATTGTTTTGAATATTGAAGCTTTTAGGGGGATATAGTTTAGTGAGAAAAGGTCTGTAATATTGGGACAAATTTTAACTCCTAAATATGTAATAGTCGGTGAAGACCAGTTAAATGGGGAATTTTCCATTAGAGATAGTTTAAGTCGTGGGGATATGCCAGTACTAATTATGAGGGATTTACTTTCGTTAATCTTAAAATTGGAAAGTGTACTGTAGTGATTTAGGTGTTCCTGTATCTTAGGGAGAGATATTTTGGGGTTAGTTGTCATTATCATAACATCGCAAATGCCGCTATTTTATGATCCTGACCGCCTAAGTTCAGGCCTCTGATATCATTATCTGCCCGAAGCGTAGCTAGGAGCGGTTCCATCACCAGTATGAAAAGGAGGGGGGACAAGGGGCATCCCTGGCGGGTTCCATTGTGAATTTGAAAGGGAAAGGATAGGTCCCCATTCACCATGACGCGAGCTGTGGCATGATTATACATAGCAAAAACAGCTCTAACATATGGACCAGGTAGGCCAAAGCCCTCTAGAACATGCTTTAAATAGTTCCAGTTGATGCGATCAAACGCTTTCTCAGCGTCAGTGCTGAGGAGTTCCAGTGGTGAGGAGGTATGTCTAGCATGACAAAGCACATTAATAACTCTAGTCGTGTTGTCTCTACCCTCTCTATTACGGACAAAACCCACCTGGTCCATATGTACCAGGAGAGGAAGGAGCTTTGCTAGGCGGTTAGCAAGTAATTTGGCTAGAAGTTTAAGGTCAATGTTTAGAAGCGGGATGGGCCTGTAGTTTGAGCACAATTTGAGGTCCTTCTCCTCCTTAGGTATCAAAGCTATATGAGCAATCGTCATGTCACTAGAGAGAGGGCTACCTTGGAGGGATTGGTTGCAGACATTAAGAAGATGGGGTAGAAGTTGCTTTCTGAATGTTTTA
This sequence comes from Bufo bufo, assembly GCF_905171765.1. Classification (NCBI taxonomy): domain Eukaryota; kingdom Metazoa; phylum Chordata; class Amphibia; order Anura; family Bufonidae; genus Bufo; species Bufo bufo. Next base: position 620,911,919 of record NC_053390.1, read on the forward strand.
TAATAAGAGGCTGGAAGGCCGTCAGGTCCAGGGCTTTTCCCCAGGGGCATTTGGGACAGGGCTATAGAAAGCTTGTCCATGGTGATTGGAGCCTCTAGTGATTGTTTTTGGCCTTCGGAGAGTGTCGGGTGAGTTGTTGATTCTAGAAATTTAGAAACCAGCAAGGAGTGGGTGACAGGGGAGGGAGGGGAAGGGAGATTGTATAGCGATTCATAAAAGTCCCTGAATTGCTTAGCAATTTTAGAAGTGGCAAAGGTGGGGGTACCATTGGGAGAAGATAATTGGTGAATGTAATTGTCCGCTCTTCTGGTTTTAATTCTATTCATCAGGAATTTGGTAGCTTTATCCCCATGTGCAAAATATTTGTACTGAGAATTGAGATAGTATTTGGCTGATTTGGCTTGCAGAAGAGCTTTTAGTTCAGCTCTAGCTTTGGAGAGTTCTTGGAGTTGGGGTTCAGTTAAGGAACGTTTGTGAATTATTTCCAGTTTGTTTATCTTGAAGAGGAGAATACCAATGTTTCTCTCTGTAAGTTTTTTTAAATGAGAGCCGATACTGATGAATTCACCCCTAATAAAGGGTTTGTGTGCATCCCAAAGAATTTGGGATGAGAGCGAAGGGTGAGCATTCAGAACAAAATATTCATCTAATAACGAAGCTACTTTTTTAATGGATTCTGGGTCACCAAGAATGGATTCATTTAGGCGCCAATTAAAACATGAAGTTTTATGAACCGGGGAGATTACTGTAAGGTAAATTGGGGCGTGGTCTGAAATGGGGATAGAACCTATTTTGGCTTCCGGACAGAGCTGGAGATGCTCTTTGGAGATAAAAAGTTAATCAATGCGATAATAGGTGTTATGGACATGTGAATAAAAAGTATAATCTGGTGTATCAGAGTATAATGTACACCATACATCTACCAGATGGAGGTCCCATAAGATGTCTTTAATGAACTTCAGGGAACGCTTTGAGTGAGTCGACTTCTGTGAGGAAGAGTCAATTTGGGGGTTAATAGCAATGTTAAGGTCACCTCCCATAATAGTTATACCTTCTTTGAAGGTGGCAACAATCTGGGCGATATCTGAGAGCCATTGCGCAAGTTTAGTATTAGGAGCATAAAGATTTATGAAAGTATATATTTGGTGCCCTATATGACCTTTGACTAAGAGAAATCTGGGTCCTGTATATGATTAATATATTTGAATGGAACCTTCCTCTTAAACCCTATACTTACTCCTCCGGACGCGGCAGAGTTACCTCCACAGTGGAACCAAAGGGGGTAGTGAGATAATTCCAGGTTGGGATAATGGTTAAACTTGAAATGTGTCTCCTGGAGGAGCAGCAAATCAGAACCCGCCTTACGTAGAATAGTGAATATTTGGCTCCTTTTGGAAGGAGAGTTAAAGCCCTTCACGTTATAGGATGCTATCTTTAGATCAGCCATGATCAAGGGTTAGAATGAGCGGAAAGGGGGGAGGTGTGCTGGTCCCCCAGAAGAGAACACTCACAGTTTGAGTTGTGTCTGCCCGGTCCGGAGGAGGAGCTGGGGTCCAAGGGTCTTGTTGTCCCATCTCAGGGAATAAAGGCGACTGTATCAAGTACCTGAAACTGAACATAGGGAGAGGGAAAACGGTGAGAACATAAAACATAACTAAAAAGTAACATTTTGTGTGAAATGACGCACAGATATTAAGCATGGGGGGGAAATTGGTCATTGGACCAATGGACATGCCGTTCAGCACGTTAAGTAACATCCCAATGGAAAGAAAAGAATTTGGGTATCCATCTATATTATAGGACAGAGGGGGTTTTGGAGAAACCCAAGTTGAAAATGAAAAGGTAAGGAGGAAAAAGTAGAGTTAAAGGTAAAGAAGGGATGGTATGGAAAAAAGATTAGGAGGAAGCTAAGGAGAGTTATGACCAATAGGTCATTAAAAAGGATTTGTTGGATAGAACAAAAAGAGAGGTAAGGAAACACACTACAAAAGACAAACATTCTATGTTGCGTGACATCCAGAGTGAAACCTCAAGCAATATAACGCAGCCGGAGGCAGGAGAAAGGATTATTTTCTGTAGGTTTAGTCGGCTGATGGCTTGTGTTAAGGAAGTCCATGAGGATTTCGCATCGATGGAAGGTAAACGTGACTGCCGACCTGCGGCTATTGGTATTGAGAAAGTCTCTTTGGTGTTAATTGTCGGATCCTCTTCCCCACTTTGTGTGATTTAGGTGTATGTTGTAAAGCAAAGGGAGCAACCGTTGGAACCTCTGGTAAGGTGGAAAGGTCCTGAAAAAAGTCCCAGTTGTCGATCTGCAGGGAGGGAATTTGTAGATGATCATAGATGGCCTCCAGATCCGAATGCACAGTTATGTTAAAGCGACGTCCTCCCTGGGAGAAAGAAAGGCCAAAAGGAAAGTTCCATTTATACTGGATTTTGTTAGCCCGCAACCACTCTGTCAGTGGTTTGAGGGTTTTACGTTTTCTCAGGGTAGAAGGGGCTAGATCTTGATAGATAAACACTGGAGCACCCTCAAATAGGATGTCTGACCTGTTCCTAGCAGCTTCTTGCACTGCCGCTTTAACTTGAAAGTTGAGGAACTTACATATTACATCCCTAGGAGGATCCTCTGGTTTAGGCCTATTGCACACGACCGTATGGCTTTTTCAGTGTTTTGCGGTCCGTTTTTCACGGATCCATTGTTCCGTTTTTTTGTTTCCGTTGTGTTTCCAATTCTGTTCCGTTTTTTCCGTTCTGTTTTTCCGTATGGCATATACAGTATACAGTAATTACATAAAATTGGGTTGGGCGTAACATTTTCAATAGATGGTTCAGCAAAAAACGGAATGGAAACGGAAGACATACCGATGCATTTCCGTATGTGTTCCGTTTTTTTTGCGGACCCATTGACTTGAATGAAGCCACGGAACGTGATTTGCGGGCAATAATAGGACATGTTCTATGTTAGAATGGAACGGAAAAACTGAAATACGGAAACGGAATGCATACGGAGTACATTCAGTTTTTTTTGCGGAACCATTGAAATGAATGGTTCCGTATACGGACCGTATACGGAGCTCAAAAAACGGCCAGTAAATGGGGGGAAAAAAACGGTTGTGTGCAGGGGGCCTTAGGCTTCGGTCGTAGTGCTCTATGAGCTCTTTCAATTATAATCTCCAGGGCAAACTGTGGACCAAGCAGTGTGAAGCACAGGGAGATAACTGCCGCCGAGATATCACCAGGTAATATGGATTCCGGGATCCCTCTAAGGCGCAGGTTGTTCCGGCGTCCCCTGTTTTCTTGATCTTCAAGAGCATTGTGGAGCTCGTTGAGGTAGGCGCTGCACTTTTGAAGTGAGCTTGTGGTAGCCCTCTGGTGGTCCAGGATCTGGGCCTGGCGATTTTCAAGCATTTCCACTCGATCGCCCACCTGCCTCATGTCTTGGCGCAGGACGGCGATTTCACTTAATAGGGGCTCCAGGGCTTTGCATAGACTATGCTTTAGGTAGTTCCTGGTGATCGGTAAGGCCCCCCTACCTTGCGGCTCTTCTGTGTCACTTTCATCCTCCGATCTGTCTTGTGTGCCGGCTTTGGTGTGGGTGAGCCGGCGATGTTGATTCTTATTGGTGCTCGGGTGTTCTCCTGCTTTGGGATTCCCGATTTTGACCATTTTGGGGTATGTAGCTTCAGATAGCTAGTGCTGAGGACGGACTAGGTCACAGAGCTCAGAATCAAGCGGCCATCTCAGACCGGCGCTGGCTCCGCCTCCCATAAAACAGGTTTTTATATCCTGTCACTCACGTACCAAATGTGTCCAAGGGGACGTCTCATCATGCAGGGTGCCCGGCTGCAGCCATCCCCGTCTGGTGCCCAGAGCCGCCTTCCGATTAGAAATCGCCGCCCTCCGTTTCAATAGAGCCGCCTACCTCACCTCATCGCCGCCTCCCTCACCTCAGGGCCGCCTCTGAAATCGTCCGCTCTCCTCAGCCAGATCCTGCGCGTGCGCACTAGGTATAACCTGATGCGCCGGTGCGGACTCCTGGCAGCGGCCCGTTGAGCGAAGTGCGCATGCGCCGGCGGCGTACTTCACTCAAACCTGCCTTGACCGCCCTATTGCAGCCATCCTCTCACAGCCGCACGGGATCTGGCTGAGGGAGCGGACGATTTTGGAGGCGTGCTGAGGTGAGGGGAGGCGGCGCTGAGGTGTGGAAGGTGGCACTATAGAATGGGAGGCGGCGATTTCTAGTGGGAAAGGCGGCGCTGGGCGCTGAACTCCACAATGTTCATTGAAGATCAGAAAACAGGGGACGCGGAACAACCTGCGCCTTAGAGGGATCCGGGCACCCTGCATGATGAGACGTCCACTTGGACACATTTGTACGTGAGTGACAGGTTATAAAACCCTGTATTATATGCTAATAGAGCCACAGGCACATTTAATAAGGTCAGTTTGGATTCAGGGTATTAGTAGGGACCTGCCATATGTTTAGGTTATAGGCCTCAAATCTCATGACAGAATCCCTTTAAGAAACATTCTTTCTTGTATATTTACTTGTATATAAAATGCAAGTGCTGCCAAAAATTACAAGGAAGAGGTACTCTATACAACCTGTATATCACTTAATGGAGGGCCCCATTCACATTGTGTTACAATAGTTTCAGGGGTAGTGGGACTCCTACACTCATAAAGCTAATGCACTAAGTAAAAGGGCTGCCAAAAATTACAAACTCCAAAACACCCTTTTTACAACATAAAGGAGGGCATCATACACACCCTTGAAAAATTATGATTGATGGCCTGCTGGTGACCCTCAAAAACATTTGGCGCAAGGGCCCTGCTGATCTGACCATCTAAAACATTAGGGGCGAGGGCCTGCTGCCGCATTGGTGACTCTAAATAACCTCTGGGCGATTGCACCTCCCTGTGACGGCGACAAACCATTCGGATGTCTGCCCTATCAACTTTTGATGTTCTTTTCTATGCCTACCATGGTGATCACTGGTAACGGGGAATCAGGGTTCGATGCCGGAGAGGGAGCCTGAGAAACGGCTACCACATCCAAGGGAGGTCAATGGCAGAAATCTGATTTGCTGTTGTTACATTGCCCCTTTTTTTCCTAATTGTGAACGCAAAGAGAGAGGGAGGGTCAAGTTATTAAAGCACAAGCATCAATGAAGGCAGCAGGTGCGCTGCAATTACCTACCTCCCCGACTCTCCCGACTCTTTAAGAGGCCCTGTTATTGGAATGAGTACACTTTCCGTTAACGAGGAATCTATTGGAGGGCAAGTCTGTGCCAGCAGCCAACTTTCTCCTGGCCTCCACAATGTTCAATCAGTGTGCAATCATGGTGAGGATTGTGTTGACCAGATTCTTGGCTACTGAGACTGTATTTGTAGGTGAGGGCCTGCAACCGCTTTGTTGACTCTAGATAACTTCTACCGTACCCGTGATGGCGACGATCCATTTGGATGTCTGCCTTATCAACTTTGGGGCATTTTTTCAACATGTACCATCTGGTATAGCACTGTTTTGCTTGTCCTCCCAAAAGAGGAATGAGAGATGAGAAGTTCTCTTGTAGCGGGGTCGAGAAGGGTGAACAAACAGTAAGGATCGCTATTGTCTCTTGATCGAAAACGCGTAGACTAGACTGTAACTGGCTCTTAATCGCACTGAAAAATAAAGGTAATATTTTTAAACCAAGCTGGACCTTTTTCTTCCTATTTTCAAGTAACGCTGTGGTTCTCGGCATGGTCCGTGCTCGGTGTGGCGGGGTTGAGCACGCCTATTCTCTATTTCTGTTTACAGGTGAACAACAGTGTTGTCTAAAATGCGTATAACACGCGGGTCGTGGGAAAGGCAGCCTAACATGAAGTCAGCCATGTGTGCCAGAGTACCAACAGGCAAGACTTCACTATCATCATTACAAGGTGAGCTGACCCTGTAAAAGATTGTAGGTGAGGGCCTGTAGGTGAGCTGACCCTGCGTTTAAACCTTTTGGGACAAGTGTGTCGAATTCAAAGATTCTCCTGGATTCGATACGGGACATATTCCTAATATGGTTACCCCCCCTCCAATGTCGTTCCACTTTTTCTAAGGCAATATATCTCAGGGTACTGGGATCTTGATCATGGTGCATTTTAAAATGTCTTGATACTGTATGTTTCTCGTATCCCTTGTCGTATATTGGCTTCGGACACAAAAGAGTGTGTTCGAACACTCTTTTTTTCAATGTCCTTTTTGTCCTTCCAATATATAGAGTTGAGCAGACACCTGGATGTTCGGGTTCGGCAGGTTCGCCCGAACTTGAAAAAAAAGTTCGGGTTCGGGACCCGAACTTGACCACGAACCCAAACCCGAACCCCATTGAAGTCAATGGAGACCCGAACTTTTGGGCACTAAAATTGCTCTAAAATAGTCCTGGAAAGGGCTAGAGGGCTGCAAAAAGGCATTCAAAATGTGCTTAAGAAGCATGCAACTGTTCTGCAAACAAATGTGGATAGGGAAATGACTTAAAATAACATAAAATAACAATCTGGATCAAGGAGTAGAAGGTTGAGGAGGGCGGTGGAATGGGTGGATGTGGCGGTGATAGGTTGACGTGGCGGTGTAGGTGGAAGCGGCGGTGAAGGAGGACTAGGTAGCCAACACGGATTTGTGTTATTTTTATTTTTAAATTGGGATATCCCCAAAATATTGGGACATACAGTACAGATCAAAAGTTTGGACACACCTTCTCATTCAAAGAGTTTTCTTTATTTTCATGACTATGAAGGCATCAAAACTATGAATTAACACATGTGGAATTATATACATAAGAAACAAGTGTGAAACAACTGAAAATATGTCATATTCTAGGTTCTTCAAAGAAGCCACCTTTTGCTTTGATTACTGCTTTGCACACTCTTGGCATTCTCTTGATGAGCTTCAAGAGGTAGTCCCCTGAAATGGTTTTCACTTCACAGGTGTGCCCTGTCAGATTTAATAAGTGGGATTTCTTGCCTTATAAATGGGTTGGGACCATCAGTTGCGTTGAGGAGAAGTCAGGTGGATACACAGCTGATAGTCCTACTGAATAGACTGTTAGAATTTGTATTATGGCAAGAAAAAAGCAGCTAAGTAAAGAAAAACGAGTGGCCATCATTACTTTAAGAAATGAAGGTCAGTCAGTCAGCCGAAAAATTGGCAAAACTTTGAAAGTAAGGGCTATTTGACCATGAAGTAGAGTGATGGGGTGCTGCGCCAGATGACCTGGCCTCCACAGTCACCGGACCTGAACCCAATCGAGATGGTTTGGGGTGAGCTGGACCACAGAGTGAAGGCAAAAGGGCCAACAAGTGCTAAGCATCTCTGGGAACTCCTTCAAGACTGTTGGAAGACCATTTCAGGGGACTACCTCTTGAAGCTCATCAAGAGAATGCCAAGAGTGTGCAAAGCAGTAATCAAAGCAAAGGGTGGCTACTTTGAAGAACCTAGAATATGACATATATCAGTTGTTTCACACTTGTTTGTTATGTATATAATTCCACATGTGTTAATTCATAGTTTTGATGCCTTCATAGTCATGAAAATAAAGAAAACTCTTTGAATGAGAAGGTGTGTCCAAACTTTTAGGTTTGTACTGTATAACAAAATTAAACAAAGAATAAGTGCACTTGAGTACAAGAATGGATGGTTAAGGCTGGTATAAATGTCTATTTTGCACAAGGTACGGACAAGTCCTGTGGGATCCATGCCTGGTTCATTTTAATAAATGTAAGCTTGTCCACATTGGCTGCGGCCTGTGATAATGCTCTCTGCCGTGCTAAACACACGTTCACACTATACAATGGCTGCAGGCGAAGGTCAGCACCTCCAAGGCTGACAAAGCTTTTCCACATTTGGGCCATGCTAACCCTGCCTTCTCAGGTGCTGGTGGTGCCCCAGCTGCATTAACGACCTCTTCCTCCTCCTCTGCCTTCGCCTTTTGCTTCCACTGTTCCCCCGCTGTCAGGTGGGAATGCCATCAGCAGCATGCGCTTGTAGTCGCGCATCTTCCGATCAGTAACAGATATTTTCACTAAATTTAGTTCCCTGTCAGCAATGCAGAGCAGGGGTTCATTCACGGCAAAAGGGGGTTCTTGTCACCCAGCAATAGAACAGAGGATTTCGAGAGATTTAGGCCCCTGTCACCCAGGCACAACAGGGGTTTATTCACGGCAAAAGGGGCTTCATGTCACCCATCAATAGAACAGAGGATTTTGATATATTTAGGCCCCTGTCATCCAGGCACAGCAGGGGTTCATTCACGGCAAAAGGGGCTTCATGTCACCTAGCAATAGAACAGAGGATTTTGACATATTTGGGCCCCTGTCACCCAGGCACAGCAGGGGTTTGTATACGCCAGAAATGGTAAAATGTCACCCGACAATTGAAAATAAGATTTTTTTCAATTTAGGGCACTAAAATTGGCCCTTTTTTGAATTAAAATGGCTCTAAAATAGACCTTGAAAAGGCTAGAGGGATGTAAAAGGCAGTTAAATGTGCTTAAGAGCATGGCAACTGCTCTGCAAACAAATGTGGATAGGGAAATAACTTAAAATGAAATAAAATAACTAAAAATTACAAATTATTAACCTGCAACTCAGAGAAGGAGGTGGAAATGGAGTCGGAGGTTGAGGAGGCGGTGAATGTGGTGTTGTAGGTGGAGGCAGCAATGGAGGAGGAGGAGGTAACATAGTAACATAGTAACATAGTACATAAGGCCGAAAAAAGACATTTGTCCATCCAGTTCGGCCTGTCATCCTACAAGTTGATCCAGAGGAAGGCAAAAAAGCCCTGTGAGGTAGAAGCCAATTTTCCTCACTTTAGGGGAATAAAAATTCCTTCCCGACTCCAATCAGGCAATCAGAATAACTCCCTGGATCAACGACCCCTCTCTAGTAGCTATAGCCTGTAATATTATTACACTCCAGAAATACATCCAGCCCCTCTTGAATTCCTTTATTGTACTCACAATCACCACCTCCTCAGGCAGAGAGTTCCATAGTCTCACTGCTCTTACCGTAAAGAACCCTTTTCTATGTTTGTGTACAAACCTTCTTTCCTCCAAACGCAGAGGATGTCCCCTCGTCACAGTCACAGTCCTGGGATAATAGATGATGGGATAGATCTCTGTACTGCCCCCTGATATATTTATACATAGTAATTAGATCTCCCCTCAGTCGTCTTTTTTCTAACGTGAATAACCCTAATTTTGATAATCTTTCATGGTACTGTAGTTGCCCCATTCCAGTTATTACTTTAGTTGCCCTCCTCTGGACCCTCTCCAGCTCTGCTATGTCTGCCTTGTTTACAGGAGCCCAGAACTGTACACAGTACTCCATGTGTACTCCATGTGTGGTCTGACCAGGTAGACAATGTTTTTATTTTTATTTTTTATTGGGGTAGGTAGCCCCCAAAATATTGGGACAAATAAAAAAAACAAAAACAAAGAATCATTGCACTTGACTTGAGTTCAAGAATGTATGTTTTATGGTGGTATAAATGTCTATTCTGCACAAGGTACAAACAAGTCTTGTGGGATCCAAGCCTGGTTCATTTAAATGAACGTGAGCTTGTCCACGTTGGCTGTGGACAGGCGGCTGCGTCTGTCTGTAATGACGCCTCCTGCCGTGCTAAATACACATTCAGAGAGTACATTGGCTGCAGGTCAGGCCAGCACCTCCAAGGCATACAGGGCAAACTCTGGCGATGTGGACAATTTGGAGACCCAGAAGTTGAATGGGGCAGAACCATCAGTCAGTACGTGTAGTCGTGTGCACAGGTACTGTTCCACCATGTTGTTCAAATGCTGCCATATCAGCAGTTGGGCCCGGTTGTTGCGGCGAGGTGACAAAGCTTTTCCACATGTCGGCCATGCTAACCCTGCCTTCTGAGGTGTTGGCGCTGACACAGCTGCGTTGGCGACCTCTTCCTCCTCCCCTGCCTTCGCCTTGTGCTTCCACTTGTCCCCCGGAGTCAATCAGGAGTGCTCTCAGGAGCATGTCTACCAGCGTGCGCCTGTAGTCGCGCATCTTTTGATTACGCCCCAGTGAGGGAATTAAGGACGGCACATTGTCTTTGTAATGGGGATCCAGCAGGGTGGCCACCCAGTAGTCAGCACACGTTAAAATGTCGGCAACTCTGCAGTCGTTGCGCAGGCACTGCAGCATGTAGTCGCTCATGTGTGCCAGGCTGCCCAGAGGTAAGGACAAGGTGTACTCTGTGGGAGGCGTATCGTCTGCGTCCTCCGTATCCCCGCAGCCACGTACCAGTGATGGGCCCGAGCTGCGTTGGATGCCACCCCGCTGTGAACATGCTTCATCCCCATCCTTCTCCTCCTCATCCTCGCCCTCCAGTAGTGGGCCCTGGCTGGCCAAATTTGTACCTGGCCTCTGCTGTTGCAAAAATCCTCTTTCTTAGCCACTTCTAAAAGACTGGCCTGAAAGTGTTAGAGATGACCCCTCTTCCTCCTCCTCGTCCTGGGCCACATCCTCTTCCATCATCGCCCTAAGTGTTTTCTCAAGGAGACATAGAAGTGGTATTGTAATGCTGATAACGAGGTCATCGCCACTGGCCATGTTGGTGGAGTACTCGAAACAGCGCAACAGGGCACACAGGTCTCGCATGGAGGCCCAGGCATTGGTGGTGAAGTGGTGCTGTTCCACAGTGCGACTCACCCGTGCGTGCTGCAGCTGAAACTCCACTATGGCCTGCTGCTGCTCGCACAGTCTCTCCAGCATGTGCAAGGTGGAGTTCCACCTGGTGGGCACGTCGCATATGAGGCGGTGAGCGGGAAGGATGAAGTTACGCTGTAGAGCAGACAGCCAAGCGGCGGCAGGATGAGAACGCCGGAAGTGCGCACAGACGGCCCGCACTTTATGCAGCAGCTCTGACATGTCGGGGTAGTTGTGAATGAATTTCTCAAAGATAGAAAAAAAGGGGGGGCTAGATGCACAGTCACAAATAAGCAGCGGAACCCTTATCCAGGAGTAGGTTCAGTCTCCTTAGTCTCCACAAGTAGTTGTAGGGACTGCGCTGATACCAGCAGTAATAGACACAATGCAGACTTCAACACACGCTCCAGCAGACAGTTGTTATAAATCCACTCCTATGGACGTCTCCTGCAGCGTCTTGATACCAACTGAAAACTTCAATATACGGCACCAATTCCTTCACAAGACAAAGAGACACATAGCGCAATACCCAAGTGGTAAAAGTAAGTATCCAATTTATTGTACTTACAAAGTCCATGTGATAAAATACATTTCATAAAATCCCACCCGACCTGGGTTTCGCCTTAGGCTTCGTCAGGGGTTGAGAACCTCCTGCTAATACCACTCTAGTCTTTTTAGTTTGTATATATAGATTCCTGGAGGCGTATAAACTCCAATTTAAATGTGCCTGCTTTCCATCTACAGGCCACATTTAGGTGCAACTGTGAGGCCTGGGACATATCAGCCAGTCTTGAGTGGGACTCGCAGACTCCTCCCTCCTCCCATTGCAAGCATGGTTACATGCTGGAGGTAACTGGTGAGTTGTTTGTGAGTCGGCCTCATGCTCCTGTAATTTGCCCACTGGCTCCTGGTATTGCCCATACGGCTCAGTTAGGAGAGTGTTAGGTCCCGGGCTACTTGAGAAGCCTTGCCGTGGTGCCCGGGCTTAGACGTGTTCTACATCGTAGGACATGTTGACTAATCTCTCAATTTTAAAATCAGTTTGAGGGTTTAGTAAGACCGCAGAGTGCACCTGTCTTTGCTATTATTTTGTTATATTGTTATATTGATTATCACATCCACATAATTGCTACCTTGTGTAGGATGTCTATTGTGGTACTTGTGGTTCGCCGCGGGCATCCTCCACCGTATGCAATTTTGCTGGGGATCGCCATTAGCAACAGGCCACAAGTGCAGGATTTGCTCCCCCATATATATGCATGACTGCATGTGGGTTTGAGCACCTCCTGCTAATACCACGCTAGTGTCACGACCATGGTGTTGGAAGGGTTAACTTCCTTCCTAGTGTGTGTGTGCACTGGGTGTGTCTGTGTGGGTGTGGCTACATAGGCTATTTAGCCTCAGTGGAGACCTGAAGCTGAGAGGTACTCCAGCCTTGTTTGTAAGCTAGAGGCACTCTACTGGTTTATACCATCTGCCACTGAGAGCCACCCTTGTGGTCATAAATCTTGTTTGATGTGATGAAGATGTGTCTGTTGTATGTTTCTTATTGCAGCTTATGGTCCTGGGTTCCTGTATGATGTGTGTTGTGTGCTGTGTCCGTTTCTGTGTTAGGACAGCAGCACTTGCGCATGGGTTCCAGGCTTTGTGTCTGTGGCAGGTGGGTGTTGTGCTTATGGCATTTACCTGCCACTGCCATGAGTTGTATATGTTCCCCTTTATGGTAGCCCGGCCTGTGAGACTCCTGTTCCTCCGTGTCTAGGAGGAACAGGTCGTCTTACCCTGCTCCTAGCGTTAGGGATCTGCGGAGGGTTACTAGGGATCCGAGGTTCCGGAGCATGAGCCCTCCTACCTTCAAGGTCGGCTCATGCAGCTAGGAGTCAGGGTCAGATTAGGGATGCGTTAGGAGGTGACCTGCTCCCTGATTCTGTGCTCCTGGCCAAGCAGCGACCACCATCTTCCGTCATCGCATGGCTGAGGGTTTTCCCTATCCTCAGCCGTGACAGTATGACCACAAAGGCTCCTCACGTGGCATTCCCTCGAAAGAGGGTGAAGCATGCATCGCCATATGCTTATGGGGTGCATGCGCGTTCTTTGGAGGGAGAGTGTTGTGGGGGTATCGCCATTGACGGCGCGGTGAGTCGCTTTTCCCCGCCATCCCTTCACCGTGTTCTGTTTTGGCGTCCCCTTATTTTTATTCTCTCACCGTGTGTAACGGTCACGTCCACACACACACAGGGGGAAGGGTAGTGACCACTGCGCTCCACCCTCACCCCTGGCCCTGCCTACTTGCCTCACAAGTCCTGATGACAGGGGACAACTGGACGGCAGTCCCTAACTTAGGATATGTGAAGGGAAGACAGACAAGACAAAATACGGAACATGAACGGACCGGGTCAGAACCAAGAGAGCTACGCAGTACAATGGATTAAGCAAAGAATGGTCAGGAGAAGCCGGGGTCAAATACCAGGATGGATGCGCAGTACAGGAGGAGCAGGCAGAGGATCGTCAGGGTACAGGATCAGGTAAGTATTCAGTAGCCCAACAAATAGCCAGGATCCTAGAAATTAACAGGCAACCTGTGACCAGCAGGCTGCCTGTATTTATAGTGGGGAGTGAGGGTCATGTGACGTGGCCAGCGTCACATGACCGACAGACCAACCAGTCGAGCACCGAGTGATCAGCTCGGCGCTCAAGGCAGACTAGGAGCAGGGAGCCACCCAGCCAGCAAAGCTGCACTGGGAATGAGGTCAAGCACAGATCCTCATTCCCAAAGCTAAGCAACAGGTCTGCGGGAAATGGGGGACCAAGTGCACTTTCGGAACCCCGTGACAGTACCCCCCCTTTTACGAGGGGCCACCGGACCCAAGAGTTCAGGCGATGGCTTTTCAGGGTGTTCTAAATGAAATTTACGAACAAGTCTAGGAGCATGAACCTCCCTAGCAGGTACCCAAGATCTCTCTTCAGGTCCATACCCCTTCCAGTGAATCAGGTACTGCAAGGCATTACGCACCTTCCTGACATCCACTATTTTAGACACCACATACTCGACAGCATCATTAACAAGAACCGGCGGAGGCGAGGCTTTTGATGGTACTACCGGTTCAAAATATTTTTTAAGCAGAGATTTATGGAACACATTATGAATGTGGAATGACTCGGGCAGCTCCAACCTATAAGATACCGGGTTAATCACTTCCGTGATCTTATATGGTCCAATAAAACGAGGAGCAAATTTTTTAGAAGTTACCTTGAGAGATAGATTCTTGGAGGACAACCATACTTTATCCCCAACCTGAAATTTCACCCCCCTTGAACATCTCCTATCGGCCTTGAGTTTTTGAGAACTTTGAGCCTTTTCTAGGTTCGATTGAACTCGGGCCCAAACTGTGCACAGTTCAGAGGAGAGTTTATCCGCTTCAGGGTTAGAGGAGGAGACGGACGACCCAGAATGAAAACGGGGATGAAAACCATGGTTACAAAAAAAAGGGGAGACCCCAGCAGAAGAATTGACACGGTTATTCAAAGCAAATTCAGCCAACAGAAGGAATTTGACCCATAATTGCTGGTCATCAGCAACATACAACCTCAAGAATTGTTCCACAGACTGATTAAGGCGTTCAGTCTGCCCATTACTCTCAGGATGGTAGGCGGAAGAAAAAGACAATGAAATTTTACATCTTTGACAGAAGGCCCTCCAGAATTTGGACACAAACTGCACACCCCTATCAGAAACAATATTTTCTGGGATGCCATGTAAACGAACAATCTCTCTCACAAAAATAGACGCCAGGGTTTTAGCATTCGGAAGTTTAGACAGGGGATCGAAATGAACCATCTTGCTAAACCTATCGACCACTACCCAAACCACAGTCTTACCCTCCGCCAGCGGTAGGTCAGTTATAAAGTCCATCGAGATATGGGACCAGGGTCTACTGGGAATGGGTAGGGGTCGTAGGTTACCAGCAGGGCGAGTCCTAGGTGTCTTAGACCTGGCACAAACCTCACAGGCTGACACGTAGGACTTGACATCCCTGGTCAGAATGGGCCACCAATAGGACCTAGAAACCAGATCCTTAGTGCCCTCAACACCCGGATGTCCACAAAAGGCAGAATCGTGACACTCCCCCAACAGCTGGAGACAAAATAGTACGGGAACAAACAACTTATCTGTTGGGGTGGATGCCGGTGCCAGATGTTGTTCAGCCTCAATGCGAGCCGAGATATCCTGGGTTAGAGCTGCTAAGAAGATGTTTGCTGGTAGGATGGATTCCGGCGGCGTCTCAGTGGGTTGAAAGGCATGGAAGCTCCGGGACAATGCGTCTGCCTTCACATTTTTACTTCCCGGCCTGAACGTAATGGAGAAATCAAAACGGGTAAAAAACAGAGCCCATCGGGCTTGTCGGGGATTCAACCTC
This sequence comes from Bufo bufo, assembly GCF_905171765.1. Lineage (NCBI taxonomy): Eukaryota > Metazoa > Chordata > Amphibia > Anura > Bufonidae > Bufo > Bufo bufo. Next base: position 620,927,032 of record NC_053390.1, read on the forward strand.
TTAGCTGACTCGAGAAACATTAGGTTTTTATGATCAGTGACAACAGTTACTCGATGCCTTGCCCCCTCCAAAAAATGCCTCCACTCCTCAAATGCCCATTTAATAGCCAGCAGCTCCCTATTTCCAATGTCGTAGTTTCTCTCCGTGGGAGAGAATTTCCTGGAGAAGAAGGCACACGGTCTCAGGTTAGTGAGGCAAGCAGGACCCTGTGAAAGAACTGCTCCTGCGCCGTCCTCGGACGCATCTACCTCCACAATAAAGGGTCTCTCCTGATCAGGCTGGATCAGAATAGGAGCGCTACTAAATGCCTTTTTTAATGTTTCAAATGAAGAAATGGATTTGGTAGACCAATTCTCCAAATCCGCCCCTTTCTTAGTAAGTTCGGTCAATGGCTTAGCAATTACAGAAAAATTCATGATAAATTTACGATAGTAATTAGCGAAACACAAAAACCGTTGTAAAGCCTTTAAGGATGAAGGCCTTACCCATTCCTTAATTGCTAAAACCTTACCAGGATCCATCCTAAAGGGGTGAGAAGTCAAAACATGCCCTAGAAACAGTATCTCCTGTACACCAAAGACACATTTCTCTTGCTTAGCGGAGAGCTGGTTCTCCCTCGGCACCTCTAATACTTGTTTGACATGAGACACATGAGATTCGAAATCAGGAGAGAATATCAAAATGTCGTCAAGAAAGACAATAATAAATTTACCTAAGAACTCTCTAAGAATATCGTTCATTAAGTTTTGGAACACAGCCGGGGCATTGCTGAGTCCAAAAGGCATCACCTGATATTCAAAGTGTCCTATCGGAGTATTGAACGCTGTCTTCCATTCGTCTCCCTCCTTGATTCGGATTAGATTGTATGCCCCTTTCAGGTCAATCTTGGAAAACCAGGTTGCCCCCAGAACCTGGTTAAATAAATCCGGAATCAATGGGAGAGAGTATCTATTTTGGACAGTGATCTTATTTAATCTCCGGTAATCAATACAAGGCATAAGACCACCATCCTTCTTTTTAACAAAGAAAAACCCTGCTCCCATAGGAAAGACTGAAGGTCTAATATGCCCATTAGCAAGGCTCTCCTTAATATAATCTTCCATAGCCTTGCTTTCTGGCCCTGAAAGATTATAAATTCGCCCTTTAGGAAATTTGGCACCCTCTATTAGCTCTATGGCGCAATCATCAGGTCTATGGGGGGGGTAGAACCTCTGGAATAGGGGATGAGAATACATCAGAATATTCTTTAATAACGGAAGGTAATGTATTAGACCTTACTGAAACCCCAGCCTGGACCACGGACAAGCATGAGTCACACTTAGGTCCCCATTTCACCAACTCTCCTTTGAACCAATTAATTGTGGGGTTATGTAAACGGAGCCCAGGCAACCCTAGTACCACCTCAACCGGTAGGTTCTCCAAGACAAAAAGAGAACATCTCTCAGAGTGGCACACACCCACGGTCAGAGAAATTTCAGAGGTACATGATCTTACCGTACCAACAATCAGGGGGGTAGCATCAATAGCCATGACATGGATAGGTGTAGGTAAAGCAAACATTGGAATACCCAGTTTACTAGCAAATTCTAAGTCAATAAAGCTGGCCGCTGACCCGGAATCAATAAAGGCCTTACCCGGCCACTTATTAACCCCCAGAGAAATTGTTATGGGTACCAAAAGTTTATATTTAGAAAAATCAGGGTGTACCTGGTCTTTAGGTTGTCTTGCCTTAGGAGACTTGTCAAAGAGGACCCTCTTAGGACACTTGTTGATCCAATGGCCAGGATCTCCACAGTAGAAGCACTCTCCGCCTCTGCGACGAAGATTACCCCGGGTCATGCCAACCTGCATGGGATCCTCGGTGGAGACCTCAGTGTTGTCCCTGGAAAAGGCCTCTGGCTGGACCACCATCTGAGAACAGAACTGTCGTTCTTGTCGTCTCTCTCTAACTCGTCGGTCAAGTCGGACAACTAGGGTCATCATCTCCTCTAAGGTCTCTGGAACTTGATAACTGACTAATAAATCTTTTAAATTATCAGACAGACCAGACCTAAACTGACTCTTCAGGGCTGGTTCATTCCATCCAGAGGGGACACACCACCGTCTGAATTGGGTGCAATACTCCTCCGCAGGGAGATGGCCCTGAACCAGTGCCCTAAGAGCCGTCTCGGCTACCAGGGCCCTGTCTGGTTCATCATAGAGGGTACCCAGGGCCTGAAAAAAACCCTCCTCGGAAGTCAGACAACTGGCCCCAGGAGGTAACGAGAATGCCCAGTCCTGGGGATCACCCTGTAGTAGAGAAATGATAATCCCCACGCGTTGGCTCTCGGGACCGGAGGACACGGGGCGCAAACGGAAGTAGAGTTTGCAACTCTCCTTAAAGGCGAGAAACCTCTTCCGGTCTCCAGAAAAGGGTTCTGGGAGCTTGATCTGGGGTTCAAAATGTGGACTGGAGGGCAGAGGAGTTGAAGAACCTTGCCCTAACTCAAAAGAACTGAGTTTCTCTCCTAGCTCCTGCACCATCTGTGTCAAGTTAGAGACATGGTCAGTCAGGGTAATAAGAGGATTCATGATACAGTGGTTGTTGGGCCTGTTAATCTGTAACGGTCACGTCCACACACACACAGGGGGAAGGGTAGTGACCACTGCGCTCCACCCTCACCCCTGGCCCTGCCTACTTGCCTCACGAGTCCTGATGACAGGGGACAACTGGACGGCAGTACCTAACTTAGGATATGTGCAGGGAAGACAGACAAGACAAAATACGGAACATGAACGGACCGGGTCAGAACCAAGAGAGCTACGCAGTACAACGGATTAAGCAAAGAATGGTCAGGAGAAGCCGGGGTCAAATACCAGGATGGATGCGCAGTACAGGAGGAGCAGGCAGAGGATCGTCAGGGTACAGGATCAGGTAAGTATTCAGTAGTCCAACAAATAGCCAGGATCCTAGAAATTAACAGGCAACCTGTGACCAGCAGGCTGCCTGTATTTATAGTGGGGAGTGAGGGTCATGTGACGTGGCCAGCGTCACATGACCGACAGACCAACCAGTCGAGCACCGAGTGATCAGCTCGGTGCTCAAGGCAGACTAGGAGCAGGGAGCCACCCAGCCAGCAAAGCTGCACTGGGAATGAGGTCAAGCACAGATCCTCATTCCCAAAGCTAAGCAACAGGTCTGCGGGAAATGGGGGACCAAGTGCAGCTTCGGAACCCCGTGACACCGTGGTGTTTTTTGGTGTGAGGTTGCACGCCTTCGAAAGAGGGTGCAGCATGTATGGCCTGCCGTTTTAGGCATACATGCGCGTTCTCCGGAGGGAGAGCGTTATGGGGTTCACCGTTTACGGCGCGGTTGGTGGCTTATTCCCTGCCACCTTGCTAACCGTGTCCGTGTTGGTGACCCCTCGTCGCTCTCAGAGTTCCTTGCTCTGGTCGTCTGCTGGCAGCATTCCGTTGGTGTTCCGGCGGTGTGCTGGTTTGGAGTGGCTGTTGGCAGCGACCTGGAGTAGGAACGCTTTCCTGAGTTGGACGCGGTGTCCAGTGTCCCTCCTCCAGACTGCTTTGGTGGCTGGCTGCCTGAGACCTAGGTGACGGTCCAGGTAGGTTGGCGGCAGTTCTGGAGGGAGATACGGGTACCTGTCTGGCAGTGCCTACAGTTGCTCTTTTCTCCAGTCTGCTTTGGTGGCTGACTACCTGGGACCGTTGTGTCGGTCCAGGTTTGTTGGCGGCAGTTTTTTTTTGGTGAGGGGGGCTTTGAGGGGTGGGAGTGTCATGACCATGGTCATGGTCGTGACTCAGGATCCGCATGCAGTTGCCTGCGGTTTGGTTTTATTGTCAACCACATGGTGAGGGCTGCTGGTATGTTGCCTCATGTGTGGTTGCCGCTGGTAACATGGTTGTACTTGGCAGTATAGCAGCCTGAGCTGTTGCTGGGCAGCTTGCTGTCAAGTGCATGCGGTAACTCCTGGTTGTGTGTGTGTGTATGTTACGCACTTTGTATGTCTGGTGTGCACAAGGTTTATGTAGGTGTGCACTGTGACACTTCCCTTCACTGTGGCTGCCCGTGGCAACGTGTGGTATGGTGTACATGTGGTGGCAGTGTCCCGGCCTTCAGGCTGATTCCCAGGACATGGTTGCCACGCATGTTGTTGCCTGCGGTAACAGCTGCAGTGTGATGTTCATTTGGACACTTTCTCTTTTAAGTTGAAGTCTTCCCTTCCCTGGTGTTGGAAGGGTTAATTTCCTTCCTAGTGTGTGTGTGCACTGGGTGTGTCTGTGTGGGTGTGGCTACATGGGCTATTTAGCCTCAGTGGAGACCTGAAGCTGAGAGGTACTCCAGCCTTGTATGTAAGCTGGAGGCACTCTCCTGGTTTATACCATCTGTCACTGAGAGCCACCCTTGTGGTCATAAATCTTGTTTGATGTGATGAAGATGTGTCTGTTGTATGTTTCTTATTGCAGCTTATGGTCCTGGGTTCCTGTGTGATGTGTGTTGTGTGCTGTGTCCGTTTCTGTGTTAGGACAGCAGCACTTGCGCATGGGTTCCAGGCTTTGTGTCTGTGGCAGGTGGGTGTTGTGCTTATGGCATTTACCTGCCACTGCCATGAGTTGTATATGTTCCCCTTTATGGTAGCCTGGCCTGTGAGACTCCTGTTCCTCCGTGTCTAGGAGGAACAGGTCGTCTTACCCTGCTCCTAGCGTTAGGGATCTGAGGAGGGTTACTAGGGATCCGAGGTTCCGGAGCATGAGCCCTCCTACCTTCAAGGTCGGCTCATGCAGCTAGGAGTCAGGGTCAGATTAGGGATGCGTTAGGAGGTGACCTGCTCCCTAATTCTGTGCTCCTGGCCAAGCAGCGAACACCATCTTCCGTCATCGCACGGCTGAGGGTTTTCCCCATCCTCAGCCGTGACAGCTAGTCTTTTTAGTTTGTATATATAGATTCCTGGAGGTGTATAAACTCCAATTTAAATGTGCCTGCTTTCCATCTACAGGCCACATTTAGGTGCACCTGTGAGGCCTGGGACATATCAGCCAGTCTTGAGTGGGACTCGCAGACTCCTCCCTCCTCCCTCCTCCCATTGCAAGCATGGTTACATGCTGGAGGTAACTGGTGAGTTGTTTGTGAGTCGGTCTCATGCTCCTGTAATTTGCCCACTGGCTCCTGGTATTGCCCATACGGCTGAGTTAGGAGAGTGTTAGGTCCCGGGCTACTTGAGAATCCTTGGCGTGGTGCCCGGGCTTAAACATGCTCTACATCGTAGGACATGTTGACTAATCTCTCAATTTTAAAATCAGTTTGAGGGTTTAGTAAGACTGCAGAGTGCACCTGTCTTTGCTCTATTTTGTTATATTGTTATATTGATTTTGACATCCACACAATTGCTACCTTGTGTAGGATGTCTATTGTGGTACTTGTGGTTCGCCGCGGGCATCCTCCACTGTATGCATTTTTGCTGGGGATCGCCATTAGCAATGGGCCACAAGTGCAGGATTTGCTCTTCTATATATATGCACGACTGCATGTGGATTTGAGCACCTCCTGCTAATACCACACTAGTGTTTTTAGTTTGTATATATAGATTCCTGGAGGTGTATAAACTATAATTTAAATGTGCCTGTTTTCCATCTACAGGCCACATTTAGGTGCACCTGTGAGGCCTGGGACATATCAGCCAGTCTTGAGTGGGACTCGCAGACTCCTCCCTCCTCCCATTGCAAGCATGATTACATGCTGGAGGTAACTGGTGAGTTGTTTGTGAGTCGACCTCATGCTCCTGTAATTTGCCCACTGGCTCCTGGTATTGCCCATACGGCTCAGTTAGGAGAGTGTTAGGTCCCGGGCTACTTGAGAAACCTTGGCGTGGTGCCCAGGCTTAGACATGTTCTACATCGTAGGACATGTTGACTAATCTCTCAATTTTAAAATCAGTTTGAGGGTTTAGTAAGACTGCAGAGTGCACCTGTCTTTGCTATTATTTTGTTATATTGTTACTTGTGGATGTGAATAAATTTCTCAACCACCAAATTCAGCACATGCGCCAGGCAAGGGATGTGCGTCAAACAGGCTAGTCCCAGAGCTGCAACGAGATTTCGCCCATTATCGCACACCACCAGGCCGGGCTTGAGGCCCACTGGCAGCAACCACTTGTCGGTCTGTTGTTCTATACCCTGCCACAACTCCTGCGCGGTGTGGGGCCTGTCCCCCAAACACATCAGTTTCAGAACGGCCTGCTGACGTTTACCCCGGGCTCTGCTGAAGTTGGTGGTGAAGGTCTGTCGCTGATCGGATGAGGAGGTGGTAGAAGAGGAGGAGGAAGCCGAGTAGGAAGAGGAGGCAACACGAGGCAAAGAATGATGCCCTGCGATCCTTGGCGGCGGAATGACGTGCGCCAAACAGCTCTCCGCCTGCGGCCTTGCCGCCACTACATTTACCCAGTGTGCAGTTAGGGAGATATAGTGTCCCTGGCCGTGCTTACTGGTCCACGTATCTGTGGTTAGGTGGACCTTGCCACAGATGGCGTTGCGCAGTGCACACTTGATTTTATACGATACTTGGTTGTGCAGGGAGGGCACGGCTCTCCTGGAGAAGTAGTGGCGGCTGGGATCGACCTACTGTGGGACAGCAAGCGACATGAGCTGTTTGAAGCTGTCCGTCTCCACCAGCCTGAATGACAGCATTTCAAAAGCCAGCAGCTTAGAAATGCTAGCATTCAGGGCCAGGGATCGAGGGTGGCTAGGTGGGAATTTACGATTTCTCTCAAAGGTTTTAGAGATGGAGAGCTGAACGCTTCTGTGTGACATGGTGGAGATGCTTCGTGACGGAGGTGGTGTTGTTGGTGGCACATCCTCTGTTTTCTGGGCGGCAGGTGCCAACGTTCCTTCAGAGGCAGAGGAAGAGGCAGAGGCAGCAGCAGAAGAGGGAGCAGGAGGGGCCTGAGCCCTTTCTTGGTTTTGAAGGTGCTTACTCCACTGCAGCCCGTGTCTCGCATGTAGATGCCTGGTCATGCAGGTTGTGCTAAGGTTCAGAACGTTAATGCCTCGCTTCAGGCTCTGATGGCACAGCGTGCAAACCACTGGGGTCTTGTCGTCAGCACATTGTGTGAAGAAGTGCCATGCCAGGGAACTCCTTAAAGCTGCCTTTGGTGTGCTCGGTCCCTGGTGACGGTGGGCAGTAGCAGGCGAACTGTTTTGGCGACGGCTGCTCTGCTTTTGCACCCCGCTCCCGCTTTTGCTACGCTGTTGGCTCGGTCTCACCACTGCCTCTACCTCCGAACTCTGAAAGTCAGTGGCACGACCTTCATTCTATGTGGGGTCTAGGACCTCATCGTCCCCTGCATCGTCTTCCACCCAGTCTTCCTCCCTGATATCCTTTTCGGTCTGCACACTGCAGAAAGACGCAGCAGTTGGCACCTGTGTTTCATCATCATCAGAGACGTGCTGAGGTGGTATTCCCATGTCCTCATCAGGAAACATAAGTGGTTGTGTGTCAGTGCATTCTATGTCTTCCACCCCTGGGGAAGGGCTAGGTGGATGCCCTTGGGAAACCCTGCCAGCAGAGTCTTCAAACAGCTTAAGAGACTGCTGCATGACTTGAGGCTCAGACAGGTTCCCCGATATGCACGAGGGTGATGTGACAGACTGATGGGCATAGGTTTCAGGCGCAACCTGTGCGCTTTCTGCAGAAGACTGGGTGGGAGATAATGTGAACATGCTGGTCGGCCACCCAATTGACTAGCGCCTGTACTTGCTCAGGCCTTACCATCCTTAGAACGGCATTAGGCCCGACCAAATATCGCTGTAGATTCTGGCGGCTACTGGGACCTGAAGTAGTAGGTTCAGTAGGACGTGTAGCTGTGGCAGAACGGCCACGTCCTCACCCTGCACCAGAGGCTCCACCAACACCACCACAATGACCATGACCGCGTCCCTTATTAGATGTTTGCCTCATATTTAGCGTTTACAAAGCAAAGTAAAAAGTGGTTAAGTCTGATAAAAATAATTAACCGCCAATAAAAACCCTGATGTAGGGTATTGCACTAAAAATTTTTTTTTTAACTCTATATGACAGCGGTATTTATGGCCTAAATGTGACACTCACTTATGCATGTCTTATCCCAGATGTGCAGTATATTAAAGGTTTTTTTCAACCCAGCAACCAAAAAGCCGTATTTCTGGCCTAAATGTGACAGTCACTTATGCACGTCTTATCACAGATGTGCAATATAGTAGAGGGTTTTTTCACCCCAGTAAGCAAAAAGATGCATTATTGGCCTAAATGTGACAGTCACTTATGCATGACTTATCCCAGATGTGCAGTATATTAGAGGGTTTTTTCACCCCAGTATGCCAAAGCCGTATTTATGGCCTAAATGTGACAGTCACTTATGCTTTTCTAATCCCAGATGTGCAGTATATCAGAGGCTTTTTTCACCCCAATAACCAAAAAGCCGTATTTCTGGCCTAAATGTGACAGTCATTTATGCATGTGTAATCCTAGATGTGCAGTATATCAGAGGCTTTATTCACCCCAGTATGCCAAAGCCGTATTTATGGCCTAAATGTCACTTATGCACGTGTAATCCGAGATGTGCAATATATTAGAGGCTTTTTTCACCCCAGTAACCAAAAAGCCATATTTCTGGCCTAAATGTGAAAGTCACTTATGCATGTGTAATCCCAGATGTGTGCAGTATATCAGAGGCTTTTTTTCACCCCAGTATGCCAAAGCCGTATTTATGGCCTAAATGTGACAGTCACTTATCCATGTGTAATCCCAGATGTGCAGTATATCAGAGGCTTTTTTTCACCCCAGTATGCCAAAGCCGTATTTATGGCCTAAATGTGACAGTCACTTAAGCCTGTGTTATCCCAGATGTGCAGTATATCAGAGGCTATTTTCACTCCAGTAAACAAAAAGCTGTATTTCTGGTCTAAATGTGACAGTCCCTTATGCATGTGTAATCCTAGATGTGCAGTATATTAAAAGTTTTTTTTACCCCAGTATGCCAAAGCCGTATTTATGGCCTAAATGTGACAGTCACTTATCCATGTGTAATCCCAGATGTGCAATATATTAGAGGCTTTTTTCACCCCATTAACCAAAAAGCCGTTTTTCTGGCCTAAATGTGACAGTCACTTATGCACGTGTAATCCCAGATGTGCAATATATTAGATGCTTTTTTCACCCCAGTAACCAAAAAGCCGTATTTCTGGCCTAAATGTGACAGTCACTTATGCTTGTCTAATCCCAGATGTGCTGTATATTAGAGGGTTTTTTTCACCCCAGTAACCAAAAAGCCGTATTTCTGGCCTAAATGTGACAGTCACTTATGCATGTGTAATCCCAGATGTGCAATATATTAGAGGCTTTTTTCACTCCAGTAACCAAAAAGCCGTATTTCTGGCCTAAATGTGACAGTCACTTATGCACGTGTTATTTTCAGATATGCAGTATATTAGAGGGTTTTTTCACCCCAGTATGCCAAAGCCGTATTTATGGCCTAAATGTGACAGTCACTTATGCATATGTAATCCCAGATGTGCAGTATATCAGAGGCTTTTTTTCACCCCAGTAACCAAAAAGCCTTATTTCTGCACTAAATGTGACAGTCACTTATGCATGTGTAATCCCAGATGTGCAGTATATTAGAGGGTTTTTTCACCCCAGTAACCAAAAAGCCGTGTTTCTGGCCTAAATGTGACAGTCACTTATGCATATGTAATCCCAGATGTGCAGTATATCAGAGGCTTTTTTTTACCCCATTAACAAAAAAGCCATTTTTCTGGCCTAAATGTGACAGTCACTTATGCACGTGTAATCCCAGATGTGCAGTATATCAGAGGCTTTTCTCACCCCAGTATGCCAAAGCCGTATTTATGGCCTAAATGTGACAGTCACTTATGCACGTGTAATCCCAGATATGAAATATATTAGAGGCTTTTTTCACCTTACTAACCAAAAAGCCGTATTTCTGGCCTAAATGTGACAGTCACTTATGCTTGTCTAATCCCAGATGTGCAGTATATTAGAGTTTTTTTTCACCCCAGTAACCAAAAAGCTGTATTTCTGGCCTAAATTTGACAGTCACTTATGCACGTGTAATCCCAGATGTGCAGTATATTAGAGGCTCTTTTTTTTCCCCAGTAACCAAAAAGCCTTATTTCTGGACTAAATGTGACAGTCACTTATCCATGTGTAATCCCAGATGTGCAGTATATCAGAGGCTTTTTTTACCCCAGTATGCCAAAGCCGTATTTATGGCCTAAATGTGACAGTCAATTATGCACGTGTAATCCCAGATGTGCAATATATTAGAGGCTTTTTTCACCCCAGTAACCAAAAAGCCGTATTTGCAGTAATCCCAGATGTGCAGTATATCGGAGGCTTTTTTCACGCCAGTAACCATAAAGCTGTATTTCTGGACTAAATGTGACAGTCACTTATGCACGTGTAATTTCAGTTGTGCAGTATATCAGAGGATTTTTTCACCCCAGTATGCCAAAGCCGTATTTATGGCCTAAATGTGACAGTCACTTATGCATGTTTAATCCTAGATGTGCAATATATTAGAGGCTTTTTTTACCCCAGTAACCAAAAAGCCATATTTCTGGCCTAAATGTGACAGTCACGTATGCTTGACTAATCCCAGATGTGCAGTATATTAGAGGGTTTTTTCACCCCAGTAACCAAAAAGCTGTATTTCTGTCCTAAATGTGACAATCACTTATGCACGTATAATCTCAGATGTGCACTATATTTAACAGATGTATTTTTTTAACCCCAGTAAGCAAAAAGTTGTATTTCTGGACTTGCAGATAGCCTGTGCTGGTGCACTATCGTTGCATAAAATGGCTGCCGATCATGTATTGTTATTGACTAACTGAATAAAAAAAAGTTTGTTTTCAGCAGTAGTTGGCTTAGGGCAGTCTTAAAAAAATTGTGCACTGCATCCACAAAACACATTTGCTGTAGATCGCTGAGTACAAAAAACTGTTCTTGATAAGATTTCTCCCTGATCTCTCCCTCACAGAAGCTGCAGCCTCTCCCTACACTAATCCGAGCAGAGTGACGGGAGGCGCTACGTGACTCCAGCTTAAATAGAGGCTGGGTCACATGCTGCAGTTGGCCAATCACAGCCATGCCAATAGTAGGCATGGCTGTGATGGCCTTTTGGGGCAAGTAGTATGACGTTTGTTGATTGGCTGCTGTGCAGCCTTTCAAAAAGCACCAAGAAAGCGCCGAACACCGAACCCGAACTTTTACGTAAATTTTTGGGTTCTAGTCCGGGTGCCGAAAAACCTAAAGTTCGGTACGAACCAGAACTTTACAATTCGGGTTTGCTCAACTCTACCAATATATTATAAGCCACTCACCGCGTCAAGGCTGTCTCATGAGTGGTCCCTAACTCTTGTTCCTACCTGTTCATGGGCCATGACAGCCACATAAAATCCAGGGAATGCAGGTCAGCATGCAAGCCAAGTACACTTTGCTTGTAACCCCGTCCGGTGCCATTACAGCTTTCATCGGATCCAGGGATGCAAGTACCAACATGCATGCTGAACCTACCATATACTTCTCCTGGAGCCAGATGGCTAATGGTAGGTTCTATACAAGCAGACTCAGTTTTATACTGACTTTAAAACCAGCCTCAAGGACAGATTAACTGGTCAGGTGTGCAATGACTCCAAGGAGATCGCCACGCCTCCAATATATACTACAAAGAAAAAAATAAGGGGTTGGGTCAGCACAACCTGCCTGCAGGTGCACATCACTATGGCGAAATACATATACAAACGGAAAATGCAAATGTGATCGCACACTACATCCAGCACTCTGCCCTCCATGCTGGATGAGACATTGGTTTATATTTTGGCCAAAGCATAGTAAGCCACTCACCGCGTCAAGGCTGTCTCATGAGTGGTCCCTAACTCTTGTTCCTACCTGTTCATGGGCCATGACAGCCACATAAAATCCAGGGAATGCAGGTCAGCATGCAAGCCAAGTACACTTTGCTTGTAACCCCGTCCGGTGCCATTACAGCTTTCATCGGATCCAGGGATGCAAGTACCAACATGCATGCTGAACCTACCATATACTTCTCCTGGAGCCAGATGGCTAATGGTAGGTTCTATACAAGCAGTCTCAGTTTTATACTGACTTTAAAACCAGCCTCAAGGACAGATTAACTGGTCAGGTGTGCAATGACTCCAAGGAGATCGCCACGCCTCCAATATATACTACAAAGAAAAAAATAAGGGGTTGGGTCAGCACAACCTGCCTGCAGGTGCACATCACTATGGCGAAATACATATACAAACGGAAAATGCAAATGTGATCGCCCATGGCCCATGAACAGGTAGGAACAAGAGTTAGGGACCACTCATGAGACAGCCTTGACGCGGTGAGTGGCTTACTATGCTTTGGCCAAAATATAAACCAATGTCTCATCCAGCATGGAGGGCAGAGTGCTGGATGTAGTGTGCGATCACATTTGCATTTTCCGTTTGTATATGTATTTCGCCATAGTGATGTGCACCTGCAGGCAGGTTGTGCTGACCCAACCCCTTATTTTTTTCTTTGTAGTATATATTGGAGGCGTGGCGATCTCCTTGGAGTCATTGCACACCTGACCAGTTAATCTGTCTTTGAGGCTGGTTTTAAAGTCAGTATAAAACTGACTCTGCTTGTATAGAACCTACCATTAGCCATCTGGCTCCAGGAGAAGTATATGGTAGGGTTCAGCATGCATGTTGGTACTTGCATCCCTGGATCCGATGAAAGCTGTAATGGCACCGGACGGGGTTACAAGCAAAGTGTACTTGGCTTGCATGCTGACCTGCATTCCCTGGATTTTATGTGGCTGTCATGGCCCATGAACAGGTAGGAACAAGAGTTAGGGACCACTTATGAGACAGCCTTGACGCGGTGAGTGGCTTACTATGCTTTGGCCAAAATATAAACCAATGTCTCATCCAGCATGGAGGGCAGAGTGCTGGATGTAGTGTGCGATCACATTTGCATTTTCCGTTTGTATATGTATTTCGCCATAGTGATGTGCACCTGCAGGCAGGTTGTGCTGACCCAACCGGGCTTATTTTTTTCTTTGTAGTATATATTGGAGGCGTGGCGATCTCCTTGGAGTCATTGCACACCTGACCAGTTAATCTGTCCTTGAGGCTGGTTTTAAAGTCAGTATAAAACTGAGTCTGCTTGTATAGAACCTACCATTAGCCATCTGGCTCCAGGAGAAGTACACTGCTCAAAAAAATAAAGGGAACACTTAAACAACACAATGTAACTCCAAGTCAATCACACTTCTGTGAAATCAAACTGTCCACTTAGAAAGCAACACTGAGTGACAATCAATTTCACATGCTGTTGTGCAAATGGGATAGACAACAGGTGGAAATTATAGGCAATTAGCAAGACACCCCCAATAAAGGAGTGGTTCTGCAGGTGGTGATCACAGACCACTTCTCAGTTCCTATGCTTCCTGGCTGATGTTTTGGTCACTTTTGAATGCTGGCGGTGCTTTCACTCTAGTGGTAGCATGAGACGGAGTCTACAACCCACACAAGTGGCTCAGGTAGTGCAGCTTATCCAGGATGGCACATCAATGCGAGCTGTGGCAAGAAGGTTTGCTGTGTCTGTCAGCGTAGTGTCCAGAGCATGGAGGCGCTACCAGGAGACAGGCCAGTACATCGGGAGACGTGGAGGAGGCCGTAGGAGGGCAACAACCCAGCAGCAGGACCGCTACCTCCGCCTTTGTGCAAGGAAGAACAGGAGGAGCACTGCCAGAGCCCTGCAAAATGACCTCCAGCAGGCCACAAATGTGCATGTGTCTGCTCAAATGGTCAGAAACAGACTCCATGAGGGTGATATGAGGGCCCGACATCCACAGGTGGGGGTTGTGCTTACAGCCCAACACCGTGCTGGACGTTTGGCATTTGCCAGAGAACACCAAGATTGGCAAATTCGCCACTGGCGCCCTGTGCTCTTCACAGATGAAAGCAGGTTCACACTGAGCACATGTGACAGACGTGACAGAGTCTTGAGACGCCTTGGAGAACGTTCTGCTGTCTGCAATATCCTCCAGCATGACCGGTTTGGCATTGGGTCAGTAATGGTGTGGGGTGGCATTTCTTTGGAGGGCCGCACAGCCCTCCATGTGCTCGCCAGAGGTAGCCTGACTGCCATTAGGTACCGAGATGAGATCCTCAGACCCCTTGTGAGACCATATGCTGGTGCTGTTGGCCCTGGGTTCCTCCTAATGCAAGACAATGCTAGACCTCATGTGGCTGGAGTGTGTCAGCAGTTCCTGCAAGACGAAGGCATTGATGCTATGGACTGGCCCACCCGTTCCCCAGACCTGAATCCAATTGAGCACATCTGGGACATCATGTCTCGCTCTATCCACCAACGTCACGTTGCACCACAGACTGTCCAGGAGTTGGCAGATGCTTTAGTCCAGGTCTGGGAGGAGATCCCTCAGGAGACCGTCCGCCACCTCATCAGGAGCATGCACAGGCATTGTAGGGAGGTCATACAGGCACGTGGAGGCCACACACACTACTGAGCCTCATTTTGACTTGTTTTAAGGACATTACATCAAAGTTGGATCAGCCTGTAGTGTGTTTTTCCACTTTAATTTTGAGGGTGACTCCAAATCCAGACCTCCATAGGTTGAAAATTTGATTTCCATTTTTTTATTTTTGTGTGATTTTGTTGTCAGCACATTCAACTATGTAAAGAACAAAGTATTTTAGAAGAATATTTAATTAATTCAGATCTAGGATGTGTTATTTTTGTGTTCCCTTTATTTTTTTGAGCAGTGTATATGGTAGGTTCAGCATGCATGTTGGTACTTGCATCCCTGGATCCGATGAAAGCTGTAATGGCACCGGACGGGTTTACAAGCAAAGTGTACTTGGCTTGCATGCTGACCTGCATTCCCTGGATTTTATGTGGCTGTCATGGCCCATGAACAGGTAGGAACAAGAGTTAGGGACCACTTATGAGACAGCCTTGACGCGGTGAGTGGCTTACTATGCTTTGGCCAAAATATAAACTAATGTCTCATCCAGCATGGAGGGCAGAGTGCTGGATGTAGTGTGCGATCACATTTGCATTTTCCGTTTGTATATCTATTTCGCCATAGTGATGTGCACCTGCAGGCAGGTTGTGCTGACCCAACCCCTTATTTTTTTCTTTGTAGTATATATTGGAGGCGTGGCGATCTCCTTGGAGTCATTGCACACCTGACCAGTTAATCTGTCCTTGAGGCTGGTTTTAAAGTCAGTATAAAACTGAGTCTGCTTGTATAGAACCTACCATTAGCCATCTGGCTCCAGGAGAAGTATATGGTAGGTTCAGCATGCATGTTGGTACTTGCATCCCTGGATCCGATGAAAGCTGTAATGGCACCGGACGGGGTTACAAGCAAAGTGTACTTGGCTTGCATGCTGACCTGCATTCCCTGGCTTTTATGTGGCTGTCATGGCCCATGAACAGGTAGGAACAAGAGTTAGGGACCACTCATGAGACAGCCTTGACGCGGTGAGTGGCTTACTATGCTTTGGCCAAAATATAAACCAATGTCTCATCCAGCATGGAGGGCAGAGTGCTGGATGTAGTGTGCGATCACATTTGCATTTTCCGTTTGTATATGTATTTCGCCATAGTGATGTGCACCTGCAGGCAGGTTGTGCTGACCCAACCCCTTATTTTTTTCTTTGTAGTATATATTGGAGGCGTGGTGATCTCCTTGGAGTCATTGCACACCTGACCAGTTAATCTGTCCTTGAGGCTGGTTTTAAAGTCAGTATAAAACTGAGTCTGCTTGTATAGAACCTACCATTAGCCATCTGGCTCCAGGAGAAGTATATGGTAGGTTCAGCATGCATGTTGGTACTTGCATCCCTGGATCCGATGAAAGCTGTAATGGCATCGGACGGGGTTACAAGCAAAGTGTACTTGGCTTGCATGCTGACCTGCATTCCCTGGATTTTATGTGGCTGTCATGGCCCATGAACAGGTAGGAACAAGAGTTAGGGACCACTCATGAGACAGCCTTGACGCGGTGAGTGGCTTACTATGCTTTGGCCAAAATATAAACCAATGTCTCATCCAGCATGGAGGGCAGAGTGCTGGATGTAGTGTGCGATCACATTTGCATTTTCCGTTTGTATATGTATTTCGCCATAGTGATGTGCACCTGCAGGCAGGTTGTGCTGACCCAACCCCTTATTTTTTTCTTTGTAGTATATATTGGAGGCGTGGCGATCTCCTTGGAGTCATTGCACACCTGACCAGTTAATCTGTCCTTGAGGCTGGTTTTAAAGTCAGTATAAAACTGAGTCTGCTTGTATAGAACCTACCATTAGCCATCTGGCTCCAGGAGAAGTATATGGTAGGTTCAGCATGCATGTTGGTACTTGCATCCCTGGATCCGATGAAAGCTGTAATGGCACCGGACGGGGTTACAAGCAAAGTGTACTTGGCTTCCATGCTGACCTGCATTCCCTGGATTTTATGTGGCTGTCATGGCCCATGAACAGGTAGGAACAAGAGTTAGGGACCACTCATGAGACAGCCTTGACGCGGTGAGTGGCTTACTATGCTTTGGCCAAAATATAAACCAATGTCTCATCCAGCATGGAGGGCAGAGTGCTGGATGTAGTGTGCGATCAC
Source organism: Bufo bufo (assembly GCF_905171765.1). Classification (NCBI taxonomy): domain Eukaryota; kingdom Metazoa; phylum Chordata; class Amphibia; order Anura; family Bufonidae; genus Bufo; species Bufo bufo. The sequence goes on from NC_053390.1 coordinate 620,943,722, forward strand.
ATTTGCATTTTTCGTTTCTACCAATATATTGTTTATCACATGCGCATTGCAATAGGTAGATCACGTCTGAAGAGTTGCATGTCAAGAAGTGTTTTATTTCCCACTTATGGTTGTTAGTTGTTGATCTTATCATTTCTGTCTTTCTGTGACCTTTTGTAATTTTACAGTTAGAACAACTACCACACCGATAGAAACCCTGCATACCTGCCCATTTTGTTAGGGTTGCTGATTTATTTTTGTTTTTAATATTTTTAATGGTTTTAGCTATTTTTACAGCTAGCGAGGGTACTCTTGTGTAAGTTATTTTGGGAGTAGATTGTAAGAGGGGGTCAATTATCTTGTCTCTGCGTAAAAGATGCCAATGTGTTTTAATCAGTTTTTCAATTCTCTTATACTGTGGATTAAAGGGAAGAATGAGTCTCACTATTTCTTCTGGGTCATTCTCTTTTATCTTATCTTCCTGTTTCCTGAAGAAGTCTGCTCTATTCATAATTTTTTACTTTATTTAAGGAATTCTCTAACAGATTGGGTGGGTATTGTCTGGCTTCAAATTGCTTTAGCATCCGTTTGTGTTTCTTCTTCAAAGTCTACTTCTACTGTACAGTTACGTTTTACATGACACAGTTGGCTAGTTGGGATATTCGCCAACCACTTAAGGAGGTGGCAACTAGTGTGTAAAATATAGCTGTTGCGGGCCACCGGGTTGTGATATCATATATGTACTGCAAATGAACCTATTTTCCTCCACTGTAATTAGCAGATCTAGAAATTCAACTTGTTTCTTATTAATGTTAGGTGTAAAGATAAGATTTTTTGTATTATTATTAAGTTCCGATATAAATTGTTTGGCACTATTCTCTCCCCCATTCCAAATGAATAAGATATCATCGGCTCAATCACCTCATGCTCCCATTGTGCCATGAAGAGATTGGAGTAGCTGGGGGCGAAAGTGGTACCCATACCCATGGCGGTACCTCGAGCCTGAAGATAAAAATCAGAGGCATACCAGAAGTAGTTGTGTGAGAGAATATGTCTTATCCCTTCTAAAGTAAAAATCCATCTGGTGCTTTTGTACTAATGGCCGTTATATAGTCCACAAGGTATTTTATATATACATATCTGATATCTGATACTGTGACTATCGTTCTAGTCTTCTAGTAGAACATAATGTACGACCCTCCTCTATAGATATACTTTGGCCAGAAATAAGTTGATTTCTTTTTTATTTTATTCCACTTACAGGACCTGCCGTCTAAATCCTTAATTGCGCATGCGCCAGGTCACTACGCTAGTGCCGCGCATATCATTCAAACCAATATGGGTAAGCAATGGTTCAGGACCTTTGGCTCAGTTTCCTCCCTCGGTCCTACCATCCAGCCTTGAAATACTTAAGACATCACAGAGAAGGCGTCACTCCAATGTAAGGGAACGCCCTCTGACCGGCCTCATCCGATCATGTGGTGTTGCGAGTCATCTGACTGGGCACATGACGGGTCACATGATCGGCTCTGGGACAGGTCACGTGTTGGTAAGAGGCGGACTTTTGAGTGTTTGAGCAGGGGTTTAAATAGAGCTGCCCGGACACTGATATTGTTGCTGCCACTGCAGGGTATCGTCCATAGGTGCTGTCACTCGCAGGACCGCTGGCATGACTACAGCTGTACCACATTAGGTCACCACTGGAGAGCTAAGTAGTTTACATGTATTTTTGTTATATATCTTGGATGTGACTATTTTTCAAGAGCTTTAAAAAGGCATTAACAGCTAGTTTTGATAACCTGTAAATTGGTACCCTGATGATTTGGCAGATGCCAATGAAAAGCGTCGGGACTACTTAGCAGATTTGCACTTGGGACCATTGAGTCGATTTGATTATCATATCTTCCCTTTCTTTTTCCTTTTTACTTGACGAAACTGGGCAGTCACTGTTGCCTAATGGAGGGACAGCAAGGGTAAATTAGAGAGGGAGCACCATTAGTGAGAGTCGTTAGGGATACACAGGGACAGCATCCCAGTACCCCTGTCTCTTCACTCTTTCCTCCCTCCTGTTAATTGCCTACTGGATTTTGTATTGTTCTGAGGGCAGTTATAGGTCGCATCTATTTATTTCTATTTTGGTGTGTTCTCTGAATTTTTATACAATTTTTTGGGCCTTTTAACAATATATTATTAAATGTTATGTTTTAATTGCAATTAATTATTTATGTGAAATTAGTTTGGCAATATTGTTACCGATTTACTTATCTGGCCTTGACTACTGTAACTTGGTGTGTTTTTTGTTTTTTTACTGTAATACACCCCTAAACTCTTTCACCAGAAATAACTGTTAAGTGCACATATATTTTTCTTACTTTACTGAAATACGCTTCTATACGCTTTCACCAGAATTAACTGCAGAAATGCAATGAGAATATATATATTTTTTTTTACTGTAAAATGCAGTGGAAGCACAAGGCAAAGACAGAGGAGGAGGAAGTGGTGGCCAACGCAGCTGGGGCACTGCCAGCACCTCAGAAGGCAGGGTTAGCATTGCTGAAATGTGGAAAAGCTTTGTCACCAGGCAAAAACAACCAGCACCACCAGCTGATATGGAACGTCATAGCAGGAGGCAGCATTTCAGCAACATGGTGGAACAGTATGTGTGCGCATGCCTACATGTACTAACTGATGGGTCTGTCCCATTCAACGTCTGGGTCTCCAAATTGGGCACATGGCCTGAGCTTGCCCTTCATGTCTTGGAGGTGCTGGCCTGCCCTGCAGCCAGTGTATTGTCTGAACGTGTATTTAGCATGAAAGGGGGCTTTATCACAGACAAGCACAGCCGCCTGTCCACAGCCAACGTGGACAAGCTCACCTTGATTAAAATGAACCATGCATGGATCCCACAAGACTGGTCTGTACCTTGTGCAGAATAGACATTTATACCGGCCTCACCCAGCCATTGTTATACTCAAGTGTAGTGATAGACGAACAGCTGATGGGATGGTTCGCGAACTTCATTGTTCGAACTCGCTCAAATGTTCGAGAACCGTGGGTTCATTTTAATGGCAGGCGAATATAAAAAACCTCCAGGTCATATTTGCAGCCACAAAATACTTACTTGATGTGCACACATAGTCCCACAACATGGACACTGACATACCAGAAGTATTAAGCGAATCTGCCATCGACAAGCATTCTTTTTTTATCTACGAAATTTCGTCAAAGTATTAATCGCAACAGCACATGCGCTAGAAAGGCGTGGCATACAGCAACTGGTTTGCACCGACTAGAAATTAAATGGATGCGATGGTTAAAACGAAGTTCAGCGACGAAGAGTAAGAACTCCTGGTGACTGTAAGTAATCTTAGATTAAAGTAGTATATTTGATTACATTTCACCTGCATGTCTAAAGATTTGCTTTATATGCATAAAAAAAGATTCAAATTTTTCTTAAGTGCACCAAACTTCACATTTTATAAGATCTCACTAGATATTATTGATTTGTTCCTTTGACATCACACCTAGGGATGAGCGAACCCGAACTGCTTAGTTTTCGTAAAAGTCCGGGTTTGGGTTCGGTGCTCGGCGCTTTCTTGGCGCTTTTTGAAAGGCTGCAAATCAGCCAATCAACAAGCGTCATACTACTTGCCCCAAGAGGCCATCAAAGCCATGCCTACTATTGGCATGGCTGTGATTGGCCAGGGCAGCATGCGACCAAGCCTCTATTTAAGCTGGAGTCACGTAGCGCCGCACGTCACTCTGCTCTGATCATTGTAGGGATAGGATGCAGCTGCTGCTGTTAGGGCCAGATTAGGCAGTGATTTACTCTTCAAAAACACTTACTGAAGTGATCGATGTACAGCAGTGTATCATTCAAACTCTGCTACTTAATTGCTCACTGTTTTTAGGCTGCCCAGAGCGTTTTTCTGTCACTTTTTTCTGGGGTGATCGGCGGCCATTTTGTGTCTTGTGGTGCGCCAGCACAAGCTGCCACCAAGTCCATTTAACCATCAATAGTGTGTTGTGTTTTTTTTGCTATATTCTACATCAGGGGCTTGGCTGTGCTTGCTATTTTATTGATGGGTGAAATACAATTGCCAAAATAGCAGTACCCTAGATCTGGTGTTTCAGCTGTGGCTAGCCAATTGTAATACTGTCTGCTGTCTAGTAAAGGATATATTTTTGTTCTGGGTTGAAATACAATTCCTAAATTAGCAATTCCCTAAATCTGTGGTTTCTGCTGTAGCAGGCCAAGTTTAAATCTATCCATAAAAGGGTATATTAGATTGAAGGTGCTGATAGGGTCATTCTAAATAACTTCACACGCTACCGTGCATCTCCAAGTCTAATTCTGTCCGTAAACGTATACCTGTCATCCAGGGCCTAAATACTAGGCCTACAATTTATATTCGGCTAAATCTGAGGTTACTGCTGTGGCTGGTCAAGTCATTTAGTGTCCGTCAAAGCACAGTTTTTGTTCTGGGTTGAAATACAATTCCCAAATTAGCAATTCCCTAAATCAGTGGTTTCTGCTGTAGCAGGCCAAGTTTAAATCTATCCATAAAAGGGTATATTACATTGAAGGTGCTGATAGGGTCATTCTCAATAACTTCACACGCTACCGTGCATATCCAAGTCTAATTCTGTCTGTAAACATATACCTGTCATCCAGCCCCTAAATAATAGGCCTACAATTTATATTCAGCTAAATCTGTGGTTACTGCTGTGGCTGGTCAAGTTATTTAGTGTCCGTCAAAGCACAGTTTTTGTTCTGGGTTGAAATACAATTCCCAAATTAGCAATTCCCTAAATCAGTGTTTTCTGCTGTGCCTGTATTAGTGTAATACGGTACCTAAATAGATAGCCAGATAGTGTTAGGTGCCTGTAAAAAAAAGGCCTGAATTTGAATTCAATACATTGGGCCAAATAATTTTTTTCTTATTGTGGTGAACGGTAACAATGAGGAAAACATCTAGTAAGGGACGCAGACGCGGACATGGTCGTGGTGCTGTTAGTGGACCCTCTGGTGCTGGGAGAGGAAGTGGCCGTTCTGCCACAGCCACACGTCCTAGTGTACCAACTACTTCAGGTCCCAGTAGATGCCAGAATTTACAGGGATATTTGGTGGGGCCCAATGCCGTTCTAAGGATGGTAAGGCCTGAGCAGGTACACGCATTAGTCAATTGGGTGGCCGACAGTGGATCCAGCACGTTCACATTATCTCCCACCCAGTCTTCTGCAGAAAGCGCACAGATGTCGCCTGAAAACCAAGCCCATCAGTCTGTCACATCACCCCCATGCATATCAGGGAAACTGTCTGAGCCTCAACTTATGCAGCAGTCTCTTATGCTGTTTGAAGATTCTGCTGGCAGGGCTTCCCAAGGGCATCCACCTAGCCCTTCCCCAGCGGTAGAAGACATAGAATGCACTGACGCACAACCACTTATGTTTCCTGATGATGAGGACATGGGAATACCACCTCAGCACGTCTCTGATGATAATGAAACACAGGTGCCAACTACTGCGTCCTTCTGCAGTGTGCAGACCGAACAGGAGGTCAGGGAGGATGACTGGGTGGAAGACGATGCAGGGGACGATGAGGTCCTAGACCCCACATGGAATGAAGGTCGTGCCACTGACTTTCAGAATTCGGACAAAGAGGCAGTGGTGAGACCGAGCCAACAGCGTAGCAAAAGAGGAAGCAGTGGGCAAAAGCAGAACACCCGCCGCCAAGAGAGTCCGTCTGCTACTGGCCACCGCCATCTGGGACCGAGCACCCCAAAGGCAGCTTCAAGGAGTTCCCTGACGTGGCAGTTCTTCAAACAATGTGCTGACGACAAGACCCGAGTGGTTTGCATGCTGTGACATCAGAGCCTGAAGCGAGGCATTAACATTCTAAACCTTAGCACAACCTGCATGACCAGGCATCTGCATGCAAAGCATAAACTGCAGTGGAGTAAACACCTTAAAAACAAGGAACTCACTCAGGCTCCCCCTGCTACCTCTTCTGCTGCTGCCTCGGCCTCTTCCTCCGCCTCTGGAGGAACGTTGGCACCTGCCGCCCAGCAAACAGAGGATGTACCACCAACACCACCACCTCCGTCACCAAGCATCTCCACCATGTCACACGGCAGCGTTCAGCTCTCCATCTCACAAACATTTGAAAAAAAGCGTAAATTCCCACCTAGCCACCCTCGATCCCTGGCCCTGAATGCCAGCATTTCTAAACTACTGGCCTATGAAATGCTGTCATTCAGGCTGGTGGACACAGACAGCTTCAAACAGCTCATGTCGCTTGCTGTCCCACAGTATGTTGTTCCCAGCCGCCACTACTTCTCCAAGAGAGCTGTGCATTCCCTGCACAACTGAGTATCAAATGAAATCAAGTGTGCACAGCGCAACGCCATCTGAGGCAAGGTCAACCTAACCACAGATACGTGGACCAGTAAGCACGGCCAGGGACGCTATATCTCCCTAACTGCACACTGGGTAAATGTAGTGGCGGCTGGGCCCCAGGCGGAGAGCTCTTTGGCGGACGTCCTTCCACCGCCAAGGATCGCAGGGCAACATTCTTTGCCTCCTGTAACCTCCTCCTCCTACTCGGCTTCCTCCTCCTCTTCTTCCACCTGCTCATCCAGTCAGCCACACACCTTCACCACCAACTTCAGCACAGCACGGGGTAAACGTCAGCAGGCCGTTCTGAAACTCATATGTTTGAGGGACAGGCCCCACACCGCACAGGAGTTGTGGCGGGGTATAGAACAACAGACCGACGAGTGGTTGCTGCCGGTGAGCCTCAAGCCCGGCCTGGTGGTGTGCGATAATGGGCGAAATCTCGTTGCAGCTCTGGGACTAGCCGGTTTGACCACATCCCTTGCCTGGCGCATGTGCTGAATTTGGTGGTGCAGAAGTTCATTCGCAACTACCCCGACATGTCAGAGCTGCTGCATAAAGTGCGGGTCGTCTGTTCGCGCTTATCCGGCGTTCTCAACCCTGCTGCTGCACGCCTGTCTGCGCTACAGCGTAACTTCGCCTTCCCGCTCACCACCTCATATGCGATGTGCCCACCAGGTGAACTCCACCTTGCACATGCTGGACAGACTGTGCGAGCAGCAGCAGCCATAGTGGAGTTTCAGCTGCAGCACGCACGGGTCAGTCAGCACAGCGAACAGCACCACTTCACCACCAATGACTGCCCTCCATTTCGAGACCTGTGACCCGGTTTGCGCTGTTTCGAGTACTCCACCAACATGGCCAGTGGTGATGACCGCCGCTATCAGCGTTACAATACCACTTCTATTCTCCTGAGAAAACACTGAGGCGATGATGGAAGAGGAGGTGGGCCCAGGAGGAGGAGAGGAGGAAGAGGTGCAATTTTTAGCACTTTCAGGCCAGTCTCTTAGAAGTGACTCAGAGGGAGGTTTTTTGGCAACAGCAGCAGGGCCAGGTACAAATGTGGCCAGACAGGGCCTACTACTGGAGGATGATGAGGAAGAGGTGGAGGAGGAGAGGATGAAGCAAGTTCACAGCGGGGTGGCACCCAACGCAGCTCGGGGCCCATCACTGGGCGTGGCGGGGGAAACGGAGGACGATGACGATACACCTCCACTGAGGACAGCTTGTCCTTACCTCTGGGAAGCCTGGGCACACATGAGCGACTACATGCTGCAGTGCCCTGCGCAAACGACAGCAGAGTTGCCCACATTTTAACGTTGTGCGGACTAGTGGGTTGCCACCCTGATGGATCCCCGTACAAACACAATGTCCCACCTTACTTCCTGCACTGGAGCGTGATAGGAAGATGCAACGAGTACAAGCGCACGTTGGTAGACGCGCTACTGAGAGCATTCCCAAATGTCACAGGGGAACAAGTGAAGCCCAAGGCGAATGCAGAGGAGGAGCAAGAGGTCGCCAACGCAGCTGTGTCAACGGCCAGCTCCTCTGAGGGCAGGGTAAGCATGGCAGAGATGTGAAAAGTTTTGTCCACCCACGCCACAAGCTAACTGCACCACCACCTGATACGGAACGTGTTAGTCAGGAGGCAGCATTTCACTAACATGGTGGAACAGTACTTTGCACGACCCCTCCACCTACTGACTTGATGGTTTGGCCCCATTTCAACTTCTTGGGTCTCCATATTGTCCACGTGGCCAGAGCTAGCCTTTTATGTCTGGGAGGTGCTGGCCTGCCCGGGCGGCCAGCGTTTTGGTCTGAACGTGTATTCAGCACGGCAGGAGCGTCATTACAGACAAACGCAGCCGCCTATCCACAGCCAATGTGGACAAGCTGACGTTTATAAAAATGAACCAGGCATGGATGCCCACAGGACCTTCCATCCCTTGTGCAGATTAGACATTTATAACTACCTCCCCTTAACCAATTTATTCTTGTACTCCAGGGCACTTCATTCAATCCTCTTTTTTTAATTTTACAATTATATTGCGGGGCAACCCAAAGTTGAATGATCCTCTCCTCTGTCTGGATCCGGGGCCCTAAATATCTGACAGTGGCCTGTTCCAGTGGTGGGTGACATGAAGCCTGATTCTCTGCAATGGGACCTCTCTCCTCTGCTGGGTGCTGGGGCCCTAAATATCTCACAGTGGCCTGTTCCAGTGGTAGATGACATGAAGCCTGATTCTCTGCAATGGGACCTCTCTCCTCTGCCTAGGTGCCGGGGCCTAAATATCTGACAATGCCTGTTCCAGTGGGTGGGTGACATGAAAGCCTGATTCTCTGCTATGGGACCTCTCTCCTCTGTCTGGGTGCCGGGGCCTAAATATCAGACAGTGGCCTGTTTCAGTGGTGGGTACATGAACCGGATTCTCTGCTATGGGACCTCTCTCCTCTGTCTGGGTGTCGGGGCCTAAATATCTGCCAGTGGCCTTGTTCCAGTGGTGGGTGACATGAAGCCTGATTCTCTGCAATGGGACCTCTCTCCTCTGTCTGGGTGCCGGGGCCTAATATCTGACAGTGGCCTGTTACAGTGGTGAGTGACATTTTATTTTTATTTAAATTCATTTCTAGGGATGAGCGAACCCGAGCTGACACGGACCCGAACCCGAACATTTTCGTAAAAGTCCGGGTTCGGGTTCGGTGTTCGGCGTTTTCTTGGCGCTTTTTGAAAGGCTGCAAAGCAGCCAATCAACAAGCGTCATACTACTTGCCTCAAGAGGCCATCACACAGCCTTGCCTACTATTGGCATGGCTGTGATTGGCCAGTGCAGCATGTGACCCAGCCTCTATATAAGCTTGGGTCACGTAGCGCTGCACGTCACTCTGCTGATTCAAGCATAGGGAGAGGTTGCTGCTGCGACGTTTAGGGCGAGATTAGGCAGATTAACTCCTCCAAAAGACTTCATTCTGTGATCGATCTCCATCTGTGGATCATTGAAGTGCTAATATCGACTTGCTCACTTTTTTAGGCTGCCCAGAGCGTTTTTAGATCACTTTTTTCTGGGGTGATCGGCGGCCATTTTGTGGCTTGTGGTGCGCCAGCACAAGCTACCACCAAGTGCTTTTAACCATCAATAGTGTGGTTATTTTTTGCTATATCCTACATCAGGTGCAGGCTGAGCCTGTGTCACCCAAGTGCATTTAACCATCAACAGTGTGGTTAATTTTTGGCCATATACTACATCAGGTGCAGGCTGAGCCTGTGTCACCAAAGTGCATTTAACCATCAACAGTGTGGTTAATTTTTGGCCATATACTACATCAGGTGCAGGCTGAGCTGTGTCACCCAAGTGCATATAACCATCAATAGTGTGGTTATTTTTTGGCCATATACTACATCAGGGGCAAGTTGAGCATGTCACCCAGCGCCTAAAAAATAGACCTGACATTTCTATTCAAACCAAATCTGTACTGTTTGAGCTGGTCAAGTTATTTGTTAGTGACCGTAAAAAGCACAGTTTTTGTTCTGGGGTGAAAAACTATTCCCAAATTTGACATTCTCAAAATAAGTAGTTTATGCTATATGAGGCCTACTTGAAATCTATCCCAAAAAGATATCTTAGATTCAAGGTGCTGATAGTGTCATCAGAAAAACTAACACACACGCTACCGTGGAGATACAAGTCTAATTCTGTGAGTAAAACGTATACCTGTCACACAGCGCAAAAAAGAAATAGGCCTCACATTTCGATTCAACCAAATCTGTACTTGTTTGAGCTGGTTAAATTATTTGTAGTGACCGAAAAGCACAGTTTTGTTCTGGGGTGAGTTCTCTGCTATGACATGAAGACAGATTCTGTTTGCTGACATAAGGCCAGATTCTCTGTACGGGACCTCTCTCCTCTGCCTGGGTGCCGGGGCCTAAATGTGTGACAGTGGCCTGTTCCAGTGGTGGGTGACGTGATGCCTGTTCCCTCTGCTATGACATGAAGACTGATTCTGCGCTGACATAAGGCCAGATTCTCTGTTACGGGACCTCTCTCCTCTGCCTGGGTGCCTGGGCCTAAATGTGTGACAGTGGCCTGTTCCAGTGGTGGGTGACGTGAAGCCTGATTCTCTGCTATGACTATGAAGACTGATTCAGCGCTGACATAAGGCCAGATTCTCTGTTACGGGACCTCTCTCCTCTGCCTGGGTGCCGGGGCCTAAATGTGTGACAGTGGCCTGTTCCAGTGGTGGGTGACGTGAAGCCTGATTCTCTGCTATGACATGAAGACTGATTCTGCGCTGACATGAAGCCAGAGTCTCTGCTATGGCATGAAGAGACTGATTCTCTGCTGACATGAAGTCAGATTCTTTGCTATGGCATGAAGAGACTGATTCTCTGCTGATGTGAAGCCAGATTTCTCTGCTATGGGACCTCTGTCCAATTGATATTGGTTAATTTTATTTTTTTAATTTTTATTTCAATCATTTCCCTATCCACATTTGTTTGCAGGGGATTTACCTACATGTTGCTGCCTTTTGCAGCCCTCTAGCTCTTTCCTGGGCTGTTTTACAGCCTTTTTAGTGCCCAAAAGTTCGGGTCCCCATTGACTTCAATGGGGTTCGGGTTCGGGACGAAGTTCGGGTCGGGTTCGGATCCCGAACCCGAACATTTCCGGGAAGTTCGGCCGAACTTCTCGAACCCGAACATCCAGGTGTTCGCTCAACTCTACTGGTAGCTGCTAGTGATTGCTAGCGGCAACTGGGGGATTAATATCACCTTTAACAACTGATATTGTCACCAACAGGTGCTCTATTTTGTATATATTATTCAGGTTAGATGGTGTGTCTGGTTAGTTAACCACTGATAATGGTAAGGGTATATTGAATACCTCTATATACTAAGCCTGAATTGGGTGTTTTCAGAGATATGGGTTTGTGTCTTTATTGACAGTGAGGGTTGTCACAATATTTAGTCTATTTGTGCGTGGTCAACTTTTTTGCAAACCACACACACGTATCGACTGTTCTAAGAGCCTGGCATGCGTTGCCAATTGTTTGGTAGTGATACTCAAATTTTACTACAATGCACACCTTATTAGCAGTCTATTTGTGTGTGCCTGTTGCTACACACTTGTATCAACTGCCCATGGAGAGTTACATAGTGCTCTGCGCGCTACAGCTCAATTAGAAACAATGTGGCTAGAAGATATATCTACTCTTCCACTGTATGTCCCTTGTCTGCACCGTACACACCAATTCAGGCATAACACTTCAAGCATACATTGCTGGTAACCAATCACACACATCTAACATGCTGTCCCTCAGCTATTCCTATCGCTACAATTGTGCACCAAACTGTGAACTGTCTAAGGCTACTTTCACACTAGCGTTCGGAGCGGATCCGTCTGATGTTTCATCAGACGGATCCGCTCCGATAATGCAGACGTTCGCATCCGTTCAGAACGGATGCGTCTGCATTAAAACTTAGAAAATTTTCTAAGTGTGAAAGTTGCCTGAGCGGATCCGTTCAGACTTTACATTGAAAGTCAATGGGGAACGGATCCGCTTGAAGATTGAGCCATATTTTGTCATCTTCAAGCGGATCCGTCCCCATTGACTTCCATTATAAGTCTGGACGGATCCGCTCTCGCCTCCGCACGGCCAGGCGGACACCCGAACGCTGCAAGCTGAACGCTGGCAGGCGGATGCATTCTCAGTGGATCCGCCTCCACTGAGAATGCATTGGGGCCAGACGGATGCGTTCGGGGGCCGCTCGTGGAGCCCCTGCAAACGGTGCCGCACGAGCGGACACCCGAACGCTAGTGTGAAAGTAGCCTAAATGCTGGAAAGCTACACTATAGCACCCCTCCCGACATGTTTCGCCACAGAGTGGCTTCGTCAGGGGAAGTGAGGTACTAGCGTGCGCACGCTTTGAAATGCCCATCTATATGCACTACAAGTGCCCCGCCCTATTGATGAATGGCCAATGCCGCTGCCAACATCATTGACTGGAAGGCGCTTCTTACTATCGGGTGTGAGCGCATCAGTATATGCACACAATGTGTGCTCACGCCCCTTTATCTATCACTACTCTATTCAGACCGTGTTTGTCTCCCTCCCCACTAGGCATCGCTGCTCTGCTATTGCTTTTATACCCTTCAATCACCTTCTCAGGTCGTATAACTCCTCCCCACAGGCATCGCTGCTCTGCTATTGCTCTTGGGGGGGAGGGCAGGACTTGAAATTACTGTTCATCTATAACCTAATATGTAGAGTTGCAATAAAAAGTATGTGAACCCTTTGGAACTATATGGATTTCTGCACAAATTGGTCATAAAATGTGATCTGATCTTCATCTAAATCCCAACAATAGACATTCACAGTCTGCTTAAACTAATTACACACAAAGAATTAAATGGTTACCCATATTTTTTATTGAACACACCATGTAAACATTCACAGTGCAGGTGGAAAAAGTATGTGAACCCTTGATTTAATAACTGGTTGAACCTCCTTTGGCACAATAACTTCAAACCAAACGTTCCTGTAGTTGCAGATCAGACGTGCACAACGGTCAGGAGTAATTCTTTGACCATTCCCTCTTTACAGAACTGTTTCAGTTCAGCAATATTCTTGGGATGTCTGGTGTGAATTGCTTTCTTGAGTCACGCCACAGCATCTCAATCAGGTTGAGGTCAGGACCCTGACTGGGCCACTCCAGAAGGTGTATTTTCTTCTGTTTAAGCCCATCTGTTGTTGATTTACATCTATGCTTTGGGTCGTTGTCCTGTTGCAACACCCATCTTCTGTTGAGCTTCAGCTGGTGGACAGATGTCCCTTAAGTTCTCCTGCAAATGTCTTGATAAACTTGAGAATTCATTTTTCCTTCGATGATAGCAAATCCGTCCAGGCCCTGGTGCAGCAAAGCAGCCCAAACCCATAATGCCCCCACCACCATACTTCACAGTTGAGATGAGGTTTTGATGTTGCGGTGTTGTGCCTCTTTTTCTCCACACATAGTGTTGTGTGTTTCTTCCAAACAACTCAACTTTGGTTTCATCTGTCCACAAAATATTTTGCCAGTACTGCTGTGGAACATCCAGGTGCTCTTGTGCAAACTGTAAACGTGCATCAATTTTTTTTTGGACAGAAGTGGCTTCCTCTGTGGTATCCTCCTATGAAATCCATTCTTGTTTAGTGTTTTACGTATCGTAGATTCGCTAACAGGGATGTTAGCATATGCCAGAGACTTTTGTAAGTCTTTAACTGACACTCTAGGATTCTTCTTCACCTCATTGAGCAGTCTGCGCTGTGCTCTTGCAGTCATCTTTACAGACGGCCACTCATAGGGAGAGTAGCAGCAGTGCTAAATTTTCTCTATTTATAAACAATTTGTCTTTACCATGGTCTGATGAACAGCAAGGCTTTTGGAGATACTTTTATAACCCTTTCCAGCTTTATGCAAGTCAACAATTCTTAATCGTAGGTCTTCTGAGAGCTCTTTTGTGCGAGGCATCATTCACATCAGGGAATGCTTCTTGTGAAAAGCAAACCCAGAACTGGTGTGTTTCTTTATAGGGCAGGGCAGCTGTAACCAACACCTCCAATCTCATCTTATTGATTTGACTCCAGTTGGCTGACACCTCACTCCAATTAGCTCTTGGAGATGTCATTATTCTAGGGGTTCACATACTTTTTCTACCTGCACTGTGAATGTTTACATGATGTGTTCAATAAAAACATGGTAACATTTAATTATTTGTGTGTTATTAGTTTAAGCAGACTGATTGTCTATTGTTGTGACTTAAATGAAGATCAGATCACATTTTATGACCAATTTGTGCAGAAATCCATATCATTCCAAATACTTTTTCTTGCAACTGTATGCTAGAAGTAGTCTAAGAGCAGGGTTGATTTGCGCGTAGTTTACAGTGTATCATCAACTCTGAAAACACTCTCAATCCAGTGTATTAACTCCATATGTCCAGTATGTGGAGAACAATTTTTGGATACCAATTACAATTTTTGGACTCCAATTGCAGTATATTTTATACCAACAATAAGAGAGACAACATCTAACTGTATAACTTGAGGTAACCACCATTTTTAAAAAGAAGGGGGGTATAATGGAGTGAAACACTTGTCTCACAAAATACTAATATGCAGCAACTTGACCTCTATATTCACACATATACTATTCTGTTTGCCTTAGTTACAGGGCTATAGTTACCCCAAGAAGAACTCGCCAACCAAAATGTGGAGATACTGACCTTTATCAAGATGAATCAGGCCTGGATCAGCCAGGATTTCCACCCACCAATGCCTGATGCTTCAGACTAGATCATCCATGGTGCCACACTAACACTATGACAAAAAAGACCGGTTTCTTCTAGCTACCTGCCTCAACTACTATTCTGATGCTGCCACCTGCCTGCCACCCGCCTGATGCCACACATCTGATGCCAAGTGCTCGTTATTTCACCCACCATCTTCAGCTGGAAACTGGCATTGCCACCCACCTTCCCACTCTGTCACCGGGACACTATGTGGTCTCCCGATGCTGCTGCCACCTTCACACTATGTCACCTTTCCACTCTGTGGTCTCCTGATGCTGCTGCCCCCTCCACGCTATGTCACCTTGCCATTCTGTGGCCATATGATGCTGCTGCTGCCACCTACAAACTGTCATTGTGCCACCCTTTGGCCTCCTTCTGATGCTGCTGCTGCCACCTCCATGATCTGTCATTTTGCTATTCTGTGATCTCCTCATGCAGCTGTTGACACCTCCACACTCTCATAGTGTGTCACGCTGGTGACAGGTTTGAGAAGGTCTGAAAGAATATCTGCACATTAGTTATCTGACAGTCTCTTTTGGTTTCACTTTGTCTGTGTGTTGCTGGTATGTCCACACCCCCTGTTCAGGTGTGGATCATGTGACCTTCACCTCCCCCTATTTACTCTGACTTTACCAATCACTCCTTGCTCTGGATAGCTTCATTTGGTTTTTGGAAGAGCTGGAGTGAATCAGGGACAGTGGTCTTTATTTTTGTCGTTAGCTGAGTTTGCTATAAATAACAGTAGACAGGAATCCACTGATAAGTCGCCGTTTTTTGGGGCATATGGGTTCCATCCACAGTTTGGTACATTTTCTGGTGCTCATAATTCCGGCATTCCTGAGGAGGAACAATTTTCCTCTTCTTTGTCTTCTATTTGGCGGAAAATCTAAAATAACCTGGAAAAGATGGGCAACAGGTATAAGCGTGCGGCTGACAGGAGACGTATGAGTGGTCCGGACCTGAGAGTGGGTGATTCTGTGTGGCTGACTACAAGAAACATTAAACTTAAGGTACTTTTTTGGAAGTTGGGACCAAGTTTTATTGGTCCATATAAGATCACTGCCATTGTTAACCCTGTAGCCTTCCGTCTTGAACTTCCTCAGGCATTGAAAATCCATAACGTATTTCATAAATCGTTGTTAAAGAAATGTGTTGAACCTGTTGAACCGTCCTCCTTGCCTCCCACTCCTGTCATGGTGGACGGCAATTTAGAATTTCAGATAAGTAGGATTGTGGACTCCCGAGTTCTCCGGAGATCCCTCCAGTATCTCGTTCATTGGAGAGGGTACGGCCCAGAGGAGAGGATGTGGGTTCCAGCGACCGATGTTAATGCTAGCCGTCTGGTGAGAGCATTCTACAGAGCTCATCCTGATAAGGTCGGTCCTGGGTGCCCGGAGGTCACCTGTAGAAGGGGGGGGTACTGTCACGCCGGTGACAGGTTTGAGAAGGTCTGAAAGAATATCTGCACATTAGTTATCTGACAGCCTCTTTTGGTTTCACTTTTTCTGTGTGTTGCTGGTTTGTCCACACCCCCTGTTCAGGTGTGGATCATGTGACCTTCACCTCCCCCTATTTAGTCTGACTTTACCCATCACTCCTTGCTCTGGATAGCTTCATTTGGTTTTTGGAAGAGCTGGAGTGTGGTTCATGGTGAAGTCCTGTTCGTCCATCATCCATCAGCCTCAGAAGTTAAGTATTCTCCCCACCTTTGTTGTTTACTAGGCCTCAGCGAGGTGGGTTCCAGGCCTGCCCTGAACCGAAGGTAGCTCTCCCGGACAGGTTTTCCGGGGGTAGTGACAATTTCATCCGGTTCAGGGAGTCGTGTAAATTATACTTTAGGTTGCGTCCATACTCTTCTGGGGATGAGTGTCAACGGGTGGGTATGATTATTTCATTGCTAAAAGAGGAGCCTTGGGTCTTATCTATGATGACCCGGATCGGATCTCTCAAGCTGAGACCAAGTTACGGGGTTTGCGGCAGGGAGAACGTTCTGCGGAGACCTATTGCTCAGAATTTAGGAGATGGGCTACGGATACAGAGTGGAACGATTCTGCTCTCCGTAGCCAATTCTGCCAGGGTCTCTCTGAGAGATTGCAGGACGCATTGGCTTTTCATGAAAATCCTGAGTCATTGGAAGCAGCTATGTCTCTTGCTGTACGCCTGAGGGAGAGATCTAGGGGTCCTCACCTTCAGGACGTACTGTCCAATAAGGGTACTGTTTCCTTTGACACTTATGGTGGAGAGACACGGGTGGTTGTGCCTTGTGATGAGCCTATGCAGTTAGGAGGAGCTATTCCTGGAACTATTGGCAAAAGCTTGGGTCATGTGAAAGCAGTCTGCTTTTGTTGTGGCAAGAAGGGTCATTTGGTGAAAATTTGTCTGTTCTTGCAGCATCAAGGTGTAAACAAAAAGAAAAAAACGTTTAATCCTCAAATTACTATGTGTAGTATGGGTGGGGAGCAAGAAAACCTACTTTTGTATTTTACTGGTAGTACCCGTTTTCTCCTGTCTGCCGAGGTGGCGCTAGAGTCCAAAATCGAAGCATTTATCGACAGTGGGGCAGGAGTTAACTTGATTGATGGACAGTTTGTACGCATTCACGTGTTGACTACTAATGCATTAGAGAATAGTATTTCTGTCTTTGCAATTGACTCAGCACCTCTCGCCGAAAAATGCCTGTCGCAGGTAGTGAATGACATTAAGAGTGGGTGAGTTGCATCAGAAATCTATCTCCTGTTATGTGTTGGAGGGTCTGCCTGCTCCGTTGGTGTTGAGCTTACCATGGTTAAGCAAACATAACCCTAACATCGATTGGCAAGCGAGACAGATTCCCGATTGGAGTGATTTTTGCATGGACAACTGTCTTAATGCATCGTTCTCTATGGTTACCACTAAAATTGTACCCTCGTTCATTTCAGAATTTTCTGATGTTTTTTCTGAGAGTGGTAATCAGGAGTTGCCTCCACACCGGGAGTATGACTGTCCCGTCAATCTTATTCCCGGAGCTAAATTACCCAAATCTCGGTTGTATAATCTTTCGGAACCCGAAAGAAAGGCTATGCGAGAATATATCACCAAGAGTTTGGCAAAGGAACATATTAGACCATCCAAGTCCCCAGTAGCTGATGGATTTTTCTTTGTAAAGAAAAAGGATGGTACCCTGGGACCATGTCTGGACTTCCGTGAGCTCAATCGTATTACCGTCCGTAATCCTTACCCCCTTCCTTTGATTCCGGATTTGTTTAGTCAGATTGTCGGTGCCAAGGTGTTCTCTAAATTGGATCTGAGGGGGGCATATAATCTGGTAAGGATCAAGGAGGGGGATGAGGGGAAGACCGCATTTAATACCCCTGAGGGTCATTTTGAAAACCTGGTCATGCCCTTTGGGGTAACCAATGCTCCTGCGGTTTTTCAACACTTTGTCAGTGACATCTTTCATCATCTGGTGGGGAGGTTTGTCGTTGTATACCTTGATGACATACTAATTTATTCACCTAACATGGAGACTCATCAGGATCATGTGAGACAGGTGTTGCAGATCCTAAGAGAGAATACGTTGTATGCTAAGATGGAAATGTGTGTATTTGCTGTACAGGAAGTGCAATTTCTGGGTTACCTGCTCTCATCCTCAGGTTTTCGTATGGATACCGAGAAGGTCCGTGCCGTGTTGGACTGGGATCGACCCGAAAATCTGAAAGTGCTTATGCGGTTTTTGGGGTTTACCAACTACTACCGTAAATTTATCTTGAACTATTCATCGGTGGTTAAACCTTTAACAGACATGACTAGGAAGGGTGCTGATATTTCTATCTGGTCTGATGCGGCATTACAGGCCTTTTCTGCTGTGAAAGAATGTTTTGCATCGGCCCCTATTCTGGTGCAACCGGACTTGTCTCAGCCATTTATTGTTGAGGTTGATGCGTCTGAGGTTGGGGTAGGAGAAATATTGTCGCAGGGTCCTTCACCTAGTAAATGGCATCCATGTGCATTTTTTTCTAAAAAACTCTCTACTGCTGAAAGGAATTATGATGTGGGGAATAGGGAATTGCTGGCCATTAAGTTGGCGTTCGAGGAGTGGCGGCATTGGTTGGAAGGAGCAATTCATCCTATTACGGTAATTACGGATCACAAGAATCTGGCCTACTTGGAGTCGGCTAAGCGACTGAACCCAAGGCAGGCCAGATGGTCATTCTTTTTCACCAGATTTAACTTCATTGTCACTTATCGCCCTGGGGTTAAAAACGTCAAGGCGGATGCTTTGTCACGTAGCTTTCCTGGGGGGGTGAGTCTAATGAGCCTAGTCCCATTTTATCTGAAGGGGTGGTTACATCCGCTATTTATCCTGATCTCAAGGCCAGGGTGTTGGAGGCACAGGAGGATGCTCCGGACTCTTGTCCTCAGGGGAAATTGTGAATTACGTCACAAGGTGTTCGAGGAACATCACTGTACGGTGCTTGCTGGACACCCTGGAAGCAGATCGACTGTCGATCTCATCTCTCGCAGATTCTGGTGGCCGGGGTTGCGTAAGTGTATTGAGGACTATGTTTCAGCCTGTGGTACCTGTGCACGTGCTAAGGTGACACATACTCGGCCTTCCGGATCTCTGCTTCCATTGCCCATCCCATCCAGACCGTGGACCCATTTGTCCATGGATTTTATCACGGATTTACCGAATTCTTCGGGAAAGACTGTGATTCTGGTGGTTGTCGATCGTTTTAGTAAAATGGCACACTTTATTGCATTACCTAGTCTACCCAATGCTAAAACTCTTGAGCAGGTGTTTGTTGACAACATCATGAAACTACATGGCATTCCCTCTGATGTGGTGTTTGATAGAGGGACTCAGTTTGTTTCCAGATTCTGGAGAGCGTTCTGTACTCGTCTGGGTGTACAGTTGTCCTTCTCTTCGGCTTTTCATCCTCAGTCGAATGGACAGACGGAGCGCACTAATCAGAATCTGGAGACTTACTTGAGATGTTTTGTTTCAGAGAATCAGGGACAGTGGTCTTCATTTTTGTTGTTAGCTGAGTTTGCTATAAATAACCGTAGACAGGAATCCACTGATAAGTCGCCGTTTTTTGGGGCATATGGGTTCCATCCACAGTTTGGTACATTTTCTGGTGCTCATAATTCCGGCATTCCTGAGGAGGAACAATTTTCCTCTTCTTTGTCTTCTATTTGGCGGAAAATCCAAAATAACCTGGAAAAGATGGGCAACAGGTATAAGCGTGCGGCTGACAGGAGACGTATGAGTGGTCCGGACCTGAGAGTGGGTGATTCTGTGTGGCTGACTACAAGAAACATTAAACTTAAGGTACCTTTTTGGAAGTTGGGACCAAGTTTTATTGGTCCATGTAAGATCACTGCCATTGTTAACCCTGTAGCCTTCCGCTTGAACTTCCTCAGGCATTGAAAATCCTTAACGTATTTCATAAATCGTTGTTAAAGAAATGTGTTGAACCTGTTGAACCGTCCTCCTTGCCTCCCACTCCTGTCATGGTGGACGGCAATTTAGAATTTCAGATAAGTAGGATTGTGGACTCCCGAGTTCTCCGGAGATCCCTCCAGTATCTCGTTCATTGGAGAGGGTACGGCCCAGAGGAGAGGATGTGGGTTCCAGCGACCGATGTTAATGCTAGCCGTCTGGTGAGAGCATTCTACAGAGCTCATCCTGATAAGGTCGGTCCTGGGTGCCCGGAGGTCACCTGTAGAAGGGGGGGTACTGTCACGCCGGTGACATGTTTGAGAAGGTCTGAAAGAATATCTGCACATTAGTTATCCGACAGCCTCTTTTGGTTTCACTTTGTCTGTGTGTTGCTGGTTTGTCCACACCCCCTGTTCAGGTGTGGATCATGTGACCTTCACCTCCCCCTATTTAGTCTGACTTTACCCATCACTCCTTGCTCTGGATAGCTTAATTTGGTTTTTGGAAGAGCTGGAGTGTGGTTCATGGTGAAGTCCTGTTCATCCATCATCCATCAGCCTCAGAAGTTAAGTGTTCTGCTTGCTGTGTTTTGTATCCCCCCCCACCTTTGTTGTTTACTAGGCCTCAGCGAGACGCTGGTTCCTTCACCAGGGAATGAGCGGGTTGTGTCTGCCCGGTCATTACTATTAGGGCAACTGAGGGCCACCAGGGTTTTCTAGGTTCCTGTGTATGGGCATCTCTACCATCGAGAGGTGCCCATACGGATAGGAGTTAGGGCCAGGAGCAGGGTTTTATAGGTGGTGACCCTTTTCCTTCCCTAGCGGTGAGGCCTAGTGTCTTTTCCCATCCTTCTTGTTGTCCTTTGGTGTTCTCCCCTACAACATCCGTGACATAGTGCCACGCTGTGGCCTCCTCTTGATGCTGATGCTGCCACCTCCATGCTCTGTCATTATGTCACTCTGTGGCCTCCTGATGCTGCTGCTGCCACCTCCTCACTCTGTCATTATGCCACTATGTGGCCCCCTGATGATGCTGCTGCCACCTCCACACTCTGTCATTGTGCCACTATGTGGCACCCTGATGATGCTGCTGCCACCTCCACACTATCTCATTGTGCCACCCTGTGGCCTCCTCCTGATGCTGCTGCTGCCACCTCCATGCTCTGTCATTTTGCCATTCTTTGGTCTCCTCATGCAGCTGTTGACACCTCCACACGCTCATAGTGCCACCCTGTGGCCTCCTCTTGATGCTGCTGCTGCCGCCACCTCCTCCCTCTGTCATTGTGCCACTCTGTGGCCTCCTGATGCTGCTGTTGCCGCCTCCTCACTCTGTTATTGTGCCACTATGTGGCCCCCTGATGATGCTGCTGCCACCTCCACACTCTGTCATTGTGCCACCTTGTGGCCTCCTCCTGATGCTGCTGCTGTCACCTTAACACTCTGTCATTGTGCTACTCTGTGGCCTCCTGATGCTGCTGCCATATCCACACTGTCATTGTGACACCATGTGGCCTCCTCCTGATGCTACTGCCGCCAACTCCACACTCTGTCATTGTGCCACTCTGTGTCCTCCTGATGATGCTGCTGCCACCTCCACACTTTGTCATTTTACCACTCTGTAGCCTCCTCCTGATGCTGCTGCTGCAACCTCCACACTCTGTCATTGTGCCACTCTATGGTCTCCTCCTGCTGCTTCTGCTGCCACCTCCACACTGTCATTAGGCCACCCTGTGGCCTCCTCTTGATGATGCTGTTGCCGCCACCTCCACATTTTGTCATTGTGCCACTCTGTTGCCTACTGATGCTGCCACCACCTCAACACTGTCATTGTTCCACCCTGTGGCCTCCTCCTGATGCTGCTGCTACCACCTTCACACTCTGTCATTGTGCCACTCTGTGGCTTCCTGATGCTGCTGCCACATCCACACTGTCATTGTGCCACCCTGTGCCCTCTTCCTGATGCTGCTGCCACCTCCACACTATGTCATTGTGCCACTCTGTGGCCTCCTGGTGCTGCCACCATCTCCACATTGTCATTGTGCCACCCTGTGGCATCATGCTGATGCTGCTATTGCTGCAACCCCCACACTCTGTCATTGTGCCACTCTGTGGCCTCCTGATGTTGCTGTTGCCACCTCCACAGTATCATTGTGCCACTCTGTGGCCTCCTCCTCCTCCTCATTGGGCCACTTTGTGGTCTCCTCATGCTGCTTCCACCTCACCACTATGTCATAGGGACACTCTATGGACTTCTCATGCTGTTTCCACCCTCCCCACTTCATGACTGGGCCACTATTTTGCCATTCAGCATGACTGACATCATCATTTATTTGAACCTTCTTCTGATCTTTCAGAAGGAAGGAAAATGAGATGCACAACGGATCCTGTCTATGTAGCAGCTGTAAGGCCTGCATGGCATGGTCCCTATTTTGCATCAGAATTGGCTCATGATTTGGTAGAAAAAAGCAGGAGTGGGTACAAAACACAGAAGACATGCAAATATTCCATTCATGTGTCATCTCTGTTTTTGATCCACTCCTGTTTTTTTGGCTTTAGCAATACTGATGGATTACTGACCAAATGCTGATGAGTGAAGGTGGATGCTCCACAGACAGGATTACAATACTTACAATCTATGAGGAAATCAGTAAGTGATATTGCAAAAGGCCTCGCTGGTAAGGTTTGTCTTTTTGCTGATGACACAAAGATATGTAACAGGGTTGATGTTCCTGGAGGGAAACGCCAAATGGAAAAGGATTTAGGAAAACTAGAAGAATGGTCAGAACTCTGGAAACTGAAATTTAATGTGGATAAGTGCAAGATAATGCACCTGGGGCGTAAAAACTCAAGGGCAGAATATAGAATATTTGACACAGTCCTGACCTCAGTATCTGAGGAAAGGGATTTAGGAGTAATTATTTCAGAAGACTTAAAGGTGGGAAGACAATGTAATAGAGCAGCACGAAATGCCAGCAGAATGCTTGGATGTATAGGGAGAGGTATAAGCAGTAGAAAGAGTGAAGTGCTTATGCCGCTGTACAGAACACTGGTGAGACCTCACTTGGAGTATTGTGCGCAGTACTGGAGGCCATATCTCCAGAAGGATATAGATACTCTAGAGAGAGTTCAGAGAAGAGCTACTAAACTAGTACATGGATTGCAGGATAAAACTTACCAGGAAAGGTTAAAGGACCTTAATATGTATAGCTTGGAAGAAAGAAGAGACAGAGGGGATATGATAGAAACTTTTAAATACATAAAGGGAATCAACTCGGTAAAGGAAGAGAGCATATTTAAAAGAAGAAAAACTACCACAAGAGGACACAGTTTTAAATTAGAGGGGCAAAGGTTTAAAAGTAATATAAGGAAGTATTACTTTACTGAGAGAGTAGTGGATGCATGGAATAGCCTTCCTGCAGAAGTGGTAGCTGCAAATACAGTGAAGGGGTTTAAGCATGCATGGGATAGGCATAAGGCCATCCTTCATATAAGATAGGGCCGGGGGCTATCCATAGTATTCAGTATATTGGGCAGACTAGATGGGCCAAATGGTTCTTATCTGCCGACACATTCTATGTTTCTATGTTTCTATGTTTCAGTATAACACAATAAGTAAAAATACCTATTCTGTACAACGGTCCAGCCATCTTCTAAACTTTATAGGGTACACATAAATCTGCATAAGCCAGTCATTCAGCCAAAATCTATATATGCAGAAATACGAAGTGCATTAGTGTGTATTTAGTGCGTATTTAGTTTCTGAGGTATGATCGTGATAAAAGGTCAGAAATCAATTTATAAAATTCTAAGGTGTGCCTAAAAAGACTTATGTTTAGGTCATGCCTAATACTGTGGAATCTGTGTATTAATCTGACTGTGCACAATATTGTATTCCACTGGTAGAAGTTGAAGGTTCAGATTATGGAGGAGTTACACTTTTGATAGTTGGTTGAACATAGAACATGGGTAAGTTGGTATTCTATTAGTGGATGGGCAACCAGTGCAGTGACTGGCACAGGCATCAGAGTGGTTGGACAAAATGATGAGCTGAATGATGCATTCAGAATAGATTGCAAATGGGAAAGTTTAGCAAGGGGAAAACTGATTAACAATGTTATAGTAATCAAGACAAAAGTTGGTAGAAAAGTAAAGGACCAGGCAAGAGTGGACCAAGCGTTCCAGAAGGAAGAGAAAATAATAGATAGTCTGTTAATTAACGGTGCAGTAATATGGTTACTAGTGTTAAGTGAATTGAATCCAAAACAAATTGACTTTGATCTGAATTCCAACAAAGCCAAATTTCCTCAAAGTAAAAAAAAATAAAAAAACACTCACCTCATCAAATTGCTCATGGAGAGGCTGTGGCAACCATCTTGATTGATGAAACTTGAAGAAAAGATTTTGCGCGGGGTGATGTGTGACATCAGTACGTCACTGCATGAGATTTTGTGTGGTTTCTTCATTTAAGATGGCCACGACGGCCTCACCAAGAGCAAATGGATGGGGTATATATTTTTTAAACTCTGATTAACACCTGAAAGACCTCCATTTTAACATCAGATGTTGTGAGCAGCGATAAACGCAGCATCTGAGCGGTTCAATGACGGGGGGACGGCATGATCACCGTTCCCCGGCATTGCACCCACTATTTACAAAGAAATGCAATTCATGAAGAAGTAATTTGTAATGAATTGAATTTCTTTGTGAAATTTGGCGAAGTAGCTACGAGTATATTGAATTTTTCAGAACTTCACACATCATAATGGTTAAAATAGGAATGTTGAATAGCGGGGGATGGAGCTAGCACCAGTGCTGAATGGCTGTGTCTGGCTGAGGCTCCTGCTATCAACCTGCTGTGGGGACAGCAATTTTCAGCAAAACCACTACAAAATGGTCAAATACAGAGGACCTAAACATGGGGATCCTACCCCCCAAGCTAAACCATCTCCAGCCGTGTCAGATACAACAAAATTTCAGAAAAAACAACAAGCAGCCGGACCGACCAAGGATCCCAAGATGGCCGCGGTTCCCTGCTGTACCGCGAGCTCCCACGCTGCAGGCCTTTCTGACTGTGAGGACAAGTCAGGGGAGTCCGGTGAGTCAAAAAACCTCCCGATTTCTCACCGCTTTATTAAGCAAGCCTTGGAAGAGGCTCTGAACCCTATATACTCCAAACTACAGGAGGTGGCCCACGACGTCCAGCAAATAGGCCACAGGGTGGACTCATTAGAAACCGCACAAGCCGCTACCCTAGAGCATAGCGAAGCGGTCACACAATCGCTCTCGCTTTGCCAAGTGCACATAAACCAATTGTATACCTCCCTGGAGGACCAGGAGAACCGGGGCAGACGCAACAACCTCTGGTTTAGGGGGGGTCCCCGAATCAGTCTCAGCCGCAGACATCCCTGCAGCGATTATAAAAATAGTCGCTTCCTTACTTGGGGACTTTGATCCTTCCATGTTTATCATTGAAAGGGCTCACCGAGCGTTACGTCCGCGCCCTAAAGAAAATGACCCACCGAGAGACATTATTAGCCGCTTCCTGAACTTTCAGGACAAAGAAGCGATACTTAAGGCGGCCAGAACAGCACCTTCTATTCTTTTGGACAAGGTCCCCGTCCAGATTTACCAGGACCTATCACCAAGTACCCTCCAGATAAGAAGAATCCTGAGACCCCTCACAACCCTCCGCAAAGAGAGACAGATTCCATACAGATGGACCTTTCCCTTTGGTCTATCATTTTTAGTTTCAGGCAAGAGGTTCCTCATCTCTTCTTTCCTAGACCTCCCTGAAGCATATAACGCGCTGGATATTGCGCCTCTGGATATTCAAGATTGTGACAAAGTGCAGGACATTACCTCCCTACCTTCCCTCCCAGTCCTACAACCATGGGAGCTTTCCACCACAACCAAGAAGCAGAAGTCCAAGAAGAATAAAGACTCCACTACTCCCAAGAAATCCCATACTTCTCAGGATGGACCCTGATTCATGTCCAACCATTTTAGTATCTGGCCCTTTTTGGGCTCTCCATCAATACTTCTAACTTAACCTGATCATACCTCATTCCTCCTTTTGTCAGTTTTAAGGCTGGGATTTCAGCGAATATTATTTATGTCCCTTTATACCCCTCCCTGCTTTACCTTTCCACTCCCCTCTCCCATTGTGTTTATTTTCATCTAAGCCCGTATACTCCCTCTATACCTTCTTCTGTCCTTCTTCCCTCCTCCATTTGATGTTTTGTGGTCGCTAACACTTCCTCCTCCCCACCTAACTGCAGGTTACATGGGAATTACCCATTTTTCCCCCTTTTATATTGTCATTTATTACCATATATTCAATTTTTTTTTATTATGGTACTGATCTTCTCAAAATGTTTATCAGTTATAATTGTTATTACGTTGGGCTCTCTGTATATGTCACAATGCCTCCACTTAGCTCCTCCTTTTGCTATCGATCATTTCAGTTATGGCTGATCTGAACATTGTCTCCTTTAATGTAAAGGGTCTTAGGTCTCCCTCTAAACGTTGCCAAATATTCTCTCTTCTCTGGAAGGAAAAGTGCAATGTTGTCTTTCTACAAGAAACCCATTTCAAAAATAATAATTACCCTAACCTTTCCTACTCCAAATTTTCGATATGGTATCATTGTGGGGCAGACGGGGCCGCCTTGAGGGGGGTCAGTATTGGGTTTCACAGAGACGTTATTTCCGGACGATCTTACAGGTGATCCAGGTGCAGGAGGAAGCAGAGTGGGTGTTATGTGTTTTATCCCACCCTGCCCCTCCTGGGTGAAGTGAGTTTTTACTACAAAAAACTTTTTTTATTCTCATTGCGATTTTAATTAACTACCATTACTGTTTTAAATAAGGTTATTCTGCACGTTTTCATAAACGTTGTGTTTTTAAACAATTGTATCAAAGTTACCACCTAATTAACCATTTGTACCGCAAGTAGGCCATTAGTTTTGAGGCAATTGGCGCCCTATA
Organism: Bufo bufo; assembly: GCF_905171765.1. Taxonomy (NCBI): domain Eukaryota; kingdom Metazoa; phylum Chordata; class Amphibia; order Anura; family Bufonidae; genus Bufo; species Bufo bufo. The sequence continues at coordinate 620,970,831 of NC_053390.1, forward strand.
CAGGTCTTTTTTCTTACGTTTTTTGTCCTATCTTCCCAGATTGACATACCTTATGCAATCCCTCCCAATTAAAATCCCCAAATCCTTTTTTATTACTTTTAATAGAGAAATTTGCAAGTTCATCTGGAAGGGTAGACGCCCTAGAATCTCCTTTAACACTCTTACAAAACCTAAACGGCTGGGAGGTATTGGACTTCCTGACCCAGAAATGTATATGAGAGCTATACACCTAGCCAGAGTAGTAGACTGGATCAGATCCACTCCCCACAAAGTTTGGGTTCACATTGAAAAGGTTTTTCTCCCCTCCTCCCCAAGAGAATTTCTGCTATCAGGTAAACCTCCTCCACCACTACAGAAAGTGCCAAACCCCATGATACAGAGCACACTATCAGTCTGGAATTGGTTTTCTTCATGCAACAATGTGTTAACAACTCCATCTCCCCTCCTCACCCTGAGAGATTTGATTGACCTAGCACCAGCAGCTTTGAAAGAGAGTTGCCCCCTTTCAATCAAACTCCTAGATATTACCCTTCCCGATCTGTTAGATAAGGAAGAATGTCTTAAACCCCTTCAAACACTCACTGAAGACTTGAAGAGTCCTGCAGCTGTTATATAGAGATGGCCCGAATAGTTCGCCGGCGAATAGTTCCCGGCGAACATAGCTTGTTCGCGTTCGCCGCGGCGGGCAAACATATGCGAAGTTCGGTCCGCCCCCTATACATCATCATTGAGTAAACTTTGACCCTGTACCTCACAGTCAGCAGACACATTCCAGCCAATCAGCAGCAGACCCTCCCTCCCAGACCCTCCCACCTCCTGGACAGCATCCATTTTAGATTCATTCGGAATCTGCATTCTCAGTGAGAGGAGGGACAGTGCTGTTGCTGCTGATTCAATAGGGAAAGCGTTAGCTAGGGCAGTGTTCTGTGTCCGCAGACTCATCTGCTGTAAGGACAGCGTCCTGACAGCACCCCAAAAAGCCCTTTATTAGGGCTGGTACATCAGTTTGCTTTTTTTTTTTTTTATATATATACATATATTGCAGTTGCCTGCCCGTGTGTGAGAGGAGGGACAGTGCTGCTGCTGATTCAATAGGGAAAGCGTTAGCTAGGGCAGTGTTCTGTGTCCACAGACTCATCTGCTGTAAGGACAGCATCCTGACAGCACCCCAAAAAGCCCTTTTCAGGGCTGGTACATCAGTCTGCTTTTTTTATTTTATTTTATATATATATATATATATATATATATATATATATATATATATATTGCAGTTGCCTGCCCGTGTGTGAGAGGCTGCAGGCTCAGTCACAGACAGTACTGTGTGCACACCATTCATACAGGGTGTGACAGAAAATACCTCGCAGATAAATAAAAATTCTATTCAATATTTTTCTGTGATCTTATCCCATTTGCAAGCCCGTGTGTGTCAGGCCCACACAGACTGTATTGTGTCCACTGGCTAGTGGCTAGACCTCCACTTATACCATTACAGGGTGTCATTCACTCACAAATACCTTGCAGATAAATAAAAATTATATTTAATATTTTTCTGTGATATAATCACAGTTGCAAGCCCGTGTGTGTCAGGCCCACACAGACTGTATTGTGGCCACTAGCTAGTGGCTAGGCCTCCACTTATACCGTTACAGGGTGTCACTCACTCACAAATACCTCGCAGATAAATAAAAATTCTATTTAATATTTTTCTGTGATATAATCACAGTTGCAAGCCAGTGTGTGTCAGGACCACACAGACTGTACTGTGCCCACTGCCCACCACTTATATAGGGTGGCACAGTACCTTGCACGCATAGTAACACTTATCTAATAAAAAATGACAGGCAGAGGCAGGCGCCGCAGGGGCCGTCGTGTTCGTGGTGCTGTGATTTCCACTGGCCCTGGAATAATGCACAGTGTTCAGAGGCCACGTACCCTGAACCCAAAAAATTCTGAGAAAATAGTTGACTGGCTTACACAGGACACAAAGTCCAGCAAGGGTACCCTGTTATAACATAAGATGACTGAATTTAATAAGAAATGTAGAGGTATACATAATCAAAGGAAGTCTAAATACTGAATCCGAGGTAAGAGGCCAGTGTACAGCCAGGTGCACTGGGTAAGTGGTGGGGAAAAAATCCCTAGCACTAATGCCCTAAACTGGTCCTCAGCCCAGGGACGTCTCCTGATGGTGGGGACGCCCTGTCCACGTGCCTAATCCCAACCTCCTAGCTGTCCCTGGTAAAGTGAACAGTGGAGGGAGATAGGTAAAAAGTGGTACCCGTACAGATAACCAGCACACAATTAGAAAATTGGAAAGGTGTCCCCTGTATACTGCCCTCGTGACAGTTTGCCAGGAGGTACAGGGTCCACTAAGAGGATAAAAATATACAAACAGACACACGCACACAAACATAAATATACCAATAACAATAGATGACCTACTGTAGGTCATCTATTGTTATTGGTATATTTATGTTTGTGTGCGTGTGTCTGTTTGTATATTTTTATCCTCTTAGTGGACCCTGTACCTCCTGGCAAACTGTCACGAGGGCAGTATACAGGGGACACCTTTCCAATTTTCTAATTGTGTGCTGGTTATCTGTACGGGTACCACTTTTTACCTATCTCCCTCCACTGTTCACTTTACCAGGGACAGCTAGGAGGTTGGGATAAGGTACGTGGACAGGGCGTCCCCACCATCAGGAGACGTCCCTGGGCTGAGGACCAGTTTAGGGCATTAGTGCTAGGGATTTTTTCCCCACCACTTACCCAGTGCACCTGGCTGTACACTGGCCTCTTACCTCGGATTCAGTATTTAGACTTCCTTTGATTATGTATACCTCTACATTTCTTATTAAATTCAGTCATCTTATGTTATAACAGGGTACCCTTGCTGGACTTTTTGTTTTCTACATAAATACTCTGTCTTGGTATAATCTTAGTATTTATATTGCTGGACTTTTTACACAGGACACCCAATCTTCAACAGCTTCCGCTAAGAACCTTGACGCACCATCCTCCTCCAGCTCAGCTTTGGTCACCTGCTCTCAAGTTACCACTCTCCCGCCCGCCGCCACCACCACCACTACCACCACAGCCACCACAGCCGCTTCACTTGATCCCTCAGAGGAGTTATTTACACATCATTTGGATGAAATTTGTGATGCACAACCATTATTGCCAGAGGATGGAGATAACAGGGATATGTCTCAGTCAGGCAGCATTACACACATGGACGTACAGTGTGATGATGATGATGTTGTACCCGCTGCTGCTTCCTTTGCTGAGGTGTCAGATACAAGTGAAGTGGTTGATGATGACGATGTGTCCGTGGATGCCACGTGGGTGCCTGCTCGAAGAGAAGAAGAAGAGGGGGAAAGTTCAGAAGGGGAGACAGAGAGAAGGAGGAGACGAGTTGGAAGCAGGGGGAGGTCGTCGCAAGGAGCTAGTGGCACAGTCAGACAGCATGTATCGGCACCCGGGGTCAGCCAGACAGCACGCCAATCAACACATGCTGCTGCCACCACCAGAATGCCGTCATTGCAAAGCTCAGCATTGTGGCATTTTTTTTTGTGTGTCTGCTTCTGACAACAGCGATGCCATTAGCTACAATACCCGGCCACATTGAGAGTAGCCATGCTAGATGGAACAACCGCCATTTTCAGTGACCCCTCCGCAGCGTCTGAGTCGCTGCAGGATTTATTGACCACTGAAGATACTCGGGACTTAGCTGACCGGGACAGTATTAAATCCAAGCGGTGGGAATGATCAAGCAGCCTGAATGGGAATCATCTTCCTCAGAGGGAACGAGATCGCAGAGGCAGAGAGCAGCCTTACGGAAGGGGTCGTATGTCCCGCGTCAGTTAAGGACTCAAATTTTGTCTGTTATGGTTTAATGCATTGCAGTGTTCTCTCATAAGCAAGTGAGGGGAAAAAAAGGGGGAGTCATTACTGACCCCTCTAAGATAAACTCAATACTAGGTGATTACTATAAGAAATGATACCAGGATGTCACTAAGCCAGATCTTACAGATTCCCTCTTGGAAAAGGTTAAACTACCCTGTCTCAATATAGAACAATTACAATGTCTAAATGGAAAGGTTAGTCTCGAGGAACTTCAGTCAGTCATTAAAAAACTAGGGAACACTAAAGCACCTGGCCCGGATGGCTATTCCGGGGAATATTACAAGGCATTGTTAGGCCAGGTATCCCCGGTCCTATTAAAATGGTATAATGACGTACTAATCGGCAGAGCATCCCCAGACAAGGAGAATATCTCTTATATTAAGTTACTACCTAAGCCGGGAAAAGACCCCTTATTACCAGGGTCATCTAGACCAATTTCACTTATAAATGTGGACACTAAAATACTTTCGAAGATCATTGCAGATCGTTTGGCAAACATCTTACCATCACTCATCGGTAAAGAACAGGTGGGGTTTGTGCAGGGCCGTTCAGTGGTAACCAATATCCGTACTGTATTAACGGTGCTGGATAGGGTTCGCCACCAACCACTGCCTGGAGAGGCTCCAACCATGCTCACCTTGGATGCTGAGAAAGCCTTTGATAACGTGAGATGGGCATGGCTGGAGGCAGTATTGGATAGGATGGGATTCACGGGGACTTTTAGGGTTTTCCTTTCACAATTGTACAGGTTCCCTAGGGCACGGATATACACTCCGGGGTTTCTATCCAAACCTTTCCAACTCCAAAAGGGGACACGCCAGGGGTGCCCCCTATCACCCCTTTTGTTTAATCTTTCTATAGAGCCATTAGCGAGGTTTTTATGCCACTCTGATCTATATGAAGGGATAAAGATTGGCACTAGGCAACTAAAGATCGTGCTGTTCGCAGACGATATAATGTTATTTATAGCTAACCCTAAAAAACATGTGGAGCAGATTTTTCATGCACTGAATCACTTCAGATCCTATTCAGGGTATAGATTGAATGTGTCAAAGTGCGAGATGTTGGCCCTATCCCAGAAAGATACAGGGAAATATCAGTTGCCTAAGCACTTGAACATAGCAAAGGCACAAGGGAGCATCAAGTACTTGGGCATAAAAATTGGCAACGACCCACACTCATTATATACCCTGAACTTTCCACCTCTCATTGCCAAGATTGTGCAAGAGTTAGATAGATGGCAGGGGCTACCGTTAAACCTGGTAGGTAGATGTCATTTATTAGAATGATGAGTATGTCCAAACTTCTCTATCCACTCCAGACCATCCCATTTCTTCTTCGTCATGCAGATGTCCAATTGCTGGAAAGCAGGTTCATCTGGCAAGGCAAAAGACCCAGAATTTCACTTGACAAACTTAGAAAGGAGGAGGGAGGTCTGAACTTTTCAGACATTAGAGGCTACAACCTGATGTGCATAAGTAGACACATCCTGGATTGGATCAACGGGACATCTCATTACTCAAACATAGCCTTAGAGCGGGAGTTAGTACGTCCCTGGGACCTGGTGGCTTTGCTTCATGCTAAAAGACCCACTTTACCTGTGGGCATCAAAACTTCTCTAGTAGTAAGGGACACGACGGTAGTCTGGAATACTCTTAGAACTCACTTTCATCTCCCAGATTTCTAAACACCTCCCCTTAAGGGGGAACTCCTCTTTTATACCAGGCAGGGACAATGCATTTTTTAAAGAATGGGCCCTCAAGGGGATAAATAAAATAGGTGACTTGTTTCATGAGACTGAAGGGAGGTGGGCGACTTTGCAAGAATTAAAAAAGAAATTGACACTGGGAAGCTCCTCATTTATGCAATATACTCAAGTTAGAAACTATTGTAGGAGGTTAGCTAGTGACTTGTCAAAGGAGTGGAAACCCAATGATTTTGACTCGTTCCTAAGCATCAAGACAAAGAGATCACTGTCTATGTTACACCAGCTGAGAGATAGGTGGAGAGTTAAAGACCCTAAGGGGATATTCAAAAATTGGGCCAAAAGCTGGAGGTGGCGGAGATTCACTAAACAGTTTGGTCAGGAATCACAGCTATGCGTAAGGCCATAATAAATGAAACATGGAGGGAAACTCACTTGAAAATTTTGCATCAGGCTATATACAGATTCAACTTACCTAGTTCCCTAGCCAGTCCAGGGAGAATAACAGCATGCCCCAAATGTGATACCCCCAAGTCAGATCTGTATCACGGTTTATGGTTATGCACGAAACTGAGTAGGTACTGGGAAGAGATCAGCCAGATGTTAAGTAAGATTAGCAGGATGAGCATTGCAGTCACACCATCGTTGGCAATACTGCACTGTGATGCTGCTAAACATACAGATAAACAAGGTTCAGAGGAGAAGGAAGATGATCTTTCTAAAATACCATTAGTGGGCCATAAACTAATTATGGTTGCAAAAAAATGTCTGCTAAGACTATGGCTATCAATAGAGGTCCCTACTATGGAAATGGTGGTAACACAAATGCGTAACCTTTTTTATTTGGAATGGTTAGAAGCGCTAAAATGTAAAGAGGTGCTAGGACAGCGACTTTTTCAAACATGGAAACTATTTGTCCTGACGTATATTCCACGCACAGAGTACATGAAAATAATAAGCCCATTCAGGCTAACAGCTTGGTATCTAAAAGAGGACCTGAGGGGGGATCTGGGACCATTAAAAGTATCCAGATAATATTCAGTTGTTACTCTCAGATTCACTCAGGGATTGATACACCAATCAGACGCAAATACTTTTAGAAGAGGGGAGGAGAATTCAGTTTTTCTGAAATCCCTAAAGGCAAAGGTCATTTTCTTTTCTTTCTTTTCTCTCACCACTTGTATATGCTGAGGCACCTTTATTGTGATTATGACTCTACTGGAATCTGCTCAGGGCAACAAATCGTGTCAATTGGAGGTGGGGGGGGGGGGGGGGGGAGGGAACCGGGAGGTATATCAGTTTATGGGTAAGGGTGATTTAAGGGGGGGGGGGGGGGGGGGAGAAAAATGAAAAATGAGACTCCAAATGTATTATTTGAACTGTACTTTATTTTGCTCTGATTTATGTATCACAATGCTAAATGGAAGAGAATGTAATGCTTCCAAATTGTATGATATTGTATGGAGACTCACAAAACTTAATAAAGAGATATTAAAAAAAAATAAAAAGAAGTCGCCTCGGTCAAAAAAGTGTTGATTACCTCACCTTCATTAAGATGAATGAGGCATGGATCCCGAAGGGACTGACAGTGGGGGATACGTTTGACTAACAAAGGGCCTGATGACATGCCTTGGCCTCAAAATGGTCCACACGCTGCTGTATTCAATGTCTGCATACCGGATGACTTTTGTGAATTCTCCGCCACCAACTAGGGTTCAAGCCGCAATGTTAAAGTCACCTTTCTGCCTTGAAAACATCAATTTTTCCGGCCGCTGCTACAACAGCGGCTGCAACAATAACATTATTTTTCAGGCATGTGTACATGCCTAATTTTTTGGGCCTCTGGTGCTGCACTGTGGCTGCAAAAGCAAAACAAAAAAAAAAAAGGCACATACAAGTGTCAATTCCCCTTCGTGATCGTTACCTTGTTGTGGTGAAGGGGCTTGCGTATCACAATGAATCGATCATCACCTCTATGAGTGTGTTGGCAATGTTGCCACACCCCAGATGATAAGGCCGTTGCTTCATTATGATCAGACCAAAAGCGATCGGCTGGATAATTTTTCATAGAAAAACCTTAAATTTTTTTATATATTTTTTTTAAGTTGTATGGCTGGGTTTTAAATACATAAAATAAAAAAAATCATAATAAAGTCTCTTAATAGTTTATTAGAAATAATGCAGACAATTTAAAAAATCCCCATCAATTCCAATACAAAGCAAGTACAAAGCTCAGAACTAAATTATTCCAGGATGTCGTAATGGTTCGTTAATTCGACAATGGTTAATCAATTCGACCCACGTCCCGGGATAGGGGACGTAACAGGGATTAAACTGATAGGAATAGTACTAGTTAAGACACCACTCATATAGGGTGTCACAGCACATTGCTCCGTGCACGCGCAGTGCCCCAACTTGGGAGTAAGAGGACCGACCAAGCTGCTTTTTCCATCTCCCAGTTCCTAAAATCAATTCAGTTTGGTGTATCAGAGTTTGGTCTGTCAATGTGAAGGCAGTCGAAGGCACCCGGCCTAAATTTTTTTTCACAAAGGGCAATCCCACCCTGATATGGGACGTAACAGGGATTAAACTAATGAGAATAGTACTACAGAAAATAGCACTCATATCGGGTGTGACAGTAAATTGCACGGCACAGACGCAGTGACCGTGGTGTGGATTCAAACAAAGGGGAGGGAGCCAGCATTTTTTTAACCATCTCCCCGTTCGAAAAATCAATTTAATAAATGGACCCCAGATTGGGGACGTAACAGGGATTAAACTGATGAGAAGAGAGAACTACAGAAAATTACACTCATATCGGGTGGGGCAGTAAATTGCACAGCGCAGACGCAGTGACCGTGGCGTGGATTCAAACAAAGGGGAGTGAGCCAGCATTTTTTTAACCATCTCCCCGTTCAAAAAATCAATTTAATAAATGGACCCCAGATTGGGGACGTAACAGGGATTAAACTGATGAGAAGAGAGAACTACAGAAAATTCCACTCATATTGGGTGGGGCAGTAAATTGCACAGCGCAAACGCAGTGACCGTGGCGTGGATTTAAACAAAGGGGAGTGAGCCAGCATTTTTTTAACCATCTCCCCGTTCGAAAAATCAATTTAATAAATGGACCCCAGATTGGGGACGTAACAGGGATTAAACTGATGAGAAGAGAAAACTACAGAAAATACCACTCATATCGGGTGGGGCAGTAAATTGCACGGCGCAGACGCAGTGACCGTGGCGTGGATTCAAACAAAGGGGAGGGAGCCAGCATTTTTTTAACCATCTCCCCGTTCGAAAAATCTATTTAATAAATGGACCCCAGATTGGGGACGTAACAGGGATTAAACTGATGAGAAGAGAGAACTACAGAAAATACCACTCATATCGCATTGACCGTGTATTCAAACAAAGGGGAGGGAGCCAGCGTTTTTTTAACCATCTCCCCGTTTGAAAAATCAATTCAATTCACCTTTCCGGGACCCTTGGTTTTGTACGTGGCTGGGTGGAGGAAGAAACCTTCAATGACATCAACAGGACATGGCTAGCTTGGTATCCAACCTTGTACAAATGGGGAGTTTGCGGTTGGGCAAATGGACTGTTTGCGGTTGTTTGCGGTGCATTAAAAGGGCAGTTTGGTCTGTCAAGGTCTGTGAAGCGGGCGTAACCCTTACACTACCTGATCGATACAACATCATACCTTATCGTATACACACACTGGATGTTTTAAACCACATTGTTCAAAAAAAAATTGGATTGTTAGGCGATTTAAAATCCAACTCTGCGTCAACTACTTAATTTTCCATGGGAGTTTTGCCATGGATCCCCCTCCGGCATGCCACAGTCCAGGTGTTAATCCCCTTGAAACAACTTTTCCATCACTACTGTGGCTAGAAAGAGTCCCTGTGGGTTTTAAAATTCGCCTGCCTATTGAAGTTTATGGCGGTTCGCCCGGTTCACCCGTTCGCGAACATTTGCAGAAATTCGCGTTCGGCGTTCGTGAACGGAAAAATTTTATGTTCGCGACATCACTACTCTCATATTCCTGCCAAGGTTCCTCAATTCTGAAGTCACCACAATGCTCAAAGAATCCCAGCTACCCCCATTGTCCTCTTGGTTTGACACGATAGTAGGTACGAAACAACCTCCTAAAAAAAATATCTCAACTATATATAGTCATCTAAAATCTCCCTTATCCCTTATTAAACCAGCTATAATTGGTTACTGAGAGAAAGATTTGGGGCGCTTTCTATCTCCTGCAGAAATTTCTACAGGACTTATGACACCCCACAAGATTTCCAGATGCATACGTATTTAAGAAAATGGCTATAAAATTCTGATGAGATGGTATAAGACTCCCGAATCGATCTCTCTCTATTCCTCCAACTGCTCAGGCTTACATTGGAGATGCAAGACCTCTAAGGGTTCTTTTTTCCATATTTGGTGGAAATGTCAACCCATTAACGATTGGTGGCGCACTATGATTAAAAAATGCAACCACATATGCCAATCCACTCTCTCCTGCTCTCCTGACTTAACCCTCCTGAATTTAGGCATCAAGGGTTTGAATAAATGGCGTAAATCCCTATTCCTCATGCTTTTGCCTGCTTCCAGACTACTAATTGCGTCTCATTGGCTCTCTCCTGAGGTTCCTGAGGTGGCGAAATGGATCCAGAGAGTAGACCAGATCTATAGGCTAGAAGAACTCTCTCATTGGGAACTCCAGGTCCACTTTTCTAGCCATTTGGTCTCCCTGGAAACAATATAGAGGATTCCATTGACCCTTCCATATCTTAGGTTAGCTTACCCACCACCACGTACATGTCCGATCATTCTCTCCTTATGGTCATACTCGAGGCTTTGTGGTATATACTACCTTAATCTTGCCCCTTTTGCTATTTTGTTTTGTTTACTTTACAGTTTTCTTTACTGTGAATGATTTCAATGTGTCATCATTACATCATTTATTTGATCTACATTAAGCTCAACTTGATTAATGTGTCCTTTATGTTACTTTAGTTTAATTGTATTCAATTTGATACTGTCTTATCAGTCTCTGGATAGTAATGTACACTTAATAATTGTATCTTATTGTTTACTATTATATGACATATGACTTAAAAAAAAAACAATAAAAAATGTTTATACAAAAAAAGGAATGTTGAATAGCGGAAACAGATATACCATAAGAAAAAGAGAGGTTAAATATTTTACTTAGGTACATTTTAGATTTTTTTATAAATAAAGGCTCAAATAAATTCATTAACATGACATACAATGTGTCACGAAAAAACATTCTTACAATGGCTTAGATAAGTAAAAACATTATAAAGTTATTACCACATAACGTAAGGCAAGTCAGATTTGCAGAATTAGGCTCAGTCAGGAAGGAGAGTAAATGGCCTGGTCTGGAAGTGGTTAAATCAAATAGTGGTTAAATCAAATACTGAAAGAAGAAGGGTGGGAGGGAAGATGATTGATGTTAACATGAGATTAGGGGATCATTTTGTACTTGCAAGTTTTAACTTTGAAATAAGTTCTCAGGTATGCAATTAGGTCTACAGGACAGAGAAGTCCTCAAAAAGGCACTTTGCAAAATATATCAGTTTTATCCAAAATGATATTTAAGCCAAATAGTCAATATTTCCCATTATGCCAAGCAGATATATACAGTATTCATATCGTAGAGTAAACCTACAGATGGGAGATCATGACTCCTTTCAGCTAATCTAGATCCAAAGGAAAGTCTTTAGAGCTAATGTGTGAATCAAACAAGAAATATAGATCTATAGAAAATCTGTTAATAATAAATATTTAAATATAAGACATAATTTATCAGAACTATGGAGGTCATTTACGATTAGATATATGCCGGATGGTGCCTATGCTCATCAAGCACCAATGCATGGGTATTAAGACTAGCTGGCATATGTCTTCAAATGCTAAAAAAGTCACTAGGACAATAATCTAATTGTATTTGCTAATGTGGTGAATATAGCAAAGGCTTTTTAACTCCCAACAAGGGCTTTATAATTCATAGGTCACTGCACCTCACCTTTACTAGGACACTAGAAAACGTTGGGTTGTGCTCCAAAAGATGACAATGCTCAGATGTTTAGCTGTAAACACTCTGCAGTTTCTTCATATCTGCAGGAATCAAGTTCTATCTGATTCTCTCTGCTGAAAGGAATACTGCACAGACTCCTCCAAAGTAATTAAAATATTGGTTTAAAGATTTGACTCACAAAAAATGCTGTCCACACAAAGCAGGCAAAGCAAATATCTATCACAGGTTAAAAAGAAAGAAAAAAAAAAAAGAAAACTCAATGGGTTAGAATTATCAAAAGTGGTGTAAAGAAAAACGGATTCTCCATAGCAACCAATCAGATTCTACCTTTCATTTTCAGAGCTCCTCTTGAAAATGAAAGGTGGAATCTGACTCATTGCTGTGGGTATCTAAACTTAACCAAGGTATTGGCTGGTCTCACAAAATTATATAAATATGGCACCCAATTGTAAATGCCAACAAATTGAATAATGGGAAGACCTTAAAACATACTTTTATTAGTCATATTAAAATAATAGGCCCAAAAGTTTATAACAAAAAAACCTCACTAGGAGATAATATTCTACTGCCACCCAAAGTGATGTGGTGGAGAGTTTTAAAGCAACCAGGAGGTGTGTTCACTGGCTCACTCAGAGGGTGAGTTTAGGAGTCACAGGGATACAGTAAAAGAGGGAGACAGATACTGGGTCTCTTCCCCTAAAAACGTCCCTATGTCCTAGCTGTTCAAACAGCACCCCTCTCTGCCTGTCCCTAGGTGTCCCTTGTAGGCTATCCAGTGACTGCCCAGCTTTGTCGGAAACAAAAGGACCAGTCACACCCTGGGGCAGACAGACAAATACAAAGCAATGAAAGTCCAAACGCATTTCACTGGCTGTGGGCAACTAAACCAGTTTTCCTTTACACCATTTTTGATAAATCTCCCACAATGTCTTCTGATCCGGTTTCACCTTCCCACCTTCTGCAGTGGGTATGCATTTAGCGTCTGGAGAAGATATAGCTCTGAGATTTCTAGTTTTTTATATTTCTATAGTAGACTGTTGCTCATCCAGATTGTAGGGAACTGTGTGTCTCGTGGAAGCACTTTTTTTTTCTGCTTAGAAGTTTGTTAAATTTGTAATAACTATTTGCTGACTATTTCACAATGTCTTCATTTTGTATACTTATTTTATGTACTATGTATATGCTTTATTTATCCATGTATTTAGTTTTCCACTTCTTATAAATTATAAATTTATAAATGTAATGTTTCAAAAAATTATACAGTGACTTAAAAATACATGCTTCAACTTTACCAACGTTTTATGTCTTTTTCTTTTCAATGATATAAATTAATTATTGTAGACGATCAATACTTTTTTTTATAAAATATATAAGGATTCTGCTTTTTATTTGCAGTTTCTTTGAGTTTAAGTTTCTTTTTTTTTCTCTCAAAGGGCATTATCTAAAAATGAAGATAAAAGTTATTCCTTTGGAGTGTAAGAGGTTCTCCCTTCCATCTTTGCACTTTTTTTCACACACCGCAGGTTGCTCAGTGGCATACAGCCCAGCTGGATCTCATCTTTTAATGCTTCTTTTCACCTGTTAATAGCGTGCTGCTGACAGGGCATTTTAAAAAGGTCTTGAACATGAACTGGTCAAATGTTTTATACAAAACCCTTCACCTTTGATGTTATTTGTTTGTTTTCTTTTTTTCTCCCAACCTTTTATAAGATAGAAAAGAACCTGTGAATTAAATGACCTATTGAGCAGCCACCCTATGAAATGGAGAGCACAGCTGAATGATATATGCTTCACGGAGTTCATTGACACTCATTAATTGCTAAAAGGTCACTTTTTTCTTTTATCTTTCTATTTCAAAGAAAGGTAACATTTTCAGTATCACACCCAGAACCTTTCTTGGAAAGAGAAGTTTTTAACTTTTGTATATTATTTAACTATGGGAGGTTGAAGAATATAGCTTTTTTTTTTATTAAAAGTTTCAGAAACATAATTCAAGCAACAAAAAATCTAAAGGATTCCAAAGACAAATTGAAACTCTGATTACTTTAATTAAAAATTAAAACCTCTTGTGATCATACATACATTCTTGGCTTTATTGTTGCTGATTTTTATGAGTAGTATTAATCTTTGTAAAATGTATGATCTTTTTTATAGGCTCTTGTTGAAATTAACAATAAAAAAAACATATAAAAGTGTCAATTACAGATGAGTGAAACTAAATTATCAAAAATGTAAGGAACACTCTATGAAACTCTCATACACAATATTGCATCTAATAAAAGGAAAGACAGGTCTTGCACTAATTTTAATACAATATCAGCTTATCTTGGGAGAAATGAGAAAGAATTATAGTGCAGGGATGTGAAAAATAAACTTTCTTCTTAGTAACTTTCATTGCACTTAAACAGGCAGTCTAAAATGCACAAAAGTTATCAGAGTGGTTCTATCTGGATCACAAATTTGGTGTATGGCTAAAACTTTCTTTTGTCTAAATTTCTATACTACACCTATTGGTTAGCTATTTTTTGTAGCTACATTTTGGTATAAATGATCACATTTTAGGCCATGTCCTTTCTTTCCAAACTATGAATCTTCATAGCAGAGGGCTTTTTTCTTTTTGGTGCATCTTATTGCATCTTACATGAATATGCACCAAAACTTATGGCACATTTATGCTCAATCACATTAGTAAATTTGGGCCTGCTCTGCTTTCTGGGTACCTGTATCAAATAGGGGAGCCAGTGTTGCACAGTATAGTAGGATTCTACAGCATTGACTCTTCTACTGGATGTGGAATCCTAGAAGATAGACCCAGATTCATATAAACAAGCAAGCAGCTTATATCATATGACCAGTCCATGCTGCTGTTTAAAGACAGATTCTGAAAGATAAGTTATTTAGAAAAAAAATATTTTGCACTTTCCTATAGTAGAGAGTGAGGGAGAAAGAGAGAGATATAGAGAGATCACATGGTTTCTGGAAAAAAGATATGCAAATTAGTATATCTAACAGCAGTCATCTGAAATAATTACTTTATCTTTTTGTTAGGAAAGCTTATTTGCATAGCTTTGGGTTTTTGGGAAAAATATTCAAATGAGCTTTTATGACAAAAAGGAAAAGAAAGGTAATTCTTTCTGATGTTTTTCTCAGAAACCGAGGGTAATGTTGTCTAGCCTACAATAGTCATCAAATCACAAATATTAATAAAGAAATAGAAATAGTACCCAGTCAGATGTACTTCCAAGGCCTCTCAACTTAAAAAGCTGATTCTATGTGGTCTGGTCTCATAAGGGGCTTTTGTTCTGCAAGATTGAGTTGTAGATGTGTGGTTAGATTACCGGTAGCTATTTTTCTAGTTATGCTATGTGTCTGTTTAAATGGTTGAGTGATGACTGGAAGGTTATGCTGTTAATGGGTATGCTGCAGCTTTCGTAAATTATTTTTGGAAGGAAAGCTAATTTGCTAATACTTTCCACATGTGGATCTTCAATTGCAAAGTATTTGGGTTTGTTAGGATCCATTTTTTTATTTTAATTTTAATATCAGGATGATTTCTATATTGATAGAATTAATTTGCTAATTTATAATAAGTTAATTTATACATACACCCTGATGCTTCATAGTTCAATTTCCTCTATTTTTTAAACCACTACATTTTTTAAATATATATTTTTCTTATTTTCAAAATAAGAATAACAAAAACAGCAATGTTACAAATATCAAATCACTCTCAGGCCCCTCATTAGGACCACAATGCTTGGCAATAATGGTAAAATGTATAAACATCATACACATCAGTGGACATAAAAATCAGCAGAGGAACAAAGTATACAGAATAGGCCCCCACCCCTGGGAGGCCGACTTGTAAACCAGCTGGGTATCAAATGGTATTAAGATGATAGCACACTACCCTGATGTGCTGGGTGGAGTAGATGTTTTATTTTGGCTTTGTGTGTGTGGAAGCTTCACAACAGGCTATCTAGGATACTACTTTCTATAGATAGCAGAGCTGCAGTTTCATTCAATGTGAAATGCAAGTCCATGAATGTTTTCCATTTATTAATGAACGGCTTGGAGCGGGTGTGTTTGACTTTGTCTCAATCTTTTTTAGTAATATGAAGTGTTTCATTTGCGTTGTGACCTCTGCTAAAGTGGGTAACTCGGGAACTAGTAATTTTTGTAGAATGCAACGTGCCGCCACCAACAAAGCCCCTGACAGTAAAAGCAGGATTTTCCCCTGACCTACTGGTTTAAGAAAAAAACTGGATCAATGGGAAGTGCAATAGTCCAAGTACGTTCAATTCAGTTTACCACCCCCCTCCAAAAGTGTTGAATACCCTGACCTTCCCAAATGCAGTGAAAAATATCTGCCTTCGAAAAAAGGCATTTAGGGCAGTGATCCAATTTATTTGATGTTTTATCTGTATGTAAATGCATAAATAGCTGAGTATATTAGGCGAAAATAGATTTCCCACATTTCTCACAGGGTACTGCCACACTGACTCTCCTCCATCCCTGTAATAGAACCTCAACTGTGCCTGCAGATAGTTTATTTTTCCAGTAGAGGAACAAAGACTTATTCATTCTGTCACTCAGTATCTATCTAATTGATCCATAATAGGCCAATAGGGAGAATTTTGCTTTGGCGTTATCAAGCATTACATCTAGAGGGTTACTGTACGTCTCAGAACCGACATCTATGGTGGTGTGCAAAGTGGATTACCTGTTGGTATGCTACATACTGTTTAGAGGTTAACCCCTATTTCTCCATTACTTTGGAGAAAGTAAAATATCTATGATCTAAACTATGGAGACGATCAGCAAAGCACCTAACCACTGATAGCCTTCACTCCTTAAACATTTTATTCTCACTGCCTAAGGGTAAATTCTGGATGCGAACAAAACTGCATATATTTGGATGACTAAAAAGGGAGGTCATAAACATTCCTGACTTCCTTCCAACCCACAATGGTATCCATAAGAACTATAGAAGACTTAATTGCCAGGTGCAACGCGGAGAACCGTGTGTGGAGTAGATAAGATAGCTGGTACGGACCAGCCAGTTGACTTTCCAAAAAGGGCTGGGAGAAGTGCATGGTCACATTGATCCAGTCCATGAAATGACAAAAAAAGACATGCTAAATTATAGTTTCTAGTGTCTGGCAGATTAACTCCACCAGAGGTTACTGGAGGCATGAATCTATACAGAGCTATGCAGGAACATTTCCCTGCCCACACGAAGAAGGAGAAAGCAGACTGAATGGAGTTCACATCTCTGTGTGTCAAAAGTAGTGGTAAATTCTGAAGAAATTACAACAGCTTTGGAAAGTAAGTCATCTTTATAAGATGACAGCGCTCCAAAAATGACAAGGGGAGATGAAGAGATGGCAGAAATTTACCTGTCAGGACTAGTGTTGAGCGGGAGGTGCCATATTCGATTTTGCGATATTTTGCGAATATTTGATTGAATATTCGTCTTATATTCGTCATTTTTGTATTTATCGCGATTAATCATTCGCATATTGTGATTTTTATAACGATTTTATATGCAATAAATTATAACTTCTAATTGCCTTATAACTTAATAATAAGGCAACTTTCCTATTCTTTAATCTTGGAGATCTAGATTGAACACAAATATAGCGCTATATTCTATGTCTTTATATTAATAAAAGAATCAAGATAGCGAAGTATTCTTTATTTTACATCAACGAAGATAGCGAAGTATTCTACATCAACGAAGATAGCGAAGTATTCTACATCAACGAAGATAGCGAAGTATTCTACATCAACGAAGTATTCTACATCAACGAAGATAGCGAAGTATTCTACATCAACGAAGATAGCGAAGTATTCTACATCAACGAAGTATTCTACATCAACGAAGTATTCTACATCAACGAAGATAGCGAAGTATTCTACATCAACGAAGATAGCGAAGTATTCTACATCAACGAAGATAGCGAAGTATTCTACATCAACGAAGATAGCGAAGTATTCTACATCAACGAAGTATTCTACATCAACGAAGATAGCGAAGTATTCTACATCAACGAAGTATTCTACATCAACGAAGATAGCGAAGTATTCTACATCAACGAAGATAGCGAAGTATTCTACATCAACAAAGTATTCTACATCTTCCTCAATTTAAGTTATTATCGCATTACGCGGTAATGACAACTACGTCATTATCGAGTAAGGCGATTTATCTCCATATGTTTAATGCTCCACAAAACGAATATAGTACTATATCTAAGAATAGTGGATTATAAATGTTGGATTCGCAATGCGGTTAATAATAATAGCAAATATTATCGCATTGCGACTACAAATTAGCACTGCTAGATTCCATATTCGTTAACTTCGTTAATTCTAGCAAGCTGACCCATTCCATTAGAGACCCAGCAGCAGCTTCAAGTTAAAATCGCAATGTGATTAATATAACTTGAATTAATTGCATTGGGATTTCAACTTAGATCTGGTTTACTAAATTACTTTCAATTAGCGAGGATGACGAAGATATTTATTAGTCAAAACTAAATATTCTCCATCTTCGCTAATTCAAGAAAGCCAACCATTGTAAACCAGGTACAAGTTAAAATCGTTATGCGAGTTATTCAAGTTATATTATTCGCATTGCGATTGCAACTTGATTCTCAAATCCAACAGTACATTCTAGCATGGAGGAGTTCCCATGGTGATGGGGACGCTCCATGCGCACGGGAATTAGATAGAAGCGGCAACGGGCACTGACTTGAGCGGGCAGGGAGCAGGGAATCATCTCTTAAAAGTACCGCCTTTTGAAAAGCTAGGGTAACAATAAATTATTATTTTTTTTAAAAGAATATTCGAAATAACGAATATATAGCACTATATAAGCTAGGGTAACAATAAAAAAAAAAAAAAAAGAATATTCGAAATAACGAATATATAGTACTATATTTGAAATATTCGCGAAATAGCGAAGTGCCGATATTCGATAAAAATTTTTGCTATTCGAATATTCGCGCTCAACACTAGTCAGGACCTACTATGTTCAAGCATTCCACTTTCATGTTCGGGAGAGCCCTAGGACCCGGAGTATGTCAGACTCGCAAATAGCAGATCTCTTCATTGTTAGTGTTGAGCACGAATATTTGAATAGCAGCTTTTAATCGCAAATATCGCCAGTTCGAGAATTTGCAAATATTTTGAATATAGTGCTATATATTTGTTATATCGAATATTCAGCATTTTTTTTCCATTTGAAAACATGATTCCTCTCTGCTCCTTGCTTGTTGGCCATTGAGAAGGAAGCAATGTCAAGTTCACAACAGTACTTAGTGCATCAATCAGTAATCTGTAGTCAGACCTGCTAAAACGTGAAGTTGCACGTAGTGCAAAAAAATATTCTAATCACTGCAGATTAGCGCAATAGCAAATATTTTGGAGCCCTTAACTCTATCTGCATATAAAGCTATTGTAATGTTCTGCCGTGCCAACCATTTTTTCCAGTCTCAGGAGAAACTCATGAAACTTCTAGCAGCTTGAAAAATGTAGCCAAAGTGACCCATGCCTGTATTTTGCGTTACAAATTACAGATTTTTCACATTCAATAAAATAATATAGAATTCTCGTAAATTCACGAATATATGACGAATATTCTACAAAATATTAGCGAAATAAAGCAAATTCGAATATAGCCCCTGCCGCTCATCACTATTCGTTGAATTGTTTCATGGAGGCTGACTATTATCGGGTTATTGTGGTGAGATATGTTCTCCAGATCTTTAATCTTTCCCCAGAGTCTCTTGTTTTCCTTAAAAACTTTCTGTAGTTTAACTATAATGGATTCCGTTGCGTCTTGTTCTTGGACCCTCTGGTCTGTAGAATCCAGGTGGGCGCTGTGTTTCTGTAACTCTGAATGGGTGTTTTGCGTGTGGGTAGAAATCAAAGTGGTGAGAGAGTCCTGCAGATCTTGGGAGTGATGCATCACAACTTCCATAGCAAGGCATTTATAAAATATCTTCGGTGAAGTCTGAATTGTCTCCAGATCCTACATGCCGAGGACAGAGGAGGATTGTGAGAAGTGCAGATGGAGCAGCACCATATTTGATACCTTGTCTGCTGCTACCGGGGGCACAGACTGCACTTTTAGACTTGATTTTCTTGCCCATAGAGTACACTAAATGGTCCATACACAACAGGATCCATTATAGGGCACAGTGCAGTCATCAGTTAAGCAGTGTTCAGGCAATATCAGTCAGTTTGGGTTTCAGAGGCTGGGAGCACTCAATGCGCTCCACATTACAGCACCAGAACCACCTAGTTTTTGGTGGCAACCTCAAACTGTTTAATCAGTGCTGTTTCATAATATGATTTTGAATCGATTGCTGTGCTTACATTTCCAAATAACACTTTTCTGGAAAATAAATATGCAAACTAGTCTCCACTCAAAAGGGAAAGGAAAACTGTTTCATAACAGGAATTCAGATCTTTCTGGGTAACTACCGTTTAACAGAGCTTT
The DNA here is from genome assembly GCF_905171765.1 of Bufo bufo. NCBI lineage: Eukaryota > Metazoa > Chordata > Amphibia > Anura > Bufonidae > Bufo > Bufo bufo. Next base: position 620,991,021 of record NC_053390.1, read on the forward strand.
GCTTGGCTGCCTGAGAGTCATTGGTTGGGAAACTATTTCTTCATTTTCATGACTATGAAAATTGTAGATTCACACTGAAGGCATTAAAACTATGAATTAACACATGTGGAATTATATACATAACAAACAAGTGTGAAAAAACTGAAAATATGTCATATTCTAGGTTCTTCAAAGTAGCCACCTTTTGCTTTGATTACTGCTTTGCGCACTCTTGGCATTCTCTTGATGAGCTTCAAGAGGTAGTCCCCTGAAATGGTTTTCACTTCACAGGTGTGCCCTGTCAGGTTTAATAAGTGGGATTTCTTGCCTTATAAATGGCGGTGGGACCATCAGTTGCGTTGAGGAGAAGTCAGGCGGATACACAGCTGATTGTCCTACTGAATAGACTGTTAGAATTTGTATTATGGCAAGAAAAAAGCAGCTAAGTAAAGAAAAACGAGTGGTCATCATTACTTTAAGAAATGAAGGTCAGTCAGTCAGCCGAAAAATTGGGAAAACTTTGAAAGTAAGGGCTATTTGACCATGAAGGAGAGTGATGGGGTGCTGCGCCAGATGACCTGGCCTCCACAGTCACCGGACCTGAACCCAATCGAGATGGTTTGGGGTGAGCTGGACCGCAGAGTGAAGGCAAAAGGGCCAACAAGTGCTAAGCATCTCTGGGAACTCCTTCAAGACTGTTGGAAGACCATTTCAGGGGACTACCTCTTGAAGCTCATCAAGAGAATGCCAAGAGTATGCAAAGCAGTAATCAAAGCAAAAGGTGGCTACTTTGAAGAACCTAGAATATGACATATTTTCAGTTGTTTCACACTTGTTTGTTATGTATATAATTCCACATGTGTTAATTCATAGTTTTGATGCCTTCATAGTCATGAAAATAAAGAAAACTCTTTGAATGAAAAGGTGTGTCCAAACCTTTGGTCTGTACTGTATATATACACTCACCTAAAGAATTATTAGGAACACCTGTTCTATTTCTCATTAATGCAATTATCTAGTCAACCAATCACATGGCAGTTGCTTCAATGCATTTAGGGGTGTGGTCCTGGTCAAGACAATCTCCTGAACTCCAAACTGAATGTCAGAATGGGAAAGAAAGGTGATTTAAGCAATTTTGAGCGTGGCATGGTTGTTGGTGCCAGACGGGCCGGTCTGAGTATTTCACAATCTGCTCAGTTACTGGGATTTTCACGCATAACCATTTCTAGGGTTTACAAAGAATGGTGTGAAAAGGGAAAAACATCCAGTATGCGTCACACTTCTGTGGGCAAAAATGCCTTGTGGATGCTAGAGGTCAGAGGAGAATGGGCCGACTGATTCACACTGATAGAAGAGCAACGTTGACTGAAATAACCACTCATTACAACCGAGGTATGCAGCAAAGCATTTGTGAAGCCACAACATGCACAACCTTGAGGCGGATGGGCTACAACAGCAGTAGACCCCACCGGGTACCACTCATCTCCACTACAAATAGGAAAAAGAGGCTACAATTTGCACAAGCTCACCAAAATTGGACTGTTGAAGACCGGAAAAATGTTGCCTGGTCTGATGAGTCTCGATTTCTGTTGAGACATTCAAATGGTAGAGTCCCAATTTGGCGTAAACAGAATGAGAACATGTATCCATCCTCTGATGGCTACTTCCAGCAGGATAATGCACCATGTCAGAAAGCTCGAATCAATTCAAATTGGTTTCTTGAACATGACAATGAGTTCACTGTACTAAAATGGCCCCCACAGTCACCAGATCTCAACCCAATAGAGCATCTTTGGGATGTGGTGGAACAGGAGCTTTGTGCCCTGGATGTGCATCCCTCAAATCTCCATCAACTGCAAGATGCTACCCTATCAATATTGGCCAACATTTCTAAAGAATGCTATCAGCACCTTGTTGAATCAATGCCACATAGAATTAAGGCAGTTCTGAAGGCAAAAGGGGGTCCAACACCGTATTAGTATTGTGTTCCTAATAATTCTTTAGGTGAATATATATATATATATATATATATATATATATATATATAGTGGATATAAAAAGTCTACACACCGCTGTTAAAATGTCAGGTTTCTGTGATGTAAAAAAAAAAACCTGTGCACAGCCCTCTTCAGATCACCCCACAGATTTTCAATCGTATTCCGATCTGAGTTCTGGCTGGGCCATTCCAAAACTTTAATCTTCTTCAGGTGAAGCCATTCCTTTGTTGATTTAGATGTATGCTTTGGGTTGTTGTCATGCAAAAAGATTCTAGCAGAAGCCTGAAGGTTTTGTGCCAATATTGACTGGTATTGGAACTGTTCATAATTCACTCTAGCTTAACTAAGGCCTAACTTCCAGCTGAAGAAAAACAGCCCCAAAGCATGATGCTGCCACCACCATGCTTCACTGTGGGTATTGTGTTCTTTTGGTGATGTGCAGTGTTGTTTTTGCGCCAAACATATCTTTTGGAATTATGGTCAAAAAGTTCAACCTTTCATCAGACCATAACACCTTTTCCCACATGCTTTTGGGAGACTTCAGAAGTGTTTTTGCAAAATGTAGGCTGACTTGGATGTTTTTCTTCGTAAGAAAAGGCTTTCATCTTGCCACTTTACCCCATAGGCCAGACATATGAAGAATACAGGAGATTGTTGTCACATGTACCACACAGCCAGTACTTGCCAGATATTCCTAGAGCTTCTTTAATGTTGCTGTAGCCTCCCAGACCAGCTTTCTTCTCGTCTTTTCATCAATTTTGGAGGGACGTCCAGTTCTCGGTAATGTCACTGGTGTGCCATATTTTCTCCACTTGATGATGACTGTCTTCACTGTGTTCCATGGTATATATAATTCCTTGGAAATTCTTTTGTACCCTTCTCCTGACTGATGCCTTTTAACAATGAGATCCCTCTGATGTTTTGGAAGCTCTCTGTGGACCATGGCTTTTGCTGTGGGATGCGACTAAGAAAATTTCAGGAAAGACCAACTAGAGCAGCTGAACTTTATTTGGGGTTAATCAGAGGCACTTTAAATGATGGCCGGTGTATGCTGACTCCTATTTAACATGATTTTGAATGTGATTGCTTAATTCTGAACACAGCTATATCCGCAGTTGTAAGAGGGTGTGCACACTTATGCAACCACATTATTTTAGTTTTTTTTTTCTTCCCTCCACTTAAAAGATTTCAGTTTGTTTTTCAATTGAGAGGTACAGTTTATAGGTCACATTAAAGGTGGAAAACGTTCTGAAATGATTTATCTTTGTCTCATTTTTTTACATCACAGAAATCTGACATTTTAACAGGGGTGTGTAGACTTTTTACATCGACTGTATATATATAATTTTAGTATGCCAGAAAACCATTTTAAGTAATTATTTTGCTAGTGTAATTAATTAAACATTTACTGCTGGTAATCATAACACAGCAGCCCTGTCGGGTGATTGACTGCGTCATCATCAATCATTGCTTGGTAGTCAAACGAATAACCATTTAATATGGATAATGAATGTTTCACTTCATTTATGGAAGCTCTTAGACACGTTTTAACAACTTAACCTTGTCTGTAAGCAAAATGCATCAACAAATCAAAGGGCTTTAGGGTAAAATATAGTGGAACAGTAATTATTTCAGTTTAAGTTTAACACCTTTTGAATCAGGTTGCTTTGACAAATCTCTCATGTTCAGCATTTATAAGAATTTGTATAACTCTTCATAAATCATGGAGACAATGTTTATTCCCGTAAGTATATGCTGGCACATTTTATTTCGAAAATTATTTTCTAAACATGCGGAATCTAAAAATCGGCTGATGTAAGACTCAGTGGATTTCTAAAAGTGCAATATAGCAATACGAATACTATGTCATTCTAAAAAAAACAGCCACAAAATAGCATATCATAGATTCTGTCTGTCAAGAAAAATCCCATCATGGGATTCTGTGCATTAATTTTTAAATGCACAGTATAAGAGCTCATTCACACGACCGTATGAATGAGTCTGCATCCGTTACGCAATTTTGAAGAACGGGTGAGGACCCACTTTTTTTCAATGGGGCCGCAAAAGATGTGGACAGCACACAGTGTCTGCAAGCATTGTTCCTTTCCACGGCCCCCGCAAAAATATAGAGCATGTCCTATTTTTGTCTGCAATCGAGGACAAGAATAGGTCTTTCTATGATGGGCCATCCTTTCTGTTAAGTAAATTGTGGAACGCACATGGGGGGCATCTGTGTTTTGCGGACCGCAAAGCACGGTGCAGTCGTGTAAATGTGCCCTAAAGCACAAGGCATTGCTGACAGAAGCATAGAAAAATTAACTAAAATATCCCTAACCCAACACGCAATCTTATTGCCTCCATATGTCTAAAAATCAACATTTTATTGTTAAAGCGGTTGTATGTGTGTGATATATAATATTTTCAGGAATTGGAATGAATGAGAGAGAAGTGTCAGAAAAAGAATCCTTTACAATCATCAGATAAAATAACCACTGGTATTATCTAGTATACCGCCAGTATAGATGAGCAAATTTTTTTAAAATTTGATTCGCCGGTTCGCCAAATTTTTCGGGAACAATTCAGTTCGATTGGAATATATTCACCGCAAATTATGTTAATCACCTCAGCCCCTATAGCTTAAACACCCTGAAAGACCAGGCCACTTTTTACACTTCTGAACTACACTACTTTCACCGTTTATTGCTCGGTCATGCAACTTACCACCCAAATGAATTTTACCTCCTTTTCTTCTCACTAATAGAGCTTTCATTTGGTGGTATTTAATTGCTGCTGACATTTTTACTTTTTTGTTATTAATCGAAATGTAACGATTTTTTTGCAAAAAAATGACATTTTTCACTTTCAGTTGTAAAATTTTGCAAAAAAAACGAGATCCATATATAAATTTTGCTCTAAATTTATTGTTCTACATGTCTTTGATAAAGAAAAAATGTTTGGGTAAAAGTTATAGCGTTTACAAACTATGGTACAAAAATGTGAATTTCCGCTTTTTGAAGCAGCTCTGACTTTCTGAGCACCTGTCATGTTTCCTGAGGTTCTACAATGCCCAGATAGTACAAACACCCCACAAATGACCCCATTTCGGAAAGTAGACACCCTAAGGTATTCGCTGATGGGCATAGTGAGTTCATAAAACTTTTTATTTTTTGTCACAAGTTAGCGGAAAATGATGATTTTTTTTTTTTCTTACAAAGTCTCATATTCCACTAACTTGTGACAAAAAAATAAAAAGTTCTATGAACTCACTATGCCCATCAGCGAATACCTTGGGGTGTCTTCTTTCCAAAATGGGGTCACTTGTGGGGTAGTTATACTGCCCTGGCATTCTAGGGGCCCAAATGTGTGGTAAGGAGTTTGAAATCAAATTCTGAAATAAATGGCCGGTGAAATCCGAAAGGTGCTCTTTGGAATGTGGGTCCCTTTGCCCACCTAGGCTGCAAAAAAGTGTCACACATGTGGTATCTCCGTATTCAGGAGAAGTTGGGGAATGAGTTTTGGGGTGTCATTTTACATATACCCATGCTGGGTGAGATAAATATCTTGGTCAAATGCCAACTTTGTATAAAAAAAAAAAAAAATGGGAAAAGTTGTCTTTTGCCAAGATATTTCTCTCACCCAGCATGGGTATATGTAAAATGACACCCCAAAACACATTGCCCAACTTCTCCTGAATACGGAGATACCAGATGTGTGACAATTTTTTGCAGCCTAGGTGGGCAAAGGGGCCCATATTCCAAAGAGCACCTTTCGGATTTCACTGGTCATTTTTTACAGAATTTGATTTCAAACTCCTTACCACACATTTGGGCCCCTAGAATGCCAGGGCAGTATAACTACCCCACAAGTGACACCATTTTGGAAAGAAGACACCCCAAGGTATTCGCTGATGGGCATAGTGAGTTCATGGAAGTTTTTATTTTTTGTCACAAGTTAGTGGAATATGAGACTTTGTAAGAAAAAAATAAAAAAATAAATCATCATTTTCCACTAACTTGTGACAAAAAATAAAAAATTCTAGGAACTCGCCATGCCCCTCACGGAATACCTTGGGTGTCTTCTTTCCAAAATGGGGTCACTTGTGGGGTTGTTATACTGCCCTGGCATTCTAGGGGCCCAAATGTGTTGTAAGTAGGTAAATGACCTGTGAAATCCGAAAGGTGCTCTTTGGAATGTGGGCCCCTTTGCCCACCTAGGCTGCAAAAAAGTGTCACACATGTGGTATCTCCGTATTAAGGATAAGTTGGGGAATGTGTTTTGGGGTGTCATTTTACATATACCCATGCTGGGTGAGAGAAATATCTTGGCAAAAGACAACTTTTCCCATTTTTTTTATACAAAGTTGGCATTTGACCAAGATATTTATCTCACCCAGCATAGGTATATGTAAAATGACACCCCAAAACACATTCCCCAACTTCTCCTGAATACGGAGATACCACATGTGTGACACTTTTTTGCAGCCTAGGTGGGCAAAGGTGCCCAAATTCCTTTTAGGAGGGCATTTTTAGACATTTGGATACCAGACTTCTTCTCACGCTTTGGGGCCCCTAAAATGCCAGGGCAGTATAAATACCCCACATGTGACCCCATTTTGGAAAGAAGACACCCCAAGGTATTCAATGAGGGGCATGGCGAGTTCATAGAAAAAAAAAATTTGGCACAAGTTAGCGGAATTTGATTTTTTTTGATTTTTTTCTCAAAGTCTCCCTTTCCGCTAACTTGGGACAAAAATTTTAATCTTTCATGGACTCAATATGCCCCTCAGCGAATACCTTGGGGTGTCTTCTTTCCAAAATGGGGTCATTTGTGGGGTGTTTGTACTGCCCTGGCATTTGAGGGTCTCCGCAATCATTACATGTATGGCCAGCATTAGGAGTTTCTGCTATTCTCCTTATATTGAGCATACGGGTAATGAGATTTTTTTTTTCCGTTCAGCCTCTGGGCTGAAAGAAAAAAAATGAACGGCACAGATTTCTTCATTCGCATCGATCAATGTGGATGAAAAAATCTCTGCCAAAAAAAAAAAAAGGAGGGGAAAGGCGTCTGCCAGGACATAGGAGCTCCGCCCAACATCCATACCCACTTAGCTCGTATGCCCTGGCAAACCAGATTTCTCCATTCACATCAATCGATGTGGATGAATAAATCATTGCCGGGATTTTTTATTTTTTTTTATATAGAAAGTGTTTGCCAAAGCATAGGAACACCGCCACCTCCTCAGCTCATATGCCTCGGCAAACGTATCTTTTACTGCAGAGGAGAAATCTCGTCTTGCAGCGCCACATACACCGACTTGCGTGTAATCTGACAGCAGCGCAATGCTTCTGTCAGAATGCACATCAGTGCTGCAGCTAGTCGATCGGTTGTTCCACCTGGAAGGTAAAAAAAAAAAAAAGCCAGGCCGCATAATTTTATTAACTTTGGAAGAGAACATATAAACTTTAACTTTTTGAACTGAACATTAACCTTTTTGCTTACTTTTTTCTCTTTTTTTTTTTTACCTTTATAGAACAAACCTCTCCTTCCCCATGGGTCAATGTGCAAAGCGCAAATCGCCCAAAGATGTGGCGAAGTACGTTATGCACTTTGTCCCATGTGAAAGGAGACGTTTGCAGCAGCTGTGAGTGAATGGGCCCTAATAGCCCTGTGTGCCTGTCCTGGTGAGATGTGATCCCTATGCTAGGTGTACCTGTGTGTGGTACTTCCGGAAACACTCTCCTAAGCATAGGGCAGGGTGGTCAGGACAGTCAGGACAGAAATAGCGGGTGTCACACCTTATTCCACTCCTGCTACAGACACAACATCTTTTTCGGGATGACGGTTGGGTTGAGGTACCAGCAACGACATTGGGGAAATGTCGCTCGTGTAGACGGCTAACTACACTGGTGGATGGGGCCACGGAACCTTCTGGATACAGGAGGTTCTCGATGATCTCTTCCTGGAATTTGAGGAAGGATCGTGTTCTCCCAGCCTTACTGTAGAGAACAAAACTATTATACAGAGCCAATTGAATCAAATATACAGACACCTTCTTATACCAGCGTCTGGTTCTGCGGGAAACTAAATACGAAGACAACATCTGGTCATTGAAGTCCACCCCTCCCATGAGCAAATTATAGTTGTGGACTGAGAGGGGCTTTTCAATGACACGGGTTGCTCGCTCAATTTGGATTGTCGTGTCTGCGTGAATGGAGGAGAGCATGTAAACGTCACGCTTGTCTCTCCATTTCACCGCGAGCAGTTCTTCGTTACACAAGGCAGCCCTCTCCCCCCTTGCAAGACGGGTGGTAACGAGCCGTTGGGGGAAGCACGGTGCCACAGGCGCAAATCCGTTCTAGAAACAAATGCCTAAAGAGGGCCACACTTGTGTAGAAATTGTCCACATAAAGATGGTACCCCTTGCCGAATAAGGGTGACACCAAGTCCCAGACTGTCTTCCCACTGCTCCCCAGGTAGTCAGGCAACCGACCGGCTCCAGGGTCTGATCTTTTCCCTCATAGACACGAAATTTGTGGGTATAGCCTGTGGCCCTTTCACAGAGCTTATACAATTTGACCCCATACCTGGAACGCTTGCTTGGGATGTATTGTTTGAAGCCAAGGCGCCCGGTAAAATGTATTAGGGACTGGTCTATGCAGATGTTTTGCTCGGGGGTATACAAATCTGCAAATTTCTGGTTGAAATGGTCTATGAGGGGCCGAATTTTGTGGAGCCGGTCAAAAGCTGGGTGGCCTCTGGGATGGGAGGTGGTGTTGTCGCTAAAATGCAGAAAAAGCAGGATGGTCTCAAATCGTGTCCTGGACATAGCAGCAGAGAACATGGGCATGTGATGAATTGGGTTCGTGGACCAATATGACTGCAATTCATGCTTTTTAGTTAGACCCATGTTGAGGAGAAGGCCCAGAAAAATTTTAATTTCAGAAACTTGGACTGGTTTCCACCGGAAAGGCTGGGCATAAAAGCTTCCCGGGTTTGCGGTTATAAATTGTGTGGCATACCGGTTTGTTTCTGCCACAACTAAGTCTAAGAGCTCCGCAGTCAAGAACAGCTCAAAAAATCCCAGGGGCGAACCAATATGAGCCGTCTCAACCCGAACTCCAGACTGGGAGGTGAAAGGGGGAACTAATGGTGCGGCTGAAGTTGGTGACTGCCAATCAGGGTTTGCCAGCACCTCAGGGATTCTAGGGGCTCTACGGGCCTGTCTGTGCGGTGGCTGCGACGGGGTAACTACTGCACGTGCCACCATACCAGCTTCAACTGCCCTTCTGGTGCTCGCTACTTCACCATGTTGTACGGCAGTGCTGGTACTAGGTCCAGGAAGGGCTGCGCTGCTGGTGTATGCCTCACCACATGATCCGGCAAAGACAGCCCCACTCTGCTGCTCTTGAAGCGGATCCTGCATAACCTGTGGTCTAGCGACACGGGGCCGGGTACGCCTGGTGCTATCAGGGACCTCAGCCTCCTCGTCCGAACTTTGGGTCAGAGAGCCACTGCTTTCTACAGGTTCATATTCTGACCCGCTAGATTCGTCAGATGAGGGTTTCCATTCCTCATCCGACTGAGTCAGAATCCTGTAGGCCTCTTCAGAAGAATACCCCCTGTTTGACATTTTGGACTACTAAATTTAGGGGTATTCCCTGAGACTACCCAAGAAAAAAGGCAAGCCTGTCTTACAAAGGGGAGGCTAGCGAAGTACCGGAGGCCGCTGCGGTTGATAAAAAATATCAAAACTGATTTTTTTATCGCCGCAGCGCGTGTAAAGTGAATGTGCAGTGATCAAAAAATATATATTTTTTGTCACTGCGGCGGGGCGGGCGTGGGTGAACGCACGTGTGGGCGACCGATCAGGGCTGATCGGGCAAACACTGCGTTTTGGGTGGAGGGCGAGCTAAGGTGACACTAATACAATTATAGATCTGACCGTGATCAGTTTTGATCACTTACAGATACTATAAAAGTACAAATGCTGATTAGCGATACGCTAAACAGCGAATAAGTGACTGCGGTGCGGTGGGCTGGGCGCTAACTCACGCTAAACTACCTAACCAAGGGGCCTAAACTATCTCTAAAACCTAACAGTCAATACCAGTGAAAAAAAAAAAGTGACAGTTTACACTGATCACTTTTTTTCCTTTCACTAGTGATTGACAGGGGCGATCAAAGGGTTAATTGGGGTGCAGGGGGGTGATCTGGGGCTAAAGTGTAGTGTTGGTGCTACTCACAGTTCAGTCTGCTCCTCTGCTGGATCCAACCGACGTAAAGGACCAGCAGAGGAGCAGACAAGCCATATAACAGATCATATTTACTAATATGATCTGTTATATGACTTGTGATTGTTTTTTTTGAAAATAGCCAGCCTGCCAATGATCGTTGCTGGCAGGCTGGTGACGAACTTGTTCTTTAACTTTTGCCGGCCCGCGATGCGCATGCGCGGGCCGGCTCTGACCGAAATCTTGCGTCTCGCAAGATGACGCACGGATGCGTCCAGGAGGAATGAATCAACCACCTTCCGGACGCATCCGTGCGTTAGGTGGTCGGGAGGTGGTTAAAAAACGGCTATTTTCTGGCTCTAGAGAGCCTTTATAGTGGGGTAGAACACTGTGCCTTGTAATAACACGCATAGGGAGTCTGCTTTGGTAGTGAAATAATACTGTGAGTACGTATGACATGCAGATGACAGGCGTCACTCTTAGAATCACTGCACACTTCACTTATAAGGGCAATTACGGGGCCAAAACTGACCAAATAACTCAAGTATGAACTCAGCCTTACAGGTCTATGTTAGCGTCAAGAAGAAGCACATTCATTTTACACCGTCGCCAGCTGATTTCACATAGATGTTTACAGAACCTGTTCTATTAAACACTTATACAAGTAGAGCTCCCTCCCTTAAAAGAATGGAGAGTATGTAAGCAGTAAGTTTGTGTTGACATCACTGATTAACTTGCCCTTCCTCTGATCAGTCAGAACAATAACCCACAAAAACGCATCCTGTCTGTGGATCATACGCCTTCACTCGGTCAGCATTTGCCCAATAATCCATCAGTATTGCTAATGCAAAAAAAAAAAAAAAAAAAGAAAAAAGGAATGAATGTAAAACAGAGATGACACATAAATGAAATATTTGCATGTCTTCTGTGTTTTATAATCACTCCTGTTTTTAGCTACCAAATCATAAGCCAATTCAGTTAGGACCATACAGGCCTTACAGCTACTACACAGACAGGATCCGTTGGGCATCTCATTTTTCCTTCCTTCTGACAAATTAGAAGAAAGGTCAAATAAATCATGATGTCAGCCAGGCCAAAAGGCAAAATAGTGGCACAGTCATAAAGAGGGGAAGGTGGTAACAGCCTAAGAAGTCCACAGAGTTTCCCTATGACATATTGAGAAGATGGAAGCAGCATCAGGATACCACAGAGCAGCAAAGTAACATAGTGTGGAGATGCCAGCAGCAGCAGGAGGATACCGCAGAATGGCAAGGCGAAACAGTATGGAGATGGCAGAAACAGCAGGAGGACACCACAGACTGGCAAGGTGACAGTGTGGATATGGCAGCAGCATCAGGAGACGACAGAGTGGCAAGGTGACATAGTTTGGAGATGACAGCAGCAGGAGAATACCACAGAGTGGCAAGGTGGCATAGTGTGAATAAGGCAGCAGCAGGAGACCACAGAGTGGCCAGGTGAGATAGTGTGAAGATGGCGGCAGCAGCAGGAGGATACCACAGAGTGGCAAGGTGACATGGTGTGGCTATGGCAGCAGAAGCAGGAGGATACCATAGAGTGGCAAGGTGACAGAGTGGATATGGAAGCAGCATCAGGAGAACACAGAATGGCAAGGAAACATAGTATGAAGACGGAAGCAGCAGCAGGAGAATACCACAAAGTAAAAAAGGTGACATAGTATGGAGATCGCAGCAGCAACAGTAGCAGGAGGATACCACAGAGTGGAAAGGTGATATAGTGTGGAGATGGCAGCAGAATAATACCACAGAGTGGCAAGGTGAAATAGTGTGAATATTGCAGCAGCAGGAGGATACCACAGAGTGGAAGGTGATATAGTATAGAGGTGGCAGCAGCAGCAGGAGGATACCATGGAGTAGCAAGGAGACATAGTGTGAATATGGCAGTAGTAGGAGGATACCATAGAGTGGCAAGAGGACATAGTGTGGAGATGGTAGCAGCATTAGGAGAATACCACATAGTGGCAAGGTGACAAAATGTGTACATGGTAGCAACATCAGGAGACCATAGAGTGGCAAGGTGACAAAGCATGGAGATGGCAGCAGCAGCAGGAGTATACCACAGAGTGGCAAGGTGACAGTGTAGATAAGGCAGCAGCAGAAGGGTACTATAGAGTGACAAGGTGACAAAGTGTGTATATGGCAACAGCAGGAGTATACCACAGAGTGGCAAGGCGACAGTGTGGAGATAGCAGCAGGAGAATACCACAGAGTGGCAAGGTGACAGTGTAGATAAGGCAGCAGCAGAAGAAGGGTACTATAGAGTGACAAGGTGACAAAGTGTGTATATGGCAGCAGCAGGAGGATACCACAGAGTGGCAAGTTGACATAGTGTGAATATGGCAGCAGAATGATGATACCATAGAGTGGCAAGGTGATATAATGTTGTTAAGGCAGCAGCGGTAGGATGATACCACAGAGTGGCAAGATGACATAATCTGAATATGGCAGCAGCAGGAGGATACCACAGAGTGGGAAAGTTAGATAGTGTGGAGATGGAAGAATCAGGATGATACCACAGAGTGTCAAGGTAAAATAGTGTGGATATGGTAGCAGCATCAGGAGACCACAGAGTGGCAAGGTGACATAGTGTGGAAACAGAAGCAGAAGAATACCACAGAGTTACAAGGGGGCATAGTGTGGAGATGGCAGCAGCCGAAGGAGTATACAACAGAGTGGCAAGGTGACATTGTGTGGATAAGGCAGCATCAGCAAGAGGATACCACAGAGTCGCAAAGTGACATAGTGTGAATAAGGCAGCCGCAGAAGGATACCACAGAGTGGCAAGGTTACATAGTGTGGAGATGGCAGAAGCAGCAGAAGCATACCACAGAGTGACAAGGTGAAATAGTGTGGATATGGCAGCAGCATCAGGAGACAACAGAGTGGCAAGGTAACATAGTGTGGAGATGGCAGCAGTAGAAGGATTCCATAGAGTGGCAAGGTAACATAATCTGGAGATGGAAGCAGCAGCAGGAGAATACCATATAGTAGAAGCTGACAAAGTGTGTATATGGTAGCAGCATCAGAAGACCACAGAGTGGCAAGGAAACAGTGGAGACTGAAGCAGCAGCAGGAGAATACCACAGAGTGGCAAGGGGACCCAGTGTGGATATGGCAGTAAGAGGAGCATACCACAAAGAGAAAAGATGACATAGTGTGAATATGGCATCAGCATCAGGAGACCACAGAGTGGCAAGGAGACATTGTGTGGAGACAAAAGCAGCAGCAGGAGATTACCACAGAGTTACAAGGGGGCATAGTGTGGATATGGCAGTAGCAGAAGCATACCACAGAGTGGCAAGGTGACAAAGTGTGGATAAGGTAGCAGCAGGAGGAGGATAGCACAGAGAGGCAATGTGAAATAGTGTAAATATGGCAGCAGCAGGAGGATACCACAGAGTAGAAGACATAGTGTGAAGATGGCAACAGCCGAAGGAGGATACGGCAGAGTGGCAAGATGACATTGTGTGGATAAGGCAGCAGCAGCAGGAGGATACCACAGAGTCGCAAAGTGACAGTGTAAATAAGGCAGCAGCAGAAGGACACCACTGAGTGGCAAGGTGAAATAGTGTGGATATGGCAGCAGCATCAGGAGACCACAGAGTGGCAAGGTGACATAGCGTTGAGCAGCAGGAGTATACCACAGAGTGGCAAGGTAACATAGTGTGGAGATGGCAGCAGCAGCAGAAGGATACCACAGAGTGGCAAGGTAACATAGTCTGGAGATGGAAGCAGCAGCAGGAGAATACCATATAGTAGAAGCTGACAGTGTGGATATGGTAGCAGCATTAGAATACCACAGAGTGGCAGGGGGACCCAGTGTGGATATGGCAGTAAGAGGTGCGGACCACAGAGAGAAAAGATGACATAGTGTGGATAAGGCAGCAGCAGAAGGACACCACAGAGAGGCAAGGTAAAATAGTGTGAATATGGCAGCAGCAGCACGATACCACAGAGTGGCAACGTGGCATAGTGTGGATAAGGCAGCAGCAGCAGGAGGATACCACAAAGTGGCCAGGTGACATAGCGTGGAGATGGCAGCAGCAGCAGGAGGACACCACAGAGTGGCAAGGTGACATACTGTGAATAAGGCAGCAGCAGGAGGATACCAAAGAGTGGCAAGGACACATAGTGTGGAGACTGAAGCAGCAGAAGGAGAATACCACAGAGTATAAGGTGACACAATGTGGATAGCACAGCAGCAGGAGGATACCACAGAGTGGAAAGGTGACATAGTGTGGAGATGGAAGCAGCAGGAGAATACCACAGTGTGGCAAGGCAACATAGTGTGGAGATGGAAGCAGCAGCAGGAGGATACCACAGAGGGGCAATGTGACATAGCGTGGAGATCGCAGCAGCAGCAGGAGGACACCACAGAGTGGCAAGGTGACATACTGTGAATAAGGCAGCAGCAGGAGGATACCAAAGAGTGGCAAGGACACATAGTGTGGAGACTGAAGCAGCAGAAGGAGAATACCACAGAGTATAAGGTGACACAATGTGGATAGCACAGCAGCAGGAGGATACCACAGAGTGGAAAGGTGACATAGTGTGGAGATGGAAGCAGCAGGAGAATACCACAGTGTGGCAAGGCAACATAGTGTGGAGATGGAAGCAGCAGCAGGAGGATACCACAGAGGGGCAATGTGACATAGCGTGGAGATCGCAGCAGCAGCAGGAGGACACCACAGAGTGGCAAGGTGACATACTGTGAATAAGGCAGCAGCAGGAGGATACCAAAGAGTGGCAAGGACACATAGTGTGGAGACTGAAGCAGCAGAAGGAGAATACCACAGAGTATAAGGTGACACAATGTGGATAGCACAGCAGCAGGAGGATACCACAGAGTGGAAAGGTGACATAGTGTGGAGATGGAAGCAGCAGGAGAATACCACAGTGTGGCAAGGCAACATAGTGTGGAGATGGAAGCAGCAGCAGGAGGATACCACAGAGGGGCAATGTGACATAGCGTGGAGATCGCAGCAGCAGCAGGAGGACACCACAGAGTGGAAAGGCGACATAGTGTGGGGATGGTAGCAGCATCAGGAGACCACAGAGTGGCAATGAGACATAGTCTCGAGACGGAAGCAGCAGCAGGAGAATACCACATAGTAGAAGGGACGAAGTGTGGATATTGCAACAGCAGGAGAACACCACAGAGTGGCAAGGTAAGAGTGTGGGGATGGCAGCAGCATCAGGAGACCACAGAGTGGCAAGGAGACATAGTCTGGAGATGGAAGCAGCAGCAGGAGAATACCATATAGTAGAAGGTGAGTGACATAGTGTGGATATGGCAGCAGCAGGAGAATACCACAGAGTGGCCAGGTGACATAGTGTGGAGATGGCAGCAGCAGCAGGAGAATACCACAAAGTGGCAAGGTGAAATATTGTGAATATGGCTGCACCAGGATGATCCCACACAGTGGAAGTTGATTAGTGTAGAGATGGCAGCAGCAGCAGCAGCAGGATACCATGGAGTGGCAAGGTGACCTAATCTGAATATGGCAGTAGCAGGAGGATACCACAGAGGGGCAAGGTGACATATTGTGAATATGGCAGTAGCAGTTATATACCACAGAGTGGCAAGGTGACATACTGTGAATATGGCATCAGCAGGAGGATACAACAGAGTGGCAAGGTGACATAGTGTTGATATGGGAGCAGCATTAAGAGACCAAAGAGTGGCAAGATTTCATAGTGTAGAGATGGAAGCAGCAGCAGGAGGATACCACAGAGTGGCAAGGCGACATAGTGTGGATATGGCAGCAGCAGTAGGATATCACAGAGTGGCAAGGTAACATAGTGTGGATATGGTAGCAGCATCAGGAGACCACACAGTGGCATGAAGACATAGTCTGGAGATGGAAGCAGCAGCAGGAGTTTACCATATAGTAGAAGGTGACATAGTGTGGATATGGCAGCAGCAGGAGAATACCACAGAGTGGCAAGGTGAAATATTGTGAATATGGCTGCAGCAGGAGGATACCCCAGAGTGGAAGGTGAAATAGTTGAGATGGCTGCAGCAGCAGGATACCATGGAGTGGCAAGATGACATAATGTGAATATATCAGCAGCAGGAGGGTACCACAGAGTGACAATGTGACAAAGTGTGAATATATCAGCAGGAGGAGGATACCACAGAGTGGCAAGATGACATAGTGTTTAGATGGTCAACAGCAAAAGAATCATAGGTGGCACTGCTGATACGTGTTCACACTGGTGCGTGCCTGCATAAGTCTCTCGATACCTGAAAACAAAAACCAACAAGGTGGTGCACAATCCAAAAGATAAAGTCATTAAATCTTGCAAACTGAGATAAAGAAAAAATAGGCAGCACTCACCAATGGTTCATTTGCTTCTTTATTTCAAGCAGACAAGTGCTTCATGCGGCAAGGTAGCAGTTAGCCAGATTCAAATACCAGTGGCGACGGCCCTTTCGCACACGAGTGATCGTGCTTCCTCAGGCCACTACAGGTGCACGCCCATACGTGCTGACCTCTTATACCCCGGCATCAGGTTGCCATGGTAACCCACAACAACCAGGCACCATGAACACAAGAGATCATTGATAAACATGTTACAACAAAGAGATACAATATTTAAAAAAACGTATTTAAATCATTGCGGTCATTCAGACCAAGCTGACCTATTGCTCCTGTACAAATGATCCACTTTGCTTCTTTTTGCAAAAGGGTGCGGTGTCTGTCTCCTCCCTGAACTGGGTATGGGACAGTCTCTATCCCAGCAAACTGCAGTGCTTTCACATTACCTCCATGTACCTTTCTCACATGGTCAATTAGTCTGGTGCAACCTTTTTCCGTCTTTATAGAGTTAAAGTGTTCCCTGATCCTCAAATAAACATCTGATGGTCTTTCCCACATAGAAGTGGCCACAATCACATCAAAACATATACTACATAAGTACTTCTACAGTTTATGAAACTAGTGATCCTTTTTGTGATGGGACCTATTTTGACAATCTTTTATTGGCAGTTATGTTCACATAGCGAACAACTGCCACATTTATAGTTTTTCTCCCAAAAATCTGCTTCTCACAATCCTATCTTTTATTGTGTGACTGCGTCTATGTGACTAACAGTTTTTCATCCACTATGCCTCTCAGACTCCCATCTTTTTTCAGGATATCCCATTGCTTAAATATTGCTGTGAGTATAGAATTAGCCATTGGGCTTAATTTAAATGAAAATACACATCTCTTTTTGTTGTTATTTGTATTTTCCTGTTACCCATTCCTACCAATCCTTTTTTCCTGCAAATAACTCATCTTGGGACAATTTCTCAACCTCTTTTATGTTCTCATCCAATAAATGTTCAGGTTAGCCTCTCTGCAATAACCGTTCTTTCAAATGCAGTGCTTGTTTTATATATCCTTTATCTTTGCTATTTATGCGCCTCAACCTGATAAATTGCCCATAAGGCACCGATTTTTTGACGGGATATGGGTGGAAACTGTCTTGGTGTAGCAGAGAGTTGGTCGCCGTGGGTTTGCGATAGCCCTCCGTGACCAACTCTCCGCCACAAACCGCGACAGACACATCCAAAAATTCCAAACGTGGACCCCAGAAATTCATCGTGAATTTCATCGCCATACAATTCTCTTAATTGAGGTGCTGTACAAATTCCCTACACATGTTCTCTGTCCCGGACCAAACTATAAAAACATCGTCCACAAACCATAGGAACATAGTGTTTAGATGGTAGCAGCAGCAGGATAATACTATATAGTGGCAAGGAGACGAAAGTTGTACATGGCAGCAACATCAGGAGACCACAGAGTGGCAAGGTGACATAATGTGGAGATAGCAGCAGTAGTAATCCACAGAGTGGCAAGGTGACATACTGTGAATATGACAGCAGTAGGAGGATACCACAGAATGACAAGGTGAAATAATGTGGATACGAGTGCAGCAGCAGGAGAATACCAGAGAGTGGAAAAGTGACACAGTGTGGATATGGAAGAAGCAGGAGGATACCATAGAGTCTCAAGGTGACAGAGTGGACATGGTAGCAGCATCAGGAGACCACAGAGTGGCAAGGAGACATAGTCTGGAGAAGGAAGCAGCAGCAGGAGAATACCATAGAGTAGAAGTTGACATAGTGTGGAGATGGCAGCTGCGACAGGAGAATACCACAGAGTGGCAAGGTGAAATATTGTGATTAAGGCTGCAGCAGGAGGATACCACAGAGTGGAAGGTGATATATTGTGGATAACGCAGCAGCAGGAGGTTACCTCAGAGTTTAAAGGTGACAGTGTGGAGATGGAAGCAGCAGGAGGATTCCACAGTGTGGCAAGGTGACATAGTGTGGAGATGGAAGCAGCAGCAGGAGGATACCAAAGAGTGGCACTGTAACATAGTGTGGATATAGTAGCAGCATCTAGAGACCAAAGAGTGGCAAGAAGACATAGTGTAGACATGGAAGCAGCAGTAGGAGGATACCACAGAGTGGCAAGGTGACAGTGTGGGGATGGCAGCAGTAGGATACCACAGAGTTTCAAGGTAACATAGTGTGGATATGGTAGCAGCTTTAGGAGACCACAGAGTGGCAATGAGACCTAGTCTGGAGACGGAAGCAGCAGCAGGAGAATACCACATAGTTGAAGGTGACAAAGTGTAGATATTGCAACAGCAGGAGAATACCACAGAGTATAAAAGGTAACATAGTGTGGGGATGGCAGCAGCAGTAGGATACCACAGAGTGGTGAGGTAACATAGTGTGGATATGGTAGCAGCATCAGGAGACCACAGAGTGGCAAGGAGACAGTCTGGAGATGGAAGCAGCAGCAGGAGAATACCATATAGTTGAAGCTGACAGAGTGGATATGGCAGCAGCAGGAGAATACCACAGAGTGGCAAGGTGACAGTGTGGAGATGGCAGCTGCGACAGGAGAATAACACAGAGTGGCAAGGTGAAATATTGTGATTATGGCTGCAGCAGGAGGATACCACAGAGTGGAAGGTGATATAGTCTAGAGATGGAAGCAGCAGCAGGATACCATGGAGTGGCAAGGTGACATAATGTGAATATGGCAGTAGCAGGAGGATACAACAGAGTGGCAAGATGACAAAGTGTGTAGATAGTAGCAGCAGCAGGAGAATACCATATAGTGGCAAGGAGACGAAAGGTGTACATGGCAGCAACATCAGGAGAACACAGAGTGGCAAGGTGGCATAGTGTGGAGATGGCAGCAGCAGCAGGAGTAAACCACAGAGTGGCAAGGTGACATACTGTGAATATGACAGCAGTAGGAGGATACCAGAGAGTGACAAGGTGACACAGTGTGGATACGGCAGCAGGAGAATACCACAGAGTGGCAAAGTGACACAGTGTGGATATGGGAGCAGCAGGAGGATACCATAGAGTGGCAAGGTGACATAGAGTGGACATGGTAGCAGCATCAGGAGACTAAAGAATGGCAAGGAAAACAACATTGCTTACCGGTAATAGTTTTTCTCGATACCCATCACGGCACCCTGTGCGACTCAGGACCTCCCATCAGGACAGGAAACCTGAGAAGATAAAAGGACACACTTCCACCTAACACCAGTGGAAGAAATAAATTGTTCTCCGGAGAGAAGTGATAAGGGATTAAAGACCCCCTTTTTTTATATATATATTACTTCATATAGACCTGGCAAATGCTATATATCTGTATATGGGGAGGGAACTATCGGGTGCCGTCATGGGTATCGAGAAAAACGATTACTGGTAAGCAATGTTGTTCTCCCCTCACCCATGACAGCACCCTGTGCGAGATAGACTATAAGTAGAATCTAGGGGGGGGGGGGGGGCACAGCCTGAAGGACCTTCTCCCCAAATGAGGCATCAGAATGGAGCTGCAACCTATAATGTTTGAGAAAGGTATGGGGGGGAACTCCAGGTAGCCGCCCTACAAATCTGAGCTAAAGACACATCAGCTCTTTCAGCCCACGAAGTAGACACTGCCCTAGTAGAATGGGCCCTGAAACCTGAAGGAGGCGAAAGACCCAAGGAGATATAAGCCTTAGCTATGGCCTTATTCACCCATCTGGCAATAACCCCGCAGGATGCTTTTTCCCCCCTATTCCCACCTAAATACTGGACAAGAAGGTTCTCGTCTTTTCTCCAAGGAGCCGTAACATCAAGGTAGACTAACAAGCATCTCTTAACATCCAAGCAGTGAAACCTTTCTTCCGTGCTATTGGAGGGGTTAGGAAAAAAGGAAGGCAACACAATGTCCTGGCTCCTGTGAAAATCCGAGACAACCTTGGGAAGGAAGGAAGGCAGAGGCCTGATTACTACTTGATTGTCCTGGATGACAGTATAAGGTGGATATGCAGAGAAGGCCTGGATCTCCGATCCTCCTAGCAGAGGTAATAGCCAGGAGGAAAGCCATTTTAATGGACAGGATGTCAATTGGGATCTCTAACAAAGGCTCAAATGGTTTATCGGTTAGGGCCGTCAAGACCTTGTTCAGGTCCCATGGAGGGGAAAGAGGTCTTACAGAAGGATGGATTCTGGCGGCGGCAGAAAGGAAACATCTGACCCAAGGGTGAATTGCTAACTGGTAGTCCAAAAAAATAGCTCAAAGCCGACACCTGTACTTTTAAGGTGGAGGCCTTGAGTCCTTGTCTAAACCTGCCTGTAAAAAATCTAAGATCTTAGGGATTTCTGGAGGACTAAATGGATCAGGGCTAGACCCTAGAAAGGAAGAAAAGATATTCCAAACCCTATTATACTTACTGGCTGTTGTAGTTTTTCTACTGCCTAGAAGGGTGGAAACAACCTTGTTAGAAAGTCCTCTCCTCAACCAGATGTCCCTGTCAAACTCCATACTGCCAATTGAAGAACCCCCGGATTGGGATGCCATACGGGCCCCTGGGAAAGGAGATCCTCCCTTGTAGGGATCACCCAGGGGGGGGGCTTCTGGCTAGACTTAACAGGGTAGGAGTACCAGATTCTTTTGGGCCATTTTGGGGCTACCAGGATTATAGAGGCTCCTTCCCTCTGTACTTTCTTCAGTACCTGTGGAATTAGGGAAATAGGCGGGAAGGCATAGCAGAGTTCCTGGCTCCAGTCCTGAGCCAGACTGTCCACCGCTGTAGGATTCTCTGTGTGATTTATGGAGAAGAACCTCTCTGTCTTCCTGTTTTTTCGAGTGGCAAAGAGGTCTATAGTTGGGGCCCCAAACTTTAACACAATCTGGGAAAAAAAACTCTCGTTCAAACTCCACTCTGCCTGACTGAGTTCTACTCGGCTTAAAAAGTCGGCCACAGTGTTCTCTTTCCCCTTCAGATGTATTGCAGATAGGACCAGGTTCCTGTCTTCTGCTATTTTGAAAATCTCCTGGCAGAGGAAGAATAGGGATGGTATCTTTGTTCCGCCCTGATGATTTATATAGGCCACTGTCGTTGAATTGTCCGAGTAAAAGACCAGCTTTCTGTTTGAGACATCTGGAACTGCCACTTTTAAAACTCTTTCCACTGCTTTGAGCTCCTTGTAATTTGACGTGCAGGCCCGGGTTCTTAAGTCCCATCTTCCCTGCCAGTATCTTCCATCTGAATGAGCCCCCCAACCCCACGGACTGGCGTCTGTCGTTATCAGTATGGGCTCTATGAAGGACCAAGGCATTCCTGCCGAAAGGTTCTTCTCGGATGTCCACCACAGGAGAGAATACCTTGCTCTGGAGGAGAGATTAAATTTTTCCTCTAGCGTTTGTGGGAGACCATTCCAATTCTTTAAGATATCTGACTGTAACGGTCTTGTGTGGATCTGAGCAAATGGTACGGCGGGAATTGTAGCCGTCAGGTGCCCCAGTACTGCCATCGCCTTTCTGATGGAACATCGGAAGGAATGGAAAAGGATCCAAACAGGTTTTATTGTTGAAACCACTTTCTTCTGAGGGAGGAATGTCTTCTGAGCCGTGGAATCTAGCTGCATCCCTAAAAAGGTGCAATTTAGAGAATGAGTTAGGAAAGACTTTTCTTGATTGATCTTCCATCCCAGATCCTTCAACAGAGAACACACCAGGACAGATTCCGTCTGTAACTGCTCCCTCGTCTGGGCCATGAACAAAAAAATCGTCCAGATAGGGTACTAATACTATCCTGGACAATCGAAGGAATGCCACCATCTCCGCCACCACCTTGGTGAAAATTCTCGGGGCTTGCGAGACCCCAAACGGGAGGGCCCTGTATTGCAGGTGCAGAAGCTGGCCCTTCACTTGAACTGCTGTTCTCAAATACTTTTGGGAGGAAGAGTGAATTGGGATGTGATAATAAGCATCCTCTAGGTCTATACTTGCCATCCAGCAATCTTTGTATAACAGGTCTATAGTTGTCTTTATTGTTTCCATCCGGAACTTTTTGTATCTCAGGAACTTGTTTAGACGCTTCCGATTTAGAATCATCCGAAAAAACCCATTGGGTTTCTTTACTAGAAAAAGTGGGGAGTAAAACCCCCTGCCCTCCTCTTCCTTGGAACTTGGCAAACTACTCCTTTGTCCAATAACAACTGAACCTCTGCCTCTAAAACTGTGGACTTTAGAGGATCTTTTGGAGTTGGTGTGCGGGTGAAGAAATCTTGGGGATAGGAGAGAAATTCCAATCTGAATCCCTCTGCTATCCCTCCCAAAACCCACTTGTTTTGGGTGACCTTTGAGCAAGCCGGGAGAAAGGAAGAGAGTCTTCCCCCAACCTGGAGACTGGCGTCATTGCTGCTTATCTTTTTTATTATCCTGGGATTTAAAAAGGAAGCAGCTAGTTTTCCTCTGAAACCTATCCCTCTCTTTCCTGTCGTATGGCTTGCCCCTCTGCCTTCTAAAACTCTGCTGGGGTCTACGAAAAAAGGGATTCTTCTGAGGGACAGGAAATCCTCTTTTTTTTGTCAGAGGCCTTCTCCAGGATGTCATCTAAAGATGACCCAAACAACCTATCGCCCTCACATGGAAGGGCACAGAGTCTGGCCTTAGATCCCTGGTCACCCTTCCAGGATCTAAGCCAAATAGCTCTTCTAGCCGCGTTTGTCATAGCAGAGGATCTGACAGAAAAGCGCATCACATCAGTGGATGCATCTGTTAAAAAATCAGCCGCTTTTGAGAAGGTGGGGAGAGAAGCTACGAGCTCTTCTCTAGGCCTTTTTTCTTTAAGGTGTGTCTCTAGCTGGTCAATCCATAGTCTCAGAGACCGGGATACCCAAGTGGCTGCAACAGCCGGTCTGAGACAGGTAGTCGACGTTTCCCAAGCCCGTTTTAGATATACACTCACCTAAAGAATTATTAGGAACACCATAGTAATACAGTGTTGGACCCCCTTTTGCCTTCAGAACTGCCTTAATTCTACGTGGCATTGATTCAACAAGGTGCTGATAGCATTCTTTAGAAATGTTGGCCCATATTGATAGGATAGCATCTTGCAGTTGATGGAGATTTGAGGGATGCACATCCAGGGCACAAAGCTCCCGTTCCACCACATCCCAAAGATGCTCTATTGGGTTGAGATCTGGTGACTGTGGGGGCCATTTTAGTACAGTGAACTCATTGTCATGTTCAAGAAACCAATTTGAAATGATTTGAGCTTTGTGACATGGTGCATTATCCTGCTGGAAGTAGCCATCAGAGGATGGGTACATGGTGGTCATGAAGGGATGGACATGGTCAGAAACAATGCTCAGGTAGCCCGTGGCATTTAAACGATGCCCAATTGGCACTAAGGGGCCCAAAGTGTGCCCAGAAAACATCCCCCACACCATTACACCACCACCACCAGCCTGCACAGTGGTAACAAGGCATGATGGATACATGTTCTCATTCTGTTTACGCCAAATTCGGACTCTACCATTTGAATGTCTCAACAGAAGTCGAGACTCATCAGACCAGGCAACATTTTTCCAGTCTTCAACAGTCCAATTTTGGTGAGCTCATGCAAATTGTAAACTCTTTTTCCTATTTGTAGTGGAGATGAGTGGTACCCGGTGGGGTCTTCTGCTGTTGTAGCCCATCCGCCTCAAGGTTGTGCGTGTTGTGGCTTCACAAATGCTTTGCTGCATACCTCGGTTGTAACGAGTGGTTATTTCAGTCAACGTTGCTCTTCTATCAGCTTGAATCAGTTGGCCCATTCTCCTCTGACCTCTAGCATCCACAAGGCATTTTTGCCCACAGGACTGCCGCATACTGGATGTTTTTCCCTTTTCACACCATTCTTTGTAAACCCTAGAAATGGTTGTGCGTGAAAATCCCAGTAACTGAGCAGATTGTGAAATTCTCAGACCGGCCCGTCTGGCACCAACAACCATGCCACGCTCAAAATTGCTTAAATCACCTTTCTTTCCCATTCTGACATTCAGTTTGGTGTTCAGGAGATTGTCTTGACCAGGACCACACCCCTAAATGCATTGAAGCAACTGCCATGTGATTGGTTGACTAGATAATTGCATTAATGAGAAATAGAACAGGTGTTCCTAATAATTCTTTAGGTGAGTGTATGTCCGCTTTTTTATCTAACGGGTCAGAAAGACAACCTAGGTCATCAAAGGGAAGGGCAGACTTCTTTGCTATCTTGGCGACTGGCGCATCTACCATAGGGGCCCTATCCCAGCTTGAGGACACCTTTTCTTCATAAGTATATTTCCTTTTCACAGAGGAGGGTATGAAGAATTTTCTGTCAGGATTTTTCCACTCTTTTTAATCGCCTGCATGCTTTCATGCATAGAAAAAACCCTATGCTTCTTAGGGTCTAATGCCTGGAAGGCCTGGTCCGCAACCGATCTGGTCTGCTTAATGTCTTCCAACTGCATAGTTGCTCTGATCGCTTTTAGTAACGGCTGCGTATCCTCAGGGGAAAAGAAGGATTTCCCTGAATATTCGTCGTCCGAGGAGTCCGAACTGCTGGAACATAACTGCCCGGATTCTCTGGCTTCACTGTCGGATGAGTCCATTTCTATACTGTCATACTCTGTGGCTTTATCTGGGGACCTGGCACGGCTTTTACTGAATGCCTTGAAGGATGCCTTGATTATCTATACATGCTGAGCACAAAGGTTTCTGATAGGATGCAGATAGGGTCGTTTTACAATCCGCACACTGTGTTTTGTCTTGAAAGACGACTTTTTGGGTGGCCATGAGATCTAAAATTAATCATATAAAAAACACCTTATTAGTAAACAAAAGGAACGTTCTCACCCATGATGAACTTTCCTTTCCCCGTCCTTAGGACCAGTACCGGACTTGCAGGCCTCAAGGGATCCAGGGGTTCAGCGCGTCCATCTGTAGGTTCCGACATGCTTGTAAGCTGGATCACTACTTCAGCACATGAAAACTGTGCCCCCGCTGGCTGCCTGCACCTGCCGCCGAATTTATAGTTTAAAAGACGCGCCTCGGCCTCCACTTCCGGGTCCTGCGCGCCGGGAGAAGCCCCGCCCCCCCTGACGTCATCAGCCGGCCCTCTGAAGGCCGGCCCCGCGCATGCGCATATGCGCTTGGACGCGCGGGCGCCATCTTGAAACCGGGCATGTCGGCGTGAACAGTGTGGGGAGCCGCCTGAACACGGCCACAGCGGCTCCCCGCAGGACCGGTAGTGAGTGCGGGCGCAGACAGACTTGTGGGGAGCGGCTTCCGGCACCGCCACAGAACTACCGCTCCCAGGGATAGGTCTTCCCACGGCATCGCCACAGACCCCCCCAGCGCTGGTGCTTCTTTAAGAGGTATGTCGTGTGTTATGTCCCCTGGACACTCTGTGTCTCTCAGGTGCCGCTGGCAATGCTGCCAGTATCTGCTCAGCAAGTTACACACACAGGCCGATGTACTACTTAACCAGAGCAAGGTTTATTACTCGGAACATTATGGCATTCTTACATGGAGGAGTCTTATTCCAAACAGCTTCTGTCCTTATCAGATGCAATCCCTTCTCAGCCTCATGTGTCTGCTTCCGGTTCCCCTCACACACTATCTGACTTCCTGGTACAGCTCCTCCTCCCCCATCATGCATCAGGAGAAAGAGGGTAAAGGTCACAGTGATCTATCACAAACATCACACCTCCTTTCCTTCCCAAAAAAAAAAAAAAAAACATAAGAGAACAAATGTTGAACACATAACATAACAAGGCAAGCGAGATCAGTTCAGCAAGTAGTATCTCCAACTCAGTTCTGTGATTTCCGCAGCACTTCATGAGCCCTTTGTCTCTGTTCCCTGACCTCCAATGTGTCCCGTAAGATTTTAGCACTTTGCCAGCGCGGCGTTTGACGTCTTTGACGGGTAGACTTACGCAGAGGCACAGCACCGGGAGGGATAGAGTCAGTCAAAGGTTCTGGAGATGTCAGTGGGCGTCCCACAGACAAATCAGTCTCTGTAACTCCAAGCACATGTCCGGGCTCCTCAGGAATATGGCCACCAACCGGTTCAGGGTTTGGTTGTAAACTTGTGGGATCATGCCAGACACCATGCCATATGTCACCAGCAGAGTTCAGAGTAGACTCTGGTGGGTGGTTAGAAAGAGGGGTCGGTTTTGTCACTAGTGGCCGGCAAATGCGTTTCCTCAATTGTGAAAGGTGTCGCCGAACACAAATGCCTTCCTCCAGGCGGACAAGGTACATTCTTCTGCCAAGAGTTCCATCAATAACGCCAGGAAGCCAAGGAGGCAAAGCTCTGTAATTCCGAGACCATACAAGATCACCGGCACGGAATCCCAGACGGCCCGGCGGAGGAGGCATTGGTGACTGTTCCTGCGGACGAACTAAATCAAGTTTGGTGCGGAGATGCCTGCCAAACATAAGAAAAGCCGGTGACAGCCCAGTAGCAGCGTGTTTTGTGTTACGGTACATGATCAAGAATTCCAGCAGCTTCTCTTCTGACAGTCCAACCTGGTCCAGAGTGGACAGTAAGTGCTTCTTAAATGTCTGCACAAATCGTTCTGCCAGCCCATTTGAAGCTGGATGATAAGGAGCTGTTTTGTAGTGTTGGACGCCCAAGCCACTAAGGAAGGATTGAAACTCATGCGATGTAAATTGAGTTCCATTGTCGGAGACTATGGCTGTTGGCAAGCCATATTGAGCAAAGAGCTTCCTTAAGACTAGAATGGTAGCAGCTGAGGTAATAGAAGGCATTTGAAAAACCTCCGGCCATTTTGAATGCGCATCTACCACGATCAAATACATTTTACCCTGGATGGGGCCAGCAAAATCAAGATGGAGTCTGGACCACGGTTCTGTTGGCCATGGCCAAGGTTGCAGGGTTCCTCTCTTTTGGGGTCGCTGGGCTTGACAGCACCCAGGACATTGAGCAACATAATCTTCAATTGCTGTATCCATTTGTGGCCACCAAACATAGCTCCGGGCTCGCTGCTTCATGCGCACCACACCAGGATGGCCTTCATGCAGTATCCTTAGCATGGTTGATTGCAAGTACTGGGGTACAATCACTCTATTGCCCCATTGTAGGCAACCAGCATTAGTCACAAGCTCACATTTTCTGGCAAAGTACGGACGAAATTCACCTGAAACTCTCTCTGGCCATCCAGTCTGAACATAAGAGAATATCTGAGACAGGAAAGGATCTGTGGCTGTATGTCTGGCAATCAGGGAGGTGGACATGCAAGATTGTGGCCTGTGTACTTCCACTACACGTACCTCTCTTAGTGGGTGGTCATCTCTTAGTGGCAATCTGGAAAATGCATCTGCATTTCCATGGGTATCATGGGAGCGGTATCTGATAGAATAAGCATAAGCTCCTAAAAATAAAGCGTACCTTTGTAAGCGAGATGCGGTTGTTGTAGAAATTCCTTTCTGAGGGTTCAGTATTGACAACAGAGGTTTGTGGTCAGTGATAAGTGTGAACTCCCGACCATAGATGTACGCGTGAATTTTTTTTGTGGCCCATACAATGGCCAAAGCTTCCTTGTCAATCTGGGAGTAGTTTTGTTCTGCTGAGGTTAAAGACCTGGAGGCAAAAGAAATGGGGCGCTCCGTGCCATCCGGCATGACATGGGAAAGCACGGCACCCAGTCCATAAGGCGAGCCAGGATGACGGGTTTCTTTAAATCATAGTGGACCAGAACTCGAGAAGACAGAATGAGTTCTTTAGAAAGCCGAAAAGCTTCTTCACATTTGTCTGTCCATATCCATTTAGCTCTTGCATCCAGTAAGCGATGTAATGGGTAGAGCTGGTGTGCTAGGTTCGGCAAGAAACGGTGGTAGTAATTTAGGAGGCCAAGGTAGGACCTGAGCTGGGTGACATTCCGGGGGGTAGGGGCATGGGTAAGGGCTTTAACCTTTTCTTCAGTAGTGTGTAACCCATGTCGGTCCACCGTGTGGGCACAAAACTCCAGTTGAGACTTGAGAAATTCGCATTTTGAAAGATTGACACGCAAACCATACTTTTGGAGTCTCTCTAGCACAGCTTCAACATTCTTTCTGTGTTCTTCATCAGTGGGACCAGTGATGAGCATGTCATCCAGTAGACATTGGGTGAAAGGTATTCCTGCCAGTACCTCATCCATGATCCGCTGCCAGATGGCTGGAGCTGGGGCTATGCCAAAAACCATGCGGTTATACTGGAATAATCCTTTATGAGTGTTAATGGTCAACAGATGGCGTGAATCTGGGTGTACTTGCAGTTGCAGGTAAGCTTGCTTTAAGTCTATTTTTGTAAACTTTTGCCCCCCAGCCAGTGAGCCAAATAAATCTTCAAGTCGAGGCAATGGGTATTGATCCACAAGAAGTTGGTTGTTCAGAGCTACCCTGAAATCACCACAAATCCTAATGTCTCCATTCTTTTTCTTGACAGGCACAATTGGTGATGCCCATTCACATCTATCCACTTTCGTTATGATCTTTTCAGCCAATAGGTGGTCCAGCTCTGCTTCCACTTTTTTTCGCAAGGCAAAAGGTACTGACCTTGCCTTACAAAAACGAGGTGTAGCACCAGGCTTCAAGAGGAGGTGGGCCATCTTTCCTTTTACGGTGCCCAAAGAGTCCTCAAAAACCTCTTTAAAACGTGACTTCAGGGATTCCACCCAATGGTCTACTTTAGAAAGCAATGTACATTGGGCAATGGTAAAAGGAGGCATGCCCAGGGCTTTGATCCAGTCCCTTCCATACAGCGGAGGACCTCCATTCCTTACAACATAAAGGCGTAGACTTTGACTGCGGTTGCCTAATGTAACAAGGGGTTTTACATAACCCAAGGGCTGTAGTAGTTCCTTGCTGTAGGTTTGTAGTGTGAGCTTTGTAGGTTTTAGCGGCAGGGACAGACCCGATGCCTTTAAATCAGTCCATGAAATGACAGACACAGCTGCCCCTGTATCAACATCCATGGAGACAGGACAGCCATTGAGTGTGACATCCACTTTAATCGCAGGAGTACTCCCAGCTACTTGAAACAGTCCAACATGCTGGACACATGTCTCCTCATCAGAGCTAAAACCGTTATTGTCCATATCCACACGGAATGTCTGTTTACGTCTATCTTTTGTGGTAGTGTTCGGGGAGCGAGAGCTGCGGCAAACGCGCCCAATATGACCAGTCTTTCCACAGCGAAAACAAACGACATCCTTGAACTTGCAAGCAGGCGCACTGTGAGTAGTGTTACCACAACGGTAGCAAGTCGGGGTCCCAGAGACAGAAGAATTAGGGTGGCGAGGTTTAAGCTGAGTGGCAGGGGACGGCCGTCTCGAGCGTTGAGTGATAGCGGTGTGGAATATTTCCTCACACTGGCTTGCAGGAGTTGTAGGTGGTGCCTTCAGTAGGGTGGCGTCCCGTGTTGCCAACTCCATGACCGTAGCAAGGTCAGTGGCTTTCGTCAGAGTCAAGTCGGGTTCTGTGAGTAAACGTTTCTGTATGGCTGGGTCGCAGAGTCCCATGACGAACATGTCACGGAGAGCCGTCTGTAGGTAGTCTCCAAACTGACAAGTGGCAGCTAGTTTACGTAAAGCAATGATATATGTCTTTATATCCTCCCCGGCCTTCTGCCTTCTACTGTAGAATTTAAACCGCTCTGCGATTTCTAACGGCTTCGGGTTGTAGTGTGTATGTAGCGTCTGAATTAACTCAGGCAGGGACTTAGAGGCTGGCTTGTCTGGAGAAACAAGGTCTCTGAGGGTTCCATATGCAGCTTGACCCAATGCAGTGAGAAAAACTGCAACTTTCTTTTCAACAGTCACATTATTTGTTTCCATATACTGTTCCAGCCTCTCCACCCAGGAGATCCATGACTCAGCTGCAGGATCAAATGGTTGAATAAACCCTATGAAGGCCATGTGTGCTAAAATCCACAATCCTCGTCGCCACTGTTATGTCCCCTGGACACTCTGTGTCTCTCAGGTGCCGCTGGCAATGCTGCCAGTATCTGCTCAGCAAGTTACACACACAGGCCGATGTACTACTTAACCAGAGCAAGGTTTATTACTCGGAACATTATGGCATTCTTACATGGAGGAGTCTTATTCCAAACAGCTTCTGTCCTTATCAGATGCAATCCCTTCTCAGCCTCATGTGTCTGCTTCCGGTTCCCCTCACACACTATCTGACTTCCTGGTACAGCTCCTCCTCCCCCATCATGCATCAGGAGAAAGAGGGTAAAGGTCACAGTGATCTATCACAAACATCACATCGTGCAGCGCAGCTGCGCTGCTTCTCAGGAACTCCCATCCGGAGGACAGGAAACCTGAACTGGTGTTAGGTGGAGGTGTGTCCTTTTTATCTTCTCAGGTTTCCTGTCCTGATGGGAGGTCCTGAGTCGCACAGGCTGCCGTCATGGGTGAGGGGAAAAATAGTGTGAAGACATTAGCAGCAGCAGGAGAATACTACAGAGTGGAAAGGTGAAATAGTGTGAATATGGCAGCAGCATGAGTATAACACAGAGTGGAAGGTGATATAGTGAAGAGATGGCAGCAGCAGCAGGAGGATACCATTGAGTGGCAAAATGACATAATGTGAATATGGCAGTAGTAGGAGGATACCACAGAGTGGCAAGGTGATGAAAGGTGTACAAGGCAGCTCATATTTGCTGCCAAGAAATAATTACTAGAAGTGCACAAATAGTCCCACAACATGGACAGTGACATACCAGATGTATTATTCGAATTTGCGATCTCCATTCATTTTTGTTTTCAATGCGAAACATCGGCAATATAATTTTCACGTACGCGCAAATGCACTATACAGTATCCAAATGCATTATAAAGAAAGTATATTGGTATATAACACCCCGCTTTAATCTGATTTTTTGGGGGACGACTGGTATATCACACCAGTAGAAATGATTTGTTCCAATAACGCTTGTCCCTCTATATACCTGCAGTATCGCAACAGAACCGCACACAACTGCCGCACAATACAAATGCACTATAATAGACTTTCTAACATAGAAAGTATATTATAACATTGTACAGGGAAGGCAAACCATTAGCATATACATGAAGATAAAACGTAACCTTTAATAATTTTACTATGAGGGTGCATTCACACGTCCGTAAGTGTTTTGCGGATCTGCAAAACATGGACACCGCAATGCGCATTCCGCAATTTGTGGACCGCACACTGTAATAGAAAATGCCTAATCTTGTCTGCAATTGCAGAATTTTTTTGCAGAAACGGAAGCACAGATGCGGAAGTGCGGATCCGCAAATGTGGCTGAGGATCCGCAAATGCAGATGCGGACAGCACATTCCGGCCCCATTGAAAATGAATGGGTCTGCACCCGTTCCGCAAAATTGAGGAACGGATGCGGACCCATTTTGCGGACGTGTGAATGGAAAAGATATCCCTCAAAATGAAAATAAATGAAATTATTAAAGTTAACCAAAAAGCATAGATGTAGTAGGCAATAACAAGTGCTCGGCGGCACTAAATCAGGTGCTCGGCAGCACCAAATCAGAAACCATATGTCCTACCACAATCTGGTGGGTTCCAGTGCACATCGATGAATCCAGGAGGGAAAGCAAAAAAACATCCATCCCTGGGCTGGATGATGATGTGGTATTGAAGGACAGGGTGGGCAAAGAATTGTCCCTGATATTGCCCTACAGAAGGGTGCTATTCTGGCCCTGATAGCCTAACCACAGAGCACCCGCCCTGATAAGAGCGACCCCTTCCGGAACCTTACCCTATATAAAAATGGCCCTAGTAAGCCCCTAGCCCCTAGGCCCCTGACTTTCAGGTGATCACTATATAGATCTATGTGTTTTGGACTCATTATAAAAGTATATTATAAGTATGTCGCACCCCTCTGTGTATCACACATATCGATAGCACACCTATACTAGTGCTTAAAATGACTTTTGTGGCCCTATTAGCTAGCATTTGGTGTCCCTAACAGCCTGTCCCTGCTCCACACAGCAACCTCTCCCTACACTGGCAAAACACCAAATGTAAAATGGCGGCCAGATCAGGTTTATTTATAAGGTAGGGGGTAAGTCCATGTGCTGAAATGTCTTAATTGGCTGTCCTGTACCACCTGATGGATGTGTCATAGGTCAAAGTTCTTCACAATGTAAAAGAATATGGCGGGCGCGAATTTCTCCATATGTTCGCATAATCACGAATACGCAAAGTTTGCCGCGAAGTGACCACCGGGCGAACCACAAGGCCATCTCTAGTTGCTAGTGTTCATGCCCCTGTTCATTTTTGTATGTCACAGGTTGCAAATTACAATAGTTTTGTCGTCCGCACTTTCTTCAAAAAAAATGCCAGACTGCGGAACACCTACCCCTTGGCAAGGGAGATTTCCACAAGGGGGTGCTCCGGGGAACAGTTGCGGGCTTGTTTGGTTTTGCCCGCCTTCTCCCTTTTGCCACTCCACTGCCTCTTCCAGCCTGTTGCGGTGCAGCAGATCCCCCCCCCCCCCCCCTCTGTACTGCTGACCTCCCTCGGCTTTCCACCTTCCCAGTTTGGGTCAGTGACTTCATCATCCACCACCTCACTATGCTCATCCACTTGACTTATGAATGTTTTCTCTTAGGGGTTACTACTCCCCTGTAAAGAAATCTTGGTAATTGTAGTGCACAACTTATTGGTATTTACATACCTATACCCTTTCTATTATAAATAAAGGTATTTTTAAAAGTCACGTTCTTTACGCCATTAAATTCCCTTGTAAATATAGTATAATGTAAAATAACAAAACAAGAGCAACCGAAGGAATATAACCAGTACGGCATCAATCCGCTTATGGTACAGCGTGGTAGCAGTCTATTGTAGAAGCAGAGGGTGGAAGCCATAGATCATGAGATGCACCCTGATGTCGAGTTCTGCTCCTCAGTTCTTTTGAGTCTTTCCAGAAGGAACCTCAGGACATTCTAGGGATTCGCTGAGGCTAGGTAAATTTTTCCATCTGTATACGGTTCTGGTTGGATCCTCCACTCCTGTAAGAGTGCTTCATTCATCATAAGATTTCACCACACATACACTCACCTAAAGAATTATTAGGAGCACCTGTTCTATTTCTCATTAATGCAATTATCTAGTCAACCAATCACATGGCAGTTGCTTCAATGCATTTAGGGGTGTGGTCCTGGTCAAGACAATCTCCTGAAATCCAAACTGAATGTCAGAATGGGAAAGAAAGGTGATTTAAGCAATTTTGAGCGTGGCATGGTTGTTGGTGCCAGACGGGCCGGTCGGAGTATTTCACAATCTGCTCAGTTACTGGGATTTTCACGCACAACCATTTCTACGGTTTACAAAGAATGGTGTGAAAAGGGAAAAACATCCAGTATGTGGCAGTCCTGTGGGCAAAAATGCCTTGTGGATGCTAGAGGTCAGAGGAGAATAGGCCGACTGATTCAAGCACAGAGAAGAGC
The DNA here is from genome assembly GCF_905171765.1 of Bufo bufo. Taxonomy (NCBI): domain Eukaryota; kingdom Metazoa; phylum Chordata; class Amphibia; order Anura; family Bufonidae; genus Bufo; species Bufo bufo. The sequence goes on from NC_053390.1 coordinate 621,025,055, forward strand.
AACGTTGACTGAAATAACCACTCGTTACAACCGAGGTATGCAGCAAAGCATTTGTGAAGCCACAACACGCACAACCTTGAGGCGGATGGGCTACAACAGAAGAAGACCCCACCGGGTACCACTCATCTCCACTACAAATAGGAAAAAGAGGCTACAATTTGCACGAGCTCACCAACATTGGACTGTTGAAGACTGGAAAAATGTTGCCTGATCTGATGAGTCTTGATTTCTGTTGAGACATTCAAATGGTAGAGTCCGAATTTGGCGTAAACAGAATGAGAACATGTATCCATCCTCTGATGGCTACTTCCAGCAGGATAATGCACCATGTCACAAAGCTCGAATCATTTCATATTGGTTTCTTGAACATGACAATGAGTTCACTGTACTAAAATGGCCCCCACAGTCACCAGATCTCAACCCAATAGAGCATCTTTGGGATGTGGTGGAACGGGAGCTTCGAGCCCTGGATGTGCATCCCTCAAATCTCCATCAACTGCAAGATGCTATCCTATCAATATGGGCCAACATTTCTAAAAAAAATGCTATCAGCACCTTGTTGAATCAATGCCATGTAGAATTAAGGCAGTTCTGAAGGCAAAAGGGGGTCCAACACCCCCATATTAGTATGGTGTTCCTAATAATTCTTTAGGTGAGTGTATATGTCCCTCTTTAGAAATAAGCAATTTTAAAGGTTAATCCCAGTGTTTATTTGACGCAGCAGTAATTGGCAGCAAGGTTCTGGGTTGGCGCAATATTGCAGCAGAGAGGTTGGTGTACAGCTTCACCGCATTTTAAGGAGGGGGCAGAGTTTTAAGCTTTCTGCCTGCTGTCATAAAGGCCTCTTTAATATGGAAAAAGTGGATTCTAGCCAATGTGTCTCGGGGTACCTCTCCACCCAGATGTTTTGGCTTGGGGACTCTGTGCGCCCTGTTGATTAACATTAGAAATGAGCAAATCAAAGTTGACGAAGTGGAATTAGATCCGAATTTACTCACGCTTTGTGGTATGGAATCGCATTTTTTCCTAAAATGGCTGCTGCACGTGTTTGGACATAGAGCAAGGAACTCCAGGAACGAGGGATCACCCACAATGCCATGCATGCAGCCAATCAGCAGCCAGCCAGCCCTGTGATTTCACAGCCCTATAAATATCCTCAGCTATCTTGGATTCAGACATTTTCCAGTGTACTTAGTGCAGGGAGAGACATCAGCAGGCACTAGGAACAGTGGTAGAAAAGACTTTAAAACTTTTATTTTGCTGTACAAAAGTTTAGGGAAAGGATAGAGAGGAATAATTCAACAGTATTGAGCAGAACAGAGTTCAGAAGGCAGGGTTACAGCATGGATAATAGGAACAATCCTATTACAGCTTGCTGCACTGACTGTGGATCCAAATTGCCATTATACAGCTCTGTAATTCCAGCAAACCGTTCTTGTTATTGGGGTGCAAGTGCTGTTTGACAGAGATGGCCTTGCGTTTCGCTGCGAACTTTGCTCGTTCGTGGTTCGCCTAACATGCGAACATATGGCGATGTCTGCCGGCGCCATATTCTTTTGCATTCTGCCAAACTTTGACCCATGACACATCCATCAGATGGGACAGGACAGCCAATTGAGACGTTTCAGCACATAGACACTCCCTACCCTATAAACAAACCAGATCTGGCAGCCATTTTACATTCAGTTTTTTCCCCCACTAGCTAATAGGGCCACAAAAGTCCTTTTAAGGACTGGGATAGGTGTGCTATTGATAGGTGTGACATACTGAGGGGTGTGATATACTTATAATATAAGAAGAATGGATTGGTCACTCTTATATGGAAATATAGGAGGTTTTATTTAGTATATATATTAAAATAGGTAAAAATAAAAAATGAATAAAATATACATAAATTTTTTTTGAACTATTCAACACAATATCTTATATCTGTTCTCTATTCAACTGTCATGAATTTATTTGACAGAAATAGTAGCAGTTCTAAGATAAGTACTGATGGTGTCAAATGTCTCTCTCTGCCTCTACCCAGACTGGATAATCTTGGATGTGTGAAGGGCAGATTTGATTAGAGGGATGAATTGGCACAAACAGTATCCATCTGATAACTTGACACAATATCAATTAAGAAGAATAACATAACATCCGATATTTAATTAAAAAATATGAATCAGCCATGCAATGGGCCAATCTCTGGAAAATAAGTCTCTTCTTGTACCTGACAAATATATCCAAGATCTATATTTAAAACAAAAGAAATTCCAACTTTTTTGTGGATGAGTGGTGGATTATTTCAGCTCTCATCAGCTGTTTCTCCCAATGCTTTAGCGTATAGCTAAGGTAACTGAGGAAGGGGAAAGAGTCTCCCCGAAACGGGTCTGGCGTCATACCTTTGGACGAATACCCCATCTTTCATGAAGTGCACTACAAAAGAAAAGAAACGTTTGGATTCAGTGTTAAAATTATTACAACACGTCATCCATCAGCGCTGACAGAGAGAGGCTTGCGATCCTCACATCTAATTCAAATCACCCGCGGAAGACACGTGGGACGCGAACGGCTCCACAGCCGGGACGCCGGCCGATTCAACGGAGCAAGAGCTCGAAATCAAGTCCCGACTCACCCGACGGTGCCAACAGAGGTAAGCCCACAATCAGTGGGTATAACAATCAGAACTACCTTCTTAAACATTATTTGAATGAACCGCTTGTGATCACTGAAGTATCATCCTGTACTGCGGCCACATACTAACATATTACAGCAGTCAGATACAACATAGTATCAGCCTGTGGCGGCCGAAGTGCTCTTTTCTGATACAGACACTGTGACATAAACTAACTGCACTGGTTACCTTAGCTATACGCTAAAGCATTGGGAGAAACAGCTGATGAGAGCTGATATAATCCACCACTCATCCACAAAAAAGTTGGAATTTCTTTTGTTTTAAATATAGATCTTGGATATATTTGTCAGGTACAAGAAGAGACTTATTTTCCAGAGATTGGCCCATTGCATGGCTGATTCATATTTTTTAATTAAATATCGGATGTTATGTTATTCTTATTAATTGATATTGTGTCAAGTTATCAGATGGATACTGTTTGTGCCAATTCATCCCTCTAATCAAATCTGCCCTTCACACATCCAAGATTATCCAGTCTGGGTGGAGGCAGAGAGAGACATTTGACACCATCAGTACTTATCTTAGAACTGCTACTATTTCTGTCAAATAAATTCATAACAGTTGAATAGAGAACAGATATAAAGATATTGTGTTGAATAGTTCAAAAAAAATTTATGTATATTTTATTCATTTTTTGTTTTTACCTATTTTAATATATATACTAAATAAAACATCCTATATTTCCATATAAGAGTGACCAATCCATTCTTCTTATACATTTATCCAAAAATCTTTGAGGGGTGACTCAAATTTTGGATTGGAGCACCTGTCCTGAGGGAAATAGAGGTGAGCGGATCCTTTTTTGTTTTACATACTTATAATATACTTGCCAACATAGAAAGTATATTATAGTGCATTTGGATTGTGCAGCAGTTGTGTGCGGTTATGCTGTGATACTGCAGCTAGATAGAGGGACAAACACTATTGGAATAACTAATTGCAACTGGTGTGATATACCTGTTGATCCCCCCCAAAAAACTGATAGAGGGGTGTGATATACCTTTAATATACTTTCTAACATAGAAAGTATATTATAGTGCATTTGTATAGTGCAGCACGTGTGTGGTTCTGCCAAAATACCGCAGCTAGATAGAGGGACAAACGCTATTGGAATAACTAATTGCATTTGATGTGATATATCTGTTGCCCCCCAAAAAAAAAAACTGATTGGAGGGGTCTGATCAATCTATAATATACTGTAAGGGATTGTCTCTCTTTCAGGGGGTCACACTCACAGACATCTTCACAGACACCAGGATTTAAGGGCCAAAACTGTGTTTTATTGCGGCACGTCCGCGTAAACATAAACAGTTGTACAAAATAAACTCCTGCCCGTCTGGGCTCTACCTAAACACATAGGTTTCCCTGACTCACCTCTAAGTACCGCTTAGTGTCAGTGTCTCAGGCTCCAAGCCTTAGCAGATTCCACTCATCAAGCGTCAGTCCACACAGGGGAGAGATCAGGCTTCGCATAGCCTTGTAGCCCCTCAGTCGTCCTGACTGAGACCACACACAGAGCCTCTGCTCCAGTATCACAGACACTTCTCCCTCCCCAGACTGACCTACTCTGAGGCGCTTTATGCAAGCCTGATTACAGCAGGCCTCACCTGCGATCACCTCAGGTAGAAAGGAAAACCTGTAATGGAAGGGTGTGGACTGGGAACTCACTCTACCAAGTCTAGCCACCAGTCCAAGTAAAATCCAGCCCAACAAATGTATACAGAAATGTCTCAGCAAACTATGCTTTGCTGAGACTACTGCCACTCTTTGGATTTTATCTGTCTCACTCATCTGAGGTACCTGAAGTGGGACAACACACCTTCCAGCACTGTTCACATTACCACATATCCCCCCCCCCCCCTCTTTTTCAGACCGGAGGTCTGGGGATTTTCCCACATCGCACCATGCCCTCTGGAAGATGTGGTCAGTGTCACATATTTCTCTCTATTCTGCCACCCCCAGGCTAGCAGAGCTTGGTATTTCATAAACACTGACTTTCTACCTAGCAGATAGTGTCTAAGGGAGTCCTCCTTCTCCTCTTTGCTGGAGAACTTTTTCTTAGCTTTCTGGCTTGCTCCTTTTCCAGATTTCTTCTTAGGTCCACGACCTCTAACTTCCGCAATCTTTACAGCCGTGTTTTCCATGAGGAGCTCCCGCCTCCTCCTTTTGTTGGAGATCCGGCTGGTCAGTTTTATACCACCCTTTAGCCGCTCTGGTGTCACCTGGTGTTCACACTCGCTTTGTTTCTCTCTTCTATCAACAGATAACACTTCTCTTTTTTCTTTACTCCTCACAGGGTTTAGCTCAGGTTTGGCTTCAGTTTCAGAGTCTTCTGCTTCTTCAGTAGCTCTGCCCACTTCATCAGACTCTTCTTCAGCCTTATCTTTGGTCTGTGGTACATCTGAGAATTTCTCCCACTCCAACTCATCGGTCTTAGCTTCTTCAGCCTTTGAGTCTCCTTTGGAGTCTTCATTCCCTTTGTTGACCTTCTCATCTTTCTCGGACAAGGCATATACTTGCTTTCTTAACCTCTCCTCCTTTTTCTCATCAAGGTTGGAGGTACTGGAGACACCAGGGTCCTCATCAGACTCCTCATCTTCTGGCATTCCCTCCAGAGTGTCACCCAGGATATTGTTCTCCTTTCGGGCAGGCGCTAGGAGAGCCATCTCACAGTAGTAGACAACATCTGTATACTGGCCATCTGTCTCCTCATATTTCTTGCCCAGCAGACCGCTGGCTTTCTGGAAGGCATTGACGGTAGAGGGGACATCTTTGAAGACCCGGTCCCGGCTACTCACTGCCATGAGTCTCTTGACTTCTGCCTCCACATCAGCTTCATCAACTTGTTCAGAAGAAACTTCTTCCATCTTCTCTGCCTCAGCCGGCAGTGCAGTATCACCATCTTCAGGCCCATTCCTAACAGGCTCTGACTTCTTGGCATCTTTCAGAGGATGCTCCTCTTCAGGTTTCTCATTTTTATTTGATTGAGCCAACTTGTCATCTCGAGAAGCTATTGCCTCCAACTCGTCAAGCTTAGTCTTCAACTCATAGACGTTCTTCCCGACGTCATCCTTTGAGCTCATGAGATTCTCCATCTCTGCTCTGGGTCGCTTGCTCAGCCTCTCACATTCACCTCGCTCCTCAAGCGCTTCTTCAAGGGCTCTAACCAAGGAGAGGGCCTTGGTCTCCTTCACCCGAGCATCAGCCTCAGCTCGGTCACGTTTTTCAGCCTATCGGGCCGAGCCGTATTTCTCTATATGAGACATAATTTTCCTCTTGTGGTCCAGGTCCACCATCAGATCATCCAATTCTCGCTGAAGTTTGTTCTTGGTTTTGCGCACAAACATAATGGTAGCGCCCCGCTCTTTGGCCTCCTGTTCCAGCTGCTTCCTGCTTTGCACTGCTGCAGCAGCAGATGTAGGAGTACCACCATTCTCTTTTGGACACCCTGTGGGGGTTCTACCCAGAGTCTCTTTAAGCACATTGTCCATGTCTACCGCAGTTTTCTGTGCTTCTTTGGAGCCTTTACTCTTCACCGGGATATCAGGCAGTAGATCCTTCAGCTCACTCATCTTTCTGATTGTAGCTGTACTGACACGTCTGGTCATCTACCACTGACTGGTTATAGGTCTCAGTCACAAGGCTGACTTCTCCCCACTTAACTCTCGTCATGTCAGGTATAACTATTGTCTGGTCATTACTAGCAACTACTTTAATTTCACAAGACCATGAGCGGGTAGCTGCTTTCTCTGAGTTGCTATCGGCCACGGCACATGCGTCACCTATATTACTTGCGTCATCATTATCAGTTCTGACCTCTAGGGGCACCGATGCGCTAATTCCCACATTGGACACTTCCTCAGCAACCATAGAACCCTTGGGTACTGCATATCCACCTCTGGTACGTGTGGTACACCCTCTGGGCTCACAACATTAACCAGCGTTTTTGTTTCACATATATTTTTACCAGGAGGGGGCACTTTTCTCCTGATCACATCCTGAAAGGGAAAAGGCATGGCATCATCATATACTTCACATGAACTCACATTTTAATTTTTCACTTCAACTACATCACTGTTTTCAATGGTCCTTTCCCTTACACGTTCACTTAAAGGGACAGGTACAAGTTCTGCAGGAGTGTTTGCACTCTCTGCAGAAGTGTCTCATTTACTTCACAACTCCCAAAACAAGGAGAAATCACGGCCCAAAACTACATCATGCGCAAGCTTGTTTGCAACCCCAAACTTATAAGTCCCAGTTCCCACTGGAGTCTCACACTCAGTGAGAGCCACCGGATAATCCCTACTATCCGCATGATTGTTCCGCACATAGTCCCCAGTTACCAAGCTGGCATGTACCAGGCTCATCTGGCACCTTGCGTCCAACAACGCCTGGACTGAACTGCCATTCACCACAATGCTGCACATTTTCGGCGCAGTCTCTAGTCCCAGTGTCTCAACACCTCCTGGTCCAGCATATAGCAACTGCCGCCGGCTCACACAACAGTTCACAGGCTCTGAGGTGCCAGGGCCTCGGTCAGTCACATGCCCAACCTCCAGAGCCGTGCTCACTGTCACGTGGTCTGCTACACCAGCAATTACAGGAATGATCTTACCCATCGTCGCCTCAGGTTCGTCCCTCTCACGTGCGATACGTCCATCTCCACAGTAGACATCCTTTTCCAGGATGTTGGGAACCTCCCATCTTGGATTCCTGGTCATAGGACAACCAGATGCACACCTTCCCACTTGGCGACATCTCCAGCAGCACTCTGTTACCGGACAGCTGCATGCTGTCGAGGTTGGTTGCTCTTAGCAACAGCATTACGGCATCTTCGCACATCCTCTCTAGGACCCTGCACACCTTGGCAGAAAACACTTGAACTCTTGAGAACCGCACTGCTCTCCATCTCACTCTCTTCCCGTCGGTTGCCCTTGGCAACGGCATACACCACCTCTGCATCCAACCGCATCCCGAGAATCTTTAGTTCTTCGCTCCTAGTCATGAGGTCACTGCCCAGTTCCTCCGCACAGCGGTTACCATGGGAAACGCCTTGGGTTAGGACGTCTCTTGGTTTGTCCAACCCGCACATGAGCTTTTCCTGATCCTTTTGCCACATCATTTGCCTTTGGCTAGCCTTCAGATTGGCCCGCATCAGCTGCTTGGTGAAATCCTCCATCCACCCCATAGCAACAGTTAGTCCTCTCTAGCAACACAGCAAAAAGGAAAAAAATAAATATTTTTTATTTTTTTCCAAACAGGTCAGTCTCTTTTCTGGGCTTCTGGCCCTTTAAATCTCTGCACCACAGCAAAAATAGTCCACAATAGCATGAGCAGCCCCTGCTCCACCGAATAAACAAGTTTCCGGCTCTTTAAACTCCAGCACAGCAGGATTCAGCAGCACCTGCTCTCTCTTGTTGTTGCCCCTAGCAACTGACTGTTGCCCTTCTCTCATGGACAACTTGCCCGCATCCGACACCACATGTAAGGGATCGTCTCTCTTTCAGGGGGTCACACTCACAGACATCTTCACAGACACCAGGATTTAAGGTCCAAAACTGTGTTTTATTGTGGCACGTCCGCGTAAACATAAACAGTTGTACAAAATAAACTCATGCCCGTCTGGGCTCTACCTAAACACATAGGTTTCCCTGACTCACCTCTAAGTACTGCTTAGTGTCAGGGTCTCAGGCTCCAAGCCTTAGCAGGTTCCACTCATCAAGCGTCAGTCCACACAGGAGAGAGATCAGGCTTCGCATAGCCTTGTAGCCCCTCAGTCTTCCTGACTGAGACCACACACAGAGCCTCTGCTCCAGTATCACAGACACTTCTCCCTCCTCAGACTGACCTACTCTGAGGCGCTTTATGCAAGCCTGATTACAGCAGGCCTCACCTGCGATCACCTCAGGTAGAAAGGAAAACCTGTACTGGAAGGGTGTGGACTGGGAACTCACTCTACCAAGTCTAGCCACCAGTTCAAGTAAAATCCAGCCCAACAAATGTATACAGAAATGTCTCAGCAAACTATGCTTTGCTGAGACTACTGCCACTCTCTGGATTTTATCTGTCTCACTCATCTGAGGTACCTGAAGTGGGACAACACACCTTCCAGCACTGTTCACATTACCACAATACCTTCCAACATAGAAAGTATATTATAGTGCATTTGTATTGTGCAGCAGTTATGTGTGGTTCTGCTAAGATAACACAGCTAGATAGAGGGACAAACGCTATTGGAATAACTAATTGCAACTGGTGTGATATACCTTTTGCACCAAAAAAAAAAGATTAAGGGGTACTATATACCTGCGTCCACAAAATACTGATTAAGGGGTTTGATATGCCTGCTTCCACAAAATACTGATTGAGGGGTGTGATACACAAGCTTCCACAAAATATTGATTGAGGGGTGTAATAAACCGGCTTCCACAGAATATTGATTAAGGAGTGTGATACACCGGCTTCCACCAAATATTGATTAAGGGGTTTGATATACCAGCTTCCAGAAAATATTCATTAAGGGGTGCAATATACCTGCTTCCACAAAATACTGATCTTGGGGTTTGATATGCCTGCTTCCACAAAATACTAATTGAGGGGTGTGATACACCGGCTTCCACAAAATATTGATTAAGAAGTGCGATACACCGGCTTCCACCAAATATTGATTAAGGGGTTTGATATGTCAGCTTCCAGAAAATACTCATTAAGGGGTTCTATATACCTGTTTCCACAAAATACTGATAGAGAGGATTGATATACAGGCTTCCACCAAATATAGATTGAGGCCTGCGATACACCGTCTTCCACCAAATATTTATTAAAGGGTTTGATATACCAGCTTCAAGCAAATACTTATAAAGGGGTTCTATATACCTTTTTCCACAAAATACTGATAGAGGGGATTTATATACAGGCTTCCACCAAATATTGATTGAGGCCTGCAATACAACAGCTTCCACCAAATATTGGTTAAGGGGTTTGATATACCAGCTTCCAACAAATACTCATTAAGGGGTTCTATATACCTGTTTCCAAAAACTACTGATAGAGGGGATTGATATATCGGCTTTCACCAAATATTGATTGAGGCCTGCGATACACCGGCTTCCACCAAATATTAAGGGGTTTGATATACCAGCTTCCAGCAAATACATATTAAGGGGTTCTATATACCAGTTTCCACAAAATACTGATAGAGGGGATGGATATACCCGCTTCCACCAAATATTGATTGAGGCCTGCGATATAACAGCTTCCACCAAATATTGATTAGGGGGTTTGATATACCAGCTTACAGCAAATACTCATTAAGGGGTTCTATATACCTGTTTCCACAAAATACTGATAGTGGGGATTGATATACCGGCTTCTAACAAATATAGATTGAGGCCTGCAATACACCGGCTTCCACCAAAAATTGATTACGGGGTTTGATATGGCTCCTTCAACCAAATATTGATTGAGGCTTTTGATATAACTGCTCCCACAAATACTGCTCTTCTATAGGATCTCTGTCACAGGGTCATTTTGAAAATGACAAGCAGAGGAAGAGACAGGCCAATCCACAGGGGTGGAAGGGGTCGGGCAGGTGCACCAGGCCGAAGCCTAAGTGAGAAGTTGGAGAAAGTTTGTGCGATTATGTCAAAGTATGCACCAGAGTTGGTTGAGTGGCTCACTCAGCCTTCTGCTTCTGCATCCTCCTCATCCGCTGTATCTGCACCCTCCTCACTCTATGATGTGTGCACCCCCAAAAACACCACCATGAGTCAGAGGAATTATTTTCCCATCCATCGGATCAGGAAGATGAGGTAGCAACGGCCGCCACCCAGCGGTCTGACAACAGTACCCAGATCAGCCCAAGGACGGAAGTCCCCGCTGTTGCTGCCTACTCCGAGATCTCTAATGTGAGTGATGCTGAAAGTGACGATGATGATGTGTCGATGGATGTCACGTTGGTGCCCACAAGAGAGGAAGAGGAGGGGAGTTCAGAGGGAGAGACAGAGCAGCAGATAGGGGGTAGAAGGAGAAGAAGCAGGCAGAACTCGCAGTGCACAGGAGGCAAAAAGCAGACTGCAAATGTATCTGGAGCGAGACATCACCATGCACGGTCACATCTGGCGCTCCCAGGACGCCGGCACATGGTTCACTTTTTTTTAACACATCAGCTGCTGACAATAGTCTTGCCATCTACAGCCTATGCTGTCAATGCATAAGTAACGGTAAGCCCAACACTTACCTAGGGACGACCACCTGGCACCTGGCCTCCCATCACCGAGCCCAGTGGGAGCAACACCGTCAAAACCCACAAACCCACACTTTCAGCGCTCCATGTCCTGCCTCTTCTGCTCTTTCCTCCCATTTTTCCTCCACTCCACCTTACACTGTGCCGTCGTGTTCATCTGGCAAAAGGCAGGCTTCCGTGGCCCAAATGTTCGCTGGATAACCCTCTTGCCTAACGGCTGACCGCTGGCTTGTCGGAACTGCTAGCCTGCCAACTAATTTCATATAAACTGGTGGACGCGGAGGCCTTTAGAAAATTTGTGGTCATTGGCACACCGCAATGGAAGATCCCCGGAAGGAAATATTTCTCCCAGAAGGGCATCCCAGAGCTATATGGCCATGTTCAGCGGCAAGTGAATGTACCTCTGGCACACTGTCGGTCCCAAGATACATCTGACCACAGACACGTGGTCTAGAAAGCACGGGCAGGGTAGGTACATAACTTTTACTGCCCACTGGGTAAACCTTCTGACAGCTGTCAAGCATGCAACCCATGGCACCCGTGTGGATTTGGTGTTACCGCCATGGATTGCATGCAGGCCTGAAAGAAGAGCAGGTTTTAAACTTTTTGGGGATACCTGGTGTTATCCGTTCCTGGGGGGAGAAGACCGAGGACGACATTCTCCTGGGCGATGAACAGAAGCCAGGGCACTCCACCACTTCCAATTTAGTGCAAATGGGGGCCGTCGTGCTCCAGGGTTTGAAGATGGACCCCTGTTTAAAAAGAATAAAGGGCAAGGACCAGTACTGGGTGGCAAAATACTTAGACTCCCAATACAAACACAAAATGGCAGACATGTTACCAGCATCACAGAGGGCTGGCAGAATGCAGCATTTCCAGGCAATACTGGAAGAGATGCTGCATTCTGGTGTTGCGGGCGCTGGCAGAGGAATTTCCGCCCACAGCGAAACAGGTGCGTGTACCAATCCTACCGAACCTGCAAAAAGAGGGCGGTTTGAAGATGTGTTGGTCACTTCGGATATGAGATCATTCTTGCGGAAAACCCATCGACAGCCATCCTCCGGATCCAGCCTCAGACCAACAGATATCTGACTACATCGTGTTAACTGCCGATGTGGACGCTTTGAGAAGCGAGGAACTCCTGGACTACTGGGTGTACAGGCTTGACCTGTGGCAAGAGCTGGCACAATTTGCCATGGAACTCTTGGCTTGTCCCTCATTAAGTGTCCTATCTTGAATGGACGTTCAGCGTAGCAGGGGGGATCGTGACCGATAAGCGTACTTGCCTAGCTCACTACAGTGTGGACTACCTCAAATTTCTAAAAATGAATTTGGCATGGATCTTGGAGGAATTCAACACCCGTGACAATCACGTTTAATTGAAATTCCTCATGCCAGCCCACACATATCCGTCACCACACAGAACAAAGAATGGTCCCTGTCTTATGTAAATACAGAGGCATAAAAAGCCTTTTCTGTCAGGTGAATGCCTAATGTTTGGGGCCTGTAATCTAACTGGCCAACAGTAAAATTGTTATACGGTGACCGCCAAATGTACCTCCAGCTACATAATCACTTGATCTTTTCTGTTTGGTGAACGTCTAATGTTTGGGGCCTGTACTCAACTGGCCTGCACTAAAATTGATATACAATGACCGTCTAATATACCTCCAGCCACATAATCACTTGATCTTTTCTGTATGGTGAATGCAAAATCTTTGGGGCCTATAATCTAACTGGCCAACAGTAAAATAGTTATATGATGACCGCCTAATGTACCTCCAGCCACATAATAAATTGCTATTTTCTGTACGGTGAATGTCTAATGTTTGGGGCCTGTACTTCACTAGCCTGCTGTAAAATTGTTATCTACTGACCGTCTAATATACCTCCAGCCAGATAATCACTTGATCTTTTCTGTCTGGAGAATGCATAATGATTAAGGACTCATCTCCACTGACCTGCAGTAAAATTGTTATCCAATGACCGTCAAATATACCTCCAGCCACATAATCACTTGATCTTTTCTGTAAGGTGAATTCCTAATGTTTGGGGCCTGTACTTCACTGGCCTGCAGTAAAATTGTTATCCAATGACCGTCTAATATACCTCCAGCCAAATAATCACTTGATCTTTTCTCTCCGGTGAATGCCTAATAGTTGGGGCCTGTACTCCACTGGCCTGCAGTAAAATTGATATCCAATGACCGTCTAATATACCTTCAGCCAAATAATCATTTGATGTTTTCTGTCTGGAGAATGCCTAATGTTTGGGGCCTGTACTCCACTGGCCTGCAGTTAAATTGATATCGAATGACCGTCTAATATACCTCCAGCCACATAATCACTTGATGTTTTCTATACAGTGAATGCATTATTTTTGGGGCCTCAGAGGAATTCAACACCTGTGATGACCACATGTTATTAAATGTAATCTATTATAATTTAGGGTTTATTCAAAAGGGGGGATTTCGTTAGCCATGTTTTTAATCCAATTTAATATTTTAATTTCTTTTAAACATATGTTTTTGACATGTATTTGTACTTGTCTACAGTAAAATTGTTATCCAATGACTGTCTAATATACCTCCAGCCACATAATCACTTGATCTTTTCCGTACGGTGAATGCCTAATGTTTGGGGCCTGTACTCCATTGGCCTGCAGTAAAATTGATATCCAATGACCGTCTAATATACCTCCAGCCACATAATCACTTGATCTTTTCTGTACTGTGAATGCATAATTATTGTGGCCTATAATCTAACTGGCCAACAGTAAAATTGTTATCGTTGAACGCCTAATGTACCTCCAGACACATAATCACTTGATCTTTTCTGTACGGTAAATGCCTAATGTTTGGGGCCTGTACTACAGTGGGCTACAGTAAAATTATAAGCTGTCTAGTAGAACTAGACAGCTTATAAACTGAATAATTATTCATCCCAATTTGAGAATCAAGGTGTAATAGAATTGCTTTTCTATTAAATAAGGCAGACATTTCAGGAACAGTAAAATTAGACAGCTTATTCACCCCAATTTTATAATCTAGGTCTAACTGAATTGCTTATCTATTAAACAAGGCAGACTACCAAATAACAGTAACACAAGGAAGGTTATTCACTGCAATGTAAGATTTAAGGTAAGATATAATTTCTTATCTATTAAACAAGGTGGGCAACCCAATAGCAGTAAAATTACACAGCTTATTCACCCCAATTTGAGAATCCAGCCTAATAAAATTTCTTATCAAGGAAACAAGTGGGAAACTCCACTAACAGTAGAATTATACAGCTTATTTACCCCAATTTAAGAATCAAGACTAGAGTTGAGCGAACACCTGGATGTTCGGGTTCGAGAAGTTCGGCCGAACTTCCCGGAAATGTTCGGGTTCGGGATCCGAACCCGACCCGAACTTCATCCCGAACCCGAACCCCATTGAAGTCAATGGGGACCCGAACTTTTGGGCACTAAAAAGGCTGTAAAACAGCCCAGGAAAGAGCTAGAGGGCTGCAAAAGGCAGCAACATGTAGATAAATCCCCTGCAAACAAATGTGGATAGGGAAATGAATTAAAATAAAAATAAAAATAATAAAAATTAACCAATATCAATTGGACAGAGGTCCCATAGCAGAGAATCTGGCTTCACATCAGCAGAGAATCAGTCTCTTCAAGCCATAGCAAAGAATCTGGCTTCATGTCAGCAGAGAATCAGTCTCTTCATGCCATAGCTGAGAATCTGGCTTCATGTCGGCGCAGAATCAGTCTTCATGTCATAGCAGAGAATCAGGCTTCATGTCACCCACCACTGGAACAGGCCACTGTCACATATTTAGGCCCCGGCACCCAGACAGAGGAGAGAGGTCCCGTAACAGAGAATCTGGCCTTATGTCAGCACAGAATCTGTCTTCATGTCATAGCAGAGAATCAGGCTTCACGTCACCCACCACTGGAACAGGCCACTGTCACACATTTAGGCCCCGGCACCCAGGCAGAGGAGAGAGGTCCCGTAACAGAGAATCTGGCCTTATGTCAGCACAGAATCTTTCTTCATGTCATAGTAGAGAATCAGGCATCACGTCACCCACCACTGGAACAGGCCACTGTCACATATTTAGGCCCCGGCACCCAGACAGAGGAGAGAGGTCCCGTAACAGAGAATCTGGCCTTATGTCAGCGCAGAATCAGTCTTCATGTCATAGCAGAGAATCAGGCTTCACGTCACCCACCACTGGAACAGGCCACTGTCACATATTTAGGCCCCGGCACCCAGACAGAGGAGAGAGGTCCCGTAACAGAGAATCTGGCCTTATGTCAGCGCAGAATCAGTCTTCATGTCATAGCAGAGAATCAGGCTTCACGTCACCCACTACTGGAACAGGCCACTGTCACATATTTAGGCCCAGGCACCCAGACAGAGGTGAGAGGTCCCGTAACAGAGAATCTGGCCTTATGTCAGCGCAGAATCAGTCTTCATGTCATAGCAGAGAATCAGGCTTCACGTCACTCACCACTGGAACAGGCCACTGTCACATATTTAGGCCCCGGCACCCAGACAGAGGAGAGAGGTCCCGTAACAGAGAATCTGGCCTTATGTCAGCGCAGAATCAGTCTTCATGTCATAGCAGAGAATCAGGCTTCACGTCACCCACCACTGGAACAGGCCACTGTCACATATTTAGGCCCCGGCACCCAGACAGAGGAGAGAGGTCCCGTAACAGAGAATCTGGCCTTATGTCAGCGCAGAATCAGTCTTCATGTCATAGCAGAGAATCAGGCTTCACGTCACCCACCACTGGAACAGGCCACTGTCACATATTTAGGCCCAGGCACCCAGGCAGAGGAGAGAGGTCCCGTAACAGGGAATCTGGCCTTATGTCAGCACAGAATCAGTCTTCATGTCATAGCAGAGAATCAGGCTTCACGTCACCCACCACTGGAACAGGCCACTGTCACATATTTAGGCCCCGGCACCCAGACAGAGGAGAGAGGTCCCATAACAGAGAATCTGGCCTTATGTCAGCGCAGAATCAGTCTTCATGTCATAGCAGAGAATCAGGCTTCACGTCACCCACCACTGGAACAGGCCACTGTCACACATTTAAGCCCCGGCACCCAGACAGAGGAGAGGTTTATTCAACTTTGGGTTGCCCCGCAATATAAAGGTAAAATGAAAATGAAAATAGTATTGAATGAGGAAGTGCCCTGGAGTAGAATAATATATTGTTAAGGGGACGTAGTTAATATCTAATCTGCACAAGGGATGGACAGGTCCTGTGGGATCCATGCCTGGTTCATTTTTATGAACGTCAGCTTGTCCACATTGGCTGTAGACAGGCGGCTGCGTTTGTCTGTAATGACGCCCCCTACCGTGCTGAATACACGTTCAGACAAAACGCTGGCCACCGGGCAGGCCAGCACCTCCAAGGCATAAAAGGCTAGCTCTGGCCACGTGGACAATTTGGAGACCCAGAAGTTGAATGGGGCCGAACCATCAGTCAGTACGTGGAGGGGTGTGCACAGGTACTGTTCCACCATGTTAGTGAAATGTTGCCTCCTGCTAACACGTTCAGTATCAGGTGGTGGTGCAGTTAGCTATGGCGTGGTGACAAAACTTTTCCACATCTCTGCCATGCTAACCCTGCCCTCAGAGGAGCTGGCCGTGACACAGCTGCGTTGGCGACCTCTTGCTCCTCCTCTTCCTTCGCATTGGACTTCCACTGGTTCCCCTGTGACATTTGGGAATGCTCTCAGTAGCGCGTCTACCAACGTGCGCTTGTACTCGCGCATCTTCCTATCACGATCCAGTGTAGGAAGTAAGGTGGGCACATTGTCTTTGTACCGGGGATCCATCAGGGTGGCAACCCAGTAGTCCGCACACGTTAAAATGTGGGCAACTCTGCTGTCGTTGCGCAGGCACTGCAGCATGTAGTCGCTCATGTGTGCCAGGCTGCCCAGAGGTAAGGACAAGCTGTCCTCTGTGGGAGGCGTATCGTCATCGTCCTGTGTTTCCCCCCAGCCACGCACCAGTGATGGGCCCGAGCTGCTTTGGGTGCCACCCCGCTGTGAACATGCTTCATCCTCATCCTCATCCTCCTCCACCTCCTTCTCATCCTCGTCCTCCTCGTCCTCCAGTAGTGGGCCCTGTCTGGCCACATTTGTACCTGGCCTCTGCTGTTGCAAAAAACCTCCCTCTGAGTCACTTCGAAGAGACTGGCCTGAAAGTGCTAAAAATGACCCCTCTTCCTCCTCTTCCTCCTGGGCCACCTCCTCTTCCATCATCGCCCTAAGTGTTTTCTCAAGGAGACGTAGAAGTGGTATTGTAACGCTGATAACGGCGTCATCGCCACTGGCCATGTTGGTGGAGTACTCGAAACAGCGCAACAGGGCACACAGGTCTCGCATGGAGGCCCAGTCATTGGTGGTGAAGTGGGTCTGATCCGCAGTGCGACTGACCCGTGCGTGCTGCAGCTGAAACTCTACTATGGCCTGCTGCTGCTCGCACAGTCTGTCCAGCATATGCAAGGTGGAGTTCCACCTGGTGGGCACGTCGCATATGAGGCGGTGAGCGGGAAGGCCGAAGTTACGCTGTAGCGCAGACAGGCGAGCAGCGGCAGGGTGTGAACGCCGGAAGCGCGAACAGACAGCCCGCACTTTATGCAGCAGCTCTGACATGTCGGGGTAGTTGCGAATGAACTTCTGCACCACCAAATTCAGCACATGCGCCAGGTAAGGGATGTGCGTCAAACTGGCTAGTCCCAGAGCTGCAACGAGATTTCGCCCATTATCGCACACCACCAGGCCGGGCTTGAGGCTCACCGGCAGCAACCACTCGTCGGTCTGTTGTTCTATACCCCGCCACAACTCCTGTGCGGTGTGGGGCCTGTCCACCAAACATATGAGTTTCAGAACGGCCTGCTGACGTTTACCCCGGGCTGTGCTGAAGTTGGTGGTGAAGGTGTGTGGCTGACTGGATGAGCAGGTGGAAGAAGAGGAGGCTGAGTAGGAGGAGGAGGAGACAGGAGGCAAAGAATGTTGCCCTGCGATCCTTGGCGGCGGAAAGACGTGCGCCAAACAGCTCTCTGCCTGGGGCCCAGCCGCCACTACATTTACCCAGTGTGCAGTTAGGGAGATATAGCGTCCCTGGCCATGCTTACTGGTCCACGTATCTGTGGTTAGGTGGACCTTGCCACAAATGGCGTTGCGCAGTGCACACTTGATTTTATCGGACACTTGGTTGTGCAGGGAAGGCACGGCTCTCTTGGAGAAGTAGTGCCGGCTGGGAACAACATACTGTGGGACAGCAAGCGACATGAGCTGTTTGAAGCTGTGTGTGTCCACCAGCCTAAATGCAATCATTTCATAGGCCAGTAGTTTAGAAATGCTGGCATTAAGGGCCAGGGATCGAGGGTGGCTAGGTGGGAATTTACGCTTTCTCTCAAATGTTTGTGAGATGGAGAGCTGAACGCTGCCGTGTGACATGGTTGAGATGCTTGGTGACGCAGGTGGTGGTGTTGGTGGTACATCCCATGTTTGCGCCCAGCAGGTGCCAACGTTCCTCCAGAGGCGGAGGAAGAGGCCGAGGCGGCGGCAGCAGCAGAAGAGGCCGAGGCGGCGGCAGCAGCAGAAGAGGTAGCAGGGGGAGCCTGAGTGAGTTCCTTGTTTTTAAGGTGTTTACTCCACTGCAGTTCATGCTTTGCATGCAGGTGCCTGGTCATGCAGGTTGTGCTAAGGTTCAGAACGTTAATGCCTCGCTTCAGGCTCTGATGGCACAGCGTGCAAACCACTCGGGTCTTGTCGTCAGCACATTGTTTGAAGAAGTGCCATGCCAGGGAACTCCTTGAAGCTGCCTTTGGGGTGCTCGGTCCTAGATGGCGGCGGTCAGTAGCAGGCGGAGTCTCTTGGCGGCGGGTGTTCTGATTTTGCCCACTGCTCCCTCTTTTGCTACGCTGTTGGCTCGGTCTCACCACTGCCTCTTCTCGAACTGTGAAAGTCAGTGGCACGACCTTCATTCCATGTGGGGTCTAGGACCTCATCGTCCCCTGCATCGTCTTCCACCCAGTCTTGATCCCTGACCTCCTGTTCAGTCTGCACACTGCAGAAAGACGCAGCAGTTGGCACCTGTGTTTCGTCATCATCAGAGACGTGCTGAGGTTGTATTCCCATGTCCTCATCATCAGGAAAAATAAGTGGTTGTGCGTTAGTGCATTCTATCTCTTCCACCCCTGGGGAAGGGCTAGGTGGATGCCCTTGGGAAACCCTGGCAGCAGAGTCTTCAAACAGCATAAGAGACTGCTGCATAACTTGAGGCTCAGACAGTTTCCCTGATATGCATGGGGGTGATGTGACAGACCGATGGGCTGGGTTTTCATGCGCCATCTGTGCGCTTTCTGCAGAAGACTGGGTACGAGATAATGTGAACGTGCTGGATCCACTGTCGGCCACCCAATTGACTAATGCCTGTACCTGCTCAGGCCTTACCATCCTTAGAACGGCATTGGGCCCCACCAAATATCGCTGTAAATTCTGCTGGCTACTGGGACCTGAGGTAGTTGGTTCACTAGGACGTGTGGCTGTGGCAGAACGGCCACGTCCTCTCCCAGCACCAGAGGGTCCACTAACACCACCACGACCATGTCCACGTCCACGTCCGCGTCCCTTATTAGATGTTTTCCTCATTGTTCCCGTTCACCACAATTTTGAGAATGGCAAATTTGGGAATAGTTTTTCAACCCAGAACAAAAAGTGTGCTTTTACGGTCACTACAAATAACTTGACCAGCTAAAACAGTAAAGATTTGGTTGAATAGAAATGTGAGGCCTGTTTTTTTTTGCGCTGTGTGACAGGTTTAGGTTTAATCACAGAATTAGACTTGTATCTGCACGGTAGCGTGTGTGTTAAGTTTTTCTGAATGACACTATCAGCACCTTCAATGTAAGATATCCTTTTTGGGATAGATTTTAAGTAGGCCTCATATAGCAGAAACTAGTTATTTTGAGAATGGCAAATTTGGGATAAGTTTTTCAACCAAGAACAAAAAGTGTGCTTTTACGGTCACTACAAATAACTTGACCAGCTAAAACAGTACAGATTTGGTTGAATAGAAATGTGAGGCCTGTTTTTTTTTGCGCTGTGTGACAGGTATAGGTTTAATCACAGAATTAGACTTGTATCTGCACGGTAGCGTGTGTGTTAAGTTTTTCTGAATGACACTATCAGCACCTTCAATATAAGATATCCTTTTTGGGATAGATTTCAAGTAGGCCTCATATAGCAGAAACTAGTTATTTTGAGAATGGCAAATTTGGGAATAGTTTTTCAACCCAGAACAAAAAATGTGCTTTTACGGTCACTACAAATAACTTGACCAGCTAAAACAGTACAGATTTGGTTAAATAGAAATGTGAGGCCTGTTTTTTTTTTGCGCTGTGTGACAGGTATAGGTTTAATCACAGAATTAGACTTGTATCTGCACGGTAGCGTGTGTGTTAAGTTTTTCTGAATGACACTATCAGCACCTTCAATGTAAGATATCCTTTTTGGGATAGATTTCAAGTAGGCCTCATATAGCAGAAACTAGTTATTTTGAGAATGGCAAATTTGGGAATAGTTTTTCAACCCAGAACAAAAAGTGTTCTTTTACGGTCACTACAAATAACTTGACCAGCTAAAACAGTACAGATTTGGTTGAATAGAAATGTGAGGCCTGTTTTTTTTTTTGCGCTGTGTGACAGGTATAGGTTTAATCACAGAATTAGACTTGTATCTGCACGGTAGCGTGTGTGTTAAGTTTTTCTGAATGACACTATCAGCACCTTGAATGTAAGATATCCTTTTTGGGATAGATTTCAAGTAGGCCTCATATAGCAGAAACTAGTTATTTTGAGAATGGCAAATTTGGGAATAGTTTTTCAACCCAGAACAAAAAATGTGCTTTTACGGTCACTACAAATAACTTGACCAGCTAAAACAGTACAGATTTGGTTAAATAGAAATGTGAGGCCTGTTTTTTTTTTGCGCTGTGTGACAGGTATAGGTTTAATCACAGAATTAGACTTGTATCTGCACGGTAGCGTGTGTGTTAAGTTTTTCTGAATGACACTATCAGCACCTTCAATGTAAGATATCCTTTTTGGGATAGATTTCAAGTAGGCCTCATATAGCAGAAACTAGTTATTTTGAGAATGGCAAATTTGGGAATAGTTTTTCAACCCAGAACAAAAAGTGTTCTTTTACGGTCACTACAAATAACTTGACCAGCTAAAACAGTACAGATTTGGTTGAATAGAAATGTGAGGCCTGTTTTTTTTTTGCGCTGTGTGACAGGTATAGGTTTAATCACAGAATTAGACTTGTATCTGCACGGTAGCGTGTGTGTTAAGTTTTTCTGAATGACACTATCAGCACCTTGAATGTAAGATATCCTTTTTGGGATAGATTTCAAGTAGGCCTCATATAGCAGAAACTAGTTATTTTGAGAATGGCAAATTTGGGAATAGTTTTTCAACCCAGAACAAAAAGTGTGCTTTTACGGTCACTACAAATAATTTGACCAGATAAAACAGTACAGATTTGGTTGAATAGAAATGTGAGGCCTGTTTTTTTTTGCGCTGTGTGACAGGTATAGGTTTAATCACAGAATTAGACTTGTATCTGCACGGTAGCGTGTGTGTTAAGTTTTTCTGAATGACACTATCACCACCTTGAATGTAAGATATCCTTTTTGGGATAGATTTCAAGTAGGCCTCATATAGCAGAAACTAGTTATTTTGAGAATGGCAAATTTGGGAATAGTTTTTCAACCCAGAACAAAAAGTGTGCTTTTACGGTCACTACAAATAACTTGACCAGCTAAAACAGTACAAATTTGGTTGAATAGAAATGTCAGGTCTATTTTTTAGGCGCTGGTTGACAGGCTCAACTTGCCCCTGATGTAGTATATGGCCAAAAAATAACCACACTATTGATGGTTAAATGCACTTGGGTGACACATGCTCAGCCTGCACCAGACGTAGTATATGGCCAAAAAATAACCAGACTGTTGATGGTTAAATGCACTTCGGTGACACAGGCTCAGCCTGCAGCTGATGTAGTATATGGCCAAAAAATAACCAGACTGTTGATGGTTAAATGCACTTCGGTGACACAGGCTCAGCCTGCAGCTGATGTAGGATATAGCAAAAAATAACCACACTATTGATGGTTAAATACACTTGGTGATAGCTTGTGCTGGCGCACCACAGGCTACAAAATGGCCGCCGATTACCCCAGA
This sequence comes from Bufo bufo, assembly GCF_905171765.1. Lineage (NCBI taxonomy): Eukaryota > Metazoa > Chordata > Amphibia > Anura > Bufonidae > Bufo > Bufo bufo. The sequence continues at coordinate 621,047,249 of NC_053390.1, forward strand.
AAAAAGTGATCTAAAAACGCTCTGGGCAGCCTCAAAAAAGTGAGCAAGTCGATATTAGCACTTCAATGATCCACAGCTGCAGATCGATCACAGAATGAAGTCTTTTGGAGGAGTTAATCTGTCTAATCTCGCCCTAACGTCGCAGCAGCAACCTCTCCCTATGCTTAAATAAGCAGAGTGACGTGCAGCGCTACGTGACCCAAGCTTATATAGAGGCTGGGTCACATGCTGCACTGGCCAATCACAGCCATGCCAATAGTAGGCAAGGCTGTGATGGCCTCTTGGGGCAAGTAGTATGACGCTTGTTGATTGGCTGCTTTGCAGCCTTTCAGAAAGCGCCAAGAAAGCGCCGAACACCGAACCCGAACTTTTACGAAAATGTTCGGGTTCGGGTCCGTGTCACGGACACCCCAAAATTCGGTACGAACCCGAACTATACAGTTCGGGTTCGCTCATCCCTAATCAAGACCTTTTTGAATTGTGTATCTATTAAGCAAGGTGGACACCCCAATAACAGTAGAACTAGACAGCTTATTCACTCCAATTTGAGAATATAGGCGTAATAGAATTGCTTATCTATTAAGCAAGGTGGACACCCAAATAGCATTAAAACTAGAAACTTATTTACCACAATTTGAGAATCAAGGACTAATTGAATTGTTTATCTATTAAACAAGGTGGGCACCCCGATAGCAGAACATTTTTAAAGCTTATTCACCGCAATTTGAGAATAAAGTTGTAATAAAATTGCTTATCTATTTAACAAGAGGGTCCCCTCAATAACAGTTAAATTGCACTTGCACTTAATTTTAGAATTAAGGCATAATATTTCTGTATATCTATTAAACAAGATGGGCACCCCAATAACAGTTAAATTACACTACTTATTCATCCCAATTTGAGAATCAAGGTGTAATAGAATTGCTTATCCATTTAAGACGGGGGACACCCCAATACCAGTTAAATTACACAACTTATTCACTCCAATTTGAGAATTAAGGCATGATAGATCTGCTTATCTATTTAACAAGTGGGGCACCCCAATAACGGTTAAAATACACTATTTATTCACCCGAAATTAGGAATCAAGATGAAATAGATCTACATATCTATTGAACAAGGGGGACACCACAATAACAGATGACATAGCTTATTTATCCCAATTTGAGAAGCAATGAGTAATAAAATTGCTTATCTATTAAACAAGGTGGACACTGTTCAATAGATAGCTCTATTTAGGGATTAATGTAAACTGAGCTGTATCCTATGGATCCCTTCAGCTTCAGATTACATAGCCTGTACTGTCCCCTGCACTGTCAATATGCTCCCCCTACACAGTGTAAAATCTCTCCCTATGATATTCCTAAACTGTACCTGCAGTCTCTCTATCCAATATTCTACAATTTAAGCTTTGTTAAACAATAACCCCATCACTTGGCACATCTGTCCCTATGTTCAGTTCATTTCAAAATGGTTGAGACCAGGGGGCATTAGGATTTCTATAGAGCTGTGAGATCACAGGGGATGGCCATCTGCCAATTGTCTGGCTGCACTGCATTATGAGTGATTTCTTGTTCCCAGGCTGCTTAATTTAACATTGTAATGCCATTTTAGGAAAAAAGTCATTTGTTACCACAAAGCAACAGGAAATTTGGATTTGTTGCAAATCATTTTTCCTAAACTTCAGATCAAATTTCACTTTGGATGCTTCAATTCAGTCAACACTAGTTATAGCTGTAATATTTCTGATGCTGAGTTGATCCAGACATTTCTTGGGCAACTAGTATCTACTTTATAGGATTTTATATATTTTTTTGCCTTCTTCTGGATCAGCAGTGTCTACCCTATTAACATTTTAACTTATAACCAACTTGCTGATTACTGGTAGAATATTCCTGTAGATGACAGAACAGCATTGAGCTTATGAACTGTGTATAGCTACTGATGTGGAGTACAAAAATTTATGGATTCAATTTAATGGAACAACTGACAGAGTCTGTGGACAGCCAGTGTCAGGATCTTGTATGTGAGGCAGCATATACAGGTTAAACTCGAAAATTTTTAATATCATACAAAAGTCCATTTATTTCAGTAATGCTAATTAAAAGGAATTGCTTTAATGCAACTTAAATTAGAATTTTGTGAAAAGGTTCAATATTCTAGGCTCAAAATGTCACACTCTAGTCAACTAATTAATTCATATTCCCTGAGCAAAGGGTACCTCAAAATTGAGACTTTGGGGTTTCACAAGCTGTAAGCCATAATCATCCAAATTATAACAAATAAAGGCTTGAAATATATCGCTGTAATGAGTCTGTCTCATATATTAGTTTCACCTTTTAAGTTGCATTACTGAAATAAATGAACTTTGCACGATATTCTAATTTTTCGAGTTTTGCCTGTAGTATCCTGATAGTGTCCAGTGTCACGCTTGGACTATGGGTATAGCTGCGACCACTTTAACCCCAAATATACACCACCACTGGCAGCTACCTTATTATAATTGGTAGACTGATGTGGAGAACTCAAAGCTAAAGTAAAATCAACTTTCATTCATTTATTCATCAGATGACAACAGTGACGTTATAATTAAAGGTATTTGAATGTTAGCATTTGCATGTAAAAAATGTTCTATTTGATGGGCCAATTGACTTGATATGTACATATTCAAGAAACTTAAAGCATTATTACTCTTGAACTTTGCAGAATCATTAAAAACAAATCTTGCTGTAAAGCCTTGACATTCAGAAAGTTCAACCATACTGTTATGTACTGTCACAATGCATTCAAAGTAAGCAAGGACTAAAATTTCATAAGAATTGAATGACATTTAATATAACCTTTCTGACTAAAATAGTATGAGTTTTTATACACAGTTTATCTTTCTGAATTGATCAGCCAGCTAAAGTTAATTCTTCAGTTTGATACTGCAATGATCTTTAGCTTATGTTGTGTGAGATTCATCTCAAGTCTAGTAATATGTGAAAAAAGATACCAGAATGCCTTTATATCGCTTGCCACTCTAATGATGAAAAGGTAAAATAAATATCAAAATATATAATAAACATGAAACTATCTGCAAATTTTTTTTCTCACTAGTCCAGTAAATAAATATTTAACCTTACATAAGATCTGCAAACGTTGGCCCTTAATTACTATGCCTTTACTCTACAATTCTGTCTTCAAAAAGTCTGAACTTTTTCAACTTTTTAGGCTCACTGGCGAAAAACTTTTTGCATTTTTACATCACTCACTCCAGTTTCGCAGTATGAATGGCAAAGTGGATGTGATTAGCTATGTTAATGAGTTTTACTCCAGATTTATCATTGAAACATTTTTAAAAAGTCACAAAAAAGGTTGCAATCTCACTCCAGTAGGAGGGTGGAGTAGGAAAATTGGAGTAGCTTTTCTAGACAAAAGTGTTAGTTTTAAGGATGAGACAAAATTATCAAGCAACATGCAACATTTCATACAGTACATGTAGTATAAGGTATGCCAATCAAGCAACACTGACTTCAAATATTCCCCTCATGATACATTCTACCGATTGTCTTCAGAAGGAATGCAAATACCGCACAAGATTTGCAAAGAAAATAAAATCAGAAAAGAAGGTTCTAATATAGATGTAAAAAGAGTGCTATACTCTGTTCATTGGTTTCATTCACTTGCAGGATGCCCCACTATATTAATATGGGGCAGTATAGAGGGAGACTAGAATGAAAAAACTTGGATTTTACTGTCATCCCACCTACATGACCATCAACCAAAGTATGATTAAACTACTTTTCCAGTCACCTCTATAGTAATATCAGTAGTTTTGAGCAGATCAAAACTAAAAAGAGACTTTCTCGAAATATAAAAAAAATAAAGTAAATGTGCTAATAATGTTGGTACCTATTTGGCATTTCTAACATAAAAAAGAAGATGCAGGAAAAAAAAAGTCTGAGTTTCAGAACCTACCATATGAAATATGTGCTAAGTAGAAAAACTAATGCATCGCTGGGAAAAAAAATTACAAAGTCTTGCCCAATAAACATGCCAACATCTTATTTTTTAGGTAGTGTTCCCAGAAATTATAGTTTTCAAAGAGTCCTCCTTTCTGTATCCTTTTTGCCACCACTGCCACACTATTCAAGTAAAGTAGCAATTTTTACCAAAATTCAGCTTTTTAGTTAGTATCATGCAACTAAGGCACTGACTTCATCATTATATTTAGAGATGAGTGAATCGAAGATGATGAAGTGGAATTCGATCCGAATTTCAGGAAAAATTTGATTCTCGCCGAATTTCCTTGTGCTTCGTGGAAACAAATCACATTTGGCTGCTGTACATGTGAGGACATGGAGAAAGGAACTCTGGCAAGTCAGGATCACCCATAATGCCATGCATGCAGCCGATCAGTAGTGATGTCACGGCGAACATGGCTTGTTCTCGTTCGCCGAGACGGGCGAACATATGCAATGTTCGGTCCGCCCCCTATTCGTCATCATTGTGTAAACTTTGACCCTGTACCTCACAGTCAGCAGACACATTCCAGCCAATCAGCAGCAAACCCTCCCTCCCAGACCCTCCCACCTCCTGGACAGCATCCATTTTAGATTCATTCGGAAGCTGCATTCTTAGTGAGAGGAGGGACAGTGCTGCTGCTGCTGATTTAATAGAGAAAGCGTTAGCTAGGGCAGTGTTCTGTGTCCACAGACTCATCTGCTGTAAGGACAGCGTCCTGACAGCATCCCAAAAAGCCCTTTTTAGGGCTGGTACATCAGTCTGCTTTTTTTAAATTTGTATATATATATATATATATATATATATATATATATATATAAATATAAACTGTGGCAGCACTCCCTTTAAGGCTGTATGAGATGTAGGGTGCCCGCGGTGGTCCCTCGATTCAGGACGGAAGACAGCAAAGAAAGTTCGCAGCACTCCTTGAAAGATAAAATGTGCTCTTTTATTCACACATATCAAGTGACTATAGTCACTTGATATGTGTGAATAAAAGAGCACATGTTATCTTTCAAGGAGTGCTGCGAACTTTCTTTGCTATATATATATATATATATATATATATATATATATATACAGGGAGTGCAGAATTATTAGGCAAGTTGTATTTTTGAGGATTAATTTTATTATTGAACAACAACCATGTTCTCAATGAACCCAAAAAACTCATTAATATCAAAGCTGAATATTTTTGGAAGTAGTTTTTAGTTTGTTTTTAGTTTTAGCTATTTTAGGGGGATATCTGTGTGTGCAGGTGACTATTACTGTGCATAATTATTAGGCAACTTAACAAAAAACAAATATATACCCATTTCAATTATTTATTTTTACCAGTGAAACCAATATAACATCTCAACATTCACAAATATACATTTCTGACATTCAAAAACAAAACAAAAACAAATCAGTGACCAATATAGCCACCTTTCTTTGCAAGGACACTCAAAAGCCTGCCATCCATGGATTCTGTCAGTGTTTTGATCTGTTCACCATCAACATTGCGTGTAGCAGCAACCACAGCCTCCCAGACACTGTTCAGAGAGGTGTACTGTTTTCCCTCCTTGTAAATCTCACATTTGATGATGGACCACAGGTTCTCAATGGGGTTCAGATCAGGTGAACAAGTAGGCCATGTAATTAGATTTTCTTCTTTTATACCCTTTCTTGCCAGCCACGCTGTGGAGTACTTGGACGCTTGTGATGGAGCATTGTCCTGCATGAAAATCATGTTTTTTTTTAAGGATGCAGACTTCTTCCTGTACCACTGCTTGAAGAAGGTGTCTTCCAGAAACTGGCAGTAGGACTGGGAGTTGAGCTTGACTCCATCCTCAACCCGAAAAGGCCCCATCTTTGATGATACCAGCCCAAACCAGTACTCCACCTCCACCTTGCTGGCGTCTGAGTCGGACTGGAGCTCTCTGCCCTTTACTAATCCAGCCACGGGCCCATCCATCTGGCCCATCAAGACTCACTCTCATTTCATCAGTCCATAAAACCTTAGAAAAATCAGTCTTGAGATATTTCTTGGCCCAGTCTTGACGTTTCAGCTTGTGTGTCTTGTTCAGTGGTGGTCGTCTTTCAGCCTTTCTTACCTTGGCCATGTCTCTGAGTATTGCACACCTTGTGCTTTTGGGCACTCCAGTGATGTTGCAGCTCTGAAATATGGCCAAACTGGTGGCAAGTGGCATCTTGGCAGCTGCACGCTTGACTTTTCTCAGTTCATGGGCAGTTATTTTGCGCCTTGGTTTTTCCACACTCTTCTTGCGACCCTGTTGACTATTTTGAATGAAACGCTTGATTGTTCAATGATCACGCTTCAGAAGCTTTGCAATTTTAAGAGTGCTGCATCCCTCTGCAAGATATCTCACTATTTTTGACTTTTCTGAGCCTGTCAAGTCCTTCTTTTGACCCATTTTGCCAAAGGAAAGGAAGTTGCTAATAATTATGCACACCTAATATAGGGTGTTGATGTCACACCCCTTCTCATTACAGAGATGCACATCACCTAATATGCTTAATTGGTAGTAGGCTTTCGAGCCTATACAGCTTGGAGTAAGACAACATGCATAAAGAGGATGATGTGGTCAAAATACTCATTTGCCTAATAATTCTGCAGGCAGTGTATATATATATATATATATATATATATATATTACAGTTGCCTGCCCGTGTGTGAGAGGCTGCAGGCTCACAGACTGTACTGTGTGCACAGCATTCATACAGGGTGTCACAGACAGTACCTTGCAGATAAAAAAAAGTCAATTTATTATAATTTTTTTTTATATAATCGCAGTTGCCAGACAGTGAGAGGCTGCAGGCTCACAGACTGTACTGTGTGCACACCATTCATACAGGGTGTCACAATACCTTGCAGATAAAAAAAGTCAATTTTTTTTTTTTTCTGTGATATAATCGCAGTTGCAAGCCAGTGAGTGTCTGGCCCACAGACTGTACTGTGGCCACTGGCCAGGCCACCACTCATACCGTTACAGGGTGTCACAATACCTTGCAGATAAAAAAAGCCAATTTATTTTTTCTCTGTGATATAATCGCAGTTGCCAGACAGTGAGAGGCTGCAGGCTCACAGACTGTACTGTGGCCACTGGCCAGGCCACCACTCATACCGTTACAGGGTGTCACAATACCTTGCAGATAAAAAAAGCCAATTAATTTTTTCTCTGTGATATAATCGCAGTTGCTAGACAGTGAGAGGCTGCAGGCTCACAGACTGTACTGTATCCACTGGCCAGGCCACCACTCATACCGTTACAGGGTGTCACAATACCTTGCAGATAAAAAAAAGCCAATTTATTTTTTCTCTGTGATATAATCACAGTTGCCAGACAGTGAGATGATGCAGGCTCACAGACTGTACTGTGTCCACTGGCCAGGCCACCACTCATACCGTTACAGGGTGTCACAATACCTTGAAGATAAAACTAAAGTCAATTTATTATTTCTCTGTAATAAATATAATCGCAGTTGCAAGCCAGTGTGTGTCAGGCCCACACAGACTGTACTGTGCCCACTGCCCACCACTTATATAGGGTGGCACAGTACCTTGCACGCATAGTACCACTTATCTAAAAAAAATGACAGGCAGAGGAAGGCCACCCCACAAAGGCCGTCGTGGTCGTGGTACTGTGATTTCCACTAGCCCTGGAATAATGCCCAGTGTTCAGAGGCCACGTACCCTGAACCCGAAAAATTCAGAGAAAATAGTTGACTGGCTTACACAGGACACCCAATCATCAACAGCTTCCGCTAAGAACCTTGAAGCACCATCCTCCTCCAGCTCAGCTTCGGTCACCTGCTCTCAAGTTACCACTCTCCCGCCCGCCACCACCACCACCACTACCACCACAGCCACCACAGCTGCTTCACTTGATCCGTCAGAGGAGTTATTTACACATCAGTTGGATGAAATTAGTGATGTGCAACCATTATTGCCAGAGGATGTAGATAACAGGGATATGTCTCAGTCAGGCAGGATTACTCACATGGACGTACAGTGTGATGATGATGATGATGATGATGTTGTACCCGCTGCTGCTTCCTTTGCTGAGGTGTCATATACAAGTGAAGTGGTTGATGATGACGATGTGTCGTGGATGCCACGTGGGTGCCTGCTCGAAGAGAAGAAGAAGAGGGGGAAAGTTCAGAAGGGGAGACAGAGAGAAGGAGGAGACGAGTTGGAAGCAGGGGGAGGTCGTCGAAAGGAGCTAGTGGCACAGTCAGACAGCATGTATCGGCACCCGGGGTCGGCCAGATAGTACGCCAATCAACGCATGCTGTTGCCACCACCAGAATGCTGTCATTGCAAAGCTCAGCAGTGTGGCATTTTTTTTGTGTGTCTGCCTCTGATAACAGCAATACCATTTGCAACCTGTGCCAAAAGAAACTGAGTCGAGGGAAGTCCAACACCCACCTCGGTACAACTGCTTTGCGAAGGCACATGATCTCACATCACTAACGTCAATAGGATCAACACATGAGTACAAGCAGCACACAAACTCAAAGCCACCATCCTCCTCCTGGTCCAGCATCTTCAGCCACTTCAACCGCTGCTGTCCTCCTTGCCCCCTCTCAACCACCCGCCAATCCGCCTCTCACCTTCAGCAGTTCCATCTCATCTGCCCACAGTCAGGTGTCTGTCAAGGAAATGTTTGAGCGTAAGAAGCCAATGTCACAGAGTCACCCCCTTGCCCGGCCTCTGACAGCTGGCTTGACGGAACTCTTAGCCCGCCAGCTTTTACCATACCAGCTGGTGGAGTCTGAGGCATTCAAAAAATTTGTCGCTATTGGGACACCACAGTGGAAGGTACCCGGACAATTTTTTTTTTCAAAAAATGCAATCCCAAACCTCTACTCAGTTATTGAAAAGGAAGTCATGGCATCTCTGGCATACAGTGTTGGGGCAAGGATCCATCTGACCACTGATACCTGGTCTGCAAAGCACGGTCAGGGCAGGTATATCACCTACACTGCGCATTGGGTCAACCTGCTGACGGCTGAAAAGCATGAAATGCGTGGCTCTGCAGCGGAGTTGGTGACACCGCCACGACTTGCAGGCAGGCCTACTGCAACCTCCTCTACTTCATCCTCTTCCATAACCTCCTCGGCTGAGTCCTCTTCTGCTGCGGCGTATGGCTGCACATCAACTGAATCCCCCCAGCTCCCCAGGGGCTATTCCACATCCCGGATACGACAGTGTCACGCTGTCTTGGGGTTGACTTGCCTGAAAGCAGAGAGCCACACCGGACCAGCACTCCTGTCCGCCCTGAACGCACAGGTGGATCGGTGGCTTACCCCGCACCAACTGGAGATCGGCAAAGTGGTGTTTAACAATGGAAGCAATTTGTTGGCGGCATTGAATTTGGGCAAGTTGTCACATGTGCCATGCATGGCACATGTGTTGAATCTCATCGTACAACGCTTTGTGTCTAAGTATCCAGGCTTACAGGACGTCCTCAAGCAGGCCAGGAAGGTGTGTGGCCATTTCAGGCGTTCCTACACGGCCATGGCGCACTTTTCCGATATTCAGCGGCGAAACAACATGCCAGTGAGGCGCTTGATTTGCGACAGCCCGACACGTTGGAATTCAACACTCCTAATGTTCGACCGCCTGCTCCAACAAGAAAAAGCCATCAACGAGTATTTGTATGACCGGGGTGCTAGGACAGCCTCTGCGGAGCTGGGAATTTTTTTGCCACGTTACTGGACGCTCATGCGCAATGCCTGTAGGCTCATGCGTCCTTTTGAGGAGGTGACAAACCTAGTCAGTCGCACCGAAGGCACTATCAGCGACCTCATCCCATTTGTTTTCTTCCTGGAGCATGCCCTGCTAAGAGTGCTGGATCAGGCTGTAGATGATCGTGAAGAGGAAGAGTTGTAGTCACTATCACCACCAGAAACAGCCTTGTCATCATCGCTTGCCGGACCTGCGGCAACGCTGCAAGAGGAGTTTGAGGAAGAGGAGTCAGAGGAGGAATGTGGCTTTGAGGAGGAGGAAGACCAACCACAGCAGGCATCCCAGGGTGCTCGTTGTTGTCACCTATATGGGACCCGTGGTGTTGTACGTGGCTGGGGGGAAGAACAGACCGTCAATGACATCAGTGAGGACGAGGAACGGGAAATGAGTAGCTCGGCATCCAATCTTGTGCAAATGGGGTCTTTCATGCTGTCATGTCTGTTGAGGGACCCTCGTATAAAAAGGATGAAGGAGAACGACCTGTACTGGGTGGCCACGCTACTAGACCCCCGGTATAAGCAGAAAGTGGCGGAAATGTTACCAAATTACCGAAAGTCAGAAAGGATGCAGCAGTTCAAAACCAAACAAAAAAATATGCTTTACACAGCTTATAAGGGGGATGTCACAGCACAACGGGAATCTAACTGGGGAAGATGTGAAAGTAATCCTCCTCCTACCACGACGGCGGCAGGGACAGGACGCTTTACAGATGTGTTGTTGATGGAGGACATGCAGAGCTTTTTCAGTCCTACACATCGCCACAGCCCTTCGGGATCCAGCCTTAGAGAACGACTCGACAGACAGGTAGCAGACTACCTCGCCTTAACTGCAGATATCGACACTCTGAGGAGCGATGAACCCCTTGACTACTGGGTGTGCAGGCTTGACCTGTGGCCTGAGCTATCCCAGTTTGCGATAGAACTTCTGGCCTGCCCCGCTTCAAGTGTCCTGTCAGAAAGGACCTTCAGTGCAGCAGGAGGCATTGTCACTGACAAAAGAAGTTGCCTCGGTCAAAATAGTGTTGATTACCTCCCCTTCATTAAGATGAATGAGGCATGGATTCTGAAGGGACTGACAGTGGGGGATACGTTTGACAAAAAAAGGCCTGATGACATGACTTGGCCTGAAAATGGTCCCCACGCTGCTGTATTTAATGTCTGCATACCGGATGACTTTCGTGAATTCTCCGTCACCAACTAGTTTTCAAGCCGCAATGTTTTAGTCACCTTTCTGCCTGGAAAACTTCAATTTTTCCGGCCACTGCCACAACAGCGGCTGCAACAATACCATTGTTTTTCAGGCATGTGTACATGCCTAATTTTTCTGACCTCTGGTGCTGCACTGTGGCTGCAAAAAAAAAAAAAAAGGCACATACAAGTGTCAATTCCCCTTCGTGATCGTTACCTTGTTGTAGTGAAGGGGCTTGCGTATCACAATGAAGCGATCATCACCTCTATGAGTGTGTTGGCAATGTTGCCACACTCCAGATGATAAGGCCGTTGCTTCATTATGATCAGACCAAAAGCGATCGGCTGGATAATTTTTTATAGAAAAAACATATATTTTTTTTTTTTTTAAAGTTGTATGGGTTTTTAATACATAAAATAAAAAAATCATAATAAAGTCTCTTAATAGTTTATTAGAAATAATGCAGACAATTTTGAAAAATCCCCATCAATTCCAATATAAAGCAAGTACAGAGCTCAGAACTAAATTATTTCAGAATGTCGTAATGGTTCGTTAATTCGACAATGGTTAATCAATTTGACACACGTCCCCGGATAGGGGACGTAACAGGGATTAAACTGATAGGATATGGAATAGTACTAGTTAAGACACCACTCATATAGGGTGTCACAGCACATAGCTCTGTGCACGCGCAGTGCCCCAACTTGGGAGTAAGAGGACCGACCAAGCTGCTTTTTCTATCTCCCAGTTCCTAAAATCAATTCAGTTTGGTGTATCAGAGTTTGGTCTGTCACTGTGAAGGCATTCGAAGGTACTCGGCCTAAATTTTTTTTCACAAAAGGCAATCCCAGATATGGGACGTAACAGGGATTAAACTGATGAGAATAGTACTATAGAAAATACCACTCATATCGGGTGTGACAGTAAATTGCACGGCGCAGACGCAGTGACCGTGGATTAAAACAAATGGGAGGGAGCCAGCGTTTTTTTTAACCATCTCCCTGTTCGAAAAATCTATTCAATAAATGGACCCCAGATTGGGGACGTAACAGGGATTAAACTGATGAGAATAGTACTACAGAAAATACCACTCATATCGGGTTTGACAGTAAATTGCACGGCGCAGACGCAGTGACCGTGGTTTAAAACAAAGGGGAGGGAGCCGTTTTTTTTAACCATCTCCCCGTTCGAAAAATTTATTCAATAAATGGACCCCAGATTGGGGACGTAACAGGGATTAAACTGATGAGAATAGTACTACAGAAAATATGACTCTTATCGGGTGTGACAGTAAATTGCACAGTGCAGACGCAGTGACCGTGGATTAAAACAAAGGGGAGGAAGCCAGCGTTTTTTTAATCATCTCCCCGTTCGAAAAATCAATTCAATAAATGGACCCCAGATTGGGGACGTAACAGGGATTAAACTGATGAGAAGAGAACTACAGAAAATACCACTCATATCGGGTGTCAGAGTAAATTGCACGGCACAGACGTAGTGACCGTGGATTTAAACAAAGGGGAGGGAGACAGCATTTTTTTAACCATCTCCCCGTTCGAAAAATCAATTCAATTCACCTTTCGGGGACCCTTGGTGTTGTACGTGGCTGGGTGGAGGAAGAAACCTTCAATGACATCAACGGGACATGGCAAGCTTGGTATCCAACCTTGTGCAAATGGGGAGTTTGCGGTTGGGCAAATGGACTGTTTGCGGTTGTTTGCGGTGCATTAAAAGGGGAGTTTGGTCTGTCAATGTCTGTGAAGCGGGCGTAACCCTTACACTACCTGATCAATACAACATCATACCTGATCATATACACACAATGGATGTTTTAAACCACGTTGTTCAAAAAAATTTAGGATTGTTAGGTGATTTATGCCCTTTATGGATTAAAACCCAACTCTGCGTCAACTATGTAATTTTCCATGGGAGTTTTGCCATGAATCCCCCTCCGGCATGCCACAGTCCAGGTGTTAGTCCCCTTGAAACAACTTTTCCATCACTACTGTGGCTAGAAAGAGTCCCTGTGGGTTTTAAAATCCGCCTGCCTATTGAAGTGAATGGCGGTTCGCCCGGTTCGCCCATTCGCGAACATTTGCAAAAATTAGCGTTCGCTGCTCGCAAACGGAAAATTTTATGTTTGCGACATCTCTACCGATCAGCAGCCAGCCCTGTGATGTCACAGCCCTATAAATAGCGTCAGCCATCTTAGATTCTGCCATTTACCAATGAACTTAGTGCAGGGAGAGACGTCAGAGCAGGCGCTAAGGACAGTGTTAGAAAAAAACTTCATTGTGCTAAAAAAGTGATTTACAAGTGCAGGGAAAGATTATTCAATGTGCAGGGAAAGGATACAGAGGAATCATTCCACAGCATTTTGTCACGTTCCCTCAGGTGACTGATGTCAGGACAGGAGATCAAGGAGACTAGCTGAGCATGGAGGAATCTAGCAGCCTACTTGATTTGTCTTGATTCAGTATTGATAGGGTTATTGACCACTTCCCTTTTATTAGCTCTTGCTCAGTGGTAATCACTTCTACCATTTATAGTCGGACCCCAACCTTCTGACTATGCGGTAGATAGCTTTCATTTGGGTTTGGCTGAGCTGGTGTGAGGTTGTCTCTTGTGTTCCTGCTCGTTCATCTCTACTTAAGTTAAGTGTTGCATTTGTTTGTGTTTGTTATATTCCCTGTTTTTTTAATCTGGGCCTGAGACAGAGACTTCCTTTCAGCCATCTGTGGAGGAATGGTTTGTCTCTGGTCCTAACCTTATTCCAGAGCCTTATAGGGAATTAAAGGGCCTAGGTATCCTGCATATAAATATACCTACCTTCAAGGTCTATTCATATTGATAGGTAGTTAGGGCCCGGATCATGGTTGTTTAGGAGGTGTCCTGTTCCTTCCCTAGTTTTCAGGCCCACACTGATCGTGACATTATCTACCCCCCATATAAAACACCATTTTGTTCAGGTCAGAGCAGCTATGGATCCTATGTCTGCACTGGTCGAACATCTGCAAGGACTGTGATTGGAGGTAGCTGACCTCCGCGCGACAGTCTTATGGATTCAGAGACCACAGGCGACTGGTTCCGATGGTGGGTACCAGGCCTGCCCTGAACCGAAGATGGCTGTCCCGGACAGATTTTATAGTGGAAGTGACAATTTAATTCGGTTCAGAGAATCGTGTAAGTTGTACTTTAAGCTGTGTCCATACTCTTCTGGAGATGAGTGTCAACGTGTGGGTATGATCATTTCTTTGCTTAAGGATTATGCACAGTCTTGGGCTTTTTCTCTGCGACTGGATCTCCGTCCCTCCAGTCGGTTGATTAATTTTTTTGAGCTTTGGGTCTTTATAATGACCCGGATCGGATCTCTCAGGCTGAGACCAAGTTACCTGGTTTACAGCAAGGTCTATCTGAGAGGTTGCAGGACGCATTGGCCTTTCATGAAAAATCTGAGTCATTGGAAGCAGTTATGTCCCTTGCTGCATGTCTGGATAGACGCCTAAGGGGAGATCTAAGTGTCCTCACCCTAAGGACGTACTGTCAAATAGGGTGGCAGCTTTCTTTGACACTTATGGTTGTGCCTTGTGAGGAGCCTATCCAGTTGGAGGGAGCTACTCCTGGGACTGCTGGTAAGAGCTCTCGTCATATGAAGGGAGTCTGTTTTTGTTGAGGAAAAAAGGGACATTTTGTGAATATTTGTCCGTACATTCAGCGCCAAGGTGTAATCAAAAACAAAACGCTTAATCCCCAAATTACTATTGGTAGTGTGGGTGAGGAGCAAGAAAACTTACTTTTGTCATTTCCTGGTAGTACCATATTTCTCCTAGCAGCCGAGGTAGCGCTAGAGTCCAAAAACTTGGGAAATCGAGGTATTTATCGACAGTGAGGCTGGGGTTAACCTAATTGATGGACAGTTTATTCGTATTCATGGGTTGACTACTAGTGCACTAGAGAAAAGCATTTCTGTCTTTGCTATTGATTCTTCACCTCTTACCCAAAAATGCCTGTCGCAGGTGGTAAATGACATCCAACAAAGAGTGGTTGATTTCCATCAGGAATCTATCTCATGTTATGTGTAGGAGGGTCTGCCTGCTCCGATGGTTTTGGGCTTACCATGGTTGAGAAAACATAACCCTACCATAGACTGGCAAGCGAGACAGATTCTCAATTGGAGTGATTTTTGCATAAACAAATGTCTTAATGCATCTTTCTCTGTTGTCTCGACTAAAATTGTACCCTCGTTCCTTTCCAAATTTTCTGATGTGTTTTCTGAGAGTGGTAACCACGAGTTACCCCTGCATCGGGAGTATTATTGTCCCGTCAATTTTATTCATGGAGCTAAACTGCCCAAATCTCGGTTGTATAATCTTTCGGAGCCTGAAAGAAAGGCTATGCGAGAGTATATCAGCGAGAGCTTGGCAAAGGGTCATATCAGACCATCCAAATCCCCAGTGGCTGCTGGATTTTTCTTTGTAAAAAAAAAAAAGATGGTACCCTTAGACCATGTCTGGACTTGCATGAGCTCAATCGTATTACCGTCCATGTTCCTTACCCCCTTCCTTTGATTCTGGATTTGTTTAATCAAATTGTCGGTGCCAAGGTATTCTCTAAATTGGATCTGAGGGGGCATACAATTTGGTAAGTATCAAAGAGGGGGACGAATGGAAGGCGGCCTTTAATACCCCTGAGGGTCATTTTGAGAATCTGGTCATGCCTTTTGGGTTTACCAATGCTCCAGCGGTTCTTCAACACTTGACATCTTTCATCTTTTGGTGGGGAGATTTGTTGGTGTATATCTGGATGACATACTATTTTTTTTTCCAGACATGGAGACTCATCAGGATCATGTGAGATAGGTGTTACAGAACCTAAGAGAGAATAAATTGTATGCGAAGATGGAAAAATGTGTTTTTGCTGTTCAGGAAGTGCAATTCCTCGGTTACTTGCTCCCATCCTTAGGTTTTAGTATGGATCCCGAGAATGTCCGTGCGGTGTTGGACTGGGATTGACCCAAAAATCTGAAAGTACTTATGCGGTTTTTGGGATTCACTAATTGCTACCGTAAATTCATCTTGAGCTATTAAACTGTGGTTAAACCTTTAACAGACATGACTAGGAAGGGGGTTGATTTCTCAGTTTGGTCTAAGGCGGCATTACAAGCCTTTTCTGCTGTGAAGGAATGTTTTGCTTCAGCCCTCTATTCTGGTGCAACCGGACATGTCTCAGCCATTCATTGTAGAAGTTGACGCATCCGAGGTAGGGGTGGGAGCAGTTTTGTTGCAAGGTCCTTTACCTAGCTTTTGTCTCTAAAAAACCCCATTGGTTGGAAGGAGCAATTCATCCTATTACGGTAATTACTGGGCCAGATGGTTGCTGTTTTTCACCAGATTTAACGTCATTGTCACCTACCGCCCTGGGGTTAAGAACGTCAAGGCGGATGCTTTGTTGCATAGCTATCCTGGAAGGGGGGTGATTCTAAAGATCCTAGTCCTATTTTGTCTGAAGGGGGAGTCATATCTGCCCTATATCCTGATCTTGAGGCTAAGGTTTTGGAGGCCCAAGAGGATGCATCGGAATCTTGTCCTCCAGGAAAATTGTCTGTTCCTTTAGACTTACCTCACAAGGTATTTGAGGAACATTACTTTACTTTACTGTCTTGACTGGACACCCTGGGAGTATATCCACTGTCAATCTCATCTCGCGCAGATTTTGGTGGCCGGGGCTGCAAAAGTGTGTTGAGGACTATGTGTCAGCCTGTTGTACCTGTACTCGTGCTAAGGTGACACATACTCAGCCTTCTGGATCTTTTCCTCCGTTATTCATCTCGCCCAGACCTTGGACGCATTTGTTCCTGGATCTTATCACGGATTTGCTGAATTCTTCGGGAAAAATCATGATCCAAGTGGCAGTTGTTCGGTTTAACAAAATGGCACATTTTATAGCATTGCCTGCTCTACCTAATGTCAAAATTCTTGCACAGGTGTTTGTCGATAACATTGTGAAACTACATCGCATTACCTCTGATGTAGTGTCCGTTCGGGCTACTTAAATTGTTTCCAGATTCTGGAAAGCGTTCTGTACTCAACTTGGGGTACAATTGTCCTTTTCTTCTGTTTTTCATCCTCAGTTGAACGGACAGGCGGAGTGCACCAATCAGAATCTGGAGACTTACTAGAGATGTTTTGTTTCAGAGAACCAGGAGGAGTGGTCTTCATTCTTGTTGTTAGGTGAGTTTTCCATTAATAACTGAAGACAGGAGTCCACTGATAAGTCGCCGTTTCTGGGTCATATGGATTCCATCCACAGTTTGGCATATTTTCTGGCTCTCAAACTTCCGGATTCCTGAGGTGGAACGATTTTCCTCTTCTTTGTCTTTGGAAAATTTCGATTTTCCTCTTCTAAGTTGGCGAAAAATTCAAAATAACCTGAAAAAGATGGGCAACAGGTATAAGCGTGTGGCTGACAGGAGGCGTATGAATGGTCCGGACCTAATAGTGGGTGATTCTGTGTCGCTGTCCACAAGAAACATTAAGCTTAAGGTACCTTCTTGGAAGTTGGGCCCAAGATTTATTGGTCCATATAAGATCAATGCCATTGTTAACCCTGTAGCCTTCCGTCTTGAACTTCCTCAGGCTTTGAAAATTCATAACGTATTTAATAAGTTGTTGTTGAAATGTGTCGAACATGTTGAGGCTTCCTCCTTGCCTCATCCTACTGTCATGGTGGGTGGTAATTTCGAATTTCAAATCAGTAGGATTGTGGACTCCCGAGTTCTCCGTAGATCCCTCCAGTATCTCGTCCACTTGAAGGGTTACGGACTAGAGGAGAGGATGTGGGGAATAAAGGGCCTAGGTATCCTGCATATGAATATTCCTACCTTCAAGGTCTATTCATATTCATAGGTAGTTAGGGCCCGGATCAGGGTTGTTTAGGTGGTATCCTGTTCCTTCCCTAGTTTCCAGGCCCAGTTACTGTTCCCCTTACCTCCTGTGTTCAGTGTGGAAGTTTTCCTCCACACTGATCGTGAGACATTTATGTTGAATAAGGTTCAGTAGGGGATGTTACAGCCTGGGTAATACGAACAATCCTATTACACCTTGTTGCACTGACTGGGGATCCAAATTGCCATTATACAGCTCTGTAATTCCAGCAAACCGTTCTTATTAGGGTGCAAGTGCTGTTTGATACAGCCATTAACAGGGTTTATTACAAGGAAATATTTCTATGTCTTATTTGCCCTTGTGCGGTTCAGTTATATGTTCTAAAGCATTTTTTGGCTTGTATTAGTGGAAAAGGGGGCTTTTTAGCCGTTGTGTGTTGGTGCTAAAATTACAGCCCTTTTTGTTGTGTATTAGTGGGAAAAGTAAAATATATTCAGTTCAGCGGTGCAGTTATATGTTCTAAAGCACTTGTTGCATGTATTAGGCTACTTTCACACCTGCGTTAGGTGCGGATCCGTCTGGTATCTGCACAGACGGATCCGCACCTATAAATGCAAACGCTGGTATCCATTCAGTACGGATCCGTCTGCATAACTAAGTAAAAAAAAAGTCTAAGTCTAAGTCAAACGGATCCGTCCTGACTTACATTGAAAGTCAATGAGGGACGGATCCGTTTACAATTGCACCAATATTGTGTTAATGTAAACGGATCCGTCCCCATTGACTTACATTGTAAGTCAGGACGGATCCGTTTGGCTCTGCATCGCCAGGCGGACACCAAAACGCTGCAAGCAGCGTTTTGGTGTCTGCCTCCAGAACAGAATGGAGGCGGAACGGAGCCAAACTGATGCATTCTGAACGGATCCGCATCCATTCAGAATGCATTGAGGCTAAACTGATCCGTTTGGGGCCGCTTGTGAGAGCCCTGAAACGGATCTCACAGGCGGACCCAGAAACCGCAGTGTGAAAGTAGCCTTATTAGTTGAAAAATATAAAATATATTTGCCGGTCAGCGGTGCAGTTATCTGTTCTAAAGCTTACTTGTTCTTTTATGTACGCTGAATGCATAATTTTTGGGACCTGTAGTACACTGGCCTGCTGGAAAATTGTTATCCAATGACCGTGTAATCTACCTCCAGCCACATACTTATTTGTACTTTTCTTTACGGTGAATGAATAATTGTTGCAGCCTCGGAGGAATTCAACACCAGTGACTATCACGTGTTATCGAATTTCAACTATTATCATTAGGGTTTTTTTCAAAAGGGGGGATTTCGTTAGCCATGTTTTTAATCCAATTTTATATTTTTAGTTCTTTTAAACATATGTATTTGACCTGTATTTGAACGGGCCTGCAGTAAAATTGATATCCATTTACCGTGTAATATACCTCCGGCCACATAATCACTTGATCTTTTTTGTCCGGTGAATGCCTAATGTTTGGGGCCTGTAGTCCAGTGGCCTACAGTAAAATTTTTATCCATTGACCGCATAATGTACCTCGAGCCACATAATCAAAATTTCTTTTATGTCAGATGAATGCCTAATTTTTAAGGCCCGTACTCCCATGGCCTGAAATAATTTTTTTCTAGGCTCAAACAAGGCACATTTCAGAGAATTTCCCTTTAAGACGCATAAAAATGTCCCCTGATTAAGATACATATTTAGCAGGAGCGGCATGACGTAGGTCAGCCGCGCTCCTCCTTCGGCTGCCGCCTCCTCTCTTGCTCCGCCTCACCCGCGCTGTTCGGCTACCAGGTGCGCATGGAACGCATGGAGCGCCGATGCAATGCTGTCCCCCTGGCCAGGCCTGGCTAGCCGACTACCGCTGGAAGTTTGACTTACCTGCTTGCTGCCTGCTGGGATCCGCTCTGGCCTTCGGGCTGTTTGTTCCTGCTCTGTCGCTCGAGCCCGCCTCCCTGCAGTCGCCCCCCAGCATGATGTCTTGCTCCTCTCTCTGTGGAGGTGCCGGGTGTTGGTGGTTGGCCTTCTGCTCCTGCTCCTGCTTCTGTTGAGGTGTCGTGTCCCGGCCGGCGGTGGTAAGCTTCTGATATGATGGACTGATGTCCTGATGCCCGATGTCTGCCTCCTCAGTCGTTTGCAGTACCTAGCCTCCAACTGTACAGCGCCCCCCTTGTTACACCATTGTCTTCCTGATGCCCGATGTCCACTCCTAGCCCTCATTTGTTGCACCTGATCCTACGTTGCCCTGCTGCCTGGGGGGTGTGCGGAGTTGGAGCTGGAAAAGTTAGTGGCTGAACTAGGTTGCTGCCCGTGTGGGTGAAGCAGGGGTTCAGGCACTCTGCGGGTTAAATTGGCTGTTGGGACCCCCAGACGGAGTGCTGTGGAGTGTGCTGACCCCCGACGCGGCCGGACAATGGTGGTGGCGTGGAATCCTTAGACCTCCGTGCCAGCGCTCCCTTCCTCGCTGGTGAGACCTGTGGGACCTGGGGCTGATCGCTAGGGTCTGGGGCTGCGACATTTCGTCAAATAATGAATGTAAAGGCCCAAAAAAAAAAAAAAAGCCTCAGCGGAATAAGTGGTCCTAACTAATTCCAACAGTAAAGGCCCATAAAGCTCTTCTTTAATTTTCAGACTCTGAACTCTAACCGCCGATTCCCTGGATGGACTGTTGCCCCCTGGTAAACCTAGTTGCCAACGGCAATTTGATTCCTGAACTATATATCTGAAAAGCCAAACTTTGACCTTCTCATACTAAGCGTAAGAGAGCTCCCCTTTATTGGGTGCTCTCCTCCTGCACATTGTTTATGGGACATATTCCTTAAAAAACCGGCTCTGATATTTTTGTTGTATTCTGTACTTTGTCTGTTATTAATTTGTTAATATGCCTGCATATCTTTCTCATACTTTTTTGACCACTATATGACCTCTGACTACCTCTTTTTGGCCGGTCTGTGGTTCATTTCCCCTAACCTTACTAGATAATGGTTTAGAGTAACTTTAATGTGATGGTTAATTGGGCGTGGTAGCCAGTCAACTTGCACATACTTTGGGCTTGTGGCAACCACACTTATTTAGTGTTTTATTCCCTGATGTGCTATATGCACATGTCTGGTATTTGCCTCTTTCTTTTATATGCCAGCTTAATTTGGATGGGTGTCCTGTACACATTTGTATAAGAGATATAGTCGTCTAGGTACGGTGTTCATAGGCGTAATATATTGGTTTTTAAAAAATAAAAATAAAAAAAATAAAAAATAAAATAAACAAATGCCTCCTAAATATCGTAAATCAGGTGGTCTATCCCCTCCAAGAAGTGGCTCAGGAGGGAGTCCACAAGCTCGTTTAGATACATTTTTGAAATCACCACCCCCCAAAACTAGAGGAGGGGTTCAGAGGTCTGCTCTTCAGGCTGAGACAGGACCTGACAATGTGGAGCGGTCAGAGCAGGGGATATCAAAGACCACTTCATCTCATAGTGACGGATTTGAGAGTATTAATAAAAAATTGCAGGATATACTGGGAGTAGTAAATGCTACCAGTACCTCGGTTGCAGAGTTGGCTTCCTCCCTTGCAGTAGTACAGGGGGACGTCACTATAATAAGAGATGAAATGTTGAAGCTTAGATTGAAGGTGAAGGAACTGGAAACGTCAGTTAATTGTATTAGTGTAGAGAATAGTATATTAAAGAACAGACTTAAAGAAGTTGATGAGGATCGTATATGGTTAAGAAAGAAAGTGGTAGAATTGGAGGATAGATCACGTAGGTACAATCTGCGTCTTGTTGGTTTCCCAGAGGAGGCGGAACAGGATGATACGCCGAAGTTTATACAGAAGTGGCTTGTAGAGAACCTAGGGCCAGAGCATGATATATCTACCTTTTGTGTGGAAAGGGCCCACAGGATCCCTTTTAAAAAACCGCCCCCAGGTGCCCCTCCTAGGGCAATACTAGCTAAATTTTTTGTTCAAAGGATCGGGACTGGGTCTTCAAACGTAAAAGAGAAGTACTAGAAACATATTTTGATAATAACTTGATATCGATATACCCTGACTTTTCTCGAGAGACGCAAAACCAAAGAAGAACTTTCTTTGAGGTTAAAAAAAAGATTGATCTCAGCCAACATCAAATACTCAATGTTATATCCCGCTAAATTAAGAGTGGTAGATAAAGATACTGTTCGCTTCTTTTCTAGTCATGAGGAGGTGGCACAATGGTTGGATTCCAGGGGTCTATGAATTATTATGAAGATGAGGTGGGGAGGGGTGTGGGTGAGGGGAGGTGGCGGGGGGGAGGTTTGGTGGTAGGTGAGAGGTTGATGGGTATTGTAAAACGCCTTGTCAACCACATAGGGGAGTTTTGGGGGGTGGGTTTTAGGGAGGGATTGGCTGTCGTTCTCCGCCTCGTGGCTATGTGTGCCTCTCCGTTGAGAGTGTAGATATTCTTACTCATATTTATGACATGTAACATTTTATGTTGGAATGTGAGAGCTTTGGGAGATAGAGTAAAGAGGACGGTAGTATTTGACCTTGTGACTCGTCATTTGCCCGCGATTGTTGCATTATTAGAGACTCATGCAACAGAAGATAGGATCTATACACTGAAAAAGAAATGTGCCTCTCTGGAGTACCATGCTTGTTTCTCATCTTACTCAAGAGGCGTCAGTGTATACATACATAGAGGGATAGAGTTCCAACCGCTAGACAGTGAAATAGACAAAGAGGGACGTTATGTATTTCTTTATGGGCTTTGGAAAGGGCAGGAGGTGATACTGGCCTTTATATATATTCCCCCTCCATTTAAATCAAATGTCATTTCACTTTTAGCTCAATATATTTCTACAAAAAATCTATGTGCTCTATTGGTGGCAGGTGACTTTAATGCGGTACCAGACCCTGAGCTGGACCGGCTCTCTTCACTCTCTGGGCGCGCTCGCACTGGGTCCCCTCTGACTGCGGTGTGCCAGGAGTTGGCGCTGGTTGATATCTGGCGCCACCTCTATGGCAATAAAAAAATGTTTTCATGCTTTAGCCAGTCACACGGGTCTATGTCCCGTATTGATCTGGCATTTGCTAGTCGGGATCTGTGCGGACGTATCCGGAGAATGAGGTACGAGCCTCATGGAATCTCGGATCACTCCCCTATGTTGATTATGTTTGTGGAGGCTCCAACTTTAAGTAGAGCCTTTAAACTGAACTCACATTGGTTTGAGGTGATAGGGGAGCAGGACGGGGTAGACCATGATATTCAGGAATTCTGGGGCTTCAACGTAGGATCAACACACATCCATTTTGTGTGGGACGCGCTGAAGGCACATATTAGGGGTCTGTACTTTAATAAAATTCATAGATTTAAAACTGAAATACGTCGGAGCGAAAAACAGTTGACAGACTCAATAGGGAGTATGCGTGACGCATTGATTAACTCTCATGAGGACCAACTCGTTGCTCAATTAAAGGAGGCCAACTCTCAGCTGAAGACAATGTTATATAAAAAAGCACAACATAAGCTCTTCTTTCAAGGTCAGAACCGATTTTGTGAGTCCGGCAAAACAGGTAGATTTCTGGCCCGTTTGGTGGCCAACCAGAGAGAGGTCTCTAATATAAAAGAAATCAGGAACTCCCAGGGAATTGGGGTGAGATCCGTAGAGGAGATAAGAGAGGAATTTGTGAAATATTACTCTACCCTCTATAAATCTGACTCTATGTTTGGACGTACGGATATGGATCAATATCTCCAACAATTGGCGCTTCCCCAGTTATCTACCCAGGAGAGAGCGATGTTGGACTCCCCTATTCTCTTGGAGGAACTTCAAGCGACTCTTCCGGTATTAAAATATGGTTCTTCGCCCGGCCCAGATGGGCTACCGTTTGAAACTTATAGATTCCATGCCAAATCTCTCTTGCCAATTTTGTTGCAGGTCTTTAACGAATCCTGCATATCTGGCTCGTTACCATCATCATTCAAAGAGGCAGTAATTATCTTGCTCCTGAAAAAGGACAAGGACCCTTGCGATGTGGGGTCTTATAGACCCATTTCGCTCTTAAATACGGACTATAAGATCTTTGCAAAAATTTTGGCTAATCGCTTGAAGAGGGTTATAGCCGGTCTGGTCCACCCTGACCAGACGGGCTTTATCCCTAGCCGCCAAACTCAGACAAGCATATATAGGGTCTAACTTAATTTGTCTGTTGGGGGTGGTGTGGACCACTCCATCCTGTCATTAGACGCCGCAAAGGCGTTTGACAGGATGGAGTGGTCTTTTCTCTGGGCTACGATGTCCCACTTCGGTTTTGGAATTCCATTTTTGGAAATGACTCAGATGTTATATGCACAGCCAGTTGCACGTATTAGTATAAATGGTATGTGCTCCTCTCCTGTGCCGATGTTCAGAGGGATGAGACAGGGGTGTCCCCTGTCTCCCCTCCTCTTCGCGCTCTTTATCGAGCCATTGGCTTGTCGGATCCGTTTGGAGAATCGTATAGAAGGCTTCGGAGTGGCGGGAGTGAGCGATAAAATAAGCCTATATGCAGACGATGTGATTCTGTTCCTGGATCAGGGATGGAAAATCCTTCCGTATGTTATAGAGGTAATAGAATCTTATGGTAAATTATCAGGATATATGATCAACTGGACAAAGTCATTGCTCCTCCCTCTGAACCGGAAAGCTGTAGATGTGGGGAGCCTAGTCTGTATTTTGGCCCCTAACGATTCTTTGAAGTATCTGGGGGTTAAGATAGGGGTCCCAATAAGTAGATTTTATGATCTGAATCTTGCCCCTGTTTTGGATAAAGTG
This sequence comes from Bufo bufo, assembly GCF_905171765.1. Taxonomy (NCBI): domain Eukaryota; kingdom Metazoa; phylum Chordata; class Amphibia; order Anura; family Bufonidae; genus Bufo; species Bufo bufo. The sequence continues at coordinate 621,071,896 of NC_053390.1, forward strand.
AGAACTAAAGTTGGCGCTTGGCGGAAGCTAAGATTGGCACAGACAGACCGAATTGCATTGATCAGGATGATTATTCTACCTATAGTCTTGTTCCCGATGTGTGCTTCCCCTATTTGGATTGATGACATCTTTTTTCATAGATTGGAGACTCTGATTAATGACTTAATCTGGGGTAGGAAGAGAGTTCGTATAAAGCAGAGATATCTATGGTTGTCGGAGGCAGATGGTGGGCTGGCACTACCCTTTTTTCAAGGTTACTATTTTTGCGCACAGATTCAGCGGTGCTGTCATTGGAAAGAGAGTTTACTATCACGATACTTGAATAGAGTGATTGACACACCAATAGATAATATTTTTGTATGTTTGGAAACTGGTACTATGGGAATGAGGAGGTCCTTGCTGGTCCCTTACTCACTGCAGAGGGTGTGGAACAGGCTGAAGGAGATTCTTAAAGTCTCCGGTCCGCTTGGTTTCACTTCTCTGTGGGGGAACGGGGCGCTGGAGGAGTTCTTCAAAATTACAGATTTTGGTTACTGGACACGTAAAGGCATCTATATGGTGTCTCACCTTTTTTATTTAGGTCGGCTTAAAACACTTTCAGAATTTGGATTGAATTATTGTTCACCATTGGATCTATTTATGTATACACGTTTGAAACACTTATTTGAAGCCTCCAGGAATAGGGGGTGTATTCACCCACGCGAGAATATATTCTTTGATTACTGTTACGCCCAGAAGGATGAGAAGATGAAAATATCTAGTCTTTACTCTAAACTCCGTAAGGCACTGGTGGCTATAACGCCTTTCAAAAGCCCAAGTAAATGGGAGCAAGAGTTGAATTGCCCCCCTTTGCATTGGCCTTCTATTTATAGGAACGTGACAGTCTCCAGTGCACATAGACTAATACAATTCAAGATCCTCCATAGGCTCTATTATACGCCCCAATTTCAAGGAAAATTTCCCCAAAATAGGGGTCGGAACTGCTGTTGTCCTAAATGTGGTCATGTTAATGCGAACTATGTCCATTTGCTCTGGAGTTGCAATAAAATAAGTAAATATTGGGGCGAGGTATTCTTGGCTCTACAAAAAGAATCTTTAATGAAATACAACCCGGGGATATCGACAGTGATTTTAGGAGATTATGGTTCGGAGACAGAAGTCTCCCCCCAGGTTAGACGGATTTGGATGAGGGGTTTGATGGTGTCGAAAGCTGTATTGGTGAAGTACTGGGGCTCAGCCTCCCAGCCCTCTTCAAGGGAGTGGGATTTATACCTTCAACAAATAAAAATGTATGAGGATATGGAAAGGCAGCGGAGAGTAGCACGCAGAGCCACGTAGGCAGTTATTTCTGAATGTATTCACTGTTATGTTGTATGTGAAGAATTAAGGAGAACGACAGCCAATGGGGGGGGGAGGATATGTATGTCTGTCTTATTATATATACTGACTTACTTTAAATTGGTTTATGTATTAACTTTGTATATTTTAAAAATAAAAATATTATTAAAAAAAAAAAAAAAGATACATATTTTTGGTTGGAATTTTTGTCATTGATCCCCCTGTAGTATGTCACTGTCCATGTAGTGGGACTATTTGTACACTTCTACTAAGTATTTGGTGGCTTCAAATATGAGCTGAAGGTTTTTCAGGTTCGCCTTCCATTAAAGTGAATGGGACCTGTCGCGAACTTGTGGTTCGCGAACATTTGATCGCGTTCGCGCGATTGCCTTCTCGAACCGTCCCTGCCGATGTTCGTCCATCACTACTGACCAAATGCTGACCGAGTGAAGGCGGATGCTTCATAGACAGGATCCATGTTTTGTAGGTTAATGTTCTGACGGATTAGAGGAAGGGTAATGCAATCAGTGACGTCAAGACAAACTTACTGATGATACCCTCTCCACTCTGTCGGGGGGGCGCTACTTGTATAAGCGTTTAATATTACTTTGATTGTAAATGTTGGATCTTTAATAAAGAAAGTTAATAATAAATAATATAAGCGTTTAATAGAATAGGTTCTGTAGGCATCTATGTGGAATCAGCTGACAAGGGTATAAAGGGAGTGCACTTCTTGTTGGCGCTAACATCGACCTGTAAGGCTGAGTTCATACTTGAGTTATTTGGTCTGTTTTGGCCCTGTGACTGCTCATATTAGTGAAGTGTGCAGTGATTCTAAGAGCGCCGTTTGCCATCTGCATGTAATTCGGACTCACAGTATTATTTCACTACCAAAGCAGACAAAATATAAACCAATGTCTATGCGTGCTACTGCAAGGCACAGTGTTCTACACCACTATAAAGGTATAGGAAATAAACGTTTTTTAACTAACTTCGCCAAAAATATATTTCAATCAAACCAATTTCTTTCAAAAAAATTCGGCAATCAAGTGAATCGAATTTTTAAAAAATGTGCTCATCTCCAATTATATTCTCTCACAGTTCAATTTTGCAATGTGCTGGTGCACCTAACTTCCAGATTGTAGACCTCTCTAAGAGCTGCTTTTTTCCTTCGAATATGTGGCAGCCTTGCAAAAAGGAAACTCAAAGGACTATTGCTATAATACCCTTCATAAGCATGTATGAACTACTGATCTATGTGCGTACCACTTTTCTTCACTTTGAAAGCAGACATTAAAACTCTTGACTATTTTTGTTGATCTCATTTGCAATATCTATTATCTATCAACAGTGAGTGAATCAGTTTGTAAAAAAACTGTTTGTTACACATTTAGCATAAATGTGTCTGCCAAATAAACGCTTTTCAGGTTTGCTTCAGACTAATCCAATAAAAAAAAAATGCAAATGTGATCGCACACTACATCCAGCACTCTGCCCTCCATGCTGGATGAGACATTGGTTTATATTTTGGCCAAAGCATAGTAAGCCACTCACCGCGTCAAAGTCGTCTCATGAGTGGTCCCTAACTCTTGTCCCTGGATCCGATGAAAGCTGTAATGGCACCGGACGGGGTTACAAGCAAAGTGTACTTGGCTTGCATGCTGACCTGCATTCCCTGGATTTTATGTGGCTGTCATGGCCCATGAACAGGTAGGAACATGAGTTAGGGACCACTCATGAGACGACCTTGACGCGGTGAGTGGCTTACTATGCTTTGGCCAAAATATAAACCAATGTCTCATCCAGCATGGAGGGCAGAGTGCTGGATGTAGTGTGCGATCACATTTGCATTTTCCGTTTATATATGTATTTCGCCATAGTGATCTGCACCTACAGGCAGGTTGTGCTGACCCAACCCCTTATTTTTTTCTTTGTAGTATATATTGGAGGCGTGGCGATCTCCTTGCAGTCATTGCACACCTGACCAGTTAATCTGTCCTTGAGGCTGGTTTTAAAGTCAGTATAAAACTGAGTCTGCTTGTATAGAACCTACCATTAGCCATCTGGCTCCAGGAGAAGTATATGGTGGGTTCAGCATGCATGTTGGTACTTGCATCCCTGGATCCGATGAAAGCTGTAATGGCACCGGACGGGGTTACAAGCAAAGTGTACTTGGCTTGCATGCTGACCTGCATTCCCTGGATTTTATGTGGCTGTCATGGCCCATGAACAGGTAGGAACAAGAGTTAGGGACCACTCATGAGACGACCTTGACGCGGTGAGTGGCTTACTATGCTTTGGCCAAAATATAAACCAATGTCTCATCCAGCATGGAGGGCAGAGTGCTGGATGTAGTGTGCGATCACATTTGCATTTTCCGTTTATATATGTATTTCGCCATAGTGATCTGCACCTACAGGCAGGTTGTGCTGACCCAACCCCTTATTTTTTTCTTTGTAGTATATATTGGAGGCGTGGCGATCTCCTTGGAGTCATTGCACACCTGACCAGTTAATCTGTCCTTGAGGCTGGTTTTAAAGTCAGTATAAAACTGAGTCTGCTTGTATAGAACCTACCATTAGCCATCTGGCTCCAGGAGAAGTATATGGTGGGTTCAGCATGCATGTTGGTACTTGCATCCCTGGATCCGATGAAAGCTGTAATGGCACCGGACGGGGTTACAAGCAAAGTGTACTTGGCTTGCATGCTGACCTGCATTCCCTGGATTTTATGTGGCTGTCATGGCCCATGAACAGGTAGGAACAAGAGTTAGGGACCACTCATGAGACGACCTTGACGCGGTGAGTGGCTTACTATGCTTTGGCCAAAATATAAACCAATGTCTTATCCAGCATGGAGGGCAGAGTGCTGGATGTAGTGTGCGATCACATTTGCATTTTCCGTTTATATATGTATTTCGCCATAGTGATCTGCACCTACAGGCAGGTTGTGCTGACCCAACCCCTTATTTTTTTCTTTGTAGTATATATTCGAGGCGTGGCGATCTCCTTGGAGTCATTGCACACCTGACCAGTTAATCTGTCCTTGAGGCTGGTTTTAAAGTCAGTATAAAACTGAGTCTGCTTGTATAGAACCTACCATTAGCCATCTGGCTCCAGGAGAAGTATATGGTGGGTTCAGCATGCATGTTGGTACTTGCATCCCTGGATCCGATGAAAGCTGTAATGGCACCGGACGGGGTTACAAGCAAAGTGTACTTGGCTTGCATGCTGACCTGCATTCCCTGGATTTTATGTGGCTGTCATGGCCCATGAACAGGTAGGAACAAGAGTTAGGGACCACTCATGAGACGACCTTGACGCGGTGAGTGGCTTACTATGCTTTGGCCAAAATATAAACCAATGTCTCATCCAGCATGGAGGGCAGAGTGCTGGATGTAGTGTGCGATCACATTTGCATTTTCCGTTTATATATGTATTTCGCCATAGTGATCTGCACCTACAGGCAGGTTGTGCTGACCCAACCCCTTATTTTAATCCAATAAAAAGCCTGAGTTGAGCTGTTATTGAGGGTGAATGGGTATATGCAGTGTTTGACAGAAAATGATCTTAGGCAGTATACAGAGTCACAAGCAACATCTCTTTAGTATAACAGTGTAAGGAAATAATACAAAGAAATAATTGAGAATCATTGATTAGCAAAAGCAGTTTAATCCCTTCAGGACCCTGCTATTTTCCTTAAGGACCACGCCGTTTTTTGGAAATTTGACGTGTCACTTTATGTGGTAAAAACTTTGGAAGACTTTCACTTATCCAAGCCATTCTGAGATTGTTTTCTCATGACACGTTATACTTCATGATAGTGGTAAGTTTCATTTTTATAAAAAAAATAAAAATACCAAATTTACAAAAAAAATTGAAAAATGTGCAACTTTCCAAATTTAAATTTCTCTGCTTTTAAAACAGACAGTGATACCTCATATAATAGTTATTATTTTACATTTCCCATATGTCTACTTGATGTTTTAATCATTTTGTGAATGCCATTTTATTTTTTGAGGATGTTAGGCTACTTTCACACTAGCGTTAATATGTCATAGGGTCTCAATACCGAACAAAACACTTCCGTTTTATCCCCATTCATTGTCAATGGGAATAAAACGTAACTGAACAGAACTGAATGCTTCAAAATGCATTCCGTTCTGTACTAATACCAGAGAGCAAACCATAATGCTACAATGAAATTCAATGGGGACAGATCCGGTTTCTCTGATAAAATCTGACACAATAGAAAACTGATCCGTCCTCTATTGACTTTCAATGGAGTTCATGACGGATCTGTCTTGGGTATGTTAACCCCTTAAGGACTTAGGACGTACCGGTACGCCCTATTTCCCGAGTCCTTAAGTACTCAGGATGTACCGGGATTGCAGCGCGGCGGGGGGTAATCGCAACAGGATGTCCGCTGAAATCATTTAGCGGGCATCCTGTCACAACGTCGGGGGGGTCCCGTGACCCCCCGTGTCGGCGATCGATGCAAACCGCAGATCAATTCAGACCTGCGGTTTGCGGCTTTTATCTGGAGCGGCGGGCGGCGGTGCCATCGGGTCCCCATGCGGCTGTAGGGGGGACCCGATGGCATGGAAGGCAGCGCGATGCCTAAGGAAGGCATCACGCTGCCTTCCGGTGATGAGCCTGTGAGATTCAGCCCGCTGGATCTCACAGGCCGGAAGCTGTATGAGTAATACACATAGTATTACTCATACAGCCAATGCATTCCAATACAGAAGTATTGGAATGTATTGTAAAAGGGATTAGACCCAAAGTGGGACAAAAAATAAAGTTAAAAAAAAGTTGAAAAAATAAAGTTTCCCCCCCAAAAAATTAAAAAAGTTTCAAGTAAAAACAAAAACGTAATTTTCCCCAAATAAAGTAAAAAAAAAAATTGGTAAAAAATAGGGAGAAAAAAAAGTATACATATTAGGTATCGCCGCGTCCGTATTGACCGGCTCTATAAACATATCACATGACCTAACCGCTCAGATGAACACCGTAAAAAATAAAAAAATAAAAACTGTGCTAAATAAACAATTTTTTTGTCACCTTACATCACAAAAAGTGTAATAGCAAGCGATTGAAACGTCATATGCACCCCAAAATAGTGCATAATTATGGCTCTCAGACTATGGAAACACTAAAACATGATTTTTTTTGCTTCAAAAATGAAATCATTGTGTAAAACTTACATAAATAAAAAAAGTATACATATTAGGTATTACAGCGTCCGTAATAACTTGCTCTATAAAAATATCACATGACCTAACCCCTCAGGTGAATACCGTAAAAAAATTAAAATAAAGGGTAAAAAAAGCAATTTTTTGTCAGCTTACATCACAAAAAGTGTAATAGCAAGCAATCAAAAAGTCATATGCACCCCAAAATAGTGCCAATAAAGCCGTCATCTCATCCCGCAAAAATCTTACCCTACCCAAGGTAATCGCCCAAAAACTGAAAAAATTATGGCTCTCAGACTATGGAAACACTAAAACATGATTTTTTTTGTTTCAAAAAAGAAATCATTGTATAAAACTTACATAAATTTAAAAAAAGTATACATATTAGGTATTGCCGCATCCGTAACAACCTGGTCTATAAAAATATCACATGATCTAACCTGTCAGATGAATGTTGTAAATAACAAAAAATAAAAACGGTGCCAAAACAGCTATTTCTTGTTACCTTGCCTCACAAAAAGCGTAATATAGAGCAAACAAAAATCATATGTACCCTAAACTAGTGCCAACAAAACTGCCACCCTATCCCGTAGTTTCTAAAATTGGGTCACTTTTTTGGAGTTTCTACTCTAGGGGTGCATCAAGGGGGCTTCAAATGGGACATGGTGTGAAAAAAAACAGTCCAGCAAAATCTCCCTTCCAAAAACCGTATGGCATTCCTTTTCTTCTGCGCCCTGCCGTGTGCCCGTACAGCGGTTTACGACCACATATGGGGTGTTTCTGTAAACTACAGAATCAGGGCCATAAATATTGAGTTTCGTTTGGCTGTTAACCCTTGCTTTGTAACTGGAAAAAAAATTATTAAAATGGAAAATCTGCCAAAAAAGTGAAATTTTGAAATTGTATCTCTATATTCCATTAATTCTTGTGGAACTCCTAAAGGGTTAACGACGTTTGTAAAATCAGTTTTGAATACCTTGAGAGGTGTAGTTTCTTAGATGGGGTCACTTTTATGGAGTTTCTATTCTAGGGGTGCATCAGGGGGGCTTCAACTGGGACATGGTGTAAAAAAAAACAGTCCAGCAAAACCTGCCTTCCAAAAACCATATGCCATTCCTTTCCTTCTGCGCCCTGCCGTGTGCCCGTACAGCGGTTTACGACCACATATGGGGTGTTTCTGTAAACTACAGAATCAGGGCCATAAATATTGAGTTTGGTTTGGCTGTTAACCCTTGCTTTGTAACTGGAAAAAAAATTATTAAAATGGAAAATCTGCCAAAAAAGTGAAATTTTGAAATTGGATCTCTATTTTCCATTAATTCTTGTGGAACACCTAAAGGGTTAACGACGTTTGTAAAATCTGTTCTGAATACCTTGAGGGATATAGTTTATAGAATGGGGTCATTTTTGGGTGCTTTCTATTATGTAAGCCTCGCAAAGTGACTTCAGACCTGAACTGGTCCCTAAAAATTGGGTTTTTGAAAATTTCCGAAAAATTCAAGATTTGCTTCTAAACTTCTAAGCCTTGTAACATCCCCAAAAAATAAAATATCATTCCAAAAATGATCCAAACATGAAGTAGACATATGGGGAATGTAAAGTAATAACTATTTTTGGAGGTATTACTATGTATTAGAAAAGTAGAGAAATTGAAACTTGGAAATTTGCAATTTTTTACAAATTTTTGGTAAATTTGGTATTTTTTTATGAATAAAAATGATATTTTTTTTTACTTGATTTTACCAGTGTCATGAAGTACAATATGTGACAAAAAAACTATCTCAGAATGGCCGGGATGAGTCAAAGCGTTTTAAAGTTATCAGCACTTAAAGTGACACTGGTCAAATTTGCAAAAAATGGGCAAGTCCTTAAGGTGAAATAGGGCTGAGTCCTTAAGAGGTTAAAGATAATACAACCAGATCCGTTCATAACGGATGCAAATGGTTGTATTATCAGTAACGGAAGCATTTTTGCCGCACCCTGCCGGATCCAGCAAAAACGCTAGTGTGAAAGTAGCCTTAGAAGGCTTAGCAGTTGTGAAGCTAATCCAAACTCACTTTTTAAGGACCAGTTCAGGTCTGAAGTCACTTTGTTGGGCTTGCATAATAGAAACCACTAGAGATGAGCGATTTTAGGATAAATTTGATTTGCTTAGAAGCCAAATTCCCTTGTGCTTCAAGTCAGCAAATGGATTTAACCTGAAATAGTATAAAAAACAAAAAAAATTAAAACTTACCTCCTCCATTTGCTCAAGACGGGCTGCCAGTCTCCATCTTGCTTGAAGATCTCGGCGCCTGTCGCAAGCAAATGGAGGTGGTAAGTTTTATTTAATATTTTTTTTATTGCTAATTTTACACTCAGATGCCGTTATTATGTATGAATGCAGCATCTATGGGGTACAATGACGGGGTGGCGCTATCGCAGCTCCCTGTCATTGCACCAGCTACTTACAAAAAAATGCACTTTGTGACAAAGTAATTTGTCACAAAGGGAATGTTTTTGTGAAATTCGACGAATCAGCCAAATCATACTTTTAAGAAATTTTCTCTCTAGAAACCACCCATAAATGGCCCCATTTTAGAAACTACACCCCTCAAGGTATTTAAAACTGATTTAACAAACTTTGTTAACCCTTCCACAAGAATTAAAGGAAAATGTAGATAAAATTTTAGAATTTTACTTTTTTGGCAGATTTTCCATTTTAATTCATTTTTTTCACAGTAACAAAGCAAGGGTTAACTGCCAAACAAAACTCAATATTTATTACCCTGATTCTGTAGTTTTACAGAAACACCCCATTTGTGATAGTTAACTGCTGTACGGTTTTTTGAGGGCAGATTTATTTTTCTTTTCAATTCTCTTTTTTTGAAATTTTCCATGGTAAAGTAAGTATAACAGTGGTGCAATATAATCTCAGAGTACATAGAACAGAGGTAACAAGCAAACGGCTCATCATACCATATTAATTACAGGTACATCAAACAATTTGGAGTGAATTGGATAAAGTAGGGTGGGGTAAGGGTAAGGAAGGGTTATCCGGCGAACGTGAGAAGATTCTGGTGTCGAGTGAGTTGAGGTAAATTGGGAACAAGATTTGTCTCTGCTAGCTTGTTGAGAGCAGATGCCGTTGAGCGGTAAGTTGACCAGTCCTCCCAGATCTTTTGAAATTTGGTTGTGTGTTCTAGACTCCCATGCAGAAATCTCCTCCATTTGATAAATATGGCTTACTTTGCGTAACCACTGAGATATGGAAGGTGAGGTCTGTTGATTCCAATTTTGAGGTATCAGCGTCCTCGCTGCAGCGGTCAGAAAGTGGAAGAGCCGTCGTTTAGCATGGCGAATGTCAATCAGTCTAATGTTTAGCAGTACAGAAAATGGCGATGGGATTTTGTCTAGTGTGCATATGCACTTTGTCATTTCTAGTATCTCAGACCAGAAAGGCTGAATCACCACATGTGTAGGTATGTACCCCGTGAGTGGAGGCATCTCCAGCAGTTGTCAAGACTGAGGCAGTTTATTTGTTTAAGCCGGGTTGGAGTGAGATACCACCTGGTAACTAACTTGAATACATTTTCTTGAAGGCGTGTGCACCGGGATAAACCGTGCAATTGATGATATATTTGTTTTATTTCGGGTTCCGTCCATGTGGTGTCAAAATCTTTACTCCACTTTGAGACATACCCTCTGTCGCGTGGGTATTTTAAGATCTGGAGGATATTGTAGACTTGAGAGAGTAGGTGTTTGGGAGGGGCCCTTGAGGCTATCAATTTTTAAAACTGGGTCAATTCTCTCTGGAAGTCAGGGGAGGTCAAATAGGGGGCTATTATAGATCGGATGTGAGCTTTTTGTAAAGAGTGTAGGGAGGTGTGGGTTAATGGGTCTTTGGTATTTATTAGATCTAAGAATGAGCGGATCAAGATGGGGTTTAGCTCTGAGTCTCTAAGACCGATGTCTGAGTATTTTGTGAGATATAATTCTGAGAGATCTGCTAGTGTCATAAGTGGGGATAGGATAGGGCTAAGATTTTCCATGCATGACTGCCAAATTTTCAATGATGCCTGGGTGATGGAGTTTTGCGTTAGTTGACTAGGCATTTGTTTCTCCCTTCGCCAGAGAAGGGATCTCAATGGGCTGTTTGCTAATTGTACTTCAATTGGGACCCAGAGCTTTCTATTATTTGTTCTTGTCCATTGTATCAGTCTGGACAAATGCACTGCTTCATAGTATAGTCTCCGATCAGGTAATGCCATATCACCTCTTGTTTTACATTGAGTGAGCAGTGCACTGTTTAAACGGGGTCTTTTGTCGCCCCATAAGAAATTGTTTATAAGTGTCTTAATTGTGGTGAAGAATGAGATTGGGAGTGGAATTGGCAATGTCTGAAATAGATATAGTAATTTTGGAAGTAGCATCGCTTTGATAAGATTCTTACGTCCCATCCAAGACAGGAAAGGGAGAGTCCATGACTCTAGTATTGATTGGAATGTTCGGTGAATAGGGGCATAGTTAAGAGTGCATAAATCCTTTCAAACCGGGCTAATCTTAAGGCCGAGATTTGTAATGTGCAATGACGGCCATTGAAAGAGGTATCGAGATTGTAAGATGCTTCTTACTTCTCCACTGATATTTATCCCTATAGCCTCTGATTTGGTAGCATTTATTTTGAAGTTAGAAATAAGGCCGTAATTATTTAGGAACGTCTGCAACGCGGGAAGCACTGTGGTAGGATTCATTATTATCACCAGAATGTCATCTGCATAAGCTGCTGCACTATGTACAAAACGACCATCGTCGTATCCGCTAATGTCTGGGTGTTCCCTAATTGATTGTAATAGTGGTTCAAGGGATAAAACAAATAGGACAGGAGACAGGGGGCATCCCTGTCTATTCCCATTACATATCCTGAACGGGGCTGAAAGAGACCGATTAATGCGTAGTCGGGCAGTGGGGCAGGAGCCATCAAGATGGCTTCTATGAAAGTTTGCGGGAAACCAAAATGGCTTAGTACCTGCTTCATGTAGGTCCAGTACACCCTGTCGAAGGCCTTCTCTGCATCAGTCCCCAACAGCACCAACTGGGATTTTTTTTGTGTCACGTTTTGTAGTAAGGATAAGACTCTCATGGTGTTGTCTTTCCCTTTTCTACCCGCCACAAATCTCATCTGTTCAGGAGAGATTAAGGAGGGAATCAGGGGTTTTAATCTGTTTGCCAGTAAACTGGCGTAAAGCTTCAAATCTGTGTTTAGTAGTGATATAGATCTGTAACTACCACATTGGGTAGAGAATTTTCCTTCTTTATGGATTAAAGTGATGTAAGCTTCTAAGGCTTGTCGAGGTATGGGGCTCCCCGATAAATATGTGTTATATGTATCCGTCAGTTGTGGTAGCAGGACAGAGGAGAAAGCTTCATAGTACGAGCTAGGGAGGCCATCAGGGCCTGGAGCCTTGCTTCTTGTGGATTTTCGCAGGGTGGACTGGACCTCTTCCCGGGTGAATGGTTTAAGTAGTTCTGTATGGGATGAGGGTGTAAGTGTGGGTAAGGTAATTTGTGATAGGAAGAGGGGGGATCTTTCCTGCTAGTCTTTTCCCTGTTCTTGAGAGTTTAGTTGATACAGAGAAGAGTAGAAATCAATAAATTCTCCTTTGATTTTTGCCAGGTCTATGGTAATGTCGCCTGTTTTTGTTTTAAATTCTGAAATATGTGTACGGGGCTTTTGTCTCCTAATAAGGGACATCATGAGTTTTGAGGCCTTATCTCCATGTGCATAAAATGAATGTTATACTGACATGTAGACTTTTGCGGAATTCTTGTTTAGTAAGTCACGCAATTGCAGAAGTGCTGATGTGATTTGTTGAAGATGAGCAATTGCCAGTGATTGTTTGTGTGTTTTTTCCAGCCTTGCCATCTCCAGTTGTAGGCTTTGTATTTGAAAATCTCAATGTTTTTTGTGGAATGTGCCTGCTGAGATGAATTCCCTTCTAATTGTAGCTTTATGGGCTTCCCAGACCAACATTGTGGAGACTTCTGTGTTCAAGTTCTGTTTGAAGAAGAGGTCAAGACGGTCCAGTATTTTAGAGTGAACCGAAGGTATGGAGAGCAGAGTCTCGGTTAGGCGCCAAGGTGGTTTGGTGGGCGTGTGTGTGTGAAGGGTCAGGATCAGTTCCAATGTGGAGTGATCCGAGTGAACGCTTGAGCCTATGGCTAATGTCTGCACTTTATTAAAAGATGTCTATTGTATGAATAAATAATCTATCCTATGATAGGAGTTATGTAGGCGGAGTATAACGTATAGTCCCTATCAGTGGGGTGGATTAAGCGCCATGTGTCCATTAATGAAAGAAGTTGTAGTGATTTCTTTATATCACAGTAATTATAAAAAGTTCCGATACATAATCACAATGGTTTTACAGCTGCAGTGTCCCAGAAGTGAAGTAGGTTTATTTTCCAGTGTCAGTATGCGTTTTTCGGAACCGCGCGACTTTCCACTAATTTATCCTCTTGTCTCGAATCATCCAGCTGTACAAGTACCGATAGAACACCGTATTTGCCAATTTCCTCCTCCCACTACAGCTCATGTGGGAGAAAGCGCAACCATAGTGAAGTACTGTAAAAGCTCCCCACACGCACTTTCAGCTGTTATACTCACAGGGGCAGGTGGGAATTAGGCACATCACACCAGTATATTCAACTGAAATTTCTCTGGTTTCTTTTTTTCTTTTGTAGTTCTCTAGAGCATAAAAACTACAATAGTGCAACACCGCTATTCATTTTTATATAGAAACTTTTTAATATACTCACAAACGTAGATTGACAAATAAGCAGATAAAACAACTCAGCCCGATACTCCTGCCCGACCCCGGTTTCGCTGTAAGCTTCATCAGGGGCGTAACCCTAAGCACCAAACTACGTCATTAAATACCTTTACACCTCCCCCGACCCTCCTCTGCCTCAACCTACAATTTTTATTAAAAATACACCTTATCTGCCACTTTTCAAATGGGCTTCCACCACCCGCATTTTCCGGCACTAATTTATTCCATTTTGTCACCTTTTTCTTTCTTACTCTTATTCATTAACCCACATTCCACCTTACACACAAACAAGGAATCACAAGCTTCGCTCTGTCCAATCCTGCTGCTGCGGGTGTACACACCTATTCTTATCCTACACAGCTCTATTCATAAAATCACACTCGGCTATCCACCCCAGACAACGTCACGTCCTTACCAGTCTCACCGCACAGGTAGGTGGATACTTTTATTCTTCTTGTGGGGGCCCTTGCGCAAGTTGTGTTACCCTATTCTACAAGACATGGTGTCAGATCGAACTCGACATTTAGTCTTTTTGGTTGAATCGTGTCTAACTCATAGATCCACTTTGCTTCCCGGTGATCCATCTTTGTCACAAAATCTCCTCTCCGCCAGTTACTCTTTACTACCTCTATTCCTGTGAATTTTAACCCCTTTGGGTTCTTTTGATGGACCATTTTACCCTATGTGTTACTAGGCCCTTTTTTATATTTCTCATGTGCTCCTGCACTCAAATTTTTAGCTTCCTAGTTGTTTGGCCGACTTACTGGAGGCCACACAGGCACTCCAGCATGTAAACTACTCCTGACATTTCACATGTTATTTCTCCAACTATCCCAAAGTCCTTATGCCTCGTCTTGGGATGCACTATATACACTGATCTTCCTTCCTTGTCCTTAATTCTATTCTTACATGGGAGGCAAAAGCTGCAACATGTGAACTTGTCCAGTCCTTTCTTATTATTATCCACAGGGAGGGCACTGTGTACTAAACGGTTGCGAAGGTTAGGGGCTTTTCTAAAAATAACATCTGGATGGTCTGGTATTTCTTTCCCCAAAACTGGATCATTTTTGAGTACTCCCCAGTTTTTTTCTTATGGCATTCTTCACTAGTTCAGCTTGTGCTTTATACTGTGTTAAAAAAAAAATCTGTAATCTTTTTTATTTTTCACCACATCATTTTTTTCCTTCTCACCATTGGCTTCTACCTCCTGGCTACAGGTAATTAGGTCTTCCCTCTTATATCCCTTTTCTACAAATCGGTCCTGTATAGCTAAACTTTGTTCCCTAAACGTAGTGACATCTGTACAATTACGATATATCCTTTTTATCTGCCCTTTTGGAATATTCTTTAACCAGGGCTATCCATTCACATCTGTATCCTTGAAAAATGTCCCGGTTTTAAATCTTCCCTCCTCTATGAAAATAACCAAATCCCAAAAGTTAATAGCCCTATTACTAATGTTACTAGTAAATTTTAGATTCCAGTCATTTTTGTTCAGGTCTTCAATGAACGCTTCCAGATCATTTTTCTCCCCTTCCCACACCAACAGACAATTGTCGATATATATTTGCCATATTTTCAAAGTCCCCACTTGTGTATACTTGGAGAGGATTGGGTTAATGTAGTTTCTTTTCCATGCTCCCATAAAAATGTTTGCGAAACTGGGGGCAAATTTAGCACCCCTCGCCGTCCCGATCCTCTGCAAATAGAAGCCCCCGCTGAACCAAAAATAATTATGGGTCAGGCAATACTCTACTAATACTGGATAGCTGCCTTACTTCTGGTGGCATTAGAGGCAGAGCTTGTTAAGAGCGCATTTGCATCCCTTCCCTATAAGTAGGCACAGATAAGACACGCATTAGATACCCAATCCAAAACAATATCGCTGCAATATAATCCAGTCAGGCGCTTGACTCTGTGATGGTAGTAGGATCTGCAAGGGGAGCTATCTCGAGAATTTATCAATCATTTCATGGTGAGTTTCTGAAGGCCTTTCCTCTTAGGGTAAAAGCACAATGGGAAAACAATGTTGGGAGTATTACTGATACTCGATGGGAGGAGACACTAAGGCATTAACCCTGAGCCTATCCCTAACTGAAGCTGCTAAATTGTCCCGGCAGTTTTTAGTCCATAGGTGTATAAAACCCCGCTATTCCTGTTTAAGATTGTATATAGAGGCTAATCTGTTACATATGCTATGTAGCTGCTGTGCATTAAGAGAATATTGGAGTGAGGTATAAGTATAAAGTATATAGTGCAGATTTCCCTCTTGATCCTAAAATGTGCTTATTGGAAATTTTTGAATCTGATCAACTACAGACGCCTATTATTATAGGAATAAATAGGATGTTGTCCAGACACGTAAAACACTGGCAGCCAAGTGGATACAACCACTGCCTCCTGTTATAGCAGAGTACATAGCAAAACTGAATGTTGTTATAAGACTGGAAAGGGAAGTCTATCTCAAGCGAAACCTCCTCTCGAAATTTGAGGCTAACTGGGGTCCCTGGATTGATAGACCTGGAATCTGCAGTACATGGTTGGCACTTACTAGGGGACTTATGCATCCATAATTGAGGGGGAGTATGACACTAGGGAACCTGGAGTTATGACATTGTGGTGTACACCTAAATCTAACTAAGGATATGTGCTGATGATTGGGCCTTGCTGCTACCCCGAGGGAGCCCCTTCGCTCTCCTTCTCTTCAGTGAGCCAACCCTGAATCTTTATTTATCCTCCTCCTTCTTGATCTTTGGCAGCCAACTAGTACTATGATTGTCTCGTGAGGGGTGGGGGAGAGTTAGTTGTGGGCTTGCACTTGATTAATACTTTTGGGTCAATTATGATTGTCATGTCAATACTATTATGTCTGAAATGTTTTAGACACTGTAAACATGATGTGCATTTTGTTTGTTTTTGGATAAAACGCAATAAAAAGATATCTGATTAAAAAAAAGATCTGCATTATAGCATTACAACTTTGCACTGTGTGTTATTTTTTAAAGCAAATAACACAGAAGATAAATCTTACACCAGCCTTTCTTGCATGGTTATATTGGTGTTGGGGAGGGGGATGGTGGAGAGGAATAATCACATTACACATTTGTAACAAGTGTTTTACAGTAGAGAAAAGTATTTCTAAAACTTAATCTAGTCAATGCAAATAACACAGTAAGCTAATTGTTAATATTAATATTAAATCTGTTTGTAGAAGTTAAAGAAAACAAACTTGCAATTTTACTATAATTGTTCAATAATTTGTGTTACTGTTTACTAAACCCATGATTTTTCAATAAAAAAATTGGGAGTTTACAATAGGCCTAGTATCTTGGAGGAGAAAGAGGATGAGATTGTGGATTGGATGGTGTGGAAGTAAGGGTGGGTTCACATCTGCGTTCTGGATTCCGTTATGGCTTTCCGTTATAACATGGTTAAAATGGAAAATAATGGAACCCATAAGACGGAAGTCAAAACGGAAGCCTTTAGAGGCATTCCGTTTTGATCCGCCATAATAGAAGTCTAAGAGAACCATAACAGATCTGTCTTGTTCCCGTTATGCAAGACGGAAAACAAAGTACTGTCGACAGTACTTTTTTGTCCGTTCTGCATAATGGAAACCAGACGGATCCGTTATGCATCCCCATAGACTTTTATTATTACGGAATGCCTTTTAAAGGCTTCCGTTTTGCATTCCGTCTTAATAGACGTCTATGGGCAGCATAACGGATCTGTCCTTCGGTCTTATGGATTCCGTTATTTTCCATTATAACCATTTTATAACGGAAAGCCATAACGGAGTCCAGAGCGCAGATGTGAACCCACCCTAACTTCTGAGTCTGACATTGTGCCTTGAAGCTAGGGATCACAGCATTCCTCCTGCCCCTCCTCCTTGCAGCCCTAGAGAATGTTTTCACTGGATTCCTCTCCCTTCATTTCCCCTTCCTAGTGGGGCACCTTCTTTTTTCCTAATAAGAGGCAACAAATCGGTGGGGCGGAGCCAGCGTCCGAGCCGTGAAGACATGCCTGGCTGAGTTCTGTTTATTCTCTTGCTACGGGACCCGCTTACGTTAGCCAACAGACCTCAAAATGGTGAAGATCGGGGGACAAAAGTCCACTGAACCCGCTGCAATCCCTAAAGGACCTCATCCAGGATCGGGGATGGCAAAATATCAAAAGAAACAAGCATCAGCGTCTGTGATTAGAGAAACCAAGATGGCACCGGCAGAGGAGCGCACTCTAGCAGACACAGAAGGAGGCTGGTCTGAGGGTGACAGCGATGGGGGGTGAGTCAGAAAACTCCCGTACCTTACCGGTGTACAGAAAATTTAGAAAACAAGCTTTGGCAGAGGCTCTATCACCTCTCAAACAGGAAATATCTGTGCTAACGCATGAGATCCAGCACATAGGGCACAGAGTCGTTTCCCTAGAGGCCACTCAGCAGGCCGCCCTGGAACACAGCTCAGCGGTCTCCCATTCCCTTGCCTCTTGTCAACATCATATATACTCTCTATATGCAGCAATGGAAAACCAGGAAAATCGAGGCCGGAGGAATAATCACCGGTTCAGAGGCATACCTGAATCGGTGTCTAATGGAGATCTTAAGGCCACCCTTAAACAAATTGCAGAGTCCCTCCTGGGTAACAGCGAACCCTCCCATATGATCATAGAAAGGGCTCAAAGAGCTCTCAGACCGAAACCAAACAACACCGAACCACCCAGAGATATAATCTGTCGATTCCTGAATTATGCAGATAAAAAAAAAAACATCCTCAATGCAGCAAGAGCTTCAATTAACTTCATCTTCGGCGAAACCTCTATTTCTATATACCAAGATTTCTCTCCTATTACCCTGAGAAAGAGGAGAATCCTTAAACCCCTTACAGACCATCTTCGCAACAAACAAATCCCCTATAGATGGACCTTTCCCTTCGGTCTACCCTTCAAATATTCTGGAAAACAGATTGCCTCATATACTGATCTACAAGAAGCATTCTCCACCACGGACATTTCTCCATTGGACATTGCAGATTGGGACGCGGTGTCTGAAATCACCTCTTTACCGGATCTCCCCAAGATGACCCCATGGGAGAAATCAACTACTCCGGAAAGACAACGTACGAAGCATCACAGTGACAACCTGACTCCTAGAAGGATAACCGGGACCATCTCTAAATTTTCTTTCTCTTATAGTTAAGATTATTTCGGAGATACCTTTGTCTCTCCTTTAATATGCCCTTGCCCCGCTTCTCCTTTTCTCCTCCCTCTTTCTACTATTCTCCTCATGAAGTCTATCATTCTTATCCTCTCCTGTCCCAAAAATAGCAAGACCTCTAACCTTGGGTCAAATCCCCCCCCCCCCCCCCCCCCCCCGCTGAAGAAGCCCTCAAGCTTCATAATGTTAATAATGATGCCACCTGCTTCATTATGGTTATACTACTGTTTTGTAATGTGTTTTATGTATTTTTTATGTTTCTTTAGTTATGGAACAAATGTGTACTACAGTTGTGTTCCAAATTATTCAACCCCCAATGCTGTAAAGGGTTTTAGGGAATTTAGTGTACATTTGTAATTGTGTTCAGAATGAAATCTTACAAGGACTTTTTAAAGAACCAAATGCAACTAAAATGACATCAATTGTTTTTGTAATACAGTATTAAATGTTTTATTTGTGATTTCTTCATTGACACAATTATTCAACCCCTTAAAGACTACCAATACCTTTGCATTGGCTACTCCTTTTATTCTGCTCCAGGGAATTCCTACAGTAGGATTGACTACATTTTTACTCCTAATATTACTATTTCAGACCACTCTCCTGTTTTTTGCACCTTACGTTCACCATCTGAACCAGGTAAGCCTCCGATTTGGAGACTAAACAAGTACATACTGAGCAGCGAAGACCACAATAAATATTTCTCATCTCTTTAAGATGAATATTTCTCCATCAACAACAAACCAAACATCTCCCCTCAAATTTTATGGGATGCCCATAAAGTGTTCATTAGGGGTTAGAGTTGAGCGAACACCTGGATGTTCGGGTTCGAGAAGTTCGGCCGAGAATCAGTCTTCATGTCATAACATAGAATCAGGCTTCATGTCACCCACCACTGGAACAGGCCACTGTCAGATATTTTTAGGCCCCGGCACCCAGACAGAGGAGAGAGGTCCCATAACAGAGATTCAGGCTTCATGTCAGCAGAGAATCAGTCTTTATGTCATAGCAGAGAATCAGGCTTCATGTCACCCACCACTGGAACAGGCCACTGTCAGATATTTTTAGGCCCCGGCACCCAGACAGAGCAGAGAGGTCCCATAACAGAGATTCAGGCTTCATGTCAGCAGAGAATCAGTCTTCATGTCATAGCAGAGAATCAGGTTTCATGTCACCCACCACTGGAACAGGCCACTGTCAGATATTTTTAGGCCCTGTCACCCAGACAGAGGAGAGAGGTCCCATAACAGAGATTCAAGCTTCATGTCAGCAGAGAATCAGTCTTCATGTCATAGCAGAGAATCAGGCTTCACGTCACCCACCACTGGAACAGTCCATTGTCACATATTTAGGCCCAGGCACCCAGGCAGAGGAGAGAGGTCCCATATCAGAGAATCTGGCTTCATGTCAGCACAGAATCAGTCTTCATGTCATAGCATAGAATCAGGCTTCATGTCACCCACCACTGGAACATTAAGTGGTTGTGCGTTAGTGCATTCTATGTCTTCCACCGCTGGGGAAGGGCTAGGTGGATGCCCTTGGGAAACCCTGCCAGCAGAGTCTTCAAACAGCATAAGAGACTGCTGCATAACTTGAGGCTCAGACAGTTTCCCTGATATGCATGGGGGTGATGTGACAGACTGATGGGCTTGGTTTTCATGCGCCATCTGTGCGCTTTCTGCAGAAGACTGGGTGGGAGATAATGTGAACGTGCTGGATGCACTGTCGGCCACCCAATTGACTAATGCCTGTTCCTGCTCAGGCCTTACCATCCTTAGAACGGCATTGGGCCCCACCAAATATGGCTGTAAATTCTGGCGGCTACTGGGACCTGAGGTAGTTGGTACACTAGGACGTGTGGCTGTGGCAGAACGGCCACGTCCTCTCCCAGCACCAGAGGGTTCACTAACACCACCACGACCATGTCCACGTCCGCGTCCCTTACTAGATGTTTTCCTCATTGTTACCGTTCACCACAATAAGAAAAATATTATTCAGGCCAATGTATTGAATTCAAATTCAGGCCTTTTTTTACAGACACCTAACACTATCTGGCTATCTATTTAGGTACCGTATTACACTAATACAGGCACACCAGTAATGACAGATTTAGCTGAATATAAATTTGAGGCCTATTATTTAGGCGCTGGGTGACAGGTATACGTTTACGGACAGAATTAGACTTGGATCTGCACTGTAGCGTGTGTGTGAAGTTCTTGAGAATTACCCTATCTGCACCTTGAATCTTATATACCCTTTTAGGGATAGATTTAAAGTAGGCCTGATACAGCAGAAACCACTAATTTTGAGAATTGCAAAATTGGGAATTGTATTTCAACCCAGAACAAAAACTGTGCTTTGACGGACACTAAATAACTTGACCAGCTAAAGCAGTAATGACAGATTTGGATGAATATAAATGTAAGGCCTATTTTTTAGGCGCTGGGTGACAGGTATACGTTTAATCACAGAATTAGACTTGGATCTGCACTGTAGCGTGTGTGTGAAGTTCTTGAGAATTACCCTATCAGCACCTTGAATCTAATATACCCTTTTAGGGATAGATTTAAAGTAGGCCTGATACAGCAGAAACCACTAATTTTGAGAATTGCAAAATTGGGAATTGTATTTCAACCCAGAACAAAAACTGTGCTTTGACGGACACTAAATAACTTGACCAGCTAAAACAGTAATGACAGATTTGGATGAATATAAATGTGAGGCCTATTTTTTAGGCGCTTTGTGACAGGTATATGTTTAATCACAGAATTAGACTTGGATCTGCACTGTAGCGTGTGTGTGTGAAGTTCTTGAGAATTACCCTATCAGCACCTTGAATCTAATATACCCTTTTAGGGATGGATTTAAAGTAGGCCTGATACAGCAGAAACCACTAATTTGAGAATTGCAAAATTGGGAATTGTATTTCAACCCAGAACAAAAACTGTGCTTTGACGGACACTAAATAACTTGACCAGCTAAAACAGTAATGACAGATTTGGATGAATATAAATGTGAGGCCTATTTTTTAGGCGCTGGGTGACAGGTATACGTTTAATCACAGAATTAGACTTGGATCTGCACTGTAGCGTGTGTGTGAAGTTCTTGAGAATTACCCTATCAGCACCTTGAATCTAATATACCCTTTTAGGGATAGATTTAAAGTAGGCCTGATACAGCAGAAACCACTAATTTTGAGAATTGCAAAATTGGGAATTGTATTTCAACCCAGAACAAAAACTGTGCTTTGACGGACACTAAATAACTTGACCAGCTAAAACAGTAATGACAGATTTGGATGAATATAAATGTGAGGCCTATTTTTTAGGCGCTGGGTGACAGGTATAGGTTTAATCACAGAATTAGACTTGGATCTGCACTGTAGCGTGTGTGTGAAGTTCTTCAGAATTACCCTATCAGCACCTTGAATCTAATATACCCTTTTAGGGATAGATTTAAAGTAGGCCTGATACAGCAGAAACCACCAATTTTGAGAATTGCAAAATTGGGAATTGTATTTCAACCCAGAACAAAAACTGTGCTTTGACGGACACTAAATAACTTGACCAGCTAAAACAGTAATGACAGATTTGAATGAATATAAATGTGAGGCCTATTTTTTAGGCGCTGGGTGACAGGTAAACGTTTAATCACAGAATTAGACTTGGATCTGCACTGTAGCGTGTGTGTGAAGTTCTTGAGAATGACCCTATCAGCACCTTGAATCTAATATACCCTTTTAGGGATAGATTTAAAGTAGGCCTGATACAGCAGAAACCACCAATTTTGAAAATTGCAAAATTGGGAATTGTATTTCAACCCAGAACAAAAACTGTGCTTTGACGGACACTAAATTACTTGACCAGCTAAAACAGTAATGACAGATTTGGATGAATATAAATGTGAGGCCTATTTTTTAGGTGCTGGGTGACAGGCTCAACTTGCCCCTGATGTAGTATATGGCCAAAAAATAACCACACTATTGATGGTTAAATGCACTTGATGACAGCTTGACCCTGATGTAGGATATAGCCAAAAAATAACCACACTATTGATGGTTAAATGCACTTGGGTGACAGGCTCAGCTTGCCCCTGATGTAGTATATGGCCAAAAAATAACCACACTATTGATGGTTAAATGCACTTGATGACAGCTTGACCCTGATGTAGGATATAGCCAAAAAATAACCACACTATTGATGGTTAAATGCACTTGGGTGACAGGCTCAGCTTGCCCCTGATGTAGTATATGGCCAAAAAATAACCACAATATTGATGGTTAAATGCACTTTGTGACAGGCTCAACTTGCCCCTGATGTAGTATATGGCCAAAAAATAACCACACTATTGATGGTTAAATGCACTTGATGACAGCTTGACCCTGATGTAGGATATAGCAAAAAAAAAAACACACTATTGATGGTTAAATGTACTTGGTGGCAGCTTGTGCTGGCGCACCACAAGCCACAAAATGGCCGCCGATCACCCCAGAAAAAAGTGACTGAAAAACGCTCTGGGCAGCCTAAAAACAGTGAGCAATTGAATAGCAGCAGTTCAATGATCCACAGCTGTAGATCGATCACTGAATGAAGTCTTTTGGAGGAGTTAATCACTGGATAATCTTGCCCTAACGTCGCAGCTGCAACCTCTCCCTACACTTGTATCAGCAGAGTGACGTGCAGCGCTACGTGACCCAAGCTTATATAGAGGCTGGGTCACATGCTGCACTGGCCAATCACAGCCATGCCAATAGTAGGCATGGCTGTGATGGCCTCTTGGGGCAAGTAGTATAATGCTTGTTGATTGGCTGCTTTGCAGCCTTTCAAAAAGCGCCAAGAAAGCGCCGAACACCGAACTCGGGTCCGTGTCACGGACACCCCAAAATTCGGTACGAACCCGAACTATACAGTTCGGGTTCGCTCATCCCTATTAGGGGTCCTTTCATTAGCAAATGCTCCCTTTTAAAGAATTGAGAAAGCTCGTTGGAAGAACGAGTGAAAAGTTTTCAAGAAATCTACAGTAAGTCCAGTTGCCTTGATTTATTATTTACAGATATTTTTTAAGAAACAATCAAACACCTCTCCTCCTTGTTAGACCATATCCACACCTTAGAATCACTTCATAAAAGATCCCTAGCAGCTCAGCATTTGTCTAATCTTACAGCCCTTAGGACAGAACTCAAGAACCTCTTAAATGCAAAAGCAGCCAAATATTATTTATCCTCCCAACATAAATTCTTTGCTCACGGCAATAAAGCATCAAAATTTATGATGCAACGCATAAGACATAGAAAACTAGCGAGGCATGTAACTTCCATTAAATCCCCTCAAGGTCATCAACTCTTTTCCTCAGAGGCTATTGCCAAATAGTTTAGACTCTTCTATGAAGCCCTGTATAACTTACCACAAATGAAAGGAGAGCAAGATACCCTAGATAGAGACTCTACTGTCAACACATTTCTCGACTCATTAAACCTCCCAACCCTATCCAACAAGATGTATTGGCAAAACCGTTTTCACTCACAAAACTTAAAAATGCTCTCAAGTCTACCCCAAAAGACAAGTGCCCTGGCCCAGATGGCATCCCTACTGTATATTATACCACTTTCCAAGACTCCCTGCTCCCTCACTTACTTTCCGTCTGTAACCTTGAATTACATAACCAGCCCTTATCATCTGACATGACCAACGAACTAATTACAATAATCCCCAAAAATGGTAAAGACCCTACATCATGTGCAAACTACAGTCCCATATCCTTATTAAATATAGACTTTAAAATTATTGCTAAAATATTGGCCACCAGACTTCAACCTTTCCTTCCCAACCTGATCCACTCTGACCAGGTGGGATTCGTAAAGGGTCGTGAAGGAAAAGATAATACTACTAAGATCCTGGATGCCCTCTTTTTCGCCTCACAAAAAACTACCTTTGGTAATACTCGGCACTGATGCCAAAAAAGCAATTGACCGAATAGATTGGTCCTTTATTAAACATACCCTGTATAAGTTCCACTTCCCTACTCCATATGTTCAAGCAGTGTTTGCGATGTACGCAAACTCTTCAGCTTCTGTTTTAGTAAACAACCTCATTTCAGATAATTTTTCTATCAAAAATGGAACATGTCAGGGTTGCCCCCTCTCCCCCTTAACATTTTTCCTTGTAATGGAAACCTTATTACATGCCTTGAGACAAGAAGAGGGCATTATTAAACTTAAGATTGGGTCACAAGAATACAAGCTGCCTTTGCCGACGATCTTCTGATCCTTACTAGAGTTGAGCGGAAACCTGGATGTTCGGGTACGACGAGTTCGGCCGAACTTGAAAAAAAAGTTCGGGTTCGGGACCCGAACTTGACCCGAACTTGACCTCGAACCCGAACTCCTTTGAAGTCAATGGGGACTCGAACTTTTGGGCACTAAAATGGCTCTAAAATATTTCTGGAAAGGGCTAGAGGGCTGCAAAAGGCATCAAAGGGCTGCAAAAGGCATCAAAATGTGCTTAAGAGCATGGCAACTGTTTTGCAAACAAATGTGGATAGGGAAATGACTTAAAATAACATAAAATACAGAAAAAATTAAAATAACAATCTGGATCTAGGAGTAGGAGGTTGAGGAGGCGGTGGATGGGTGGATGTGGCGGTGTAGGTTGACGTGGCGGTGTAGGTGGAAGAGGCGGTGAAGGAGGAATAGATAGCCAACACTGATTTGTGTTTTTTTTTTTTTTTAATAGGGGTATCCCCAAAATATTGGGACATATAACAAAATAAAACAAAGAATAAGTGCACTTGAGTACAAGAATGGATGGTTGAGGCTGGTATAAATGTCTATTCTGCACAAGGTATAGACAAGTCCTGTGGGATCCATGCCTGGTTAATTTTAATAAACGTAAGCTTGTCCACATTGGCTGTGGCCTGTGATAATGCTCTCTGCCGTGCTAAACACACGTTCACACTATACACTGGCTGCAGGGCAGGAAGCACCTCCAAGGCTGACAAAACTTTTCCACATTTTGGTCATGCTAACCCGGCCTTCTCAGGTGCTGGTGGTGCCCCAGCTGCATTGGCGACCTCTTCCTCCTCCTCTGCCTTGGCCTTGTGCTTCCACTGTGCCCACGCTGTCAGGTGGGAATGCCATCATTAGCGTGCGCTTGTAGTCGCGCATCAGTAATAGATGTTTTCACTAAATTTTGTTCCCTGTCAGCAATGCAGAGCAGGGGTTCATTCACGGCAAAAGGGGGTTTATGTCACCCAGCAATAGAACAGAGAATTTTGAGACAACAAGGCCCATGTCACCCAGGCACAGCATGGGTTCATTCACGGCAAAAGGGGGTTCATGTCACCCAGCAATAGAACAGAGGATTTTGAGAGATTTAGGCCCCTGTCACCCAGGCACAGCAGGGGTTCATTCACGGCAAAAGTGGTTTCCTGTCACCCAGCAATAGAACAGAGGCTTTTGAGAGAACGAAGCCCATGTCACCCAGGCACAGCAGGGGTTCATTCACGGCAAAAGGTGGTTCATGTCATCCAGCAATAGAACAGAGGATTTTGAGAGATTTAGGCTCCTGTCACCCAGGCACAGCAGGGATTCATTCACGGCAAAAGGGGGTTCATGTCACCCAGCAATAGAACAGAGGATTTTGAGAGATTTAGGCCCCTGTCACCCAGGCACAGCAGGGGTTCATTCACGGCAAAAGTGGTTTCTTGTCACCCAGCAATAGAACAGAGGATTTTGAGAGAACGAGGCCCATGTCACCCAGGCACAGCAGGGGTTCATTCACGGCAAAAGGGGGTTCATGTCACCCAGCAATAGAACAGAGGATTTTGAGAGAACGAGGCCCATGTCACCCAGGCACAGCAGGGGTTCATTCACGGCAAAAGGTGGTTCATGTCACCCAGCAATAGAACAGAGGATTTTGAGAGATTTAGGCCCCTGTCACCCAGGCACAGCAGGGATTCATTCACGGCAAAAGCTGGTTCATGTCACCCAGCAATAGAACAGAGGATTTTGAGAGATTTAGGCCCCTGTCACCCAGGCACAGCAGGGGTTCATTCACGGCAAAAGGGGGATCATGTCTCCCAGCAATAGAACAGAGATTTAGGTCTGTGTCACCAAGGCACAGCAGGGGTTCATTCACGGCAAAAGGGGGTTCTTGTCACCCAGAAATAGAACAGAGGATTTTGAGAGAACGAGGCCCATGTCACCCAGGCACAGCAGGGGTTCATTCACGGCAAAAGGTGGTTCATGTCACCCAGCAATAGAACAGAGTATTTTGAGAGATTTAGGCCCCTGTCACCCAGGCACAGCAAGGGTTCATTCACGGCAAAAGGGGGTTCATGTCACCCAGCAATAGAACAGAGGATTTTGAGAGATTTAGGCCCCTGTCACCCAGGCACAGCAGGGGTTCATTCATGGCAAAAGGGGGTTCATGTCACCCAGCAATAGAACAGAGGATTTTGAGAGATTTAGGCCCCTGGCACAGCAGGTGTTTGCCTCTTGCCCCAGGATTATGGGCCCTCTCATCAGCCCATGCAAAAACTTTTGAACCCCTAGTCTAATTCGTGCCATTTTGGGATATGTTAAATGTCTATGTGTACTGTAAAGGGTGGGATATTGTATATTTGAGTAGTGATGTCTGTCCTATTGTCTCCAAGTGTGTATTGGCGATTTCCCTTTGTCCTGAGAGATAATTGAATTACTCCTCGGGTGTCTCCAGGACAGAAGACATTGTGTATTTTCCTGCCAGTGATGATTACATTAACCCATTGTGTAAGGTAATTGTATCACAGGCAGAGGGCAGGATTTTCTGTGGGAGTGTTTTATTATATTGTACGTGTTTAGTGGTTGTTTTTACAAAACCCTGTGGGTGGTAACCTTGTTGGAAAATGTGTATAAGTCAATGCTTGTGTGTTCAATAAAGAGTTCCTGTTTTACCCTTCATCATGTTGAGGCTGGTGTTTAGGTAACTGATCGACACTGGGGATTGCTATACTCCCCTGGCTATAACTACTAGCTCTTGTAAGAGCTGTTCCTGCTCTCTGGATTTAGGAGAGGATCACCCACTGGAGCCTGGAGCCTTGTCGTAGGTCCAGTGTGGGTAGGAGACGGCGAGACCTCAACCAAGCTTCGGCGGTTCGTGGGGTCTGTGGCGGTTATAGTGTCAAGTGGAGTGCTTGGAGTCCTCGGGAAGTGCTAGGAGCATCCATCGATGGAGGTACCTGGTCGGCGTGCTAGGAGATCCGTTAGGAGATCCGTTACAGGTACGTTGTCCTTGTAACGGGGATCCAGCAGCATAGCCACCCAGTAATCAGCACAAGTTAGAATGTGGGCAACTCGGCGGTAGTTGCGGAGACACTGCAGCATGTAATCGCTCATGTGTGCCAGGCTGCCCAGAAGCAACGAAAAGCTATCCTCTGTGGGAGGTGTATTGTCTGTGTCCTCTGTATCCCCCCATCCATGCACCAGTGATGGCCATGAGCTTTTCTGGGTGCCACCCTGCTGTGAACATGGTTCCTCCTCCTGCATCTCCTCCTCCTCATCCTCCACCTCCTTATCTTCCAGAACTGTGCCCTGGCTGGACAATTGTGTACCTTGGGTTTGTGGGTGCAGGAACCCACCCTCGGAGCCACTTGGGTATGACTGGCTGGAAACTCAACAAAATAATCCCTCTTCCTCCTCCTTCTCCTGTGCCACATCCTCTTCCATCATCGCTAGGAGCGTTTTTTTTAAGGAGGCATAGAAGTGGGATAGTAACGCTGAGAACGGCGTTATCGGCACTGGCCATCTTGGTGGAGTACCTGAAACAGCGCAACAAGGAACACAGGTCTCGCATGGAGGCCCAGTCAATGGTGGTGAAGTGGTGCTGTTCCGCCGAGCGACTCACCCGTGCATGCTGCAGCTGAAACTCCACTATCGCCTGCTGCTGCTCGCACAGTCTGGCCAGCATCTGCAAGGTGGAGTTCCACCTTGTGGGCATGTCGCATATGAGGCGGTGAGCGGAAAGGCCGAAGTTACGCTACAGCGCTGACAGGCGAGCAGCAGCAGGGTGAGAACGCCGAAAGTGCGCGAAGACGTCCCACACTTTATGCAGCAGCTCTGACATGTCGGGGTAATTTTTAAGGAATCTCTGCACCACCAAGTTCAGCACATGCGCCAGGCAAGGGATGTGCGTCAAACCGGCTAGTCCCAGAGCTGCTACGAGATTTTGCCCATTATCGCACACCACCAGGCCGGGATTGAGGCTGACTGGCAGAAACCACTCATCGCTCTGTTGTTCAAGGCCCGTCCACAGCTCCTGCTGTCCCCCAAACAGATAAGTTTTAAAACTGCCTGCTGTCGTTTACCCCTGGCTGTGCTGAAGTTGGTGGTGAAGGTGTTTCGCTGACCGGATAATGAGCTGGTAGAGGATAAGGAAGCAGAGAAGGAGGAGGAAGCAACAGGAGGCAAATTGAAGCGCCCTGCAATCCTCGGTGGTGGAAGGACATGAACCAAACTGCTATCTGCCTCAGGCCCAGCCGCCACTGCATTTACCCAGTGTGCTGTTATGGAGATATAATGGCCCTGACCGTGCTTACTGGTCCACGTATCCGTAGTCAGGTGCACCTTGCCATAGATGGCGTTGCGCAGTGCACACCTGATTTTGTCCTCTACTTGGTGGTGAAGGGAAGGGATGGCTCGTCTTTAAATGTAGGGGCAGCTGGGAACAACGTACTGTGGGACAGCCAGCGCCATAAGGCCTTTAAAACTATCCATCTCCACCAGACGGAATGACAGCATTTCAAAGGCAAGCAATTTAGAAATGCTGGCATTCAGGGCTAGGGATTGCGGGTGGGTAGGGGGGTACCTCCTCTTCCTCTCCAGCGTTTGAGATATGGAGAGCTGAACGCTTCCGTGGGACATTGTGGAGATGCTTGGTGACCCAGGGGTTGATGTTGCTGGCAGATCCTCTGTTTCCGGGGTGCCAGGTGGCACTGTCACTCCAGAGGTGGATGAAGAGGCCGCGACTGCAGCAGAAGAGGAAGCAGGAGGAGCCAGAGACCTTTCTTGGTTTTTGAGGTGTCTACTCCACTGCAGCTCGTGCTTTGCACTTAAATGCCTGGTCATGTAGGTTGTGCTCAGGTTGAGGACCTTTATGCCTCACTTCAGGCTCTGATTGC
Source organism: Bufo bufo (assembly GCF_905171765.1). Lineage (NCBI taxonomy): Eukaryota > Metazoa > Chordata > Amphibia > Anura > Bufonidae > Bufo > Bufo bufo. Next base: position 621,101,606 of record NC_053390.1, read on the forward strand.
ATAGCATGCAAACCACTCGTGTCTTGTCGTCAGCACATTGCCTGAAGAACTGCCACGCCAGGGAACTCCTTGGAGCTGGCTTTGGTGTGCTCGGTCCCTTGCTGCGGTGGGCAGTAGGAGGCGTAGGTTTCACTTGTGCGTGTAGCTGTGCACAGATCGACCACGTCCTCTCCCTGCAACAGGAGCTCCACCAGCAGCACCACGACCTGGGCCACGTCCCTTATTTGACGCTCTCCTCATATTTTTTAAATTTAGGATCTTGCCCTAAATGGGTGATTAATTAATAGTAGAATAGAACGACAGTATGTAAAGGGTGTATCTCACACGGCCTGAACCAAAATAGGCCTCAATAAAAGATTTTTTTGCCAAAAATGGCTCTATTTCAAATGCCTAATTCAAACCCCTGTATGTATAGGGGGGATCACACACGCCCTGAACCAGTGTAGGCCTGAAGTAAATATTTCTTTGCACAAAAAGGCTGTATTTCAAATGGCTGTATTTCAAATGCCTAATTCAAACCCCTGTATGTAGAGGGGGTATCTCACAGAGCCTGAACCAGTGTAGGCCTGAATTCAATATTGGTGCACCAAATGGCGGTATTTAAAATCTCTGAATGTAACCCAAATGTATTAAAGGGAACCTGTCATGTGGATATTTGATTATAATCTAACTAATTATATACAATCATTAACTACTAAAAAGTACCTTAGATGTATTCACTTACTGGTGTGACAGATGGTTACCTCATAATATACACACAAAGATGCCGCATGCTAATGAGCTGATTTGAGTCCGGCGTGATGTCATTGAGTCCAGCGTATATTTAATTCAGAGCTATAGCCACTCCCCTGCCCACCTGCTGCTGATTCATATGGAAACAAACTGTCATTCAGCAGCAGGTGGGCGGGGAAGGTCAGGAGCTCATGAATATTCATGACTCATCATTATCAGCTGGAGCTTTTCAATACAAGATGTTGGCAGATTGACTGGGTCAATTAAAGAAAGTGACCCAGCATTTTGCTAAGCGAATCAGTCACTTATTTATGTTGCCCTTAGTTAGGACACCATAAAACTGGTGACAGGTTCCCTTTAAGGGTGTATCTCACAATGACATCTGCATCTAAGGCTGCCAACTAAATTTTTTGTGCCCAAATGAGTGTTTGTTTAAAAACTGAATTTGACAGCAGTATGTAAACCTGTAATTTCACACGTGCTGATGCTGCAAGGCCTTAAAATAGTGATTTTTGTCAAAAGAGTGTGTTTTTCAAACCCCAGAAAATGATGGGTGTATTTCTACCTTAAATTGCACACTGACTTAGGCCTCTTTTGCGGGCCGTTTTTTTGCGGTCCATATACGGAACCATTCATTTCAATGGTTCCGCAAAAAAAAACGGAATGTACTCCGTATGCATTCCATTTCCGTTTTTCCGTTCCGTTGAAAGATAGAACATGTCCTATATTTGGCCGCAAATCACGTTCCGTGGCTCCATTAAAGTCAATGGGTCCGGAAAAAAAACGGAATGCATATGGAAATGCATCTGTATGTCTTCCGTATCCGTTCCGTTTTTTGCGGAACCATCTATTGAAAATGTTATGCCCAGACCAATTTTCTCTATGTAATTACTGTTGCCATACGGAAAAACGGAACCGAAACGGAAGCACAACGGAAACAAAAAAACGGAGCAACGGATCCGTGAAAAACAGAACGTAAAACACTGAAATCGACATACTGTAGTGTGAAAGAGGCCTTATACAGATGTTGTAGATTGCCCAAAAAGTTGTTTTTTTTGCTAACAGAATATGAAAGCTGTAGATATTAAACTTGAATTTAACACTTGTAGATCTGGAAAATACAGTTTTTTGAAGAAAAATAAAGTGTGTTTTTCAATCCCCACAAAATGATGGGTGTATTTCTACCTTGAATTGCACACTGACTAATACAGATGTTGTAGCTTGCCCCCCAAAAATGGTGATTTGCAATGTCCCAAAAGCTCAGATGCAGTGCTGGTGCACTGAGCATGCATAAAATGGCCACCGCCGCCACCCACCTAACTAACAGAATTCTAAAAGTTAGTATTTTTTGGCCAATGAGCTCAGGGCAGGGTAAAACGATAGTGCCCCGCACCCACACAACTATTTGTCTGTAGATCGCTGAGTTAGATTCTCTCCTATGCTCTCCCTGAAATCACAAGTCCAGAAGCATCCTCTCACTACACTTGTAACAGCAGAGTGACGTGCAGCGCTACGTGACTCAAGCTCATATAGAGCCTGGGTCACATGCTGCTCAGGCCAATCACAGGCATGCCATTAGTAGGCATGGCTGTGATGGCCTCTTGGGGCAAATAGTATGACGCTTGTTGATTGGCTTTCAAAAAGCGCCAAGAAAGCAGCGAACACCGAACCCAAACTTTTACGGAAATGTCCGGGGTCCCAAAATCCTAAAGTTCGGTACGAACCCGAACTTTACAGTTCGGGTTCGCTCAACCCTAATCCTTACCACAAACCCCAACAAATCTATGCCCATAATAATCTCTCTCTTAAAAAGATTTGGTTCCCTTTCCAACTTTAAAATAAACCCACAAAAATCTCAGATCCTTCATATAGGCCTCTCCACTAACCTTATATCAGCTCTTCAATTAAACTCCCCATTCAACTGGTTATCCCATCATCTAACTTATTTGGGCATCAAATTAACATCTCACCTCCCAGATTTATTCCATCTCAACTGCACTCCCGTCTTGGCGGCCATTGTTGCTCAGATGGACTCCCTGGTTTATCCTTATCTTTCATGGTTTGGTAGAAAGAATTTGGTGATGTCCCTAGCGATCCCTTGACTCACTTATCTTCTTTAAGTTCTCCCAATTGCTATACCGATATCTTTTTTTAGATCTTTAAAATTCCCACATCCGCAGAAAAAGAAATCCAGATTATCTTTCTCGACCTTAACTAAACCCAGACATCCAGGTGCAATAGGTCTCCCTGACCCTGAACTATATATGAAAGCTATTCATTGAGTAGTTGTTTGGCTCAGACCCTCTTACCACAAACAGTGGCTTTCAATGGAGAATATATTACTCCCTTCTACTTTTAGTGCCCTTTTGCTGGCGGACAGGCCACGCCCCACTATATCTTCTATCCCAAACCCTATAATACTGTTACGCTGAGCGCTCCGGTTCCCCTGCTGGCCTCGGAGCGCTCACAGCGTATGCCCCCAGGCAGCACTCCAGCGTCTCGGCGTGTGCGTCCTCGCTCTCTAGGGGGCGCGCGCGCCGGGACTCTTAGTTTCAAAGGACCAGTGCACAGGTGATTGGTGCCTGGTCCAAAGGGGTTATTAAGGGTTAAGGTTGTGAGAGGCAGTGCTGACTTAATTAGGCTGCACCTGTGCACTGCCCATTTATACCTTCTCCTCCCACAGCTTTCTGCCGGATCTTTGTGCCTTGTGCCTCAGAGAAAGCGTTCCTTTCTATGTTAGTTTGCCTTACCTGTTGCCGTACCCGTTGCTACCGTCCACTCGCCTTTGAACCTTTGCCGCCTGCCCTGACCGCTGCTACGTCCGACTTCGCTCTTGCCTTCTCCCTGTGTACCACGCCATATCACCAGCCAGAGAGGTCGAGTTGTTACTAGGGGACACGACCTGGTAGTTACCGCCGCAGCAAATCCATCCCGCATTGCGGCGGGCTCTGGTGAAGACCAGTAACTGCTTAGAACCGGTCCTCTAGTACAACCCGCGCCATCGCCTCTCTGGTCCAGAGGATCCACTACCTGTCCTGCCGGTACGTGACAGTAAGATCCGGCCATGGATCCCGGTGATGTTCCCCTGCCAAGCCTGGAGGACCTCACCACCATTGTGGCCCAGCAGGGTCAACAGCTGGCCCAGTTGACCGCTATGTTGCAGCAGCTCCTGCCTTCTCTGCGACAGCCAGCTCCTCCGTCTGCTCCTGCTGCATCACCTCCGCCTGCAGTTACCACCGGTTCCAGAATCCGTTTGTCCCTACCAGACAAATATGACGGAGATCCTAAGCAGTGCCGTGGGTTCTTGTCGCAGTGCTCTCTCCACCTCGAGCTCCTGTCCAACCAGTTTCCTTCTGAGCGAGCCAAGGTAGCCTTTATTCTCAGTTTACTGTCCGGGAAGGCCCTGGCCTGGGCTACACCACTATGGGACCGCGCAGATCCTGCCACCACTTCCGTCCAGAGCTTCTGCCTAGAGTTCCGGAATGTTTTTGAGGAGCCTGCCCGGGTTACCTCCGCAGAGACTGCCTTGCTAAATTTGACCCAAGGAGGTTCTTCCGTGGGTGACTATGCCATTCAGTTCCGCACCCTGGCCTCTGAGCTGAACTGGAACAATGAAGCCCTTTGCGCCACCTTCAAGAAAGGACTTAACAGTGAAGTAAAGGACGTTCTGGCTGCACGTGAGCTTCCTTCCACTCTTAGTGACCTCATCTTGCTGGCCACTAGGATAGACAAACGTTTCGCCGAAAGACAAGAGGAACTCCTCCTTGAAAAGGAAAAAGCTCATCCTAGACGCTTTCCTCGTCTGGCTCCCGTTTTTCCGCATCCACCTCAACCCGCTACTGGGTTTTATGCCGCGGAAGCCATGCAGGTGGATCGGTCACGCTTGACTCCGCAAGAACGAGCCCGCCGCAAGGCTACCTTGGCTCGCTCAGAAAGAAACTGGTCGGACAGGAGCTCGAGGTGGAGAGAGCACTGCGACAAGAACCCACGGCACTGCTTAGGATCTCCGTCATATTTGTCTGGTAGGGACAAACGGATTCTGGAACCGGTGGTAACTGCAGGCGGAGGTGATGCAGCAGGAGCAGACGGAGGAGCTGGCTGTCGCAGAGAAGGCAGGAGCTGCTGCAACATAGCGGTCAACTGGGCCAGCTGTTGACCCTGCTGGGCCACAATGGTGGTGCATTGACTACAGAGGTCTTAATAAAATTACCATCAAGAACCGTTACCCTCTGCCTCTAATCTCTGAGCTATTTGATCGTCTCCGAGGGGCTAAGATCTTCACTAAATTGGACCTTCGAGGGGCCTATAATCTGATCCGTATCCGTGAGGGAGACGAATGGAAGACCGCCTTTAACACAAGGGACGGCCATTTTGAGTATTTGGTGATGCCCTTCGGCCTCTGCAACGCACCTGCTGTCTTCCAGGAATTCGTCAATGACATTTCCAGGGACTTACTTTACACCTGCGTGGTCGTATACCTGGATGATATCCTCATCTTTTCCTCCAATTTGGATCAACAGCGGGTCCATGTGCAACAAGTTCTTACTCGTCTTAGGAGAAATCGCCTGTACGCCAAACTTGAAAAATGTCTTTTTGAACGGACCTCCCTGCCTTTCCTGGGATACATTATCTCAGCCCAAGGACTTCAAATGGACCCAGCCAAACTCTCGGCGGTTCTGGATTGGCCACGTCCCTCTGGCCTCCGAGCCATACAAAGATTTCTGGGCTTTGCGAATTACTACAGGCAATTCATCCCTCACTTTTCCACTCTGGTAGCTCCTATCGTGGCTCTCACTAGAAAAGGAGCTAACCCCAAATCCTGGCCTTCCCAAGACGAGGAAGCCTTCCAGTCCCTGAAATCCGCCTTTGCCTCTGCACCCGTTCTCTCTAGACCAGATTCCACCAAGCCTTTCTCTCTTGAAGTGGATGCCTCCTCGGTGGGAGCCGGAGCTGTCCTCACCCAGAAGTCTTCCCGGGGCAAAACTTCAACTTGTGGCTTCTTTTCAAAAACATTCTCTTCCGCAGAGAGAAATTACTCCATTGGGGACAGGGAACTGCTGGCTATTAAATTGGCACTGGAGGAATGGAGACATTTACTCGAGGGGGCCACACATCCTGTGTACATCTTCACGGACCACAAGAACCTGGCTTATCTCCAGTCTGCTCAGAGATTAAATCCCCGTCAGGCTCGTTGGTCTCTGTTCTTCGCCCGCTTTAACTTTGAGATCCATTTCCGTCCGGCTTGTAAGAACATTAGGGCAGATGCTCTGTCTCGCTCCTCTGATGTGGTGGGTGACGAGTTAACACCTCGATATATTATCCCTCCAGAACGCCTTATTACAGTCGCTCCCGTGGACCTGCGCCTTCTTCCTCCTGGCAAATCCTACGTACCTCCACGTCAGCGGCTGCGAATCCTCAAGTGGGGCCACGCCTCCCCTTTTGACGGTCATCCAGGGGTGTTAAAGTCTCTCCAACTAATCTCCCAAAGGTACTGGTGGCCTTCTCTGGAGAAAGATGTCTCGGACTTCGTCCAGGCCTGTATGATTTGCGCCCGGGATAAATCGCCTCGCCAGAAACCAGCGGGTCTCCTCTTGCCTCTACCTGTTCCTGAAGTTCCCTGGTCTCACATCGCCATGGACTTTATTACAGATCTTCCCTCCTCCCATGGCAAGTCCGTTATTTGGGTCGTGGTGGATCGCTTCTCCAAGATGGCTCACTTTGTACCCCTGCCCGGTCTACCCTCTGCACCCATGTTGGCCAAACAATTTTTCCAACACATCTTCCGTCTCCATGGCCTTCCCAAACATATTGTCTCGGATCGTGGGGTACAATTTGTCTCCAAATTCTGGAGGGCTCTATGTGCTCAGCTCGGGATCAAATTGGACTTTTCTTCTTCGTACCATCCTCAGTCTAACGGCCAAGTAGAACGGGTGAACCAGATTTTGGGTGACTATCTGCGTCACTTTGTATCCTCACGCCATGACGACTGGGCTGATCGACTTCCCTGGGCGGAGTTCTCCTACAACTACAAACAATCCTCTTCCTCTAACAAGTCTCCTTTCTTTGTAGTTTTTGGCCGTCATCCTCTTCCACCTCTGCCGAAGTCTCCCACTCCTTCTTCTGTACCTGCCGTTGACAGTCTTGTACAGGATTTTTCCTCCATCTGGCGAGAAACCCATGCTGCTCTCCTCAGGGCTTCCGCCCGTATGAAGGTTCAAGCTGACAAGATACGCAGATCTCCACCGGAATTTCGCCCGGGTGACAAGGTGTGGCTCTCCTCTAGGTACATCTGATTTAGGGTCCCAAGTTACAAGTTGGGCCCTCGTTTCTTGGGTCCCTATAAAATCAAGAGTCGTATCAATCAAGTTTCTTATCAGCTCCATCTTCCTCCCTCCGAATCCATAACTCCTTCCATGTCTCCCTTCTTAAACCTGCTGTCTTTAACCGTTTTTCTCCCAAGCTTGTTTCTCCCACCCCTGTCGCCGGTACCTCCGATATATTCTCTGTCAAGGAGATCTTGGCGACCAAGATCTCCCGGGGGAAAAGATTTTTTTTGGTCGACTGGGAGGGCTGCGGTCCTGAGGAGAGGTCATGGGAGCCGGAGGAGAACATCCTGGACCGCAGTCTCATCCGCAAATTCTTCGGTACCAAAAAGGGAGGGAGACCAAAGGGGGGGGGGTACTGTTACGCTGAGCGCTCCGGTTCCCCTGCTGGCCTCGGAGCGTTCACAGCGTATGCCCCCAGGCAGCACTCCAGCGTCTCGGCGTGTGCGTCCTCGCTCTCTAGGGGGCGCGCGCGCCGGGACTCTTAGTTTCAAAGGACCAGTGCACAGGTGATTGGTGCCTGGTCCAAAGGGGTTATTAAGGGTTAAGGTTGTGAGAGGCAGTGCTGACTTAATTAGGCTGCACCTGTGCACTGCCCATTTATACCTTCTCCTCCCACAGCTTTCTGCCGGATCTTTGTGCCTTGTGCCTCAGAGAAAGCGTTCCTAGTTTGCCTTACCTGTTGCCGTACCCGTTGCTACCGTCCACTCGCCTTTGAACCTTTGCCGCCTGCCCTGACCGCTGCTACGTCAGACTTCGCTCTTGCCTTCTCCCTGTGTACCACGCCATATCACCAGCCAGAGAGGTCGAGTTGTTACTAGGGGACACGACCTGGTAGTTACCGCCGCAGCAAATCCATCCCGCTTTGCTGCGGGCTCTGGTGAAGACCAGTAACTGCTTAGAACCGGTCCTCTAGTACAACCCGCGCCATCGCCTCTCTGGTCCAGAGGATCCACTACCTGTCCTGCCGGTACGTGACAAATACGCACTACTTTAAAAGTGTGGGGGTGGTTCTCCTCCAGACATTGAGCCCTGAACCTACGTTCTTCATCTTTCCTTCAAGTCAGGGACATCATCTCCCTTGCCCCTAAGGAATTGAGAGACTCCCGTCCTCCTGGAGTCAAATCGTATCCTTTGTTAATAACTGAGTTATTGGATATGAACGGTTGCGTTATCCCAGAGCTCTCACTAAGAGAGTGTCTTAATATCCACAACACACATGCTTTATTTCTTAGTTTCCTTAAAAAAAGAAATTGCTCTTTGGGCTAAAACATTAAATATCCGCGGAGAAGACACCCACAAAATGACCCTCTTCTCCTTTCTGATTTCGGCCGCTCGCCTCTTGATTCCCACGTTGTGGCGTTCCTCTGAGACCCCTACTAAAAAAATTGTTTATAACAAAAAAAGAGGCAACAAATCTCCACCACACACTACAGCAGACAGTCAAGAAAGTCTCCCTGTTAATGACTTATCTGAGAGTAGTCAGCATTTAGACTGCCCTGACAATGAGCTTCAGGGGGAGGCAGAGGACCCCATCCACAGCTGTGTTGGTGGTGGTAAATGTGGCACCTGTAGCCACGGTATTGGTGGTGGGGCAGTGGTAGCTACAGTAACACACCTGGGCAAGTACATAGAAAGGAGGGTGATGCATCACAGTCTGATAAAAGTAGGGAGGAAGGTGTGGACTGTGATAATGATTGTGTGCTACACAGGACCTGGTAGCCAGATAGGGGTGCTGATGAGGAGGTAACATCCGAGGAGGAACAGTAGCATCAATAAACAGCAGAGGGGGCACATGGTCAGAACCTCCCAAAGAACTGGCAGGGCCAGATCTGCTTTGGGAACCAGTGATGGCCAAAATATGCAGCAGCAGCTCTGCATGAGTATCTCCCATTTGACAGTTTTTCTCCGCGCTATTGGAAGACACCAGCATTGCCCTATGAAAAACAAGAGTTACCTCCTTCTCCCAGTCTCCTTTGTGTATAGGCAGACCACATACACTGGTAGTACAGTGCTTCTCCTTCTTCTTCTTCCCTCCTTTGCTCTGTCGCCAGCCATTGAAAACAGAATGCATGGCCAGGAAACAACTTTACATGTCCAGCAATCTAATGGTAAGCTTAACAGTCAAAGCTGCAACATTGAGACTGATGCCTTTAGGGAGCTGATGGCATCTGCTCGGCCTCGCTGGAAGATACCAAGCTAGTATTATTTTTTCCAAAAAGTCATCTCTGCCTTGCACTCTCCCGTGGCTGAGAATGTGGACTGCTCCTTGCAATTTTTGCTGTGCATCAAACTGCACGCCACGGTGGACATGGTGGAGCAGCTGTTATGTGCAGGACAGTACATGTCTTTCATAGCCCACTGGGTCAATGTTTTTGCGGCAATAGCAAGGCAGAACCCCAGCAACAAAGTCAGGTCTTTCTGACATGTCCAAATTCATGTCTGCCCTGCTCCCTCATTAGGCACTTATTCACTTCATCCATTAGCATCCTCCCGTTCCCCAAATGGACCAAGTTCTAGACCAGTATCTAAAACATCAGTTTTGTCAAAATGAACCAAGCAAGGAGGGTTTTCACACTCTTCTTGCTGATGCCAATGAATAGATCTGGCCTTGCTAAGGGTGCTCCATCTTGCCACTGTTGCTGTATTCCTGCCTGCCTACCATCATGTTCCATACGGCTGCTTAGGGGGTCAAAGCGGTCAGTACCCCCCATCATGCCACTGCCGATGTCTGCCTACCTGCCACCACCTCAGCTGATACTCCTCGTTGCTTGACCGCTATTTCCACCACTATTAACGCTGCACATTCGCAACTGCAACTACCAGCCTTATATGTTCAATGCTATGAGGGAGTTGGTCGGCAGTGCTCGTCGATAAAATGGTGCTCAGTGGTAAATAGTTCAATAGATCAATAATATCAATACTACAGCACTCAAATCATTGATGCAAGTAACAGTGATTTATTTATTCCATCCAAGACACTGGCCAACATTTCAGTCTAACCTAGACCCTGTTCACGGCCTGTTATTCAAAACATATGATGAGCTAAATTTAGTAACATAATATTCATAGTCCAGACATGATTACATACATGATGTCATAGAACTACATGAAAGCCAAATGTTTATTCATCCCAGTAGTGAAAAGAAGACCATAATAGGAAATAATAAGGCCGGATCACAGAATATCACTGGGAACATAGTAGGTAAACAAAATTAAGACCAGAATTATCCGAACATGCGTGTAAAAACAAATAAAGCAACATAGAGGTCTCAATCTATACATGTGAGTATATCAAGATGTGAGATATAATAGGAGATTGGCCGCTAGTCCACGTTTGTATACAGATGTAGCAGGGGAAACACACTCACTCTTAACTCAAATTTCTTAACTCATCGTGTTATCTTGAAACAAAGCCATTGAGGGGGGGGCGTGGCTAGCCGCTGACTGAGGAAGACGTCTCTCTCCTCTGCTCTGCCACTGGCGTCACAATCCTATCTCATCTGCCCGAATTACAGGTTTTAAAAGACCCCATTTCAGGCTTATTGGGATTGCCAACATTGTATACTTCAATTTGAGACCTTTCAAAGGCCACAGGACAGCTCCGGCCCCGATCTACAGCTAAGGCCTAGCAGATGAGGAAATCCACGGACTAGAATTGAATCGGATGCGGCCTGCATTGGAGCTTCACCCGATGATACAAAGCCCGGATCGAAACTTACACGGCAGCTGGTCTGGCGAAAGATACTCTTTTTGAAAAATCAAGGCAGCCCTACACAGATATATAAGGCTGTGTAATACCGCACCGAAGGGCCGTAAGCAACAAGCGGGCGCCATCTTGAGATCTGAGCACCGGGTTTGAACGGCCAGCAGTTTGTCACCAGCAGTCCCTGGACTTAAAGTAATTAAGGTACCCCCCTTGCCCAGTAAACATCTGTTTAGTGTGGGGCTTCACCTGATTATTTCAGAGACTTACCACACATACCTCCGCCGCACCGCACGGGACCTCCGTTGCATCATCAGCGGTCAGTTGCGGCTCATTCGCACTACACTTGGCCCTTGAGCCTATTTCCTGGAGCTAGGCTGAAGAGACTTACTAATCGTAACTGCTCTGACGGTCTGGACGACATTTAAGCATAAATAATCCACCTCTGTTACATCGACCGATTTAAAGAGACAGTAACCCACTTAAGTACAGTGCAAATTTGCAGAAGCACTACCCCACAATCACAGGATGGATTAAGTGTCTGGAATTTAGGAAATATATACTCCCTTACCCTATGATGTGGTGATCACTCAATCTATGATGAAGCAGTGAGTACAAATCGCTTCAGGGACAAGTTCATATGCACTTATGGTGAAAGTAGGAAGATATAGGGGGGCTTATCAAGACTCTCAGAAACAGTCAAAGGCTCCTTTTCTATCTCAATCTGATCTGGATAGATTCATGATGAAGAAAAACATAATTACCGTATTTATCGGCGTATAACACGCACAGGCGTATAACACGCACCTTCATTTTAAGGGAAATTTCAGGAAAAAAATTTAATTTCAAATAAAGAACTTTGAAGCAAAATAAGGGTAGCTCAGAACTTTTTTTTATTAATATTATTACCACTTATAAGGTAAATAATGTAAAAGGACAGTAAAAGCAACTGCTGATCTGTGGATGGCACTGTTATGGGGTGGGGGATCTGTGGATGGTGCTGTTATGGGGGATCTGTGGATGGCATTGTTATGGGGTGAGAGATCTGTGGATGGCATTGTTATGGGGTGGGAGATCTGTGGATGGCATTGTTATGGGGTGGGATATCTGTGGATGGTACTGCTATGGGGTGGGAGATCTGTGGATGGTACTGCTATGGGGTGGGGGGATCTGTGGATGGAACTGTTATGGGGGGGATCTGTGGATGACACTGCTATATGTCATCCACAGATCCCCCTCATAACAGTGTCCCCCAATACACCGGGCCCCGCCGCTCACCGAAGTATTTATAAACATGAATCCTTATCCTGTTATTAAGCTGCCCTCTCCCATGTTCCCATGTTCCCCTGTATCCCCACAGCACTTACGATTCACACGCTTCCATAGCAGGCAGGGCGGACGGCACCAGTAACGTCACTCACTGACGTCGCGCGTCTGCTCCGCCTGCTTCATTCATAAAGGGGGCGGAGCAGGCGCTCGACGTCAGTGAGTGACGTTACTGCTGCCGTCTGCTCTGCCTGCTATTGAAGCTTAAGTAAGTGCTATGGGGATACAGGGGGGACATGGGAACATGGGAGAGGGCAGCTTAATAACAGGATAAGGATTCACGTTTATAAATACTTTGGTGAGCGGCGGGGCCCGGTGTAAGAGTACAGTGACTGCACCGGGCCCCGCCCCTAGTTACGGACTCCAGCCCCTCCTCTCTCCCGGCTCATACAGCGCAGTCTGTGATGCTGCATCTTTGCCGGGCCGCAATGAATATCGGCGTATAACACGCATACATCATTTGCCCCCTATTTTCAGGGGGAAAAAGTGCGTGTTATACGCCGATAAATACGGTAATCAAGGGGCTCCTTCTTCTACCCCCAAAAGTAACTCTCAAAGACAGCTAATCTCTCAGCATGATAGAGAAAGTGAAGATGAACCCTTAGAGGCAGCCTCAGATCTACCCATTTCCAGTTATTTCATCTCACAAGCTTTATCTAAAGCATTAAACCCTGTCTTAGAAGAATTATCTGACATAAAACGAGAAATGAGACAAGTGGGTCAGAGAGTTGAAGCCCTGGAGTCCACCCAATCAGCTGTTGAAGAATACACAAATAAGAACTCAACTGCTCTCTCTGTCTACCAACATCACATAAATTACCTTTATGACTACATTGAAGATCAGGACAATAGAGGCAGAAGAAATAACATACGCATTAGAGGAGTCCCAGAGACTGTCGCTAATGATGCTATTCCTAATGCAGTAAAAGAAATATGCAAAGCACTACTAGGTGAAGAATATCCAGACCCAATAACCATTGAAAGAGCCCACCGTGCCCTACGCCCTAAGCCCAAACATGGAGACCCTCCAAGAGACATTATATGTAAACTGCTATATTTCGCACAGAAAGATCTTGTAATGAAAAGAGCAAGAGAAAGTGAAAACATAGAATATGAAGGTTCACAAATTCTCCTATTTCAAGATCTTGCCCCTGCCACTCTTAATAAGACACAGACGCATCGCCTTTAGATGGCTGTTCCCATTTGGGATGCTTATCACCTGGAAGAAGAAGAAATTCATCCTGAGATCCCCAAAAGACCTCCCAGATATTCTAGAAGCGCTGGAGATACAAGATGTGGACATCCCAGATTGGTCTGCCACCAATGACGTTCTTATTCCACAAGATATCATGCCTCCCACATCATGGGAAACTGTGGGGGGAGGCAAATCTCTAAAATCCAAGAAAAAGCACAGGAAACTAACTCCCAGACGCATTATTTCTGAAGAGGACTGATTGCGTCCCTAACTCCTCGTGATTGATGGCTCATATCTGTCTGTATACAGTAGACTGATTGTTGCGGCGGGATTGCTGATTATGCAGACCCCTCTTTTGACCCTCTAGAACCCTTTAATTCACTGAGTCAAACTTGGTTCCACCATAAGTTATGGTCTGGGGTGTGGGTGATCAGCGATCTATGCTTAAGAGGCCCCTGTTGAATTGCTTAGTTTTGTTGCTTCCTTTAAAATTTTAAGCATTGATCAGGGAAAATGGTTAACACCTTTTATAATAACTATATATACTACTCACTTCTTTATCTTACTCAGGAATTCAAAGTTATTGCCTCACATATTGGCCCTGTACTGTTTTTGGGGCTTGGTACCTCTGGCTTTTGTTACAGGTACGGACCTAAATAGGTCCCACAAAGGGATAATTAGATCCCTAGTTACCTTTTCCAGCAGAGGATTGTTAATACAATGTTCACTTTATGTGTTGACTTAGCTGACTCAGGCAACCAGTGGTATGTAAGTACTGCCCCCTCACTACTCTGACACTAACATGGCTGACATACATAAAGCCACATATAATGTCAGAGGTTTCAAAAATCCCACAAAGAGAAGCCAGATCCCACATTACCTGCACAAAGAAAAAACTAAAGTGATCTTATTACAAGAAACACACTTTAAAAACAATCGGATTCCAAACTTGTCTAGATCCTATTATAACCAATGGTTCCACAGTTCTTCCATACACTCAAATAGGCTTGGTGCCAGTATTGGTTTCCATAAACATGTCGACTTCAATATGACTGGAACAAAAACAGACCCCAATGGCCTTTTCGTACTAGTGAAAGGGACTATAAACTCCCAAATGTACACATTTGCCAATTTTTATGCCCATAATGCAGCCCAAAAAATATGGTTTGAAAACACTTGGCAAATGTTTGAGGAATTCAGAGAAGGGATAGCATTTATAGCCGGTGACTTTAATGTCGCCCTTAACCCACAGTTTGACACCTCATCAGGGAAGTCATCGGTTTCCTCAAAAACCCTTAACTGCATAAAAAAACTTATACACAACAGTAATCTTATAGATGCATGGAGAGCGAATAACCCAGGTGAGAAGAATTTTTCCTTCTTCTCCTCTCCTCATAATACATATTATAGGTTAGATTACATACTGGTTCCCACGCCTCAAATACATTTATGTACTGAGACATACAGTACAGACCAAATGTTTGAACACACCTTCTCATTCAAAGAGTTTTCTTTATTTTTATGACTATGAAAATTGTAGATTCACACTGAAGGCATCAAAACTATGAATTAACACATGTGGAATTATATACATAACAAACAAGTGTGAAACAACTGAAAATATGTCATATTCTAGGTTCTTCAAAGTAGCCACCTTTTGCTTTGATTACTGCTTTGCACACTCTTGGCATTCTCTTGATGAGCTTCAAGAGGTAGTCCCCTGAAATGGTTTTCCCTTCACAGGTGTGCCCTGTCAGGTTTAATAAGTGGGATTTCCTGCCTTATAAATGGAGTTGGGACCATCAGTGGCGTTGAGGAGAAGTCAGGTGGATACACAGCTGATAGTCCTACTGAATAGACTGTTAGAATTTGTATTATGGCAAGAAAAAAGCAGCTAAGTAAAGAAAAACGAGTGGCCATCATTACTTTAAGAAATGAAGGTCAGTCAGCCGAAAAATTGGGAAAACTTTGAAAGTAAGGGCTATTTGAACATGAAGGAGAGTGATGGGGTGCTGCGCCAGATGACCTGGCCTCCACAGTCACCGGACCTGAACCCAATCAAGATGGTTTGGGGTGAGCTGGACCGCAGAGTGAAGGCAAAAGGGCCAACAAGTGCTAAGCATCTCTGGGAACTCCTTCAAGACTGTTGGAAGACCATTTCAGGGGACTACCTCTTGAAGCTCATCAAGAGAATGCCAAGAGTGTGCAAAGCAGTAATCAAAGCAAAAGGTGGCTACTTTGAAGAACCTAGAATATGACATATTCAATATCCAAGCAAGGTATCTTTTCTCCCTGAAAATAGGGCATCAGAAAATTAGATATTGGAATATATAGTATTCACCAGTAAACAACTCATGAGTTTTTAGTTGTATTTTAGTAAGTATTGCCCTTATATTGTGATCCTGGACACCTTAGTGAAGATAGAAATATCCCACAGGATGATTGCCGCAAAAAACGCATCAAAACCGCATGGAAACCGCATGGTGTTAGATGCGTTTTTTGGTCCATTAGAAGCACCTGACTCACATCAATATGGGGATGAAAGGACTTTCACATACCCAGCTGCAAACACAATCTAGAGCATATTTTCATTTTTTATCTGTGTAGAATGTTATTTTAAATATTAAGACCATTGTGACATATGTGTTTTTTATATATATTAAAAATTATTTGACAATGTTATTTTATAGCGAGGATTTTAATGGGAATAGACTCAATGAAACACTGGATCAAAAATTGATCCATTTCAGGTTTTTGGAACATCTTATCCAGACTTTTGGAAGAACATCTCCACTATATAAGAAAGGGATTGTTTGGGGGACTGATAGCTACTGAGGAAGGGGTACTTCTAAACCCCGAAACGCGTCTAGCCTAGACAGGACCCCAACATTTGGACCACTTGGGAAGCTGGAGATTTGACTGGAAAGTCGCAAAGAAAGAACTACCTGGCACAAGAAAGGTACATTTGGAAAAGAAAGTGTAAGGCCTGATTCCATGGTGAAGGCCTGACTACATGTGCCAAACAATTGCAGTTGTGCGAGTTTACTACAAGATATGGTCTGCAAACTCAGAAGTCCATAACTGCATCTTTGTCGACTTATCAAAGGAGACGGTAAGACCGTACGATTTTATCCAGCAATTATTTTCCAGCGATTTAAAAACTGCATTATTATTCCAGTGGGACGCTGCTGGTGGATGCTATTAGCGGGACGCCGCTTGAGTTTGTTCTTTGATTGCTCATTGGGACTTCGCTTTTTTTCGGATATCCCTGTCATTTATCGAAAGAGACATACATAAAGGACATTGGATTATCGCCAAATTTTAAATATTTGACTTTCCCAAACACATATCTGCCGAATATTTATACGAGTTTTTATTCTATTGTATTCCTCGAATTTTAGTATTTTATATTGTAGTATTTGTCATATTGGAGTACTGCACATTGTGTATTATGGTGTAGTGGACAGGTATTTTTATTACAGTTTTATATTATCATTGTCAATAAGTACAGTTATTCATGCTATTATATGTTAATAAATTTCAAATGGTCCAGATATCCTGAGAGTGCCCAGTTACTTTTGTTCTAGAATATGACATATTTTCAGTTGTTTCACACTTGTTTATTATGTATATAATTCCACGTGTTAATTCATAGTTTTGATGCCTTCTGTGGCGAAACCAACCTCGCCACTGGGCTTTGGAGAGGACTGGCTGCTGGCCTCTTGCCCCAGGATTATGGGCCCTATCATCAGCCCATGCAAAACTTAAGCTCCATGGCAATTGAACTGTATGTGTGTGGTCTGAGCGCCATTCAATAATATGCGCTCAGACCTAAGCTATCTGGGGATATGTTGCATGTCTTTATTTTATGTAGTAAATGTAACCTTGTGTATTTTATTGTATTTTATGTCTTTTTGCAACCATGTGCTCAATGGAGTCTGCCTCTATCCCTGGATATAATTTGATTATTTCCCATTGTCTCCAGGAAAGAGGGCTCTGTAAAACTGGTTTGAGCCAGATAGCCATGTGCCAGCCAGGGCCCAAAAGATATTTTACTAACTTTTGAACCCCTGGTCTGATTCATGCCATTTTTTAATATGTTGTTCCCCTGAATGGATTGATTGCGAATATGTAATTTTTATGTGAATGCGATGTATGGTTTTAGAGTTATGAAAGTTGGGTAGAAAGTATGTTTAACTGTATGTATAATTGAGTCTCCTCTCAGGATAAGGGGAGGGAATATGCTGGGTGTGTTTCTATTGTCCCATTGTGTGTTTAAAATGGTGATGTCTGTTCTGTTGTCCTCACATGTGTATTGGTGATCTCCTTTTGTCCTCAGAGATAATTGGATTGCTCTTCAGGTTGTCTGGACAGAGAGGAGGAAACCATGATGCATTGTGGGGATATGTTGTCCTATGTTACAGTCTTCATTCTGGTCCTCTGGGGGCGTGAACGATTGGTTGCTGTAGTTACATTGTATGTCTTGTTAATTACTGATTGGTTGTATTTCAAACCCCTGTGGGCAGTACTATGTTTGTTTTTTGTGAATAAAAGAGGCTGTACTTCAAGTACAGTCAGACCACTGCTTGACCCTCAAAACGGAGCCTTGTCTCGTTATTGGGGGGATTCACTGTATGCTGTTAGAAGACCGATTGCCAGGATTGTATGCTTTTCCTGTTCGTCTGCTAGCAGCTATTCGTGAGGTTCCAGTTGGGAGTGCTACTTTGTATCCAGTTCGGGAGTTGGTGTCCTGCAAGTAGCTGTGCCTGTCTCTCAGAAAGGGGCTTATCGCCTAAACAGATTTTAACCCCTTGTCTGCTGAAACGGTCCGTTACACCTTCATAGTCATGAAAATAAAGAAAACTCTTTGAATGAGAAGGTGTGTCCAAACTTTTGGTCTGTACTGTATATTGGCAATATGGTTCATTCTGATCATGCCCCAGTGTTTCTCACATGGAAATTAACAAACACCCACCTCAAAACTTTTATCTGGAGACTAAACGAAACTCTGCTAGACAACATACAGGTTAAAGATAAGATAGAGAAGAAACTGAAAGATTATTTCTCTCTAAATGAGTCAGAGGCGGTATCCCCATATCAATTGCCTCTCATATAAATAAACTAAGACGTGCCAGAATAGCCGAGCTCTATGACAAATTATCTAAGTTGGAGTCCACTCATAAACGTTCCCAAACAAAACATCACCTGGTGGAACTTTCATCAACCAGAGATGAGCTTAAGGGACTTCTAAATAAACAATCGGCAAAACTATATCTAGCTCTCAAACAGAAGTTTTTTTCCATATGGCAACACACCTACCAAATTTATGCTGGCTTTAATAAGGCAGCGCAAACGGAAGTCTAGGATCTCGGCTATTTTGAGCGATAAGAAGGAATTAGTAAAAGATGACGCAGAGATAGCGGAGGCCTTTCATAGCTTCTACTCAGCCCTATATAACATAGATAAACCTGATCCTGAAATCCTTTGTGAAGAAAAAGCAGAACTGACCAAAGAATTTTTAAGCAAATTACATCTCCTTACCTTGACCATTGAACAAGCCACCAGATTTTGCACACCAATTAAGCCCTCTGAAATCTGACACAATAAAACAAATGGCTAAAGGTAAATCCCCAGGACCGGATGGTCTCCCTTTGCTATATTATCTCTCATTTAAAGAAACGTTAATGCCCCACTTACTTAACTCCTTCAATGCAGCACTCTCAGGCAAGGCGTTTTTACCGCAAACTGTTAATGCCCACATCACTCTGATTCCCAAGCCACAAAAGGACCCTGGTTTATGTTCCAGCGATAGACCTATATCATTGCTAAATCTTGACATAAAAATGTATGCAAGGATATTGGCCAATAGAATAAAACCTCTACTAAAAGATCTTGTGCACCCTGATCAAACAGGATTCATTCCTAGCCGTGAAGGCAAAGATAACACATAAGGTCATTAACACTATTGCCTTAGCAAAAAAGACTAGGTCTACTTTGGTGGTTCTGGGAACAGATGCTGAAAAAGCCTGATAGAGTGGCATGGGCCTTTATCTAAAGCACCTTGACTAAGTTAGGCTTTCCTGAACCCTTCATATTGGCTATTTTCTCAATGTATGTCTCCCCTAGCGCAAATATAAAAGTAAACGATATTCTCTCTCACCCTGTCCAGATAAACAATGGGACGAGGCAAAGATAGAACCTCTGTTACAGTTTATCAGACAGTCTAATGAGATAAGGGGACTGGTCTGTGGGGAATTGGAGATCAAACAAGCGGCATATGCTGATGACTTATTATTAATGGTCTCCAATCCGCTTCAGGCCTTCCCTGCTATTATTAAGATTTTCACCACATTTGGTTTCATCACAAACTTCAAAATTAATCTGCCAAAGTCTGTGGCAATGAACATAAAATACAAAAGCTCAAAGAAAACTGTCCATTTGAATGAACACATTCATGTATAAAATTCCTGGGAATAAATATCACATCAGACCTAGCTAAACTATATGAGACCAATTTCCCCCCTTTGCTAAAATCCATACCGGCAATTTTAAACTCTTTGTCTCCTTCCTTTATCTCATGGTTGGGCAGGCACAATATATTTAACTCCCTTATAGTTCCTAAGATTACTTACCTACTTCAAGTTCTACCTATAAAACTGCCAAGCAGCTTCTTTAGCTCCTTTAGGAAAATGTGCTCCTCTTATGTTTGGGGGAACACAAAACCTAGGATCCCTAATAAGATACTACTTCTTCCCTTTTTAAAAGGTGGAATTGGTTTCCCTTCAATAAAAAGATATCACAGAGCAGTTCACATCAATAGAATCATTGACTTGCTGAAGTATCCAAAACACAAACTCTGGATCCCATTAGAAGAAAGATTGATTGGATGCCCAATCAGACCTTTGCTATTATCAGGGAAAGCTCCAGGGAAAGCTCCATTTCCAAATAAAGAAGATCCACTCACGTCAACTACTCTGTCGATCTGGAATAACCCGGACATAAGAGGAATTTGTATGTCTTATCCTTCCCCCCTCATAATTATCAAAGATTCCCTCAGCCTTAACATAGATAGCTTTAACATTCTACCCCCACAATTACGGAACTCCACCCTATCAATAGTTGAACTATTGGATAGTGAAGGCACCCTTCTAAACTCTACAACCATAATAGAGAAATTTCATTTAAACAACCTTAATCAGATACAATTTTCTTGTCTGAAAACTGCCTTATGCCCTATTATAAAAAAGATTAGAGAAAACCCGTCATTAACTTGGTTTGAAAAACTAGTTTCACAAACCCTATATCCTACGAAGATTATCTCCATTGTCTCTAAGAACTTATTGCAAATGGAACACCCTTCCTCCCTTTACTTCATAAAGGAATGGGAGAGAGATTTAAACGTGAAATTCTCAGAAAAAGAAACGCAAACTGTATTGAGCGCGCCTAAAACTATTTCTAGGTGTGTGTCCATACAAGAAAACGCATACAAAGTCCTCACCAGGTGGTACTTAACCCCAGTGAGATTGAGTTTGATGTATGGCAACACTTCTAACAGATGCTGGAGATGTCTTTCAGAAAGAGGTTCCTTCTTACACATTTGGTAGATGTGCCCCAAAATTAAAATGTACTGGGAAACAGTTTTTAAACTAATAAGAGATATCCTAGACTTAAAAGTGGATTTACTTCCTACTTGCCCAAGGACAGCCCTCCTGTCCCTATTACCTAATCCTTTAGCAAACTCTAAAAGATCCCTCCTGAAAATTCTTCTGGCGGCAGCGAGACTACTAATTGCCTCAAACTGGAAGTCAACCCTGTCTCCGTCAATTTCTCAATGGAGAGGTAAAGTTGGAGCTCTAGCCAGACTGGAGGAATTAACCCATTGGGAATCACGCTCTCATCATAAGTACATGGAAATATGGACTCCTTGGAAAACTAGGAAAGATAATATAACCTATCACCAGCTCAAAGAACTGGATCCCTCTAGACCTCTAATTACTGGATGATATATGTATATAAATATCCTTCTGTCTCCACCATCATAGAGTAGACATACACAAAACTTAACCTCAGCAATACGGCTGGTTGCCTGGTCACTTCAGCTTGATCTCATGTGTCGGTTTCATATGCCCTGGTCTCGAAAATCATATTTTTCTTTTTTTTTTAAGATATAGCATGTCATGTTTACCTACCCTCCCATCCATCCCCCCCTCCCCTCCTTTTCTCCCCCCCTTACCCCCTCCCTTCCCCTTCCTCCCACCTTCTTGTTATGTTGGGTTTACTTCCACTCACCTCTATTATTTGGAGAATATTAGCCTTAAATTTTTGGTGCTACTTCATCGGTTTTTCTTTTGGATCGCAAGTTGGTACTTCGCACAATATGCCTGTACTAGGACGGAATGAACAACATTACTATACTAAGATATCTACAAGAGCTAGTGTTTTGTGCATGCATTGGCTATATGGCGACTGCTATCATCATTTCTTTCCCTTAATAGCACGTCTCTGGGTCCGAGAATCAATCGATTATTGTACTAATTTGCTTTGTTTACCTTGTTATAAATTTGCTTGGTATATCACAATACAAATTCGCTCTGTATACTATTGTACAAATTTGCTTTGTATACCACTGTACAAATCTGCTTTATGCACCATTGATCGTATACTTATACCTCTGTTACAAAATCAATAAAAAGATTTTAAAAAGAAAAAGAAACAAAGCCATTGAAAAGCAATTGCTTAACACATTTAGTTGCATTTAGTTTAGAGAAAATGTCTTAAAGAATAAGTGTTAACCCTGCTACATCTGAAAAGTAGTCAAAATGTGGGTAAGACATATAGACAAGACATATATCTGCCAGATAAAATATTAACCCGTAGGATACCAGCGCCGTGTATGTACGGCCCTGGATACTGAGTCAGAAATCCCAGTTCCGTACAGCTACAGCGCACTATGCCAAAAAGCAATAAATTTTTTACCTTGCCCCACAAAAAGTATAATACCAAGCAATCAAAAAGTCTTATGTACCCCAAAATTGTATTAATGAAAACGTCACCACATCCCACAAAAAATGGGCCCCCACATGAGAATCACTCAAAAAATAAAAACCAATGCCAATGTAAACCAATCCATCAAAATCTGTACTGTAAAAGCCACATGGCGCTCCTTCCATTCTGAGTCGTGCCATGTGCACCCAGAGCAGTTTACCACCCCATATGGGGTGTTGCTGCATTCAGGAGAAAATGGGTAACAAATTATGGGGTGCTTTTTCTCCTGTTACCTCGTGAGAAAATGAAAAATTTGGGGCTAAAGCAACATTTTCTTGGAAGAAATTAAACTTTTCATTTTCATAGCCAAGTATTTTCAAATTCCGTAAAACTCTTAGGGGATCAAAGCGGTCAGTACCCCCCTTAATATATTATTTAAGGGGTATAATTTCCAAAATGGGTCATTTTTTGAGGTTTTCCACTGTAGGGGTTCATCAAGGTCTCTTTAAATACAAAATGGTGTTCAAAAACCATTCCAGCAAAATCTGCATCCAAAATACATATGGCGCTCCTTTCCTTCTGGCCACTACCACGTGCCCATAGAGCAGTTTACCACCACATAGGGGGTATTTCTGTAAACTGCAGAATCAGAATAATATATATAGAGATTTATTTTGCTGTTAACCCTTGCTGTGTTGCAAAAAAAATATGATTAGCATACAAAATCTACCAAAAAAGCTAAATTTTACCACCATTTTCCTTTAATTCTTGTGGAACATCTCAAGGGTTAACAAAGTTTGTAACATCAGTTTTGAAAAATCTGAGGGGTGTAGTTTCTAAAATGGGGTCATTTATGAGTGGTTTTCATTAAGAAAGCCCCTCAAAATCACTTTATAACTAAATTGGTGCTTAATAAAATGGTTTTGGAAATTTTGTAGGAATTTTAAAAAATTGCTTCTAAACTTCTAAGCCTTTTAACATCCTAAATTTTTTTTAGGACATTTACAAAATGATGCCAACATAAAGTAGACATATGGGGAATGTTAAGTAATAAATATTTTATGAGACATCACTTTGTTTTAAAAATAGAAAAATTGAAATTTTTGAAAATTGTGAATAAAAAAAAATGTAAATAATGGTGAAATATATTGACTTAAATTTATGACTGTCATGAATATAATCTCAGAATGGCTTGAATAAGTAAAAGTGTTTTAAAGTTATTACCACATAAAGTGACACATGTCAGATTTGCAAAAATTGGCCTGGGGTTTAAGGTGAAAGTGGCTCAGTACTGAAGGGGTAAATATTGGTGGTCAGTGGGTATATCTCTCCATGCGATGTCACAAAAATTTCAGGAGAGGGACTAACCCACATCTCTCCTAGCGAAAGAAAAGTCATCTCCTCCACGCTTTTCCACTACCAAGAATTATACTACCATTCCCAGTCTACCACTAGTCATCACCTATCATCTTTTCACTCCAAAAATACACTATTTTCTACATAAACATTGGCCACTTTTGCAACAATCGTATGCAGAATTTCAAAATCCGGTTAGAATGTATTATAAAAGACCGACAAATCTAAAGGACAGACTGGTAAAAGCTGACATTGGCCCACTTAAACCCTCTTCAAAACAAACACTCGAACCCATAAAAACAGGTACCTATCTATGTTTGAGCTGTGCACAATGTACGAATGTCATTAGGGGCAATAGAATTATTCATCCCCATTCGGCTAAAGTTTATCATACCAAAGCATTCTACACATATGCTATAACTTACAGTATGTGGTGTATTTAATCCGGTGCCCATGAGGTCTCGCAGATGTGGGAGAAACCTCTCAGAGTGTGCGAGACCGCATTTCCAAACATAAATCATATATTAAGTGTCAAAAAACGGAATTTCCTATTCCATATCACTTAACTACAGCTAATCACCAGATAAACCAGATCAAATTTCAAGTTCTGGAACACATTCCACCGGCAAGGCGTGAAGTAACAGAATCTCACAACTAAGACAACGTGAAGCCTATTGGATCTTCAAACTTAAAACCCTCTCATTCTGCGGCCTCAACAGAGAGTTTGACTTTTGTATCACATAGAGTAAATTGACATCCTGTGTGTAATAAGTTATTAATTCTTCTTGCTTCATTTTCTTTCACAGATGAAATGAATTTTTCACAGACAGGTATTATTCTATGTTGTGTCTACAGTATATTTTGTCTTTGTCCCATTCTGCTATTTTATAATTCTATTACCTGATATCCATCAGTGTCTACAGTCGTGGCCAAAAGTTTTGAGAATTACATAAATATTGGAAATTGGAAAAGTTGCTGCTTAAGTTTTTATAATAGCAAGTTGCATAGACTCCAGAATGTTATGAAGAGTGATCAGATGAATTGCATAGTCCTTCTTTGCCATGAAAATTAACTTAATCCCAAAAAAAACTTTCCACTGCATTTCATTGCTGTCATTAAAGGACCTGCTGAGATCATTTCAGTAATCGTCTTGTTAACTCAGGTGAGAATGTTGACGAGCACAAGGCTGGAGATCATTATGTCAGGCTGATTGGGTTAAAATGGCAGACTTGACATGTTAAAAGGAGGGTGATGCTTGAAATCATTGTTCTTCCATTGTTAACCATGGTGACCTGCAAAGAAACGCGTGCAGCCATCATTGCGTTGCATAAAAATGGCTTCACAGGCAAGGATATTGTGGCTACTAAGATTGCACCTCAATCAACAATTTATAGGATCATCAAGAACTTCAAGGAAAGAGGTTCAATTCGTCCAAGAAAGTCCAGCAAGCGTCAGGATCGTCCCCTAAAGAGGATTCAGCTGCGGGATCGGAGTGCCACCAATGCAGAGCTTGCTCAGGAATGGCAGCAGGCAGGTGTGAGCGCATCTGCACGCACAGTGAGGCGAAGACTTTTGGAAGATGGCCTGGTGACAACAAGGCCAGCAAAGAAGCCAATTCTCTCCAAAAAAAAACATCAGGGACAGATTGATCCTCTGCAGAAAGTATGGTGAATGGACTGCTGAGGACTGGGGCAAAGTCATATTCTCCGATGAAGCCTCTTTCCGATTGTTTGGGGCATCTGGAAAAAGGCTTGTCCGGAGAAGAAAAGGTGAGTGCTACCATCAGTCCTGTGTCATGCCAACAGTAAAGCATCCTGAGACCATTCATGTGTGGGGTTGCTTCTCATCCAAGGGAGTGGGCTCACTCACAATTTTTCCCAAAAACACAGCCATGAATAAATAATGGTACCAAAACACCCTCCAACAGCAACTTCTTCCAACAATCCAACAACAGTTTGGTGAAGAACAATGCATTTTCCAGCACGATGGAGCACCGTGCCATAAGGCAAAAGGGATAACTAAGTGGCTTGGGGACCAAAACGTTGACATTTTGGGTCCATGGCCTGGAAACTCCCCAGATCTTAATCCCATTGAGAACTTGTGGTCAATCCTCAAGAGGCGGGTGGACAAACAAAAACCCACTAATTCTGACAAACTCCAAGAAGTGATTATGAAAGAATGGGTTGCTATCAGTCAGGAATTGGCCCAGAGGTTGATTGAGAGCATGCCCAGTCGAATTGCAGAGGTCCTGAAAAAGGGCCAACACTGCAAATACTGACTCTTTGCATAAATGTCATGTAATTGTCGATAAAAGCCTTTGAAACGTATGAAGTGCGTGTAATTATATTTCACTACATCACAGAAACAACTGAAACAAAGATCTAAAAGCAGTTTAGCAGCAAACTTTGTGAAAACTAATATTTGTGTCATTCTCAAAACTTTTGGCCACGACTGTAGATTGCATTTGTTTTGTAGTATTGCTTGAACCTTTTCATTTATTTTCATGTATTGCTTTACTATCTATTTCTATTCTTTTTTTTTTTTTTTAAGTTCCTTTTTGGTTTTTATAATTACTTTATAATTTCTTCATCCATTTGGCTCCAATTCAGCACTATTTTAACCCTATTGGGTTATATGATTGTGTAATAAACTGCATCTCCTATTTGAGTCAAAATTTCATATACTACATCTTATGTCATTGAATATCAAGGTCTTGCCCACTGAATGCACACATGATACACAGTTTCCACTGCTAGTTCTGCACTTCGAGGTGCACGCGCAGAGTGTAGCTGGCAGCTTCCAGTTTCCCTATGTCTCCTCCATTTCTACTGCACACACGTTGCCAGCACTTTGACATTTCCTATTGCTCTTAGTGCGAACGCGCCCGCCTGACGTGACGTCAGACGCCTGTCACATACTATTAAACTAGACCCGTGCACCTGAGCGGCAGCACGCCATCCTCCATTTAACTACTTCCTACGACATTAAGGTATGTACCCACTGACCACCAATGTTAATATGTCTTGTCTATATGTTTTACCCACATTTTGTCTACTTTATATAAACATGGACTAGCGGCCAGTCTCCTATTACATCTCACATCTTGATATACTCACATGTATAGATTGAGACCTCTATGTTGCTTTACTTGTTTTTGCACACATGTTCTGATAATTCTGGTCTTAATTTTGTTTACCTACTATGTTCCCAGAGATATTCTGCGATCCGGCCTTATTATTTCCTATTATGGACTTCTTTGCACTACTGGGATGAATATCCATTTGGCTTTCATGTATTTCTATGACATCATGTATGTAATCATGTCTGGACTATGAATATTATGTTACTAAATTTAGCTCATCATATGTTTTGAATAACAGGCCGTGAACAGGGTCTAGGTTAGACCGAAATGTTGGCCAGTGTCTTCACATTACTTTGGATGGAATAAATAAATCACTGTTACTTGCATCAATGATTTGAGTGCCGTGGTATTGATAAACTTGAAGTACTGTTGCAGCCACATACTGCTATTACTTTACCTTTTTCGCATTGCACTTCCGCTGCTCTCAATTAAAAAGGAGAATTTTTCTAGGCTTGTTCAGAATGAGCCACTTTTTCTTTTGACAGTTATCACTTGAGCATGTATAAATATAGGTAAGCATTTTGCCCTTGTTAGCGCATAATTTTTGGAGGCTTGATCCCACCAAGCCCCTCTTACTTCTGTTAAATAACACTTGTCATATGGGAAGTCATTCAGCCCTGTTAAGTCCTAATTATTGGACACTTGGTTCCCCAACAAGCCACAGTTTTTTTTCCCCCCATAACATTGTGCGTGTTTAAACATCATCCGCCCCCTCAACAATGGACAATCTATCTATCTATCTATCTATCTATCTATCTATCTATCTATCTATCTATCTATCTATCTATCTCTATTATGATTATCCTCATTACATATAACAATATTTTTCTATTTTTAAAGTCAAAGAGTATGCATTTTAAACCCAACCATATTAATGGACTGGATACACACTTCTTATGTTTATTTATTAAGTGTCACTAATGTTCTATCCTCCCCCTTTCATTTCAAGTGCTAAACAAATCACTAGAGATTGATGCATTGGCTGATATTCAAAGTAGAGAGAATAACTTTGCCATGTGTGGAAATATATTGCGCAAGATACTGAATTTTAACCAAGATGAATACAAATAAATGTTGCTTCTGGGCTGT
This sequence comes from Bufo bufo, assembly GCF_905171765.1. Taxonomy (NCBI): domain Eukaryota; kingdom Metazoa; phylum Chordata; class Amphibia; order Anura; family Bufonidae; genus Bufo; species Bufo bufo. Next base: position 621,129,460 of record NC_053390.1, read on the forward strand.
TAATTACATCCCGTGCATTTCTACTGTTCAATTCTAACTGCTTTAGCTACAGTTGAATTACACAATACTAAATGACAATGATGGATCAGCTCAATTAAGTGTTGGGCATTGAAGAGGTAATACTGTGAAATGAACTTACTCTTACCAATCTTTCCTAAAAATGTAAAACCATTTCACAGTTTTGTACTTTTTCCTAAAGTTGGGTGCCATGAGACTGAAATGAAATCCAATTCAATTATGGCAAGTGTATTAACTTTTGCATCAAAACATTGTATATTTTTTCCAGTTATCAGCTATGGCATCTTTGGATTGAGCAGGATTTAAATTGAACTCCAGCAGTAGACAAAAATGTATTTCCATTATTTACTCAAGCAGACAATAAAAATCATCATAAGATTAGAATGACTACCATTGTTTTAACTTTTTGAAAATTTTTACATAAATATTTTATATTCTCCATTCTATTTTTTCTAGTTTAGAGTTTGTCATCAAGTGTGTAGTATTTGATCAAGAAAAACATGTTTAAACTATATGGTTTTGTGGTATATAAAAAGAAAACAATGGGGTATAAAAGGAAACTACTCGATGAGTTGCTTTAGTACTTCATTAAAATGATATAAAGGTAGCAAAGTCAAGCCATTTATTCTCATATAGTGCTATTGTCTCCTCTGAGCTAAGTGAAATAATGTAGCAATACAGTAGGTACATCAACGGCATTATTTTCACTGGACTGGTGCAATTAAAATAGCATTAGTATTTGTTGGTGAGTAATCAAGATGGCAGTTGAACATTGCTAAGCATAACAAGTGTCTGAAGGTGTCCAAATCTTATAAAACATTCATGGCTGTGGCAGGCAAATTTTCACATAAAATTAACATATGAACAATCATAAAAAAAATAAGAAATAGTATAAGTAAAATGTGAGACCAGTTAATAATGGCTTCTTCTAACATTATTCTAATTCACTTGGCAACATTAAATGTGAGTGCATGGAAGTATTATTGTTGAAACTATATTTTGGTAATGTTAGCTCATATCAACCAAACCAGGAACCTATCTGTAGACGGGACTGTTTTTATTTAGGTTCTAACCCCACATTAGCATTGAAAATGACAGTAGAAGGCTGAATAAAATGTCTTAGATGCAGTTGGGCAGTGGTTAGATATTGGTTGTCACTGGAGATAATTTTAGGCAATGTTCCATAGAAAAAGTACTGACAACATGCATGCTTTCCTGTATCCGCTGTCAGCATTGCACTCAGTAACTAACAGAAGTACAGGCAGAATTATGTGCATGCACCAAATTTAGGAAATGGGGCACATAAATGATATATGGTCTGGTGAATGCAAAGTTTTACACCTTTAGGTGTGAAAGTAGATCAGGGCCTGGCTGGCGTAGGTTGATACTTTGCGACTTTTTCAAAAGTTGCACATAGTAATTGAGTAGGGTTGAGCAAACCCGAACTTTAGGATTTGGGACCCCGGATCCGAACCCGAACATTTCCGTAAAAGTTTGGGTTCGGTGTTCGCCGCTTTCTTGGCGCTTTTTGAAAGGCTGCACAGCAGCCAATCAACAAGCGTCATACTACTTGCCCCAAGAGGCCATCACAGCCAAGCCTACTAATGGCATGGCTGTGATTGGCCAGAGCAGCATGTGATCCAGGCGCTATATAAGCTTGCTTCCCGTAGCGCTGCACGTCACTCTGCTGTTACAAGTGTAGGGAGAGGATGCTGCTGGACTTGTGATTTCAGGGAGAGCATAGGAGAGAACCTAACTCAGCGATCTACAAACAAATAGTTGTGTGTGTAAGGGGCACTATCGTTTTACACTGCCCTGAGCTCATTGACCAAAAAATACTAACTTTTAGAATTCTGTTAGTTAGGTGGGTGGCGGTGGCGGCGGCGGCCATTTTATACAAGCTCAGTGCACCAGCACTGCATCTGAGCTTTTGGGACATTGCAAATCACCATTTTTGGGGGAGCAAACTACAACATCTGTATTAGTCAGTGTGCAATTTAAGGTAGAAATACACCCATCATTTTCTGGGGTTTTAAAAACACTATTTGTTTCAAAAAACAGTATTTTCCAGATCTACAAGTGTTAAATTCAAGTTTAATATATACAGCTTTCATATTCTGTTAGCAAAAAAAGACTTTTTTGGCAATCTACAACATCTGGATTAGCCAGTGTGCAATTTAAAGTAGAAATACTCCCATCATTTTCTGGGGTTTGAAAAACACACTATTTTATTTTCAAAAAACGGTATTTTCCAGATCTGCAAATGTTAAATTCAAGTTTAATATCTACAGCTTTCATATTCTGTTAGCAAAAAAAGACTTTTTGGCAATCTACAACATCTATATTAGTCAGTGTGCAATTTAAGGTAGAAATACACCCATCATTTTCTGGGGCTTGAAAAACACACTCTTGACAAAAAAATAGAAATTTCACTCCTTGCAGCATCAGCACGTGTGACATTACAGGCTTCTACACTGCTGTCAAATTCAGTTTTTAAACAAACAATTATTTGGGCACAAAAAAAATTGTTGGCAGCCTTTGATGCAGATGTCATTGTGAGATACACCCTTAATACATTTGGGTTATATAAAGAGATTTTAAATACCGCCATTTGGTGCACCAATATTGAATTCAGGCCTACACTGGTTCAGGCCTTGTGAGATACCCCCTCTACATACAGGGGTTTGAATTAGCCTTAGGCATTTGAAATACAGCCATTTGAAATACAGCCATTTGAAATACAGCCATTTTGTGCAAAGATATATTTACTGCAGGCCTACATAGGTTCAGGGTGTGTGTGATCCCCCCTATACATACAGGGGTTTGAATTAAGCATTTGAAATACAGCCATTTTGTGCAAAGATATATTTACTTCAGGCCTACACTGATTCAGGGTGTGTGTGATCCCCCCTATACATACAGGGGTTTCAATTAGGCATTTGAAATACAGCCATTTGAAATACAGCCATTTTGTGCAAAGATAGATTTACTTCAGGTCTACACTGGTTCCGGGCGTGTGTGATCCCCCCTATACATACAGGGGTTTGAATTAGGCATTTCAAATACAGCCATTTTGTGCAAAGAAATCTTTACTTCAGGCCCACACTGATTTAGGGCGTGTGTGATCCCCCCTATACATACAGGGATTTGAATTAGGCATTTGAAATACAGCCATTTTGTGCAAAGAAATCTTTACTTCAGGCCTACACTGATTCAGGGCGTGTGTGATCCCCCCGATACAATATTTGCCAGACTTTGTGGCTACCTGCCTCTTTGGGTGCTGTGAATAGGGTCCCCACCCGTAATATTGGAAATGCAAAAATCACAGCAGAAGTGTTGTTTATCTTTTTCCGTGAGTTAATTTTTATTGGAAAAGAAGCGGCAACGTATATGCACAAACGTTTTCGGCCTTATTAGGCCTTCGTCAGGCACTAAAAAAGTAATTTTGACAATATTCAGTCCCTATGTACATAATTAACAGTTTACATGTTATATTTGATATCAAGTACATTCATTGTAATAAAATTGTCATCTTTTTCTTTCCTTTATAGATAGAAGACAGTGCGTACCAGTAAATTTACTATGACATTCATATCTGTTAAATAGATTATAAGGAAAGTAATCACAATGTCTTTTGTGATTTTCTCAACTTATCCAGTGACAGCTCAACATTTAGAATGATTGCACTCAAAAATAACAAGCTATTTGAAGTGTTCTTACATTACATAAAGACTAAGCCAGAAGGAATAATAAATATCTAAAGCTATTATGCCGTATTATCTATGCCGCCAGAGGTGAGAAAGTAAGTGTAAATGGGAAGATGGAGCGCTCCGACCGCCATACTGTACATCCGTATCTGTAACTCTGGTGTCCCGGTCCCGCTTTTTGACCTGTTTGCGGCACCGGAAGGACGGCCGTCTCTGAAACCGGAAGTGCGGCCAGCGTGCGTTCCAAGAAAGCGGAAACGACCGGTGGAACGCAAGATGCGTTCCAAATGACAGGAAGTAGAGGCTATGTGCGCTCCAAAGACCGGAAATGACGCCGGTGAAGCGCACTGGATAGCAGCTAGTAATGAAGAAAACTATTATCTATAAGGAAAGTACACAATTATGAAAAAAGGATACCTCTTGCGGCATGGTCCTAATGGATCTATCTAGGGTACCTGTGGGAATGGTGAAAAGTATAGAAATTAATATTTGGAAGAGAATGACAGATGGATAAACTATGGCCATATATAAGTTCTGACAGTGTGATGATTACTGACATGTTGAAATCCATATTTTGCATAAAATTTATAAATATTAGTTAAAACAGCCTGGTCATAGTTATCACAACTGTATTTGACATAGACTTATGATATATCTGAGACCGTTTTAACCAGTTTGGAAATCACATAAACGCATAAAGTTCATATTCTCTGTTCAGTCCTTTGGGAGACAAGGATTGTAGAGTATGAATCCAGAATGCCTCCCTGTATTTCAGCATCCTGGATCTGTGTCCCCCTCTTCTCGGGGGGTAACACCTGTTCAATTATTTGAAATTTCAATTGTGATATATTTTGATGGGCTTGGTCAAAATGATGTGGGAGTGGTATTAGCAAGTTCTGACGGCGTATTGTGGACTTATGTTGACATATTCTGTCTCTGATTGTTTGTGTAGTTTTGCCTATGTACATTAGTCCACAAGGGCATTTGATGGAGTACACTACATAGTCTGTCTCGCAAGTGAAGTAACCTTGAATTTTATATGGTTTGCCTGTATGTGGATGGGAAATAATTGAGCCTTTTTGCACATTACTGCATTGTGTGCAATGTAAACACGGAAAAGTACCAGTGTTTTGGGTTTGAAAAAATAATTGTCTTGGGTGTGATCTGGATGGGCCTATGTCTGCTCTGATAAGGAAATCTTTGATGTTTTTAGGTCGACGATTGCACGGGAGAATGGGGTTCCTGAATTCCTCAATATCCGGAAAAGCCTTACGTAGGAGGGGCCAGTGGGACTTAATTATGTTAATCACTTTTTGAGCATTGGGGTGAAACTTATGTACAAAGGCAACACGTTTGTCATTCGTAATGAGTTTGGTTTTCCCTTTGGTCGGGGTATGTAGACTTTGTGGAGGATAGCCCCTCTCTCTGAAGCGGTTCTTCATCTCTATTTCCCGTTCCCTCCTAAGTAGGGGGTCAGTGACTATTGCCTGAACTCTTTTGAGCTGTGAGCCCGGTAGTGCTTTTTTTGTTGTGGGGGGGTGAAAACTGGAAAAATGAAGCAAATTGTTTGTTGGTTTGCGGAAAAGATCGGTTGATAGTTTTCCTAATGAATCCTTGTGTACTCTAGTGTCCAGGAAACACTGGACACATGTCAGTAATCATCACACTTATATGGCCATAGTTTATCCATCTGTCATTCTCTTCCAAATATTAATTTCTATACTTTTCACCATTCCCACAGGTACCCTAGATAGATCCATTAGGACCATGGCGCAGGAGGTATCCTTTTTTCATAATTGTGTACTTTCCTTATAGATAATAGTTTTCTTCATTACTAGCTGCTATCCAGTGCGCTTCACCGGCGTAATTTCCGGTCTTTGGAGCGCACATAGCCTCTACTTCCTGTCATTTGGAACGCATCTTGCGTTCCACCGCTCGTTTCGGAGCGCTCCATCTTCCCATCTACACTTACTTTCTCCCCTCTGGCGGCATAGGTAAGACGGCATAATAGCTTTAGATATTTATTATTCCTTCTGGCTTAGTCTTTATATAATGTAAGAACACTTCAAATAGCTTGTTATTTTTGAGTGCAATCATTCTAAAAGTTGAGCTGTCACTGGATAAGTTGAGAAAATCACAAAAGACATTGTGGATACTTTCCTTATAATCTATTTAACAGATATGAATGTCATAGTAAATTTACTGGTACGCACTGTCTTCTATCTATAAAGGAAAAGAAAAAGATGGCAATTTTGTTACAATGAATGTACTTGATATCAAATATAACATGTAAACTGTTAATTATGTACATAGGGACTGAATATTGTCAAAATTACTTTTTTAGTGCCTGACGAAGGCATAATAAGGCCGAAAACGTTTGTGTATATACGTTGTCGCTTCTTTTCCAATAAAAATTAACTCACGAAAAAAGATAAACAACACTTCTGCTGTGATTTTTGCATTTCCATTCCCCCTATACATACAGGGGTTTGAAATACAGCCATTTTGTGCAAAGATATATTTACTTCAGGCCTACACTGGTTCAGGGCGTGTGTGAACCCCCTATACATACAGGGGTTTGAATTAGGCATTTGAAATACAGCCATTTGAAATACAGGCATTTTGAGCAAATAAATATTTACTTCAGGCCTACACTGATTCAGGGTGTGTGTGATCCCCCCTATACATACAGGGGTTTGAATTAAGCATTTGAAATACAGCCATTTGAAATACAGCCATTTTGTACAAAGATATATTTACTTCAGGCCTACACTTATTCAGGGCGTGTGTGATCTCCCCTATACATATAGGGGTTTGAATTAGGCATTTGAAATACAGCCATTTTCTGCAAAGATATGTTTACTGCAGGCCTACAGGAGGTTCAGGCCCTCTGAGACACTACCTCTACATACAGGGGTTTGAAATAGGCATTTAAAATACAGCCATTTTGGGCAAAAAAAATCTTTTATTGAGGCCTAGTCTGGTTCAGGCCGTGTGAGATACACCCTTTACATACTGTTGTTCTACTATCAATTAAACACCCAGTTAGGGCAAAATATGAGGAGAGCGTCAAATAAGGGACGTGGCCCAGGTTGTGGTGCTGCTGGTGGAGCTCCTGTTGCAGGGAGAGGACGTGGTCGATCTGTGCCAGCTACATGCACAAGTGAAACCCCTTCCTCAGGTGCGAGTAGGCGACAAAACCTGCAGCGGTATTTGGTCGGGCCTAATGCTGCTCTACGAATGGTGAGGCCTGAACAAGTACAGGCGATAGTAGATTGGGTTGCTGACAGTGGATCCAGTTCCTTTACATTGTCTCCCACCGAGTCTCCTGCTGAAAGACCACAGTTGGCACCTGCAGCCGATGTCCATCAGTCTTTCACCTCACCCCCTTGCAAATCAGCCAAGCAGTCTAAGCCCCAAGTCATGCAGCAGTCTCTTCTGCTTTTTGATGACTCTGTTAGAAGGGTTTCCCAGGGCCATCCACCTAACCCTGCCCCAGAAGTGGAAGAGATTGAGTGCACCGATGCCCAACCACTTATTTTTCAAGATGAGTAAATGGGAGGACCATCGCAGCATGTCTCGGATGATGACGAAACACAGGTGCCAACTGCTGGGGCTTTCGAAAATGTGCAGACCGACAAGGAAGTCTGGGGTGAAGACTGGGTGGAAGATGATGTGGAGGACGATGAGGTCCTCGACCCCACATGGAATCAAGGTCATGATCGTGACGTGAGCTGTTTGGAGGAAGAGGCGGTGGTCGCACAGAGCCACCAGCACAGCAGAAGAGTGAGCAGGGTGCAAAAGCGGAGCGGCCGTCCTCTAGACAGTACGCCTCCTACTGCCCACCGCAGCAAGGGACCGAGCACACCAAAGCCAGCTCCAAGGAGTTCCCTGGCGTGGCAGTTCTTCGGACAATGTGCTGACGACAAGACATGAGTGGTTTGCACTCAGAGCCTGAAGCGAGGCATAAAGGTTCTCAACCTGAGCACAACCTGCATGACCAGGCATTTAAGTGCAAAGCACGAGCTGCAGTGGAGTAGACACCTCAAAAACCAAGAAAGCTCTCTGGCTCCTCCTGCTTCCTCTTCTGCTGCAGACGCGGCCTCTTCATCCACCTCTGGAGTGACAGTGCCACCTGGCACCCCACAAACAGAGGATCTGCCAGCAACACCAACACCTGGGTCACCAAGCATCTCCACAATGTCCCACGGAAGCGTTCAGCTCTCCATATCCCAAATGCTGGAGAGGAAGAGGAAGTACCCCCCTACCAACCCGCGATCCCTAGCCCTGAATGCCAGCATTTCGAAATTACTTGCCTTTGAAATGCTTTCATTCCGTCTGGTGCAGACGGATAGTTTTAAAGGCCTTATGGCGGTGGCTGTCCCACAGTACGTCATGCCCAGCCGCCACTACTTTTCAAGGCGAGCCATCCCTTCCCTTCACAACCAAGTAGGGGACAAAATCAGGTGTGCACTGCGCAATGCCATCTGTGGCAAGGTGCACCTGACTACGGATACGTGGACCAGTAAGCACGGTCAGGGCCGTTATATCTCCATAACAGCACACTGGGTAAATGCAGTGGTGGCTGGGCCTGAGGCGGAAAGCAGTTTGGCGCATGTCCTTCCACCACCGAGGATTGCAGGGCGCTTCAGTTTGCCTCCTGTTGCTTCCTCCTCCTACTCTGCTTCCTCATCCTCTACCAGCTCCTCATCCGGTCAGCGTAACACCTTCACCACCAACTTCAGCACAGCCAGGGGAAAACGACAGCAGTTTTAAAACTTATCTGTTTGGGGGACAATCCCCACACCACGCAGGAGCTGTGGACGGGCCTTGAACAACAGACCGATGAGTGGTTTGTGCCAGTCAGCCTCAAGCCCGGCCTGGTGGTGTGCGATAATAGGCGAAATCTCGTAGCAGCTCTGGGACTAGCCGGTTTGACGCACATCCCTTCCCTGGCGCATGTGCTGAATTTGGTGGTGCAGAGATTCCTTAAAAATTACCCCGACATGTCAGAGCTGCTCCATAAAGTGTGGGTCGTCTGTGTGCACTTTCGGCGTTCTCATCCTGCTGCTGATCGCCTGTCAGCGCTGCAGCAAAACTTCGGCCTTCCCGCTCACCGCCTCATATGCGACGTGCCCACAAGGTGGAACTCCACCTTGCACATGCTGGCCAGACTGTGCGAGCAGCAGCAATGATAGTGGAGTTTCAGCTGCAGCACGCACGGGTGAGTCGCTCGGCAAAACAGCACCACTTCACCACCAATGACTGGGCCTCCATGCGAGACCTGTGTTCCTTGTTGCACTGTTTCGAGTACTCCACCAACATGGCCAGTGCCGATAACGCCGTTCTCAGTGTTACTATCCCACTTCTATGCCTCCTTGAAAAAACGCTCATGGCGATGATGGAAGAGGATGTGGCACAGGAGGAGGAAGAGGGATCATTTCGTAGGGTTTCCGACCAGTCATTCCCAAGTGGCTCCGAGGATGGGTTCCTGCACCCACAAACCCAAGGTACACAATTGTCCAGCCAGGGCACAGTTCTGGAGGATAAGGAGGTGGAGGATGAGGAGGAGGAGATGCAGGAGGAGGAACCATGTTCACAGCAGGGTGGCACCCAGACCAGCTCATGGCCATCACTGGTGCATGGATGGGGGGATACAGAGGACACATACAATATACCTCCTACAGAGGACAGCTTTTCATTGTCTCTGGGCAGCCTGGCACACATGAGTGATTACATGCTGCAGTGTCTACGCAACGACCGCCGAGTTGCCCACATTCTAACTTGTTGTGATTACTGGGTGGCCACGCCGCTGAATCCCTGTTACAAGGACAACGTACCATCCTTAATTCCGTCACTGGAGCGTAATCGTAAGATGACCGAGTACAATCGCACGCTGGTAGATGCGCTGCTGGTGGCATTCCCACCTGACAGCGGGGGCACAGTGGAAGCACAAGGCGAAGGCAGAGGACGAGAAAGAGGTCGCCAACGCAGCTGGGGCACCGCCAGCACCTCAGATGGCAGGGTTAGCATGGCCGAAATGTGGAAAATCTTTGTCAGCACGCCACAACGACCAGCACCACCAGCTGATATGGAACATCTTAGCAGGAGGCAGTATTTCACCAACATGGTGGAGCAGTATGTGTGCACACGCCTACACGTTCTGAATGACGGGTCTGCCCCCTTCAACTTCTGGGTCTCCAAATTGGGCACATGGCCTGAGCTTGCCCTTTATGCCTTGGAGGTGCTGGCCTGCAGCCAGTGTATTATCTGACTGTGTGTTTAGCACGGCAGGGGATGTCATCACAGACAAGCACAGCCGCCTGTCCACAGCCAACGTGGGCAAGCTCACGTTCATTAAAATGAACCAGGCTTTTACATACATTCTTGTACTCAAGTCAAGTGCAATGATTCTTTGTTTTCTTTTTATTTTATTTGTCCCAATATTTTGGGGGCTACCTCCCCCAATAAAAAATTATTGGCTACATCCTCCTCCTCCATTGCTGCCTCCACCTACAACACCACATTCACCGCCTCCTCAACCTCCGACTCCATATCCACCTCCTTCTCTGAGTTGCAGGTTAATAATTTGTAATTTTTTGTTATTTTATTTTATTTTAAATTATTTCCCTATCCACATTTGTTTGCAGAGCAGTTACCATGCTCTTAAGCACATTTTACTGCCTTTTACATCCCTCTAGCCTTTTCAAGGACTATTTTAGAGCCATTTTAATGCAAAAAAGTGCCAATTTTAGTGCCCTAAATTGAAAAAAATCTTATTTTAAATTGTCGGGTGACATTTTACAATTTTTGGCGTATACAAACCCCTACAATATATGGGGTTCGGACCGCGCTTCTGGTCCAGGTCAGTGTGCAAGTTCTTAGTCCTTCTTACTTCCTCGTTTACAAAGAGAGCCTGAGGGCTGCAAATATCCCTCAAGTAGATATCCTGCAACCAATGGAATTATAATAGTGTGAGTCCGTATGTAACAGTAACCTGCATTGCACTGATTATACTCACACAATGCGTATCACACAAGGCGTAAATGTAATCCCTCCGTGGTAAGTTGCTCTTGTTCTGTCGGAACAGCCACGTTTCCATACAATCTGGTTAGATCCCCACACGGACTCAAATGATGTATACCTCAGACAAATCTATATTTCTTTTCTTCAGATTCCTGAAAGTTTTCTGTGGACAAGAATGGCTTCTGCAATAGTGAAGCTCCGTATTACTTGTTTAAAACTTTTATTTGTCCATACTTACAAGACAACTTTCTTAAAACAGCTTTTTAAAACACATAAAATTCCCAGCGTCTGCTGCTTCTGCCCGACCCGGGTTTCACTCCTAGAGCTTCGTCAGGGGCACACTTGTTTTCACCCTCCCCCTCCTTCTTATTCATCCATTGCAACTAATCAGGAGTCAGGTGTGTTCCTCCACATTGTTTTCCTATCCTGCTATTAACCCTATACTGGACTCTCCTCATCCCCAGGGGAAATAAGACGGATGTTATTAAGTCCCCATTCACATGAGCATATTTTTTTATATATTGTTTTTTCACTAATTCAATACAGCTTGCAGGTCGAAATCCACATTTAGACCTCCCGGCTGTAGTGTACCTAATTCATATATCCACTTGGTTTCTTGCCTATTGATTTTTTCCAAAAGACTGCCTCCCCTCGAATGGTTTTGTACGGATTCTACTCCCATAAACTTTAGACCTTCTGGTTTTTTTTGGTGGTATTTTTTATAATGGGCCGATACTCCATGACTTTCAAGGCCTTTTTTTATGTTTCTTATGTGTTCCTGTATGCGGACTTTTAGAGGTCTAATAGTCCGTCCAACATACTGGAGGCCACAAGGGCACTCCAGTACATATACAACCCCTTTACTATGACAAGTCATCTCACCTACTACTTCTAATTGTTTGTCTTTATTGGTACTTTTGATTAGCGTATTCTTTTGTAATTTTTCTGTTCTTTTTCTGTTCTTGCATGGAATGCAAAAACCACACCAATTAAAGCTGTTTTTCTTTTTTTTTTCTTGTATTTATTTTCAAAACGATTGGCGCTGTGTACCAATTTATTTTTTAAGTTGGGAGCCTTTTTTAGATGACTGTCGGTTGTTCAGGAATTACACGTCCCAATACTGGGTCATTTTTTAAAATCTACCAGTTCTTTCTGATTGCGTTTTTCAGTTCACCAGAACACTGTGTGAACTGGGTTATGAATGAAAAACGGAAATCCGTGGTCTTCTCTATTCTTTTAAGTTTATTGGGGGTTCCCTCTTGCTGTTCAGTTACATCTTTTATGCACCTCTCCAGGTCTTCATTTTTATAGCCTTTTTCCACAAAGCGCTCCTTAATTACATTGCTTTGTTTTTTAAAAATCGCCGAATCAGTGCAGTTGCGGTGGATTCTCTGGACCTGTCCCTTCGGTACATTAAGTAGCCAAGGGGCATAATGACAGCTCGTTAAATCTATATAGCCGTTTACATCAGTTGGTTTAAAAAGGTCTTGGTTTTGAGCCGTCCTTCTTCGGCATATATAGTTAGGTCCAGGAAATACACAGCAACCGCACTGATCGTACTAGTGAAACTAAGGTTCCATTCTTTATTTTCCAAATTGGCAATGAAGGTCTCAAGTAGGTTTTTGTCCCCTTCCCATATCAACAGGCAATCATCTATATATCTTTTCCAGGTTTTAAGGGGTCCCCTTTTCCTGGATTTTTTTAGCTCGGGGTCAATGAACTGCTTTTCCCACCTGGTCATAAAAATGTTAGCGAAACTGGGGGCGAATTTCGCCCCCATCGCCGTCCCGACCTTCTGTAGGTAAAACTGATCCTTGAACCAGAAGTAGTTGTGTTCTAAACAGAATTCAACACATCGTATTATGAAGTCCACTTGTATCCTAGTCATGTCAGGGTCACTGTACAGGGTTTCTCTTATTGCTTGCAGTCCTAGTTTTTTCGGGATGATGGTGTATAGGGACGATACGTCGATGGTAGCCATCCACGTATTGTCCCCAATTCCCTGCAATTCCTTTATTATTTCAACCACACTCCCGCTATTTTTCAGATAGGAAGGTGCCATTGGTACATACTTTTGTAGGAAATTATCTATATACTCCGTCATTCTACTAGTAAGAGAATTGATCCCCGATATTATCGGTCTCCCGGGGGGATTTATAATACTCTTATGTATTTTCGGCAGTATATAGATAATTGGGGTCATTGGTTCTTTTATATTTAAATAATCCATCTCTTTTTTGCTCAGGATGCCTTTTTTACCACCATATTTCACCAGAGTTTGTAGTTTACTTTTATATTCTAGGAGGGGGTCTTTTTTCAGCACGGCATAGGTCTTATTGTCTCCCAACTGTCTTAGGACCTCTGCTTCATAGTCCTCGATATTCATAACTACTACCCCCCCCTTTATCCGCAGGCCCCTGTGCCTGGGTGACAGGGGCCTAAATCTCTCAAAATCCTGTTCTATTGCTGGATGACATGAACCCCCTTTTGCTGTGAATGAACTCCTGCTGTGCCTGGGTGACAGGAGCCTAAATCTATCAAAATCCTCTGTTCTATTGCTGGGTGACATGAACCCCCTTTTGCCGTGAATGAACCCCTGCTCTGCATTGCTGACAGGTAACTAAATTTATTGAAAACATCTGTAACTGATCGGAAGATGCGCGACTACAAGCGCACGCTGATGATAGCATTCCCACCTGACAGCGGGGGCACAGTGGAAGCACAATTCGAAGGCAGAGGAGGAGGAAGAGGTCGCCAACGCAGCTGGGGCACCACCAACACCTGAGAAGGCAGGGTTAGCATGGCCAAAATGTGGAAAAGCTTTGTCAGCCTTGGAGGTGCTGACCTGCCCTGCAGCCAGTGTATAGTGTAAACGTGTTTTTAGCATGGCAGAGAGCAATATCACAGGCCGCAGCCAATGTGGACAAGCTTACGTTTATTAAAATGAACCAGGCATGGATCCCACAGGACTTGTCCGTACCTTGTGCAGAATAGACATTTATACCAGCCTCAACCATCCATTCTTGTACTCAAGTGCACTTATTCTTTGTTTTATTTTGTTATATGTCCCAATATTTTGGGGGATACCCCAATTCCTCCTTCACCGCCGATTCCACCTACACTGCTACGTCAACCTACACCACCACCACATCCACCCATCCACCGCCTCCTCAACCTCCTACTCCTAGATCTAGATAGTTATTTTAAATTTTTCTGTATTTTATGTTATTTTAAATCATTTCCCTATCCACATTTGTTTGCAGAACAGTTGCCATGCTCTTAAGCACATTTTGATGCCTTTTGCAGCCCTCTAGCCCTTTCCAGGACTATTTTAGAGCCATTTTAGTGCCCAAAAGTTCAGGTCCCCATTGACTTCAATGGGTTTCGGGTTCGAGGTCAAGTTCTGGTCAAGTTCGGGTCCTGAACCCAAACTTTTTTTTAAAGTTCGGCTGAACTCGTTGAACCCGAACATCCAGGTGTCCGCTCAACTCTATAAATGAGCCATAATCCATGTCTAATCTCACTTTTATATCTTAAACAGACAAAAAGTGGCGAGGATCATGAGATGCTGCAAATTTAACCAAATTTTGCAGACTATGTCCCCATAGTCTTCTTAGTCACGCTAAGGGCATTGCTTAGGAGACTCTTTGCAAGCTGCTTTCTAGTAAAACCACCTTACCCTAATAGAGGTGTTTGAATCTATTCTAAACATATCAGATTTGCCATGGATTTCCCAAAAATTATTCTTCTAAATTGACTATTCAGTTTGGATGAATGGTGCGAAACTGCCTATTTTGCACTTGAAATTCAATACACTAGTGAGGGAAATAAGTGAAGAAGGATGGAGATGGAGGATTAAATGACCATGGCTGGGGCCCTGACAAGCACTTGCCCGCAAAGCTTTGCAGTCAGGAGGACTGAAAGTGTCTTGTCTATGAGGCTCTATGTTAGCTCTGAAGCACAGATGCCATTGTGAGCTCAGCCACTGATATAACAAGACGTGTCTGCCAATTCTCTGATAGACATCAATTAAACGCACAAGCCAGCCATTTCAGGGTCTTGCAGGAACAGTGCAAGAATTGTGAAGAAGATTTATTTAGTTAGATAGGTCAGTTAGTGTACTTGTAGCAGCATTAAGGGCCACCAAGGAGCAGTTAGTGTACTTTGTGTCTGCACCCTGGGCTGGAGCTGTTCATAACTTCATGTGTTGCACTGCACAAGACATAAGCTTTTAAAGAGATACAGTAGAACTCTTTTTTATATGCAGAAGCCAGCCTTGATAGAAAAAAATGAAATTGTACTACGGTATATAGAACATATTGTCCTGTGAGCTAAGCAAAGGGAGAGACATGGCAAGTGGTCATGTGCTAGGGGCAGTGTTGCTAAAAATGATTAATAGAATTGTAGAGATGGAGAAGACTGCAGGGAGACTTACTCTGCATCTGTTTTATTTATTTATTCCTACATTTACTTTTTACTACATCAGCAGTAAATGTAACTCAATACCAATAAGATGGAAGCCTTTATTATTCCACTGCCAGCATTCCAACCAATACCATCCAGTCTGCACCCCTTAGGGGGGCAGGTCTTAATGAGCAACATCCTCTTCTTTTGATGGATTTACTTCTTCCAAATTATCCTTCAAAGTCTCCATGTCCTAGAAAAGTCAGCAAGATGCAGACAGAGAAGGAACTTGAGGTCCCTGATGACATATTGTCATCTATATTGGATTATGTGGAAAAGGAGGAAAAGCAGATGGCAGAAAAAGGGTTCCCACATATTGAGCGCTGGGGTTGGAGAAGTGGGTGTGCCAGAGCTCATTAATATTCTGTGTTTACTGTCAAATAACCTTCAGGACATTACATGCAAGAACAGCAATAATATGCATATTGCCCCCCCCCCCCCACCTAAACAGTCAAACACCATACCAGCAACAGCCCCTGTTTAACGGTGCAACACGGCCATTAACAATGAAGGAATATACAGTGTGAGCTTCATTATTAAATGAAAGGCATCTGCAGGCCAATTAGCCACGCAGTTCTTCACCGCAGCATGGTCACAACCCGCCCTCATCATGGTCGTTCCGTGTGGCCATACCCTAAGGCAGTGGCCTGGGTATACCTGATTTATAGCGATTAGTGACAAATTAATTTGCAACAAATCAAATCAAAACTTCACTCATCTCTAGAGAGGACAACACACAAACAGGGAGAAACAAACATACAATCAGATAGTAGTCATATGTAACAGGGTCAAAATTCCAGTCGAACTAAGAAGCAATAAAATGCCAAAAGCAACGAGAAAACCAGCATGCCAAAAAGTCATGAACCAGGAGATTATTATAATACCAAATAACAAGAAGCCAAAATCATAGTCACAATACCAATCCATAAATCCAGAAGCCAGAGGTATCTTCAACAACACATGAAAACTGTAGGGGGAGCCCGGGGACAAAAAATGAATCGGCACCTGCACAGGTGCCAGCCTTATGTAGTGAGCATGGAACAGCTACACACCAGCTCCAATGGCAGAACTGCCCAGCAGATCCGATCCTCCTGGCAACCTTAACACTCTTTCTAGTGACTTAGATGTCGTGGTCAGTAGTGATGGACGAACATCGGACCCCTCAATCATTAATTGGTGGAAACAGTATTTTGTGGGAGCAGGTATATCGCAGGACTCAATCAATATTTGGTGGAAGCAGGTATATCAAACCCCTTAGTCAGTATTTTGTGGAAGCAGATATTTGTGGAAGCAGATATATCATAGACCTCAATCAATATTTGGTGGAATTAGGTATATTGAACCCCTTAATCAGTATTTTTTGGAAGCAGGTATATCACAGGCCTAAATCAATATTTGGTGGAAGCATGTATGTAAAACCCCTTAATCAGTATTTTGTGGAAGCAGGTATATCGCAGGCTTCAATCAATATTTGGTGGAATCAGGTATATCAAACCCTTTAATCAGTATTTTGTGGAAGCAGGTATATCGTAGGTCTCAATCAATATTTGGTGGAATCAGGTATATAAAACCCCTTAATCAGTATTTTGTGGAAGCAGGTATATTGTGCCCCTCAATCAATATTTTGTGGTAACAGGTATATCAAACCCCTTAATCAGTATTTTGTGGAAGCAGGTATATCGCAGCCCTCAATCATTATTTTGTGGAAGTAGGTATATCAAAACCCTTAATCACTATTTTGTGGAAGCAGGTATATCATAGGCCTCAATCAATATTTGGTGGAAACAGGTATATCGAACCCCTTGATCTGTATTTTGTGGAAGCAGGTATATCGCAGGCTTCAATAAATATTTGGCGGAAATAGGTATATCGATCCCCTTAATCAATATTTTGTGGAAGCAGTTATATCAAACCCCTTAATAAGTATTTTGTGGAAGCAGGTATATCGCACCCCTCAATCAATATTTGGTGGAAAGAGGTATATTGAACCCCTTAATCGGTATTTTGTGGAAGCAGGTATATTACAGGCCTCAATCAATATTTAGTAGAAACAGGTATATTAAACCTTTTAATCAGTATTTTGCAGAAGCAGGTATATCGCAGCCCTCAATCAATATTTTGAGGAAGCAGGTTAACAAACCCCTTATTCAGTATTTTGTGGAAGCAGGTATATTGCATGCCTCAATCGGTATTTGGTAGAAACAGGTAAATCAAATCACTTAATCAGTATTTTGTGGAAGCAGGTATATCGCAGCCCTCAATCATTATTTGGTGGAAGTAGGTATATCAAACCCCTTAATCAGTATTTTGTAGAAGCAGGTATATCGCACCCCTCAATCAATATTTGGTGGAAGCAGTTATATTGAACTCCTTAATCAGTATTTTGTTGAAGCAGGTGTATCGCAGTCCTCAATCAATATTTGGTGGAAGTAGGTATATCTAACCCCTTAATCAGTATTTTGTGGAAGCAGGTATATCGCAGGGCTCAATCAATATTTGGTGGAAGCAGATATATCAAGCTCCTTAATCAGTATTTTGTAGAAGCAGGTGTATCAAACCCCTAATTTTTTATTTTTTTTGCCACAGCAGTTATATTATACCACCCTGTTTATTTGAGGCAACAGGTATATTGCAGCCCTCAATCAGAATTTTGTGGAAGAAGGTATATCACATACCTCAATCAATTTTGGGGGGGCAACAGGTATATCACACCCATTGCAATTAGTTGTTCCAATAGCGTTTGTCCCTCTATATAGCTGCGGTATCGCAGCAGAACCGCACACAACTGTTGCACAATACAAATGCACTATACTGCGTGCAGAATTATTAGGCAAATGAGTATTTTGACCACATCATCCTCTTTATGCATGTTGTCTTACTCCAAGCTGTATAGGCTCGAAAGCCTACTACCAATTAAGCATATTAGGTGATGTGCATCTCTGTAATGAGAAGGGGTGTGGTCTAATGACATCAACACCCTATATTAGGTGTGCATAATTATTAGGCAACTTCCTTTCCTTTGGCAAAATGGGTCAAAAGAAGGACTTGACAGGCTCAGAAAAGTCAAAAATAGTGAGATATCTTGCAGAGGGATGCAGCACTCTTAAAATTGCAAAGCTTCTGAAGCGTGATCATTGAACAATCAAGCGTTTCATTCAAAATAGTCAACAGGGTCGCAAGAAGCGTGTGGAAAAACCAAGGCGCAAAATAACTGCCCATGAACTGAGAAAAGTCAAGCGTGCAGCTGCCAAGATGCCACTTGCCACCAGTTTGGCCATGCAACATCACTGGAGTGCCCAAAAGCACAAGGTGTGCAATACTCAGAGACATGGCCAAGGTAAGAAAGGCTGAAAGACGACCACCACTGAACAAGACACACAAGCTGAAACGTCAAGACTGGGCCAAGAAATATCTCAAGACTGATTTTTCTAGGGTTTTATGGACTGATGAAATGAGAGTGAGTCTTGATGGGCCAGATGGATGGGCCTGTGGCTGGATTGGTAAAGGGCAGAGAGCTCCAGTCCGACTCAGACGCAGCAAGGTGGAGGTGGAGTACTGGTTTGGGCTGGTATCATCAAAGATGAGCTTGTGGGGCCTTTTCGGGTTGAGGATGGAGTCAAGCTCAACTCCCAGTCCTACTGCCAGTTTCTGGAAGACACCTTCTTCAAGCAGTGGTACAGGAAGAAGTCTGCATCCTTCAAGAAAAACAGGATTTTCATGCAGGACAATGCTCCATGACACGCGTCCAAGTACTCCACAGCGTGGCTGGCAAGAAAGGGTATAAAAGAAGAAAATCTAATGACACGGCCTCCTTGTTCACCTGATCTGAACCCCATTGAGAACCTGTGGTCCATCATCAAATGTGAGATTTACAAGGAGGGAAAACAGTACACCTCTCTGAACAGTGTCTGGGAGGCTGTGGTTGCTGCTGCACGCAATGTTGATGGTGAACAGATCAAAACACTGACAGAATCCATGGATGGCAGGCTTTTGAGTGTCCTTGCAAAGAAAGGTGGCTATATTGGTCACTGATTTGTTTTTGTTTTGTTTTTGAATGTCAGAAATGTATATTTGTGAATGTTGAGATGTTATATTGGTTTCACTGGTAAAAATAAATAATTGAAATGGGTATATATTTGTTTTTTTGTTAAGTTGCCTAATAATTATGCACAGTAATAGTCACCTGCACAGACAGATATCCCCCTAAAATAGCTAAAACTAAAAACAAACTAAAAACTACTTCCAAAAATATTCAGCTTTGATATTAATGAGTTTTTTGGGTTCATTGAGAACATGGTTGTTGTTCAATAATAAAATTAATCCTCAAAAATACAACTTGCCTAATAATTCTGCACTCCCTGTATAATATACTTTCTATGTTAGAAAGTATATTATAAGTATATCACACCCCTCAGTATATCACACCTATCAATAGCACACCTATTCAAGTCCTTAAAAGGACTTCTGTGGCCCTATTAGCTAGCGTTTGGTGTCTCTAACAGCCTGTCTCTGCTCCACAAAGCAACCTCTCCCTTCACTGGCAAAACACAGAATGTAAAATGGCTGCCAGATCGGGTTATTTTATAGGGTGAGAGTGTGGCCATGTGCTGAAACATCTTAATTGGCTGTCCTGTCCCACCTGATGGATGTGTCATGGGTCAAAGTCCGTCGCAATGCAAAAGAATATGGCGCAGGCGGACATCTCCAGATGTTTGCGTGTTTGGCGAATTGCGAACGTGGAAAGTTTGCCTCGAAACGACCGCTGGGCGAACCTCAAGGCCATCTTTAGTGGTCAGCATTGACCCTAGTCAGAGGTTGAACTGGCAGGATCGGCATTATCTTTGCCCAGCACCTGTTTAATACAGTCACAATCTCCAATGATGGCATGGACAAAGCTACAGACCAATACTATTAAGTTGCTGAGTGTTAACTGTTTAACTGCAGCTACATACTGTAATTGCACATTTCTGCGGCTTAAATGATTAAAATCAAGTTGGCTGCTTTATGATTTAGTTATCATATGTTATTACCTTGCAAACCACATTTTACTACACATTCCCGCTGTAGCCTAATAGGACATATAATCAAAGAGGAAGCCGGCCAGCACTCGCTCCAAATTGCACGCTGCAAGGGAGAGGAGCAACCTCCAACGAACAATGGAACAACAAATCCCAGCAGCTGTGTCTTTGCAAATAGGTTTCTTTATTTCATTTCAAGTTCCAGAAAGTGTCCTATAACCAGGATGTGTTTCGGCGTACAAGCTTTTCTCAACAGGTACATCCAACAATAAATCACAAGCTATATATGTAACAAGTACCGCCCACAAGGACGTCCTCCCCCTAAGTGGGTGGTATTTACAAATATGGCAATCAAATAACAGCAACAAATAACAGACATTTTGTAGAGGTTGTTTCTACCTTGTTGGAGAGTCTATATATCTTCTTCATAAGGTAGAGGTCTAAAAATGATACATAAAAGTATATTGATTAAGTGTGCGCATATACACACATCATAAATGCATGACCTCATAATCTCTATTCAGGCCCCTTGGGTGCAGTGTATCAAGAATGTGTATCCAAAAGGCCTCCCATTTAAGGAGAAGTCTCTTAATGTCCCCCCCTCTCCTTGGTCTCTTCACCAGCTCCACAACTTGAAACTGTAGTTGTGCTACAGTATGTTTCAATTTGTCAAAATGGTTAGGGATTGGCAACATCAGATTTTTTGTCCTAATATCGGACTTGTGTTTGCTGATACGGTCCCTCACTGCCTGCATTGTCTCACCCACATATAGCAAGACACAGGGGCATTTGATAAGGTATATTACATTAATTGATTCACAAGTAAAAAAAACTTTTACTCCAAAGCTTTTGCCTGTGTGTGAATGATGGAATGAGGGACCTTTAATTATGTGGGAACATTGTAGACAATGCAGGCAGGGGAACATACCCATCCGTAGTGTGGATATCCGCTGTAGTTTTAACATCAATTTAGTGCTACCCAAATCTGCATGGACTACTTTATCTCGATAAATTTTTTTTTTTTTGTTACAGATCAGAGGTAGACTCTTGAATTCATTTACCTGAGGGTATGCCTTACCCAACAGGTGCCAGTGTTTCCTAACTATATTGTCAATGCCTACATTGAACGGATGGAACTTGTGGATAAACGCAATCCTGGACATCTTACTTCTCTCTCGTGGGCCTATATCGCCCTCTATCCCTTCTCTAGCCCTCATGAGGACAGACTGGGGATAACCCCTCTCCTGAAATCTCTCTGTCATTTCAGCCATTGTCTCGCATAACTGGATCAGAGACTATCTGTCTCACTCCTTGGTATTAGGATCTAGGGATGGCTTGTTTAAGGGACAGTGGGTGGGCACTCTTAAAATGGAGTATGCTGTTTCTGTCTGTGTCCTTACGATGAAGATCTGTAGAAAGATTCCCCTTTTGATCCTTAATCACTCTCGTGTCCAGGAAGCTCACCATATTAGTGTGAGATGTAACTGTAAATTGTAGGCATCAAACACAGTATTCAAATGATTCATAAAATCCGATAGGGTCTCACGTGGCCCCGCCCATATGCAAAAAATATCATCAATAAATCTTTTCCAGACAATTACATTATTGTGGTATAGCTCAGAATTGTATATATAGTTCTCTTCAAATGATGACATAAATATATTAGCATAGAGCAGGGCCACGTCGACCCCATCGCGGTACCACACTTCTGGAGGTAGAACGTATCCATAAATAGAAAATAGTTTTCATATAAAACAAGGTGTAACAATTGTAAGAAAATAATCTTGTTTCAATGTTGTGTATTTAGTTTTACTCAATAGGGCCGAAACAGCTTGTAAACCCTCTTGATGACTGATTGAAGTGTATAGACTAACAACATCAATGGTCACCAGGAGGCTGTCAGGGGGAACAGGGCCCAATTCAGCAATCATCCTAAGAAAGTGGGGTGTGTCCCACAAGAACGACTTAATGGTTTTTACCAAAGGGGTTAAAACTTTTTCTAGGATGACTGCTGGAGGGGATAAGATGGATCCCACTGAGGACACAATGGGGCGTCCTGGGGGGTCAATCAAAGTCTTATGGACTTTTGGTAATATATATAATACCGGTGTTCTTGGGGTATGATTTATCAAAAACTTGCAAAAATGTTGGTCAATCACACTTAATGTCACAAATTGTTCTGCTATCCCCTTAATTTTATTTTTTATCTCAAAAACAGGATCTCCATTTAGTGGTTGATAGGTGGACTGATCTGACAGCTGTCGCATTGCATCTTGAACATATTTTGTTTTGTCCATTATCACTATTGAGCCCCCTTTATCATCCGGTTTTATTACCAAATTTTTGTCGTCCATCAATGTTTTAACGGTTCTCCTCTCACTGAAGGTAACATTGTGTGCCATATGTAATTTACCCCTCTTGATGGAATCCAACTGTTCCCGTACCTCCTTGGTGACCAGTTGCACATAAGTTTCAACAGGGTGATGGGTCTTAGAGGGCATAAAAATGGATTTATTTTTCAGGCCTAAGTCAGCCAATTGTAGGCTAGATTGTGCCTTTGCAAGGTCTGTGTTATACTGCTCACCAATGGGTCCAGAAAAGTGAGCCTTTAGTCTGATTTTTCTGAAAAGTTGCTGTAAGTCTACATCCATTTGGAAACTGTCAAACTCTGCTGTGGGGCTGAATGACAAGCCTCTCTGTAGAGCAGAAATCTGTTCAGAGTCCAGACACCGAGACGACAGGTTTATGACTAACGATGGGGTCTTACCTGTTATCTGGTTGGTATGGTCTGGCTCTGCGTTGTCCCTGATGTCCCGCCGGTGATGCTTCCGCCCCGCTCGCCTCCTCCTCCATGCGGATGCCGGCTGCCTCTCCGGAAAAAAGGACAAGTCTCGCGAGAGCCAGCTGACTCGTTGCCGGAACTTGAGGTCTGAGAACGATATCTCGCGGGTTTTCTGTATCCAGGCTGTGATTGCAAACCAGCGTCCTGCCATCTGTAAACCCTATTCAGGTAATAGTCCTCACTGTCACGTAGAAATTTAGATATCTTCTTCTCCTCCGTTTCTTGTTTATAGACCGTGATTTGAGAATCCACAGCCTCCTTTAACTTATTGAAATCATCCCTGGATAGAGAGTCACGCAGCTGTTGTTCGGTGCTGGCCACTTGTTCTTTTAGACCTCTACCTTATGAAGAAGATATATAGACTCTCCAACAAGGTAGAAACAACCTCTACAAAATGTCTGTTATTTGATTGACATATTTGTAAATACCACCCACTTAGGGTAAGGACGTCCTTGTGGGCGGTACTTGTTACATATATTGCTTGTGATTTATTGTTGGATGTACCTGTTGAGAAATGCTTGTACGCCGAAACTCATCCTGGTTATAGGACACTTTCTGGAACTTGAAATGAAATAAAGAAACCTATTTGCAAAGACACAGCTAATAGGACATATAGACAACCTTTATGAGAGAACATCTTTAAAGGGGTATTGTCACTTTAGCAAGTGGAATTTATCACGTAGAGAAAGCTAATATGGATAATAAAAATACATTAGTAAGTGCCTTGAATTAACTTTTTCTACATAATAAATGCTATTTGCAGAAGTGACAAATCCCCTTTAAGCAATGAGAGTATTCAAGAAAAAAATAAAAATAAACTTGAATGTTATTTATTGCACATACTTTACCTTATGTACATTGGTTTACAGTATGTGAATTTTATAATTTCATTTATTTTTTTCCTCACCATTACTTCTTGATGTTTCTTTATATCTTCCTTTCTAGATTGGTTAAATTGGATATCTTAACTACTACAAAAATTCTACCTGAATATAACTTAACTTGCTGTTGTATGTAATTTAAAGTATGTACAATTTACTAAGAGCTTGTTCACATCACCGTTATGGATTCCATCATTGTTTTCCATTATAACATAGTTATAATGGAAAATAATGGAATCCATAAGACAGAAGTCAAAAACGGAAGCCTTTAAGAGGCATTCCGTTTTTATCCTTCATAATACAAGTCTATGGGCAGCATAACAGATCCATCCTGGTTTCCATTATGCAGGAGTCCAGTCCTGCATAAGGGAAACCAGGACGGATCCATTATGCTGCCCATATACTTCTATTATGACGGAATGCAAAATGGAAGCCTTTAAAAGGCGTTCCATTTTGCTTTTCGTCATAATAGAAGTCTATGGGCATGCATAACAGATCCATCAGGTTTCCGTTATGCAAATCGGGAAAAAAAGTCCTGTCGACAGGACTTTGTTTTCTGTCTTGCATAATGGAAACCAGACGGATCCATTTTATGGTTGCTGATAGACTTCAATTATGATGGATCAAAACGGAATGCCTCTTAAAGGCTTCCGTTTTGACTTCCATCTTATGAATTTCATTATTTTCCATTATAACCATGTTATAATGGAAAAGAATTACGGAATTCACAACGGTGATGTGAACAAGCCCTAACATAATTTATCTAGTATAACATAATAATATATCAATCAATAAACAAATGAATAAAAGTGATAGTTAAAAACAATCATTTCACTTTCTGTACTACACCTAACTAAAATATACCATTTAAAATATACTCAACAGCTTGTAACATTAAACAGCATTTACTGTGGAGTGTACCAGTACATTTTATTACAGCCCTTACTATTTGTAGAAACTGAGCCTAGTGCCCACTTTATAGCTACATGCAAATATTGCTTGCCTACATAGTAGCAGCTAGCAACAAGATGTTATAAGATGATTTGCATCGATGAGCGGCAGGGGCAATATTACAATTTGCGATTTTTCGTGAATATTTGGGGGCAAATATTCGTCATATATTTGCGAATTTGAGAATTTGTGATCTCCAGTCATTATTTTCTTGATTGTGAAAATTGGCAATCGGAAAATTTGCGATAAAAATTTGCAATAAAAAATTTGCGATCAACACTACTCCTAAAGTCAAAGATATATTAGCCTTATCATTGGCCCACAATCAAGAAGCAGTGAGGGATCATGGGTATTGATCAAAAAAATCGAGAATATTCGCAAATATGAAGCTATAGCACTATATTCTAGATATTTGGGAATTCTCGAACTGCCAATATTTGCGATAAAAATTTGCGAATAGAATATTCGCCATCAACACTAATGATTGGTGGTTGGGGTCTCTGCAACATATTCAAAAAGTGTATACCAGGGGGGAGAGGATACTGGGGGGATTCGGCCTGTCTTGGGCCGAATACATCGGGATGTTCGGGTGCTCGACCGAGCACCCGAGTATAATAGAATTCAATAGGAGAACCTGAGCATTAAACCAGGTACCCCCTGCTCTGAAGAGGGGAGGATGCCTGGTTCATAGGAAAATGTCAGAAATGTATGGAAACACCACCGAATTGGTTCTGTAACAGCATGGGGAGGATGTCTGTATGCATCTTGGACTCGCAGGTCGCTGCTGGGAAGGATGTTGTCCGAATAGTACGCCACTTTTACAGACTGACAATAATACACGCAAAAGCGAATAAAAAAAATCTGTTTTAGAAGAAAAAATTATAGGAAACATTCTTTCCTGTATATTTACTTGTATATAAAGTGCAAGTGCTGGCAAAAGTTACAAGGAAGAGGCACTCCGGTACACCCTGTATACCGGTATCACATAAAGGAGGGCCTCATTCACATTGTAATACAATTGTTCATGTAGTGGGACTCCTACACTCATAAAGCCTATGCACTATGTGAAAGGGCTGCCAAAAATTAACCGGCACTCCAATACACCCTTGATTAAATATAAAGGAGGGTCTGCTGATCTGACCATCTAAAACATTATGGGTGAGGGCCTGCTGCCACTTTGTTGACTTTAGTTAACCTGGGGACGATCGCACATCCCCTTGATGGTGATGATCCATTCGGATATCTGGCCTATCAACTTCCAATGTTATTGTCAGCGCAAACAATTGTAACTGCAGGTGAGCTGACCCTGTAAAAGATTTTAGGTGCGGGCCTGCTGTTGAGCTGACTCTGTAAAAAATTATATGCGAGCGCCTGCTGGTGAGCTGACCCTTTAAAAAATTTTTAAAGCAAGGGCCTGCAGGTGAGCTGACCCTCTAAAAAATTATATGCGAGGGCCTTCAGGTGAGCTGACCCTGTAAAAGATTTGAGGTGCGGGCCTGCAGGTGAGCTGACCCTGTAAAAGATTTTATGTGAGGGCCTGCTGGTGAGCTGACCCAGTAAAAGATTGTAGTTAAAGGCCTGCTGGTGAGCTGACCCTGTAAAAGATTGTAGTTAAAGGCCTGCTGGTGAGCTGACCCTCTAAAAAATTATATGTGAGGGCCTGCAGCTGAGCTGACCCTCTAAAAAATTATATGCGAGGGCCTGCAGCTGAGCTGGCCCTCCTGAAAATTATAAGTGAGGGCCTGCAGCTAAGCTGACCCTCTAAAATATTATATGTGAGGACCTGCAGCTGAGCTGACCCTGTAAAACATTATAATATTTGAAGGGCATACATGCGAGGGCAATATATGTGACAAATAAGCATGTTGATATGATCGAAGAGGAGGAGGAGGAGGAGGAGAAAAGGAATATTCAACAATATACCCTTTTATTGTGGTGGAAAGGGTGCATGGGAATACAGTGTATTCAGTACATTATAAACAACACATTTAAAGTGCCGTTATGTTCAGCTGGTTTACACTAGTGGAGTCGAGAAGTCATGGTCAATCCAGGCCTTCTTCATTGTCAGTTGACAGGCGGATACGTCTAACTGTTATAATGCCACCAGCAGCACTAAATGCCCACTCAGACAAAACGCTGGCGGCAGAACAGGACAGCACCTCCAAAGCGTAGAGTGCCAGTTTGTGCCACAGGTCCAGCTTGGACACCCAGTAGTTGTAAGGCACACAGGGATCACTGAGGACGCTGACACGGTCTGCTATGTACTCCTTCACCATCTTCTAAAATTTTTCTCTCCTTGTGACAGTAGGCTGTGCATCAGGGTGAGGGTGCTGGCGGGGTATCATGAAACTGTCCCAAGATTTGGAGAGTGTTGCCCTGCCTCTGTTGGAACTGCTGTGTGTTCCCCTTGTCTCCCCTCCTGGGTTGGCCAAGGAACTAAGGACTCTGCCACCAGCGTTGTCAGATGAAAATCTTTTGAGCAATTTTTCAACAAGGATCTTCTGGTATTGCACTGTTTTGCTCGTCCTCTCCACCAGAGGAATGAGAGAAGAGAAGTTCTCTTTGTAGCGGGGTCGAGAAGGGTGAACAACCAGTAATCCGTGTTGTCTAAAATGCATTTAATGCGTGGGTCGCGGGAAAGGCAGCCTAACATGAAGTCAGCCATGTGTGCCAGAGTAACAACAGCCACAACTATGCTGTCGTCATCAGGAGGAGCACTCTCAATCTCCTCATCCTCTTCCTCCTGAAATTAAACTTCCATGGGTACTACCCTCTGTAGCGGAGGCAACTGTCTCCTGCTCCTCCTCCTCTTCATCATCCAATTTGTGCTGAGAAGACAAACTGAGGGTGGTCTGGCTATCACTCAGTGTAATGTCGTCCCTCATTACCACCTCTTCCACATGCAAAGCGTCGTCCTTAAAGAGGTTGTCCGGTCCCAAAATCAAAATTCTTTTTATGTGCTCCTAACACCCTTCACCATGCATACATATGCCCCCAAGTCTGAGCTTTCCTTCCCCCCTAGAAGACATCAGATTATCCTGGCAAATCTGTTTACTTTCTTCCCTTCTTGTTTTGTTGAATACATAAATGTATTTATACACAAGCCTGGCTGCACTGCACAGTGATGAGTCACAGGCTGGACATGTCCCCCCCCCCCCCCCCCCCCAGGGCGTAGCTAACGGCTCATGGGCCTTGGTGCAAGAGTTCAGCTTGGGCCCCCCTTCCCTCAGTGCGTTGTGTCTTCTTATGTGGCACAAGGGTCTTTGGGCCCCTTCAGGCTCCTGGGCCCGGTAGCGACTGCTACCTCTACACCGCCTATAGCTACGCCCATGCCCCTCCCCCCCACTGCTCTGCATGAAGCTGCTACACTCACTATAACTCCTGTGTCCACATTTCTGCACAGAGACATGAATCTACTTCTAACCCAGTGTCTAAATCCCATCACTGACTGTCCATAGGCTCTGCCCTCACATGTGTATCTAATCCTATACTGTGTGATGCAGCATGCTGAGCTGTGTATCTAATCCCATCACTGACTGTCCACAGGCTTTGTTCTCACCATCTCCAGAGTGTGATAAACACATCATATCCAATCACATCTGTATCTAATCCTATCCTGTGTGATACAGCCTGCAGAGCGATGTATCTAATCCCATCACTGACATTGCTAAAATGTGTATCTAAGCCCATCTTGTATGATTTTGCCTGCTAAGCTGTTTATCTAAACCCTTATGCACACGACCGTATCTATTTTGCGATCCACATGTTTGCAGTCCCATTGAGTTCGATAGATTTGAGGTGCTCAGGACTAGAATAGGACATGTTCTTTTTTTACTGGAACTGACATACGGATGTAAAAAACACACTGAGGACATCCCTGTGCTTTCCACATCCGTGTATCAGTTCTGTGAAAGATAGATCCCGCATAACAGTGTCATCCGCAGATCCCCCATAACAGTGTCATCCACAGTGCATCTATAACAGTGACATCCACAGTGCATCCATAACAGTGTCATCCACAGGTCCCCCATAACAGTGTCATCCGCACATCCCCCATAACAGTGTGTCATACGCAGATCCCCCATAACAGTGTGTCATACACAGATCCCCCATAACAGTGTGTCATACACAGATCCCCCATAACAGTGTGTCATACACAGATCCCCCATAACAGTGTGTCATACACAGATCCCCTATAACAGTGTGTCATCCGCAGATCCCCCATAACAGTGTGTCATCCGCAGATCCCCCATAACAGTGTGTCATCCACAGTGCATCCATAACAGTGTCATACACAGATCACCCATAACAGTGTGTCATACACAGATCACCCATAACAGTGTGTCATACACAGATCCCCCATAACAGTGTGTCATCCACAGCGCCCCAGAACAATTACATCCACAGCGCCCCCAGAACAGTGACCTCCACAGTGCCCCCATAACAGTGACGTCCACAGTGCCCCCATAACAGTGGCGTCCACAGTGCCCCCATAACAGTGGCGTCCACAGTGCCCCCATAACAGTGACATCCACAGTGCCCCCATAACAGTGACATCCACAGTGCCCCCATAACGGTTACATGCATAGTGCCCCATAACAGTGTCATCCACAGATCCCGCATAACAGTGTCATCCACAGTGCATCCATAACAGTGACATCCACAGTGCATCCATAACATTGTCATCCACAGGTCTCCCATAACAGTGTCATCCGCAGATCCCCCATAGCAGTGTGTCATACACAGATCCCCCATAACAGTGTGTCATCCGAGATCCCCCATAACAGTGTGTCATACACAGATCCCCCATAACAGTGTGTCATCCACAGATCCCCCATAACAGGGTGTCATCCACAGTGCATCCATAACAGTGTCATCCACAGATCCCCCATAACAGTGTGTCATACACAGATCCCCCATAACAGTGTGTCATCCGTAGAGCGACCATAACAGTGTGTCATACGCAGATCCCACATAACAGTGTGTCATACACAGATCCCCCATAACAGTGTGTCATACACAGATCCCCCTTAACAGTGTGTCATCCACAGCGCCCCCAGAACAATGACATCCACAGCGCCCCCAGAACAGTGACCTCCTCAGTGCCCTTATAACAGTGACCTCCACAGTGCCCCCATAACAGTGACATCCACACTGCCGCCATAACAGTGTCATCCACAGTACTGCCATAACAGTGCCATCCACAGTGCCACCATAGCAGCGACCTCCACAGTGCCCCAATAACAGTGACATCCACAGTGCCCCTCTTGTGCCCCCTTGTGCCATCCTGTGCCCCTCTTGTTCCATCCTGTGCCCCCCTGTGCCATCCAGTGCCCCCTTGTGCCATCCAGTGCCCCCTTGTGCCTTCCTGTGCCCCTTTTGTGCCATCCTGCGCCCCTCTAGTTGCATCATGTGCTCCCTTGTGCCATCCAGCGCCCCCTTGTGCCCTCCAGTGCCCCTCTTGTGCCATCCGGCGCCCCTCTTGTGCCATCCTGTGCCATCCTGCGCCCCTCTTGTGCCATCCAGTGCCCCCTGTGTCATGCACAGCATAGCGATCAGCCTATGTGGCTGATTGCTATGCTGTCACTCCTGCACAGCGCTTGCATTGCGCTGTGCAGGAGTCAATACAGGCATCACATAGAAGCCTGTACGATACAGACAGCGGTACTGCGCATGCACACTAGCATTCAGCCTAGTGCGCTGTGTAGACAGCCGGGCGGAGCTTTCTCCAGCAGGAGGTGGTGACGTCATCTCCTGCTAGAGAAAGGAAGAGAAGTACTGGAAGACAGGGAGATGGACTTCGTCCGGAAGAAGAGAAAGGATCGCTAGAGGGACCACGTGACTAAGATCCAGATTGCAAGAACAGCTGCACTGTGGAAGGTATGTATACTCTTTCCTTTTTTTAGCAAAAAAAAAGTTTTAGGCCGGAGAATCCCTTTAATTGTGGGCAGCGAGCGTTTGAATAGACACAGAAGTGGGATGGTTACGCTGATAATAGCGTTATCGCCGCTCACCATCTGTGTTGATTCCTCAAAGTTTCATAAAACCTCACAGAGGTCAGACATCCATGCCCACTCCTCACTTAACCATATTTCTTTTTATTGAAAGAGAAAGAATCAGGGCCATGACCTACACAAGACAGTATATTGAAAACAATATGGTACAAAATAGTTATCCAGCATACATGTCAAGTGTAAGCAATACAAAACAGTCATTATCATTGATCTCAGAGTGATATCCAAGAAAAGAAAAGAAGGGGTAGGGGGGGGGATCAGGAAGGGAAGGAGGGGAGGGAAACAAGGAAGTGATAAACTTCTGCTCTATTATGTAAAGTTTCTATAGACTTTCCATGGAGACCACAATTTTAAGAAGCGAGGGCGTGAGTTATTTTCCCAGTGCGCTAGCTCCTCAAAACGGTAGATCTGGTCTACTTTATCAGTCCACATAAGGAGAGTAGGTGGGGAGTCATTCTTCCACAAAAAGGGGATAAGTAATTTAGCTGCTGTGAGCAGCATCGTTGGAAGGTCATGTTTGGTGGGTGTGAGGGATTTGTTCGGACACCATAGTAAGATAAGCTTTGCATCCAGTGATATTTTAGTATTACATATTTGATTAACTAAGGCCTCAATTAAGGTCCAGAAAGGTTGAATCTTTTGGCAGAGCCACCAAATATGTGACAAGGAGCCAGTGTCCAGGCCACATCTCCAACATTTTTCGGAAATTTCTGGGTTCAGTTTATGCAAGAACTCAGGTGTTTTGTACCATCTACACAGGAGTTTAAAGGAATTCTCCTGAATCCTCACACAACGATTAAAGCCGTGTGAGTGAGCTAGTATGAACGCTTTCTCTGGCTCTGTAAGGGATATGGAGAGCTCCCGTTCCCATGAAGCCACAAAACGAAGCTCCGGGGGCAGGGAGGAAAGCATTTCTTTATACATCTGAGATAATGGTCTAAGGGGGGGTTTGGTAGCCAAGACCTTCTTTTCAAGCCAGGAGGGTGAGCTACTATCAGAAAATGGCCCGGTACACAATTTGGTATCTCTCTGGAAATTTGCAAGGTGAAAAAAGGGTGCTGTTTTGACCTCAGGGAGGTCCAGTACTGAATCCCATTTTAAACAGCCATCCGGGAGAAGGACATCCCGCAGAGGAATATCAGCGAGCTTAGACCAAATCCCGGAGGGGTTTAACACAGTTGGATGGATGTGGCTTTGTAGTAGTCTAAGCGGCATACGAGTGTTAGGGAAGTTAAAGATACGGGACTGAACCATTTTGGACCATTCCACCAACATGCCTTTCCAAATCGGGGACGTATAACAATGATTAGCAGAGATAGGCCTAATACCCCATAAAGTAAGCAATTCTTGGTTAGACAATAGTGCATATTCAAGACGAGAGCAAAGAGAGCTAGATTGGCGAGACATAATAGTTACACATCTGCCTAGTTGTACAGCAGTATAATAAAGCTTCACATCTGGCATCCCAAAGCCTCCGAACCTCCTATCCCTTGTGAGGACAGAGTAAGCAATACGTGGTGACTTGCCATTCCAAAGAAAGCGTGTGAATACCCTACGTATTTCAGTAAAATATGAATTTGGAAGCCAAATAGGGAGGGATTGTAGCAAATACAGAAATTTGGGAAGGATAAAGGTCTTAATGTAATTTTTCCGTCCCACCCAGGAGACAAATGGGAGTTTCAGGTTTTGAAGATGTGTCCGGACCGTTTGAAGGAGCGGCATGTAGTTAAGGGAAGCCAGATCCTGGACATTAGCCGAAACATGAGTCCCCAAATACACAATGTCTCTGGAGGCCCAAGTGAATGGAGTAGCACGTTTAAGATCATTAATCACTGCTTGTGGACAAGAGATATTGAGAGCCATGGATTTCCCATAGTTAATTTTAAAATTTGATATAAACCCAAAATCTTCAAATATGAACAGCAATCTGGGCAAGGCTTCTCTGGGGTTTGAGGTCATGATTAAAAGGTCATCCGCGAATGCTGCAGCAACGTGTGTACAAGATCCTATTTGTAAGCCCTTTATCTCTGGGTCCATTCTTATTCTACATAAAAGAGTCTCCATCACTAAGATGAATAGTGCAGGAGATAAAGGGCATCCCTGCCTTGTCCCGTTAGTGATGCGAAATGGTGGTGACAGTGTTCCATTAACTTTGACCATGGCAGAGGGGGTCGAGTATAACGTATAAATGGCAGTAATGAATTGGTCAGGTAGGCCAAACCTCGACAGGGCCCGCGACATATAGTGCCAACTGACCCTGTCGAAGGCCTTTTCCGCGTCAGTACTTACTAGCACCAAGGGCTTAGATGATCTTTTAGCCCAATTTACAAGATGAAGAAGCCTTATTGTATTTTCTGACCCCTGTCTGCCATGGACAAAACCCACCTGTTCCTCATGGACGATGTCAGGCAGCACATCCTGAAGCCTAGTGGCCAAGATCTTCGCCCACCACTTCACATCACAGTTTAGCAGAGAGATCGGCCTATAGTTGCTGCAGCATGTCGGATCCTTATTCTCCTTATGTAGGACAGTAATGTGTGCCAATAAGGAATGAGGGGCAAGGGAGCCACCAGTGAGAAGGTAATTGCACAGATTCCTGAAACGGGGAATTAGAACATCTTTGAAGGATTTATAATAAGTGATGGGGAACCCATCTGGTCCTGGACTTTTGCCCGAGGGAATGGACATGAGTACTTTGTGAATCTCTAGATCAGTGACAGGTCTAGTCAGATGAGATGCCTTGGCAGGGGTTATAGAGGGAAGATCTAGATTCTGTAGGAATTTATCCGTAGCTTTTGAGAGATCACTAACAGATGCACCATCTGGGGGGGGGGTAGATTGTATAGGGTCTCATAAAAAGCACAGAATGCCTTAGCTATATCTGGGGTAGATTTATGTATTTTGCCTTTGGGGTCTTTAATAGAGGAAACAAAGGAGTCAGAGCACTGCTTCTTGGCAATCGCCGACATCAGTCTGTTTCCTCTATCCCCATGTGCATAGGCTTTAAATCGTGAGCGTAGGATCAGCTTTGCAGAGGTTATATTTAATAGGTTTTTTAAGTGCACTCTAGCTTCAGTAAGTTCGGTCAGGGTGCGCTTAGCCTGTGATTCCTTGTGAGAGGATTCAAGGCAAGCAATCTTCGCTAGCAAAGCGTCTAATGCCTGCGTTCTTTGCTTTTTTACATAGGCCCCTAGTGCAATTAGTTCCCCCCTTATAACTACCTTATGGGATTCCCATAGTATGGAAGGAGAAGGCGGGGAATCTGGTGTATCGTTTAGCGCAAAAAATTCGGAAAGCGAAGCCTTGATTTTGCACGCGTGGGTGGGGTCCAAAATCAAGGTGTCGTTCAAACGCCATAGGCGTTCTTTTCTCTGTGGTCCGGACAGGGAGAAGTTAATGATAACAGGGGCATGATCGGATAGCGTAATACTACCAATCCGGGCTCCAGAGACATTGCGAATATGTGAGTCAGACAAGAACAAATAATCTAATCTGTGGAATGACATCTTGGCATGTGAATAAAATGTGTAGTCTCGGCCATTGGGGTTTATAGTACGCCAAACATCAAGGACCTTTAATTTTCTCAGGGAAGTTTTAAGCCTTTTCAAAAGCTTATAGGACACAGATGGTCTCCCCACTGACGTGTCCATTGCCGGTTCCAGAGCAACATTGAAGTCGCCTCCCAAAA
Source organism: Bufo bufo (assembly GCF_905171765.1). Lineage (NCBI taxonomy): Eukaryota > Metazoa > Chordata > Amphibia > Anura > Bufonidae > Bufo > Bufo bufo. The sequence goes on from NC_053390.1 coordinate 621,164,069, forward strand.
CTAACAGTCCATCAGAAAAAGATGACAATAGAGCGAGGGTCTGAACGAGCCATGGTACTTGGCCTCTATTAGGCGCATATAGATTGGCGAATGTAACTGGAGAGTCACCAACTACCCCCTTTACAAAAATATACCTGCCCTCAAGATCCGCTGAAGTAGCGGTGTGCTTAAAGGGAAGGTTTTTGTGTATAGCTACACTGACACCTCTACTGGCAGAATCATGAGTACTATGAAACCACTGAACAAACTTCCTAGGAGGAAGATTAGGAATTTTATTTGTCCTGAAATGTGTCTCTTGCAGGAAGGCTACCGAGACTTTATCCCTCAGAAGGAGAGAGATGGTTTGAGACCTTTTGCATGGCTCGTTCAGCCCATGTGCGTTCAGAGAGGCGACTACAATCGATGACATGACAGTATACGTACTAGAGAGAAATGGCACAAATTACCCATGAAAATATCTAAGAGAGCATAGCATACATGAGCAGGATGAGGGAAGGAGGGAAAAAGGGAACATGTAAAATAAAATAAATTAAGGAACATAACCATCAACATGTTGGACTGGTAAAAAACCAGCTCAAAAGAAATATTCATCTAGAAAAAAGGTAGGTGTTTACTTATCACCAACCAAGACAGGATTGGATTGGCGAGGGGGCAAGTAAAACACCTTACGGTCTACCACAAAAAAGGAGACCAATAACATAAAATGCTTCCAGCACCGGAATCTATCCGGACATTCCCCTGCAATTGGGGAGAGAAAAAATTGCCTATTTGGAGGCAGAGTTCCAAAACATCAGAAAAGTGTCCCGTTTGAAGCGTGACTTCTTGTAAAAACTCTAAGACTTATATGTAAAGTATGCCACAAAACAGGACGATCAGAGAAAAGGCCACTACCTTCTATGTAAACAATAAACTCTGAACCTAAGAGACAGTCATCTCTAATGTAGAAAAATAAGGTAGGCCATATTATTAGCAGCTCATGCTAACAGGAGAGAACAACCAAAGTCACCTTGGTTTGGGCTCAAGTGAGGGCCCTGTCCATCTTGCTGCGACCCAGGCGATCTGGCTTACTTGCGGATGCCGTCTGCCAAGAAGACATACGTGGCGGGATAGGTAGGGGGCCATCTTGATCGGCTGGTAGCCACGAGGGGATCTCCACAGGAGGGACATCCAAGGACCTCCAGACAGACTCCAGGTCTCCCGGTGAGCGCACTGTTAGCAGCTTTCCATTCTTGGAGATCGCCAGCCCAAAAGGGTATAACCATCTAAACGGGGTCGACGTCTTCCTGAGGACTTCCAGGAGAGGCTTAAATAAGCGCCGCTTAGCCAGAGTAGAAGGCGCTAGGTCCTGGAACATCTGGATCGGCGTATTTTCATATTCTAGCACCTCCATTTCTCGCTGCCTTTTCAGTAGTGCCGCGGTGTCTACATAACTTAGTAGGCCACAAATCACGTCTCGTGGTGGTTCTTGAGGTTTAGGCCTAGGGCGCAGCGCCCTGTGTATGCGCTCCACCACTATTCCCTCTGCTCTTCCCGGTTCAAGCATTTTGGAAAATAACTCACGCGCCACTGTCGGCAAGGCCTCTGCCGCAATAGATTCAGGTAGGCCGCGTATGCGGATGTTGCGCCGGCGACTCCGGTTTTCTTGGTCTTCTAGCTTCAGGAAGGCGTCATTTAGTAAGGCTTTGTGTGACGCTAGCACCTCTGAGGCTTTGCCTTCATAGGCCATGATGTCTTCCTGCTTGCTTTCTAGCGTAATCACTCTCTGGCCTAGTTGCTTCATATCGTCCTTTATGTCTGCTAGATCCTGTTTGAGAGGCGTAAGGGCAGATTCAAGAACCCGTCGAAGGGTCCGTTCAGAGAGAGGCGGGTCTCTGGGCCTTCCATCCGAAACATCGGAGCCGCTGCCTGCATCTGAAAGTTCTCCTGCGTCGGAGTCATTAGCAATAGACGCCGCCATATTGGCGCCTTTCTGCACGGCAGCTTTTGATGTTCTCCGGAGAAACTTCTCCATCTCTGGTTGTTTAGAATGCCTCGGGGTCGGTTCTGTGCTTCTTCTGGTCTTGTCTTTGCCAGGTTTCCCCATAATAAGGCAATTTATAAGCTTAAATAGGGTAAATGAGCCGGAATGCTGGAGGAGCTCAAGCTCGTGCGGCCATTCAGCAGCGTGGCTCGGCTCCGCCCCCGCCCACTCCTCACTTGTGAATAGCGGATGCTGACTGGAAAGGCGACAACTATGTTGCAGCTGGTATTCCACTACTGCCCTCTGCTTCTCACAAAGCCTGGCAAACATGTGGAACGTGGAGTTCCAGCGCGTGCTCACTTCGCACAACAGCCAATGAGCTGGCAATGCTGTAACGTTGACAGACCGGCTGAAACTGTTGGTGACTTGCGTAAAATGTGCACACAGGCTTCGCACCTTCACCAGAAGCTCAGGAAAATTGGGGTAGTTTTGGAGAAACCTCTAAACCACAAGGTTGAAGACGTGGGCAAGGCATGGGATGTGTCTCTTATCCCCAGCCAGCTCTGCGGCGGTGTGCTGTTTGTCCCTCTAAGCATATCAGCTTAAGCACGACCGCTTGCCCCTTCTTCACTGCAGTGCTACACTGCTTCCAGCTACCGACTGATGACTGACTGGTGCTGCACTTGGATAATTTGGAGGTGGAAGTGGAGGAGGAGGTGGAGGAGGAGAAGTAGGGGTTGGAGTTGGAGTCATTTGGAAAGCTGCGCATTTATTGCTATGGCCAGTGGGTGGGTGGCTGGGTATTTTTGCTTGAGTTCAAAGGCCTGGGGTAAGGACATTTGGAAGCTGCGCTGGGACACAGAAGTGGATGTAGTCGCTGATGGTGCTTGCGAAGGTCCAGGTGCAGGGTGGGAGGCATCCAGACGTGCACCTTCAACAGGGTATTCGCCAGCACGTAACATAGGTGGTGTGACCCGCAGACACAAATTGTGGACCCAGGTATTCGTCCCACTTATTACGGTGCTTGAATGCCATGTGGCGAATCATGATGGTGGTGGTGAGGTTGCTAGTGTTCACGCCCCGGCTCATTTTTGTATGGCACAGGTTGCAAACTACTATTCTTTTGTCGTTCGCACTTTCTTGTGCTCTGGCAGCAGGTACAGTTTCTCTGCGCCCAGGACCACGGCCTCTGCTTACACCATCAGCATCACGGCCACTTTCCCGTCCCCTACTGCTCGTGTTCTTCATTTTAAATGTGATATATTCATGAAAGTATGTCACACGTACAGTAGTGTAGGATTTGGAAGTATATGTGCAAAAAAATTTACAACAGTATTTGTGATGAGGAAACGTTATACAGGACAAGTACAACAGGTAATATCACAGTTCGCAATGTCTACAGAAAAACTGCATTGGATGTCACTGATATTTTAGGAATGCGCACACTTACCAGGAGATGTGGCGCGGACAATTTAGCAGTCCGCAGGGGACACCGTCTATGGAAAAACTGCAATGGATTTCACTGATATTTAGGGATGCGCACACTTGAAACAGGAGATGTGGTGCGGATAATTTAACTGTCCGCAGCGGACACCATCTACAGAAAAAGCGTACTGGATGTCTCTGATATTTTAGGTATGCTCACACTGTAAAGAGGAGATGTGGCGCGGATAATTTAACAGTTTGCAGCGGACACCATCTACGGAAAAACTGCGCTGGATGTCACTGATATTTTCTGTATGCGCACACTTTAGACAGGAGATGTGACACAGATAATTTAACAGTTTGCAGCGGACACCGTCTACAGAAAAACTGCACTGGATGTCACTGATATTTTAGGGATGCGCACACTTTAGACAGGAGATGTGGCGCAGATAATTTAACTGTCCGCAGCGGCCTATTACACAGTATTTAGCACAGGATGCGCTAATAATATATATTGCTGCTGTTGCACACAATAGTCCTTAAAAGGAATTTTGCGTCTCTGAAAAGTTTTTTGTATAAAAATCTTCCAATAACTCTCCCTACACTGTCTGTCCCTTCCTATGCACAGCTCTCCCTAACACTGAGCAATTTAGCGCAGGTTGCTCTATAGAAAAATATATTGCTGCTGTCACACACAATAGTCCTTACAAGGACTTTTGGGTCTCTGAAACATTTTTGTACAATATTCAATTACACTCCCTGCACTCTCTGTCCCTTCCTATCCTCAGCTCTCCCTGACTTAGAATGAGCCGAACACGCTTAATCGGGTGCTATATAGCACCCGATGACGTGTCCCGGCCAGCCAATCACTTTAATTACAGTGAGGGCAGTACTTACCTGCATGTTTATTTGCGGCTTAGCAGCCGCAAAACGTATGGGAAGGAGACTGGAGCATTGCGCTCGAGTACATGCGGTACCCGAGTACCGCTATGTGCCGAGCATAGCGATACTCCAGCCGAACTGGTATTCGGCTGAGCATGCTCGATCAGCACTACTATTTACATCTCATGCTGCCCTAGGCACTGAGTTTGAATATGCCCCATTTAATCTGCAGCCACATTTCTTAACCCAATTTTTTGTGTAGGTAAATTGGAGTAATGTTCACATATTTTCTCATTACTAAAGCTTTAATGCACATCTAAATAATGCCAGCAACTGTTCATTTGAAAAAAGTGTACATGAACAACACAATGTAAAATCTCAATATTGTTCAGTAGTGTTGGCTAAGGTTGGGGCAATGACTGAAGAATTCTGATGCTAACCATATGGACATAGAAATCAGCATAACTAGCTATATGCTATATGGACAGAAGTATTCGGACAGACATCTTAATCATTGAATTCATATTTTTTCCTTCACTTCCTCAGATGTATAAAATCCAGCACTTAGCCATGCAGTCTGCCTTTGCAAACATTTGTGACAGAATGAGTCATTCTAAAGAGGTCACTGTAAGTGGTACTGTAATAGGATCTCACTTTTACCAGTCAGTTCATCAAATTTTTTAAATGTAAATGGTACCATATGGTGGACATAAGCAACTGATTTTTATAAAAAAAAAACAAAAAAAATCTGCAGATCCCATTGATGACAAGAGGACTAAAATCAAATTATTATATGTTAGGACAGACAGGTCATCTTTTACTGTCTGTTGATAACATTTATGCTGCGTTATACTTTTTTAAACAAAAATGTGCGTTTGTCTGACCAATGTGAAAACTGCTAAATCTAATTTGTATAATCTTGGGTTTTCTTTTAAATCCACTTCAATTGTAATTGCTAGAAAATTTGTAGACTTTCGGATAATTAAAATTACAAATAGTGACTATCAGAGCAAAACACCTGCAATTGTGAAATTAGGCAGCTGCTGATTTTTAACAATATCAATAAAGTGTGACAGGTGGAATACATTTACATCATCCAGTCAAAACAAATAGGACCTATCTCCCTATTATCACAGAGGCAATGAAATGCCTGCATTGCATTCTTCTTCTAATTTGTCTTTTACTCTGTGCCATAAAGATAACAAAGTGTTTCTGTCTTTAGCATCTCTTAGTTTATTCCATGCTTGTTCCTTAATGCCTTAATGTCTAGGAAAGGACGCTTTGTCTAACATTTCCCAGTAAAAGCAAAAAGAGTCTCAAACATGAATTAATATCTTCAGTAATTAAGTGGGTGGTAGCTGCTATAAATGTAATAAATTACAGTAAAACTATTTATAATACAATATATAAATATATATATATATATATATATACCGTATATATATTAATATATAATACAATAAAAATGTGGTCTAATATTCAATAAAAACACAATTCTGGTAGGCTAATAAATCATAAAATGTATTTATTTGATGTGGTTAGCTAAAGCAGGACCTGTCACCTCATAATAAAAATGCATATTTTTTCAGTAAAAGTTTGAGTTCGAGTTTGGCGATTTAATGGCACGTGTTGAAAAGCTGCAGGGCATCCAATCAACAAGCGTTTTGACTCGTGTGCCCTTAAAATCCATCACAGCCATGCCTTCTAATGGCATGGCTGTGATTGGCCAGTGTAGCATGTGACCCAGCCTTTATATAAGCTGGAGTCACATAGCAGCACCGCACGTCACTCTGCCCTTACTAGTGTAGGGATAGAATGCTGCTGCTGTGAGGGAGAGAACAGGAAAGAATCTGAACTATTTGTTAACTACAGCAATTTTTTTTTTGTGGGTGCAATGCAACATTTTTGTACCCTGCCCTGAGCCCAGTGACACAGAAAAATAAGGTTTATCATCTGTTAGTTAGGTGGGCATCAGCGGCCATTTTGTGCAAGTGCAGTGCACCAGCAGTGCATATGTTCCAGGGACAATAATTTAATCCTGTTCTTTTAGTTCAGTGGGAAACATTTACCCATTTTTTAAGTGCACCTGCACTGCATATCTGCCAGGGGAAGGGAAAATAATATAGGTAATCCGTTTGTGAGTTCAGGGACCCAGGGAGTGACATATGCACATTTTTTTCTGTAAAGTACCCCTGTGCTGCATATGTGAGTGTAATCATGTCAGTAAATCCATCTGTTAGATTCTGGGGAAACAAAGTACCTTTGCGGCCTCCACTGCAAATCTGATACTAAAATATAATCAGTAACTCAATCTGTTTCACTGTGGGTGAAAAAATCGTATTATTTTTTGCCAGAAAGTACCTTTGCGGCCTGTGCTGCAAATCTGATAGTGAAATATAATCAGTAAATACAACTTGGACATTGTGGGAGAAATTTTTTTTTTTTCCGCCATAAAGTACCTTTGCGGCTTGCGCTGCATATCTGACAGCCAGGCAAATAAATACAGTAAATCCATCTGTAGGATTGTTGGGTGACATTTCCATGGTTATCAGGCCAGTCATTCACAAGTGGCTCGGAGGGTGGGTTCCTGCACTAACATAGGCCAGGTACACAATTTTTGTGTGAAGTACACCTACACCTGCATATGTGCCAGGGACAATTATATAGTTAATCCGTCTGTGAGCTGAGAGGTTGACATATTTGCATTGTTGGCTGTTTTCTACCCCTGCTCTACATAGCAGACAGGAAAATAATAAAAAAAAAATTGTATGTTATATTGTTGGGTGACATTAACCTATTTTTTCTGTTTAACCCTTTCATGACTAAGGGTCATTTATGCCTCAGTGTCCAGGTCAAAATTTACAAATCTGACATGCGTCACTTTATGTGGTAATAGCTTTGGAACACTTTTATTTATCCAAGCCATTCTGAGATCGTTTTCTCGTGACACATTGTACTTCATGATAGCCATACATTTGAGTCAATATATTTCACCTTTATTTATGGAAAAAAAACGAATTTACCAAAAATTGGGAAAAATTTCAATTTCTCTGCTTCTAAAACAGAAAGTCAAACCTAATAAAATATTTATTACTTAACATTCCCCATATGTATACTTTATGTTGGCATCGTTTTGGAAATGTCATTTTATTTTTTTAGGACGTTAGAAGGCTTAGAAGTTTAGAAGCAATTCTTAACATTTTTAAGAACTTTTCCAAAACTTTTTAAGGACAAGTTCAGGTCTGAAGTCACTTTGTGGGGCTTACAAAGTGGAAACCCCCCCATAAATGACCCCATTGTAGAAACAACACCCCTCAAGTTACTCAAAACTGATTTTACAAACTTTGTTAACCCTTTAGGTGTTCCACAAGAATTAAAGGAAAATGGAGATGAAAGTTCTAAATTTCACTTTTTTGGCAGATTTTCCATTTTATAAAAAAAAATTCTTTAACACACTGAGGGTTAACAGCCAAACAAAATTTAATATTCATTACCCTGATTCCGCGGTTTACAGAAACACCCTACATGTGGTCGTAAACTGATGTAAGGGTGCACGGCAGAGTGCAGAAGAAAAGGAGCGCCGTATGGTTTTTGGAAGGCAGATTTTGCCCCCTGATGCACCCATACAGTAGAAACTCCCCAAAAGTGCCCCAATTTTGGAAACTAGGGGATAAGGTGCCAGTTTTATTGGTACTATTTTGGGGTACATATGATTTTTAATTGCTCTATATTACGTTTTTTGCGAGGAAAGGTAACCGAAAAATGGCTGTTTTGGCGCCGTTTTTTTTTTGTTTGTTTTTTTACAAGATTCATCTGACAGGGTAGATCATAGGCTATTTTTATAGAGCAGGTTGTTACGGACGCAATGATATTAAATATGTTTAGTTTCTTTGTTTGTTTGTTTAATAAAGTAATTTAGAAAAATAAATAATGTTTTTGTGTGTCCATATTCTGAACGCCATATGTTTTTTATTTTTCTGCCGATCGTCTTGTGCAGGGGCTCGTTTTTTGCGGAAAGAGTTGAGGTTTTTATTGGTATAATTTTTGGGTACATAGGATTTTTTGATCATTCATTATTACACTTTATGGGGCAAGGTGACCAAAAAATTGGATGTTTTGGAACAGTTTTTATTTATTTATTTTTACAGCGTTCATCTAAGAGGTTAGGTCATGTGACAGTTTTATAGAGAAGATAGTTACTGACATAACAATACCTAATATGTATACTTTTTCTTATTTATTTAAGTTTTACACAATAATAGCATTTCTGAAACCCCAAAAAATGATGTTTTAGTGTCTCCATAGTCTGAGAGCAATAGCTTTTTAATTTATTTTTTGAGCGATTGTCTTAAATAGGGTATAATTTTTTGCGGGATGAGGTGACGGTTTGATTGGTACTATTTTGGGGGTCATAAGCCTTTTTGATCGCTCGCTGTGACACTTTTTGTGATATAAGGTGACAAAAATGGCTTTTTGGCCGTTTTTTTTTTTTTACGGTGTTCATCTGAGGGGTAAGGTCATATGATATTTTTATCGAGCAGGTTAGGATGTGGCGATACCTAATATGTACACTTTTTTATTTAACTTTAACACAATAATAGCATTTTCGAAATAAAAAAATATATATGTTTTAGTGTTTCAAGATTCTAAGAACTATAGTTTCTCTATTTTTTTGAGCAATTTTCTTATGTAGGGTCTAATTTTTTGAGGGATGAGGTCACGGTTTTATTGGTACCATTTTGTTTGATATACACCTTTTTGATCGCTTGGTGTTGCACCTTTTGTGATGTCAGGTGAGAAAAATTGCTTTTTTTACACAGTTTTTGTTTGTATTTTTTTTATGGTGTGATACCTAATATGTGTATTTATTTATTTTCATTTTTTATATGAAAAGGCAATTTATTTGTTTAATTTACATTTTTTTATATATTTTCTTTTTACTTTTATTATTTACTATTTTTTTTTTTATCAAGTCCCTCTTGGATCTTGAAGATCCAGTGGGGCTGATGGCTGATGGCTGTACTATACTTTACAATGCTCTTGCATTGCACAGTATAATACTATCAGATGTACTGTAGGTGGCAACACCGGACGCCTTTGCAAAGCGCCCGGTTGCCATGGCAACAATCGGGCGCTGCCATCGCAGCACGGCAACCCCGATGGTTGAGAGAGGGAGCCCCCTCCCTCTATTAACCCCATGGATGCCGCGGCATCTAAGGGGTTACAGCAGGGTGTCAGCATAGAGCTGACACTCGCTGCTGATGGCGGCGGCTCAGGAATGGAGCCGTCGCCATAAAACACAGAAGGGGGACCGCACCACATCGGGGGCAGAGGGCAGTGGGTAGCGCTGGAAAGAGGGAGGGGAAGGTACGGCCAGCATTGAGGCGGCACAAAATGGGGGCAGGATGTATGTATGGGGCAGGGAGGGGGCGGACCGCATCAGGGGCAGGCTGCATGAATATGGATGGGGGCAGTGGGAACTGCATCAGGGCCAGACTAACCAATCGATTGCCGGCAAGGGACCACTCTGATTGGACCCTTGCCGGCATTACTGCACTGTATGCTGTCCGTGACAGCAGCAGGGCAGGGGCAAAAGCTTTAATCCAAGCATTTTGCAGCACTTGGATTAAAGAGCTGCCTGACGTCTATACACGTGCTATCTGCACGGTGCATGTGCAAATAGCACGTATATAGGCGGATTGCAGTCAGGAAGGGGTTAAAAAACCCTGCTCTGCGTAGATGACAGCGACCGAAATTTTAAAAAATCGTCTGTTCCATTGGTGGGTGACATTAACCCATTTTTGCCATTTAAAAACCCCTGCTCTGCATAGGTGACAGGGAACTAAATTTCTAAAAATCGTCTGTTCCATTGGTGGGTGACATTAACTCATTTTTGCCATAAAAAAAAAAAAAACCTGCTCTACATAGGTAGACACCTCAAAAACCAAGAAAGATCTCTGGCTCCTCCTGCTTCCTCTTCTGCTGCAGTCTCGGCCTCTTCATCCCCCTCTGGAGTGACAGTGGCACCTGCCACCCCAAAAACAGAGGATGTGCCAGCAACGCCACCACGTGGGTCACCAAGCATCTCCACAATGTCCCATGGAAGCGTTCACCTGCCTACAGTAGGTGTTTGTGAGATTGTGTTTTCAGCACGACAGCGTCGCGCTGATACTCGGCGACGTGGTGCCGAGATCTCGCACTCACTGGGATAGCGACAGCACATCCCAGCAAGCGCGTCATAGAAGCGACGGGAGATCCGACTTGGATTCCCGCCAATTCTACACGTGTGCGGCGTTTGTTATGAATCCTGAGGGGGAAGTCCCCGCCGGATTTTAAATAAAAATCCGACCTGGGTCCCGCCCTCAGGAGCATACCGGGCCCTTAGGTCTGTTATGGGTTGTAAGGAGAGCCCCCCCCTACGCCGAAAAAAACGGCGTAGGGGGTCCCCCTACAATCCATACCAGACCCGTATCCAAAGCACGCTACCCGGCCAGCCAGGAAGGGAGTGGGGACGAGCGAGCGCCCACCCCCCTCCTGAGCCGTACCAGGCTGCATGCCCTCAACATGGGGGGTTGGGTGCTCTGGGGCAGGGGGCGCACTGCGGCCCCCCCCACCTCAGAGCACCCTGTCCCCATGTTGATGAGGACAGGGCCCCTTCCCGACAACCCTGGCCGTTGGTTGTCGGGGTATGCGGGCAGGAGGCTTATCGGAATCTGGGAGCCCCCTTTAATAAGGGGGCCCCCAGATACCGGCCCCCCACCCTAAGTGAATGAGTATGGGGTACATCGTACCCCTACCCATTCACCTGCAAGAAAAGTGGTAAAAACACAAATAAACCACACAGTGTATTAAAATATTTTATTTTTCTGCTCCGGAGGCCGCCCCCTGTCTTCTTTATTAGCTCTTTTACCAGGGGGGGCTCTTCTTCTTCCGATATCCCGACGGGTCTTCTCCGCTATCCGGGGGGGTCTTCTCAACTCTCCGGGGTTCTCCTTCTGTCTTCTCCTTCTGTCTTGTTGTCTCCTTCTGTCTTCTGTCTCCGGGGGGGGCTCTTCTTCTTCCGATATCCCGACGGGTCTTCTCCGCTATCCGGGGGGGTCTTCTCAACTCTCCGGGGTTCTCCTTCTGTCTTCTCCTTCTGTCTTGTTGTCTCCTTCTGTCTTCTGTCTCCGGGGGGGGCTCTTCTTCTTCCGATATCCCGACGGGTCTTCTCCGCTATCCGGGGGGGTCTTCTCAACTCTCCGGGGTTCTCCTTCTGTCTTCTCCTTCTGTCTTCTCCTTCTGTCTTGTTGTCTCGGCGCACCCCGATTCTTCGTCTTCTCTTCTTGTTTTCGCCTCTCTCTGTTGTTGACTCGGCGCACCCCGGTTCTTCGTCTCGCGAGACTCGGCGCACCCCGATTCTTCGTCTCGCGAGACTCGGCGCACCCCGATTCTTCGTCTCGCGAGACGAAGAACCGGGGTGCGCCGAGTCAACAACAGAGAGAGGCGAAAACAAGAAGAGAAGACGAAGAATCGGGGTGCGCCGAGACAACAAGACAGAAGGAGAAGACAGAAGGAGAAGACAGAAGGAGAACCCCGGAGAGTTGAGAAGACCCCCCCGGATAGCGGAGAAGACCCGTCGGGATATCGGAAGAAGAAGAGCCCCCCCCGGAGACAGAAGACAGAAGGAGACAACAAGACAGAAGGAGAAGACAGAAGGAGAACCCCGGAGAGTTGAGAAGACCCCCCCGGATAGCGGAGAAGACCCGTCGGGATATCGGAAGAAGAAGAGCCCCCCCCTGGTAAAAGAGCTAATAAAGAAGACAGGGGGCGGCCTCCGGAGCAGAAAAATAAAATATTTTAATACACTGTGTGGTTTATTTGTGTTTTTACCACTTTTCTTGCAGGTGAATGGGTAGGGGTACGATGTACCCCATACTCATTCACTTAGGGTGGGGGGCCGGTATCTGGGGGCCCCCTTATTAAAGGGGGCTCCCAGATTCCGATAAGCCTCCTGCCCGCATACCCCGACAACCAACGGCCAGGGTTGTCGGGAAGGGGCCCTGTCCTCATCAACATGGGGACAGGGTGCTCTGAGGTGGGGGGGCCGCAGTGCGCCCCCTGCCCCAGAGCACCCAACCCCCCATGTTGAGGGCATGCAGCCTGGTACGGCTCAGGAGGGGGGGGGGGGGCGCTCGCTCGTCCCCACTCCCTTCCTGGCTGGCCGGGTAGCGTGCTTTGGATACGGGTCTGGTATGGATTGTAGGGGGACCCCCTACGCCGTTTTTTTTGGCGTAGGGGGGGCTTTCCTTACAACCCATAACAGACTTAAGGGCCCGGTATGCTCCTGAGGGCGGGACCCAGGTCGGATTTTTATTTAAAATCCGGCGGGGACTTCCCCCTCAGGATTCATAACAAACGCCGCACACGTGTAGAATTGGCGGGAATCCAAGTCGGATCTCCCGTCGCTTCTATGACGCGCTTGCTCTCCATCGCGGCAAGCCAGCTCGGCGCTGGCTCCCGCGATGGGGCTCGTATGTGCTCAATCTCGCCGAGAAATACAGCGAGATTGACACAAAATCGGGTTCACCTACTGTATCTCCCAAACACTGGAGCAAAAGAGGAAGTACCCCCTACCCACCCGCGATCCCTGGCCCTGAATGCCAGCATTTTAAAATGACTGGCCTTTGAAATGCTGTCATTCTGTCTGGTGGAGACAGAGAGCTGTCCCACAGTATGTCGTGCCAAGCCTCCACTACTTTTTCAGGCGAGCCATCCCTTCCCTGCAAAACCAAGTGGGGGACAAAATCAGGTGTGCACTGCGCAACGCCACCTGTGGCAAGGTCCATCTAACTATGGATATGTGGACCAGAAAGCACGATCAGGGACGTTATATCTCCATAACAGCACACTGGGTAAATGCAGTGGCGGCTGGGCCTGAGGCGGATAGCAGTTTGGCGCATGTCCTTCCACCACCGAGGATTGCAGGGTGTTTCTCTTTGCCTCCTGTTGCTTCCTCCTCCTACTCCACTTCCTCATCCTCTACCGCCTCCTCATCCAGTCAGCGTAACACCTTCACCACCAACTTCAGCACAGCAAGGGGGAAACAACAGCAGGCAGTTTTGAAACTTATCTGTTTGGGGGACAAACCCCACACCGCACAGGAGCTGTGGACGGCCATGGAACAACAGACCGATGAGTGGTTGGTGCCAGTGAGCCACAAGCCTGGCCTGGTGGTGTGCGATAATGGGCGAAATCTCGTAGCAGCTCTGGGCCTAGCCGGTTTTATGCACATCCCTTCCCAGGCGCTTGTGATGAATTTAATTTAATAACTTGTCCCACATTTCCACCCGATCAGATTTCAGGCATTGACCTCCCTTGGATGTGGTATCCCTTTCTCAGGCTCCCTCTCCGGCATGGAACCCTGGTTCCTTGTTACCCGTAATCACCATGGTAGGTGCATAAAAAAACATTGACAGTTGATAGAGAAAATATCCAATTGGATCGTGGACGTCACGGGGACGTGCGATCAGGCAGAAGTTATCTAGAGTCAACAAAGCAGCAGCAGGGCCTCTCCTGTATAACGTTTCCTCATCCAAAATACCACAGTGACATTCCCTGTAATTTTTTTATTACTCATTCCAATAACAGGGCATCTTAAGAGTCCTGTATTGTTATTTGTCGTCACTTCCTCCCCGAGTCAGGAGTGAGTAATTGCCGAGTTCCCCCTCCTTTCCTTCGATTCTTCCGCTTGAATAACTTGTCCCACATTTCCACCCAATCAGATTTCAGCCATTGACCTCTCTTGGATATGGTATCCCTTTCTCAGGCTCCCTCTCCGGCATGGAACCATGATTCCCCATTACCCGTGATCACCATGGTAGGCGCATAAAAGAACATCGACAGTTGATAGAGAAAATATCTAATTGGATCGTAGACGTCATGGGGATGTGCGAAATGGTGGAGTTGTATGTGAGCACATGCCTACACGAACTGAATGATTGGTCTGCCCCCTTCAACTTCTGGGTCTCCAAATTGGGCACATGGCCTGAGCTTGCCCTTTACGCCTTGGAGGTGCTAGCATGCCCTGCAGCCAGTGCATTGTCTGAACGTTTGTTTAGCACTGCAGGAGGGGGTTATCACAGACAAGCTCAGCCACCTGTCCACAGCCAATGTGGACAAGCTGACATTCATTAAAATGAACCAGGCAGGGATCCCACAGGACTTGTCCATACCTTGTGCAGAAAAGACATGTATACCGGCCTCACCCAGCCATTATTTTATAATAAAAATAAAATAAAATACAAAAACCAGTGTTGGCTACCTCCTCCTCTTCTACCGCCGCTTCCACCTACACCGCCACATCCACCGCCTCCTCAACCTTCTACTCCATATGGACCTTCTCCTCCTAGATCAAGATTATTATGTTTTATTTTTACGTATTTTATGTTATTTTAAGTCATTTCCCTATTCAAATTTGTTTGCAGAGCACTTGTCATGCTCTTAACCACATTTTGCTGCCATTTGCAGCCCTCTAGCCCCTTCCATGACTTTTTTGAGCCATTTTAGTGCTCCAAATTTTGGGTCCCCATTGACTTCAATGGGGTTCGGGTTCAGGGTCAAGTTCGGGTCCCAAATTCAAACTTTTTTGTGAATTTCGGCCGAACCCGTTGAACCTGAACATCCAGGTGTCCGCTTAACTCTATTGAAGATCCCACACAAAATCTCAGGCGCAGTATGATGTCATCACATCGGCCAGCGAGATAACATCATCATTCAGTGCAAGATTTTGCGCAGGATCTTCAATCAAGATAGTTGTGGCGGCCTCTTCGCGCTTAAATGGATAAGGCAAGTAGTATTTTCCTTTGCACCAGCTACTTACAAAAAAATTAGAAAATTGTGATTACGTAATATGTCACAAAGTGTATTCCTTTGTGAAATTTGGCGAAGCAGCCGAATCAAAGTTTTGTAGACTTCACTCATCTCTAAATGTAGCAATAATATGTTATGGTAAGATAGTTCTATGATTTTTATATTATTATGCATTTATGAAAACTGGTTAATCTTTGCATTGATTGCTTGTATAATTGCTCATACTGCAGATCCAAACTTTTCTATTTTTGAGCAAATTAAGGCTACTTTCACACTACCGTTCAGAGGGGGTCCGTCTGATGTCTGCACAGACGGATCCGCGCCTATAATGCAGACGTTTGGATCCGTTCAGAACGGATCCGTCTGCATTATAGTTTAAAAAAAATTCTAAGTGTGAAAGTAGCCTGAACGGATCCGTCCAGACTTTACATTGAAAGTCAATGGGGGGCGGATCCATTTGAAGATTGAGCAGCCATATTGTCATCTTCAAACGGATCCATCCCCATTGACTTACATTGTAAGTCTGGACGGATCCGCTTGCCTCCGCATGGCCAGGTGCTGCAAGCAGCGTTCAGGTGTCCGCTTGCTGAGCGGAGCGGAGGCTGAACGCTGCCTGACTGATGCATTCTGAGCGGATCCGCGTCCACTCAGAATGCATTAGGGCAGTACGGATGCGTTCGGGGCCGCTTGTGAGCCCCTTCAAACGGAGCTCACAAGCGGACACCCGAACGCTAGTGTGAAAGTAGCCTTATCCAAATCTTTTCAGGTTTGTTTTAGACGAATCTACTAAAACGGCGTGTAGTGCCATTTTAGTTTACATGGTGGGAAAAAAGCACAAGGGAGGAAGAAGAAGTGTCCTCACATGATCCTGATAGGAAGTGTGTGTGTGTGGGGGTTGCCCCAATTGGCTCCGAGACTGACAGACAGTCTGGATGAGCCAAACAAGTGCCCTTGCAGAACAAGCAGAATGGCATTCTGTGCTGGGCTGTAAATGAGGGTGGTTGTGTGTTACAGCGTCTGCCCAGAAGTCGGAAATCAATAAGGGACAGTCAGAAATCAATCAAGCTTGTATTCATTTGCCAGGGACAGTGATGGGAAAGGTTAGGATTACAAAGAAGAATTGTGTGTGTAGAATATGGAAAAGCAGGGAAGCTGAGAGCCAGAGAAAGAGAAGACAAGAGCTGTGGCTGCCATGCCTCCTAGCAGAACTGCAGCTGCTGCAGTGCAGACCTCTAAAGCAGCTACCTGCAAGGAAATACTTTCATTTTTCCCCCATCTTCACAAAAATCTTACGAATATTCTAAAAGACGAAGTTAGAGCAATATTAAGAATATTCGTAAAATACACATATTAGCCTAGCCATAGTCATAGGAACGTTGCCTTATACAGAAAAAATAAAATAAAAAAATCGTACGATTATTTTAATCGCATATTATTCGCGATAAATGAAATAATTACGAATATTCGATTTTGACGAATATTCAATCGAATATTCACGAAATATCGCGAAATCGAATATGGCACCTCCCGCTCATCACTATATATATATATATATATATATATATAATACAAAGAAAGGGCAGCAGCACTACTTGCAGATGAAGCCGGATGCAAAATCCTCTGACCTTAGGCTGTTAGGTCAAAATGGTTGTAGGTATTTCAAAGAAGAGGCAGCACTCCAGGATAAGGTGAAAAAACAACCTGCTTTATTTCCCCTGTGCAACGTTTCAACTGCTCATTGCAGTCTTTCTCAAGCATAACAATGGTGTCACAGCATCTACATTTATACCCATGATGCTTAGTGGGTCAATTAACAAAGTAATTGACAACAGCATAATCAACAATGTATAAAAACGTGGATTACATAAAAAATTTTCATGATCATATGTGAATTCATTTATATATCATGTATGCAGATCACAATCTTAACATACATCGTGATATCTCATAGGCAATTTTCAAAATCAAATAAACAAACACTGCCCAGTACATAAAGTGCCTCGTGCTTTGTGCCAAATTATAGTGATCACCTGTATGTGCTAATTAAGCGGTCAAAGGCCGCATGGTTAAAAAAAAAAAACTTACACAGTGGAGTGTCGTGATGGCAGGCATCTCGGCGTCCCTGGGGCCTCACCGCGCATGCTCGGTATCCTGGATACCGGTGTACACCACGAGAAGACGCAACCTCTTCTTTGAAATACATATATATATACATACATATATCTCCACTACAGCAATACACAAGGCATAGTAGCAATCTAAGTTTGTGCATTAATGAGAAGTTGAACATCAAGCCTCAATCATCTGTTTCCTTAAATTCCTGTCATGCCCCACTCTGACGATGTGCGGAGGTCGGCCAGGATTACAGCACGAGTTTAGTGTTTGTTTTGGAGTCGTGCTGGATCCACCCCTCATCAGGTGCACTGGGTGGAGTCATTAGTTTAAATAGCTCCTCTGCCCAGTGCCCTGAGTGGATTATATTCATTATTGTGATCTTGGAAGCTAGGAAGGAAGGTTGGCTGTCTGCTCCAGCTCAGGAAGAGAAGTGTTGTTTCTAGTTGGTTGTTTTGTGTCATCTTTCCCATCCAGGTTCTGTGCGAGCAGGCTGCTCCTATTTCCCACTTCACCATCTCAGGGAATTCAGGGTTTTGTCAGCCCAGGCATGGGGACATCTCAGATCTACCTTCAAGATCTGTAGATGGGCTGAGCAGTGCAGAGAAAGAGGTCAGGGATTAGCTAGGAGGTGACCCTTCCCTGTCTCTCGCCCAGAGCCTGGTTGGTTCGTTATCTGTCATACTGAGTGCACGCCCGCCGTGACAATTCCATTTCCACATGGTTGGAAATTATATTTTTTGGGGGACTGTTACATTTATTTAAACCAGCATATATATGTTATTACTACAAGTCACAGGATAGGGCAGCAATTTACTTGTGAGTGAAAACGAGAAATTAAATGTCAGTCCTCAAGTGCCCGTTTCGGTGAATTCCATTTCCACATGGTTGAAATTTTTACATTTCTTTTATTTTATTTTTTTATTCAGTTACCAGATATAGGTGATCAACAACAATACACAGGCCAGCACACAAAAGTATCTGTGAGGGATCATGAATTTAGGCCTAAATCAGTTTCCCTTTATTTCTGTGTTGACAAACACATTTCCAATAAAATAAAAAAATTGTTGTCTAATTATATTCCAACTTGCAGCATATATATGGGCTTACTACACCAAATACACAGGGTAGTGCACAACATCTGAGAGGCCCAAAAATGTCCAGGGTATGGAAGTGTTCCAAACAAAAGAACCAGAGCCAGAATGTGGGTAGTAGCAGCACCAACTATGCAGCCAGAAGTAGTAGTATGCCGTAGTTGATGCTTCAGGAAGGCGCAACATTAGAAAAAGGATGACATAGTGATTGTATGGCTCACTCCTCCTCTCAGTAGCAGTAGGATGATGTGGAGGTGACATCAGAGTCTGACATTGGCCCATGGAGCCAGAGGTCACAGCGTTTCTCCTGATCCTCCTCCTTCCAGCCCCAAAGAAGGCTTTCAGTAGAGTCATCCCAGTCTTCACTACCCCTTCCTGGCAGGGGCACCTTCTTTTTTCCTAAGAAGTGGCAAGAAAAGTCCAACACGCCCTATGGCAGATAGTCAAGAGAGTCTCCCTACTCATGACTTGTGTAAGAGCAGTCAGCGTATCGAACTGACCTGAAAAGAAGGAGAAAGAGGCTGCGGACCCCAGGCATAGATATGTTCATGTTGGTAATTGTAGTGGCCCCCATAGCCATGTTATTTTCGGTAGAGGCAGCAACAGTGGCATTCGGGGAAGAGCAGGGGAGGGAGGCCAAAGAACCCACAATGATATCCTATAGTCTGATAGCAGCAAAATGGAAGGTGAGGACTCCGATGACGATTGTGTGCTGGACATGACCTTGGAGCCAGATGAGGGTGTTGAGGAGGAGGGTGATGGCTGCAGCAATAAAGAACAGAGGCCACGTACCTCCCAAAGAAAAGCCAAGCCACATCTACTTCAGCATGTGGGGATGCCGCTGACACAGTGGGTGGGTTAGGCCTAAAACATGCCAGAGCTATGCCCAGCTCAGCTGCCTTTACATCTGCTTTGTGAGTATCTCCCATCTGAAATGTATTTCTCCACACTGCCAGAAGACAAAAAGATTGCATTGCGCAAGCTGTGCAAGAGCAAAATAAGACATGGGCAGGCAAACACAAAGGTAGGCACCATAGCTCTATTGAACCGCATGAAGCGGTATCACCCCATCCTATGGGCAAAGAGAGATGGCAGCCAGCCACTGCAACAGGAGTTCCCTCCTTTTCCCCAGTGTTTCTTATGGCAGCCACAAGCAGTACGGTGTCTTTCTGTCACGGATGTAGTAGGGGAGAACACCAAAAGACAACAAGAAGGAAGGGAAAATATACTAGGCCTCACTGCTAGGGAAGGAAAAGGGTCACCACCTATAAAACCCTGCTCCTGGCCCTAACTTCTATCCGTATGGGCACCTCCCAATGGTAGAGATGCCCATACACAGGAACCTAGAAAACCCCGGTGGCCCTCGGATGCCCTAATGGTAATGACAGGGCAGAGACAACCCGCTCCTTCCCTGGTGAAGGAACCAGCGTCTCGCTGAGGCCTAGTAAACAACAAAGGTGGGGGGGAATACAAAATACAACAAGCGGAACACTTAACTTCTGAGGCTGATGGATAAACAGGACTTCAACTAGAACCACACTCCAGGTTTTCCAAAAACCAAATGAAGCTATACAGAGCAAGGAGTGATGGGTAAAGTCAGACTAAATAGGGGGAGGTAAAGGTCATATGATCCACACCTGAACAGGAGGTGTGGACATACAAGCAACACACAGACAAAGTGAAATCAAAACCAAAAGAGGCTGTCAGATCAGTAATGTGCAGATAATCTTTCAGACCTTCTAAAACCGGTCACCGGTGTGACACATTCACATCATTATCATCATCCCTGCTCAGACTCCTCCTCCTCGGCTCTATAGTCAGCCATCAATAACGGAATGCATGTCCAGGAAACAACTGTACGCGCCCAGAAATTCCATAGTGCACAAGCTTAATTCCCACCTGGCCAAGTTGCTGGCATTGCAGTTACAGTTAGTTGAGTCTGCTGCCTTTAGGCATGTGCCAGACTTGTTGAAGGATTCTTACCAGCATTATTTCTCCCAAAAAGCCATCCCTGCCACTCACTGTTATTCTCGCTCTGCGGCAGGGTTCAGGCTATGGTGGACAGCTGGAGCAGTAAATACTGTGTACGCAGCTTGCCGCAGCCTACGGCGGGCTCCCTCTGAAATGGAGGTCCCTCTCTCCCACCCTCAACATGATTGAGCAGTTTTTCCACATGCCACACCAGGCAGAGGCGAGTCAGCAAGCTGACAGCTCCCACCTCAACGTCCAAGTTCAGGCCTACCTAAACTCTGTTGCATACCCTGTTCCCTGATCACATGGATTTCTGGGCAGGCTGACTGAAACGGTTGCCCAAACTGGCACAGCTTGCTCTCCATCTTCTTTTTTGCCTGGCATCTGGTGTAATCTCTGAGGTTTGTAAGTGCCGCGTGGGGCGTGGTGACACCCAAATGGACCAAGTTGTCCTCCACCACTATCCAATACATCATTATTATTCTTTTTTATTAACCAAGCCTGGACTCAGGAAACTTTACACTCCTCTGGCTGATTCCAATGAATAGACATTGCTTTGCTGGCGGTGCCCCATGCATCATGCCACTAATGCCTCAATCGTCCATTTACATGCATTCAGTTTCCACACAGTTGAAATTTTACATTAAATTTTTTTTGAGGGGGGGTTTCAATTCCATGAGGTAGCATATGTACAGTTGTGTTCAAAATAATAGCAGTCCGACATCACTAACCTGATCAATCACTGTTTTTGGTAGAAATGATATTTCTACATGGCAAATAATTTACTAGCAGGTGTATTAGAGTAATAGAAATCCAACAGACCCAACAGTCATGACATGCATGCTGCCGATTCTGTGTAATTGAATCACTAATTGAAAGGGGCATGTTCAAAATAATAGCAGTGTGGAGTTCAATGAGTGAGGTCATTCATTCTTTGTAAAACAGGTGGCAATTATTGCCCTTATTTAAGGTAGGAAGGCAGCAAATGTTGTACATGCTGGTTACAGTACATTTCTCTCTGAAATTCTGAGGAAAATCGGTTGTTCCAGACATTGTTCAGAAGAACAGTGTACCTTAATTAAAAAGTTAATTGCAGAGGGGAAAACATATAATGAAGTGCAAAAAATGATAGGCTGCTCAGCTAAAATGATCGCAAATGCTTTAAAATGGCAACCAAAACCTGAAAGATGTGGAAGAAAGCGAAAAACTACCATTCAAATGAATAGAAGAATAGCCAAAATGGCAAGGACTCAGCCAGCAATCAGCTCCAGGAAGATCAAAGAATGTCTAAAGTTACCTGTGAGTACTTTTACCATTAGAAGACGCCTATGTGAAGCCAAGCTATCTGAAAGAAGCCCCCACAAAGTCCCACTGTTGAAAAAAAAAACGTGCTGAAGAGGTTAAAATTTGCCAAAGAGCACATTGACCGGCCTAAAGAGATATTTTGTGGACTGGTGAAAGTAAGATTGTTCTTTTTGTGTCTAGTGGCCGGAGACAGTTTGTCAGACGACCCCCAAACACTGAATACAAGCCACAGTACACTGTGAAGACAGTGAAGCATGGTGGCGCAAGCATCATGATATGGGGATGTTTCTCATACTGCAGTGTTGGGCCTATTTATCGCATACCAGGGATCATGGATCAGTTTGAATACATGAGAATACTTGAGGCGGTCATGCTGCCTTATGCTGAAGAAGAAATGCCCTTGAAATGAAATGGGTGTTCCAACAAGACAATGACCCCAAACACACCAGTAAACGTGCAACATTTTGGTTCCAAACCAACAAGATTGATGTTATGGAGTGACCGGCCCAATCCCCGGATCTTAATCCAATTGAAAACTTGTGGGGTGACATCAAAAATGCAGTATCTGAGGCAAAACCAAGAAATAGAGAAGAACTGTGGAATGTAGTCCAATCATCCTGGCTGGAATACCTGTTCACAGGGGCCAGAAGTTGGTTGACTCCATGGAACACAGATGTACAGCAGTTCTCAGAAACAGTGGTTATACAACTAAATATTAGTTAAGTGATTCAAAGGAAAGCAAAATCTTCAAACATTTTTCAGTTTATATAGTGAATGTTTGAGTTTGTAAAGAAGAATACAAACACTACTATTTTTTTGAACAGTCTAATATTCACTTTTCTTAACTTTTTTAAAGGAACACACAAATTTGATATATTTTTCTTCATGTCTTGATTTGGAATAGAATGTGTAGTGTTCCCAATGCATTTGTGTGTATGGAAATAAAAGCTATTAGAACGATTTAGAGCTTGTAGGGGGATCAGCTCTCTTTCGGGGGTCATTCTCACAGATATCCTCAGGACACCAAGTTTAAGATCCAAAAATGGTGCTTTATTGCAGCACATCTGCATAAACATACACAATAATACAAAATAATAAACACTCGCCCGGCTGGGCTCTAACTAAACAAACAGATCCCTGACTCACCTAAGTCCCTGTTCACACCCTGTGAACACATGCGGCTTTCTGAGCCAATGTCCCACAGCCTCCTGGCTGTACAGAGCACAGTACGCCCACTGCCTCCAGTCCAGTGTCTCTTGGGGAATCGTGGTCTCTCAGCCCTCCTGGCTTGGACCACACAGAGCCTCCAGGCCTCTGTCCACAGGTAACACACTCCCCCCTTTCTGACACCCTGGGAGGTGCTTTATGCCAGCCTGATTACTTCCAGCTGGTCTCGCCTGTGGTGGAATAGGGGTGTGGACCGAACTATCCACCCCTTCCTTGCCTCTACCCTGCGTGAGACCTGTCACTGTCTATTCACTTTTTAAACACACTGCTATTATTTTGAACACAGCTGTACATGTTTACTGCATCAATACTGACACTTTCTCACTCTGCCTGATTCCCATGAATAGACCTCATCTTGCTGGCGATGCCCCAGCTTGCTACTGTTGCTGTCTGCCTACTAGAGATAAGCACACTTTGGAAAAAATTACTGCAGTTATCCAATACATTTGATTCATTCCAAATTAATTTGTTATGAATCACTATAAATCAATATACTCAGTATACTCAGCCCACTATGCCTTAGGGCACGACAACACAGAATGGTCGTGCTAAGAGCGGGTTTGGCTATGCTGTGGTGGAGAACCACACATCCAAGTATCCCACAGCTGCCTTTCATTTAATAAAGACCGCACTGTATAGTCGATCTTCATTGTTAATAACCGCGTAGCACCTTTAAACAGGGGCTGCTGTTAGTATAGGGTTTGGATGGTTTGTGGGGCAGGGGGCAATATGCATAATATTTTTTTTAAATATCATCTAATATCGATGAGAATATGTCATCGGAAACATCCATCTCCTTTTCTCTCTCTGCATCTTGCTGACTTTTCTAGGACATGGAGACTTTAAAGAATGATTTGGAAGAAGTAAAGCCAGCAAAAGATGAGAATAGTAATCAAGGCCTGGCTTCCCTAAGAGTTGTAGACTGGATGGTATTGGTTGGCATGCTGGCAGTGGAATAATAAAGGCCTTCATCTGATTGGTATTGAATTGCATATCTTAGTTTATGGATAATGTAGGTATAAGTAAATAAAGGAATAAATAAATAAAACTGACGCACCATAAGTCTCCCTGCACTCTCCATCTCCAATATTCTTCTATTAATCATTTTCAGCAACAGTGTCCATAATGCTTGAGTGCTTTCCACGTCTCTCCCTATGCTTAGCTCACAGGACAGTGGTGGAGACTGTGCGGGATGAGGGTTTTATAGGGCTGTGACATCACAGGGGTTGGCTATCTGCGAATTGGCTGGATGCAAGGTATTATGGGTGATCTTGTGTTCTCAGGCTTCCTATTTTCACTTTGTAATACGGGCAGCTGCCATTTTAGGGAGTACCACAAAGCACAATGAAATTCGGATTTGTTGCTAATAGAAGTTTTCGGACTGAATTCTGCATTGAACGCTTACCATCAAAGACTACTGCCTACCATCAGGTACTGTATGAATGCATGCTGCAGCTTGCATCGTGCCACTAATGTCTTAAGCATGTATTCAGTTTCCTCATGGTTGAAATTTTACTTTTTTGGGGGGGTTTCAATTTCGTGTGTGTTTAACCCCTTCACTACGAGCCACGTTTCACGTTAAATCCCAGGCCGATTTTTGCAAATCTGACGTGTCATTTTATGTGCTAGTAACTTTGGAACGCTTTTACTTATCCAAGCCATTCTGAGATTGTTTTCTCGTGATACATTGTACTTCATGACAGTGATAAATTTGAGTCGATATATTTCACCTTTATTTATAAAAAAATCCCAAATTTACAAAAAATTTGGAAAAATTCAGTTTTCTTAATTTGAATTTCTCTACTTTTAAGACAGATAGAAATAACTCATAAAATAGTTATTAATTGACATTCCCAATATGTCTGATTTATTTTGGCATAATTTTTTAAATGTAATTTTATTTCTTTAGGATGTTAGAAGGCTTAGAATTTTAGAAGCAATTTTTAAAATTTTCAATTTCCAAAACCATTTTTTAAGCACCAATTTAGTTATAAAGTGATTTTGAGGGGCTTTTGTAATGGAAACCACACATAAATTACCCCATTTTAGAAACCACACCCTCAAATTATTCAAAACTGATGTTACAAACTTTGTTAAAGGGAACCTGTCACCGGGATTTTGTGTATAGAGCTGAGGACATGGGCTGCTAGATGGCCGCTAGCACATCTGCAATACCCAGTCCCCATAGCTCTGTGTGCTTTTATTGTGCAAAAAAAACGATTTGATGCATATGCAAATTACCCTGAGAGGAGTCCTGTACATGAGATGAGTCAGGTACAGGACTCATCTCAGGTTAATTTGCATATGTATCAAATAGTTTTTTTTACACAATAAAAGCATACAGAGCTATGGGGACTGGGTATTGCGGATGTGCTAGCGGCCATCTGTCAACCCATGTCCTCAGCTCTATACACAAAATCCCGGTGACAGGTTCCCTTTAACCCTTGAGGTGTTTCACAAGAATTAAAGAAAAAGGGAGGTGAAATTTAAACATTTCATTTTTTTGGTAGATTTTTTCTTGCAACACAGCAAGGGATAACAGTAAAATAAACCTCAATATACATTACTCTGATTCTGCAGTTTACAGAAATACCCCACATGTGGTAGTAAACTGCTGTATGGTGACGTGGCAGTGGTCAGAAGGAAAGGAGTGCCACATAGATTTTGGAGGCAGATTTTGCTAGAATGGTTTTTAGGAACCATTTTGTATTTGAGGAAACCCTGATGTACCCGCTACACGCTACAAAGGGACCCCATTTTGGAAACTGACCTCCTTACAAAATATATTAAGAGGTGTACGGAGCGTTTTGAGAACTTTGGAAAACACTTGGTGGTAAAAATGAAAAGTTTAATTTCTTCCAATTAAATGTTGCCTCACAAGGGGTAACAGGAGAAAAAGCACCCCATAATTTGTTATCCATTTTTTTCTGAATACGGCAACACCCCATATGTAGTGGTAAATTGCTGGGGGGGCACATGGCAGGATTCAGAAGGGAAGGAGCTCCATATGGCTTTTGAAGCAGATATTAATGGATTGGTTTACGGATGCCATTCATTTTAATTTTTTTGTGATTGTCTTATGTAGGGACTCATTTTTTGTGGGATGAGGTGATGTTTTCATTGGTACAATTTTGGGGTACATAAGACTTTTTGATCACTTTATACTACACTCTTTGTGAAGCAATGTGAAAAAGAGTTTTTATTTTATTTTTTTACAGCATTCACCTGAAGGGCCCTCTCAAGTGATATTTTTATAGAGCAGGTTGTTAGGGATGTGGAGATACCTAATATGTCTATTATAGGGTTGAGCAAACACGAACTGTAAAGTTCTGGTTCGTACCGAACTTTAGGATTTTTGGACCCTGAATCCGAACATTTCAGTAAAAGTTCAGGTTCGGGTTCGGTGTTTGGCGATTTATTGGCGCTTTTTGAAAGGCTGTAGAGCAGCCAATCAACAAGCGTTTAACTCTGTGCCCTTAGAAGCCATGTCAGTCATGCTTACTATTGGCATGGCTATGATCGGCCAGTGCAGCATGTGACCTAGCCTCAATATGAGCTGGAGTCACGTATCGCTGCACGTCACTCTGCTGTACTTAGTTTAGGTATAGGATGCTGCTGCTGTGAGGGAGAGAATAGGAAAGAAACGTTAATCAGAACTGCAATTGAACTCAGCGATTTACAGTACAGACCAAAAGTTTGGACACACCTTCTCATTCAAAGAGTTTTCTTTATTTTCATGGCTATGAAGGCATCAAAACTATGAATTAACACATGTGGAATTATATACATAACAAACAAGTGTGAAACAACTGAAAATATGTCATATTCTAGGTTCTTCAAAGTAGCCACCTTTTGCTTTGATTACTGCTTTGCACACTCTTGGCATTCTCTTGATGAGCTTCAAGAGGTAGTCCCCTGAAATGGTCTTCCAACAGTCTTGAAGGAGTTCCCAGAGATGCTTAGCACTTGTTGGCCCTTTTGCCTTCACTCTGCAGTCCAGCTCACCCCAAACCATCTCGATTGGGTTCAGGTCCGGTGACTGTGGAGGCCAGGTCATCTGGCACAGCACCCCATCACTCTCCTTCATAGTCAAATAGCCCTTACGTTCAAAGTTTTCCCAATTTTTCGGCTGACTGACCTTCATTTCTTAAAGTAATGATGGCCACTCGTTTTTCTTTACTTAGCTGCTTTTTTCTTGCCATAATACAAATTCTAAGGCCCCTTTCACACGAGCGAGTATTCCGCGCGGATGCGATGCGGGAGGTGAACGCATTGCACCCGCACTGAATACTGACCCATTCATTTCTATGGGGCTGTGCACACGAGCGGTGATTTTCACGCATCACTTTTGCGTTGCGTGAAAATCGCAGCATGCTCCTCTTTGTGCGTTTTTCACGTAACGCAGGCCCCATAGAAATGAATGGGGTTGCGTGAAAATCGCAAGCATCCGCAAGCAAGTGCGGATGCGGTGCGATTTTCACGCACGGTTTCTAGGAGACGATCGGGATGGAGACCCGAACCTTATTATTTTCCCTTATAACATGGTTATAAGGGAAAATAATAGCATTCTGAATACAGAATGCTAAGTAAAACAGGGCTGGAGGGGGTTAAAAAAAATAAAAAATCATTTAACTCACCTTAATCCACTTGCTCGCGATGCGGGCATCTCCGTCTGACTCTTTTACTGTATAGGACCTGTGGAGAGCATTAACTATAGTTTAAGGACCTGGGATGACGTCACTCCGGTCATCACATGGTACGTCACATGATCTTTTACCATGGTGATTCACCAATGTTTTGCAGTCGCGTGGAAAAATCGCGGGTGTACCCGCAACGCACCCGCACATTTTTCCGCAACGCCCGTGTGAAAGAGGCCTAACAGTCTATTCAGTAGGACTATCAGCTGTGTATCCACCTGACTTCTCCTCAACACAACTGATGGTCCCAACCCCATTTATAAGGCAAGAAATCCCACTTATTAAACCTGACAGGGCACACCTGGGAAGTGAAAACCATTTCAGGGGACTACCTCTTGAAGCTCATCAAGAGAATGCCAAGAGTGTGCAAAGCAGTAATCAAAGCAAAAGGTGGCTTCTTTGAAGAACCTAGAATATGACATATTTTCAGTTGTTTCACACTTGTTTGTTATGTATATAATTCCACATGTGTTAATTCATAGTTTTGATGCCTTCAGTGTGAATCTACAATTTTCATAGTCATGAAAATAAAGAAAACTCTTTGAATGAGAAGGTGTGTCCAAACTTTTGGTCTGCACTGTACATAGATTTTGTTGTGTGGGTGAAGTGCACAATCTTTTTACCCTGCCCTGAGCCCAGTGACAGAAAAAAATAACTTTTATCCGTCTGTTAGTTAGGTGGGCGGCGGTGGCCATTTTATGCAAGCTCAGTGCACCACCACTGCATATGTGCTTTTGTGATATTGAAATCCAAGCTTGAAATACTGCAATAATAATATAGGTTTAAAAAAACTCAATTTTTTGGCAATATCCTACATCTGGTGCCTTTGCAGCATTAGTCAGTGTGCAATTTAAGCTAGAAATATAGCTATAATTGTCTGGGTTTTAAAAAACACCCTTTTTGGGCAAAATACTCAATTTTACAATCCTTGCTGCATCTGTACGTGTGAAATTCAAGCGTTATATACTGCTGTCATATTCTGTTATTAAAAACACACCTTTTTTGGGCAAAGTACTTAATATTGCCTTCTTTGCTGCATCTGTTATTGTTAAAACAAGCTTTAAATATTTCAATAATTTTCTGGGTTTTAAAAAACACCCATTTTTTGCAATACCCTCCATATGGGGCCTCTGCCGCATTAGTCAGTGAGCAATTTAAGCTAGAAATACAGCTTTAATTTTCTGAGTTTTCAAAAACACCCTTTTTGGGGAAATTACTCAATTTTACAGCCCTTGCTGCATCTGTACGTGTGAAATTCAAGCGTTATATACTGCTGTCATATTCTGTTATTCAAAAAACACCCATATTGGGCAAAATACTTAATTTGCGGCCTTGTCTGCATCTGTACGTGTGAAATACAAGAGTTATATACTGCTGTCATACTCTGTTATTTAAAAAAAAACACCCTTTTTGGCCAAAGTAATATTGCAGATTTTGCTGCATCTGTTATTGTTAAAACAAGCTTAAAATACTGCAATAATTTTCTGGGTTTTAAAAAAACACCCATTTTGGGCAAAAATCTTAATTTTGCAGCCTTATCTGCATGTGTGAGATACACCCTTTAGATACTGTTGTTCTATTCTGCTATTAAAAAAACACCCATTTAGGGCAAAAATCTTAATTTTGCAGCCTTTGCTGCATATGCCATTGTGAGATACAACCTTTAGATACTGTTGTTCTATTATGTTTTAAAAAAAACACCCATTTTGGGCAAGATACTAAATTTGAGAAATATGAGGAGAGCGTAAAATATTGGACCTGGCCCCGGTCGTGGTGCTGCTGGTGGAGCTCCTGTTGCAGATAGAGGACCTGGTTGATCTGTGCCAGCTACAAACACAAGTGAAACAACTTCCTCAGATGCAAGTAGGCGACAGAACCTTCAGCGGTATTTGTTCAGGCCTAATGCAGCTCTACGAATGGTGAAGAAAACAAGTACAGGCGATAGTAGATTGAGTTGCTGACAGTGCCTCAAGTTCCTTTACATTGTCTCCCACCCAGTCTCCTGCTGAAAGATCAGAGTTGGCACCTATAGCCGATGTCCATCAGTCTTTCACCTCCCCCCCTTGCAAATCAGCTAAGCAGTCTGAGCCCCAAGTCATGCAGCAGTCTCTTCTACTTTTTGATGACTCTGTTAGCAGGGTTTCCTAGGGCCATTCACCTAGCCCTGCCGCAGAAAAAGAAGAGATTGAGTGCACCGATGCCCAACCACTTATGTTTAAAGATGAGTACATGGGAGGACCACCGCAGCACGTCTCGGATGATGACAAAACACAGGTGCCAACTGCTGGGGCTTTCGAAAGTGTGCAGACCAACAAGGAGGGCAGGGGTGAAGACTGCGTTGAAGATGATGTGGAGGACGATGAGGTCCTTGACCCCACATGGAATCAAGGTCATGCGAGTGACCTGTGTAGTTCGGAGGAAGAGGCGGTGGTCGTACAGAGCCACCAGCACAGCAGAAGAGGGAGCAGGGTGCAAAAGCAGAGCGGCCGTCCCTTAGAAAATACGCCTGCTACTGCCCACCGCAGCAAGGGACCGAGCACACCAAAGCCAGCTCCAAGGAGTTCCCTGGCGTGGCAGTTCTTCAGACAATGTGCTGACGACAAGACACGAGTGGTTTGCACGCTGTGCAATCAGAGCATGAAGTGAGGCATAAACGTTCTCAACCTGAGCACAACCTGCATGACCGGGCATCTAAGTGCAAAGCACGAGCTGCAGTGGAGTAGACACGTCAAAAACAAAAAAAGGTCTCTGGCTCTTCCTGCTTCCTCTTCTGCTGCAGTCTCGGCCTCTTCATCCACCTCTGGAGTGACAGTGCCACCTGCCACCCCGCAAACATAGGATCTGCCAGCAACACCACCATCTGGGTCACCAAGCATCTCCACAATTTCCCACGAAAGAGTTCAGCTCTCCATCTCCCAAACGCTGGAGAGGAAGAGGAAGTACCCCCCTACCCACATGCGATCCCTAGCCCTGAATGCCAGCATTTCAAAATTACTGGCCTTCAAAATGCTGTCATTCTGTCTGGTGGAGACGGAGAGATTTAAAAGCCTTATGGCGGTGGCTGTCCCAAAGTACATCGTGCCCAGCCGCCACTACTTTTCCAGTTGTGCCAACCCTTCCCTGCACAACCAAGTAGGGGACAAAATCAGGTGTGCACTGCGCAACGCCATCTGTGGCAAGGTGCACCTCACTACGGATACGTGGACCAGTAAGCACGGTCAGTGACATTATATCTCCATAACAGCACACTGGGTAAATGCAGTGGCGGCTGGGCCTGAGGCGGATAGCAGTTTGGTGCATGTCCTTCCACCACCGAGGATTGCAGGGCGCTTCAGTTTTCCTCCTGTTGCTTCCTCCTCCTACTCCGCTTCCTCATCCCCTATTGAATCCTCATCCGGTCAGCTAAACACCTTCACCACCAACTTCAGCACAGCAAGGGGTAAACAACAGCAGGCAGTTTTAAAACATATCTGTTTGGGGGACAAACCCCACACAGCGCAGGAGCTGTGGACGGGCCTTGAACAGACCGATGAGTGGTTGGTGCCAGTGAGCCTCAAGCCCGGCCTGGTGGTGTGCGATAATGGGCGAAATCTTGTACTGGGACTAGCCGGTTTGACGCACATCCCTTGCCTGGCATATGTGCTGAATTTGGTGGTGTAGATTCCTTAAAAATTACCCCGATATGTCAGAGCTGCTGCATAAAGTGCGGGCCGTCAGTGCACGCTTTTGGCGTTCTCACCCTGCTGCTGCTCGCCTGTCAGCGCTGCAGTGTAACTTCGTCCTTCCCGCTCACTGCCTCATATGCGACGTGCCCACATTTTTTCTTTTTTTACAGCATTCATCTGAGAGAGCATCTCATGTGATATTTTTATAGAGCAGGTTGTTACAGACGTGGCCAATGTGTGTATTATTTATATTTTTGTTAATTTTTACACAGTGAAAGCCTTTTTGAACAGAATACAATCTTGTTTTTTTGTAGCATATTTTTTTATTTTTTGGGCGATTGTCTTAGGTACGGGCTCATTTTTTGAGGGATGAGATGACGGGTTGATTGGTACAATTTTGGGACACACATGCCTTTTCAATCGCTTGGTATTACACTTTTTGTGAGGCAAGGTGAAAAAAATTGCTGTTTTGGTACAGTTTTTTTTTTTACGGCGTTCACCTGATTGGGTGGATTATGTGATATTTTTATATAGCCAGTCGATACAGACACAGCAATATGTAATATGTCTACTTTTCCTTTTTTACCTTTTTTTTTTTAATTTTTAAAATTTATTTTGTGAAATGTTTTACTTTTCTCCAGAATTGGGGCTTTAAAAGGCGTGGTCCTCCATATTAAAATAAATGTCTTGATGCAACAATTGTGTTAAAATAATTATATTATATATATATATATATATATATATATATATATATATATATATATTTTAACAGTGATTCTACCGGATGTGATTGTCAAGTTGTAAATTTTCCCATATTTTAATCTAAATTATCTAATTTTGAAGACCTAATGTCTATTTTATGAGGCTCACATTTTTGAGTAAAACTATTTTTTGTTTCAGCAAGAATTGAGATGCTCCTTCTCTATTTGTACTGGCACAATAAAATAATTCTCTGTGTACAAACTGTGATCTTAACTCTTATTAGCAACTTGTATGTGCTGTAGCTGTGTCATATTCTTTACAAACCCAACACTGTGTAAACTTTCAGTCGTCTCTGGGATATAAAGCATTCATCCAAGTGAAAAGCTTGTAAGAAAACAGCCAAAGTCTATAAATAACTTTTACCCTGGGCAATTGCTCCATCTGAAAAATGCTACATGCATCTCTGGTCTTGACTAAAGATTGATTTAAAAATATTTGGAAACGTGGTAGAATAATGAACCTAGTCCATTACAAATTTTGCATACATATTTAAGCCTTTTGTTGTTTTAAAAAGACACATATTCAAGTGAGTTTGCATGTTTGTTTTAAGGTATATATGCCAAAAGGCTTCTACTAATTTGATACCACTGATGATCAAAACATGATACACAATTTTTAAAACAAGTATTATACATTTTTAAATGAAAGCTGTTTTCTAATTTCAGCAAATGGCATTTAGCATGTAGACAAAGTTAATACAAGGCACTTATTGATGTATTGTGGTTGTCCATATTGCCTCCTTTGCTGGCTGGATTCATTGTTCCATCACATTATACACTGCTTGTTTTCATTGTTTACAACCACCCTGCAATCCATCAGCAGTGGCTGTGCTTGCACACTATAGAAAAAAGTGCTGACTTATGTGCAGTTCCACAGTCCCGACCACAAGAGAGGCTGGTGATTTTTGCTATATTGTACAAGCACAGTCACCGCTGCTGGATTGCAGAATGGTCGTAACCATGTAAACAAACAGTGTAAAGTTTTGTAAAAATGAATCCAGCCACCAAAAGAAGCAATATGGATAATAACAAAATGGCTTGAATTAACTTTTTCTACATAACAAATGCTATTTGCTGAAGTGAGACAACCCCTTTTGTCACAGCCACTATCTCTGGCTGTGACCTTCCGTCCTTGCTCGTTTCGGCGCTCCTCGCTGAAGTTTTGTTTCTGTGTGTTATTTGTGGTTCTGTATGGGTTAACTCCCCTGTGTTCCTATTAGGAGTTAATCCTCTCTGTCTGCTCCATGGGAGTGGCCTCTCTGCTGCACCCATGAAACCTGTATATAAGGCTGAGGTATCCTCAGTTCTGGGTCAGCTCTCCTGGTGTGTGTTGTCTTGTCCTGCTCCTGTTTGTACTCACTCTCCCATGCTGCTGACCCATGGGATCCCTGTCTGTCTGTGCTCTGTGGGTTTCCTACTTGTTCATTCCCGTCCTTATTGATGTCCTCTTTCCTGTGTTTCTGTTAGCTGTTCTGCCAGTTATGTTTTAGTTACCTTGTGTGTATTCATGTCTCTGTTCAGCAAGCCCTTGCTGCACCTTTCTTTGCAGCAGAGTGCCATGCGCAAGGCCATGCAGTTTACT
Organism: Bufo bufo; assembly: GCF_905171765.1. Classification (NCBI taxonomy): domain Eukaryota; kingdom Metazoa; phylum Chordata; class Amphibia; order Anura; family Bufonidae; genus Bufo; species Bufo bufo. The sequence continues at coordinate 621,197,601 of NC_053390.1, forward strand.
GCTGATGGAGCAAGTCCTTCTCTGCTCATTGTCACTCCGGTTTCCTTGCTATGTATTCCTGCTTGTGTTATTAGTTGCCCTGTTTGTATTTGCCTGTCTATGTTATGTTTGCCTATGTGCCGTCGGTACCTTCTGGTACCTGTTGTCCATTCGTTCCTGCTGTCACTGTCTAGTTCACGCTCCAGAGTGGACCCTGGCAACTTCCTGCTGCAAAGCCTAACCCTACCATCTGGGGCCCTAGTGAATACCAGGAGTTGCTTAGTCACGCCCCTCTGGAGTATTACTAGACAGTGGCGCAGTGGGGGTTTTCTTCCACTGTGCTGACGCTACATAGAGCTCATGTTTTGTCTGTGCTGCCTTCCCTGGTTTTTGTTTGTGCAATAAACTCTTGTGTGTCTGTACCTGATTTCCATTTGTTTATTGCTTGACGACGCGGTGGTCTCTCCTGGGACCTCCAACTCGTGACATCTTTAATCCATCAATTTAAAAATTATGCATTTTAACTCCTTAAGGACCTTGGAATTTTCCATTTGTGCATTTAGATTTTTCACTCCCCGCCTGCCCATAGTCCTGACTTTTTTATTTTTCCGTTCACATAGCCTTATGAGGGCTTATTTTTTTGTGGGACAAGTTCTACTTTCTAATGGCACTATTTATGGTTGCATACAATGTAGTAGGGAGCGGGAAAAAAATTCCAAATGGGGTAGAATTGGGAAAAAAAAAACGCAATTCTGATAAAGGTTTTTATTTTATTTTTTTACACTGTACACAATGCGATAAAATTGACCTGTTATCTTCATTCTCCAGGTCAGTACAGTTCCCAAGATACCACACTTGTATAATTTTTCTTGCGTTTTAATACTGAAAAAAAAATTCAACCTTTGAAGAAAAAATATAAAAAAATTCATAACCATATTCTGAACCAATTAACTTTGTTGTATCTAAGTGTACGGGGCTGTGTGAGGGCTCATTTTTAAAGGGACTATCTGTTCTTTTCAGTGATGCCAATTTTATGTGTGTGCGACTTTTTGATCACTTTTTATTTAAAAATTAATGGGAAGTTGAAGTGACCAAAAATGGCAAATTGGCTGTTTTTATTTTTTTTTCCGCTACGCCATTTGCCGTATGCTATTAATATTGTTATATTTTAATAGTATGGACATTTTTGCACGCGGCGATGCCCATGATGTTTATTTTTTTATTGGTTAAGTATTGAAGGGGGGTGATTTTAAATTTTTTAATTTTTTATATTTGTAAAAACTTTCTTTTACTTTTTTATTACTTTTTTTAAGTCATCTTGGGTGACAATAACTGGCAATCATGTGATTGCACATAGTATTCAGTAATAGCTAAATAGCCATCATTGAAGACTTAATTTGCATTATATCAATACAAGGCTTCCACCTAGTGGCCTGTATTGATATATACATCTAATTGACTCTGAAGACTGCTTGAGGCTTTGGTCAATTAGCGCAGGGTAACAGATTCCCTGATCTCAGCCAGGGAAAACTGTTACCGGACCGGAAGAGTGACCAGATGCCGTGGTCACATTTGACCACGACATCTGAAGTGTAAGATGTATGCGATAAGCCTTAGGGCTGATCGCATACATGTGCGAGTGGGCGCCATGTTTAGAGATCAAACCCATGACATACAGCTACATCATGGGTCCTTAAAGGGTTTCTGTCACCCCACTAAAGTGTTTTTTTTTTTTTGGGCTAGTTAAATTAGTTATATAGCGATATATTAAAATATAATAGTGTTCCTTACTTTGATCCAGCAGTTTAGTCAAAAAACGAAGTTTTATCATATGCAAATTCGGTCTCTTCCAGCAAGTTTGGCGTCTACTTGCTGGTAGCTGCTGCAGAAATCCGCCCCCTCCTCTTGTTGATTGACAGGGCCAGCCGGGATCTCCTCCTCCGGCCAGCCCTGTCGGCATTTCAAAAATCGCGCGCCCGTGTTGAATCTGCGCAGGCGCTCTGAGATGAGGAGGCTCGTCTCCTCAGAGCTCCCTCAGTGCGCCTGCGCCGATGACATCATCGAAATAGAAGACGTCATCGGCGCAGGCGCACTGAGGGAGCTCTGAGGAGACGACCCTTCTCATCTCAGAGCGCCTGCGCAGATTCAACACGGGCGCGCGATTTTTGAAATGCCGACAGGGCTGGCCGGAGGAGGAGATCCCGGCTGGCCCTGTCAATCAACAAGAGGAGGGGGCGGATTTCTGCAGCAGCTACCAGCAAGTAGACGCCCTACTTGCTGGTAGAGACCGAATTTGCATATGATAAAACTTTGTTTTTTGACTAAACTGCTGGATCAAAGTAAGGAACACTATTATATTTTAATATATCGCTATATAACTAATTTAACTAGCCCAAAAAAAAAAAAAATCACTTTAGTGGGGTGACAGAAACCCTTTAAAGGGTTAAATATTAGAAAATCTAATATCCATATTTTGGCATGCTACACTGTATTTCATTTTTGCGCTAAACTCACCAGTTTTTTTTACATACAAAAAAAGCAATGATGTTAAAAGTTAATGATGTGGGAGGACTTATATATCAGTTTTGGCTAGAGATGAGCGAATCGAATCAAACAAATTCGATCAGAATTTCAGGAAAAATTTGATTTGCAACAAATGCGAATTTCCTCGCGCTTCGTGGTAACGAAACACAATTTTTCCTAAAATGGCAGCTACACATGTGAGGACATGGGGCAAGGAACTCTGGCAAGGTGGGATCACCCAGATTGGCATGCATGCATGCAGCCAGATAGCAGCCAGCCAGCCTTGTGATGTCACAACCCTATAAATATGGCAGCCATTTTAGATTCTGCCATTTTTCAGCAATCTGAGTGCAGGGACAGATGTGAGAACGCGCTAGGGACAGCAATAGGAAAAACCTCGTTGTGAAGAAAGAAACTTTTTTATAAGTGCAGGGAAAGGATAGGGAAAAATCATTTAACAGCATATAAGGGAAAGACGTCAGAAGGCTCTAGGAACAGTGCTAGAAAAGAGAATTACAAGTACAGGGAAAGATTATTTAAGGATCCAAATAGCCATTATATAGCTCTGTCATTCCAGCAATTTGTTCTTGGGGTGCAATTGCTACGTTTCAAAGTCTTTAGTGGCTTATATCTGTGGAAAAAGAAAAATATAAATGCAGTTCACTTCTGCAGTTATAAGTGGGGAAAGTCTCTATTGGCGTATTTCAGTACAAAAACAAAAATATATACGCACTTCACTGGTGCAGTTATTTGCAGTGAAAGCGTTTAGTGATGTATTTTAGTACAAAGAGAAAAAATATATATGTAGTTCACTGTTGAAATTAATTCTGGTGAAGGCGTTTAGTGACCTATTTCAGTACTAAAAAGAAAATATATATGCATATTACTGTTGCAGTTATTTGCGGTAAATGCGTTTAGTAGCCTAAACAGAAAGAAAAACATAAACACACTTCACTGGTGCAGTTATTTGTGGCAAAAGCGTTTAGTGACCTATTTCAGTACAGAAAGAAAAACATAAACACACTTCACTGCTGCAGTTATTTGTGGTTAAAGCGTTTAGTGGCCTATTTCAGTACAAAATGAAAAATATATTCTCAGTTCCCTTCTGCAGTTATTTGTGATAAAAGCGTTTGGTGGCCTATTTCAGTACAAAAAGAAAAATATATATACACTTCACTGGTGCATTTATTTGTGGCAAAAGCGTTTAGTGACCTATTTCAGTACAGAAAGAAAAATATATGCACACTTCACTTCTGCAGTTTAATGTGTTAAAAACGTTTAGTGGCCTATTGCAGTAAAGAAAGAAAAATATATATGAACTTCACTGGTGCAGTTATTTGTGGTAAAAGTGTTTAGTGGCATATTTCAGAACAGAAAGAAAAAAATATATTCTCAGTTCACTTCTGCAGTTACATGTGTTGAAAGCTTTAAGTGGCCTATTTCAATACAGACAATTCAATAATCCGCAGCACTCGCCGGTAAATGATGAAAATAGTGGTGATTTATTCACTCAAGCAGCCAGTATACAGCGACGTTTCGACCTCAGTTGGTCTTTATCAAGCAGTGAGTGACCATATCCCAGTGTGCCTTAAATAGTGTGTATGGGTGGATACAATAATGGATGTATATAATTCCGCCCCCCAGTGGGAGTATACTTCCATTTACACAAAACATGATTCAATTAACTGAACATTCAATAAATACTTAATTATCATCAAAGTAATTAAACAGCATATAAAGTGATGAAGTGGACATATTCCCCTATATATTACCTGTGTATGAGGATCTCCACGCTATCCCTGCACTCCACGCCAGTCCCGGTAACATGCCAGACACTGGCGTCCCCTCCTTCACAATACGCATGCTCAAGGACCTGCCACAGCACCAAGGCAATGGAGGCGTTCCCCAGCATCGGCCAATAAGAAAAAAGGCTGTAGATGACGTCACTAGTTGCCGATTCCCAGAGCAAATAAGAATATTCCTCTGCTAGGTGACTGGAGCCAATAGGAAAAATGGGTTTATCGTGACCTCAGCTGTTGCTGTGTCGAGGGGAGATTGCTCCTCCCCTCAACACAGACTCAATGCAGGACAGCTAGCTCCGGTCGTCAGGGAGACAGGGACGCTCCATAATGAAAACGGAGCACTCCATGTCATCTGGCACACCGGGCCAGTCGGACCTGCAGCCATTTATTAGTAGGGGGAGTCAGTCAACCTGCCAGGAGGTTTTTAATGGACCATCCATCCTTCTCCAGCCGTAAATACATCATATCGAGCACATTACCTCCAGGGTGACAATCGGCAACCGCCACTTGCACACCCCCTTGAGGCAACTGTGTTCACATCCATTCCACCCCAGGAAACTGGCCACCGCTCCCGTCCCTACCACGGGACTGGACGTGTGTCCAATTATTTTGGGGATGTGGATACACAAACATGACCCCCGTGGTCCATAACAGCCACCCGCAGGGTCGAGAGTGCACCCACTCATGCATCAGCTAGAGACCACCCAGGAGACAACATGGTCCCCCCAGGTGTACAACCAGCGACAGCCGGCTGAACATCCAGTCAGGGTTCCCATGTATTCAGCCCCAAGAAACAGATCACACCTCCATAATCAAAATACATGGAGTGGCGTATGTCACGTTATTTAGGGGGATTGTGGACACAAAAAATGCCCCACAGCTGCTCATAACAACCAGCCATAGGAACAGGATTGTGTCCACACATGCAGGCAGTCCAAATCCACCTCTCCAGACAGGAGTAGCCAGACCCATCCCCAATCTCCCCTCCACACAGCAACAGCTGAGGTCACGATAAACCCATTTTTCCTATTGGCTCCAGTCACCTAGCAGAGGAATATTCTTATTTGCTCTGGGAATCGGCAACTAGTGACGTCATCTACAGCCTTTTTTCTTATTGGCCGATGCTGGGGAACGCCTCCATTGCCTTGGTGCTGTGGCAGGTCCTTGAGCATGCGAATTGTGAAGGAGGGGACGCCAGTGTCTGGCATGTTACCGGGACTGGCGTGGAGTGCAGGGATAGCGTGGAGATCCTCATACACAGGTAATATATAGGGGAATATGTCCACTTCATCACTTTATATGCTGTTTAATTACTTTGATGATAATTAAGTATTTGTTGAATGTTCAGTTAATTGAATCATGTTTTGTGTAAATGGAAGTATACTCCCACTGGGGGGCGGAATTATATACATCCATTATTGTATCCACCCATACACACTATTTAAGGCACACTGGGATATGGTCACTCACTGCTTGATAAAGACCAACTGAGGTCGAAACGTCGCTGTAAACTGGCTGCTTGAGTGAATAAATCACCACTATTTTCATCATTTACCGGCGAGTGCTGCGGATTATTGAATTGTCTGGATGAATTGGGACCCCCAGCCAGGATCCCTATCTGCGCGCACCATTTGGCTTGTAAGCCATTTTCTGGTCAGTACCCAAATGAGTGGGATGAGTAGTGCTGCCAACCCCTGAATTTTCTATTTCAATACAGACAGAAAAATATATATTAACTTCACTGGTGCAGTTATTTGTGATAAAAGCGTTTGGTGGCCTATTTCAGTACAAAAAGAAAAATATATTCTCAGTTCACTTCTGCAGTTATATGTGTTGAAAGCATTTATTGGCCTATTTCAGTGCAGAAAGAAAAATATGTACACACTTCACTGGTGCAGTTATTTATGGTAAAAGCATTTAGTGGCCTATTGCAGTACAGAAAGAAAAATATATACACAATTCAATGGTGCAGTTATTTGTGATAAAAGCGTTTGGTGGCCTATTTCAGTACAAAAAGAAAAATATATTCTTAGTTCACTTCTGCAGTTATATGTGTTGAAAGCGTTTACTGGTCTATTTCAGTACAGAAAAAAATATATTTACGCACTTCAATGTTTCAATTATTTGTGGTGAAAGTGTTTAGTGGCCTATTTCAGTACATAAAAAAAAATATAAACAAATTTCACTTCTGCAGTTATGTGTTGAAAGCGTTTAATGGCCTATTTTGCGCCAGAAAGAAAAATATATTCTTAGTTCACTACTGCAGTTATATGTGTTGAAAGCGTTTAGTGGACTATTTCAGTAGAGAAATAAAAATATATATGCACTGCACTGGTGCAGTTATTTGTTGCAAAAGCGTTTAGTGACCTATTTCAGTACAGAAAGAAAAATATAAACACACTTCACTGGTGCCGTTATTTGTGGTTAAAGCATTTAGTGACCTATTTCAGTACAAAATTAAAAATATATTCTCAGTTCACTTCTGCAGTTATATGTGTTGAAAGCGTTTAATGGCCTATTTCAGTACAGAAAGACAAATATATACGCAGTTCACTTCTGCAGTTTCATGTGTTAAAACTTTTAGTGGCCTATTTCAGTACAGAAAAAATATATAAATATAAACTTAACTGGTGCAGTTATTTGTGGCAAAAACGTTTAGTGGCCTATTGCAGTACAGAAAGACAAAATATATGCGCTTCAATGGTCAATTATTTCTGGTTAAAAAGTTTAGTAGCCTATTTCAGTACAGATTAAAAAATATATACGCACTTCACTGGTACAGTTATTTTTTATTTATTTATTTTTTAGTTTTTAAAACGATTTTTATTGAGCAAATCAATAAAATACAATATTAGAATAGTGGAGGGAAGACAAGTCTCCACTACTCTTGCATAGGTCGCAAACAGAATCCAGGTCTGTCAAATGTATTATAAGTATTACAGCTTTATCCTTAAGGCAAGTCAATGGAGGGAAAACAAATGAATAAGACGGAAAGTAGTCATCATTCTTTGCGTCGAGGTGTCACTGTGTATCGCTTTTCGTCACATCCGAGACGGGTTAAAGTGGGGACGACAATACCCTCTGCAAAATTTGGGAATAGGGAGGTAATGGAAGTGAAGGGAAAAATTGAGTGAAACTGGCTCGCAGGAATGAGTTCCCTGAAAGAACATAAGTTTCAAGATATTGTCTAATAACCTCTAAAGGAGATCCATCTCTCCCAGACCTTCATAAATTTGTGGTGAGATCTTAGTTCCCAAGAGGATAGCTCCTCAAGTCGGTAGATCTGGTCAATCTTCTGGAACCACTGTTCTATAGGGGGTATATTGGTGGATAGCCATAGTAGAGGAATCAACAGTTTGGCAGCATATATTAGATGTTTAAAGAGCGCCAAATTAGGTGGAGGGGGGTCTCGTGGAAAAAGATTCAGGAGAGCTACTTCAGGTGTTGGTGTAATAACAGACCCACATATGCCATTACATGTTTGAAAAATCATATCCCACCATTTTAACAATGTTGGGCATGTCCACCATATGTGGAGGAAAGTACCTCTCTGCTTTAAGCATCTCCAACATGTGTCTGAAGCTGAAGTCGAGTAGAGACATGTCTTGTCAGGGGTTTTATACCACCTTGTGATAATTTTATAATTATTCTCCTGGATCTTGACACATCTCGAGGCCTTATGTGAGGAGTTAAAAATAGTAATGGTATCAACCTGGGATAAACATTTACCTAAATCTTTTTCCCATAATCTAATAAAAGCTGGCGTTAGGGCGAACGGAGGAGTCCTCAATTTGTTATACCACTGTGATATCAATTTATGGGGTGTGGGATCTAGAGTGACAATGTGCTCGAACCAAGTTATGGGGTGTAACAGGGTGTGAAGATGGGCGTTTTGAGACATGTAGGCCCGAAGAAAATTAAGCCCAACAAAGCTGGAGCCTGGTGTTTTTAAGAGATCGCCCATTTCCTTTATAGAGAGTAGCTGGCCATTGCTATAAAGATCTAACAATCTTAATGTAGACCGACTAATCTCAGTAGGAAGGCTGCTTCTTAAGGCCTGGGGGGCTAAGTGAAAAACATCAAGGGTAACCTTCATGATCGGGGTGAAGTTTGGATGGATAGGCACTTGGGACATGCAACCTAGTAGGGCCGCTCTGAAAGGAAGTCCAAGCAAGGATTCTTCCATCGGGACCCAGGATTTCTGTTTGGGGGTAACCAGTCTACTACTCTGGTGAGTAGGACAGCTTGACCGTATAATTCGGGGTCTGGCAAAGATCTCTCTCTCTCGGGTAAGACAGCAATTTATAGGACAGTCTAGACTTTTTCTTGTTCCATATGAAGGATCGGAACATGGATCTGAGTTTTGAATAGTATGTGGAGGGAACGGGGATTGGTAGGGTCTGCTGAAGGTAAGTGAGTTTAGGAAGGATGCGAGAGAGTAGGATATTTTTCCTCCCGAACCACGAAAGTGTAGGGACATCCAGGGAAATTAAGTCCTCTGTCAATTTATTCTGGAGAGGGATATAGTTCAAGTTGAACAGTTGGTTTGGGTCTGTACTTATGTTCACCCCTAGGTAGGTTAGGAAAGGGGAAGACCAGTTAAAAGCTGAACAAGCCTCAAGGTGAGTCCTCACCGAGTTTTTAAGGCCAGTGGAAATTATCAATGATTTGTTGTGATTCCCCTTGGAATTGGAGAGTGATCCATACGTTTCCAGGTGGCCGTAGATCTTAGGAGGAGCTGTTTCGGGGTTACTCACTATTAAAAGTAGGTCATCCGCGAATGCAGCAATTTTGTGCTGCTGGTCCCCTAAAAATATTCCCTGGATGTCCCCATCTCTCCGAATGGTCTGTAGAAGAGGTTCCAGGGCAAGGACAAACAGGAGGGGGGATAGGGTGCAGCCCTGACGGGTACCATTGCATATTCTAAAAGGGTCAGACATGGTATCATTAACCCTGACTGAAGCTGAGGCATGAAAATACATGGCTTCTATGGCATGAATAAAAGGGGGGGAGTTGCGAGAACGCAACGCTGAATACATAAAGGACCAGTTGTCTCTGTCAAAGGCCTTCCCCGCATCCGTGCTAAGAAGGACTAGGGGAAGGCCCTTTCTCTTGACATAGTGAATAATATTAAGTATACGGGCTGTATTATTTTTCCCCTCTCTGTGTTTCACAAAACCCACTTGATCCCTGTGGATTAGTGAGGGAAGTAGCTTCGCCAATCTGTTTGCCAGCATCTTGGCTAAAAGTTTCAAATCTATGTTGAGGAGGGAAATGGGCCTATAGTTGGAGCATAAAGAGTGGTCCTTACCCTCCTTGGGAATTAATGTAATGTGGGCTCTGGTCATATCGGTAGATAGTGGCACACCTCGTAGAGAGTTATTGTATACTGGTAAGAGGTCTGGGATCAGTTCTTCATGAAAAGATAAATAGTACGGTGTAGGGAGTCCATCCGGGGTCGGGCATTTCCCTCTGGGGGAATTTTTAATAGCTTCCAAGAGTTCCTCAGAGGAGAAAGGAGAAGCCAAATGGATTCTGTCCTGTTCTGAGATCGAGGGAAGGGTCAAACCCTCCAAGTATAAATTAGAAGGCGTCGTAGAGTCTGTGTTACCCGAGAGAGCGTGTGCAGGGTTGAGGTTATAAAGGGATTCATAATAATCCCTAAATAAAGAGGCTATTTTATTTTATTCAAAAGTTAGTTCACCTTCTGGGGTTTTCAATTTATGTACATAATTATGTAATTTCCGACGTTTGAGCCTGGACATCACGTAGCAGGAGGCTTTATTTCCGTGCGCAAATATTTTGTATTGGGAGTGCAGGTAAAGCTTGGCAGATGCCGCATTTAAAAGGTTTTTGAGGGAGGCCCTACATGAGGATAATTCCTGTAAGTGAGATTCTAACAGAGACCTTTTGTGAGCCCTTTCCAGGGAACTAATTTTTTCATGCAGGGAATCTATCTGTTTTTGTCTTTCATTTTTAAGGTGAGCCCCCATACTAATACAGTGGACCCTAATAAACGCTTTATGTGCGTCCCAAATTGTCTGTGGGGAAACCTCAGGGGTACAGTTTGTAGTAAAGTATTCTTCTAAAAGGCGTTTCAATTTTGATCTATTGGTCGGAGAGCTAATGAGCTGTTCATTAAATCGCCAATGGCTAGTGGGTCTATGGGTAAGGGGGGGGGGGCTTCATATGAAGATATATAGGAGCATGGTCTGATAGGGTGATGGATCCAATATCCGCCTTAGAACACAACTGAAGATGTTCCTTTGAAACAAATAGATAATCCAGCCGTTGATATGACTTATGTAATGGTGAGTAAAAGGTATAGTCTCTAGAATCTGGGTGTATAGTATGTCAGACATCAATCAAATGAGCCTTGGCCAGAGTACGCAGCAGAGAGCGAATGCCTTTCTGGGATTGGGCAGATTTGCGGGAAGAAGAATCGATAAGGGGGTTAAGGACGAGATTTAAATCTCCTCCCATCACCGTAACACCATCCCTAAAAGATTCCAATTTTTGCAAAAATGATTTAAGCCAGGGTATCTGGCGACTATTCGGGGCATAAACATTCACAAAAGTATAAAGGTGTTGGCCTATATTCCCTTTGACCATTATAAAATGACCGTCAGGGTCACATAGTTGATCATCTAATATAAAGGGGACCTTGCCCTGAAAACCGATGCTTACTCCTCTAGAGTTAGACGTAGGAGAGCCACAATGATACCAATTAGGGTAAAATGAAAAGGATAGGTTGGGGAAGTGATGGACATCTTAGTGTGTTTCCTGCAGGAAAACTATGTTCGCTTTATCTCTCCTCAATATCCCAAAAATCTGGCTCCGCTTGGATGGCGAATTGCAACCCTTTACGTTATAAGAGGCAATTTTAAGAGCCATCATGGGGGTAAAGAGGAGAGTCAAAGTGCTAGAACATACAAGCCTGACAGCCAGCCACAATATAGAATTGTTTAGGGTACTTAACGTCTGGACGAATTAGTAGATGGAAAGGTCGAAGCCTAGGTGATGGGATGGCCCGTCTCGGATGGACATTGCTCCACATAATGAGAGACCTGTATAAAAAATAATAAAACATATCAAGAATGAACAGAAGAAAAACTAGAACAAAATTAACATAAAGGTCCTGTGGGACCTGAAGAGAGGGGGGAAGTGGCATTTGCCAAATTTGGACCCGGCTCTCTTAACCACCTCCGGACCGCCTAACGCAGATTCGCGTTCCGGAGGTGGCAGCGCTGCGCACAATCACGCATCTACGCGTCATCTCGCGAGACGCGAGATTTCCTGTGAACGCGCGCACACAGGCGCGTGCGCTCACAGGAACGGAAGGTAAGATGTGTTTTTTTTAACCCTTAACAAGTATATTAGACGCTGTTTTGATAACAGCGTCTAATATACCTGCTACCTGGTCCTCTGGTGGTCCCCTTTGTTTGGATCGACCACCAGAGGACACAGGTAGCTCAGTAATATGTTGCACCAAGCACCACTACACTACACCCCCCCCCCGTCACTTATTAACCCTTTATTCACCCTTGATCACCCCTGATCACCCCATATAGACTCCCTGATCACCCCCCTGTCATTGATCACCCCCCTGTCATTGATAACCCCCTGTAAGGCTGCATTCAGAGGTCCGTATGAATTTTAAGGATTCACTGATAGATGGATCGGATCCGCAAAACACATACGGACGTCTGAATGAAGCCTTACAGGGGAGTGATCAATGACGGAGGTGATCACCCCATATAGACTCCCTGATCACCCCCCTGTCATTGATAACCCCCTGTAAGGCTCCATTCAGAGGTCCGTATGAATTTTACGGATCCACTGATAGATGGATCGGATCCGCAAAACAGATACGGACGTCTGAATGCAGCCTTACAGGGGAGTGATCAATGACGGAGGTGATCACCCCATATAGACTCCCTGATCACCCCCCTGTCATTGATAACCCCCTGTAAAGCTCCATTCAGATGTCCGCATGATTTTTACGGATCCACTGATAGATGGATCGGATCCGCAAAACGCATACGGACGTCTGAATGGAGCCTTACAGGGGCGTGATCAATGACTGTGGTGATCACCCCATATAGACTCCCTGATCACCCCCCTGTCATTGATTACACCCCTGTCATTGATCAACCCCCTGTAAAGCTCCATTCAGATGTCCGCATGATTTTTACGGATCCACTGATAGATGGATCGGATCCGCAAAACGCATACAGACGTCTGAACGGAGCCTTACAGGGGCGTGATCAATGACTGTGGTGATCACCCCATATAGACTCCCTGATCACCCCCCTGTCATTGATTACCCCCCGTCATTGATCACACCCCTGTAAAGCTCCATTCAGATGTCCGCATGATTTTTACGGATCCACTGATAGATGGATCGGATCCGCAAAACGCATACGGACGTCTGAATGGAGCCTTACAGGGGCGTGATCAATGACTGTGGTGATCACCCCATATAGACTCCCTGATCACCCCCCTGTCATTGATTACCCCCCTGTCATTGATCAACCCCCTGTAAAGCTCCATTCAGATGTCCGCATGATTTTTACGGATCCACTGATAGATGGATCGGATCCGCAAAACGCATACGGACGTCTGAATGGAGCCTTACAGGGGCGTGATCAATGACTGTGGTGATCACCCCATATAGACTCCCTCATCACCCCCCTGTCATTGATCAACCCCCTGTAAAGCTCCATTCAGATGTCCGCATGATTTTTACGGATCCACTGATAGATGGATCGGATCCGCAAAACACATACAGGCGTCTCCCTGGAGCCTTCCAGGGGGGGTGATCACCCCATATAGACTCCCTGATCACCCCCCTGTCATTGATCACCCACCTGTCAGGCTGCATTCAGATGTCCGTATGATTTTTACGGATCCACGGATACATGGATCGGATCCGCAAAACACATACGGACATCTGAATGGAGCCTTACAGGGGGGTGATCAATGACTGTGGTGATCACCCCATATAGACTCCCTCATCACCCCCCTGTCATTGATTACCCCCTTGTCATTGATCAACCCCCTGTAAAGCTCCATTCAGATGTCCGCATGATTTTTACGGATCCACTGATAGATGGATCGGATCCGCAAAACGCATACGGACGTCTGAATGGAGCCTTACAGGGGCGTGATCAATGACTGTGGTGATCACCCCATATAGACTCCCTCATCACCCCCCTGTCATTGATCAACCCCCTGTAAAGCTCCATTCAGATGTCCGCATGATTTTTACGGATCCACTGATAGATGGATCGGATCCGCAAAACACATACAGGCGTCTCCCTGGAGCCTTCCAGGGGGGGTGATCACCCCATATAGACTCCCTGATCACCCCCCTGTCATTGATCACCCCCCTGTCAGGCTGCATTCAGATGTCCGTATGATTTTTACGGATCCACGGATACATGGATCGGATCCGCAAAACACATACGGACATCTGAATGGAGCCTTACAGGGGGGTGATCAATGACAGGGGGGTGATCACCCCTAATAGACTCTCTGATCACCCCCCTGTCATTGATCACTCCCCTGTCATTGATCACCCCCCTGTCATTGATCACCCCGCTGTAAGGCTCCATTCAGACATTTTTTTGGCCCAAGTTAGCGGAATTATTTTTTTTTTTTCTTACAAAGTCTCATATTCATTGAATACCTTGGGGTGTCTTCTTTCCAAAATGGGGTCACATGTGGGGTATTTATACTGCCCTGGCATTCTAGGGGCCCCAAAGCGTGAGAAGAAGTCTGGTATCCAAATGTCTAAAAATGTCCTCCTAAAAGGAATTTGGGCACCTTTGCGTATCTAGGCTGCAAAAAAGTGTCACACATCTGGTATCGCCGTACTCAGGAGAAGTTGGGGAATGTGTTTTGGGGTGTCATTTTACATATACCCATGTTGGGTGAGAGAAATATCTTGGTCAAATGCCAACTTTGTATAAAAAAAATGGTAAAAGTTGTCTTTTGCCAAGATATTTCTCTCACCCAGCATGGGTATATGTAAAATGACACCCCAAAACACATTCCCCAACTTCTCCTGAATACGGAGATACCAGATGTGTGACACTTTTTTGCAGCCTAGGTGGGCAAAGGGGCCCATATTCCAAAGAGCACCTTTCGGATTTCACTGGCCATTTTTTACAGAATTTGATTTCAAACTCCTTACCACACATTTGGGCCCCTAGAATGCCAGGGCAGTATAACTACCCCACAAGTGACACCATTTTGGAAAGAAGACACCCCAAGGTATTCCGTGAGGGGCATGGCGAGTTCCTAGAATTTTTTATTTTTTGTCACAAGTTAGTGGAATATGAGACTTTGTAAGAAAAAAATAAAATAAAAAAAAATCATCATTTTCCGCTAACTTGTGACAAAAATTAAAAAGTTCTATGAACTCACTATGCCCATCAGCGAATACCTTAGGGTGTCTACTTTCCGAAATGGGGTCATTTGTGGGGTGTTTGTTCTGTCTGGGCATTGTAGAACCTCAGGAAACATGACAGGTGCTCAGAAAGTCAGAGCTGCTTCAAAAAGCGGAAATTCACATTTTTGTACCATAGTTTGTAAACGCTATAACTTTTACCCAAACCATTTTCTTTTTACCCAAACATTTTTTTTTATCAAAGACATGTAGAACAATAAATTTAGAGCTAAATTTATATATGGATCTGGTTTTTTTTGCAAAATTTTACAACTGAAAGTGAAAAATGTCATTTTTTTGCAAAAAAATCGTTAAATTTCGATTAATAACAAAAAAAGTAAAAATGTCAGCAGCAAAGAAATACCACCAAATGAAAGCTCTATTAGTGAGAAGAAAAGGAGGTAAAATTCATTTGGGTGGTAAGTTGCATGACCGAGCAATAAACGGTGAAAGTAGTGTAGGTCAGAAGTGTAAAAAGTGGCCTGGTCTTTCAGGGTGTTTAAGCACTGGGGGCTGAGGTGGTTAAGGTTGATTTCAGAGCAGTCGCTCCGTTGAGACTATAGCGTCTATAGGCTAGAAGAGAATCGGCGTGTTGAGCCTTAGATTCCCTTAGCAGAACTCTTGGTCTAGTGGTACGTACAGGAGAGAAGGGGAGCATATAGACGAGTGGTGGGGATATAGGCGATGATATGGGGGAGGAAGGGAAGGGAGTGGAATACAGTAATAAGGGTGATTAGGAGATTAGAGGATGTCCTGATTTAAAGTAAAACTTCAGATTATATGATTCAGGGGTAAGAATCATTGGAATTAGGAGTAACAACCCCATGGGCCAAATGTTACATGCGGAGTAGGGTAAAGCCATGGGCCGTTGAATACATAAGTTAGCCCGAAGGCGCTGAGAACAAAGTATGGCCTTATGGTGCCAGCTAGACAGTGAGTCTTCGCAGATAAAAAGGAGCACTGAAGCAATGTGTAGTCAGGACCACCGTCAGGGGTTGCTGAGTAGATAAGTTAGCCCTAAGGCACTGAGAACATACTATGGCATTATGAAGCCGGCTACACACTGATTCGTCGCAGATAGAAAAGAGCACTGAAGCAATGTGTAGTCTGAGACACCACCAGGGGTTACTGAATCTATAAGTTAGCCTGAAGGCGCTGAGATTACTATGGCATTATGGAACCGGCCATACAATGAGTCATCGCAGATAGAAAAGAGCACTGAAGCAATGTGTGGTCGGGAACACCACCAGGAGTTGCTGAATACATAAGTTAGCCTTAAGGCGCTGAATACATAATACGGCAATATGGTGCCTGCAACACATCGAGTCATCGCATATAAAAAGAGCACTGGAGCAATGTGTAATCAGGAAGTTGCCGAGTACATATTACACTGTTCAGCGTCTACGGGTTCACCGCTTAGTGGTGATTAGTAAATGTTGGGTAAATATCAAAATTGGGCGATTTGGAGAAGGCCGCAAGGTTATTCCCTATCAGAAAAGTAAGTGAATATAATAAGCTGTATGATATAACGTCAGCAGATAGCTTACATTGTAAAGGACATGAAAATTAGAAAAAATTAGCGTAACATATCTTTGAGGCATTTAGAGTAAGGCATAGCTATATAGTATCAGAGATATCGCAGGACCTGTAATGAAGAGCGGATACGATGTGAAGTGTCGCCTGTTTGTTCGGTCAATAACATCGAAAGCTCAGCATATCCTGGTGACACGATGCATATCGCAGGGTCATGAAAAGCCAGTCACAACATGCGACCACATACATAGAAAGAAATCGGAACTTATGACATTATCGGGTATATCGCATCGCATCAACCAGGAAACGCCGAGTGTCCAAGATGGCCGAACGGCTCTAAGAACTCGACAAGGTATAGCAACTACAGGTTGGTAAAAAACAGAATATGTCATATAACACGCACTTCACTGGTGCAGTTATTTTTGGTAAAAGCATTTAGTGTCCTATTGTGTCACGGAACCATGAACCAGACGTACAACAAGGGATAAGTGAAAATAAGAAGGCTTTATTGAAAATAAAGCTGTAAAGCAAAAGTCCAAACGGATGGCGAAACCGAAGCAGAGTCTTTGCGAAGCCAGAGGTCAGGAACCAGAAGGGTAGTCAGACGAAGCCAGGATCAGGAACCAGCAGGGTAGTCAGACGAAGCCAGGATCAGGAACCAGCAGGGTAGTCGGACGAAACCAGGATCAGGAACCAGCAGGGTAGTCGGACGAAACCAGGATCAGGAACCAGAAGCAGCAGCAGTCTAGAAGCATGTGAACACAGGAGGACCAAGCAAGGAACTGAAGCCACAGACCTCCTATATATATGAGCTAGGCATCCAGCTCCTCCCAGTGGGAAGGAGGAGCCGCAGGGTGGGAGGCTACAAGAAACCCAGAAACCAAGATGGCCGCCAGCACATGTCAAACGAAGGAGAACAGCAAGAAGGTAAGACCATGACAGTACCTCCCCCTCAAGGGCCCCTCCTCCGCGGAGTAAAGAACGGTTTCTGAGGGAAGCGTGCGTGGAAGGCTCGGAGCAAGGCAGGAGCATGGACATCTGCGGAGGGAACCCAGGAACGCTCCTCTGGACCATAACCACGCCAATGGACCAAAAACTGCACCCGACCGCGGACCAGGCGTGAGTCCAGGATATTGCTGCTCACCTCATACTCCTCACGATTACCCACTTGGACCGGACGAGGCCGAGGAACCGAGGAAGTGAAATGATTACACACCAGTGGCTTCAACAGGGAGACATGAAACACGTTGGAGATCCGCATGCCAGGAGGAAGCGCAAGGGCATAGGCTACCGGGTTTACCCTGCGAAGCACTCGGAAGGGACCAACAAAGCGAGGCGCCAGCTTGGGAGTGGGCACTCGAAGGTTGAGGTTGCGGGTGGACAACCATACACAGTCTCCGACCTGGTAGGAAGGAGCAGGCGCTCGTCTGCGATCAGCCTGGAGTCTCTGGCGCTGCGCAGAGACCTCAAGGGACTTCTGGATCAGTACCCAAGAAGCACGTAGGACGGAAAGGTGATCCTCCACAGCCGGAATATCCTGGGGAGAGAATACCTCCGGTAACACGGCAGGTTGGAACCCATAATTGGCCATGAAGGGAGACGTCCCAGAGGAAGAGTTCACCGCCGTGTTCCTGGCAAACTCAGCCCAAGGCAGGAGGTCAACCCAATTGTCTTGGCGATCGGAGACATAGCAACGAAGGAATTGCTCCAAGGCCTGATTGGATCGTTCTGCGGCCCCATTGGACTGAGGGTGGTAGGCCGAGGAGAAGGAGAGATGAATCCCCAACTGGGAGCAAAAGGCGCGCCAGAACCTGGACACAAACTGACTCCCCCGATCCGACACAATCTCCTTGGGCAAACCGTGCAACCGGAAGACCTCCCTGGCAAAAATCGTGGCCAACTCTTGTGCAGAGGGTAACTTCTTGAGAGGAACACAGTGGCACATTTTGGAAAACCGATCCACAATCATGAGAATGACCGTATGGCCTCGGGATGCAGGGAGGTCCACAATGAAATCCATCCCCAGGTGTGACCATGGGCGCTCCCCAGTGGCTATGGGTTGCAGAAGGCCCAACGGAAGGTGCCGAGGGGACTTACTCTGGGCACAAACGGAGCATGCCGCTACATATGCGGCGATGTCGGAACGTAGGGAAGGCCACCAGAACAGACGTGAAACAGCCCAGGACAGCTGATTCTTTCCAGGATGCCCCGCGGTCTTGGAGTTATGGTAGGTTCGCAACAACCGAGTGCGCAACTCCTCAGGCACAAAACATCTGCCGTTGGGTCTCCCAGAGGGAGCACCAGATTGAGCCGCCAAAATCTGCTCACCCAGGGGAGAGGTCAGGCTGGTGCGAATGGCGGCCAAGATCTGATTCGGAGGTATGACCGAAGTCGGAATCGACTCCTCCCTGGACAGCTCGGAGTACTGCCGTGATAAGGCATCCGCCCTGATGTTCTTGGAACCGGGTAGGTAGGAGACCACGTAATTAAAACGTGACAAGAACAGAGCCCATCTGGCCTGACGTGGTGTCAATCTCTTGGCCTCAGAAAGGTAGGTCAGATTCTTGTGGTCCGTCAGGATGAGGACCGGAACCACCGAACCCTCGAGCAAGTGCCTCCATTCTTTAAGGGCCTGCACGATGGCCAATAACTCCCTGTCACCAATCTGATAGTTGCACTCCGCGGAAGACAGTTTCCGGGAGTAAAACCCACAAGGAAGCAGAGGACCCTCTGGTGTTCTACGCTGAGACAGAAGGGCGCCTACTCCCGTCTCAGACGCGTCCACCTCGAGGACAAAGGGCAACCCAGGGTTGGGATGCGACAGAATCGGAGCCGACACAAAGGCGGACTTTAGAGCCTCAAAAGCTCGGATGGCCTCGAGCGGCCAGACCTGGGAATTACTGCCCTTCCTGGTCAGATCCGTGAGAGGCTTGGCTAGCATGGAAAAGTCCCTGATGAACTTCCGATAATAATTGGCGAAGCCCAAAAAGCGCTGCAGGGAACGAAGACCACTGGGCTGGGGCCACTGTAAGACAGCCGAAACCTTCTCAGGATCCATGGAGAACCCCTCAGCGGAAATGATGTAACCTAAGAAGGTTACCTGGGATCGGTGAAATTCGCATTTCTCAAGCTTACCAAACAGCTTGTTCTCTCGTAACCGTTGCAACACTCGTCTGACATCCAGAATGTGGGCCTCCATGGATTCAGAATATACCAAGATGTCATCCAAATAGACCACCACACACTGCTGCAACAGGTCACGGAAAACATCGTTGATGAATTCCTGAAAGACTGCGGGCGCATTGCACAACCCAAAGGGCATAACCAAGGATTCATAATGACCGGTCCTGGTGTTAAACGCGGTCTTCCACTCATCGCCCGCCTTGATCCTTACCAGGTTATATGCCGCCCTCAGGTCGAGTTTGGTAAAGACCGTGGCCCCTTTAAGGCGATCGAACAGCTCGGAAATCAAGGGTATCGGGTAAGCGTTCTTGATCGTGATGCGATTGAGACCCCTGTAATCGATGCAAGGCCTCAACTCACCGCCCTTCTTTTTCACAAAGAAAAATCCAGCCCCTGCCGGGGACGAGGATTTGCGAATGTGTCCGCGTGAAAGCGCCTCCCTCACGTACTCCTCCATGGCCTCATTCTCCGCTACCGACAGTGGATAGACTTTGCCACGAGGAGGAACGGCACCAGATTGTAACTCTATGGCACAATCGTATGGGCGGTGCGGAGGTAGGGCAACCGCGCGCACCTTATCGAATACATCCCGGTACTCCTCGTATTCAGGAGGCAACAGAGAGTCCGAGGAAGTACACAGCAACTTGACAGACCCATGGATGCAACTAGCCCCACACTGCGGTGACCACGAGAGGATCTCGGCCGATCTCCAATCGAAAGTCGGATTATGCTTCCGGAGCCAGGGGTACCCCAAGACCACCGAGTAGTGTGGAGACGAAATAACCTGGAGGCAGACCGACTCTCTGTGAACGGCACCAATGGCTATCCCCACTGGAAGGGTCTCATGAGTCACGTGTGGCGGCAGAAGGGGTCTGCCATCTATCGCCTCAAGAGCCAGTGGGGAACCTCGAGCCTCATTCAGTGGGGAACCATGGCCTCATTCTCCGCTACCGACAGTGGATAGACTTTGCCACGAGGAGGAACGGCACCAGATTGTAACTCTATGGCACAATCGTATGGGCGGTGCGGAGGTAGGGCAACCGCGCGCACCTTATCGAATACATCCCGGTACTCCTCATATTCAGGAGGCAACAGAGAGTCCGAGGAAGTACACAGCAACTTGACAGACCCATGGATGCAACTAGCCCCACACTGCGGTGACCACGAGAGGATCTCGGCCGATCTCCAATCGAAAGTCGGATTATGCTTCCGGAGCCAGGGGTACCCCAAGACCACCGAGTAGTGTGGAGACGAAATAACCTGGAGGCAGACCGACTCTCTGTGAACGGCACCAATGGCTATCCCCACTGGAAGGGTCTCATGAGTCACGTGTGGCGGCAGAAGGGGTCTGCCGTCTATCGCCTCAAGAGCCAGTGGGGAACCTCGAGCCTGCAGAGGAATGGAATTGGCGGCAGCGAACACATTATCAATGAACAAACCACCAGCACCAGAGTCCACCAACGCCTGGGTCGTCACCGAGCCCCCGACCCAGGAGAGGACAACAGTGATCAGTGGTTTGTCAACACGGGAAACCGGGGACGAGGAGACTCCACCCAAGATCTGCCCCCGACAGGATCTCAGGTGCGAGCGTTTCCCGGACGGTTCGGACATGCCAACCGAAAATGCCCCCCGAGACCACAGTACATGCATCGGCCCTCGCGTCTCCGGAGTACCCTCTCCCCCTCGGACAGGCGAGCAAACCCCAGCTGCATGGGTTCACCCCCAGACAAGTCATCCCCAGGAGGCGTGGGAGGAGAGGGAGGCACGGGTGGGACAGCAAACGTAAGCGCCAATCTGTTAGAAAACCTCCGCAGGCTCTCCTTAAAGGAAGGTCTCTCCCTGAGTCTGGTGTCAATCAAAATCAGGAAAGAAATAAGAGACTCGAGCTCCACTGGTAGGTCCTTAGCTGCAACCTCATCCTTCAAGGCATCCGAGAGACCATGAGAGAAAGCAGCGACCAGAGCCTCATTATTCCAGCCCACCTCTGCTGCCAGGGTACGAAACTCAATGGCGTATTCAGCTACGGATCGTGAACCCTGTCTGATGGACATAAGGAGCTTCGCAGCAGAGGCAGCACGAGCCGGCACATCGAATACCTTCCGAAGAGAAGCAACAAAACCGGAAAACTCGGCAACCACCGGATTGTTGTTCTCCCATAAAGGGCTGGCCCAGGCCAAGGCCTTGTCCGAGAGCAGCGAGATCAAGAAGCCCACCTTTGATCTCTCAGTGGGAAAGGCATGTGGCAGCAACTCGAAATAAATGCCCACCTGGTTAAGGAAACCTCGGCACTGAGTTGGCTCTCCCCCAAAGCGCTGTGGAAGAGGGGCAGAACCGGTCATACCCCGAAACACGGCAGGTGCAACAACAGGTGTCGGGGTAGACTCTGGCGCAACAACCGGAGCGGCAGTAGGAGCGGGCCCAGGAGCGACAACCGACCCATCGGCAACGGGAGCGAAATGAGCCGTGCGTTCAAGCAGGGTTTGCAACGCCACAGCGAACCGACCCAACAGGTGATCCTGCTGATCAAGTCTGGCAACCAGCGTGGGTAGCGAGGATGGCCCTGTACCGTCAGAATTCATGGCTTGGTCCTAATGTCACGGAACCATGAACCAGACGTACAACAAGGGATAAGTGAAAATAAGAAGGCTTTATTGAAAATAAAGCTGTAAAGCAAAAGTCCAAACGGATGGCGAAACCGAAGCAGAGTCTTTGCGAAGCCAGAGGTCAGGAACCAGAAGGGTAGTCAGACGAAGCCAGGATCAGGAACCAGCAGGGTAGTCAGACGAAGCCAGGATCAGGAACCAGCAGGGTAGTCGGACGAAACCAGGATCAGGAACCAGCAGGGTAGTCGGACGAAACCAGGATCAGGAACCAGAAGCAGCAGCAGTCTAGAAGCATGTGAACACAGGAGGACCAAGCAAGGAACTGAAGCCACAGACCTCCTATATATATGAGCTAGGCATCCAGCTCCTCCCAGTGGGAAGGAGGAGCCGCAGGGTGGGAGGCTACAAGAAACCCAGAAACCAAGATGGCCGCCAGCACATGTCAAACGAAGGAGAACAGCAAGAAGGTAAGACCATGACATATTGTAGTACAGAAAGAAAAATATATAAGCACTTCACTGGTGTAGTTACTTTTGGCAAAAGCTTTTTGTTGCCTGTTTAAGTACAGAAAGAAAAAAATATATGCACTTTACTGGTGCACTTATTTGTTGTAAAAGCGCTTAGTGGCCTATTTCAGTATAAAAAGAAAAATCTATTCTCAGTTCACTTATGCAGTTATATGTGTTGAAAGCATTTAGTGACCTTTTTCAGTTCAAAAATAAAAATATATTCTCAGTTTACTTCTGCAGTTACATGTGTCGAAGGCTTTTAGTGGCCTATTTCAGTACAGAAATAAAAAAATATGTGCACTTCACTGGTGCAGTTATTTGTGGTAAAAGCGTTTAGTTGCCTATTTCAGTACAGAAAGAAAAATATATACGTATTTTACTGGTGCCGTTATTTGTGGTTAAAGCGTTTAGTGGCCTATTTCAGTACAAAAAGAAAAATCTATTCTCAGTTCACTTATGCAGTTATATGTGTTGAAAGCATTTAGTGGCCTATTTCAGCACAAAATGAAAAATATATTCTCAGTTCACTTATGCAGTTATATGTGTTGAAAGCGTTTATTGGCCCATTTCAGTACAGAAAGACAAATATATATGCATTTCACTTCTGCAGTTTAATGTGTTAAATAGGTTTAGTGGCCTATTTAAGTACAGAAAGAAAATATATTCTCAGTTCACTTCTGCAGTTTCATGTGTTGAAAGCTTTTAGTGGCCTATTTCAGTACAGAAAAAAAAATATAAATATAAACTTAACTGGTGCAGTTATTTGTGGCAAAAGCGTTTAGTGGCCTATTGCAGTACAGAAAGACAAAAATATATGCGTTTCAATGGTAAATTATTTCTGGTAAAAAAGTTTAGTAGCCTATTTCAGTACAGATTTAAAAATATATATGCACTTCACTGGTACAGTTATTTCTGGTAAAAGCGTTTAGCGGCCTATTTCAGTGCAAAAAGAAAAAAATATTCTCAGTTCACTTCTGCAGTTTTATGTGTTAAAAGCGTTTAGTGGCCAATTTCAGTATATAAAGAAAAATATATATGCACTTCACTGGTGCAGTTATATCTGGCAAAAGTGTTTAGTGGCCTATTTCAGTACAGAAAGAAAAATATATAAGCACTTCACTGGTGCAGTTACTTTTGGCAAAAGCGTTTTGTTGCCTGTTTAAGTACAGAAAGAAAAATATATATGCACTTCACTGGTGCAGTTATTTGTGTTAAAAGTGCTTAGTGGCCTATTTCAGTATAAAAAGAAAAATCTATTCTCAGTTCACTTATGCAGTTATATGTGTTGAAAGCATTTAGTGGCCTATTTCAGTATAAAAAGAAAAATCTTTCCTCAGTTCACTGGTGCAGTTTTAAGTGTTTAGTGGCCTATTTCAGTACAGAAAGAAAAATATATACGCACTTCACTGATGCAGTCATTTGTGGAAAAAGAACTTAGTGGCCTATTTCAGTACAAAAAGAAAAATATGTTCTCAGTTCACTTCTGCAGTTATATGTGGTAAAAGCCTTTAGTGGCCTATTTCAGTAAAGAAAGAAAAATATATATGCACTTCACTGGTGCAGTTTTTTTCTGGTAAAAGCATTTAGTGGCCTATTTCAGTACAAAAATAAAAATATATACGTATTTCACTAGTGCCATTATTTGTGGCAAAAGCGTTTTAGTGGCATATTTTAGTACAGAATGAAAAATATATACACAGTTTACTGGTGAAGTTATTTGTGGTTAAAATCATTTAGTGTCCTATTTCAGTAAAAAAAGAAAAATATATACTCAGTTCACTTCTGCAGTTATATGTGTTGAAAGTGTTTACTAGCCTATTTCAGTACAGAAAGAAAAATATTTACGCATTTCACTGGTGCTGTTATTTTTAGTAAAAGCGTTTAGTGTCCTATTGTAGTACAGAAAGAAAAATATATAAGCACTTCACTGGTGCAGTTACTTTTGGCAAAAGCGTTTTGTTGCCTGTTTAAGTACATAAAGAAAAATATATATGCACTTCACTGGTGCAGTTATTTGTGGTAAAAGCGCTTAGTGGCCTATTTCAGTCTAAAAAGAAAAATCTATTCTCATTTCACTTATGCAGTTATATGTGTTGAAAGCATTTAGTGGCCTATTTCAGTACAGAAAGAAAAATATATACGCACTTCACTGGTGCAGGTATTTGTAGTAAAAACGTTTAGCGGCCTGTTTCAGTACAAAAAGAAAAATATATTCTCAGTTCACTTCTGCAGTTACATGTGTTGAAGGCTTTTAGTGGCCTATTTCAGTACAGAAAGAAAAAAAATATGGGCTCTTCACTGGTGCAGTTATTTGTGGTAAAAGCGTTTAGTTGCCTATTTCAGTACAGAAAGAAAAATATATATGTATTTTACTGGTGCCATTATTTGCGGCAAAAGCGTTTTAGTGGCCTATTTTAGTACAGAAAGAAAAATGTATATGCCGTTCACTGGTGAAGTTATTTGTGGTTAAAACAATTTAGTGGCCTATTTCAGTTTAAAAAAAAAAATCTATTCTTAGTTCACTTATGAAGTTATATGTATTGAAAGCATTTAGAGGCCTATTTCAGTACAAAAAGAAAAATATATTCTCAGTTCACTGGTGCAGTTATTTGTGGCAAAAGCAATTAGTGGCCTATTTCAGTACAGAAAGAAAAATATACACACAGTTCACTGGTGCAGTCATTTGTGGTAAAATAACTTAGTGTCCTATTTCAGTACAAAAAGAGAAATATATTCTCAGTTCACTTCTGCAGTTATATGTGGAAAAAGCCTTTAGTGGCCTATTTTAGTAAAGAAAGAAAAATATATACGCACTTCACTGGTGCAGTTTTTTTGGGTAAAAGCATTTAGTGGCCTATTTCAGTACAAAAAGAAAAATATATTATCAGTTCAATTCTGCAGTTATATGTGTTGAAAGTGTTTAGTGGCCTATTTCAGTACAGAAAAAAAGATACAATGCCTTGCAAAAATATTTTCGGTCCCCTTGACTTTTTTTGTGTTTTGTTACATTACAGCCTTAAGTTCAATGTTTTGTTAATCAGAATTTTATGTGATGGATCAGAACACAATAGTCTAAGTTGGTGAAGGGAAATGAGAAAAATATATAAATAAAACTATAGTTTAGAAGTAGAAAACAGAAAATTGTCATGTGCGTAGGAAGCCCATACAAAGCTCTGATGCAACCAATTGCCTTCAGACGTCACATAATTAGTGAAATGATGTCCACCTGTGTGCAACCTAAGTGTCATATTATCCACTATTACATATACACACCTTTTTTGAAAGGCCCCAAAGGCTGCAACACCTAAGCAAGAAGCATCACTAAACAAACACTGCCATGAAAACCAAGGAACTCTCCAAACAAGTAAGGGACAATGTTGTTGAGAAGTACAAGTAAGGGTTAGGTTATAAAAAAAATATCTAAATCTTTGATGATCCCCAGGAGCGCAATCAAATCTATCATAACCAAATGGAAAGAACATGGCACAACAGCAAACCTGCCAAGAGACGGCCGCCCACCAAAACTCACGGTCTGGGCAAGGAGGTCATTAATCAAAGAGGCAGCACATAGACCTAACGTAACCCTGGAGGAGCTGCAAAGTTCCACAGCAGAGACTGGAATATCTGTACATAGGAAGACAATAAGCCGTACACTCCAAAGAGTTGGGCTTTATGGCAGAGTGGCCAGAAAAAAGCCATTAACTTCAGCAAAAAAACAAAAAGGCACGTTGTGAGTTTGCGAAAAGGCACGTGGGAGACTCCTAAGATGTATAGAGGAAGGTGCCCTGGTCTGATGAGACTAAAATTAAACTTTTCGGCCATCAAAGAAAACGCTATGTCTGGTGCAAACCCAACACATCACATCACCCAAAGAACACCATCCCCATAGTGAGACATGGTTGTGGCAGCATCATGCTGTGGGGATGATTTTTAGCAGCCGGGACTGGGAAACTAGTCAGAGTTGAGGGAAAGATGGATGGTGCTAAATACAGGGATATCCTTGAGCAAAACCTGTACCACTCTGTTTGTGATATGAGCCTAGGATGGAGGTTCACCTTCCAACAGGACAATGACTCCAAACACATTGCTAAAGCAACACTTGAGTGGTTTAAGGGGAAACATGTAAATGTGTTGGAATGGTCTAGTCAAAGCCCAGATCTCAATCCAATAGAAAATCTGTAGTCAGACTTAAAGATTGCTGTTCACAAGCGCAAACCATCCAACTTGAAGGAGCTGGAGCAGTTTAGCAAGGAGGAATGGGCAAAAATCCCAGTGGTAAGATGCGGCAAGCTCATAGAGACTTATCCAAAGCAACTTGGAGCTGTGATTGCCACAAAAGGTGGCTCTACAAAGTATTGACGTTAGTGGGGTGAATAGTTATGCACATTGACAATTTCAGTTATTTTGTCCTTTTTGTTGTTTGCTTCACAATAATAAAAAATAAAATCTTCAAAGTTGTGGGCATGTTCTGTAAATTAAATGATGCAAATTCTCAAATCCTCAAACAATCCATGTTAATTCCAGGATGTGAGGCATCAAAATACGAAAAAAGTCAAGGGGGTGAATACCTTTGCAAGGCACTGAATATACACACTTCACTGGTGCATTTATTTGTGGTAAAAGCCTTTAGTGCCCTATTTTAGTACAAAAATAAATATATATTCTCAGTTCAATTCTGCACTTATATGTGTCAAAAGCGATTAGTGGTCTATTTCAGTACAGAAAGAAAAATATATATGCACTTCCCTGGTGCAGTTAATTGTGGAAAAAGCATTTAGTGGCCTATTGCAGTACAGACAGAAAAATATATTCTCAGTTCACTTCTGCAGTTATGTGTGGAAAGCGTTCAGTGGCCTATTTCAGTACAGAAAGAAAAATATTTACGCACTTCACTTTTTCAATTATTTGTGGTGAAAGCGTTTAGTGGCCTATTCCAGTACAGAAAGAAAAATATATACGCATTTATCTTCTGCAGTCATATGTTGTGAAAGTGTTTAGTTGCCTATTTCAGTACAAAAAGAAAAATATATTTTTAGTTTACTTTTGCAATTATATATGTTGAAAGCGTTTAGTGTCCTAATTCAGTACAGAAAGAAAAATATATACGCATTTCATTGTTGCAGTTATTTGTGATGAAAGCATTTTTTGGCGTATTTGAGTACATAAAGAAAAATATATACGCATTTCACTTCTGCAGTTATATGTGTTGAAAGCGTTTAGTGGCCTATTTCAATACAGAAAGAAAATACATTCTCAATTCAATTCTGCAGTTATATGTGTTGAAAATATTTAGTGGCCTATTTCAGTACAGAAAGAAAAATATATACGCACTTCACTGGTGCAGGTATTTGTAGTAAAAGCGTTTAGTGGCCTATTTCAGGACAAAAATGAAAAATATATTCTCAGTTCACTTCTGCAGTTATTTGCAGAGCAGCCAATCAACAAGTGTTTAACTCGTGTGCTCTTAGAAACTATCATAGCCATGCCTACTAATGATTGGCCAGTGATTGGCCAGTGCAGCATGTGACCCAGCCTCTATGTAAGCTGGAGTCATGTAGCGCTGCACGTCACTCTGCTCTTACTAGTGTTGAGATAGGATGCTGCTGCTGTGAGGGAGAATAGGAAAGAATCTGTTATCAGAAGTGCTTGTTAACTCAGCGATTTACAGCGATTTTGTTTTGTGGGTGCAGTGCAACATTTTTTTACCCTGCCCTGAGTCCAGTGACACAGAAAAATAACTTTTATCCGTCTGTTTGTTAGGTGGACGTTGGCGGCCATTTTGTGCAAGTTCACTGCTCCAGCTGCATTTGTGACACATATTTTTTGCAAGATAATACATTTTGGTTTCTTTGCTGAATTTGTGACAGTCAAATACAAACTTTAAATACTGCAGTTATATTCAGGGTTTAAAAAAAAACACCCATTTTTTTGCAAGACCCTACATCTGGGGCCTTTGCTGCATTTGTCACAGTGAAATACAAGCTTTAAATACTGCAATTATATTCTGGGTTAAAAAAAAAATACAAGCTTTAAATACTGCAATTATATTCTGGGTTGAAAAAAAACAAAAAAACATTTTTTGCAAGACCCTACATCTGGGGCCTTTGCTGCATTTGTCACAGTGAAATACAAGATTTAAATACTGCAATTATATACTTGGTTTAAAAAAAACCCCACAAATTTTGGGCTAGTTAATGCATTTGCGGCCTTTGCGCACTTTTGAAAATCCAATACAAGCTTTAGATACTGCTGTTATAGTCTGGTTTTAAAAAAAACACCCATTTTGGGCAAGACCCTACATCTGGGGCCTTTGCTGCATTTGTCAGTCAAATACAAACAGTCAATACTGCAGTTTCATTGTTGGTTGACAAATTAAAAAAAATTGTGACCGTTAAGTATATGTATAAAATTCACCTGGTACACTGTTATGTGACCTCAATAAAAAATTTTCCTCTTTATGACACCACCACTGCCTTACTCACAGTGAACTTTATTGTTGACTATTGGCGGTCACATTGTTTCCTGACATAAACCACCTGATAGTTTGGTGGGTGAACACAAAGAATGAGGAGAGCGTCAAATAAGGGACGTGGTCCCGGTCGTGGTGCTGCTGGTGGAGCTCCTGTTGCAGAAAAAGGATGTGGTCGATCTGTGCCAGCTACACGCACAAGTGGAACACCTTCCATAGGTGTGAGTAGGCGACAGAACCTTCAGCGTTATTTGGTAGCCCCGAATGCGGCTCTACGAATGGTGAGGCCAGAACAAGTATAGACGATAGTAGAAAGTAGCTGAAAGTGCCTACAGTTCCTTCACATTGTCTCCCACTCAGGCTGCTGAAAGATCAGAGTTGGCATCTGCAGCCCATGTCCATCAGTCCTTTACCTCACCCCTTGCAAATCAGCCAAGCTGTCTGAGCCCCAAGTTATGGAGCAGTCTCTTCTGCTTTTTGATGACTCTACTAGCAGGGTTTCCCAGGGCCATCCACATAGCCCTGCCCCAGAAGTGAAAGAGATTGAGTGCACCGATGCACAACCACTTATGTTTCAGGATGAGTACATGGGAGGACCACCGCAGCACGTCTCGGATGATAACAAAACACAGGTGCCAACTGCTGTGGCTTTCTGCAGTGTGCAGACCGACAAGGAGGGCAGGGGTGAAGACTGGGTGGATGATAATGTGGAGGACAATGAGGTCCTTGACCCCACATGGAATCAAGGTCATGCGAATGACCTGTGTAGTTCGGAGGAAGAGGCGGTGGTCGCACAGAGCCACCAGCACAGCAGAAGAGGGAGCAGGGTGCAAAAGCGGAGCGGCTGTCCCCTAGACAGTACGCCTGCTACTGCCCAACGCAGCAAGGGACCGAGTGCACCAAAGCCAGCTCCAAAGAGTTCCCTGGCAAGGCAGTTCTTCAGACAATGTGCTAACGACAAGACAAGAGTGGTTTGCACGCTGTGCAATCAGAGCCTGAAGCGAGACATAAACGTTCTCAACCTGAGCACAACCTGCCTGACCAGGCATCTAAGTGCAAAGCACGAGCTGCAGTGGAGTAGAAACCTCAAAAACCAAGAAAGGTCTCTGGCTCCTCCTGCTTCCTCTTCTGCTGCAGTCTCGGCCTCTTCATCCACCTCTGGAGTGACAGTGGCACCTGCACCCCGCAAACAGAGGATCTGCCAGCAACGCCACCACTTGGGTCACCAAGCATCTCCACAATGTCCCATGGAAGCGTTCAGCTCTCCATCTCCCAAACACTGGAGCGGAAGAGGAAGTACCCCCCTACCCACCCGTGATTCCTGCCCTTGATTGCCAGCATTTCAAAATTACTGGCTTTTTAAATGCTGTCATTCCGTCATGTGGAGACAGAGAGTTTTAAAAGCCTTATGGCGGTGGCTGTCCCACAGTACGTCATGCCTAGCCGCCACTACTTTTCCAGGAGAGCCATCCCTTTCCTGCACAACCAAGTGGGGGACAAAATCAGGTGTGCACTGCACAACGCCATCTGTGGCAAGGTCCACCTAACTACGGATACATGGACCAGTAAGCACGGTCAGGAATGATATATCTCCCTAACAGCACACTGGGTAAATACAGTGGCGGCTGGGCCTGAGGCATATAGCTGTTTGGCGCATGTCCTTCCACCACCGAGGATTGCAGGGCGCTTCTCTTTGCCTCCTGTTGCTTCCTCCTCCAACTCTGCTTCTTCATTCTCTACCGCCTCCTCATCCGGTCAGTGTAACACCTTCACCACCAACTTCAGCACAGGAATGGGGCAACTACAGTACCCTGAAAGATTATCAAAATTAGGGTTATTCACTTTAGAAAAAAGACAACTGATTAATATTTATAAAAATATCAGGGGTCAGTACAGAGATCTATCCCATCATCTATTTATCCCCAGGACTGTGACGATGGGACATCCTCTGCGTCTGGAGGAAAGAAGTTTGTACACAAACATAGAAAAGGATTCTTTACGGTAAGAGCAGTGAGACTATGGAACTCTATGCTTGAGGAGGTGGTGATGGTGAGTACCATAAAGGAATTCAAGAGGGGCCTGGATGTATTTCTGGAGCGTAATAATATTACAGGCTATAGCTACTAGAGAGGGGTTGTTGATCCAGGGAGTTATTCTGATTGCCTAATTGGAGTCGGGAAGGAATTTTTTATTTCCCTAAGGTGGGGAAAATTGGCTTCTACCTCATAGTTTTTGTTTTTTTTGCCTTCCTCTGGATGAACTTTCAGGATAACAGGCCAAACTGGATGGACAAATGTCTTTTTTCTGCCTTATGTACTATGTTACTATGTTATGTACTATGTTACAGCCGGGGTAAACGACAGCAGGCAGTTTTAAAACTTATCTCTTTGGGGGACAAACCCCACACCGCGCAGGAGCTGTGGACGGGCCTTGAACAACAGACCGAGGAGTGGTTGGTGCCAGTAAGCCTCAAGCCTGGCCTGGTGGCGTGCGATAATGGGTGTTATCTCGTAGCAGCTCTGGGACTAGCTGGTTTGACGCACATCCCGTGCCTGGCGCATGTGATGAATTTGGTGGTTTCAGAGGTTCCTTAAAAATGACCTTGATATGTCAGAGATGTTGCAGAAAGTGCGGGCCGTCTGTGCGCGCTTTCGGCGTTCTTACCCTGCTGCTGCTCGCCTGTCAGCGCTGCAGCGTAACTTCGGCCTTCCCCATCACCGCCTCATATGTGACTTGCCCACAAGGTGGAACTCCACCTTGCACATGCTAGCCAGACTGTGCAGGTGATAGTGGAGTTTCAGCTGCAGAACGCACAGGTAAGTCGCTGTGCGGAACAGCACCACTTCACCACCAATGAGTGGGCCTCCATGCGAGACCTGCGAGCCTTGTTGCACTGTTTCGAGTACTCCACCAACATGGCCAGTACCGATGACGCCATTCTTAGCGTTACGATCCCACTTCTATGCCTCCTTGAAAAAACGCTTCAGGCAATGATGGAAGAGGATGTGGCACAGGAGGAGGAGGAGGAGGAGGAGGAAGAGGGATCACTTCATAGGTATTCAGGCCAGGCATTCACAAGTGGCTCTGAAGGTGGGTTCCTGACCCACAAACCCAAGGTACACAATTGTCCAGCCAGGGCACAGTTCTGGAGGATGATGAGGTGGAGGGTGAGGAGGAGATGGAGGAGGAGGAGGAACAGTGTTCACAGCAGGGTGGCACCCAAACCAGCTCATGGCCATCACTGGTGCGTGGCTGGGGGGATACAGAGGACACAGACAATACACCTCCCATAGAGGACAGCTTGTCATTGCCTCTGGGCAGCTCTGGCACAAATGAGCGATTACATGCTGCAGTGTCTCCGCAACGACCGGCGAGTTGCCCACATTCTAACTTGTGCTGATTACTGGGTGGCCACGCTGCTGGATTCCCATTACAAGGACATTGTACCGTCCTTAACCACCTCCGGACCGCCTAACGCAGGATCGCGTTCCGGAGGTGGCAGCCCTGCGCAGAGTCACGCATATATGCGTCATCTCGCGATGGGCGAGATTTCCTGTGAACGCGCGCACACAGGCGCGCGCGCTCACAGGAACGGAAGGTAAGAGAGTTGATCTCCAGCCTGCCAGCGGCGATCGTTCGCTGGCAGGCTGGAGATGTGTTTTTTTTAACCCCTAACAGGTATATTAGACGCTGTTTTGATAACAGCGTCTAATATACCTGCTACCTGGTCCTCTGGTGGTCCCATTTGTTTGGATCGACCACCAGAGGACACAGGTAGCTCAGTAAAGTCCCACCAAGCACCACTACACTACACTACACCCCCCCCCCCGTCACTTATTAACCCCTTATTAGCCCCTGATCACCCCTGATCACCCCATATAGACTCCCTGATCACCCCCCTGTCATTGATCACCCCCCTGTCATTGATTACCCCCCTGTAAAGCTCCATTCAGATGTCCGCATGATTTTTACGGATCCACTGATAGATGGATCGGATCCGCAAAACGCATCCGGACGTCTGAATGAAGCCTTACAGGGGCGTGATCAATGACTGTGGTTATCACCCCATATAGACTCCCTGATCACCCCCCCTGTCATTGATTACCCCCCTGTCATTGATCAACCCCCTGTAAAGCTCCATTCAGACGTCCGCATGATTTTTACGGATGCACTGATAGATGGATCCGATCCGCAAAACGCATCCGGACGTCTGAATGAAGCCTTACAGGGGCATGATCAATGACTGTGGTGATCACCCCATATAGACTCCCTGATCACCCCCCTGTCATTGATCACCCCCCTGTAAAGCTCCATTCAGATGTCCGCATGATTTTTACGGATGCACTGATAGATGGATCCGATCCGCAAAACGCATCCGGACGTCTGAATGAAGCCTTACAGGGGCATGATCAATGACTGTGGTGATCACCCCATATAGACTCCCTGATCACCCCCCTGTAAAGCTCCATTCAGATGTCCGCATGATTTTTACGGATGCACTGATAGATGGATCCGATCCGCAAAACGCATCCGGACGTCTGAATGAAGCCTTACAGGGGCATGATCAATGACTGTGGTGATCACCCCATATAGACTCCCTGATCACCCCCCTGTCATTGATTACCCCCCTGTAAAGCTCCATTCAGATGTCCGCATGATTTTTACGGATGCACTGATAGATGGATCGGATCCGCAAAACGCATCCGGACGTCTGAATGAAGCCTTACAGGGGAGTGATCAATGACTGTGGTGATCACCCCATATAGACTCCCTGATCACCCCCCTGTCATTGATTACCCCCCTGTAAAGCTCCATTCAGATGTCCGCATGATTTTTACGGATGCACTGATAGATGGATCGGATCCGCAAAACGCATCCGGACGTCTGAATGAAGCCTTACAGGGGCGTGATCAATGACTGTGGTGATCACCCCATATAGACTCCCTGATCACCCCCCTGTCATTGATCAACCCCCTGTCATTGATTACCCCCCTGTAAAGCTCCATTCAGACGTCCGCATGATTTTTACGGATCCACTGATAGATGGATCGGATCCGCAAAACGCATCCGGACGTCTGAATGAAGCCTTACAGGGGCGTGATCAATGACTGTGGTGATCACCCCATATAGACTCCCTGATCACCCCCCCTGTCATTGATCAACCCCCTGTCATTGATCAACCCCCCTGTCATTGATCAACCCCCCTGTCATTGATCACCCCCCTGTCATTGATCACCCCTCTGTAAGGCTCCATTCAGACATTTTTTTGGCCCAAGTTAGCAGAATTTTTTTTTTTTTTTCTTACAAAGTCTCATATTCCACTAACTTGTGTCAAAAAATAAAATCTCACATGAACTCACCATACCCCTCACGGAATCCAAATGCGTAAAATTTTTTAGACATTTATATTCCAGACTTCTTCTCACGCTTTAGGGCCCCTAGAATGCCAGGGCAGTATAAATACCCCACATGTGACCCCATTTCGGAAAGAAGACACCCCCAGGTATTCCGTGAGGGGCATATTGAGTCCATGAAAGATTGAAATTTTTGTCCCAAGTTAGCGGAACAGGAGACTTTGTGAGAAAAAAATTAAAAATATCAATTTCCGCTAACTTGTGCCAAAAAAAAAAAATTTCTATGAACTCGCCATGCCCCTCATTGAATACCTTGGGGTGTCTTCTTTCCAAAATGGGGTCACATGTGGGGTATTTATACTGCCCTGGCATTCTAGGGGCCCCAAAGCGTGAGAAGAAGTCTGGTATCCAAATGTCTAAAAATGCCCTCCTAAAAGGAATTTGGGCACCTTTGCGCATCTAGGCTGCAAAAAAGTGTCACACATCTGGTATCGCCGTACTCAGGAGAAGTTGGGGAATGTGTTTTGGGGTGTCATTTTACATATACCCATGCTGGGTGAGAGAAATATCTTGGTCAAATGCCAACTTTGTATAAAAAAAGGGAAAAGTTGTCTTTTGCCAAGATATTTCTCTCACCCAGCATGGGTATATGTAAAATGACACCCCAAAACACATTCCCCAACTTCTCCTGAATACGGCGATACCACATGTGTGACACTTTTTTGCAGCCTAGGTGGGCAAAGGGGCCCATATTCCAAAGAGCACCTTTAGGATTTCACAGGTCATTTACCTACTTACCACACATTAGGGCCCCTGGAAAATGCCAGGGCAGTATAACTACCCCACAAGTGACCCCATTTTGGAAAGAAGACACCCCAAGGTATTCCGTGAGGGGCATGGCGAGTTCCTAGAATTTTTTATTTTTTGTCACAAGTTAGTGGAAAATGCTTATTTTTTTTTTTTTTTTTTTTTCATACAAAGTCTCATATTCTACTAACTTGTGACAAAAAATAAAAAGTTCCATAAACTCACTATGCCCATCAGCGAATACCTTGGGGTCTCTTCTTTCCAAAATGGGGTCACTTGTGGGGTAGTTATACTGCCCTGGCATTCTAGGGGCCCAAATGTGTGGTAAGGAGTTTGAAATCAAATTCTGTAAAAAATGACCTGTGAAATCCGAAAGGTGCTCTTTTGAATATGGGCCCCTTTGCCCACCTAGGCTGCAAAAAAGTGTCACACATCTGGTATCTCCGTAATCGGGAGAAGTTGGGGAATGTGTTTTGGGGTGTCATTTTACATATACCCATGCTGGGTGAGAGAAATATCTTGGCAAAAGACAACTTTTCCCATTTTTTTATACAAAGTTGGCATTTGACCAAGATATTTATCTCACCCAGCATGGGTATATGTAAAAAGACACCCCAAAACACATTCCTCAACTTCTCCTGAATACAGAGATACCAGATGTGTGACACTTTTTTGCAGCCTAGGTGGGCAAAGGGGCCCACATTCCAAAGAGCACCTTTCGGATTTCACAGGTCATTTACCTACTTACCACACATTTGGGCCCCTAGAATGCCAGGGCAGTATAACTACCCCACAAGTGACCCCATTTTGGAAAGAAGAGACCAAAAGGTATTCGCTGATGGGCATAGTGAGTTCATGGAAGTTTTTATTTTTTGTCACAAGTTTGTGGAATATGAGACTTTGTATGAAAAAAAAAAATAAAAAAAAAATCATCATTTTCCACTAACTTGTGACAAAAAATAAAAAATTCTAGGAACTCGCCATGCCCCTCACGGAATACCTTGGGGTGTCTTCTTTCCAAAATGGGGTCACTTGTGGGGTAGTTATACTGCCCTGGTATTCTAGGGGCCCAAATGTGTGGTAAGGAGTTTGAAATCAAATTCAGGAAAAAATGAGGAGTGAAATCCGAAAGGTGCTCTTTGGAATATGGGCCCCTTTGCCCACCTAGGCTGCAAAAAAGTGTCACACATCTGGTATCCCCGTACTCAGGAGAAGTTGAGGAATGTGTTTTGGGGTGTCTTTTTACATATACCCATGCTGGGTGAGATAAATATCTTGGTCAAATGACAACTTTGTATAAAAAAATGGGAAAAGTTGTCTTTTGCCAAGATATTTCTCTCACCCAGCATGGGTATATATAAAATGACACCCCAAAACACATTCCCCACCTTCTCCTGAGTACGGAGATACCAGATGTGTGACACTTTTTTGCAGCCTAGGTGGGCAAAGGGGCCCATATTCCAAAGAGCACCTTTCGGATTTCACAGGTCATTTTTTACAGAATTTGATTTCAAACTCCTTACCACACATTTGGGCCCCTAGAATGCCAGGGCAGTATAACTACCCCACAAGTGACCCCATTTTGGAAAGAAGAGACCCCAAGGTATTCGCTGATGGGCATAGTGAGTTCATAGAACTTTTTATTTTTTGTCACAAGTTAGTGGAATATGAGACTTTGTAAGAAAAAAAAAAAAAAAAAATCATAATTTTCCGCTAACTTGTGACAAAAAATAAAAAGTTCTATGAACTCACTATGCCCATCAGCGAATACCTTAGGGTGTGTACTTTCAGAAATGGGGTCATTTGTGGGGTGTTTGTACTGTCTGGGCATTGTAGAACCTCAGGAAACATGACAGGTGCTCAGAAAGTCAGAGCTGCTTCAAAAAGCGGAAATTCACATTTTTGTACCATAGTTTGTAAACGCTATAACTTTTACCCAAACCATTTTTTTTTTTACCCAAACATTTTTTTTTTATCAAAGACATGTAGAACTATAAATTTAGAGCAAAATTTCTATATGGATGTCGTTTTTTTTGCAAAATTTTACAACTGAAAGTGAAAAATGTCATTTTTTTGCAAAAAAAATCGTTAAATTTCGATTAATAACAAAAAAAGTAAAAATGTCAGCAGCAATGAAATACCACCAAATGAAAGCTCTATTAGTGAGAAGAAAAGGAGGTAAAATTCATTTGGGTGGTAAGTTGCATGACCGAGCAATAAACGGTGAAAGTAGTGTAGGTCAGAAGTGTAAAAAGTGGCCTGGTCTTTCAGGGTGTTTAAGCACTGGGGGCTGAAGTGGTTAATTCCGTCACTGGAGCATGATAGTAAGATGCGCGAGTACCAGCGCACGCACAGCGGGGGCACAGTGGAAGCACAAGGCAAAAGTAGAGAATGAAGAGGTTGCCAGCGCAGCTGGGGCACCATTATCACCTCAGAAGGCAGGGTTAGCATGGTGAAAATGGGGAAAAGCTTTGTCAGCACGCCACAACAACCAGCACCACCAGCTGATATGGAACATCTTCCAGGAGGCAGCATATCAGCAATATGGTGGAGCAGTATGTGTGCACACACCTACAATTACTGAATGATGGGTCTGCCCCCTTCAACTTCTGGGTCTCCAAATTGAGCACATGGCCTGAGCTTGCCCTTTTATGTCTTGGAGGTGCTGACCGCCCTGCAGCCAGTGTATTGTCTGAACTTATGTTTAGCACGGCAGGGGGCGTTATCACAGACAAGCGCAGCTGCCTGTTCACAGCCAATGTGGACAAGCTCACGTTCATTAAAATGAACCAGGCATGGATCCCACAGGACTTGTCTGTACCTTGTGCACAATAGACATGTATACCGGCCTTACCCAGCCATTGTTATACTACAGCACAATTGCTCATTGTTGTATTTTTGATTTTTCCCACTCTTTTGGGGTGTACTCTAATTTAAACAAAAAAAATTAAAATTAAAATTAAAAACAAAAACCAGTGTTGGCTACCTCGTCCTCCTCCATCGCCGCTTCCACCTACACCGCTATGTCCTCCGCCTACTCAACCTCCTTCTTCATATGGACCTCCACCTCATAGATCAAGATTATAATTTTTTTTTATTTCTTCGTATTTTATTTTATTTTAAGTCATTTCACTAATTTGTCTGATACATTGTTGGGTTACATATCCCACATTTTTGGCTGTGATATACCCCTGCTCTACCTAGTGGACAGGTTAATAAATTTCACTAATTTGTCTGTTACATTGTCGGGTGAAATTCACAAATTTTTGGCTGTGATATACCGCTGCTCTACCTAGTGTACAGGTTAATAAATTTCACTAATTTGTCTGTTACATTCTCGGGTGAAATTCAAAAATTTTTGGCTGTGATATACCGCTGCTCTACCTTGTGGACAAGAAAATACATTTGACTAATTTGTCTGTTACATTGTTTGGTGACAAATGCTCATCTTTTGCGCTAGAAAGTATATTTGCAGCCTACACTGCATTTAGGACAGTACGACTCAGGTGAGGCCAGAACAAGTACAGACTATAGTAGATTGGGGGGCTGACAGTGCCTACAGTTCCTTCGCATTGTCTCCCACCCTGTCCCCTGCTGAAATATCAGAGTTGGCACCTACAGCCCATGTCTATCTGTCTTTCAACTCACCCCCTTGCAAATCAGGCAAGCAGTCTGAGCCCCAAGTCATGCAGCAGTCTATTATGCTTTTTGATGACTCATCTGGCAGAGTTTCCATGGGCCATCCACATAGCCCCGCACCAGAAGTGGAAGAGATTGAGTGCACTGATGCCCAACCACTTATGTTTCAGGATGAGGACATTGGAGGACGACCACAGCACGTCTCTGATGATGACAAAACACAGGTGCCAACTGCTGTGGCTTTTGGCAGGCTGCAGACTGACAAGAAGGGCAGGGGTAAAGAGTGGGTGGAAGATGATGTGTACACACAAGTTTATTTGATTAAATTGATTGAGTCATGTGACCGGCTAAATAGAGTATAAGTATCCGGTTTATTTCACTTTATTGTATTGCTTGAGAAAGATCACATAGATCGAAACGTCGCATTTTTTGTACTGGTGAATAAAGGATTGAAAGAACAAAGGCTGGAGAGTGCTGCAGTTTTCATACTATCGCATCTGGAAGATGATGTGGAGGATGATGAGATAATAGACCCCACATGGAATCAAGGTCATGCGAGTTACCTGTCTAGTTCGGAGGAAGAGGCGGTGGTCGCACAGAGGCACTAGCACAGCAAAAGAGGGAGCATGGTGCAAAAGCGTCTGTTACATTCTTGGGTGACATTTTACTATTTGTGCTTTATAAAACCCCTGCTCTGCATAGGTGACAGAGACATAAATTTCGAAAAAATGTCAGGTGACATTTTACCAATTTTGCCATATACAAACCCCTGCTCTGTATAGGTGACAGGGACCTAATTTTTGTAAAATCGTCTGTTCAATTGGTGGGTGACATTAACACAGTTTTGCCGTGAATAAACCCCTGCTCTGCATAGGTGACAGGGACCTAAATTTTAAAAAATCGTCTGGTACATTGTCAAGTTACAGTTTACCAATTTTGCCGTATACAAACCCCTGCTCTGCATAGGTGATAGAGACCTAATTTTTGTAAAATCGTCTGTTCAATTGGTGGGTGACATGAACACAGTTTTGCCGTGAATAAACCCCTGCTCTGCAAAATATATATATGCACTTCACTGTTGCAGTTATTTGTGGCAAAAGCGTTTAGCGGCCTGTTTCAGTACAAAAAGTAAAATATATTCTCAGTTCACATCTGCATTTATATGTGTTGAAAGTGTTTAGGGACCTATTTCAGTACAGAAAGAAAAATATATTCTAAGTTCACTTCTGCAGTTATATGTGTTGAAAGCATTTAGTGGCCTATTTCAGTACAGAAAGAAAAATATATTCTCAGTACACTTCTGCAGTTATATGTGTTTAAAGCGTTTAGTGGCCTATTTCAATCCAGAAAGAAAAATATAAACGCACTACACTGGTGCAGTTATTTGTGGTAAAAGCATTTAGTGGCCTATTTCAGTACAAAAAAATATATATATTCTCAGTTCACTTTTGCAGTTATATATGTTAAAATCATTTAGTGGCCTATTTCAGTACAGAAAGAAAAATATTTACCTTATGTACTTCACTGGTGCAGTTATTTGTGGAAAAAGAATTTAGTGGCCTATTGCAGTACAGAAAGAGAAAGAAAAATATATTCTCTGTTCACTTCTGCAGTAATATGTGTCAAAAGCGTTTAGTGGCCTATTTCAGTACAGAATGAAAAATATATATGCACTTCACTGGTGCAGATGTTTGTGGTAAAAGCGTTTAGTGACCTATTTCAGTACAAAATGAAAAATATATTCTCAGTTTACTTCTGCAGTTATATGTGTTGAAAGCATTTAGTGGCCTATTTCAGTTAAGAAAGAAAAAAAATTGTCGCTTTTAGGGGTGCTTAAATCTGCTTTTAATTTATTTAGTTCAGCCAAAATTATGCCAGACAGATAAGTGCCAGGCCATGCACAGAGGAGTGGCAGAGGCATAAATGTTTCTGGCGCATGCAGAGGTCACAGAAGAGTAATGGTCGTGACAGCAGGAGTTGCAGCGAGAGGCCTGAGCCTCTAGCGGTCATGTCTTGACCAGCAACCCAGCGGTTCTCAAGTGAAATCAGACACCTCAAGCCAACAGTCGATGGGAACGTTAGACACAACCCTTAGTTGGCATGGCCCGGGAGCAGGCCCTGTGCCCTCACCTGTTCTCAACCTGCCTCTGTCCTTTGTTTTTCCCTCAGCCACAGAAGTGTTGTATGCTGTGGGCTCAGCTCCACTATACAGCGAGGATGAGCTACTGGAGTACAGTCAGCAGCTACTGCCCAGCCAAGATCTGGAGGAGACATCTGCCCCTTCTTCCACTAGGCGGGCAAGTAGTGATGAGGAGAGTGGCATGGGAGCTGGTGTTGTGAGCGGTCAGGCTCCTGACGCAGGCACCGTTGAGGAGTACATCAGTGACACGCGGACACTACTCGATGAAGATGAAGCCGATTGCACTTCATCATCATCAGGAGAAGAGGATGGCAGCTTGTGCGTGAGCCAGCAAGTCGATAGGGTGTCCGAGAGTAAGCAGTGTAGCAGCAGTGGGAGGTCGGGAGCCAAACGTGCCCGGGGTCGACCACCTGCTTCGCAGCAGCCTACCTGCCCGGGAAGTAGTGGTGCAGGGGTTCACCAAGGCAGCGTCAGTAGCAGTCAGTCAGTGCGGTCTGTTTGGGGGAAAATCACCTACTCAGCGGTGTGACAGTTTTTTGTTAACCTGCCGGAGGAGGTCATATATAGAAACTGTGGTCAGATGGTGAAGCATGGCCAAGGTGGCAATGTTGGCACTACGGCCCTGCGTCAACATATGCAGAGTCACCATACAGTGGTCTGGGAGAACCGTGGCTCTGTTGTGGTGGTCCAGCCTGTCGCAGCAACCGCTGCATCACCCAGTGGCACGCACCCGGTTTCAGCCAGTCAAGGCTCCACCACCTCAGCCGAAGGGAGCTGTCTGTTATTCCCATCTTCTGCTGTTACAGATGTTCCTGCTCCTCCTACTCCTACTCCTCATCAGTCATTGCGTCAGCAATCGATCACCGAATCGATTGCCAAGAGACAGCAGTATGCATGTATGCATCCAACGGCACAGAAGATAAACGTGATCCTCTCCAAGTTGCTGGTGCTGCAGTCCCTACCTTTTCAAGTGGTGGACTCTGCACCTTTCAGAAAACTGATGACTCGTGCTGAGTAGTGTTGATCGCGAATATCTAATCACAATTTTTTATTGTGAATATCGGCACTTCAAGAATTTGCGAAGATGTATAATATAGTGCCATATATTTGTAAACGGGAATATTCTAGATTTTGTCTTTCATCAGTAACCTCCCTTCTAGCTTGTGAGCCAGTGAGAAGGCTGCAATATCTTTGTCAGAGCTTAGCAACATCCTTAGCAACCAAAAGGAAAGTTGCCTACCCCTTTACTATATAAGAAACTCCCCAGCAGCCATTTTCTGCAGTTTCTTTTGCAGTTCTGAGAGAGAGAGAGAGAGAGAGAGAGCAGTGGCATTGCTGTTCTCTGTGCTTTCATCTGGATCCTATTCCTTATCCAATTATATTAGATAGTTAGTTAGCTCATTTACAGTACAGACCAAAAGTTTGGACACACCTTCTCATTCAAAGAGTTTTCTTTATTTTCATGACTATGAAAATTGTAGATTCACACTGAAGGCATCAAAACTATGAATTAACACATGTGGAATTATATACATAACAAACAACTGTGAAACAATTGAAAATATGTCATATTCTATGTTCTTCAAAGTAGCCACCTTTTGCTTTGATTACTGCTTTGCACACTCTTGGCATTCTCTTGATGAGCTTCAAGAGGTAGTCCCCTGAAATGGTTTTCACTTCACAGGTGTGCCCTGTCAGGTTTAATAAGTGGGATTTCTTGCCTTATAAATGGGGTTGGGACCATCAGTTGCGTTGATGAGAAGTCAGGTGGATACACAACTGATAGTCCTACTGAATAGACTGTTAGAATTTGTATTATGGCAAGAAAAAAGCAGCTAAGTAAAGAAAAATGAGTGGCCATCATTACTTTAAGAAATGAAGGTCAGTCAGTCACCCGAAAAATTGGGAAAACTTTGAAAGTAAGGGCTATTTGACCATGAAGGAGAGTGATGGGGTGCTGCGCCAGATGACCTGGCCTCCACAGTCACCGGACCTGAACCCAATCGAGATGGTTTGGGGTAAGCTGGACCGCAGAGTGAAGGCAATAGGGCCAACAAGTGCTAAGCATCTCTGGGAACTCCTTCAAGACTGTTGGAAGACCATTTCAGGGGACTACCTCTTGAAGGTCATCAAGAGAATGCCAAGAGTGTGCAAAGCAGTAATCAAAGCAAAAGGTGGCTACTTTGAAGAACCTAGAATATGACATATTTTCAGTTGTTTCACACTTGTTTGTTATGTATATAATTCCACATGTGTTAATTCATAGTTTTGATGCCTTTATAGTCATGAAAATAAAGAAAACTCTTTGAATGAGAAGGTGTGTCCAAACTTTTGGTCTGTACTGTATATATATATATATATATATATATATATATATTACAGATAGTGGGAGATAGTCAGTGTAGGTTAGATATCAATATAGTGTAGCTGAAAAGTTCCAGTGCAGGGTGCTAGGTAGTGTGATAGGAATTACTGTTTCTCTGCTTTCCATACATACATGCTACAGACATAGTGCTGTGAAGTCACAACAATACTTAGTGCACCAATCAGTAATATCTACTCAGACCAGATGTGCATCATTAGTGCCAATTTGCGCAATTGCGAAAATAATGATTGAAGATCACGAATACTAGAATTTGCAAACTTGTAAAATTGTGAATATTATGCCAAAAATTTGCAAAATATCACAAAAAAAAATATTGCCTATGTCGCTCATCACTAGTGCTTAGCCGAGGTGGAGAGTCCCAAGCTGTCTTTTTTTGCGAACAACGCAGTACCAGCCCTGCACAAATATGTAGAACAGAAGGTGGGCCTTCGGTGTCTGTCGGTGTCTGCCAAAGTGCATGGCAGCGCTGACGTGTGGAGCTGTAATTGCGGTCAGGGACCATACATTTCCTTTACGGCCCACTGGGTGAATGTGGTTTCTGCACAGCCACACCAGCAACTTGGCCAGGTCATGCCGCTTCCGCCTCCACATTATCACGCCAATGGTCCTGCGACAATGTCCTCCTCTGCCTCCTCATCCTCCAACGTGTCCTCAGCCTCAACTCCAGGGACAAGTCACAGTGCCCTTCCAGCATACCACATCTGCAGGGCACTTTGGTGTCACACTGTTCTGCACCTCATCTCCCTGGGTGAACGGAGTCACACAGGGGAGGAACTGCTCAGTGTCCTTCGTCAAGAAATCAAATCCTGGTTTTCTCCCCGACAACTCAAAAACTGAACCATGGACCGACAAAGGGAAGAACATTGTGTCAGTGCTGCATCAAGGAGGGCTGAGCCATGCGTCCTGCATGGCACATCTGTTCAATCTGGCTGTCAAGCAGTTCCTGGAGTCTTCCACCCATCAGCAAGACATGCACGCACTTTGCATGCACTTCAGCCACTCATACACCGCAAAGCACATCCTCCTTGAGCTGCAGCGGCAGAACGACATCCCCAACATAGGCTGATATGTGACGTTTCCACCCATTAGAATTCCTTCCTCCATATGTTGGACAGACTATACGAACAGAGAAAGGTCATTAACGATTTCTTGATGATGCAAGCGGATAGGAGTACTCTCCTGTGTAACTTTGATGTCAGCCAGTGGCAGCACATGCGTGACACCTGCGTTTGCTCAGGCCCTTTGAAGACGGTGCGTTATTTGTCAGTCGCCCACCGGCCCACTCTGTCACAGGGTCACTTTGTGGTCTCCTGATGCAGCTGCTGCTGCCATCTCCACACTACCGTATGTCATGTTGCTATTCTGTGTTGTCCTGCTGCTGCCTTATCCACACTATATTACCTTGCAACTCTGTGGTATCCTGATACTGCTGCTGTTTTATCCAAACTATGTCACCTTGCCACTTTGTGGTATCCTGATGCTGCTGCTGCCATCTCCACACTATGTTACCTTGACACTCTAAGGTATCCTGATGCTGCTGCTGCTGCCTTATCAACACTATGTCACCTTGCCACTCTGTGGTATACTGATGCTGCTGCCATATCCAC
Source organism: Bufo bufo (assembly GCF_905171765.1). NCBI lineage: Eukaryota > Metazoa > Chordata > Amphibia > Anura > Bufonidae > Bufo > Bufo bufo. The sequence goes on from NC_053390.1 coordinate 621,242,588, forward strand.
ACTATGTTACCTAGCCACTCTGTGTTATCCTGATGCTGCTGCCATATCCACAATATGTCACCTTGCCACTCTGTTGTAGCATGATACTGCTGCCTTATCCACACTATGTCACCTTGCCACTCTGTGGCATCCTGCTGCTGATGCCATATCCACCGTGCGAGCGGGTCCAATGTAATTGTAGCATATCCACACTAGGTCACCTTGCCAATCTGTGGTATACTGATGCTACAGCTGCCATCTCCACACTATGTCACCTTGCCACTGTGCGTTATCCTAATACTGCTGCCATCTCCATACTATGTCACCTTGCCACTGTGTTATCCTGATGCTGCTGCTGCTACTGCCATCTCCACGCTATGTCACGTTGCCACTCTGTGGTATCCTGATGCTGCTGCCATCTCCAGATTCTGTCATTGTGCCACTCGGTGGCCTCCTCATACTGCTGCCACCTCCAGACTCTGTCATTTTGCCACTCTGTGGCCTCCTCCTGATGCTGCTGCTGCCACCTCTACACTCTGTCATTGGGCCACTCTGTGGTCTCCTTATGCTACCGCCACTTCCAGACTTGGTCATTGTGCCACTCGGTGGCCTCCACATACTGCTGCCAACTCTAGACTTGGTCATTGTGCACTTGGTGGTCTCTTCATACTACTACCAACTCCAGACTCTGTCATTGTGCCACTTGGTGACCTTCTCATACTGCTGCCACCTCCAGACTCTGTCATTGTGCCACTCGACGGCCTTCTGCTGATGCTACTTGTGCCGCCATCTCCAGAATCTGTCATTGTGCCACTTGGTGACCTTCTCATACTGCTGCCAACTCCAGACTCTGTCATTGTTCCACTGAGTGGACTCCTCATACTGCTGCCAACTCCAAACTCAGTCATTGTGCCACTCGGTTGCCTCCTTATACTGCTGTCAACTCCAGACTCTGTCATAGTGCTACTTGGTGGCCTCCTCATACTGCTGCCACCTCCAGATTTTGTCATTGTGCCACTCGGTGGCCTCTTCATACTACTGCCAACTCCAGACTTGGTCATTGTGCCACTCGGTGGCCTCCTCATACTGCTGCCACCTCCAGACTCTATCATTGTGTCACTCGGTGGCCTCCTCATACTGATGCCATCTCCAGACTCCGTCATTGTGTCACTCTGTGGCCTCCTCATGATGCTGCTGCTGCCACCACATCTACACTCTGTCATTGGGCCACTCTGTGGTCTTCTCATGCTACCGCCACTTCCAGACTCGGTCATTGTGCCACTCGGTGGCCTCCTCATACTGCTGCCAACTCTAGATTTGGTCATTGTGCACTTGGTGGCCTCTTCATACTACTACCAACTCCAGACTCTGTCATTGTGCCACTTGTTGACCTCCTCATACCGCTGCCAACTCTAGACTTGGTCATTGCGCACTTGGTGACCTCTTCATACTACTACCAACTCCAGACTCTGTCATTGTGACACTCGATGGCCTCCTCATACTGCTGCCAACTCCAGACTCTGTCATTGTGCCACTCGGTGACCTTCTGCTGATGCTACTTCTGCCGCCACCTCCTGAATCTGTCATTGTGCCACTCGATGGCCTCCTCATACTGCTGCCAACTCCAGACTCTGTCAATGTGCCACTCTGTGGCCTCCTCATACTGCTGTTACCTCCAGATTCTGTCATTGTTTTACTCGGTGGACTCCTCATACTGCTGCCAACTCCAAAGTCAGTCATTGTGCCACTCGGTTGCCTCCTTATAATGCTGCCAACTCGAGACTATGTCATGGTGCTACTTGGTGGCCTTCTCATACTGCTGCCAACTCGAGACTTGGTCATTGTTCCACTTGGTGGCCTCCCTATACTGCTGACAACTCCAGACTCTGTCATTGTACCACTTGTTGGCCTCCTCATACTGCTGCCACCTACAGACTTGGTCATTGTGCCCTCAGTGGCCTCCTCATACTGCTGCCAACTCCAGACTCTGTCATTGTGTCACTCTGTGGCCTCCTCATGATGCTGCTGCCGCCACCTCTACACTCTGTCATTAGGCCACTTTGTGTTCTGCTCATGCTGCTGCCAACTCCAAACTCTGTCTGTGTGCCACTCGGTGGCCTCCTCATACTGCTGCCACCTCCAGACTCCACCTGTCATAGGTCAACTCTGTGGACTCCTCATGCTATTTCCACCCTCCCCACTCCATGATGGGCCACTATTTTGCCTTTCGGCCTGGCTGACATCATGATTTATTTGACCTTTCTTCTGATCTGTCAAAAGGAAGGAAAAATGAGACAGCTGTAACACAGCTGTAACACCTGTATGGTCCTATCAGAATTGGCTTATGATTTGGTAGCCAAAAGCAGGAGTGGGTACAAAACACAGAAGACATGGAAATATTCCATTCACGTGTCATCTCTGTTATGGATCTACTCCTGTTCTTTTTGGCATCAGCAATACTTGATTGATTACTGACCAATTGCTGACCGAGTGAAGGCGGATGCTCCACAGACAGGATATGTTTTTTGGTGGTTATTGTTCTGACTGATCAGAGGAAGGGCAAATAATCAGTGACGTCAACACAAACTTACTAGTGTTTGGCGCGAATATTCAAATCGCTAATTTTAATTGCGAATATCGCCACTTCGAGAATTCGCAAAGATTTAGAATATAGTGCTATATATTCATATTCGCAAATATTTATTTTTCATCATTAACCTCCCTTGTGGGCCAATGAGAAGGATGCAATGTCTTTGTCTGAGCTTATCAACAATTCTAGCAACCAATAGGAAAGATGCCTACCCTTTACTATATAAGAACCTCCCCAGCAGCAATTTTCTGTAGTTTTATGGAGTTCTGAGAGAGACAGCAGTGTCATTGCTGTGCTCTGTGCTTTACTGTTTAATTACATTAGATAGTTAGTTAGTTAGTTTATATATAATACAGATAGTTAGTGGGAGTCAGTGTAGGTTAGATTGTGATATAGTGTAGCTGATATAGTGTAGCTGTGATATAGTGTAGGTTCAATCATAAGAAGTGTGGCGCTTAAAGAAAATGGTTTTGTGAGATGTCTCCCTGGGGCTACTGCTAGAAGAGATAGAAGACGTATTATTAATATTGTTAAGCAAGCAAAGCAGGAAGGGGACGTGGATGTTCTTGCCCATCTAGGGACAAATGACCTGGCTTGCAATGAAGTGTCAGAGGTGAAAAAATCTTTTATCACACTTGGTAATGACGTACAGGATTTTGCATCCACCATTTCATTTTCTGAAGTTCTGCCTGTGCATAATGTTCAGAATGATAGGCAGAGGCGCATAAAGGAGTTCAACATATGGCTTGGTAAATGGTGTCAAGAGCAAGGATTTGGCTTTGTTTCTCATGATAGCTCTACTTGGAATAGAAAGGAACTGTACAAAAAAGATGGTTTGCATCTTTCTCTCAAAGGAACAAATGTACTTAGTGAACAACTCCAAGAATTTGCGAAAGAGTATTTAAACTAGGAAGGGGGGGCAAAAGAGTGAAAATAAAAGAGTCTAATTGCCCCCCGAAACAATGCCAGAACAGGTCAGAAGCACAGAGGTTAAGAAATGATAAGCTCAGAGTCCTGTCTACAAATGCTCTCAGTTTAGGTAAAAAAATCAATGAACTTGGGTCAATAATGGCATCTCAGAATGTAGATTTAGTGGCTGTTACGGAGACATGGTTTAATGAAATAAATGACTAGGACATAACCATACCAGGGTACTCTTTATACAGAAGAGACAGAGAAGGCAAGAAAGGAGGAGGAGTGGCCCTGTATGTGAAAGATAGCATTAAATCTAACCTAATACAAGTTGGTGAGGCCAACATAGAGTCAGTTTGGGTTACGTTGCAGTTTGCTAACCATGCAGTAACTCGTCTAGGTGTGATATATAGACCACCTGGTCAAGTTAAAGAACTAGATGATCTACTAGTTGAAGAAATAGCTAAAATGACAATGAAAGGAGAAGTTATCATTATGGGAGATTTCAATCTTCCAGATATAAACTGGAAAACCAAAATAGCAATTTCTACCAGGAGTACAGATATTCTAAATTCCCTACTGGGGTTATCTCTACAACAAGTGGTTGAGGAGCCAACCCGGAGGGAGGCCATTTTGGATTTGGTATTCACAAACGGGGATTCGGTATATGATGTCATTGTAGGCGAAACCTTGGGATCTAGTGATCACCAGTCAGTGTGGTTTAATATAAGAACTGTGAAAGAGTCCCACCACACAAAAACAAAAGTTTTAGATTTTAGAAAAACAGACTTTTCAAAAATGAAATTAGTCATAAATGAGTCCTTATCAGACTGGAACGGATTACATGGAGTCCAGGAGAAATGGGACTACTTAAAAGGTGCATTATTGAAGGCAACAGAAAATTGCATTAGACTTGTCAGTAAAAGCAAAAATAGGAGGAGACCAATGTGGTACTCAGCAGAAGTGGCCCAAATCATTAAAAATAAAAAGCTAGCATTTTGTAATTATAAAAAAACCCAGAGCAATGAAGATAAGGAAATCTACAAGATTAGGCAGAGAGAGGCCAAGCAAGTTATAAGAACTTCTAAAGCGCAGGCAGAAGAAAAACTAGCTCAGTCTATGAAAAAAGGGGATAAGACATTCTTCAGATATATAAATGAAAAAAGAAAATTAAAACAAGGAATAACTAAATTAAAAACAAAGGACGGAAGGTATGTAGAAGAGAATAAAGGGCTAGCCGACTGCCTTAATGAATACTTCTGTTCAGTTTTTACAAAAGAAAAAGGAGAAGGACCTCCACTAGAAAGAATGACTATTAAATCGTTTGATGCATGTATCTTTACAGAGGAAGATGTTCTAAGTTTGCTGTCTAAGGTGAAGACAGATAAGTCACAGGGGCCTGATGAGATACACCCAAAATTATTAAAAGAGCTTAGTGGTGAGCTGGCAAAACCGTTAACAGATTTATTTAACCAATCATTAGTAACAGGAGTCGTCCCGGAAGATTGGAAATTGGCAAATGTCGTGCCCATTCACAAGAAAGGTAGTAAGGAGGAATCGAGCAACTATAGACCAGTGAGTCTGACATCAATAGTAGGCAAATTAATGGAAACCCTATTAAAGGATAGAATTGTGGAACATCTAAAATCCCATGGATTGCAAGATGAAAAACAACATGGGTTTACTTCAGGGAGATCATGTCAAACAAATCTTATAGATTTTTTTGACTGGGTGAATAAAATAATAGACGGTGGAGGTGCAGTAGACATCGCATATCTAGATTTTAGTAAGGCTTTTGACACTGTCCCACATAGAAGACTTATCAATAAACTGCAGTCATTGAGCATGGACTCCCATATTGTTGAGTGGATTAGGCAGTGGCTGAGTGACAGACAACAGAGGGTTGTAGTCAATGGAGAACATTCAAAACAAGGTAATGTTACCAGTGGGGTTCCACGGGGATCTGTACTGGGACCGATTTTGTTTAATATCTTCATAAGTGATATTGCAAAAGGCCTCGCTGGTAAGGTTTGTCTTTTTGCTGATGACACAAAGATATGTAACAGGGTTGATGTTCCTGGAGGGAAACGCCAAATGGAAAAGGATTTAGGAAAACTAGAAGAATGGTCAGAACTCTGGAAACTGAAATTTAATGTGGATAAGTGCAAGATAATGCACCTGGGGCTTAAAAACCCAAGGGCAGAATATTGAATATTTGACACAGTCCTGACCTCAGTATCTGAGGAAAGGGATTTAGGAGTAATTATTTCAGAAGACTTAAAGGTGGGAAGACAATGTAATAGAGCAGCACGAAATGCCAGCAGAATGCTTGGATGTATAGGGAGAGGTATAAGCAGTAGAAAGAGTGAAGGGCTTATGCCGCTGTACAGAACACTGGTGAGACCTCACTTGGAGTATTGTGCGCAGTACTGGAGGCCATATCTCCAGAAGGATATAGATACTCTAGAGAGAGTTCAGAGAAGAGCTACTAAACTAGTACATGGATTGCAGGATAAAACTTACCAGGAAAGGTTAAAGGACCTTAATATGTATAGCTTGGAAGAAAGAAGAGACAGAGGGGATATGATAGAAACTTTTAAATACATAAAGGGAATCAACTCGGTAAAGGAAGAGAGCATATTTAAAAGAAGAAAAACTACCACAAGAGGACACAGTTTTAAATTAGAGGGGCAAAGGTTTAAAAGTAATATAAGGAAGTATTACTTTACTGAGAGAGTAGTGGATGCATGGAATAGCCTTCCTGCAGAAGTGGTAGCTACAAATACAGTGAAGGGGTTTAAGCATGCATGGGATAGGCATAAGGCAATCCTTCATATAAGATAGGGCCGGGGGCTATCCATAGTATTCAGTATATTGGGCAGACTAGATGGGCCAAATGGTTCTTATCTGCCGACACATTCTATGTTTCTATGTTTCTATGATAGGTTCTGCTGTCCATACATACATGCTGCAGACATAGTGCTGTGATGTTACAAGTTCATAACATTACTTAGTGCATCAATCAGACCTGCTAAAATGTGAAGTTGCACGTATTGCACAAAAATATGTGCATCATTAATTGCCGATTTGCGCAATCGCGAATATATTGAAGCACTATATCTGCATATAAAGCTATTGTAATGTTCTGCCATGCCAACCATTTTCTCCAGTCTCAGGAAACTTCTAGTAGCTTGAAAAATGTAGCAACAGTGACCCACACCTGTATAGCGCACACAATATGCACATATTACATTGCTGATTTTTGCATCCAAGAAAATAATAGCAAATTCTCGAATATTGCTCCTGCCGCTCATCACTAAAACTTACTGCTGACACCCTCTCCACTCTGTCTGGGGGCTCTACTTGTATAAGTGTTTAATAGAACAGGGTCTGTAGACATCTATGTGGTATCAGCTGATAATGGTGTAAAAGGAGTGCGCTTCTTCTTGGCACTAATATTGACCTGTAAGGCTGAGTTCATACTGTATGTGAGTTATTTGGTCAGTTTTGGCCCCGTGACTGCCCAAATAAGTAAAGTGTGCAGGGATTCTAAGTGCGACGCCCGTCATCTGCATGTCATATGGACTCACAGTATTATTTCACTACCAAAGCAGACTCCATATGCGTGTTACTGCAAGGCACAGTGTTCTACACCACTATAAAGGCTTCTTGCCGCCATGAAATAGCCTTTTTTAACGTAATTCGCAACAAATTTATTTGGATCAAACCAAATTTTTCACCAAGAATTCGTCAAAACGGCAAATCAAAATTTAGAAAAATTTGCTCATCTCTACTGAGAATAATTACAAAATGTTTTTTATTGCTAATTTAATTTTAGACTCCAAGTTCCTTTCTCTATTATGTTACCTATGAGTTTACATTAGTCTTAAAGTGAGTCTCACAGAACAGTGAAAAACATTAATATGGTGAATGCTTTGATCTGTAACATAACATTAGTCATAGGCATTATCTGAACCTTAGAATGATAGTCTTCAATATAGAAATAGATAGAAAATAACAATACAGAAAATGAATCTTTCTTATACAACCAGTGCTGATACATGAAATGAGGCAGCTAAGGAAAAACCAATAGCTAGAAAGCCAGAAATACTGTAGATGATCTCATTTTAACAACATACAGTAAATCTTTACTCCTTCTCTCTAAGCTAATAAAATAATCTGAGGAATGTGTATTTTTTAATATGGCTATCATTTATAACACACAATGGGATCTTTATTTTATTTAAGAGTGAGAAAATTACGCTTTCAATATTTTCTTATTTCTTTGTGTAGCTACAGCAGTGTCTAAAAATATTAACCAACATATATAACATAATAATTATAGGTGCATAAATCTGGTACTACAATGCTTGTGTGATAATTATCACATAATGATAATAAATTTGTGATAATGACACTTACAGCCATAATAAAATAGAGAACATACATTTAAGGCCTCATGCACACGACCGTGGTGTGTTTTGCGGTCGGCAAATCGCGGATCCGCAAAACACGGATGGCGTCCATGCGTGTTCTGCAATTTGCGGAACAGCACGGACAGCCTTCAATATAAATGCCTATTCTTGTCCGCAAAGCGCAAACAACAATAGGACATGTTATATTTTTTTAGCGGGAGCACGGAACGGAGCAAAGGATGCGGACAGCACACGGCCCCATTGAAGTGAATGGGTCCGCATCCGAGACGCCAAAACGGTGGCTCGGATGCGGACCCAAATAACGGCCGTGTGCATGAGGCCTAACACCACTGCCTTAAAGCACCAATGGAGACCACTAAAATCATGAATACGGAGCACATGACAAACTAAAAACCCGTCACAACAAAATGCAGTGCTTTCTGAAAATGCCATGTTACAAAACAGGAGATGCTGAGCAGACTGATATATATTTTGTGGGAAAGGATTCATTAAAACCAGCAATTTATGCATTTATATCTCTGCTTTTATTCACTTCCTATGAAAGTGTACAGGGAGGAGGTGTTATCAGTAGTGTTGGGCGAGCATCATACTGCTGATATACAGTATATATATATGTATAATATGTGGGAAACTACTACTGATGTTTTAGCCATAATATATTTACATATATTATATATTCTAAATATATAATAATATATTTCAATATATTATGTCTAAAAGCTTATATATATATATACAGTGGGGGAAATAATTATTTGACCCCTCACTGATTTTGTAAGTTTGTCCAATGACAAAGAAATGAAAAGTCTCAGAACAGTATCATTTCAATGGTAGGTTTATTGTAACAGTGGCAGATAGCACATCAAAAGGAAAATCGAAAAAATAACTTTAAATAAAAGATAGCAACTGATTTGCATTTCATTGAGTGAAATAAGTATTTGAACCCCTACCAACCATTAAGAGTTCTGGCTCCCACAGAGTGGTTAGACACTTCTACTCAATTAGTCACCCTCATTAAGGACACCTGTCTTAACTAGTCACCTGTATAAAAGACACCTGTCCACAGAATCAATCAATCAAGCAGACTCCAAACTCTCCAACATGGGAAAGACCAAAGAGCTGTCCAAGGATGTCAGAGACAAAATTGTAGACCTGCACAAGGCTGGAATGGGCTACAAAACCATTAGCAAGAAGCTGGGAGAGAAGGTGACAACTGTTGGTGCGATTGTTCGAAAATGGAAGGAGCACAAAATGACCATCAATCGACCTCGCTCTGGGGCTCCACGCAAGATCTCACCTCGTGGGGTGTCAATGGTTCTGAGAAAGGTGAAAAAGCATCCTAGAACTACACGGGAGGAGTTAGTTAATGACCTCAAATTAGCAGGGACCACAGTCACCAAGAAAACCATTGGAAACACATTACACCGCAATGGATTAAAATCCTGTAGGGCTCGCAAGGTCCCCCTGCTCAGGAAGGCACATGTGCAGGCCCGTCTGAAGTTTGCCAATGAACACCTGAATGATTCAGAGAGTGACTGGGAGAAGGTGCTGTGGTCTGATGAGACCAAAATAGAGCTCTTTGGCATTAACTCAACTCGCTGTGTTTGGAGGAAGAAAAATGCTGCCTATGACCCCCAAAACACCGTCCCCACCGTCAAGCATGGGGGTGGAAACATTTTGCTTTGGGGGTGTTTTTCTGCTAAGGGCACAGGACAACTTATTCGCATAAACGGGAAAATGGACGGAGCCATGTATCGTGAAATCCTGAGCGACAACCTCCTTCCCTCTGCCAGGAAACTGAAAATGGGTCGTGGATGGGTGTTCCAGCACGACAATGACCCAAAACATACAGCAAAGGCAACAAAGGAGTGGCTCAAGAAGAAGCACATTAAGGTCATGGAGTGGCCTAGTCAGTCTCCGGACCTTAATCCAATCGAAAACCTATGGAGGGAGCTCAAGCTCAGAGTTGCACAGAGACAGCCTCGAAACCTTAGGGATTTAGAGATGATCTGCAAAGAGGAGTGGACCAACATTCCTCCTAAAATGTGCGCAAACTTGGTCATCAATTACAAGAAACGTTTGACCTCTGTGCTTGCAAACAAGGGTTTTTCCACCAAGTATTAAGTCTTTTTTTGTTAGAGGGTTCAAATACTTATTTCACTCAATGAAATGCAAATCAGTTGCTATCTTTTATTTAAAGTGATTTTTTCGATTTTCCTTTTGATGTGCTATCTGCCACTGTTACAATAAACCTACCATTGAAATGATACTGTTCTGAGACTTTTCATTTCTTTGTCATTGGACAAACTTACAAAATCAGTGAGGGGTCAAATAATTATTTCCCCCACTGTATATACACTCACCTAAAGAATTATTAGGAACACCATACTAACACGGTGTTGGACCCCCTTTTGCCTTCAGTACTGCCTTAATTCTACGTGGTATTGATTCAACAAGGTGCTGATAGCATTCTTTAGAAATGTTGGCCCATATTGATAGGATAGCATCTTGCAGTTGATGGAGATTTGAGGGATGCACATCCAGGGCACGAAGCTCCCGTTCCACCACATCCCAAATATGCTCTATTGGGTTGAGATCTGGTGACTGTGGGGACCATTTTAGTACAGTGAACTCATTGTCATGTTCAAGAAACCAATTTGAAGTGATTCGAGCTTTGTGACATGGTGCATTATCCTGCTGGAAGTAGCCATCAGAGGATGGGTACATGGTGGTCATGAAGGGATGGACATGGTCAGAAACAATGCTCAGGTAGCCCGTGGCATTTTAACGATGCCCAATTGGCACTAAGGGGCCTAAAGTGTGCCCAGAAAACATCCCCCACACCATTACACCACCACCACCAGCCTGCACAGTGGTAACAAGGCATGATGGATACATGTTCTCATTCTGTTTACGCCAAATTCGGACTCTACCATTTGAATGTCTCAACAGAAATTGAGACTCATCAGACCAGGCAACATTTTTCCAGTCTTCAACAGTCCAATTTTGGTGAGCTCGTGCAAATTGTAGCCTCTTTTTCCTATTTGTAGTGGAGATGAGTGGTACCCGGTGGGGTCTTCTGCTGTTGTAGCCCATCCGCCTCAAGGTTGTGCGTGTTGTGGCTTCACAAATGCTTTGCTGCATACCTCAGTTGTAACGAGTGGTTATTTCAGTCAACGTTGCTCTTCTATCATCTTGAATCAGTGAGCCCATTCTCCTCTGACCTCTAGCATCAACAAGGCATTTTCACCCACAGGACTGCCGCATACTGGATGTTTTTCCCTTTTCACAACATTCTTTGTAAACCCTAGAAATGGTTGTGCGTGAAAATCCCAGTAACTGAGCAGATTGTGAAATACTCAGACCAGCCCGTCTGGCACCAACAACCATGCCACGCTCAAAATTGCTTAAATCACCTTTCTTTCCCATTCTGACATTCAGTTTGGAGTTCAGGAGATTGTCTTGACCAGGACCACACCCCTAAATGCATTGAAGCAACTGCCATGTGATTGGTCGACTAGATAATTGTATTAATGAGAAATAGAACAGGTGTTCCTAATAATTCTTTAGGTGAGTGTATATATATATATATATATATATATATATGTTTAAATTAAATTTAGCCTCTATTTCTGACAGGATTCAAGCTCACAACCTTCTACATTACAGCCCACAATGTTAACCACTACACTATATTGCTGCATGGCCAGCGACTAAAAATAAATATATATATGAGACTTCTGTTGTATAGGAATACTTACTATTACTAGTAAGTATTCCTATACAGCAGAAGTCTATTTTTTTCTTCTTTTTTTTTTGAGTAACTGGCCATGTAGCTCTATAGTGTAGTGGTTAACATTCTAGGATGTAATGGAGAAGGTTGTGAGTTCAAATCTTGTCAAAAACTTTTTAAGAAATAGAGGCTAAATTTGATTTAAATACACTGGGTGTCCCCAAGCACTGACTTCATATATGGAGTCAGAGCAGGGACTCCCAAGCTGAACTAGAGTCCCAACACCCTCCCCTCTTCAGAGAAGGGGGTGCCTGGTTTAATGCTCGGGTTCTCCCATTGACTTCCATTGTGCTTGGGTGCTCTGTAGAGCAGTGTTTCCCAACCAATGTTCCTCCAGCTGTTGCAAAACTACAACTCCCAGCATGCCCGCACAGCCTTTGGCTGTGCGGGCATGCTGGGAGTTGTAGTTTTGCAACAGCTGGAGGCACACTGGTTGGGAAACACTGCTGTAGAGCACGGGAAGTGTTCTACTCGAGCACACGAGCACTTTGGTGCTCGACCAACACTAGTTATCAGTGATTAATAGCCTTGTGGGTATAAGTATGTATATAGAGATAGCTGTCTGTCAGTGATAACACCTCCTCCTGTACTGATAGTTCTTCACAGAAAAATGTCTATTTATTTATTTTTATTTATTTATTTAATGCAATTTTATACAATTATTTATTAATGCGCTTTTTATTCATTTATTATTTATTTTATGCACTTATACAGGTGAAACTCGAAAAATTAGAATATCGTACAAAGTTCATTTATTTCAGCAATGCAACTTAAAAGGTGAAACTAATATATGAGATATTTCAAGCATTTATTTGTTATAATTTGGATGATTATGGTTTACAGCTTATGAAAACCCCAAAGTCAAAATCTCAGGTACCCTTTGCTCAGGGGATGTAACGGTCCAGGTCTGGTTCGGAGTCTTTATAGCAACTACCTGAGGTAGCGTAGTCAGAAGGAAGCCAGTGGTCGATGCACAGGATAACATCAGCAAGCAGGAGAAGGCAAATACCGTAGTCAGAAGGAAGCCAGTGGTCGATGCACAGGATAACGTCAGCAAGCAGGAGATGGAAAATACCGTAGTCAGAAGAAAGCAAGTGGTCGATGCACAGGATAACGTCAGCAAGCAGGAGAGACTAGCTTGATTACAGGCTAGGAGCACAATAATCTCACAAAGCAGGAAGTGCAAGGCTGGGCTTAAATAGGATGTTCAATCATGGAACAGAGTGGAGCAAACCAGGGAGGCTCAAACTGAAACTAGAGGCACAGAAACTAGGCATAAGTTCAGCACAGGAGCCACCCAGAAAGCAGAATAGCTCAGTTGGAAAAGCAGCTTCCTGGGACACAGGAGTCCCTGGGTTCCAGTCCTGACGGTAATCCCCTCCTATCAGAATGGCCACTGCACATCTTAGGAGCTGGTTTCTCTGGATGTCTGTCATGAAATGTCTTTCTAAGCCAAGAAGGCATAAACATTGTTTTCTGGTCCATAACCCTTCCATTGCATCAGATATTGCACTTGACCTCTGAAAATTCTAGAAGCCAAAATTTTTTCAACAATGTATCCTTCATCCACTTGGACTTTTACTGGTGCAGGAGGCGGCTGATTTCTTCCTGGAAAGGGGTTTTCGTTAAATGGCTTGAGCAATGACACGTGGAATACAGGGTGTATTTTCAATTTGTTAGGAAGTTTGAGACACAAGGCAACTTGATTAACTTGTTCAGAAATCTGTAAAGGTCCAACAAATTTTTAACCGAATTTTGGAGATGGAACATGTGTTTTCAGATTTCTAGTAGATAGCCAAACCTTGGAGGTGTAAGCAATATGAAGGGGCACACTCAGAAGGGAAACACAATAGTAACGAAGATAATGGACTTTTATTAGTCTAAAAACATACCCCTAAAAATAGTATAAAACATACATGTAGCCACACATATAACCTATAAAAAATCGATGACAATCAATATAGGACTATAGTGGGGAAAGGATATAGTCACTGTGGGCGTACTATTGAAACATGAAACCACAATGTCCCATTTGAATGTGTGACAGCGTGTCGGCAATGTCCCAATAAATCATATTATCATTAGGCGTGGATTCTGCTAATATGGCCGAAACCAAGCTGAGCAGTATTGATATTGCAATAAATTTCCAGTGTCCAATAGTGTATATCAAGCACAAACTGTACCGAATATCAATGAAGCTCGATATTTACTTCACAATGAGACTAATAATCTCGTTACTTACAGTCTCTTCATGTGTCTTGTAATGCTCACATAAGAGCCCGGTCTTACCCCTCTTCACTGCCTCTCCGCAGCGTTGTTTCCAGGCGGCCGTACACTCGCAGCGTCCCACGTGGTGTACCCGGCCGTGCGTGGGCGTCCCACGTGACCTGGTTGTCCAGGGAACTGGATAAACGCTTTGATGATGTCACTATTGAGCGACTGCTCTTCCAGCTCTTAAGTTCAAGCAGGTCTTTTTGCTTTAGTCCTTATTTCCTTTAGTTCCAGGCTTCCTTTTTCCCTTATATGCTTCCACGCTCACTCTGTAATGCCAGACGCGTTTCAGGGTCTTACGTCCCTTCGTCAGTGGCCAACTGAGTGAGCGGATCCTGACTCCTTATAAATAGAGTATCATTACCCACAATCCCACATTGTTTTGTGCATTTACTAATATCTGGAGTGGATTTCAATTATCATGCATGCCTCCTTTCATAGAGTAAAACAATAAATACCCCCTTACACATAAATGCATTTAATAAAAACAAGTATAATCGAATAAAAAACAAATATGGAGAAGACTGCAAGGTCCAGCGATCTTTTGAAAGAAAACCGCATGAAAAACGCATCAAAAACGCATCAATGTGAATTGCGTCTTAGATGCGTTTTTGGCATATATGTGTGCAATCCATTCTAACTAGTCAAAGACTGACCCCCCGTCTTCTTCTATTGTATTATTTAGCTGGGGGGACTGTGTTGTTCTTCAAAAAAACAACAGAGGTAAGTGTGATGTTGCAGCCTAGGGGAGCCGTCCGTCAGGGAGGGAGATCACAGTGTCAATAGTCGGCCAAACTGCGATGTCCCATCCTTGCTGGACAACCCCCCTCACAGGAGCCCAAAAACCTCCATCTCTGCGTTTAGGCCTCTCGGGATAATTGTGTTGTATTAAAAAAATTCTACGAGATTCCTGCCTTGACATGTGTGCGATATGGTTCCCCCCTCTCCACACTTTTTTGACCCTTTCAATGGCTGTGAATTTCAGGCCAGTTGGGTCACAGTTGTGTTTGATTTTAAAGTGTTTGGATAAGGAATGCGTCTCTAGACCTTTCCTAATATTTGCCACATGTTCCGCTACTCTCTTTTTAAGTGTTCTTTTTGTTCTACCTATATATTGTTTCCTGCAGCCACACTGTAGCAAATATATGACATCTATAGAGTCACAGGTCAAGCATTCTTGTATCTCTACACTAAAGGAGTTTACTATAGACTCTACTTTTGTGTTTTTTTTTTGGGAAACTTGTAATTCTACAGTTAGCACATCTGCCACACTTAAAAAACCCATTCACTGCTAACCAATTGTCTTTTTTGTGGCTATCTTTCCTCACTTTGACCGTCGGGGCTATTTTTCCAGCTAAATTATTAGCCCGTGTGTACGTAGCCAAACCTTATCACCAACTTAAAAGGTGGTAGGAACTTTGTGATGTTTATCAGCAGTGATGGACGAACATCGGCCGGGACATTTTCGCGAACGTGCATTCGTGATCAAATGTTCAGGCGAACCTGAAAAACCTTCAGGTCATATTTGCAGCCACCAAATACTTACTAGAAGGGCACAAATAGTCCCACAACATGGAAAGTGTCATAACAGAGGGGGATCAATGACAAGAATTCCCACAAAAAATACTGTATTTTTCACCCTATAAGACTCACTTCCCCCCCCCCCCAAAAGTGTGGGGGAAAATAGCAGTGCGTCTTATGGGGCAAATGCTGCATTTTGCCGAATTTTCAATGATACGCCGCGCCACGATGCCGCCCGGCGGGTGTATCAGCTGAGAGGGAGGAGGGCCGGCATCTTGTTTTATAATGACAGCGGGGCCCGTCCAGTGACTGTATTCTACTACACGGGCCCTGCTCACTGTATATAATCATATCTCTAATTGTAGGCATTGTAATGTATAAAAATTCTGGGTAATCAGCGCCTGTATTACGGTACTTACAAGCGCACAGTAGCAGAGAGGAGGGAGGAGGCAGGCCGGGAGGACGGGCGCTGGCAGCGTGAGTCACTACGTCACGCGACTGCGCCGCCCACTTTATGAATGAAGCAGGCGGTGTGGGGGGAAAATAGCAGTGCGTCTTATGGAACGAATGCTGCATTTTGCCAAATTTTCAATGATACGCCGCACCGCGATACCGCGCGGCGGGTGTAACAGCTGAGAGGGAGGAGGGGCTGGGGGCCGGCATCTGGTTTTATAATGACAGCGGGGCCCGTGCAGTGACTGTATTCTACTACATGGGCCCCGCACACTGTATATAATCGTATCTGTAATTGTAGGCATTGTTAATGTATAAAAATTCTGGATAATCAGCGCCTGTATTACGGTACTTACAAGCGCTCAGTAGCAGAGAGGAGGGAGGAGGCAGGCCAGGAGGACGGGCGCTGGCAGCGTGAGTCACTACGTCATGCTCCTGCGGCGCCCACTTTATGAATGAAGCAGGCGACCCCCATCCCCTGTATTGGGGGTCATTCACACTACAGGGACACTGTTATGGAGGGGATCTGTGGATGACACATAGCATAAGATGCTATATATGTGTCATCCACAGATCCCCCCATAACAGTGTCATCCACAGATCCCCATAACAGTGCCATCCAGAGACCCCAATAAGAGCCACCCAGAGATCCCCATAACAGTGTCACCCACAGATCCCCCATAACAGTGTCACCCACAGATCCCCCATAACAGTGTCACCCACAGATCCCCCATAACAGTGTCACCCACAGATCCCCCATAACAGTGTCCTCAACAGATCCCCCATATTAGTGGCATCCACAGATCACCATTAGTTCAAAACCCACCAAAAGCACACCTTTTAGTTCAATTTTTTTTTTCTTATTTTCCTCCTCAAAAACCTAGGTGCATCTTATGGGCAGGTGCGTCTTATAGGGCAAAAAATACGGTATGTATTTTAATCAGGGGCCATTTTTATGCATCTTAAAGGGAAACTGTAAAAAATGTGCCCTGCTGGAGCCTAGTAAATTTTTATTTTAGGCCACGGGAGTACGGACCCCAAAAATTAGGCATTCATCTGACAGAAAAGAACAAGTGATTATGGGGCTGGAGTTATATTAGGCGGTCAGTGGATAACAATTTCACTGCAGGCCAGTGGAGTACAGGCCCCAAACATTAGGAATTCACCAGACAGAAAAGAACAAGTGATTATGTGGCTAGAGGTATATTAGGCAGTCAGTGGATTACAATTTTACTGTAGGTCAGTGTAGTACAAGCCCCAAAAATTATGCATTCACCTGACAGAAAAGAACAAGTGATTATGTGGCTGAAGGTATATTAGGCGGTCAGTGGATAACAATTTTACTGTAGGCCAGTTGAATACAGGCCCCAAACATTAGGCATTCACCGAACAGAAAAGAACAAGTGATGATGTGGCTGGAGGTATATTAGGCGGTCAGTGGATAAGAATTTTACTGTAGGCCAGTAAAGTACAGGCCCTAAACATTAGGCATTCACCTGACAGAAAAGAACAAGTGATTATGTGGCTGGAGGTATATTAGGCTGTCAGTGGATAACAATTTTATTGTAGGCCAGTGGAGTAGAGCCCCCAAAAATTATGCATTCACTTGACAGAAAAGAACAAGTGATTATGTGGCTGGAGATATAATAGACGGTCAGTGGATAACAATTTTACTGTAGGCCAGTGGCGTAAAGGCCTACAAAATTTGGCATTCACCTGACAGAAAAGAACAAATGATTATGTGGCTGGAGGTATATTAGACGGTTAGTAGATAGCAATTTTACGGTAGGCCAGTACAGGCCCCAAAAATTAGGCATTCACCTGACAGAAAAGAACAAGTGACTATGTGGCTGCAGGCATTTTAGACGGTCAGTGGATAAGGCTGCGTTCACACGGGCGAGATTTCCGCGCGGGTGCAATGCGGTAGGTGAACGCATTGCACCCGCACTGAATCTGGACCCATTCATTTCAATGGGGCTGTTCAGATGAGCGATGATTTTCACGCATCACTTATGCGTTGCGTGAAAATCGCAGCATGCTCTATATTCTGCGTTTTTCACGCAACGCAGGCCCCAAAGAAGTGAATGGGGTTGCGTGAAAATCGCAAGCATCCGCAAGCAAGTGCGGATGCTGTGCAATTTTCACGCATGGTTGCTAGGTGACAGTCTATTCACTGTATTATTTTCCCTTATAACATGGTTATAAGGGAAAATAATAGCATTCTGAAAACAGAATGCATACTAAGTGATCAGTTGAGGGTTAAAAAAAATAAAAAAAATTAACTCACATTCTCCGTTTGTTCGCGTAAGTCCCGGTCTCTTCTTTACTTCTCAAAAGATGAACTATGGGCTAAAGGACCTTTGGTGACGTAAGATCACATGCTCCAATCACATGGTCCATCACCGCGGTGATGGACCATGTGATTGGAGCATGTGATCTGACGTCACCAAAGGTCCCTTAGCCCATAGTTTATCTTTTAAAGAACTAAAGACCGGGAGAACTACGCGAACAACAGGAGAAGGTGAGTTAATTTTTTTTATTTTTTTTAACCCTCAACTGATGACCTACTAAGCATTCTGTTTTCAGAATGCTATTATTTTCCCTTATAACCATGTTATAAGGGAAAATAATAACATCTACACAACACCGAACCCAAACCTGAACTTCTGTGAAGAAGTTCGGGTCTGGGTACCACAGTCGGTTTTTTATCACGCGCGTGCAAAACACATTGCACACGCACGATAAAAACTGAACATCGGAACGCAATCGCAGTCAAAACTGACTGCAATTGCATTCCTACTCGCGCGGGTTTGCCGCAACACACCGGGACGCATCCGGAACTAATCCGGACACGCTCGTGTGAACGCAGCCTAACAATTTTACTGCAGGCCAGTAGAGTACTGGCCCCAAACATTAGGCATTCATCGGACAGAAAAGAACAAGTGATTATGTGGCTGGAGGTATATTAGACGGTCAGTGGATAACAATTTTACTGTATGCCAATGAATTATAGGCCTCAAAAATTAGGCATTCACCTGACAGAAAAGAACAAATGATTATGTGGCTGGAGGTATATTAGATGGTCAGTGGATATCAATTTTAATGTAGGCCAGTACAGGCATCAAAAATTAGGCATTCATCTGACAGAAAATAACAAGTGATTATGTGGCTGGAGGTATATTAGGCAGTCACTGATTAGCATATTTTTCTGTAGGGAAGTGGAGTATTGGCCTCGAAAATAAGGCATTCACCTGAAAAAAGAGAACAAGTGATTATGTGGCTGGAGGTACATTATGGGGTCACTGAATAACAATTTTACCGCACGCCAGTGGAGTATAGGCCCCAAAAATTAGACATTCACCTGACAAAAAAGGCTGTTTATGCCTCTATATATACAAACCGGATTCCAAAAAAGTTGGGACACTAAACAAATTGTGAATGAAAACTGAATGCAATGATGTGGAGATGGCAAATGTCAATATTTTATTTGTAATAGAACGTAGATGACAGATCAAACGTTTAATCCGAGTAAATGTATCATTTTAAAGGAAAAATACGTTGATTCAAAATTTCACGGTGTCAACAAATCCCAAAAAAGTTGGGACAAGTAGCAATAAGAGGCTGGAAAAAGTAAATTTGAGCATAACGAAGAGCTGGAAGACCAATTAACACAAATTAGGTCAATTGGCAACATGATTGGGTATAATCATGTGGCAGTGTCTCTCAGAAGCCAAGATGGGTAGAGGATCACCAATTCCCACAATGTTGTGCAGAAAGATAGTGGAGCAATATCAGAAAGGTGTTACCCAGCGAAAAATTGCAAAGACTTTGCATCTATCATCATCAACTGTGCATAACATCATCCGAAGATTCAGAGAATCTGGAACAATCTCTGTGCGTCAAGGCCGTAAAACCATACTGGATGCCCGTGATCTCTGGGCCCTTAAACGACACTGCACCACAAACAGGAATGCTACTGTAAAGGAAATCACAGAATGGGCTCAGGAATACTTCCAGAAACCATTGTCAGTGAACACAATCCACCGTGCCATCCGCCGTTGCCAGCTGAAACTTTACAGTGCAAAGAAGAAGCCATTTCTAAGCAAGATCCACAAGCTCAGGTGTTTTCACTGGGCCAGGGATCATTTAAAATGGAGTGTGGCAAAATGGAAGACTGTTCTGTGGTCAGACGAGTCACGATTCGAAGTTCTTTTTGGAAATCTGGGACGCCATGTCATCCGGACCAAAGAGGACAAGGACAACCCAAGTTGTTATCAATGCTCAGTTCAGAAGCCTGCATCTCTGATGGTATGGGGTTGCATGAGTGCGTGTGGCATGGGCAGCTTGCATGTCTGGAAAGGCACCATCAATGCAGAAAAATATATTCAGGTTCTAGAACAACATATGCTCCCATCCAGACGTCATCTCTTTCAGGGAAGACCCTGCATTTTTCAACAAGATAATGCCAGACCACATTCTGCATCAATCACAACATCATGGCTGCGTAGGAGAAGGATCCGGGTACTGAAATGGCCAGTCTGCAGTCAAGATCTTTCACCTATAGAGAACATTTGGCGCATCATAAAGAAGAAGGTGCAACAAAGAAGGCCCAAGACGATTGAACAGTTAGAGGCCTGTATTAGACAAGAATGGGAGAGCATTCCTATTTCTAAACTTGAAAAACTGGTCTTTTTTGGAATCCGGTTTGTACTTAAGACAAGGACCATTCTATGTTCTGGATGGTGGCGGATATTTGTGAGCTAGCATGAGGAAATTAAATTACACATAGTCGTCACAGGTGTTGAATTCCTCTGAGATCCATGCCTCGTTCATTTTTAGAAAGGTGAGGTAGTCCACACTGTCGTGAGCTAGGCGAGTGCGCTTATCGGTCACGATCTCCCCTGCTGTGCTTAACATCCTTTCGGGCATGACACTTGACGAGGAGCAACCCAAGAGTTCCATGACAAATTGTGCCAGTTCTGGTCACAGGTCAAGCCTGACACCCAGTAGTCCAGGGGTTCCTCGCTTTTCAAATCGTCCACATCGGCCATTAACCCGATGTAGTCGGACACCTGTCGTTCTAGGCGTTCTCTTAGGCTGGATCCGGAGGGCAGCTCTCGATGGGTTGGCAGCAAGAATGATCTTATATCCGAAATGACCAACACATCTTCAAACCACCCTCTTCTTGTAGACACGGTAGGATTTTTACCCGCACTTGTTTCTGTGTGGGTGTAAATTCCTCTGCCAGCACCCGCAACAGCAGAATGCAGCATCTCTCGCAGCAACGCTTGGAAATGCTGCATTCTGACAGCCCTCTGTGATGCTGGTAATATATCTGCCATTTTGTGTTTGTAACGGGGAATAAGTACTTTGCTACCCAGTACAGGTCCTTGCCCTTTATGCCTTTTATACGGGGATCCATCTTTAAACACTGGAGCATGAGGGCCCCCATGTGCACTAAATTGGAAGCAGTGGAGCGCCCTGGCTCCTGCTCATCACCCAGGAAAATGTTGTCCTTGGTCTCCTCCCCAAGCCACGGACATCACCTGGGATTCCCAAAAAGTTTAAAGTCCGCCTCAAAGCCTGCTCTTCTTGCTCCACCTCCTCCACCCAGCCACCATCCTCCTCTGACTTCTCTTCAGACTCCTGTCTCAGATGGAGTAGCCCCCCTGGGAATATATTCAGCATTGCAACTTCCTCATCTTCCACCTCCTGCTCCTCGATGGCTTGATCAATGACACAATGCAATGCACGCTCCAGAAAGAAGGCTTAATGTATGATGTCACTGATAGTGCCCTGGATGTGAATGACCAGTTTGGTGTTCTTATAAAATGGGCGCAGAAGTCTGCATGCATCGTGCATGACCAGCCACTGGAGCGATGAAAAGAAACCAAGCTTGCCAGAACCTGTCCTGCTGCAGAGTACGTACAGGTAGTCATTAATGGAACGTTGCTGCTGGAGCAGCCTATCAAGCATATACAAGGTGGAGTTCCAGCTCATCGGGCTGTCACAAATCAGACGTCTGACGGGCAGGTGGTGTCACCGCTGAACATCAGCAAGGCGAGTCATGGCTGTTTAAGATCTTCAAAAATGGCCAAAGATTTTCCTGGCCTGCCGCAAGATGTCCTGGACCCCAGGGTATTTTGCAACAAATCGCTGCACAACTAAGTTCAGGACTTGTGCCATGCACAGCATGTGTGTCATTTTGCCCTGTTTCAGAGTGCTTAGCAGATTGTCACCGTTGTCGCACACCACTTTACCAACTGTCAAATTGAGCGGGGTTAGCCACTGATTGGCCAGTGAACGCAAAGCTGAAAAGAGTGCAGGACCTGTGTGGCTCTTGGCTTCAAGGCACAACATCCGCAGCACAGCATGGGAATGTCTCACCTGGCACATCAAATAGGTTCTGGGAAGCTTGGAGGGTGCAGCGGAAGAGGCGGTAGCAGTGGAAAAGAAGGAGTCAGCCGAGGTGGATACAGAGGATGGAGTAGGAGGAGGAGAAGAAGAGGCAAGCCTGCATGCTATTCGTGGCGGTAACACCAAATCCACATGGGTGCCACGGGTTGCATGCTTGAGAGTCGTCAGAAGGTTCACCCAGTATGCAATATAAGTGATGTACCTTCCCTGCCAGTGTTTTCTAGACCACATGTCTGTGGTCAGATGTATCTGGGCACCGACACTGTGTGTCAGAGATATATTCAGTTGCCGCTAAACCTGGCCATATATCTCTGGGATGCCCTTCTGGGAGAAATATTTCCTTCCAGGGACCTTCCATTGCGGTGTGCCAATGGCCACAAATTTTCTAAAGGCCTCCGAGTTAGAGTTGAGCGAACACCTGGATGTTCGGGTTCGAGAAGTTCGGCCGAACTTCCCGGAAATGTTCGGGTTCGGGATCCGAACCCGATCCGAACTTCGTCCCGAACCCGAACCCCATTGAAGTCAATGGGGACCCGAACTTTTGGGCACTAAAAAGGCTGTAAATCAGCCCAGGAAAGAGCTAGAGGGCTGCAAAAGGCAGCAACATGTAGGTAAATCCCCTGCAAACAAATGTGGATAGGGAAATGAATTAAAATAAAAATTAAAAAAATAAAAATGAACCAATATCAATTGGACAGAGGTCCCATAGCAGAGAATCTGGCTTCACGTCAGCAGAGAATTAGTCTCTTCATGCCATAGCAAAGAATCTGGCTTCATGTCAGCGCAGAATCAGTCTTCATGTCATAGCAGAGAATCAGGCTTCACGTCACCCACCACTGGAACAGGCCACTGTCACACATTTAGGCCCCGGCACCCAGGCAGAGGAGAGAGGTCCCGTAACAGAGAATCTGGCCTGATGTCAGCACAGAATCTGTCTTCATGTCATAGCAGAGAATCAGGCTTCACGTCACCCACCACTGGAACAGGCCACTGTCACACATTTAGGCCCAGGGACCCAGGCAGAGGAGAGAGGTCCCGTAACAGAGAATCTGGCCTTATGTCAGTGCAGAATCTGTATTCATGTCATAGCAGAGAATCAGGCTTCACGTCACCCACCACTGGAACAGGCCACTGTCAAACATTTAGGCCCAGGGACCCAGGCAGAGGAGAGAGGTCCCGTAACAGAGAATCTGGCCTTATTTCAGCGCAGAATCTGTATTCATGTCATAGCAGAGAATCAGGCTTCACGTCACCCACCACTGGAACAGGCCACTGTCACACATTTAGGCCCAGGCACCCAGGCAGAGGAGAGAGGTCGCGTAACAGAGAATCTGGCTTCATGTCAGCACAGAATAAGTCTTCATGTCATAGCAGAGAATCAGGCTTCACGTCACCCACCACTGGAACAGGCCACTGTCACACATTTAGGCCCCGGCACCCAGACAGAGGAGAGGTTCATTCAACTTTGGGTTGCCCCGCAATATAATGGTAAAATGAAATTAAAAATAGGATTGAATGAGGAAGTGCCCTGGAGTAGAATAATATATTGTTAAGGGGAGGTAGTTAATATCTAATCTGCACAAGGGATGGACAGGTCCTGTGGGATCCATGCCTGGTTCATTTTTATGAACGTCAGCTTGTCCACATTGGCTGTAGACAGGCGGCTGCGTTTGTCTGTAATGACGCCCCTTGCCGTGCTGAATACACGTTCAGACAAAACGCTGGCCGCCGGGCAGGCCAGCAGCTCCAAGGCATAAAAGGCTAGCTCTGGCCACGTGGACAATTTGGAGACCCAGAAGTTGAATGGGGCCGAACCATCAGTCAGTACGTGGAGGGGTGTGCACAGGTACTGTTCCACCATGTTAGTGAAATGTTGCCTCCTGCTAACACGTTCCGTATCAGGTGGTGGTGCAGTTAGCTGTGGCGTGGTGACAAAACTTTTCCACATCTCTGCCATGCTGACCCTGCCCTCAGAGGAGCTGGCCGTGACGCAGCTGCGTTGGCGACCTCTTGCTCCTCCTCTGAGTTCGCCTTGGGCTTCCACTGGTTCCCCTGTGACATTTGGGAATGCTCTCAGTAGCGCGTCTACCAACGTGCGCTTGTACTCGCGCATCTTCCTATCACGCTCCAGTGTAGGAAGTAAGGTGGGCACATTGTCTTTGTACCGGGGATCCAGCAGGGTGGCAACCCAGTAGTCCGCACACGTTAAAATGTGGGCAACTCTGCTGTCGTTGCGCAGGCACTGCAGCATGTAGTCGCTCATGTGTGCCAGGCTGCCCAGGGTAAGGACAAGCTGTCCTCTGTGGGAGGCGTATCGTCATTGTCCTGTGTTTCCCCCCAGCCACGCACCAGTGATGGGCCCGAGCTGCTTTGGGTGCCACCCCGCTGTGAACATGCTTCATCCTCATCCTCCTCCACCTCCTCCTCATCCTCGTCCTCCTCGTCCTCCAGTAGTGGGCCCTGTCTGGCCACATTTGTACCTGGCCTCTGGTGTTGCAAAAAAACTCCCTCTGAGTCACTTCGAAGAGACTGGCCTGAAAGTGCTAAAAATGACCCCTCTTCCTCCTCTTCCTCCTGGGCCACCTCCTCTTCCATCATCGCCCTAAGTGTTTTCTCAAGGAGACATAGAAGTGGTATTGTAACGCTGATAACGGCGTCATCGCCACTGGCCATGTTGGTGGAGTACTCGAAACAGCGCAACAGGGCACACAGGTCTCTCATGGAGGCCCAGTCATTGGTGGTGAAGTGGGTCTGATCCGCAGTGCGACTGACCCGTGCGTGCTGCAGCTGAAACTCCACTATGGCCTGCTGCTGCTCGCACAGTCTGTCCAGCATATGCAAGGTGGAGTTCCACCTGGTGGGTACGTCGCATATGAGGCGGTGAGCGGGAAGACCGAAAATACGCTGTAGCGCAGACAGGCGAGCAGCGGCAGGGTGTGAACGCCGGAAGCGCGAACAGACGGCCCGCACTTTATGCAGCAGCTCTGACATGTCGGGGTAGTTGCGAATGAACTTCTGCACCACCAAATTCAGCACATGCGCCAGGCAAGGGATGTGCGTCAAACCGGCTAGTCCCAGAGCTGCAACGAGATTTCGCCCATTATCGCACACCACCAGGCCGGGCTTGAGGCTCACCGGCAGCAACCACTCGTCGGTCTGTTGTTCTATACCCCGCCACAACTCCTGTGCGGTGTGGGGCCTGTCCCCCAAACATATGAGTTTCAGAATGGCCTGCTGACGTTTACCCCGGGCTGTGCTGAAGTTGGTGGTGAAGGTGTGTGGCTGTCTGGATGAGCAGGTGGAAGAAGAGGAGGAGGAAGCTGAGTAGGAGGAGGAGGAGACAGGAGGCAAAGAATGTTGCCCTGCGATCCTTGGCGGCGGAAGGACGTGCGCCAAACAGCTCTCCGCCTGGGGCCCAGCCGCCACTACATTTACCCAGTGTGCAGTTAGGGAGATATAGCGTCCCTGGCCGTGCTTACTGGTCCACGTTTCTGTGGTTTGGTGGACCTTGCCACAGATGGCGTTGCGCAGTGCACACTTGATTTTATC
This sequence comes from Bufo bufo, assembly GCF_905171765.1. NCBI lineage: Eukaryota > Metazoa > Chordata > Amphibia > Anura > Bufonidae > Bufo > Bufo bufo. Next base: position 621,268,509 of record NC_053390.1, read on the forward strand.
GGACACTTGTTTGTGCAGGGAAGGCACGGCTCTCTTGGAGAAGTAGTGGCGGCTGGGAACAACATACTGTGGGACAGCAAGTGACATGAGCTGTTTGAAGCTGTGTGTGTCCACCAGCCTAAATGACAGCATTTCATAGGCCAGTAGCTTAGAAATGCTGGCATTCAGGGCCAGGGATCGAGGGTGGCTAGGTGGGAATTTACGCTTTCTCTCAAATGTTTGTGAGATGGAGAGCTGAACGCTGCCGTGTAACATGGTTGAGATGCTTGGTGACGCAGGTGGTGGTGTTGGTGGTACATCCCATGTTTGCTGGGCGGCAGGTGCCAACGTTCCTCCAGAGGCGGAGGAAGAGGCCGAGGCGGCGGCAGCAGCAGAAGAGGCCGAGGCAGCAGCAGCAGAAAAGGTAGCAGGGGGAGCCTGAGTGACTTCTTTGTTTTTAAGGTGTTTACTCCACTGCAGTTCATGCTTTGCATGCAGGTGCCTGGTCATGCAGGTTGTGCTAAGGTTCAGAACGTTAATGCCTCGCTTCAGGCTCTGATGGCACAGCGTGCAAACCACTCGGGTCTTGTCGTCAGCACATTGTTTGAAGAAGTGCCATGCCAGGGAACTCCTTGAAGCTGCCTTTGGGGTGCTCGGTCCCAGATGGCGGCGGTCAGTAGCAGGTGGAGTCTCTTGGCGGCGGGTGTTCTGATTTTGCCCACTGCTCCCTCTTTTGCTATGCTGTTGGCTCGGTCTCACCACTGCCTCTTCCTCCGAACTGTGAAAGTCAGTGGCACGACCTTCATTCCATGTGGGGTCTAGGATCTCATCGTCCCCTGCATCGTCTTCCACCCAGTCTTGATCCCTGACCTCCTGTTCAGTCTGCACACTGCAGAAAGACGCAGCAGTTGGCACCTGTGTTTCGTCATCATCAGAGACGTGCTGAGGTGGTATTCCCATGTCCTCATCATCAGGAAAAATAAGTGGTTGTGCGTTAGTGCATTCTATCTCTACCACCCCTGGGGAAGGGCTAGGTGGATGCCCTTGGGAAACCCTGGAAGCAGAGTCTTCAAACAGCATAAGAGACTGCTGCATAACTTGAGGCTCAGACAGTTTCCCTGATATGCATAGGGGTGATGTGACAGACCGATGGGCTTGGTTTTCATGCGCCATCTGTGCGCTTTCTGCAGAAGACTGGGTGGGAGATAATGTGAACGTGCTGGATCCACTGTCGGCCACCCAATTGACTAATGCCTGCACCTGCTCAGGCCTTACCATCCTTAGAACGGCATTGGGCCCCACCAAATATCGCTGTAAATTCTGCTGGCTACTGGGACCTGAGGTAGTTGTGGCTGTGGCAGAACGGCCACGTCCTCTCCCAGCACCAGAGGGTCCACTAACACCACCACGACCATGTCCACGTCCGCGTCCCTTATTAGATGTTTTCCTCATTGTTCCCATTCACCACAATTTTGAGAATGGCAAACTTGGGAATGGTTTTTCAACCCAGAAAAAAAAGTGTGCTTTTACGGTCACTACAAATAACTTGACCAGCTAAAACAGTACAGATTTGGTTAAATAGAGATGTGAGGCCTGTTTTTTTTTGCGCTGTGTGACAGGTATAGGTTTAATCACAGAATCAGACTTCTATCTGCACGCTAGCGTGTGTCTTAGGTTTTTCTGAATGACACTATCACTAGCTTCAATGTAAGATATTCTTTTTGGGATAGATTTCAAGTAGGCCTCAAATACCAGAAACTAGTTATTTTGAGAATGGCAAATTTGGGAATGGTTTTTCAACCCAGAAAAAAAAGTGTGCTTTTACGGTCACTACAAATAACTTGACCAGCTAAAACAGTACAGATTTGGTTAAATAGAGATGTGAGGCCTGTTTTTTTTTGCGCTGTGTGACAGGTATAGGTTTAATCACAGAATCAGAGTTCTATCTGCACGCTAGCGTGTGTCTTAGGTTTTTCTGAATGACACTATCACTAGCTTCAATGTAAGATATTCTTTTTGGGATAGATTTCAAGTAGGCCTCAAATACCAGAAACTAGTTATTTTGAGAATGGCAAATTTGGGAATGGTTTTTCAACCCAGAAAAAAAAGTGTGCTTTTACGGTCACTACAAATAACTTGACCAGCTAAAACAGTACAGATTTGGTTAAATAAAGATGTGAGGCCTTTTTTTTTTTGCGCTGTGTGACAGGTATAGGTTTAATCACAGAATCAGAGTTCTATCTGCACGCTAGCGTGTGTCTTAGGTTTTTCTGAATGACACTATCACTAGCTTCAATGTAAGATATTCTTTTTGGGATAGATTTCAAGTAGGCCTCAAATACCAGAAACTAGTTATTTTGAGAATGGCAAATTTGGGAATGGTTTTTCAACCCAGAAAAAAAAGTGTGCTTTTACGGTCACTACAAATAACTTGACCAGCTAAAACAGTACAGATTTGGTTAAATAGAGATGTGAGGCCTGTTTTTTTTTGCGCTGTGTGACAGGTATAGGTTTAATCACAGAATCAGAGTTCTATCTGCACGCTAGCGTGTGTCTTAGGTTTTTCTGAATGACACTATCACTAGCTTCAATGTAAGATATTCTTTTTGGGATAGATTTCAAGTAGGCCTCAAATACCAGAAACTAGTTATTTTGAGAATGGCAAATTTGGGAATGGTTTTTCAACCCAGAAAAAAAGTGTGCTTTTACGGTCACTACAAATAACTTGACCAGCTAAAACAGTACAGATTTGGTTAAATAAAGATGTGAGGCCTTTTTTTTTTTGCGCTGTGTGACAGGTATAGGTTTAATCACAGAATCAGAGTTCTATCTGCACGCTAGCGTGTGTCTTAGGTTTTTCTGAATGACACTATCACTAGCTTCAATGTAAGATATTCTTTTTGGGATAGATTTCAAGTAGGCCTCAAATACCAGAAACTAGTTATTTTGAGAATGGCAAATTTGGGAATGGTTTTTCAACCCAGAAAAAAAAGTGTGCTTTTACGGTCACTACAAATAACTTGACCAGCTAAAACAGTACAGATTTGGTTAAATAAAGATGTGAGGACTTTTTTTTTTTGCGCTGTGTGACAGGTACAGGTTTAATAACAGAATCAGACTTCTATCAGCACTCTAGCGTGTGTCTTAGGTTTTTCTGAATGACACTATCACTAGCTTCAATGTAAGATATTCTTTTTGGGATAGATTTCAAGTAGGCCTCAAATACCAGAAACTAGTTATTTCGAGAATGGCAAATTTGGGAATGGTTTTTCAACCCAGAAAAAAAAGTGTGCTTTTACGGTCACTACAAATAACTTGACCAGCTAAAGCAGTACAGATTTGGTTAAATAGAGATGTGAGGCCTGTTTTTTTTTGCGCTGTGTGACAGGTATAGGTTTAATCACAGAATCAGATTTCTATCAGCCCGCTAGCGTGTGTCTTAGGTTTTTCTGAATGACACTATCAGTACCTTCAAAGTAAGATATTGTTTTTGGGATAGATTTCAAGTAGGCCTCAAATACCAGAAACTAGTTATTTTGAGAATGGCAAATTTGGGAATGGTTTTTCAACCCAGAAAAAAAAAGTGTGCTTTTAGGGTCACTACAAAACACTTGACCAGCTAAAACAGTACAGATTTGGTTAAATAGAGATGTGAGGCCTGTTTTTTTTTGCGCTGTGTGACAGGTATAGGTTTAATCACAGAATCAGACTTCTATCAGCACGCTAGCGTGTGTCTTAGGTTTTTCTGAATGACACTATCAGTACCTTCAAAGTAAGATATTCTTTTTGGGATAGATTTCAAGTAGGCCTCAAATACCAGAAACTAGTTATTTTGAGAATTGCAAATTTGGGAATGGTTTTTCAACCCAGAAAAAAAAGGGTGCTTTTACGGTCACTACAAATAACTTGACCAGCTAAAACAGTACAGATTTGGTTAAATAGAGATGTGAGGCCTGTTTTTTTTTGCGCTGTGTGACAGGTATAGGTTTAATCACAGAATCAGACTTCTATCAGCCCGCTAGCGTGTGTCTTAGGTTTTTCTGAATGACACTATCATTAGCTTCAATGTAAGATATTCTTTTTCAGATAGATTTCAAGTAGGCCTCAAATACCAGAAACTAGTTATTTTGAGAATGGCAAATTTGGGAATGGTTTTTCAACCCAGAAAAAAAAGTGTGCTTTTACGGTCACTACAAATAACTTGACCAGCTAAAACAGTACAGATTTGGTTAAATAGAGATGTGAGGCCTGTTTTTTTTTTGCGCTGTGTGACAGGTGTAGGTTTAATCACAGAATCAGATTTCTATCAGCACGCTAGCGTGTGTCTTAGGTTTTTCTGAATGACACTATCAGTACCTTCAAAGTAAGATATTCTTTTTGGGATAGATTTCAAGTAGGCCTCAAATACCAGAAACTAGTTATTTTGAGAATGGCAAATTTGGGAATGGTTTTTCAACCCAGAAAAAAAAGTGTGCTTTTACGGTCACTACAAATAACTTGACCAGCTAAAACAGTACAGATTTGGTTAAATAGAGATGTGAGGCCTGTTTTTTTTTGCGCTGTGTGACAGGTATAGGTTTAATCACAGAATAAGATTTCTATCAGCACGCTAGCGTGTGTCTTAGGTTTTTCTGAATGACACTATCAGTACCTTCAAAGTAAGATATTCTTTTTGGGATAGATTTCAAGTAGACCTCAAATACCAGAAACTAGTTATTTTGAGAATGGCAAATTTGGGAATGGTTTTTCAACCCAGAAAAAAAAGTGTGCTTTTACGGTCACTACAAATAACTTGACCAGCTAAAACAGTACAGATTTGGTTAAATAGAGATGTGAGGCCTGTTTTTTTTTTGCGCTGTGTGACAGGTATAGGTTTAAACACAGAATCAGACTTCTATCTGCACGCTAGCGTGTGTCTTAGGTTTTTCTGAATCACACTATCACTAGCTTCAATGTAAGATATTCTTTTTGGGATAGATTTCAAGTAGGCCTCAAATACCAGAGACTAGTTATTTTGAGAATGGCAAATTTGGGAATGGTTTTTCAACCCAGAAAAAAAAGTGTGCTTTTACGGTCACTACAAATAACTTGACCAGCTAAAACAGTACAGATTTGGTTAAATAGAGATGTGAGGCCTGTTTTTTTTTTGCGCTGTGTGACAGGTATAGGTTTAATCACAGAATCAGACTTCTATCAGCACGCTAGCGTGTGTCTTAGGTTTTTCTGAATGACACTATTATTAGCTTCAATGTAAGATATTCTTTTTGGGATAGATTTCAAGTAGGCCTCAAATACCAGAAGCTAGTTATTTTGAGAATGGCAAATTTGGGAATGGTTTTTCAACCCAGAAAAAAAAGTGTGCTTTTACGGTCACTACAAATAACTTGACCAGCTAAAACAGTACAGATTTGGTTGAATAGAAATGTCAGGTCTATTTTTTAGGCGCTGGGTGACAGGCTCAACTTGCCCCTGAAGTAATATATGGCCAAAAAATAACCACACTGTTGATGGTTAAATGCACTTGGGTGACACAGGCTCAGCCTGCACCAGATGTAGTATATGGCCAAAAAATAATCAGACTGTCGATGGTTAAATGCACTTGGGTGACACAGGCTCAGCCTGCAGCTGATGTAGTATATGGCCAAAAAATAACCAGACTGTTGATGGTTAAATGCACTTCGGTGACACAGGCTCAGCCTGCAGCTGATGTAGGATATAGCACAAAATAACCACACTATCGATGGTTAAATACACTTGGTGATAGCTTGTGCTGGCGCACCACAAGTCACAAAATGGCCGCCGATCACCCCAGAAAAAAAGTGATCTAAAAACGCTCTGGGCAGCCTCAAAAAAGTCAATAATAGCACTTCAATGATCCACAGCTGCAGATCGATCACAGAATGAAGTCTTTTGGAGGAGTTAATCTGCCTAATCTCGCCCTAACGTCGCAGCTGCAACTTCTCCCTATACTGATCATAGCAGAGTAACGTGCGGCGCTACGTGACTCCAGCTTAAATAGAGGCTGGGTCACATGCTGCACTGGCCAATCACAGCCATGCCAATAGTAGGCATGGCTGTGATGGCCTCTTGGGGCAAGTAGTATGACGCTTGTTGATTGGCTGCTTTGCAGCCTTTCAAAAAGCGCCAAGAAAGCGCCGAACACCGAACCCGGACTTTTACGAAAATGTTCGGGTTCGGGTCCGTGTCACGGACACCCCAAAATTCGGTACGAACCCGAACTATACAGTTCGGGTTCGCTCATCCCTACTCCAAGTCCACCAGTTTATATGTCAGTAGTTGTCCGGCTAGAAGTTCCGACAAGCCAGCGGTCAGCTGTTGGGCAAGAGAGTTATCCGGCGTCATCAACTTTTTACGCTTGAACATTTGGGCCACGGAAGCCTGCCTTCTGCCAGATGAACGTGACGACAGCACGATGGAAGGTGGAGTGGAGGATAAAAGGGAAGAGAGAGGAGAAGGAGAAGAGGCAGGACGTTGAGTGCCGGGAGTGTGGCTTTGCTCCCACTGGGCTCAGTGATGGGAGGCCAGGTGCTTTCTTAAGGCGGTCATCCCTAGGTGAGTGTTTGGCTTACCGCGACTTATGCGTTGACAGCACAGACTGCAGATGGCACCACTATTGTCAGCAGCTGACACGTTAAAAAAAGCGGAGCCATGTGACGGCATCCTGGGAGCGCAAGATATGACCGTGAATGGTGGACGGCTTGCTCCATATATATTTGCAGTATGCTTTTTGCCTCCTGTGAACTGCAAGTTCTGCCTTCTTCTCCTCCCTATCTGCTGCTCTGTCTCTCTCTCTGAACTCCCTTCCTCTTCCTCTCTTGTGGGCACTCACGTGACGTTCATCGACACGTCATCATCGTCACCTTCACCACTGCTGACATTAGAGATCTCGGAGTAACCAGCAACAGCGGAAACCACCCTCCTTGGGCTGATATGGGTAATGTCGTCAGACCGCTGGGTGGTGGCAGTTGCTACCTCCTCTTCCTCATCCGATGCAAAGAATGGCTACGCATCGTAAGGTCTGGGAATGGATGGGAAAATTTTTCCTCTGACTCGAAGGGAGGGGCTATGGTGGTGGTTGTATCTTTGGAGTGCACACAGCAGAGAGTGAGGAGGGTGCAGATACAGAGGATGAGGAGAGTGCAGAAGCGGAAGGCTGAGTGAGACACTTAACCAACTCAGGTGCATCATTTGACAAAATCGCACGCACCTTCTCCAACCTCCCACTTAGGCTCCGGCCTGGTGCACCTGCCCAACCCCTACCACCCCTTCGGAACAGCCTGCCTCTTCCTCTGCCTGTGATTTTCAAAATGACCCTGTGCCAATGTCCCTAGAGAAGAGCAGTATTTGTGGAAGCAGGTATATCGCTGGCCTCAATCAGTATTTGGTGGAAGCCGGTATATCGCACCGATCAATCAGTACTTTGTAGAAGCAGGAATATCGCCCCCCTTAATCAGTATTTTGTGGAAACAGGTATATAGAACACCTGAATCAATATTTGGTGGAAGCAGGTATATCGCACCACTCAATCATAATTTTGTGGAAGCAGGGATATCAAACCCCTCAATCAGTATTTAGTGAAAGTAGGTATATCACACCCCTCAATCAGTATTTTGTGGAAACAGGTATATAGGACACCTGAATCAATATTTGGTGGAAGCAGGTATATCGCACCCCTCTATCAGTATTTTGTGGAAGCAGGTATATAGAACCTCTAAATCAGTATTTTGTAGAAGTAGGTATATCGCACCCCTCAATCAGTATTTTGTGGAAACAGTTATATAGAACCCCTAAATCAATATTTGGTGTAAGCAGGTATTTCACACCCCTTATTTAGTATTTTGTGGAAGCAGGTATATCGCACCCCTCAATCAGTTATTTTTGGGGCAACAGGTATATCACACCAGTTGCAATTAGTTATTCCAATAGCGTTTGTCTCTCTATATAGCTGTGGTATCACAGTAGAACCGCACACAACTGCTGCACAATACAAATGCACTATAATATACTTTCTATGTTAGAAAGTATATTATAAGTATATCACACCCCTCAGTATATCACACCTATCAATAGCACACCTATACGAGTCCTTAAAAGGACTGCCTAATTGGGTTCTGTTATAGGGTGGGGGGGGTGTCCATGTGCTGAAATGTCAAAATTGTCTGTCCTGTCCCACCTGATGGATGTTTCATGGTTCAAAGTTTGGCACAATGCAAAAGAATATAGTGCTTGCGAACATCGCCATATGTTCGCATGTTCGGCGAATCGCGAACGAGCAAAGTTTGCCGCGAACCGCAAGGCCATCTCTAGTTAGGTCATGTAAAATTTTTATAGAGCTGGTTGTTACAGATGTGGCGATACCTAATATGTATACTTTTTTTTATTTACGTATTTCACTTTAACACACTAATAGCATTTTTGAAACAAAAAAATATATATTTTATTGTCTACGTGTTCTGAGAGCTATATTTTTTTTTCATTTTAAGCGATTTTCTTATGTAGGGGCTCATTTTTTGCGGGATGAGGTGACGGTTTTATTGGTACCATTTTGTGGGACATACACATTTTTAATCACTTGTAGTGTTGAGCGAGCATGCTCAGCCAAACTGCTGTTCGGCTCGAGCATTGCTTTGTTCAGCCCATCTGAGTGTTCGGCCGAATACTGCGGGTGCTCGTGTACAATTTAATACAATAAACGTCAATGGGAGACCTGAGCATCAAACCAGGCAACCCCAAGTCTGAAAATGAGAGGATGTCTGGGTAAAAAAAAAAGAAGTTTATGCAAGCCATCAATCTATCCATGAGACAGATGACAGGCTTATTCAGAATACCTTACAATAGCAGCATTGTGGACTATGAGACATTCCAAACCAGCTCTCATCTGACTGAGAGCCAGTAAGCCTCAAAGTTACTTCATATCTGTTGGATGGCTTGGGTGGACCTGCCCACCTAGATCAATATCATTAGGGAGACAAAAAGTTTTCTGATTGTCCTTACATAATATTCAATAACCTTTCTATACAGTTTTGTCATGTAAAAACTAATTTGCATAAACATGGGCATATGTGAAAGACATGCAAATGAGCAAACTCTGCCTTGTTTTTCATCTGAAAAACCATTTGCATGAAAAATTAGCGATCTACACTACTCATGAACAGCGCCATCTATTGGTTTCATAGTCTTATGACAAGAGTAATAGTATTGTCATAAAACTATGAAACCAATAGATGGCACTGTTCATGAGTCATGAAAAGCGCCATCTATTGGTTTCATAGTCTTATGACAATACTATTACTCTTGTCATAAGACTATGAAACTAATAGATGGCGCTGTTCATGACTCATGAACAGAGCCATCTATTGGTTTCATAGTCTTATTTAGTGTTGAGAGCGAATATTAGAATAGCAAATTTTTATCTTGAATATCGCAACTTCGAGAATTTGCAAATATTTCAAATATAGTGCTATATATTCGTTATAGCGAATATTCGCCATTTTTTTCCCATCTGAAGTCATGATTCCACCCTGCTTCTTGCTTGTGGGCCAATGAGTCATTGGTCCACAAGCAACTTAAGCCGGGAGGAATCATGACTTTAGATGGAAAAAATGACAAATATTCTAAAAAATGAATATATAGCACTATATCTAATATATTTGTTTTTTAGAATATTCGTCTTTTTTTTCTTTTCCGTCAACATGCGTCCCCGTCACCCTTTTGAACGCATGGGGGTTAGAATATACCATCGGATCTGAGTTTTCACGATCTCAGTGGCCCACAAGCAAGAAGCAGGGAGGAATCATGTGTTTAGATGGGAAAAAATGACGAATATTCGCTATAACAAATATATAGCACTATATTCGAAATATTCGCGAATTCTCGAAGTTGTGATATTCGAGATAAAAATTCGCTATTCGAATATCCGCTCTCAACACTAAATAAGACTATGAAACCAATAGATGGTGCTGTTCATGAGTCATGAATAGCGCCATCTATTAGTTTCATAGTCTTATGACAAGACTAATAGTATTGTCATAAGACTATGAAACCAATAGATGGCGCTTTTAATGAGTTTTTACTCGACAAAACTGTATAGAAAGGTTATTGAATATCATGTTAGGACAATCAGAAAACTTTTTGTCGCCCTAATGATATTGATCTAGGTGTGCAGGTCCACCCAAGCCATCCAACAGATGCAAAATAACTTTGAGGTTTACTGGTTCTCAGTCAGATGAGAGCTGGTTTGGAAAATCTCATAGTGCACAAGGCTGCCATTGTAAGGTATGCTGGCTGTTATCTATCTCATGGATAGATGGCTTGTACATACCTGGCTTTTGGCATATAGCCTTTGTGTGGTCGTCTTTTGTATGTCATAGATAATAGGAGTCCAAGATACATCCAGCTATTCTCTTAATGCTGTTTACAAACCATTTTGATGGGCTTTCCATCAATTTCTAACCTTTTTTTGTAAACGAGACACCCTCTCCTTTGCCGAGCAGGGGGTGTCTGGGGTTCTCCTATTGACTTTCACTGTGCTCGGTAGAACACACAGTGGATAGGTATAAAAAATGAACCTTATAAAAAGCGGCGCTGCTGCAGAAGACAGGACTCAAATAGATAAAATAAAGTGGGTCTTTATTTATATTGGTCTACGCGTTTCAGGGGCGGACTTCCCCCTTCATCAGGACAATATGTCATTACATTGTGGGTGTGAACATTATGACTTTTTATTCTGTTTGTTTGGGCGCGATAATTCGGCCTCTGGGGGCGTGGGGGTGGAGGGGGGGCGGAGACATGAATGCACGTGTTTCTCTTGTTGATATGCCGCCCACAAGAGGTCTGCTGCGTGCCTTCTTTAGTGATGTGTTGAAGGACCTTGCTGACGTCTTTCTTGTGGGTGCGGTCTTCGTGACGTAATCTGTGGGCGGAGTTACGACTCTTCCAGTGGTGACATCCACCGATCACCTCTGATGTTTTGTGGGCGGTGTATTTTGTTTGTATAGCGCTGGTTTGGTCTCTCAGATATATTCTTTTTCAGGTATGGTATTTTTGGTTTAGTTTGTATGGTTGCTATGCCGACCCTAGCTGTTCTGTTAGGTGCCGCTTTAGTGTAGCGTTTGAGGACCTTCCTGACGTCACGTTTGTGGGTGCGGTCTTCATGACGTAATACAGGGGCGGAGCTATGAACTTCTAGCCATAAGTATTACGTTTCAATTGCGATGTCTTGTGGAGGGTGTGTATTGTTAGTGTTGCGCTAGTTCAGCCACTACAGTGTGTTTTTATGCGGGCATGGCAGTGTGATCACGGGAGTATATAAGAGAGTGCAATGGCCTACAATAGGAATTTATGTATATAGATACAAAAAAGTGCGGGGCATGCAGAATGCGGGACATGTGGGAATGAATAAAAGGATGTGTATGTATATATAAGTGTATGTGTGGGGTAAAGAACCCACACGTACAGGTTCATATAAATGAGAGTGAGCATAAGGTAAAAAATGGTTTAAAAGATGGAAAATACCAAATAAATTAATAGGGTAATTAGATTAAAAAAAAATATAAAAAATAATAATAAAATTAAAAAAAATAAAAAATTGATGAAAAATAATAAAATAGATTAAAAAAAAAATAGATAAAAAAAAAAATAAATTATAAAAATAAAAATAAATAAAATAAAAAAATGATAATGTTAAAAAATAATAATGAACAATAATAGATAATAAATAATAATAGTGGTAGTGGACAGCCATCTGGCGGGGATATAACCCTTTACCAATAAGAGTGGGAGACGGGGGCTGTATCACCTCGTATGAGTCTGTGTATATAAGATAATATATTTATTTATTTATTTATAGGATAATATATTTATCGATTTTATTTATTCATTTATTTATATATATATATAGTCACTGGTAGGTCTACTCATAGGGCCTTGCGACTAAAGGGGTGGGTCTCGATGGCCTATTTATGGTGGTCCAGACGCACAAGTATTTTTTATATATATATAAAAAAAAAAAAAAAAAAAAAAAGAGAGATTCGGGTTTGCAAGAGAATTTTTTGGGATCTGAGAAGAACGAGTTGTGGTGGTAAAAATATATTTATCTAGTAGCCAATATTTTTGCGCACGTCGTACATATACGCTCACGAGTGTGTCCGTTATTACTGTGAGGTGTGAGTGGGGTATTTGGTTTTACAGAATGGTTTCGCTGATCTCATTTAGTCCGAAGGGGGTTAGGGTATCTAGTTGGAATATCCAAAAGACCTCCCTTCTTTGGAGGCTGTTGAACCTATTATAGGGATTTGTGGGTATATAATCAATAGGTGTAATTTTTATTGCATGTTTGTCTTTTTCTGTTGTGGTCATACAGTGTCTAGAGATGCTATGTTTTATATTCTGTTTCCGTATATTGTATCTGTGTTGGTTGACTCTGCAGTGTAGTGGCTGTGTGGTACGGCCCACATATTGGAGGCCACATTGGCATTCAATCAGATAGATGACATAGCTGCTCTGGCATGTCAGATGGTGTTTGATTTTGAAAGTGGCACCGTTTTTTGTGAATGAGAAAGTTGTGTTTCTATGTGTAATAATATTGCAACAAAGGCATCGTCGTTTGCCACATTTATAACTGCCTATTCTATTCTCTATAGTGCCCTTTTCTTCTCCCATGCTATGTTTTGGTTTGTTTGGGGCCACAGTGCTCTTGATTGTGGGGGCTCTTCTGTATGTGATTATTGGTTTGTTGGGTAGGTATTTTTCGAGATAGGGATCTTGTTTTAGGATGTGCCAGTGTTTTGTGAGTATTGTGCGTATGGCATTGTTAGATGTATTGTATTGTGTGATGAGGTTGAGATGTCTTTCTATTTGGGTCCCTTCATTTTCAGTTTTTTTGCTGCTGGTCAGACATTCTTTTTGAGTATTTTTGATGCTTCTTTTATATGCGTTTGTGATGAGTCTTTTAGGGTAACCTTTTTCTATAAAGCGTTTTTGTAAAATTTTTGCTTGTTTTTTGAAGTCTGAATCCTCTGTGCAGTTGCGTCTTACCCGTTTATATTGGCTGTATGGCACGTTCTGTAGCCATTTTTTATGGTGGAAGCTTTTGTAGTGTATGTAGCTGTTTGTGTCAACTTGTTTGAAGAATGTTTTTGTTGTGAGGATGTTGTTTGTAATAGAGATAGAGATGTCTAGGAAATCTATGTGAGTTCTATCAAAAATTGGGGTAAGGGCAATCCCCCAGTCTGTTTTGTTTAGGCTTTCGCAGAATTCTAGTGCTGAGGGTTCATTTCCGTCCCAGATGATGAAGACGTCATCTATATATCTTCTGTAGTATATGATTTCCTTCCTCTGGTTATCGTAGATATGAGTTTTTTCAAATTGGCCCATAAAAATGTTAGCGAAGGCCGGTGCCACTTTCGTACCCATCGCGGTCCCCCGGCGTTGATGGTATGTGTGGCCATTATAGATGAAAAAATTGTTCTCTAAGATAAAACGCAAACTTTCAAGCAAAAACAGAATTTGTTGTGGTTTTAGTGTAAGGTCCTCTCTCAGTGTATTTTCTACACATCTAATACCTAGGTCATGTTGTATGCTGGAGTATAATGCTGATACGTCCATCGTGAGTAGAGCATATGAGTCCTTCCAGGGGATGTCAGTTAGCTCTTGGATTAATTGTCTGGAGTCGTGAAGATAGCTGTCTAGATTACGTACATAGGGTTGTAGGAACAGATCAAGATAGTGTGATAAATTACTTGTTGCTGAGTTGGTGTTTGATACTATGGGTCTCCCTGGAGGGTTTTCGGTGTTCTTATGTATTTTTGGCAGATGGTAGAAATAAGGATTAGAGGGTGATTTTGGAATGAGAAAATTCTTTTCTTTTTTGTTTATGTATTGATTCTCGTGAGCACTTTTTATAAAGGTGGTTAGTTTTTTTATAATGTTAGGGAAGGGGTTCTCCGTTACTTTCTGGTAATAATTTTTGTCATTCAGAATGTTCAGTGCTTCTTTTTCATAAACTTACTCCAACATACAACATGACCTAGGTATTAGATGTGTAGAAAATACACTGAGAGAGGACCTTACACTAAAACCACAACAAATTCTGTTTTTGCTTGAAAGTTTGCGTTTTATCTTAGAGAACAATTTTTTCATCTATAATGGCCACACATACCATCAACGCCGGGGGACCGCGATGGGTACGAAAGTGGCACCGGCCTTCGCTAACATTTTTATGGGCCAATTTGAAAAAACTCATATCTACGATAACCAGAGGAAGGAAATCATATACTACAGAAGATATATAGATGACGTCTTCATCATCTGGGACGGAAATGAACCCTCAGCACTAGAATTCTGCGAAAGCCTAAACAAAACAGACTGGGGGATTGCCCTTACCCCAATTTTTGATAGAACTCACATAGATTTCCTAGACATCTCTATCTCTATTACAAACAACATCCTCACAACAAAAACATTCTTCAAACAAGTTGACACAAACAGCTACATACACTACAAAAGCTTCCACCATAAAAAATGGCTACAGAACGTGCCATACAGCCAATATAAACGGGTAAGACGCAACTGCACAGAGGATTCAGACTTCAAAAAACAAGCAAAAATTTTACAAAAACGCTTTATAGAAAAAGGTTACCCTAAAAGACTCATCACAAACGCATATAAAAGAAGCATCAAAAATACTCAAAAAGAATGTCTGACCAGCAGCAAAAAAACTGAAAATGAAGGGACCCAAATAGAAAGACATCTCAACCTCATCACACAATACAATACATCTAACAATGCCATACGCACAATACTCACAAAACACTGGCACATCCTAAAACAAGATCCCTATCTCGAAAAATACCTACCCAACAAACCAATAATCACATACAGAAGAGCCCCCACAATCAAGAGCACTGTGGCCCCAAACAAACCAAAACATAGCATGGGAGAAGAAAAGGGCACTATAGAGAATAGAATAGGCAGTTATAAATGTGGCAAACGACGATGCCTTTGTTGCAATATTATTACACATAGAAACACAACTTTCTCATCCACAAAAAACGGTGCCACTTTCAAAATCAAACACCATCTGACATGCCAGAGCAGCTATGTCATCTATCTGATTGAATGCCAATGTGGCCTCCAATATGTGGGCCGTACCACACAGCCACTACACTGCAGAGTCAACCAACACAGATACAATATACGGAAACAGAATATAAAACATAGCATCTCTAGACACTGTATGACCACAACAGAAAAAGACAAACATGCAATAAAAATTACACCTATTGATTATATACCCACAAATCCCTATAATAGGTTCAACAGCCTCCAAAGAAGGGAGGTCTTTTGGATATTCCAACTGGATACCCTAACCCCCTTCGGACTAAATGAGATCAGCGAAACCATTCTGTAAAACCAAATACCCCACTCACACCTCACAGTAATAACGGACACACTCGTGAGCGTATATGTACGACGTGCGCAAAAATATTGGCTACTAGATAAATATATTTTTACCACCACAACTCGTTCTTCTCAGATCCCAAAAAATTCTCTTGCAAACCCGAATCTCTCTTTTTTTTTTTTTATATATATAAAAAATACTTGTGCGTCTGGACCACCATAAATAGGCCATCGAGACCCACCCCTTTAGTCGCAAGGCCCTATGAGTAGACCTACCAGTGACTATATATATATAAATAAATGAATAAATAAAATCGATAAATATATTATCCTATAAATAAATAAATAAATATATTATCTTATATACACAGACTCATACGAGGTGATACAGCCCCCGTCTCCCACTCTTATTGGTAAAGGGTTATATCCCCGCCAGATGGCTGTCCACTACCACTATTATTATTTATTATCTATTATTGTTCATTATTATTTTTTAACATTATCATTTTTTTATTTCATTTATTTTTATTTTTATAATTTTTTTTTTTTTATCTATTTTTTTTTTTAATCTATTTTATTATTTTTCATCAATTTTTAATTTTTTTTAATTTTATTATTATTTTTTATATATTTTTTTTAATCTAATTACCCTATTAATTTATTTGGTATTTTCCATCTTTTAAACCATTTTTTACCTTATGCTCACTCTCATTTATATGAACCTGTACGTGTGGGTTCTTTACCCCACACATACACTTATATATACATACACATCCTTTTATTCATTCCCACATGTCCCGCATTCTGCATGCCCCGCACTTTTTTGTATCTATATACATAAATTCCTATTGTAGGCCATTGCACTCTCTTATATACTCCTGTGATCACACTGCCATGCCCGCATAAAAACACACTGTAGTGGCTGAACTAGCGCAACACTAACAATACACACCCTCCACAAGACATCGCAATTGAAACGTAATACTTATGGCTAGAAGTTCATAGCTCCGCCCCTGTATTACATCATGAAGACCGCACCCACAAACGTGACGTCAGGAAGGTCCTCAAACGCTACACTAAAGCGGCACCTAAAAGACCAGCTAGGGTCGGCATAGCAACCATACAAACTAAACCAAAAATACCATACCTGAAAAAGAATATATCTGAGAGACCAAACCAGCGCTATACAAACAAAATACACCGCCCACAAAACATCAGAGGTGATCGGTGGATGTCACCACTGGAAGAGTCGTAACTCCGCCCACAGATTACGTCACGAAGACCGCACCCACAAGAAAGACGTCAGCAAGGTCCTTCAACACATCACTAAAGAAGGCACGCAGCAGACCTCTTGTGGGCGGCATATCAACAAGAGAAACACGTGCATTCATGTCTCCGCCCCCCCTCCACCCCCACGCCCCCAGAGGCCGAATTATCGCGCCCAAACAAACAGAATAAAAAGTCATAATGTTCACACCCACAATGTAATGACATATTGTCCTGATGAAGGGGGCAGTCCGCCCCTGAAACGCGTAGACCAATATAAATAAAGACCCACTTTATTTTATCTATTTGAGTCCTGTCTTCTGCAGCAGCGCCGCTTTTTATAAGGTTCATTTTTTATACCTATCCACTATTCTCCATACCCCGGATATCGTGCTCCACGAAAACGGGTAAGAACCTGGGCAGCAGCAGCAGTCATCCCCGCAAGCTGGACGGGCTTTTACCAGCATAAGCGATTCATAGGAGTTGTGACTCATCACAACCCAATACGGTAAGCACAATCAGTGCATTGTTGTTTTTAATATTATCATACGGTTCTACACACGAGGCGCTGCCTCCTGTCTTTCTCCTTCTCTTACGGTAGAACACACAAGCTTATTGATGTGTTCGGCCAGAGCACATGAGCACTTTGGTGCTCGATCAACACTAATCACTTGGTGTTGCACTTTTTGTGATGCAAGGTGACAAAAATGGCTTTTTTGACACAGTTATTTTCTTGCATGTTAGTGTATTACACTAAGTAATATACTAACAGGTTGCCTAGGAGACCCAGCCTGGGACTGGATCTCCTCGGCCCCTGATAGAAGGCAGGTCCCAATGCCATGCAAGGCATTGAGCAGACTGTGCACGGCATCGGGCTGCCTTTTCACCCATCGGATCCCCGCCACAGCAGCGCTGGGACCCGATGTGCTCCCTCACCCGCCGCATGCACCTTCTATGCCGCGTTCAGCGCTGAACACGGCATAGAAGGGGTTAATCCGCCGGCATAGGCTTTTACAGCGATGCTGGCAGATACAGCAAGGTCCTGGCTATCAGGGTCTGCAGGGCTCTTGCAGTGATCGCGCGCGCAACGATCTGGTGTCCGCCCGACCACCATGACGTAAAGTTGCGTCAAAATGCGGCAAGTCACTTGCCACCATGACGTACTATTATGTCATATGTCGGGAAGGGGTTAAAGTGCTAAGTCAGTTGTGGTAAATAGCTGCAAAGGCAATAGAATCCACACAATATACTGTCACAAAAGGAGGCAACACAAGACATTTAATTAGATATTTATTTGACTATAAGCATGGAAGTTTTCACTTTTACTTCCAGTCTTTTTAAAGGATTTATACATTTTTATTCTAAAAGCTGATCATTACTGGTGCTTTATAATGTTTTAATTGTGTACTGTATGGTGTTTTTTCTTTCAAGTATATTACCTACAGTATAAGAAGCATTTACAGCTCCTGCTCCTCTCTCTCTCTCTCTCTATATATATATACATACACACACAATATCTGAATGAACTTTGTATGTTTTCCCCGTGTTTGCATGGGTTTCCTCCAGGTACTCCAGTTTCCTCCCACACTCCAAAGACATACTGATAGGAAACTTAGATTGTGAGCCCCATTGTGATGCTAATGTCTGTAAAGAGCTGTGGACTATAGAAGTATAAGTGCATAAAATAAATAATGGGTTCATTTGTTTTCAATTTGTTCCCCAAGAAATAATAATGCAGCATAATATGTTGATGTGATTGTAAAAGTACAGATGAATAAAAAAATATTTATATGCAAAAATAATATCAGCCATACAATGTTAACAACGTTGTTTCCCACAGTGTCCAAATAATACCACCACATAGTGCCCAAGAAATAATTTATGAAAACTCTCTCCTCTTTCCAGAGTAGTGTCACTTATCAGTTTAGAAAGTAGTTACTTGAATCCACCGTGGTACTTCTGAGTCACCTAAATAACAGAACTGTATCCCAACCACTGCATCATATTTCCGCTTCACCAACCTTCTAGCTCTACGGCATCAGTCTTCCTATTTTGCTGCACCACTATCTGTTGGACTCAAGATATGATCTTTATGATCTCTCAAATGTATGTATACTAATGCCAGAAGCCTGACTAATAAAACTGGGGAGCTGGAATTAGTGATGTGTGAGGAAAACTATGACATAGTGGGAATAACTGAGACATGGCTGGATGATAGCTATGACTGGGCAGTTAATGTACAAGGTTACAGTCTGTTTAGAAAGGATCATCAAAACCGGAGAGGGGGAGGTGTTTGCCTTTATGTAAAGTCCTGTCTAAAGCCCACACTCCGTGAAGATATAAGTGAGGGCAGGGGCGGACTGAGAACCCTCAGTGCCCCCGGACAAAATAAATCAAGGGCCCCCTTACAGCCCCACCCATGTTCTGCTGCAAGCCCCACCCTTGCCCCACCCTTGTCCCGCCTCCAGCCACACCCTACACAATCTTTAATAAGATTTCAAAGTTAAAGCGACACAAAAGGCACCCAGACCACTTCAGCTCATTGAAGTGGTCTGGGTACAGTGTCCCTTTTGCAAATCGAGCTGCAATGTTCTAGAGAAACTGCATTGTTTACGTTCCAGCAATAAGTCAGCCTCTAGTGGCTGGCAGCCAAATGAGGGCTTCCTGGATTAAAACAGACCTTTGGTCCGGTATCTGACGCTGGACGTCCTCACACTCTGCATGATGACCTCCAGGGTCAGATTTTTCCCCATAGGAAAGCATTGATTCAATGCTTTCGTATGGGGTGATCTAATCTCAGCGTCCATTAGTGAGCCTCTGTTAGAAGCAGTGTGGGCATAACTACTGTGAAGGGGGCACATATCTGGGCATAACTACTGTGAAAGGGGGGAGGGCCCTTCACAGTAATTATTAATCCCTTTCAGCAGTCCCCCCTTCAGTTAATGGGGGACTGCTGAAAGGGGTTAATAACTACTGTGACGGGCCTAGCCGTCTGGGCAACCCCACAGATCACCCCCCACCCACCTTGTACTTGTGCCACTGATCTGCTACTTGCGGGCTACATGGGCATGAGTTCAGTCACTTCGGTGCGCAATCCCATCCTGCGGCGCGTGATCCCGCGAGACCCGTGACCTACAGCGGCGGGTCTTGCGGGATCACGCGCTGCAGGACACCGAAGTGACTGAACTCATTCCCGTCCAGCCCACAAGTAGCGGAACAATTACAAGAGGGGTGGGGAATAGCCAAATTAAAAAATATTTTGAACCAAAAGGTGTTATGGGGGCTCTGTGGATGGCACTGTTATGGGGGCTCTGTGGATGGCACTGTTATGGGGGTCTGTGGATGGCACTGTTATGGGGGCTCTGTGGATGGCACTGTTATGGGGGCTCTGTGGATGGAACTGTTATGGGGGCTCTGTGGATGGAACTGTTATGGGGGCTCTGTGGATGGCACTGTTATGGGGGCTCTGTGGATGGCACTGTTGAGGGGGCTCTGTGGATGGCACTGTTGTGGGGGGGGATCTGTGGGTGACACATATATAGCACCTTATGTTATATATGTGTCATCCACAGATCCCCCATAACAGTGTCCCTGTGAGTGAATGATCCCCAATACAGGGTCTGGGGGCCGGCATCTGGTGTTATAATGGCAGCGGCGCCCGGTGCAGTCACTATATTCTATTACACCGGGCCCCGCTCACTGTAATACTAATATTCATATGTGAACAACTTGAAATCCTCTGCGATCCTCTCCCTCTGAGCTCTCTGTACTCACAAACTCAGTAGCAGGCCGGGCGACAGCGCAACTCACTGACGTCACGCGCCTGCTCCTCCCACTTTATGAATGAAGCAGGCGGAGCCAGTGGCATTGCTAGGGCTGGTGTCACCCGGTGCGGTAGAAAATGGTGTCGCTGCCATAGGGGTTAGCTCAGCAGACCCCCCCTAGCAGTCAGAGCCTGGTCTCGGGAGGGGCACTTCCAGATAATTTTCTGTC
The DNA here is from genome assembly GCF_905171765.1 of Bufo bufo. Classification (NCBI taxonomy): domain Eukaryota; kingdom Metazoa; phylum Chordata; class Amphibia; order Anura; family Bufonidae; genus Bufo; species Bufo bufo. The sequence continues at coordinate 621,289,167 of NC_053390.1, forward strand.
CACCACCACAAAACAATGGTGCTTATAGAACAGACTACACAGTGTAGCGGTATACTGTATATTGTGTGTGGCACAGTGTAGAGGTATACTGTACATTGTGTGGCACAGTGTAGAGGTATAATGTATATTGTGGGGCACAGTGTAGCGTTATACTGTATTGTGTGTGGCACAGTGTAGAGCTATACTGTATATTGTGTGGCACAGTGTAGCGGTATACTGTATATTGTGTGGCACAGTGTAGCGGTATACTGTATATTGTGTGGCACAGTGTAGAGGTATACTGTACATTGTGTGGCACAGTGTAGAGGTATAATGTATATTGTGGGGCACAGTGTAGCGGTATACTGTATATTGTGTGGCACAGTGTAGAGGTATACTGTATATTGTGTGGCACAGTGTAGCGGTATACTGTATATTGTGTGGCACAGTGTAGAGGTATACTGTATATTGTGTGGCACAGTGTAGCGGTATACTGTATATTGTGTGGCACAGTGTAGGCTATATGTGTATAACATAAACATATTTCATATGAAAACTTACAGTTACTTGGCTTGGCCCTTGGGGATCTCGGACACCACTAACAGTTTGGCCGGGGGCTCGGCGGAGCTGATGTTGTGTTTTATCCTAATGAGAAAAATTTCATAATAAGGATTTGGAGAAGGGGCAGAGGAATAGCAGAGAGGCTGGTGCTGCTACTAGTGGGTCATACCATGGGGGAGTAATAAAGCCCACCATAATGCCCCCCCAGTAGAAATAATTCTCCTTATAATGTGGCAGTGCAAAAAATACCCCCTTGTAATGCCCCCAGTTGAGCTAATGTCCCCATAGTGCCTCCATAATGTACCAGTATAAAATGCCCCATATGTAGTGCCCCAGTAGATGCCCTCAGTGTCCGACAGGCTGCCGGCCTAGTGTCCCCCATAATGCCCCCCAATAATGTGCCAGTAAGTGTCCCCATAGATGCCCCCCCATCATGTGCCAGTATCAAGTGCCTCTCTCTTCCCCCCATGTCCCAGTATCATAGTGCCATCCGCCCCCCCCATGTGTCAGTATCAGGTGCCTCTCTCCTTCCCCTCCCCATGTGCCAGTATCAAGTGCCTCCATGTCAGCGATGAAATGCAGCCTCTTCCTGTGTCCCGTCCTGTATGTCCATATATGGAGTCAGTGCTTGTATTTCAGAAAAGTTCCTGCTGGGATTCGAACCCACAACCTTCTGTATCACAGGCAAAGCACCTAACCACACGACCATAAGAGCTGCATTGACACTGCCTGAAAAAAGAGACTTCTACTGTTATAGCTGGCTAAGTGTACATCTATACACATGACTGTGCCCTAAAACACCCAGCACTGCTATATCTCTATGACAGCTGTCCCAGCACACTCAGCTCTACTATATCTCTATATATAAAAGCTGCCCCAGCACACCCAGCTCATCTACATCTATACACATGACAGCTGCCCAAACACACCCGGCACTGCTATATCTCTATATGACAGCTGTCCCAGCACACTCAGCTCTGCTATATCTCTATATATGATAGCTGCCCCAGCACACCCAGCTCTGCTACATCTAATACACATGACAGCTGCCCCGCCCTTCCCCCAAAAAAAGTGCCAGTTTCAAGTGCCTCTCTCCTTCCCCCCATGTGCCAGTATCATAGTGCCAACCCCCCATGTGCCAGTATCAGGTGCCAACCCCCCCATGTGCCAGTATCAGGTGCCTCTCTCCTTCCCCCCATGTGCTAGTATCATAGTGCCAACCCCCCTCCCCATGTGGCAGTATCAGGTGCCCCATAGTGTAGCATGTGCCAGTATCAGGTGCCAACCCAACCCCCCTCCCCCCATGTGCTAGTATCAGGTGCCAACCCCCCCCCATGTGCCAGTATCAGGTGCCTCTCTCCTTCCCCTCCCCATGTGGCAGTATCAGGTGCCCCATAGTGTAGCATGTGCCAGTATCAGGTGCCAACCCAACCCCCCTCCCCCCATGTGCTAGTATCAGGTGCCAACCCCCCCCCCATGTGCCAGTATCAGGTGCCTCTCTCCTTCCCCTCCCCATGTGCCAGTATCAGGTGCCAACCCCCCCCCCCCATGTGCCAATATCAAGTGCCTCCCGCTCCCCGCATGGCAGTAACAGTCGGGTATTAAAAAAAACACTTATATTCACCTCCATGTCAGCGATGCGATGCAGCCTCTTCCTATGTCCCGCCCTGTATGTCCATATATTGAGTCAGTGCTTGTATTTCAGAAAAGTTCCTGCTGCGATTCGAACCCACAACCTTCTGTATCACAGGCAAAGCACCTAACCACACGACCATAAGAGCTGCATTGACACTGACTGAAAAAATATGAGACTTCTACTGTTATAGCTGGCTAAGTGTACATCTATACGCATGACTGTGCCCTAACACACCCAGCACTGCTATATCTCTATATGACAGCTGTCCCAGCACACTCAGCTCTACTATATCTCTATATATTACAGCTGCCCCAGCACACCCAGCTCTGCTACATCTATACACATGACAGCTGCCCAAACACACCCAGCACTGCTATATCTCTATATGACAGCTGTCCCAGCACACTCAGCTCTGCTATATCTCTATATATGATAGCTTCCCTAGCACACCCAGCCTCCTACATCTAATACACATGACAGCTGCACCAGCACACTCAGCTCTACTATATCTCTATATATGACAGCTGCCCCAGGAAACCCAGCTCTGCTACATCTATACACATGACAGCTGCACCAGCACACTCAGCTCTACTATATCTCTATATATGACAGCTGCCCCAGGAAACCCAGCTCTGCTACATCTATACACATGACAGCTGCACCAGCACACTCAGCTCTACTATATCTCTATATATGACAGCTGCCCCAGCACACCCAGCTCTGCTACATCTATATATCTCTAAGTATTGCTATACAGTAGATATATAGAGATATAGCAGAGCTGAGTGTGCTGGGGCAGCTGTCATGTGTATAGATGTAGCAGAGCTGGGTGTGTTTGGGCAGCTGTCATGTGTATAGATGTAGCAGAGCTGGGTTTTCTGGGGCAGCTGTCATATATAGAGATATAGTAGAGCTGAGTGTGCTGGTGCAGCTGTCATGTGTATTAGATGTAGCATTGCTGGGTGTGCATGGGAAGCTATCATATATAGAGATATAGCAGAGCTGAGTGTACTGGGACAGCTGTCATATAGAGATATAGCAATGCTGGGTGTGTTAGGGCAGTAGTCATGTGTATAGATGTACACTTAGCAAGCTATAACAGTAGAAGTCTCATAGTGTCAATGCCTCTCTTATGGCTGTGTGGTTAGGTGCTTTGCCTCTGATACAGAAGGTCGTGGTTTCGAATCCCAGCAGAAACTTTTCTGAAATACAGGCTAAATTAGAATACACTGACCCATATATGGACATACAGGATGGGACACAGGAAGAGTTGTACACATATGAATATTAGTTGTCACTGCACCGGGCCCCGCTGCCATTACCAGGTCAGCATAACATTCGGAATTGGGGTGCTGGGCATAACATTAACACATAATGTTATTCTGCGGCGGGCCCCCACCCCCATGGGTAGAGATACATGGAGCTAAAAACAACAATAAATTACTAATAGGAGTTTACTATAAACCACCTAATATACCAGAGTCCACAGAAAATCTACTACTAAACGAGTAATGAGATAGACTGGGAAACTGAAACTTGTATATCTCATAAAGGAAACAGGTTCTTGGCAATAACCAAAGACAATTACCTCTCCCAACTGGTTCAGGACCCGACTAGAGGGACGGCCATACTGGACTTAGTATTAACCAATAGGCCTGACAGAACAACAGACATGCAGGTTGGTGGACACCTGGGAAATAGTGACCATAAAGTAATAACCTTCCAATTATCATTCAAAAGAGCGTTTCTACAAGGAGGAACAAAAATACCAAACTTCAAAAAAGCTAAATATAGCCAACTTGCTAAATATAGCCTCTTTCACACTTGCGTTGTCCGGATCCGGCGTGTACTCCACTTGCCGGAATTACACGCCGGATCCGGAAAAAACGCAAGTGTACTGAAAGCATTTGAAGACGGATCCGTCTTCAAAATGCTTTCAGTGTTACTATGGCAGCCAGGACGCTATTAAAGTCCCGGTTGCCATAGTGGGAGCGGTATACTTACAGTCCGCACGGCTCCTGGGGCGCTCCAGAATGACGTCAGAACGCCCCATGCGCATGGATGACGTGCCATGCGATCACGTGATCCATGCGCTTGGGGCGCCCTGACGTCACTCTGGAGCGCCCCGGGAGCCGCACGGACGGTAAGTATGATGCTTCTCCCGCTCCCCGCTACACTTTACCATGGCTGCCAGGACTTTAGCGTCCCAGCAGCCATGGTAACCATTCAGAAAAAGCTAAACGTCTTATCCGGCAATGCGCCGAAACGACGTTTAGCTTAGGGCCGGATCCGGATCAATGCCTTTCAATGGGCATTAATTCCGGATCCGGCCTTGCGGCAAGTCTTCAGGATTTTTGGCCGGAGCAAAAAGCGCAGCATGCTGCGGTATTTTCTCCGGCCAAAAAACGTTCCATTCCGGAACTGAAGACATCCTGAGGCATCCTGAACGGATTTCACTCCATTCAGAATGCATTAGGATAAAACTGATCAGGATTCTTCCGGCATAGAGCCCCGACGACGGAACTCTATGCCGGAAAAAAAGAACGCAGGTGTGAAAGAGCCCTTAGAGAGGCCTAACTAACTGGGACAAAGTCCTCAAAAATAAAAATACAGCCACAAAATGGGATATCTTTAAAAACATCCTAAAATCTCATTGTGAGAATAAAAGGTTAAGGAACAAAAAGAAACCAATGTGGATAAAAAGAACTGCAAAGAAAGCAATAAATTACAAAAAGAAAGCATATAAATCAGTAAAACAGGAGGGTAGCACGGAAGCACTGAAAAACTATAAGGAAAAAAATAGAACATGTAAAAAACTAATAATAGCGGCCAAACTAGAGACCGAGAGATTAATTTCCAAAGAGAGTAAAACTAACCCTAAAATGTTCTTCAATTATATAAATGTTAAAAAGTATAAATCTGAAGGTGTCGGCCCTTTAAACAGTAATGAGGGGGGAGTCGCAGAGAGCAACGAGGAGAAAGCAAAGCTGTTAAATATTTTTTTTTCCAATGTATTCACTGAGGAAAATAAACTGTCAGATGACATGCAGAATGTAAAAATAAATTCCCCATTAAAAGTGTCCTGTCTGATCCAGGAAGAAGTACATCAGCGACTTAAAATGATTAAAATAGACAAATCGCCAGGACCGGATGGCATACACCCCCGTATCCTAAGGGAATTAAGTAATGTCATAGCCAGACCCTTATTTCTGAAATTTGCGGACTCTATACTGACAGGGAATGTCCCACAGGATTGGCGCATGGCAAATGTGGTGCCAATATTCAAAAAGGGTCCAAAAACAGAGCCTGGAAACTATAGGCCGGTAAGTTTAACATCTGTTGTGGGTAAACAGTTTGAAGGTCTTCTGAGAGATGCTATCTTAGAGCATCTCAACGGAAAAAAGAAAATAACGCCATATCAGCATGGCTTCGTGAGGAATCGGTCATGCCAAACAAATTTTATCAGTTTCTATGAGGAGGTAAGTTCTAGACTTGACAGCGGCGAATTAACCACCTCCGGACCGCCTAACGCAGGATCGCGTTCCGGAGGTGGCAGCCCTGCGCAGAGTCACGCATATATGCGTCATCTCGCGATGGGCGAGATTTCCTGTGAACGCGCGCACACAGGCGCGCGCGCTCACAGGAACGGAAGGTAAGAGAGTTGATCTCCAGCCTGCCAGCGGCGATCGTTCGCTGGCAGGCTGGAGATGTGTTTTTTTTAACCCCTAACAGGTATATTAGACGCTGTTTTGATAACAGCGTCTAATATACCTGCTACCTGGTCCTCTGGTGGTCCCATTTGTTTGGATTGACCACCAGAGGACACAGGTAGCTCAGTAAAGTCCCACCAAGCACCACTACACTACACTACACCCCCCCCCCGTCACTTATTAACCCCTTATTAGCCCCTGATCACCCCTGATCACCCCATATAGACTCCCTGATCACCCCCCTGTCATTGATTACCCCCCTGTCATTGATCACCCCCCTGTAAAGCTCCATTCAGATGTCCGCATGATTTTTACGGATCCACTGATAGATGGATCGGATCCGCAAAATGCATCCGGACGTCTGAATGAAGCCTTACAGGGGCGTGATCAATGACTGTGGTTATCAACCCATATAGACTCCCTGATCACCCCCCCTTGTCATTGATTACACCCCTGTCATTGATCAACCCCCTGTAAAGCTCCATTCAGACGTCCGCATGATTTGTACGGATCCACTGATAGATGGATCGGATCCGCAAAACGCATCCGGACGTCTGAATGAAGCCTTACAGGGGCATGATCAATGACTGTGGTGATCACCCCATATAGACTCCCTGATCACCCCCCTGTAAAGCTCCATTCAGATGTCCGCATGATTTTTACGGATGCACTGATAGATGGATCCGATCCGCAAAACGCATCCGGACGTCTGAATGAAGCCTTACAGGGGCATGATCAATGACTGTGGTGATCACCCCATATAGACTCCCTGATCACCCCCCTGTAAAGCTCCATTCAGATGTCCGCATGATTTTTACGGATGCATTGATAGATGGATCCGATCCGCAAAACGCATCCGGACGTCTGAATGAAGCCTTACAGGGGCATGATCAATGACTGTGGTGATCACCCCATATAGACTCCCTGATCACCCCCCTGTAAAGCTCCATTCAGATGTCCGCATGATTTTTACGGATGCACTGATAGATGGATCCGATCCGCAAAACGCATCCGGACGTCTGAATGAAGCCTTACAGGGGCATGATCAATGACTGTGGTGATCACAACATATAGACTCCCTGATCACCCCCCTGTCATTGATTACCCCCCTGTAAAGCTCCATTCAGATGTCCGCATGATTTTTACGGATGCACTGATAGATGGATCGGATCCGCAAAACGCATCCGGACGTCTGAATGAAGCCTTACAGGGGCGTGATCAATGACTGTGGTGATCACCCCATATAGACTCCCTGATCACCCCCCTGTCATTGATTACCCCCCTGTCATTGATTACCCCCCTGTAAAGCTCCATTCAGACATCCGCATGATTTTTACGGATCCACTGATAGATGGATCGGATCCGCAAAACGCATCCGGACGTCTGAATGAAGCCTTACAGGGGCGTGATCAATGACTGTGGTGATCACCCCATATAGACTCCCTGATCACCCCCCTGTCATTGATCAACCCCCTGTCATTGATCACCCCCCCTGTCATTGATCACCCCCCTGTCATTGATCACCCCCCTGTCATTGATTACCCCCCTGTAAGGCTCCATTCAGACATTTTTTTGGCCCAAGTTAGCGGAATTATTATTTTTTTTTCTTACAAAGTCTCATATTCCACTAACTTGTGTCAAAAAATAATATCTCACATGAACTCACCATACCCCTCGCGGAAACCAAATGCGTAAAATTTTTTAGACATTTATATTCCAGACTTCTTCTCACGCTTTAGGGCCCCTAGAATGCCAGGGCAGTATAAATACCCCACATGTGACCCCATTTCGGAAAGAAGACACCCCCAAGTATTCCGTGAGGGGCATATTGAGTCCATGAAAGATTGAAATTTTTGTCCCAAGTTAGCGGAACGGGAGACTTTGTGAGAAAAAAATTAAAAATATCAATTTCCGCTAACTTGTGCCAAAAAAAAAAAAATTCTATAAACTCGCCATGCCCCTCATTGAATACCTTGGGGTGTCTTCTTTCCAAAATGGGGTCACATGTGGGGTATTTATACTGCCCTGGCATTCTAGGGGCCCCAAAGCGTGAGAAGAAGTCTGGTATCCAAATATCTAAAAATGCCCTCCTAAAAGGAATTTGGGCACCTTTGCGCATCTAGGCTGCAAAAAAGTGTCACACATCTGGTATCGCCGTACTCAGGAGAAGTTGGGGAATGTGTTTTGGGGTGTCATTTTACATATACCCATGCTGGGTGAGATAAATATCTTGGTCAAATGCCAACTTTGTATAAAAAAATGGGAAAAGTTGTCTTTTGCCAAGATATTTCTCTCACCCAGCAAGGGTATATGTAAAATGACACCCCAAAACACATTCCCCAACTTCTCCTGAATACGGCGATACCACATGTGTGACACTTTTTTGCAGCCTAGGTGGGCAAAGGGGCCCATATTCCAAAGAGCACCTTTAGGATTTCACAGGTCATTTACATACTTACCCCACATTAGGGCCCCTGGAAAATGCCAGGGCAGTATAACTACCCCACAAGTGACCCCATTTTGGAAAGAAGACACCCCAAGGTATTCTGTGAGGGGCATGGCGAGTTCCTAGAATTTTTTATTTTTTGTCACAAGTTAGTGGAAAATGCAGATTTTTTTATTTATTTTTTCATACAAAGTCTCATATTCCACTAACTTGTGACAAAAAATAAAAACTTCCATGAACTCAGTATGCCCATCAGCGAATACCTTGGGGTCTCTTCTTTCCAAAATGGGGTCACTTGTGGGGTAGTTATACTGCCCTGGCATTCTAGGGGCCCAAATGTGTGGTAAGGAGTTTGAAATCAAATTCTGTAAAAAATGACCTGTGAAATCCGAAAGGTGCTCTTTGGAATATGGGCCCCTTTACCCACCTAGGCTGCAAAAAAGTGTCACACATCTGGTATCTCCGTACTCAGGAGAAGGTGGGGAATGTGTTTTGGGGTGTCATTTTACATATACCCCTGCTGGGTGAGAGAAATATCTTGGCAAAAGACAACTTTTCCCATTTTTTTATATTTATCTCACCCAGCATGGGTATATGTAAAAAGACACCCCAAAACACATTCCCCACCTTCTCCTGAGTACGGAGATACCAGAAGTGTGACACTTTTTTGCAGCCTAGGTGGGCAAAGGGGCCCATATTCCAAAGAGCACCTTTCGGATTTCACAGGTCATTTTTTACAGAATTTGATTTCAAACTCCTTACCACACATTTGGGCCCCTAGAATGCCAGGGCAGTATAACTACCCCACAAGTGACCCCATTTTGGAAAGAAGAGACCCCAAGGTATTCGCTGATGGGCATAGTGAGTTCATAGAACTTTTTATTTTTTGTCACAAGTTAGTGGAATATGAGACTTTGTAAGAAAAAAAAAAAAAAAAAAAAATCATCATTTTCCGCTAACTTGTGACAAAAAATAAAAAGTTCTATGAACTCACTATGCCCATCAGCGAATACCTTAGGGTGTGTACTTTCCGAAATGGGGTCATTTGGGGGGTGTTTGTACTGTCTGGGCATTGTAGAACCTCAGGAAACATGACAGGTGCTCAGAAAGTCAGAGCTGCTTCAAAAAGCGGAAATTCACATTTTTGTACCATAGTTTGTAAACGCTATAACTTTTACCCAAACCATTTTTTTTTTACCCAAACATTTTTTTTTTATCAAAGACATGTAGAACAATAAATTTAGAGCAAAATTTATATATGGATGTAGTTTTTTTTGCAAAATTTGACAACTGAAAGTGAAAAATGTCATTTTTTTGCAAAAAAATCGTTAAATTTCGATTAATAACAAAAAAAGTAAAAATGTCAGCAGCAAAGAAATACCACCAAATGAAAGCTCTATTAGTGAGAAGAAAAGGAGGTAAAATTCATTTGGGTGGTAAGTTGCATGACCGAGCAATAAATGGTGAAAGTAGTGTAGGTCAGAAGTGTAAAAAGTGGCCTGGTCTTTCAGGGTGTTTAAGCACTGGGGGCTGAAGTGGTTAATGGATGTCGTATATCTGGACTTCGCCAAAGCATTTGACACTGTACCACATAAAAGGTTAGTATATAAAATGAGAATGCTCGGACTGGGAGAAAACGTCTGTATGTGGGTAAGTAACAGGCTCAATGATAGAAAACAGAGGGTGGTTATTAACGGTACACACTCAGATTGGGTCACTGTCACTAGTGGAGTACCTCAGGGGTCAGTATTGGGCCCTATTCTCTTCAATATATTTATTAATGATCTTGTAGAAGGCTTGCATAGTAAAGTATCAATTTTCGCAGATGACACTAAACTGTGTAAAGTAATTTACACTGAAGAGGACAGTATACTACTACAGAGAGATCTGGATAGATTGGAGGCTTGGGCAGATAAGTGGCAGATGAGGTTTAACACTGACAAATGTAAAGTTATGCACGGGAGGAATAATGCAAGTCACCCGTACATACTAAATGATAAAACACTAGGTAACACTGACATGGAAAAGGATCTAGGAATTTTAATAAACAGAAAACTAAGCTGCAAAAACCAGTGTCAGGCAGCTGCTGCCAAGGCCAATAAGATAATGGGTTGCATCAGAACGGGCATAGATGCACGTGATAAGAATATAGTCCTACCACTTTACAAATCGCTAGTCAGACTACACATGGAGTACTGTGTACAGTTCTGGGCTCCTGTAAACAAAGCAGACATAGCAGAGCTGGAGAAGGTCCAGAGGAGGGCAACTAAAGTAATAACTGGAATGAAGCAACTACAGTACCCTGAAAGATTATCAAAATTAGGGTTATTCACCTTAGAAAAAAGACGACTGAGGGGAGATCTAATTAATATGTATAAATATGTCAGGGGTCAGTACAGAGATCTATCCCATCATCTATTTATCCCCAGAACTGTGACTGTGACGAGGGGACATCCTCTGCGTCTGGAGGAAAGAAGGTTTGTACACAAACATAGAAAAGGATTCTTTACGGTAAGAGCAGTGAAACTATGGAACTCTCTGCCTGAGGAGGTGGTGATGGTGAGTACAATAAAGGAATTCAAGAGGGGCCTGGATGTATTTCTGGAGCGTAATAATATTACAGGCTTTAGCTACTAGAGGGGGGTCGTTGATCCAGGGAGTTATTCTGATTGCCTGATTGGAGTCGGGAAGGAATTTTTTATTCCCCTAAAGTGGGGAAAATTGGCTTCTACCTCACTGTTTTTTTTTTTTGCCTTCCTCTGGATCAACTTGCAGGTTAACAGGCCGAACTGGATGGACAAATGTCTTTTTTCGGCCTTATGTACTATGTTACTATGTTACTAGTTAAGAGGATCCATTTCAACAAGTGAAAAATTAACCATAAGGAGTACTTTTCAAACCCCTTCTATGCTTTGTAGTGGTAGGATTATATGGCCATTAGGAAAGTATTTTGTCTTATTTATGTATGTTGCATGATCTGTGAAAAGTTGGTTTCGGAGAACTAATTTGTATGCTGTCAGACTATCGGCTCTAAAGGAAATCCTACTATTTGTAACAGACACCAATAAGATAGCTAAAGTAATTTCCTCAAAAAGTCGATCAAAGTCACTGGTAAAAAAGTAAAGGAAAAGGAAAACTTTAACTGTATATTTCTCGACTATAAAATTCTAATTAATAAAAAAAAATCTTAGGAATATTAATTAAGAGTAATATTATCTGTAGCCAAGCATCATTACTGCTAAAGATCCTTTCACATTGAGCTTATAATATACAGTCAGGTCTATAAATATTGGGATATCAACACAATTCTAACATTTTTGGCTCTATACACCACCACAATGGATTTGAAATGAAACAAACAAGATGTGCTTCAACTGCAGACTGTCAGCTTTAATTTGAGGGTATTTACATCCAAATCAGGTGAACGGTGTAGGAATTACAACAGTTTGCATATGTGCCTCCCACTTGTTAATGGACCAAAAGTAATGGGACAATTGGCTTCTCAGCTGTTCCATGGCCAGGTGTGTGTTAGTCCCTCATTATACCAATTACAATGAGCAGATAAAAGGTCCAGAGTTAATTTCAAGTGTGCTATTTGCATTTGGAATCTGTTGCTGTCAACTCTCAAGATGAGATCCAAAGAGCTATCACTATCAGTGAAGCAAGCCATCATCGGGCTGAAAAAAACAAAACAAACCCATCAGAGAGATAACAAAAACATTAGGCATGGCCAAAACAACTGTTTGGAACATTCTTAAGAAGAAGGAACACATCAGTGAGCTCAGCAACACCAAAAGACCCGGAAGACCACGGAAAACAACTGTGGTGGATGACCGAAGAATTCTTTCCTTGGTGAAGGAAACACCCTTCACAACAGTTGGCCAGATAAAGAACACTCTCCAGGAGGTAGGTGTATATGTGTCAAAGTCAACAATCAAGAGAAGACTTCCCCAGAGTAAATACAGAGGGTTCAGCACAAGATGTAAACCATTGGTGAGCCTCAAAAACAGGAAGGCCAGATTAGAGTTTGCCAAACAACATCTAAAAAAGCATTCACAGTTCTGGAACAACATCCTATGGACAGATGAGACCAAGATCAACTTGTACCAGAGTGATGGGAAGAGAAGAGTATGGAGAAGGAAAGGAATTGCTCATGATCCTAAGTATACCACCTCATCAGTGAAGTATGGTGGTGGTAGTGTCATGGCGTCGGCATGCATGGCTGACAATGGAACTGGTTCTCGTGTATTTTTTGATGATGTGACTGCTGACAAAAGCAGCAGGATGAATTCTCAAGTGTTTTGGGCAATATTATCTGCTCATATTCAGCCAAATGCTTCAGAACTCGTTGGATGGCGCTTCACAGTGCAGATAGACAATGACCCAAAGCATACTGCAAAAGCAACCAAAGAGTTTTTTAAGGGAAAAAAATCGAATGTTATGCAATGGCCAAGTAATCAGGGGTCAATGGCCAAGTAATCAAATATATCAGGGGTCAGTACAGAGATCTATCCCATCATCTATTTATCCCCAGGACTGTAACTGTGACGAGGGGACATCCTCTGCGTAAGAAGGTTTGTACACAAACATAGAAAAGGATTCTTTACGGTAAGAGCAGTGAGACTATGGAACTTTCTGCCTGAGGAGGTGGTGATGGTGAGTACAATAAAGGAATTCAAGAGCGGCCTGGATGTATTTCTGGAGTGTAATAATATTACAGGATATAGCAACTAGAGAGGGGTCGTTGATCCAGGGAGTTATTTTGATTGCCTGATTGGAGTCGGGAAGGAATTTTTTATTCCCCTAAAATTATTAAAATTGGCTTCTACCTCACAGGGTTTTTTTGCCTTCCTCTGGATCAACTTGCAGGATGACAGGCCGAACTGGATGAACAAATGTCTTATGTTACTATGTAAATCACCTGACCTATGTCCGATTGAGCATGCATTTAACTTGCTGAAGACAAAACTGAAGGGAAAATGCCCCAAGAACACGCAGGAACTGAATACAGTTGCAGTAGAGGCCTGGCAGAGCATCACCAGGGATGAAACCCAGCGTCTGGTGATGTCTATGCGTTCCAGACTTCAGGCTGTAAGTATTAAAAAGTGAAAGTTTGATTTATGATTATTATTCCGTCCCATTACTTTTGGTCCCTTAACAAGTGGGAGGCACATATGCAAACTGTTGTAATTCCTACACCATTCACCTGATTTGGATGTAAATACCCTAAAATTCAAGCTTACAGTCTGCAGGTAAAGCACATCTTCTTTGTTTAATTTCAAATCCATTGTGGTGGTGTATAGAGCCAAAAATGTTAGAATTGTGTAGACATCCCAATATTTATGGACCTGACTGTATGTTTGCTTTGTGTGCCTTAAAAGCTCCAATAAAAAGCCTCTAGTGTGTCCTTAGGCCCCAGTACAACCAATAGAAGCCAAGGGAATTATTGTTTGACCTCAGTTGGGCCAGTATAGTTCAGCACACTTTTTATTGCTCTATCATTCATTTATTAAAGGAACCTTGCTTAATTATTGGAGTCCACTGGGTCATCCATCTGAAGGACCGCGAGGATACCTAACATTCTACAGGCGATCTCGGTGAGGGGGGGTTTATGGTTCTTGAGCTTTATCTTGCGCCTCTTCCCCTGGTGAAGTGAGTAAAAATTCATATGGATGCACACTTTTAAAATTTGGAGCACAATTTTGTGTCAGTAGTTATATATCATTGTTTCTATTAGGTACGTGTACCCGTAAAATTTGGTGTAATAGCACCGTATATCCGTTCTGGGACCAATCATCCATAGACTGGTTATCCGTATGAATATCTGTCATCTGGCGCTCCACTGATCGTTTTTATTCTCTCACTATTGCTTTATCACATAGTGTAGCAGAATGTGTAATTTCTTGCAGAGGCATCCAGGTAAAAAAATTCAACTGTATTTCTTAAAGGTATCCATCAATTTGACATATACCTGCAATGGGTAATACACAACAATGTCTGAAAGTAGCTTAAAAAAAGCTATTTCTTTTTCTACAAAAAAGAACAAAAAAAAAAAAAAAAGATTAAAGGGTCTTCAATAAATTAATGTACAAAATAAAAGTTAAAATATAAATGTAATGATAAAAAGAGATAATCGTCTATAAAAAATTCAGAATGATAAAAGTATGGAATGTATGAAGTCTATTATAGCAAATTATTTTTTCACAGCTTTCACTTTCAACTCTGTAGGTACTAGTCATTTAGTAATGACAATATAACCTTTACAAGCGCTTTATTACCACAGCACGTATTGCCATAAATTGTGTGCTGTTATTAAATGAAATCATATGCTAATAAATGAAAAGTGTAAGCTAAATATTTAATTAAAAGTCTGGAGTTAATATATTTGGTAGCGAGAAAGGTTCAGGCTAAGAAATGATTTAAGGAATCATTTAATACCACAGCTAAACATCAATATGGTATTTCCTTTAATGATCATGTCATTTCATTGCGTTCCATTTTAAAGTTTAATTGTCCTTGTCAAGCCATATCTATGTTATTTGTTAATTTGTGAAAGTCATGTTACTTTTTTATAGTTCAATGTTCTCTGTGGATGTCCTTTTGATATTAGACAACTGCACAAAGCTGCAGCTAGCATATATGGCTATAGCTAAGGAGCTGAAGCAGAGATCCAGTGGTCCAGATGAATGTAAATTTCACATCCACTAGTACATTGAGCCACGAAAAGTACAGTTCCTTTGACTGTACTGTGTTATAAGTAATTGCGGTTCAACTCCATCCTTTTTATCCAGAATTGATGGAAGAGTTAGGGATATAAACTGATCGACTAAAACTGCTAAACTCAGGCTCAGTTGGATACTCTGATGCCTGGAGTAAAAAAAAAACAAAAAAAACAACGTTGTTCACTCAGAGCTGACACGAGCCTTGTTGCTTTTATTAGTCTTGTAGAAATGTGACAAACGTGGCTCAGTGGTTAAAACTGGTGTCTTGCAGCACTGGGGTCCTAGGTTTGAATCTGAACAAGGAGAACATCTGCATGGAGTATTTTAGTGCTAAATAAGTAAGTAAAATAAATAATAAGGAATGTGAATAAGGAATGTGTTGTTCTTCTTCTTGTGTGAGATCCAATCACAGGGAACCTAATTTAGATAAAACCCTTAATTCTAGGCAAAAATACAGTACCAGAGTAGTTTACATGGGAAAGGGTCTTCCCAAGCCTTTTGTATAACAAGTGGTACTGTACATCATAATGCTATCAGTAGCTTCTTGGCATCTATAGTACCACCGTATGTTGCAAAAGATATTATGAAGTCCCGTATGTATTCGTTACATTTATAATGCATTTGTTATATTTTCTATCTATTTTCCTGTCACTCATTTACCTTCTTAAACATCTCTTCCATTGGTGGTTTACACATTGAGCACTATATGTGGATATTTCATCCAGTAACAACTATAGAATTTTTAACAGCTTAATAATCAAATATAATAATGTCAATTACATTTTGCTATTTCCATGGGATTTATGTTGGAGGGAGGCTAGAGGGAGGGATACTATTTACATGGGATAGTATATTGATGGCAGCTGGAGGAGGGAGTGATGCTATTTACATGGGCCTGTATGTTAGAGAGGGCTGAAGGGAGGGGAGGGATATTGTTTACATGGGACTATATACTGGAAGCAGTTGGGGAGGGAGCGATGATGATGATGAGTCCCCAAGGCGGCGGAGACGCCGCCAGGCGGAGCAAGGGGACCGCCATGCTAAGGACCCTGTGGCCCACACTAGTACGAGCAGCTCTTGGGCTCGTACTAGTTTTCCGGCCCACCAGATAAGTCCACCTGAGCCCCATACCGGTAAACTTGTCTGGTGTACCCCAGAGCATTTTGAGCCAGTGATTCCTGATTTTGTTGGCCAAGCAGGAATCCAGATTCCCACAGTGGGCTTCAATGAATATCACTATTTTAGTATTTTTTCCATTTTAAACAGTTTTTTCCAGTAACAAAGCAAGTGTTGACAGCCAAACAAAACTTAATATTTATTACTCTGATTCTGCAGTTTACAGAAACACCCCATATGTGGTAGTAAACTGCTGTATGACCAAACGGCAGGGCGCAGAAGGAAAGGAACGCCGTATGGTTTCTGGAAGGCAGATTTTGATGGCCTTTTTTTGGCACCATGTCCCATTTGAAGAACCCCTGATGCACCCCTAGAGTAGAAACTCCATAAAAGTGACTCCATGTAAGAAACTACACCCCTCAAGGTATTCAAAACTAATTTTACAAACTTTATTAAGATTTTTGGTGTTCCTCAACAGTTTATGGCAAAAGGAGAATACATTTCAGAATTTCTATTTTTGGTAACCTTGCCTCACAAAAATGTAATATAGAGCAATCAAAAATCATATATACCCTAAAACTAGTCCCAACTAAACTGCCACCTTATCCAGTAGTTTCCAAAATGGCGTCACTTTTATGGAGTTTCTACTCTAGGGGTGGATCAGGGGGGCTTCAAATGGGACATGGTGTAAATAAACCAGTCCAGAAAAATCTGATATCCAAAAACCACACAGCGCACCTTTCCCTCTATGCCCTACCGTGTGCCCATACAGTAGTTTACGGCCACATATGGGATGTTTCTGCAAACTACAGAATCAGGGCAATAAATATTGAGTTTTGTTTGGCTGTTAACCCTTACTTTGTTACTAGACAAAATGGATTAAAATTTAAAATTTGCCAAAAAATTTAAATTCTTAAATTTCATCTCCATTTGCCAATAACTCTTGTGGAACACCTAAAGGGTTAACGACATTTGTAAAATCATTTTTGAATACCTTGAGGGGAGTAGTTTCTTAGATAGGGTCACTTTTATGGAGTTTCTACTCTAGGGGTGCATCAGAGGGGCTTCAAATGTGGCATGGTGTAAGCAAAATCTGCCTTCCAAAAACCCCATAGTGCACCTTTCCCTCTACGCCCTACCGTGTGCCCGTACAGTAGTTTACAGCCACATATGGGGTGTTTCTGCAAACTACAGAATCAGGGCAATGAATATTGAGTTTTGTTTGGCTGTTAACCCTTGCTTTGTTACTGGAAAAAATGGATTAAAATGGGAAATTTGCCAAAAATTCAGAAATTTTATCTCCATTTGTCCTTTTTGGGTGGTTTCTATTATGTAAGCCTCACAAAGTGACTTCAGACCTGAACTGGTCCTTAAAAAGTGGGTTTTTGAAAATTTCTGAAAAATTTCAAGATTTGCTTCTAAACTTCTAAGCCCTGTAACGTCCCAAAAAAATAAAATGTCATTCCTAAAATGATCCAAAAATGAAGTAAATATATGTGGAATGTAAAGTAATAATTATTTCTGTAGGTATTACTATGTATTATAGAAGTAGAGAAATTGAAACTTTGAAATTTGCACATTTTTGGTAAATTAAGTATTTTTTTTTTAAATAAAAATGATTTTTTTTGCTCCATTTTACCAGTGTCATGAAGTACAATATGTGACGAAAAAACAATCTCAGAATGGCTTGGATAAGTCAAAGCATTTTAAAGCTATCACTAACTAAATTTACACTGGTCAGATTTGCAAAAAATGGCCTGGTCCTTAAGGTGAAAATGAGCCCGGTCCTTAAGGAGTTAAGTTTGCCCAGGACCACATTTTGTCTAAAACCAGACCAGCTTGTGGATCCCCCTGAAATAGACAAAGTGGCTGCTCAGAAACGTTTGTCATCACTACATTATTTTTTATAGGAGCACAAGAGATAGCAATTGGCTATCTCTAGTGCTCCCATAGAACTGAATGAAGCTGCCATGCATTTATCTGATCAACCACTCTGTCTATTTATCAGAGGCTCCATGGGGTTGAAGGTCCCCATTCTTATGATGAGTTGGGGTCCCACCCACCGATCTAATATTTATCCCCTATCCTATAGATAGGAGATAATTTTCTCTAACCAGAATACCCTTTTAAGCAGGTAACGCTAGGTAAGCTTGTCCCTGCCTGCCATTGGCTGCTCCCCCCCCCCCCCTGACACCGGATATTTTCATTAGTGTTCAGGGAGAAGCAGCAGCCGGCTGTGCAGGGACCAGGAGCGGTGCAGGGAGTGGGGACTCGGAAGAGGGGTACATATATTCCGGCACATGGGAGGCTGTTGTAATGTTAGATAACCCATTTAACACTTCTGTCTACTGATCTCCACTTTCTATGCTACCCTTTTACTAGAGTAAGCATGTGACAATTCAAAACAGGAGTGAAATGTCACAAAATGTTTTCATAAATAAGCCCAAAAAGTCGCAAATCCCTCTTTTGAAACTTCTTGAAGTCAGAATTTGATAAATTCTCCCCACTTGATAAAATCTAGTCTGCTGGAAATTTAGGAAACTGGCAAAATGCACTTGATTGAAAAATTTTAACATTTTCATTTCTGCAACATTATATACTGCAACACCACGCCACCACACCATTATTACATATCAACGTCTTTATTCCAAATACATCTGTAAAAATACATAATATTAATCATATTCAATAAAATGGATCCTAAATAAGGCAGTGGGCGGGGGACCAAGAGCACTACAGGTCACATAATCAACACATAATGGAAGTAAAGAAAATTCATATAGATACAAATACAAAAAGAGCATTGGTACCTCCCTGCAGTATCACATCTCGATTATACTTGACATCAAATAAGTGGGCAAAAAAAATAATGGGAGATCTTAAAGTGGGACCGCATATAAACACACCACTAAGTGCACAGGTAGACAAAAGTCCATCCTGTGTATCGACACCCATGCAGTAATTAGATGGCAGGTATATCAAAGTCTTACATAAGTCAAGAGTGTAAACCACAGCAAGGATGATAATTCAAATGGATACAGACCGCAGTGCCTCTAGACCACCACCGTGACCCCGCCGCGCGTTTCGCCCTACCACTTCTTTCAGGTGGCATATTACATGTGCACCCAGACCCAGTTTAAATACCTATAAAATGCTTCAAAACTCCTCCCCTTTCCATAATACCCCGGTGTACAGATCACCTGTATTCGCATTTAAGGTACGCGCGCTCGCCCTAATATCTGGTGTATTCAAAGCCATAAACTGCGGTACGTCATTTCCCGCACTTCCAGAACCAGAAGTGCTCTTAAGTGCCATTTTGGATAAGGGCGATAAGCGCTAGATAGAGCGGATCCGGAAGAATCAAGTCTGCCATTTGGGATCCATTTTATTGAATATGATTAATATTATGTATTTTTACAGATGTATTTGGAATAAAGACGTTAGTTGATATGTAATAATGGTGTGGTGTCGTGGTGTTGTATTTGATTAGGACCACACATTTGTCGTGTTATATTGGATATATTGTTTGGTGTAACATTATATACTGCACTGTGCGTAAGGCTACTTTCACACTTGCGTTAGGTGCAGATCCGTCTGGTATCTGCACAGACGGATCCGCACCTATAATGCAAACGCATCCGCATTTTTGTTCATGATAATGCAAACGGATCCGTTTTGACTTTACATTGAAAGTCAGTGGGGGACGGATCCGTTTGAAAATTGAGCCATACTGTGTCAACTTCAAACGGATCCGTCCCCATTGACTTACATTGTAAGTCTGGACGGATCCGTTTGCCTCCGCACGGCCAGGCGGACACCCGAACGCTGCAAGTTGCGTTCAGGTGTCCGCCTGCTGAGCGGAGCGGAGGACAAACGGTGCCAAACTGATGCATTCTGAGCGGATCCGCGTCCACTGAGAATGCATTAGGGCTGGACGGATCAGTTCGGGGCCGCTTGTGAGCCCCTTCAAACGGAACTCACAAGCGGAGCCCCGAACGCTAGTGTGAAAGTAGCCTAAGTTGCATTTCTAGCACAAGGTATACAAAATGAGAATGCTTTAACTGGGAGAAAACGTCTGTATGTGGGTAAGTAACTGTCTCAGTGATAGAAAACAGAGGGTGGTTATTAACGGTACACACTCAGATTGGGTCACTGTCACTAGTGGAGTACCTCAGGGGTCAGTATTGGGCCCTATTCTCTTCAATATATTTATTAATGATCTTGTAGAAGGCTTGCATAGTAAAATATCAATTTTCGCAGATGACACTAAACTGTGTAAAGTAATTGACACGGAAGAGGACAGTATACTACTACAGAGGGATCTGGATAGATTGGAGGCTTGGGCAGAGAAGTGGCAGATGAGGTTTAACACTGACAAATGTAAAGTTATGCACATGGGAAGGAATAATACAAGTCACCCGTACATACTAAATGGTAAAACACTGGGTAACACTGACATGGAAACTAACCTAGGAATTTTAATAAACAGCAAACTAAGCAGTACAAACCAGTGTCAGGCAGCTGCTGCAAAGACCAATAAGATAATGGCTGCATCAAAAGGGGCATAGATGCCCGTGATGAGAACATAGTCCTGCCACTTTACAAATAACTAGTCAAACCACACATGGAGTACTGTGTACAGTTCTGGGCTCCTGTGATCAAGGCAGACATAGCAGAGCTGGAGAGGGTTCAGAGAAGGGCAACTAAAGTAATAACTGGAATGGGGCAACTACAGTACCCCAAAAGATTATCACAATTAGGGTTATTCACTTTAGAAAAAAGACGACTGAGGGTAGATCTAATTACAATGTATAAATATATCAGGGGTCAGTACAGAGATCTCTCCCATCATCTATTTACCCCCAGGACTGTGACTGTGATGAGGGGACATCCTCTGCGTCTGGAGGAAAGAAGGTTTGTACACAAACATAGAAAAGGATTCTTTACGGTAAGAGCAGTGAGACTATGGAACTCTCTGCCTGAGGAGGTGGTGATGGTGAGTTCACTAAAAGAGTTCAAGAGGGGCCTGGATGTATTTCTGGAGTGTAATAATATTATAGGCTATAGCTACTAGAGAGGAGTCGTTGATCCAGGGAGTTATTCTGATTTCCTGATTGGGGTCGGTAAGGAATATTTTCCCCCTCAAGTGGGGAAATCGCCGGCGTAATGTGTTTGTTGCGCCGTGGATACTTATGTCAGGGCCCACGTGGTGTCCTGGCATCGGCCTCACAGAACAAAGTGCGCATGCACCAGCCTCGCTCGAACCACGAATGCGCAGGATTTCAGGCGCAACAACACATTACGTCAGTGATAAGCAGTGAATAAATTAGAAGTGGTGCGGTGCTGGGCTCCAAGATAATGTGTGCGGCTGGGCTCCAATGGCCGGAGGGACAGCCCCTTGGGCTCCTTATCGAGGTAATTAACATATGATTAAAAGCTATTTTCTAGACAAATGAAAAGACAAAGGGCTGTAATACTAGTATATTTTAATGTAAATCGTGGAGACTGATGTGGTGATGTTAATAGCTCAGTAAGTGAAATCCAGGTGACAGTGTCCCTTTAAAATGAAAAGTGGAATGTAATTGATTGCTATGGGCAACTAATTCAGTTTTCCTTAAAGGGCTTCTGTCACCCCACTAAAGTCATTTTTTTTTTTTGGGCTAGTTAAATTCCTTATCCTGCGATATATGAAAATATAATGGTCTTACTTACTTTCCTTCAGCAGTTTCTTATAAAACAAACTTTTATAATATGTAAATTAGGTCTCTACCAGCAAGTAGGGCGTCTACTTGCTGGTAGCCGACGCAAAAAACCGCCCCCTCGTCGTGTTGATTGACAGGGCCAGCCGCGATCTCCTCCTCCGGCCGGCCCTGTCAGCATTTCAAAAATCGCACGCCTGTGTTCATTCGGCGCAGGCGCTCTGAGATGAGGAGGCGTTTTTTTACGGCGGCTACCAGCAAGTAGACGCCCTACTTGCTGGTAGAGACCTAATTTACATATTATAAAAGTTTGTTTTTATAAGAAACTGCTGAAGGAAAGTAAGTAAGACCATTATATTTTCATATATCGCAGGATAAGGAATTTAACTAGCCCAAAAAAAAAATATGACTTTAGTGGGGTGACAGAAGCCCTTTAACACCAGTTTTAATAAATCTCCCCTCTTGTGTTCAAAGCATGAGATAAAATCAAAACGGTATTTGGAGGCAGTTGACCATGGTTATCATAACCATTGAAAATGGGAAAGGAAGTTATAGAAAGGTTGGTTATGAAAGAAAACATAACTTAAATTGCATCAGAATGAGGGGGGTCATCTAGAAAATAGAGCAACAAAATAATACATAATTCTAGTAGACTACAGTGTTTTATTAGTGGTAGAGAATATTGAATTAGTCAAGACAATGAACTGCATTAGGATTTTTACAGTCTTTCAATGAAGAAATCAGCTTTTTTATCTACAGTACAAGATGTGTGGAATGAAGGAGAGAGATGAGTCAATATCAAAGTTGTGTTCATGGCTACAAGCTTATGAGGAAGGAAGAATACTGCACACATTTAATGTTAAACAAATTGTCCAGAATTTTTTTTAAAAAAGTGCCTAAAAGAATACAATTGGTATAAAAAAACAAAAAAAAACAAAAACAAAACATTATTATACCTTATCCAGTGAAGTGATGTGAATAATCTATATGATTTTAATGCAATAATTTTGGGGAATGGCAAGGAATTTGAAGGTTGAGTGATGGTTATTTTTCTGCTCTTAGGCATGACTCAACCCTTTTAAATATGACATCCAGTGACTGTAGCAGGCAAATACAAGATATGCTCCATAGGTTTATAATAGAAATGCAATGTTACAAAGGAAATCAGAGTGAAACTGCTAAAAGACCAGTGATCCACTTGTTTCTGCAGACACAATAGAAGAAACATTGTTATAAATTTCTAGGACCTTTCATATGGCAATATTACAGTTTAGCAATTTATTGGTATGTGTTAAAAATAAAATCAACTGAAATGATAACTGGTAAAAATAAGAGTATAACGTTAGCATGGTTCAGGTTTTTCATCAAGATTTTCAATGAGCCAAACATTTCCTGCATTTTACATAATAAGGCAAAATAATAGGGGTATCCTGGTTATATTAAGTGATTTTGTATCCACAGGATAGGGGCTAAATAATAAATAATAGATCAGTTTTGGGTTCTACCACTTGGACTCCCACCAATCATGATAATGTGAGCCCCTTACTCCATGGAGCGTAGAGTGGCTGGTCGGGAATGTACGCATCCACTCCATTCATTTCTATGGGAGTTCCAGAGATAGCTGAGTACAATGCTTGGCTATCTAGGGAACTCCCATAGAACTGAATGGAGTGGCTGCGCTCATGACCAACCAGCCACTCTGATCGGAGGCAGAGGATAACTTAATAAAACCATAAAAAATACCCGAAAAAATCACAGAAAAAAGAAACAAAATAGATGCAAGCATTATATATGGACCAAGCCCTCACTCTGATGTAATAAAATCTGAGACTCTTAGCCAATATATTTTGATCAAAATACATCTGTGCCCACCTACCGAGCGCCAATGTGGTATCAGGTCAGGCGGGTACTACGCTAAACCTACCTAAGCCATTTTGCTTTTATGTTCAGGAGCACAGACGCCGCACATATGGTGTGCTGCTCCTAGTCACTTCTATGTGCATCAAGCAACCAATGAGAGGAGGAGCAAGCACACTTATATCAAGGCGGTTTGATAGGAAGGGCAAAAGTGCAAAGGAATGCTACTCCCAAGATAAAATAGGAGCGCATTCACACTTGAAGGTGCCACTCCCTCAAGCATATACTATATAATAAACAAAAAATAACAGAAAAAACAAAGATAAAAACATCCTGCACGGTATGAGCAGCACACCATATGTGCAGAGTCTGCGCTCCTGAACATAAAAGCCCAATGGCTTAGGAAGGTTTACCGTAGGACCCACCTGACCTGTGAGGGCTTGGTCCATCTATTTTGTTAATGCATTTTATCGTTTTTCTGCGATTTTTTTCTTGAATGTAGCCAGGGACATCCGCATATTTATTTTAGTGTTGAGCGCGATGATTCGAATCGCGAATTTTAATCGCGAATATCGCCACTTCAAGAATTTGCAAATATTTTGAATATAGTGCTATATATTCGGATTTGCGAATAGTGTGGAATATTCTAATCGCAAATTTATTGCAAATATATCACATTGCCGCTTTTCGCAATCAAGTAACCAATGACTAGAGATCACAAATTCTCGAATTTGCTAATTTATGGCGAATATTTGGCAAAAAATGTATGAAATATTGCGAATTCGAAGATTGCCTATGCGGCTCATCACTAATTTATTTATCATGCCATGCAGGATGTTTTTATCTTTTTTTGTGATTTTTTTTTTTTGTTTATCATAAAAACTACCCCTTTAATAAGTGAAATACAATTTTTTTTTTTATTATTTATTTTCGTTTTCAATAAAACAAGGTAACAAGTCAGAAATAAAGGTGTAACATGGTACAAGATACTGGTGAGAGTGAATCACCAAATGAGTATGAGTATAAGGTAGTAATATAGTAGGACCAGAGGCTACTAAAAAGGAGGCATGGGAATGTTTCTAAAACATAGACATCCTTTCAGAGGAACAACGGTCGGCAAACCAAGCCTCAATGGGGTGGGAAAGGGTAATGGGTGAAAATGATTAATCCCCTTAACTCCATAAACGTTCAGGAGAGAGACAGTGGAACTTCATCCAATGGGCAGTGGAAGCCAAAAACTGACATTCAGCCATTTCAAAAACCAAAGCTTATTGTACTGGCTTGGAAAACCTATAATTCGACCAAAGGGCCCAACGTTTAAGAAAGGCTGGATGTGTATGTGATTCCCATGAGGAAAGTTCCTCAAAGCGATAAAGCTGATCTATCTTAAGCCTCCACTGCTCTAGAGAGGGTAAAGAGGTTTGAAGCCAATGTGTATAGATCAAGAAGCAAGCTGCAATCAGCAGTTGGTTGAAAAGGTAAGGAGGTGGAAGGGTATCACCCTCATCAAAGTTGCAGAAGAAGAAAGAAGATGAACCTTTGGATGGCGCTTTCAGCAGGAGTCGGAAGCAGGTAGGTATTGGTAACAATACTTTTTTATTTTCAGTCAACGCGTTTCAGGGGCGGAGAGCCCCCTTCATCAGGACAGTATATAATACAAAACAACATTCACATGTGGCGGTTATTTAAACTAAAAAAAGGCGCGTGAGGCCAAACAAAGGTGGAGCAAGGGGAGGGGGGGGGGGGGCAGGGAGTGGGTGTGTATCTAAAACTATAGAGAATTGTCGCCGGGCACTCAGCTGTTTGCTGATCCTTTGGACATATATATAGAATGGATCCGATTTGTTTTTGAAACAATAAAATAGAGTAATTATATATTTTACGTTGCTCTGGGACATAGCAATACTGTGTGGTTTAGAAATGGGCCGTATTTAGATTGGTTGTGGATGGATCAGTCTAGTTTTAATGATTTTTTGGGTGAATGGAGAATTCGGCATAAAATAGTATAAAGCATGGTGGTAGAAAATACATATATATAATGGGACACCTAAACCCAAAATTATATATATATATATATATAAAAATATAAAAATATACATATATATAGTATATAGAAAATACAGCAACACATATATATATAGAAAGGGAAATAAAACAAAATTATATATATGACAATATACATCTCATGTATAATTAAATGGATAAAATGTAATAGATGGTACAGGTGGTAGTATAAAGCATGGTGGTTATGTTGATTATAGATAAAAGCATGCATAAAATATGTATATCTAGATAGATGAATAAATTATACTATATACTATCATGAATATATGTGTGTGCGTTCATATACACAAAATTTTCTCATGTGTGTATATCAGCACACACATGAAATTCCACCATGATTTATATGAATATATATAAAAATCCTACTGTACATAAAAATCCATGTATTGGTAGATAAAATGGGGGGTGGGGGGGGGGAGGGGGGGTTTTGTTAGCTGATATGATTAACAAGTTAGTGGGTAAGGTTTTTTTTTGGGGGGTTGGATGGGGGAGAGCAATATCAGGAGATTAACCTGAGTGGAATCCGAGGGGGGAAAAAAAATAAATAAAAATAAATAAAAAAATAGCTACTGATACAATGTTGTAGTTATTTCCTAAGGCTGTATCAATTGTCCATCCTAGACACAGTTTCACAATTGTAGCTAGCAGGGATTTTCTTGGCAGTGATGTGGGACTACAGATGTTTGTTGCATAAAGATACGATTAGGGATGTGAATCAGAGGCCGCCCTTAGCCCCGGTCAGGTCCAACATTCAGAAGGGAGTATAAATATAGTAACCTAAAATATAGTAACCTAAAATATTATAGAGTGTTCTGTTCTATGGGGCCCTTGAGTGGGAGGATCTTTTGATGTTCAAGGCGGACTACCAGGCAACGAGGAGATGTCCTTTGAGAATGTTTATACTAGAGGATGGTCTCGTTTATTTCATTCAGCCCTTGGGGCGCAAGGGTATCTAATTGATACATCCAATAGACTTCTCGTCGTTGTAATGTACTGAACCGATTGTATGGGTTTTCTGGTATGAAATCAATTGGTGTGATCTTGATGGGATGTTTTTCTTTATCTGATGTTGAGGCACAATGTCTGGAGAGGCTATGTTTTTGATAATGTTTTTGGATGTTGTGCCTATGTTGATTTAGCCTGCAGTGTAACTCCTGGGTGGTGCGGCCTATGTATTGGAGCCCGCAGCTACACTCGATTAAATAAATTACGTAACTAGACTGGCATGTCAGATGGTGTTTTATCATAAAGGTGGTCCCATTCTTATTGGACGAAAAGTGTGTGCATTTATTGGTTATGGTTTTGCAGCATAGGCACCGACTCTTTCCACATTTGTAGCTGCCTAGTTTTTTGGGGGGTAACTGTGGTCCAGCCGAGCTGGCTTTTTTATGTTGTTTCGGCTTACTGGGCGCGAGTAGGTTCTTAACCGTCGGGGCTCTCCTGTAGATCATTCTAGGTTTGGGGGGCAGGTGTTTGACGAGGTATGGATCCTGTAATAGAATATGCCAGTATTTTGAAAAAATTTTACGTATATTATTGTTTGATGTATTGAACTGTGTGACAAAGTTTATATTCATTTCTGTATGTGTCCCTTCTCTGTTTGCGGGCTGTAGACAGGTTGCTTGTGTGTCAGTGATGGTTCTACTGTAGGCATTTTTTATAAGTTTCCTTGGGTAGCCTTTCTCGATAAAACGTTTTTTGAGAATTTTTGCCTGGTTTTTAAAAACACTATCAAGGGTACAGTTTCGCCGGATTCGTTTGTATTGGCTATATGGAATGTTTTCCAACCATTTTTTATTATGGAAACTTGAAAAATTTATATAACTATTTGTGTCGATGGATTTGAAGTATGTTTGAGTGGCCAGTTGATTATTTTGGGTGGAGATAATGATGTCTAAAAATTCGATCTCACTTTTACTGTATTTCGGGGTGAATTTAATTCCCCAACCTGTATTGCTTATATTATTGCAGAACTGTAAAGCAGTATTCTCATCACCGTCCCATATGATGAAGACATCATCAATGTACCTTTTGTAGTATACGAGTTGTTGGATACGGGGTGTAGTGTTTTGAATGTGTAACCTTTCAAATTCCCCCATAAAAAGATTTGCGAAAGATGGCGCTACTTTCGTCCCCATAGCGGTACCTCTGCGTTGATGGTATATTACGCTATTATAGATAAAAAAGTTGTTCTCTAAAATGAAGCGGAGACTGTCTATAAGAAAAGTTACTTGGGGTGGTTTTAGGGTGGGATCTCCCTCTAAAACGGTTTTTATACACTGTATGCCCAGGTTGTGTTGAATATTAGAATAGAGGGCTGTGACGTCCATAGTGAATAGTGCGTATGAATCTTTCCAGGTGATGTCTTTTAGTTCCCGAATTAGCTGACTAGAATCGTGAAGATAACTGGGTAGTGTGCGCACATATGGTTGCAGGAAAAGATCTAGGTAGTGTGATAGGTTACTTGTGGCGCATTTCGTGTTTGACACAATTGGTCTGCCAGGCGGGTGTGTTGAATTTTTGTGTATCTTGGGAAGGTGATAGAAATAGGGGGTGCACGGGGCTCTTGGCATTAGGAAGTTTTTTTCTTTTTTGTTTATATAATTTCTATCATGGGCGTCCTTTATTATTTTTATGAGATCCTTATTGATACCTGGAAAGGGATTTTCTGACACTTTTTCGTAATAGGTTGTGTCGTTGAGGATATTTTTTGCCTCCTTCTCATAGTCCGCAAAGTCTTGGATGACTATCCCACCCCCTTTATCTGCTGGGCGGATAATTATATTTTCATTTTCACTGAGTTTTTTCAGGGCATTTTTTTCCGGTTTACTAAGATTATCTTTTCTATTGGGCATGATTGGTATGGTAGTCATTTTTTTGATATCAGAAGATATAAGGTCAAAAAAAGTAGGGATATGGTGTCCCTGACTATGAAGGGGAAAGAAATTGGACTTTGGTCTAACGTCTTGGTGTGTAAATGAGGATAATTCTATCTCCATTGGTTGGTCTATTATTTCTTTGGGGGGGAATTTGATATGTTCAACCTCAAAATGCCTTTTGATTGTGAGATTTCGCCTAAATTTCTGTATGTCTAAGAACAACTCAAAGGGATTAACAGTATTGAGGGGGCAGAAAGATAGTCCCTTCTCAAGGACTTTAGTTTCTGTTGCAGTCAGTATGTGGGAAGAAAGATTAAAGATTTTTATGGTGGAGGTGGTGGCATGTTTATTTTTTTCTAATGCCTGGACGATTTTCCTTTTTTGGGTGCCTCCTCTACAGCCTCGTGTTCTAGTTTTCTTTTTCCAGGGATTGGTCTGAAGTATTGTGTGATCTGGTGAGCAGCTTTTTGGTGGTGTGGGGGGTGTAGAGGAGGCTGGGCCAGACTGACAGGAGGTGGGGTGGTTTTGGCATGCCCTAAAAAAGGTACTAGCGCGGAGGGGCCAGAATGTGAGTTGTCTATTGTAATGACCTGATTTTTAGCTGTGGTTGCCAATGGTGATGTGTCATGCGTGGTGAGGTTCCACAGTGAAGAGATGTCTGTGGGGGGACTATCTGTGGAAAGTGTGGGTGTACGGGGGGTGGGGGAGAGCGGATTGGTGCGTATGGTGGGCAGAGGGTGGGGGGCCGGCCAAGGCACAAGGGGCTCTTGGGTGAGGCTGTGATTTGAAGCCTCTAGGAGATTAGTTGGTACTTGGGACGGGGGATCTATTAGTGAGAGTCGTGATCGGTTTTTATGTTCAAAATATTTGGTTTTTAGTGCCCTAAATTTTTCTATAAAATCATCATTTGCGTTGGTTTCTCTCTGGGGAGGGGACTGTGTGGGCTGAAGAACTGCTGGGGTGGGCAGGAGTGCCGACAAG
The DNA here is from genome assembly GCF_905171765.1 of Bufo bufo. NCBI lineage: Eukaryota > Metazoa > Chordata > Amphibia > Anura > Bufonidae > Bufo > Bufo bufo. Next base: position 621,318,817 of record NC_053390.1, read on the forward strand.
GAACTAGGTGGCATGTGTATGCTGGAGTGTTGTTGCTGACATGTGGCCGGGGTGGGCATGAGAGTCGGCAGGACGTGGGGTGGTGTGTGATGGCTGGAGTGTGTGTGAGAAGAAGCTGCTGAGGTAAGCATGGGTGTCGGCAGGGTACTGGACGGTATGAGATTGCTGGGTACTGCAGGGTGGGGATGGTGATCATCCGTATGGAGAGGTGGCCGCTGGTGGGGACTGGGGTGGTGTGTGGTGTGGAAGGAGTGGGGACTGCTAGAAGGAGTATTGGCAGCCAAGGGGTGAGATATGGAGGATGGGTGTTTACGGGCAACGTGGTGGGGGCGGCATGAATCCGTCCTCATATCACCTTTGTCATGCTGTTGGTTGGGAACGTTATTCTTCTTATAGCGGTTGTTGATGAAGGACCGCGATCTGGTGTTGGCGTGCTGTGCCGGTCCCTGCTGGTATGTTATAGCTGGTGTGTTGGTCTGTCCCCCTATGCCCCTGTTGGTGGCCTGGTGATGAGTATCATGCTCTGTGATCCTGCTTAATCTGTATTTATTTTGTTCTTTGTCTAGTCTGTCCCTCTGTAATTTATTGGATTTATTAGCTATGATGTTCTGTTCGTTTTGGTAAAGCCTGTTGGTAAGGTTATGATTGATAACAGAAAAATCGGGGTGACGGGAGAAGCTGCGCAGGGAGGATATATTTTTCTCAATGCCTTTAGTGTAAATGTCTGCAATTTTTACTCTTTTATCTATGATGATTTTAATCAAGCCGGCTGCACACTGATCTAGATAGTTGTTCCACTCATAGGTGAACACTGGATCATCTTGGAAAGTAGGAGGGATATTTATACGTAAGCCTCTAGGTGAAATATTTTCTTGCAGATATATTTTCAGGAACATGATGTCTACAGAGTGCAATAGTTCGCTTTTGAAATTGTCCTCAAGTTCTTTAAAGAGCTCAAGCATCCTGTTGGTGTCTATAGGAGATTGACCTATTATATTCACATTCGATTTGTCCACTTGGGAAGTCAGATTTGGATTCTTGGTAGTGTAGCGGGACACCAGGGATTCGCGCTGCTGTACCCGCTGAGAGAAGTATTCCATCTTTGATCTTTGTTTATTCAGAAACTTTTTTGCACTTCGTGTCAGATAGAAATAAAAACACCAGACAATGGGCTGCAGATCCTCCAAGTGTAAAATTACGGACTTAGACGTCCTCCGGTTGCAGTTAAAAGGAATGCCGCTCCGGACACATGTGGAGATAAAAGAGAGATAGGAGGCAGCGCCTCATGTGTGGTATTGTCTCGTAATAAGTGCAAGAGATAGATAAAAAAACTCTTACCAGAAGATGTTGTGAAGAGTCACAACACCTATATGAAGCTTGTGCTGATTTTCCCGATCAGCGTGCGGGGTGCCTGCGCTGCTGCCTAGGTTCCAGCCCCGTGCCTTGGAGGAATTTGTCGGGGAGAAGTAAGTTGCAGAAGAAGAAAGAAGATGAACCTTTGGATGGCGCTGTCAGCAGGAGTCGGAAGCAGGTAGGTATTGGTAACAATACTTTTTTATTTTCAGTCAACGCGTTTCAGGGGCGGAGAGCCCCCTTCATCAGGACAGTATATAATATAAAACAACATTCACATGTGGCGGTTATTTAAACTAAAAAAAGGCGCGTGAGGCCAAACAAAGGTGGAGCAAGGGGAGGGGGGGGGGGCAGGGAGTGGGTGTGTATCTAAAACTATAGAGAATTGTCGCCGGGCACTCAGCTGTTTGCTGATCCTTTGGACATATATATAGAATGGATCCGATTTGTTTTTGAAACAATAAAATAGAGTAATTATATATTTTACGTTGCTCTGGGACATAGCAATACTGTGTGGTTTAGAAATGGGCCGTATTTAGATTGGTTGTGGATGGATCAGTCTAGTTTTAATGATTTTTTGGGTGAATGGAGAATTCGGCATAAAATAGTATAAAGCATGGTGGTAGAAAATACATACAGTCATGTGAAAAAATTAGGACACCCTTTGAAAGCATGTGGTTTTTTGTAACATTTTTAATAAATGGTTATTTCATCTCCGTTTCAACAATACAGAGAGATTAAAGTAATCCAACTAAACAAAGAAAACTGAAGAAAAGTCTTTTCAAGATCTTCTGTAAATGTCATTCTACAAAAATGCCTATTCTAAGTGAGGAAAAAGATAGGACACCCTCACATGTATTCCCTCTTAAATTGGCTCAGATCTCACACAGGTATATCACACCAGGTGCACATAATTAGTAGATCGTTACTCTGCATGTTGAATGAGGCTTGCCCTATTTAAACCTCAGACATTTAGTTTGGTGTGCTCCTGACTGTTGAAGTGAGAGTGAGCACCATGGTGAGAGCAAAAGAGCTGTCAGAGGACTTCAGAAAAAAGATTGTAGCAGCCTATGAGTCTGGGAAGGGATTTAAAAAGATCTCAAAAGATTTTGAAATCAGCCATTCCACTGTCCGGAAGATAGTCTACAAGTGGAGGGCTTTCAAAACAACTGCCAACATGCCCAGGACTGGTCGCCCCAGCAAGTTCACCCCAAGAGCAGACCGCAAGATGCTAAAAGAGGTATCCAAAAACCCTAAAGTGTCATCTCGAGAACTACAGCAGGCTCTGGCTACTGTTGATGTAGAAGTACATGCCTCTACAATCAGAAAGAGACTGTACAAGTTTAACTTGCATGGGAGGTGTGCAAGGAGGAAACCTTTGCTTTCCAAGAGAAACATCGAGGCCAGACTGACATTTGCCAGCGATAAAGTTGACAAAGACCAGGACTTCTGGAATAATGTTCTTTGGACAGATGAGTCAGATGGACACAACAGCAGAGGACATGTTTGGCGTAAACCAAACACAGCATTCCAAGAAAAGAACCTCATACCAACTGTGAAGCATGGAGGTGGAAGTGTCATGGTTTGGGGCTGCTTTGCTGCAGCAGGACCTGGTCAGCTCACCATCATAGAATCCACGATGAATTCTACTGTGTATCAGAAGGTGCTTGAAGAACATGTGAGACCATCAGTTAGAAAATTAAAGCTGAAGCGGAACTGGACCATGCAACATGACAATGACCCAAAACATACTAGTAAATCAACCAAAGATTGGCTGAAAAAGAAGAAATGGAGAGTCCTGGAATGGCCAAGTCAAAGTCCAGATTTGAATCCCATTGAGATGCTGTGGGGTGACTTGAAAAGGGCTGTACGTGCAAGAAACCCCTCAAACATCTCACAGCTGAAAAAGTTCTGCATTGAGGAGTGGGGTAAAATTTCCTCAGACCGATGTCGAAGACTGGTAGATGGCTACAAGAACCGTCTCACTGCAGTTATTTCAGCCAAAGGAGGTAACACTCGCTATTAGGGGCAAGGGTGTCCTATCTTTTTCCTCAGTTAGAATAGGCATTTTTGTAGAATGACATTTACAGAAGATCTTGAAAAGACTTTTCTTCAGTTTTCTTTGTTTAGTCGGATTACTTTAATCTCTCTGTATTGTTGAAACGGAGATGAAATAACCATTTATTAAAAATGTTACAAAAAACCACATGCTTTCAAAGGGTGTCCTAATTTTTTCACATGACTGTATATATAATGGGACACCTAAACCCAAAATTATATATATATATATAAAAATATAAAAATATACATATATATAGTATATAGAAAATACAGCAACACATATATATATAGAAAGGGAAATAAAACAAAATTATATATATGACAATATTCATCTCATGTATAATTAAATGGATAAAATGTAATAGATGGTACAGGTGGTAGTATAAAGCATGGTGGTTATGTTGATTATAGATAAAAGCATGCATAAAATATGTATATCTAGATAGATGAATAAATTATACTATATACTATCATGAATATATGTGTGTGCGTTCATATACACAAAATTTTCTCATGTGTGTATATCAGCACACACATGAAATTCCACCATGATTTATATGAATATATATAAAAATCCTACTGTACATAAAAATCCATGTATTGGTAGATAAAATGGGGGGTGGGGGGGGGAAGGGAGGGTTTTTTTTTTTAGCTGATATGATTAACAAGTTAGTGGGTAAGGGTTTTTTTTGGGGGGTTGGATGGGGGAGAGCAATATCAGGAGATTAACCTGAGTGGAATCCGAGGGGGGAAAAAAAAAAAAAAAAAAAAAAAAAAAAAAAAAATAGCTACTGATACAATGTTGTAGTTATTTCCTAAGGCTGTATCAATTGTCCATCCTAGACACAGTTTCACAATTGTAGCTAGCAGGGATTTTCTTGGCAGTGATGTGGGACTACAGATGTTTGTTGCATAAAGATACGATTAGGGATGTGAATCAGAGGCCGCCCTTAGCCCCGGTCAGGTCCAACATTCAGAAGGGAGTATAAATATAGTAACCTAAAATATAGTAACCTAAAATATTATAGAGTGTTCTGTTCTATGGGGCCCTTGAGTGGGAGGATCTTTTGATGTTCAAGGCGGACTACCAGGCAACGAGGAGATGTCCTTTGAGAATGTTTATACTAGAGGATGGTCTCGTTTATTTCATTCAGCCCTTGGGGCGCAAGGGTATCTAATTGATACATCCAATAGACTTCTCGTCGTTGTAATGTACTGAACCGATTGTATGGGTTTTCTGGTATGAAATCAATTGGTGTGATCTTGATGGGATGTTTTTCTTTATCTGATGTTGAGGCACAATGTCTGGAGAGGCTATGTTTTTGATAATGTTTTTGGATGTTGTGCCTATGTTGATTTAGCCTGCAGTGTAACTCCTGGGTGGTGCGGCCTATGTATTGGAGCCCGCAGCTACACTCGATTAAATAAATTACGTAACTAGACTGGCATGTCAGATGGTGTTTTATCATAAAGGTGGTCCCATTCTTATTGGACGAAAAGTGTGTGCATTTATTGGTTATGGTTTTGCAGCATAGGCACCGACTCTTTCCACATTTGTAGCTGCCTAGTTTTTTGGGGGGTAACTGTGGTCCAGCCGAGCTGGCTTTTTTATGTTGTTTCGGCTTACTGGGCGCGAGTAGGTTCTTAACCGTCGGGGCTCTCCTGTAGATCATTCTAGGTTTGGGGGGCAGGTGTTTGACGAGGTATGGATCCTGTAATAGAATATGCCAGTATTTTGAAAAAATTGTACGTATATTATTGTTTGATGTATTACAGTTCTGCAATAATATAAGCAATACAGGTTGGGGAATTAAATTCACCCCGAAATACAGTAAAAGTGAGATCGAATTTTTAGACATCATTATCTCCACCCAAAATAATCAACTGGCATACTTCAAATCCATCGACACAAATAGTTATATAAATTTTTCAAGTTTCCATAATAAAAAATGGTTGGAAAACATTCCATATAGCCAATACAAACGAATCCGGCGAAACTGTACCCTTGATAGTGTTTTTAAAAACCAGGCAAAAATTCTCAAAAAACGTTTTATCAAGAAAGGCTACCCAAGGAAACTTATAATAAAAAACGCCTACAGTAGAACCATCACTGACACACAAGCAACCTGTCTACAGCCCGCAAACAGAGAAGGGACACATACAGAAATGAATATAAACTTTGTCACACAGTTCAATACATCAAACAATAATATACGTAAAATTTTTTCAAAATACTGGCATATTCTATTACAGGATCCATACCTCGTCAAACACCTGCCCCCCAAACCTAGAATGATCTACAGGAGAGCCCCGACGGTTAAGAACCTACTCGCGCCCAGTAAGCCGAAACAACATAAAAAAGCCAGCTCGGCTGGACCACAGTTACCCCCCAAAAAACTAGGCAGCTACAAATGTGGAAAGAGTCGGTGCCTATGCTGCAAAACCATAACCAATAAATGCACACACTTTTCGTCCAATAAGAATGGGACCACCTTTATGATAAAACACCATCTGACATGCCAGTCTAGTTACGTAATTTATTTAATCGAGTGTAGCTGCGGGCTCCAATACATAGGCCGCACCACCCAGGAGTTACACTGCAGGCTAAATCAACATAGGCACAACATCCAAAAACATTATCAAAAACATAGCCTCTCCAGACATTGTGCCTCAACATCAGATAAAGAAAAACATCCCATCAAGATCACACCAATTGATTTCATACCAGAAAACCCATACAATCGGTTCAGTACATTACAACGACGAGAAGTCTATTGGATGTATCAATTAGATACCCTTGCGCCCCAAGGGCTGAATGAAATAAACGAGACCATCCTCTAGTATAAACATTCTCAAAGGACATCTCCTCGTTGCCTGGTAGTCCGCCTTGAACATCAAAAGATCCTCCCACTCAAGGGCCCCATAGAACAGAACACTCTATAATATTTTAGGTTACTATATTTTAGGTTACTATATTTATACTCCCTTCTGAATGTTGGACCTGACCGGGGCTAAGGGCGGCCTCTGATTCACATCCCTAATCGTATCTTTATGCAACAAACATCTGTAGTCCCACATCACTGCCAAGAAAATCCCTGCTAGCTACAATTGTGAAACTGTGTCTAGGATGGACAATTGATACAGCCTTAGGAAATAACTACAACATTGTATCAGTAGCTATTTTTTTATTTATTTTTATTTATTTTTTTTCCCCCCTCGGATTCCACTCAGGTTAATCTCCTGATATTGCTCTCCCCCATTCAACCCCCCCAAAAAAAACCTTACCCACTAACTTGTTAATCATATCAGCTAACAAAACCCCCCCTCCCTTCCCCCCCCCACCCCCCATTTTATCTACCAATACATGGATTTTTATGTACAGTAGGATTTTTATATATATTCATATAAATCATGGTGGAATTTCATGTGTGTGCTGATATACACACATGAGAAAATTTTGTGTATATGAACGCACACACATATATTCATGATAGTATATAGTATAATTTATTCATCTATCTAGATATACATATTGTATGCATGCTTTTATCTATAATCAACATAACCACCATGCTTTATACTACCACCTGTACCATCTATTACATTTTATCCATTTAATTATACATGAGATGTATATTGTCATATATATAATTTTGTTTTATTTCCCTTTCTATATATATATGTGTTGCTGTATTTTCTATATACTATATATATGTATATTTTTATATTTTTTTATATATATATAATTTTGGGTTTAGGTGTCCCATTATATATTTGTATTTTCTACCACCATGCTTTATACTATTTTATGCCGAATTCTCCATTCACCCAAAAAATCACTAAAACTAGACTGATCCATCCACAACCAATCTAAATACGGCCCATTTCTAAACCACACAGTATTGCTATGTCCCAGAGCAACGTAAAATATATAATTACTCTATTTTATTGTTTCAAAAACAAATCGGATCCATTCTATATATATGTCCAAAGGATCAGCAAACAGCTGAGTGCCCGGCGACAATTTTCTATAGTTTTAGATACACACCCACTCCCTGCCCCCCCCCCCTCCCCTTGCTCCACCTTTGTTTGGCCTCACGCGCCTTTTTTTAGTTTAAATAACCGCCACATGTGAATGTTGTTTTATATTATATACTGTCCTGATGAAGGGGGCTCTCCGCCCCTGAAACGCGTTGACTGAAAATAAAAAAGTATTGTTACCAATACCTACCTGCTTCCGACTCCTGCTGACAGCGCCATCGAAAGGTTCATCTTCTTTCTTCTTCTGCAACTTACTTCTCCCCGACGAATTCCTCCAAGGCACGGGGCTGGAACCTAGGCAGCAGCGCAGGCACCCCGCACGCTGATCGGGAAAATCAGCACAAGCTTCATATAGGTGTTGTGACTCTTCACAACATCTTCTGGTAAGAGTTTTTTTATCTATCTCTTGCACTTATTACGAGACAATACCACACATGAGGCGCTGCCTCCTATCTCTCTTTTATGCCCTCATCAAAGTGGGAGAGTAGAGCGCAATAAGGGGATAACCTAACCAAGGTCTTACATATTTGGTTACTAGTGTGGAAGATATCAGACCACCATTTGTTTATTAGGGGACAGTCCCACCAAATATGGAGGAAGGTTCCTCTTTCCTTCAAACACCTCCAGCATCTGTCCGAAGAAGCCCCCCCCCCAAAAAGGGAGACCTAACAGGGGTGATATACCTCTGGGTTAGGATTTTATAACCATTTTCCTGGATGAGAACACAGCGTGAAGATTTATGAGGCGAATTACGAAGCTTGGATAACAAAGAAAAGGGAAGGTCTGTCCACGTGTCTTTTTCCCAACAGCGTATGAAGGATGGTTTAATGATTAGAGGAGGAGAGTGAAGTTTGTTATATAGTTGTGAGATTAGCTCTTTTGGGGGATTAGGATTAGAGTTGAGCGGACACCTGAATGTTCGGGTTCGACGGGTTCGGCCGAACTTCGGAAAAAAGTTCGAGTTCAGGACCCGAACTTGACCCCGAACCCCATTGAAGTCAATGGGGACCCGAACTTTTGAGCACTAAAATGGCTGTAAAAATGTCATGGGAAGAGCTAGAGGGCTGAATATGGCGTCAAAATGTGGTTAAGACCATGGCAAGTGCTCTGCAAACAAATGTGGATAGGGAAATTACTTTAAATAACATAGAATACGTAAAAACAAAAAAATAAGAATATTGATCTAGGAGGACCAGGTCCATATGGAATAGGGGGTTGAGGAGGCGGTAGATGTAGCGGTGTAGGTGGAAGCGGCAGTAGAGGAGGAGGTAGCCTACACTTGTTTTTAGTTTTAAATTTTATTTTTAAAATTAGGGTACACCCCAAAACATTGGGAAATATAACCTGTTATAACCCCCTCCAGTCATGTTAAACACACGTTCAGACAATACACTGGCTGCAGGGCAGGCCAGCACCTCCAAGGGGTAAAGGGCAAGCTCAGGCCATGTGCCCAATTTGGAGACCCAGAAGTTGAAGAGGGCAGACCTGTCATTCAGTACGTGTAGGCGTGTGCACACATACTGCTCCACCATGTTGGTGAAATGCTGCCTCCTGCTAAGACGTTCCATATCGGCTGGTGGTGCTGGTTGTTGTGGCGTGCTGACAAAGCTTTTCCACATTTCGGCCATGCTAACCCTGCCCTATGAGGTGCTGGCGGTGCCCCAGCTGCGTTGGCGACCTCTTCCTCGTCCTCTGCCTTCGCCTTGTGCTTTCACTGTGTCCCCCGCTGTCAGGTGGGAATGCCACTAGCAGCGCATCTACCAGCATGCACTTGTACTCGCGCATCTTACGATCAAGCTCCAGTGAGGGAATTAAGGACGGTACGTTGTCCTTGTAACGGGGATCCAGCAGCATGGCCACCCAGTAATCAGTACAAGTTAGAATGTGGGCAACTCAGCGGTCGTTGCGGAGACACTGCAGCATGTAATCGCTCATGTGTGCCAGGCTGCCCAGAGGCAACGAAAAGCTGTCCTCTGTGGGAGGTGTATCATCTGTGTCCTCTGTATCCCCCCATCCACGCACCATTGATGGCCATGAGCTGGTCTGGGTGCCACCCTGCTGTGAACATGGTTCCTCCTCATCCTCCACCTCCTCATCCTCCAGAACTGTGCCCTGGCTGGACAATTGTGTACCTTGGGTTTGTGGGTGCAGGAACCCACCCTCGGAGCCACTTGGGAATGACTGGCCGGAAAGCCTACGAAATGATCCTTCTTCCTCCTCCTCCTCCTGTGCCACATCCTCTTCCATCATCGCCATGAGCGTTTTTTCAAGGAGGCATAAAAGTGGGATAGTAACGCTGAGAACAGCGTTATCGGCACTGGCCATTTTGGTGGAGTACTCAAAACAGCGCAACAAGGATCACAGGTCTCGCATGGAGGCCCAGTCATTGGTGCTGTTCCGCCGAGCGACTCACTTGTGCATGCTGCAGCTGAAATTCCACTATCGCCTGCTGCTGCTCGCACAGTCTGGCTAGCATGTGCAAGGTGGAGTTCTACCTTGTGGGCACGTCGCATATGAGGCGGTGAGCGGGAAGGCCGAAGTTACGCTGGGTGAGAACGCCGAAAGCGTGCACAGATGGCCCGCACTTTATGCAGCAGCTCTGAGATGTCGGGGTAATTTTTAAGGAATCTATGCACCACCAAATTCAGCACATGCGCCAGGCAAGGGATGTGCGTCAAACCGTCTAGTCCCAGAGCTGCTACAAGATTTCGCCCATTATCGCACACCACCAGGCCGGGCTTGAGGCTGACTGGCACAAACCACTCATCGGTCTGTTTTTCAAGGCCCGTCCACAGCTCCTGCGCGGTGTGGGGTTTGTCCCCCAAACAGATAAGTTTTAAAACTGCCTGCTGTCGTTTACCCCTGGCTGTGCTGATGTTGGTGGTGAAGGTGTTACGCTGACCGGATGAGGAGAAGGTAGAGGATTAGGAAGCAGAGTAGGAGAAGGAAGCAACAGTAGGCAAACTGAAGCACCCTGCAATCCTCGGTGGTGGAAGGACATGCGCCAAACTGCTATCTGCCTCTGGCCCAGCCGCCACTGCATTTACCCAGTGTGCTGTTATGGAGATATAACGGCCCTGACCGTGCTTACTGGTCCACGTATCCGTAGTCAGGTGCATCTTGCCACAGATGGCGTTGCGCAGTGCACACCTGATTTTGTCCCCCACTTGGTTGTGAAGGTAAGGGATGGCTCGCCTTGAAAAGTAGTGGCGGCTGGGCACGACGTACTGTGGGACAGCCACCGCCATAAGGCCTTTAAAACTCTCTGTCTCCACCAGACGGAATGACAGCATTTCAAAGGCAAGTAATTTAGAAATGCTGGCATTCAGGGCTAGAGATCGCGGGTGGGTAGGGGGGTACTTCCTTTTCCTCTCCAGCGTTTGGGATATGGAGAGCTAAACGCTTCCGTGTGACATTGTGGAGATGCTTGGTGACCCAGGTGTTGGTGTTGCTGGCAGATCCTCTGTTTGTGGGTTGCCAGGTGGCACTGTCACTCCAGAGGTGGATGAAGAGGCCACGACTGCAGCAGAAGAGGAAGCAGGAGGAGCCAGAGACCTTTCTTGGTTTTTGAGGTGTCTACTTCACTGCAGCTCGTGCTTTGCACTTAAATGCCTGGTCATGCAGGTTGTGCTCAAAATGAGAACGTTTATGCCTCGGTTCAGGCTCTGATTGCACAGCGTGCAAACCACTCGTGTCTTGTCGTCAGCACATTGCCTGAAGAACTGCCACGCCAGGGAACTCCTTGGAGCTGGCTTTGGTGTGCTCGGGCCCTTTCTGCGGTGGGCACTAGGAGGCGTACTGTCTAGAGGATGGCCGCTCCGCTTTTGCACCCTGCTCCCTCTTCTGCTGTGCTGGTGGCTCTGTGCGACCACCGCCTCTTCCTCCGAACTACATCGGTCACTCGCATGACCTTGATTCCATGTGGGGTCGAGGACCTCATCGTCCTCCACATCATCTTCCACCCAGTCTTCACCCCTGACTTCCTTGTCGGTCTGCACACTTTCAAAAGCCCCAGCAGTTGGCACCTGTGTTTTGTCATCATCCGAGACTTGCTGCGATGGTCCTCTTATGTACTCATCTTTAAACATAAGTGGTTGGGCATCGGTGCACTTAATCTCTTCCACTTCTGGGGCAGGTCTAGGTGGATGGCCCTGGGAAACCCTGCTAACAGAGTCATCAAAAAGCAGAAGAGACTGTTGCATGACTTGGGGCTCAGACTGCTTGGCTGATTTGCAAGGGGGTGAGGTGAAAGACTGATGGACATTGGCTGCAGGTGCCAACTGTGGTCTTTCAGCAGGAGACTGGGTGGGAGACAATGTGAAGGAACTGGATCCACTGTCAGCAACCTAATCTACTATCGCCTGTACTTGTTCAGGCCTCACCATTCGTAGAGCAGCATTAGGCCTGACCAAATACCGCTGCAGGTTTTGTTGCCTACTCGCACCTGAGGAAGGGGTTTCACTAGTGCGTGTAGCTGGCACAGATCGACCACGTCCTCTCCCTGCAACCGGAGCTCCACCAGCAGCACCACGACCGGGGCCATGTCCATTATTTGACGCTCTCCACATATTTTTCAAATTTAGGATCTTACCCTAAATGGGTGTTAAAGTAATAGTAGAATAGAACGACAGTATGTAAAGGGTGTATCTCACACGGTCTAAACAAGTATAGGCCTAAATTAAATATTTCTTTGCCCAAAATGGCTGTATTTCAAATGGCTGTATTTTTCAAATGCCTGATTCAAACCCCTGTATGTAGAGGGGGTATCTCACAGGGCCTGAACCTCTGTAGGCCTGAAGTAAATATTTCTTTGCCCAAAATGGCTGTATTTTAAATAGCTGTATTTCAAATCCCTGATTCAAACCCCTGTATGTAGAGGGGGTATCTCACACGGTCTGAATTAGTGTAGGCCTGAAGTAAATATATCTTTGCACAAAATGGCTGAATTTCAAATGGCTGTATTTCAAATCCCTGATTCAAACCCATGTATGTAGAGGGGGTATCTCACACGGTCTGAACCAATGTAGGCCTGAAGTAAATATATTTCTGCACAAAATGGCTGTATTTCAAATGGCTGTATTTCAAATGGCTGTATTTCAAATGCCTGATTCAAACCCCTATATGTAGGGGGGTATCTCACACGGTCTGAACCACTGTAGGCCTGAAGTAAATATATCTTTGCACAAATTGGCTGTATTTCAAATGGCTGTATTTTAAATCCCTGAATCAAACCCCTGTATGTAGAGGGAGTATCTCACACGGTCTCAACCAGTGTAGGCCTAAATTTAATATTTCTTTGCCCAAAATGACTGAATTTTAAATGGCTGTATTTCAAATCCCTGATTCAAACCCCTGTATGTAGAGGGGGTATCTCACACTGATTTAACCAGTGTAGGCCTGAAGTAAATATATCTTTGCACAAAATGGCTGTATTTCAAATGGCTGTATTTCAAATGCCTGATTCAAACCCCTGTATGTAGAGGGGGTATCTCACAGGGCCTGAATCACTGTAGGCCTGAAGTAAATATTTATTTGCCCAAAATGGCTGTATTTTAAATGGCTGTATTTCAAATCCCTGATTAAAACCCCTGTATGTAGAGGGGGTATCTCACACGGTCTGAATTAGTGTAGGCCTGAAGTAAATATATCTTTGCACAAAATGGCTGTATTTCAAATGGCTGTATTTCAAATCCCTGAATCAAACCCCTGTATGTAGAGGGAGTGTCTCACACGGTCTGAACCAGCGTAGGCCTAAATTAAATTAGTCTTTGCCCAAAATGGCTGAATTTTAAATGGCTGTATTTCAAATCCCTGATTTAAACCCCTGTATGTAGAGGGGGTATCTCACACTGATTGAACCAGTGTAGGCCTGAAGTAAATATATCTTTGCACAAAATGGCTGTATTTCAAATGGCTGTATTTCAAATGCCTGATTCAAACCCCTGTATGTAGAGGGGGTATCTCACAGGGCCTGAATCACTGTAGGCCTGAAGTAAATATTTATTTGCCCAAAATGGCTGTATTTTAAATGGCTGTATTTCAAATCCCTGATTAAAACCCCTGTATGTAGAGGGGGTATCTCACACGGTCTGAATTAGTGTAGGCCTGAAGTAAATATATCTTTGCACAAAATGGCTGTATTTCAAATGGCTGTATTTCAAATCCCTGAATCAAACCCCTGTATGTAGAGGGAGTGTCTCACACGGTCTGAACCAGCGTAGGCCTAAATTAAATTAGTCTTTGCCCAAAATGGCTGAATTTTAAATGGCTGTATTTCAAATCCCTGATTTAAACCCCTGTATGTAGAGGGGGTATCTCACACTGATTGAACCAGTGTAGGCCTGAAGTAAATATATCTTTGCACAAAATGGCTGTATTTAAAATGGCTTTATTTCAAATGCCTGATTCAAACCCCTGTATGTAGAGGGGGTATCTCACAGGGCCTTAACCGCTGTAGGCCTGAAGTAAATATTCCTTTGCCCAAAATGGCTGTATTTTAAATGGCTGTATTTCAAATCCCTGATTCAAACCCCTTTATGTAAAGGGGGTATCTCACACGGTCTGAACCACTGTAGGCCTGAAGTAAATATATCTTTGCAAAAAATTGCTGTATTTCAAATGGCTGTATTTCAAATGCCTGATTCAAACCCCTGTATGTAGAGGGTGTATCTCACACGGTCTGAACCACTGTAGGCCTGAAGTAAATATATCTTTGCCCAAAATGGCTGTATTTTAAATGGCTGTATTTCTAATGCCTGATTCAAACCCCTGTATGTAGAGGGGTATCTCACACGGTCTGAACCAGTGTAGGCCTGAAGTAAATATATCTTTGCACAAAATGGCTGTATTTCAAATGACTGTATTTCAAATGCCTGATTCAAACCCCTGTATGTAGAGGGTGTATCTCACAGGGCCTGAACCAGTGTAGGCTTGAATTCATTATTGGTGTACCAAATGGGAGTATTTAAAATCTCTGAATGTAACCCAAATGTATTAAGGGTGTATCTCACAATGACATCTGCATCAAAGGCTGCCAACTAAATTTTTTGTGCCCAAACGAGTCTTTGTTTAACAACTGAATTTGACAGCAGTATATAAGCCTGCATTTCACACGTGCTGATGCTGCAAGGCCTGAAAATAGTGTTTTTTGTCAAAAAAGTGTGTTTTTCAAACCCCAGAAAGTGATGGGTGTATTTCTAGCTTAAATTGCATACTGACTAATCAAGATGTTGTAGATTGCCAAAATTTAGTTTTTTTGGTAACAGAAATATGAAAGATGTATATATTACACTTGAATTTAACACTTGCAGATCTGGAAAATACAGTTTAAAAAAAAAAAGGTGTGTTTTCAAACCCCAGAAAATGATGGGTGTATTTCTACCTTAAATTGCACACTGACTAATACAGATGTTGTAGATTGCCAAAAATTAGTTTTTTTTTGGTAACAGAATATGAAAGCTGTATATATTAAACTTGAATTTAACACTTTGAGATCTAGAAAATACAGTTTTTTCAACAAAAAAGTGTTTTTCAAACCCCAGAAAATAATGGGTGTATTTCTACTTTAAATTGCACACTGACTAATACAGATGTTGTAGATTGCCAAAAAAGTCTTTTTTTTGCTAACAGAATATGAAAGCTGTATATATTAAACTTGAATTTAACACTTGCAGATCTGGAAAATACTGTTTTCTTGAAAAAAAATATTGTGTTTTTCAAACCCCAGAAAATGATGGGTGTATTTCTACCTTAAATTGCACACTGACTAATCAAGATGTTGTAGTTTGCCCCAGAAAAATGGTGATTTGCAATGTCCCAAAAGCTCAGATGCAGTGCTGGTGCACTGAGCATGCATAAAATGTCCGCCACCGCCGCCACCCACCTAACTAACAGAATTCTAAAAGTTAGTATTTTTTGATCAATGAGCTCAAGGCAGTGTAAAACAATAGTGCCCTGCACCCACACAACTATTTGTCTGTAGATTGCTGTGTTATATTCTCTCCTATTCTCTCCCTGAAATCACAGGTCCAGCAGCATCCTCTCCCTACACTTGTAACAGCAGAGTGACGTGCAGCGCTACGTGAGTCAAGCTTATATAGAGCCTGGGTCACATGCTGCTCTGGCCAATCACAGCCATGCCATTAGTAGGCATGGCTGTGATGGCCTCTTGGGGCAAGTAGTATGACGCTTGTTGATTGGCTGCTGTGCAGCCTTTCAAAAAGCGCCAAGAAAGCGCTGAACACCGAACCCGAATTTTGACGGAAATGTTCGGGTTCGGGGTCCAAAAATCCTAAAGTTCGGTAAGAACCCGAATTTTACAGTTCGGGTTCGCTCAACCCTAGTTAGGATGTATTATTAAGGATTCAAGCCAAACCAGGTTCCTCGAGACAAAAGATCTAAGGTGTGGCATTAAGGTAAGGTTGCATAGGTGGGGGTTAAGCAAGTCATGGATAGCATCTGAGTTGACCAGATTACCTGGTGACTCGAGGAGAGAGGTGAGTGGGAGGGATGATGATCTGACCCCTCTGGAAGAAGAATCAAGCAAGGTTGGGGAGGAGGTACCTGAAATGTCTGTGACCGTGAGAAATGGGGAGGGGAATAGAGCAGTGGGAAAAGCCCAACCAATACCAGACATCAAGCGTAGCTTTGATGATAGGGTAAGCAGAGATAGGGATGTTTGGTAAGTTTTGCTGACCTAATAGGAGAGCTCGTATAGGCCTGCCTATGATGCTCTGTTCCAGAGCCACCCAGGGTTTGTGTCTGGAATCCCCTAGCAAGTCCACGGTTCTGGCTAGAAGAAGTGCCTTACCGTATAATTCTGGATCTGGTAGACCAATGTAATAGTGGGGGAGGATCAATTAAAGGGGGAATCCTTCATCAGTATTTGTTTTATCCGGAGCGGAATCCCGTTACAAAGTATCAAAGATTTGCTTGCATTTATCTTAAAATTGGACCGATTCCGGGATTCCCCGAAGGCGCAAGTTGTTGAGGCATCCCCTGTTTTCCTGGTCTTCCAGGGCATTGTGAAGCTCATTGAGGTACGTACTATAGCGGCGGAGTAAGTGAGTGGTAGCCGCTTGGTAATCCAGCATAGAGGCCTGGTGAGTTTGAAGCAGGTCGACTCGGTCTCCAATCAGCTGCACATCGTGACGGAGCGCCAAAATTTACATAGAGCCTGGTCCAGGTAGCGCCTGGTAAGTGGAAGCTGCTTGTTGTTTCGGGGCTCCTCCGTATCACTGTCTCCCTCAGAGAGGTCAGAGGCTTTAATCGAGGCCTTGAGGGAGTGAGCCGGCGCCATCTTTGATTCCCGTGCAGCAATCGTAGTGGCCACTTTCTTGAGGAATTTGTCCATATCGCTGCTGGGGATGGGGTTCTTGTTGATAGAGGGATGTTCACCGGACTTGGGGTTCCCGATTTTCACCATCACTGTCCCGGTAGGCTAAAGATAGCAATTGCTATAGACGGCAATTAAGACAGAGCAAGACAACTATGCGGCCATCTCAGTCAGGCGCTAGCTCTGCCCCCCCCTCAGGCGATAGCTCCGCTTTCCCCAAATACAATTATTTTCTTACATGATTCAAGAGAAACAATGTTAATTTTGCAGAGAAGCAGTTATAGATCAAAGCTAAGCTTGTGGATGTGCTATCTAATTCTCTTTTCTCTTTTTTGAATCATGTATGATTATTCTGTCCAGGATCAGCACTCCTCCCATTCGGTACAGGTGCTTTAGATTAGCAGTAGCCTTAATATATTAGTGTGAAGTGACCCACCAGCCCTCAGTCTGAGTCTCTGAAAGCAGGTAACAATGTGAGCTTTGACAACTGTTCACACGGTGCGGTGCTGAGTGGCGGCTGTTGTTGCTGTGGCGCTGCGCTGGTGGGTTGGTGGGACCCGGTGCCAGGGTGTCATTGCCAGGCAGCAGGGGTGCTGTGTGGCAGCTGGATCCCGCCGCCTGCTGGAGCAGAGCTGTGGCGCTGGCAGTCGCCAAGCAGTGTTGCGCCAAATTTAGAGTAGATCCTACTCCAAGAGACAACCTTGGCGAGGTGAGTGGGCTTATGCCTTTTAATCAAAAAGTACACTAATGCCTCTTATATAGCATGCAGTATAGGGGGCTGTACTCTAATTATTGCGCTCAGATGCGATGTGAATTTTGCTGAGAAGCAGTTATAGATCAAAGCTAATCTCATGGATGTGCGATCTAATTTTCTTTTTTATCTTTTTTTATCTTTTTTGAATCATGTATGATTATTCTCTCTAGGATCAGCACTCCTCCCATTCGGTACAGGTGTTTTTAATTACCAGTAGCCTGAATATTAGTGTGAAGTGACCCACCAGCCCTCAGTCTGAGTCTCTGAGAGCAGGTAACAATGTGAGCCTTGATAACGGTTCACAAGGTGCAGTGCTGTGTGGCGGCTGTTGTTGCTGTGGCGCTGCACTGGTGGATTGGTGGGACCCGGCGCCAGGGTGGCATTGCCAGGCAACAGGGTGCTGTTTGGTGGCTGGATCCCTCCACCTGCTGGTGAGGAGCTGCGGCGCCGGTGGTCGCCAGACAGTGCCGCGCCAAATTTTAAGTAGGTCCCACTCCAAGAGGCAACCTTGGTGAGGTGAGTGGGATTATGCCTTTTGATCAAAAAGTACACTAATGCCTCTTATATAGCATGCAGTATAAGGGGCCGTACACTAATTATTGCGCTGAGAAGCGATGTGAATTTTGCTGAGAAGCAGTTATAGATCAAAGCTAAGCGCTGATGTGCGGATGTGCGAACTAACTCTCTTTTCTCTTTTTTGAATCAATTATTTTCTTAATCTGGTGTTATAACTAAAATTAAAAAGGAAGGCTATTGGAGGGCAGATTTTCCTGGAATGGTTTCCAGGCACCATGTCAAATTTGAAGAGACCCTGAGGTAACCCCTACATTGAAAAGCCCCAAAAAGTGACTCCATTATTTAAACTACAACCCTCAAGCAATTTGTTGAGCAGTGTAGTGAGGGGAAACAGGACAAAAAGTCCCACAAATTTTGTGAAGTTATTTTTTCCTGACTATAACAATACCCCTTATGTGGCCATAAACTGCTGTTTGGGCACACTGCAGTGTTCAGAAGAGAAAGATCACAATGTGCATTTGAGGCCTAGTACTGGAGTGGCCAGTACTGCAAACATCAATGCACTGCAGATGGTAAAAAGTTAAGATTGCATTTCTTCACATAATTGCCATTTTAATGCCCAATATGTTGTATCCAGTGTGTGTCAGTGTGAAAAGTCAGCCCTATTATTATTATTATTATTATGCTGTGTTTCCTAGTTTTCCTATTTGTTTGCCTGAACATATGAGAGAGCTCAGGAGTAAAAGAGCACAATGCCCATTGTGGTGATTTACACAGTTTGGGCTGACAACTGTACGGGCTCTTGGGTGAAACACTAAATGAAACCCCTGAGAAGTGACCCAAATTTGGATACTACAACCATCAAGGTATTAAGGGGTGGATGAGCATTTTGACACCACAGAAATTTTGCAAAAATTAATGCACATAGGATGGTGCGAAGTGAAGATTGCAATTTTCCTTAAATGCGGCATGTCAGTGCCGAATATGTTGTTCCCAGCTGGTGCCATCTGAGACTCACACCCCACTTCTTGAATTCATAGGCAGATTCTACTGCGTAAGGAAATGCCAAAAATATGCACATAAGCTGCTGTATGTACACATGGCTCAGAAGGGAAGGTGCGCCTTTTGGCTTCCAGAACACAGATTTTGCTGGAATCGTTTTTGGGTGCCATATCATATTTGCAGAGACCCCGAGATGCCTGTATAGTGGAAACTCCCAATAAGTGACCCCGTTTTGGAAACTACACCCCTCAATTTAGTTATCATGTGGAGGAGTGAACATTTTGATACCATGGGTATTTTACAGAAATTAATGAGCAGGGGACTGTGGAAAATGAAAATTGCAATTTTTCCACAGATATTGAATTTTAGTGCCTGATATGCTGTGCCCATCTTGTGCCATATGAGACTTACACGACACCCCTTAAATTGTTAGGTGGGTTCTACAGGGTACATTTATTCCATAAATGTGGACATAAACTTTGTTTTGTGCACACTGCAGGGTTCAGAAGGGAAAGACCACCTTTTGGCTTTCGCTGCACAGATTTTGAAGGATTGGTTTAAGGGCGCCATGTTGCTTTTGATCAGCCTCTGGGTACCAGTACAACTATTTTCAGAGAACCATACATTTTTTTGTTTTGTTTAGTTTTTTCCTCGAGGGAGCTGTGTTAAGGGGTTATTTTTTGTGGAATAAGTTGCCATTATTATTGGTTCTATTTTGGAGTACATACAACTTTTTATTTCACTTTTTGGGAAGCAATTCTGCCTTGGCTATTTTAGATTTTGTTATTGTGGCATACACAATGTTATGGGTGCTGGTTGGTAAGATTACAGAGATACTAATTTTATATAGTTTTTTTCCCATTTTGCTACTTTTACACAATGAAAGAATTTTTATGAAATTGTTTTTATATTGCCTTTTTCCAATTATTTTTTCTGTCAGTTTATTGGGCTACCGCACAGCCATTACCAATGAAGACAGAAGAACTAATGTGGTTGTAATTAGTTAATATAATGCAGCTGTGGATCATATGGCCGCACGGTACTCAAGATGACTTGTTTCTTCCAGGTTTTGTTAACTTGAAAATGTACATTTACCCTTTTGTTGCTGTCAACATTTTCTCTCTGAGACAGTTCTTAAAAACAGATTATATACTTTAATAATAAAGTTTTAAAAAGCATTATCACAATGCAAGACTCATAATGAATGGATTACTTTTGGATAGTCACATTGATTTGTACTTTGTTTGCTAATTACTTTTGATCTTATACTTAATGTGGATGAAGGAAAACTATGTAAATGTACTAGTATCTGATATTTTTTCATTTTCTGAAATAATAATTACTTTTGTCTGCTTTTATTCTGCCTGTCAGATCAAACTTGTTAAAAGTCAGAACAGAAACTTGTTAATTTTTTCATTTTTTTTTTTCTTTTAATATGAAACAATGCTAATTAGAATTGTTTTTATTTTATATCTAATTGGTCCGGGTTTTTACTTAAGTTTGTCATTCTAATGTCATTAAATTCAGTACAGATGAAGGATGTGTGGGCAATGAACAACATCAAACATCATCCCCTTATAAAGTATTCTGAATTTAAATAAACCATACATCTTTAATATCTTTTCCCCATAGATAGCTGTCTATTACAGTTACCAATATGGTTCATCTTTTACATGAAAAGGCCTCAGAAACCAATAACATTGCAGTTACTGTCCTTTTGTAAATCATAGCCAAATGTTTTATTAAAGTTATTTTAGAATACTTAATTGAACGAACTAAAGTAAAGAAACGAAAAATGTAAACAAAGTAGTCATATGCATATTAAGTATGAAGAAAGAATCTATGCCAGTTATATCTGATGGACCAGTGAGAAGTGGAGAGAATTAGGTAAACATTGAAGTTGATGTTAGACAAATTCCATTCTTGGTTTAGAGCATGATCAGAACATTCAGGACTTACTGGAAATTGTTAAAATGCAACACCTGGAGCAGACTATTTCAGAGTTGATACCTCTAATGGTTAGCATTGTAGGCTTTAGCAAATTTAACACTGTGAGTAGATGGCCTTCTTTCTTTAGTCTCTCTTGGTAACTGAACTCTTAAGAATTGCTTCTTTCTGTATGGCTTCAACTTGACAGTGTCGATGTAGTGTTACAGTTATATTCCAATCTTAAACATTTATTGCATATCCACAGGAACTGTCATAAATATGTAATAGATTTAGGTACAAACCCTAGAACCTGCATCTTTCTCCAGGTCAAGAGTTGCCAGCCATTGTCACACCTGGAGAGGTGGCCACTGGATGCCAAATCCAGGTAGAGAATGAATAGAGAGGTAACTGTGCATGTGTGTGGTTCCAGTCATTAATTTTTATGGGAGTGAATGTCTATTTTCAATCATGAAAGGACCACTCACATGTGTGGTCACCTCTCCATTCATGTTCCACCTTAATGCAGTGGCCAGTATTGCCTCATCAGATGAGACATGGACTGGGAGACCACTGTTCTAAATATAGATATGCTTCCTTTGACACAGCAAGGCTATTGTATCTAAATGCATGCTTACGTGACCTTGGATAAGCTGTTTTTGTTCACATGCTACACTGGGTAAATTAGTACTTATTGCCTTGCCTTTGCTTCCATAGCCTTTGGTTTGGTTTTATAACCTGAGAACCAGAAGAATTACAAATTACATAATTTCTAACTCCATGTGCTTGCTGTGCAAGAAATGATGATTCTCAGTGCTAATCAATATATCTTTTTCTTGTAAGTCCATCCCATTTGGTAAGCATCATTGCCTCTCTTCACGTGCAACTCAAATTTTTTTTTTCATCAGAAGCCATTTTCCAGGTAATGCTTCACCCTCTATCCTTTACATCACCACCTAGGTCAAAATCAATTAGATAGCATCACCCTTTTTCTGCCCCGGAATATGAAATGGTTAGTACCATTAATACTTCTACCACTACCTAAGGCATTGTCAATCTTACTTTTGGAATTTATATCAATCATATCAGTGTCACGGGTGAGGTAAAGGAGTAAACACCACACCGACAACCAGGGGGGGAAGGGAAAAGCCACTAGGCCTCAAAACTAGGAAAGGGAAAGGGTCACACTTAAAGAACCCTACTCCTGGCCCCGACTCCTAACTGTATGGGCACCCCCTGAAGGTAGAGATGCCTATACACAGGAACCTGGAAGCCCTGGAGCGCCTGAGGTGCCATAAAAATATTGGCAGGGCTGAGACAACCCGTTCCTTCCCAGATGAAGGAACAAGAGTCTCCCTGAGGCCTAGCAACAACAACCAAGGGGAAAAGACACAATGCAAATACAAGTGTATTACTGTAGTGCAGCGGCGGCATTAAGCGCACGGCGTCATAGCAACCAATGACGCCGTGCGCTCCTGCTCTCAGAAGGAATCCAGACCGTGTTAACATGGACCGCTCATGGCCTAAAGGGTAGAATTGATGACCACTGAACAACAGCTACGACAAGGGAAATGGTTTCTGAATCAAGAGAAATCTTATTTACAAGACATAAGAGTCTTTCTTGGTATTTTGTTCAATTGTTGGTTCTCTTGTCATAATACCACTTCCTACCATTGGCATAAGCAGCTATCTATACTACACTGATGCACTAAAACACATGCATTTGCAAGGTCCTTTATATTAAAGTCATCGTCAAGAGAAAAGAAAAATGACCTCTAACAGAATGAGGCAGAATTTGGTCTTTGCTTAATAAAAAAACATGCTCCCTGAGTTTCTTCGGAAGGTAATTCACACTTAGTGTTAACAATTACCCTGGATGCCATATATTAATAAGATGGAAGCTGCATTATAGTCTAGTACATGCAGTGGATTTGTAGCGCTTTTCAGTTCCTTAGGATAACCAAGATAATATAAACACTTAAAGCGGTTGTGCAGCGCTAGTATATTGATGAGTTATCCTCAGAATAGGTCATCAATATCAGATGGGTGGGGGCCCGACAAGAGACTTACCCCGCAGATCACCTATTTAAAGAGGCTGCAGTGCTCGTGTTAGTGCTGCGGCCTCTTCACTCTTTTAAAGGAGTTTATCAAGCTGACAGTTCAATGAAGTGTATTTTCTGCTACAGCTGAGGGGGTGAGTCTAAACTCTCCCTATCACTATTGTTATTTTTTGTGTTGATGAAAGGGCCAGTTGAGACTGAGTTTTTGGTGCTGATTTTGGAACATTTCTGCTTTAAAATGAGCTCCAAATATGCCTCAAAACAGCATCCTATTCTTTTCAATGGGAAGTAGTGCTTCTTTTTTTTCCATTTGGAAAGGAAGCATGGCAAAAAGAAGCAGCATGCCCTATCTTGAGTCAAAATCCATATTGAGTCTCCCTTTGAAATGAAATGGAAGCATAAATAAAAAGTTCTATGTAAGTCCATACATTTTTTGTGCATTTTCCACACATTTTAAGGCACAGGGTCTCGAGCTAAAAATGCAGCTTTGTATTGAAGTGAACACCCATTGGTTAAAAAAATATGAGTCAAAAAAGCACATTGGAAATTTTTTCAGCCCGTTTTCAAAATCTGTCATGTAAACATAAGGATTTGTTTTCCTGTTTCCAGGTATTCTTTCTCAAACTATACATACTGTATATAGTATCTAAAATAACTGGATAATCAATATTATTTAGGTTTATTATTCAGTAGTCAAACAATAAAATACAGTGAAATAATGTTAGCAGCAAATGTTGGTGCCCTACTTTAATTAATGTTTCTTATTCAGAGTCTTTTAGTTTTGCTAAGAGCAGTTATTTTGTGATATATCAAGAGAGGCTTTTGATGAATACATTATTGATAAAAGATATTATACATTCTTTCTGTAAATGTCCTTTCACTGGGCAATGTGTTAAATGGCCTGTATCATTTTTCTTCCATTTTTGATGATTTGTGTTCGTCCATCTTTCCATTATTAAGCAGGCTAGATATTTTGAAATCTTGAAGTGTTTCTACTCTGATTGCCTTCTTACCATTCTGAAAAGATCTCTTTCTAATCTTCAAAGAGATTAAGAAGCTGAACTGAAATCAGAGAGGATGAACAAGAAAGAAAGCATTGTTCAGCATCTTAAGTACATACTGTAGGACATTACACAAATGGAAAAAAAAAAACTTAGTGATGACTAATAGAACAGCTTGAAATACTGTATTTTTTAAATGGCAAAAAGATGTATATAGCCATGTGTTCATAAAGTATATCAGAAGTAAACTGCAAAAAACAAAAACAAAAAAACAGGCTTTGTGGTATTTATGCTGGTCTTAAAAGATAACTGTCTTATTATTATTATTTTTTTATTTTTTATTGAATTGTGGTGATTAACCACCTCCCGACCATGTAACGCATGGATGCGTACGGAAGGTGGTTGATTCATTCCTCCTGGACGCATCCGTGCGTCATCTCGCGAGACGCGAGATTTCCTGTGAACGCGCGCACACAGGCGCGCGCGTTCACAGGATCGGAAGGTAAGCGAGTGGATCTCCAGCCTGCCAGCGGCGATCGTTCGCTGGCAGGCTGGAGATGCGATTTTTTTAACCCCTAACAGGTATATTAGACGCTGTTTTGATAACAGCGTCTAATATACTTGCTACCTGGTCCTCTGGTGGTCCCTTTTGTTTGGATCGACCACCAGAGGACACAGGTAGCTCAGTAAAGTAGCACCAAACACCACTACACTACACTACACCCCCCTGTCACTTATTAACCCCTTATGAACCCCTGATCACCCCTGATCACCACATATAGACTCCCTGATCACCCCCCTGTCATTGATCACCCCCCCTGTAAGGCTGCATTCAGATGTCCGTATGATTTTTACGGATCCACTGATACATGGATCGGATCCGCAAAACGCATACGGACATCTGAATGCAGCCTTACAGGGGAGTGATCAATGACGGGGGTGATCACCCCATATAGACTCCCTGATCACCCCCCTGTCATTGATCACCCCCCTGTCATTGATCACCCCCCTGTAAGGCTCCATTCAGAGGTCCGTATGACTTTTACGGATCCACTGATACATGGATCGGATCCGCAAAACACATACGGACATCTGAATGGAGCCTTATAGGGGGGTGATCAATGACAGGGGGGTGATCACCCCATATGGACTCCCTGATCACCCCCCTGTCTTTGATCACCCCCCTGTCAGGCTGCATTCAGATGTCCGTATGATTTTTACGGATCCACTGATACATGGATCGGATCTGCAAAACACATACGAACATCTGAATGGAGCCTTATAGGGGGGTGATCAATGACAGGGGGGTAATCACCCCATTAAGACTCCCTGATCACCCCCCTGTCATTGATCACCCCCCTGTCATTGATCACCCCCCTGTAAGGCTCCATTCAGACGTCCGTAGGATTTTTACGGATCCACTGATACATGGATCGGATCTGCAAAATGCATACGGACATCTGAATGCAGCCTTACAGGGGGGTGATCAATGACGGGGGTGATCACCCCATATAGACTCCCTGATCACCCCCCTGTCATTGATCACCCCCCCTGTAAGGCTGCATTCAGATGTCCGTATGATTTTTACGGATCCACTGATACATGGATCGGATCCGCAAAATGCATACGGACATCTGAATGCAGCCTTACAGGGGGGTGATCAATGACGGCGGTGATCACCCCATATAGACTCCCTGATCACCCCCCTGTCATTGATCACCCCCCTGTCATTGATCACCCCCCTGTAAGGCTGCATTCAGATGTCCGTATGATTTTTACGGATCCACTGATACATGGATCGGATCCGCAAAACGCATTCGGACATCTGAATGCAGCCTTACAGGGGGGTGATCAATGACGGGGGTGATCACCCCATATAGACTCCCTGATCACCCCCCTGTCATTGATCACCCTCCTGTCATTGATCACCCCCCTGTAAGGCTCCATTCAGACGACCGTATGACTTTTACGGATCCACTGATACATGGATCGGATCCGCAAAACACATACGGACATCTGAATGGAGCCTTATAGGGGGGTGATCAATGACAGGGGGGTGATCACCCCATATAGACTCCCTGATCACCCCCCTGTCATTGATCACCCCCCTGTCATTGATCACCCCCCTGTAAGGCTGCATTCAGATGTCCGTATGATTTTTACGGATCCACTGATACATGGATCGGATCCGCAAAACACATACGGACATCTGAATGGAGCCTTATAAGGGTGTGATCAATGACAGGGGGGTGATCAACCCATATAGACTCCCTGATCACCCCCTGTCATTGATCACCCCCCTGTAAGGCTCCATTCAGACATTTTTTTGGCCCAAGTTAGCGGAAATTATTTTTTTTTTTTCTTACAAAGTCTCATATTCCACTAACTTGTGTCAAAAAATAAAATCTCACATGAACTCACCATACCCCTCACGGAATCCAAATGCGTAAAATTTTTTAGACATTTATATTCCAGACTTCTTCTCACGCTTTAGGGCCCCTAGAATGCCAGGGCAGTATAAATACCCCACATGTGACCCCATTTTGGAAAGAAGACACCCCAAGGTATTCCATGAGGGGCATATTGAGTCCATGAAAGATTGAAATTTTTGTCCCAAGTTAGCGGAAAGGGAGACTTTGTGAGAAAAAAATATATTTATCAATTTCCGCTAACTTGTGCCAAAAAATAAAAATTTCTATGAACTCGCCATGCCCCTCATTGAATACCTTGGGGTGTCTTCTTTCCAAAATGGGGTATTTATACTGCCCTGGCAGCCTAGATAGGCAAAGGGGCCCACATTCCTTTATGAGGGCATTTTTAGACATTTGGATCCCAGACTTCTTCTCACGCTTTAGGGCCCCTAGAATGCCAGGGCAGTATAAATACCCCATTTTGGAAAGAAGACACCCCAAGGTATTCCGTGAGGGGCATGGCGAGTTCCTAGAATTTTTTATTTTTTGTCACAAGTTAGCGGAAAATGATGATTTTTTTATTTTTATTTGTCCTTACAAAGTCTCATATTCCACTAACTTCCATGAACTCACTATGCCCATCACGAAATACCTTGGGGTGTCTTCTTTCCAAAATGGGGTCACTTGTGGGGTAGTTATACTGCCCTGGCATTTTAGGGGCCGAATGCGTGAGAAGTGGTTTGAAATCAAAATCTGTAAAAAATGGCCGGTGAAATCCGAAAGGTGCTCTTTGGAATGTGGGCCCCTTTGCCCACTTAGGCTGCAAAAAAGTGTCACACATCTGGTATCCCCGTACTCAGGAGAGTTGGGCAATGTGTTTTGGGGTGTCTTTTTTCATATACCCATGCTGGGTGAGAGAAATATCTTGGCAAAAGACAACTTTTCCCATTTTTTTATACAAAGTTGGCATTTGACCGAGATATTTATCTCACCCAGCAAAACAGACCCCAAAACACATTGCCCAACCTCTCCTGAGTACGGGGGTACCAGATGTGTGACACTTTTTTGCAGCCTAGGTGGGCAAAGGGGCCCACATTCCAAAGAGCACCTTTCGGATTTCACCGGCCATTTTTTACAGATTTTGATTTCAAACTACTTACCACACATTAGGGCCCCTAGAATCCCAGGGCAGTATAACTACCCCACAAGTGACCCCATTTTGGAAAGAAGACACCCTAAGGTATTCGCTGATGGGCATAGTGAGTTCATGCAAGTTTTTATTTTTTGTCACAAGTTAGTGGAATATGAGACTTTGTAAGAAAAAAATAAAATTAAAAAAAATCATCATTTTCCACTAACTTGTGACAAAAAATAAAAAATTCTAGGAACTTGCCATGCCCCTCACGGAATACCTTGGGGTGTCTTCTTTCTAAAATGGGGTCACTTGTGGGGTAGTTATACTGCCCTGGAATTCTAGGGGCCCAAATGTGTGGAAAGTAGTTTGAGATCAAAATGTGTAAAAAATGGCCGGTGAAATCCGAAAGGTGCTCTTTGGAATGTGGGCCCCTTTGCCCACCTAGGCTGCAAAAAAGTGTCACACATGTGGTATCTCCGTACTCAGGAGAAGTTGGGCAATGTGCTTTGGGGTGTCATTTTACATATACCCATGCTGGGTGAGAAAAATTTCTCTGCAGCGGTTACCCTAAAAAACGTAGTTTTATTGGTATGCAAATGAGCCTCTAGGTGCTATGGGGGCGTCTTTTCAGCACCTAGAGGCTCCGTCCACTCACCATTTCTGCCGCCCAGCGCGCTCCAGCCCACCCCTCTACTCTAGATTGACGGCCTACTTCTCTCCATCTCGGCCGAATTCCCGCGCCTGCGCCGTGTGTTTCTGTATTCGGCGCAGGCGCAGAGACTGTCTCCCTGCGCCGGCATCTTCACTGCGCCTGCGCCGATTACAGCGCAGGGAGCAGTCCAACAGTCACTGCGCCTGCTCCGAATACAGAAGCACACGGCGCAGGCGCGAGTAGGCTGTGAATCTAGAATAGAGGGGCAGGCTGGAGCGCGCTGGGCGGCAGAAATGGTGAGTGGACGGAGCCTCTAGGTACTGAAAAGACGCCCCCATAGCACCTAGAGGCTCATTTGCATACCAATAAAACTACGTTTTTTAGTGTAACCGCTGCAGAGAAAGGAATTACAATAGCATGGTTAGGTACAGCAGACAATAGCAGATCGCTAGTGTCTGACAGCTAATTAGGTCAAAATGTGGTGGTAGAAACCCTTTAATGATAAAGGTGCTGTTGTGGTACACACAGTGATCACATGATCAGTCCAATGACCAACAGTTCATAAAAAAAACTAAAAACTTTTCCAGTATTTTTGGATTAAAGAGCAGCAGGATCCTATTGAAGTAGGTCTTCTTCAATAATTATACAAATAAAGGTTTTACTGGATCCTCGCTGTCGCTTTTTCTTGAAAGAAGTATTCTAAAAAGGAGAACTGCACAATGTCCTTCCTGCGATAATTGAGCACAGTTTACACAATCCTCTCGGTAAATCACTGTGCTTCAGCTCCTAATCTTCTTTCAAGCTGAACCCCTACCAGATTTTCACTCAAAGACACAAGAAAGAAATTGTAAATAAAAAATTGTGAAGCCATTACAACACAGCTTTACACTCACTCCCAAGTTCGTCAGACCCAGACCTGGCATAACTGTCCCATCTGGCTTTAATTATTTGAATACTACCCCCCTTCCTCACACAATACTTATGAATAGTGTTAAGTGAATTGAAGAGAAATGAATTGAAATTCAGGAAAATTTTGATCCGCGACAAATCCAAATATTCTTGCTCTTTCCTTAAAATAGCAGCTACATATCTTATAAAGTGAAATTAATAAGCCCAGTTATGAGATATGATTTATAATGTAACGCAGCCAGCCAATCAGCAGATATCCATCCCCTGTAATGCCACAGCCCAATTAAAGCCTCATCCCAAGTGGTTTTCGACATTTCACTGTGTACTAAACATAAGGAGAGACGTGGCAAGCGCTAAGGACAGTGTTTTAGCCAGTTTTTTAACTGTAGAATATTGGATAGAGACAGTGCAGCGAAAGTGCAGGGACAGTGTAGGGAGATCATAGGGAGAGTTTTTAGACATTGTAGGGATAGCATAGGGAGAACATAGGGAGACTGCAGGGACAATGCAAACTGAGTGTAATCACCCTGTGCATCTTGTTCACCTGCTGCACCATTCATACTTAAAGGGGTTGTCTGAGTTATATGTATATAATGCAATGTGCCTCAGAACATCACTAATTATACTTTTGTAATGTATATTTTTCTTTTATAGTACCAGTATTCTGCAGGGCCAATGTGGGTCAGGTGACCCCCGACGTCATCCACCAGGCTCCTGTGCTGACGTTTCGTGTACAGGCTTATCCCTAGGGAGTGGCCCGGCTCTGTACATGAAACGTCAGAGCCTATGTGCGCGCCCCCCTCTCTCTCATCTGGCTGCCGGCCGGCTCCTGTGAGGGTCCTCCCCACTCTGACCGTGCGAGCCTCTTTCCATAGGCATCACTGGGCCCCCCTAACTTCAGGCTTTACACAGCCTCATGGCCCCTCAGCCCTCCTGGCTGAGACCACATAGAGCCTCTAAAGCTACCCTCTCTGGAACTTGCAGCTGCAGGCCTCACCTGTGATCACCTCCGGCAAAAGACAATATATATATAAATATAATAATCAAAGAATGTCCCAGCACCTCCAGGTGGATAAGTTAAAAGCAGGTGCAAGCTACCATGGCAATTATATATGTAGAACTAGATGTAGCAGCACAGCACTATATGCACTAAGACACAAGTAAACAGTGAATATGTGAGAAAGGTAAAATGCATGACTGCTATACTTACAATTGAACAAAGTAGAAGCTCTTAGCGCATATTATTGATCAAAAATATGTCAGGCCCATCTACCATACGACAAGGTGGCTTCTAACAGACGGGACAATTCTAGGTCAAACCACTCACCCACATGATGCCACACACGCTGTCTTCCATCTGCCCTGAACAGTGAAAACCGGCACTCATTCGTGTACAGAACTCCTCTCCAACGTGCCAGACACAATTGAATGTGAGCATTTGCCCACTCAAGTCGGTTACAACGACGAACTGCAGTCAGGTCCAGACCTCGATGAGGACAACGAGCATGCAGATGAGTTTCCCTGAGACAGTTTCTGATAGCTTGTGCAGAAATTCTTTGATTATGCAAACCGATTGTTACTGCAGCTGGTTTTAGATGATCATGGAGGTGAACATGCTGGATGTGGAGGTACTGGGCTTGTGTGATTACAGGTGGTCTGCGGTTGTGAGGTCGGTTGGATGTACTGCCAAATTCTCTGAAACACCTTTGGAGATAGCTTGTGGTAGAGAAATGAACATTCTTTGCATGGGCAACAGCTCTGGTAGACATTCCTGCAGTCAGCATGCCAATTGCACGCTCCCTAAAATATTGCAACATCTGTGGCATTGTGCTGAGTGATCAAACTGCACATTTCAGAGTGGTCTTTTATTGTGGGCAGTCTAAGGCACACCTGTGCAATATTCATGCTGTCTAATCAGCACCTCAATATGCCACACCTGTGAGGTGGGATGAATTATCTCTTAAAAGGAGAAGTGCTCACTAACACAGATTTAGACAGATTTGTGAACAATACTTGAGAGTAATAGGTCTTTTGTGTATGTAGAAAATGTTTCAGATCTTTGAGTTTAGCTCATGCAAAATGGGAGCAAAACTGAAAGTATTGGGTTTATATTTTTTTTCAGTATATATATATATATATATATATATATATAACTGTAAAAAATGGCGGCACTGGCCAATGAGCAAAATCTGGGTGCACGTTCCTTAGGAAATAGGTTTCTTACCCCAATAATAGTCTCAAGCCTGAGAAAGGCTCTAGTACTGAGCCAAAACGTTGCACTGCATGGGTGATTAAAGGAGTTCTTATTTTTTCACTACACATTAGAGTGCTGTTCATTTTTCTGGACTATATCTATATCTATATATATATACAGTACAGACCAAAAGTTTGGACACACCTTCTCATTCAAAGAGTTTTCTTTATTTTCATGACTATGAAGGCATCAAAACTATGAATTAACACATGAGGAATTATATACATAACAAACAAGTGTGAAACAACTGAAAATATGTCATATTCTAGGTTCTTCAAAGTAGCCACCTTTTGCTTTGATTACTGCTTTGCACACTCTTGGCATTCTCTTGATGAGCTTCAAGAGGTAGTCCCCTGAAATGGTCTTCCAACAGTCTTGAAGGAGTTCCCAGAGATGCTTAGCACTTGTTGGCCCTTTTGCCTTCACTCTGCGGTCCAGCTCACCCCAAACCATCTCGATTGGGTTCAGGTCCGGTGACTGTGGAAGCCAGGTCATCTGGCGCAGCACCCCATCACTCTCCTTCATGGTGAAATAGCCCTTACTTTCAAAGTTTTCCCAATGTTTCAGCTGACTGACTGACCTTCATTTCTTAAAGTAATGATGGGCACTCGTTTTTCTTTACTTAGCTGCTTTTTTCTTGCCATAATACCAATTCTAACAATCTATTCAGTAGGACTATCAGGTGTGTATCCACCTGACTTCTCCTCAACGCAACTGATGGTCCCAACCCCATTTATAAGGCAAGAAATCCCACTTATTAAACCTGACAGGGCACACCTGTGAAGTGAAAACCATTTCAGGGGACTACCTCTTGAGGCTCATCAAGAGAATGCCAAGAGTGTGCAAAGCAGTAATCAAAGCAAAAGGTGGCTACTTTGAAAAACCTAGAATATGACATATTTTCAGTTGTTTCACACTTGTTTGTTATGTATATAATTCCACATGTGTTAATTCATAGTTTTGATGCCTTCAGTGTGAATCTACAATTTTCATAGTCATGAAAATAAAGAAAACTCTTGAATGAGAAGGTGTGTCCAAAGTTTTGGTCTGTACTGTATATATAGATATAGATATAAAAAATGAGGCAGCACAAAGGGTTCAGTCAGTAGAAGGGTGCACAGCCCAAAGGATAAGCAGTCCTTGTATACAAAATATCAAAAAAGGCAGCACTCCAAGGATTAAATGAAAAAACAATTGCCTTTTATTCACCCATGTGGGCAGCGCAACGTTTCGGCTCAGCACTAGAGCCTTTCTCTATTGACTGAACTCCACGGCACTTCCAAATAAAACGTGTGTTTATTCACCAAGTGACAGCGACGTTTCGGTCCGCTCAATGGAACCTTTCTTAAGCAGTGATCACTGCTTGAGAAAGGTTCCATTGAGCGGACCGAACCATCGCTGTAACTTGGTGAATAAACACACGTTTGATTTTAGAAGTGCCGTGGAGTTCAGTCAATTTATATTTATGGTTGGTGGATCGCCTCTACAGCCGCTTGCACTCCGTTTTTACTCTTGTTACTGCTGTGCTACCTGCCTTTTTGCTATATATATATATATATATATATATATATATATATATATACACATCTCTATCTCATATTGTGGGGTTTCACTCTATTAGATAGAGTAAATGGGCGCAGTACAGAGACAAAATACAAGTTATTAACTCAAAACGTCAGAGTTTAATCACACTTGAGGCAGTTGCGCAAAGCAGCACGTAAGTTTGCAGTTTTGAAGTTAATTCACACACAATGGACAGTTCATATAACACAAGTCACTTTGCTGGCAGTTCTGCCTCCAGTAGTCCACAGCAGGCTTTAGAGGGGCCTGTTTCCCCAGCATGCGGCTCTCATCCCTCCAGCACGGCACAAAGCCTCAGATAGCAAAAACAGAGACATCTCTGCTGAGCCCAGCTGCCTATTTAAGGACAGCCAGGTGCTGACAAAACCGGGTGCGGCACTTAAACTCCGGTCTGGTATTTGACCTCATCTGGCTGGAAACTATCCCAGCCGCACATGCTGGGAGGAAAATACCTGCCTTGCCAGACACAACCTCTCACTGTGTCACTATATTTATACAATTGCAAGAAAAAGTATGTGAACCCTTTGGAATGATATGGATTTCTGCACAAATTGGTCATAAAATGTGATCTGATCTTCATCTAAGTCATAACAATAGACAATCACAGTCTGCTTAAACTAATAACACACAAAGAATTAAATGTTACCATGTTTTTTATTGAACATACCATGTAAACATTCACAGTGCAGGTGGAAAAAGTGTCACGGAACCATGAACCAGACGTACAACAAGAGATAAGTGAAAATAAGAAGGCTTTATTGAAAATAAAGCTGTAAAGCAAAAGTCCAAACGAATGGTGAAACCGAAGCAGAGTCTTTGAGAGGCCAGAGATCAGGAACCAGAAGGGTAGTCAGACGAAGCCAGGATCAGGAACCAGCAGGGTAGTCAGACGAAGCCAGGATCAGGAACCAGCAGGGTAGTCAGACGAAGCCAGGATCAGGAACCAGAAGCAGCAGCAGTCTTAGAAGCATGTGAACACAGGAGGACCAAGCAAGGAACTGAAGCCACAGACCTCCTATATATATGAGCTAGGCATCCAGCTCCTCCCAGTGGGAAGGAGGAGCCGCAGGGTGGAAGGCTACAAGAAACCCAGAAACCAAGATGGCCGCCAGCACATGTCAAACGAAGGAGAACAGCAAGAAGGTAAGACCATGACAGTACCTCCCCCTCAAGGGCCCCTCCTCCGCGGAGCAAAAAACGGTTTCTGAGGGAAGCGTGCGTGGAAGGCTCGGAGCAAGGCAGGAGCATGGACGTCTGCGGAGGGAACCCAGGAACGCTCCTCTGGACCATAACCACGCCAATGGACCAAAAACTGCACCCGACCGCGGACCAGGCGTGAGTCCAGGATATTGCTCACCTCATACTCCTCATGATTGCCCACTCGGACAGGACGAGGCCGAGGAACCGAGGAAGTGAAACGATTACACACCAGTGGCTTCAACAGGGAGACATGAAGCACGTTTTGAGATCCGCATGCCAGGAGGAAGCGCAAGGGCATAGGCTACCGGGTTTACCCTGCGAAGCACTCGGAAGGGACCAACAAAGCGAGGCGCCAGCTTGGGAGTGGGCACTCGAAGGTTGAGGTTGCGGGTGGACAACCATACACGGTCTCCGACCTGGTAGGAAGGAGCAGGCGCTCGTCTGCGATCAGCCTGGAGTCTCTGGCGCTGCGCAGAGGCCTCAAGGGACTTCTGGATCTGTACCCAAGAAGCACGTAGGACGGAAAGGTGATCCTCCACAGCCGGAATATCCTGGGGAGAGAATACCTCCGGTAACACGGCAGGTTGGAACCCATAATTGGCCATGAAGGGAGACGTCCCAGAGGAAGAGTTCACCGCCGTGTTCCTGGCAAACTCAGCCCAAGGCAGAAGGTCAACCCAATTGTCTTGGTGATCGGAGACATAGCAACGAAGGAATTGCTCCAAGGCCTGATTGGATCGTTCTGCGGCCCCATTGGACTGAGGGTGGTAGGCCGAGGAGAAGGAGAGATGAATCCCCAACTGGGAGCAAAAGGCGCGCCAGAACCTGGACACAAACTGACTCCCCCGATCCGACACAATCTCCTTGGGCAAACCGTGCAACCAGAAGACCTCCCTGGCAAAAATCGTGGCCAACTCTTGTGCAGAGGGTAACTTCTTGAGAGGAACACAGTGGCACATTTTGGAAAACCGATCCACAATCATGAGAATGACCGTATGGCCTCGGGATGCAGGGAGGTCCACAATGAAATCCATCCCCAGGTGTGACCATGGGCGCTCCCCGGTGGCTATGGGTTGCAGAAGGCCCAACGGAAGGTGCCGAGGGGACTTACTCTGGGCACAAACGGAGCATGCCGCTACATATGCGGCGATGTCGGAACGTAGGGAAGGCCACCAGAACAGACGTGAAACAGCCCAGGACAGCTGATTCTTTCCAGGATGCCCCGCGGTCTTGGAGTTATGGTAGGTTCGCAACAACTGAGTGCGCAACTCCTCAGGCACAAAACATCTGCCGTTGGGTCTCCCAGGGGGAGCACCAGATTGAGCCGCCAAAATCTGCTCACCCAGGGGAGAGGTCAGGCTGGTGCGAATGGCGGCCAGGATCTGATTCGGAGGTATGACCGAAGTCGGAATCGACTCCTCCCTGGACAGCTCGGAGTACTGCCGTGATAGGGCATCCGCCCTGATGTTCTTGGAACCGGGTAGGTAGGAGACCACGTAATTAAAACGTGACAAGAACAGAGCCCATCTGGCCTGACGTGGTGTCAATCTCTTGGCCTCAGAAAGGTAGGTCAGATTCTTATGGTCCGTCAGGATGAGAACCGGAACCACCGAACCCTCGAGCAAGTGCCTCCATTCTTTAAGGGCCTGCACGATGGCCAATAACTCCCTGTCACCAATCTGATAGTTGCACTCCGCGGAAGACAGTTTCCGGGAGTAAAACCCACAAGGAAGCAGAGGACCCTCTGGTGTTCTACGCTGAGACAGAAGGGCGCCTACTCCCGTCTCAGACGCGTCCACCTCGAGGACAAAGGGCAACCCAGGGTTGGGATGCGACAGAATCGGAGCCGACACAAAAGCGGACTTTAGGGCCTCAAAAGCTCGGATGGCCTCGAGCGGCCAGACCTGGGAATTACTGCCCTTCCTGGTCAGATCCGTGAGAGGCTTGGCCAGCATGGAAAAGTCCCTGATGAACTTCCGATAATAATTGGCGAAGCCCAAAAAGCGCGGCAGGGAACGAAGACCACTGGGCTGGGGCCACTGTAAGACAGCCGAAACCTTCTCAGGATCCATGGAGAACCCCTCAGCGGAAATGATGTAACCTAAGAAGGTTACCTGGGATCGGTGAAATTCGCATTTCTCAAGCTTACCGAACAGCTTGTTCTCTCGTAACCGTTGCAACACTCGTCTGACATCCAGAATGTGGGCCTCCATGGATTCAGAATATACCAAGATGTCATCCAAATAGACCACCACACACTGCTGCAACAGGTCACGGAAAACATCGTTGATGAATTCCTGAAAGACTGCGGGCGCATTGCACAACCCAAAAGGCATAACCAAGGATTCATAATGACCGGTCCTGGTGTTAAACGCGGTCTTCCACTCATCGCCCGCCTTGATCCTTACCAGGTTATATGCCGCCCTCAGGTCGAGTTTGGTAAAGACCGTGGCCCCTTTAAGGCGATTGAACAGCTCGGAAATCAAGGGTATCGGGTAAGCGTTCTTGATCGTGATGCGATTGAGACCCCTGTAATCGATGCAAGGCCTCAACTCACCGCCCTTCTTTTTCACAAAGAAAAATCCAGCCCCTGCCGGGGACGAGGATTTGCGAATGTGTCCACGTGAAAGCGCCTCCCTCACGTACTCCTCCATGGCCTCATTCTCCGCTACCGACAGTGGATAGACTTTGCCACGAGGAGGAACGGCACCAGATTGTAACTCTATGGCACAATCGTATGGGCGGTGCGGAGGTAGGGCAACCGCGCGCACCTTATCGAATACATCCCGGTACTCCTCGTATTCAGGAGGCAACAGAGAGTCCGAGGAAGTACACAGCAACTTGACAGACCCATGGATGCAACTAGCCCCACACTGCGGTGACCACGAGAGGATCTCGGCCGATCTCCAATCGAAAGTCGGATTATGCTTCTGGAGCCAGGGGTACCCCAAGACCACCGAGTAGTGTGGAGACGAAATAACCTGGAGACAGACCGACTCTCTGTGAACGGCACCAATGGCTATCCCCACTGGAAGGGTCTCATGAGTCACTTGTGACGACAGAAGGGGTCTGCCGTCTATCGCCTCAAGAGCCAGTGGGGAACCTCGAGCCTGCAGAGGAATGGAATTGGCGGCAGCGAACACACTATCAATGAACAAACCACCAGCACCAGAGTCCACCAACGCCTGGGTCGTCACCGAGCCCCCGACCCAGGAGAGGACAACAGTGATCAGTGGTTTGTCAACATGGGAAACCGGGGACGAGGAGACTCCACCCAAGATCTGCCCCCGACAGGATCTCAGGTACGAGCGTTTCCCGGACGGTTCGGACATGCCAACCGAAAATGCCCACCGAGACCACAGTACATGCATCGACCCTCGCGTCTCCGGAGTACCCTCTCCCCCTCGGACAGGCGAGCAAACCCCAGCTGCATGGGTTCACCCCCAGACAAGTCATCCCCAGGAGGCGTGGGAGGAGAGGGAGGCACGGGTGGGACAGCAAACGTAGGCGCCAATCTGTTAGAAGACCTCCGCAGGCTCTCCTTAAAGGAAGGTCTCTCCCTGAGTCTGGTGTCAATCAAAATCAGGAAAGAAATAAGAGACTCGAGCTCCACTGGTAGGTCCTTAGCTGCAACCTCATCCTTCAAGGCATCCGAGAGACCATGAGAGAAAGCAGCGACCAGAGCCTCATTATTCCAGCCCACCTCTGCTGCCAGGGTACGAAACTCAATGGCGTATTCAGCTACGGATCGTGAACCCTGTCTGATGGACATAAGGAGCTTCGCAGCAGAGGCAGCACGAGCCGGCACATCGAATACCTTCCGAAGAGAAGCAACAAAACCGGAAAACTCGGCAACCATCGGATTGTTGTTCTCCCATAAAGGGCTGGCCCAGGCCAAGGCCTTGTCCGAGAGCAGCGAGATCAAGAAGCCCACCTTTGATCTCTCAGTAGGAAAGGCATGTGGCAGCAACTCGAAAAAAATGCCCACCTGGTTAAGGAAACCTCGGCACTGAGTTGGCTCTCCCCCAAAGCGCTGTGGAAGAGGGGCAGAACCGGTCATACCCCGAAACACCGCAGGCGCAACAACAGGTGTCGGGGTAGACTCTGGCGCAACAACCGGAGCGGCAGTAGGAGCGACAACCGACCCATCGGCAACGGGAGCGAAATGAGCCGTGCGTTCAAGCAGGGTTTGCAACGCCACAGCGAACCGACCCAACAGGTGATCCTGCTGATCAAGTCTGGCAACCAGCATGGGTAGCGAGGATGGCCCTGTACCGTCAGAACTCATGCCTTGGTCCTAATGTCACGGAACCATGAACCAGACGTACAACAAGAGATAAGTGAAAATAAGAAGGCTTTATTGAACATAAAGCTGTAAAGCAAAAGTCCAAACGAATGGTGAAACCGAAGCAGAGTCTTTGAGAGGCCAGAGATCAGGAACCAGAAGGGTAGTCAGACGAAGCCAGGATCAGGAACCAGCAGGGTAGTCAGACGAATCCAGGATCAGGAACCAGCAGGGTAGTCAGACGAAGCCAGGATCAGGAACCAGAAGCAGCAGCAGTCTTAGAAGCATGTGAACACAGGAGGACCAAGCAAGGAACTGAAGCCACAGACCTCCTATATATCTGAGCTAGGCATCCAGCTCCTCCCAGTGAGAAGGAGGAGCCGCAGGGTGGAAGGCTACAAGAAACCCAGAAACCAAGATGGCCGCCAGCACATGTCAAACGAAGGAGAACAGCAAGAAGGTAAGACCATGACAAAAAGTATGTGAACTCTTGGATTTAATAACTGGTTGAACCTCCTTTGGCAGCAATAACTTCAACCAAATGTTTCCTGTAGTTACAGATCAGATGTGCACAACGGTCAGGAGTAATTCTTGACCATTCCTCTTTACAGAACTGTATCAGTTCAGCAATATTCTTGGGATGTCTGGTGTGAATCGCTTTCTTGAGGTCATACCACAGCATCTCAATCGGGTTGAGGTCAGGACTCTGACTGGGTCTACTCCAGAAGGCGTATTTTCTTCTGTTTAAGCCATTCTGTTGTTGATTTACTTCTATGCTTTGGGTCGTTGTCCTGTTGCAACACCCATCTTCTGTTGAGCTTCAGCTGGTGGACAGATGGCCTTAAGTTCTCCTGCAAAATGTCTTGATAAACTTGGAAATTCATTTTTCCTTCGATGATAGCAATCCGTCCAGGCCCTGATGCAGCAAAGCAGCCCCCACCACCATACTTCACAGTTGGGATGAGGTTTTGATGTTGGTGTGCTGTGCCTCTTTTTCTCCACACATAGTGTTTTGTGTTTTTTCCAAACAACTCAACTTTGGTTTCATCTGTCCACAGAATATTTTGCCAGTACTGCTATGGAACATCCAGGTGCTCTTGTTCAAACTGTAAACGTGCAGCCATGTTTTTTTTTTGTACAGCAGTGGCTTCCTCTGTGGTATCCTCCCATGAAATCCATTCTTGTTTAGTATTTTACATATCATAGATTCGCTAACAGGGATGTTAGCATATGCCAGAGACTTTTTTAAGTCTTTAGCTGACACTCTAGGATTCTTCTTCACCTCATTGAGCAGTCTGCGCTGTGCTCTTGCAGTCATCTTTACAGGACGGCCACTCCTAGGGAGAGTAGTAGCAGTGCTGAACTTTCTCCATTTTTAGACAATTTGTCTTACCATGGACTGATAAATAGCAAGGCTTTTGGCGATACTTTTGTAACACTTTCCAGCTTTATGCAAGTCAACAATTCTTAATCGTAGGTCTTCTGAGAGCTCTTTTGTGCGAGGCATCATTCACATCAGGCAATGCTTCTTGTGAAAAGCAAACCCAGAACTGGTGTGTGTTTTTTATAGGCCAGGGCAGCTGTAACCAACACCTCCAATCTCATCTCATTGATTGGACTCCAGTTGGCTGACACCTCACTCCAATTAGCTCTTGGAGATGTCATTAGTCTAGGGGTTCACATACTTTTTCCACCTGCACTGTGAATGTTTACATGGTGTGTTCAATAAAAACATGATAACATTTAATTCTTTGTGTGTTATTAGTTTAAGCAGACTGTGATTGTCTATTGTTGTGACTTAGATGAAGATCAGATCACATTTTATGACCAATTTGTGCAGAAATCCATATCATTCCAAAGGGTTCACCAACTTTTTCTTGCAACTGTATATATATATGTATATATATATATATATATATATATATACATATATATATATATAGTTCATTGCTATATGTATATAGAGATGTAAATCAGTAAATATATATATATATATATATATATAAATAAATATGTATACCTTTATTTAAATGACATGACATTTGTTATTATTACAATGATAATATTTGAATGTCTCTTTTTGAAAGGGCTACTTCATCTCTGAATTATAGGTAATCTTTTTTTTTTTGATGAGCTTATCTAAAAATAAATAACTTTGGTTGTCATAGTGATATTGTTACTAGGGATGAGCGAATTTCATATTTTGAAGTTTGGGTTCGAGTTGTGGTATAATCTTAATTGCGTTATGGATTCCGTTACGATGAACCATAACACAATTCCATGATGGAATGCATAACGGAAAGCCTTTAGAGGCATTCCTTTATTCATTCCGTCATAATAGAACTCTATGGCCTGCATAACGGATCCGTCCCGTTTCTTTTATGCAGAAAAGGACTGGCATTCCGTCATGGAATTGCGTTATGGTCCATGGTAACGGAATCCATAATGCAATTCAGATTATACCTAGGGATGAGCGAACCCGAACTGTATAGTTCGGGTTCGTACCGAATTTTGGGGTGTCCGTGACACGGACCCGAACCCGAACATTTTCGTAAAAGTCTGAGTTCGGGTTCGGTGTTCGGTGCTTTCTTGGCGCTTTTTGAAAGGCAGCCAATCAACAAGCGTCATACTACTTGCCCCAAGAGGCCATCACAGCCTTGCCTACTATTGGCATGGCTGTGATTGGCCAGTGCAGCATGAGACCCAGCCTCTATATAAGCTTGGGTCACGTAGCGCTGCACGTCACTCTGCTGATTCAAGCATAGAAAGGGGTTGCAGCTGCGACGTTAGGGCGAGATTAGGCAGATTAACTCCTCCAAAAGACTTCATTCTGTGATCGATCTGCAGCTGTGGATCATTGAAGTG
Source organism: Bufo bufo (assembly GCF_905171765.1). NCBI lineage: Eukaryota > Metazoa > Chordata > Amphibia > Anura > Bufonidae > Bufo > Bufo bufo. The sequence continues at coordinate 621,360,157 of NC_053390.1, forward strand.
CTAATATCGACTTGCTCACTTTTTTGAGGCTGCCCAGAGAGTTTTTAGATCACTTAATTTCTGTGGTGATCGGCGGCCATTTTGTGACTTGTGGTGCGCCAGCACAAGCTATCACCAAGTGTATTTAACCAATCAATAGTGTGGTTATTTTGTGCTATATCCTACATCAGCTGCAGGCTGAGCCTGTGTCACCGAAGTGCATTTAACCATCAACAGTCTGGTTATTTTTTGGCCATATACTACATCAGCTGCAGGCTGAGCCTGTGTCACCGAAGTGCATTTAACCATCAACAGTCTGGTTATTTTTTGGCCATATACTACATCTGGTGCAGGCTGAGCCTGTGTCACCCAAGTGCATTTAACCATCAATAGTGTGGTTATTTTTTGGCCATATACTACATCAGGGGCAAGTTAAGCCTGTCACCCAGCGCCTAAAAAATAGATCTGACATTTCTATTCAACCAAATTTGTACTGTTTTAGCTGGTCAAGTTATTTGTAGTGACCGTAAAAGCACATTTTTTGTTCTGGGATGAAAAACTATTCCCAAATTTGCCATTCTCAAAATAACTAGTTTCTGCTATATGAGGCCTACTTGAAATCTATCCCAAAAAAGATATCTTACATTGAAGGTGCTGATAGTGTCATTCAGAAAAACCTAAGACACACGCTACCGTGGAGATAGAAGTCTAATTCTGTGATTAAACCTATACCTGTCACACAGCGCAAAAAAAAAACAGGCCTCACATTTCTATTCAACCAAATCTGTACTGTTTTAGCTGGTCAAGTTATTTGTAGTGACCGTAAAAGCACATTTTTTGTTCTGGGTTGAAAAACTATTCCCAAATTTGCCATTCTCAAAATAACTAGTTTCTGCTATATGAGGCCTACTTGAAATCTATCCCAAAAAGGATCTCTTACATTGAAGGTGCTGATAGTGTCATTCAGAAAAACCTAATCCACACGCTACCGTGCATATAGAAGTCTGATTCTGTGATTAAACCTATACCTCTGACAAGGCGCAAAAAAAAACAGGCCTCACATTTCTATTCAACGAAATCTGTACTGTTTTAGCTGGTCAAGTTATTTGTAGTGACCGTAAAAGCACATTTTTTGTTCTGGGTTGAAAAACTATTCCCAAATTTGCCATTCTCAAAATAACTGGTTTCTGCTATATCAGGCCTACTTGAAATCTATTTCAAAAAGGATATCTTACATTGAAGGTGCTGATAGTGTCATTCAGAAAAACCTAAGACACACGCTACCGTGCAAATAGAAGTCTAATTCTGTGATTAAACCTATACCTGTCACACAGCGCAAAAAAAAAACAGGCCTCACATTTCTATTCAACCAAATCTGTACTGTTTTAGCTGGTCAAGTTATTTGTGGTGACCGTAAAAGCAGATTTTTTGTTCTGGGTTGAAAAACTATTCTCAAATTTGCCATTCTCAAAATAACTAGTTTCTTCTATATGAGGCCTACTTGAAATCTATCCCAAAAAGGATATCTTACATTGAAGGTGCTGATAGTGTCATTCAGAAAAACCTAAGACACATGCTACCGTGCAGATAGAAGTCTGATTCTGTGATTAAACCTATACCTGTCACACAGCGCAAAAAAAAACAGGCCTCACATTTTTATTCAACCAAATCTGTACTGTTTTAGCTGGTCAAGTTATTTGTAGTGACCGTAAAAGCACACTTTTTGTTCTGGGTTGAAAAACTATTCCCAAATTTGCCATTCTCAAAATTGTGGTGAATGGGAACAATGAGGAAAACATCTAATAAGGGACGCGGACGTGGACATGGTCGTGGTGGTGTTAGTGGACCCTCTGGTGCTGGGATAGGACGTGGCCGTTCTGCCACAGCCACACGTCCTAGTGAACCAACTACCTCAGGTCCCAGTAGCCAGCAGAATTTACAGCGATATTTTGTGGGGCCCAATGCCGTTCTAAGGATGGTAAGGCCTGAGCAGGTACAGGCATTAGTCAATTGGGTGGCCGACAGTGGATCCAGCACGTTCACATTATCTCCCACCCAGTCTTCTGCAGAAAGCGCACAGATGGCGCATGAAAACCAAGCCCATCGGTCTCTCACATCACCCCCATGCATATCAGGGAAACTGTCTGAGCCTCAAGTTATGCAGCAGTCTCTTATGCTGTTTGAAGACTCTGCTGCCAGGGTTTCCCAAGGGAATCCACCTAGCCCTTCCCCAGGGGTGGAAGAGATAGAATGCACTAACGCACAACCACTTATTTTTCCTGATGATGAGGACATGGGAATACCACCTCAGCACGTCTCTGATGATGACGAAACACAGGTGCCAACTGCTGCGTCTTTCTGCAGTGTGCAGACTGAACAGGAGGTCAGGGATCAAGACTGGGTGGAAGACGATGCAGGGGACCATGAGGTCCTAGACCCCACATGGAATGAAGGTCGTGCCACTGACTTTCACAGTTCGAGAAGAGGCAGTGGTGAGACCGAGCCAACAGCGTAGCAAAAGAGGGAGCAGTGGGCAAAATCAGAACACCCGCCGCCAAGAGACTCCGCCTGCTACTGACCGCCGCCATCTGGGACCGAGCACCCCAAAGGCAGCTTCAAGGAGTTCCCTGGCATGGCACTTCTTCAAACAATGTGCTGACGACAAGACCCGAGTGGTTTGCACACTGTGCCATCAGAGCCTGAAGCGAGGCATTAACGTTCTGAACCTTAGCACAACCTGCATGACCAGGCACCTGCATGCAAAGCATGAACTGCAGTGGAGTAAACACCTTAAAAACAAGGAAGTCACTCAGGCTCCGCCTGCTACCTCTTCTGCTGCTGCCACCTCGGCCTCTTCTGCTGCTGCTGCCGCCGCCTCGGCCTCTTCCTCTGCCTCTGGAGGAACGTTGGCACCTGCCGCCCAGCAAACATGGGATGTACCACCAACACCACCACCTGCGTCACCAAGCATCTCAACCATGTCACACGGCAGCGTTCAGCTCTCCATCTCACAAACATTTGAGAGAAAGCGTAAATTCCCACCTAGCCACCCTCGATCCCTGGCCCTGAATGCCAGCATTTCTAAACTACTGGCCTATGAAATGCTGTCATTTAGGCTGGTGGACACACACAGCTTCAAACAGCTCATGTCACTTGCTGTCCCACAGTATGTTGTTCCCAGCCGCCACTACTTCTCCAAGAGAGCCGTGCCTTCCCTGCACAAACAAGTGTCCGATAAAATCAAGTGTGCACTGCGCAACGCCATCTGTGGCAAGGTCCACCTAACCACAGATACGTGGACCAGTAAGCACGGCCAGGGACGCTATATCTCCCTAATTGCACACTGGGTAAATGTAGTGGCGGCTGGGCCCCAGGCGGAAAGCTGTTTGGCGCACGTCCTTCCGCCGCCAAGGATCGCAGGGCAACATTCTTTGCCACCTGTCTCCTCCTCCTCCTACTCAGCTTCCTCCTCCTCTTCTTCCACCTGCTCATCCAGTCAGCCACACACCTTCACCACCAACTTCAGCACAGCCCGGGGTAAACGTCAGCAGGCCATTCTGAAACTCATATGTTTGGGGGACAGGCCCCACAACGCACAGGAGTTGTGGCGGGGTATAGAAAAACAGACCGACAAGTGGTTCCTGCCGGTGAGCCTCAAGCCCGGCCTGGTGGTGTGCGATAATGGGCGAAATCTCGTTGCAGCTCTGGGACTAGCCGGTTTGACGCACATCCCTTGCCTGGCGCATGTGCTGAATTTGGTGGTGCAGAAGTTCATTCGCAACTACCCCGACATGTCAGAGCTGCTGCATAAAGTGCGGGCCGTCTGTTCGCGCTTCCGGCGTTCACACCCTGCCGCTGCTCGCCTGTCTGCGCTACAGCGTAACTTCGGCCTTCCCGCTCACCGCCTCATATGCGACGTACCCACCAGGTGGAACTCCACCTTGCATATGCTGGACAGACTGTGCGAGCAGCAGCAGGCCATAGTGGAGTTTCAGCTGCAGCACGCACGGGTCAGTCGCACTGCGGATCAGACACACTTCACCACCAATGACTGGGCCTCCATGCGAGACCTGTGTGCCCTGTTGCGTTGTTTCGAGTACTCCACCAACATGGCCAGTGGCGATGACGCCGTTATCAGCGTTACAATACCACTTCTATGTCTCCTTGAGAAAACACTTAGGGCGATGATGGAAGAGGAGGTGGCCCAGGAGGAAGAGGAGGAAGAGGGGTCATTTTTAGCACTTTTAGGCCAGTCTCTTCAAAGTGACTCAGAGGGAGGTTTTTTGCAACACCAGAGGCCAGGTACAAATGTGGCCAGACAGGGCCCACTACTGGAGGACGAGGAGGACGAGGATGAGGAGGAGGTGGAGGTGGAGGAGGATGAGGATGAAGCGAGTTCACAGCGGGGTGGCACCCAAAGCAGCTCGGGCCCATCACTGGTGCGTGGCTGGGGGGAAACACAGGACGATGACGATACGCCTCCCACAGAGGACAGCTTGTCCTTACCTCTGGGCAGCCTGGCACACATGAGTGACTACATGCTGCAGTGCCTGCGCAACGACAGCAGAGTTGCCCACATTTTAACGTGTGAGGACTACTGGGTTGCCACCCTGCTGGATCCCCGGTACAAAGACAATGTGCCCACCTTACTTCCTACACTGGAGCGTGATAGGAAGATGCGCGAGTACAAGCGCACGTTGGTAGACGCGCTACTGAGAGCATTCCCAAATGTCACAGGGGAACCAGTGGAAGCCCAAGGCGAAGGCAGAGGAGGAGCAAGAGGTCGCCAACGCAGCTGTGTCACGGCCAGCTCCTCTGAGGGCAGGGTTAGCATGGCAGAGATGTGGAAAAGTTTTGTCACCACGCCACAGATAACTGCACCACCACCTGATACGGAACGTGTTAGCAGGAGGCAACATTTCACTAACATGGTGGAACAGTACCTGTGCACACCCCTCCACGTACTGACTGATGGTTCGGCCCCATTCAACTTCTGGGTCTCCAAATTGTCCACGTGGCCAGAGCTAGCCTTTTATGCCTTGGAGGTGCTGGCCTGCCCGGCGGCCAGCGTTTTGTCTGAACGTGTATTCAGCACGGCAGGGGGCGTCATTACAGACAAACGCAGCCGCCTGTCTACAGCCAATGTGGACAAGCTGACGTTCATAAAAATGAACCAGGCATGGATCCCACAGGACCTGTCCATCCCTTGTGCAGATTAGATATTAACTACCTCCCCTTAACAATATATTATTCTACTCCAGGGCACTTCCTCATTCAATACTATTTTTAATTTCATTTTACCATTATATTGCGGGGCAACCCAAAGTTGAATGAACCTCTCCACTGTCTGGGTGCCGGGGCCTAAATGTGTGACAGTGGCCTGTTCCAGTGGTGGGTGACGTGAAGCCTGATTCTCTGCTATGACATGAAGACTGATTCTGCTCTGACATAAGGCCAGAATCTCTGTTACGGGACCTCTCTCCTCTGCCTGGGTGCCCGGGCCTAAATATGTGACAGTGGCCTGTTCCAGTGGTGGGTGACGTGAAGCCTGATTCTCTGCTATGACATGAAGACTGATTCTGCTCTGACATAAGGCCAGAATCTCTGTTACGGTACATCTCTCCTCTGCCTGGGTGCCCGGGCCTAAATATGTGACAGTGGCCTGTTCCAGTGGTGGGTGACGTGAAGCCTGATTCTCTGCTATGACATGAAGACTGATTCTGCGCTGACATAAGGCCAGATTCTCTGTTACGGGACCTCTCTCCTCTGCCTGGGTGCCTGGGCCTAAATGTGTGACAGTGGCCTGTTCCAGTGGTGGGTGACGTGAAGCCTGATTCTCTGCTATGACATGAAGACAGATTCTGTGCTGACATAAGGCCAGATTCTCTGTTACGGGACCTCTCTCCTTGGTCTGGGTGCCGGGGCCTAAATGTGTGACAGTGGCCTGTTCCAGTGGTGGGTGACGTGAAGCCTGATTCTCTACTATGACATGAAGACTGATTCTGCGCTGACATAAGGCCAGATTCTCTTTTACGGGACCTCTCTCCTCTGCCTGGGTGCCTGGGCCTAAATGTGTGACAGTGGCCTGTTCCAGTGGTGGGTGACGTGAAGCCTGATTCTCTGCTATGACATGAAGACAGATTCTGTGCTGACATAAGGCCAGATTCTCTGTTACGGGACCTCTCTCCTCTGCCTGGGTGCCTGGGCCTAAATATGTGACAGTGGCCTGTTCCAGTGGTGGGTGACGTGAAGCCTGATTCTCTGCTATGACATGAAGACTGATTCTGCGCTGACATAAGGCCAGATTCTCTGTTACGGTACCTCTCTCCTCTGCCTGGGTGCCTGGGCCTAAATGTGTGACAGTGGCCTGTTCCAGTGGTGGGTGACGTGAAGCCTGATTCTCTGCTATGACATGAAGACTGATTCTGCGCTGACATAAGGCCAGATTCTCTTTTACGGGACCTCTCTCCTCTGCCTGGGTGCCTGGGCCTAAATGTGTGACAGTGGCCTGTTCCAGTGGTGGGTGACGTGAAGCCTGATTTTCTGCTATGACATGAAGACAGATTCTGCACTGACATAAGGCCAGATTCTCTGTTACGGGACCTCTCTCCTCTGCCTGGGTGCCTGGGCCTAAATATGTGACAGTGGCCTGTTCCAGTGGTGGGTGACGTGAAGCCTGATTCTCTGCTATGACATGAAGACTGATTCTGCGCTGACATAAGGCCAGATTCTCTTTTACGGGACCTCTCTCCTCTGCCTGGGTGCCTGGGCCTAAATGTGTGACAGTGGCCTGTTCCAGTGGTGGGTGACGTGAAGCCTGATTCTCTGCTATGACATGAAGACAGATTCTGCGCTGACATAAGGCCAGATTCTCTGTTACGGGACCTCTCTCCTCTGCCTGGGTGCCTGGGCCTAAATATGTGACAGTGGCCTGTTCCAGTGGTGGGTGACGTGAAGCCTGATTCTCTGCTATGACATGAAGACTGATTCTGCGCTGACATAAGGCCAGATTCTCTGTTACAGGGCCTCTCTCCTCTGCCTGGGTGCCTGGGCCTAAATGTGTGACAGTGGCCTGTTCCAGTGGTGGGTGACGTGAAGCCTGATTCTCTGCTATGACATGAAGACAGATTCTGTGCTGACATAAGGCCAGATTCTCTGTTACGGGACCTCTCTCCTCGGTCTGGGTGCCGGGGCCTAAATGTGTGACAGTGGCCTGTTCCAGTGGTGGGTGACGTGAAGCCTGATTCTCTACTATGACATGAAGACTGATTCTGCGCTGACATAAGGCCAGATTCTCTTTTACGGGACCTCTCTCCTCTGCCTGGGTGCCTGGGCCTAAATGTGTGACAGTGGCCTGTTCCAGTGGTGGGTGACGTGAAGCCTGATTCTCTGCTATGACATGAAGACAGATTCTGTGCTGACATAAGGCCAGATTCTCTGTTACGGGACCTCTCTCCTCTGCCTGGGTGCCTGGGCCTAAATATGTGACAGTGGCCTGTTCCAGTGGTGGGTGACGTGAAGCCTGATTCTCTGCTATGACATGAAGACTGATTCTGCGCTGACATAAGGCCAGATTCTCTGTTACGGTACCTCTCTCCTCTGCCTGGGTGCCTGGGCCTAAATGTGTGACAGTGGCCTGTTCCAGTGGTGGGTGACGTGAAGCCTGATTCTCTGCTATGACATGAAGACTGATTCTGCGCTGACATAAGGCCAGATTCTCTTTTACGGGACCTCTCTCCTCTGCCTGGGTGCCTGGGCCTAAATGTGTGACAGTGGCCTGTTCCAGTGGTGGGTGACGTGAAGCCTGATTTTCTGCTATGACATGAAGACAGATTCTGCACTGACATAAGGCCAGATTCTCTGTTACGGGACCTCTCTCCTCTGCCTGGGTGCCTGGGCCTAAATATGTGACAGTGGCCTGTTCCAGTGGTGGGTGACGTGAAGCCTGATTCTCTGCTATGACATGAAGACTGATTCTGCGCTGACATAAGGCCAGATTCTCTTTTACGGGACCTCTCTCCTCTGCCTGGGTGCCTGGGCCTAAATGTGTGACAGTGGCCTGTTCCAGTGGTGGGTGACGTGAAGCCTGATTCTCTGCTATGACATGAAGACAGATTCTGCGCTGACATAAGGCCAGATTCTCTGTTACGGGACCTCTCTCCTCTGCGTGGGTGCCTGGGCCTAAATATGTGACAGTGGCCTGTTCCAGTGGTGGGTGACGTGAAGCCTGATTCTCTGCTATGACATGAAGACTGATTCTGCGCTGACATAAGGCCAGATTCTCTGTTACGGGACCTCTCTCCTCTGCCTAAGTGCCTGGGCCTAAATGTGTGACAGTGGCCTGTTCCAGTGGTGGGTGACGTGAAGCCTGATTCTCTGCTATGACATGAAGACTGATTCTGCGCTGACATAAGGCCAGATTCTCTGTTACGGGACCTCTCTCCTCTGCCTGGGTGCCTGGGCCTAAATGTGTGACAGTGGCCTGTTCCAGTGGTAGGTGACGTGAAGCCTGATTCTCTGCTATGACATGAAGAGAGATTCTGTGCTGACATAAGGTCAGATTCTCTGTTACGGGACCTCTCTCCTCTGCCTGGGTGCCTGGGCCTAAATATGTGACAGTGGCCTGTTCCAGTGGTGGGTGACGTGAAGCCTGATTCTCTGCTATGACATGAAGACTGATTCTGCGCTGACATAAGGCCAGATTCTCTGTTACGGGACCTCTCTCCTCTGCCTGGGTGCCTGGGCCTAAATGTGTGACAGTGGCCTGTTCCAGTGGTGGGTGACGTGAAGCCTGATTCTCTGCTATGACATGAAGACTGATTCTGCGCTGACATAAGGCCAGATTCTCTGTTACGGGACCTCTCTCCTCTGCCTGGGTGCCTGGGCCTAAATGTGTGACAGTGGCCTGTTCCAGTGGTAGGTGACGTGAAGCCTGATTCTCTGCTATGACATGAAGAGAGATTCTGTGCTGACATAAGGTCAGATTCTCTGTTACGGGACCTCTCTCCTCTGCCTGGGTGCCTGGGCCTAAATATGTGACAGTGGCCTGTTCCAGTGGTGGGTGACGTGAAGCCTGATTCTCTGCTATGACATGAAGATTGATTCTGCACTGACATAAGGCCAGATTCTCTGTTACGGGACCTCTCTCCTCTGCCTGGGTGCCTGGGCCTAAATGTGTGACAGTGGCCTGTTCCAGTGGTGGGTGACGTGAAGCCTGATTCTCTGCTATGACATGAAGACAGATTCTGTGCTGACATAAGGCCAGATTCTCTGTTACGGGACCTCTCTCCTCTGCCTGGGTGCCTGGGCCTAAATATGTGACAGTGGCCTGTTCCAGTGGTGGGTGACGTGAAGCCTGATTCTCTGCTATGACATGAAGACTGATTCTGCGCTGACATAAGGCCAGATTCTCTGTTACGGCACCTCTCTCCTCTGCCTGGGTGCCGGGGCCTAAATGTGTGACAGTGGCCTGTTCCAGTGGTGGGTGACGTGAAGCCTGATTCTCTGCTATGACATGAAGACAGATTCTGTGCTGACATAAGGCCAGATTCTCTGTTACGGGACCTCTCTCCTCGGTCTGGGCGCCGGGCCTAAATAGGTGACAGTGGCCTGTTCCAGTGGTGGGTGACGTGAAGCCTGATTCTCTGCTATGACATGAAGACAGATTCTGCGCTGACATAAGGCCAGATTCTCTGTTACGGGACCTCTCTCCTCTGCCTGGGTGCCTGGGCCTAAATGTGTGACAGTGGCCTGTTCCAGTGGTGGGTGACGTGAAGCCTGATTCTCTGCTATGACATGAAGACAGATTCTGTGCTGACATAAGGCCAGATTCTCTTTTACGGGACCTCTCTCCTCTGCCTGGGTGCCTGGGCCTAAATATGTGACAGTGGCCTGTTCCAGTGGTGGGTGACGTGAAGCCTGATTCTCTGCTATGACATGAAGACTGATTCTGCGCTGACATAAGGCCAGATTCTCTGTTACGGGACCTCTCTCCTCTGCCTGGGTGCCTGGGCCTAAATGTGTGACAGTGGCCTGTTCCAGTGGTGGGTGACGTGAAGCCTGATTCTCTGCTATGACATGAAGACAGATTCTGTGCTGACATAAGGCCAGATTCTCTTTTACGGGACCTCTCTCCTCTGTCTGGGTGCCGGGGCCTAAATATGTGACAGTGGCCTGTTCCAGTGGTGGGTGACGTGAAGCCTGATTCTCTGCTATGACATGAAGGCAGATTCTGCGCTGACATAAGGCCAGATTCTCTGTTACGGGACCTCTCTACTCTGCCTGGGTGCCTGGGCCTAAATATGTGACAGTGGCCTGTTCCAGTGGTGGGTGACGTGAAGCCTGATTCTCTGCTATGACATGAAGACTGATTCTGCGCTGACATAAGGCCAGATTCTCTGTTACGGGACCTCTCTCCTCTGCCTGGGTGCTTGGGCCTAAATATGTGACAGTGGCCTGTTCCAGTGGTGGGTGACATGAAGCCAGATTCTCTGCTATGGCATGAAGAGACTGATTCTCTGCTGACATGAAGCCAGATTCTTTGCTATGGCATGAAAAGACTGATTCTCTGCTATGGGACCTCAGTCCAATTGATATTGGTTAATTTTTATTTTTTTTATTTTTATTTTAATTCATTTCCCTATCCACATTTGTTTGCAGGGGATTTACCTACATGTTGCTGCCTTTTGCAGCCTTCTAGCTCTTTCCTGGGCTGTTTTACAGCCTTTTTAGTGCCCAAAAGTTCGGGTCCCCATTGACTTCAATGGGGTTCGGGTTCAGGACGAAGTTCGGGTCGGGTTCGGATCCCGAACCCGAACATTTCCGGGAAGTTCTGCCGAACATCTCGAACCCGAACATCCAGGTGTTCGCTCAACTCTAATTATACCACAACCCGAACTCGAATTTTAAAATATGAAATTCACTCATTCTTAATTGTTACCTATGGCAACCACTGTAAATGGTGTAAAATAAGATAAGAATCTTCATTCACCTGCATTATATGTTACTTCTAAGAGCCCATTCACATGATCGGACTGCAAATAGCTGTCTGCAATATACACAGGCACCAGCTGTGTTAATTCCATTTCACAGGTGCAGACCCGTTGAATTGAATGGATCTGCAATCCACAAAATACGCCAAGAGATAAGACATACCCTATGCTTTGCCGTATCTTGTGTTGTACATTAGGGAGCAATTCAAGTTATTGTATCTCCATCCGTGACATGCAGTTCACATCTATGGTGACCATTAGAGATGAGCGAATTTTTCAAAAATTAAATTCGGCTGGTTTGCCGAATTTTTGGGAAAAATTTGCTTTGATCCAAATTTATTTGCGGCAAATCGTGTTAAAAACGTCTATTTCCTCGTGCTGAGAGCTTATATAGTGGTTTAGAACACTGTGGTAATACGCATAGGGAGTCTGCTTTGGTAGTGAAATAATACTGTGAGTCCGTATGACATGCAGATCACAGGCGTCGCTCTTAGAATCTCTGCACACTTCACTTATTTGGGAGGTCACGGAGCCAAAACTGACCAAATAACTCAAGTATCAACTCAGCCTTACAGGAAGATGTTAACGTCAAGAAAAAGCGCACTCCTCTTACACTGTCGTCAGCTTATTCCACATAGATGTCTACAGAACTTGTTCTATTAAATGCTTATACAAGTAGAGCCCCCCGACAGAGTGAAGAGGGTGTTAGCAGTAAGTTTGTGTTGACGTCACTGATTAATTTTTTCCATTCTCTGATCCATCAGAACAATTACCCAGAAAAAACAGATCCTGTCTGTGGAGCATCTGCCTTCACTCGGTCAGCATTTGCTCAATAATTGGAGTGGATATAAAACAGAGATGACACGTGAATGGAATATTTGCATGTCTTCTGTGTTTTCTACCCACTCCTGCTTTTGGCTACCAAATCATAAGCCAATTCTGATGGGACCATACAGGCCTTAAAGCTGCTACACAGACAGAATCCGTTGTGCGTCTCATTTTTCCTTCCTTCTGACAGATCAGAAGAAGTGTCAAATAAATGATGATGTCAGCCAGGCCGAAAGCCAAAATAGTGGACCAGTCATAGTGGGGAGGGTGGGAACAGCATGAGAAGTCTACAGAGTGTACCTATAACATAGTGGTGAGGTGGCAGCAGCATGAGGAGACCACAGAGCGGCACAATGACAAAGGCGAGGAGGATCGGCGTGCTTGCCGCAGAGCGCGGCGCTGGGGGGGAGGGGGGGTGAGCACTTAGCCGCGCCTCTGGGAGGCGATTTAGCTCAACTTGGAGGAGTTCTTAGTTTTCAAATTTCGGCGGGCACGGCACTTCAGAGGGGCGTTCCTGGGCACCGTGGAGAAATAATAATGCCCCTCTGGGCTCCTTACAGCTTCATTTGCATATCATAAGAAGCGTTTTTTTGAAGAAATGACAAGACTCACAATAAAAAGAACAAGACATATGGAAATAAGGTACTTTATTACACATGGATTCATAAAAAAAAAATTTGCTAATATGCTAGTGACAGATTCCCTTTAAAGTAATGATGGCTACTCGTTTTTCTTTACTTAGCTGCTTTTTTCTTGCCATAATACAAATTCGAACAGTCTATTCAGTAGGACTATCAGCTGTGTATCCACCTGACTTCTCCTCAACGCAACTGATGGTCCCAACCCCATTTATAAGGCAAGAAATCCCACTTATTAAACCTGACAGGGCACACCTGTGAAGTGAAAACCATTTCAGGGGACTACCTCTTGAAGCTCATCAAGAGAATGCCAAGAGTGTGCAAAGCAGAAATCAAAGCAAAAGGTGGCTACTTTGAAGAACCTAGAATATGACATATTTTCAGTTGTTTCACACTTGTTTGTTATGTATATAATTCCACATGTGTTAATTCATAGTTTTGATGCCTTTCAGTGTGAATCTACAATTTTCATAGTCATGAAAATAAAGAAAACTCTTTGAATGAGAAGGTGTGTCCAAACTTTTGGTCTGTACTGTATATATATATATATATATATATATATATATATAGCTAGGGGGTGTCAAGTCAGTGTCTGTGTTGAGGATGAAGAGAGGAGGAAGTTAATGGAGGAGCTGGAAATTAGTGTAGACTTTATTGCATATAAGTGCAGCGCTTAACGCTGAATGCAATAATTTTTTTATTTTTTCACAGAAAAAATCACAAAAGATTTTAGCACATATAACTGCAATGCTGAACGTTGAATGAAATTAGTTTTTCCACCGAAATAATTCACAAAAGATTTGACCGCATAAGTGCAGCACTTAACGCTGAATACAATTTTTTTTTCACTGAAATAAGTCACAAAAGATTTTACTGCATATAACTGCGGCGCTGAACACTGAATTAAATTAGTTTTTCCATCGAAATAATTCACAAAAGATTTTACCGCATATAAGTGCAGAGCTGAACGCTGAATAAAAATAAAAAAATTCCACCAAAATACTTCAGTAAAGATTTTACGACATATAACGGAGCACGGAGATGGAAAGTGTCTTCGGCTTCCCCCCCGCACTATACGGATGTCTCAGAAATTAACCGCTGCTCCCGACCTGAGAATGTCAGGGAGCGTCCCGATCATCCGGCATCTATTCGATCCGCTGAAGGATTATTTTGAAAGTGTGTAGAAGCCACACGGGGCCCCCATGCTGCAGATTTATCATGGAGACATCATGGAGATTTTACCGCATATAACCGCAGCGCTGACTGCTGAATAAATTTAGTTTTTCTACCAAAATACTTCAATAGCAATTTTACCACATAGAAGTTCCGCACTGACTTACTGCTACTGCCGCTAATTCCATGAACCCCTGCACCACTACTTCCAGGCTAGGTAGGCTGCTACAAAACAGGTGCTCTACCCCAGGCATGTTTGCCTCCCGACCTACCACTGCTGCCACCCTGCTGACTCTCAGCCATACTTTCAACACATATAACCGCCGACGTTAACTGAGAACGTATTTTTCTGTTTGTTCTGAAATAGGCCAGTAAACACTTTCAGCAGAAATAAATGCACCAGTGAAGTGCGTATATATTTTAGTTTCTGTACTGAAATAGGCCCTGAACGCTTTTGCCACAAATCAGTGCACCAGTGAAATGTGTATATATTTTTATTTTTTACTGTAATACTCCCTATACACTTTCAACAGAAATAACTGTAGAAAAGAACTGAGCATATATTTTTCTTGTTGGACTGAAATAGGCCACTATACGCTTTCACCAGAATTAACTGCAGAAATGCACTGTGAATATATTTTTCTTGTAGTACTGAAATATGCCCCTATACGCTTTTACCAGAAATAATTGCAACAGTGCAGGGCGTATATATATATATATATATATATATATATATATATTTTTTTTTTTTTTTTTTTTACTATAATACGCCCCTATATGCTTTCACCAGAAATAACTGCAGATGTGAAATACATATATATTTTTCTTGTAGTACTGATATAAGATACTAAAGATACTAAAATATAAGCCACTAAAGGCTTTTCAACATATCACTTGCAGCCCAATAACAAATAGCTGTCTAATGTCTAATTGGATCCCCAAATAATCTTTCCCTGCACTTGTAAATCGCTTTCCTATCAATGTCCCTAGCGCCTTCTGACGTCTCTCCCTGCATTAAGGTGCTGTAAAATGATTCCTCCCTATCCTTTCCCTGCACTTATAAATTATTTATTCTGTCTTTTTTTTTTCCACAATGAGGTTTCTCCAATTGCTGTCCCTATCGCTTTCACACGTCTATCCCTGCACTCTGAACGCTGGAAAATGGCAGAATATAAAATGGCTGCCGAATTTATAGGTGATCCAAGTTCCTCCATGACAGTGAGGACTACACGCTTAACAGAGTGTACCATCGGCAGGATATCTCACAGAGGCGGCGGCCGGACTATAGGGGGGGTGCCAGGTCTGGAAACTACTACACCTCAAGCTCAGGGAGCGATACATGTGACTCCCGGGACGCACGCCCTTTTCCCAGATGAAGCAGAGGACGGCGTCCACCCTGAGGAAACGCCGGACGGGCCGAAAGCATCGGAGGTCCGGAGATGCGCCAACCTCAACAGCCAGTACTGACGTTGTCTCAGGTAGGCAACCCTCTCTAGTTATTAACTTATCCTCAAAGTGTCTTGACAGTGTGATAACACAGACACTGGAGAAAGGTCTTTCATTTAGCCCCGTGAATAGGTTCAATACATTCCAAATGGACATAGACCTCCAGCAATTGTTCCGCAGGATAAGACTAAAAGCACACATTTCCTTGAAAGATTTAATGCAAGGGATACTGGAAAATGATGTGGGAGAAGGTGGTAGTGATGATGTGATTAAACTAACAGACTTGAATCTGAGACTTAAAGGTTCCTACACTCCCCCTAAGGTTTATCATCCAGTAGAGACTTTTGTTCATCTAGTGACCCAGGATGTACACCAGGAGATGGACCTGAACAAAAAAAGGAGACTTACATATAGCCCAGAATATTTCAGTCTCTGAAAAACAAGCAATATGTGATTTAATGCGAGATGATTCCCTGGTGATTAAACCCGCGGATAAAGGGGGTTCAATTGTCATCATGGATAGGATAGGATATATTAGGGAGATCGATCGACAATTGTCGGATGGTAATACATATCAAAAACTGAATTGTAATCCCATGTTTGACATAAATAATAAAATCCTTAATATGTTAAAAGGCTATATTGACCGGGGAGTGATAGATAAAAAACTATATGATTTTTTCATTAACTATTCGCCGGTGGCTCCGGTATTTTATGTGCTTCCCAAAGTTCATAAAACTCTGGATAATTCAACGGGTCTCCCCATTGTGGCTTCTGTGAACTCAATACTATCCCTCCTAGCAACAGTCCTGGAGAAGGTGTTGACGCCATTAGTGAAAAATACTTTGTCTTTCCTACAACACATTTTTTTAAAACCATAAAGGAGCTGGGGATTATCCCTGGAGATAGTTGGCTGGTAACGATTGACGTAATCAGTTTGTGCACATCGATAGAGCACAGCAAGGGCATGGATGCCACTCTAGCCCTATTACAATCAAGTTATTATTTTAAAAATCAGCAGGAATTTTTTAGGGATTTGTTACAACTGGTCTTACATGAGAATTACTTTTTGTTTGGTGATGATTTTTATCTGCAGAAACGGGGATCGGCGATGGACTCGAATGTCGCCCCGCCCTACGCAAATGCGTATATGTCATCTTTTGAACCACAATTCATATATTCTCACAAATTGTTTCAGAAATATGTATACACATGGAAAAGATTTATTGATGAAGTTTTTTGTGTATGGGCGGGGCCACGCAAGTCACTTCTCCTTTTCTTTGAATACCTAAATTGGATCTAGGAAGAACTTAAATTCACTATGATGTACAATCAGGAATGTGTCTCTTTTTTAGTCATGGTGGTAATAAAAAATAAAGATGAATATTTAAATACAGATCTCTTTAGGTAGAAAACAGATAGGAATAGTATCTTGCACTATCAAAGCTCTCATCCACCAGGTACGAAGAAGGCCATACCCAAGTCTCAATACATGAGGGTTAAAAAGATAGTGACAGACCCCTTAAACCAACAAAGAAGAATGGAAGAAATAACATCTAGATTGTTTGAGAGAAATTACCCCCCAGAATTATTAACAAAAGCGAAGGAATCGGCGATGCAACAACAGACACAAAAGAACGGCATACCCAGGGGTTAAAGAGTTCCAGAATCCACCACTTATTTGTAACAAACGAAATTCCAACTTGAGAGATCAGTTGATATGCAGACATAGGAAGCATAAGAGGAAATCAGGTTCAGAGAACCTTGATACAACAGAAAACCGGAACTTTTACGTGTCTGCACTGTATGCAGTGATCCAATGTGGCGAAGGGCCCGTATTTTTATTATCCACACATAGGGAAATCTTACAGGATCAGGGGTTACTACACTTGTGATACATCTAATGCTATATATCCGATTAAATGCCCTTGCGTTTTTTTATATATAGGAGAGACCATGCAATCCATTAGAAACTGGATTTGTAAGCACAAGTCAACAATTCGCAAGAAACATCTACTGCTACCGATACCCTTCCACTTTTGCGAATTGCAGGCATTCTATTTCACAGTTAAAATACCAGGTGATAGAGCAGGTTGGCCCTCCACGAAGAGGAGGTGATATAAAAAAACTTTTATTAAGGACGTAAGCATTCTGGATACACACTTTAGATACACTGCAGCCCAGAGGTCTAAATAAGGATTATGAAGTTATGGCATTTTAAGGATTTTTTATGGATTTGATATTTATTGTGATGTATTTTCTTCACAGGCGGCAGCACTATGATAATGGAATGATGTTTCTATATGAAATCAGAGTTCAGGTGAAATGACTTAGTCACGTGATGTTTCACGCCAGGTTGCATTAGTTCAATTGATTGGTCATTTGATGATGTCATAAGCATGTCATGTGATTGGATACCTACAGTCAGGTCCATAAATATTGGGACATTGACACAATTCTAAAAATGTTGGCTCTATACGCCACTACAATGGATTTGAAATGAAACAAACAAGATGTGCTTTAACTGCAGACTGTCAGCTTTAATTTGAGGGTATTTACAGTACAGACCAAAAATTTGGACACACCTTCTCATTCAAAGAGTTTTCTTTATTTTCATGACTATGAAGGCATCAAAACTATGAATTAACACATGTGGAATTATATACATAACAAACAAGTGTGAAACAACAGAAAATATGTCATATTCTAGGTTCTTCAAAGTAGCCACCTTTTGCTTTGATTACTGCTTTGCACACTCTTGGCATTCTATTGACGAGCTTCAAGAGGTAGTCCCCTGAAATGGTCTTCCAACAGTCTTGCAGGAGTTCCCAGAGATGCTTAGCACTTGTTGGCCCTTTTGCCTTCACTCTGCGGTCCAGCTCACCCCAAACCATCTCGATTAGGTTCAGGTCCGGTGACTGTGGAGGCCAGATCATCTGGCGCAGCACCCCATCACTCGCCTTCATGGTCAAATAGCCCTTACTTTCAAAGTTTTCCCAATTTTTCGGCTGACTGACTGACCTTCATTTCTTAAAGTAATGATGGCCACTCGTTTTTCTTTACTTAGCTGCTTTTTTCTTGCCATAATACTAATTCTAACAGTCTATTCAGTAGGACTATCAGCTGTGTATCCACCTGACTTCTCCTCAACGCAACTGATGGTCCCAACCCCATTTATAAGGCAAGAAATCCCACTTATTAAACCTGACAGGGCACACCTGTGAAGTGAACCATTTCAGGGGACTACCTCTTGAAGCTCATCAAGAGAATGCCAAGAGTGTGCAAAGCAGATATCAAAGCAAAAGGTGGCTACTTTGAAGAACCTAGAATATGACATATTTTCAGTTGTTTCACACTTGTTTGTTATGTATATAATTCCACATGTGTTAATTCATAGTTTTGATGCCTTCAGTGTGAATCTACAATTTTCATAGTCATGAAAATAAAGAAAACTCTTTGAACGAGAAGGTGTGTCCAAACTTTTGGTCTGTACTGTACATCCAAATCAGGTGAACGGTGTAGGAATTACAACAGTTTGCATATGTGCCTCCCACTTGTTAAGGGACCAAAAGTAATGGGACAGAATAATAATCATAAATCAAACTTTCACTTTTTAATACTTGGTTGCAAATCCTTTGCAGTCAATTAAAGCCTGAAATCTGGAACGCATAGACATCACCAGAGACGCTGGGTTTCATCCCTGGTGATGCTCTGCCAGGCCCCTACTGCAACTGTCTTCAGCTCCGGCATTTTCCCTTCAGTTTTGTCTTCAGCAAGTGAAATGCATGCTCAATCGGATTCAGGTCAGGTAATTGACTTGGCCATTGCATAACATTCCACTTCTTTCCCTTAAAAAACTCTTTGGTTGCTTTTGCAGTATGCTTTGGGTCATTGTCCATCTGCACTGTGAAGTGCCATCCAATGAGTTCTGAATGGAGTTGAGCGAACACCTGGATGTTCGGGTTCGAGAAGTTTGGCCGAACTTCCCGGAAATGTTCGGGTTCGGGATCCGAACTTCGTCCCGAACCCGAACCCCATTGAAGTCAATAGGGACCCGAACTTTTGGGCACTAAAAAGGCTGTAAAACAGCCCAGGAAAGAGCTAGAGGGCTGCAAAAGGCAGCAACATGTAGGTAAATCCCCTGCAAATAAATGTGGATAGGGAAATGAATTAAAATAAAAATTAAAAAAATAAAAATTAACCAATATCAATTGGACAGAGGTCCCATAGCAGAGAATCTGGCTTCAC
This sequence comes from Bufo bufo, assembly GCF_905171765.1. Classification (NCBI taxonomy): domain Eukaryota; kingdom Metazoa; phylum Chordata; class Amphibia; order Anura; family Bufonidae; genus Bufo; species Bufo bufo. The sequence continues at coordinate 621,379,460 of NC_053390.1, forward strand.
GTCAGCAGAGAATCAGTCTCTTCATGCCATAGCAAAGAATCTGGCTTCATGTCAGCAGAGAATCAGTCTCTTCATGCCATAGCATAGAATCTGGCTTCATGTCAGCGCAGAATCAGTCTTCATGTCATAGCAGAGAATCAGGCTTCACGTCACACCACCACTGGAACAGGCCACTGTCACATATTTAGACCCAGGCAGAGGAGAGAGGTCCCGTAACAGAGAATCTGGCCTTATGTCAGCACAGAATCTGTCTTCATGTCATAGCAGAGAATCAGGCTTCACGTCACCCACCACTGGAACAGGCCACTGTCACATATTTAGGCCCCGGCACCCAGACAGAGGAGAGAGGTCCGGTAACAGAGAATCTGGCCTTATGTCAGCACAGAATCTGTCTTCATGTCATAGCAGAGAATCAGGATTCACTTCACCCACCACTGGAACAGGCCCCTGTCACATATTTAGGCCCCGGCACCCAGACAGAGGAGAGAGGTCCCGTAACAGAGAATCTGGCCTTATGTCAGCACAGAATCTGTCTTCATGTCATAGCAGAGAATCAGGCTTCACGTCACCCACCACTGGAACAGGCCACTGTCACATATTTAGGCCCCGGCACCCAGACAGAGGAGAGAGGTCCCGTAACAGAGAATCTGGCCTTATGTCAGCACAGAATCTGTCTTCATGTCATAGCAGAGAATCAGGCTTCACGTCACCCACCACTGGAACAGGCCACTGTCACACATTTAGGCCCCGGCACCCAGGCAGAGGAGAGAGGTCCCGTAACAGAGAATCTGGCCTTATGTCAGCACAGAATCTGTCTTCATGTCATAGCAGAGAATCAGGCTTCACGTCACCCACCACTGGAACAGGCCACTGTCACATATTTAGGCCCCGGCACCCAGACAGAGGAGAGAGGTCCCGTAACAGAGAATCTGGCCTTATGTCAGCACAGAATCTGTCTTCATGTCATAGCAGAGAATCAGGCTTCACGTCACCCACCACTGGAACAGGCCACTGTCACATATTTAGGCCCCGACACCCAGACAGAGGAGAGAGGTCCCGTAACAGAGAATCTGGCCTTATGTCAGCGCAGAATCAGTCTTCATGTCATAGCAGAGAATCAGGCTTCACGTCACCCACCACTGGAACAGGCCACTGTCACATATTTAGGCCCAGGCACCCAGGCAGAGGAGAGAGGTTCCGTAACAGAGAATCTGGCCTTATGTCAGCACAGAATCTGTCTTCATGTCATAGCAGAGAATCCGGCTTCACGTCACCCACCACTGGAACAGGCCACTGTCACATATTTAGGCCCCGGCACCCAGACAGAGGAGAGAGGTCCCGTAACAGAGAATCTGGCCTTATGTCAGCACAGAATCTGTCTTCATGTCATAGCAGAGAATCAGGCTTCACGTCACCCACCACTAGAACAGGCCACTGTCACACATTTAGGCCCCGGCACCCAGGCAGAGGAGAGAGGTCCCGTAACAGAGAATCTGGCCTTATGTCAGCACAGAATCTGTCTTCATGTCATAGCAGAGAATCAGGCTTCACGTCACCCACCACTGGAACAGGCCACTGTCACATATTTAGGCCCCGGCACCCAGACAGAGGAGAGAGGTCCCGTAACAGAGAATCTGGCCTTATGTCAGCGCAGAATCAGTCTTCATGTCATAGCAGAGAATCAGGCTTCACGTCACCCACCACTGGAACAGGCCACTGTCAAACATTTAGGCCCCGGCACCCAGAGAGAGGAGAGGTTCATTCAACTTTGGGTTGCCCCGCAATATAATGGTAAAATGAAAATAAAAATAGTATTTGAATGAGGAAGTGCCCTGGAGTAGAATAATATATTGTTAAGGGGATGTAGTTAATATCTAATCTGCACAAGGGATGGACAGGTCCTGTGGGATCCATGCCTGGTTCATTTTTATGAACGTCAGCTTGTCCACATTGGCTGTAGACAGGCGGCTGCGTTTGTCTGTAATGACGCCCCCTGCCTTGCTGAATACACGTTCAGACAAAACGCTGGCCGCCGGGCAGGCCAGCACCTCCAAGGCATAAAAGGCTAGCTCTGGCCACGTGGACAATTTGGAGACCCAGAAGTTGAATGGGGCCGAACCATCAGTCAGTACGTGGAGGGGTGTGCACAGGTTGCCCTGCGATCCTTGGCAGCGGAAGGACGTGCTCTCCGCCTGGGGCCCAGCCGCCACTACATTTACCCAGTGTGCAGTTAGGGAGATATAGCGTCCCTGGCCGTGCTTACTGGTCCACGTATCTGTGGTTAGGTGGACCTTGTCACAGATGGCGTTGCGCAGTGCACACTTGATTTTATCGGACACTTGTTTGTGCAGGGAAGGCACGGCTCTCTTGGAGAAGTAGTGCCGGCTGGGAACAACATACTGTGGGACAGCAAGCGACATGAGCTGTTTGAAGCTGTGTGTGTCCACCAGCCTAAATGACAGCATTTCATAGGCCAGTAGTTTAGAAATGCTGGCATTCAGGGCCAGGGATCGAGGGTGGCTAGGTGGGAATTTACGCTTTCTCTCAAATGTTTGTGAGATGGAGAGCTGAACGCTGCCGTGTGACATGGTTGAGATGCTTGGTGACGCAGGTGGTGGTGTTGGTGGTACATCCCATGTTTGCTGGGCGGCAGGTGCCAACGTTCCTCCAGAGGCAGAGGAAGAGGCCGAGGCGGCGGCAGCAGAAGAAGAGGCCGAGGCGGCGGCAGCAGCAGAAGAGGTAGCAGGGGGAGCCTGAGTGAGTTCCTTGTTTTTAAGGTGTTTACTCCACTGCAGTTCATGCTTTGCATGCAGGTGCCTGGTCATGCAGGTTGTGCTAAGGTTCAGAACGTTAATGCCTCGTTTCAGGCTCTGATGGCACATCGTGCAAACTATTCGGGTCTTGTCGTCAGCACATTGTTTGAAGAAGTGCCATGCCAGGGAACTCCTTGAAGCTGCCTTTGGGGTGCTCGGTCCCAGATGGCGGCGGTCAGTAGCAGGCGGAGTCTCTTGGCGGCGGGTGTTCTGATTTTGCCCACTGCTCCCTCTTTTGCTACGCTGTTGGCTCGGTCTCACCACTGCCTCTTCCTCCGAACTCTGAAAGTCAGTGGCACGACCTTCATTCCATGTGGGGTCTAGGACCTCATCGTCCCCTGCATCGTCTTCCACCCAGTCTTGATCCCTGACCTCCTGTTCAGTCTGCACACTGCAGAAAGACGCAGCAGTTGGCACCTGTGTTTCGTCATCATCAGAGACGTGCTGAGGTGGTATTCCCATGTCCTCATCATCAGGAAAAATAAGTGGTTGTGCGTTAGTGCATTCTATCTCTTCCACCCCTGGGGAAGGGCTAGGTGGATGCCCTTGGGAAACCCTGGCAGCAGAGTCTTCAAACAGCATAAGAGACTGTGTGTTAGGTTTTTCTGAATGACACTATCAGCACCTTCAATGTAAGATATCCTTTTTGGGATAGATTTCAAGTAGGCCTCATATAGCAGAAACTAGTTATTTTGAGAATGGCAAATTTGGGAATAGTTTTTCAACCCAGAACAAAAAATGTGCTTTTACGGTCACTACAAATAACTTGACCAGCTAAAACAGTACAGATTTGGTTGAATAGAAATGTGAGGCCTGTTTTTTTTTGCGCTGTGTGACAGGTATAGGTTTAATCACAGAATTAGACTTCTATCTGCACAGTAGCGTGTGTGTTAAGTTTTTCTGAATGACACTATCAGCACCTTCAATGTAAGATATCCTTTTTGGGATAGATTTCAAGTAGGCCTCATATAGCAGAAACTAGTTATTTGGAGAATGGCAAATTTGGGAATAGTTTTTCAACCCAGAACAAAAACTGTGCTTTTACGGTCACTACAAATAACTTGACCAGCTAAAACAGTACAAATTTAGATGAATAGAAACGTCAGGTCTATTTTTTAGGCGCTGGGTGACAGGCTCAACTTGCCCCTGATGTAGTATATGGCCAAAAAATAACCACACTATTGATGGTTAAATGCACTTGGGTGACACAGGCTCAGCCTGCACCAGATGTAGTTTATGGCCAAAAAATAACCTGCCTGTTGATGGTTAAATGCACTTCGGTGACACAGGCTCAGCCTGCAGCTGATGTAGTATATGGCCAAAAAATAACCAGACTGTTGATGGTTAAATGCACTTCGGTGACACAGGCTCAGCCTGCAGCTGATGTAGGATATAGCAAAAAATAACCACACTATTGATGGTTAAATACACTTGGTGATAGCTTGTGCTGGCGCACCACAAGCCACAAAATGGCCGCCGATCACCACAGACTAAAGTGATCTAAAAACGCTCTAGGCAGCCTCAAAAAAGTGAGCAAGTCGATATTAGCACTTCAATGATCCACAGCTGCAGATCGATCACAGAATGAAGTTTTTTGGAGGAGTTAATCTGCCTAATCTCGCCCTAACGTCGCAGCAGCAACCTCTCCCTATGCTTGAATCAGCAGAGTGACGTGCAGCGCTACGTGACCCAAGCTTATATAGAGGCTGGGTTACATGCTGCACTGGCCAATCACAGCCATGCCAATAGTAGGCAAGGCTGTGATGGCCTCTTGGGGCAAGTAGTATGACGCTTGTTGATTAGCTGCTTTGCAGCCTTTCAAAAAGCGCCAAGAAAGCGCCGAACACCGAACCCGAACCCGGACTTTTACAAAAATGTTCGGGTTCGGGTCCGTGTCACGGACACCCCAAAATTCGGTACGAACCCGAACTATACAATTCGAGTTCGCTCATCCCTAGTTCTGAAGCATTTGGCTGAATATGAGAAGATAATATTGCCCGAAACACTTCAGAATTCATCCTGCTGCTTTTGTCAGTAGTCACATCATCAATAAATACAAGAGAACCAGTTCCATTGGCAGCCATACATGCCCACACCGTGACACTTTCACCACAATGCTGTAACTGATGAGGTGGTATGCTTAGGATCATAAGCAGTTCCTTTCCTTCTCCATACTCTTCTCTTCCCATCACTCTGGTACATGTTGATCTTGGTCTCATCTGTCCATAGGATGTTGTTCCAGAACTTGGAAGGCATTTTTAGATGTCGTTTGGCAAACTCTAATCTGGCCTCCCTGTTTTTGAGGCTCACCAATGGTTTACATCTTGTGGTGAACCCTCTGTATTCACTCTGGTGAAGTCTTCTCTTTATTGTTGACTTTGACACACATACACCTACCTCCTGGAGAGTGTTCTTGATCTGGCCAACTTTTGAGAAGGGGGTTTTCTTCACCAGGGAAAGAATTCTTCGGTCATCCACCAGTTGTTTTCCGTGGTCTTACGAGTCTTTTCGTGTTCCAAACAGTTGTTTTGGCCATGCCTAATGTTTTTGCTATCTCTCTGATGTGTTTGTTTTGTTTTTTCAGTCTAATGATGGCTTGCTTCACTGATAGTGCCAGCTCTTTGGAATTCATCTTGAAAGTTGACAGCAACAGATTCCAAATGCAAATAGGACACTTGAAATGAACTCTGGACCTTTTATCTGCTCATTGTAATTGGGATAATGAGGGAATAACACACACCTGGCCATGGAACAGCTGAGAAGCCAATTGTCCCATTACTTTTGGTTCCTTAACAAGTGGGAGGCATATATGCAAACTGTTGTAATTCCTACACCGTTCACTTGATTTGGATGTAAATACCCTCAAATTAAAGCTGACAGTCTGCATTTAAAGCACATCTTGTTCATTTAATTTCATATCCATTGTCGTGGTGTATAGAGCCAAAAAAATTACAATTTTGTCGATGTCCCAATATTTTTAGACCTGTCTGTAGAAAATGGAATGTATTGTCATTTGTGATATGGCTGAGGAAGGCTACATGTGCTGAAATGCGTCCCATTAGAGGACAATTTTTTTGATAATAAAGATATAAGATTTAAGCAAGCAAGGCAGCTGGGAATTTTTGATTTGGATTTTGTGGTGGGGATCCCTCCCCTTTCTCGTGCATGCGAGATAGGACCGTGAGCTGTTGGTTTGGATTACTGTGTATTTATAGGGATGTGACATCACAGGGCTGGCTCGTTGCTGATTGGCTGCATTTAGGCATGTCAATCTGAGTGATCCTGCCTTCCCAGAGTTCCATGCCCCATGTCCTCAGTCCTCACACGTGTAGCCGCCATTTTAGGAAAATTGTGATTTGTTACCACGAAGCGCAAGGAAATTCGAAATCCACTTTGTCAGCTGCGATTCGCTCATCTCTAGTGACCATGTTTTGCATACCACTACTTGGGTTCTGCAATACGGGCACCACAGCCATATGTTTGTCTGAATGGGCCCTTAGGATGGGTTCACATCAAGTTTGACATCCATTTAACCACACTGGAAAGGAGACCAAACTGGAAATAAATGCGGCAAAATAGCAGAACTTATCCTGTGTTTCTGCAATGTGACAGGAAGATCTTCTGCCTGTGTGAGATAGGAGATGATCATGTGACTGTATGCTAGGTTAGGTTGTGCAGAGCAGGGGCGTAGCTAGAAATGCATGGGCCCCATAGCAAAAAAAAATTATGGGCCCCCCCCGTGCCATCCACAGATCCCCCTCCCCTAAATAGTGCCATCCAGAGATCCCCCTCCCCTAAATAGTGCCATCAACTGATCCCCCTCCCCTAAATAGTGCCATCCACAGATGCCCCTCCCCTAAATAGTGCCATCCACAGATCCCCCTCCCCTAAATAGTGCCATCCACAGATCCCCCTCCCCTAAATAGTGCCATCCACAGATCCCCCTCCCCTAAATAGTGCCATCCACAGATCCCTCTCCCCTAAACAGTGCCATCCACAGATGCCCTCCCCTAAATAGTGCCATCCACAGATCCCCCTCCCCTAAACAGTGCCATCCACAGATTTCAGAAAAGGTTGTATTTCAGAAAAGGTTTCTGCTGGGATTCGAACCCACGACCTTCTGTATCAGAGGCAAAGCATCTAACCACTAGACCATAAGAGATGCCTTGCTGCCAACTGAAAAATTATGAGACTTCTACTGTTATAGCTGGCTAAGTGTACATCTATACACATGACAGCTGCTCATATATAGAGATATAGCAGAGCTGAGTGTGCTGGGATAGCTGTCATATAGAGATATAGCAGTGCTGGGTGTGTTGGGGCAACTGTCATAGATGTACACTTAGCCAGCTATAACAGTAGAAGTGTCATAGGAGACCAAACTGGAAATAAATGCGGCAAAATAGCAGAACTTATCCTGTGTTTCTGCAATGTGACAGGAAGATCTTCTGCCTGTGTGAGATAGGAGATGATCATGTGACTGTATGCTAGGTTAGGTTGTCCCCATAGCAAAAAAAAATTATGGGCCCCCCCCGTGCCATCCACAGATCCCCCTCCCCTAAATAGTGCCATCCAGAGATCCCCCTCCCCTAAATAGTGCCATCAACAGATCCCCCTCCCCTAAATAGTGCCATCCACAGATGCCCCTCCCCTAAATAGTGCCATCCACAGATCCCCCTCCCCTAAATAGTGCCATCCACAGATCCCCCTCCCCTAAATAGTGCCATCCACAGATCCCCCTCCCCTAAATAGTGCCATCCACAGATCCCTCTCCCCTAAACAGTGCCATCCACAGATCCCCCTCCCCTAAACAGTGCCATCCACAGATTTCAGAAAAGGTTGTATTTCAGAAAAGGTTTCTGTTGGGATTCGAACCCACGAACTTCTGTATCAGAGGCAAAGCATCTAACCACTAGACCATAAGAGATGCCTTGCTGCCGACTGAAAAATTATGAGACTTCTACTGTTATAGCTGGCTAAGTGTACATCTATACACATGACAGCTGCTCATATATAGAGATATAGCAGAGCTGAGTGTGCTGGGATAGCTGTCATATAGAGATATAGCAGTGCTGGGTGTGTTGGGGCAACTGTCATAGATGTACACTTAGCCAGCTATAACAGTAGAAGTGTCATAGGAGACCAAACTGGAAATAAATGCGGCAAAATAGCAGAACTTATCCTGTGTTTCTGCAATGTGACAGGAAGATCTTCTGCCTGTGTGAGATAGGAGATGATCATGTGACTGTATGCTAGGTTAGGTTGTCCCCATAGCAAAAAAAAATTATGGGCCCCCCCCGTGCCATCCACAGATCCCCCTCCCCTAAATAGTGCCATCCAGAGATCCCCCTCCCCTAAATAGTGCCATCAACAGATCCCCCTCCCCTAAATAGTGCCATCCACAGATGCCCCTCCCCTAAATAGTGCCATCCACAGATCCCCCTCCCCTAAATAGTGCCATCCACAGATCCCCCTCCCCTAAATAGTGCCATCCACAGATCCCCCTCCCCTAAATAGTGCCATCCACAGATCCCTCTCCCCTAAACAGTGCCATCCACAGATCCCCCTCCCCTAAACAGTGCCATCCACAGATTTCAGAAAAGGTTGTATTTCAGAAAAGGTTTCTGTTGGGATTCGAACCCACGAACTTCTGTATCAGAGGCAAAGCATCTAACCACTAGACCATAAGAGATGCCTTGCTGCCGACTGAAAAATTATGAGACTTCTACTGTTATAGCTGGCTAAGTGTACATCTATACACATGACAGCTGCTCATATATAGAGATATAGCAGAGCTGAGTGTGCTGGGATAGCTGTCATATAGAGATATAGCAGTGCTGGGTGTGTTGGGGCAACTGTCATAGATGTACACTTAGCCAGCTATAACAGTAGAAGTGTCAAATTTTTTCTATTAGTTGTATTGCAGCCTTTATGGTTGTGAGGGTAAATGCTTTGCCACTGATACACTGATACTTTGGAGGTTGTGGGTTCGAATCCCAGACACATCAGGAGACTTTAGAATACAGTAAGATTAGATCACATTAGCGAGGGGGCCTGAACATTAAGACCGCTGCTGTGAAGGGGGCCCTGAACATTAAGACATCGATATTTAACTAACTTGAAAATAAACTATCGGGCCCCGAAGCAGCTGCTTCCCCGGTAGTTACGCCACCTCCTGGCTGCCTGTGTGTAAATAAAAAAATAAAAAATAAAAAAACTGAATGCGGTCGGACGGGCCCCCAGTGGCGTAGGGCCCCATAGCCACTGCTATGGTTGCTATGGCGATCCCTACGCCACTGGTGCAGAGCAAGCAATGCAGTGCAGGGGGAGGGGAAGGGCAGATTATTCACACCCACAAATATTTATGAGAGAGAGCTCAGGCATTGTTGTCACATGCCCTTACAGCTTTGCTGCAGCATGTAAACAAAGCATGTTTCTTTTAGATGTAAGTACTCATCCAGACTCTACACCACCATGCAGAGAAAATCCCCACCAGCACAAGGCCAAGGCGAAGGAATTCAAACACCTCAGAGAGGCACTTAAAACTTGTGGGTATCCAGATTGGGCCTTTGTCAAAACAGAAGGAAGAAGAAGAAAGAGCACCAAGACTACCAGTGAGGGCAAGAAGCATGACAGACGCAAGAATATGGTTATCCCATATGTAGCTGGGGTGTCTGAGAAACTCAAAAGGATTTTTAATAAACATCACATCCCTGTCTGCTTTAAACCCAGCAACACACTGAGGCAAAAAAAACGCCTAAACACAAGATGGACAACATTGTGTACGCAGTCCAGTGCAATGAGGAATGCTCAGAACTGTATAACGGCGAAACAAAACAAGAACTACATCAGCGTATGGCTCAGCATAGAAGAGCCAAAACCTCTGGTCAAGATTCAGCCGTGTACTTACATCTAAAAGAAACAGGTCACACCTTTGAAGACAGTCAAGTACGTGTTTTGGATAAGGAGACCGATTGGTACAAACGAGGTGTGAAGGAGGCCATCTACGCAAAAATGGAGAAGCCAAGCTTGAATAGAGGCGGGGGGGGGGGGGGGGGGTAGACATCGATTGTCTGCCACATACAATGCTGTCTTGACACCTTTTTCTGGGAGGTCATTATCACCTACTGACTCCAATTAGGATAATGAAATCAACACCTTCAACCCCATGCTGGGTATAATGACCTCTGATACCATGCTGGGTATAATTACCAGATGTTTATTCAGTTACATATTTATTACCAGAGAATTCTTGTACAGTCACTCAGAATTGAGAAAGCTCGTTGGAAGAACTAGTGAAACGTTTTCAAGAAATCTACAGTAAGTCCAGTTGCCTTGATTTATTCTTTACAGATATACCATGAATAAATGAGAACCTTCACAGACATGTACATGTATTGTTATACTCACAAGTGCAAGTGAACATGCAAGTACATCAAATATATCCAATCTCTTTGTACTCCATCAAACTTTTTCCTTTTTCACAGACAGTTCTAGGAAACATCAAAGAATCACTCCCATAGTGAAACATCGTCGCCAATAACCATATAAAAGTATTTAATTATACTCACAAACGCAGATAAAATATCAGCATATCAGGTAAAAAATAGCAGCCTAGTATTCCTGCCCGACCGGGTTTCGCTCCAAGCTTTACCAAAGGCGTACACATCACTCCTTAAAGGCAATCTTTAAATATACCTCCATCTCACCCTCCCCCTTTTTCACACATGACCTGCATCAGCAATTAGTAAATACAACGATACTAACCCCATTCATAAAAAAAAACATTAATACATTAAAAATTGCATAAAATTCACATAACCCACCCATAATTATTTCCAGGAGACCCTCCCAAACATGTGCTTGACCATAATCCTTAACTTCACTAGAAGTTTACTCCTTCTATTGATTTCTACATGTCTGTCACGGAACCATGAACCAGACGTACAACAAGGGATAAGTGAAAATAAGAAGGCTTTATTGAAAATAAAGCTGTAAAGCAAAAGTCCAAACGGATGGCGAAACCGAAGCAGAGTCTTTGCGAAGCCAGAGGTCAGGAACCAGAACGGTAGTCAGACGAAGCCAGGATCAGGAACCAGCAGGGTAGTCAGACGAAGCCAGGATCAGGAACCAGCAGGGTAGTCGGACGAAACCAGGATCAGGAACCAGCAGGGTAGTCGGACGAAACCAGGATCAGGAACCAGAAGCAGCAGCAGTCTAGAAGCATGTGAACACAGGAGGACCAAGCAAGGAACTGAAGCCACAGACCTCCTATATATATGAGCTAGGCATCCAGCTCCTCCCAGTGGGAAGGAGGAGCCGCAGGGTGGGAGGCTACAAGAAACCCAGAAACCAAGATGGCCGCCAGCACATGTCAAACGAAGGAGAACAGCAAGAAGGTAAGACCATGACAGTACCTCCCCCTCAAGGGCCCCTCCTCCGCGGAGTAAAGAACGGTTTCTGAGGGAAGCGTGCGTGGAAGGCTCGGAGCAAGGCAGGAGCATGGACATCTGCGGAGGGAACCCAGGAACGCTCCTCTGGACCATAACCACGCCAATGGACCAAAAACTGCACCCGGCCGCGGACCAGGCGTGAGTCCAGGATATTGCTCACCTCATACTCCTCACGATTACCCACTTGGACCGGACGAGGCCGAGGAACCGAGGAAGTGAAACGATTACACACCAGTGGCTTCAACAGGGAGACATGAAACACGTTGGAGATCCGCATGCCAGGAGGAAGCGCAAGGGCATAGGCTACCGGGTTTACCCTGCGAAGCACTCGGAAGGGACCAACAAAGCGAGGCGCCAGCTTGGGAGTGGGCACTCGAAGGTTGAGGTTGCGGGTGGACAACCATACACGGTCTCCGACCTGGTAGGAAGGAGCAGGCGCTCGTCTGCGATCAGCCTGGAGTCTCTGGCGCTGCGCAGAGACCTCAAGGGACTTCTGGATCAGTACCCAAGAAGCACGTAGGACGGAAAGGTGATCCTCCACAGCCGGAATATCCTGGGGAGAGAATACCTCCGGTAACACGGCAGGTTGGAACCCATAATTGGCCATGAAGGGAGACGTCCCAGAGGAAGAGTTCACCGTCGTGTTCCTGGCAAACTCAGCCCAAGGCAGGAGGTCAACCCAATTGTCTTGGTGATCGGAGACATAGCAACGAAGGAATTGCTCCAAGGCCTGATTGGATCGTTCTGCGGCCCCATTGGACTGAGGGTGGTAGGCCGAGGAGAAGGAGAGATGAATCCCCAACTGGGAGCAAAAGGCGCGCCAGAACCTGGACACAAACTGACTCCCCCGATCCGACACAATCTCCTTGGGCAAACCGTGCAACCGGAAGACCTCCCTGGCAAAAATCGTGGCCAACTCTTGTGCAGAGGGTAACTTCTTGAGAGGAACACAGTGGCACATTTTGGAAAACCGATCCACAATCATGAGAATGACCGTATGGCCTCGGGATGCAGGGAGGTCCACAATGAAATCCATCCCCAGGTGTGACCATGGGCGCTCCCCGGTGGCTATGGGTTGCAGAAGGCCCAACGGAAGGTGCCGAGGGGACTTACTCTGGGCACAAACGGAGCATGCCGCTACATATGCGGCGATGTCGGAACGTAGGGAAGGCCACCAGAACAGACGTGAAACAGCCCAGGACAGCTGATTCTTTCCAGGATGCCCCGCGGTCTTGGAGTTATGGTAGGTTCGCAACAACCGAGTGCGCAACTCCTCAGGCACAAAACATCTGCCGTTGGGTCTCCCAGAGGGAGCACCAGATTGAGCCGCCAAAATCTGCTCACCCAGGGGAGAGGTCAGGCTGGTGCGAATGGCGGCCAAGATCTGATTCGGAGGTATGACCGAAGTCGGAATCGACTCCTCCCTGGACAGCTCGGAGTACTGCCGTGATAAGGCATCCGCCCTGATGTTCTTGGAACCGGGTAGGTAGGAGACCACGTAATTAAAACGTGACAAGAACAGAGCCCATCTGGCCTGACGTGGTGTCAATCTCTTGGCCTCAGAAAGGTAGGTCAGATTCTTGTGGTCCGTCAGGATGAGGACCGGAACCACCGAACCCTCGAGCAAGTGCCTCCATTCTTTAAGGGCCTGCACGATGGCCAATAACTCCCTGTCACCAATCAGATAGTTGCACTCCGCGGAAGACAGTTTCCGGGAGTAAAACCCACAAGGAAGCAGAGGACCCTCTGGTGTTCTACGCTGAGACAGAAGGGCGCCTACTCCCGTCTCAGACGCGTCCACCTCGAGGACAAAGGGCAACTCAGGGTTGGGATGCGACAGAATCGGAGCCGACACAAAGGCGGACTTTAGAGCCTCAAAAGCTCGGGTGGCCTCGAGCGGCCAGACCTGGGAATTACTGCCCTTCCTGGTCAGATCCGTGAGAGGCTTGGCTAGCATGGAAAAGTCCCTGATGAACTTCCGATAATAATTGGCGAAGCCCAAAAAGCGCTGCAGGGAACGAAGACCACTGGGCTGGGGCCACTGTAAGACAGCCGAAACCTTCTTAGGATCCATGGAGAACCCCTCAGCGGAAATGATGTAACCTAAGAAGGTTACCTGGGATCGGTGAAATTCGCATTTCTCAAGCTTACCGAACAGCTTGTTCTCTCGTAACCGTTGCAACACTCGTCTGACATCCAGAATGTGGGCCTCCATGGATTCAGAATATACCAAGATGTCATCCAAATAGACCACCACACACTGCTGCAAAAGGTCACGGAAAACATCGTTGATGAATTCCTGAAAGACTGCGGGCGCATTGCACAACCCAAAGGGCATAACCAAGGATTCATAATGACCGTTCCTGGTGTTAAACGCGGTCTTCCACTCATCGCCCGCCTTGATCCTTACCAGGTTATATGCCGCCCTCAGGTCGAGTTTGGTAAAGACCGTGGCCCCTTTAAGGTGATCGAACAGCTCGGAAATCAAGGGTATCGGGTAAGCGTTCTTGATCGTGATGCGATTGAGACCCCTATAATCGATGCAAGGCCTCAACTCACCGCCCTTCTTTTTCACAAAGAAAAATCCAGCCCCTGCCGGGGACGAGTATTTGCGAATGTGTCCGCGTGAAAGCGCCTCCCTCACGTACTCCTCCATGGCCTCATTCTCCGCTACCGACAGTGGATAGACTTTGCCACGAGGAGGAACGGCACCAGATTGTAACTCTATGGCACAATCGTATGGGCGGTGCGGAGGTAGGGCAACCGCGCGCACCTTATCGAATACATCCCGGTACTCCTCGTATTCAGGAGGCAACAGAGAGTCCGAGGAAGTACACAGCAACTTGACAGACCCATGGATGCAACTAGCCCCACACTGCGGTGACCACGAGAGGATCTCGGCCGATCTCCAATCGAAAGTCGGATTATGCTTCCGGAGCCAGGGGTACCCCAAGACCACCGAGTAGTGTGGAGACGAAATAACCTGGAGGCAGACCGACTCTCTGTGAACGGCACCAATGGCTATCCCCACTGGAAGGGTCTCATGAGTCACGTGTGGCGGCAGAAGGGGTCTGCCGTCTATCGCCTCAAGAGCCAGTGGGGAACCTCGAGCCTGCAGAGGAATGGAATTGGCGGCAGCGAACACATTATCAATGAACAAACCACCAGCACCAGAGTCCACCAATGCCTGGGTCGTCACCGAGCCCCCGACCCAGGAGAGGACAACAGTGATCAGTGGTTTGTCAACACGGGAAACCGGGGACGAGGAGACTCCACCCAAGATCTGCCCCCGACAGGATCTCAGGTGCGAGCGTTTCCCGGACGGTTCGGACATGCCAACCGAAAATGCCCACCGAGACCACAGTACATGCATCGACCCTCGCGTCTCCGGAGTACCCTCTCCCCCTCGGACAGGCGAGCAAACCCCAGCTGCATGGGTTCACCCCCAGACAAGTCATCCCCAGGAGGCGTGGGAGGAGAGGGAGGCACGGGTGGGACAGCAAACGTAGGCGCCGATCTGTTAGAAAACCTCCGCAGGCTCTCCTTAAAGGAAGGTCTCTCCCTGAGTCTGGTGTCAATCAAAATCAGGAAAGAAATAAGAGACTCGAGCTCCACTGGTAGGTCCTTAGCTGCAACCTCATCCTTCAAGGCATCCGAGAGACCATGAGAGAAAGCAGCGACCAGAGCCTCATTATTCCAGCCCACCTCTGCTGCCAGGGTACGAAACTCAATGGCGTATTCAGCTACGGATCGTGAACCCTGTCTGATGGACATAAGGAGCTTCGCAGCAGAGGCAGCACGAGCCGGCACATCGAATACCTTCCGAAGAGAAGCAACAAAACCGGAAAACTCGGCAACCACCGGATTGTTGTTCTCCCATAAAGGGCTGGCCCAGGCCAAGGCCTTGTCCGAAAGCAGCGAGATCAAGAAGCCCACCTTTGATCTCTCAGTGGGAAAGGCATGTGGCAGCAACTCGAAATAAATGCCCACCTGGTTAAGGAAACCTCGGCACTGAGTTGGCTCTCCCCCAAAGCGCTGTGGAAAAGGGGCAGAACCGGTCATACCCCGAAACACCGCAGGTGCAACAACAGGTGTCGGGGTAGACTCTGGCGCAACAACCGGAGCGGCAGTAGGAGCGGGCCCAGGAGCGACAACCGACCCATCGGCAACGGGAGCGAAATGAGCCGTGCGTTCAAGCAGGGTTTGCAACGCCACAGCGAACCGACCCAACAGGTGATCCTGCTGATCAAGTCTGGCAACCAGCGTGGGTAGCGAGGATGGCCCTGTACCGTCAGAATTCATGGCTTGGTCCTAATGTCACGGAACCATGAACCAGACGTACAACAAGGGATAAGTGAAAATAAGAAGGCTTTATTGAAAATAAAGCTGTAAAGCAAAAGTCCAAACGGATGGCGAAACCGAAGCAGAGTCTTTGCGAAGCCAGAGGTCAGGAACCAGAAGGGTAGTCAGACGAAGCCAGGATCAGGAACCAGCAGGGTAGTCAGACGAAGCCAGGATCAGGAACCAGCAGGGTAGTCGGACGAAACCAGGATCAGGAACCAGCAGGGTAGTCGGACGAAACCAGGATCAGGAACCAGAAGCAGCAGCAGTCTAGAAGCATGTGAACACAGGAGGACCAAGCAAGGAACTGAAGCCACAGACCTCCTATATATATGAGCTAGGCATCCAGCTCCTCCCAGTGGGAAGGAGGAGCCGCAGGGTGGGAGGCTACAAGAAACCCAGAAACCAAGATGGCCGCCAGCACATGTCAAACGAAGGAGAACAGCAAGAAGGTAAGACCATGACAATGTCCCCATTCATAAATTCCCTCCGATACATCATCAGACCCAGGGAGTCCCCACGTGGTTGAAACCAGCCAATCCCTCGTCCAACTGAGAAAAACCACAGGGACGCTCGCTTACCCAACAGAGTAACAACAATCAATCAAAAGACCAGCTTACTCTATCAGACATGGTTTCAGATTAAACTCCACGTTAAGTTCCTGCATCTGAATCGTATCTAATTCATATATCCACTTGACTTCTCGACGATCAATCTTTGCTAACACATCTCCCCCTGCCAGTTGCCCTTCACCACCTCTACTCCAACAAAGGTAAGTCCTCTCTGATTTTTTTGATGCACAATTTTAAAATGTGCAGAAACTCCATGTGTCTCTAAACCTTTCCTAATGTTTTTAACCTTTCTTGTTGTCCGGCCCACATATTGTAGGCCACAAGAGCACTCCAATACGTATACCACCCCTGTACTCTTACAGGTAATTTCCCCTTTAATTTTAAACTTTTTATTTATTTTATTGGAATGAATGGTGGACACCCTCCTCTGCTTATTTTCTTTACTCCTATTTTTCCATGGGAGACAGAAGCCACACCACACTAATTTGTCATCACCTTTTCTTTCAACATCTATAGAGATAGCACTATGTAGCAAATGTTTTTTTGGAGATTGGGGGTTTTCTTAAAAATAAAGTCCGGATATTCAGGAATTTATTTTCCCAGGATGGGATCATTCCTTAATATGGTCCAGTTTTTTCTAATAGGATTTTTTATAAGGCTAGCATGCATGGAATACTGTGTATTTCCCTTTATCCTTTCACTGTTCTCTGTTCCTACTGTTTCTATGCACTCTTCTATCCTATGGCTACATGTTTTTAATTTTTCCTTCGAATATCCTTTTTCCAAAAATCTCTCCTGCATGATCTGACTTTGTTCTCTTAAATCCTTCACATCAGTACAGTTGTGACAAATTCGCTTTTTCTGTCCCTTAGGGATGTTGTTTAGCCAGGGACCAAAATGACAGCTGTTGATATCAATATATCCATTTACATTCGTCTCTTTGAAGAAAGTTTTGGTTTTAAAACTTCCCTCAATAAATATGGTTAGATCAAGAAAATTAATAACTTTATGGCTAATGTTACTGGTGAACTTTAGATTCAGTCATTCCTATTAAGCTCCACAATAAAGTTCTCCAGACCCTGTCTCTCACCTTCCCATATAAGCAGACAGTCATCTATGTACCGCCGCCATATAGTTAGTGTGCCAAATTGAGTTATTTTAAGCAAAGAGGGGTTCATTATTTCCTTTTTTTTAAGTATTTTTTTTTATGAATGGGGTTAGTATTGTTGTATTTACTAATTGCTGATGCAGGTGATGTGTGAAAAAGGGTGAGGGTGAGATGGAGGTATATTTTAAGATTGCCTGTAAGGAGTGATGTGTACGCCCCTGGTAAAGCTTGGAGCAAAACCCGGGTCGGGCAGGAATACTAGGCTGCTATTGTTTAGCTGATATTCTGATATTTTATCTGCGTTTGTGAGTATAATTAAATACTTTTATATGGTTATTGGCGACGGTGTTTCACTATGGGAGTGATTCTTTCATGTTTCCTAGAATTGTCTGTGAAAAAGGAAAAAGTTTGATGGAGTACAAGGAGATTGGATTTATCTGATGTGCTTGCATTTTCACTTGCGTTTGTGAGTAGTGATGGCCTTGCTGTTCGCCAGGCGGTCGGTTCGCGGCGAACTTTGCTTGTTCGCGATTTGCCGAACATGCGAACATATGGCGAAATTCGCGCTTGCCATATTCTGTTACATTGTGAAGAACTTTGACTCATGACACATCCATCAGGTGGTACAGGACAGCCAATTGAAAAGTTTCAGCACATGAACATACCCCCTACTTATAAATAGACCCGATCTGGCCGCCTTTTTACATTCAGTCTTTTTTCAGTGTAGGTAGAGGTTGCTGTGTGGAGCAGGGACAGGCTGTTAGGAACAAAAATGCTATCAAATAGGTCTACAAAAGTCCTTTTAAGGACTGGTATAGGTGTACTATTGATAGGTGTGCAGTACAGAGGGGTGTAATACACTTATAATATACTTTCTAACATAGAAAGCATATTATAGTGGATTTGTATTGTGCAGCAGTGGTGAGCGGTTCTGCAGCGATACTGCAGCTACACAGAGTGACAAACGCAATTAGAAAAAATAATTATAACTGGTGTCATATACCAGTCCCCCCCCCCCCCCCCCAAAGAACTGATTCAAGCGGGGTGTTATATACCAATAATATACTTTCTATATAGTGCATTTGGGTGTTGCAGTATTTGTTTGTGGTTTTGCTGCGTTCCCTCTGCTACACACAGTGACAAATGGAATTGGAAAAAAATAATTATAACTGGTGTGCGCATGCGCGTATGCAAAAATTATATTGCCGATATTTTGCATTTAAAAAAGATAATGAATGGAGATTGCAAATTCGAATAATACATCTGGTATGTCACTGTCCATGTTGTGGGACTATTTGTGCACTTCTAGTAATTATTTCTTGGCTGCAAATATGAGCTGAAGGTTTTTCAGGTTCGCCTGCCGATAAAATAAATAGGACCCGCCGCGAACTTGCGGTTCCCGAACATTTGATCGCGTTAGCGCAATCGCATTCGCGAACCGTCCCGGCAGATGTTCGTCCAGCACTACTTGTGAGTATAACAATACATGTGCATGGGAATTGTGACGAAAATACTTTACTATTGGTGCGACTTTTGATATTTCACAGGACCTTCCATATGTAGGAAGATATTTGTGGAACCCGATGCTCTGTCCATATAAGCACAAGTGGATGGCCCTGATTTAAAGAGGTTACCTCTGTTACCATCATCGTGTGGTCCCCAAAAGCGCATTTCTCTAGTTTATCTGATACACCAGTCATACTTAATCTGTTCTTTTATACATGGACTTACCTTGCATCAGACTAAGTCTCAACAGGTGGTCTAATATATAGGTGCATTTATCTAGTTCACTTGTTGCGCCATTAATACTTAATCTATTCTGTTATAGATAGACACATTGATTAATAGATAAGCAATTATATTAGGCCCTCATTCACAAACTGGGGTGATACACCTGTCTCATTCGACTGTTTGTGGCGTTCTTCAACAGTAACAGTAACATGGTCATGTGGCTTTTTCTGTTTAGGCCCATATGCAGGTCCTGCACATATTTGGTGTCAGAATCAAGCATTTTGTGGCAAAAACTGGCACAGATAATTATAACCATTAAACAACCACAAGAAATGTAAAAAATAAATAAAATTTGGCTGTTTAGGAACAAAACAGCCTTTTTGTTAAGGGGTTAAAGCCATTGAAAGTTTCACCTGCCCTGCTGCATTTACTTAAACTAAACTGTGTCGGTCAGTATAACTAGTTACATTTCTTGTCAATATTCTTACAATTCTGCACATAATATTTGTTACTATACTTCTTGTAGCCTTCAGCTGTCATGGCATTAACCATTCCAGCATTTCTTTATGTGAGTTTCTGGGGCTCATAGGCATGTAATAAATAATGTGGCCTATAATAGCTCATTCCTATTCTCATCACTCTCCTTCCAATTCCCTCAAGCACTGAATTGATTGGAAGTATACACAGGAGGAAAGATCAATCAGTGAGAAATAGCATGAAAGGAGTAGGAGGAGAGAACATCCTTAGTAGCAATGGTCATAAATGGTGATCAAGAATAAAAATGTGTACCACAGCCTGTGTCCTGACACACACACACAGTTATTTGACAGGTCACATGTACTGTTGATAGAGACATACAGTAGTTCATATACACATGCATTTCCTCACATTTCAGAAATTCTATAGAAAAAGCTAAGACAGAAAACAAGAGAAAATGACTGGAACATGCTATATTTTGTAAAAAAAATCACTGGACTGGACCCAAGTAGTGATGAGCGTCAGGGGTCATATTCGAATTCACGATATATCGCAAAGATTTTGTAGAATATTCGCGAATATTCGCGAATTCGAATATTCGTTATATTCTAAATTTTTTACTCGTAAAATCGGCAATGTAATGATCACGTAATATTCAAGCAACTTAAGCAGGGAGGAATCATGACTTCAGATGGAAAAAAAATGACGAAAATTAAAAAAAACTAACATATAGCACTATATCGTATATAGTGCTATATATTCGTTTATTAGAATATACGTCATTGACTGTAAAGATCTGGTTCGTACCGAACATTAGGATTTTTGGACCCCGGACCTGAACCCGAACATTTCAGTAAAAGTTTGGGTTTGGGTTCGGTGTTCGGCTATTTTATGGCGCTTTTTGAAAGGCTGCAGAGCAGCCAATCAACAAGCGTTTAACTCTGTGCCCTTAGAAGCCATCACAGCCATGCCTACTAATGGCATGACTGTGATTGGCCAGTTGTCACTACCAGAGCTTTGGGACGTTCTCACAGCTCTGTTTCTCCACCCCTGTGATGATGTCACTACTAGAGCTGGGTGGAGTTCTCACTGCTCTGTTTACTTTTGGTTTCCTTCCTCCCAGCTGTTCCTCATGCGTTTGATTTCCCTCTCTTTATATCACCCCTCCTCCTATTGTAGGGCGTGGATTATAGTTCTCATTTCAGTTGTAGCTCTTGCTTTAGTATCTTCACCTGTAGCTATCAGTTCACTGGACCTGTGTTCTGCTGCAGCAAGCACTCCGGATATTGCCAGCTGTCCTTGGATCCGTCTTCTCTGCGGCTGCAACACCTTCAGCTAAGTGTACAGACATTGTTGTGTACCTGATTATTTTCTGACTGGATCTGAGGTGGCCACGGTTCCCTCCATATACTGAGTAGGGCACCGGGGGCCGTGCCCCTTCCACTATTGTAGGGGTTTCAGTGGTCATCAGTCTTAGGCACGTGGGCATGCCTCGTTCCGCCATTTGGATCCGGGCATGTGCTTTAGAAGCATAGGGAGAGCTTTGAGGGTCTGACAGGGGTCACCCTTTATCCTCCCTAGTTTGGGTCCGGTCAGTAGCTCTTTTACTGTGTATACTATTGTTGCTCACATACATTCGTGACACTAGTGCAGCATGTGATCCAGCCTCTATATAAGCTGGAGTCACGTAGCGTTGCACGTCACTCTGCTGTCACTAGTATAGGGAGAGGATGCTGCTGCTGTGAGGGAGATAATATGAAAGAATCTTTAATCAGAAGTGCTTGTTAACTCAGCGATCTACATAGATTTAGTTTTGTGGGTGCAGTGCACAATCTTTTTACCCTGCCCTGAGCCCAGTGACACAGAAAAATAACTTTTATCCATCTGTTAGTTAGGTGGGCAGCGGCAGCCATTTTATGCAAGCTCAGTGCACCAGCACTGCATATGTGCTTTTGTGACATTCAAATCTAAGCTTGAAATACTGCAATAATAATCTGGGTTTAAAAAAACACCCATTTTTGGCAATATCCTACATCTGGTGCCTTTGCAGCATGTGTCAGTGTGCAATTTAAGCTAGAAATAAAGCAATAATTTTCTGGGTTTTAAAAAACACCCATTTTTGGCAATACCCTCCATCTGGGGCCTCTGCCGCATTAGTCAGTGTGCAATTTAAGCTACAAATACCGCTATAATTTTCTGGGTTTTAAAAAACACCCATTTTGGTTATACCCTCCACCTGGGGCCTCTGCCGCATTAGTCAGTGTGCAATTTAAGCTAGAAAAACAGCAATAATTTTCTGGGTTTTAAAAAACACCCTTTTTGTCAAAATAATCAATTTGACCGCCCTTGCTGCATCTGTACTTGTTAAATTCAAGCGTTATATACTGCTGTCATATTCTGCTATTCAAAAAACAGCCATTTTGGGCAAAATACTTAATTTGCAGTCTTGTCTGCATCTGAACGTGTGAGATTCACGCTTTAGATACTGCTGTGCTATTCTGGTATTAGAAAAAACACAAGTTTTGGGCAAAAATCTTAATTTGCGGCCTTGTCTGCATCTGTACATGTGAGATACCCACTTTAGATATGGTTGTTCTATTCTGCTAATAAAAAAAACACCCATTTCGGGCAAAAATCTTAGTTTTGCAGCCTTTGCTGCATCTGTCATTGTGAGATACACCCTTTAGATACTGCTGTGCTATTCTGGTATTAAAAAAACACCCATTTTGGGCAAAAAACGTAATTTTGCAGCCTTTGCTGCATCTGTCATTGTGGGATACACGAGTTAGATACTGTTGTTCTATTCTGTTATTAAAAAAACACCCATTTTGGGCAAGATCCTAAATTTGAGAAATATGAGGAGAGTGTCAAATAAGCGACGTGGCCCTGGTGCTGCTGGAGGAGCTCCTGTTGCAGGGAGAGGACGTGGTCGATCTGTGCCAGCTACACGCACAAGTGAAACACCTTCCTCAGGTGCGAGTAGGCGACAGAACCTTCAGCGGTATTTGGTCGGGCCTAATGCGGCTCTACGAATGGTGAGGCCAGAACAAGCACAAGCGATAGTAGATTGGGATGCTGACAGTGCCTCCATTGTCTCCCACCCAGTCTCCTGCTGAAAGATCAGAGTTGGCACTTGCAGCCGATGAACATCAGTCTTTCACCTCACCCCCTTGCAAATCAGCCAATCAGTCTGAGCTCCAAGTCATGCAGCAGTCTCTTCTGCTTTTTGATGACTCTGCTAGCAGCATGGTTTCCCAAGGCCACCCACCTAGCCCTGCCCCAGAAGTGGAAGAGATTGAGTGCACCGATGCCCAACCACTTATGTTTCAAGATGAGTACCTGGGAGGACCACCGCAGCACGTCTCGGATGATGACAAAACACAGGTGCCAACTTCTGGGGCTTTCGAAAGTGTGCAGACCAACAAGTAGGGCATGGGGGAAGACTGGGTGGAAGATGATGTGGAGGACGATGAGGTCCTCGACCCCACATGGAATCAAGGTCATGCGAGTTCGGAGGAAGAGGCGGTGGTCGCACAGAGCCACCAGCACAGCAGAAGAGGGAGCAAGGTGCTAAAGGGGAGTGGCCGTCCTCTAGACACTTCCCCTGGAAGTGTTCAGCTGTCTATCTCCCAAACGCTAGAGCGTAGGAGGAAGTACCCCCCTACCCACCCGCAATCCCTGGCCCTGAATGCCAGCATTTTGAAATTACTGTTCTTTTGAAATGCTTTCATTCAGTCTGGTGGAGACGGAGAGTTTTAAAAGACTTTCCAGGCGTGCCATCCCTTCCCTGCACAACCAAGTGGGGGACAAAATCAGGTGTGCACTGCGCAACGCCATCTGTGGCAAGGTCCACCTAACTACGGATACGTGGACCGATAAGCACGGTCAGGGACGTTATATCTCCATAACAGCACACTGGGTAAATGCAGTGGCGGCTGGGCCTGAGGCAGATAGCTGTTTGGCGCATGTCCTTCCACCACCGAGGATTGCTTCAGTTTGCCTCCTGTTGCTTCCTCCTTCTACTCCGCTTCCTCATCCTCTACCGCCTCCTCATCCGGTCAGCGTAACACCTTCACCACCAACTTCAGCACAGCCAGGGGGAAAACGACAGCAGGCAGTTTTAAAATGTATCTGTTTGGGGGACAAACCCCACACCGCGCAGGAGCTGTAGACGGGCCTTGAACAACAGACCGATGAGTGGTTGGTGCCAGTGAGTCTCAAGCCCAGCCTGGTGGTGTGCGATAATGGGCAAAATATCGTAGCAGCTCTGGGACTAGCCGGTTTGATGCACATCCCTTGCCTTATTATACAAAAGGTCATCCAGACCAAAAAATCCCTTTAGGGGTCCCAACAAAAAAGTTTGATGCATATAAAACTAATTCTTTAATTGTACCTTTAAAATTAAACCTACAGACGACAGATCATGAACAATTAAAACTATCAGGGACTGGCAATATGTCACTTGTAGTCTTGGAATTGCTGGGAGGACTGAGTGGGTGCTTTATTTGTCTGTGTGTTTATGGATACTATTACCACATTGTGTTATATGGAACAGACTCACGTCCAACTGTCACCATCCACAGTAGCCACTGGGGACGGTTACGACTTATCACAAATTGGCGATCAGGCAGCCACACTGTTTATTATAAGTCTGTGCAACACTACTTGGCAGTTTTCTGCTCAATTCACTAGGTGCACACACAATGTGGCTGTCTGTATTACCACATATCAATTGTTCCCTGCCAGCGTTCATGCACTGTGGCTATTTGTATTACCACATTCAAATTGCTCACTTGCGGCATTTATACACTGTGGCCATTTGTATCACCTCATTCAAATGACTTGCTGCCAGCTTTCATACAATGTGGCTATATATCACCACCTGCAGATTATTTGCTGCCAGTGTTCATTATAATGTGGCTATTTTTCTCACCACGTATAAATTCACTGCCAGTGTTCACACAATGTGGCTATTTGCATTACCACATGCGGATTGTTCACTGCCAGTGTTCACACAATGTGGCTATTTGTAACACCACGTGCAGATTCACTGCCAGCGTTCACACAATGTGGTTAAATCTATCACCGCATGCAGATTGATCACTGCCAGTGTACATACATTGTGGATGTTTGTATCACCATGTGCAGATTCACTGCCAGCGTTCACACAATGTGGCTATTTGTAACACCACGTGCATATTCACTGCCAGCGTTCACACAATGTGGTTAAATCTATCACCGCATGGAGATTGATCACTGCCAGTGTACATACATTGTGGATGTTTGTATCACCATGTGCAGATTCACTGCCAGCGTTCACACAATGTGGCTTTTTATATCACCACATGCAGATTCACTGCCAGCGTTCACACAATATGGCTTTTTTGTATCACCACATACCGATTAATCACTGCCAGCGTTTGTGAAATGTGGCTGTTTGTATCACCACACTCAGATTACTATCTGCCGGCATTCCATCCACATATGCATCCACTCAGTCACTCTATCTATCCTCAGCTGGTGTATTATTGCTATTGCTCAGCCCTGTCTAAAATCACACATACATAATTACTGCCCCTCCCGACATGTTTCGCCGCTGTTGCAACTTCTTCAGGGGAATAGGGGTAATAGTGATCGCGTGCTGTTAGACGCCCTCTTACATAGTCATTCAGACCCCGCCCTGGAACTCTCCACCAATAACCTCCAGATCTACGGGACCTGACCTCTCCAGTGGGAGGAGCGGCACGCTCGTCACCAAGCGTTAGCCACTCCCCCTTCTTTTTTTGCCTGCATCACTACAGCCTTTCAATGTGCATTAATTTTACAGCAGAGCAGCGGCACTTCTATACATCTCAATCATGGTAAGACTGCACAGTAGAGAATACATAATCACTTGTACTCACATCTTAACAGTTGAATCAAAGGCACAGTACAATCACAATCATTCTAACAATGTTAGGATCGCGATAGATAGTACTTCTAGGTATCGGGATTAACCACCTCCGGACCGCCTAACGCAGGATCGCGTTCCGGAGGTGGCAGCGCTGCGCAGAGTCACGCATATACGCGTCATCTCGCGAGACGCGAGATTTCCTGTGAACGCGCGCTCACAGGAACGGAAGGTAAGAGAGTTGATCTCCAGCCTGCCAGCGGCGATCGTTCGCTGGCAGGCTGGAGATGTGTTTTTTTTAACCCCTAACAGGTATATTAGACGCTGTTTTGATAACAGAGTCTAATATACCTGCTACCTGGTCCTCTGGTGGTCCCCTTTGTTTGGATCGACCACCAGAGGACACAGGTAGCTCAGTAAAGTAGCACCAAGCACCACTACACTACACCCCCCCCCGTCACTTATTAACCCTTTATTAGCCCCTGATCACCCCTGATCACCCCATATAGACTCCCTGATCACCCCCCTGTCATTGATTACACCCCTGTCATTGATCACCCCCCTGTAAAGCTCCATTCAGATGTCCGCATGATTTTTACGGATCCACTGATAGATGGATCGGATCCGCAAAACGCATACGGACGTCTGAATGAAGCCTTACAGGGGGTGATCAATGACTGTGGTTATCACCCCATATAGACTCCCTGATCACCCCCCTGTCATTGATTACCCCGCTGTCATTGATCAACCCCCTGTAAAGCTCCATTCAGATGTCCGCATGATTTTTACGGATCCACTGATAGATGGATAGGATCCGCAAAACGCATACGGACGTCTGAATGAAGCCTTACAGGGGCGTGATCAATGACTGTGGTTATCACCCCATATAGACTCCCTGATCACCCCCCTGTCATTGATTACACCCCTGTCATTGATCAACCCCCTGTAAAGCTCCATTCAGATGTCCGCATGATTTTTACGGATCCACTGATAGATGGATCGGATCCGCAAAACGCATACGGACGTCTGAATGAAGCCTTACAGGGGCGTGATCAATGACTGTGGTTATCACCCCATACAGACTCCCTGATCACCCCCCTGTCATTGATTACACCCCTGTCATTGATCAACCCCCTGTAAAGCTCCATTCAGATGTCCGCATGATTTTTACGGATCCACTGATATATGGATCGGATCCGCAAAATGCATACGGACGTCTGAATGAAGCCTTACAGGGGCGTGATCAATGACTGTGGTTATCACCCCATATAGACTCCCTGATCACCCCCCTGTCATTGATTACACCCCTGTCATTGATCAACTCCCTGTAAAGCTCCATTCAGATGTCCGCATGATTTTTACGGATCCACTGATAGATGGATCGGATCCGCAAAACACATACAGGCGTCTCCCTGGAGCCTTCCAGGGGGGGTGATCACCCCATATAGACTCCCTGATCACCCCCCTGTCATTGATCACCCTCCCTGTCATTGATCACCCCCCCCCTGTCATGCTGCATTCAGATGTCCGTATGATTTTTACGGATCCACGGATACATGGATCGGATCCGCAAAACACATACGGACATCTGAATGGAGCCTTACAGGGGGGTGATCAATGACAGGGGGGTGATCACCCCATATAGACTCTCTGATCACCCCCCTGTCATTGATCACCACCCCTGTCATTGATCACCATCTGTAAGGCTCCATTCAGACATTTTTTTGGCCCAAGTTAGCAGAATTTTTTTTTTTTTCTTACAAAGTCTCATATTCCACTAACTTGTGTCAAAAAATAAAATCTCACATGAACTCACCATACCCCTCACGGAATCCAAATGCGTAAAATTTTTTAGACATTTATATTCCAGACTTCTTCTCACGCTTTAGGGCCCCTAGAATGCCAGGGCAGTATAAATACCCCACATGTGACCCCATTTCGGAAAGAAGACACCCCCAGGTATTCCGTGAGGGGCATATTGAGTCCATGAAAGATTGAAATTTTTGTCCCAAGTTAGCGGAA
Source organism: Bufo bufo (assembly GCF_905171765.1). NCBI lineage: Eukaryota > Metazoa > Chordata > Amphibia > Anura > Bufonidae > Bufo > Bufo bufo. The sequence continues at coordinate 621,406,867 of NC_053390.1, forward strand.
CGGGAGACTTTGTGAGAAAAAAATAAAAAATATCAATTTCCGCTAACTTGTGCCAAAAAAAAAAAAATTCTATGAACTCGCCATGCCCCTCATTGGATACCTTGGGGTGTCTTCTTTCCAAAATGGGGTCACATGTGGGGTATTTATACTGCCCTGGCATTCTAGGGGCCCCAAAGCGTGAGAAGAAGTCTGGTATCCAAATGTCTAAAAATGCCCTCCTAAAAGGAATTTGGGCACCTTTGCGCATCAAGGCTGCAAAAAAGTGTCACACATCTGGTATCGCCGTACTCAGGAGAAGTTGGGGAATGTGTTTTGGGGTGTCATTTTACATATACCCATGCTGGGTGAGAGAAATATCTTGGTCAAATGCTAACTTTGTATAAAAAAATGGGAAAAGTTGTCTTTTGCCAAGATATTTCTCTCACCCAGCATGGGTATATGTAAAATGACACCCGAAAACACATTCCCCAACTTCTCCTGAATACGGCGATACCACATGTGTGACACTTTTTTGCAGCCTAGGTGGGCAAAGGGGCCCATATTCCAAAGAGCACCTTTAGGATTTCACAGGTCATTTACCTACTTACCACACATTAGGGCCCCTGGAAAATGCCAGGGCAGTATATCTACCCCACAAGTGACCCCATTTTGGAAAGAAGACACCCCAAGGTATTCCGTGAGGGGCATGGCGAGTTCCTAGAATTTTTTATTTTTTGTCACAAGTTAGTGGAAAATGATGATTTTTTTTTTTTTTTTCATACAAAGTCTCATATTCCACTAACTTGTGACAAAAAATAAAAACTTCCATGAACTCACTATGCCCATCAGCGAATACCTTGGGGTCTCTTCTTTCCAAAATGGGGTCACTTGTGGGGTAGTTATACTGCCCTGGCATTCTAGGGGCCCAAATGTGTGGTAAGGAGTTTGAAATCAAATTCTGTAAAAAATGACCATTAAAATCCGAAAGGTGCTCTTTGGAATATGGGCCCCTTTGCCCACCTAGGCTGCAAAAAAGTGTCACACATCTGGTATCTCCGTACTCAGGAGAAGTTGGGGAATGTGTTTTGGGGTGTCATTTTACATATACCCATGCTGGGTGAGAGAAATATCTTGGCAAACGACAACTTTTCCCATTTATTTATACAAAGTTGGCATTTGACCAAGATATTTATCTCACCCAGCATGGGTATATGTAAAAAGACACCCCAAAACACATTCCTCAACTGCTCCTGAATACAGAGATACCAGATGTGTGACACTTTTTTGCAGCCTAGGTGGGCAAAGGGGCCCATATTCTAAAGAGCACCTTTCGGATTTCACTGGTCATTTTTTACAGAATTTGATTTCAAACTCCTTACCACACATTTGGGCCCCTAGAATGCCAGGGCAGTATAACTACCCCACAAGTGACCCCATTTTGGAAAGAAGAGACCCCAAGGTATTTCGTGATGGGCATAGTGAGTTCATAGAACTTTTTATTTTTTGTCACAAGTTAGTGGAATATGAGACTTTGTAAGAAAAAAAAAAAAAGAAAAATCATCATTTTCCGCTAACTTGTGACAAAAAATAAAAAGTTCTATGAACTCACTATGCCCATCAGCGAATACCTTAGGGTGTGTACTTTCCGAAATGGGGTCATTTGTGGGGTGTTTGTACTGTCTGGGCATTGTAGAACCTCAGGAAACATGACAGGTGCTCAGAAAGTCAGAGCTGCTTCAAAAAGCGGAAATTCACATTTTTGTACCATAGTTTGTAAACGCTATAACTTTTACCCAAACTATTTTTTTTTTACCCAAACATTTTTTTTTTATCAAAGACATGTAGAACAATAAATTTAGAGCAAAATTTATATATGGATCTCGTTTTTTTTGCAAAATTTTACAACTGAAAGTGAAAAATTTCATTTTTTTGCAAAAAAATCGTTAAATTTCGATTAATAACAAAAAAAGTAAAAATGTCAGCAGCAATGAAATACCACCAAATGAAAGCTCTATTAGTGAGAAGAAAAGGAGGTAAAATTCATTTGGGTGGTAAGTTGCATGACCGAGCAATAAACGGTGAAAGTAGTGTAGGTCAGAAGTGTAAAAAGTGGCCTGGTCTTTCAGTGTTTAAGCACTGGGGGCTGAGGTGGTTAAACAGTAATGGTTCCATATATTTTTCTCATATTAGTGGCTGCCAGCACACCATCCACAAACACCGGCATTGCATCAGTCCGCATCATCAAGCGAACACCAGAACACAATCCACCCATCACAAGCCACCAACCGAGTGTCCAAGATATGTACTAATAATATGATATATCACTGTGCATAATGTACATTCATAAAGTGGCCGTTGCCTGTTTAGTTATTATAATCACTTTTTTCATCCTAGCACATATTTATTAACTGTATAGTGGATTCCTGGATGTAGGTAAAGGTCCCCTTATTATAAATTCATTAGGATCTGGTGGGTCCAGGTTTGAATCCTGGGTTTATGACATGACCAAACAGAGACCTGATCAACCGTCTCTCAGTTTATTTAATGGGTCTATAACCTTATGACCCCATCTAATGTATATGATCCATAGTAACAGATATAGTGGCAATTTGTCCTATGAATACATGCCAGTATATATTTGCAATGGCAGTTCACTAGATAAAGGCAGTATACGAAAAGCCTTCATTAACCACCTCAGCCCCCAGTGCTTAAACACCCTGAAAGACCAGGCCACTTTTTACACTTCTGACCTACACTACTTTCACCGTTTATTGCTCGGTCATGCAACTTACCACCCAAATGAATTTTACCTCCTTTTCTTCTCACTAATAGAGCTTTCATTTGGTGGTATTTCATTGCTGCTGACATTTTTACTTTTTTTGTTATTAATCGAAATTTAACGATTTTTTTGCAAAAAAATGACATTTTTCACTTTCAGTTGTAAAATTTTGCAAAAAAAAACGACATCCATATAGAAATTTTGCTCTAAATTTATAGTTCTACATGTCTTTGATAAAAAAAAAATGTTTGGGTAAAAAAAAATGGTTTGGGTAAAAGTTATAGCGTTTACAAACTATGGTACAAAAATGTGAATTTCCGCTTTTTGAAGCAGCTCTGACTTTCTGAGCACCTGTCATGTTTCCTGAGGTTCTACAATGGCCAGACAGTACAAACACCCTACAAATGACCCCATTTCTGAAAGTACACACCCTAAGGTATTCGCTGATGGGCATAGTGAGTTCATAGAACTTTTTATTTTTTGTCACAAGTTAGCGGAAAAAGATGATTTTTTTTTTTTTTTTTCTTACAAAGTCTCATATTCCACTAACTTGTGACAAAAAATAAAAAGTTCTATGTACTCACTATGCCCATCAGCGAATACCTTGGGGTCTCTTCTTTCCAAAATGGGGTCACTTGTGGGGTAGTTATACTGCCCTGGCATTCTAGGGGCCCAAATGTGTGGTAAGGAGTTTGAAATCAAATTCTGTAAAAAATGACCTGTGAAATCCGAAAGGTGCTCTTTGGAATATGGGCCCCTTTGCCCACCTAGGCTGCAAAAAAGTGTCACACATCTGGTATCTCCGTACTCAGGAGAAGGTGGGGAATGTGTTTTGGGGTGTCATTTTATATATACCCATGCTGGGTGAGAGAAATATCTTGGCAAAAGACAACTTTTCCCATTTTTTTATACAAAGTTGTCATTTGACCAAGATATTTATCTCACCCAGCATGGGTATATGTAAAAAGACACCCCAAAACACATTCCTCAACTTCTCCTGAGTACGGGGATACCAGATGTGTGACGCTTTTTTGCAGCCTAGGTGGGCAAAGGGGCCCATATTCCAAAGAGCACCTTTCGGATTTCACTCCTCATTTTTTCCTGAATTTGATTTCAAACTCCTTACCACACATTTGGGCCCCTAGAATACCAGGGCAGTATAACTACCCCACAAGTGACCCCATTTTGGAAAGAAGACACCCCAAGGTATTCCGTGAGGGGCATGGCGAGTTCCTAGAATTTTTTATTTTTTGTCACAAGTTAGTAGAAAATGATGATTTTTTTTTTTGATTTTTTTTTCATACAAAGTCTCATATTCCACAAACTTCTGACAAAAAATAAAAACTTCCATGAACTCACTATGCCCATCAGCGAATACCTTGGGGTCTCTTCTTTCCAAAATGGGGTCACTTGTGGGGTAGTTATACTGCCCTGGCATTCTAGGGGCCCAAATGTGTGGTAAGTAGGTAAATGACCTGTGAAATCCGAAAGGTGCTCTTTGGAATGTGGGCCCCTTTGCCCACCTAGGCTGCAAAAAAGTGTCACACATCTGGTATCTCTGTATTCAGGAGAAGTTGAGGAATGTGTTTTGGGGTGTCTTTTTACATATACCCATGCTGGGTGAGATAAATATCTTGGTCAAATGCCAACTTTGTATAAAAAAATGGGAAAAGTTGTCTTTTGCCAAGATATTTCTCTCACCCAGCATGGGTATATGTAAAATGACACCCCAAAACACATTCCCCAACTTCTCCCGATTACGGAGATACCAGATGTGTGACACTTTTTTGCAGCCGAGGTGGGCAAAGGGGCCCATATTCAAAAGAGCACCTTTCGGATTTCACAGGTCATTTTTTACAGAATTTGATTTCAAACTCCTTACCACACATTTGGGCCCCTAGAATGCCAGGGCAGTATAACTACCCCACAAGTGACCCCATTTTGGAAAGAAGAGACCCCAAGGTATTCGCTGATGGGCATAGTGAGTTCATGGAAGTTTTTATTTTTTGTCACAAGTTAGTGGAATATGAGACTTTGTATGAAAAAATAAATAAATAAATAAATAAGCATTTTCCACTAACTTGTGACAAAAAATAAAAAATTCTAGGAACTCGCCATGCCCCTCACGGAATACCTTGGGGTGTCTTCTTTCCAAAATGGGGTCACTTGTGGGGTAGTTATACTGCCCTGGCATTTTCCAGGGGCCCTAATGTGTGGTAAGTAGGTAAATGACCTGTGAAATCCTAAAGGTGCTCTTTGGAATATGGGCCCCTTTGCCCACCTAGGCTGCAAAAAAGTGTCACACATGTGGTATCGCCGTATTCAGGAGAAGTTGGGGAATGTGTTTTGGGGTGTCATTTTACATATACCCATGCTGGGTGAGAGAAATATCTTGGCAAAAGACAACTTTTCCCATTTTTTTATACAAAGTTGGCATTTGACCAAGATATTTCTCTCACCCAGCATGGGTATATGTAAAATGACACCCCAAAACACATTCCCCAACTTCTCCTGAGTACGGCGATACCAGATGTGTGACACTTTTTTGCAGCCTAGATGCGCAAAGGTGCCCAAATTCCTTTTAGGAGGGCATTTTTAGACATTTGGATACCAGACTTCTTCTCACGCTTTGGGGCCCCTAGAATGCCAGGGCAGTATAAATACCCCACATGTGACCCCATTTTGGAAAGAAGACACCCCAAGGTATTCAATGAGGGGCATGGCGAGTTCATAGAAATTTTTTTTTTTTGGCACAAGTTAGCGGAAATTGATATTTTTAATTTTTTTCTCACAAAGTCTCCCGTTCCGCTAACTTGGGACAAAAATTTCAATCTTTCATGGACTCAATATGCCCCTCACGGAATACCTGGGGGTGTCTTCTTTCCGAAATGGGGTCACATGTGGGGTATTTATACTGCCCTGGCATTCTAGGGGCCCTAAAGCGTGAGAAGAAGTCTGGAATATAAATGTCTAAAAAATTTTACGCATTTGGATTCCGTGAGGGGTACGGTGAGTTCATGTGAGATTTTATTTTTTGACACAAGTTAGTGGAATATGAGACTTTGTAAGAAAAAAAAAAAAAATTCCGCTAACTTGGGCCAAAAAAATATCTGAATGGAGCCTTACAGAGGGGTGATCAATGACAGGGGGGTGATCAATGACAGGGGGGTGATCAATGACAGGGGGGTGATCAGGGAGTCTATATGGGGTGATAACCACAGTCATTGATCACGCCCGTGTAAGGCTTCATTCAGACGTCCGGATGCGTTTTGCGGATCCAATCCATCTATCAGTGCATCCGTAAAAATCATGCGGACATCTGAATGGAGCTTTACAGGGGGGTAATCAATGACAGGGGGGTAATCAGGGAGTCTATATGGGGTGATCACCACAGTCATTGATCACGCCCCTGTAAGGCTTCATTCAGACGTCCGGATGCGTTTTGCGGATCCGATCCATCTATCAGTGCATCCGTAAAAATCATGCGGACATCTGAATGGAGCTTTACAGGGGGGTAATCAATGACAGGGGGGTAATCAATGACAGGGGGGTGATCAGGGAGTCTATATGGGGTGATCACCACAGTCATTGATCATGCCCCTGTAAGGCTTCATTCAGACGACCGGATGCGTTTTGCGGATCCGATCCATGTATCAGTGCATCCGTAAAAATCATGCGGACATCTGAATGGAGCTTTACAGGGGGGTGATCAGGGAGTCTATATGGGGTGATCACCACAGTCATTGATCATGCCCCTGTAAGGCTTCATTCAGACGTCCGGATGCGTTTTGCGGATCCGATCCATCTATCAGTGCATCCGTAAAAATCATGCGGACATCTGAATGGAGCTTTACAGGGGGGTAATCAATGACAGGGGGGTAATCAATGACAGGGGGGTGATCAGGGAGTCTATATGGGGTGATCACCACAGTCATTGATCATGCCCCTGTAAGGCTTCATTCAGACGACCGGATGCGTTTTGCGGATCCGATCCATGTATCAGTGCATCCGTAAAAATCATGCGGACATCTGAATGGAGCTTTACAGGGGGGTGATCAGGGAGTCTATATGGGGTGATCACCACAGTCATTGATCATGCCCCTGTAAGGCTTCATTCAGACGTCCGGATGCGTTTTGCGGATCCGATCCATCTATCAGTGCATCCGTAAAAATCATGCGGACATCTGAATGGAGCTTTACAGGGGGGTAATCAATGACAGGGGGGTGATCAGGGAGTCTATATGGGGTGATCACCACAGTCATTGATCATGCCCCTGTAAGGCTTCATTCAGACGTCCGGATGCGTTTTGCGGATCCGATCCATCTATCAGTGCATCCGTAAAAATCATGCGGACATCTGAATGGAGCTTTACAGGGGGGTAATCAATGACAGGGGGGTAATCAATGACAGGGGGGTGATCAGGGAGTCTATATGGGGTGATCACCACAGTCATTGATCACGCCCCTGTAAGGCTTCATTCAGACGTCCGGATGCGTTTTGCGGATCCGATCCATCTATCAGTGGATCCGTAAAAATCATGCGGACATCTGAATGGAGCTTTACAGGGGGGTGATCAACGACAGGGGTGTAATCAATGACAGGGGGGTGATCAGGGAGTCTATATGGGGTGATCAGGGGTGATCAGGGGCTAATAAAGGGTTAATAAGTGACGGGGGGGTGTAGTGTAGTGGTGCTTGGTGCTACTTTACTGAGCTACCTGTGTCCTCTGGTGGTCGATCCAAACAAAGGGGACCACCAGAGGACCAGGTAGCAGGTATATTAGACTCTGTTATCAAAACAGCGTCTAATATACCTGTTAGGGGTTAAAAAAAACACATCTCCAGCCTGCCAGCGAACGATCGCCGCTGGCAGGCTGGAGATCAACTCTCTTACCTTCCGTTCCTGTGAGCGCGCGCGCCTGTGTGCGCGCGTTCACAGGAAGTCTCGCGTCTCGCGAGATGACGCGTATATGCGTGACTGTGCGCAGCGCTGCCACCTCCGGAACGCGATCCTGCGTTAGGCGGTCCGGAGGTGGTTAAGGCCGCTCGGACTCAGTGACCATAGCCTATGTATCCACCTAGCCTCCTCCTGTAGCAATTTCTGATCCAGAGTCCCACTTCTTGGGCCTAACTTGATCCTTGCAAGTCCCCAGAATTTCAGGACTCCCAGATTGTTATTATGGACATAAGATACATGTCTGTATAGGGACGTGTCCTTTTTTGTATTTATAGCACTAATGTGACCTGAGATTCTTCTCCTTAGTTCCCGTACAGTCTTACCCACATAAAGTTTGGGGCAGGTACATGATGCAACGTAAACAATGCCACTGCTACGTCAATTGAAAAAATCCCTAATAGTGTATTCACGTCCATCCACTGGGTTCGTAAAACCTTTAATTCTGGGTAAAAACCTGCAAAAAGTACAGTTCCCGCAGGGAAAGGAGCCCACAGTTTTTGATTTTAGCCACATTGCGTTATCAATTTGTGCTTTAGGGAGGAAGCTGTGGACCAACTGATCTCTCAGATTTGGTCCTCGTCTATATGTGATACCCCATGTATATTACCCCATGTAGGTCTGGATCTCTCGTCAAAATTCACCAATGTTTCCTGAGGATACTTGTGATTTGCTGCTGACCCATCATAGGTGCCAATACATCTGATGGTCTTAGTCTCATTTTGAGTACTGATCTGATTCTTGTGCAGCAAAAGGTCTTCTCTCCTTTCATTCTTAGCTCGATTAAAAGCTCTTTTGAGACTTTTATGTGGCTATCCCCTAGTTCTAAAACACTTATATAACTCGTCCGCCTCTTTTTTGAAAGCTTCCTTGGTGGCACAGTTTCTTCTGGCCCTCAAGTACTGACCAACAGGTACACAATTTTTTAAAATGCCTGGCGCATGTGCTGAATTTAGTGGTACAGAGGTTCCTTAAAAATTAACCCGATATATCAGAGCTGCTGCATAAAGTGCGGACCGTCTGTGCGCGCTTTTGTCGTTCTCACCCTGCTGCTGATCGCCTGTCAGCGCTGCAGCGTAAATTCAGCCTTCCCGCTCACCGCCTCATATGCGACATGCCCACAAGTTGGAACTGCACCTTGCACATGCTGGCCAGACTGTGCGAGCAGCAGCAGGCGATAGTGGAGTTTCAGCTGCAGCACGTACGGGTAAGTCGCTCTGCGGAACAGCACCACTTCACCACCAATGACTGGGCCTCCATGCGAGACCTGTGTTTCTTGTTGCGCTATTTTGAGTACTCCGCCAACATGGCCAGTGCCGATAACGCCGTTCTCAGCGTTACTATCCCACTTCTGCTGGCGTTGATGGAAGATGATGTGGCACAGGATAAGGAGGAGGAAGAGGGATCATTTCATAGGGTTTCCGGCCAGTCATTCACAAGTGGCTCCGAGGGTGGGTTCCTGCACCCACAAACGCCAGGTGCACAATTGTCCAGTCAGGGCACAGTTCTGGAGGATGACGAGGTGGAGGAGGAGGAGATGGAGGAGGAGGAACCGTGTTCACAGCAGGGTGGACACCCAAACTAGCTCATGGCCATCACTGGTGTGTGGCTGGAGGGATACAGAGGACACAGACGATACACCTCCCACAGAGGACAGCTTTTCGTTGCCTCTGGGCAGCCTGGCACACATGAGCGATTACTTGCTGCAGTATCTCTGCAACGACCGCCGAGTTGCGCACATTCTAACTTGTGCTTATTACTGGGTGGCCACGCTGCTGGATCCCCGTTACAAGGACAACGTACCATCCTTAATTCCGTCACCGGAGCATGATCGTAAAATGCGCGAGTACAAGCGCATGCTGGTAGATGCGCTGCTGGTGGCATTCCCACATGACAATGGGGGCATAGTGGAAGCACAAGGCGAAGGCAGAGGAGGAGGAAGAGGTCACCAACACAGATGGGGCACCACCAGCACTTCAGAAGGCAGGGTTAGCATGATCGAAATGTGGAAAAGCTTTGTTAGCACGCCACAACAATCAGCACCACCAGCTGATATGGAACGTCTTAGCAGGAGACAGCATTTCAGCAACATGGTGGAGCAGTATGTGTGCACATGCCTACACGCACTGAATGACGGGTCTGCCCCCTTCAACTTCTGGGTCTCCAAATTGGGCACATGGCCTGAGTTTTCCCTTTACGCTTTGGAGGTGCTGGCCGGCCCTGCAGCCAGTGTACTGTCCTACACTGCTTCGTCCACCGCCTCCTCAAACTCCTACTCCATATGGTCCTCCACCTCATAAATAAAGTTTATTTTTTTTAATTTGTATATATTTTATTTTATGTCATTTCACTAATTTGTCTGTTACATTTTCGGGTGAAATTCACAAATTTTTGGGTGTGATATACCCCTGCTCTACCTAGTAGACAGGTAACATTTCACTAATTTGTCTGTTACATATTCTGGTAAAATTCACCACTTTTTGGGTGTGATATACCCCGGCTGTACCTAGTAGACAGGTAAAAATATTTCACTAATTTGTCGGTTACATTTTATGGTGAAATTCACCAATTTTTGGGTGTGATATACCCCTGATCTACCTAGTAGACAGGTAACTTTTCACTAATTTGTCTGTTACATATTCGGGTGAAATTCACCACTTTTTGGGTGTGATATACCTCGGCTGTACCTAGTAGACAGGTAAAAACATTTCGCTAATTTGTCTGTTACATTTTCTGGTGAAATTCACCAATTTTTCGGTGTAATATACCCCTGCTCTACCTAGTTGATAGGTAACATTTCACTAATTTGTCTGTTACATATTCGGGTGCAATTCACCAATTTTTGGGTATAATATACCACTGTTATACCAAGCAGACAGGTAAAAAAATTTCATTAATTTGTCTGTTACATATTCGGGCGAAATTCACCAATTTTTGGGTGTGATATACCGCGGCTCTACCTAGTAGACAGGTAACATTTCACTATTTGTCTGTTACATTTTTGGGTGAAATTCACCATTTTTTGGCTGTGATATACCACTGCTATACCTAGTAGACAGGTAAAAAAATGTCATTACTTTGTCTGTTACATATTCGGGTGAAATTCACAAATTTTTGGGTGTGATATACCCCGGCTGTACTTAGTAGACAGGTAAAAACATTTCACTAATTTGTCTGTTACATTTTCGGGTGAAATTCACCAATTTTTGCCATGAATAAACCCCTGCTTTGCATAGGTGACAGGGACCGAAATTTTTAAAAATCATCTGTTCCATTGGTGGGTGACATAAACCCATTTCTGGCGATGAAAAACCCCTGCTCTGCATAGGTGACAGGGAATTAAATTTGTAAAATTTGTCTTTAATTGGCCCTTTCATTTGATCCTTCTGCTTTAATAACTTGTCCCACATTTCAGATCGATCACATTGCAGCCATTGACCTCCCTTGGATGTGGTATCTCTTTCTCACACTCCCTCTCCGGCATGGATCCCTGATTCGCCGCTAACCGTGATCAACATGGTAGGCGCAGAAAAGAACATCGAAAGTTGATAGAGCAGATATCCAATTGGATCGTGAACATCACGGGGACGTGCAACATGGTGGGGCAGTATGTTTGCACACGCCTACACGAACTGACTGATGGGTCTGCCCCCTGCAACTTCTGAGTCTCCAAATTGGGCACATGGCCTGAGCTTGCCCTTTATGCCTTGGAGGTGCTGGCCTGCCCTGCAGCCAGTGTATTGTCTGAACGTGTGTTTAGCACGACTGGAGGGGGTTATCTCAGGTTATATTTCCCAATGTTTTGGGGTCTACCCTAATTTAAAAAAATAAAAATTAATTTAAAACCAAAAAGCAGTGTAGGCTACCTCCTCCAAAGCCGCTTCCACCTACACCACCACATCCACCGCCTCCTCAACCTCCTGACATTTTGATGCCATTTGCAGCCCTCTAGCTCTTTCCATGACATTTTTACTGCCATTTTAGTGCTCAAAAGTTCGGGTCCCCATTGACTTCAATGGGGTTCGGGGTCAAGTTCAGGTCAAGTTCGAGTCCCGAACTCGAATTTTTTTGTGAAGCTCGGCCGAACCCGTCAAACCCGAACATCCAGGTGTCCGCTCAACTCTAATCATGATTCCTTCCTGCTTAAATTGCTTGACAAGCAACTTAAGCAGGGAGGAATCATAACTTCAGAAGGAAAAAAATGACGAATATTCTAAAAAACGAATATATAGCATTATATCGAATATAGTGCTATAAATTCCTTTTCGACCCACGCCTGTATTTATCGCGTAATATTCGCATATTACTCGATCATTATATTGCCAATTTTTCGAGTATATAAAAAATGACGAATATTGGAAAATCAAATATATAGCACTATATTTGAAATATTTGTAAATTCTCGAAGTTGTGATATTGGTGCTAAATATTCATAATTTGAATATTCGCGCTCAACACTAGACCCAAGTATGCTTGAAAAACACAAGCTCTGCAAGCTGAAACCAACTTATTTCATATTTAGTGATTCTGTCACAATTGTCACATTTTTGCCAGTTTTAGTTAAAAAGGAATTGTAGAAGCCCCCTTAGGTGATAGAGGCCCTGTGTGCCTTCCCTATAATCTAGTCCTGATTTTATAGTATATATTGATATGTATTTAAATATAGCAGATATGTTTCATACATTTCTGCAAATGAAGAATGAATAGAGCAAATTTCTTGAAATTAGTTTCAAGTCTAATTCAAATGAATCAGTCAAGAAACTCAATTTCAGTTCCGAGTCAATTTTACCCGAATCAAAAGTGCTTCAATTAGCCTGAAAATTGGTATATTACGCTCTGAGGTCCCCTAGGACTTATAGTTTTTCTCTCTAGTCTCGACAGCAATATTAATTAATGTCAGATTGACAATGACTTTTATAGCTATGGGAAAATGCATGGTTGACAGTGTTAACAAACAGCTTGCTTAAAAAAACATTGTGCTGTTGGATTTTTTAAATTAAAAGCATTCCAAAAATTGTTCGTCATTGGGGTGAGATGGTGTTACTGGGGGAAAACACTAGCGTGTTTTTAACAAGTGATGCCTTAACAGGGGCAGATGCCTACCTATATCAATACGTACAGTTGGTAGTGTCGCAAAAACAATGGCTTGTTCTGAGCAAGTGTTCAAAAATTATGCCTTAATGGTGGAAAATGTCTATCCGTAATTATACTAGATTGATCACGTGTACCATGCAGGGGACATGTGCTATTTTCCCCAAATGCAGCACAGCGACAATTTTCTGCCTTTGTCATTTACCACCTTGCCCAGTTGTAGGGGAAAAAGCCAGTGGGATATTTGCTGCTTTATGCACTTTAGCAACAGACCCGATGTGTGGTTTCTCTCGCCCAGGCTCATCAGTTCTAAGATAGCACATCAATGTTTCAGTTTATACGTATGATTGGAAGGAGGGGTAATGGAAGCAAAACTGACCTGTTTTTGTTAGGGACAGGAGGATGTCCATTGAGCAAGATGTGAAGGAGGGGAATAAGTGCTTGGTGTTAGAACCAGACCAACATATGTTGCAGTGTCCAGGGCTGTCCAGGGCTGTTAGTGCCAAGAAGAAGCACACTCCTTTTACAACATTGTCAGCTGATTCCACATAGATGTCTACAGAACCTGTTCTATTAAACGCTTATACAAGTAGAGTCCCCCCGACAGAGTGGAGAGGGTGTTAGCAGTAAGTTTGTGTTGACGTCACTGAATATTCTGCCCTTCCTCTGATCCGTCAGAACAATAACCCACAAAAACAGATCCTGTCTGTTGAGTATCCGCCTTCACTCGGTCAGCATTTGGTCAGTAATCCATCAGTATTTCTAATGCCAAAAAAAAACAGTAGTGGATCCAAAACAGAGATGACACATGAATGGAATGTCTTCTGTGTTTTTTACCTACTCCTGCTTTTGGCTACCAAATACCATGATTCATTGTGCATCTAATTTTTCCTTCCTTCTGACAGATCAGAAGAAGGATCTAATAACGGCTAATAGTACATATAAATATTTCCTATTAATACACTCTGTTAATGGCTGTATAACACAGCACTTGCACCCCAATAACAAGAAAAATTGCTGGAATTATAGAGGTATTGTAACCGGCTACTGTATGTCAATGTTCCCCCGCTTATCGCCTGTTGCCAACACGGATTGCCTGACCTGTACCTGTGCCGCCTGCCCTGACCTTTTGCCTGTCTGACTACACCTCTGCCTCTTCCTTCAGTACTGCACTGTTGCTCCTGGTAATGACCCCGCCTGCCTGACTACTAGTGTACTTCTGGTACCTACCCAGGTATCTCCGGTCCACCTAGACCAGCTGCCACTGATTCAGGGATTGCTCTGAAGTAGACCCTGGCAACTACCCTAACAGCTCAAGTCTATCCTCACCATCTGAGGCTCTAGTGAAAACCAGGTAGTTGCTTAGACAAGCCCTTCCAGAGTATAGCCAGTCAGTGGCACAGTGGGTTCACACCCGCTGATCCATGACAGGTATCATCTATTGCAAACCTGAGAGCAGCAGTATAATGGCAATTTGGATCCCTAATCAGTGCATCAAGATGTAATAGGATTGCTCCTATTACCCAGGCTGTAAACTCCCCTATTGGACCCTGTTCTCTTTTTATAGTGTGGAATAATTCCTCCCTATCCTTTCTCTACACTTCTAATGATCTGTACCTGAACTTCTATTCAGCAAAATAAAAGTTTTCAAGTCTTTTATAGCACTTTCCCTAGCGCCTGCTAATGTCTCTCCCTGCACTAAGTACACTGGAAAATGGCTGAATCCAAGATTGCTGAGGCTATTTATAGGGCTGTGACATCACAGGGCTGGATGCTGATTGGCTGCATGCATGGCATTGTGCATTGTGGGTGATCCCTCGTTCCCAGAGTTCTTTGCTCCATGTCCAAATATGTGCAGCAGCCATTTTAGGGAAAAATGTGATTTGTTACCACAAAGCGTCAGGAAATTCGGATTCCGTGCAATTCAAATATTTCCTGATATTCGGATCAAATTCCACTTCGTCAATTTTGATTCGATCATCTCTACCTGCCACTTTTATCCAAATATAATATGGCATCATGGGCTTCTTGCCTGCCTCATGATTCCCTGCTCTATATTTGCCCCAAGAACCACTGTTGCCATGGCTACCACTGCCCCTACCACCACCACTGTGGCTTCAAGTTCAACTGCTACTTAACATAGTACATAAGGCCGAAAAAAGACATTTGTCCATCCAGTTCGGCCTGTTATCCTGCAAGTTGATCCAGAGGAAGGCAAGAAAAAAAAAACTGTGAAGTAGAAGCCAATTTTCCCCACTTTAGGGGAATAAAAAATTCCTTTTTACTGTAAAGATACTTGAGTATCTTCCATAAATATACCATACGGTGTATGATACAAACACCTATATGTCGTTACATTATAGCATTACATCACCTGGTATCACATATAACCCAATAATCACCTGTATTTTCTCCTGAATAAATCTGTCTACCTACAACAACCAGAGCTTTTTCATACCAAAATATAAAGTTTATTGAACAATTACATGATTCACACTTAACAATTACATGATTCACACTTAAGATCCAATTAAAACATGATGAGTACACAGCAATAGGGTGACATCACTGACAGCAAATTATTATTCCAAGACACAGATACCATCCCCTGGTTAAATGCTCTTATTTGTGTATACCAAATTGCCAGACTATCATTTAACAACCAAAACTCCAGTATATAAAGTGCAAGTGCTAGTTAGATAAACCATAAACCAGATTCCCAATTACAATATATAATATATGATCCTATTAGTATACATAAACTGTGCTAATCTATCCTTTGATGCACAAAAACTCCAATGATGAAAATGCAAGTGCTAATGGGTACTTGCAACTGTAGATATATATATATATCACATATTATAACCAGAGTGCACTGTTATAGCAATATTAAGTCACATGCCTATCATCTTAGATGCAGTCAGGATGGTCCCAGACTCTATAATGACTGACTTGTGTCTGTAATTGGTATCTGTCAGAGACATGACAGATATCCTCTCATATCAGTGGATGGGCTCACAATGGTTTCTGTTCTTTACAGCTAGCACAGAGCCTAACAGACCAGCCAATATCCTCTCTTCTGATTGGCTGTCAGGCTGCCTGTAAAGCATTGTGGACAAGTCCGCTAGCCGGGGACCCAGATGGGTTCTTGTTATGTTCTGTCATTATCCTCCCTGCCCGGTTTTGTCCGCTAATGTACTTAATTTTAAATAAGTGGAAGGAACTATTTTGGATGATTCATCCGAAGTGAATCACCAAAACTTTGGATTCATTTGAAAGAAATTTTCTCGTAAAATGTTTCATGAATCTGATTAGTTTAGAATTGATTTGCTTCTATGCAGCTGAAGAGGTGCAGTTCTGCAGCTTTTGCACCATGGAAGAATGTTAACATGCTCAGGAGCCATTCAAATTTGTGGCCCATGCACAACAGGACAACTATTATACTCTCAGGATGCTAAATATATACAGATAAATTGGAGCACTGTAATACCCTCACAGTACTAAATATTGACACATCATATGACTAGCTACTGTGACCTTTCAACATCAGCTTTCAAAGACCAAAAAAAAACAGTTATTAAAACATACCTTAAATATGCTATACTTTATATTTCATGATTATATACCAAACATTCTTTAAATAAGCTAGTAACATTATATCTTTGTATGGTAAAAAAAAAAAAAAACACTATTGGGGAAATGTATAAAACCCTGCACTTCAGAATTGTAGCATGAAAAAGTCACATAATATTGCTTTACAACTTTTTGTGCTTTTTTACACCACTCCAGATTTATCAATTAAGACTTTGTAAAAAGTTCCAAAACTGCAATCTTACTCTAATAAATAAATGTGTATTAAAATCTCAAGACAGATGTGTTAGCCTTAAAGAAAAACACAGACATTTATCAAAGAACATGCAAAATTTCAAAAAATTGGCGCAAATCATAGCAACAAAGGCTGCTGCAAAAATGGTTTATATATTTCAATCATTGTAAATCTCACCCTATATCTAAGTTAATTAACATTAGTTACATCTTAATTCAGCTGAGATCATCATTAAGGAGACAAATGGAGTGGCTGGAGAATAAACTGTTAGAGAACTTGTCTGTTTAGCACAGAATGGCTTTCTGTAGCTTGCTTTGTATTGCAATACTTGCAAGCTGCAGAAACCAAACAGTTCAAAATTTGAAACAAAAAAAACAAGTACAAAAAATGATTTCAGCCTATAATACATGTAACTCAATGAAATACATTATCCAAATGGGTTTGTAAATGTTAAATGTGAACCAACCAAACAAAAACAACTGGGAGCCCCTGTGCAAAAACAGCAAACAGGCTCCCTTATGCCAGTATACCAGCATTTTACACATTCTGATACATTTAAAATGAATAATGTCCAAAAAAATGTGTATCTTTTCTGTGAAATGGGCAGATAATACCAATTTCCCCTGCCTTTATAGGCACCTTCCTTTGTATTCTGGATTAGAAAAGGGGATGATGATTACATCTCTAGTGGTCTATGGCAGTTAAAGGATTAATTATAACATCTTTAGGGTCTAGTGGAAAGAAAAGAAAAGATTGCAAAAATTGGTGCACTATAATGGTAAATGTAATTGACAATATATGGCTAAACCCTTACTCTGATATAAAAAATGAGACTTTTGCCAATATATTCTTATATCAAGAACATACCAGAGCCCGCGCACCTCATCAAGGTCTCTCATAGTGGCACGGGACCTAACGCTAACCTACCTGTGCCGTATGGGCAATTACAGGGTCCGTATGGGCAATTACAGGAGCATGAGGTCCTACACACAGCGAACAACTCCCAGTTACCTCCAGCGTGAAATCACACATACAATGGGAAGAGGGAGGAGGATAAGGGTCCCAGGTTACCTCCAGCGTGAAGTCAAACATACAATGGGAGTAGCAAGGTGCATTTGGTCCGTTGCAGGCATCCTCCATTGTGTGTATTTTTTGCTAGGGATTGCTGTTAGCAATGGTTCACATGTGCAGGAATTGCTCCCCCAGCTAGAAATGTGCAACAGCATTTTGGGGCTTGAGCATTTTTCTGCCTTTTAAAACCACTTTACTTTGTCAGTCTGTTTGTATATGTGTACCTGGCAGTGTGGCAACTCCAGGTTTAGTATTACTTAGGTGCACCTGTGCAGTCTGCGTCACATGACTCAGTGATAGGTGGGACTCACAGCCTCTTCTGTCCTCCCATTGTATGTGTGACTTCACACTGGAGGTAATCTGGGACCCTTATCCTCCTCCCTCCTCCCATTGTAGGGATGATTTCATGCTGGAGGTAACTGGGAGTTGCTCGCTGTGTGTCGGACCTTATGCTCCTGTAATTGACCATACGGCACAGGTAGGTTAGCGTTAGGTCCCGTGCCACTATGAGAAACCTTGACGATTGCTTGGGCTCTGGTATGTTCTTGATATAAGAATATATTGGCGAAAGTCTCATTTTTAATATCAGAGTGAGGGTTTAGCCATATATTGTCAATTACAGTCACTATTGTAGTGCACCAATTTTTGCAATGTTCTGTTTTATATAATCTATCACATCCGAACATTGGCTCCCCTGTGTAGGATGTTTTTGTGGTACATGTGGTCCGTTGCAGGCATCCTTTATTGTATGCATTGTTAGCTGGTGATTGCTGTTAGCAACGGATCACATGTGCAGGAATTGCTCCCCCAGCTAGAAATGTGCAACAGCATTTGGGGTTTTGAGCATTTTTCTGCCTTTTAAAAACAGTTTACTTTGTCAGTCTGTCAAGTGGAAAGAACAATCTAATAATAACATCCCTGGTTGTCTAGAGCAGGAGTTAAGGAAAATGAGCAATGTAGCAGTTAAAGGGGTTCTCCAGGAATTAGGAAAATACATTTTAAATATTAGTTTATTTTAAATATATTCCCAAATACCTTTTATTATTTATAATGACAAATTTTGCCTCAGGAGCAATCATTAGAATAAATAAAATGGCCGCTGCCCTATTAGTACACACACAACCTATCCTAATCACACAGAAGGACAAGTTACTTCGCAACAAGAGTTGCCTCATCCTCCTCTCCTACTTGTCTCCTACTAGTACAGGTAGTTGGTTAACATTGTGCACCCGAAGTTAACCCCTTCACTGTCCTAATCCACCATTGCTCATTATCTATAAAAGGGTTCTCCAGAAATTAATAAAATAAAATTATGGTGCTGAATAAAGCTGATAAGATATTCAGCTGAGTCTCTGTAGGAATGGAGTTCATGATAAGACATGAAGTACAGAGAGGACGGACAGGACAGACTGTGGTAAACTGGGTCTGTGGTAATGGAGACTACATATTGTAACGCACCTAGTTGATCAGTTAGGATCTCAACTGCGGAAGCAATGGACATCCACTATTATCCCACCGCCCTTGTTTTTGGCTGTGGGATTCTCGGTTACTCAGTATGTACCCCAGGCGTCTCTCTCAGTCTTGGGCGGAGAGTTTGGGGTAACAAAATCATCTACCGCTATTCATCTAGTTAGTTTTACTGATGGAGAGGAAGATCTCCTAGTATACAGGAGTCACAAGTTAGTATAAGCTTGTGCAATGTTCAGAGTTAGTATATAGTATGCGATAGGTTCAAAGTTAATATATAGCATGTCCCCAGTTTAGTATATAGTATGCCATAGGTTCAGAGTTAGTATATAGCATGTCCTTTGTTTAGTATATAGTATGCCATAGGTTCAGAGTTAGTATATAGCATGTCCTCAGTTTAGTATATAGTATGCCATAGGTTCAGAGTTAGTATAGCATGTCCTGAGTTCAGAGTTGGTTTGGGAATACCGCCTCTCACCAGCAGGGAACCACCCCACTCTGAGTTCCAGGATATTGATCAAAAAAGGTATCAGGCATATACTTGCGGTTAGTTGTTCCTGGCTAGGGAGCCAGCCGTGGGAAGCCAGTGGCAAGAGGTAAGCAGTCCTTCACAACGTTGTTAGGGATCCTGGTCTGGATATGGGGACGGAGTCCTCAGATGCAATGGAGCTAGCAGGGTGCGCACTCCATTAGTGGAACACCCTGCTTAGCACCTGTCTTCTATTTAAGAGCCGGACGGTAAGTGGGCGGAGTCACAAGACGGCCCGGCGGCCACTGCGTTCCACGCTGGAGCGCAAGCCAGTGTAACAACACAGGCGGTCGCTGCGTTCCACGCTGGAACGCAAGCCAGCGTATCAACGCAGACGGCCGATGCGTTCCACGCTGGAGCGCAAGCCAACGTATCATCACAGGGAGCCGCTGCGATCCAGGCTGGAGCGCAATCCCGTGTACTATTACACATATGAGTGCTACTGCTCATTAGCCACATACAAACCTCCTCTCTGTACTTTATGTGTACTCATGAACTCTATTCCTACAGAAATTAAGCTGAAGATCTTATCAGCTATATTCAGGATCATAATTTTATTTTCTTAATTTCTGGAGAGCCCCTTTAAGGATAATGAGCAATGGTGGATTTGGACAGTGAAGGGGTTAACGTCCAGTGCACATGTAAACCAACTACCTGTACTAAAGACTGAAGTGTTGCTCTTCGATGTTTGGCTGTAGTCTGCTCAGACACAAAGGCACTATACATTCAACTACCAACCACTCAAAGAGTAGCTCATAGAGAATGGGATGAGAAAAGCAGAGTACTTAATTTAAAACCCCTATATGTAAGGGAGACTCCCTCCTTGAATGATTCACAGTTGGTATGACTTTTACCAAGGCTGGAGACTGAAAAATACACCTAAGATGGATTATGCTAAAAGTGAGCTACTTTTTATCCTGTAGTGCCACTGCTGAAGCTTACTCCCGGCCCACTCTCTTCCATAGACTGCCCTGCTTATTTGCCACTCCCAGGTTTGCAACAGTTACTTTAATTTAGATGTTGCCCTTCACCTCTGAGGGTCCTTGTGACTTCTATACCATCTCCTCTCACTGCTGATGTACAATTTACTGTAAGGCAGGAAATATGAGAGTCACAAGAAGCTAGAGAGCCCTTTTATGAGCTCCTGTGCAACTAAAATAGCTGCTTTAGGTCACATTCATCTTGAATATATTCTTCATCTAATTCATTTCACTGAAAAACATTACCAAAGGATAATCTGGCCTGGAATCTACTCGTATTTAATTATTGAAGAATACAGCACAAGAAGGAATAGATCCCCAAAAAATATTTTTAAAAGTTCCATATTATGGACTTCTTCTGGTTAAAGGGAATCTGTCACCTATTTTGAGCCTATAATACTGTTAACATAGCAATGTGCAATAAAGTACCTTCATTCCTGCATGTGTCCTCTTTCTTTTATTCAACTTTTCATTCAGATGAAAAAGCTATTTTTATGATATGCAAATTAAGTCTCAAGGTGCCCAGAGGGGCGTTATTACTCTTCTCTAGTGCCCAGCAACGCCCCCCTGCAGTGCCCAGCCCGTCTTTCTTCCAAGCCCAGCACACCTCCTAAGAAATAAATGTACTCCCACATCGGAGCCGAACGGCGCTGCCCCCTCCACCACCTCATTTAATTTATTCACTGCACCGTCCTTGCTTCCTCCTCTCTTGGCCTCCGAAATCCCGCGCAGGCGCCTGCGCCTGTACGATACTCCTGCTCCTGAGGGCAACAGCCTCAATAGTGTCACTGGGCATGCGCCGTGCCCAGTGACGTAATCAGAGCGCTGTTGCCCTCTGAAGCAGGAGTATCGTACAGGCGCAGGCACTCAGCGATACTGCGCCTGCGCGGGATTTCGGAGGCCAAGAGAGGAGGAAGCAAGGACGGTGCAGTGAATAAATTAAATGAGGTAGTGGAGGGGGCAGCGCCGTTCGGCTCCGATGTGGGAGTACATTTATTTCTTAGGAGGCGTGCTGGGCTTGGGAAGAAAGGCGGGCTGGGCACTGCAGGGGGGGCGTTGCTGGGAACTAGAGCAGAGTAATAACGCCCCTCTGGGCACCTTGAGACTTAATTTGCATATAAAAATCGCTTTTTCATCTGAATGAAAAGTTGAATAAAAGAAAGAGGACACATGCAGGAATGAAGGTACTTTATTGCACATTGATATGTTAACACTATTATAGGCTCAAAATAGGTGACAGATTCCCTTTAATCAAAAATTCCTTTCCCAAAGCTTGCCGTGTACATGGATACTTACTGTAGGTAACTTTTAAGTGAATTTAAAACTACTAAGGTGATAAGAAAATGTTAACATTGTTTATGTATTAGTCTGTAAAACAAAACATGCAATGCAACAGCTCTCTGCAAACCAAATAAAGTACAAAAATGCATAATAATTGCTAGTGCTATACTTATAAATTACAGATGCTTGGCAAAATTATTTGAGCCTGTCTGCCGCACGTCAAGGCGATCTCTGTAAGACGGGTTCCTAACACTAAATTCTACCTGTTATGTGCCATGACGGCTACCGTACAATTCAGTGTTGTTTTCAGCCATAGCAACGTGCCCCTGCGCATTGGGATGTGCTGACTGACCCCCTTTTTCTTTATGTATTAGTCTGTATTACCATATGTAAAGATATTTATATTTAGTTTTAAAGGTTTTGAGGTTTTGAATGCTACTATTTTATCACACAATAATTCAGTCAGATTCAAGCTGTCAATAGGTGGCAGTGTATCCCTATAATTGGACTTCATCCAATATTTCCAGTTCTTGTAACTTAATAATTTCCAGATGTAAGCCTTTGGGCCATATTCAATTCAGAAATCCACTTCTCATTGCTTGGGATGTCTCATTAGAAGATTAACTGGTTAAAATTCAGCACTAATGTGAAAGTTTTAATTGGGAAATCCTGAGCGTGTTAAATTAATCTTAAGTACTTTTATCAGGAATTTTAGCTTTCTTGTACTGAGCTTTCTTGTTTTAAATCCATATAAAAGAGAGTCCAAATTAATTAAAGACTAAAAGTGTAATTTCATTTTTCAATTACAAAATGTTTCATGCACCAAAAAACCTGTACACATTTCTAATGCATAAAATCTATCAAGAACACAAATCTACTTGTTTATTCTTCATGAAAACATCCAGACATTATGTCTTATTTCCTTATGTTACTGTGAAGGCGGTATACTACAGTATATTCAGACACATCACTCTTTAAAAAAAGCTTCCACAATTCTGTTGTGCAGCTTCTGCGGTATTTTATTTAAATTACATTTACTCCATGCTTAGCCACAGCAGATACATTTTCTTTCAGTCTGTAAGGCATTATCCTATAATTATAAATTAGACTTCAGGCAAAACAAAACTCTTCTTTCTGCATAATAAAGATGAATATAAGATTATAATGCACATATAGGAAGAGCTATTTCACTATTTAATTTCTTTATACAGTGTATGTATTAGGATCAGTACATGCTCTTTCATTTGCAGAAAGCAGAACATTTTTAAATGGCATGCCAAATATTTTGACCACAAGCCCTCAGCATATCAACAGAATACCACATGCTTAAGGCCTCTTTCACACTTGCGTTGTCCGGATCCGGCGTGTACTCCACTTGCCGGAATTACACTCCGGATCCGGAAAAACGCAAGTGTACTGAAAGCATTTGAAGACGGAACCGTCTTCCAAATGCGTTCAGTGTTACTATGGCACCCAGGACGCTATTAAAGTCCTGGTTGCCATAGTAGGAGCGGGGAGCGGGGGAGCGGTATACTTACAGTCCGTGCGGCTCCCGGGGCGCTCCAGAATGACGTCAGAGCTCCCCATGCGCATGGATGACGTGATCCATGTGATCACATGATCCATGCGCTTGGGGCGCCCTGACGTCACTCTGGAGCGCCCGGGGAGCCGCACGGACGGTAAGTATGCTGCTCCCCCACTCCCCGCTACACTTTACCATGGCTGCCAGGACTTTAGCGTCCCGGCAGCCATGGTAACCACTCTGAAAAAGCTAAATTTCGGCTCCGGCAATGCGCCGAAACGACGTTTAGCTTAAGGCCGGATCCAGAACGCAAGTGTGAAAGAGCCCTAAAGGGGTTGTCCGACTTATGAAAAAATATATATATCACTGTAAATCTGATGGGCAGCAAAATATAACTAAACTAAGCAAGTTTATGGCAAAAAAATCTATTTAATAATTTCCCTGGTTCTCTTCTGGCCATTTGTTTACCTGCAATAACAATAATCTCTGCCCCTCCCCCTGCTCTGTAAAGGGAGTGAATATAAGTAGAGATGAGCGAACTTCTGTTTTAAGTTCGGCGTCTAAAGTTCGGCTTCCGGTTAGCGGAGGATCCCAATATGGATTCCGAATTCCGTTGTGGTCCGTGGTAGCGGAATCAATAATGGCCATTATTGATTCCGCTACCACGGACCACAACGGAATTCGGAATCCATATCGGGATCCTCCGCTAACCGGAAGCCGAACTTTAGACGCCGAACTTAAAACAGAAGTTCGCTCATCTCTAAATATAAGTCCTGCCCTGAGTGAAATGTCTGATTGCTGGGAGACTCAGCAGCATGTTGTATTTGTAGGACTACAAGTCCCAGTTATACAATGACACTGGTGATACACACAGGATCTTTCCCCTACCTGTTCTTGTGCAATGCTCTGCAGAACTCCTCTGTCAGCTCCTGTGCCCAGCATTTGTCTCCTCAATGCCTGCAGCTACTCAGTAAAGCCTTCAGCCCTGAGTCTGTGCAGCTGAAGGGGTTAATGTTTTTCCTCCAGAATCCAGGGAGAGAGCAATAAGCAGCAGCCGGCAGTGCATGGGGGGAAGGTGGCCAGCACAGTGACATCTCGTGTACAGACACATATCTGATCTCTCAGGCCTCAGGAGAGAGGCTGACACCACAGGTTATGTGACCCTCAGTGAAATCTGAGAAATCAGCACCTGGAGAAAAAGTAAGTGAATTGTAAAGTCCTTTCATTTGCCTAGTTATAAACATACAAAAAACGAACAAAAAAAACCTCAGACAACCCTTTTAAAACTAGCCATCATAGAGAACTATTACCTGAGCTCTTATACTTATATCTCAAATAGTGATGGACGAACATCGGCCGGGACTTTTCGCGAACGCAAATGCATGTTCGCGATCAAATGTTACCACAAGCTCACGGCGGGCCCCATTCACTTTAATGGCAGGCGAACCTGAAAAACCTTCAGGTCATATTTGCAGCCACCAAATACTTACTAGAAGTGCACAAATAGTCCCACAACATGGACAGTGACATACCAGAGGGGGATCAATGGCAAAAATTCCTACTAAAAATATATATTTTAATCAGGGGCCATTTTTATGCGTCATAAAGGTAAACTCTCAAAAATGTGCCCTGCTGGAGCCTAGAAAATTTTTATTTTAGGCCACGGGAGTACGGGCCCTATAAATTAGGCATTTACCTGACAGAAAAGAACAAGTGATTATGTGGCTGCAAGTATATTAGACGGTCAGTGGTTAACAATTTTACTGTAGGCCAGTGTAGTACAGGCCCCAAAAAGTGATTATTATAATTGAGCATGCATATGTTCCGCATATGCTCAAGCACCATGCTCAATTCTCCTACGCAGACAATAAACGTGCAGGTAAGTACTGCCCTCACTGTAATGCTAGTAGACATGTTGGCTACTGGCATTACAGTGTGTGGCTGGCCGGAACCCATCATCGGGTGCTATATAGCACCCAATGACGCATGTTCGGATTATTTGTAGTCAGGAAGAGCTGAGCATAGGAAGGGACAGAGAGTGTAGGGAGTGTCATCGAATTTTATTCCGGTAGCAAAACGTTTCAGAGACCCAAAAGTCCTTATAAGGTGTGTGACAGCAGCAATATATTTTTGTAGCGCATCCTGCGCTAAATTGCTCAGTGTTAGGGAGAGCTGTGCATAGGAAGGGACAGTGTAGGGAGTGTAATAGGAAGATTTTTATACCAAAAACTTTTCAGAGACCCAAAAGTCCTTTTTACGACTATTGTGTGTGACAGCAGCAATTTATATATTTTTAGCGCATCCGTCTCTAAATACCATGTAATAGGCCTCTGCGGACAGTTAAATTATTTGCGCTACATCTCCTGTTTAAAGTGTGCGCATCCCTAAAATATCAGTGACATCCAGTGCACTTTTTCCTTAGACGGTGTCCGCTGCGGACAGTTAAATTATCCGTGCCACATCTCCTGTTTAAAGTGTGCGTATCCCTAAATATCAGTGACATCCAGTGTACCTTTTTCCGTAGACACTGCGAACAGTGACATTACCTGTGGTACCTGTCCTGTATGACGTTTCCTAATCACAAATACCTTTGTAAATATTTTTTACGCATACACTTCCAAATCCTACACTACTGTACATGTGACATACTTTCAAGCATATATCACATTTAAAATGAAGAAGGCGAGCAGTAAGGGACTAGGAAGTGGCCGTGATGCTGATGGTGCACGCTGATGGGAGCAGATAAACTGTGCCTGCTGCCAGAGCACAAGAAAAACAATCATCCACGATACCTAGCTTCATGTCCCAGTTTGCAGGGCGGCACTGGACACTACTCTTGAAGTCAGACTAGTGCGACCAGGTGGTCGGTTGGATTGCAACAGATAATGCTTCCAGTCGGTTAAGCACCACCCTGTCTTCCACCAAGTCCTGTCTCAGTAACCAGGAGTCTAGTTAACACAAGCCTCACCCTGATCCTCCTTCCTCCCAACATGTACAGTCTGGCCAAACAAGTGGCGATGAAAAGAGGTCCTTGGAATATCCGATTGTGGGATACACTCGGATATTCCAAGGACCTCCTTTCATCGCAATTATTTGATTTGGCCCTCTCACCAAGCACTCTTGAAGAGGGACATGAGATCTTGTGCCCTGATTCCCAACCTCTTGAGCATCCGCAATCACAAGAACATGATGGTGGGGAATGGCAATTAGTGTTTAATGAGGTGGATGATGATGAGACACAGTTGCCAATGAGTCAACTGCAATTACTGTCTCAAGAGGTTGATGAAGAGGATGAGACACAGTTGTCAATCACTGATGTGGTTAGGTCAACAAATCAGGAGGATGATCAGAGTGAGGAAATGGAAGAGGAGGTGGTGGATGATGAGGTCACTGACCCAACCTGGGAAGGTGGAAATCCGAGTGAGGACAGCAGTACAGATGGGGAGAGGTTCTGCAGCACCGCAACAGGCTGGAAGAGGCAGTGGGGTGGCAAAAGGGAGAAGCCGGGCCACACCAAACAGGCCCGCAACTTTTCCATGGATCACACCCTTGCGTAAATATCCCTTGCCAAGGGGTAGATGTTCCGCAGTATAGCGCTTTTTTTAGGAAAGTGTGGACGACAAAAGAATAGTAAAACACATAAGTATGGGTCCGCCCTAATTGTCTTCCCTTAGAGGAATGTTCACAAGCAGTCACTCTCCTGAAGCCTTCTCTCCTTGTTCCTGGCATTCGGCTTTCTCGATCCCTGAACCGACCGGCAATAGAAACCTTTTCTTCCTTCAAAAGGACATATATATAGTACAGACTCGCAAGAAAAAAAACGGTTCACCTTGCTTTTATTGTACTTACAAGACCATTTCTTGCCACATCACATATAAAAGTTTTTTTGTGTATCTGCCGACCCGGGTTTCGCTACCAGCTTCCTCTGGGGCGTCCTGATTCAAAGAGGACCTTTCACCGATTATTACACTATGAACTAACTATACAGACATGTAGAGCGGCGCCCGGGGATCTCACTGCACTTACTATTATCCCCGGGCGCCGCTCCGTTCTCCTGCTATGCCCTCCGGTATCTCCGCTTACTAAGTTATAGTAGGCGGAGATTCCAGTCACTAAGTTATGGTAGGCGGAGTCTGCTCTTGTTCTGCTCTAGCGCTGGCCAATCGCAGCGCAGAGCTCACAGCCTTTGGAGGTTATTTTCTCCCAGGCTGTGAGCTCTGCAATGCGATTGGCCAGCGCTACAGAAGAACAAGGGCAGACTCCGCCTACCATAACTTAGTGAGCGGAGATACCGGTGGGTATAGCAGGAGAACGGAGCGGCGCCCAGGGATAATAGTAAGTGCAGTGAGATCCCCGTGCGCCGCTCTACATGTCTGTATAGTTACTTCATAATGTAATAATTGGTGAAAGGTCCTCTTTAACATTCATTGGGGCGGAATTTATTAGGAGGAAAAGGTTTCTATTGCTGGTCGGTTCAAGGATCGAGGAAGCCGAAAGCCAGGAACAAGGAGAGACGGCTCTAGGAGAGTGAATGCTTGTGAACAATTAGCGTGGACCCATACTTGTGTTTTATTTGAATTTTATAGGAGCACTATACCTACTGTTTATAGGACCTACTGTTTTTAGGACTGCAGCTGTGAGAAATTTCAAAAACCTGCACACTAAACTGTTTTGTTTGTGACAAAAGAATAGTAGTTTGCAACCTGTGCCGAAAATGAGTCGGGCATGAACACTAGCAACCTCAACACCATCAGCATGATCCGCCACATGGCATCCAAGCACCGTAATAAATGGGTTGAACGCCTGGGTCCACAATCTGTGTGTGCGGGTCACACCACTGCCTCCTCTTCCCCTATGTTATGTGCTTGCCAATCCCCTGTCGAAGGCGCAGGCCCGGATGCCTCCCGCCCTGCACCTGGACCTTTGCAAGCAACATCAGCGACCACATCCACTTCCATGTCCCAGTGCAGCGTCCAAATATCCTTCCTAGAGATGGCCTTGTGGTTCGCCCGGCGGCAGTGGCGTACACACAATCCATGGGGCCCCGGTGCGAAACTGATCCATGGGGCCCCATCCCTGTCGTCCCCCCCCCCCCCCCAACCCGCCGCCGCCCCCGCCGCACGAGTGTGTATGTATCTGTGTGTGTATATATATTATATACTGTATATTACTATATACAAGAGGATGATATTCGGTATAACATCTTCTTGTATATAGCGATATAGTGGACCACGCTGATGATATAACCTAGGTATCTCCTTATATGGGTATATATGTACAGCTGGTATAAGTTATACATCTTTATATACCAAAAGATGTATAACTTATACCAGGACAGCTCACATATAATAATATACAGAACATACCAAGGCCAGATAGTAACTCTTACCTGACCTGGCTCAGGCTGAAAGCTGCTGAGTCGACCCGCTGAAAGTCTGTGGCAACTGGCAAGGCTGAATGCTGGAGGCTGGCTGGGCTCAGTGTGGGCTCTGGCTGGCTGAATGAGCGCTGCTCCTGGGCCTGTCTCAGGCTGGCAGAGAAAGAGAGAACGAGGTGGGGTGAGTGACTGTAGTATAGAGTCAGACTACTGGGCAAGTGGGCAGTGGCAGTCTAGCAGTGGCTCCCGCGCTCCTCTGCTCCCAACTTCCTGCAGACCTGCAGCGCTGATAACATTGTGACGTAGAGTAAGTGCGCGCAACTGCGACCCCTGTATGTACGCCCCAACTACAACTCCCAGCATCACCAGACAGCAGCATGCCTAAATTTGTATTTCCACCAGGTCTAGAGAGCCACAGGCTGAAGACTAATGCAAGAACAAGAAGGTATACCCCAATGTGCGCAGTCTGTTCATCCCTTTATAAGCAGATGTAGCAGAGCAGAGTTAACAAATGGCCTCAACCATAACTATGTACTTTTACCCAGAACTGCAGGTGTCAGCATCAGGTACCAGCAATTCATGTGCCACGTAAAACCAGCTCTGCTACATTATGTAGTAGTGCTGGTTTTGTCATGCATTTCTTTTGCCTTCATATGGTAAAATACTTCATTGGCCTATCAATGGCTTTATAACTAAGGCTACTTTCACACTGGCGTTTTGAATTCCGTTTATGAGATCCGTTTCAGGGATCTCACAAACGGTTCAAAACGGATCAGTTCAGCCCCAATGCATTCTGAATGGATAAGGATCCGTTCAGAATGCATCAGTTTGGCTCCGTTCCACCTCCATTCCGCTCTGGATGCGGACACCAAACGGATCCGTCCTGACTTACAATGTAAGTCTATGGGAACGGGTCAGTTTTCACTGACACAATATGGTGCAATTGAAAACCGTTCCGTACCCCATTGATTTTCAATGTAAGTCAAGACGGATCCGTTTTGACTTAGAATTTTTTTAAAAAGAATAATGCAAACGGATCCGTTCTGAACGGATGCAAGCGTTTGCATTATAGGTGCGGATCCGTCTGTGCAGACACCAGACGGATCTGCACCTAACGCAGATGTGAAAGTAGCCTAACTCTGCTATATTTCTGTAGCCTGCAACCTCTGACTGCCCAGTTGGGCTGAAACTACTACACCCAACATGTAGGCTACATATGTATTATATAGACTAGTAGCTCAGAATTGCACCAATATCCATTTACTATTACTGCCAGAACATGTTGGGTGTAGTAGTTTCAGCCCAACTGGGCAGTCAGAGGTTCCAGGCACCAGGCTACAGAAATATAGCAGAGATAGTTATAAAGCCAGCCAGCCCCCATCAGACCCCACTCTCAGTCTACTCTGAAGTTCTGAACTCATTGGTGAGCAATTATGAAGACCTTTTTTTTTTTTTTACAAATCTTATCTTCCACTTCCGGCACCGGCTTCTTCGCGCAGCACTCTTCCAAAGCTTTTCCGACGCCTTCACCATGCTGCGTCTCGGTTTTGTTGTGCGCCTGCGCAGCCTAGGAAAACCTCATGTTCGGTGCGGCCGCCCGGGGAGGAGACTCAGGGGGAGGAGACTCAATGGAGGGTAGGGCTGGCCTGGCACTGAAGCGCAGCGCAGAAATGCAACACTGGGCGGCGGGCCCCGGGCCGGCCGCCGGGGTTATACAGGCAGGCGCAGCACCCACAGAACTACTGCAGGGCGGGGCCAGGGGTTCACAGGCGGCCGGGCCCCCTGGAGTGCCGGGCCCGGTCGCAACTGTGACTCCTGCGACCCCTGTATGTACACCCCTGCCCGGCGGTCTTTTCGCGGCAAAACTTTGCGATTCGCCGAACATGCAAACATATGGCAATATTCTCACGTGCCATATTTTTTTGCATAGCGCCAAACTTTGACCCATGAGACATCCATCAGGTGGGGCAGGACAGCCAATTGAGACATTTCAGCATATGGAAACCCCACCCAACCGTATAACAGAACCCAATCTGGCAGCCATATTAAATTATGTGTTTTGCCAGTGTAGGGAAATGTTGCATTTTGGAGCAGGGACAGTTAGGGACACGAAAAGCTAGCTAATAGGGCCACAAAAGTCCTTTTAAGGACTAGTATAGGTGTGCTATCGATAGGTGTGACATAGAGGGGTGTGATATACTTATAATATACTTTCCAACATAGAAATTATATTATAGTGTATTTGTATTGTGCAGCAGTTATGTGCGCTATTGGAGTAACTAATTGCAACGGGTGTGATATACCTGTTGCCCCCAAAAAAACTGATTGAGGGCTGCGATATATCTGCTTCCACAAAATACTGATTGAGGGGTGCCATATACCTGTTTCCACCAAATACTGATTGAGGGGTGCTATATACCTGTTTCCACCAAATACTGATTGAGGGGTGCTATATACCTGTTTCTGCAAAATACTGATTGATGGGTGCCATATACCTTCTTCCACAAAGTCCTGATTGAGGGGTGATATTGCTATATAACTTATTCCACTAAATACTGATTGAGGGATGCGATATACCTGCTTCCACAAAATACTGATTGAGGGGTGAACAATATCTGTTTCCGCCAAATTCTAATTGAGGGGTGCTATATACCTGTTTCCACCAAATACTGATTGAGGGGTGCCATATACCTTCTTCCACTAAATACTGATTGAGGGGTGCTATTGCTATATACCTTCTTCCACCAAATACTGATAAAGGGCTGCGATACACCTGCTTCCACAAAATACTGATTGAGGGGAGACATATACCAGTTTCCGTCAAATACTGATTGAAGGGTGCTATATACCTGTTTCTGCCAAATAATGATTGAGGGGAGCCATATACCTTCTTCCACTAAATACTGATTGAGGGGTGCTATTGCTATATTCCTTCTTCAACCAAATACTGATTGAGGGCCGCAATGCACCTGCTTTCACAAAATCCTGATTGAGGGCTGCCATATACCTATTTCCACCAAATAATGATTGAGGGGTGCTATATACCTGTTTCCACCAAATACTAATTGAGGGGTCCCATATACCTTCTTGCACTAAATACTGATTGAGGGGTGCTATTGCTATATAACTTCTTCCACCAAATACTAATTGAGGGCTGCAATACACCTGCTTCCACAAAATACTGATTGAGGGGTGCCATATACCTGTTTCTGCCAAATACTGATTGAGGGGTGCTATATACCTTCTTCCACAAAATCCTGATTAAAGGGTGCTATATACCTGTTTCTGTCAAATACTGATTGAGGGGTGATATACTGTATATCTTCTTCCACAAAATCCTGATTGAGGGGTGGTATATACCTGTTTCCGTCAAATACTGATTGAGGGGTGCCATATACCTTCTTCCACAACATACTTATTGAGGGGTGCTATTGATATATACCTTCTTCCTCTGTGTCTGCAACCTCCACACTCTCTGCTGTGTACACCCCCAAAGACACCACCACAACCATAGCCCATCCACTCGACTCAGAGGAATTATTTTCCCATCCATTCCCAGACCTTACCGATGCGCAGTATTCTTGGCATCGGATGAGGAAGAGGAGGTAGCAACGGCCGCCACCCAGCGGTCTGACGACATTACCCAGATCAGCCCAAGGATGGAGGTCCCCGTTGCTGCTGCTTACTCCGAGAACTCTAATGTCAGTGGTAGTGAAGGTGACGATGATGACGTGTCGATGGATGTCACATGGGTGCCCACAAGAGAGTAAGAGGAGGGGGATTCAGAGGGAGAGACAAAGCAGCAGATAGGGGGTAGAAGGAGGAGAAGAAGGCAGAACTCACAGTGCACAGCAGGCAAAAAGTAGACTGCAAATGTATCTGGAGTGATCCATCCACCATGCACGGTCACATCTGGCGCTCCCAGGACGCCAGGACATGGCTCCGCAGTGTGGGCTTTTTTTAACGTATCAGCTGCTGACAATAGTGTAGCCATCTGCAGCCTGTGCTGTCAACGCATAAGTCGCGGTAAGCCCAACACTCCCCTAGGGACGACCGCCTTAAGAAGGCACCTGGCCTTCCATCACCAAGCCCAGTGGGAGCAATACCGTCAGAACCCACAAAGCCAAAGCCACACTCCCGGCGCTCCACGTCCTGCCTCTTCTCCTTCTCCTCTCTCCTCCTATTTATCATCCACTCCACCTTCCACCGTGCCGTTGTTGCGTTCATCTGGCAAAAAGCATGCTTCCGTGGCCCAAATGTTCAAACATAAAAAGTTGATGACGCCAGATAACCCTCTTGAACAACGGCTGACTGCTGGCTTGTTGGAACTGCTAGCTTGCCAACTACTGCCTTATAAACTGGTGGACTCAGAGGCGTTTAGAAAAATTGTGGCAAGTGGCACACCACAATGGAAGGTCCCTGGTGGCCAAGATACATCTGACCACAGACATGTGGTCTAGCAAACACGGGCAGGGAAGGTACATAACTTTTACTGCCACTGGGTGAACCTCCTGACGGTTGTCAAGCATACAACCCGTGGCACCTGTGTGGATTTGGTGTTACCGCCACGGATTGCATGCAAGCCTGCCTCTTCTTCTCCTCCTCCTACTCCATCCTCCGTCTCCTCCTTGGCCGACTCCTCCTTTTCCACTGCTACACCTCTTCCGCTTTATCGCCCAAGCTCGGCAGAACCTATTCGACGTGCCAGGTGAGACTTTGCCATGCCTTGAAGCCAAGAGCCACACAGGTCCTGCACTGCTTTTAGCTCTGCAGTCACAGTCCGATCAGTGGCTAACTCCGCTGAATTTGACAGTTGGTAAAGTGGTGTGCGACAACGGTGCCAATCTGCTGAGCGCGCTAAAACAGAACAAAATGACACACGTGCCGTGCATGGCACATGTCCTGAAATTAGTCGTTCAGCGATTCATTGACAAATACCCCGGGGTCCAGGATGTCTTGCGGTAGGCCAAGAAAATCTCTGGCCATGGCTCGCCTCGTCTGATTTGTCACAGCGCGATGCGCTGGAACTCTACCTTGTATATGCTTGAAAGGCTGCTCCAGCAGTAACATGCCATTAACGACTACCTGTACGAACTCTGCAGCAGGACAGGTTCTGGGGAGCTTGGTTTCTTTTCACCGTGCCAGTGGCTGCTCATGCGTGACGCATGCAAACTTCTGCAGGCATTTGATGAGATCACCAAACTGGTCAGTGGCAGCCAGGGCGCCATCCGTGACATCGTACCTTACGCCTTCTTTCTGGAGCATGCATTGCGTTGTGTCATTGATCAAGCCGTCGAGGAGCAGGAAGATGAGAAAGTCGCAAAGCTGAATGAATTCCCTGGGGGGCTACTACATCTGAGACATGAAGAGGAGTCAGAGGAGGATGTTGGCTGGGGGGAGGAGGAGCAAGAAGAGCAGGCTTTGAGAGGGACTTAAGCATTTTGGGGATCCCTGGTGTTGTCCGTGGCTGGGGGGAGGAGACCGAGGACTACATTCTCCTGGGCGATGAGCAGGAGCCAGAGTGCTCCACCGCTTTCAATTTAGGGCAAATGGGGGCTTTCATGCTCCAGTGTTTGAAGAGGGACCCACATATAAAAAACATAAAGAGCAAGAACCCGTACTGGGTGGAAACGTACTTAGACACCCAATACAAACACAAAATGGCGGAAATGTTACTAGCATCACAGAGGGCTGGCAGAATGTAGCATTTCCAGGCCTTGCTGCGAGGGATGCTGCATTCTGCATTTGCTTGCAGAGGAATTTTCACCCACAGCAAAACAGGTGCAGGTATTCTACCACGATTGCAAGAGGAGGGCGGTTTAAAGATGTTCTCTTCACTTCGGATATGAGATCATTCTTGAAGCCAACCCATCGAGAGCTGCCCTCTTGATCCAGCCTCAGGGAACACCTAGACTGACAGGTGTCTAATTTTATCGGGTTAACGGCCAATGTGAACGCTCTAAGAGGCGAGGAACCCCTGCACTACTGGGTGTGCAGGCTTGACCTGTGGCCAGAGCTGGCACAATTTTCCATGGAACTCTTGGCTTGCCCCTCAGAGAGTGTCCTGTCCAAAAGGACGTTCAGCGCAGCAGGGGGGATCGTGACCGATAAACATGCTCATGACAGTGTGGACTACCTTACGGTGCCGTTACAGCTTTCATCGGATCCAGGGATGTCAGTGCTGAGCCCACTATATACTTCTCCTGGAGCCTGAGTCTACTTCTACAGAGCCTACCAGTGGCCACTTGGCTCCAGGAGAAGTATATAGTGGGCTCAGCATCCATGTTGGTACTTGCATCCCTGGATCCGATGAAAGCTGTAACGGCACCGGACGGGGTTAAAAACAGAGTGTGCCTGGCGTTCATGCTGTACCTGCGCTCCCTGGACTTTGTGTGGCTGTCATGGCCCATAAACATGTAGGAACTAGTGTTAGGGACCACTCATAGAGGCGACCTTGACGTGGTGAGTGGCTTATTACGCTTTGGCCAAAATGTACACCAATGCCTCATTCAACATCCAGCATGAAGGCAGGGCGGAGTGCTGGTTGCAGAGTGCTATTGCATTTGTGTTCTTTTCTTTGTATATGTATTTTGCCATAGCGATGTGCACCTGCATATATGGTTGTGCTGACTGAATCCCCCACACTTACTAAAAGAAGACAAAATCTTGGGCCCCATACTACCCAGCCAACCTCCAATTGTGTTTATAAAAGCATCCAATCTAGCATTAAAGGTTGCCCCAATTATCTAAAAAATAAATAAAAAATCCATGAGTACACCATGGATGACCTTTAAAGGATTCCACAGATGTGGGGTATGTCATAATTGCAAAATGACAAAAAAAAAAAAAGGAGGTTAAATCAACAGTAAATAGTTTTAGCTGGAAAATTAAGGACATTTTACAATGAAGCACAAAAGCGGTTATTTACATTATAGAATGCCTGTTTCAGAAACAATATATTGGACGTACAGAAAGATCCTTTAAAATTCGAATTGCCGAATATATCAATAACAAAAAAAAGTATACGGAATACATTCCCTGTCGTATCACTTTAAAACACATCATGCTAGTAATATTGTGGGGTTAAGATTTATGGCCATACAGTCAGTCCAAAAACAATGGAGGGGTGGTGATTTTGTGTCTAAAATGTATAGATATGAATTGAGAAAGATTTTTGAATTTGGATCCTTGATACTATATGGTCTAAATTCAGAACTTGAAGTCTTCGGATTCCTGTGAGGGGCAGGTGGAGCAGAATGCTCAGCACGTCGATGCCAGGCTGTATACCAGCACATCGACGTGCCCTGAATCCTCCCCTTCATCCCCATTCTCGTTTAGTGGATTTCTATGCTATTTTTACTTTCTTAATTTTATTTATATTTTTTCATTTTATACTGTATATTGTATATTTTTTATGTCTGCAATATTTTGTTCCTTATGCCTACATTTATATCTATGTAGATATTTGGGTGAATTTCTGGTGTTTGTATTTTTCTTCTTTTGCTTTTTTTCTTCTTTTCATCTTTATCCTGGATATTTGTATAGCCATGAAGTAAATAGTAACAATGTATTTGTCATAGGGAAATTACGATATGTAAATTAGAAAAATCTTAATATGTGAATAAGAAAGCGTTCTTGTGGTCTAGTTCAGGTCTTGTTGAAAACCAAAAACAACCATATAAAAAATTGAATGTCCCATTCAAAAGTATATATTTTTATGCCACTGAGGAAGGAACACTTAGTTCTGAAACACGTCTGGCTAGTACCTAATATATCTCCCAAAAGAGTACCAACTATATTTCTTATGATTACCCCAAATACAACGAGAGAACTAATTTTACCTCCGGAGGGTGGGTAAGAACGCACAGCGCATGAGCGCAAACATCTCAGCCGGCCTGCACATGCAAGGGCGGTCAGTGCAGGACCAACAGAAGGATTCCAGTAAGAGATATCTAAAAAAAATGTTTGAAGTGTATTGAAAGACATTTACCAAATAGTAACAAGTTTCTCTTTGTTTACAGCCATTGACATGTCGCCGAGGTTAACACGTGAGGAGCGGATAGAAATTGTGTTGATGTCTGGTGAACGCAGTAATCGGGTCATTGCAGCAGATTTCAATGCAAGACACCCTACGAGACCACCCATCTCCCATGCTACAGTTAGCAAACTGCTTGCTAAGTTTCGTGAAACTGGTTCAGTGTTGGATTTGCCAAAATGTGGACGCATGAAATCTGTCTCTAATGAAGAAACATCAGTGGTTGTCCTAGCTTCATTCAGCAAGAGCCCACAGCGTAGCACTCGCCACATGTCACTGGAGAGTGGCATTAGTCGAACATCCCTTCGGCGGATATTAGCTACTCACAAATGGCACCCTTACAAACTCCAGCTACTGCAGCATCTCAACGAGGATGACCCAGATCGGCGCACTGAATTTGCAGAATGGGCAAAACAAAAATTGAAACAGGACCCTTAGTTTACGCAGAAGATTTTGTTCAGTGATGAGGCAAACTTTTATGTGAATGGTGAAGTTAACAAACAAAACCACCGCTATTGGTCTGACACTAACCCACATTGGATAGATCCCTCCAAGACTGTTGGAACAAAAAAATTGATGGTATGGTGTGGTATATGGGGTACAAAGATAGTGGGGCCATTCTTCATCAATGGAAACCTCAAGGCCACTGGATATGCAAAATTGCTACATGATGATGTGTTTCCCTCTTTATGCACTGAAGCTGGCACGTTCCCTGAGTTTTTCCAGCAAGATGGTGCCCCACCACATTATGGGTGTCAGGTCTGAGCATTCCTAGATGAACAGTTTCCTGGAAAGTGGATTGGTCGTCGTGGGCCAGTTGAATGGCCCCCAAGGTTTCCCGATCTGACCCCCTTAAACTTTTATCTTTGGGGTCATCTGAAGGCAATTGTCTATGCTGTGAAGATACGAGATGTGCAGCACCTGAAACTACGGATACTGGAAGCCTGTGCTAGCATTTCTCCTGCGGTGTTGCTATCAGTGTGTGAAGAGTGGGAGAAGAGGGTTGCATTGACAATCCAACACAATGGGCAGCACATTGAACACATTTTATAAGTGGTCAGAAACTTGTAAATAACTCATGAAAGAATAAAGTTACGTTAAAACCAAGCACACCATTGTTTTTCGGGTGAAATTCCCAATAAGTTTGATGTGTCACATGACCCTCTTCCTATTGAAAAAACAAAAGTTGGATTCAAAATGGCCGACTTCAAAATGGCCACCATGGTCACCACCCATCTTGAAAAGTTTCCCCCCTCACATATACTAATGTGCCACAAACAGGAAGTTAATATCACCAACCATTCCCATTTTATTAAGGTGTATCCATATAAATGGTCCACCCTGTACATCGCTCAATGTGGATTACTCTAACTCCTATGAAGGAACACTTCAAGATATATATTTAATAACATTGCGGTACCGCTTCAGTAATGCAGCGTTCAATATATACCATTTATTCAATCGAAAATAATACATTGCAATGAAGAGGACTATATAATGAGATGGAATACAGTAAACATAAGAACTTATAACATCAAGATAAATATATGAACTCTATGAACTGTATAATTGAAGTTAATCAATATAATAAGATAATTAATAAAGGAGATAAAGGTTCTAGATAGCAAAGCCGTCAATTTGTAACTACTCATGAGTGAGCTCCGCATGTGATAAAATTAAAAGGGACCAAGACTGATATATTTATTTATTTTTATTTGTATTCTTTATATTTTCGATTTATCTAAATTTATTTATTGTGGAGCATATTCCTTATGAGATCTCAACACATTATGAGATCTCAACACATTGTCTTTATTGTTTTTTTATTTATTTGTTATAGGGATGTATGTTTTTTAAATAATAAATGTGATGTCTTGCCGTGAGCTAGCCAATTTTATATTTTCTTGCATACATCCTGCATACTGCCATGCTAATTTCGCCCAGCGACCCAGTGAAAAATTCCCACACTGGCGAGTATGACATTTTCCCTCGATCACAGTGTGATGCCTGCCTGCTGGTGCTTTTATGACCCTTTGCACTGCTAATGTATTCCTCACAGGTAGTCTCCCAAGTAGCAGACTATGTGCCCCTCCCGCGTTTGCTTGCAGATCTCCCACTTCTTCCACCCTGCTGTTTCATGGGCACGTTTCCACCCTGCTGTTTCATGGACATGCTTCCCCCTGATGATAACGATGCCCCCTCTTCACCCGGCTCCCATGTGCAATTGGCTACATCATCATCTACATCTGTTTGGTCATCACATGTACCACCCTCACCTGTCACTCGCACATGACCCTGACCTCTAGCAACATGTGGTCTCACCCGTCAGTCATCATCAGTTGTTGCTCGCCTAGCGGACTCTGCAGCAGACCTCTCCTCCAAACCTGTGCTGGTCTATAACTGCTGACTGTCCTTGAAAAGCTCATCCTTACTGAAAAGCGGAACTGAGCTGGCAGCTGTTATTACTTAGCTAGCGAGAGGAGGCGCAAAAGCAAGAGGCAGGTTTAAGAAAGGTGAGGGCACAGAAGCAGTTCCTGGTCCATGCCAAATAAGCTTGGTTTCAGAGGTACCCACCAATTCCTAGCTGTGTGTATCTGTTGTCACTTGAGATGATTTAGAAGAGTGAGTTGACCATTCTAGTACAGCTGGATTGTTGGTGAAAAAATGTTTGCTCGATGACAGTGGCAGCTCTGGCCTTTTGCTGCAGTTGCTACCAACCCTCTTTCTTCTGCTGCTACTTTTTCCAGCTACAGCAAAATGTTTGCCG
The DNA here is from genome assembly GCF_905171765.1 of Bufo bufo. Taxonomy (NCBI): domain Eukaryota; kingdom Metazoa; phylum Chordata; class Amphibia; order Anura; family Bufonidae; genus Bufo; species Bufo bufo. The sequence goes on from NC_053390.1 coordinate 621,446,525, forward strand.
CTGCTAGTTCTTTTGGAGGGCCCAGGCGATTGTCTGTTGGCCATAGTGTACAGTACCTGTATCAGTAATGTAGCCTATTAACTAAGAATGTGACAGAAGTTGAACAAGATAAATGTGGCGATATACTGTATTAGACCGCCCCTTAATATTGAGGCAGAGTAAGTCTATCTATAAACTAACAGATTAACTATGAATGTGGCAGCAGTTGAACAAGATGCACATAGCAATATATTAGACTGCCTTTTAATACTGAGGCACAGTAAATCTATATATAAGTTAACAGATTAACTATGAATTTGGAAGAAGTTGAACAAGATGCACTTGGCGATAAAACTCAATATGAAGTGTCCCTGCTGTCTCCCTATGCTCGACCTACAGTCATGAAAGCTCTCCCTTTGATCTCCCTGCACTGTCCCTGCACTCTCCCTATTCAATATTCATCTATTGCTTTCTGCAACACTGTCACTAGCACATGAGCACTTATCACGTCTCTCCCTATGCTCAGTTCACAGTGAAATTATGATGCTTTTATAGGGCTGTTACATCATAGGGGATGGCTGTTTGCGAAATGGCTGGCTACATGGCATTATGGGTCATATTGCATTCCCTAGCTTCTTACTTTCTCTTTATAACACGTGCAGCAGCCATTTTAGAGAAAAAAGGCATTTGTGACCACGAAGCATGAGGAAATTCAGATTTGTGGAGAATCTAATTTTTCCTAACCTTCTAGTGAAATTCCACTTTGGATGCTTTGATTCACTTAACACTATTCATGACCTTAGGGAGGAGCGAAGGGGAGAAAAAGAAAAAAAAATTAAAAAAATTAACCAAGAGATATAATCTTTAAAAAAAAAGTTCCAGGAGACTAGATGCTGTTATATACCAATTTTCAGAGCAATTGGAGTAACTTCAATTTGTGACAAAATTATTTAGATACCAATCAAATTAAGCTAAAATTCAACAAATCGGACACACAATAAATTTCAAGAAATTCATTAAACAAAATAGACCCAAGAGAGAGTCATGAGAACCACCCTAGAAATGCACATCCGACAATGAATGGTATCAAAAATATATATAAAGTTTATTAGACACACCAACAGACACATTAAAAAATTGTATACAATTCAAACAAAGTGCGGTATGCAATAGGATATGTAACCAGCACATACAGGTCCACTGAGTTGCCACACCATAGGCAAAAATATATAATACACCAGCATATAAAAAAAATTTCTGTGTAGAGTATAGAGCAAATATAGCATGGGTTAAGACCTCTAAAAATGCAGACAGACCTTGGTAGGGTCACAATAAAAGAGCCAAACCTACATAAGCTGCTGGTTCAGTGGACCTGAGATAGTGAGAAAGCGCCCAACGCGTATCGCCGGAGCAATCCGGCTTCCTCAGGGGTGAAGAGTCAAATGCTGGGGCATCACCTTATATGAAATAGTTAATAAAGTAAAAATAGCATTCACCTGTGCAGCGAAAAACAATCAAGTAAACGCCATGTGCAGACGTGCAGGACGAGACATGACCGGAAACCGGAAGCCGGAAGTCCGTGTGGTGAGAAGGTGGAACGCATTAGACTTTCATATATTTTAGATTCACTACACACAACTGAAGTAGTTCAAGTAGTTTTCTTGTTTTAATATTGATGATTTTGGCATACAGCTCATGAAAACCCAAAATTCCTATCTCAAAAAATTAGCATATCATGAAAAGGTTCTCTAAACGAGCTATTAACCTAATCATCTGAATCAACTAATTAACTATAAACACCTGGAAAAGATTCCTGAGGCTTTTAAAAACTCCCAGCCTGGTTCATTACTCAAAACCACAATCATGGGTAAGACTGCCGACCTGACTGCTGTCCAGAAGGCCATCATTGACACCCTCAAGCAAGAGGGTAAGACACAGAAAGAAATTTCTGAACGAATAGACTGTTCCCAGAGTGCTATATCAAGGCACCTCAGTGGGAAGTCTGTGGGAAGGAAAAAGTGTGGCAGAAAACGCTGCACAACAAGAAGAGGTGACCAGACCCTGAGGAAGATTGTGGAGAAGGACCGATTCCAGACCTTGGGGGACCTGCGGAAGCAGTGCACTGAGTCTGGAGTAGAAACATCCAGAGCCACCGTGTACAGGCGAGTGCAGGAAATGGGCTACAGGTGCCGCATTCCCCAGGTCAAGCCACTTTTGAACCAGAAACAGCGGCAGAAGCGCCTGACCTGGGCTACAGAGAAGCTTTTTTCGGATGAAAGCAAATTTTGCATGTCATTCGGAAATCAAGGTGCCAGAGTCTGGAGGAAGACTGTGGAGAGGGAAATGCCAAAATGCCTGAAGTCCAGTGTCAAGTACCCACAGTCAGTGATGGTCTGGGGTGCCATGTAAGCTGCTGGTGTTGGTCCACTGTGTTTTATCAAGGGCAGGGTCAATGCAGCTAGCTATCAGGAGATTTTGGAGCACTTCATGCTTCCATCTGCTGAAAAGCTTTATGGAGATAAGGATTTCATTTTTCAGCACGACCTGGCACCTGCTCACAGTGCCAAAACCACTGGTAAATGTTTACTGACCATGGTATTACTGTGCTCAATTGGCCTGCCAACTCTCCTGACCTGAACCCCATAGAGAATCTGTGGGATATTGGGAAGAGAAAGTTGAGAGATGCAAGACCCAACACTCTGGATGAGCTTAAGGCCTCCATAACACCTCAGCAGTGCCACAGGCTGATTGCCTCCATGCCACGCCGCATTGAAGCAGTCATTTCTGCAAAAGGATTCCCGACCAAGTATTGAGTGCATAACTGAACTTAAATATTTGAAGGTTGACTTTTTTTGTATTAAAAATTCTTTTATTGGTCGGATGAAATATGCTAATTTTTTGAGATAGGAATTTTGGGTTTTCATGAGCTGTATGCCAAAATCATCAATATTAAAACAAGAAAAGGCTTGAACTACTTCAGTTGTGTGTAATGAATCTAAAATATATGAAATTCTAATGTTTATCAGTACATTACAGAAAATAATGAACTTTATCACAATATGCTAATTTTTTGAGAAGGACCTGTATATGTGCGTCCACATACATACACATGAGTATCTCAAGAATATGCAAAAAGTGAAAGATTGCAGAATATAATGATAAGGACCCTGTATACAGGTCCAGCCGTGTAAAAACCAAAAAGCAAAATGCGCTAATTAGAATGTAATGTGGGAAAGACCACATATGTGCAAGTGAAAAGGAACGTGAAGAGTATTGTGCACCACCGTGTGTGAAAGGGAGATAAATGTACAGAGAACCTATGGGGGATGAATAAATTCATTAGCCGATAAATACATGCGGAAATAACCGGATCCAAAGGTCCACATATGCCACTGGGTCATCCCATAATACCTGGTTATACGATATCTGTAATCACAGAATTAAACCCCCATATCTCCATTAGAACATATACACCACTGGGTCAGCCAACCCATATATCACTAGATTAAACAGTAATACCTGTCTCTGCAAAAACAATTATCACGCAGCTGAGCACCCATATCTGCACCAGACCATCAACATCAGCCGACAACCATCAGAGTGGCTCATGAGTGCTTATATGGATTGGCCGGCAGATGGATGCGCATCCCTAATGTGGTAATTAGGCCCATTCCATAATGGCCCCCATGCGTCAATATACACAGATGAGGATGAACTACCCAATTCTATAAGGTTCAAATCTGGAACCCCAAAATTTAATTATAGAAGCCCGTGAACGTAAGTTCTTCATTTAGTCCCTGTGGGGCCACCGTATCCAAGTTGAAGATCCACTTAGATTCCAGACGTAGTAGTTGGGAAGAGAGTGATCCTCCCTTCACATTGGTGCATGCCATATCAAGGCCAGCAATCCTAAGTCCAGAGGTGATACACTGGTGGCAGTCCAGAAAGTGCGCAGCAACTGAGGTCAATGGTTTCTTGGCCTGAATCCGATCTCTTCGGGCCAGGGCAATGTTGGATAGATGCTGTTGTATACGTTTCCGTAATTCTTGACCAGTCTGGCCCACATATATTTTTCCACATTCGCAGATAAGTGCATAGATGACATTCCTAGTCCGGCAATTGATGTAATGGCCCAAATGGATAATAGCCGGATACCTGCAAGTGGAGAAGGAGTCAGAACAGATCATAAATTGGCAAACATTGCAGTTCCCGCACGGATACGTCCCGTGCATCCTGACACCCCTCCCGAGCCTCTGTGTGGACCTCTGGAAATGACTACGTACCAATTTGTCTCGTAGATTTGGGGCTCTCCGTGCAACAATCTTGGGACTTGGGTTAACATAGCCACTCAGTTTGGGATCCGCCAGTAGGAGGTGCCAGTGTACGTTCAATATTTTATACAGATCACGCCATTGGTTATTATATTTAGTAATGAGGTGAACCTGAGTATTTCGCGGCTTGGATTTAGGTGTCAGCAATTCTGGGCGATCCGCTACTTTCGCGGTTTCAAATGCCCCTGAGATTATTTTCTTGGGATAGCCCCGTGCACGGAATCTAGTGGTCAAATCACAGGCGGCCTCCTTAAAGTCAGGGGTGGTAGTACAATTACGACATCATACGGGATGGCTGTTTGCGAAATGGCTGGCTACATGGCATTATGGGTCATATTGCATTCCCTAGCTTCTTACTTTCTCTTTATAACACGTGCAGCAGCCATTTTAGAAAAAAAAGCCATTCGTGACCACGAAGCATGAGGAAATTCAGATTTGTGGAGAATCTAATTTTTCCTAACCTTCCCGTGAAATTCCACTTTGGATGCTTTGATTCACTTAACACTATTCATGACCTTAGGGAGGAGCGAAGGGGAGAAAAATAAAAAAAATTAACCAAGAGATATAATCTTTTTAAAAAAAAGTTGCGAGAGACTAGATGCTGTTATATACCAATTTTCCGAGCAATTGGAGTAACTTCAATTTGTGACAAAATTATTTAGATACCAATCAAATTAAGCTAAAATTCAACAAATCGGACACACAACAAATTTCAAGAAATTCAATTATGCTTTAAACTGATAAAAACTGAGCACAATGGATGCCCATTCAAAAAAAATATTGAGATGACAATGGATCAGTTTTTCAATTATCTGTTGTTTTGATGGATCAGAATAGAACTCTCAAACCAGATGTGAATGAACTCCAAGTCCAATATTTCATTCTGGTTTATACCAAATCATTATATATTAAGAATTGGAACTTCATAAAGACCTTATTACCCCCTATATAGAGCTCCTCCAAACCCTATAAGGTTATTTTAAATATAAATTGACAGAGAATTTTGTACCTGTTTATTGTTAGAATTGTTCTTTAAATGTCATATATTTTGCAGAGATATTAATTCTTTTGTATTCACATTTTTTACATAGAATCTGCTTTAAACAAATGTCTGTTTTAAATAAGCACGTATCCATATACATTTAACATTTTCTAATGGTTTTATTGAACATTTTCCACTAAAAATAAAATTACATTTGAATAGTTAAATCAATTGTATTAAGTAATTATTATAAATCAGATAAAGAAGTTCTATTCCATTTATGGCTACTTGCTTCACAAAAGGTAGACTTTTGCAGGAGAAATTAATCATTCTTTAATGACTGTTTAGAGCTTTTCCTCCAGTTTTGTCAAGCCATTAAATATGTCTCAGTGATATGGACCTAGAGTTCCTTACCACTGAGAACAAAGTTCTAATTTTGCATATATTACACAAACATTATCACGCTTCATGAAATCACAATAAATTTTCTCACTGATTACTTGTGTAATCTAAAAAAAACTCCCGCTGGTTGATTGAGAGTATTATTAATTTTGCTTGAGTTGTAAAATTATCACCTGTAGAGAACTATTCATGATTTCATTATACTACCTAAATATGATTACATTTGTCTGATGGCTGTTTTATCACTGAGTCATTGTACAAATTATATTTTTATTTTTAAGTAAACCACTCAAGATATGTAAGAAATCCTCAACTAAAAGTTTAAATCTAATAAAACATGCTGATAACATTGAAGAAATACTGCTTGTATAAGAGCTGTATTACTGTATGTAAGTTCTGCAAGACAATAGAAACATTGTAATTTATATCTAATTGGCATACTTTACTAATGACCTGGTTTCACATAACTGCAGGTTTCATGCTAAAAAGGCATGGCACCCACAGATTTATTAGTTTTCTCAGTAATGATGGAGCTAAACACATTAATGGAATCTAACATTACGATTGTTTCTGTGTATTGTGTTTACAAAATCATGGTTTCTAATTTTATTTTTTACTACCTATTTGAAGAGAAATCTTGAAAGAGGTTCTCAGGTCCCAAAGTCATTATTGTTATTTGCTCTCACCAAGCAACTGCTGAAAGCCCGCAATTGCAGTAACAGATGCCTTGATCAGCGATGAACATGCCCTCTGAGGTGTTCAATGAAGGGGGGGGGGGGGCGCAATCACCGTCATTGCACCTACTACATACAAAGGAATGTGCTTCATGATGAATCAATTCATCACAAATTTAATATATTTGTTAAATTGTGCAAAGCAGGCAAATCTAATTTTCCACAACTTCGCTCATCACTAATAATAATCAGTTTGACTTACCATACTATGAGAACCTTGTCCCAGACTATCTTTGCAACGAAGATCCAAGTGTGGTTCATATGAGGTGACTTTCAGTCGGACACCTGCTTCAGAATGGTCAGTAGTAAGCCTGTTTCATGAGAGGCATATGATGGCATTCATGTACTTCTCACATGAATATGTTGACCCAAAGACTGACAGCATTGCAAATGCAATCTTCTCCAAACAGTCACATTTGTGTGGAAGTAGTGTCCAACACATAAAAATGGACTGTGCATTTTCTCTGGATGTTTCAAGTGATGTACGCAGCTCAAAGAACTTAAGTGTCCACAAAGAATAGCTTAGAAAGTCAATCAGTTGCATTTCACAATCATCAATGCCCATCCATTCAAAAACTGACAGGTCCATGTCTTTGACATTACAGTAAACATGTCTGGACATATGAGAAAAGTAAACATTGGCCCATATGTTTGAGAATTTTAGAATCTCCTGGAAAATTTGGACTCAAGCTCTTTCATGTACATGGAAATGCTGTGTTGACTGAATGACAAGAGGAAAGCTCTCTCAAGTGTATGTATTCTCCACATAAACTTTAAGTTTGGACGGAATGCCTTCCAAATCTCAAACAGTCCCATGACAGCCTGCCAGCTCCCTACATGCAGACATTGAGTTCATTCAAGTGTAATGTAATATCTGCCAGAAACATAAGTTTCTCAAGCCACGTAATGCTGGTCCTTCTCAGCAAAAATGGCTCTGATTGCACCAATGCAGGTCACAAAACTCTCAAGCACTTTTCCACTAGTGAGCGACCTGACATTGGAGTGAAACGGGACGTCTTTGTATGCACATTCCATTTCTTCAAGCAGCGCTTTGAATTGCCTATGAGTCAAGGCAGAGTCAGCTTGCAGTGCCCAATTTTGTTCTCAATTAATCTGGCAAGTCCTTTTTGCTTTCCCACCATTGCAAGGGCACCATCAGTGGTGATTGCAAATATTTTTCTAATGTCTACAAAAACGCTTTTAAAATGTTCAGCAATGATTTTAGCCAAGTCATCGCCTTTTGTTGTGCAATAGTTTGGTTTCAAACAGCACAGTTCCTCTTGTACTCCAACAGAATCAGAAAATCTGGCCACAACTGCCAAACGATGGAAATCATTAAAGGGATTCTGCCACCAGGTTTGACCCCTGTCAGCTAAACATATGCTGATGTTCAGGGCGTCTTCACGATTCCTAATGTGGGCTTATAAATATCATCTGTGGGCTTATTTAGATAAAAAACAGCTTTTACTAACCTGTCAGTCAAACAAATAAGGTGCCCAAGGGGATGTTAATGGGTGCAAGATGCCCGCCGCACCCACCGCCGTTCGTGCCCAGCGCCGCCTTTCCGGACTTCTGCGCCGCCTCCTAATCCTCTGTGCCGCCTCTTGCTCTCCCTCCCCCCCCCTCCTTCTGCTGTAAGATCTCGCGCTTGCGCACAGGGCTCTGCCTGATGCGCTCGTGCGGACTTCTCCATTTGGCTTCTTACAGCGAAGTGCGCTTGCGCCGTCACTTCGCTCAACCCCTGTATGCGCGAGATCTTACAGCAGAAGGAGGGGGGAGGGAGGGAGAGCGAAAGGCTGCACAGAGGATTAGGAGGCGGCGCAGAAGTCCGGAAATGCGGCGCTGGGCACGAACGGCGGTGGGTGCGGCGGGCATCTTGCACCAATTAACATCCCCTTGGGCACCTTATTTGTTTGACTGACAGGTTAGTAATAGCTGTTTTTTAGCTAAATAAGCCCACAGATGACATTTATAAGCCCACATTAGGAATCGTGAAGGCGCCCTGAACATCAGCATATGTTTAGCTGACAGGGGTAAAACTGCTTGCTGTTTTAGTGTCACTGTCTTAGGGTTTCGTGTGCTAGAGAGGGGTTATTGTCATCGTCGTTCATCTTTGAAAAAAATAAAAATAAATATTTTGCTTGCTGTTTTAGTGTCACTGTCTTAGGGTTTCGTGCGCTAGGGAGGGATTATCATCAGCATAGTTCGTCTTTAAAAAAAATGTATTTTGCTTGCTGTTTTAGTGTCATTGTTTTAGGGTTTTGTGTGCTACGGAGGGATTATTGTCATCATCGTTCATCTTTGAAAAACATGGTGTGCCAATCATGAGTGGACATGGGCGTGCCGGCAGCTGTGGTCATGGTAGGGAAGTCGGTTCCAGTGCTTGACCACTCCCAGAACAGGGCCGCTCTTCTACCCACGGATGGGCGGGCGCAGTTGGCAGGGGTGTCCGCCTCATGAGAGATTTTTTTAGGTGTGGCAGCCTCCCTATTTCATCTCAGGATGCCGAGGCAGTAGTGTCTTTTGTAACACAAGCCAGTGGCATGGAGTCCTCTGCCTCGGCTCTGAAAAGCAGCAGCTGTCCCCCTCCTGCAGGACCAGCCCTCAGCCCCAAGACTCATCCCTGCTGCTGTTTGACAGCGACAGTGAGAGGGACATCTTGGGGGAGGTAATGCAGAAGAGTGAGCTGCAGCTAGGTCCAGATGCTCAGGACCTTTTGGATGGCATGGAGGAGGAGGAGAAGGGGGTACCGCCCGTCTGCACCCCAGTGACATCCCTCCCACAGAACCCCCACATCTAGTCAGACCCAGGCGTCAGCCGGGAGACAGCGGAGCCAGGTCAGGGGCTCCACGTCTGCTGTTCCCCTTAGTCCACCACTGGTCGACCTTGGGTCTTACAATGTAGGCGACAAAGAGGAGGGTGACAAAGAATGGGTGCTACTTTCCTTGTCAGGTGACAGCAGCACTGATGAGGAGGTATGCACCCTAGGCAAACGGTTTGCCAGGTCACCAAGGAGCCCAGTGGCAGGGGCTCCATTGGAAATGGCAGCAGGAGACGGTTGCAGCAGCAGCAGATGTGGCTGCAGCAGCAGGTGCCCCATCCAACCTGTGTACACCGAGCCCGAACAGGCGCAAGTCAGCACCACCCCATCTGACAGGAGGTCGATACGTAAGTCGTCTGTTTGGGCTTACTTCACCCTGGCAGAAGACGATCAGACAATTGCCATTTGTCAGCTTTGCCATGCCAGGGTGAGGAGAGGGAGGTCTGTTGCTGAGTTGGGTACAACTGCCCTTACCCAGCACCTGAGAGTCAACCACTGGCAGGAGTGGGACCAGATGCAGGGTGGTCACAGCAGCGCCAGCAGCAGTGTGCAGGGGACACCAGCTCCTGCCACTGTCCTGCAGCCACCCCACCCCCTTCCAACAATGCAATACCACTACCCCACTCCTCCTTGAGGTACTGGTACCTCTGCCTCCTCTGCACCCTCCTCTGTCACCTGCACTGCTGTCTGGCTCCAGCCATGGGTCGCCGAGGCATTTGAACGCACCACGGCCTAGGCACCTAGGAACTGATGGGTGCAATTACTCAATGGGATCCTGGCAAGGGTTATCGCACAACATCTGCTGCCCTTCATTATTGTGGTTGGAGCAGGCCCAACCCAGATGGCATTTCTCCAGCATCCATTTCTTTGCCAGGCCTGACGTCCCTGCCCTACACCAGCACATTGTGCAGAATGTGTCCCTGTCACTGGATCATGCTGTCAGCGACAGGGTGCATCTGACAATGGATGCCTGGACCAGCAGACATGGGCAGGGACGCTGTATCAGCTTCACAGCCCATTGGGTGTCCCTCCGAGGCGCCGGGGAGGCATCATCAGATGTGGCGGCATCTCAGTTTGTGGTGCCGCCCCAGGCTGTCCAGGGGAGAACTGCTCAAGCCACTGTCTCCACCTCTGCTGAGCCCCCCAGAAAGCATCCCCGTAGCTACACAAGTGTGGGGCACATCCGCTGCCAGGCCATGCTCCAGCTTGTGAGCTTATGGAAACGGAGACACACTGAACATGATGTTCTGGCCGCCCTCCAGGCTCAGGTCCACAAGTGGCTGACATCCCAAAGGCTTCAGGCAGGTATGGATGTCTGTGACAACGGCAGAAACCTCCTCGCCGCCATCCATGCTGGCAGTCTAACACACGTGCCCTGCATGGCACATGTCCTCAACCTTGTGGTTCAGAAGTTCCTACGCACATACATAGGTTCAGCAACATCGTGCAAAGGGTACGGAGGATTGCCAGCCACTTCCGACACTCCCCAACCGCCACCGCGTCCCTGTCCAAACTGCAGCAGGACAAAAGCCTGCCACTAGTGTTGATCGAGCACCATAGAGTTCGGGTGCTTGGGGGGCTCGGGCCGAACACATTGGGATGCTCGGGTGCTCTACCAAGCACCCGAGTATAATGGAAGTCAATGGGAGATTCCGAGCATTAAATCAGGCACCCCCTGCTCTGAAGAGGGGAGGGTGCCTGGTTAATAGGAAAAGGTGAAAAATTGATGCAAACACCATCGAAATGGTTCGGAAACAGCATGCGGAGGATGTCTGGATGCATCTTGGACTCCCAGGTCGCTGCTGGAAGTGATGTTGTCCGAGTAGTACGCCACTTTTACAGACTGACAAAAATACGCACAAAACCGAAGATAAAATCGATTTCAGATGAAAAATTGTTAGGAAATATTCTTTTGTGTACATTTACTTGTATATAAAGTGCAAGTGCTGCAGAAGATGCACTCTGATACAACCTGTATATCACATAAAGTAGGGCCTCATTCACATTGTGGTACCATTGTTCATGTAGTGGGACTCCTACACTCATAAAGCCTATGCACTAAGTGAAAGGGCTGGCAAAAATTACAAGGAACCAGCACTACAATACACCCTTTGTTACACATAAAAGAGGGCATCATACATAGCCTTGAAAAATTATGATTGATGGCCTGCTGGTGACCCTCAAAAATATTTGGAGCAAGGGCCTGCTGATCTGACCATCTAAAACATTATGGGTGAGGGCCTGCTGCCACTTTGGTGACTCTAGATGACCTGGGGACGATCAAACGTCCCTGTGACGGCGACAATCCATTCGTATGTCTGACTTATCAACTTTTGATGTTATTGTCAGTGCAAGCCATGGTGACTACGAGTAACGGGGAATTTGATTCCAGATAGGAAGCCTGAGAAACAGCTACGGCTACCACATCCAAGCAAAGCAGCATGCCCGCAAATTACCTATTAGGTATGATTAGGTGAGGGCCTGCAGGTGAGCTGACCCTGTAAAAGATTTTAGGTGCGGGCCTGCTGGTGAGCTGACCCTGTAAAAGATTGTAGGTAAAGTCCTGCTGGTGAGCTGACCCTGTAAAAAAATTATATGCGAGGGCCTGCTGGTAAGCTGACCCTGTTAATTATTATATGCGAGGGTTTGCTGGTGAGCTGACCCTCTAAAAAATTATATGCGGGGGCCTGCTGGTGAGATGACCCTGTAAAACATTATATGCAAGGGCCTGCTGGTGAGCTAACCCTCTAAAAAATTACAGTATATGTGAGGGCCTGCTGGTGAGCTGACCTTGTAAAACATTATATGCGAGGGTCTGCTGGTAAGCTGACCCTCTATAAAATTATATGTGAGGGCCAGCTGGTGAGCTGACCCTGTAAAACATTATATGCGAGGGCCTGCTAGTGAGCAAACCCTCTAAAAAATTATATGCGAGGGCCTGCTGGTGAGCTGACCTTGTAAAACATTATATGCGAGGGCTTGCTGGTGAGCTGACCCTCTAAAAAATTATTTGCGAGGGCCTGCTGGTGAGCTGACCCTGTAAAACATTATATGCGAGGGCCTGCTGGTGAGCTGACCCTGTAAAACATTATATGCGAGGGCCTGCTGGTGAGCAAATCATCTAAAAAATTATTTGCGAGGGCCTGCTGGTGATCTGACCCTGTAAAACATTATATGCGAGGGCCTGCTGGTGAGCTGACCCTCTAAAAAATGACAGTATATGCGAGGGCCTGCTGGTGAGCTGACCCTGTAAAACATTATATGCGAGGGCCTGCTGGTGAGCTGACCCTCTAAAAAATTACAGTATATGCGAGGGCCTGCTGGTGAGCTGACCCTGTAAAACATTATATGCGAGGGCCTACTGGTGAGCTGACCCTCTATAAAATTATATGCAAAGACCTTCTGGTGAGATGACTCTGTAAAACATCATATGCAAGGGCCTGCTGGTGAGATGACCCTGTAAAACATTATATGCGAGGGCCTGCTGATGAGCGGACCCTCTATAAAAATTATATGCGAGGGCCTTCTGGTGAGATGACAATGTAAAACATTATATGTGAGGGCCTGCTGGTGAACTGACCATCTAAAAAAATGATATGCTGGTGAGCTGACCCTTTAAAAAATTATATGCGAGGGCCTGCAGCTAAACGGACCCTGTAAAACTTTATATGCGAAGGGCATATATGCGAGGGCATTATATGCGATGAATAAGCATGTGTTGATATGATGGAAAATGAGAAGGAGGATGAGAAAAGGAAGATTCGACCATATACCCTTGTTTGTGGTGAAAGGGGTGAATGGCAATACAGTGTATTCAGTACATCACAAACAACACATTTAAAGTACCTTTATGTTCATCAGCTTTTGCTCTGGTGGAGTCGAGAAGTCATGGTCAATCCAGGCCTTGTTCATTTTTATAAAAGTCAACCTGTCAGCATTTTCAGTTGACAGGTGGATACGCTTATTTGTTATAATGCCACCAGAAGCACTAAATACCCACTCAGACAAAACGCTGGCCGAAGGGCAGGCCAGCACCTACAAGGCGTAGAGTGCCAGTTCGTGCCACATGTCCAGTTTGAACACTCAGTAGTTGTAAGGCACTGAGGGATCATTGAGGACGCTGACACTTTCTGCTATGTACTCCTTCATCATCTTCCAAAATATTTCCCTCCTTGTGACACTAGGCTGTGCATCAGGGTGAGGGTGCTGGCGAGGTGTCATGAAACTGTCCCAGGCTTTGGAGAGTGTTCCCTGTCTCTGTTGGAACTGCTGTGTGTTCCCCTTGTCTCCTCTCCTCGGTTGGACAAGAAACTATTGATTCTGCCGCCAGCGTTGTCAGATGGAATTTTTTGGAGCAATTTTTCAACAAGGATCTTCTGGTATTGCACCGTTTTGCTCATCCTCTCCATCAGAGGAAAGAGAGATGAGAAGTTTTCTTTGTAGCGGGAGTCGAGAAAGGTAAAGTACCAGTAATCCGTGTTGTCTAAAATGCGTATAAAGCTAAGGCAGCCTAACATGAAGTCAGCCATGTGTGCCCGAGTACCAACAGGCAAGAATTTGCTGTCGTCATCAGGAGGATCACTCTCAATCTCCTCATCCTCTTCCTGCTTTTCTACCCACCCACGCTGAACAGATGGAATTAAACTTCCATGGGTACTACCCTCTGTAGCGGAGGCAACCGTCTCCTGCTCCTCCTCCTCTTCATCGTTTAATTCTAGCTAAGAAGATGAACTGAGGGTGGTCTTGGTATAACCCTGTGTAATGTCTTCCCCCATTTCCACCTTTTCGTTTGAGTAGACACAGAAGTGGGATGGTTACGCTTATAATAGCGTTATCGCCTCTCACCATCTGTGTTGATTCCTCAAAGTTTCTTAAAACCTCACAGAGGCCAGATATTCATGCCAACTCCTCGCTTGTGAATAGCGGAAGCTGGCTGGAAAGGTGGCTAGCAAACATGTGGAACGTGGATTTCCAGCACGTGCTCACGTCGCACTACAGACGGTGAGCTGGCAATTTTTAAGCGCTGCTACCGCGTTGACAGACCGGCTGAAGATGTTGATGACTTGCGGAAATGTGCACACACGCGGCACGCCTTCACCAGTAGCTCAGGCAAATTAGGGTAGGTTTTGAGAAACCGCAAAACCACAAGGTTGAACACGTGGGCTAGGCATGGGATGTGTCTGAGCTTGCCGAGCTCTATAGCCGCCACCAAGTTACGGCCATTATCAGACACAACCGTGCTCAGTCTGGTCTCTTATCCCCTTATCCCACAGCTCTGTGGAGGTGTGCTGTTTGTCCCCTAAGCATATCAGCTTCAGCACGACCTGTTGCCGCTTCCCCACTGCAGTGCTACACTGCTTCCAGCTACCGACTGATGACTGACTGCTGCTACACGCGGATAAATCGGAGGTGGAAGTGAAGGAGGAGGCGGTGGAGGAGAAGTGGGGTTTGGAGCCACTAACGTAGGTGCTGGCAAAAACCATGATTGACGTAGGGCCCACAATCCTTGGCATCGGTAGTACCTATTCCATCTCAGGGTACGACTCGCTCCCGGCCTTCACAACATTCACCCAGTGTGCCATCAGGGAAATGTAGCATCCCTGGCCGAATGCATTTGTCCATGTGTCCGTGATTAAGTGGACTTTCCCAGTAACTGCATTGGTCAGGGCACTTGTGATGTTACGGGACACATGCTGGTGTAAGATGGGCACGGAACACTTTGAAAAATAGTGATGGCTGGGGACTGCGTAATGCGGGACGGCCGCCGACATCAGGCTGCAGAAGGCCTCAGTGTCCACAAGCCTAAATGGCTACATTTCCAGGGCCAGTAATTTGGAAAGGCCTGGGGTAAGGACATTTGGACGCTGCGCTGGGATATGGAAGTGGATTTGGTCGCTGATGGTGCTTGCGAAGGTTCAGGTGCAGGGCCTGCGCCTTCGACAAAGGATTGGCCAGCACGTAACATTGGGGAAGAGGAGGCAGTGGTGTGACCCGCAGACACAGATTGTGGACTCAGGCATTTGTTCCACTTATTACGGTGCTTTGATGCCATGTGGTGGATCATGCTAGTGGTGATGAGGTTGCTAGTGTTCACGCCCCGGCTTATTTTCGTATGGCACAGGTTGAAAACTACTATTATTTTGTTGTCTGCACTTTCCTCAAAAAAGTGCCATACTTCAGAACATCTACCCCTTTGCAAGGGAGATTTCCGCAAGGGTCCGGTGTGGCCCGCCTTCTCCCTTTTGCTACCCCACTGCCTCTACCAGCCTGTTGCAGTGCTGCAGATCCCTCCCCCTCTGTACTGCTGTCCTCGTTCGGCTTTCCACCTTCCCAGGTTAAGTCAGTGACCTCATCATCCACCACCTCCTCTTCAAGCGTGCTTGGCGAGAGGGCCAAATCAAGTAATGGTGATGAAAAGAGGCCTTCGGAATATCCGAGTGTGGGATCACCAGACTGTACATGGTGGGAGGAAGGAGGATCAGGGTGAGGATTGTGGTGACCAGACTCCTGGCTACTGAGACTGGACTTGGTGGAAGACAGGGTGGTGCTTAACCGACTGGAAGCATTATCTGCTGCAATCCAACCGACCACCTGGTCGAACTGGTCTGACTTCAAGAGTGGTGTCCTGCGCCACCCTGCATACTAGGACATGAAGCTAGGTATCGTGGATGATTGTTTTTCTTGTGCTCTGGCAGCACACACAGTTTCTCCGCGCCCAGGGCCACGGCCTCTGCGTGCACCATCAGCATCACGGCCACTTCCTCGTCCCTTACTGCTCGCCTTCTTCATTTTAAATGTGATTTGTGACTAGGAAACGCTATACAGGACAGCTACCACAGGTAATGTCACTGTTCGTAGTGTCTACGGAAAAAGGTACACTGGATATCACAGATATTTTAGAAATGCGCACACTTTAAACAGGAGATGTGGCGCGGATAATTTAACCGTCCCCAGCAGACACCGTCTATGTAAAAAGGTACACTAGATATCCCTGATATTTTAGGGATGCACACACTTTAAACAGGAGATATGGCACAGATTATTTAACTGTCCGCAGCGGACACCGTCTACGGAAAAAATGGACTGGATGTCACTGATATTTTAGGAATGCGCACACTTTGAACAGGATATATAGCGTGGATAATTTAACTGTCTGCAGCGGACACCCTCTACGGAAAAAGTGTGCACTGGATGTCACTGATATTTTAGTGATACGCACACTTTAAACAGGAGATGTGGCGCGGATAATTAAGCAGTCCGCAGCGGACACCATCTACGGAAAAAGTGCACTGGATGTCACTGATATTTTCGGGATGCGCACACTTTAAACAGGAAATGTGGCGCGGATGATTTAACTGTCCGCAGCGGACACAGTCTACGGAAAAAGTGCACTGGATGTCACTGATATTTTCGGGATGCGCACACTTTAAACAGGAGATGTGGCACAGATAATTTAACTGTCCGCAGCAGACACCATCTTCGGAAAAAGTACACTGGATGTTACTAGGGAAGAAAAACAAACGAACCAGCACCTCCATAATAAGTGAATTTAAGAACGCAGGTGCACGCTACCTTGGCTGAAACACAATTGGATTAGTAGAACTACTAGTAACAGCACACTGCTAGTCAATTGCACAAATTGGTTTGTTTGTTTTTCTTCCCTATTGTCACTGCCACTGGGGTGATGGCACCCCCTGGTGGTGAGTTTGAACCGTGCACCATCGCCCATTTACCATGTGCTTTTAATTAGATAGATTGTACAGCTGTATTCTACTTTGCCCATATTGCAGGCTGACAGCCTGGGAGAGGCATGTGTAGGATATAGCTGGGTGCTACTTTGCCCAGATTGTAAGCTGTAAGCCAAGGAGAGACACCTTGTTGTCTGGTAGATGGGCATATTTTTGATCAATTATATGCGCAAAGAGCTTCTAACTGCCCTTGCAGTAAGTATGGCCACCAAGCAGCTATTTTTTATTCAGTGTTTGCTTATATCTTTGTGCAATTGACTAGCAGTGTACTGTTACTTGTAGTTCTACTAATCCAATTGTGTTTCAGCCATGGTAGCGTGCACCTGCGTTCTTAAATTCACTTATTATGGAGGCGCTGGTTTGTTTGTTTTTCTTCCCTATTGTCACTGCCACTGCGGGGGTGGCGCCCCTGGTGGTGAGTTTGAACCATGCACCACCGCCCATTTACCATGTGCTTTAAATTAGATAGATTGTACAGCTGTATTCTACTTTGCCCATATTGCAGGCTGACAGCCTGGGAGAGGTATGTGTAGGATATAGCTGGGTGCTACTTTGCCCAGATTGTAGGCTGTAAGCCCAGGAGAGGCATGTTAGAGTAGGTCCCATCTGATTAGAAGCCGACATATTTTTGATCAATTATATGCGCAAAGAGCTTCTAATTGCCCATGCAGTAAGTATGGCCACAAAGCAGCGATTTTTTATTCAGTGTTTTCTTATATCTTTGTGCAATTGACTAGCAGTGTGGTGTTACTTGTAGTTCTACTAATCCACTGGATGTCACTAACATTTTACTTTACACAGGAAATGTGGCGCAAATAATTTAACTGACCGCAGCAGCCTATTACATGGTATTTAGTGCAGGATACGCTAAAAATATATATTGCTGCTGTCACACACAATAGTCCTTAAAAGGACTTTTGGGTCTCTGAAAAGTTTTTTGTATAAAAATCTTCCTATTACACTCCCTACACTGTCTGTCCCTTCCTATGCACAGCTCTCCCTAACACTGTGAAATTTAGCGCAGGTTGCACTACAAACATATATTGCTGCTGTCACACACAATAGTCCTTACAAGAACTTTTGGGTCTCTTAAAAGTTTTGGTAGCAAAAAAATATTCAATTACACTCGCTACAGTCTCTGTCTCGTCCTATGCTCAGCTCTTCCTGACTACAAATGAGCTGAACATGCGTCATCGAGTGCTATATAGCACTCGATTACGTGTTCCGGACAGCCAATCACTGTAATGCCAGTAGCCAACATGGCTATTGGCATTACAGTGTGGGCAGTACTTACCTGCATGTTTATTGGCTGTGTTGCAGCCAAGAAAACGTGCGGGGAGGAGCCCCGAGCATGGCGCTCAAGCACATGCGGTACTGGGCCAAACAGGTGTTCGGCCGAGCATGCTCGATCATCACTACCTAACACCTCACAGGTTTATTGTGGACATTGTGACGCGGTGGAACTCCACCCTCCACATGCTGGAGAGGTTGTGGGAGCAGCGACGGGCGGTGAAAGAGTACCTACTGGACCTAGGCACTTTCGGGCCATCACACCCACTCCCCTAAATCACTAATGCGGAGTGGGGGCAGATACACTAGGTGTTGGCCCCATACGAGCAGACAACCAAGATGGTCAGCAGGTAGCATGTCGGCCTCAATGACTTGCTCCACATAGTATTCCTGCTGTACAGGACACTAGAACGCCTACTCGATGCTGGGGAGAGTTCCTTGGTGGAGCAAGAAGAGGCAACACTGCTCCACCAAGACCAGGCCCTGGACAACGAGGAGGAGGAAGAATTTTTTTATGAGGTTGTTGACGTCCAGGAGTCTGAGCCTGATCAGGAGGAAAAGCCAGTGCTGGGGGAACCATTAGTCTTAAGGGTGGGGCGACTCCCACAAGACGTCCTGGTCCCAGGCAGCCAAGAACATTCACAGCTGGCTGTCCTCTTCCCCATGGCTGACCAGATTACTGTATGTTTCTCATAAACCTAAAGGATATTATTTTCTATATCAAATCCACAAAGATGAAACAGAGCTGCATTTGTTTTGTGGGGTAAGTTTACATGTAGTTCTTTGTAACTTGAGATCACATGATGCCTTCAAAACAGACTACGAACTCTGTTCTGCTGGATGACAGTGTTGGTGCTCCCCGGTTCCTGTCAGCCACTTCCTGGTGAAATCTGGCCCGGGCTGTGTGACACTACCCCCCATGTGTAGACAATCATCGCAGCTAAAGGCTTATTCAGCGCCTGACCTGCGATCGATGATCTAGGCTGCGCTTTGGAGGCAGCTGCCAAGCACCCCATCAGCAGCCGTGGACCATGACTGAGTCATCACCGAGGAGAGGGGAAGTGATCCTGGCGGCAGAGCCGGTTACACTTCTAGACCCGGGCCTAGGCAAGCTGGCTCCTCACTGGCTTCCGTGATCAGATGTGCAGAGGACGGCTGGGTGCTGCCGATGGCCAGAGCCCAGCGTTTGTGAGGCACTAATCATGTACGGGTGGGGTGAGCGGAGGTACCCATGCCTTCTCACAGACAAAAGGAGGATAGGAGAGCCGCTGCTAAACCCCGCCAGTCCTACTGCCCTCTGGCTTGGAGGAATCAGCACAAGGAGCGGCAGGCTGCGTTACCGCAGTGTTCTTCTCCAGACTCGATGTGCCCGATATGGAAACTGAGAGCAGACCGCTGCGGGCGTCGTGTGGAGCTAATTTTATACTCATTTTTTGTGGGCTTTACAAACTTAAAATACCTTTGAAAAAAAAAATTGTCAAAAGAAAATATAGCATTTTGTATGCATGGGAGCACATTCCTGCTCTAGACGAAGAACCTGCTACTGTCAGAGGTGTCTGTTTATTTTTGTCACGGAACCATGAACCAGACGTACAACAAGGGATAAGTGAAAATAAGAAGGCTTTATTGAAAATAAAGCTGTAAAGCAAAAGTCCAAACGGATGGCGAAACCGAAGCAGAGTCTTTGCGAAGCCAGAGGTCAGGAACCAGAAGGGTAGTCGGACGAAACCAGGATCAGGAACCAGAAGCAGCAGCAGTCTAGAAGCATGTGAACACAGGAGGACCAAGCGAGGAACTGAAGCCACAGACCTCCTATATATATGAGCTAGGCATCCAGCTCCTCCCAGTGGGAAGGAGGAGCCGCAGGGTGGGAGGCTACAAGAAACCCAGAAACCAAGATGGCCGCCAGCACATGTCAAACGAAGGAGAACAGCAAGAAGGTAAGACCATGACAGTACCTCCCCCTCAAGGGCCCCTCCTCCGCGGAGTAAAGAACGGTTTCTGAGGGAAGCGTGCGTGGAAGGCTCGGAGCAAGGCAGGAGCATGGACATCTGCGGAGGGAACCCAGGAACGCTCCTCTGGACCATAACCACGCCAATGGACCAAAAACTGCACCCGACCGCGGACCAGGCGTGAGTCCAGGATATTGCTCACCTCATACTCCTCACGATTACCCACTTGGACCGGACGAGGCCGAGGAACCGAGGAAGTGAAACGATTACACACCAGTGGCTTCAACAGGGAGACATGAAACACGTTGGAGATCCGCATGCCAGGAGGAAGCGCAAGGGCATAGGCTACCGGGTTTACCCTGCGAAGCACTCGGAAGGGACCAACAAAGCGAGGCGCCAGCTTGGGAGTGGGCACTCGAAGGTTGAGGTTGCGGGTGGACAACCATACACGGTCTCCGACCTGGTAGGAAGGAGCAGGCGCTCGTCTGCGATCAGCCTGGAGTCTCTGGCGCTGCGCAGAGACCTCAAGGGACTTCTGGATCAGTACCCAAGAAGCACGTAGGACGGAAAGGTGATCCTCCACAGCCGGAATATCCTGGGGAGAGAATGCCTCCGGTAACACGGCAGGTTGGAACCCATAATTGGCCATGAAGGGAGACGTCCCAGAGGAAGAGTTCACCGCCGTGTTCCTGGCAAACTCAGCCCAAGGCAGGAGGTCAACCCAATTGTCTTGGTGATCGGAGACATAGCAACGAAGGAATTGCTCCAAGGCCTGATTGGATCGTTCTGCGGCCCCATTGGACTGAGGGTGGTAGGCCGAGGAGAAGGAGAGATGAATCCCCAACTGGGAGCAAAAGGCGCGCCAGAACCTGGACACAAACTGACTCCCCCGATCCGACACAATCTCCTTGGGCAAACCGTGCAACCGGAAGACCTCCCTGGCAAAAATCGTGGCCAACTCTTGTGCAGAGGGTAACTTCTTGAGAGGAACACAGTGGCACATTTTGGAAAACCGATCCACAATCATGAGAATGACCGTATGGCCTCGGGATGCAGGGAGGTCCACAATGAAATCCATCCCCAGGTGTGACCATGGGCGCTCCCCGGTGGCTATGGGTTGCAGAAGGCCCAACGGAAGGTGCCGAGGGGACTTACTCTGGGCACAAACGGAGCATGCCGCTACATATGCGGCGATGTCGGAACGTAGGGAAGGCCACCAGAACAGACGTGAAACAGCCCAGGACAGCTGATTCTTTCCAGGATGCCCCGCGGTCTTGGAGTTATGGTAGGTTCGCAACAACCGAGTGCGCAACTCCTCAGGCACAAAACATCTGCCGTTGGGTCTCCCAGAGGGAGCACCAGATTGAGCCGCCAAAATCTGCTCACCCAGGGGAGAGGTCAGGCTGGTGCGAATGGCGGCCAAGATCTGATTCGGAGGTATGACCGAAGTCGGAATCGACTCCTCCCTGGACAGCTCGGAGTACTGCCGTGATAAGGCATCCGCCCTGATGTTCTTGGAACCGGGTAAGTAGGAGACCACGTAATTAAAACGTGACAAGAACAGAGCCCATCTGGCCTGACGTGGTGTCAATCTCTTGGCCTCAGAAAGGTAGGTCAGATTCTTGTGGTCCGTCAGGATGAGGACCGGAACCACCGAACCCTCGAGCAAGTGCCTCCATTCTTTAAGGGCCTGCACGATGGCCAATAACTCCCTGTCACCAATCTGATAGTTGCACTCCGCGGAAGACAGTTTCCGGGAGTAAAACCCACAAGGAAGCAGAGGACCCTCTGGTGTTCTACGCTGAGACAGAAGGGCACCTACTCCCGTCTCAGACGCGTCCACCTCGAGGACAAAGGGCAACCCAGGGTTGGGATGCGACAGAATCAGAGCCGACACAAAGGCGGACTTTAGAGCCTCAAAAGCTCGGATGGCCTCGAGCGGCCAGACCTGGGAATTACTGCCCTTCCTGGTCAGATCCGTGAGAGGCTTGGCTAGCATGGAAAAGTCCCTGATGAACTTCTGATAATAATTGGCGAAGCCCAAAAAGCGCTGCAGGGAACGAAGACCACTGGGCTGGGGCCACTGTAAGACAGCCGAAACCTTCTCAGGATCCATGGAGAACCCCTCAGCGGAAATGATGTAACCTAAGAAGGTTACCTGGGATCGGTGAAATTCGCATTTCTCAAGCTTACCGAACAGCTTGTTCTCTCGTAACCGTTGCAACACTCGTCTGACATCCAGAATGTGGGCCTCCATGGATTCAGAATATACCAAGATGTCATCCAAATAGACCACCACACACTGCTGCAACAGGTCACGGAAAACATCGTTGATGAATTCCTGAAAGACTGCGGGCGCATTGCACAACCCAAAGGGCATAACCAAGGATTCATAATGACCGGTCCTGGTGTTAAACGCGGTCTTCCACTCATCGCCCGCCTTGATCCTTACCAGGTTATATGCCGCCCTCAGGTCGAGTTTGGTAAAGACCGTGGCCCCTTTAAGGCGATCGAACAGCTCGGAAATCAAGGGTATCGGGTAAGCGTTCTTGATCGTGATGCGATTGAGACCCCTGTAATCGATGCAAGGCCTCAACTCACCGCCCTTCTTTTTCACAAAGAAAAATCCAGCCCCTGCCGGGGACGAGGATTTGCGAATGTGTCCGCGTGAAAGCGCCTCCCTCACGTACTCCTCCATGGCCTCATTCTCCGCTACCGACAGTGTATAGACTTTGCCACGAGGAGGAACGGCACCAGATTGTAACTCTATGGCACAATCGTATGGGCGGTGCGGAGGTAGGGCAACCGCGCGCACCTTATCGAATACATCCCGGTACTCCTCGTATTCAGGAGGCAACAGAGAGTCCGAGGAAGTACACAGCAACTTGACAGACCCATGGATGCAACTAGCCCCACACTGCGGTGACCACGAGAGGATCTCGGCCGATCTCTAATCGAAAGTCGGATTATGCTTCCGGAGCCAGGGGTACCCCAAGACCACCGAGTAGTGTGGAGACGAAATAACCTGGAGGCAGACCGACTCTCTGTGAACGGCACCAATGGCTATCCCCACTGGAAGGGTCTCATGAGTCACGTGTGGCGGCAGAAGGGGTCTGCCGTCTATCGCCTCAAGAGCCAGTGGGGAACCTCGAGCCTGCAGAGGAATGGAATTGGCGGCAGCGAACACATTATCAATGAACAAACCACCAGCACCAGAGTCCACCAACGCCTGGGTCGTCACCGAGCCCCCGACCCAGGAGAGGACAACAGTGATCAGTGGTTTGTCAACACGGGAAACCGGGGACGAGGAGACTCCACCCAAGATCTGCCCCCGACAGGATCTCAGGTGCGAGCGTTTCCCGGACGGTTCGGACATGCCAACCGAAAATGCCCACCGAGACCACAGTACATGCATCGGCCCTCGCGTCTCCGGAGTACCCTCTCCCCCTCGGACAGGCGAGCAAACCCCAGCTGCATGGGTTCACCCCCAGACAAGTCATCCCCAGGAGGCGTGGGAGGAGAGGGAGGCACGGGTGGGACAGCAAACGTAGGCGCCAATCTGTTAGAAAACCTCCGCAGGCTCTCCTTAAAGGAAGGTCTCTCCCTGAGTCTGGTGTCAATCAAAATCAGGAAAGAAATAAGAGACTCGAGCTCCACTGGTAGGTCCTTAGCTGCAACCTCATCCTTCAAGGCATCCGAGAGACCATGAGAGAAAGCAGCGACCAGAGCCTCATTATTCCAGCCCACCTCTGCTGCCAGGGTACGAAACTCAATGGCGTATTCAGCTACGGATCGTGAACCCTGTCTGATGGACATAAGGAGCTTCGCAGCAGAGGCAGCACGAGCCGGCACATCGAATACCTTCCGAAGAGAAGCAACAAAACCGGAAAACTCGGCAACCACCGGATTGTTGTTCTCCCATAAAGGGCTGGCCCAGGCCAAGGCCTTGTCCGAGAGCAGCGAGATCAAGAAGCTCACCCTTGATCTCTCAGTAGGAAAGGCATGTGGCAGCAACTCGAAATAAATGCCCACCTGGTTAAGGAAACCTCGGCACTGAGTTGGCTCTCCCCCAAAGCGCTGTGGAAGAGGGGCAGAACCGGTCATACCCCGAAACACCGCAGGTGCAACAACAGGTGTCGGGGTAGACTCTGGCGCAACAACCGGAGCGGCAGTAGGAGCGGGCCCAGGAGCGACAACCGACCCATCGGCAACGGGAGCGAAATGAGCCGTGCGTTCAAGCAGGGTTTGCAACGCCACAGCGAACCGACCCAACAGGTGATCCTGCTGATCAAGTCTGGCAACCAGCGTGGGTAGCGAGGATGGCCCTGTACCGTCAGAATTCATGGCTTGGTCCTAATGTCACGGAACCATGAACCAGACGTACAACAAGGGATAAGTGAAAATAAGAAGGCTTTATTGAAAATAAAGCTGTAAAGCAAAAGTCCAAACGGATGGCGAAACCGAAGCAGAGTCTTTGCGAAGCCAGAGGTCAGGAACCAGAAGGGTAGTCGGACAAAACCAGGATCAGGAACCAGAAGCAGCAGCAGTCTAGAAGCATGTGAACACAGGAGGACCAAGCGAGGAACTGAAGCCACAGACCTCCTATATATATGAGCTAGGCATCCAGCTCCTCCCAGTGGGAAGGAGGAGCCGCAGGGTGGGAGTCTACAAGAAACCCAGAAACCAAGATGGCCGCCAGCACATGTCAAACGAAGGAGAACAGCAAGAAGGTAAGACCATGACAATTTTTGGCATTGCCCCGATCTGGCGGGGGCCCATTCCTGGGAACACATTCCTGCTGCAAACAAAGAACCTGATGCTGTCTGTTCCTGCTGAGTTAGGCCGAGTTATGTGTAGGCCTCATACTCCACCGTTTCCTTTGCCTGCTGTTGCTGTCTTCCTGATCCAGCTAAGTTATGTGTCGGCCTTATACTACAGTGTTACCATTTACCTGTTGCTGCTGTCTGTCCTGATCCTGCTGAGTTAGGCCTAGCTATTTGTAGGACTTATAGTACAGCGTTACCATTTACCTGCTGCTGCCTGTCCTGATTCAGCTGAGTTTGGTTGAGCTATGTTTAGGCCTTATACTACAGTGTTAACAATTAACTGCTGCTTTCTGGCCTGATCCTGCTGAGTTTGGTCGAGCAATGTGTAGTGGTGTTGATCGAGCAACAAAGTGCTTGGGTGTAAAACACCAAAAACAACTGTATCCTAAATATCTCGCATGGAGTTATTCGTATTAACACCTACACAGCTCAAAAAGCATCCACACAGAGAGCAATTCCAGTTAATTATTTCCTTTATTGGATATCCAAACATATGGTATATCAGTTAAAACATATACAAAAAACAGCACATAATGGGAACACTACGGTGTTACAAATAATTGTATAAAAACAGAGTGAGCTCCAGACCAAAAAGGGACTAGTATTCCCCCATACGCAAATAAAGCAGTATCAGCTTAGTGGGGCGCATATAGCAGTGATAGCACCCAGGGCATGCATACAAAAACACTCCAACCATTTAAGGAAGTGTGGACCTGGGTGCAGCCCTCACCAAGCAGAGACTGCAAAAGGAGGGGGGGGGGGAACACAGTTTAAAGTGCGAGTTCAAATTGTACCTACTGACCCTGGTCTGAAGCAGCCGCCCGACGATCGTTTCGCTAATGCTTCCTCTTGGGGCAAGTGCTTGGGTGTTCAGATGCTCCCAAGCACCCAAGCACAATGGAAGTCAATGGGAGAACCCGAGCATTAAAACAGGCACCCCCTGCTCTGCAGAGGGGAGGGTGTCTGGTTTATAGGAAAAAGTCAGAAATTGATGGAAACAACACCGAAATGGTTCGAGAACAGCATGGGGAGGACTCCCAGGTTGCTGCTGGGAAAAATGTTGTCCGAGTAGTACATCACTTTTACAGATGCACAAAACCGAAGATAATGTTCATTTTAGAAAAAAAAAGAATTGTTAGGAAACATTTTTTCCTGTATATTTACTTGTATATAAAGTGCAAGTGCTGCCAAAAATTACAAGGAAGAGGTACTCCAATACAACCTATATATCACATAATGGAGGGCCTAATTCACATTGTGGTACAATTGTTCAGGTAGTGGGCTTCCTACACTCATAAAGCCTATGCACTAAGTGAAAGGGCTTCCAAAAATTACAAGAAATCGGCACTCCAATACACTCTTTATTACACATAAAGGAGGGCATCATACATCCATGAAAAATGATGATTGATGGCCTGCTGGTGACCCTCAAAAACATTAGGAGCAAGGGCCTGCTGGTGACACTCTAAAACATTATAGGCGAGGGCCTGCTGCTGAGATGACCATCTGAAACATTAGGGGTGAGGGTCTGCTGCAGAGCGGACTCTCTAAAATATCAGGGGTGAGTGCCTGCTGCTGATCTAAGCATCGAAAAAATTATATGCGAGTGCCTTCTGCTGAGCTGAACATTGAAAAAATTATGGGCGAGTGCCTGCTACTTAGTTAACCATTGAAAAAAATTATGGCCGAGGGCCTGCTGGTGAGCTGACCCTGTAAAACATTATGGTTGAGGGCCTGATGGTGAGCTGACCCTCAAACTTTATATGCAAGGGCCTGCAGGTGAGATGACCCTCTAAAACATTGTAGGTGAGGGCCTGCTGGTGAGCTGACCTTGTAAAACATTATATTCGAAGGCCTGCAGGTGAGCTGGCCCTCTAAAAGATTGTAGGTGAGGGCCTACTGGTGAGCTGACCCTCTAAAGCATTATATGTGAGGGCCTGCAGGTAGGCTGACCCTCTAAAAGATTGTAGGTGCGGGCCTTCTGGTGAGCTGACCCTGTTAAACATTATGATTGAGGGCCTGCTGTTGAGCTGTCACTCTAATACATGATATGCGAGGGCCAGCAGGTGAGCTGACCCTCTAAAAAATTGTAGGTGAGGGCCTGCTGGTGAGCTGACCCTGTAAAACATTATGGTTGAGGACCTGCTGGTGAGATGACCCTCTAAAACATTATATTCGAGGGCCTGTAGGTGAGCTGACCTTGTAAAACATTGTAGGTGAGGGCCTGCTGGTGAGCTGACCCTGTAAAACATAACATGTGAGTGCAGTAAGCCGGATTGGGACAGATGCACACTGGCGCAATATTAATGGTTTTGAGTTTGTGACGCCAATTGCAGCTTGCGCAGGTACTGTAGCAGGGCCATTTAAGATGTTATAAGCTCACGTACCAGGTGAGGAATGCCAGAGGGGGATAATATCTCTGTATAGCAGATATGGTAGTGTCAACGGTGTCTCCTACCTTGGTACGACTGGACTCCTGTATCCTGGCTCACATGAAACAAACTGAGGGTGGTTAGCAGGAGTAATTGAGGAATGATGGAAATCCACACAGATAATAGGGTCCAACTGGTCTTTACTTGGTGTTATGCAGCTTTGATCCATACAGTGTACAGCAATAGTCTAGGATCCCAGTAGGTAGTGGCAATATGTGGCAGGAATTTATATCTATTCTGCTTCTTGTACATACGCCTAGTAGAATCTGGCAGGTATCTACCTTCTGCTCTGTCTGTAGTCTGCTTGGTTTGGGCCTGACTAGCTGATGAGGTACAAACCGGATTCCAAAAAAGTTGGGACACTATACAAATCGTGAATAAAAACTGAATGCAATGATGTGGAGGTGCCAAGTTCTAATATTTTATTCAGAATAGAACATAAATCACGGAACAAAAGTTTAAACTGAGAAAATGTACCATTTTAAGGGAAAAATATGTTGAATCAGAATTTCATGGTGTCGACAAATCCCCAAAAAGTTGGGACAAGGCCATTTTCACCACTGTGTGGCATCTCCCCTTCTTCTTACAACACTCAACAGACGTCTGGGGACCGAGGAGACCAGTTTCTCAAGTTTAGAAATAGGAATGCTCTCCCATTCTTGTCTAATTCAGGCCTCTAACTGTTCAATCGTCTTGGGCCTTCTTTGTTGCACCTTCCTCTTTATGATGCGCCAAATGTTCTCTATAGGTGAAAGATCTGGACTGCAGACTGGCCATTTCAGTACCCGGATCCTTCTCCTACGCAGCCATGATGTTGTGATTGATGCAGAATGTGGTCTGGCATTATCTTGTTGAAAAATGCAGGGTCTTCCCTGAAAGAGATGACGTCTGGATGGGAGCATATGTTGTTCTAGAACCTGAATATATTTTTCTGCATTGATGGTGCCTTTCCAGACATGCAAGCTGCCCATGCCACACGCACTCATGCAACCCCATACCATCAGAGATGCAGGCTTCTGAACTGAACGTTGATAACAACTTGGGTTGTCCTTGTCCTCTTTGGTCCGGATGACATGGCGTCCCAGATTTCCAAAAAGAACTTTGAATCGTGACTCGTCTGACCACAGAACAGTCTTCCATTTTGCCACACTCCATTTTAAATGATCCCTGGCCCAGTGAAAATGCCTGAGCTTGTGGATCTTGCTCAGAAATGGCTTCTTCTTTGCACTGTAGAGTTTCAGCTGGCAACGGCGGATGGCACGGTGGATTGTGTTCACTGACAATGGTTTCTGGAAGTATTCCTGAGCCCATTCTGTGATTTCCTTTACAGTAGCATTCCTGTTTGTGGTGCAGTGTCGTTTAAGGGCCCGGAGATCACGGCCATCCAGTATGGTTTTACGGCCTTGACCCTTACGCACAGAGATTGTTCCAGATTCTCTGAATCTTCGGATGATGTTATGCACAGTTAATGATGATAGATGCAAAGTCTTTGCAATTTTTCGCTGGGTAACACCTTTCTGATATTGCTACATTATCTTTCTGCGCAACATTGTGGGAATTGGTGATCCTCTACCCATCTTGGCTTCTGAGAGACACTGCCACTCTGAGAAGCTCTTTTTATACCCAATCATGTTGCCAATTGACCTAATTAGTGTTAATTGGTCTTCCAGCTCTTCGTTATGCTCAAATTTACTTTTTCCTGCCTCGTATTGCTACTTGTCCCAACTTTTTTGAGATTTGTTGACACCGTGAAATTTAGAATCAACGTATTTTTCCTTTAAAATGATACATTTACTCGGATTAAACGTTTGATCTGTCATCTACGTTCTATTACAAATAAAATATTGACATTTACCATCTCCACATCATTGCATTCAGTTTTTATTCACAATTTATTTAGTGTCCCAACTTTTTTGGAATCCGGTTTGAACTTAGCTTCTCTTTGTCTTTGGATCTGTACTTACAGGACTGCTCGCAGGGAATGGTGTCATCTTCCTGGAGATCTATAGTGCTGTATATGGCTGCTTTCTTTGTCCACAGCTGAGGTAGAGGACTCAGGCTGGGAAGGTTGATCTTGGGCCTCAGCCGAGGCTTGGATCCTACGTTGGGATCCCTGTTTCTGGGAGCTCCTACTAACACAGCGTACCCCAGCAGGGGGGTGGCTCACACTGCCTAGAACTTTCCTTCCTCCCCCTGAAGTAGGATGTGGGAACATTCCACTCCTCCTCAGAAAGGGGGGAGCTAGCCTGGAATGGTCTATTCCAGCCTAGATACTACCTATGACCTGCTGCATACTGCTGCCACCTGCTGGTGTACATTGAGAACTACAGCATATATACACTCACCTAAAGAGTTATTAGGAACACCTGTTCTATTTCTCATTAATCCAATTATCTAGTCAACCAATCACATGCAGTTGCTTCAATGCATTTAGGGGTGTTGAGGAAGGGTTGAGACGCATGCATATATATACATATATGCATGCAAACACTTGCATGCATGTATGATATATATATACATGCATTAATGGTCACTTCATAGGATGATGTGCGTGGATGTGCCAAGCATCTGCGCACATCTGCCCTTAGTGGCCCACAGGGGCTCATGTTGGGCCCTGTGGGAAATATGTGGTCCCTGGTTGATCTGTGCCCCCTTATATGATCTGTTCCCCCCTTATATGTGTCCCCTTATAGTTAGTATATATTTCCTGTCCCTCTCATGTACAGTTGTGTTCAAAATTATTCAACCCCCAATGCTGTAAAGGGTTTTAGGGAATTTAGTGTACATTTGTAATTGTGTTCAGAATGAAATCTTACAAGGACTTTTTAAAGAACCAAATGCAACTAAAATGACATCAATTGTTTTTGTAATACAGTATTAAATGTTTTTTTGTGATTTCTTCATTGACACAATTATTCAACCCCTTAAAGACTACCACTCTTAAGAACAGAGGTTCATTCAAGTGTTTTTGATCAGGTATTGAAAACACCTGTGGATGTCAAGGAGCAGCAATCAAGCATAATAAGCACCAATTAGGCAGATTTAAAAGGACTGTGATACTCAGCTACTTCTAGACATTTACTGGTGTGTTTACAAACATGGTGAAGTCAAGAGACTGGTCCAGGAAGACAAGAGAAGAGGTGATTTCTCTTCACAGGAAGGGCAATGGCTATTAGAAGATTGCAAAGATGTTAAACATACCAAGAGACACCATAGGAAGCATCATTCGCAAATTCAAGGCAAAGGGCACTGTTGAAACGCTACCTGGTCGTGGCAGAAAGAAGATGCTGACTTCGACTGCTGTGCGCTACCTGAAGCGCAAGGTCCCCGTGTGACTGCTGAGGAACTGAAAAAAGATTTGTCAGATGTGGGTACTGAAGTTTCAGCTCAGACAATAAGGCGCACACTGCGTAATGAAGGCCTCCATGCCAGAACTCCCAGGCGCACCCCCTTGCTGTCTCCAAAGAATAAGAAGAGTCGACTGCAGTATGCCAAAAGTCATGTGGACAAACCACAAAAGTTTTGGGATAGTGTTCTGTGGACTGATGAAACAAAATTAGAACTGTTTGGGCCCATGGATCAACGCTATGTTTGGAGGAGGAAGAACAAGGCCTATGAAGAAAAGAACACCTTGCCTACTGTGAAGCATGGCGGGGGGTCAATCATGCTTTGGGGCTGTTTTGCTTCTACTGGTACAGGGAAGCTTCAGAGTGTGCAAGGTACCATGAATTCTCTTCAGTACCAGGAGATATTGGATGAAAATGTGATGCAGTCCGTCACAAACCTGAGGCTTGGGAGACGTTGGACCTTTCAACAGGACAATGATCCCAAGCATACCTCCAAGTCCACTAGAGCATGGTTGCAGATTAAAGGCTGGAACATTTTGAAGTGGCCATCGCAGTCACCAGACTTAAATCCGATTGAGAACCTCTGGTGGGACTTAAAGAAAGCAGTTGCAGCGCGCAAGCCTAAGAATGTGACTGAACTGGAGGCTTTTGCCGATGAAGAATGGGCGAAGATACCCGTAGATCGCTGCAAGACACTTGTGTCAAGCTATGCTTCACGTTTAAAAGCTGTTATAACTGGAAAAGGATGTTGTACTAAGTACTAAGATTGAATGTCACTTGGGGGTTGAATAAAACTGATAATGATGTGAGCACAGAAAATACATTTGTGGTTATTTCATTATAAATGTTATGTTATTTTTGTCTGACTTACAAGTGCCTCTTTGATTTAATTGTAAACAAGATGACTGAAATGATCAAAATCAATGTCAAACTGGCCAAAACACTCAATTTCAGTGGAGGTTGAATAATTTTGAACACAACTGTAGATATATGTATGTATATATATATATATATATATATATATGGGGATGTGTGTATGCAGTGCATACATCTATATGTGTATCTGCCATGGCTCTCCCCAGGTATATATATATATATATATATATATATATGGGCCTATTGCTGCCCATTCATACCCCCGGTTTTGTATGTGTATGTGTTTATAGATGTGCCCCAAGCATCTGTGGATATATATATGTAATATGTACTATGTATATATGCAATTCCAACTCTTATCAACACATGCCTGAGGAAGGAGGAGGGGGCTGTTTTGGGGCTATAATAACCCAAACCGGACAGAGGTGCGGCCTCTTGCAACTGGACTAGAATCAGAGACACATGGGAGAGAGCAGCTCCATGACGGGCACCTGGAGAAGGCCGGTCTACTAACTCTGGAAGGATTAAGTATCTACCTGTCTAGCCCCTACCTACCCCTCACATACCCCCTATATCCCCAATAATAGTCCCTTCCCTGCCACCAACCCATTTCAATCCCTATAATACCCATACCCCCTACAACCCCTTGCCCATAACTCACCACCCTATGATCCCTCTCCCTGTCATCCACTCCTACCATTGCCCTGTACCCTTAGCAATCACTTGCAAGGTATTAACCCTGGCATTGCTGAATCCCTAACCACCTAGCAGGAGCATCCCTGTTCCCTGTTATCACTTGCAAGGTATTAACCCTTGCATTGCTGGATCCCTACCCTTTAGTTCCCCTTACCCTAATCCTGCTATACTTGCAAGGCATTAACCCTTGCATTGCTGGACCCCTACCCAATGTCTGTGGACTGTATTCACCCCTGCAGTGCCATTAATAACCCTTCGTCGTACCCCATAGGGATAGTAAATAGAACCAGGTGGGGTGGGCTGATAATACGTGTGTGTATGTGTGTATTGTATAGTTAGTTTGTGGGTGGAACTTGGGAACCGTGTAGTGTAGTTTAGTGCTGTATTTATAGTACTGTATTGTTAGTGTATTGCTTGCTTAGTGTATTGTTGGTAATAATAAATACTGTGTTTTATATATAACTATCTGTGTAATGTGTGGTTATTAGCGATAGTTTAGTAAGGCGCATGTAGCTAGCTTAGTGACTAGTGTAAAGTATAGTGAAAGTATTGTATTATTGTTATATAAAGGTATAAATGGGCGGAGTCATCAATAGACGGCTCCTCCCATTTATGAATGTTAAGTATTGATATTTGCATAAATATTGGTGATTAATATTCCCCCTTTACAAGGGGTGTGCTCCTGGTCAAGACAATCTCTTGAACTCCAAACTGAATGTCAGAATGGGAAAGAAAGGTGATTTAAGCAATTTTGAGCGTGGCATGGTTGTTGGTGCCAGACGGGCCGGTCTAAGTATTTCACAATCTGCTCAGTTACTGGGATTTTCACGCACAACCATTTCTAGGGTTTATAAAGAATGGTGTGAAAAGGGAAAAACATCCAGTATGCGGCAGTCCTGTGGGCAAAAATGCCTTGTGGATGCTAGAGGTCAGAGGAGAATGGGCCGACTGATTCAAGCTGATAGAAGAGCAACGTTGACTGAAATAACCACCAACCGAGGTATGCAGCAAAGCATTTGTGAAGCCACAACACGCACAACCTTGAGGCGGATGGGCTACAACAGCAGAAGACCCCACCGGGTACCACTCATCTCCACTACAAATAGGAAAAAGAGGCTACAATTTGCACGAGCTCACCAAAATTGGACTGTTGAAGACTGGAAAAATGTTGCCTGGTCTGAGGAGTCTTGATTTCTGTTGAGACATTCAAATGGTAGAGTCTGAATTTGGCGTAAACAGAATGAGAACATGTACCCATCCTCTGATGGCTACTTCCAGCAGGATAATGCACCATGTCACAAAGCTCGAATCATTTCAAATTGGTTTCTTGAACATGACAATGAGTTCACTGTACTAAAATGGCCCCCACAGTCACCAGATCTCAACCCAATAGAGCATCTTTGGGATGTGGTGGAATGGGAGCTTCGTGCCCTGGATGTGCATCCCTCAAATCTCCATCAACTGCAAGATGCTATCCTATCAATATGGGCCAACATTTCTAAAGAATGTTATCAGCACCTTGTTGAATCAATGCCACGTAGAATTAAGGCAGTTCTGAAGGCAAAAAGGGGTCCAACACAGTATTGGTATGGTGTTCCTAATAATTCTTTAGGTGAGTGTATATATAAACAGGCATAGAAATACATATATTGGCAAATGCACAGTTATGTTACACTAGATGACAATACATTCAAACCTAACAGTATGAAGCAGGGTGGAAGAAGTTTAGTGACATACTTCAGGATGTTACATACCCCTTTACTTTAAGTGAAGCCGTCCTCGGCGTATGTTAGGCGGTGAGGAATCAGCTCTGGGTACCCAATAAAATACAAAGTGCTGCATGAATATACATATAAGACATTACATAGACAAAACATTTAACGGTTTCCTTGAGGTTCCTGCCCGCTAGAGTAAGGTGTCTAACACACAGTTTCCTTCTCTTTTATAACCAGGTAACCTAATACTGCACAAAGCAAAACCTTTACTGACTGACTTTGTATATTGTCCACCAATATCAAAGAGAGCATGGGGGTGTCTTTACTCCATAATCCCACCAATATGTAATGGAATGCCCGCAAATAGAAGGGTGGCTTTATCCTGTATTCCCTTCCCTGCACCATAGCCTGAAGAAATTTGGCTTGTAGCACGATCACTATGATGTCTATGAGGAATCTAAGTAATGGCTCTAAGGCTTGAGACGCCTTACCTTAGGCAAAAAGTCTCAGAAGGGGAGGAATTTATCGTCTCTGTGTCTTCTGGCTAGTCACAGGAGGAGGGCAGTACGTTCCCATGGATCTTCTGAAAATGAGACACCTCCGGATGGGAACAATCCGGAACATAAAACAAGCGGGAAGGAGCAGACTAGGGCTTCTACTGATTCCAGAAGCAGCAGGGGTACCTGTGTAATTGGATCTGTCTGGACTTACCACTTGGTCCTACCCGGGTGTAGGCCATTAGTATTCAATGTCCCTATGATGACAGTCTGTATAAGGGGGGGGGAGAACAAGAGCTGTAAAAAGGCACACAGTAAGATGCAAAATTTTTGTTAAGTGCAATGGTTAAGTGCAATCATGTTAAACAGTGCATAAAATCGCAGTGCATAAAATCGCATTGTGGCACCTAGAAAGATGAGACACACAATGGGCAGGTTTTTTAAACGTTACATAACTGTAAACAGGTACAATAGTGCAAATTTATCATAGTATAAGATCACAAAGAGCTCAGGTATCATGTTTGAGTCTTTTCTTTGGGTGCAAGCTTTTATGTTGCAATAAAACATTTAATAATAAAATAGTGCAATTTTATAAGTGCAAGGATAGGCTCAACAATAACTTGAGTCCTTATTCCTGGAAGTGCTTGTAGTTTGTAGAATCCTCTGGAAATTGATAAAAGTTCCTTGCGATCCACAGGGCAAAGGAGTAGACACAGAAGTGGAATGGTGATGCTGATAATAGCGTTATCGCCGCTCACCATCTGTGTTGATTCCTCAAAGTTGCATAAAACCTCACAGAGGTCAGACATCTATGCACCCTTGTCGCTTGTGAAGAGCGGAAGCTGACTGGAAAGACGACAACCATGTTGCAGCTGGTATTCCACTACTGCCCTCTGCTGTTCACAAAGCCTGGCCAACATGTGGAACGTTGAGTTCCAGCACGTCCTCACGTCGCACAACAATCGGTGAGCTGGCAATTGTAAGCGCTGCTGCAGCGTTGACAGACCATCAAAATCTGTCGATGACTTGGGAAATGGGCATACACACGGAGCACATTCACCAGTAGCTCAGGCAAATATGGGTAGGTTTTGAGAAACTACTGAACCATTAAGCTGAAGACCTGGGCAAGGCATGGGATGTGTGTGAGCTTGCTGAGCTCCAAAGCCGCCACCAAGTTATGGCCATTATCAGACATAACCATGCCTGGTTCTAGGTTGAGTGGCAAGAGCCTTACTTTAGTCTGGTCTCTTATCCCCTGCCACAGCTCTTCGGCGGTGTGCTGTTTGTCACCTAAGCAGATCAGATTAAGCTTGGCCTGTTGACGCTTCCCCACTGCAGTGCTACACTGCTTCTAGCTACCGACTGATGGCTGACTGGTGCTGCAAGAGGATAATTCTGAGGTCAAAAGTGGAGGAGGAGGCGGAGGAGGAGAAGTGGGGGTTGGAGCCACTAACGTTTGTGGTGGCGGAATCCATGAGAGAAGTAGGGCCCGCAATCCTTGGCTTCGGTAGCACCTGTGTCATCCCAGGGTACAACTCACTCCCAGCTTCCACGACGTTCAACCTGTGTGCCCTCAGGGAAATGTAGCATCCCTGGCCGAAAGCACTTTTCCATGTGTGAGTGGTTAAGTGGACCTTCCTAGTAACTGCGTTGGTCAGGGCGCGGGTGATGTTATGGGACACATGTTGGTGTAAGACGGGGACGGCACACCGCAAAAAAAAGTGGCGGCTGGGGCCTGCGTAACACGGGATGACCGCTGACATCAGGCTTCGGAAGGCCTGAGTGTGTCCAAAAGCCTAAATGGCAACATTTCCAGGGCCAGTAATTTGGAAAGTTGCGCATTTAGTGCTATGGCCTGTGGGTGGGTGGCTGGGTATTTGCACTTGCTTTTAAATGCCTGGGGTAAGGACATTGTTACACTGCGCTGGGACCCGAAAGTTAATGTGGTCGCTGATGGTGCTTGTGAAGGTCCAGGTGCAGGGCGGGAGGCATCCTGGCCTGCGCTTTCGACAGGGGATTTGCCAGCACATAACACAGGGGAAGAGGAGGCAGTGGTGTGACCCGCAGACACAGATTCTGGACTCAGGCGTTCGGCCCACCTAATATGGTGCTTTGATGCCATGTGGCGGATCATGCTGGTCGTGGTGAGTGTTCACACCCCTGCTCGTTTTTGTATAGCACAGGTTAAAAATTACAATTCTTTTGTCGTCCGCACTTTCCTCAAAAAAGCGCCATACTGCGGAACACCAACCCTTTGGCAAGGGAAATTTCCACAAGGGTGTGCTCTGTGGAACAGTTGCGGGCCTGTTTGGTGTGGCCCGTTTTCTCCCTTTTGCCACCCCACTGCCTCTTCCAGCTTGTTGCGGTGCTTCGGATCCCTTCCCCTCTGTACTGCTTGCCACCTTTCCAGGTTGGGTCAGTGACTTCATCGTCCACCACCTCCTCTTCCACTTCCTGACTCTGCTCATCCTCCTGACTTGTTGACCTAATAACAACAACAGTTATTGACAACTGTGTCTCATCCTCATTATCAACCTCTTGAGACACTTATTGCCGTTGACTTATTGGCAACTGTGTCTCATCATCATCATCCACCTCGTGAAACACTAGTTGCCATTCCCCACCATCATCTATTTGTGACTGTGGATGCTCAAGAGTTTGGGAATCAGGGCACAATATCTCATGTCCCTCTTCAAGCGGGCTTGTTGAGAGGCCCAAATGAAAGAATGGCGCTGAAAATAGCTCCTCGGAATATCCGAGTGTGGTATCACTTGATTGCCCACACTCTCCATGGTGGGAGGAAGTAGAAACAGGGTGAGGATTGTGTTTACCAGACTCTAGGCTACTGAGACTAGACTTGGTGGTAGACAGGGTTGTGCTTATCCGACTGGAAACATTATCTGCTGCAATCCAACCGACCACCTGGTCGCACTGGTCTGACTTCAAGAGTGGTGTCTTGCGCTGCGCTGCAAACTGGCACATGAAGCTAGGTATCATGGATGATTGTTTTTCTTGTGCTCTGACAGCAGGCATAGTTTCAACGTGCCCAGGTCCACGGCCATCTGCGTACACCTCAGCATCATGGCCACTTCCCTGTCCCTAACTGCTCGCCTTCTTCATATTAAATCTTATATATGCTTGAAAGCATGACACACATACAGTAGTGTAGGATTTGTAAGTGTATGCACAAAAAAATTTAAAAAAGATATTTAGGATGTGGAAACGTCACACAGGAGATATACCGCAGATGATGTCAGCAGCGGCTAATATAAAATTGCAGGGAATGTCACAGGTATTTTGGATGTGCACATATTACACAGGCGATGTTGCGCTGCTAATGTCACTGTCCGCAGAGGACACCGTCTACGGAAAAAGTACACTGGATGTCACAGATATTTTTGGGATGCTCTCTCGTTACACAGGAGATGTAGCGCAGATAATGTCACTGTCTGCAGCGGCCTAACTATTGCTGATGTCAGCAGCGGCTAATAAAAAATTAAAGGGAATGTCACAGGTATTTTGGATGTGGAAACTTTACATGGAAGAAAAACCGCAGACAAAGTCGCTGATCTCAGCCTAACTGTTGCTGCCACATACAACAGTCCTTAAAACGACTTTTGGGTCTGTAAAGTTTTAGTAATTTAGCGCAGGTTGCGCTAAAAATATATATTGCCGCTGCCACACACAAAAATAGTCCATAAAAGGACTTTGGGTCTCTGACAAGTTTTTAAACTTCAAAATAAAAAATAAAAATTCACTCGCTACACTATCTTTTCCTTCTTCAGCACAGCTCTCCCTGACTAGCACTGATACGATCACGTATCATCGGATGCTATATAGCACCCGATGACGCGTTCCGGCCAGCCAATCACTGTAATGCCAGCAACCAGCATGGCTACGGCGTTACAGTGAAGGGCAGTACTTACCCGCACTTTTATCCTGGCCACTGCTAGGGAGAGTAGCAGCAGTGCTGATCTTTCTCCATTTATAGACAATTTGTCTTACCGTGGACTGATGAACAGCAAGGCTTTTGGAGATACTTTTATAACCCTTTCCAGCTTTATGCAAGTCAACAATTCTTAATTGTAGGTCTTCTGAGAGCTCTTTTGTGTGAGGCATCATTCACATCAGGCAATGCTTCTTGTGAAAAGCAAACCCAGAACTGGTGTGGGTTTTTTATAGGGCAGTGCAGCTGTAACCAACACCTCCAATCTCATCTCATTGATTGGACTCCAGTTGGCACCTCACTCCAATTAGCTCTTGAAGATGTCATTAGTCTAGGGGTTCACATACTTTTTCCACCTGCACTGTGAATGTTTACATGGTGTGTTCAATAAAAACATGGTAACATTTAATTCTTTGTGTGTTATTAGTTTAAGCAGACTGTGATTGTCTATTGTTGTGACTTAGATGAAGATCAGATCACATTTTATGACCAATTTGTGCAAAAATCCATATCATTCCAAAGGGTTCACATACTTTTTCTGCTACTGTATATATATATATATATATATTTTTTTTTTTTTGACAAATTTCTTGTGGGTTTTACAATCTTAAAAATCCTTTGAAATAAAAATTGTCAAAGGAATATATTGCAATTTGTATGTATGGGAACACATTCCTGCTGTAGACAAAGTACCTGCTCTTAGAGGTGTATAAGTTTATTTTTGGTGTTGCCCTGGTCTGACGGGGGCCCATTTCTGGAAACATATTTCTGCTACAAACAAATAACCGGCTTCTATCTGTTCTGGCTGATTTTGGCCCAGCTATGTGTCAGCCTTATACTTGACCGTTACCATTTACCTGCTGCTGTCTGCCCTGATGATTTTGGTCGAGCTATGTGTAGGCCATATACTACACCATTACCATTTACCTGCTGCTGCTTTATTCTCTGATGATTTTGGCTGAGCTATATATAGGCCTTATACTATACCATTACCATTTACCTGCTGCTGTCTGTCCTGATGATTTTGGCTGAACTATGTGTAGGCCTTATACTACACGGTTACCATTTACCTGCTGCTGCTGTCCTGATCCTGATGAATTTGACCCTGGACTAAAGGTGCCTTACTGCAACCTTATTGTTTAAAATTACACGAAAACAAAACAATATAAAAAAATGGAAGCAGACGTTAGAACTGAAATATATATATATATTTTTCAAATATGGCCCTAAGGCAACTTTTTTGTTTGGTTATGAAGGTCATCTCCTGCATCTGTTTGCGGTGCAGCGCCTGCATCTTCTGCATCTGCTTGCACATCTGCTTCCACATCTCGGGCATGCTGGCTTCATGCTCCTGCTGAATCTGCCTTATTTTTTATTTTTTTCAAATGAATCAGTAGTGTTAGGATAAAAAAAAAAATATGAAAATTACTTGCAATTTAGATTAAGAGGCAAGGATACAGAATTATATTGCTATGTGCACATATTTTCCCTCCTGGCGGTGCCTTCTTAAGGCGGTCGTCCCTAGATGAGTGTTGGGCTTACAGCGACTTATGCATTGACAGCACAGGCTGCAGATGGCAACACTATTGTCAGCAGCGGACACATTAAAAAAAGCCCACACTGCCATGTGTTGGCATCCTGGAAGCGCCAGATGTGACTGTGCATGGTGGATGTTTCGTTCCAGATACCTAAGCAGTCAGCTTTTTGCCTCCTGTGCACTGTAAGTTCTGCCTGCTTCTCCTCCCTATCTGCTGCTCCGTCTCTCCCTCTGAACTCCCCTCCTCTTCTGTGGGCACCCACGTGACGTCCATCGACACGTCATCATCGGATTAGTCACCTTCACCACCACTGACATTAGAGATCTCAGAGTAGGCAGCAACAGCGGGGACCACTCTCCTTGGGCTGATCTAGGTACTGTCGTCAGACTACTGGGTGACGACCGTTGATACCTCCTCTTCCTGATCCGATGTCAAGAATGGCTGTGCATCGGTAAGGTCTTGGAATGTATTGGAAAATAATTCC
Organism: Bufo bufo; assembly: GCF_905171765.1. Classification (NCBI taxonomy): domain Eukaryota; kingdom Metazoa; phylum Chordata; class Amphibia; order Anura; family Bufonidae; genus Bufo; species Bufo bufo. The sequence continues at coordinate 621,487,121 of NC_053390.1, forward strand.
TCTGACTCGAGCGGAGGGGATATGGTGATGGTGTCTTTGGGGGTGGACACAACAGAGAGTGAAGAGGGTGCAGATAGAGAGGATGAGGAGGGTGCAGAAGTGGAAGGCTGAGTGAGCCACTCAACGAAGTCTGGTGCGTCCTTTGACGTAATTGCACGCACCTTCTGCAACTTCCCACTTAGGCTCCTGCCTGGTGCACCTGCCCGACCCCTACCACCCCTGTGGAAGGGCCTGCCTCTTCCTCTGCTTGTCATTTTCAAAATGACCCTGTGACAAAAGTCCCTATAGAAGAGCAGTATTTGTGAAAGAAGGTATATCACACACCTGCCTCAATCATTTTTTTTGGGGGGCAACTGGTAAATCACACCAGTAGAAATTATTGGTTCCAATAGTGTTTTTCACTCTGTGTAGATGCGGTAACGCAGCAAAGCCGCAGACAAATGCTGCACTACCTAAATGCAATATATAGAACGTAAATTATTGGTATATAAAATCCCTGCTTCAATCAGTTTTTTTGGGGGGGCCACTGTTAAATCACACCAATAGAAATTATTTCTTTAAATAGTGTTTTTCACTCTGTGTAAATGCGGTAGCGCAGCAAAACCGCAGACAAATGCTGCACTACCTAAATGCACTATATAGAACATATATTATTGGTATATAACACCCTTGCCTCAATCAGTTTTTTTGGGGGACAACTGGTTAATCACACCAGTAGAAATTATTTCTTCAAATAGTGTTTGTCACTCTGTAGATGCGGTAACGCAGCAAAACCGCAGACAAATGCTGCACTACCTAAATGGACTATATAGTATGTATATTATTGGTATATAACACCCCTCCTTCAATCAGTTTTTTGGGGGTCAACTGGTTAATCACACCAGTAGAAATGATTTCTTCAAATAGCGTTTGTCACTCTGTAGATGCCGTAACGCAGCAAAACCGCAGACAAATGCTGCACTACCTAAATGCACTATATAGAACGTAAATTTTGGTATATAACACCCCTGCTTCAATCAGTTTTTTTGGGGGGCAACTATTAAATTACACCACTAGAAATTATTTGTTCCAATAGCGTTTGGCACTCTGTGTGGCTGCAGTATTGCAGCAGAACTGCACACAACTGCTGCTCAATTCAATTGCACTATACCCTATTGCGCACTTTTTTGGGTTAGCGGTCAAGCCAGACTTCCTAAGGGAGTCCACTACAGCCTGTACCTTAGGTAGGTGAGTTTCCCAGTTGGTACTGTGGATAATGATATCGTCCAGGTACGCCGAAGCGTACCGATGATGTGGATGGAATACAATGTCCATTAGCCTTTGAAACGTGGCAGGAGCGCCATGTAGACCAAAGGGTAATACCTTGTACTGATACAGCCCCTCTAGTGTGATGAAAGCCATTTTTTCCTTGGTAACCTCCGTCAAGGGTACCTGCCAGTACCCTTTGGTGAGTTCCAAAACAGAGAAATGCTAGCTTGGCCTAACTTCTCAATAAGCTCATCCACTCGGGGCATGGGGTATGCATCAAACTTAGAAACCTGATTAAGTTTGCCCGCTCTTAGGCAGCTGTCTTTGCTTCCATAGGAAGCACAACAGTTGCCTATAATGATGAAGCAGAGAGCAGTCCGCTCCCTGCTCCATCATTCCTCCCCACTGTCAGCGCACCACACTATTGGTCTGTGCAGGGGCAGGGTTGGGCGGCAGTCAGCTGTGCTCTTCCTAATCCTACACAGACCAGCAGCTTAGTATATCCTGCTGCTGCTACTGGGGAGATTATCAGAGGAACAAGGTGAGTATGTAGAGTTTTTTTTTTTTTTCTTTTACTTCCTGCGAAGGAGGTACATAACTGGGCATATTACTGTGAGGGGGCATATATCTGGGCATATTACTGTGAAGGGGTACAAATCAGGCCATCTTATTGTGAGGGGTCACATATCTGTGCATAACTACTGTGAGGGGGCACATAACTGGGCATAATGAGGGGGCAAATATCTGGGCATAACTACTGTGAGGGGGCACACAACTGGGTATATTACTTTGAGGGGGCATATATCTGGGTATATTACTGTGAGAGGGCACATATCTGGGCATATTACTGTGAGGGGACTTATATCTGAGCATATTACTCAGAGCAGCACATAACTGGGCATATTACTGAGAGAGGGCACATAAGTGGACATATTACTGTGTTGGGGCATATATCTTTCCATAACTACTGTGATAGGGGCACATATCAGGGAATAACCACCGTGAGGGGGCACATATCTGGGCATAACTACTGTGAGGGGCACATATCTGGGCATAACTACTGTGAGGGGCACATATCTGGGCATTACTACTGTGAGATGGAAAATATCGGGGCATAACTACTGTGAGGGAGCACATATCTGTCATAACTACTGTGAAGGAGGGAGACATCTGGGCATGATCTGTGAAGGGGGTACAATGTGGGCATAAATACTGTGTGGTGGCATAAAGGGAGAATAAATACTATGTGTGGGCATTTAGGGGACTGGGTCAGATTAGGTGTATAGTTATGTTTTGGGCAGAGTTAGATGTGTGGCCTAGTGCAGAAAAAAATTGCCATTCCCATTCCTTCTTTTCAAATGTTGGGAGGTATGTAAATGGTTAAAAAAAAGTTAAAAAGTCAATCAATAAATAAAATCCAATAAAAATGAAAATTGGAAAAATGTAATCTGCTCCACATATTTGGTATTGCAGCATCTGTAACGACCCTCACTATGCAAATATCATGTAAATTACCCCATACGGTGAACGCTGTATAAAAAAAGAATAGTGATGATCGAGCATGCTGGGCCGAACACCAGTTTGGCTCAAGCATCTCGATGCTGGGCACATGGAGGTATTCGGCCGAATACCTTATGTGCTCGAGCGCAATGCTCGAGTCTCGCCCAGCACGTTTCTTGGCTGCTATGCAGCCAATAAACGTGCAGGTAAGTACTGCCCTCACTGTAATGTCATAGCCATGTTGGCTGCTGGCATTACAGTGATTGGCTGGCTGGAACGCTTCATCGTGTACTATATAGCACCCGATGCCGCATGTTTGGCTCATTCTTAGTCAGGAAGAGCTCTGCTGAGGAAGGGACAGACAGTGTAGGGAGTGATTTAAGAATATTTTCATCACCAAAACTTTTCAGAGAGCAAAAGTCCTTTTAAAGACTATTGTGGGTGGCAGCAACAATCTATATTTTTAGCGAAACCTGCACTAAATTGCTAAAACCTTTTAGACTCAAAAGTCTTTCTAAGGACTATAGTGTGTGGCACCAATATCTATTTTAGGCGCATCCTGCGCTAAATAGCGTACAATATTTAGGCCGCTGCAGACAGTGACATTAGCTGCGCCACATCTCCAGTGTAAAGTGTGCGCATCCAAAAAAGATCTGTGACATCCAGTGTTCTTTTTCTGTAGACGGTTTCTGCTACGGTCAGTGACTTTAGCTGCGCCACATCTTCAGTGTAAAGTGTGCGCATCCAAAAAATATCTGACATCCAGTGTGCTTTTTGCGTAGACGGTGTCCGCTGCGGACAGTGACATTAGCTGCGCCACATCTCCTGTGTAAAGTGTGCGCATCCAAAAAATATCTGTAACATAGACGGTGTCCGCTTCTGACAGTGACATTACCAGCAGGGCCACATCTGCAGTGTAACGTGTGCGCTTCAAAAATTTATCTGTGACATGCAGTTTACTTTTTTTCGTAGACGCTGCAAACAGTGACATTACAGGTGGTACCTCTCCTGTATAACGTTTCCTCATCCCAAATACCTGTGACATTCCCTGCAATTTTTCATTAGCAGCTGTTGACAGCATTGACATTACCTGCGGGATATCTCCTGTGTGACATTTCCACATCCCAAATACCTTTTTGAATTTGTTTGAGCATACACTTACAAATCCTACGCTACTGTACGTGTGACAGACTTTTAATATGAAGAAGGCGAGCAGTAAGGGTCAGCTCACTAGCAGGCCCACACCTTAAATCTATTACAGGGTCAGCTCACCTGCAGGCCCGCAACAAACATTTTTTACAGGGTCAGCTCCCTTGCAGGCCTGCACCTAAAATATTTTACAGGGTCAGCTCACCTGCATGCCCGCACCTAAAATCTTTTACAGAGTCAGCTCATCTAATAGGTGATTTGCGCACATTCTGCCTTGCTTGGATGTGGTAGACGCAGACGTTTCTTAGGCTCCCTCTCCGGAACTGAACAACAATTCAACTTTCCCGTGGTCACCATGGTTTGCACTGAAAATAACATCAAAAGTAGATAGGGCAGACATCCAAATAGATCGTCACCGTCACGGGGACATGCGATTGGCCCAGAGGTTATGTAGAGTCACCAAAGTGGCAGCAGGCCCTTGCTCAAAATGTTTTAGATGGTCAGATCAGATGGCCCTTCATCCAAATATATTTGAGGGTCATCAGCAGGGCATCAATCATAATTTTTCAAGGCTGTGTATGATGCCCTCCTTTATGTGTAATAAAGGGTGTATTGGAGTGCCGGTTCCTTGTAATTTTTGGCAGCCCTTTCACTTAGTGCATAGGCTTTAGGAGTGTAAGAGTCCCACTACATGAACAATTGTACCACAATGTAAATGAGGCCCTCCTTTATGTGATATACAGGTTGCATCGGAGTGCCTCTTCCTTGTAATTTTTGGCAGCACTTGCACTTTATATACAAGTAAATATACAGGAAAGAATGTTTCCTAACATTTTTTTTTCTAAAATCGATTCTATCTTCGGTTTTGTGCGTATTATTATCAGTCTGTAAAAGTGGCGTACTACTCGGACAACATCGTTCCCAGCAGCGACCTGGGAGTCCAAGATTCATCCAGACATCCTCCCCATGCTGTTTCCGAACCATTTCGGTGGTGTTTCCATCAATTTCTGACCTTTTCCTATGAACCAGGCACCCTCTCCTCTTCAGAGCACCCAAGTATCCTGATGTGTTCGGCCAGAGCACCTGAGCACTTTGGTGCTTGATCAACACTAAGGCTGCGTTCACACGGGCGAGATTTCCGCGCGGGTGCAATGCGGTAGGTGAACGCATTGCACCCGCACTGAATCTGGACCCATTCATTTCAATGGGGCTGTTCAGATGAGCGATGATTTTCACGCATCACTTATGCGTTGCGTGAAAATCGCAGTATGCTCTATATTCTCCGTTTTTCACGCAACGCAGGCCCCATAGAAGTGAATGGGGTTGCGTGAAAATCGCAAGCATCCGCAAGCAAGTGCGGATGCGGTGCGATTTTCACGCATGGTTGCTAGGTGACAGTCTATAAACTGTATTATTTTCCCTTATAACATGGTTATAAGGGAAAATAATAGCATTCTGAATACAGAATGCTTAGTAGGTGATCAATTGAGGGTTAAAAAAAATTTAAAAATTAACTCACCTTTTCCTCTTGTTCGCGTAGTTCTCCTGGTCTTTAGTTCTTTAAAAGATGAACTATGGGCTAAAGGACCTTTGGTGACGTCAGATCACATGCTCCAATCACAGGGTCCATCACCGCGGTGATGGACCATGTGATTGGAGCATGTGATCTGACGTCACCAAAGGTCCTTTAGCCCATAGTTCATCTTTTAAAGAACTAAAGACCGGGAGAACTACGCGAACAAGAGGAGAAGGTGAGTTAATTTTTTTTATTTTTTTTAACCCTCAATTGACCACCTACTAAGCATTCTGTTTTCAGAATGCTATTATTTTCCCTTATAACTATGTTATAAGGGAAAATAATGACATCTACACAACACCGAACCCAAACCTGAACTTCTGTGAAGAAGTTCGGGTCTGGGTACCACAGTCGGTTTTTTATCACGCACGTGCAAAACACATTGCACCCGCGCGATAAAAACTGAACATCGGAACGCAATCGCAGTCAAAACTGACTGCAATTGCATTCCTACTCGCGCGGGTTTGCCGCAACACACCGGGACGCATCCGGAACTAATCCGGACACGCTCGTGTGAACCCAGCCTTAAAAAGAACAACAAAAAAAAACGCCTGCCGGGTGCCTGCTAGTAAAAATGTTATATATCTTCTTAGTAGGTGGCAACAGCACTTTCTGTATACTAATAGCAATTGCTTGGATTGTCCAATAGAAGCCCTTTGGCCTTTTGACAACCATAAATCAATATACCGTATCAGGACATCACTCAAAATTTTATTGCAGTTCGGTACGCTTTAATTTTGTCCACCAAAGGTTAGATCATAATTTTCCATTCACACATGGACCAAATAATTGCAAATTTGGGGTATATGAGAACACCCTTTTTCAAGCATTTAGGTGCTAGTTAAAGCATATGTTGGTGAAAATGCTGATTGCAGACATTTAAACCAACAGATGCTGTGGTCTAATTTAAGACACAATATCTGAGAGCGCAAAACTCAAAGCGCTGGGCTTCCAGGCCTGGAACAGCTTACCTACACAGAGATCTAGGGAGCCATTCATTTTCTGTGAAAGGCCAGAGCCAGCTGAGGCTCCCATGCCTTTTACAGGTATACTGTATTACAATGTAGGCCTGCAGGTGGTAGCACTGTATTGGAATATACAGATCTTTTATATATTGTAATCAATAATATTCCATTACTTTATTCAGATTGCAGTCCAATAATTGCAATTCTTTATTTCTTCATTATAAAATCCATAGACTGACCAGACAGGCAAGGTCTTCGCTTTTTGACTGTACGTCTTAATCATGACCACATTGTGTTATCACATATTCTGATTTAAAAATCCTCTCTAGCCATGCATCATGCCCCCAGCCAGGTGCCGAATAAGAATCAGCTCCAAACTAGAGCAGCCTCCAATGGCTTTCTTAAAATGCATGCAAAATGCTACTCAATTATAACACAACAAAAAATGAAAAATAAAACAGGAGCGAGTCAGTACTGATAAATCAAATCATATTGATTATTAATACCCTTTGGATTTCTCGTGTTCAATGTAAAGATCGAAAAGGATTCTCTATTTAGCAATCATCACGCGCCTGCTCCGCCTGCTTCATTCATAAAGTGGGAGGAGCAGGCGTGTGACGCAGTGAGTGACGTTACGCTGCCGCCCTGCCTGCTATGGGAATTTCAAGTGAGTACTACAGTGGATTTATCTACTGCTGCAAAGAATTGTTATAGTTTAACAATGTGCCCAGTATGAATACTACAGTGAGCTGGGACCGGTGTAATAGAATACAGTGACTGCAACGGGCCCCGCTGCCATTCCTATATTAATTGCCGGCCCCCAGCCCTTCCTCCTTCCCCGCTGATACATTGCGATCGGCGATGTATCAGTGTTAGGCTACTTTCACACTAGCGCTCGGAGCGGGTCCGTCTGATGTTTCATCAGATGGATCCGCTCCTATAATGCAGGCGTTTGCATCCGTTCAGAACGATCCGTCTGCATTATAACTTAGAAAAATTTCTAAGTGTGAAAGTAGCCTGAGCGGATCCGTTCAGACTTTACATTGAAAGTCAATGGGGAACGGATCCGCTTGAAGATTGAGCCATATAGTGTCATCTTCAAGCGGATCCGTCCACATTGACTTCTATTGTAAGTCTGGACGGATCCGCTCGCCTCCGCACGGCCAGGCGGACACCCGAACGCTGCAAGCAGCGTTCAGGTGTCCGCTCACTGAGCGGAGCGGAGGCTGAACGCTGGCAGACGGATGCATTCTCAGTGGATCCGCGTCCACTTAGAATGCATTAGGGCTGGACGGCTGCGTTCAGGGCCGCTTGTGAGCCCCTTCAAACGGAGCTCACGAGCGGACACCTGAACGCAGGTGTGAAAGTAGCCTTAAATGGCAGCATTCGCCCCATAAGACACACTGCCATTTTCCCCCCCCCCACTTTTGGTGGGAAAAAAGTGAGTCTTATAGGACCAAAAATACGGTAGTCACCACATGGATCCTTCAATGTGTGGAAGAGGTCTATAATTAAAAAAATTAACAAAAGATAAACAAACGATAAAAATAACAAACAAAATGTACTGAATAGAAGATACTGATCAAAGGGGGAAAGGTCAAAGGTATACTATTTCATAATCTCTGTTTAACCCTCTAGGGTACAATGTGTCCATTTTGTGAATCCAGTATGCCTCCCTGAGTAGTAAAAGCTTTTTGATATCTCCCCCTCCTCGGTCTCTTAATTAGTTCTAGCACCTGAAATGTCAACTGTGCTATGGAATGTCTTTGTTTTTCAAAGTGGTAAAGAAAGTGCTAGTAGCAGGTTCTTTGTTCTAATTGTGGACTTATGTTTCCATATGCGATCCCTGATCGTTTGCATTGTTTCCTCTATGTACAATAAGCCACACGGGCATTTTATAAGGTAAATCACATTAGCGGATTCGCAAGTAAAGAAGCCTTCAATTTTAAAAGGTTGTCCTGTATGGGAATGGTAGAATATTGGGCCTTTTATGATGTGAAAACATTGAACACAATGGAGGCATGGAAAGGTGCCTTTCTTCTGTGTACAAAATGTACTCTGTTTTAATGTCTTCCTTTCACTACCTAAATCCGCGTGCACCAATTTATCCCTGTAGTTTGAATTTCTTTTATTACAAATTAGTGGTGGATTATTAAATTCCTCCACTTAAGGATAGGCTTTTGTTAGTAGGTGCCAGTGTTTGCGGACCACTTTGTCAAAGATAGCATTAAATGGATGGAATTTATGTATAAATATCACCCTTTGTTGCTTCTCACGAATAGGGGTGTGTGTTAGTGTATCGGAATCTTTATTTGCTCTATCTAGAATCCATGTAGGGTATCCTCTCTCTTCAAATCTCCTAGTCATCTCTTCTAATCACAATGTCTGCATCTAAGGATCTGTTACTATCCGTTTAACCCTTTGGTACTGGGACTTCAGTATAGCCTTTTTTAGAGATGAAGGATGAGCACTGAAAAAATGAGGGATACTGTTTCTCTCCGTTTCTTTTCTGTAGAGATCAGTAAAAAGACGACTGTACTGATCCTTCACTACATTTGTATTCAGGAAATTCACCATGTGTTTGTCATACGACATGATGAATTTCAAACCTTCACAGGCTGTTTTCAAATAATCAAAAAAGGAGAGGAGGGATTCCTGTGGCCCCGCCCATAAGCAAAATATGTCATCTATGAATCTTCTCCAAACCAGGACATTTTCCTGGAACATTGAAGTATTATATACATGTGTTTCCTCAAATGATGACATAAATGCGTTAGCGTAGGGCGGGCCACATTAGAACCCATTGCGGTACCCCGCCGCTGCACATAGTAGCTGTCCTCAAACATAAAATCATTTTCAAACAAAACCAGACGTAACAATTGCAAAAGAAATTCTTGTTTCAAATCCGTGTAATCACTGGTTTGTAATAAGACAGCTACAGCCTGTATCCCCTTCTCGTGATCAATTGAGGTATAAAGGCTTGTAAACTTGTAAATTGGCTATTGTTCTTAAAAAATGGGATGTGTCCAACAAAAAGGACTGTATATTCTTAATCAATGGTGTCAAGGTTTTCTCCAGAACTATAGCCAATTGTGATAATATGGATCCTACAGAGGTCACAATGGGACAACCTGGGGGGTCAATCAAAGTCTTATGTACTGTTGGCAGGACATAAAACACTGGGGTAACTGGTGATTGGTTAATCAGAAAACTGTGCATCTGTTTATCAATGACACCTTGATAACGATGTATCACTTCCATAATTGTCTCTTTGATCTGAAAAATCTGATCTTTCTGGAGAATCTCATATGTCTCAGTGTCCGAAAATTGGCACATAATTTCCGGTACATATTTAACCCTGTCCATAACGATGGATGTGACTTATCAAATGTGAAATAAAGCAGATATTCTTCAATACAAGACAGCTGTGGGATCTTTTTACTGCGTACATGGAGTCTGCTCCTTCCCTCTGCAGCGTGCGCTGAGGATCGAATGCTGGCCGGATTGCTATTTACCTTGGACTGTGGGCACGAGCACAGATCGCTACAGATGAGTACTACAGCTTCTACTTTATGCCGACGCAGAGAGAATTCTCTCTCAGGTGACGTCTTCAACAGATTTTTTAAGTACTGTATATCAACAAGACTTCTAGGGATCCTATTTAATTTGCAGTACTCTGCTAATGTGGTAACATGCAGTTCATATGATGTCAGTCTCCTCAGTTCTCTTTCCCAATCTCTTTTTATATTCACTTGTTGACATACTTAAAAAATCTGTTCAAGGTGTCACCTGCTATTTGTTGTTGCTCTGTTAGTCATTAAGGTAATAATTACCGCCCGGCTGGGGCATCTGATGTCACTGACATATGACTTAAACACTCACCTATAAATCGAATGATTATACTCTATTATGTACCCGTTGAGAAAGGCAGATTTCCGAAACGCGTCCTGGTTTATTGGATGTGACTTATCAAATGTGAAATAAAGTAGATATTCTTCAATACAAGTCACAGCTGCTGGAAAATTATGACAAGGCGCCAGCCTCTCCATAACTTTGGCACATCCAATGCCGCTTCTTAATGTAAGCTAGCTTCCTATCTGGCCATTTAGACCATTTTCTACGCCTAAGGTGTAGAAAATGATGAATAAGATGGGTTTGCCGGCCCGACCACCTTCCCCGCCCACATCACACCCATGTTGCAGATTTCGGCGCAATGGTTAGTTATGCTGCAATCTGCGACTTTTCCTCGCTCACGGCGCCTGAAAATATGCCTAATATTTGTGTATTTCAGGTTGATAAATGACCCCCTATCTATCAATCTGCTTAGCTCTTCCTGCTCTACATGTTGCCTGCAGATTACTTTGCATTTTCATGGTGAAAAGGTTTCTGTTAGGGATGTATTTTAGCTTGTGAAAAGTAAGATCTATGTACTGGCTTATTTCAACTCTGAAGTAGTCTGTACAGCATTACAAAATTCAAAACCAAAAAAATATATATAAAAAAAACCTGTGTCTTTCATCATCAGGTGTTGAGTTTAAAAGCTCATTTCAGCTAGTTACAAAGGATTCTCCATATATGCAAGTTCAAAAGATAAACATTTCCTTTGAAGATGATTTGTTTTGATTATCTACTCATATCTGCTGTTTTGCTGCATGGTTGCATGATGTGGTGGAATAAGTACATATTTCAAAATAGATATGCTTTTATGGGTAGTGTTTTGTCTGCATTTGATTTTTCAGTATGAGTCCACTTTTGTAGTGATGTAGTCACAAATGACTGTAAATCAAAAGACAGAAATAATGTTGAATGTTTTTTGGTAGCATTTCTGGATTGGCAATTATCCTTCATGATTTGCAATTATTTATTTTCCTAATATTAAAGCAGTAGTCTACAACATTCAAATTGCAACTCCTAAGAAACTCTAAAATGCTGGGAGTCACAATTTCACAAAAATGAAAAAGTCAGTTTGCAAACCACTTTTTTTAAAAAAAAAGTTATATTCAGACATTAAAAAAAATAACTAGATATGAGTCAATTTTCTAGACTTTACTTTGGCCTTGAGTTGCCCGAATCGAACAATACATTTGTTTGGAGTATGAATCGATTCTACCTGAAATGAAAATGGAGAAAATTTCTCTCTCTCTTTACTTTTTTGTCTCTCCCTCACCCTGTCTAGAAAAACATCCCTTGAATCAAATACCAAAGAATTCAGATTCTAATGAATTAGAATTTTTTTTGAAAAATTTGTGCTGAATTTTCATTCTAAAGAACTGATTTTCTAATCTCTAGAAAAATCCTAAACTTAAAGTGGGGTATGTATCAACTTTTTATACCAGTCTGGCTTACAAAAGTCACAATTTATCCTGTGTATGTGATTCTGCGCCAAAAATTTAGACATTTGTCCTTGTAAACCTCCCTCTCCACTTTTAGAAAAGTGGGTAGGAGGAGGTGGGTAATTGCTGGGACCTCTGTGGCCTAGCTCATTAAAAAAAACTGTGTTCCAGAAAAGTGGCACTCATAAGAAAAGAAATGCATGACTGCTTTCTAGCTGGTGTAGATTCAAATTTATTTTGGCCCATGGAACTCCCCACAATTCTCCAGAATTATTTCCACTAAATAAGAGATAAGCGAACTTCTTGAAATTTATTTTGTGTCCAACTCAACAAATTCAACTGAAAAATGTATATATGAGTTTTGGGTTACCCCTGAGTATATATAGTTTTTGATATGTAAACTGTCTTTTCATATTTTTTTTTTTATTTCTTTATGAATTTTTGCTCTCCCTTTAAAGGGGTTGCCTGGCTTTGTTATATTGATGATCTATCCAATTATTTTCACCGTTTACCTGCCCACCGTTGACATTGTAGCAGCAAACAGTTATAATTGCAGCTGCACATCACATGTGTTATCCTTTTTTATATTAGAACGATTCCAATACTTGTTTCTTATAGGGGGGCAGATGGTGTTTAAACACACATGGTGTTATCGGAAAAAAAACCTGTTTAGACCAAGTGTCCAAAAATTATGCCTTAACAGGGTAGATGCTTGCACCTGTTCATACACGTACATGTTAATGTCATAAGAAACAGTGGCTGGTTCTTTACAAGTGTCCAAAAATGATGTATTCACAAGGACAGAAAGCCTGCATATATTTGTATACACACAAGTGTTAATTGTAAGAAGAAAGAGTGGCTTGTTCTGGATGAGCTTGTAAAAATTAACCCTTTCAATTGGGAGAAGCCACAGTTCAGTGTGGATGTGGAAATTAAAAGGTAATAGTAACATGTGGCTACAACAGTAACAGCGGCAGAAGCTGCACAGCATGGAGCAGACAAGGCAGTAGATGTGTGTGCGGCTAATTAGGGATAGTAGTAGTAATGTCTGGCTGTATAACGGTAATTGTAATGACAATTGGGGTAATGGAAGAGGCAGTAGGGGGATTAGCAGCAAGGAGTAGCCGCTGTGGAAGTGGTAGCAGCAGCAGCCATTCGGATTGGTAGGAAAATAGGGGCAGTGGCATGATGGGACACCATGAGCAATGGCAGATCTATCCATCTGCCCCAGCTAGAGGAGTGTGAAAACCCTAACGGATCCATGCCTCATTCATTTGGCAAAAATAATGTTTTGTACACAGGTAAAAAATAACTTTGTTGAGATGACACTATGACCCCTGCCACAATTAAAACCCTCTCTGAGATGACACTAGAGGCTGGAGAAGACACAACAGAGGGAGTATATTGGGCCAGTTCCAACCACTGTTCCAATCTGCGTCTGCTCCAACATAAATATCAGGAGGATGATATAGCTAATGCTGCAAATGTCCTACTTACAAATCTGATAGTCTCTATTGCCTGACCTCAAACAACACATGGTCCCTGCTGAGGTATTTTGGTTCATGATGAAACCATTCACCATTTTACACTTCTCATACAGACACTCCAGCAAATTCAAGGTGGAATTTCACAGAGTTGGAACATCGTGAATCAAGTGCTGCAATGGCAGACTGTTCTGTTGTTTAAAGTTCAGGGGCACTTCCTTGCTACAGAAGAAAAGTTTGGCCAGCACTCTCTGCAAGTCACAGTAATTTTTCAAAAAGGATTGTATGACTAGATTTATCATGAGCGCCATGTAGGCTGCATGTGTTATTTTCCCTAAATGCAGCACAGTCACAATTTTACTACCATTGTCACTGACCACCTTTTTCATTTGAAGGGAGGGGGATAAATGCTGTACCTTGCTGCTGTTGAGAATGGGAGGATATTGTTATAGGATGATGTGGAGGAGGCGGATAAGCACCTGGTGTGGGAACCAGACCAACACAAACGTGAGATGTCAATAGGACCTGGCCTTCTTTTTGCACTGCTGTCTCACCATGAAAAACATTGCTCCGTAAAATACATGTACTGTCCCCGCCATAACAGCTTGTCAATGTGTGCACGGTGACAGGCACTTTGCTGCACAATGAGACTTGCAAGGAATGGGCAATTTTCTTTGCCACATGAGAGTACAAGGCAGGGATGACTTTTTGGAGAAGAAATGGTGGCTAGGTATCTTCCAGCAAAGCTGATGGTATGTCATCAGCTCTTTAATGCTGCAGAATTTACTAAGTGGTATGGCAGCAACTCTACCAGCAGCAACTTGCCCAGGTAGGAGTTAAGCTTGCATATCAGTGGATTGATGAGTAGAGTTACTTCCTGGCCACACATTCTGTTATTGATGGAGATGGAGTAGTAGGTTTCTTTTTTCACCTGGGTGCCTTTGGGGGGCTTCTGGGAGGGTACTTTTTCTATGAGGGAAACTTCCTACTATACATGAGGGATATTGTAGACTATGTAACTCTTCTATTGATTTCTGGGAAAATATATGCAAATTAGCATGCCTAAAAACTGGATGACATTTTCCTTTCGCCAGGAATTATTTTTTTGTATTTTTTCTCACTAACCCGAAGATATGTAAAATGTCTTTCCAGCAGAAGTTGGATATGATAATTTTCACATATCTTTACCAGAAATCAAGAATAGTGCTGCCTGGCCTACAATACTTCTCATTCTCATTCATATTAGGCACTCTCCATAATGAGAATGATTACCCATAAGGCAAACAATTTATATTACCTTGAAAACCAAAGAAGCATATCACACTCTCACTCTCGTGGTCCAGAACAGAAGTAATGAGCGCTTCCATCAATACAGATGGAAGCACTCATTGCTTTTTCCTTTATAAGATGCAGTGCATCTTATAAAGAGAATACTAGTGAGCACTTCCATAATGGAAGTGCTCACTAGTCTGCAAAAAGAGGGAGAGAAGCACTGATTGGTGGTCTGGAGGTCTAATGGGGGTCTGATTGGGGGTCTAGAGGTCTGACTGGTGGGGTCTAGAGGTCTATTGGGGGTCTGATTGGGGGTCTAGAGGTCTCACTGGGGGGTCTAGAGGTCCAATAGGGGTCTGGAGGTCTGACTGGAGGGTCTGGAGGTCTGACTAGGGGTTTAAATAGGGGTCTGGAGGTCTAATGGGGGTTTGTTTGGGGGTCTGGAGGTCTAATGGGGGTGTGATTGGGGGTCTGGAGGTCTAATGGGGTCTAATTGGGGGTCTGGAGGTCTAATGGGAGTCTGATTGGTGGTCTGGAGGTCTAATAGGGGTCTGGAGGTCTAATGGGGTCTGGAGGTCTGATATGGGGGTCTGGTCTGAGGTCTGATTTATGGGTCTGGAGGTCTAATGGGGGACTTATCTGAGTTTTAAAACTGGGGTCTTATATGGGGTCTGACATAATGGTCTAAAGGGGGTTTGGTCTGAGATTGGGGGATCTCATTTAGGGTTTTATATGGGAGTCTGATCTGAAAGGAAGGTGTTTTTTTTTTTTTAATTACTAGCGCACAATATAAAGGGGTGTTGTGTATGGTACTGTGTGGTACCAGTATTTTCAGGGGGACTATTTCTGCAGGAAAGTATTGGGGAGCACAGTGGACACAGTATTGGGGGTGGCAGGTGTTGATGAGGTGTTGAGAAGGTAGGAGGATGATGGAAAAGTAGGAAAGTAAGATGTCTGTTTGTTAAACTCTGCAGAGACAAGGCGCGGCTGAAAGAAGTTACCATGGTGGTCTGGTCTAACAGGAGAAGAAGAGAAAAGAGAATATCTATATCAGAGAAGAGAAGTCACTGGATGTAAGAGGTATGTGGCGCTGTATGACCCTGTATGTTCTGTAGCTCTGTATGTAATGTTTTCCAAGTATGTCTTTGAGGCCTCATGCACACGACCGTTGCTGTGTTCCGTGTCCGTTGTTCCGTTTTCCGTGATTTTCTGCGGACCCATTGACTTTCAATTTGTCATCCGCGTCCGTGATCCGTGTTTCCAGTCCGTCAAAAAAATAGGACCTGTCCTATATTTTTCACGGACAACGGTTCGCGGACCCATTCAAGTCAATGGGTCCGTGAAAAAACACGGAGGCACACAAGATTGTCATCCGCATCTGTGATCCGTGTCCGTTTTTTTCGTATAATTTTCAAGGCAAACTTGACTTAGATTTTTTTTTCACTTTTCATGTCTGGTGATCCTCCAAAAATCAAGGAAGACACACAGAAACAAAAACGGAAATGGATCACGGAACAACGGAACCCCATTTTGCGGACCGTGAAAAAATACAGTAGTGTGCATGAGGCCTAAAGGGGTTGTCCGCTTTTTTTTTGTATGAGCGCTGCCTTCTCTGCTCTGTTTACCTGCTCATCACTGCAAATGCTACGGCGAGCAGAACAGAGAAAGCAGCTCTCATAAGAGCGCTGCCCTCTCTTCAAACAGATGGGGGCACACAGGGCATTACTACTATGGAGGGGGCACAGAGGGCATTACTAATGTGAATTGGGCACAATGGGCATTTATGCTATGGAGGGGGCACAGAGCCAGAGGGCATTACTACAATGAAGAAGGCACAGTGGGCATTATTACTGTGAAGGGGCACAGTGGGCATTATTACTTTGAAGGGGGCACACAAACGTTTTTTTTTCTGCCTACATTCAGTTTTTTTGCGTTCCATATACGGACCGTATATGGAACTATTCATTTCAATGGATCCGCAAAAAAAAAAAACACAGAAGGTACTCCGTATGCCTTCCGTTTCCGTATTTCCGTTTTTCCATTCAAAGATAGAACATGTCCTATTATTATCTGCATAACGGACAAGGATAGAACTGTTCTATTAGGGGCCAGCTGTTCCGCAAAAAACGGAATGCACACGAACGTCATCCTTATTGTTTGCGGATCCGTTTTTTGCGGACCGCAAAATACTGAAAAATCGATACGGTCGATTGGGGATTTTTACTATGGGGATTTTTATGGGGATTTTTACTATGAAGGGGGCACAGAGGGCATTACTAGCAAGCATAGTGGGCATCATTACTGTGAAGGGGGCACAATGGGGATTTCTACTATGGAGGGGGCACAGAGGGCATTACTAGAACAGTGGGCATTATTACTGTGAAGGGGCACAATGGGCATTATTATTGTGAAGGGGCACAATGGGCATTATTACTGTGAAGGGGCACATCGGGCATTTTTATTGTGAAAGGGGCACAGAGAGGGCATAACTACTGTGAGAGGGCACAATGCGGGCATAACTACTGTGAAGGGTGTGGGGCTTCACTCTAGTAGTTAGGACTAGCGGATGCAGTATAGAGGCAAAGTACACAGTTCTTGAAACAAACAACAGTGTTTATTCACACATTGGTGTATAACAAAATGAAGATAAGTTGTCTCACATAACACAGGTGGCTTGGTGTTTGTTTACACACAAGGAAAGTCCATAAACAATAAAAGTCTCCTGGGTGTTAATTCACACCCTGTTAGGCTACTTTCACACTTGTGTTCGGTGCGGATCCGTCTGGTATCTGCACAGACGGATCCGCACCTATAATGCAAACGCTTGCATCAGTTCAGAACGGATCCGTCTGCATAACAGCTTTTTCAGATCTGAGTTTTCACATCGTGAAAACTCAGATCCGACAGTATATTCTAACACAGAGGCATTCCCATGGTGATGGGGACGCTTCAAGTTAGAACATACTAAGAACTGTGTACATAACTGCCCCCTGCTGCCTGGCAGCACCCGATCTCTTACAGGGGGCTGTGATCCGCGCAATTAACCCCTCAGGTGCCGCACCTGAGGGGTTAATTGTGCATATCATAGCCTCCTGTAAGAGATCAGGTGCTGCCAGGCAGCAGGGGGCCAGACCCCCCTCCCTCCCCAGTTTTAAATTAATTGGTGGCCAGTGCGGCCCCCCCCTCCCTCCCCAGTATTAAATTCATTGGTGGCCAGTGCGGCCTCCCCTCTCCCCCCCTAATTAAAATCCCCCCCCCCATCATTGGTGGCAGCGAAGAGTTCCGATCGGAGTCCCTGGCCACCAATGAATTTAATACTGGGGAGGGGGGGCAGTTATGTACACAGTTCTTAGTATATTCTAACTTGAAGCGCCCCCATCACTATGGGAACGCCTCTGTGTTAGATCATACTGTTGGATCTGAGTTTTCACGATCTAACTCAAATCCGATTGTATATTCTAACATAGAGGCGTTCCCATGGTGATGGGGATGCTTCAAGTCAAAATATACCATCGGATTGGAGAAAACTCTGATCCGATGGTATATTAATAGGGACTCCTGACTTTACATTGAAAGTCAATGGGGGACGGATCCGTTTGCAATTGCACCATATTGTGTCAACGTCAAACGGATCCATCCCGATTGACTTGCATTGTAATTCAGGACAGATCCGTTTGGCTCCGCACGGCCAGGCGGACACCAAAACGCTGCAAGATGCGTTTTGGTGTCCGCCTCCAGAGCGGAATGGAGGCGGAACGGAGCCAAACTGATGCATTCTGAGCGGATCCTTATCCATTCAGAATGCAATTCAGAATTGCCTCTATTTTGTTTACTTGAGGTTTGATCACTCTTCACCCAATGCCATACCCCAGGTATTTTGTCTCCTCTAACCCTACCGTAAATTTTTTGGGGTTAGCGGTTAGTCCAAGGGGGTCTACTACAGCCTGCCCTTTGGGCAGATGACTCTCCCAGTCGGTACTGTGGATGAAAATATCGTCCAGGTAAGCCGAAGCGTACCGACGATGTGGTCGCAGCACAATGTCCATTAGCCTTTTGGAAAGTGGTGGGGCGCCATGCAGACCAAAGGGTAACACCTTATACTGGTACAGCCCCTCTAGTGTGATGAAGGCTGTTTTCTCTTTGGCAGCCTCCATTAAAGGTACCTGCCAGTACCCTTTGGTGAGGTCCAAAACAGAAAAATACCGGGCTTGTCGAATTCTCTCAAACAGCTCGTCTACCCGGGGCATGGGATACGTGTCAAACTTAGATACTTCGTTAAATTTTTGAAAATCGTTACAAAACTGCAACATCCCATTCGGTTTGGGTATCAGTACTATAGGGCTGGCCCACTCACTTCTAGACTCCTCGATGACGTCTAGTTGCAGCATTAGTTGTACTTCCTCGAAGATGGCATGTTGACGAGCCTTGGGTACCCGGTATGATTTCAAATGGATTTTGGACTAAGGCTCAGTGACAATGTCATGCTGGATTATGGAAATGCATCCAGGGAGGTCTGAGAACACATCCGTGTTCCTGCTTACAAACTCCTTGGCTTCCTGAGTCTGTTTAGAGGAGAGGCTGTCACCAATCTTCATTGTGGCAACCGCTTTTCCACTAGAAAAATCGGCTATCATCAGTACTGGTCTCCCTATCCTTCCACGGTTTGAGTAAATTCACATGGTATACTGTACCTGCTCTGGCTTCCGCCGCCCAGGCTGGTGTACCTTGTAGTTTACTTCTCCAGCCTTTTCGAGTACCTCGTAGGGTCCCTGCCACCTAGCCAGTAACTTGCAACTGTCGGTACCAGAAACAAAATCCGATCTCCAGTGTTAAAGATCCGGACCGAAGCCTGACGATTATACACCCGACTGTGAGCTCACTGAGCTGCCTCCATATGTTCGCTTACTAGCGGCAACACGGTTTCCAGATGTTCCTGCATCTGGGTGACATATTCAACAACACTTTTATATGGTGTAAGTTGTTGCTCCCACGCCTCTTTGGCTATGTCCAACAGACCACGTGGATGTCTGCCATGTAGTAGTTCGAAGGGCGAGAACCCAATAGAGGCCTGGGGCACTTCTCGCACTGTGAAAATAAGATAGGGCAGAAGGAGGTCCCCAGTCCTTTCCATCCTTAGCTACTACTCGTTTTAACATAGTTTTTAACGTTTGATTAAACCTTTCTACTAGGCCGTCAGTTTGCGGGTGATAGACATATGTCCTTATCTGTTTGATATTCAGCAACTTACAGAGCTTCCGCATGACCTTGGACATAAAAGGAGTCCTCTGGTCAGTCAGAAGCTCTTTGGGTATCCCAACTTGGGAAAACATCTCCATTACCTCTTTTGCTATGAGTTTGGCCGATGTACAGTACAGACCAAAGGTTTGGACACACCTTCTCATTCAAAGAGTTTTCTTTATTTTCATGACTATGAAGGCATCAAAACTATGAATTAACACATGTGGAATTATATACATAACAAACAAATGTGAAACAACTGAAAATATGTCATATTCTAGATTCTTCAAAGTAGCCACCTTTTGCTTTGATTACTGCTTTGCACACTCTTGGCATTCTCTTGATGAGCTTCAAGAGGTAGTCCCCTGAAATGGTCTTCCAACAGTCTTGAAGGAGTTCCCAGAGATGCTTAGCACTTGTTGGCCCTTTTGCCTTTACTCTGCGGTCCAGCTCACCCCAAACCATCTCGATTGGGTTCAGGTCCGGTGACTGTGGAGGCCAGGTCATCTGGCGCAGCACCCCATCACTCTCCTTCATGGTCAAATAGCCCTTACTTTCAAAGTTTTCCCAATTTTTCGGCTGACTGACTGACCTTCATTTCTTAAAGTAATGATGGCCACTCGTTTTTCTTTACTTAGCTGCTTTTTTCTTGCAATAATACAAATTCTAACAGTCTATTCAGTAGGACTATCAGCTGTGTATCCACCTGACTTCTCCTCAACGCCACTGATGGTCCCAACCCCATTTATAAGGCAAAAAATCCCACTTATTAAACCTGACAGGGCACACCTGTGAAGTGAAAACCATTTCAGGGGACTACCTCTTGAAGCTCATCAAGAGAATGCCAAGAGTGTGCAAAGCAGTAATCAAAGCAAAAGGTGGCTACTTTGAAGAACCTAGAATATGACATATTTTCACTTGTTTCACACTTGTTTGTTATGCATATAATTCCACATGTGTTAATTCATAGTTTTGATGCCTTCAGTGTGAATCTACAATTTTCATAGTCATGAAAATAAAGAAAACTCTTTGAATGGGAAGGTGTGTCCAAACTTTTGGTCTATACTGTATGTTGCAGTGGCACTGCCTCCGGGTACCGAGTGCCGTAGTCCAGGACGACCAAGATGTGTTGGTGTCCCCTAGCGGACTTCGGTACTGGGCCTATGAGATCCATAGTGATTCTCTGAAATGGTACCTCGATAATCGGGAGGGACACTAAGGGACTGTGGAACAGGTGCTGGGGGCTAGTGGTTTGGCAGGTCGGGCAAGACTTACAAAAGTCATCCACCTCTATAAAAGACACTGGGCCAGTAAAACCGTTGTAGTATCTGTCCCTGTGTCTTCTGCAGTCCCAAATGACCCCCGAAGACATTTTGGTGGGCTAACTAGTTGCCACCGGGTCCTGGGTTGGCCGACCTCAAGATCTCCGGGGAGAATTTCGGTGGGCCCCGGGCACCACCAACTGTTCAACAGGTTCACCCCGCGGGCTGGTTTACCCGATATAGCATATTCTGGTGGACCATAAAACGGGGAAACATCAACTCGGCCCTAAGTTGTTGGGGTACACCATCAAGTATTACCACAATCTCCCAGGCCCGAGATAGGGTTGAGTCTCGGAATTGGGCTATACCGAAATTCTCCCCAGAGATCTTGAGGTCTGCCAACCCAGGACTCGGTGGCAACTACTCCACATCTCCCACCATTACCCTACATGGGGTTTTCTCCCCCTCTTCCACCGAAGTGGCGGTCACCCCTACTGCTGATTCTTTGGCCTCAGGTTCCCAGGGTTCTAGCCTTCCCCCTGAACAAGGCCAATCTCCTGGGCTTATTCCTGTCTCAGGGGTATCCTTAACTCTCACAACCAGACATAGGACAGGGAAACCTGGAAAGACTCTCCCTATTATGAGTTTATAGTGGAGATTTGTGGCGACTGCCACTTCGTGGGTTCACCTGCTTGCCACCGTGGTTAGAGACACCAGCGCATTGGGGTAGTCTTTCAAGTTTACATGAATGCACAACACCCAAACTTTCCGGCCAGTATACTCAGCGGACCGCACCAGGGTAGCCCTTACCAGTATCACCAAGCTCCCTGAGACCAGCAGCACCTCCACTTGAGTGTCTTCCACTTACACCTGGCACAAGTGGTCTAGAGCCTTCGGGGTACCTATGGCACACAGTTTCCTAGCTTATAGCGATTGTCAGTAACCAAAATTAGTGTCCATTGGCTCAACCCGATGAGGACACTCAGCCCTTGTGTGACCAAGTTCCTGACACCGCCAGCAGATTAACTGGGTCCGGCCCATAGGGGGAACCTCCTGAAGGGATTTCATTGGCTCTAACCGGTGGGCCTGGGGTGGTGTCACGGATGATATTGCAGATAGCTGCAAGTTATGGATAAACATCTGACTGGCTTGATCCCAAACTAAGGAGCATAAAGGTGACCCCTGGAAAACACTAAGAGCTCACCCTGACTGCTAAGCTGATACAAAGGTCTCAGAGGTAGACGATTGCATGCCCTCGTACCTAGACTGTGTGACACCTGAAAACCCTATAATAGTGAGGAGATATGACCACCGGGTCCCTGCACTTAATACGGAGGGTGTCAGGGTCACCTAGAATCAAGCCAGCAAGTAAACACAATACAAAAAAGGACTTATCTGAACAAGCAGTAACATAAGTCTCCAGCAGTGATCACTTCAATCCAGGAAGTAATATAAACCGCAAAGTGAGGCAGTATGGGAGGGAATATAAAGGGAGGCAATTAGTGTGAATAGGTGACAGCTGGGAGAAGGAAAGG
Organism: Bufo bufo; assembly: GCF_905171765.1. Classification (NCBI taxonomy): domain Eukaryota; kingdom Metazoa; phylum Chordata; class Amphibia; order Anura; family Bufonidae; genus Bufo; species Bufo bufo. Next base: position 621,509,683 of record NC_053390.1, read on the forward strand.
AGAAGACAAAGTGAAACGAAAACAAAGAACATCATGCAAGAGGTACAGAAGAACGTCTGCCAGACCTTCTCAGAGAGCTGGCGGTGACAGGTGGGGAGTTCTGGAGTTTGCCTGCCCTCCTCCCAAAAGAACACCCCTTGAGATTCTTGGTGGCCTCATAGCGTTCCACCAGGTCTACCATTTCCAAGGCATTTCCAAGAGATACCTGGCTGATCCAGTGCTGGAGAGGGGGTGGCAGCACCCTCCAGAATATGTCAGCCAATAGTCTATCCAGCATAGCCGTGGGACTCAGCACATCAGGCTGTAGACACTTTTTCAAAAGGTGGAGTAAGTCATAATACTGGGGTCTCGTGGGCTCAGCCGGCTTAAAGCCCCACTGATGTACCCGCTGGGCCCAGACCAAGACATTCACCCCCAGTCTTGCCAAAATATCATCCTTAACTTTTTGGTAGTCGGCCGCTTGATCGTCTGGCAAGTCTAAATACACCCGCTGGGAATCGGATGCCAGTAATGGAGCGACAACCTCAGCCCATTGGTCTCGGGGTAGCTTCTCCCTGATGGCCACTTTCTTGTACATCAGGTAGGTTTCTATGTCGTCTGCGGGTGTCATCTTAGGGATCGCTGCACGGAATGCTTTCCGGGCATCGTCGATGCTTGGGGTTGCTCCTGCTGTCTGCAAAGCCATCACGTGTTGTAGCAGCAACTGGTTGGTCTCTTGCTGCTGCTTATTAGCCTCCCGTTGGTGCAGGTTGGACTCTTGCTGCTACAAATTAGCCTCCATGAGGGCCTTCACAACAGCCTCCATTTTGTCGTGGGGCACGGGTTGAAATACAGCTGGTTTGAGGTACGACATACAACTGTGCCCAAAAATGCAAGCCCAAAAATATATCAACGTTCACCCCAGTCTCACTGCGCTTGCCTGCATCCTCCACCAATTGTGGGGATTCGCTCTTGTAGTTAGGACTAGCAGATGCAGTATAGAGGCAAAGTACACAGTTCTTAAATCAAACAACGGTGTTTATTCACACATTGGTGTATAACAAAATACAGATAAGGTGTATCATAAAATGCAGGTGGCTTGGTGTTTGTTCACACACAAGGAAAATCCATAAACAATAAAAGTTACCTTTTCTCCAGGGTATTAATTCACACCCTGTTAGCAGTTCAGCCACATCAAGTCCATAGGCGGCCTGTTCGCCTTTAGAGGGGCCTTAGTCCTCCAGCCTGGCTCAAATCTCAAATCCCAGCACAGCCCTTATTAACCACCTCAGCCCCCAGTGCTTAAACACCCTGAAAGACCAGGCCACTTTTTACACTTCTGACCTACACTACTTTCACCATTTATTGCTCGGTCATGCAACTTACCACCCAAATGAATTTTACCTCCTTTTCTTCTCACTAATAGAGCTTTCATTTGGTGGTATTTCATTGCTGCTGACATTTTTACTTTTTTTGTTATTAATCGAAATTTAACGATTTTTTTGCAAAAAAATGACATTTTTCACTTTCAGTTGTCAAATTTTGCAGAAAAAACGAGATCCATATATAAATTTTTCTCTAAATTTATTGTTCTACATGTCTTTGATAAAAAAAAAATGTTTGGGTAAAAAAAAAATGGTTTGGGTAAAAGTTATAGCGTTTACAAGCTATGGTACAAAAATGTGAATTTCCGCTTTTTGAAGCAGCTCTGACTTTCTGAGCACCTGTCATGTTTCCTGAGGTTCTACAATGCCCAGACAGTACAAACACCCCACAAATGACCCCATTTCGGAAAGTACACACCCTAAGGTATTCGCTAATGGGCATAGTGAGTTCATAAAACTTTTTATTTTTTGTCACAAGTTAGCGGAAAATGATGATTTTTTCTTTTTTTTTTTCTTTTCTTACAAAGTCTCATATTCCACTAACTTGTGACAAAAAATAAAAAGTTCTATGAACTCACTATGCCCATCAGCGAATACCTTGGGGTCTCTTCTTTCCAAAATGGGGTCACTTGTGGGGTAGTTATACTGCCCTGGCATTCTAGGGGCCCAAATGTGTGGTAAGGAGTTTGAAATCAAATTCTGTAAAAAATGACCTGTGAAATCTGAAAGGTGCTCTTTGTAAAATGGACCCCTTTGCCCACCTAGGCTGCAAAAAAGTGTCACACATCTGGTATCTCCGTACTCAGGAGAAGGTGGGGAATGTGTTTTGGGGTGTCATTTTATATATACCCATGCTGGGTGAGAGAAATATCTTGGCAAAAGACAACTTTTCCCATTTTTTTATACAAAGTTGGCATTTGACCAAGATATTTATCTCACCCAGCATGGGTATATGTAAAAAGACACCGCAAAACACATTCCTCAACTTCTCCTGAATACAGAGATACCAGATGTGTGACACTTTTTTGCAGCCTAGGTGGGCAAACGGGCCCATATTCCAAAGAGCACCTTTCGGATTTCACAGGTCATTTTTTACAGAATTTGATTTCAAACTCCTTACCACACATTTGGGCCCCTAGAATGCCAGGGCAGTATAACTACCCCTCAATTGACCCCATTTTGGAAAGAAGACACCCCAAGGTATTTCGTGAGGGGCATGGCGAGTTCCTAGAATTTTTTATTTTTTGTCACAAGTTAGTGGAAAATTATGATTTTTTTTTTTTCATACAAAGTCTCATATTCCACTAACTTGTGACAAAAAATAAAACCTTCCATGAACTCACTATGCCCATCAGCGAATACCTTGGGGTCTCTTCTTTCCAAAATGGGGTCACTTGTGGGGTAGTTATACTGCCCTGGCATTCTAGGGGCCCAAATGTGTGGTAAGGAGTTTGAAATCAAATTCAGTAAAAAATGACCTGTGAAATCCGAAAGGTGCTCTTTGGAATATGGGCCCCTTTGCCCACCTAGGCTGCAAAAAAGTGTCACACATCTGGTATCTCTGTATTCAGGAGAAGTTGAGGAATGTGTTTTGGGGTGTCTTTTTACATATACCCATGCTGGGTGAGATAAATAACTTGGTCAAATGCCAACTTTGTATAAAAAAATGGGAAAAGTTGTCTTTTGCCAAGATATTTCTCTCACCCAGCATGGGTATATATAAAATGACACCCCAAAACACATTCCCCACCTTCTCCTGAGTACGGAGATACCAGATGTGTGACACTTTTTTGCAGCCTAGGTGGGCAAAGGGGCCCATATTCCAAAGAGCACCTTTCGGATTTCACAGGTCATTTTTTACAGAATTTGATTTCAAACTCCTTACCACGCATTTGGGCCCCTAGAATGCCAGGGCAGTATAACTACCCCACAAGTGACCCCATTTTGGAAAGAAGACACCCCAAGGTATTCCGTGAGGGGCATGGCGAGTTCCTAGAATTTTTTATTTTTTGTCACAAGTTAGTGGAAAATGATGATTTTTTTTATTTTTATTTATTTTTTCATACAAAGTCTCATATTCCACTAACTTGTGACAAAAAATAAAAACTTCCATGAACTCACTATGCCCATCAGCGAATACCTTGGGGTCTCTTCTTTCCGAAATGGGGTCACTTGTGGGGTAGTTATACTGCCCTGGCATTCTAGGGGCCCAAATGTGTGGTAAGGAGTTTGAAATCAAATTCAGTAAAAAATGACCTGTGAAATCCGAAAGGTGCTCTTTGGAATATGGGCCCCTTTGCCCACCTAGGCTGCAAAAAAGTGTCACACATCTGGTATCTCCGTACTAAGGAGAAGTTGAGGAATGTGTTTTGGGGTGTCTTTTTACATATACCCATGCTGGGTGAGATAAATATCTTGGTCAAATGCCAACTTTGTATAAAAAAATGGGAAAAGTTGTCTTTTGCCAAGATATTTCTCTCACCCAGCATGGGTATATGTAAAATGACACCCCAAAACACATTCCCACCTTCTCCTGAGTACGGAGATACCAGATGTGTGACACTTTTTTGCAGCCTAGGTGGGCAAAGGGGCCCATATTCCAAAGAGCACCTTTCGGATTTCACAGGTCAAACTCCTTACCACACATTTGGGCCCCTAGAATGCCAGGGCAGTATAACTACCCCACAAGTGACCCCATTTTGGAAAGAAGAGACCCCAAGGTATTCGGTGATGGGCATAGTTAGTTCATGGAAGTTTTTATTTTTTGTCACAAGTTAGTGGAATATGAGACTTTGTATGAAAAAAATAAATAAATAAATCATCATTTTCCACTAACTTGTGACAAAAAATAAAAAATTCTAGGAACTTGCCATGCCCCTCACGGAATACCTTGGGGTGTCTTCTTTCCAAAATGGGGTCAATTGTGGGGTAGTTATACTGCCCTGGCATTTTCCAGGGGCCCTAATGTGTGGTAAGTAGGTAAATGACCTGTGAAATCCGAAAGGTGCTCTTTGGAATGTGGGCCCCTTTGCCCACCTAGGCTGCAAAAAATTGTCACACATCTGGTATCTCCGTACTCAGGAGAAGGTGGGGAATGTGTTTTGTGGTGTCATTTTACATATACCCATGCTGGGTGAGAGAAATATCTTGGCAAAAGACAACTTTCCCCATTTTTTTATACAAAGTTGGCATTTGACCAAGATATTTATCTCACCCAGCATGGGTATATGTAAAAAGACACCCCAAAACACATTCCTCAACTTCTCCTGAATACAAAGATACCAGATGTGTGACACTTTTTTGCAGCCTAGGTGGGCAAAGGGGCCCAAATTCCTTTTAGGAGGGCATTTTTAGACATTTGGATACCAGACTTCTTCTCACGCTTTGGGGCCCCTAAAATGCCAGGGCAGTATAAATACCCCACATGTGACCCCATTTTGGAAAGAAGACACCCCAAGGTATTCAATGAGGGGCATGGTGAGTTCATTGAAAAAAAAATTTTTGGCACAAGTTAGCGGAAATTGATTTTTTTGATTTTGTTCTCACAAAGTCTCCCTTTCCGCTAACTTGGGACAAAAATTTCAATCTTTCATGGACTCAATATGCCCCTCAGCGAATACCTTGGGGTGTCTTCTTTCCAAAATGGTGTTATTTGTGGGGTGTTTGTACTGCCCTGGCATTTGAGGGTCTCCGCAATCATTACATGTATGCCCAGCATTAGGAGTTTCTGCTATTCTCCTTATATTGAGCATACGGGTAATGAGATTTTTTTTTTCCGTTCAGCCTCTGGGCTGAAAGAAAAAAATGAACGGCACAGATTTCTTCATTCGCATCGATCAATGTGGATGAAAAAATCTCTGCCAAAAAAAGAAAAAGGAGGGGAAAGGCGTCTGCCAGGACATAGGAGCTCCGCCCAACATCCATACCCACTTCAGCTCGTATGCCCTGGCAAACCAGATTTCTCCATTCACATCAATCGATGTGGATGAATAAATCATTGCCGGGATTTTTTTTTTTATATATACAAAGTGTTTGCCAAAGTATATGAACACCGCCACCTCCTCAGCTCATATGCCTCGGCAAACGTATCTTTTACTGCAGAGGAGAAATCTCGTCTTGCAGCGCCGCATACACCGACTTGCGTGTAATCTGACAGCAGCGCAATGCTTCTGTCCGAATGCACATCAGTGCTGCAGCTGGTCGATCGGTTGGTCCACCTGGAAGGTAAAAAAAACAAAACAAAAAAGAAAAAACCAGGCCGCAAAGCAATAACTTTATTAACTTTAGAACAGAACATATTAACTTTTTTTTAACTTTTTTAACTTTTTTACTTACCGGTAATTTTTTTTTTGTTTAGTTTTTTTTACTTTTATAGAACAAACCTCTCCTTCCCCATGGGACAATGTGCAAAGCGCAAATCGCCCAAAGATGTGGCGAAGTACGTTATGCACTTTATCCCAGGTGAAAGGAGAGGTTTGCAGCAGCTGTGAGAGAAAGGGCCCTAATAGCCCTGTGTGCCTGTCCTGGTGAGATGTGATCCCTATGCTAGGTGTACCTGTGTGTGGTACTTCCGGAAACACTCACCATAGCATAGGGCAGGGTGGTCCGGACAGTCAGGACAGAAATAGCGGGTGTCACGCCTTATTCCACTCCTGCTACAGACACGACATTTTTTTTGGGGTGGCGGTTGGGTTGAGGTACCAGCAACGACACTGGGGAAATGTCTCTCGTGTAGACGGCTAACTACACTGGTGGATGGGGCCACGGAACCTCCCGGATAAATGAGGTTCTCGATGATCTCTTCCTGGAATTTGAGGAAGGATCCTGTTCTCCCAGCCTTACTGTAGAGAACAAAACTATTATAGGCAGCCAATTGAATTAAATATACAGACACCTTCTTATACCAGCGTCTGGTTCTGCGGGAAACTAAATAGGGAGCCAACATCTGGTCATTGAAGTCCACCCCTCCCATGAGCGCATTATAGTCGTGGACTGAGAGGGGCTTTTCAATGACACGGGTTGCCCTTTCAATTTGGATTGTCATGTCTGCGTGAATGGAGGAGAGCATGTAAACGTCACGCTTGTCTCTCCATTTCACCGCGAGCAGTTCTTCGTTACACAAGGCAGCCCTCTCCCCCCTTGCAAGACGGGTGGTTACAAGCCGTTGGGGGAAGCCCACGCGACTAGTTCGCGCGGTGCCACAGGCGCAAATCCGTTCTAGAAACAAATGCCTAAAGAGGGCCACACTTGTGTAAAAATTGTCCACATAAAGATGGTACCCCTTGCCGAATAAGGGTGACACCAAGTCCCAGACTGTCTTCCCACTGCTCCCCAGGTAGTCAGGGCAACCGACCGGCTCCAGGGTCTGATCTTTTCCCTCATAGATCCGAAATTTGTGGGTATAGCCTGTGGCCCTTTCACAGAGCTTATACAATTTGACCCCATACCGGGCACGCTTGCTTGGGATGTATTGTTTAAAGCCAAGGCGCCCGGTAAAATGTATTAGGGACTCGTCTACGCAGATGTTTTGCTCGGGGGTATACAAATCTGCAAATTTCTGGTTGAAATGGTCTATGAGGGGCCGAATTTTGTGGAGCCGGTCAAAAGCTGGGTGGCCTCTGGGACGGGAGGTGGTGTTGTCGCTAAAGTGCAGGAAACGCAGGATGGTCTCAAATCGTGTCCTGGACATAGCAGCAGAGAACATGGGCATGTGATGAATCGGGTTCGTGGACCAATATGACCGCAATTCATGCTTTTTAGTTAGACCCATGTTGAGGAGAAGGCCCAGAAAAATTTTAAGTTTGGAAACTTGGACTGGTTTCCACCGGAAAGACTGGGCATAAGAGCTTCCCGGGTTGGCGGATATAAATTGTGTGGCATACCGGTTTGTCTCTGCCACGACTAAGTCCAAGAGCTCCGCAGTCAAGAACAGCTCAAAAAATCCCAGGGCCGAACCGATTTGAGCCGTCTCAACCCGAACTCCAGACTGGGCGGTGAAAGGGGGAACTACAGGTGCGGCTGAAGTTGGTGACTGCCAATCAGGGTTTGCCAGCACCTCAGGCATTCTAGGGGCTCTACGGGCCTGTCTGTGCGGTGGCTGCGACGGGGTAACTAGTGCACGTGCCACCGTACCAGCTTCAACTGCCCTTCTGGTGCTCGCCACGTCACCATGTTGTACGGCAGTGCTGGTACTAGGTCCAGGAAGGGCTGCGCTGCTGGTGTATGCCTCACCACGTGATCCGGCAGCAACAGCCCCACTCTGCTGCTCTTGAAGCGGATCCTTCATAACCTGTGGTCTAGCGACACGGGGCCGGGTACGCCTGGTGCTGCCAGGGACCTCCACCTCCTCGTCCGAACTTTGGGTCAGAGAGCCACTGCTTTCCACAGGTTCATATTCTGACCCGCTAGATTCGTCAGATGAGGGTTCCCACTCCTCATCCGACTGGGTCAGAATCCTGTAGGCCTCTTCAGAAGAATACCCCCTGTTTGACATTTTGGACTACTAAATTTAGGGGTATTCCCTGAGACTACCCAAGAAAAAAAGCAAGCCTGTCTTACAAAGGGGAGGCTAGCGAAGTACCGGAGGCCGCTGCGGTTGATAAAAAATATCAAAACTGATTTTTTTATCGCCGCAGTGCGTGTAAAGTGAATGTGCAGTGATCAAAAAACAAATTTTTTTTTGTCACTGCGGTGGGGCGGGCGTGGGTGAACGCACGTGTGGGCGACCGATCAGGCCTGATCGGGCAAACACTGCGTTTTGAGTGGAGGGCGAACTAAGGTGACACTAATACTATTATAGATCTGACCGTGATCAGTTTTGATCACTTACAGATACTATAAAAGTACAAATGCTGATTAGCGATACGCTAAACAGCGAATAAAAGTGACTGCGGTGCGGTGGGCTGGGCGCTAACTGACGCTAACTACCTAACCAAGGAGCCTAAACTATCCCTAAAACCTAACAGTCAATACCAGTGAAAAAAAAAAGTGACAGTTTACACTGATCACTTTTTGTCTTTCACTAAGTGATTGACAGGGGGCGATCAAGGGGTTAATTAGGATGATGGGGGTGATGGAAGGTGATCAGGGGCTAAGGTGTAGTGTTGGTGGGTACTCACAGTGATCTCTGCTTCTCTGCTGGATCCAACCGACGAAAAGGACCAGCAGAGAAGCAGAGAAGCCATATAACAGATCATATTTACTAATATGATCTGTTATCTGGCTTCTGATTTGATTTTTTGAAAATCGCCAGCCTGCCAGCCAATGATCGTGGCTGGCAGGCTGGTGACGAAATACTTCTTTAACTTTTGCCGGCCCGCGATGCGCATGCGCGGGCCGGCAATGCACGAAATCTCGCGTCTCGCGAGAGGACGCACCGGCGCGTCCACCCAGAACAACAGGACCGCCGCAAAGACGCAATCCTGCGTATGGCGGTCCTGAGGAGGTTAACAGCACACAGACTCCTGAGCTCCATTGTCAGAGGGAGGTAAATCCACCACACCTGGCAGTGCTGGCTGGTTTTTATGCCTGGCAAAACCCGGCCTGGAACATAGGGAGTAGTCACCGACCCAGCACTTTGAATATTCCCAGTAAGAGCCGTCCCGGATCAGCTATGACAGCCATGCTAAATCTCAAGGTGTCAATTAGCAATAACTGCTGCTGACACATATAACACCGGCTCTTACTTCACTTTTGGCCAAACACCCTAGGCACGCCACTGCCCTTCGGATTTCTCGTGTTCAGTGTAAAAATCTAAAAGGATTCTCTATTCAGCAACCTATTTATGTCTCCTCCTCGTGCAGATTTAAATACCCCTTCTATACCAATGACACTCAGGCTTGTCAGGTCATTCTGATGTAGACATCTAACAAGTGCTTTCTTATTCTCTCTTTCAGACTATTTGAGGTACATCCCACATATTGAATTCTGCAGGCTTTGCAAGTAGCCAAATAAATGACATTATTAGTGTTACAATTGATGTACAATCTAATCTTAAAAACCTCCTTGGTTACACTGGATTCAAATGTTTTACCCACTGTAATATATTGACAAAATTTACAAATACAATGGCCACATTTGTGACTGCCCACAATATTCAACCACGTGGGTTTGCCAGTATCCGACTTTTCCATGAACAAGCTAGAGGACAAAGAGGAGTACAAAGTAGGTGCTTGTCTGCTTAGTGCTTACCACTTGAAAGCCTTGCTCTAAAATTTGTCACAAGCTGTAAAATTGATAGATATTTCCTGATAATACCTTGTATATCCTGAAACTGGTGACTGTAGGAGGTGACATCCTTCAGTTGTTTTTGTTTATTTTGTTTGTTGTCCTCACCTTTCGTACTCTTCATCTCTTAGTCTTTATCCACAATTTTTACTTTCTCTTCTGCCTGCTTCAAAATACGATCACTGTATACTCTCAACCTCAATCTCTCAAACAGAGCTATTCATTCTGACTCAAACATTGAATCTTCTGAGCAATTTTGCTGGATTCTAATAGTCTCACCATAGGGAATGCCTTTTATTATATGTTTTGGATGGCATGATGAGGCTAAAAGCAGGGTGTTACTGCTTGTGTCTTTTCTATAATTCCTGCTAACTACCTTGTCCGCCTTATTTTATAGCTTAATGTCCAAAAAAGGAATGTCTTCTAGGGACAAATTATATGCAAATCTAAGATTCATATTGTTCTTATTCATATAGTCGATGCATTAAAAAAAAACTCTGGTCTGTGGAGTTCCAGATCATCACAATGTCATCTATGAACCTCCCATACCACACGATCGAGGACATGAATATGTTATCCTCAGTCACAAGATAACAGTGTCATCCACAGATCCCCTATAACAGTGTGTCTTCCACACATCCCCTTCATAACAGTGTCATCCACAGATCCCCTATAATAGTGTCTTCCACAGATCACCATTAGTTTAAAACCCACCAAAAGCACACCTTTTGGTTCAAAATATTTTTATTCTTATTTTCCTCCTCAAAAACCTAGGTGCGTCTTATGGGCAGGTGCGTCTTATATGGCGAAAAATACGGTATATTGTTTCCTTTTGATAATGTTGTATATATACACATTTTGCTATTTGTTGTTGCTCTGTTGTTAATTAAGGTTAATAACCGCCCAGCTGGGGCATCTGATGTCACTGACATGTGACTTAAACACTCACCTATAAATCAAATGATTATACTCCATTATGTACCTGATGAGAAAGGCAGATTGCCAAAACAAGTCCTGGTTTATTGGATGTGACTTACCAAATGTGAAATAAAGCAGATATTCTTCAATACAAGACAGCTGTGGGATCTTTTTACTGCATACATGGAGTCTGCTCCTTCCCTCTGCAGCGTGCGCTGAGGATCGATTGCTGGCCGGATTGCTATTTACTTTGTCATAACTGGCAGATCCACTGCCAGCATAGAGGCTTATTAAGACTGGTGTCTAAAACGCTGTTCTTAATAAATGACCCTCATAGTTTTGTGGGAAAAGATTCAGTATTAGTTTTACTTCATTAATTTAAATTTCTGCTCATTCTGAGCTTTGAATCCAAGGATGCGGTCCTATCAGTAATGACAGCTATCTCTGTATACACAGTCATAGAGGGAAGACTGTCAATCACTGATAGCACCTCCTTCTTGACTTCAAAGTTCAGAATAAGCAGGAATTTAAATGTATACATTTTTTAAGAATTTACAGTCTTTCCCATAAAAATTTTATATAAATTTGCTCAACTCCTCCTACTGTATACCCTGCAGCTCAAACACCATGTTCAATGTGACAGGTTCCCTTTAATAGTCTCTGTGCCTAATTCATCTTTTGTGTCTGCTGTAAACATTTATATTGAGTCACAGTACCTAAAGTGAGTACTACATTTGTATATTTTATGTTGACATTATTGGGGTCATTTAAAGTGTTGATCGAGCACCTAAGTGCTCGTGTGCTCTACCGAGCACAATAGAAGTCAATGGGAGAACCCAAACATTAAACCAGGCACCCCCTGCTCTGAGGCGTAGAGGATGTCTGGTTTATAGAAATTGATAGAAACACCACCAAAATTGTTTGGAAACAGCATGGGGAGGACATCTGGGTGCAACTTTGACTCCTATTACCTATGAGACTACTCGACAATAAATCCACATGAACTCCGAAATGAGACACTGTACACCTCCAGGAATACCTATAATAAAAAATAAAACTTGAAACCACATCACCTCTATAGAAGAGGGGAGGGTTAGGAGGGGGGGGGGAAATGTTTTGGGAAAGGATTATTGCACTGTTTATATGTGTTTTATCTTTGTTTTCAGTGCACATATCTGCAAAAAAGGAATATGACCTGTAATTTGATCCAATATGTACCTTTAAATGTAAATGTGCAAGTTATATCAAAGCCTAATAAAATGTATAAAAAAAGACTATGAAATCAATAGATAGCGCTGTTCATGAGTCATGAACAGCACCATCTATTGGATTCATAGTCTTTTCATAAGACTATGAATCCAATAAATGGCACTGTTCATGAGTAGTGTTGATCGCAAATATTCTAAAAGTGAAATTTTATTGCAAATTATTCATGCAAATGGTTTTTTCAGCTGAAAAACAAGCAGATTCAGCTAATTTGAATATGCCAACGATTATTCAAAGGAGTTTGCATGACAAAACTATTGTCACCACCAGACATCTGAGAAGCTCTCAGATGTCCTTCAGAACCTCCTCCTTGAGGTTCCTTTTGTTTTGCTTTCATTTTCTCATCTCGTTAGCCTCTCTCAGCTGTCATGTAGTTGCACTGATTGCATCCCTTTAAATCCCTTCCCATACTGCATCACTTTGCGATTTATACAACTTCCTGGAGTGTATGCATGCTGGATGCTACTACTGAGTCTTCTACAGATAAGTTTTGTTCATTCATTTGTATTTTCCTGTTTGCTGGATCCCAGGTGACCCTGACTCCCTCCGGATCAAGTGTAGGGAGCCGGTGGTCGTGTCCCCTCACTATTATAGGGTGTTCAGGTGTTATACAGTCGAGGTACGAGGATATGCGATCTTCTACCATTGAGAATTTTGCATAGGCTGAGCAGTTAGGGAGAGAGTCAGGTCTGTTGCAGGGCTCCCCCTTTTGCTCTTTAGTTTTGGATCCAGTCAGTCGGATCTTCCTTTTGTGTCTTCTTGTTTGCTGTACACCTTCCGTGACAACTATATAGAAAGTTTATTGAATATTATGTTAGGATAATAAGAAAACTTTTTGTCACCCTAATGATAATGATCTAGGTGCACAGGTCCACCCAAGCGATCCAACAGTTACGAATCAACTTTGAGGCTTACTGGCTCTCAGTCAGATGAGAGCTGGTTTTGAATGTCTCATAGTGCACAAGGCTGCCATTGCAAGGTATGCTGACTGTATCTGTCTCATGGATAAATTGTTGACTTGCATATGCCTGGCTTTTGGCATATAGCCATTTTGTGATAGTATGCCATAGGTAATAGGAGTCCAAGATGCATCCAGACATCCTTAGCATGTTGTTTTAAAACCATTTTGGTGGTGTTTCTATTAATTTCTAACCTTTTAATGTGCACCAGGCATCCTCTCTTCTTCAGAGCAGGGGGTGCTTGGTTTAATGCTCGGGTCTTCCATTGATTTTTATTGTGCTCGAGCATACACAGTATTCGGCCGAACACTGCAATGTGCAGAGCATAGCGATGCTCGATGCGAACTGCTGTTTGGCCGAGCATGCTCACTCAACACTAGTCATTTATCAAACTGGTGTAAAGTAGAACCAGCTTAGTTGCCCATAGCAACCAATTAGCTTCCACCTTTCATTTTCCAAAGGAGCTGTAATATCTGAAAAGTGGAATCTGATTGGTTGCTATAGGCAACTAAGCCATTTCTACTTTACACCAGTTTGATAAATGACCCCATATGAATCCTTAAAGAAAAGGGGGTTAGTCAGCACATCCCAATGCACAGGAGTACGCTCCCATGGCTAAAAACATAGAGAAAAAAAAGACAATGCAACAGTACCCTGCATACCAGATAAAGTACAATAATGCCATAGTCACAAAAAATATTATAGTGCTAATGCTACGCTTATTTATAAAGTGAGATGCTTGGCAAATGCATTTTGTACAAAACCATTTGAGCCCGTCTGAAAAAACGTCAAGGCGATCTCTGTAAGATGGGTCCTAACACTAAATACTACCCGCTATGCGACATAATGGCCGCCATAAAGTTCAGGAAGTGTTGGATCCACATGCAAGCGGGGTCCACTCTGCCTTTTACCATTTTTGGTGCCATAATGGCCTCCATTACTTACAAGGGATGCAGGTACCAACATGCATTCTGAGCCCACTCCATACCTTTCCTTCTGCCAGACAGCTTCCCAAGAATGTAGTGAGAGCAGGCCACAGCTTTATACTGAGACTAATTAAAATCAGCCTATGGGGCAGACAGGGTAATCAGGAGTGCACGACTCGCTGAAGTGCCACATCTCCAGCACTGTAAATCTGCAAAGAAAACCTGCATTCCAACAAAAAATATGTATCTTAATCAGGGGACATTTTTATGCATCTTAAAGGGAAATTCTCTGAAATGTGCCCTGTCGAAGCCTAGATAATTTTTATTTTAGGCAACGGGAGTTCGGGCCTTAAAAATTAGGCATTCACCTGACATAAAAGAAATTCTGATTATGAGGCTTGAGGCACGTACATTATGTGGTCAATGGATACAATTTTACTGGAAATTTTACAGGCCACTGGACTACAGGACCCAAATATTAGGAATTCACCGGAAAGAAAAGATCAAGTTATTATGTGGCTGGAGGTAGATTACACGGTCATTGGATATAGATTTTACAGCAGGCCAGTGGACTACAGGCCCAAAAAATTTGCATTCACCGCACAGAAAAGAACAAGTAAGTATGTGGCTAGAGGTAGATTACACGGTCATTGGATATCAATTGTACAGCAGACCAGTGGACTACAGGCCCCAAAAATTATGCATTCACCGTACAGAAAAGAACAAGTAAATATGTGGCTGGAGGTAGATTACATGGTCATTGGATATCAATTTTACAGCAGGCTAGTGGACTACAGGCCCCAAAAATGATGCGATCATCGTACAGAAAAGAACAAGTAAGTATGTGGCTGGAGGTAGATTACATGGTCATTGGATATCAATTTTACAGCAGACCAGTGGACTACAGGCCTTAAAAATTAGGCATTCATCTGACATAAAAGAAATTCTGATTATGAGGCTCGAGGTACATACATTATGTGGTCAATGGATAAAATTTTTACTGTAGGCCACTGGACTACAGGACCCAAATATTAGGCATTCACCGGAAAGAAAAGATCAAGTGATTATGTGGCCGGAGGTATATTACACGGAAAATGGATATCAATTTTACTGCAGGCCAGTCAGTACAAATACAGGTCAAATACATATTTTTAAAATTACTAAAAATATAAAATTGGATTAAAAACATGGCTAACGAAATCCCACCTCTTAAAAAAAATAAATAATGATAATAGTTGAAAATCAATAACACGTGGTCGTCACTGGTGTTGAATTCCTCCGAGGCCCCAACAATTATTTATTCACCACACAGAAAAGAACAAGTAAGTATGTGGCTGGAGGTAGATTACACGGTCATTAGATATCAATTGTACAGCAGGCCAGTGGACTACAGGCCCCAAAAATTATGCATTCACCGTCCAGAAAAGAACAAGTAAGTATGCGGCTGGAGGTAGATTACATGGTCATTGGATATGAATTGTACAGCAGGCCAGTGGACTACAGGCCCCAAAAATTATGCATTCACCGTACAGAAAAGAACAAGTAAGTATGTGGCTGTAGGTAGATGGCATGGTCATTGGATATCAATTTTACAGCAGGCAAGTGTACTATAGGCCCCAACAATTATGTATTCAGCGTACAGAATAGAACAAGTAGTATGTGGCTGGAGGTAGATTACACGGTCATTGGATATCAATTATACAGCAGGCCAGTGGACTACAGGCCCATAAAATTATGCATTCACCGTACAGAAAAGAACAAGTAAGTATGTGGCTGGAGGTAGATTACACGGTCACTGGATATCAATTTTACAGCAGGCCAGTGGACTACAGGCCCAAAAAATTTGCATTCACCGTACAGAAAAGAACAAGTATGTGGCTGGAGGTAGATTACATGGTCATTGGGCATCAATTTTACAGCAGGCCAGTGGACTTCAGGCCCCAATAATTATGCATTCACCATACAGAAAAGAACAAGTTAGTATGTGGCTGGAGGTAGATTATACGCTCATTGGATATCAATTTTACAGCAGGCCAGTTGACTATAGGCCCTAAAAATTATGCATTCAGCAGACAGAAAAGAGCAAGTAAGTATGTGGCTGGAGGTAGATTATACGCTTATTGGATATCAATTTTACAGCAGGCCAGTTGACTATAGGCCCTAAAAATTATGCATTCAGCAGACAGAAAAGAGCAAGTAAGTATGTGGCTGGAGGTAGATTACACGGTCATTGGATATTAATTTTACAGCAGGCCAGTGGACTATAGGCCCCAAAAATTATGTATTTATCGTACAGAAAATATCACGTGATTATGTGGCTGGAGGTCTATTAGATGGTCAATGGATATCAATTTTAATGAAGGCCATTACAAATACAGGTCAAGTACATATGTTTAAAATAACTAAAAATATAAAATTGGATAAAAAATATGGCTAACAAAATACCCCCTCTTGAAAAAGAAACTTATGATAATAGTTGAAACATGTGGTTGTCATAGGTGTTAAATTCCACTGAGGCCCAAAACATTAGGCATTCACCGGACATAAAAGACCTTTTATGCAGCTGTATTTACCTAAGACAGGGACCATTATTTGTTCTGGGTGGTGGCGGATATTTGTGGGCTGTCATGAGGAAATTCAATAAAACATGGTCTTCACAGGTGTTGAATTCCTCCGAGATCCATGCCTCATTCATTTTTAGAAATGTGAGGTAGTCCACACTGTTGTGAGCTAGGTGAGTGCACTTATCGTTCCCGATTCCCCCTGCTGCGCTGAATGTCCTTTCAGACAGGACACTGGACGATAGGCAAGCCAAGAGTTGCATGGCAAATTGTGCCAGCTCTGGCCACAGGTCAAGTCTTCACACCCAGTAGTCCAGGGGTTCCTCACTTCTCAGAGCATCCACATCGGCCGTTAACCCGATGTAGTCTGACACCTGTCGGTCTAGGCATTCCCTGAGGCTGGATCCGGAGGGCGGCTTTCGATGGGTTGGCTGCAAGAATGATCTCATATCTGAATTGACCAACACATCTTCAAACTGCCCACTTCTTGCATGCATGCTGTTGGATTGGTACCCGTTACTGTTTCTCTGTGATTGGAAATTTCTCTGCCAGAGGCCGCAAAAGCAGAATGCAGCATTTCTCAAAGCAAGGCCTGAAAGTGCTGCATTCTGACAGACCTCTGTGATGCTGGTATCATGTCAACCATTTTGTGTTTGTACCGGGGGTCTAAGTACATTTCCAACCAGTACTGGTCCTTGCCCTTTATGCTTTTTATACAGGGGTCCCTCTTCAAACACTGGAGCATGAAGGCCCCCATTTGTACTAAACTGTAAGCGGTTGAGTGGCCTGGCTCCTGCTCATCGTCCAGGATAATGTTGTCCTCGGTATCCTACCCCCAGCCACAGACAACATCAGGGGTCCCAGAAAAGTTTAAAGCATGCTCTTCTTGCTCCTCCTCCGCCCCGACACTAACCTCCTTTGAACCCTCTTCAGACTTATGTTGACTTGCCTCAGACAGAGTAGCACCCGCTGGGAATTCATCCAGCATTGCGACTTCCTCATCTTCCTGAGCCTGCTCATCGACGGCTTGATAAATGACACAACGCAATGCACGCTCCAAAAAGAAGGCGCAAGGTACGATATCACTGATAGCGCCCTGGCTGCGACTGACCAGTTTGGTGATCTCATCAAATGGCAGCAGAAATCTGCATGCATCATGCATGAGCACCCACAAGCACCACAGAACCTGTCCTGCCGCAGAGTTCGTACAGGTAGTCGTTAACTGCATTTTTCTGCTGGAGAAAGCTATCAAGCATGTACCGTACAAAGTGGAGTTCCAGCGCATTGGGCAGTCATAAATCAGACGTCTGTTGGGCAGGTAGTGTCGCTGCTGAACGTCAGCAAGGCGAGCCATGGCCGTGTAAGATCTTCTAAAATGGCCAGAGATTTTCCTGGCCTGCCGCAAGACATCCTGGACCCTGGGGTATTTGGCAACAAATTGCTGCACAACTAAGACCAGGACGTGTGCCATGCACGGCTTGTGTGTCATTTTGTCCTGTTTCAACGCGCTTAGCAGATTGGCACCGTTGTTGCACACCACTTTACCAACTGTCAAATTGAGCAGGGTTAGCCACTGATCGGCCTGTGACCGCATAGCTGAAAGGAGTGCAGGACCGCTGTGGCTCTTGGCTTCCAGGCAAAACAGACACAGCACAGCATGGCAACGTCTCACCTGGCACGTCGCATACAGTAGGTTCAGAGACGCGCAGTGGAAGTGGTATCAGTGGAAAAGGAGGAGTCAGCCAAAGAGGAGATGGAGGATGGAGTAGGAGGAAGAGAAGAAGAGGCAGGCCTGCATGCACTCCGTGGTGGTAATACCAAATCCACACAGGTGCCACGGTTTGCATGCTTGACGGCAGTCAGAAAATTCACTCAGTGGGCAGTAAAAGTTATGTACCTTCCCTGCCTGTGTTTGCTAGACCACGTGTCTGTGGTCAGATGTATCTTGGCACAGACACTGTGTGCCAGAGATACATTTACTTGCTGCTGAACGTGGCTATAAAGCTCCAGGATGCCCTTCTGGGAGAAATAATTCCTTCCAGTAAACTTCCATTGCGGTACGCCAATGGCCACAAATTTTCTAAAGGCCTCTGAGTCCACCAGTTTATGTGGCAGTAGTTGGTGGGCTAGTAGTTCCAACAAGCCGGAAGTCAGCCGTTGGGCAAGAGGGTTATTCGGCGTCATCATCTTTTTACACTCAAACATTTGGGCCACGGAAGCCTTCCTTTTGCCAGATGAACGCGACAATGACATGGTGGATGGTGGAGGACAAATGGGAGGAGAGAGGAGAAGAAGCAGGACGTGGGGCACCGGGAGTGTGGCTTTGCGGGTTCTGACGGTGTTGCTCCCACTGGGCTCGGTGATGGGAGGCCAGGCGCCTTATTAAGGCGGTCGTCCTTAGGTGAATGTTGAGCTTACCGCGACTTATGCGTTGACAGCACAGGCTGTAGATGGCAACACTATGACATTGTCAGCAGAGGACACGTTAAAAAAGGCCACACTGTGGAGCCATGTGCCGGCATCCTGGTAGCACAAGATGTGACCGTGCATGGTGGATGGCTTGTTCCAGATACATTAGCAGGCTGATTTTTGCCTCCTGTGCACTGTAAGTTCTGCCTGCTTCTCCTCCTTCTCCTACCTATCTGCTGCTCCATCTCTCCCTCTGAACTCCCCTCCTCTTCCTCTCTTGTGGGCATCCACGTTACGTCCATCGACACTTCATCATCGTCACCTTCAGCACCACTGACATTAGAGATCTTGAAGTAGACAGCAACAGCGGGGACCACCCTCCTTGGGCTGATCTGGGTACTGTCATCAGACTGCTGGGTGGCGACCATTGATACCTTCTCTTTCTGATCCAATGCCAAGAATGGCTACACATCGGCAAGTTCTTGGAATGGATGGGAAAATAATTCCTCTGATTCAAGCTGAAAGGATATGGTAATGGTGGTGGTGGTGGTGTCTTTGGGGGTGCACACAGCAGAGAGTGAAAAGGTTGCAGATAGAGAGGATCAGGAGGGTGCAGAAGCGGAAGGCTGAGTGATCCGCTCAACCAACATTGGTGTGTCCTTTGACGTAATCGCACGCACCTTCTGCAACTTCCCACTTAGGCTCCGACCTGGTGCACCTGCCCGACCCCTACCATCCCTGCGGAATGGCCTGCCTCTTTCTCTGCCTGTCATTTTCAAAATGACCTTGTGACAAAGTCCTTATAAAAGAGCAGTATTTGTGGAAGAAGGTATATCACACACCTGTCTCAATCAATTTCTTTGGGGGGCAACTGGTATATCACACCAGTTGAAATTAATTGTTCCAAGAGTGTTTGCCCCTCTAAATAGCTGCAGTATTGCAGCAGAACCGCAAACAAATGCTGCACTACCCAAATGCACTATATAGAAAGTATATTATTGGTATATCACACACCTGCTTTAATCAGTTTTTTTGGGGGGCAACTGGTATATCACACCAGTAGAAATTATTTGTTCCAATAGCATTTGTCACTCTGTGTAGCTGCGGTAACGCAGGAGAACCGCAAACAAATGCTCCACTACCCAAATGCACTATATAGAAAGTATATTATTGTTATATAACACCCCTGCTTCAATCATTTTTTTTTTTGGGGGGGCAACTGGTATATTGCACCAGTTGAAATTATTTGTTCCAAGAGCGTTTGTCACTCTGTGTAGCTGCGGAAACACAGCAGAACCGCAAACAAATGCTGCACTACCCAAATGGACTATATAGAAAGTATATTATTAGTATATAACACTTCTGCCTCAATCACTTTTTTTGTGGGGGGGGGGGGGGCAACTGGTATATCACACCAGTTGAAATTATTTGTTCCAATAGCGTTTGTCATTTTGTGTAGCTGTGGTAATGCAGTAGAACCGGAAACAAATGCTGCACTACCCAACTGCACTATACAGTATAGAAAGTATATTATTGGTATATCACACACCTGCTTCAATCAGTTTTTTTGGGGGGGCAACTGGTATATCACATTAGTTGAAATTTTTTATTCCAATAGCGTTTGTCACTCTGTGTAGATGCGATAACGCAGCAGTACCGTAAACAGATGCTGCACTACCCAAATGCGCCATTGAAAAGCAATTGCTTAACACATTTAGTTGCATTTAGTTTAGATAACATGTCTCATAAAACATGTGTGTTAACCCTGCTACATCCGTATATCACACCCCTACTTCAATTAGTTATTTTCTGGGACCCCTACCACCCCTGCGGAATGGCCTCCCTCTTCCTCTGTCTGTCATTTTCAAAATTACCTTGCAACAAAAGACCCTATAGAAGAGCAGTATTTGTGGAAGAAGGTATATCACACCCCTGCCTCAATCACTTTTTTGGGGGGGCAACTGGTATATCACACCAGTTGAAATTATTTGTTCCAATATTGTTTGTCACTCTGTGTAGCTGAGGTAACGCAGCAGAACCGCAAACAAATGCTGCATTACCCAAATGCACTATATAGAAAGTATATTATTGGTATATAACACCCCTGCTTCAATCAGTTTTTTTGGGAGGCAACTGGTATATCACACCAGAAGAAATTGTGTAGCGGCAGAATCGCAGCAGAACCGCACACAACTGCTGCACAATACAAATGCACTATAATATACTTTCTATGTTAAAAAGTATATTATAAGTATATTACACCCCTCAGTATGTCACACCTATCGATAGCACACCTATACCAGTCCTTAAAATGATATTTGTGGCCCTATTAGCTAGCGTTTGGTGTCCCTAACAGTCTGTCCCTGCTCCACACAGCGACCTCTCTCCACACTGGCAAAACACTGAATGTAAAATGGCGGCCAGATTGGATTTATTTATAAGGCATGGGGTATGTCCATGTGCTGAAATGTCTCAATTGGCTGTCCTGTACCACCTGATGGATGTGTCATGGGTCTAAGTTCTTCACAATGTAAAATAATATGGCGCCGGCAGACATCGCCATATGTTCTCCCGTTCGGCGAACCGCGAACGATTAGAGTTCGTACCAAACTTTAGGTTTTTCGGGACCCGAACCCGAACATTTACGTAAAAGTTCGGGTTCGGTGTTCGGCGATTTTTATGGCGCTTTTTGAAAGGATGCAAAGCAGCCAATCAACAAGTGTCATACTACTTGCCCCAAAAGGCCATCACAGCCATGCCTACCATTGGCATGGCTGTGATTGGCCAACTGCAGCATGTGACCCAGCCTATATTTAAGCTGGAGTCACTTAGCGCCGCCCGTCACTCTGCTCGGATTAGTGTAGGGAGAGGCTACAGCTGCTGTGAGGGAGAGATCAGGGAGCGATCTTATCAAAAACTGGTTTATGTATTCAGCGATCTGTGATTACACATGCATAAGTCATTGTCACATTAAGGGCAGAATTCCTGCTTTGGCATACTGGGGTGAAAAAACCCTCTGATATACTGTGCATCTCTGATTACACGTGCATAAGTGATTGTCACATTAAGGCCAGAAATACAGCTTTTTTCTTACTGGGGTGAAAAAACCCTCTAAAATATACTGCACATCTGTGATTACACGTGCATAAGTCACTGTCACATTTAGGACAGAAATACAGCTTTTTGGTTAGGGTGAAAAAACCCTCTAATATACTGCACATCTGTGATTACACGTGCATAAGTGATTGTCACATTAACCTCCTCAGGACCGCCGTACGCAGGATCGCGTCTTTGCGGCGGTCCTGTTGTTCTGGGTGGACGCGCCGGTGCGTCCTCTCGCGAGACGCGAGATTTCGTGCATTGCCGGCCCGCGCATGCGCATCGCGGGCCGGCAAAAGTTAAAGAAGTATTTCGCCACCAGCCTGCCAGCAACGATCATTGGCTGGCAGGCTGGCGATTTTCAAAAAATCAAATCAGAAGCCAGATAACAGATCATATTAGTAAATATGATCTGTTATATGGCTTCTCTGCTCCTCTGCTGGTCCTTTTCGTCGGTTGGATCCAGCAGAGGAGCAGACTTCACTGTGAGTACCCACCAACACTACACCTTAGCCCCAGATCACCCTCCATCACCCCCATCACCCGAATTAACCCCTTGATCGCCCCCTGTCAATCACTTAGTGAAAGACAAAAAGTGATCAGTGTAAACTGTCACTTTTTTTTTTTCACTAGTATTGGCTGTTAGGTTTTAGGGATAGTTTAGGCTCCTTGGTTAGGTAGTTAGCGTCAGTTAGCGCCCAGCCCACCGCACCGCAGTCACTTTTATTCGCTGATTAGCGTATCGCTAATCAGCATTTGTACTTTAATAGTATCTGTAAGTGATCAAAACTGATCACGGTCAGATCTATAATAGTATTAGTGTCACTTTAGTTCGCCCTCCACCCAAAACGCAGTGTTTGCCCGATCAGGCCTGATCGGTCGCCCACACGTGCGTTCACCCACGCCCGCCCCACCGCAGTGACAAAAAAAAATTTGTTTTTTGATCACTGCACATTCACTTTACACGCACTGCGGCGATAAAAAAATCTTAGTTTTGATTTTTTTTATCAACCGCAGCAGCCTCCGGTACTTCGCTAGCCTCCCCTTTGTAAGACAGGTTTGCTTTTTTTCTTGGGTAGTCTCAGGGAATACCCCTAAATTTAGTAGTCCAAATGGCAAACAGGGGGTATTCTTCTGAAGAGGCCTACAGGATTCTGACCCAGTCGGATGAGGAGTGGGAACCCTCATCTGACGAATCTAGCGGGTCAGAATATGAACCTGTGGAAAGCAGTGGCTCTCTGACCCAAAGTTCGGACGAGGAGGTGGAGGTCCCTGGCAGCACCAGGCGTACCCGGCCCCGTGTCGCTAGACCACAGGTTACGCAGGATCCGTTTCAAGAGCAGCAGAGTGGGGCTGTCGCTGCCGGATCACGTGGTGAGGCATACACCAGCAGCGCAGCCCTTCCTGGACCTAGTACCAGCACTGCCGTACAACATGGTGACGTGGCGAGCACCAGAAGGGCAGTTGAAGCTGGTACGGTGGCACGTGCACTAGTTACCCCGTCGCAGCCACCGCGCAGACAGGCCCGTAGAGCCCCTAGAATCCCTGAGGTGCTGGCAAACCCTGATTGGCAGTCACCAACTTCAGCCACACCAGTAGTTCCCCCTTTCACCGCCCAGTCTGGAGTTCGGGTTGAGACAGCTCAAATCGGTTCGGCCCTGGGATTTTTTGAGCTGTTCTTGACTGCGGAACTCTTGGACTTAGTCGTGGCAGAAACAAATCGGTATGCCACACAATTTATATCCGCCAACCCGGGAAGCTCTTATGCCCAGTCTTTCCGGTGGAAACCAGTCCAAGTTTCCGAACTTAAAATTTTTTTGGGCCTTCTCCTCAACATGGGTCTAACTAAAAAGCATGAATTGCGGTCATATTGGTCCACGAACCCAATTCATCACATGCCCATGTTCTCTGCTGCTATGTCCAGGACACGATTTGAGACCATCCTACGTTTTCTGCATTTTAGCGACAACACCATCTCCCGTCCCAGAGGCCACCCAGCTTTTGACCGGCTCCACAAAATTCGGCCCCTCATAGACCATTTCAACCAGAAATTTGCAGATTTGTATACCCCTGAGCAAAACATCTGCGTAGACGAGTCCCTAATACATTTTACCGGGCGCCTTGGCTTCAAACAATACATCCCAAGCAAGCGTGCCCGGTATGGGGTCAAATTGTATAAGCTCTGTGAAAGGGCCACAGGCTATACCCACAAATTTCGGATCTATGAGGGAAAAGATCAGACCCTAGAGCCGGTCGGTTGCCCTGACTACCTGGGGAGCAGTGGGAAGACAGTCTGGGACTTGGTGTCACCCTTATTCGGCAAGGGGTACCATCTTTATGTGGACAATTTCTACACAAGTGTGGCCCTCTTTAGGCATTTGTTTCTAGAACGGATTTGCGCCTGTGGCACCGCGCAAACTAGCCGCGTGGGTTTCCCCCAACGGCTTGTAACCACCCGTCTTGCAAGGGGGGAGAGGGCTGCCTTGTGTAATGAAGAACTGCTCGCGGTGAAATGGAGAGACAAGCGTGACGTTTACATGCTCTCCTCCATTCACGCAGACACGACAATCCAAATTGAAAGGGCAACCCGTGTCATTGAAAAGCCCCTCTCAGTCCACGACTATAATGCGCTCATGGGAGGGGTGGACTTCAATGACCAGATGTTGGCTCCCTATTTAGTTTCCCGCAGAACCAGACGCTGGTATAAGAAGGTGTCTGTATATTTAATTCAATTGGCTGCATATAATAGTTTTGTTCTCTACAGTAAGGCTGGGAGAACAGGATCCTTCCTCAAATTCCAGGAAGAGATCATCGAGAACCTCCTTTACCCAGGAGGTTCCGTGGCCCCATCCACCAGTGTAGTTAGCCGTCTACACGAGCGACATTTCCCCAGTGTCGTTGCTGGTACCTCAACCCAACCGCCACCCCGAAAAAAATGTCGTGTCTGTAGCAGGAGTGGAATAAGGCGTGACACCCGCTATTTCTGTCCTGACTGTCCTGACCACCCTGCCCTATGCTTTGGTGAGTGTTTCCGGAAGTACCACACACAGGTACACCTAGCATAGGGATTGCATCTCACAGGACAGGCACACAGGGCTATTAGGGCCCTTTTACTCACAGCTGCTGCAAACCTCTCCTTTCACCTGGGATAAAGTGCATAACGTACTTCGCCACATCTTTGGGCGATTTGCGCTTTGCACATTGTCCCATGGGGAAGGAGAGGTTTGTTCTATAAAGGTAAAAAAAACTAAACAAAAAAAAAATTACTGGTAAGTAAAAAAGTTAAAAGTTCAGTTAAAAAAGTTAAAAAAAAGTTTCTATGTTCTGTTCAACAGTTAATAAATATATTGCGTTGCGGCCTGGTTTTTTCTTTTTTGTTTTGTTTTTTTACCTTTCAGGTGGACCAACCGATCGATTAGATGCAGCACTGATGTGCATTCTGACAGAAGCATTGCGCTGCTGTCAGATTACACGCAAGTCGGTGTATGCGGCGCTGCAAGACGAGATTTCTCCTCTGCAGTAAAAGATACGTTTGCCGAGGCATATGAGCTGAGGAGGTGGCGGTGTTCATATACTTTGGCAAACACTTTGTATATATATAAAAAAAATAAAAAATCCCGGCAATGATTTATTCATCCACATCGATTGATGTGAATGGAGAAATCGGGTTTGCCAGGGCATACGAGCTAAGTGGGTATGGATGTTGGGCGGAGCTCCTATGTCCTAGCAGACGCCTTTCCTCTCCTTTTTTTTTTTTGGCAGAGATTTTTTCATCCACATTGATCGATGCGAATGAAGAAATCTGTGCCGTTCATTTTTTTCTTTCAGCCCAGAGGCTGAACGGAAAAAAAAAATCTCATTACCCGTATGCTCAATATAAGGAGAATAGCAGAAACTCCTAATGCTGGGCATACATGTAATGATTGTGGAGACCCTCAAATGCCAGGGCAGTACAAACACCCCACAAATAACACCATTTTGGAAAGAAGACACCCCAAGGTATTCGCTGAGGGGCATATTGAGTCCATGAAAGATTGAAATTTTTGTCCCAAGTTAGCGGAAAGGGAGACTTTGTGAGAACAAAATCCAAAAAATCAATTTCCGCTAACTTGTGCCAAATTTTTTTTTTTATATGAACTCGCCATGCCCCTCATTGAATACCTTGGGGTGTCTTCTTTCCAAAATGGGGTCACATGTGGGGTATTTATACTGCCCTGGCATTTTAGGGGCCCCAAAGCGTGAGAAGAAGTCTGGTATCCAAATGTCTAAAAATGCCCTCCTAAAAGGAATTTGGGCACCTTTGCCCACCTAGGCTGCAAAAAAGTGTCACACATCTGGTATCTCTGTATTCAGGAGAAGTTGAGGAATGTGTTTTGGGGTGTCTTTTTACATATACCCATGCTGGGTGATATAAATATCTTGGTCAAATGCCAACTTTGAATAAAAAAATGGGAAAAGTTGTCTTTTGCCAAGATATTTCTCTCACCCAGCTTGGGTATATGTAAAATGACACCACAAAAAACATTCCCCACCTTCTCCTGAGTACGGAGATACCAGATGTGTGACACTTTTTTGCAGCCTAGGTGGGCAAAGGGGCCCACATTCCAAAGAGCACCTTTCGGATTGCACAGGTCATTTACCTACTTACCACACATTAGGGCCCCTGGAAAATGCCAGGGCAGTATAACTACCCCACAAGTGACCCCATTTTGGAAAGAAAACACCCCAAGGTATTCCGTGAGGGGCATGGCAAGTTCCTAGAATTTTTTATTTTTTGTCACAAGTTAGTGGAAAATGATGATTTTATTTATTTTTTTTCATACAAAGTCTCATATTCCACTAACTTGTGACAAAAAATAAAAACTTCCATGAACTCACTATGCCCATCAGCGAATACCTTGGGGTCTCTTCTTTCCAAAATGGGGTCACTTGTGGGGTAGTTATACTGCCCTGGCATTCTAGGGGCCCAAATGTGTGGTAAGGAGTTTGAAATCAAATTCTGTAAAAAATGACCTGTGAAATCCTAAAGGTGCTCTTTGGAATATGGGCCCCTTTGCCCACCTAGGCTGCAAAAAAGTGTCACACATCTGGTATCTCCGTACTCAGGAGAAGTTGGGGAATGTGTTTTGGGGTGTCATTTTACATATACCCATGCTGGGTGAGAGAAATATCTTGGCAAAAGACAACTTTTCCCATTTTTTTATACAAAGTTGGCATTTGACCAAGATATTTATCTCACCCAGCATGGGTATATGTAAAAAGACACCCCAAAACACATTCCTCAACTTCTCCTGAATACAGAGATACCAGATGTGTGACACTTTTTTGCAGCCTAGGTGGGCAAAGGGGCCCATATTCCAAAGAGCACCTTTCGGATTTCACAGGTCATTTTTTACAGAATTTGATTTCAAACTCCTTACCACACATTTGGGCCCCTAGAATGCCAGTGCAGTATAACTACCCCACAAGTGACCCCATTTTGGAAAGAAGAGACACCAAGGTATTCGCTGATGGGCATAGTGAGTTCATGGAAGTTTTTATTTTTTGTCACAAGTTAGTGGAATATGAGACTTTGTATGAAAAAAAATAAAAAAATAAATCATCATTTTCCACTAACTTGTGACAAAAAATAAAAAATTCTAGGAACTCGCCATGCCCCTCACGGAATACCTTGGGGTGTCTTCTTTCCAAAATGGGGTCACTTGTGGGGTAGTTATACTGCCCTGGCATTCTAGGGGCCCAAATGTGTGGTAAGGAGTTTGAAATCAAATTCTGTAAAAAATGACCTGTGAAATCCTAAAGGTGCTCTTTGGAATATGGGCCCCTTTGCCCACCTAGGCTGCAAAAAAGTGTCACATATCTGGTATCTCCGTACTCAGGAGAAGGTGGGGAATGTGTTTTGGGGTGTCATTTTACATATACCCATGCTGGGTGAGAGAAATATCTTGGCAAAAGACAACTTTTCCCATTTTTTTATACAAAGTTGGCATTTGACCAAGATATTTATATCATCCAGCATGGGTATATGTAAAAAGACACCCCAAAACACATTCCTCAACTTCTCCTGAATACAGGGATACCAGATGTGTGACACATTTTTGCAGCCTAGGTGGGCAAAGGGGCCCATATTCCAAAGAGCACCTTTCGGATTTCACAGGTCATTTTTTACAGAATTTGATTTCAAACTCCTTACCACACATTTGGGCACCTAGAATGCCAGGGCAGTATAACTACCCCACATGTGACCCCATTTTGGAAAGAAGACACCCCGAGGTATTCCGTGAGGGGCATGGCGAGTTCCTAGAATTTTTTATTTTTTGTCACAAGTTAGTGGAAAATTATGATTTTTTTTTTTTTTCATACAAAGTCTCATATTCCACTAACTTGTGACAAAAAATAAAAACTTCCATGAACTCACTATGCCCATCAGCGAATACCTTGGGGTCTCTTCTTTCCAAAATGGGGTTACTTGTGGGGTAGTTATACTGCCCTGGCATTCTAGGGGCCCAAATGTGTGGTAAGGAGTTTGAAATCAAATTCTGTAAAAAATGACCTGTGAAATCCGAAAGGTGCTCTTTGGAATATGGGCCCCTTTGCCCACCTAGGCTGCAAAAAAGTGCCACACATCTGGTATCTCCGTACTCAGGAGAAGTTGGGGAATGTGTTTTGGGGTGTCATTTTACATATACCCATGCTGGGTGAGAGAAATATCTTGGCAAAAGACAACTTTTCCCATTTTTTTTATACAAAGTTGGCATTTGACCAATATATTTATCTCACCCAGCATGGGTATATGTAAAAAGACACCCCAAAACACATTCCTCAACTTCTCCTGAATACAGAGATACCAGATGTGTGACACTTTTTTGCAGCCTAGGTGGGCAAAGGGGCCCATATTCCAAAGAGCACCTTTCGGATTTCACAGGTCATTTTTTACAGAATTTGATTTCAAACTCCTTACCACACATTTGGGCCCCTAGAATGCCAGGGCAGTATAAGTACCCCACAAGTGACCCCATTTTGGAAAGAAGAGACCCCAAGGTATTTCGTGATGGGCATAGTGAGTTCATAGAACTTTTTATTTTTTGTCACAAGTTAGTGGAATATGAGACTTTGTAAGAAAAAAAAAAAATCATCATTTTCCGCTAATTTGTGACAAAAAATAAAAAGTTCTATGAACTCACTATGCCCATCAGCGAATACCTTAGGGTGTGTACTTTCCGAAATGGGGTCATTTGTGGGGTGTTTGTACTGTCTGGGCATTGTAGAACCTCAGGAAACATGACAGGTGCTCAGAAAGTCAGAGCTGCTTCAAAAAGCGGAAATTCACATTTTTGTACCATAGTTTGTAAACGCTATAACTTTTACCCAAACCATTTTTTTTTTACCCAAACATTTTTTTTTTATCAAAGACACGTAGAACAATAAATTTAGAGCAAAATTTCTATATGGATCTCGTTTTTTTTGCAAAATTTTACAACTGAAAGTGAAAAATGTCATTTTTTTGCAAAAAAATCGTTAAATTTCGATTAATAACAAAAAAAGTAAAAATGTCAGCAGCAATGAAATACCACCAAATGAAAGCTCTATTAGTGAGAAGAAAAGGAGGTAAAATTCATTTGGGTGGTAAGTTGCATGACCGAGCAATAAACGGTGAAAGTAGTGTCGGTCAGAAGTGTAAAAAGTGGCCTGGTCTTTCAGGGTGTTTAAGCACTGGGGGCTGAGGTGGTTAAGGACAGAAATACAGCTTTTTTCTTACTGGGGTGAAAAAACCCTCTGATATACTGCACATCTGTGATTACACGTGCATAAGTCACTGTCACATTTAGGACAGAAATACAGCTTTTTGGTTAGGGTGAAAAAACCCTCTGATATACTGCACATCTGTGATCACACGTGCATAAGTCACTGTCACATTTATATGGGCCCCTTTGCCCACCTAGGCTGCAAAAAAGTGCCACACATCTGGTATCTCCGTACTCAGGAGAAGTTGGGGAATGTGTTTTGGGGTGTCATTTTACATATACCCATGCTGGGTGAGAGAAATATCTTGGCAAAAGACAACTTTTCCCATTTTTTTTATACAAAGTTGGCATTTGACCAATATATTTATCTCACCCAGCATGGGTATATGTAAAAAGACACCCCAAAACACATTCCTCAACTTCTCCTGAATACAGAGATACCAGATGTGTGACACTTTTTTGCAGCCTAGGTGGGCAAAGGGGCCCATATTCCAAAGAGCACCTTTCGGATTTCACAGGTCATTTTTTACAGAATTTGATTTCAAACTCCTTACCACACATTTGGGCCCCTAGAATGCCAGGGCAGTATAACTACCCCACAAGTGACCCCATTTTGGAAAGAAGAGACCCCAAGGTATTTCGTGATGGGCATAGTGAGTTCATAGAACTTTTTATTTTTTGTCACAAGTTAGTGGAATATGAGACTTTGTAAGAAAAAAAAAAAAAATCATCATTTTCCGCTAACTTGTGACAAAAAATAAAAAGTTCTATGAACTCACTATGCCCATCAGCGAATACCTTAGGGTGTGTACTTTCAGAAATGGGGTCATTTGTGGGGTGTTTGTACTGTCTGGGCATTGTAGAACCTCAGGAAACATGACAGGTGCTCAGAAAGTCAGAGCTGCTTCAAAAAGCGGAAATTCACATTTTTGTACCATAGTTTGTAAACGCTATAACTTTTACCCAAACCATTTTTTTTTTACCCAAACATTTTTTTTTTATCAAAGACACGTAGAACAATAAATTTAGAGCAAAATTTCTATATGGATCTCGTTTTTTTTTGCAAAATTTTACAACTGAAAGTGAAAAATGTCATTTTTTTGCAAAAAAATCGTTAAATTTCGATTAATAACAAAAAAAGTAAAAATGTCAGCAGCAATGAAATACCACCAAATGAAAGCTCTATTAGTGAGAAGAAAAGGAGGTAAAATTCATTTGGGTGGTAAGTTGCATGACCGAGCAATAAACGGTGAAAATAGTGTAGGTCAGAAGTGTAAAAAGTGGCCTGGTCTTTCAGGGTGTTTAAGCACTGGGGGCTGAGGTGGTTAAGGACAGAAATACAGCTTTTTTCTTACTGGGGTGAAAAAACCCTCTGATATACTGCACATCTGTGATTACACGTGCATACGTCACTGTCACATTTATGACAGAAATACAGCTTTTTGGTTAGGGTAAAAAAAAAACTCTGATATACTGCACATCTGTGATTACACATACATAAGTGATTGTCACATTAAGGGCAGAATTCCTGCTTTGGCATACTGGGGTGAAAAAACCCTCTAATTTACTGTGCATCTCTGATTACACGTGCATAAGTGATTGTCACATTAAGGCCAGAAATACAGCTTTTTTCTTACTGGGATGAAAAAAACCTCTAAAATATACTGCACATCTGTGATTACACGTGCATAAGTCACTGTCACATTTAGGACAGAAATACAGCTTTTTGGTTAGGGTGAAAAAACCCTCTAATATACTGCACATCTGTGATTACACGTGCATAAGTGATTGTCACATTAAGGACAGAAATACAGCTTTTTTCTTACTGGGGTGAAAAAACCCTCTGATATACTGTACATCTGTGATTATACGTGCATAAGTCACTGTCACATTTACGACAGAAATACAGCTTTTTGGTTAGGGTGAAAAAACCCTCTGATATACTGCACATCTGTGATTACACATGCATAAGTGATTGTCACATTAAGGGCAGAATTCCTGCTTTGGCATACTTTGGTGAAAAAACCCTCTGATATACTGCACATCTGTGATTACACGTGCATAAGTCACTGTCACATTTAGGACAGAAATACAGCTTTTTGGTTAGGGTGAAAAAACCCTCTGATATACTGCACATCTGTGATTACACGTGCATAAGTCACTGTCACATTTAGGACAGAAATGCAGCTTTTTACTTACTGGGGTGAAAAAACCCTCTGATATACTGCACATCTGTGATTACACGTGCATAAGTGATTGTCACATTAAGGCCAGAAATACAGCTTTTTTCTTACTTGGGTGAAAAAACCCTCTGATATACTGCACATCTGTGATTACACATGCATAAGTCACTGTCACATTAAGGCCAAAAATACAGCTTTTTTCTTTCTTGGGTGAAAAAACCCTCTGATATACTGCACATCTGTGATTACACGTGCATAAGTCACTGTCACATTTAGGACAGAAATACAGCTTTTTGGTTAGGGTGAAAAAACCCTCTGATATACTGCACATCTGTGATTACACGTGCATAAGTCACTGTCACATTTAGGACAGAAATGCAGCTTTTTTCTTACTGGGGTGAAAAAACCCTCTGATATACTGCATATCTGTGATTACATGTGCATAAGTGATTGTCACATTAAGGCCAAATATCCGGCTTTGGCATACTGGGGTGAAAAAAACCTCTGATATACTGCACATCTCTGATTACACGTGCATAAGTGATTGTCACATTAAGGCCAGAAATGCAGCTTTTTTCTTACTTGGGTGAAAAAACCCTCTGATATACTGCACATCTGTGATTACACGTGCATAAGTCACTATAACATTTAGGACAGAAATACAGCTTTTTTCTTACTGGGGTGAAAAAACCCTCTGATATACTGCACATCTGTGATCACACATCATGCATAAGTGATTGTCACATTAAGGCCAGATATCCGGCTTTGGCATACTGGGGTGAAAAAACCCTCTGATATACTGCACATCTCTTATTACACATGCATAAGTGATTGTCACATTTAGGCCAGAAATACAGCTTTTTTCTTACTGGGGTTAAAAAACACTCTTATATACTGCACATCTGTGATTACACGTGCATTATTCACTGTCACATTTAGGACAGAAATACAGCTTTTTGGTTAGGATGAAAAAACACTCTGATATACTGCACATCCGTAACTACACGTGCATAAGTGATTGTCACATTAAGGCCAGAAATACAGCTTTTTTCTTACTGGAGTGAAAAAACCCTCTGATATACTGCACATCTGTGATTATACAGGCATAAGTCACTGTCACATTTAGGACAGAAATACAGCTTTTTGGTTAGGGTGAAAAAACCCTCTGATATACTGCACATCTGTGATTACACATGCATAAGTCACTGTCACATTTAGGACAGAAATACAGCTTTTTGGTTACGGTGAAAAACCCTCTGATATACTGCACATCTGTGATAAGTGATTGTCACATTAAGGCCAGAAATACAGTTTTTTTCTTACTGGGGTGAAAAAAACCTCTGATATACTGCACATCTGTGATTACACGTGCATAAGTGATTGTCACATTAAGGCCAGAAATACAGGTTTTTTCTTACTGGGGTGAAAAAACCCTCTGATATACTGCCCATCTGTGATTACACGTGCATAAGTCACTGTCACATTTAGGACAGAAATACAGCTTTTTGGTTACTGGGGTGAAAAAACCCTCTGCTATAATGCACATTTCTGATTACACGTGCATAAGTGATTGTCACATTTAGGCCAGAAATACGCGTTTTTGGTTACTGGGGTGAAAAAAGCCTCTAATATATTGCACATCTGGGATTACACATGCATAAGTGAGTGTCACATTTAGGCCATAAATACCGCTGTCATATAGAGTTTAAAAAAAAATTTGAGCGCAATACCCTACATCAAGGTTTTTATTGGCGGTTTATTTTTTTAAACAGACTTAACCACTTTTTACTTTGCTTTGTAAACGCTAACTATGAGGCAAACATCTAATAAGGGACGCGGTCGTGGAGGTGGTGTTGGTGGAGCCTCTGGTGCAGGGAGAGGACGTGGCCATTCTGCCACAGATACACGTCCTACTGAACCCACGTCCTACTGAACCCAGAATCTACAGCAATATTTGGTCGGGCCTAATGCCGTTATAAGGATGGTAAGGCCTGAGCAAGTACAGGCGCTAGTCAATTGGGTGGCCGACAGTGGATCCAGCACGTTCACATTATCTCCCACCCAGTCTTCTTCAGAAAGCGCACAGGTTGCGCCTGAAACCCATGCCCATCAGTCTGTCACATCACCCCCGTGTATATCGGGGAACTGTCTGAGCCTCAAGTCATGCAGCAGTCTCTTATGCTGTTTGAAGACTCTGCTGGCAGGGTTTCCCAAGGGCATCCACCTAGCCCTTCCCCAGGGGTGGAAGACATAGAATGCACTGACGCACAACCACTTATGTTTCCTGATGAGGACATGGGAATACCACCTCAGCACGTCTCTGATGATGACGAAACACAGGTGCCAACTGCTGCGTATTTCTGCAGTGTGCAGACTGAAAAGGAGGTCAGGGAGGAAGACTGGGTGGAAGACGATGCAGGGGATGATGAGGTCCTAGACCCCACATGGAATGAAGGTCGTGCCACTGACTTTCAGAGTTCGGAACAAGAGGCAGTGGTGAGACCGAGCCAACAGCGTAGCAAAAACGGGAGCAGGGTGCAAAAGCAGAGCAGTCGCCACCAAAACAGTTCGCCTGCTACTGGCCACCGTCACCTGGGACCAAGCACCCCAAAGGCAGCTTCAAGAAGTTCCCTGACATGGCACTTCTTCACACAATGTGCTGACGACAAGACCTGAGTGGATTGCACGCTGTGCCATCAGAGCCTGAAGCGAGGCATTAACGTTCTGAACCTTAGCACAACCTGCATGACCAGGCATCTACATGCGAGACACGGGCTGCAGTGGAGTAAGCACCTTCAAACCAAGAAAGGGCTCAGGCCCCTCCTGCTCCCTCTTCTGCTGCTGCCTTGGCCTCTTCCTCCGCCTCTGTAGGAACGTTGGCACCTGCCGCCCAGCAAACAGAGGATGTGCAACCAACAACACCACCTCCGTCACCAAGCATCTCCACCATGTCACACGGAAGCGTTCCGCTCTCCATCTCACTGCTGGCCTTTGAAATGCTGTCATTCAGGCTGGTGGAGACGGACAGTTTCAATCAGCTCATGTTGCTTGCTGTCTTACAGTACAACGTTCCCAGCCGCCACTACTTCTCCAGGAGAGCCGTGCCCTCCATGCACAACCAAGTATCGGATAAAATCAAGTGTGCACTGCGCAACGCCATCTGTGGCAAGGTCCACCTAACCACAGATACGTGGACCAGTAAGCACTGTCAGGGACGCTATAGCTCCCTAACTGCACACTGGGTAAATGTAGTGGCGGCTGGGCCCTAGGCGGAGAGCTGTTTGGCGCACGTCCTTCCGCCGCCAAGGATCTTAATTCCCTCACTGGTACGTGATCGGAAGAAGGGTGACTACAGGCGCACGCTGGTAGACGCGCTCCTGAGAGCATTCCTGACTAACGCCAGGGGACAAATGGAAGCACAAGGCGAAGGCAGGGGAGGAGGAAGAGGTCGCCAACGCAGCTGTGTCAGCGCCAGCACCTCCGAAGGCAGGGTTAGCATGGCCGACATTTGGAAAAGCTTTGTCACCTCGCTGCAACAACCGGCCCCAACTACTGTTATGGAGCGTGTTAGCAGGAGGCAGCATTTGAACAACATAGTGGAACAGTACCTGTGCACACGACTACATGTACTGACTGATGGTTCTGCCCCATTCAACCTCTGGGTCTCCAAATTGTCCACATGGCCAGAGCTTGCCCTGTATGCCTTGGAGGTGCTGGTCTGCTCTGCAGCCAGTATACTCTCTAAACGTGTATTTAGCACGGCAGGAGGCGTCATTACAGACAGATGCAGCCGCCTGTCCACAGCCAACGTGGACAAGCTCACGTTTATTAAAATGAACCAGGCTTGGATCCCACAAAACTTGTCTGTACCTTGTGCAGAATAGACATTTATACCACCATCAAACATACATTCTTGTACTCAAGTCAAGTGCAATGATTCTTTGTATTCTTTTTTTTTTATTTGTGCCAATATTTTGGGGGCTACCTACTCAATAAAAAAATATAAAAAAAACATTGTTGGCTACCTGTTCCTCCTCCATTTCTGCCTCCACCTACAACACCACATTCACTGCCTCCTCAACCTCCGACTCCATATCCACCTCCTTCTCTGAGTTGTAGGTTAATAATTTGTAATTTTTAGTTATTTTATTTCATTTTAAGTTATTTTCCTATCCACATTTGTTTGCAGAGCAGTTGAATTGCTCTTAAGCACATTTTACTGCCTTTTGCATCCCTATAGCCTTTTCAAGGACTATTTTAAAGCCATTTTAATTTAAAAAAGTGGCAATTTTAGTGCCCTAAATTGAAAAAATTCTTATTTTCAATTGTCGGGTGACATTTTACCATTTTTGGCGTATACAAACCCCTGCTGTGCCTGGGTGACAGGGGTCTAAATCTCTCAAAATCCTCTGTTGTATTGCTGGGTGACATGAACCCCCTTTTGCCGTGAATGAACCCCTGCTGTGCCTGGATGACAGGGGCCTAAATCTCTCAAAATCCTCTGTTCTATTGCTGGGTGACATGTACCCCCTTTTACCGTGAATGAACCCCTGCTCTGCATTGCTGACAGGGGCCTAAATCTCTCAAAATCCTCTGTTCTATTGCTGGGTGACATGTACCCCCTTTTGCCGTGAATGAACCCCTGCTCTGAATTGCTGACAGGGGCCTAAATCTCTCAAAATCCTCTGTTGTATTGCTGGGTGACATGAACCTCCTTTTTTTTTTTTTTTTTTTTTTTAATTTTAAAATTTTTATTTAGCACATAAGAAAGTTTACAGTGTAACATTACACCAAACAGTGGTGTGAATCGGTACCATACACAGAATCATATATGAGCATTGTTATATTTCATGGAAGATTAAGGAAAAGGAACCTTGCAGAGAGATACAGGAGATATTCAGTATATATGGGTTATAGACAATAGACAATAGACTAGGGCCGTAGAGGGGAAAACCCCTGTAGTCTAGCCTGTCTCAGTGACAGGATATACACTCTCAGACCCTGTATTGTGTACATAGTTCGCTTAGGGATTGGGGATGAAGGTGGGGGTTGAAAATACCCAAGCTCTATTTCTCAATCTCGATCCCATCCCTCCAACCCTGCTCCCATTCCGTCGGCATAGCTCATAAAGCTTAGATATAATAATCCATAAGGTGGTCAGAGGGTTGATTAGGGATAGTTAATGCTGTTGAAATCTGTATTTAGTCCAGGGGGCCCATTTTTTTAGGTGGGTTAAATGGGACCGTGACTCCCAAGAGGCCATTTCCTCAAAACGGTGGATTTGGTCCACTTTGAGTCTCCATTGCTCTAGTGTGGGAAGGCTAGTTTGTAGCCAATGCTTAGGAACCAGAAGACGGGCTGCTATCAAGAGCTGCTTAAAAAGGTAGGAGGGGGGCAATGATGTTTTGTTGTTGAAGAAGGTAAGCAGTGCTCCATATGGGGAGATGGCTATATTGGAGGAGCATATTTGATTGCAAATCCGAAAGATTTCTGTCCACCATTTGTTGATAGCTGGACATGCCCACCAAATGTGTAAAAAGGTGCCTAACTCACTTTGACATCTCCAACATAACTTGGAAGTGGGTCTAGTAAAGTGTGAGGACTTGATTGGGGTAATGTACCACTGCGAAAGGATCTTATATCCGTTCTCCTGAATTCTAACACATCTAGATGACTTGTGTGGAATTTCAAATAACGTAGGTAACATTTGGAGAGGGAGATCCACGCCAGTTTCTAGTTCCCAGGAGCGGATAAATGCTGGTTTTATAGTTAATGGAGGGGTTCTGAGTTTGTTATATATTAGGGAGATAGGTTTTTTAGGGGGAATGGGGTTAATTATTAAAGCTTCAAGCCATGTGAGGGGGCGAAGGAGTTCACCATTCATGTTACTTTTATGAACAAATGATTTGACAAGTGGGATGAGGTTGAAATCACATGGTTGTGGATTTAGGATACTTCTGATGGTGTCATTCGTTGGCACTAATCCCTGTGGTTCCAGGAGATGGGAGATTGGTGTGGAAGAGGAGCTAATTGAGCTAGAGGAGGAATATCTAGGACCGCTGGAGGATGAGCCAAGGATATCACTAACTGTGACCAGAGGAGAAGGGAAGGGAATAGAGCAATGATTAAGATTCCACCACTTCCAGGCTTCAACTGTGGCTTTAATAATTGGGTAAGGTTGTAGGTTTGTTGGGGGGGGAGAGGGATGGCCCAGGCATAAAGCTCGAGTTGGCATTCCAATAATACTTTGTTCCATGGCCACCCAAGATTTGCTGTCTGTGCTTCTCAGCCAGTCAATAACACGTGACATAAGTATAGCTTTTCCGTATAGTTCCGGATCTGGGAGCCCTATTCCGCCCGATGAACGTGACCGGGATAGGAGAGAGTAGGCAAGTCTCGCTTTTTTACCATTCCATATGAAGGTTCTAAATCTTTGCTTTAAGGCAGAGTAGTATGATCTAGGGATGGGGATTGGGAGAACCTGTTGAAGGTATGTGAGGCGTGGAATAATGAGAGCAGATAAGATGTTTTTTCTTCCAAACCATGAAAGGGTTGGAGCTGATTTGGCGAGTTTGTCTAGGGCTGTAAATAATGCGGTCTTTAAGGGAATGTAGTTTAGTGTATACAAGTCTGAGATAGAAGGACTAAGTTTCACCCCTAGGTAAGTAATGGTAGGTGAAGACCAATTGAAAGGGGAGTTTTTCATTAAGGAAAGTCTACGCTGCGGTGTAATTCCTATACTAATGATAGTGGACTTGCTCTCATTGATCTTAAAATCTGACACTATGCTATAATTCTTTAGGTGTTCCTGAATAATGGGGAGGGAGGTATTGGGGTTGGAAGTCATTATCATAACATCATCTGCGAATGCCGCAATTTTGTGGGATCTACCCCCTAGGAATATACCTTTAATCTCGGGATCTATTCTAAGTCTAGATAGAAGCGGCTCCATTGCTAAAATGAATAAGAGGGGGGAAAGGGGACAACCTTGACGGGTTCCATTTTGGATTCGGAAGGGGGAGGAGAGGTCGCCATTGACCATTACTCTGGCGGTGGCCTGGTTATACATAGCAAATACAGCCTTGACATATGGATCAGGCAGGCCGAAGAATGCTAAGACATGTCGCAAGTAATTCCAATTTATGCGATCAAACGCTTTTTCAGCGTCAGTGCTGAGAAGAACAAGAGGAGTAGAGGTATGTCTGGCAAAACATAAAGCATTAATAACTCTAGTAGTATTGTCTCTACCTTCCCTATTACGCACAAAGCCTACCTGATCCATATGTACCAGCTGAGGGAGAAGGACAGCTAGGCGATTGGCCAGCAATTTCGCTAAAATTTTAAGGTCAGTATTTAGGAGGGATATTGGCCTGTAGTTTGCGCATATCTTAGGGTCTTTCCCCTCTTTTGGAATCAGGGCTATGTGGGCAGACACCATATCTCTTGATAATGGGATACCTTGCATAGATTGGTTGCATACCTTCAATAGGTGGGGTAGAAGATGTTTTTTGAAAGTTTTATAATAGAACGCAGGGAGTCCATCTGGACCTGGGCTTTTTCCTTGCGGCATTTGGGCCAAGGCTATGTTTATTTCATCCATGGTGAATGGAGCTTCCAGCGATTCTTTTTGTTTGACAGATAAAGTCGGACAGGACGTTGAGTTGAGAAATGTATCGACTAGTGAGGGGTGAGATGCTAAGGGGATGGAGGTTGGGAGGTTATATAGGTTTTCATAAAAGTCCCTGAATTGTTTAGCTATCTTAGATGAAGCAAATACCGGATCGCCCGTAGGGGAGGACAATTGGTGAATGTAATTGTCAGCTCTTCTAGCTTTTATTCTATTTATGAGGAATTTGGTGGCTTTGTCCCCATGTGCGAAGAACTTGTATTGAGAGTTAAGGTAATACTTAGCCGAATTGGTTTGCATTAGGGCTTTTAATTCAGCTCTTGTTTTAGAAAGCTCTTGTAATTGGAATTCCGAGTGGGTATTCTTGTGGGTAGATTCCAGCTTGTTTATTTTAGATAGGAGGTTATTAATGTTACTTTCTCTAGTTTTTTTAAGATGCGACCCTAGGCTAATAAACTCGCCCCTTATGAAGGGTTTGTGGGCGTCCCATATGGTTTGTGGTGAAAGTTCCGGCAGAGAATTCAAGGCAAAGTATTCTTCCAAAAGTAACCCAATTTTCTTTATGGAATCTGAGTTCCCGAGGATAAACTCATTGAGTCGCCAGTTAAAGTTTTTAGGTTTGTGGGTAGGAGAGAACACCTTTATAAAGATTGGAGCATGATCCGACAGATGTATCGAACCGATCTTGGCCGACTGGCATAGTTGGAGATGCTCTTTTGAGATAAAAAGGTAATCTATGCGGTGGTAGCTGTTGTGTAGGTGGGAGTAGAATGTAAAGTCTAGGGTGTTGGGATTATGGGTACGCCAAACATCTATCAAATGGAGATCCCATAGGGTATTTCTGATAAATTTTAGGGAGCGCTTGGAGTGGGAGGTTTTGTGTGTTGATGAATCCAATTGGGGGTCAAGGGCTATATTTAGGTCCCCACCCAAAACCACAATACCTTCCTTAAATGACATTATTAATGGGGATATGGAAGAAAGCCATGCGGCCTGCTTAGTGTTTGGTACATATAAATTTATGAAGGTATACTTTTGAATCCCTATATTCCCTTTGACCATAATGAATCTACCCTCTGGGTCCAGCAATTGGTCGATATATTTGAAGGGAATTTTCCTTTTAAATCCTATACTTACTCCCCCGGATGAGGCAGAGCACCCCCCACAGTGGAACCAGAGTGGGTAGTGGGAGAATTCCATATTGGGATAATGGTTGAACCTGAAATGCGTCTCCTGGAGAAGCAGCACATCCGAGCCCTCTTTGCGTAATATAGAGAAGATCTGGCTTCTTTTAGAGGGTGAATTGAAACCCTTTACATTATATGAAGCTATGTGTATATCAGCCATGGATGTGGGTTATTGTGGCTAGAGTGATGCTAGGTGTGCTGGTCCCCCAGGAGAGGACACTCACGGCTTCAGGCGTCTCCACCCCATCCAGGAGAGAAGCCGGATCTCTCAAGTCCCGTCCGTCTCCCACCATGTTCAAGTATATGTGTATCAGGTACCTAGAACTAAACAAAGGGGAAAGGGAAAAAGTGAGAACATAACATAAAACCAAAAGAACAACCAGTCTGCGGGGTGACCCACTGGTATAAAGCATGGGGGAAAGGTTGGTCAGTGACCGGTTAACATACCGTTTTGCACTTAAATTGCAATCAGGTGAAAAACTAATGTTAATTTAAACTATCATCGGGAATTCAGTGAAGGGGAGAAGCTATTAAAGCCCTCCTCAAGAAGTAATAAGAAGAATGGACAATAGAATAGGGGGGAGTGGGGGAAGAAGTTAGACAGGTGAAGCATATGATATAATATTAGGCATAAAAGTAGTATCCTAACAAGCTGGTCTCATTCCTGGTTTCACTAGCAGTAAATAAAGCTATATGGGTAGACTTTATCGAAAGTCCCCATATTAAGATAAAGCAGATTATCTGGATGAATCCAGGTGAGACCAGAGCTGTAATAGCAATGAAAGGATAAAGAAAAGGAACAAGGAGAGGAAAAAGAAAAAGAAAAAGAAAAGAAAAATACTGTCTCTGTGATGGAGACTTGTATCAGAATAGATCCCGGGTTAATCTTGAGTCAGTCTCTTTGGAGTAAGTTGTCGACCTCTCTTCCCCGTCTTGTGGATCTTTGGGGTATGCTGTAAGGTGAAAGCTTCCACGGAAGGGACTTCAGGGAGAGCACCGAGGTCTTGGAATAAGTCCCAATTTTCTATCTGCATTGGTGGAATTTGCAGGTGGTCGTACACAGCATCCAGGTCAGCAAAAGCAGTAATATTAATGCGACGGCCTCCTTGAAGAAAGGAAAGTCCAAATGGAAAGTTCCATTTATATAGGATCCTGTTTGCTCTTAGCCAATCTGTCAGAGGCTTGAGGAATTTTCGTTTTCTTAAAGTGGAAGGGGCTAAATCTTGATATATTGCGATCTGGGCCCCTTCAAATAACAGATCTTGTTTATTTCTAGCGGCTTCTTGTACAGCGGATTTTACTTGAAAGTTTAAAAACTTGCAAATGATATCTCTTGGGGGTTCCTCCGCCTTGGGTTTTGGGCGCAGTGCCCTATGTGCCCTTTCCAACACGATCTCTGAAGTGAAATCTGGGCCTAGGAGCGATTTGCACAAAGAGATTACTGCAGCCGGGATGTCACCAGGAAGTAACGCTTCAGGGATCCCTCTTATGCGCAGGTTGTTTCTTCGGCCTCTATTTTCTTGATCTTCTAAGGCGTTTTGTAACTGGTTCAGGTAGGTCCCACATTTCTGGAGCGAGTTGGAGGTGGCCCTCTGGTGATCTGTGATCTGTACTTGCTGATTCTCAAGGGCTTCCACTCTATCCCCTATATGGCGCATGTCTTGGCGCATGGCTGCAACTTCGCTCAACAGGGGTTCAAGGGCTTTACCCAGGGTGTTTTTTAAGTAATTTCTGGTAATAGGGAGGGACCCCTTACCTTGCGGTTCTTCACCATCACTCTCTTCTTCCGATCTAGCCCTTTGAGACTGAGCGGGCGCCATTTTGGAGTCGCGAGCCACATATGAAACGGCCGCTTTCTTCAGGAACTTTTCCATATCACCCCCTGCGATCTGATTTTTATTGGTATTGGGGTGCTCCCCGGCTTTGGGGTTCCCGATTTTTACCATTTTGTA
Organism: Bufo bufo; assembly: GCF_905171765.1. Classification (NCBI taxonomy): domain Eukaryota; kingdom Metazoa; phylum Chordata; class Amphibia; order Anura; family Bufonidae; genus Bufo; species Bufo bufo. Next base: position 621,552,105 of record NC_053390.1, read on the forward strand.
GACTTTTCGCTAAAGATAGCTAGTGCATAGGACGGTCTGTAGAGCAGAGCTCCGGATCAAGCTGCCATCTCAGTCCGGCGCTAGCTCCGCCCCCAATGAACCTCCTTTTGCCGTGAATGAACCCCTGCTGTGCCTGGGTGACAGGGGCCTAAATCTCTCCAAATCTTTTGTTGTATTGCTGGGTGACATGTACCCCCTTTTGCCGTGAATGAACCCCTGCTCTGCATTGCTTACAGGGAACTAAATTTAGTGAAAACATCTGTTACTGATCGGAAGATGCGCGACTACAAGCGCACGCTGCTGATGATAGCATTCCCACCTGACAGCTGGGGCACAGTGGAAGCACAAGGCGAAGGCAGAGGAGGAGGAGGAGGAAGAGGAAGAGGTCGCAAACGCAGCTGGGGCACCGCCAGCACCTGAGAAGGCAGGGTTAGCATGGCCCAAATGTGGAAAAGCTTTGTCAGCCTTGGAGATGCTGACCTGCCCTGCAGCCAGTGTATAGTGTTAACGTGTGTTTGGCACGGCAGAGAGCATTATCACAGGCCACAGCCAATGTGGACAAGCTTACGTTTATTAAAATGAACCAGGCATGGATCCCACTGGACTTGTCCGTACCTTGTGCAGAATAGACATTTATACCAGCCTCAACCATCCATTCTTGTACTCAAGTGCACTTATTCTTTGTTTTATTTTGTTATATGTCCCAATATTTTGGGGGATACCCCAATTTAAAAATAAAAAATAACACAAATCAGTGTTGGCTACCTATTCCTCCTTCACCGCCGCTTCCACCTACACCGCCACGTCAACCTACACCGCCACATCCACCCATCCACCGCCTCCTCAACCTCCTACTCCTAGATCCAGATTGTTATTTTAAATTTTTCTGTATTTTATGTTATTTTAAGTCATTTCCCTATCCACATTTGTTTGCAGAACAGTTGCTATGCTCTTAACCACATGTTGATGCCTTTTGCAGCCCTCTAGCCCTTTCCAGGACTATTTTAGAGCCATTTTAGTGCCCAAAAGTTCGGTTCCCCATTGACTTCAATGGGGTTCGGGGTCAAGTTCGGGTCAAGTTTGGGTCCCGAACCCAAACTTTTTTTTCAAGTTCGACCAAACCTGCCGAACCCGAACATCCAGGTGTCCGCTCAACTCTACGAACGAGCAAAGTTTGCCGCGAAACGACCACCGGGCGAACCCCAAGGCCAACTCTAATTGCATGTTCATATACTTTATGTTTCAATTAAGCTTGTATTATCTTTATAATTTAGTATGGAGTGCTGTTCTTTGTTGTAACGATACATACATACATACAGCATTCTATGTTTTTTTTCTGCTGGGGTTTGCTTGAAAACCAATGTATGCATAAAATGAGAGGAATATGAAGCTATAGTATGGTAGACAGCTCAGACATCTTTATGAAAGCCCCATTAATGTTGTTATCCTAAGAATAAAAAATAAAAAATGCTGAAGTAACACACACCATTATTTTAACAACAAAAAAAATATAATAATTTTATCTTTTATTCTCTTTTTTTTTTTTTTACTTACCTACATATAGTTTGTGGAGGACTTATCTCTTCCCTTCCTGTGAGTGAGCAGCAACTCTTAAAGGGTTTCTATCACTTCGTATGCCATAATTACCTCTCAGACACTAGCGATCCGCTAGTGTCTGCTCTGGCCAACCATCCTAATATAAGAGCTTTTTGGGCAGCCGTTTTGCTAAAAAAATAACTTTTATAAATATGCTAATGAGCCTCTAGGTGCTATGTGGGCGTCATTAGCACCTAGAGGCTCCGTCTACCTTCATACACAGCCACCGCCCAGCGCGTCCCTCCAGCCCGCCCATCTCCTGATGAGTGCGATCCTCCGTGTGACGCAACGGACGAATTCTCGCGCAAGCGCCGTGCGCGGCTGTATTCGCCGTGCGCGGCTCAGACATCTCCACTGCGCCTGTTCCTTGGAGCACTATGACGTCATCGGCGCAGGCGCAGTGGAGATGTCTGAGCAGGGAAGCGGTCAGACATTCTCTGCGCATGCGCCGAATACAGCCGCGCACGGCGCATGCGCGAGAATTCGTCCGTTACGTCACACGGAGGATCGCATTCATCAGGAGATGGGCGGGCTGGAGGGACGCGCTGGGCGGTGGCTGTGTATGAAGGTAGACGGAGCCTCTAGGTGCTAATGACGCCCACATAGCACCTAGAGGCTCATTAGCATATTTATAAAAGTTATTTTTTTAGCAAAACGGCTGCCCCAAAAGCTGTTATATTAGGATGGTTGGCCAGAGCAGACACTAGCGGATCGCTAGTGTCTGAGAGCTAATTATGGCATACGAAGTGATAGAAACCCTTTAACATATGACATTCAAGTGCCTGCCTCTCCAAGTAGTGCCTTGCAGTCCACTCTTCTTAAATTCTTCCTCCCCAAACAGTCCCTCACACACAGCCCCAGTTGTTTCACTAAAAAATTGTACTATAGTACTACAGTTCCTTCTCTGTAGTACTCTATAGTACTATCTGGAGAACTATACAATTTTATGAATTTAAAAGTAGGACAATTGATTAAGCTACTTCACTTTCTTCACTATGAAATATCTATACCAATATTTTTAAAAAAAAATATTGTATGAATATTGAAATAATATTTCATTTGAAATGCCTTTTTCATTGCAGAGTGATACTTTAAATGTGATAACCCCTTTTAGTCTCCTAACAAAACAGCCTGGGGAGATTTTTCAACACTGATGTAAATGAAAACTGGCTTATTTGTCCAGTTTTATTTGTAGTTCAAATCCAACCATGGACTTATCAACTTGGAGTTCCTCAGCCATCTTCTGTTTGTTTCTTGATATGCTCTAAACTTTTTTTGTGATTTCGATTGTTTATATCATGTTGTTATGTTAAATATATTTTGTTTTAATTTTGGTTTATTTTTCAAAGTCACTAAATGTAAAAAAAAAAAATATATATATATATATATATATATATACACTGCTCAAAAAAATAAAGGGAACACAAAAATAACACATCCTAGATCTGAGTTAATTAAATATTCTTCTGAAATACTTTGTTCTTTATATAGTTGAATGTGCTGACAACAAAATCACACAAAAATTAAAAAATGGAAATCAAATTTTTCAACCCATGGAGGTCTGGATTTGCAGTCACACTCAAAATTAAAGTGGAAAAACACACTACAGGCTGATCCAACTTTGATGTAATGTCCTTAAAACAAGTCAAAATGAGGCTCAGTAGTGTGTGTGGCCTCCACGTGCCTGTATGACCTCCCTACAACGCCTGTGCATGCTCCTGATGTGGTGGCGGACGGTCTCCTGAGGGATCTCCTCCCAGACCTGGACTAAAGCATCTGCCAACTCCTGGACAGTCTGTGGTGCAACGTGACGTTGGTGGATAGAGCGAGACATGATGTCCCAGATGTGCTCAATTGGATTCAGGTCTAGGGAACGGGCGGGCCAGTCCATAGCATCAATGCCTTCGTCTTGCAGGAACTGCTGACACACTCCAGCCACATGAGGGCTATGCGGCTCTCCAAAGAAATGCCACCCCACATCATTACTGACTCAATGCCAAACCGGTCATGCTGGAGGATGTTGCAGGCAGCAGAACGTTCTCCACGGCGTCTCCATACTCTGTCACTTCTGTCACATGTGCTCAGTGTGAACCTGCTTTCATCTGTAAAGAGCACAAGGCGCCAGTAGCGAATTTGCCAATCTTGGTGTTCTCTGGCAAATGCCAAACGTCCTGCACGGTGTTGGGCTGTAAGCACAACCCCCACCTGTGGACGTCGGGCCCTCATATCACCCTCATGGAGTCTGTTTCTGACCATTTGAGCAGACACATGCACATTTGTGGCCTGCTGGAGGTCATTTTGCAGGGCTCTGGCAGTGCTCCTCCTGTTCCTCCTTGCACAAAGGCGGAGGTAGCGGTCCTGCTGCTGGGTTGTTGCCCTCCTACGGCCTCCTCCACGTCTACTGATGTACTGGCCTGTCTCCTGGTAGCGCCTCCATGCTCTGGACACTACGCTGACATACACAGCAAACCTTCTTGCCACAGCTCGCATTGATGTGCCATCCTGGATAAGCTGCACTACCTGAGCCACTTGTGTGGGTTGTAGACTCCGTCTCATGCTACCACTAGAGTGAAAGCACCGCCAGCATTCAAAAGTGACCAAAACATCAGCCAAGAAGCATAGGAATTGAGAACAGGTCTGTGGTCACCACCTGCAGAACCACTCCTTTATTGGGGGTGTCTTGCTAATTGCCTATAATTTCCACCTGTTGTCTATCCCATTTGCACAACAGCATGTGAAATTGATTGTCACTAAGTGTTGCTTCCTAAGTGGACAGTTTGAATTCACAGAAGTGTGATTGACTTGGAGTTACATTGTGTTGTTTAAGAAGTGTTCCCTTTATTTTTTTGAGCAGTGTATATGTATATATATATATATATATATATATATATATATATATTCCTGCAATTTTCACACTGGCCACTAGGTGTAGTAATAGATCATGATTTTCTGGTCTGTACAGGTAACTTTTCAGTAGCTATTTTCATTACCATAGGTAGAATTATATTGACAAGTAACACCTCTATATAGATAACACAGGATCCACCATTCATAATAGGTGATTTCAGCCCCTTCCTGAGCTTTGCAAAAGTCACACAGCATGCCTAGAAAACTCTCCTACACAGCCCACAATTAAGGCAGATTATGGGTAATGAACATTCCTACAAATGCTTGCTGCCAACAATCTGACAATCTAAAGGGGCAGCTGATCACTAATTGTTAGTGCTTGCAAGTAAATTATAATTTCTGGGCAGCAGATTGTGCTGTCTAAACAGCCTCTGCTGCCCAGAAATAATGCAGCTGCTCATTCTGAAACTGTAGAGTAAATGGCTGCATGTAAATGCAGCACTTCACCTCCACGTTATGAGCAATCTGGAAGGGACACTTCCTTTCTCACAATCGGCTTTCTCCTCGCCTCATCTAAATCCACCTTAATTGAAGTCAGCTCCTGTCCATTATGCCAATGGCCATGTGGCTGCTCTAAAATGACAAGAACTCCAACATATTTTAGGCTTAGTGGCTAGTGTAAAAATTGCAGTATTATATCCTTTTTTCTTTTTTTTTTGATAGTGTCATGGAAAAATACAAAATAAAAAAATAGAAAAACACCAAAAATTCAAACATGATTTTAAAAATAGGTCATTTGCTAATGACATATTCCCTTTAAATGGTAAATTTGAAAGGGTAGCAATGTAAACAATAATGTTTTACATCATATGACATGCATTTGGATATACATTTAGTAAGATACTAAATACAAATTTTAAAAAAACGTAAACATTGAAATGATTAAATACTTTTTATTTTGCTTTAAAATTGTAGCAGTATTATCACTATACCAATAAGCATAAATAGAAATGTAACAGTTCCATAATATATTGTCCACTATAATTTGCTGCATTTGCTTTTGTACAATGTAGCTATAACCATACACCACATTTCCACAAGCTCTATAATAATTTTGTCATGACAAAATGTCCAGAAAGGAAAATTTCAATAGCAGTTATTTAATGCAAATTAGCCACTGTGTCCTGCTAAAATACAATTACATTATCGTGATGTAATCTAGTTCTCTTTTAAAATTTCATCAGTCACAAGTGTGTCTATGGCTTTATTAACCTCAGACATCAAGTAGTTTTAAATCTCAAAATAATTAAAATATTCAAATGCAATAACTGATACATTCCTATGGGTAACATACTGCATTTGACCAAACAAATCAGTAAAAATTTATATTTTTCACTTTCTGTACATTCTGATGTTAAGCTGGAATTATTTATTCTCCAAATCTTCACCAATATAGCAAAAAGTGTCCAGTCCAAAATTATTCATACCCTTCTCAATAATCAATAGAAAAGCCTTTATTGGCTATTACAGCAATCAAACGCTTCCTATACTTGCAGACCAGCTTTTTGCAGGTGTCCACAGGTATTTTTGCCCATTCATCTTTAGCAATGAGCTCCAAATCTTTTAGGTTGTAGGGTTTTCTTGCCATCACCCCGATCTTTAGCTCCCTCCACAGATTCTCAATTGGATTCAAGTCTGGACTCTGGCTGGGCCACTCTAAAATGTTAATGTTGTTGTCTGCTAACCATTTCTTCACCAATTTTGCTGTGTGTTTTGGGTCATTGTCATGCTGAAATGACCACTGGTGCCCAAGGCAAGTTTCTCTGCAGACTGCCTGATGTTGTCGTTGAGAATCCTCATGTATTGCTCTTTTTTCATGGTGCCGTTTACTGTAATTAGGTTCCCTGGTCCATTGGCTGAAAAACACCCCCAAAGCATTAGGTTACCCCTACCATGTTTGACAGTGGGGATGGTGTTCTTTGGGTTGAAGGCTTCTCCTCTTTTACGCCAAATGAAGGAAACATCATTGTGACCAAACAATTCAATTTTTGTTTCATCTGACCATAACACAGAAGACCAGAAGTCTTCTACTTTGTCCAGATGAGCTTTTGCAAAGGCCAAGCGAGCTTTTGTGTGCCTTATCTAGAGAAGTGGAACCCAGCAGTGTGCAGTGTCCATTGGATTGTCTGCCTTAAGACATTGTCACCAGCAGAGCCCAGATTCACCAGGATGGCCTTTTGGACACAGGTGTCACTTTTGGCTTCCGACCACGTCCTCTGAGTTTTTCTACATCTTGTATTTTTTGCTCAAATGTAAATAAAAGCTGAGAATTTTTTATTTATTTTTTCCACAATAATGCTTTTTGTACATCGTCTTGTTATCTTTTGGGAGACACCTATGTCATTTCCCGTCAAAAAGTTACTTGCTGGTTGAATAAAAGTAACTTTAAGTCAAAATTTGCCAAGGGTATGAATAATTATGGGCAGCACTGTATATATATATATATATATATATATTGGTGTCTCACATGGTATTTCACAGGGTTAAGTAATTGAGGGTGTATATGTGTCTCCCAGGTTCCTAACATATGCTGAGGAAAGCTATTTAGGAAACGGTTAAAACCTCTAGCCTGGGTCCTGATGAGGTGCACCTGGCAAGTTGCTAGTTAACCAGGCTCCCCAGATCGCTTGCTCTCTCAGCCTGGGGAGAAGGAGAAGCCATATCTCTCTGAGAGACAATGAAGGTCCTATGCAAGGAAACCACAATTATCACAGGTTGCTGTTCAGACAGTGTGTTTATTTGGTTGGACTGAGGATAGCTCAGCCACATCCTAGAGAGGGACCTAATGTTTAGTTAGAGCCTGGACAAGGCTAGGTGTTGTGTTTATGATTTTGTTTTATCCAACCTGTGGAAATAAAACTGGCAGGACATCAGTTTAAAAGCACTTCTGTCTCCTGAGTTCTCCTTGTGCGTAATAGACTGACTATTCCCTACCTTTAACCCCTGGAAAGGTGAGCTTGCAAGACGCATTGTCACTAATATATACAGTACAGACCAAAAGTTTGGACACACCTTCTCATTCAAAGAGTTTTCTTTATTTTCATGACTATGAAGGCATCAAAACTATGAATTAACACATGTGTGTCATGGTCTTACCTGCTTGCTGCTCTCCTTCGTTTGACATGTGCTGGCGGCCATCTTGGGTCCTGGGTTTCTTGTAGCCTTCCACCCTGCGGCTCCTCCTTCCCCTGGGAGGAGCTGGATGCCTAGCTCATATATATAGGAGGTCTGTGGCTTCAGTTCCTTGCTTGGTCCTCTTGTGTTCACATGCTTCTAAGACTGCTGCTGCTTCTGGTTCCTGATCCTGGCCTCGTCTGACTACCCTGCTGGTTCCTGATCCTGGCTTCGTCTGACTACCCTGCTGGTTCCTGATCCTGGCTTCGTCTGACTACCCTGCTGGTTCCTGATCCTGGCTTCGTCTGACTACCCTTCTGGTTCCTGACCTCTGGCTTCGCAAAGACTCTGCTCGGTTTCACCATCCGTTTGGACTTTTGCTTTACAGCTTTATTTTCAATAAAGCCTTCTTATTTTCACTTATCTCTTGTTGTACGTCTGGTTCATGGTTCCGTGACATTAGGACCAAGCCATGAATTCTGACGGTACAGGGCCATCCTCGCTACCCACGCTGGTTGCCAGACTTGATCAGCAGGATCACCTGTTGGGTCGGTTCGCTGTGGCGTTGCAAACCCTGCTTGAACGCACGGCTCATTTCGCTCCCGTTGCCGATGGGTCGGTTGTCGCTCCTGGGCTCGCTCCTACTGCCGCTCCGGTTGTTGCGCCAGAGTCTACCCCGACACCTGTTGTTGCGCCTGCGGTGTTTCGGGGTATGACCGGTTCTGCCCCTCTTCCACAGCGCTTTGGGGGAGAGCCAACTTAGTGCCGAGGTTTCCTTAACCAGGTGGGCATTTATTTCGAGTTGCTGCCACATGCCTTTCCTACTGAGAGATCAAAGGTGGGCTTCTTGATCTCGCTGCTCTCGGACAAGGCCTTGGCCTGGGCCAGCCCTTTATGGGAGAACAACAATCCGGTGGTTGCCGAGTTTTCCGGTTTTGTTGCTTCTCTTCGGAAGGTATTCGATGTGCCGGCTCGTGCTGCCTCTGCTGCGAAGCTCCTTATGTCCATCAGACAGGGTTCACGATCCGTAGCTGAATACGCCATTGAGTTTCGTACCCTGGCAGCAGAGGTGGGCTGGAATAATGAGGCTCTGGTCGCTGCTTTCTCTCATGGTCTCTCGGATGCCTTGAAGGATGAGGTTGCAGCTAAGGACCTACCAGTTGAGCTCGAGTCTCTTATTTCTTTCCTGATTTTGATTGACACCAGACTCAGGGAGAGACCTTCCTTTAAGGAGAACCTGCGGAGGTCTTCTAACAGATTGGTGCCTACGTTTGCTGTCCCACCCGTGCCTCCCTCTCCTCCCACGCCTCCTGGGGATGACTTGTCTGGGGGTGAACCCATGCAGCTGGGGTTTGCTCGCCTGTCCGAGGGGGAGAGGGCACTCCGGAGACGCGAGGGCCGATGCATGTACTGTGGTCTCGGTGGGCATTTTCGGTTGGCATGTCCGAACCGTCCGGGAAACGCTCGTACCCTGAGATCCTGTCGGGGGCAGATCTTGGGTGGAGTCTCCTCGTCCCCGGTTTCCCGTGTTGACAAACCACTGATCACTGTTGTCCTCTCCTGGGTCGGGGGCTCGGTGACGACCCAGGCGTTGGTGGACTCTGGTGCTGGTGGTTTGTTCATTGATAGTGTGTTCGCTGCCGCCAATTCCATTCCTCTGCAGGCTCGAGGTTCCCCACTGGCTCTTGAGGCGATAGACGGCAGACCCCTTCTGCCGCCACACGTGACTCATGAGACCCTTCCAGTGGGAATAGCCATTGGTGCCGTTCACAGAGAGTCGGTCTGCCTCCAGGTTATTTCGTCTCCACACTACTCGGTGGTCTTGGGGTACCCCTGGCTCCAGAAGCATAATCCGACTTTCGATTGGAGATCGGTCGAGATCCTCTCGTGGTCACCGCAGTGTGGGGCTAGTTGCATCCATGGGTCTGTCAAGTTGCTGTGTACTTCCTCGGACTCTCTGTTGCCTCCTGAATACGAGGAGTACCGGGATGTATTCGATAAGGTGCGCGCGGTTGCCCTACCTCCGCACCGCCCATACGATTGTGCCATAGAGTTACAATCTGGTGCCGTTCCTCCTCGTGGCAAAGTCTATCCACTGTCGGTAGCGGAGAATGAGGCCATGGAGGAGTACGTGAGGGAGGCGCTTTCACGCGGACACATTCGCAAATCTTCGTCCCCGGCAGGGGCTGGATTTTTCTTTGTGAAAAAGAAGGGCGGTGAGTTGAGGCCTTGCATCGATTACAGGGGTCTCAATCGCATCACGATCAAGAACGCTTACCCGATACCCTTGATTTCCGAGCTGTTCGATCGCCTTAAAGGGGCCACGGTCTTTACCAAACTCGACCTGAGGGCGGCATATAACCTGGTAAGGATCAAGGCGGGCGATGAGTGGAAGACCGCGTTTAACACCAGGACCGGTCATTACGAATCCTTGGTTATGCCCTTTGGGTTGTGCAATGCGCCCGCAGTCTTTCAGGAATTCATCAACGATGTTTTCCGTGACCTGTTGCAGCAGTGTGTGGTAGTCTATTTGGATGACATCTTGGTATATTCTGAATCCATGGAGGCCCACATTCTGGATGTCAGACGAGTGTTGCAACGGTTACGAGAGAACAAGCTGTTCGGTAAGCTTGAGAAATGCGAATTTCACCGATCCCAGGTAACCTTCTTAGGTTACATCATTTCCGCTGAGGGGTTCTCCATGGATCCTGAGAAGGTTTCGGCTGTCTTACAGTGGCCCCAGCCCAGTGGTCTTCGTTCCCTGCAGCGCTTTTTGGGCTTCGCCAATTATTATCGGAAGTTCATCAGGGACTTTTCCATGCTGGCCAAGCCTCTCACGGATCTGACCAGGAAGGGCAGTAATTCCCAGGTCTGGCCGCTCGAGGCCATCCGAGCTTTTGAGGCCCTAAAGTCCGCCTTTGTGTCGGCTCCGATTCTGTCGCATCCCAACCCTGGGTTGCCCTTTGTCCTCGAGGTGGACGCGTCTGAGACGGGAGTAGGCGCCCTTCTGTCTCAGCGTAGAACACCAGAGGGTCCTCTGCTTCCTTGTGGGTTTTACTCCCGGAAACTGTCTTCCGCGGAGTGCAACTATCAGATTGGTGACAGGGAGTTATTGGCCATCGTGCAGGCCCTTAAAGAATGGAGGCACTTGCTCGAGGGTTCGGTGGTTCCGGTTCTCATCCTGACGGACCACAAGAATCTGACCTACCTTTCTGAGGCCAAGAGATTGACACCACGTCAGGCCAGATGGGCTCTGTTCTTGTCACGTTTTAATTACGTGGTCTCCTACCTACCCGGTTCCAAGAACATCAGGGCGGATGCCTTATCACGGCAGTACTCCGAGCTGTCCAGGGAGGAGTCGATTCCGACTTCGGTCATACCTCCGAATCAGATCCTGGCCGCCATTCGCACCAGCCTGACCTCTCCCCTGGGTGAGCAGATTTTGGCGGCTCAATCTGGTGCTCCCTCTGGGAGACCCAACGGCAGATGTTTTGTGCCTGAGGAGTTGCGCACTCGGTTGTTGCGAACCTACCATAACTCCAAGACCGCGGGGCATCCTGGAAAGAATCAGCTGTCCTGGGCTGTTTCACGTCTGTTCTGGTGGCCTTCCCTACGTTCCGACATCGCCGCATATGTAGCGGCATGCTCCGTTTGTGCCCAGAGTAAGTCCCCTCGGCACCTTCCGTTGGGCCTTCTGCAACCCATAGCCACCGGGGAGCGCCCATGGTCACACCTGGGGATGGATTTCATTGTGGACCTCCCTGCATCCCGAGGCCATACGGTCATTCTCATGATTGTGGATCGGTTTTCCAAAATGTGCCACTGTGTTCCTCTCAAGAAGTTACCCTCTGCACAAGAGTTGGCCACGATTTTTGCCAGGGAGGTCTTCCGGTTGCACGGTTTGCCTAAGGAGATTGTGTCGGATCGGGGGAGTCAGTTTGTGTCCAGGTTCTGGCGCGCCTTTTGCTCCCAGTTGGGGATTCATCTCTCCTTCTCCTCGGCCTACCACCCTCAGTCCAATGGGGCCGCAGAACGATCCAATCAGGCCTTGGAGCAATTCCTTCGTTGCTATGTCTCCGATCACCAAGACAATTGGGTTGACCTCCTGCCTTGGGCTGAGTTTGCCAGGAACACGGCGGTGAACTCTTCCTCTGGGACGTCTCCCTTCATGGCCAATTATGGGTTCCAACCTGCCGTGTTACCGGAGGTATTCTCTCCCCAGGATATTCCGGCTGTGGAGGATCACCTTTCCGTCCTACGTGCTTCTTGGGTACAGATCCAGAAGTCCCTTGAGGTCTCTGCGCAGCGCCAGAGATTCCAGGCTGATCGCAGACGAGCGCCTGCTCCTTCCTACCAGGTCGGAGACCGTGTATGGTTGTCCACCCGCAACCTCAACCTTCGAGTGCCCACTCCCAAGCTGGCGCCTCGCTTTGTTGGTCCCTTCCGAGTGCTTCGCAGGGTAAACCCGGTAGCCTATGCCCTTGCGCTTCCTCCTGGCATGCGGATCTCCAACGTGTTTCATGTCTCCCTGTTGAAGCCACTGGTGTGTAATCGTTTCACTTCCTCGGTTCCTCGGCCTCGTCCGGTCCAAGTGGGCAATCGTGAGGAATATGAGGTGAGCAATATCCTGGACTCACGCCTGGTCCGCGGTCGGTTGCAGTTTTTGGTCCATTGGCGTGGTTATGGTCCAGAGGAGCGTTCCTGGGTTCCCTCCGCAGATGTCCATGCTCCTGCCTTGCTCCGAGCCTTCCACGCACGCTTCCCTCAGAAACCGTTTTGTGCTCCGCGGAGGAGGGGCCCTTGAGGGGGAGGTACTGTCATGGTCTTACCTGCTTGCTGCTCTCCTTCGTTTGACATGTGCTGGCGGCCATCTTGGGTCCTGGGTTTCTTGTAGCCTTCCACCCTGCGGCTCCTCCTTCCCCTGGGAGGAGCTGGATGCCTAGCTCATATATATAGGAGGTCTGTGGCTTCAGTTCCTTGCTTGGTCCTCTTGTGTTCACATGCTTCTAAGACTGCTGCTGCTTCTGGTTCCTGATCCTGGCCTCGTCTGACTACCCTGCTGGTTCCTGATCCTGGCTTCGTCTGACTACCCTGCTGGTTCCTGATCCTGGCTTCGTCTGACTACCCTGCTGGTTCCTGATCCTGGCTTCGTCTGACTACCCTTCTGGTTCCTGACCTCTGGCTTCGCAAAGACTCTGCTCGGTTTCACCATCCGTTTGGACTTTTGCTTTACAGCTTTATTTTCAATAAAGCCTTCTTATTTTCACTTATCTCTTGTTGTACGTCTGGTTCATGGTTCCGTGACAATGTGGAATTATATACATAACAAACAAGTGTGAAACAACTGAAAATATGTCATATTCTAGGTTCTTCAAAGTAGCCACCTTTTGCTTTGATTACTGCTTTGCACACTCTTGGCATTCTCTTGATGAGCTTCAAGAGGTAGTCCCCTGAAATGGTCTTCCAACAGTCTTGAAGGAGTTCCCAGAGATGCTTAGCACTTGTTGGCCCTTTTGCCTTCACTCTGCGGTCCAGCTCACCCCAAACCATCTCGATTGGGTTCAGGTCCGGTGACTGTGGAGGCCAGGTCATCTGGCGCAGCACCCCATCACTCTCCTTCATGGTCGAATAGCCCTTACTTTCAAAGTTTTCCCAATTTTTCGGCTGACTGACTGACCTTCATTTCTTAAAGTAATGATGGCCACTCGTTTTTCTTTACTTAGCTGCTTTTTTCTTGCCATAATACAAATTCTAACAGTCTATTCAGTAAGACTATCAGCTGTGTATCCACCTGACTTCTCCTCAATGCAACTGATGGTCCCAACCCCATTTATAAGGCAAGAAATCCCACTTATTAAACCTGACAGGGCACACCTGTGAAGTGAAAACCATTTCAGGGGACTACCTCTTGAAGCTCATCAAGAGAATGCCAAGAGTGTGCAAAGCAGTAATCAAAGCAAAAGGTGGCTACTTTGAAGAACCTAGAATATGACATATTTTCTGTTGTTTCACGCTTGTTATGTATATAATTCCACATGTGTTAATTCATAGTTTTGATGCCTTCATAGTCATGAAAATAAAGAAAACTCTTTGAATGAGAAGGTGTGTCCAAACCTTTGGTCTGTACTGTATATATATATATATATATATATATATATATAGATAGATAGATACACACACACACACACACACAAACAACAGTCGAGATATACTATTATGTCCACTATCTAAGATCAAGGGTAACTGCAGTATGTAGCACAGACAAAGATAAAAGATCCCATCTGCCCCAGGGACGACAATCAGCATGTAAGGGTGTACATGATATGCATGGATTGATTAATTCCCAAATTGTTTGAGAGTGCCTTCCATGTGGATGAGTGGGCCCAGAGAATTATATTAAAATATCCCCCTGACCATAAAGGTGTCATCATCAGCTTGTTTTTTTCCAGTCATGGTTGCAGTTATTTTTTTTTTCTCTGTTTGTCATCTGACATGCCAAGATCCATTCGATGAAGCAGAAAATGTGACTCATTGGAGAAGGCAACCTTTGGCGAGGAGGTTCTATTCCAATTCTGCTGCAAAAATTGAAGCCTATAATGCCAAGTCTGATGAAATTTCTTTAGCAGAAGTGTCTGCTTTAGAGCTACAGTATATAAGCAGTAAATTATACTTTTGTGTTTTAGGCACTTGGCTAGTAGTCCCTTGGTTCATTTTGGTGGTGGGCTGCTCCAATTTAGCTTGTCTGTCTGCACACCTTCGACATCTCTCACATAAATGGCAAATGGTGCTCTGCAGGTTCTACATCACATCAATATTTGCAATGGTGCCATTTGTCCACTCACTTTACACTTTTTACCACAGCAACATGTGAACAGTTCATGAACTACACAGTTTCAGAAATATTGCAATCGTTGGCATGACAGCCAATAATCATCCCTGTTTTACAACTCTGCTAAATCACCTCTTTTACTCATGATTAGTGTTGAGCGAATTTCCTTGCACTTTGTGGTGACTAGTGTCGATTGAGCATGCTCGAGTCTCCTCCCCGCACGTTTCTTGGCTATACAGCCAATAAACGTGCAGGTAAGTACTGCCCCCATGTTGGTTACTGGCATTACAGTGATTGGCTGGCCAGAACGCGTATATAGCACCCGATGACGCGTGTTCGGCTCAGTCTTAGTCAGGGAGAGCTGTGCTGAGGAAGGTGACAGACAGTGTAGGGAGTCATATAGTCCTTTTAAGGACTACTGTTGTGTGTGGCAGCAGCAATATATATTTTTAGCGCAACCTGCGCTAAATTGCTAAAACTTAACAGACACAAAAGTCCTTTTAAGGACTATTGTTGTGTTTGGCAGCAGCAATATATATTTTTAGCGCAACCTGCGCTAAATAGCTAAAACTTTATAGACCTAAAAGTCCTTTTAAGGACTGTTGTGTGTGGCAGCAATATAAATTTTTAGCGCATCCTGCGCTAAATAGCGTGCAATAGTTAGGCCGCTGCAGACTGCGACATTAGCTAAGCCACATTTCCTGTGTAAAGTGTGCACATCCAAAAAATATCTGTGACATCCACTGTACTTTTTCCGTAGACGGTGTACGCTGTGAACAGTGACATTAGCTACGCCACATCTCCAGTGTAAAGTGTGCACATCCAAAAAATATCTGTGACATCCAGTGTACTTTTTCCGTAGACAATGTCCGCTGTGGACAGTGACATTAGCTGCGCCACCTCTCCTGTGTAAAGTGTGCGAATCCCAAAAATATCTGTGACATCCAGTGTGCTTTTTCAATAGACGGTGCCCGCTTCTGACAGTGACATTACCAGTGCCACATCTGCAGAGTAACATGTGCGCTGAAAAAATTTATCTGTGACATACAGTGTACTTTTTTCACAGACGCTGCAGACAGTGACATTACCGGTAGTACCTCTCCTATATACCCAGACACGCACCCATAGGCCATAGCAATAAATGCAAAACTTTCCACATTATTGGCCCTGGAAATGTTGCCATTAAGGCTTGTGGACAATGAGGCCTTCTACAGCCTGATGTCTGCGGACACCACTATTTTTTTAAGATGTGCCGTGCCCGCCTTACACCAGCATGTGTCCTGTAACATCACACGTGCCCTGACCAATGCAGTTACTGGGAAGGTCCACTTAACCATGGACACATAGACAAGTGCATTCAGCCAGGGATGCTACATTTCCCTGACGGCACACTGGGTGAACGTTGTGGAGACCGAGAGTGGGATGGCACACTGGGATGGCACAGGTGCTACAGACGCCAAGGATTGCGGGCCCTACGCCGATCAGGGTTTCCGCCAGCACCTACTTTAGTGGCTCCAACCCCCACTTCTCCTCCTCCTCCTCCTCCACTTCCACCTCCGAATTATTTGCGTGCAGTCAGCCATCAGTCGGTAGCTGGAAGCAGTGTTGCACTGCAGTGGGGAAGCGGCAACAGGTCCTGCTGAAGCTGATATGCTTAGAAGACAAACAACACACCGCTGCAGAGCTGTGGCAGGGGATAAGAGACCAGACTCTCACCACTCAACCTAGAACCAGGCACGGCTGTGTCTGATAATGGCCGAAACTTGGTTGCGGCTTTGGAGCTCGGCAAGCTCAAACACATACCATGCCTAGCCCATGTCTTAAACTTTGTGGTTCAGCGGTTTCTCAAAACCTACCCCAATTTGCCTGAGCTACTGGGGAAGGTGCGCCAAGTGTGTGCACATTTCCGCAAGTCGACAGCTTCAGCCATTCCAGCAATGCTGCAGCAGCGCTGGAAATTGCCAGCTCACTGGTTGTTGTGCGACGTGAGAACGTGCTGGAACTCAACGTTCCACATGTTGGCCAGGCTTTGTGAACAGCAGAGGGCAGTAGTGGAATATCAGCTGCAACATAGTCGTCGTCTTTTCAGTCAGCTTCCTCTATTAACAAGCGATAAGTGGGCATGGATGTCTGACCTCTGTGAGGTTTTAAGAAACTTTGAGGAATCAACACAGATGGTGAGTGGCGATAACGCTATTATCAGCGTCACCATCCCACTTCTGTGTCTACTCAAACGCTCGCTGCTCGCAATTAAGGACGACGCTTTGCATGTGGAAGAGGTGGAAATGGGGGAAGAGATTACACAGGGTGATAGCCAGACCACCCTCAGTTCGTTTTCTCAGTGCGAACTGGAAGAGGAGGAGGAGGAGCAGGAGACGGTTGCCTCCGCTACAGAGGGTAGTACCCATAGATGTTAAATACCATATGTTCAGCATGGGTGGGCAGAAGAGGAGGAAGAGTATGAGGAGATTAAGACTGATCCTCCTGATGACGACAGCGAAATCTTGCCTGTTGTTAATCTGGCACACATGCCTGACTTCATGTTAGGCTGACTTTCCAGCGACCCGCGCGTTATGCGCATTTTAGACAACACGGATTACTGGTTGTTCACACTTCTCGACCCCGCTACAAAGAGAACTTCTCATCTCTCATTCCTCTGGTGGAGAGGACAAGTAAAACAGTGCAATATCAGAAGGTCCTTGCTGTAAAATTGCTACAAAAATTTCTACCTGACAACGTTGGCGGCTTAGTCCGTAGTTCCTTGGGCAACCGAGGAGGAGAGACAAGGGGAACACACAGCAGTTACAACAGAGGCAGGGCAACACTCTTCAAAGCCTGGGACAGTTTTATGACACCCCGCCAGCACCCTCACCCTGATACGTGGCATACTGTCACAAGGAGGGAAAAATTTTGGAAGATAGTGAAGGAGTACATAGCAGACTGTGTCAGTGTCCTCAATGATCTCTTAGTGCCTTACAACTACTGGGTGTCCAAGCTGGACATGTGGCACGAACTGGCGCTCTACGCCTCAGAGTTGCTGGCCTGCCCTGCCGCCAGCGTTTTGTCTGAGCGGATATTTATTGCTGCTGGTGGCATTATAACAGATAAGCGTATCCTCCTGTCAACTGACTGAAAATGCTGACAGGTTGAACAAGGCCTGGATTAACCATGACTTCTTGACTCCACCAGAGGAAAGCTGATGAACATAAAGACACTTTAAATTTGTTGTTTATAATGTACTGAATACACTGTATTCTCATGCACCCCTTCCATCACAAACAAGGGTATATGGTTGAATCTTCCTTTTCTCCTCCTCCTCTTCCACTTCCATCATATCAACACGCTTATTCATCGCATATAATGCCCTCGCATATAATGTTTTATAGGGTCAGCTCACCTGCAGGCCCTCATATATCATTTTTTAGAAGGTCAGCTCACCAGCAGTCCCTCACCTACAGTGATGGCCAGTTCGCATTATTCGCCCGCGAACACATGCGGGCTGCCATATTTTCTCACAAGTCTGGCGAGGCACAGGTAAGCCCTTACCTGTGCTTGTGCGCGAGCCGGTCTCAAATCAAATGCAGTCACCGGGAGCAGGCAGTTCCGAGAACAGCCGCCGGGGGCCTTCATCGGGCTGTTCTTGGAACTGCCTGCTCTCACTGATCGCAATTGTTTCAGACCGGCTCGGGGCACAGGCACAGGTATAGGCTTACCTGTGCCTCGCCGGACTTGTGAGAAAAGATGGCTGCCCGCATGTGGTCGCGGGCGAACAATGCGAACTGGCCATCACTGCTCACCTACAATCTTTTACACGGTCAGCTCACCAGCGGGCCCTCAGATACAATCTTTTATAAAGTCAGCTATCTTTTTGTTTTTAATGATTTTGGCCACTTCTGCTGAGTACCACAGTGGTCTCTTCCTTTTTTTGCTTTTACTGACAAGCCTAATGCAATTTTTTGTTGCCTTCAATAGTGCCACTTTTAAGTAGTCACATTTCTCCTGGACTCCAATGAAACTGTTCCAATCTGATAGGGACTCGTATACCACTAATCTAGTTTTAGAAAAGTCAGTTTTTCTAAAATCTAAAACTTTTGTTTTTGTGTGGTGTGACTCAGTCACTGTACTTATAGTAAACCACACTGACTGGTGATCACTAGATCCCAAGCTTTCCCCTAAAGTAATATCAGATACCAAATTCCCATTTGTGAATACTAAATCTAAAATAGCCTCCTTCCGGGTTGGCTCCTCAACTACTTGTTGTAGAGATAATCCCAGTAGGAAAATGCAAATGTGATCGCACACTACATCCAGCACTCTGCCCTCCATGCTGGACGAGACATTGGTTTATATTTTGGCCAAAGCATAGTAAGCCACTCACCGCGTCAAGGTTGTCTCATGAGTGGTCCCTAACTCTTGTTCCTACCTGTTCATGGGCCATGACAGCCACATAAAATCCAGGGAATGCAGGTCAGCATGCAAGCCAAGTACACTTTGCTTGTAACCCCGTCCGGTGCCATTACAGCTTTCATCGGATCCAGGGATGCAAGTACCAACATGCATGCTGAACCCACCATATACTTCTCCTGGAGCCAGATGGCTAATGGTAGGTTCTATACAAGCAGACTCAGTTTTATACTGACTTTAAAACCAGCCTCAAGGACAGATTAACTGGTCAGGTGTGCAATGACTCCAAGGAGATCGCCACGCCTCCAATATATACTACAAAGAAAAAAATAAGGGGTTGGGTCAGCACAACCTGCCTGTAGGTGCACATCACTATGGCGAAATACATATACAAACGGAAAATGCAGATGTGATCGCACACTACATCCAGCACTCTGCCCTCCATGCTGGACGAGACATTGGTTTATATTTTGGCCAAAGCATAGTAAGCCACTCACCGCGTCAAGGTTGTCTCATGAGTGGTCCCTAACTCTTGTTCCTACCTGTTCATGGGCCATGACAGCCACATAAAATCCAGGGAATGCAGGTCAGCATGCAAGCCAAGTACACTTTGCTTGTAACCCCGTCCGGTGCCATTACAGCTTTCATCGGATCCAGGGATGCAAGTACCAACATGCATGCTGAACCCACCATATGGCTTGCATGCTGACCTGCATTCCCTGGATTTTATGTGGCTGTCATGGCCCATGAACAGGTAGGAACAAGAGTTAGGGACCACTCATGAGACAACCTTGACGCGGTGAGTGGCTTACTATGCTTTGGCCAAAATATAAACCAATGTCTCGTCCAGCATGGAGGGCAGAGTGCTGGATGTAGTGTGCGATCACATTTGCATTTTCCGTTTGTATATGTATTTCGCCATAGTGATGTGCACCTACAGGCAGGTTGTGCTGACCCAACCCCTTATTTTTTTCTTTGTAGTATATATTGGAGGCGTGGCGATCTCCTTGGAGTCATTGCACACCTGACCAGTTAATCTGTCCTTGAGGCTGGTTTTAAAGTCAGTATAAAACTGAGTCTGCTTGTATAGAACCTACCATTAGCCATCTGGCTCCAGGAGAAGTATATGGTGGGTTCAGCATGCATGTTGGTACTTGCATCCCTGGATCCGATGAAAGCTGTAATGGCACCGGACGGGGTTACAAGCAAAGTGTACTTGGCTTGCATGCTGACCTGCATTCCCTGGATTTTATGTGGCTGTCATGGCCCATGAACAGGTAGGAACAAGAGTTAGGGACCACTCATGAGACAACCTTGACGCGGTGAGTGGCTTACTATGCTTTGGCCAAAATATAAACCAATGTCTCGTCCAGCATGGAGGGCAGAGTGCTGGATGTAGTGTGCGATCACATCTGCATTTTCCGTTTGTATATGTATTTCGCCATAGTGATGTGCACCTACAGGCAGGTTGTGCTGACCCAACCCCTTATTTTTTTCTTTGTAGTATATATTGGAGGCGTGGCGATCTCCTTGGAGTCATTGCACACCTGACCAGTTAATCTGTCCTTGAGGCTGGTTTTAAAGTCAGTATAAAACTGAGTCTGCTTGTATAGAACCTACCATTAGCCATCTGGCTCCAGGAGAAGTATATGGTGGGTTCAGCATGCATGTTGGTACTTGCATCCCTGGATCCGATGAAAGCTGTAATGGCACCGGACGGGGTTACAAGCAAAGTGTACTTGGCTTGCATGCTGACCTGCATTCCCTGGATTTTATGTGGCTGTCATGGCCCATGAACAGGTAGGAACAAGAGTTAGGGACCACTCATGAGACAACCTTGACGCGGTGAGTGGCTTACTATGCTTTGGCCAAAATATAAACCAATGTCTCGTCCAGCATGGAGGGCAGAGTGCTGGATGTAGTGTGCGATCACATTTGCATTTTCCGTTTGTATATGTATTTCGCCATAGTGATGTGCACCTACAGGCAGGTTGTGCTGACCCAACCCCTTATTTTTTTCTTTGTAGTATATATAGGAGGCGTGGCGATCTCCTTGGAGTCATTGCACACCTGACCAGTTAATCTGTCCTTGAGGCTGGTTTTAAAGTCAGTATAAAACTGAGTCTGCTTGTATAGAACCTACCATTAGCCATCTGGCTCCAGGAGAAGTATATGGTGGGTTCAGCATGCATGTTGGTACTTGCATCCCTGGATCCGATGAAAGCTGTAATGGCACCGGACGGGGTTACAAGCAAAGTGTACTTGGCTTGCATGCTGACCTGCATTCCCTGGATTTTATGTGGCTGTCATGGCCCATGAACAGGTAGGAACAAGAGTTAGGGACCACTCATGAGACAACCTTGACGCGGTGAGTGGCTTACTATGCTTTGGCCAAAATATAAACCAATGTCTCGTCCAGCATGGAGGGCAGAGTGCTGGATGTAGTGTGCGATCACATTTGCATTTTCCGTTTGTATATGTATTTCGCCATAGTGATGTGCACCTACAGGCAGGTTGTGCTGACCCAACCCCTTATTTTTTTCTTTGTAGTATATATTGGAGGCGTGGCGATCTCCTTGGAGTCATTGCACACCTGACCAGTTAATCTGTCCTTGAGGCTGGTTTTAAAGTCAGTATAAAACTGAGTCTGCTTGTATAGAACCTACCATTAGCCATCTGGCTCCAGGAGAAGTATATGGTGGGTTCAGCATGCATGTTGGTACTTGCATCCCTGGATCCGATGAAAGCTGTAATGGCACCGGACGGGGTTACAAGCAAAGTGTACTTGGCTTGCATGCTGACCTGCATTCCCTGGATTTTATGTGGCTGTCATGGCCCATGAACAGGTAGGAACAAGAGTTAGGGACCACTCATGAGACAACCTTGACGCGGTGAGTGGCTTACTATGCTTTGGCCAAAATATAAACCAATGTCTCGTCCAGCATGGAGGGCAGAGTGCTGGATGTAGTGTGCGATCACATTTGCATTTTCCGTTTGTATATGTATTTCGCCATAGTGATGTGCACCTACAGGCAGGTTGTGCTGACCCAACCCCTTATTTTTTTATAATCCCAGTAGGGAATTTAGAATATCTGTACTCCTGGCAGAACTAGCTATTTCGGTTTTCCAGTTCACATCAGGAAGATTGAAGTCTCCCATAATGATAACTTCCCCCTTCAATGTCATTTTAGCTATTTCCTCAACTAGTAGATCATCAAATTCTTTGACTTGGCTAGGTGGTCTATATATTACACCTACACGAGTTACCTTATGATTATCAAGCTGCAAGGTAACCCAAACTGACTCTAAATTGTTCTCGCTAACTTGTATCAAATTAGATTTTATGTTATCTTTCACATACAGGGCCATGCCTCCCCCTTCTTGCCTTCTCTCTCTTTCCTGTATAGAGAGAACCCTGGTATTGTTATATCCCAGTCATTACTCCCAGGTAGCACCAGGGAGACATCTCACAACACCATTCTCCTCAAAATTCACACCTCTTATGATGGAATCGTCCACCAACAGCTGCTTACTATCAGTCCTCACCTTCTCCTTTTTGTCTTTGGCTGCAGTTTTGCATACTTTAGGCATGTGAGATGATTGTTTCTCACCCACTGTGCTTGAGCCATCCTCCATGTTGCTCTTGCACTCTGAAAGTGCTGCAAATGAATTATGGAGAGCCACAGACTGTGCTACATGTCTTCTATCCACAACTCTCAGTCTACCAAAACCTGCAGTAACCCATCTTCCATTTCTAGAGGGCCTCTGTGGCAGTGGCATTGCAACGTTCTCAGCCTGAGTTTGTTTAACGGTTAATTCACAAATCTCAGATTTCAAAAAGGAAATTTACTGCTGCATTATGGAAAGCTGTCTACAGATCAGACAGTATACAAACCTCCGAAGAGTGGAACCTGAAATAAAAGCACAACAATTCCTGCACAGAACCAGGTCTGCCATTGTAAAGAGGGTAAAGATTTTAAACAAACAAATCTTACTTGTTTAGATTGTATCCACCTCCAGATTACCTCCTGAGTATCTCCTGCATATCTCCAATGCACTTATAAAAATCAGCACTTGGAAAATTCAGCAAGCTATAATTAGGCAATCTAATACTATGTTGCTATATATACACACACTCCCACAAAATCTCCTCCCCCAACAGAAATTTAACACCTTACTCGCCTTTGCTCATTTGCAATCAGACAATAGTGATAACCTGTCTAACAAATTCCTTACCTGTTTTGAAACACAGTGTCTGAGTATCCACCAGAAACACCACTGAAGTTCTGCTACAGTGGAAAAGCTCTGAGTTAGACTAAGTTAGTCTACTGCATATCTCCAATGCACTTATAAAAATCATCACTTGGAAAATTCAGCAAGCTATAATTAGGCAAGCTAATACTATGTTGTTATATATACACACACTTCCACAAAAGCTCCTCCCCCAACAGAAATTTAACACCTTACTCGCCTATGCTCATTTGCAATCAGACAATAGTGATAACCTGTCTAACAAATTCCTTACCTGTTTTGAAACACAGTGTCTGAGTATCCACCAGAAACACCACTGAAGTTCTGCTACAGTGGAAAAGCTCTGAGTTAGACTAAGTTAGTCTACTGCATATCTCCAATGCACTTATAAAAATCAGCACTTGGAAATTCAGCAATCTATAATTAGGCAATCTAATACTATGTTGCTATATATACACATACTCCCACAAAAGCTCCTTCCCAACAGCAATTTAACACTTTACTCGCCTATGCTCATTTGCAATCAGACAATAGTGATAACCTGTCTAACAAATTCCTTACCTGTTTTGAAACACAGTGTCTGAGTATCCACCAGAAGCACCACTGACGTTCTGCTACAGTGGAAAATCTCTGAGTTAGACTAAGTTAGTCTCCTGCATATCTCCAATGCACTTGTAAAAATCAGCACTTGGAAAATTCAGCAAGCTATAATAAATAAGGTCATATTTGCAGCCACAAAATACTTACTAGATGTGCACACATAGTCCCACAACATGGACACTGACATACCAGAAGTATTAAGCGAATCTGCGATCGACAAGCATTCTTTTTTTATCTGCGAAATTTCGTCAAAGTTTTAATCGAAAGAGCACATGCGCTAGGAAGGCTAGGCGTACAGCAACTGGTTTGCACGGACTAGAAATTAGATGGATGCGATGGTTGGAACGAATTCAGCGACAAAGAGGAAGAACTCCTGGGGACTGTAAGTAATCTTACATTAAAGTAGTGTATTTGATTACATTTCACCTGCATGCCTGAACAATCGCTTTATATGCATAAAGAGTGTTATAAAAAAAATCGCCAGTGCGACCTTCTGCAATTCAATTTTTCTTAAGTGCACAAAACTTTACATTTTATAAGGTCTCACTAGATATTAGTGATTGTCGCACTAAGTATTCCTGTGGATCCATTGTCATGCCGCACACTATATTCCGCACACACACACTATATACCGCACACACACACTATATACCGCACACACACACTATATACCGCACACACACACAGACACACACTATATACCACACACACACACAGAGTCTATAGATTATAGCTTGTATCCTGTTGGTCAGGACTCAGGAGAAGCTTTCTTTGTCAGACCGCCAGTATTTGATGGTTCATTTAGTTACCCAGGGTGAATAACGGGGAGGCGAACCAGCTGTACACCCCATACCGTCACTTCACTAGACAGGTACATCTCTGCTTAGCTGGACAATATCTGATAGCTCAGACCCCCCCCACATACAGTTGTAATACAATCCCATCTTCTAACCGTAACAGTAAGCACACTGGCGTGTTTTTTCACAACTACGGACCGTACAAACCCGGCCTGTAGTCCTGCAGAGTGGACGAGCGCACGGCGTCATTGGTTGCTAACTCGATATGACACCGTACGCTTATTGCCGCCACCACTGTACATTAATACACTTGTATAGATCATACAAGTGTATCACAGTACAGCGGTGGTGGCCAGAAGCACACGGCGTCAAAGCGAGTTAGCAACCAATGATGCAGTGCGCTTGTCTACTCTGCAGGACGGCAGGCCGGGTTTGTACGGTCCGTAGTTGTGAAAAAGCACGCCCGTGTGCAGGTGGCCATAAATCTAATATTTACACTTCTAAGCATTAAATACTTTTTGCAGTTTACTTGAGTAAATTATTTTAAATACTATTATTGTTAAAATTGGGATTATATGCTTGCATTTTTTTCTTGCAGCGGATGTTGGGGCGGGGATATGACAGCACCCGGTCCCACGCCGAGAAGCAGCAGATTGTGCGGGAGCTGGCCTATGAGATCTGGCACCAAACGGGTCTCAAACACCGACGTCTGGCCATCATAAAAAAATGGTCAGACATGAAGCGAAGACAGCACTGGTTTATAAAAAGAATCCGGGACGAAAAATGCCCAGGTAGATGCGTAAATAACTTTTGTATGTTTTGCCAACACTCTGTAATGTATACAGTGCTAAGCAAAAGTATTCATCCCCCTTGACTTCGTTCTTACTTTTGTTGCCTCGCCCCCTGGAATTAACATTGATTGTTTGAGGATTTGCATAATTTCATTTGTAGAACATGCCCACAACTTAGGGCTCTTTCACACCTGCGTTCTTGTCTTCCGGCATAGAGTTCCGTCGTCGGGGCTCTATGCCGGAAGAATCCTGATCAGGATTATCCTAATGCATTCTGAATGGAGAGAAATCCGTTCAGGATGCATCAGGATGCATCAGGATGTCTTCAGTTCCGGAACGGAACGTTTTTTGGCCGGAGAAAATACCGCAGCATGCTGCGCTTTTTGCTCCGGCCAAAAATCCGGAACACTTGCCGCAAGGCCGGATCCGGAATTAATGCCCATTGAAAGGCATTGATCCGGATCCGGCCTTAAGCTAAACGTCGTTTCGGCGCATTGCCGGAGCCGACATTTAGCTTTTTCAGAGTGGTTACCATGGCTGCCGGGACGCTAAAGTCCTGGCAGCCATGGTAAAGTGTAGTGGGGAGCGGGGGAGCGGTATACTTACAGTCCGTGCGGCTCCCGGGGCGCTCCAGAGTGACGTCAGGGCGCCCCAAGCGCATGGATCATGTGATCACATGGATCACGTCATCCATGCGCATGGGGCGCTCTGACGTCATTCTGGAGCGCCCCGGGAGCCGCACGGACTGTAAGTATACCGCTCCCCCGCTCCCCGCTCCTACTATGGCAACCAGGACTTTAATAGCGTCCTGGGTGCCATAGTAACACTGAACGCATTTGGAAGACGGTTCCGTCTTCAAATGCTTTCAGTACACTTGCGTTTTTCCGGATCCGGCGTGTAATTCCGGCAAGTGGAGTACACGCCGGATCCGGACAACGCAAGTGTGAAAGAGGCCTTAGACCTTCTTATTGGTTAATTGTAAAGCAGTAAACTAATAGGACAAAATAACAGAAAAGGTAAATGTGCATAACTATTCACCCCTTTAAAGTCAATACTTTGTAGAGCCACCTTTTGTGTCAATCACAGCTTCAAGTTGCTTTGGATAAGTCTCTATGACTATGAGCAGTTGCCACATCTTACCACTGGGATTTTTGCCATTCCTCATTGCAAAACTGATTCAGCTCCTTCCAATTGGATGGTTTGCGCTTGTGAACAGCAATCTTTAAGTCTGACCACATATTTCCTATTGGATTGAGATCTGGGCTGTGACCAGGGCATTCTAACACATTTATACACTGCTTGCAGAATTATTAGGCAAATGAGTATTTTGACCACATCATCCTCTTTATGCATGTTGTCTTACTCCAAGCTGTATAGGCTCGAAAGCCTACTACCAATTAAGCATATTAGGTGATGTGCATCTCTGTAATGAGAAGGGGTGTGGTCTAATGACATCAACACCCTATATTAGGTGTGCATAATTATTAGGCAACTTCCTTTCCTTTGGCAAAATGGGTCAAAAGAAGGACTTGACAGGCTCAGAAAAGTCAAAAATAGTGAGATATCTTGCAGAGGGATGCAGCACTCTTAAAATTGCAAAGCTTCTGAAGCGTGATCATCGAACAATCAAGCGTTTCATTCAAAATAGTCAACAGGGTCGCAAGAAGCATGTGGAAAAACCAAGACGCAAAATAACTGCCCATGAATTGAGAAAAGTCAAGCGTGCAGCTGCCAAGATGCCACTTGCCACCAGTTTGGCCATATTTCAGAGCTGCAACATCACTGGAGTGCCCAAAAGCACAAGGTGTGCAATACTCAGAGACATGGCCAAGGTAAGAAAGGCTGAAAGACGACCACCACTGAACAAGACACACAAGCTGAAACGTCAAGACTGGGCCAAGAAATATCTCAAGACTGATTTTTCTAAGGTTTTATGGACTGATGAAATGAGAGTGAGTCTTGATGGGCCAGATGGATGGGCCCGTGGCTGGATTGGTAAAGGGCAGAGAGCTCCAGTCCGACTCAGACGCCAGCAAGGTGGAGGTGGACTACTGGTTTGGGCTGGTATCATCAAAGATGAGCTTGTGGGGCCTTTTCGGGTTGAGGATGGAGTCAAGCTCAACTCCCAGTCCTACTGCCAGTTTCTGGAAGACACCTTCTTCAAGCAGTGGTACAGGAAGAAGTCTGCATCCTTCAAGAAAAACATGATTTTCATGCAGGACAATGCTCCATCACACGCGTCCAAGTACTCCACAGTGTGGCTGGCAAGAAAGGGTATAAAAGAAGAAAATCTAATGACATGGCCTCCTTGTTCACCTGATCCGAACCCCATTGAGAACCTGTGGTCCATCATCAAATGTGAGATTTACAAGGAGGGAAAACAGTACACCTCTCTGAACAGTGTCTGGGAGGCTGTGGTTGCTGCTGCACGCAATGTTGATGGTGAACAGATCAAAACACTGACAGAATCCATGGATGGCAGGCTTTTGAGTGTCCTTGCAAAGAAAGGTGGCTATATTGGTCACTGATTTGTTTTTGTTTTGTTTTTGAATGTCAGAAATGTATATTTGTGAATGTTGAGATGTTATATTGGTTTCACTGGTAAAAATAAATAATTGAAATGGGTATATATTTGTTTTTTGTTAAGTTGCCTAATAATTATGCACAGTAATAGTCACCTGCACACACAGATATCCCCCTAAAATAGCTAAAACTAAAAACAAACTAAAAACTACTTCCAAAAATATTCAGCTTTGATATTAATGAGTTTTTTGGGTTCATTGAGAACATGGTTGTTGTTCAATAATAAAATTAATCCTCAAAAATACAACTTGCCTAA
The DNA here is from genome assembly GCF_905171765.1 of Bufo bufo. Taxonomy (NCBI): domain Eukaryota; kingdom Metazoa; phylum Chordata; class Amphibia; order Anura; family Bufonidae; genus Bufo; species Bufo bufo. The sequence goes on from NC_053390.1 coordinate 621,580,233, forward strand.
TAATTCTGCACTCCCTGTATGTTTACCCTTAAACCACTCAAGTGTTGCTTTAGCCGTGTGTTTGGGGGCATTGTCCGGCTGGAAGGAGAACCTCCGTCCTAGCCTCAAATAACGCACAGAGTGGGACAGGTTTTACTCAAGAATATCCCTGTCCATGTTTCCCTCAACTCTGACCAGTTTCCCAGTCCCGGCTGTTGATATACATCCCCACAGCATGATGCTGCCACCACCATGTTTCATTGTGGGGAAGGTGTTCTTTGGGTGATGTGATGTGTTGGCTTTGTGCCAGACAAGTGACGGACTGAACCATCACTGTGTCTGCAGTAGAAGCCTGAGGGCTAGCCTCCTTCCTACGGGCTATTGAGCCAGGACTATGGAGACCCCCACTCTGACCTTTTTGGGTTAGAGGGAACTATAAACCATGATTTTTTGGTTGAGTTTATAGGCCACATCTTTCCTATTCCCCAATAAAGTTGCATGGTGTGAATCCATAAACGCAATAAGGGTTAACTCTGCTCTGAGACTCCCAATGAATGTGTTAGTTTATTTGTCCCTTTGTTCTATTGTGGTAGTGATGGGATTAAGAAGTAGCCGACTCTGGTGTAGAGACGTAGATCATCCTATGATACACTCAGGAGATAATCCCATCCCATGGGTCTCCTATCGCCCATTGTTTCATCAAGACACTGTGGAGGGGATGTCTTTTTGCATGCTGTTTGACTGAGTTATGCGTCATAAAGCTAACCTTATGTCAGCGCAGAATCTGTCTTCATGTCATAGCAGAGAATCAGGCTTCACGTCACCCACCACTGGAACAGACCACTGTCACACATTTAGGCCCAGGCACCCAGGCAGAGGAGAGAGGTCCCGTAACAGAGAATCTGGCCTTATGTCAGCGCAGAATCTGTATTCATGTCATAGCAGAGAATCAGGCTTCACGTCACCCACCACTGGAACAGGCCACTGTCACACATTTAGGCCCCGGCACCCAGACAGAGGAGAGCAGTCCCGTAACAGAGAATCTGGCCTTATGTCAGCGCAGAATCTGTCTTCATGTCATAGCAGAGAATCAGGCTTCACGTCACCCACCACTGGAACAGGCCACTGTCACACATTTAGGCCCCGTCACCCAGACAGAGGAGAGGTTCATTCAACTTTGGGTTGCCCCGCAATATAATGGTAAAATGAAATTAAAAATAGTATTGAATGAGGAAGTGCCCTGGAGTAGAATAATATATTGTTAAGGGGAGGTAGTTAATATCTAATCTGCACAAGGGATGGACAGGTCCTGTGGGATCCATGCCTGGTTCATTTTTATGAACGTCAGCTTGTCCACATTGGCTGTAGACAGGCGGCTGCGTTTGTCTGTAATGACGCCCCCTGCCGTGCTGAATACACGTTCAGACAAAACGCTGGCTGCCGGGCAGGCCAGCACCTCCAAGACATAAAAGGCTAGCTCTGGCCACGTGGACAATTTGGAGACCCAGAAGTTGAATGGGGCCGAACCATCAGTCAGTACGTGGAGGGGTGTGCACAGGTACTGTTCCACCATGTTAGTGAAGTGTTGCCTCCTGCTAACACGTTCCGTATCAGGTGGTGGTGCAGTTAGCTGTGGCGTGGTGACAAAACTTTTCCACATCTCTGCCATGCTAACCCTGTCCTCAGAGGAGCTGGCCGCGACACAGCTGCGTTGGCGACCTCTTGCTCCTCCTCTGCCTTCGCCTTGGGCTTCCACTGGTTCCCCTGTGACATTTGGGAATGCTCTCAGTAGCGCGTCTACCAACGTGCGCTTGTACTCGCGCATCTTCCTATCACGCTCCAGTGTAGGAAGTAAGGTGGGCACATTGTCTTTGTACCGGGGATCCAGCAGGGTGGCAACCCAGTATTCCGCACACGTTAAAATGTGGGCAACTCTGCTGTCGTTGCGCAGGCACTGCAGCATGTAGTCGCTCATGTGTGCCAGGCTGCCCAGAGGTAAGGACAAGCTGTCCTCTGTGGGAGGCGTATCGTCATCGTCCTGTGTTTCCTTCCAGCCACGCACCAGTGATGGGCCCGAGCTGCTTTGGGTGCCACCCCGCTGTGAACATGCTTCATCCTCATCCTCCTCCACCTCCTCCTCATCCTCGTCCTCCTCGTCCTCCAGTAGTGGGCCCTGTCTGGCCACATTTGTACCTGGCCTCTGGTGTTGCAAAAAACCTCCCTCTGAGTCACTTTGAAGAGACTGGCCTGAAAGTGCTAAAAATGACCCCTCTTCCTCCTCTTCCTCCTGGGCCACCTCCTCTTCCATCATCGCCCTAAGTGTTTTCTCAAGGAGACATAGAAGTGGTATTGTAACGCTGATAACGGCGTCATCGCCGCTGGCCATGTTGGTGGAGTACTCGAAAAAGCGCAACAGGGCACACAGGTCTCGCATGGAGGCCCAGTCATTGGTGGTGAAGTTTGTCTGATCCACAGTGCGACTGACCCGTGCGTGCTGCAGCTGAAACTCCACTATGGCCTGCTGCTGCTCGCACAGCCTGTCCAGCATATGCAAGGTGGAGTTCCACCTGGTGGGTACGTCGCATATGAGGCGGTGAGCGGGAAGGCCGAAGTTACGCTGTAGCGCAGACAGGCGAGCAGCGGCAGGGTGTGAACGCCGGAAGCGCGAACAGACGGCCCGCACTTTATGCAGCAGCTCTGACATGTCGGGGTAGTTGCGAATGAACTTCTGCACCACCAAATTCAGCACATGCGCCAGGCAAGGGATGTGCGTCAAACCGGCTAGTCCCAGAGCTGCAACGAGATTTCGCCCATTATCGCACACCACCAGGCCGGGCTTGAGGCTCACCGGCAGCAACCACTCGTCGGTCTGTTGTTCTATACCCCGCCACAACTCCTGTGCGGTGTGGGGCCTGTCCCCCAAACATATGAGTTTCAGAATGGCCTGCTGACGTTTACCCCGTGCTGTGCTGAAGTTGGTGATGAAGGTGTGTGGCTGACTGGATGAGCAGGTGGAAGAAGAGGAGGAGGAAGCTGAGTAGGAGGAGGAGGAGGAGGAGACAGGAGGCAAAGAATGTTGCCCTGCGATCCTTGGCGGCGGAAGGACGTGCGCCAAACAGCTCTCCGCCTGGGGCCCAGCCGCCACTACATTTACCCAGTGTGCAGTTAGGGAGATATAGCGTCCCTGGCCGTGGTTACTGGTCCACGTATCTGTGGTTAGGTGGACCTTGCCACAGATGGCGTTGCGCAGTGCACACTTTATTTTATCGGACACTTGTTTGTGCAGGGAAGGCACGGCTCTCTTGGAGAAGTAGTGGCGGCTGGGAACAACATACTGTGGGACAGCAAGTGACATGAGCTGTTTGAAGCTGTGTGTGTCCATCAGCCTAAATGACAGCATTTCATAGGCCAGTAGTTTAGAAATGCTGGCATTCAGGGCCAGGGATCGAGGGTGGCTAGGTGGGAATTTACGCTTTCTCTCAAATGTTTGTGAGATGGAGAGCTGAACGCTGCCGTGTGACATGGTTGAGATGCTTGGTGACGCAGGTGGTGGTGTTGGTGGTACATTCCATGTTTGCTGGGCGGCAGGTGCCAACGTTCCTCCAGAGGCGGAGGAAGAGGCCGAGGCGGCGGCAGCAGCAGAAGAGGCCGAGGCAGCAGCAGCAGAAGAGGTAGCAGGGGGAGCCTGAGTGACTTCTTTGTTTTTAAGGTGTTTACTCCACTGCAGTTCATGCTTTGCATGCAGGTGCCTGGTCATGCAGGTTGTGCTAAGGTTCAGAACGTTAATGCCTCGCTTCAGGCTCTGATGGCACAGCGTGCAAACCACTCGGGTCTTGTCGTCAGCACATTGTTTGAAGAAGTGCCATGCCAGGGAACTCCTTGAAGCTGCCTTTGGGGTGCTCGGTCCCAGATGGCGGCGGTCAGTAGCAGGCGGAGTCTCTTGGCGGCGGGTGTTCTGATTTTGCCCACTGCTCCCTCTTTTGCTACGCTGTTGGCTCGGTCTCACCACTGCCTCTTCCTCCGAACTGTGAAAGTCAGTGGCACAACCTTCATTCCATGTGGGGTCTAGGACCTCATCGTCCCCTGCATCGTCTTCCACCCAGTCTTGATCCCTGACCTCCTGTTCAGTCTGCACACTGCAGAAAGACGCAGCAGTTGGCACCTGTGTTTTGTCATCATCAGAGACGTGCTGAGGTGGTATTCCCATGTCCTCATCAGCAGGAAAAATAAGTGGTTGTGCGTTAGTGCATTCTATCTCTTCCACCCCTGTGGAAGGGCTAGGTCCATGCCCTTAGGAAACCCTGGCAGCAGAGTCTTCAAACAGCATAAGAGACTGCTGCATAACTTGAGGCTCAGACAGTTTCCCTGATATGCATGAGGGTGATGTGACAGACCGATGGGCTTGGTTTTCATGCGCCATCTGTGCGCTTTCTGCAGAAGACTGGTTGGGAGATAATGTGAACGTGCTGGATCCACTGTCGGCCACCCAATTGACTAATGCCTGCACCTGCTCAGGCCTTACCATCCTTAGAACGGCATTGGGCCCCACGAAATATCGCTGTAAATTCTGCTGGCTACTGGGACCTGAGGTAGTTGGTTCACTAGGACGTGTGGCTGTGGCAGATAGGCCACGTCCTCTCCCAGCACCAGAGGGTCCACTAACACCACCACGACCATGTCCACGTCCGCGTCCCTTATTAGATGTTTTCCTCATTGTTCCCGTTCACCACAATTTTGAGAATGGCAAATTTGGGAATGGTTTTTCAACCCAGAAAAAAAAGTGTGCTTTTACGGTCACTACAAATAACTTGACCAGCTAAAACAGTAGAGATTTGGTTAAATAGAGATGTGAGGCCTGTTTTTTTTTGCGCTGTGTGACAGGTATAGGTTTAATCAAAGAATCAGATTTCTATCAGCACGCTAGCGTGTGTCTTAGGTTCTTCTGAATGACACTATCACTAGCTTCAATGTAAGATATTCTTTTTGGGATAGATTTCAAGTAGGCCTCAAATACCAGAAACTAGTTATTTTGAGAATGGCAAATTTGGGAATGGTTTTTCAACCCAGAAAAAAAAGTGTGCTTTTACGGTCACTACAAATAACTTGACCAGCTAAAACAGTAGAGATTTGGTTAAATAGAGATGTGAGGCCTGTTTTTTTTTGCGCTGTGTGACAGGTATAGGTTTAATTACAGAATCAGATTTCTATCAGCACGCTAGCGTGTGTCTTAGGTTTTTCTGAATGACACTATCACTAGCTTCAATGTAAGATATTCTTTTTGGGATAGATTTCAAGTAGACCTTAAATACCAGAAACTAGTTATTTTGAGAATGGCAAATTTGGGAATGGTTTTTCAACCCAGAAAAAAAAGTGTGCTTTTACGGTCACTACAAATAACTTGACCAGCTAAAACAGTACAGATTTGGTTAAATAGAGATGTGAGGCCTGTTTTTTTTTGCGCTGTGTGACAGGTATAGGTTTAATCACAGAATCAGATTTCTATCAGCACGCTAGCGTGTGTCTTAGGTTTTTCTGAATGACACTATCACTAGCTTCAATGTAAGATATTCGTTTTGGGATAGATTTCAAGTAGGCCTCAAATACCAGAAAGTAGTTATTTTGAGAATGGCAAATTTGGGAATGGTTTTTCAACCCAGAAAAAAAAGTGTGCTTTTACGGTCACTACAAATAACTTGACCAGCTAAAACAGTACAGATTTGGTTGAATAGAAATGTCAGGTCTATTTTTTAGGCGCTGGGTGACAGGCTCAACTTGCCCCTGATGTAATATATGGCCAAAAAATAACCACACTGTTGATGGTTAAATGCACTTGGGTGACACAGGCTCAGCCTGCAGCTGATGTAGTATATGGCCAAAAAATAACCAGACTGTTGATGGTTAAATGCACTTCGGTGACACAGGCTCAGCCTGCAGCTGATGTAGGATATAGCACAAAGTAACCACACTATCGATGGTTAAATACACTTGGTGATAGCTTGTGCTGGCGCACCACAAGTCACAAAATGGCCGCTGATCACCCCAGAAAAAAAGTGATCTAAAAACGCTCTGGGCAGCCTCAAAAAAGTGAGCAAGTCAATAATAGCACTTCAATGATCCACAGCTGCAGATCGATCACAGAATGAAGTGTTTCGGAGGAGTTAATCTACCTAATCTCGCCCTAACGTCGCAGCTGCAACCTCTCCCTATACTGATCATAGCAGAGTGACGTGCGGCGCTACGTGACTCCAGCTTAAATAGAGGCTGGGTCACATGCTGCACTGGCCAATCACAGTCATGCCAATAGTAGGCATGGCTGTGATGGCCTCTTGGGGCAAGTAGTATGACGCTTGTTGATTGGCTGCTTTGCAGCCTTTCAAAAAGTGCCAAGAAAGAGCCGAACACCGAACCCGAACCCAGACTTTTACGAAAATGTTCGGGTTCGGGTCCGTGTCACGGACACCCCAAAATTCGGTACGAACCCGAACTATACAGTTCGGGTTCGCTCATCCCTACTTGTGAACCTTTTTGTCCTGACTGGGAGTTTGTAGGCATCCTTCTCAGGTGAGTCCTGTCTGCCACTCCCAGCTACTATATTAGTTTCAGTTTCACTTGCAGTCACTGCCAGATATAGTCCTTACTTCCAGTGCTATTCTGACCTTTGAAGGAGATCATTTGACGGTATTGCTGTGGAGCTCTTGTCCGGCGTGGACTGTCGTGATTGGGATCACCTTCTCTGCTCGTGACTGGATAAGTCTATCTCTGCTGTTTGATTGTTTGTTTGTTGCTGTCTTCCCCTGTTGTTCTCCTAGACGCGAGTGATGGTGACTAGTGCTCCCATCGGCCGTTCCCCAGTCTAGTCTTGTTAGGGTGACGGAGGGTTTAGGCATCCTGCTCGCCGCATGGGTTCACACCCCGTCTAGGGTATCAGGGCAGACAGGTGCCAGCTTAGGGTTAGTCAGGGGTGGCCATTCTATTTCCCGTCCGTAGATAAGGGTCCCCCTTTCCCTCCGTCTGGTGCGACACGACTGCTGCTGGGATAGCGGTCGTGACACAGCCTCCAGGACAGATTCACTGGTCAGGTGTGCATGACTCCAAGGAGATCGCCACGCCTCCTGCATTCCCTGGACTTTGTGTGGCTGTCATGGCTCATAAACAGGTAGGAACTAGTGTTAGGGACCACTCAATAGAGGCGACCTTGACGTGGTGAGTGGCTTATTACGCTTTGGCCAAAATGTACACCAATGCCTCATCCAGCATGGAGGCAGGGCAGAATGTTGGATGCAGAGTGCTATCACATTTGTATTTTCCGTTTGTATATGTATTTCGCCATAGTAATGTGCACCTACATACAGGTTGTGCTGACTCAATCCCCCACATGAATTGTTTTTTGTTCAACAATGCTTTTATTGTGCAAAATAGAAATAACAAAAAAATACGGAAAAATATTAGGTCTTGCCGCATCTGTAACAACCAGCTGTATAAAAATATCATACCAACTAACCCCTCAGGTGGACACCTTTTAAAAAATTTTTTAAAACTCTCAAAAAAGGCTTTTTTTTTACAACTTTTATCACAAAAAGGTGTAATAGCAAGCGATCATAAAGTCAGATGCACCAGAAAATAAAGGTTTAAAGGTTTAATAAGAATTGCAAATAATGTTCACTTTTTTTTTTCCAAACAGGACTGAAGACATTGAAGGCCAAATTGGCCAAAATGCAGAAGGAGCAGTGCAACGATATGCGGGCCATTGAGGAGTGCATGAAGGCCATGGAGGACGGGCAATGCCAGGCCATTAAGGGGGTGCAGGAGATGATCCTGCTATTGGAAAAGTTGCCATCAATTTTTTAATTTTTTTTTCTAATAAGTTAAATAAATCGTTTATACAGTTATAACGTGTATTTTGTTTTTTGTAATATTGTTCGGTTTTAGTGTAATAGCTCGGCCTAAATCAGCCAGAACTGACAGCAGCCGGTAAATACATGTCAAATACATATAGGGTCCATTCACACGTCTGTAAAATGGGTACGCATCCGTTCCACAATTTAGCGGAACTTTTACAGACCCATTGATTTTCAATTCCAGTCTGAAAAATTAGACATTCACAGGATAAAGAAGTAAGTGTCGGCCAGTACAGGCCCCAAAAATTAGCCAACAGGTGTTCACCTGACAGCAAAGCATTTTTTATTTTGTGGCTGGAGGTACATTAGGCATTCACAGGATGCATAAGTGTCGACCAGTACAGGCCCCAAAAATTAGCCAACAGGCATTCACCTGACAGCAAAGAACTTTGTATTCTGTGGCTGGAGGTACATTAGGCATTCACCGGATACAGAAGTGAGTGTCGGCCATTACAGACCCCAAAAATTAGCCGACAGGCGTTCACCTGACAGCAAAGAACTTTGTATTCTGTGGCTGGTGGTACATTAGGCATTCACAGGATAAATAAGTGGTGGCCAGTACAGGCCCCCAAAATTAGCCAACAGGCGTTCACCTGACAGCAAAGCATTTTTTATTCTGTGGCTGGTGGTACATTAGGCATTCACAGGATAAATAAGTGTCGGCCAATACAGGCCCCAAAAATTTGGCATTCAACGGACATAAAAGGCCTTTTATGCCGCTGTATTTACCGAAGACAGGGACCATAAATTGTTATGGCTGGTGGTGGATATTTGTGGGCTGTCATGAGGAATTTGAATCAAACATGGTCTACTAGTCACATGTGTTGAATTCCTCCGAGATCCATGCCTCATTCATTTTTAGAAATGTGATGTAGTCAACACTGTTGTGAGCTAGGCGAGTGCGCTTATCGGTCACGATACCCCCTGCTGCGCTGAACGTCCTTTCGGACAGGACACTTGACGAGGGGCAAGCCAACAGTTCCATTGCAAATTGTGCAAGCTCTGGCCAGAGGTCAAGCCTGCCCACCCAGTAGTCCAGGGGGTCCATCTTCAAACCGCCCTCTTCTTGCAGGTGCTGTTGGATTGGTACCTGCAACTGTTTCTCTGAGTGGAAATTCCTCTGCCAGCACCCTCAAAAGCAGAATGCAGCATTTCTCGAAGCAAGGCCTGGAAGTGCTGCATTCTGACTGCCCTCTGTGATGGTGGTAACATTTCTGCAATTTTTTGTTTGTATCGGGGGTCTAAGTACGTTGCCACCCAGTACTGGTCCTTGCCCTTTTTGCTTTTAATACATGGGTCCCTCTTAAAACACTGGAGCATGAAGGCCCCCATTTGCACTAAACTGGAAGTGGTGTAGTGGCCTGGTTCCTGCTCATCAATCAGGATAATGTCAGCCTCGTTCTCCTCCCCCCATCCACGGACAACACCAGGGATCCCAGAAAGGTTTAAAGCATGCTCTTCTTGCTCCTCCTCATCGATCCCGGCATCATCCTCCTCTGACTCCTTTTCAGACTCCTGTTGTTGACTTGTCTCAGATGGAGTAGCCCCTCTGGGAATTCATCCAGCATTCCGACTTCCTCATCTTCCTGCTCCTGCTCCTTGACGGCTTGATCAATGACACAACGCAATGCATGCTCCAGAAAGAAGGCGTAAGGTACAATGTCACTGATGGCACCCTGGCTGCGACTGACCAGTTTGGTGATCTCATCAAATGGCCGCAGAAGTCTGCATGCGTAGCGCATGAGCAGCAACTGGCGCGGTGAAAAAAAAATAAGCTCCCCGAACCTGTCCTGCCGCAGAGTTCGTACAGGTAGTTGTTAACTGCACGTTTCTGCTGGAGCAGACTATCAAGCATATACAAGGTTGAGTTCCATCGCCTCAGGCAGTCACAAATAAGACGTCTGACGGGCAGGCCATGGCCGTGTAAGATCTTCTGAAATGGCCCGAGATTTTCCTGGCCTGCCGCAAGACGCCCCAGTATATTTGACAACGAATCGTTTGCACGACCAAGTTCCGGACGTGTGCCATTTATGGCACGTGTGTAATTTTGCCCTGTTTCAGCGCGCTCAGCAGATTGGCACCATTGTCGCACACCACTTTACTAACTGTCAAATTGAGCGGTGTTAGCTACTGATCGGACTGTGAACACAAAGTTGAAAGGAGTGCAGGACCAGTGTGGCTCTTGGCTTCCAGGCACAACAGACGCAGCACAGCATGGCAACGTCTCACCTGGCATGTCGAATAGGTTCTGGGGTTTTTGGGAGGCGCAGCGGAAGAGACGGTAGCAGCGGAAGAGGAGGAGTCAGCCGAGGAGGAGAGGGAGGATGGAGTAGGAGGAGGAGAAGAAGAGGCAGGCCTGCATGCAATCCGTGGCGGTAAAACCAAATCTACACGGGTGCCAGGGGTTACATGCTTGACGGCCGTCAGAAGGTTCACCCAGTAGGCAGTAAAAATTATATACCTTCCCTGCCGTGTTTGCTAGACCACATTTCTGTGGTCAGATGTATCTTGGCACCGACACTGTGTGCCAGAAAATACATTCACTTGCCGCTGAACGTGGCCATATAGCTCTGGGATGCCCTTCTGCGAGAAATATTTCCTTCAAGGGAGTGGTCAACCGTTGTGCAAGAGGGTTATCAGGCGTCATCATTTTTTTACACTTGAACATTTGGGCCACAGAAGCCTGCCTTTTTCCAGACAAATGTGAGGACGGAATGATGGAAGGTGGAGTGGAGGACAATTGAGAGGAGAGAGGAGAAGGAGAAGAGGCTGGACAGTGAGAGCCTGGAGTGTGGCTTTGTGGGTTATGACGGCGTTGTTCCCACTGGGCTCGGTGATGGGAGGCCAGGTGCCTTCTTAAGGCAGTCGTCCCTAGGTGAGTTTTGGGCTTACCGCGACTTATGCGTTGACTGCAAAGGCTGAGAATAGAAACACTATTCTCAGCAGTGGACACGTTAAAAAAGCCCACACTGCAGAGCCATGTGCCAGCGTTCTGGGAGCGCCAGATGTGACCGTACATGGTTGATGGCTCGCTCCTGATACATTAGCAGTCTGGTTTGTCCCTCCTGTGCAATGTAAGTTCAGCATGCTGGTCCATCTCTCCCTCTGAACTCCCCTCCTCTTCCTCTCTTGTGGGCACCCACGTTAGTAGTGAAGCTTCTATATTATTCGTCAAAAAGTGACAGGTACGACGCCCTTTTTCATTGTCTGCCAAAACCCCTCTCATCAACACGCCCCTTTCAACCTCTTGACAGGTCCCCGCGCCCCCACCCCTTCGCCTCCACCGGCCCATTCGCCTCCTCCCTCCCAAATCTGAATAATGCATGCCTGGACATGTCTATGGTAGATGCGTGCCTGGACATGTCACATTATATTATTATGGTAGATAGCGACCTCATCTCAGGGCAGGGGGTCTCATGTATTTGATATTATTATGGTAGATACGTGCCTGGACATGTCACATTATATTATTATGGTAGATAGCGTCCTCCTCTCAGGGCAAGGGGTTCATGTATTTGATATTATTATTCGACCTCCTCTCAGGGCAGGGGTCTCATGTATTTGATATTATTATGGAAGATGCGGGCTTGGACATGTCACGTTATATTATTATGGTAGATAGTGTCCTCCTCTCAGGGCAAGGGGCTCATGTATTTTGCACTTATATTATTATGGTAGATCTAGAGGCCCGCACAGCGAGCACCCTTATTGACAGTAAACAAATTGAGTACAAACAAAATAAAAGTTTTAAAAACTTTATTGAGCAGATAAACAACTTGCAGAAAAGCGGCAATGTTACAACACATATATAAATACAAAAATATGTCTAGCTGGGTTACAATATACATTACATTAATAATATCTACACATAACCAGTATTCACACAAAAATACGTCTAGCTGGGTTACAATATACATTACATAATAATATCTACACATAATCCGTATTCACAAGCTTAACCAAGAAGATTGTAACATTGGCGATGTCCTTCTTTTAGGTAACAGATAGAGTTGAGCGAACACCTGGATGTTCGGGTTCGAGAAGTTCGGCCGAACTTCCCGGAAATGTTCGGGTTCGGGATCCGAACTCGACCCGAACTTCGTCCTGAACCCGAACCCCATTGAAGTCAATGGGGACCCGAACTTTTGTGCACTAAAAAGGCTGTAAAACAGCCCAGGAAAGAGCTAGAGGGCTGCAAAAGGCAGCAACATGTAGGTAAATCCCCTGCAAACAAATGTGGATAGGGAAATGAATTAAAATAAAAAAAAAAATAAAAAAAATGAACCAATATCAATTGGACAGAGGTCCCATAGCAGAGAATCTGGCTTCACGTCAGCAGAGAATCAGTCTCTTCATGCCATAGCAAAGAATCTGGCTTCATGTCAGCACAGAATCAGTCTTCATGTCATAGCAGAGAATCAGGCTTCACGTCACCCACCACTGGAACAGGCCACTGTCACACATTTAGGCCCCGGCACCCAGACAGAGGAGAGAGGTCCTGTAACAGAGAATCTGGCCTTATGTCAGCACAGAATCTGTCTTCATGTCATAGCAGAGAATCAGGCATCACGTCACCCACCACTGGAACAGGCCACTGTCACACATTTAGGCCCAGGCACCCAGGCAGAGGAGAGAGGTCCCGTAACAGAGAATCTGGCCCTATGTCAGCGCAGAATCAGTCTTCATGTCATAGCAGAGAATCAGGCTTCACGTCACCCACCACTGGAACAGGCCACTGTCACACATTTAGGCCCAGGCACCCAGGCAGAGGAGAGAGGTCCCGTAACAGAGAATCTGGCCTTATGTCAGCACAGAATCTGTCTTCATGTCATAGCAGAGAATCAGGCTTCACGTCACCCACCACTGGAACAGGCCACTGTCACACATTTAGGCCCCGGCACCCAGACAGAGGAGAGAGGTCCTGTAACAGACAATCTGGCCTTATGTCAGCACAGAATCTGTCTTCATGTCATAGCAGAGAATCAGGCATCACGTCACCCACCACTGGAACAGGCCACTGTCACACATTTAGGCCCAGGCACCCAGGCAGAGGAGAGAGGTCCCGTAACAGAGAATCTGGCCTTATGTCAGCGCAGAATCAGTCTTCATGTCATAGCAGAGAATCAGGCTTCACGTCACCCACCACTGGAACAGGCCACTGTCACACATTTAAGCCCAGGCACCCAGGCAGAGGAGAGAGGTCCCGCAACAGAGAATCTGGCCTTATGTCAGCACAGAATCTGTCTTCATGTCATAGCAGAGAATCAGGCATCACGTCACCCACCACTGGAACAGGCCACTGTCACATATTTAGGCCCAGGCACCAAGTCAGTGGTGTAGTACAGTCGATATGAACCACATGAAGTTTCACCAAATATCCAGTCTGCAGGTTTGCAATAGGGTCATACCAATATAAAGGAGCTGCAGCAATGATCACTTGTTAAATATAGTTCCATATATTCATAAGCTGTTAGCAGAGAGTCAGGACATGCTAAATAAACCTCTTCAAATGTGCTAATAGATAACTGAGGAAAGTTTTAACAGACAGAGTCTTTACAATGGACTCATCCAGAAAGCCCCCTGTGTATTCTGCTACTTGGTTTGGTCTCCTCAGTGCAGACATTTACTGTGAAGGAGGTAGGATCTCTGTCTAAGTTCTCTAAAGCTAAAGTTCATTTATCTATTGTAAAAAGTTATAATATATACCCATAATAGTTCTGTAGAATGTAAAGAGGTGACTGTATGTTTTTTTTAGCAGCCTTTAAACCCTCCAGCACATGCTAGGCTGAGTAGATGATGTACAGTTAAAGAGACATGTGTTCTTCCTAAAATGGCTGCAAGACATGCTGTATTCCAGGTCACCCTGCTGCAATATCTTTGTAAATGATTTTCTCTTGTTGATTTTTCTGTATGCTTTGTTATAATGATGTTATATAATGACTGCCTGTTATGATATAGGTGGGCTGGTGACCTGGCTGTATACCACATAGTGGCAGTGTTTCCCTGTTGTATTACAGGCTCCAGTCAAGTGCACTCCACCTCAATAAAGCTTTAAACCACAGAAGACCTGAGTGTCGTCCCTTAGAGTCCACTTAGAGTTTATGCCTGGAGGAGCTAGTGACCGAGTAAGTGTGAAAGCTGGAGGTGTCGCAGATGGTGCAAGGAAAAGAGGGTTACATTTGGTGCCGTGACTCGGATGTCATCATTCTGCTCAAAGTGACCAGTGAAGATACCTAAAGTCACCAGTGTGCGAGTTCTGAGGTGATTGTGCCACGGCGGAGCTGCTAGGCGGCAGATTGACCTTATTAGCGGTTTATATCCTCTCCGGAATAGAAGATGAGTGGACGAGCCAGAGCCCGCGGAAGAGCACGTTCCAGGGGGCAGCCCAGCCAAGGACAGCCTGGACAGGAGCAAGAGGCTCAAGAACCTAGACGCATTGAAAGACCCCAGCAGCCACCAGCCGAGCCTTTGCTTGTGGGAAGAGGGCGCCAGAGAGGCCCGCCAGTAGTGGAGAGACCTCCGACTGATGTTCTGTAGCTTTCAGCTGGATTTCAGGACATATCCCCCGGAAAACGGGGTGGCCGCAGGCGTGACTTCCATGACCTTGGAGTGAACACCCGGCAGACCATTGAATAGAAATGTGAGACCTGTTTTTTTTTGCACTGTGTGACAGGTTAAGGTTTAATCTCAGAATCAGACTTCTATCTGCACGCTAGCGTGTGTCTTAGGTTTTTCTGAATGACACTATCAGTACCTTCAATGTAAGATATTCTTTTTGGGATAGATTTCAAGTAGGCCTCAAATACCAGAAACTAGTTATTTTGAGAATGGCAAATTTGGGAATGGTTTTTCAACCCAGAACAAAAAGTGTGCTTTTACGGTCACTACAAATAACTTGACCAGCTAAAACAGTGCAGATTTGGTTAAATAGAGATGTGAGGCCTGTTTTTTTTTTGCGCTGTGTGACAGGTAAAGTTTTAATCACAGAATCAGACTTCTATCAGCACGCTAGCGTGTGTCTTAGGTTTTTCTGAATGACACTATCACTAGCTTCAATGTAAGATATTCTTTTTGGGATAGATTTCAAGTAGGCCTCAAATACCAGAAACTAGTTATTTTGAGAATGGCAAATTTGGGAATGGTTTTTCAACCCAGAACAAAAAGTGTGCTTTTACGGTCACTACAAATAACTTGACCAGCTAAAACAGTGCAGATTTGGTTGAATAGAGATGTGAGGCCTGTTTTTTTTTGCGCTGTGTGACAAGTATAGGTTTAATCACAGAATCAGACTTCTATCTGCACGCTAGCGTGTGTCTCAGGTTTTTCTGAATGACACTATCAGCACCTTCAATGTAAGATATCCTTTTTGGGATAGATTTCAAGTAGGCCTCAAATACCAGAAACTAGTTATTTTGAGAATGGCAAATTTGGGAATAGTTTTTCAACCCAGAAAAAAAAAGTGTGCTTTTACGGTCACTACAAATAACTTGACCAGCTAAAACAGTGCAGATTTGGTTAAATAGAGATGTGAGGCCTGTTTTTTTTTGCGCTGTGTGACAGGTATAGGTTTAATCACAGAATCAGGCTTATATCAGCACGCTAGCGTGTGTCTTAGGTTTTTCTGAATGACACTATCAGTACCTTCAATGTAAGATATTCTTTTTGGGATAGATTTCAAGTAGGCCTCAAATACCAGAAACTAGTTATTTTGAGAATGGCAAATTTGGGAATAGTTTTTCAACCCAGAAAAAAAAGTGTGCTTTTACGGTCACTACAAATAACTTGACCAGCTAAAACAGTACAGATTTGGTTGAATAGAAATGTCAGGTCTATTTTTTAGGCGCTGGGTGACAGGCTCAACTTGCCCCTGATGTAATATATGGCCAAAAAATAACCACACTGTTGATGGTTAAATGCACTTGGGTGACACAGGCTCAGCCTGCACCAGATGTAGTATATGGCCAAAAAACAATCAGACTGTTGATGGTTAAATGCACTTGGGTGACACAGGCTCAGCCTGCACCAGATGTAGTATATGGCCAAAAAATAATCAGACTGTTGATGGTTAAATGCACTTGGGTGACACAGGCTCAGCCTGCACCAGATGTAGTATATGGCCAAAAAATAATCAGACTGTTGATGGTTAAATGCACTTGGGTGACACAGGCTCAGCCTGCAGCTGATGTAGTATATGGCCAAAAAATAACCAGACTGTTGATGGTTAAATGCACTTCGGTGACACAGGCTCAGCCTGCAGCTGATGTAGGATATAGCACAAAATAACCACACTATCGATGGTTAAATACACTTGGTGATAGCTTGTGCTGGCGCACCACAAGTCACAAAATGGCCACTGATCACCCCAGAAAAAAAGTGATCTAAAAACGCTCTGGGCAGCCTCAAAAAAGTGAGCAAGTCAATAATAGCACTTCAATGATCCACAGCTGCAGATCGATCACAGAATGAAGTCTTTTGGAGGAGTTAATCTGCCTAATCTCGCCCTAACGTCGCAGCTGCAACCTCTCCCTACACTGATCATAGCAGAGTGACGTGCGGCGCTACGTGACTCCAGCTTAAATAGAGGCTGGGTCACATGCTGCACTGGCCAATCACAGCCATGCCAATAGTAGGCATGGCTGTGATGGCCTCTTGGGCCAAGTAGTATGACGCTTGTTGATTGGCTGCTTTGCAGCCTTTCAAAAAGCGCCAAGAAAGCGCCGAATACCGAACCCGAACACGGACTTTTAGGAAAATGTTCGGGTTCGGGTCCGTGTCACGGACACCCCAAAATTCGGTACGAACCCGAACTATACAGTTCGGGTTCGCTCATCCCTAGTAACAGACTACCCTGTCTTATACCCATTGGTGTGGAGGGGTCGGTCAGGAGTGTGTGATTAGGTGTGGCACTTACAGGCGACTCATTCAACTTTGTTTTTAAACCGTCCAGAATCTCTCTAGTAGATGAATTGCCCACAACAGTAGACGGCATATTTGTGCCCGCCATGGCATGCATAAATGCAACCCAGCCTGGCGGGTTTTTGTTTTTCGACAGTCTGTAGTTTTGCGTTGCATTGCGCACAAGATCCATCATATTAGAACCAGGAATAACATCACCCTTATAAATAAATTCACCTTTATCATTCCACGTTGTAACACTGGTATTCTGCTTTAACCTGCTTAACAAAAGTTCAGCATTTTTCTTAAAACGGGGGTTGACATGTGTTACAATTTCAAGGACAGAATCGTATTTATTAGCGGGTGTATTTGGCAGTTGTTGATGATCAGGATCAGATTGGTTAACAAGGTTTAAAGTCGCTAGCTCTTTAGTCTCCTGTTTGGCTAGAACCAAGTATCTTTGCATTATATCGGTGTATCTTTTAATTTTCACATCATCCGGCAATCCAGAGCTGTGTAAAATACTGTTAATTTCATCATCCAAGCGTTGTATCACGCTCTGCCTTACACCGGTCGGCGGTGTAAAGACCTGACTCACCCTCTTGAGCTCGTGTTTTGGAACCAAGTACATTTTCTCTGCATGATCCATTATTTGTTAAAAAGCAAACTCGTTATTAACGGAATTTCAAACCCAAATAGCGGTCCTATGAAACCACCTGTCTGATTCACTAAGCGCTTATTTTTCATTATGGGGAATGTTTTATCACACATCCGCCTTATAGCCTTACACCACTTCTTTAGTATCTTTTTCTGACGTTCCTTTAGCGGAATTTGTCCTTTTAGGATGTTTAAGGTGATCTCCCCTATGGCGGCTATTAAATCATCGCTCGTAGGGCGCAAAATTGATTTTCTGACAGATGGTGTCGCTTTTACAAGCGTTTTTAAGGGAGCCCAATTACGGCGTAATCTCTCCGACATCTTGTCGCTGCTGTGTAAACGTCCTAGAATGCGCGTAACCTTCTAAATCTCACTTTTTTAAACTATTTCTCTTCTGGATATACACAGCCGGCAATGCTGGCGGTAAGAACCCCGACCTTAAACAAAGTTGCTCTGGTGTAGTAGCCCTTAAATCTACTAGCAGGTGGCCATAAGGATCCCGCGTAGCGTCCTCAAAAGCATCCAAGAAGAAGTGTGTTTTCCCAGGATACATTTGTCACGCTAATGTTAGAATTTGCAATTTATCACGCGGATTATTAAAGAGAACCATGTACTTGGTGTTTAAATTTATCGTTCTACTCTTTTTACCCTGACAAAATATGTTCTGCACCAGATACAATATACTTCTTTCTATACTAGATTTCTATGATGCACGTACTTGGTAAATGCCTTTTCAAGCTCGCTGTTTTCACTAGCGGAATCCATAAGATCATCAACAATAGTCAAATTTACCTTGTCGGGCGGGAATAACTCATCATCTACAAACGTATGCGGCAGACCTTCAATAAACCTGATGTGTGGAAAGCATAGAGAAAGTTTGTCATAAAGTTTTTGCCAACAAGCATAAAACCAAACAATATTATCGGGCTTGTGTGATAAATGCGTGTCAGTATTTTCTAACAGTTTTCTTACAAAATAACTCTTTCCAGAGTTGGACGGTCCAGCTAAAATGCATAAAAAAGGGTGTTGTAGGCCTGTGTCCATGTATTAAAAACCGATCGCTCTCGTTGTAAAATCGCGTGATGGCGGCTTTTCAAAAACAGGATCCAGGACCTTCTTAAAAAGAGCAACTAATTCACCTGAAAAAAAAATGGTGTAACTGTGTCATAACGTTATTAGAACCCGAAAGGTAGCGTGGTAAAATCGTCTTGCAGACGCCTTTTTGTGTATACACACCTCTGCGTTTTGCGCAATGGTCTTGTCTCAATCTGCCACAACTGCTTATTTCTAACAAAACCTGGTTGCACCACAGATATAAATTTCTGACATTCAAGATCACTGTTTAGGATGTAATTCAGAACTAAATCCTTTAGGCTGTCAAAATTAATATCCCTAGCATTAGCAACGTTTAGTGTGATCCCCTTAACCTTTAAAACAGTCCTACCTGTATTCAGTGTGTACCCGTACGATTTTGGACCCGTAGATACAAATTCTGTGATGTATGTGTTATCTGGTATTTCGCTGGTTAGCTCGCCCAAATAATCGCCTAAAGGGGGAAGCCAGTCACCTTCACGATGAACAAAAATGACAGAATCCGTGTCGTGATAAAGACACCTTTCCTGCAGTCTGTCCAGATCCAAAACACGAGCTCAAGAGGGTGAGTCAGGTCTTTACACCGCCGACCGGTGTAAGGTAGAGCGTGATACAACGCTTGGATGATGAAATTAACAGTATTTTACACAGCTCTGGATTGCCGGATGATGTGAAAATTAAAAGATACACCGATATAATGCAAAGATACTTGGTTCTAGCCAAACAGGAGACTAAAGAGCTAGCGACTTTAAACCTTGTTAACCAATCTGATCCTGATCATCAACAACTGCCAAATACACCCGCTAATAAATACGATTCTGTCCTTGAAATTGTAACACATGTCAACCCCTGTTTTAAGAAAAATGCTGAACTTTTGTTAAGCAGGTTGAAGCAGAATACCAGTGTTACAACGTGGAATGATAAAGGTGAATTTATTTATAAGGGTGATGTTATTCCTGGTTCTAATATGATGGATCTTGTGCGCAATGCAGCGCAAAACCACAGACTGTCAAAAAACAAAAACCCGCCAGGCTGGGTTGCATTTATGCATGCCATGGCGGACACAAATATGCCGTCTACTGTTGTGGGCAATTCATCTACTAGAGAAATTCTAGACGGTTTAAAAACAAAGTTGAATTAGTCGCCTGTAAGTGCCACACCTAATCGCACACTCCTGACCGACCCCTCCACACCTATGGGTATAAGACCGGGTAGTCTGTTACCTAAAAGAAGAACATCGCCAATGATACAATCTTCTTGGTTAAGCTTGTGAATACGGATTATGTGTAGATATTATTAATGTAATGTATATTGTAACCCATAGACGTATTTTTGTGTGAATACTGGTTATGTGTAGATATTATTAATGTAATGTATATTGTAACCCAGCTAGACGTATTTTTGTATGAATACTGGTTATGTGTAGATATTATTAATGTAATATATATTGTAACCCAGCTAGACGTATTTTTGTATTTATATATGTGTTGTAACATTGCCGCTTTTCTGCAAGTTGTTTATCTTCTCAATAAAGTTTTTAAAACTTTTATTTTGTTTGTACTCAATTTGTTTACTGTCAATAAGGGGGCTCGCTGTGCGGGCCTCTAGATCTACCATAATAATATAATGTGACATGTCCAGGCACCTATCTACCATAATAATATCAAATACATGAGACCCCTGCCCTGAGAGGAGGTCGCTATCTACCATAATAATATAATGTGACATGTTACTGACCCCAGAGACCCCTGAGGCATGTCCAGACACGCATCTACCATAATAATATCAAATACATGAGACCCCTGCCATGAGATGGCAATATTTGTTTATCTGTCAATAAGGCTGTTGAAACCATTATCTGTGTGGGAATGTAAAAACCTGTTAGAGATTAGTTATACTGACCCCAGAGACCCCTGTGGCATGTCCAGACACGCATCTACTATAATAATATCAAATACATAAGACCCCTGCCATGAGATGGCAATATTTGTTTATCTGTCAATAAGGCTGTTGAAACCATTATCTGTGTGGGAATGCAAAAGCCTGTTAGAGATTAGTCATACTGACCCCAGAGACCCCTGTGGCATGTCCAGGCACGTATCTACCATAATAATATCAAATACATGAGACCCCTGCCCTGAGAGGAGGTCTCTATCTACCATAATAATATAATGTGACATGTCCAGGCACGCATCTACCATAGACATGTCCAGGCATGCATTATTCAAATTTGGGAGGGAGGAGGCGAATGGGCGGGTGGAGGCGAAGGGGTGGGGGCGTGGGGACCTGTCAAGAGGATGAAAGGGGCGTGTTTACGAGAGGGGTTTTGGTAGACAATGAAAAGGGGCGTGGTACCTGTCACTTTTTGACGAATAATATAGAAGCTTCACTACTCACGTTACGTCCATAGACATGTCATCATCGACATCACCGTCCCCACCACTAACATTAGAGATCTCGGAGTAGGCAGCAACAGCAGGGACCAACCTCCTTGGGCTGATCTGGGTACTGTCGTCAGACTGCTGAGTGGCGGCTGTTGCTACCTCCTCTTCCTGATCCGATGCCAAGAATGGCTGCGCATCGGAAATGTCTTGTGATGGATCGGAAAATAATCTCTGTGACTCAAGCAGAGGGTATATGGTGGTGGTGGTGTTGGTGGTGGTGTCTTTGGGTGTGCACACAGCAGAGAGTGAAGAGGGTGCAGATAAAGAGGATGAGGAGGGTGCAGAAGCGGAAGGCTGATTGAGCCACTCAACTAAGTCTGGTGCTTCCTTTGACGTAATCGAACGCACCTTCTGCAAATTCCAACTTTGGCTCCGGCCCTTCCAGAAGGGCCTGCCTCTTCCTCTGCCTGTCATTTTTTAAATGACCCTGTGACAAAAGTCTCTATAGAAGCGCAGTGTATGTGGTATACGGTATATAACACCCTGCTTCAATGTGTCGTTTTGGGGGGCCACTGGTCTATCACACCAGTTATAAAAAAAAAATTCCTGTAACTTCTTCTCACTGTGTGTAGCAGAGGTAACATAGCGAAAGAGGATACATTTCTGCAGTACCCAAATACACTATTAAAAAAGTATATTCTTATATAACACCCCGCTTCAATATGTCGTTTTGGGGGGCCACTGGTCTATCACACCAGTTATAATACTTTTTTTCTAATTGCGTTTGTCACTCTTTGTAGTTGTAGTATCGCTGCAGAACCGATCACCAGTCACAATGATGCACAATACAAATCCACTATAATATGCTTTCTATATTAGTGTATAAGTGTATTACACCCCTATATACTGCACACCAAACAATAGTACATCTATACCAGTCCTTAAAAGGACTTTTGTGAACCTATTAGCTAGTGATTTGTGTCACTATCAACACTCAGTCTGTCCCTGCTCCACACAGCAACCTCTCCTTACACTGACAAAAGACAGAATGTAAAATGGAAGCCAAACCAGGTCTATTTATAAGGTAGGGGGTATGTCCATGTTCTGAAATGTCTCAATTGGCTGTCCTGTACCACCTGATGGATGTGTCATGGGTCAAAGTTCTTCACAATGTAAAAGAATATGGCGGGTGTGAATATCGCCATATGTTCGCATGTTCGGCGAACAGCGAACGAGCAAAGTTCACTGCGAACCGACCGCTGGGCGAACCGCAAGGCCATCTCTGCTGGGTAATAGGAACAATCCTATTACATCTTGCTGCACTGACTGGGCACCCAAATTGCCATTATACAGCTCTGTTATTCCAGCAAACCGTTCTTATTATTGGGGTGCAAGTGCTGTTTGATACAGCCATTAACAGAGTTTATTACAAGGAAATATTTCTACGTCTTATTTGCCCTTGTGCGGTGCAGTCATATGTTCTAAAGCAATTTTTGCCTTGTATTCGTGGGGAATAAAAGGGCTTATTAGAAGTTTTGTGAAGTGATAAAATTACAGCCCTTTTTGTAGTGTATTAGTGGCAAAAGTAAAATACATTTGCCGTTCAGAGGTGTAGTTATACGTTCTGAAGCCTTTTGTGGCGTGCATTAGTGGAAAAAGAAAAATATATTTTCCGTTCAGCGGTGCAGTTATATTTTGTAAAGCCCATTTTTGCCTGTGTTAGTGGCACAAAAAAGTATTTGTCGTTCAGCGGTGCAGTTATATGTTCTAAAGCCCTTTTTGGCATGTATTAGTGGGGAAAAAGAAAAAGGGCTTATTAGCCGTTGTATGGTGAAGTGAGAAAATGACAGCCTTTTTGGTGTTTATTCAGCACTGAAGTTCCATTGTACTACAGCCATTTACAGGGTGTATTAATAGTGCATCCTATTAGCCGTTCTGTGGTGAATTGTGATTGCTGTATTATTATTTTTTGGGGTGTAATAATAGGATAAAGAATACGGAAAAATTGATGGGTGATTGTAGACTTCCTTTTGCTGTATGGACCAAATTACGTCGATTTACCATTCAGTGGGACATTTGCTTGTGAAACAGCCTTTATTGGGAAAATTGATGGGTGATTGTAGACCTCTTTTTGTTGTACAGATTAAATGACATCTATTAGCCATTCTTTGGGGAATAATTGTTTTGTGAAACAGCCTTATTTGGGAAAATTGATGGGTGATTGGAGACTTTCTTCTGTATGGACCGAATTACGTCGCTTAGCCATTCAGTGGTGATTTTTTTTTCTGAAACAGCCTTTTTGGGGAAAATTGGTCGGTAGCTGTAACTACGGTCAAGGACAATATATGTCCTTTACGGCCCACTGGGTAAAATTGGTTCCTGCCCAGCCATACCAGCAACTTGCCGTTTCCGCCTCCACGTTCTCCCGCCACTGGTCCTGTGACAATATCTGCCTCCACCTCCTCATCCTCCACGGTGTCCTCAGCCTCCACTGCAGGGACAATTTAATATTGATGGATTACTGACCAAATGCTGACCATGTGAAGGCGGATGCTCCAAAGACAGGATCCATTTTTTGTGGGTTATTGTTCTGACGGATCAGAGGAAGGGCAAAATAATCTGTGACGTCAACACAAACTTACTGCTGACACCCTCTCCACTCTGTCGAAGTGCTCTGCTTGTATAAGCATTTAATAGAACATGTTCTGTAGACATCTATTTAGAATCAGCTGACGACGGTGTAAAAGGAGTGTGCTTTTTCTTGGCGCTAATATCAACCTGTCTTCAGTTATGTGGTCAGTTTTGGCCCTGTCACTGCCCAAATAAGTGTGCAGTGATTCTAAGTGTGACGTCTGCCATCTGCATGTCATATGGACTCACAGTATTATTTCACTACCAAAGCAGACTCCCTAAGCATGTAACTGCAAGGCACAGTGTTCTATAAAGGCTCTGTGCAGCCAGGAAATAGCCTTTTTTAACGTAATTTGATGCAAATTTATTCGGATCAAAACAAATTTTTCCAAGAAAAATTGGCGAAACAGCGAATCAATAATTTGCTCATCTCTACATATCGCTATGAAAATGATGATACATAAAATCTCCAATAATCCCCAATTAGTCACAAAAGGGTATCAATATATTCAGTTATTGGAATATAAAATAGCACCACAGGCACACAGGTATGTCCAATCCAAATATACTTATTCGCTATATTGCATTAGCAGTGTTGCTGGATAGATCGCATTAGATGAAAAAATATATAAAAAATATATTATCATGAAAGAGTGTAGCCAATATACATAACTTCACTGATATTAAGAACATATAATTATGCCACAACACTGCAAGTGCATCCAATATACAAAAGAATATACATATAATATGCCCTAGAGTTAAAAGGTAGCATATGAATATCCTAATGGAACATACCCTGTGATATGGTTCACTGCAACCTGAAATGCCACCCACAGACACCTCGACACGCGTTTCACCCTGAAGGCTTCGTCAGGTGGTGATGTATATGAGCAGTACAGGGAATATACAAGTTAAACTTTTATTAAACATTTATTTTAGTCATGCAACTTAAAAGGTGAAACTAACATATGAGATAAACATATTTCAAGCTTTTATTTGTTATAATTTGGATGATTATAGCTTACAGTTTATGAAACCCCAAAGTCACAATTTTAAGGTACCCTTTGCTCAGGGGGTATGGATTAAATAGCTGACTAGAGTGTGACACTTTAAGCCTAGAATATTGAACCTTTTCATAAAATTCTAATTTTAAGCTGCATTAATGCTATCCTTTTAATTTGTATTACTGAAATAAATGGACTTTTGCACGATATTCTATTTTTTTTCACCTGTATAGGGAATGCAGTGGGAGTATATAATGGTAATTGTAATCACATGGATTTTCACCTATGTAGGTGCACTGTGCAACTTCGACGTTAGCCAGTGGCAGCTAATGTGTGACACCTGTCGTTTGCTCCTTTAATTTGAAGAGGCCAATATATTTGTCAGTCGCCAGGACTAAGGTATGAAAAACTTCATTCCACTCCTTCATGTCCTGGAGCAGATGCTGATAAATCTGGCTGGCCAGGGGAAAGGAGACGTGGCGCCTACATCTCATGGCCACCTAAGCCCTGTGGGGCTGAACTGGTGGAAAAGGAGGAAGAGGAGGAGGAGAACATTCATGCGCAACCAATGTATAAAGAAATGGGTGGTTTATCTGCACAAATGTCAGGAGAGGAGCACGAAGAGCTGGGGGGCGATGACAAAGGCCAGACTAATGACCCTGACACACCGATGGAGTATGCAGTGGAGATGGAGGCAGGGAATCCCTTCAAGTCCCTTGCGCAAATAGCCAGATGCATGCTGAGCTGTTTGCGTAGTGACCGCTGTATTATCACCATTCGGGAGAGGGATGACTACTGGCTCTCCACCAAGTTAGACCCTTGCTACTGCTCCAAAATTAGGGCTTTTTTTCCACCTGCTGAGAGAGAGGATAAACTCCACTACTATCGAGACAGCTGGCCACTGTCTATCTTCACTATCACCCATCCTCACGATGGGCTGACTAGGAAAGCCCTCTTTGCTCACGTTCTACTGCCATAACTTCTGGAGGAGAGGGGGGGAGCAGTACCAGCTCCATCAGCAACAACTTAAGTCTGGAGCAGATCCTGAACCAGCAGGTGGTGGCATACTTGGACTGCACCCTGACACTCCATATACAATATCCCTTGGACAACTGGGCAGCCAAACTTGATTTGTGACTGCAACTGGCTGACTTTGTCCTGGACATGCTTTCCTGTCTGGCCAGTAGTGTGGCATCAGAGTGGGTGCTTAGCGTAGCAGGGGGCAGAGATACCACTACAGTGTATGTCGACTTTTCGTGCGTTTGCCACACTCACCACTCTGTGACTGGGGCACTATGTGGACTCCTCAGATGGTTGCCACCCTCCCCACTGTTATGGAGCTACTAGTGTCCCTGTTTGGCCTTGTTGATCACTGTTTATTTTACCTTTCTTCTGATATGTCAGAAGAATGGAAAAATTAAAAAGACCACAGATCCTGTCTTTGGAGCATCCTTAAGGCCTTTATCACACGGTCACCATTTAGCATCAGGATATGCTCATGATTTGGAAGTCAAAAGTAGGAGAGGGTACAAAACACAGAAGGCAAAGCAAATATTCCAATCACGTGTCATCTCTATTTTGGATCCACTCCTGTTTTTTTGGCCTTAGCAATACTCATGGAATACTGACCAAATTCTGACAGTGTGAAGGCAGAGGCTCAAAAGACAGGATCTGTTTTTTTTTTTTTTTTTTTTTTTTAGGGGGGGTTGTTATTGTGATGGATCAGAAGGAGGGAAAAATAAACAGTGATGTCAACACAAACATACTGCTGACACCCTCTCCAATCTGTCACTGGCAACAACTTGCAACAGAAATGGTTCTGTAGAAGTCTATGTGGAATAAACTTATGGTGTAGAAGGAGTGTGCTCTTTCACTGTATAGTACAATCTTGGACCACTGCACTGTTTTTTATACCTAAAACTAACATTAACTTGAGTTATTTGGTCAGTTTTGGCCCCGTAACTGACCAAATAAGTGATGTGTTAAGTGATTCTAAAAGTGACGCCTGTCATACTGATGCACAGTAACAGTTTTACTACCCCAGATGAAAAGCTATGCATGTTTATGCAAGGCAGAGTGTAGTACATCAGTATACAGGCTCTCTGCATCCAGGAAATATCTGATTTTTAACATGCTTTGTCACAAATAAATTCAATTCAAATCAAATTTTGGGCAAAATTCAGCAAAGTATCTGAATGAAATTTTTGAAAACTTCACTCATCTCTAATCATCCTCCTCCTCCATGGCAGATTCCCTTTGAGTGTCTTCAACAGTTATAGGGCAGACAGCAAGATACGTCAGCTGCTTTTCTTCCGCCATGGTCCCCTGCTGCATGAGTGTCATGATCTGTTCTAAGATAAATAGTCTTTGTGGCGTCTTCGAAGGGCTTAAGCACCCGACATGAGTTTCTGATGAGATGCCACTCCCTTACCTCAAAGCGACACATACTTCCTGCTGCTGAGGATGTCTTGTGCATGACTAAATAAAAAGTTTGAGCATGTACAATGTTGAATTCCATCAAGCTTGCACATCGCGGTTTAAGTGTTGTAGCCGCAGGCACTTCTGTCACTGCAGGTCCAGGAGAGCATTCCTTGCCACATAAGAGTGGCTGAAGTGCTTCGACAGTCTCCTAGACTTTGCCAGCACCTTCCGCAAGCCAATCTACTTATTTACAAAGTGCTGCACCACTAGGTTTATGACATGCACCTTGCAGGGAGCCTGTGTTATTTTGCCCAGGTTCATCCACTAGTGTTGAGAGCGAATATTCGAATATCGAATTTTTTTCGCGAATATCGGCACTTCGCTAATTCGCGAATATTTCGAATATAGTTATTTAAATTCGATATTTCGAATATTCTTTTTTTTTTTTTTATTGTTATATTTTTTTCTTTCCCACTTCCCTAAAGTTGTTCTTACCTGTCCTTTGGATTCCTGGCTTCCTGGCTGCTCCAGTCAGTGCCCGTTGCCGCTTCTGCCGACTTCCGTGCTCATGGAGCGTCCCCATCACCATGGGAACGTCTCCATATACTAGAATGTACTGTCGGATTTGAGAAGTACGTGAAAAATCGCAATTCGATTATTTCAAGTTATAATAATCGAATTTCGATTTTAACTTAGCACTGCTATATTTAATTCTAGCCTATTATGGAATATAGCAGTGCTAAGTTAAAATCGAAATTCGATTATTATACCTAAAACTAACATTGACTTGAGTTATTTGGTCAGTTTTGGCCCCGTAACTGACCAAATAAGTGAAGTGTTAAGTGATTCTAAAAGTGACGCCTGTCATACTGATGCACAGTAACAGTTTTACTACCCCAGATGAAAAGCTATGCATGTTTATGCAAGGCAGAGTGTAGTACATCAGTATACAGGCTCTCTGCATCCAGGAAATATCTGATTTTTAACATGCTTTGTCACAAATAAATTCAATTCAAATCAAATTTTGGGCAAAATTCAGCAAAGTATCTGAATGAAATTTTTGAAAACTTCACTCATCTCTAATCATCCTCCTCCTCCATGGCAGATTCCCTTTGAGTGTCTTCAACAGTTATAGGGCAGACAGCAAGATACGTCAGCTGCTTTTCTTCCGCCATGGTCCCCTGCTGCATGAGTGTCATGATCTGTTCTAAGATAAATAGTCTTTGTGGCGTCTTCGAAGGGCTTAAGCACCCGACATGAGTTTCTGATGAGATGCCACTCCCTTACCTCAAAGCGACACATACTTCCTGCTGCTGAGGATGTCTTGTGCATGACTAAATAAAAAGTTTGAGCATGTACAATGTTGAATTCCATCAAGCTTGCACATCGCGGTTTAAGTGTTGTAGCCGCAGGCACTTCTGTCACTGCAGGTCCAGGAGAGCATTCCTTGCCACATAAGAGTGGCTGAAGTGCTTCGACAGTCTCCTAGACTTTGCCAGCACCTTCCGCAAGCCAATCTACTTATTTACAAAGTGCTGCACCACTAGGTTTATGACATGCACCTTGCAGGGAGCCTGTGTTATTTTGCCCAGGTTCATCCACTAGTGTTGAGAGCGAATATTCGAATATCAAATTTTTTTCGCGAATATCGGCACTTCGCTAATTCGCGAATATTTCGAATATAGTTATTTAAATTCGATATTTCGAATATTCGTTTTTTTTTGTTTTTTTTTTATTGTTATATTTTTTTCTTTCCCACTTCCCTAAAGTTGTTCTTACCTGTCCTTTGGATTCCTGGCTTCCTGGCTGCTCCAGTCAGTGCCCGTTGCCGCTTCTGCCGACTTCCGTGCTCATGGAGCGTCCCCATCACCATGGGAACGTCTCCATATACTAGAATGTACTGTCGGATTTGAGAAGTACGTGAAAAATCGCAATTCGATTATTTCAAGTTATAATAATCGAATTTCGATTTTAACTTAGCACTGCTATATTTAATTCTAGCCTATTATGGAATATAGCAGTGCTAAGTTAAAATCGAAATTAGATTATTATAACTTAAATTAATCGAATTGCGATTTCAACTTGGACCTGGTTTACTATGGTTGGCTTGGTAGAATTAGCGAATATGACGAATGTATTCGTCATATTCCACAAAACGAAGATAACGAAGTATTCTGCATCTTCGTTTTAGCTACCTATTCATCAACTTTGCTAATTCTAGCAATCATATAGGAAAGTTTACTATAGAGACAGCTAAGTTTAATTCGTTATGCGATTATATTACTTTGCTTTTTTTTTATATAAATAGAATAATTATAATAATTATCAGGTATTATAATTATTCTATTTATTTTAAAAAAAAAAGCAAAGTAATATAATCGCATAGCGAATTAAACTTAGCTGTCTCTATAGTAAACTTTCCTATATGATTGCTAGAATTAGCGAAGTTGATGAATAGGTAGCTAAAACGAAGATGCAGAATACTTCGTTATCTTCGTTTTGTGGAATATGACGAATACATTCGTTATATTAGTTTTGTGGAATATGACGAATACATTCGTCATAT
The DNA here is from genome assembly GCF_905171765.1 of Bufo bufo. Taxonomy (NCBI): domain Eukaryota; kingdom Metazoa; phylum Chordata; class Amphibia; order Anura; family Bufonidae; genus Bufo; species Bufo bufo. The sequence goes on from NC_053390.1 coordinate 621,609,763, forward strand.
TCGCTAATTCTACCAAGCCAACCATAGTAAACCAGGTCCAAGTTGAAATCGCAATTCGATTAATTCAAGTTATAATAATCGAATTTCGATTTTAACTTAGCACTGTTATATTCCATATTAGGCTAGAATTAAATATAGCAGTGCTAAGTTAAAATCGAAATTCGATTATTATAACTTGAAATAATCGAATTGCGATTTTTCACGTACTTCTCAAATCCGACAGTACATTCTAGTATATGGAGACGTTCCCATGGTGATGGGGACGCTCCATGAGCACGGAAGTCGGAAGAAGCGGCAACGGGCACTGACTGGAGCAGCCAGGAAGCCAGGAATCCAAAGGACAGGTAAGAACAACTTTAGGGAAGTGGGAAAGAAAAAAATATAACAATAAAAAATAAAATAAAAAAAATTAAGTTATAATAATCGAATTTCGATTTTAACTTAGCACTGCTATATTCCATATTAGGCTAGAATTAAATATAGCAGTGCTAAGTTAAAATCGAAATTCGATTATTATAACTTGAAATAATCGAATTGCGATTTTTCACGTACTTCTCAAATCCGACAGTACATTCTAGTATATGGAGACGTTCCCATGGTGATGGGGACGCTCCATGAGCACGGAAGTCGGCAGAAGCGCCAACGGGCACTGACTGGAGCAGCCAGGAAGCCAGGAATCCAAAGGACAGGTAAGAACAACTTTAGGGAAGTGGGAAAGAAAAAAATATAACAATAAAAAAAATAAAAAAATTCAAGTTATAATAATCGAATTTCGATTTTAACTTAGCACTGCTATATTCCATATTAGCTTAATATGGAATATAGCAGTGCTAAGTTAAAATCGAAATTCGATTATTATAACTTGAAATAATCGCATTGCTATTTCAATAGGAGAGTAGCCTTTAAGTTAAAATCGCAATACGCGATTATTTAAATCGCATATTAATCGCGATAACAAGAATAATGACGAATATTCGATTTCGACGAATATAAAACGAATATTCTATCGAATATTCACGAATTTCGTCGAAATCGAATATGGCTCCTGCCGCTCATCACTATCATCCACAATGTTGCACCCATTTTCGCTGAACACCTTTCCCAGTTGGAGTCAGCAGGGTGAAAAGCAGAGAGATGTTTGCTGCTTGATGTACTAGACCAACTGCTCACCAGTGTGGCTATTCTCTCCCAAGCTATTCAGCTCCAGCAAGGCATGGCAACGCTTGACCTGACACATGTGATAGGAAGTTGGGGTAGTGTGAGTGACCCTGTGCCCAGTTGCTGTTGGGGACAGGAACATGTCCATGAAAGCAGAGGAGGAGGTGCATAAGTGCCTGTTTTTGGAGCCAGGCCAACACAATCGTGGGGGGAGCCAAAAGGACCTGACATTATTGCCAGGGTTTTGCCTTGCCGCTGCCGGAAAAAAAAAAAAACATTGACCAAATGGCGAGTGAAAGACATGTACTGTCCCTGCCTGTAAGAGTTGCTCCAGGTGTCTACCCGTGGTGTGAACCTTGATGCACAGCAAGAATTGCAGGGAGCGGCCCACATGAGAGTGCAAGGCAGGGATGGCTTTTTGGGAGAAATAATGGCAGCTAGGAATCTTCCAGCAAGCCAGAGCAGCAGACTCGACTAAATGGTATGGCTGTGGCAGGCACAGCACTATGAAATGCCTTTTGTGCTGTGGCATTAGAAGAGTTTTGATATCTCTGACTTTTAGTCTAACCAGACTGTCTATTAATCCGCAATTCCTCTAGCGGCGTTCTATGGAAACAGCAGGTTTAAAGAGTACACCAAATGCTTGCAATAACTTCTTTATTAAATTCAACTTTTCTTCATATATAACACTGCCGCCTCTGCAGCATATAGTCCATGTACATAACACATGAGTATCTGTACTCTCACTTTAAGTTATTTAAGCACTTTATGATCTCTCTGAGAGGTATATCTGAGGTTAACCCATAGTTCACTTGCTCTACTTGGTTTGCAGTTTGCTCTATACAATTGCTTATGATCTGGTATGAGCAGTTCACATTTGTATGCAATTTGTTTGGATTGTAGTTCGTTTGTATGGTGGAACTGTACGTAAACATACATATAACCAGTTCAATATACAGTTCTAATCACTATATTAACAGTAGGAACATTATATAACTCTTTTAAATACTTATTTTGGACCCTTGCTTCTATAAAACACATCTCTTAGTGGAGTGAATGTCTGTTCAGCCCCTCTCCTCTGGTGTAATGAATCTAGCAGCTCCTGCTAGAGGGATTTCACACACAAGCTGTGTGTAAGGCTGGCTGTGATTACTCAAAACTCTTGCTGTATGTGAGGCTGGCTGTGATTGGTCAAGACTCCTGCCCATCAACAACAGTTTAACTCTATACTTTCTGTTGTTTCTGCTGTGTCATTGAGCTTACCTTAAATTATATAATGAATCTTAAAGGCATACTATCTTTTCTGCTTCTGTGAAAACAAAATATAACAGTTATAGGACATCCAAACATGAAGTCACTGTAAATAACTCTGCTTTTGTCTTTAATACACAAACATAGGAACTGTATTAAGGTTATTGGCAGGTCTAGCTGTATAAACATATAAGCTATATTAGAAACCTCCAGCTACAATGGCAGCAACTGCACTGCCAGCCACTTGGCCAGGAAGGAATTAAGCTTGCTCACCATCGGATTGCTGGGCTCATAAAGTTGATCTTGGCCACTCATTCAGTTATCGATGGATGACAATGGAGCGGAGGAGGAGGATAGGTGGAAATGGCTAATAAAGATGTGAAATACCCTATATTGTACGTTAAAGCTCACGGGATGGGGTGATGCCTCTTCATGCTATTTAACCCTTTCTACCCCAGATGTTTTTTTTTTTGCGTTTTTGTTTTGCCCCTGCCTTCCCAGAGGCAAAACTTTTTTTATTTTTCCATTCACATAGCCGTTTTAGGAATTATTTTTTGTATGACAAGTTGTACTTTCCAACGCTACCATTTAATATTGTATGGGATGGGATGTAGTGGGAAACAGGAAAAAAGTTGCAAATGGGGTGGAATTGGAAAAAATAAAAGCAATTTTGCCACAGTTTTACAGGTTTTTTATTTATGGCTTTCAATGTACAATAAAACTGAACAGTTGTTTTTATTCAACAGATCAGTATGAATCCGGCGATACATTTATATATTTTTTTGCATTTTTAAACTGATAAAATAATAAAAACTTTCGAAAAAATCTGTTTTATTTTTTCATCACCATATTCTGACCCGTATAACTTTTTTGTAGTTTTGTGCATGGAGCTCTTTGAGCATTCATTTTCTGTAAGCCGATCTGTACTTTTCAGTAAAACCCTTTAGTTTGGACCATGTGAAAAGGAATGCAATGCAAACAACCCCCACCCCCCCAAAAAAAAACTAACAAAAAAACAATTGAGGTTTCATGCTAAATTTCACCTTAATGCACACAGGTCGATTGTGGCCACAGCAGGGATATTGCTGAAAGTGTAACTGTCATTTCATTTTAAAGAGTCTTCTGTCAAGGAGAGTCTGTCTTTAGTCTTCAGCGTCACTGAGCACTAAATATGACTGTGTGTAACAAGTTAGGCAGAGTGATAGACAGGGATAGTTAAGCCACATATCCATAGTTAAAAGGGTTGTCTTATCATAGACAAAGGGGGATATGCCCCCATTGTTTTATGGGTACGGGTACTACGGCAGGGTCCCGCACCTATATAGAGAACAGAGCCCTGCAAGGTGGTGCTGGAGGACTCCAGTCTGGCCACCACCAAGCCGGCTCCCCATAAAAGTGAATGGGAGCGTACGGTGCATGCGCGGCCCCCGCTCCCATTCATTTCTATGGGGCTGACGGGAAAAAATTTGCCGGCCCCATAGAAAGTGAATGGAGGGAGGCTGTGCATGCCCAGTGCGCCCTCCTTCACCTACGGGGCTCCGTTCAGCGTCACTGAGCACTAAATATGCCTGTGTGTAACAAGTTAGGCAGGGTGATAGACAGGGATAGTTAAGCCACATGTCCATAGTTAAAAGGGTTGTCTTATCATGCAGGATATGCCCCCATTGTTTTATGGGTGCGGGTACCACTGCTGGGACTCGCACCTATATCAAGAATGGAGCCCCGCAAGTGAAGGAGGGAGCACTGGGCATTCGCAGCCACCCTCCATTCACTTTCTATGGGGCCGGCGAAAATAGCTTTTTTTGTCAGCCCATAGAAATTAATGGGAACGGGGGCCGCACATGCACCGTACGCTCCCATTCACTTTTATGGGGAGCTGGCTTGGTAGTGGCCAGACTGGAGTCCTCCAGCACCACCTTGCAGGGCTCCATTCTCTATATAGGTGCAGATCCCAGCGGTGGGACCCGCAGCTATAAGACAATGGGGGCATATCCTAGCAATATGCCCCCATTGTCTATGATAAGACAACCCCTTTAAGGACCGAGGTAGTGGCAAAAGCTAGATAGAAGCCTTTGTTACACACAGGCATCTTCAGAAGACTAAATATTGAAGACAGATTCTTCTTAGCAAAGAAGACTCTTAACATACTGTTTTCTAGTAGAAAGACACATCTTTCCCTAATAAAGTACATTACAAAGATGTTTAACATTTGTGTGCTATATGATATTAAAAAGGCCAGTTACACTAGAAGTATATTGCGTATATATGCAGCTTAATTAAACTGAACCCCACAAAAAAAAGGATTTCTCTGAAAATGGGGGAAAAAAAATAAAAGTATTTGCTTGCATGTATAGTAGCTTCTTTTGAAGTGCACCTGGACTTCTGATAGCAGGCACAGTCACAGGTTTGATCTCCTCTCTCCCCAGCTGCCCTGCTTATCTCTATTGTACACAAATCATTCAATTCTTCTCTAGAATCCTAGGCTTTCCCTTTTACTGGCAATAAGCTTGATTGATTTCTTACTGTTTCTGATTATTTGCTCTCTTTGACCCCCTAAGATTGTTTTCCTGGCAGACACTGTCACACACAATTACATTAATTTAGTGCTCAGCACAGAATGAAGTTCTACTTGTTTTGCTAGGGTACCTCCCTGCTGCTGAAGCACTGATTGGCTCATCCTGGCTGTCTGTCAGTCTGGGAGCCAATCAGAGCAAGCCCTCCCTGCACATGTAAGAACCCTTATTCTTCCTCCCTAGTGCTTTTTTCTCACCGACATGTGCGCTTAAGGCCTCTTTCACACTACAGTATGTCCATTTCAGTGTTTTGCGTTCCGTTTTTAACGGATCCGTTGTTCCGTTTTTTTGGTTCCGTTGTGTTTCCGTTTCCGTTCCGTCGTTCCGTTCCGTTTTTCCGTATGGCATATACAGTATACAGTAATTACATTGAAAAAATTGGGCTGGCCATAACATTTTCAATAGATGGTTCAAGAAAAACGGAACGGAAACGGAACGGAAACGGATGCATTTCCGTATGTGTTCCGTTTTTTTTGCGGACCCATTGACTTTAATGGAGCCACGGAACGTGATTTGCGGCCAAATATAGGACATGTTCTATCTTTCAACGGAACGGAAAAACGGAAATACGGAAACGGAATGCATACGGAACACATTCCGTTTTTTTTGCGGAACCATTGAAATTAATGGTTCCGTATACGGACCGTATACGGAACGCAAAAAACGGAACGCAAAACGGAAAAAAAAAAACGGTAGTGTGAAAGAGGCCTAAATGGCATTACAGTACAGTATGTGCATTATAGAAAGGTTTTGGTTCATCTGCTGTCCGAAAGATAGCAAAGTTGGTTTGCTTATCCTTACACCTCTTTTAAAAATGTCTGAACTCTTAAAATATAAAATAATTTCCTGTATAGTGAATGCTGTAAAGAAAAAAAAAAATGTAAATCAACGATTCTTTTGTCACCTTGACCCTCAAAAATATCAATAAATAGTTGTATGAAACCCCAAAAACTACAGTTCGCTTTGCAAAAAAATAAGCTCTTATTAAGATGTATAGACAGAAGTAAAAAAAAAAAAAAAAATTTCAAAAGATTTTTTTTCAAAAGTTTTTATTTTAAAAAATATAATAAAAACATTACAATTTGGTATTGCTTAATGTAATATGCTAGCAACATAAATTAGTGTAGTTCTATGGCATAAAGGTTTCTACCAAACCTACAGTGTTTTTAATGAAATAATGATACTTTAACCCCTTCACGTATTATTATGACATACAGGTACGTCATTGCATGCCGGGGGTTGTATGGAGCGGGTCTCTGCAGTGAGCCAGCTCCATACGCGCGATCTGCCGGCTGTATGATACAGCCAGCATCCAGCTGCACTGACAGGAAGCGGTGATCACACTGCCCCTGCCATTTAACCCCCTTAGGTGCCGTGATCAAGGCTGATCGCGACACCTGTGAAGTGATGGGGCTCCGTATTCCTTTCCATCGGAGCCCCCACATTGAAATCGTGGGGCTCCGATCGGTTGCCATGGCAGCCTGGACGCTGCTGAAGCGATCCAGGCCTGCCATGGCTTTCTCTATACTGAGCTATGCACGAGGCATAGCGCAGAATGGAGTGTGTAAAAATACTATTCACCATAATAGATCTCTTTTATGGTGAATAGGAGAGGGGATCAAAAGATCCCGTGTACAAGGTCTCTATGGGGGAATTGTTGTAAAAATAAAATTAAATAAAGTAAAAAAAAAGGTAAAAAAACACCAATATATTAAAAGCTTGAATCACCTCCCTTTCCCAATTTTACATATAAAAATACATAAACAATAAAAAAATAAACATATTGGGTATTGCCGCGTCCAAAAATGTCTGAACTATTAAAATATTTTTAAAAAATTCTTGTGCGGTGAGCGCAGTAACAGAAAAAAAAAGAAAAACATGTGATTTGCCATTTTTGGGTCATTTTGTCCCCCCCCAAATTTTTATAACGGTGATCAAAACGTTGTATATACTACAAATATCGCATCAATGAAAACTACAGTTCGTTACGCAAAAAACAAGCCCTTATAAAGCTCTGTAGACCGCAATTTTAAAAAGTTATGGCTGTCAGAATATAGCTATGCAAAGAAAATGTAGATTTTTCTAAAGGTTTAAATTTTTTTTTAAGTAGTAAAACAAAAAAAAAAAGTTCAGTTTTGGTATCACCACATTTGTATTGAGCCGCAGAATAAGAATGTCAGGTCATTTTTAGTGCATAGTGAACGCTGTGATGTCAAAACCCAAAAAACCTTGGTGGAATTCAGTAATTTTTTTCAATTTTGCCACACAAATATTTTTTTTTCCTTTTTTCTCATACAAGACATGGTAAATTAAATAGTGGCATTAAAAAATGCATCTTGTCCCGTAAAAAAAATAGCCCTCATATAGCTATGTGAACGGAAAAATAAAAAAGTTATGTCTTTTGGAACATGAAAAATGTAAAAATGAAAATAGGCCTGGTCTTGAAGAGGTTTAAAGATTAGAAAACATCAGAAATGGAGTTTGCTTAAAATATTGGCCAAGTTAAATGAGTTATTTTCCACAGGGAAAGGAACTATGATATGGAACAGGACAGAGTAATAAAGAGTAATACCTTTAGAGTCCTGATTCACAGATGCACAAGTGGTTTGAGATTTGTATGCATTAATCTTATATTGGTGAGAAATACTGAATAGGTTTAGAAACCTCATTTGAGTAATAAAATGCATGTGGATTACATGGATAATAGAATAATTTATCAAACTAAATGAATTAGGCTGCCCTACTCACTTTATGAACACTACAAATGTTTTCATATTAATTTAAAACTATTTCCTTTTGCAAAGTCTTAAATATTTTTTTGGCATGTATATTTAATGAAATGTTACAATAACATGAAAAACATTCTTACAAAATTACCATATTTTGTGTCAAAATAATAATTGTGTTTAGGGATTTTCTCACAAGGACAACTTACTTACTGTACTAGGGGGTTGCACATGCATCTCATAGGGCCCCATAGCAAGACTTAATGTGCCCCCAAAGAGCTGTGTTATAAATTATGATTTTTTTAAGTGGAGAAAAATTTTAATACACCTCACCCACTTTAGCAACTTCTGTGTTCATAAATATGTCATATATTGTCATATCATAAATATGTTTCTAAACAGTGTATTGCTTAATGTAGTTAAACCAGACAACTGGCATAGGTACAATAATAAATTCTCCATTTATGCAGCTTTAAATCTTTTTTTTTATTTTATTTTTTATAAATATTCTTTATTATTTTCCATATAAATTATCCTTTACATTTCAGTTATCCATTTTACAGTAATTTTCAGACATTCAGTTAAATTCTTTATTTTTATAGAACCTTATTAGCTTTTTCGGCGAATAGTACAGACGATGTAATACAAAAAATTGAGTCGTTCTGTGGGATGGGTTTCTTGAGATTTTTCTTCTATAACCTATAATATGTTCCCATTTATCTTCGGTCAATTGGGGCACTATTGTCTCCCATTTACGCTTTACGTTTAGGATTCCTATTTCTTTCGATCTTTGGGCTATTTATATGTTATATACTTTAGAAATCTGCTTCTTTTCTGTTGTTAAATTTATTATTCTTATTAACATTTGGGGTAGCCTTTCAATTTCCACCTTCCCAATTGACTTATCCACCTTCCCAATTGACTGGAGATAATAAATAATTTCCCTATCCAGGAATCCATACTTTTCTTTAATCTCCTGGTAATTAGGGTTGAGCGAACCCGAACTGTAGAGTTCGGGTTCGTACCGAACTTTAGGATTTTTGGACCCCGGACCCGAACATTTTCGTAAAAGTTTGGGTTCGGGTTCGGTGTTCGCCGCTTTCTTGGCGCTTTTTGCAAGGCTGCACGGCAGCAAATCAACAAGCGTCATACTACTTGCCCCAAGAGGCCATCACAGCCATGCCTACTAATGGCATGGCTGTGATTGGCCAGAGCAGCATGTGACCCAGGCTCTATATAAGCTTGGGTCACGTAGCGCTGCACGTCACTCTGCTGTTACAAGTGTAGTAGGAGGATGCTGCTGGACTTGTGATTTCAAGGAGAGCATAGGAGAGAATCGAACTCAGCAATCTACAGACAAATAGTTGTGTGGGTGCAGGGCACTATCGTTTTACCCTGCCCTGAGCTCATTGACCAAAAATACTAACTTTTAGAATTCTGTTAGGTGGGTGGCGGCGGCGGCCATTTTATGCATGCTCAGTGCACCAGCAGTGCATCTGAACTTTTGGGACATTGCAAATCACCATTTTTTTGGGGCACACTACAACATCTGTATTAGTCAATGTGCAATTTAAGCTAGAAATACACCCATCATTTTCTGGGGTTTGAAAAACACACTTATTTTTTCAAAAAAAATGTATTTGCCAGATCTGCAAGTGTTAAATTCAAGTTTAATATATACAGCATTCATATTCTGTTAACAAAAAAAGACTTTTTGTGCAATCTACAACATCTGTATTAGTCAGTGTGCAATTTAAGCTAGAAATACACCCATCATTTTCTGGGGTTTGAAAACCACACCTCTTTTTTTTCTTTCAAATTTTTTTTTTTCCAGATCTGCAAGTGTTAAATTCAAGTTTAATATATACAGCATTCATATTCTGTTAGCAAAAAAAGACTTTTTGAGCAATCTACAACATCTGTATTAGTCAGTGTGCAATTTAAGCTAGAAATACACCCATCATTTTCTGAGGTTTGAAAAACACACTTATTTGACAAAAAACACTATTTTCAGGCCTTGCAGCGTCAGCACGTGTGAAAATACAGGCTTATATACTGCTGTCAAATTCAGTTGTTAAACAAACAGTCGTTTGGGCTCCAAAAAATTAATTGGCAGCCTTTGATGCAGATGTCATTGTGAGATACACCCTTAATACATTTGGGTTACATTCAGAGATCTTAAATAACGCCATTTGGTGCACCAATATTAAATTCAGGCCTACACTGGTTCAGGCCCTGTGAGATACCCCCTCTACATACAGGGGTTTAAATTAGGCATTTGAAATGCAGCCATTTTAAATACCGCCTTTTTATGCAAAGATATATTAACTTCAGGCCTACACTGATTCAGGGCGTTTGTTATCCCCACTATACATACAGGGGTTTAAATTAGGCATTTGAAATACAGCCTTTTTGTGCAAAGATATATTTACTTCAGGATTACACAGGTTCAGACCGTGTGTGATCCCCCCTATACATACAGGGGTTTGAATTTGGCATTTGAAATACAGCCATTTAAAATACTGCCTTTTTGTGCAAAGATATATTTACTTCAGGCCTACACAGGATCAGACCGTGTGAGATACCCCCCTACATACAGGGGTTTGAATTAGGCATTTGAAATACAGCCATTTTGAATACCGCCATTTTGTGCAAAGATATATTTACTTCAGGCCTACAGAGGTTCAGGCCCTCTGAGATACTACCTCTACATACAGGGGTTTGAATTAGCCATTTGAAATACAGCCATTTGAAATACAGCCTTTTTGTGCAAAGATATATTTACTTCAGACCTACACAGGTTCAGACCGTGTGAGATACCCCCTTACATACAGGGGTTTGAATTAGGCATTTGAAATACAGCCTTTTTGTGCAAAGATATATTTACTTCAGGCCTACACTGATTCAGGGCGTGTGAGATCCCCTCTATTCATACAGGGGTTTGAATCAGGCATTTGAAATACAGCCATTTGAAATACAGCCTTTTTGTGCAAAGATATATTTACTTCAGGCCTACACAGGTTCAGACCGTGTGAGTTACCCCCCTACATACAGGGGTTTGAATCAGGCATTTGAAATATAGACATTTGAAATACACCCATTTGGTGCAAATAAATCTTTAATTCAGGCCTACACTGATTCAGGGCGTGTGTGATCCCCCCTATACACACAGGGGTTTGATACAGCCATTTGAAATACAGCCATTTGAAATACAGCCATTTAAAATACAGCCTTTTTGTGCAAAGATATATTCACTTCAGGCCTACAGAGGTTCAGACCCTCTGAGATACTACCTCTACATAAAGGGGTTTGAATTAGGCATTTGAAATACACTCATTTGAAATACATCCTTTTTGTGGAAAGATATATTTACTTCAGGCCTACACTGGTTCAGACCGTGTGAGATACCCCCCTACATACAGGGGTTTGAATTAGGCATTTGAAATACAGCCATTTGAAATACTGCCTTTTTGTGCAAAGATATATTTACTTCAGGCCTACACAGGTTCAGACCGTGTGAGATACCCCCCCCCCCCCCCCCCTAAATACAGGTGTTTGAATCAGGCATTTGAAATACAGCCATTTTAAATACTGCCTTTTTGTGCAAAGATATATTTACTTCAGGCCTACACAGGTTCAGACCGTGTGAGATACCCCCCTACCTACAGGGGTTTGAAGTAGGCATTTGAAATGCAGCCATTTTAAATACCGCCATTTTGTGCAAAGATATATTTACTTTAGGCCTACAGAGGTTCAGGCCCTCTGAGATACTACCTCTACATACAGGGGTTTGAATTAGGCATTTGAAATACAGCCATTTGAAATACATCCTTTTTGTGCAAAGATATATTTAATTTAGGCCTACACTGGTTCAGATCGTGTGAGATACCCCCCCTACATACAGGGGTTTGAATCAGGCAATGAAATACAGCCATTTGAAATACAGCTTTTTTGTGCAAAGATATATTTACCTCCGGCCTACACAGGTTCAGACCATGTGAGATACCCCCCTACATACAGGGGTTTGAATTTGGCATTTGAAATACAGCCATTTGAAATACTGCCTTTTTGTGCAAAGATATATTTACTTCAGGCCTACACAGGTTCAGACCGTGTGAGATACCCTCCTACATACAGGGGCTTGAATTAGGCATTTGAAATACAGCCATTTTAAATGCCGCCATTTTGTGCAAAGATATATTTACTTCAGGCCTACAGAGGTTCAGGCGCTCTGAGATACTACCTCTACATACAGGGGTTTGAATTAGCCATTTGAAATACAGCCATTTGAGATACAGCCTTTTTGTGCAAAGATATATATATACTTCAGGCCTACACAGGTTCAGACCGTGTGAGATACCCCCCTACATACAAGGGTTTGAATCAGGCATTTGAAATACAGCCATTTGAAATACAGCCTTTTTGTGCAAAGATATATTTACTTCAGGCCTACACAGGTTCAGACCGTGTGAGATACCCCCCTACATACAGGGGTTTGAATCAGGCATTTGAAATACAGCCATTTGAAATACAGCCTTTTTGTGCAAAGATATATTCACTTCAGGCCTACAGAGGTTCAGACCCTCTGAGATACTACCTCTACATACAGGGGTTTGAATTAGGCATTTGAAATACAGCCATTTTAAATACCGCCTTTTTGTGCAAAGATATATTTACTTCAGGCCTACACTGATTCAGGGCGTTTGTGATCCCCACTATACATACAGGGGTTTGAATTAGGCATTATAAATACAGTCATTTGAAATACAGCCTTTTTGTGCAAAGATATATTTACTTCAGGCCTTCACTGATTAAGGGCGTGTGTGATCCCCCCTATACATACAGGGGTTTGAATTAGGAATTTGAAATACAGCCATTTGAAATACAGCCTTTTTGTGCAAAGATATATTTACTTCAGGCCTTCACTGATTCAGGGCGTGTGTGATCCCCCTATACATACAGGGGTTTGATTCAGCCATTTGAAATACAGCCATTTGAAATACAGCCATTTGAAATACAGCAATTTGAAATACAGACATTTTGTGCAAAGAAATCTTTAATTGAGGCCTAGTCTGGTTCAGGCCGTGTGAGATACACCCTTTACATACTGTTGTTCTTTTTTACTATTAATTAAACACCCATTTTGGGCAAGATCCTAAATTAAAAAACATATGAGGAGAGCGTCAAATAAGGGACTTGGCCCTTGTCGTGGTGCTGCTAGTGGAGCTCCTGTTGCAGGGAGAGGAGGTGGTCGATCTGTCCCAGCTACACGCATAAGTGAAACACCTTACTCAGGTGCGAGTAGGCGACAAAACCTGCAGCGGTATTTGGTCAGGCCTAATGCTGCTCTACGAATGGTGAGGCCTGAACAAGTACAGGCGATAGAGATTGGGTTGCTAACAGTGGATCCAGTTCCTTCACATTGTCTCCCACACAGTCTCCTGCTGAAAGACTACAGTTGGCACCTGCAGCCAATGTCCATCAGTCTTTCACCTCACCCCCTTGCAAATCAGCCAAGCAGTCTGAGTTTGATGACTCTGTTAGCAGGGATTCCCAGGGCCATCCACCTAGCCCTGCCCCAGATGTGGAAGAGATTCACCGAAGCCCAACCACTTATTTTTCAAGATGAGTACATGGGAGGCCCATCGCAGCACGTCTCGGATGATGACAAAACACAGGTGCCAACTGCTGGGGCTTTCGAAAGCGTGCAGACCGACAAGGAAGTCAGGGGTGAAGATTGGGTGGAAGATGATGTGGAGGACGATGAGGTCCTCGACCCCACATGGAATCAAGGTCATGCGAGTGACCTATGTAGTTCTGAGGAAGAGGCGGTGGTCGCACAGAGCCACCAGCACAGCAGTAGAGGGATCAGGGAGCAAAAGCAGAGCGGCCGTCCTCTAGACAGTACGCCTCCTACTGCCCACCGCAGCAAGGGACCCAGCACACCAAAGCCAGCTCCAAGGAGTTCCCTGGCGTGGCAGTTCTTCAGACAATGTGTTGACGACAAGACACGAGTGGTTTGCACGCTGTGCAATCAGAGCCTAAAGCGAGGCATAAACGTTCTCAACCTGAGCACAACCTGCATGACCAGGCATTTAAGTGCAAAGCATGAGCTGCAGTGGAGTAGACACCTCAAAAACCAAGACAGGTCTCTGGCTCCTCCTGCTTCCTCTTCTGCTGCAGTTGTGGCCTCTTCATCCACCTCTGGAGTGACAGTGCCACCTGGCAACCCACAAACAGAGGATCTGCCAGCAACACCAACACCTGGGTCACCAAGCTTCTCCACAATGTCACACGGAAGCGTTCAGCTCTCCATATCCCAAACGCTGGAGAGGAAGAGGAAGTACCCCCTACCCACCCGCGATCCATAGCCCTGAATGCCAGCATTTCTAAATTACTTGCCTTTGAAATGCTGTCATTCCGTTTGGTAGAGACGGATAGTTTTAAAGGCCTAATGGCGGTGGCTGTCCCACAGTACGTCGTGCCCAGCAGCCACTACTTTCAAGGCGAGCCATCCCTTCCCTTTACAACCAAGTAGAGGACAAAATCAGGTGTGCACTGCGCAATGCCATCTGTGGCAAGGTGCACCTGACTACGGATACGTGGACCAGTAAGCACGGTCAGGGCCGTTATATCTCCATAACAGCACACTGGGTAAATGCAGTGGCGGCTGGACCTGAGGCGGATAGCAGTTTGGCGCATGTCCTTCCACCACCGAGGATTGCAGGGTGCTTCAGTTTGCCTCCTGTTGCTTCCTCCTCCTACTCCGCTTCCTCATCCTCTACCAGCTCCTCATCCGGTCAGCGTAACACCTTCACCACCAACTTCAGCACAGCCAGGGGTAAACGACAGCAGGCAGTCTAAAAACGTATCTGCTTGGGGGACAAACCCCACACCGCGCAGGAGCTATGGACGGGCCTTAAACAACAGACCAATGAGTGGTTTGTGCCAGTCAGCCTCAAGCCCGGCCTGGTGGTGTGCGATAATGGGCGAAATCTCGTAGCAGCTCTGGGACTAGCCGGTTTGACGCACATCCCTTGCCTGGCGCATGTGCTGAATTTGGTGGTGCAGAGATTCCTTAAAAATTACCCCGATATGTCAAAGCTGCTGCATAAAGTGCGGGCCATCTGTGCACGCTTTCGGCATTCTCACCCTGCTGCTGCACGCCTGTCAGCGCTGCAGCGTAACTTCGGCCTTCCCGCTCACCGCCTTATATGCGACGTGCCCACAAGATGGAACTCCACCTTGCACATACTGGCCAGACTGTGCAAGCAGCAGCAGGCGATAGTGGAGTTTCAGCTGCAGCACGCAAGGATGAGTCGTTCAGCGTAACAGCATTACTTCACCACCAATGACTGGGCCTCCATGCGAGACCGGTGTTCCTTGTTGCACTGTTTCGACTACTGCACCAGCATGGCCAGTGCCGATAACGCCGTTCTCAGCGTTACTATCCCACTTCTATGCCTCCTTGAAAAAACGCTTCTGGCGATGAGGGAAGAGCATGTGGCACAGGAGGAGGAGGAGGTGGAGGAAGAGGGATCATTTTGTAGGGTTTCCGGCCAGTCATTCCCAAGTGGCTCCGAGGGTAAGTTTCTGCACCCACAAACCCAAGGTACACAATTGTTCAGCCAGGGCACAGTTCTGGAGGATGAGGAGGAGGAGATGCAGGAGGAGGAACCATGTTCACAGCAGGGTGGCACCCAGACCAGCTCATGGCCATCACTGGTGCGTGGATGGTGGGGATACAGAGGACACAGACGATACACCTCCCACAGAGGACAGCTTTTCAAGGCCTCTGGGCAGCCTTGCACACATGAGCGATTACATGCTGCAGTGTCTCCGCAACGACCGCAGAGTTGCCCACATTCTAACTTGTGCTCATTACTGGGTGGCCACGCTGCTGGATCCCCGTTACAAGGACAACGTACCATCCTTAATTCCGTCACTGGAGCGTGATCATAAGATGCGCGAGTACAATCGTGTGGAAGCACAAGGCGAAGGCAGAGGAAGAGGTCGCCAACGCAGCTGGGGCACCGCCAGCACCTCAGAAGTCAGGGTTAGCATGGCCGACATGTGGAAAAGCTTTGCCCCTTCAACTTCTGGGTCTCCAAATTGGGCACATGGCCTGAGCTTGCCCATTACGCCTTGGAGGTGTTGGCCTGCCGCCCTGCAGCCAGTATATTATCTGAACGTGTGTTTAGCACGGCAGGGGGCTTCATCACAGACAAGCGCAGCCGCCTGTTCACACCCAACGTGGACAAGCTCACGTTCATTAAAATGAACCAGGCTTGTATCCCAAGACTTGTCTGTACCTTGTGCAGAATAGACATTTATACCACCATCAAACATACATTCTTGTACTCAAGTCAAGTGCAATGATCCTTTGTTTTCTTTTTTTTTTATTTGTCACAATATTTTGGGGGCTACCTACTACCCCAATAAAAAAATAAAAAAACATTGTTGGCTACCTCCTCCCCCTTCATTGCTGCCTCCACCTAGAACACCACATTCACCGCCTACTCAACCTCCGACTCCATATCCACCTCCTTCTCTGAGTTGCAGGTTAATAATTTGAATTTTTTTGTTATTTTATTTTAAGTTATTTCCCTATCCACATTTGTTTGCAGAGCAGTTGCCATGCTCTTAAGCACATTTTACTGCCTTTTACATCCCTCTAGCCATTTCAAGGACTATTTTATAGCCAT
The DNA here is from genome assembly GCF_905171765.1 of Bufo bufo. NCBI lineage: Eukaryota > Metazoa > Chordata > Amphibia > Anura > Bufonidae > Bufo > Bufo bufo. The sequence goes on from NC_053390.1 coordinate 621,626,176, forward strand.
TTTAATGCAATAAAGTGCCAATTTTAGTGCCCTAAATTGAAAAATTCTTATTTTCAATTCTCGGTTGACATTTCACCATTTTTGGCGTATACAAACCCCTGCTGAGCCTGGGTGACAGGGGACTTAAAGGGATTCTGTCACCAGGTTTCACCCCCTCTAGATAAAAATATGGTTATGTTCAGGGAGCTTTAACCATTCCTAATGTGGTCTTATAAATGTAATCTGAAGGCTCATTTTGCTCAAAAATCGCTATTACTGACCTGTCAATCATAAAAATAAAGTGCCCAAGGGGATGTAAATGGCTCCAAGCTGCCGCCCGCACCTGCTGCCGTTCGTGCCCAGCGCCGCCTCAAATTCTTCTGTGACGCCTCCTGCTCTCCCTCCCCCTCCTCCTGCTGTAACATCGCAATGTTACAGCAGGAGGAGGGGGAGGGAGAGCAGGAGACGTCACAACAGGAGGAGGGGGGAGGGAGGGAGAGCAGGAGACGTCACAGCAATCTTACAGCAGGAGGAGGGGGGGAGGGAGAGCAGGAGGCGTCACAGAAGATTATGAGGCGGCGCTGGGCACGAATGGCAGCAGGTGCGGGCGGCAGCTTGGAGCCATTTACATCCCCTTGGGCACCTTATTTTTATGATTGACAGGTCAGTAATAGCGATTTTTGAGCAAAATTAGCCTTCAGATTACATTTATAAGACCACATTAGGAATGGTTAAAGCTCCATGAACATACCCATATTTTTATCTGGAGGGGGTGAAACCTGGTGACAGAATCCCTTTAATCTCTCAAAATCCTCTGTTGTATTGCTGGGTGACATGAACCCCCTTTTGCAGTGAATGTCCTAATATTTTGGGGGATACCCTAATTTAAAAATAAAAAATAACACAACGCTTCCTCCTACACCGCCACGTCAACCTACACCGCCACATCCACCCATACACCGCCTCCTCAACCTCCTATTCCTAGATCCAGATTGTTGTTTTTAATTTTTCTGTATTTTATGTTATTTTAAGTCATTTCCCTATCCACATTTGTTTGCAGAACATTAAGCACATTTTGATGCCTTTTGCACCCCTCTAGCCCTTTCCAGGACTATTTTAGAGCCATTTTAGTGCCCAAAAGTTTGGGTCCCCATTGACTTCAATAGGGTCCGGGTTCGGGGTCAAGTTCGGGTCCCGAACCCGAACTTTTTTTTCAAGTTCGGCCGAACTCTTCAAACCCGAACATCCAGGTGTCCGCTCAACTGTACTGGTAATTTATCATCTGCCCATTCTTCCAAACCTGTCCTACTTTAACAACCCCTCGTTCTATCCAAATACTTTTTTTCTATTAGTTCTAGTTCTTCCAATTTTGAGTTATACCATAATAATGTGTCTTCATGTATCTCGTTCTCTACCCATAGTGATTTTATCTCTTGCCAGCATCTTGCCATTACTTTTGTTGTTAATGTTTTAGAAAACTGTTGTTTCTGTAATACCCCTGCTTCCAATATTAAGCACATTTTACTATCTAATAGGTTTGTATTTATCTTTTTGATGTTTGATCTATAGATCTGAAGAAGATTAAGTGTTTGAATCTTTTTTATCTGTGCTGCGAGATAATACAATCTTTGGTCTGGAACTGACATGCCCCCTTTCCCCTCTGGACACTGTAGTATTTGTCTCTTAATTCTAGGTTTTCGTCCCCTCCATATTAATTTGTTCAGTAAGTTCTCTATTATCTTAAAGACACTTCTTGGTATTTCTATTGGGGAATTCCAGAGGACATAATTTATCATCGGTAATAGACACATTTTGATCAATGAGATCCTACCGGCCATGGAGAGAGGGATTCCTTTCCATACCTTAATCTTACTTTTGATTTTAGTTATAAGCGGGATAACATTTTGTCGTGTGTATTCCCGTATGTTGGCGGAGATATTAATACCTAGATATTTTATACATCCTCCTTCTTCCTTTATTTCTAATGGACCTGGTATAAACCTGCCCAGAGGGTCTAATGGGATACATGCTGATTTTTCCCAATTAATTTTCAGACCTGCTAGCTTACCATATTTTTCAAACTGTGCTAATATATGCGTCATTGAGTTATGTGAACCTACGAATAGCATTATATTATCCGCGTACATTGAGATTTTTTCCTCATGATTTCCGTATCCAAATCCTTTTATTCTATTATGCTGCCTTATCATTACGGCAAGGGGTTCCAGTACTATTGCGAACATTAGAGGGGAAAGGGGGCAGCCCTGTCTGACCCCTCTACCTATCTGGAAGGAGTCTGTCAATTCATCATTTAATATTATTCTAGCACTTATTTGGGAGAACAGAAGTTCAATCCAGGAGATAAAGTAGTCTCCAAACCCCATTCTCCTTAGAGTCGCAAGCAAAAATGGCCACTCAACAGTGTCAATCGCTTTTGATGCTTCAATCCAGGCTATTATCCGTTCCCCTATATCATTTGATGTTATCTGCATGTTCAAAAAACATCTCAGGATATTCTCAGAGGTCGTTTTGCCTGGAATAAATCCTGTTTGATCCTCATGTATAATTGTGCTGAGAGCTCCCGCCGGCGCAGCAGGAGATATGCGGAAGTGACCTGGGTTGGCGTGTGGGGGATCCAGCAAGTATACTCCAGATATCTGGAGCGTGACCGTGGAGACTGCTGAGCAGTAACATCCATTTAAACTGACGGCCCGGAAGCCGGTGCCGCTCGTTCGTACAAGTCCGGAGATGGAGGCCAGGCAATAGAGGCTGAGTCGTGCCGCAGCCAGGCTACCGGGCAAAGGAGCGAGACAACACTTTATTATAAAGAAACCAAGATTTCTCTGCACCTGACAGCAGCCAGCGTTTTGAAGAAGGTGATAACGGCACTGGGTCCCCGGAAACGGTCATGAAGGGTCACGTGAGATATGCTTCAACTTATAGCTACTAAAAACTACTACTAAAAACTTTAATTCTGTATTAGTAGATGTGACGTACTGAACTGTCACTGGGGCTGCTGGAGAAGCCTTGGAGCCAGCCTCCTTCCTACAGACTATGGACCCAGAACTATGGAGACCCCCTCAGACCATTTGGGGTTACAAGGAACTATGAACCCTGATTTATGTGTGTAATTTATATGCCACATATTTCCTATTGCCCATTAAAAAGGCATGGTGTGGATTCAGCAACACAAAAAGGGTTAACTCTGCACTGAGATTTCCACTAATTGTGTTAGTGATGGGATTAAGATAGTTGATTATAATAGCAGCCGACTCCTATGATACACTCAGGAGATAATCCCATCACATGTGTCTCCTCTTCCCATTCATTCATTATGGAGGGGGTGAAGATACAGTGGGATGCGAAAGTTTGGGCAACCTTGTTAATCGTCATGATTTTCCTGTATAAATCGTTGGTTGTTACGATAAAAAATGTCAGTTAAATATATCATATAGGAGACACACACAGTGATATTTGAAAAGTGAAATTAAGTTTATTGGATTTACAGAAAGTGTGCTATAATTGTTTAGACAAAATTAGGCAGGTGCATAAATTTGGGCACCACAAAAAAGAAATGAAGTCAATATTTAGTAGATCCTCCTTTTGCAGAAATTACAGCCTCTAAACGCTTCCTGTAGGTTCCAATGAGAGTCTGGATTCTGGTTGTAGGTATTTTGGACCATTCCTCTTTACAAAACATCTTTAGTTCATTCAGGTTTGATGGCTTCTGAGCATGGACCGCTCTCTTTAAGTCACACCACAGATTTTCAATTATATTCAGGTCTGGGGACTGAGATAGCCATTCCAGAACGTTGTACTTGTTCCTCTGCATAAATGCCTTAGTGGATTTTGAGCAGTGTTTAGGGTCGTTGTCTTGTTGAAAGATCCAGCCCCGACGCAGCTTCAGCTTTGTCACTGATTCCTGGACATTGGTCTCCAGAATCTGATGATACTGAGTGGAATCCATGCGTCCCTCAACTTTGACAAGATTCCCAGTCCCTGCACTGGCCACACAGCCCCACAGCATGATGGAACCACCACCATATTTTACTGTAGGTAGCAGGTGTTTTTCTTGGAATGCTGTGTTCTTTTTCCTCCATGCCTAACGCCCCTTGTTATGGCCAAATAACTCAATTTTAGTTTCATCAGTCCACAGCACCTTATTTGAAAATGAAGCTGGCTTGTCCAAATGTGCTTTAGCCCACCTCAAGCGGCACTTTTTGTGCTGTAGGCGGAGAAAAGGCTTCCTCTGCATCACTCTCGCATACAGCATCTCCTTGTGTAAAGTGCGCCGAATGGTTGAACGATGCACAGTGACTCCATCTGCAGCAAGATGATGTTGTAGGTCTTTGGTGCTGGTCTGCGGGTTGACTCTGACTGTTCTCACCATTCGTCGCTTCTGTCTATGCGAGATTTTTCTTGGTCGGCCACTTCGAGCCTTAACTTGAACTGAGCCTGTGGTCTTTCATTTCCTCAATATGTTCCTAACTGTGGAAACAGACAGCTGGAATCTCTGAGACAGCTTTCTGTATCCTTCCCCTAAACCATGATGGTGAAAAATCTTTGTCTTCAGGTCATTTGAGAGTTGTTTTGAGACCCCCATGTTGCTACTCTTCAGAGAAAATTTTAAGAGGAGGGAAACCTACAATTGACCCCCTGAAATACTCTTTCTCTTAATTGGATTCACCTGTGTATGTAGGTCAGGGGTCACTGAGCTTTATGGACAATTTGAGTTCCAATAATTAGTTCTAAAGGTTTCGGAATCAATAAAATGACAACAGTGCCCAAATTTATGTACCTGCCTAATTTTGTTTAAACAATTATAGCACACTTTCTGTAAATCCAATAAACTTCATTTCACTTCTCAAATATCACTGTGTGTGTCCCCTATATGATATATTTAACTGACATTTTTTATCATAACAACCAACATTTATACAGGAAAATCATGACGATTAACAAGGTTGCCCAAACTTTCGCATCCCACTGTATCTGTTTGCATGTTCATTGTTGATTGCGTCAAATACAATGCCAGTGTGTTTGTTAATTGCATCACAGAAAATGCCATTGTGTTTGTTGAATAGGATTAGTTTTGTGTTTAAACTGTACAGGATTGGCTGCTATGTCATGTCCTCAGTATGTTATGTGTATATAAGTCAATGCTGTGTATTTCAATAAAGAGTTCCTGTTTTACCCTTCATCATGTTGAGGCTGGTGTTTGGGTAACTGATCAACACTGGGGATTGCTATACGCTGAAGGTTTGCTATACTCCCCTGGCTATACTATTAGCTCTTGTAAGAGCTGTTCCTGCTCTTTGGATTTAGGAGAGGTTCACCCACTGGAGCCTGGAGCCTTGTCTTAGGTCCAGGGTGGGTAGGAGACGGTGAGACCTCAACCAAGCTTCGGCGGTTCGTGGGCTCTGTGGCGGTTATGGTGTCAAGTGGAGTGCTTGGAGTCCTCGGGAAGTACTAGGAGCATCCATCGACGGAGGTACCCGTTCGGGGTGCCAGGAGATCCGTTACAGTAGACACCCCTATGAGTTTGGCAGTTTGTTGGTAATGGGACTGGGCTGAAGATTGCCAGCGGAAAGTGTATGAATATTGGACACTAGACGGTGATAATGGCATGGGGTCCAATATAACTACTAAAAACTCTGCATTAGCAGACGCCTCTAGGAGTATGGTAGTCTGGTTATAACAGGACTGGGCCGTGGATGGTTAGAAGTCAGTGTACGAACCTTGATGCTAAAAAAGGGTCTTGCATGGTGTAAATACTACCTGATGTACAAACTTAGGTTTATGACTGAATGGTGGAAAAGGTACTTGAAAAGGACCGTAATGGAGGAAAAGTTTTAACTCCCGCCATGAAAGACTGATACTGTGGCGATTAGTCCTAAAAAGTGAAACACGTGGTATATGTGTATATGGGAGGCCCTGCTTTGTCTTACAGGTCTAAATTAACTAATATGAGGTAGCAACCCTGAAGATGATGTATAAATAGATAAGATAGGAGTACTGAAGACCAAGTGGAGAGATACTGTTTTACATATGCTGAAAAAACTTTAATCCGCCATCTGAGACGCTGACAAGCTTCTATACAAGAATATACAAAGAATATGTGTGGACGATAAGGTGTCTTTAAATGTACGCGGGATAAAGTACAGGTGATAGGCATCGTACTAATTAGTTGACTATAAGGTGTTTAGGCTACGCCCCCCCAGTACTGGCTGCCGCGCGGGAGCCTTTAAGCGAGGCAGTCATCCCCACAGTATGAAATAAGAATACTGGATCCTGTGCATTAAACGCATATAGTGGAGAGTATTGATTGCGTTAGGGTAATCCCCTTGGGTGTACTCGCGAGCACTGGTTTCCATAGTCACCAGGTGGGTTAGGAAGCGAACGGAATCCGAATAGGGTTCAATAATAAGGTATATAGTAAATTCCGAGCCCTCCTGGTTATTGGGAAAACAGTTGATTTTTTCCTTTTGTGCCGATAAAACAGCCGTAGGATAAGTAAATAGAAACCCCCGGGGGTATATTCTAGAAACAGACTGAGGAATATAAGGCACAATGGCTAAATATACGGGGGAAAAAAGGGGAAAACACCTACTACTCTGGATATATCTATCTCCCCCAGTAATCGCAAGACCGACAGGACTAGGCAACAATTAATTACAAATTATTATTATTATTATTATTTATTATTAAAGCACCATTCATTCCATAGCGCTGTACATATGATAAGGGGTGCACATACATAATACAGACAAGTGCACTAAGCAGGAACAAGACGAGTTACAGACTGGTACAGAAGGAGAGAGGGCCCTGCCCGTGAGGGCTTACAATCTACATGGTATGGGAGAAGGACACAGTAGGTGCGGGTTAAGTTGGTCATGGCGGTATAGAGGCAGCAGGGTCACGGGTTGTAGGCTTGTCTGAAGAGGTGGGTTTTCAGGTTTCTTTTGAAGGATTCCACTGTAGGTGAGAGTCTGATATGTTGGGGTAGCGAGTTCCAGAGTATGGGGGATGCACGGGAGAAATCTTGAAGTCGATTGTGTGAAGAGGCAATAAGAGGAGAGGAGAGAAGGAAGTCTTGTGAGGATCGGAGAGTGCGTGTGGGGGTGTATCGGTAAAGTAGCTCAGAGATGTAGGGAGGGGACAGGTTATGGACGGCCTTGTATGTTTTTGTTAGTACTTTGAAGTGAATTCGTTGGACAATGGGGAGCCAGTGATGGGATTGGCAGAGGGGAGAGGCAGAGGAGTAATAGGGTAAGAGGTGGATTAGTCGGGCAGCAGAGTTGAGGATAGATTGGAGGGGTGCGAGAGTTCTAGATGGAAGGCCACAGAGGAGAATGTTGCAGTAGTCTAGGCGGGAGATAATGAGGGCATGTACTAGCATAATTACAAATATGACGAGACAGTCTCTATCCCCGCAAAACAGTAAAAGGAAACATGAGAAAATTACAGAAGATAAGGGGGAGCAGATACTGCAAGAGGAGGGGGAGTTGGGGGGGCTGAAGGGGCATTCCCGCAGGAGGATCTCCCCCCTGGAGAGAAACAGGAAAAACAGATGCAATTAATTACAGAAGAAATAAAAGAACCAGAGGGGAATCAGAACCCCAGTCTGAAAGAATTAGGCTCCGGGAAGGAAAGGGAGGGAAAAATGGGGAGGAAGACAACAGGGAGAGTTATTTTTTCATTTCCCCCCCCCCCCCCTCTTTCGCTTGGTCCTACTCCTTCTCCTCACCCCGGCTCCTCCCCTTTTGGTTTTGGTGCCCCCTCCCCTGGTGTCCCTGCCCGACGCACTTTATTCCCCACAGAATGAAGAACAGAATGACATCTGAAATTATAAAAACAGATGCGCGTAGTCTCATGGAATGTTAGAGGACTGGGAAAAGGATCCAAAAGAATAGTTTGATGTGATTAATAAATTCCTGCCTGCCATAGTGTGCTTACAGGAGACTCATTTAACAAAAGAAAACTGTGAGTATGTTAGGAAAAAATTGATTCATAAAGCATACCATTCAGTATTCTCTTCTTACTCTAGAGGGGTGAGCATACTATGGCACAGGGACATTGGTCTCCAGGTTAAGGAGGAGTTAGTAGATGCTGAAAGATGTTATGTAACATTGGACTGTATAATTGCCAATACATCCTGGATTATAACAAATGTCTATATCCCCCCCCCCCATTCAAAATGGATGTGCTATCCAAAATTTATGAATTTTCACTAAATCGACCCGATAGGGCACTGTTAATAGTTGGTGATTTTAATATGGTAATAGATGAATCAATGGATAGGTGTAGAATAGAGAAAAAAATGGGAAGTAATCCGATATCTGGATTAAAAAGGATTACAGAAGAAATGAATTGGGTAGATATATGGAAGATGCACAACCCTACGGGGAAAAGATCTTCATGTTTTTCTAAAACATATAATTGCCTGTCACGTATTGACATGGCATTTATAGATCATAAAACAATCCACAAAATCACCAAGGTCACGTATACACAGAGAGGAATCTCAGATTACAGTCCAATGGTAGTAAATATAAGGGATTTTGGGGAAAAGATAAGAACTAGGATTAGAATTAAATTAGGATGGATAGATATATTTGGAAATCTTGAAAAAATTTAAAGTGAACTTGTAACGGACCGTTTCAGCAGACAAGGGGTTAAAATCCGTTTAGGCGTTAAGCCCCTTTCTGAGAGACAGGCACAGCTACTGCAGGATACACCAAACTCCCGAACTGGATACAAAATAGCACTCCAAACTGGAACCTCACGAATAGCACTCCAAACTTACTGGATAGGTCATCAATACAAACTGCCTATTCAACCCCTTTAATGGAAGCTATAAAAATCTCTATACTTACAGTTCCCCCTTGTGGCAGCTGCAAGAAAATTTCATGTATTTATTTTGTGAACAAAAGAAGTTCAGCGCCAGGCCCCCTCTGTCTGAGCCCCATAGCAGCCTTGTGGTCTTCCTCCATAGTAGGTATGTCATGCATGTACTACTGCATTTCATGTTCAGCAGTATAACTGGTGATTTAATTATTTAAATCTTTATATACAATTTATTTAGATAACATTCAACCTTAAATTTTTTTAAAAACTGGAATTTAAATAAAAAAAATTGTAAATGTTAGTCAACCGTGGCTCTTATAAGGATGTCCGCTTAGTGGCAATTATGCAACATCGGTAAATAGTCAGCTTAATGATGATAAAGTGGCTAGAAATAGTTGTCTGCATATTAATATATGGCTTGGCTGTTTTCTTTGTCATATTTTAAGGTTTGTTGAAAAGTCAAACGCTGACTCATAGGAAGCCACTACTGAAATGGGTCTCTTTCTCTTAGAAATACATCTTTGTGTATTTTTTTTTTATGGTGTTTTGACATGAAATCTTCACTGATCTCTTTAAAGCATACCTGAGTTAAACAAAAGTGTGTATAATGACTGTGCCTCATTGGACAATCGTAACTGTGAAGGAGTAGATATTTCTTGGACTTCTCTAATGTGTTTCTCAGTCAAGTTGTTCACTGCTTCACCTGCATAGGTAGATGCATTTCTCTCAGAAGCATTGGGCATCTCCTATAGAACTCTGGAAATACTATACTGGCAGTAATTTCCTTCCCTTTTCCCCACTATGTTTGTTTTCATCTAGGGAGACCACACACAGCAAATGGGGGAAGGACATACTTAAAGACAGACAGGATGCTCCTCTTCCCTTGAGAAGCTGTGAAAAATCATTGCTTCTAACAGGATCATGAACTGAGTTAACACTGGCATGCCTCCATTTTCTGTTTGCTGGAGACAGACCTTTCCTAACAGGCAAGCAGTGGACTGCAAATTAGGTGAAAGTGAGATGCCTAGCAGCCATGAATTTACATCTTTATTTCAGGTGGATGCAGGCAGATTTTGAAAATGAAGTGAATGAAGTGATTTAGACATTTGCTAAGTACACAATTTAGTAATAAATTATAATAGTAAAGTAATACATTGTGTGAAAGCATAGTGACTTTTTATGGAGAACTAGTATTTTCACTATGCTGTATTTGCAATAAAAGGAGTATATGTACAGTTGCAATAAAAAGTATGTGAACCCTTTGGAATGATATGGATTTCTGCACAAATTGGTCATAAAATGTGATCTGATCTTCATCTAAGTCACAACAATAGAAAATCACAGTCTGCTTAAACTAATAACACACAAATAATTGAATGTTACCATGTTTTTATTGAACACACCATGTAAACATTCGCAGTGCAGGTGGAAAAAGAATGTGAACCCCTAGACTAATGACATCTCCAAGAGCTAATTGGAGTGAGGTGTCAGCCAACTGGAGTCCAATCAATGAGATGAGATTGGAGGTGTTGGTTACAGCTGCCCTGCCCTATAAAAAACACACACCAGTTCAGGGTTTGCTTTTCACAAGAAGCATTGCCTGATGTGAATGATGCCTCGCACAAAAGAGCTCTCAGAAGACCTACAATTAAGATGTGTTGACTTGCATAAAGCTGGAAAGGGTTATAAACGTAGCTCCAAAAGCCTTGCTGTTCATCAGTCCACGGTAAGACAAATTGTCTATAAATGGAGAAAGTTCAGCACTGCTGCTACTCTCCCTAGCAGTGTCCGTCCTGTTAAGGTGACTGCAAGAGCACAGCGCAGACTGCTCAATGAGGTGAAGAAGAATCCTAGAGTGTCAGCTAAAGACTTACAAAAGTCTCTGGCATATGCTAACATCCTTGTTAGCGAATCTACGATACGTAAAACACTAAACAAGAATGGATTTCATGGGAGGATATCCCAGAGGAAGCCACTGCTGTCCAAAAAAATTTTGCTGCACGTTTACAGTTTGCACAAGAGCACCTGGATGTTCCACAGCAGTACTGGCAAAATATTCTGTGGACAGATGAAACCAAAGTTGAGTTGTTTGGAAGAAACACACAACACTATTTGTGGAGAAAAAGAGGCACAGCACACCAACATCAAAACCTCATCCCAACTGTGAAGTATGGTGGTGGGGGCATCATGGCTTGGGGCTGCTTTTCTGCATCAGGGCCTGGACGGATTGCTATCATCGAAGGAAAAATGAATTCCCAAGTTTATCAAGAAATTTTGCAGGAGAACTTAAGGCCATCTGTCCACCAGCTGAAGCTCAACAGAAGATGGATGTTGCAACAGGACAACGACCCAAAGCATAGAAGTAAATCAACAACAGAATGGCTTAAACAGAAGAAAATATGCCTTCTGGAGTGGCCCAGTCATAGTCCTGACCTCAACCCAATTGAGATGCTGTGGCATGACCTCAAGAAAGCTATTCACACCAGACATCCCAAGAATATTGCTGAACTGAAACAGTTCTGTAAAGAGGAATGGTCAAGAATTATTCCTGACCGTTGTGCACATCTGATCTGCAACTACAGGAAACGATTGGTTGAAGTTATTGCTGCCAAAGGAGGTTCAACCAGTTATTAAATCCAAGGGTTCACATACTTTTTCCACCTGCACTGTGAATGTTTACATGGTGTGTTCAATAAAAACATGGTAACATTTAGTTCTTTGTGTGTTATTAGTTTAAGCAGACTGTGGTTGTCTATTGTTGTGACTTAGATGAAGATCAGATCACATTTTATTACCAATTTGTGCAGAAATCCATATCATTCCAAAGGATTCACATACGTTTTCTTGCAACTGTATATATATATATATATATATATATATATATATATATAGTGAGCCACAAATGTGATGCATGCTAATTTATTATTATAACATTTATAGAATCACAGTATAGTATTTATTGTATTCTATAAAAATCAAATATATAAATACACCTTTACAAACTAAGCAATTTGATCTTCCGATGGCTTATAAACTTAAAATATATTAATTAAACTCTAAATTATCTTTATGTTTTGATGCATCTACAAAGTTTTCAATCGTTATTGTCACTTTTAGTTAGAATTAAACATTGATTTTATTTCTCAGTTACCACAATTATTTAAATTAAATTTATTGAACTGTTCACATAAGATGACAATGTTCTTGTAAAAAAGAAAAATACTGGCCCACTGCCATAAAATATATTTAAAAGAGAAGACACTTTGACAGTTTCATGGGCAAGGGATATGAGACATTCAGCCATCATTACTACATCACTACCCGGGAAGTATACTGCTGAACTATTTGGTACTTTTTGGCAGTGATTCAAATGTAGATCGGTTACAAGTGAAATAAGTTCACAGTGGTAGCACACACAGAACTTTTACAGTCATTCAAAATATAAAAGACAGTTTAGGTAGTGAATATTATACACAAAAAGCAATCTTCCAATGACATTGTTTATACAATCAAGTATCATTGCATTTTACAATATGATAAAAAAAACAAACAAATGTAATTATTCTGAATATGCATTTTAGCCGTTAGAACGGTATTTTTTTGGTATAAATCATTTACAATGACAAAACTCAATTATTAGGGGTACATATAGGGCAATCTGTCACAAAGACTGGGATTGTCGAATGGTGTGTTTTATTCCTGGCACTTGCGTTCGATACATCGCGGATCGGGTTGACAGATTACTGGGAGGGGCTGGAGAAGATCCAGCGGTCATGGTCCATATCGGAACCAATGACAAAGTTAGAGGTAGGTGGAGCGTCCTTAAAAATGATTTTAGGGATTTGGGTCAAAAGCTTAGGGCAAGGACCTCAAAGGTAGTATTTTACGAAATACTGCCTGTACCACGAGCCACACAAGAAAGGCAGCGGGAAATTAGGGAGGTTAACAAGTGGCTAAAAAACTGGTGTAGGAAGGAGGGGTTTGGGTTCCTGGAGAGCTGGGCCAATTTCTCTGTTGGCTACAGGCTCTATCATAGGGATGGGCTGCACCTCAATGGGGAAGGGGCAGCTGTGTTGGGGGAGAAGATGGCTGGAAGGGTGGAGGAGTGTTTAAACTAGGGACTGGGGGGAGGGTAATTACATTATAGGATGGGAAGATAGTGCAGATAGAGACCAGGAGAAAGGTAATGGGACTGGGGAGAAATGAAAGGAGAGACTAGAACAGCTCAGAAGGAAATGTGTAGGGTACAAAATATACATAAACCTCTTAAATGCATGTATACTAATGCCAGAAACCTGACTAATAAAACTGGGGAACTGGAATTAGTGATGTGTCAGGAGAACTATGACATAGTGGGAATAACTGATACATGGCTGGATGATAGCTATGACTGGGAGGTTAATGTACAGGGTTACAGTCTGTTTAGAAAGGATCGCCAAAACCGGAGAGGGGGAGGGGTCTGCCTTTATGTAAAGTCCTGTCTAAAGCCCACACTCCGGGAAGATATAAGTGAGGGACATGAACATGTGGAGTCACTGTGGGTAGAAATACATGGAGGCAAAAACAATATAAAAATACTAATAGTCGTTTATTATAAACTACCTAATATACCACATCTGTGTACAGTTCTGGGCTCCTGTGAACAAGGCAGACATATCAGAGCTGGAGAAGGTACAGAGGAGGGCAACTAAAGTAATAACTGGAATGGGGGACTACAGTACCCTGAAAGATTATCAACATTAGGGTTATTCACTTTAGAAAAAAGACGACTGAGGGGAGATCTAATTTCTATGTATAAATATATCAGGGGTCAGTACAGAGATCTCTCCCATCATCTATTTATCTCCAGGACTGTGACTGTGACGAGGGGACACCCTCTGCGTCTGGAGGAAAGAAGGTTTGTACACAAACACAGAAGAGGATTTTTTACGGTAAGAGCAGTGAGACTATGGAACTCTCTGCATAAGGAGGTGGTGATGGTGAGTTCATAAAAAGAGTTTAAGAGGGGCTTGGATGTATTTCTGGAGTGTAATAATATTACAGGCTATAGCCACTAGAGATGGGTCATTGATCCAGGGAGTTATTCTGATTGCCTGATTAGAGTCGGGAAGGAATTTTGTTCCCCTTAAGTGGGGAAAATGGCTTCTAACTCAGTTTTTTTTTGCCTTCCTCTGGATCAACTTGCAGGATAACAGGCCGAACTAAACGGACAAATGTTTTTTCTGGCCTTATATACTATGTTACTATGTAAAACAAGTAAGTGATCGGACCCTTTGTAATCACCTGGATTTCTACATTGATTAGTAGTTAAATGTGGTTGAATTGTTAAACATGGCACAATTATAAACAAACACACTCTATCTAAGCTAACCGTATATTCCCTTTACCAAATATTTCCTGGAACTTCGTTTCAGACAAATCCACTAAAATGGTGCCATGCGAGATGGAAAAAAGCACTAGGGAGGAAAAAGAAGGGTTCTTACATGACCCCGAGAGGAAGTGAGGAGGGGTTTGCCTTGATTGGCTCCCAGGCTGAAATACAACCTGGATGAGCCAATCAGTGCTACAGTAGGTAGGGAGGTGCCCTAGCAGAACGAGCAGAATGCTATTCTATGCTTGGCTGTGAATAAGGGTGGTTTGGTCTTACAGTGTCTGCCAGAAAAACAATCTTCGGGAGTCAGGGACAATGAAAAATCAATTAGGGACAGTCAGAAATCAATCAATCAAGTTTATTGCCAAGGACAGTGAAGGGAAAAGCTTGGATTCAAAAGAAGAATTCTATGTGTACAATAGAGAGCATGTTTTTAATCAATTTTCATTTTTTTGGGGGAGTTAGTGATTATATTTAAACTAGCAGTATACACTCACCTAAAGAATTATTAGGAACACCATACTAATCTGGTGTTGGACCCCTTTTTGCCTTCAGAACTGCCTTAATTCTAAGTGGCATTGATTCAACAAGGTGCTGATAGCATTCTTTAGAAATGTTGGCCCATATTGATAGGATAGCATCTTGCAGTTGATGGAGATTTGAGGGATGCACATCCAGGGCACGAAGTTCCCGTTCCACCACATCCCAAAGATGCTCTATTGGGTTGAGATCTGGTGACTGTGGAGGCCATTTTATTACAGTGAACTCATTGTCATGTTCAAGAAACCAATTTGAAATAATTCGAGCTTTGTGACATGGTGCATTATCCTGCTGGAAGTAGCCATCAGAGTATGGGTACATGGTGGTCATGAAGGGATAGACATGGTCAGAAACAATGCTCAGGTAGCCCGTGGCATTTAAACGATGCCCAATTGGCACTAAGGGGCCTAAAGTGTGCCCAGAAAACATCCCCCACACCATTACACTACCACCACCAGCCTGCACAGTGGTAACAAGGCATGTTGGATACATGTTCTCATTCTGTTTACGCCAAATTCGGACTCTACCATTTGAATGTCTCAACAGAAATCGAGACTCATCAGACCAGACAACATTTTTCCAGTCTTCAACAGTCCAATTTTGGTGAGCTCGTGCAAATTGTAGCCTCTTTTTCCTATTTGTAGTGGAGATGAGTGGTACCCGGTGGGCTCTTCTGCTGTTGTAGCCCATCTGCCTCAAGGTTGTGCGTGTTGTGGCTTCACAAATGCTTTGCTGCATACCTCGGTTGTAACGAGTGGTTATTTCAGTCAACGTTGCTCTTCTATCAGCTTGAATCAGTCGGCCCATTCTCCTCTGACCTCTAGCATCCACAAGGCATTTTCGCCCACAGGACTGCCGCATACTGGATGTTTTTCCCTTTTCACACCATTCTTTGTAAACCCTAGAAATGGTTGTGAGTGAAAATCCCAGTAACTGAGCAGATTGTGAAATACTCAGACTGGCCTGTCTGGCACCAACAACCATGCCACGCTCAAAATTGCTTAAATCACCTTTCTTTCCCATTCTGATATTCTATTTGGAGTTCGGGGGAATATCTTGACCAGGACCACATCCCTAAATGCATTGAAGCAACTGCCATGTGATTGGTTGACTAGATAAATGCATTAATGAGAAAAAGAACAGTTATTCCTAATAATTCTTTAGGTGAGTGTATAATACAGCTTTCATATTCAGTTAGTAAAAAAAAAACACTTTTTGGGGCAATATCCAACATCTGGATTAGTCAGTGTGCAATTTAAGCTAGAAATAAAGCCATAATTTTCTGGGTTTTTGAAAACACACTTTTTTGCCAAAATACACAATTTCACAGCCCTTACAGCATCAGCATTTCAAGGATTATATGCAGCTTTCATATTATTTTATTAAAAAAAAAAAAAACACTTTCTTTGGCAATATCCAACATCTGGATTAGTCTGTGTGCAATTTAAGCTAGAAATACAGTCATAATTTTCTGGGTTTTTAAAAACACCCTTTTTTTGGCAAAATCCACTATTTTACAGATCTGCACGTGTGAAATTCAAGCTTAATATATACAGCTTTAATATTCTGTTACTAAAAAAAACACACTTTTTTGGCAAAATACAACATCTGGATTAGTCAGTGTGCAATTTAAGCTAGAAATACAGGCATAATTTTCTTGGTTTTTAAAAATACCCTTTTTTTTGCAAAATACAGTTTTACAGCCCTTGCAGCATCAGCACTTGTGAAATTCAAGGGTTATATGCAGCTTTCATATTCAGTTAGTAAAAAAACACACTTTTTTGGCAATATCCAACATCTGGATTAGTCAGTGTGCAATTTAAATTAGAAATACAGCCATAATTTTATGGGTTTTTAAAAACACACTTTTTGCCAAAATACACAATTTTACAGCCCTTGCAGCATCAGCACGTGTGAAATGCTGTCATATTCTGTTATTAAACAAACACCCAGTTTGGGCAAAAAACTTAAATTGCGGCCTAGACTGGATCTGTACGTATGAGATACACCCCTTACATACTGTGGTTCCATTCAGTTATTTGAAATACAGCCATTTTAGGCAAAAAACATTAATTGCAGCCTAGTCTGTATCAGGACGTGTGAGATACACCCTTTAAATACTGTGGTTATATTCTTCTATTAATAAAAAAATTTGTCTGTTACATTTTCGTGTGGAATTCACAAATTTTTGGGTGTGAAGTACCACTGCTATACCTAGTAGACAGGTAAAAAAAAATAAAAAAATATTTTACATTTTCGGGTGACAATAAACAATTGTTTTCTGTTATAGACCCCTGCTCTACCAAGTAGACAGGTTAATAAATTTCTGTAATTTTTCTGTTACATTATTGGGTTGACATTTTACAATTTTGGACGTGAATAAACCCCAGGAAATAAACAGGGAATAAAATTTCTGAAATTCTTCTTTAATTGATGCACGCCACCTCCTTTCATTAAATGCTTAAACTTTAACAAGTTGTACCACATTTGCGCTTCAATAATTTGTCCCACAATTGCGCTTTACTAATTTGTCCCACATTTGCGCTTCAATAATTTGTCCCACATTTGAGCTTTACTAATTTGTCCCACATTTGCGCTTTACTAATTTGTCCCACATTTGCACTTCAATAATTTTTCCCATATTTGCACTTTAATAATTTGTCCCACATTTGCGCTTCAGTAATTTGTCCCACATTTGCGCCTCAATAACTTTTCCCATATTTCCGCTCGATCCCCAAAAAAATGTAATACCTGTGTCTCCCTTGGATGTGGTCTCTCTTTCTCACGATCCCTCTCCGGCGTGGAACCCTGATTCGCCGATAACCGTGATCAACATGGTAGGCTCAGAAAAGAACATCAAAAGTTGATAGAGAAGATATCCAAATGGATGGTGGATGTCACTGGGGCACCTATGCATAGAGGACAGGAACATAAATGTAAAAAAATCGTCTGTTACATTGTCAGGTGACTTTTTTGAAAGTTTGACGGATAGAAACCCCTGCTGTGCATAGTTGACAGGGAATTAAATTTAATAAATTCTTCATTAATTGATGCGTGCCACCTCCTTTCATACAATGCTGAAACTTTAACAAGTTGTCTCACTTTTGCGCTTTAATACTTTGTCCCATATTTCCACTCTATCATTTAATTTGAAACAATTTACCTCCCTTGGATGTGGTCTTTCTTTCTCACGGAACCCTGATTCACCGATAACCGTGATCAACATGATAGGCTCAGAAAAGAACATTGAAAGTTGATAGAGAAGATATCCAAATGGATGGTGGACGTCACAGGGACGTGCGATCAGTCAGAAATTATCTAGAGTCAACAAAGCCGCAGCAGGGCCTTTCCTGGCTAACGTTTCCAAATCCAAAATACCAAGTGACATTCCCTATAATTTTTTATTAATCATTCCAATAACAGGGCATCTTAGGAGTCCTGTATTGTTATTTATCGTCACTACCTCCCCGAGTCGGGAGTGGGTAATTGTCGCGCGCCCCCTAATTTCCTCAAAATTCTTCAATTTTAATAGCTTCTCCCCCATTTTCACTCGATCACAAATAAATTTCATCCCCTGATCTCCCTTGGATGTGGTCTCTCTTTCTCACGCTCCCTCTTTGGGGTGGAACCCTGATTCGCCGATAACCGCGATCAACATGGTATGCGCAGAAAAGAACGTCAATTGGATTGTGGACATCACGGGGACATGCAACATGGTGGGGCGGTATGTTTGCACGCTTCTACACAAACTGACTGATGGTTCTGCCCCCTGCAACTTCTGGGTCTCCAAATTAGGCACATGGCCTGAGGTTGCCCTTTACGCCTTGGAGGTGTTGGCCTGCCCTGCAGCCAGTGTATTGTCTGAACTTGTGTTTAGCACGACTGGAGGGGCTTATCATAGGTTATATTTCCCAATGTTTTAGGGTGTACCCTAATTTAAAAAAATATAAATAAATTTAAAACCAAAAAACTGTGTAGGCTACCTCCTCCTCCACCGCCGCTTCCACCTACACCGCCACATCCACTGCCTCCTCAACCTCCTACTCCATATGGACCTCGTCCTCCTAAATCACGATTATTATTTTTTATTTGTATGTATTTTATGTTATTTAAAGTAATTTCCCCATCCACTTCTGTTTGCAGCACACTTGCCATGCTCTTAACCACATTTTTATGCCATTTGCAGCCCTCTAGCCCTTTCCATGACATTTTTACAGCCATTTTAGTTTGGGTCCCCATTGACTTCAATAGGGTTTGGGTTCGGGGTCAAGTTCGGGTCCCGAACTCGAACTTTTTTGTGAAGTTCGGCTGAGCCCGAACATCCAGGTGTCCGCTCAACTCTATTTACTGATCATTTTGCCCTTCCTCTTATCCATCAGAACAATAACCCCCAAAAAAACGGATCCTGTCTGCTGAGCAGCCACCTTCACTCTGTCAGCATTTGGTCAGTAATCCTTCAGTATTGCTAATGGCAAAAAAAACAAAACAAACAGGAGTTGATCCAAAATAGAGATGACACGTGAATGGAATATTTGCATTATTCTGTGTTTTGTGCCCCACTCCTGCTTGTGGCTACCAAATCATAAGCCAATTCTGATGGGACCATACAGACATTACAGCTGCTACATAGGCAGGATCCATTGTGCATCTCATTTTTCCATCCTTCTGATAGATCAAAAGAAGGGTCAAATAAATTATGATGTCAACCAGGCCAAAAAGGCAAAATAGTGGCCCAGTCATGAAGTGGGGGAGGGTGGGAACAGCATGAGAAGTACACAGAGTGGCCCAATGACATAGTGTGGAGGTGGCAGCAGCATCAAGAGATCACAGAATGGCCCAATGACATAGTGTGGAGGTGGATGCTGCACCAGGAGCCAACAGAGTGGCACAATGTCAGAGTGTGGAGGTGGTGGCAGCATCAGGAGACCACAGAGTGACACAATGACAGAGTGCGGAAGTGGCAGCAACATCAACAGAAGGCCACAAAGTGGCACAATGAAAAAGTGTGTTGTCAGCATCAGCATGAGGAGGCCACATAGTGGCAAGGTGACATAAGGTGGTGGTGGCAGCAGGAGCAGCATAAGGAGGCCACAGAGTGGCACAATGACAGAGTTTGGAGGTGTCAGCATCAGCATGAGGAGGCCACAGAGTGGCAAGGAAACATAGTAAAGAGGTAACAGCAGCTTTATGAGACCACAGAGTAGCAAGGTGACATAGTGTGGAGGTAGCAGCAGCATCAGGAGACCACAGAGTGGCACAATGACAGAGTGTGCAAGTGGCAGCAGCATCAGGAGACCACAGAGTGGCAAGGGGACTTAATGTGAAGGTGGCAGCAGCATCAGGATAACACATAGAGGCAAGGTGACAGTGTGGAGCTGGAAGCAGCATCAGGAGACCACAGAGTGGCAAGGTGACATAGTGTTGAGGTGGAAGCAGCATCAGGAGACCATAGAGTGACAAGGTGACATAGTGTGAACATGGCAGCAGCATCAGTAGACCACAGAGTGGCAAATTGACACAGTGTGGAGGTGGCAGCAGCAGCATGAGGAGGCCACAGAGTGGCAAGGTGACATAGTGTTTAGGTAGCAGCAGCATCAGGAGACCACAGATTGGCAAGGGGACATAGTGTGGAGGTGGCAGCAGCATCAGGAGACCACAGAAAGGCAAGGTGACATAGTGAGGAGGTGGCAGCAGCATCAGGAGACCACAGAGTGGCAAGGTGACATAGCGTGGAGGTGGCAGCAGCATCAGTAGACCACACAGTGGCAAGCTGACATAGTTTGGAGGTGGCAGCAGCATTAGGACACCACTGAGTGACCCGGTGACAGATTGGAGAGATGGGTGGCACTAACAGTACCCGCTGACAATAGTGGGTGTAAGAAGGAGCATTTGGCATCAGATGTGTGGCATCAGCCATGTGACAGCATCAGAATAGTAGCTGAGGCAGTTAGCAAGAAGAAACCAATCTCTTTTGTCAAGGTTTGGGTGAGGCTGCATGGATGATCTAATCTGATGCATCAGGAATTGGTGGGTGGAAATCCTGGCTCATCCACGCCTGATTCATCTTGACAAAGGTCAGTCTCTCCACATTTTGGACAGGCGAGTTCTCCTTGGGGTAACTATGGCCCCCGCCGCACTAAATACCCGCTCTGATGCCACACTACTGGCCAGGCAGGACAGCTTTTCCAGGACAAACTCGGCCAGTTGAGGCCACAAATCCAGTTTGGCTGCCCAGTAGTCCAGAGGAGCTTCAATGACGGCAGGCAGGGTACACTCTGAATATGCCACCACCTGCTGGTTCAGGTCCTTCTCTATGTCTAGCTGCTGGTAAGTAGTTTTTTCACTATACGGGTGAAGAAAGCTGCTCATCAGCGACTCTAGACTCAGGATGGTGCTGATGGAGCTGGTACTGCTCCTGCCACCCCATCCTCCCAGCAGCCATGGCACTGAAACGTGAGCTCAGAGGGCCCCCCTTTTCAGACCTACGAGATGAAGGACAATGGCGCAGATAGGCAGCGGCCAACTGACTACATGCAATGTCTCTATAGTAGTTCAGTTTTTCCTCCCTCTCAGTGGGTGTAAAAAAAGGCCCCCATTTTGGACTGTTAGCAAGGGTCTAACATGGTGGAGAGCTAGTAGTCATTCCACATGGTGACAATTCGACTGTCACTACGCAAGAAAGTGAGCATGCATCGGGCCATTTGCACAAGTGACTCGGAGGGACTCCCTCCCTCCATCTACACTGCATACTGCCAGGGTGTGTCTGGGTCATCTGCCTCGTCTTCCTCATCTCCCTCTTGCTCCTTCGGCTGATCCTGCTTCTCCTCTCCTGTCACCTGTCTAGAAAAACCACCCATTTCGCTACACATTGCTTGTGCTCCAATGTCCTCCTCCTCTTTTAGTTCAGCCCCCAAAGGGCTCATGTGGCCATAAGATCTAGGCGCCACATCTCCAGTCCCCTGACCAGCCAGATTTACCAGCATCTTTTCCAGGATATGAATCAGTGGAATGACGTTGTTCATCCCGTAGTCCTGGCGACTGATAGAGATGTCGCGAACATAAAATTTTCCGTTCGCGAACGGCGAACGTGAATTTTCACAAATGTTCGCGAACGGGCGAACTGGGCGAACCGCCATAGACTTCAATAGGCAGGCGAATTTTAAAACCCACAGGGACTCTTTCTGGTCACATAGTGATGGAAAAGTTGTTTCAAGGAGACTAACACCTGGACTGTGGCATGCCGGAGGGGGATCCATGGCAAAACTCCCATGGAAAATTACGTAGTTGACGCAGAGTCGGGTTTTAATCCATAAAGGGCATAAATCACCTAACATTCCTAAATTGTTTGGAATAACGTGCTTTAAAACATCATGTTGTATCGATCAGGTAGTGTAAGGGTTACGCACGCTTCACAGTGACAGACCAAACTCCCCGTTTAACGCACCGCAAACTACCGCAAACAGTCCATTTGCACAACCGCAAACTCCCCATTTGCACAAGGTTGGATATCAAGCTAGCCATGTCCCGTTCCTTGTCCTCACTGATGTCATTGAAGGTCTCTTCCTCCACTCAGCCACGTACAACACCAAGGGTCCCCGAAACATGACAACAAGCCCCCTGGTACGCCTGCTGTGGTTGGTCTTCCACCTCCTCAAAGCCACCTTCCTCCTCTGACTCCTCTTCTTCAGACTCCTCTCTCTGCGTTGCCTCTCTCTGCGTTATTATAAGGTGTGTTAAGTAGTACTATTCCTATCAGTTTAATCCCTGTTACGTCCCCAATCAGGGGACGTGTATGGAATAGATTTTAGGAACAGGGAGATGGAAAAAGATGCTTAATCGGTCCTCCTACTTCCAATTTGGGGCACTGCGCGTGCAATGTACTGTGCCACCAGATAGGAGTGGTGTGTTAACTAGTACTATTCCTATCATTTTAATCCCTGTTACGTCCACTAGTATTATTATTATTATAAGGTGTGTTAAGTAGTACTATTCCTATCAGTCTAATCCCTGTTACGTCCCCTATCAGGGGACGTGTATGGAATAGATTTTAGGAACCGGGAGATGGAAAAAGATGCTTGGTTGGTCCTCCTAATTCCAATTTGGGGCACTGCGCGTGCGCCGTGCAATGTACTGTGCCACCAGATAGGAGTGGTGTGTTAAGTAGTACAATTCTTATCAGTTTAATCCCTGTTACGTCCCCTATCAGGGGACGTGTATGGAATAGATTTTAGACAACCGCAAAGAGTTGTCAATAGTTCACACACTCATGACATAAATTTTATTCCTCTATGCGTCAATCTTGGTGTAGTGATGACCGTGCTCGTGCGCACGTTTGGGAGATTGCAGGCGATGGCGGTTTTTCAAAGCCTATGGTCGTGCTGAGGTAGTTCAGTGACAGTTAAGTGAACCAGAAAACAATGATTCTGCAGTGTGGGCCCATTGTTGGCCTAGTAGGCTTTAATGATCACCTTAGATGATCACAAAGAAAATTTATGTTTTTTCTATGCAAAATTATCCAGCCGATCGCTTTTGGTCTGTTCACAATGAAGCAACGACCTTATCATCTGGGGTGTGCCAACATTGCCATTGCCAACACACTCATAGAGGTGGTCGCTTCATTGTGATACGCGAGCCCCTTCACCACAACAAGGTAACGATCACGAAGGGGAATTAACACATGTATGTGCCTTTTTTTTGTTTTGTTTTTGCAGCCACAGTGCAGCACCAGAGGCCAGAAAAATTAGGCATGTACACATGCCTGAAAAATTCGGTATTGTTGCAGCCGCTGCTGTAGCAGCGGCCAGAAAGATTGATATTTCCCAGGCAGAAAGTGCACTAAAACATTGCGGCTTGAACCCTAGTTGGTGGCGGATAAGTCACGCAAGTCATCCGGCATTCAGAGATAAAATACAGCAGCGTGTGGACCATTTTTAGCCCAAGGCAGCTCATCTCATCAGGCCTGTTTTAGTCGAATGTATCACCCACTGTCAGTCCCTTCGGGATGCATGCCTCATTCATCTTAATAAAGGTGAGGTAATCTAGACTTTTTTGACCTAGGCGACTTCTCTTCTCAGTGACAATACCTCCTGCTGCACTGAAGGTCCTTTCTGACA
Organism: Bufo bufo; assembly: GCF_905171765.1. Classification (NCBI taxonomy): domain Eukaryota; kingdom Metazoa; phylum Chordata; class Amphibia; order Anura; family Bufonidae; genus Bufo; species Bufo bufo. The sequence continues at coordinate 621,650,026 of NC_053390.1, forward strand.
GGACACTTGAAGCGGGGCAGGCCAGAAGTTCTATCGCAAATTGGGATAGCTCAGGCCACAGGTCAAGCCTGCACACCCAGTAGTCAAGGGGTTCATCGCTCCTCAGAGTGTCGATATCTGCAGTTAAGGCAAGGTAGTCTTCTACCTGTCGGTCGAGTTGTTCTCTGAGGGTGGACCCCGAAGGGCTGTGGCAATGCGTAGGACTTAAAAAGCTCTGCATGTCCTTTATCAACAACACGTCTGTAAAGCGTCCTGTCCTTGCCGGCATGGTCGTGGTAGGAGGAGGATTACTTTCACCTCTTCCCCTGTTAGATTCCCGTTGTGCTGTGACATCACTCTTATACGCTGTGTAAAGCATACTTTTTAATTTATTTTGGAACTGCTGCATCCTTTCCGACTTGCGGTAATTAAGTAACATTTCAGGGACTTTCTGCTTATACCGGGGGTCTAGTAGCGTTGCCACCCAGTACAGCTCGTTCTCCTTCAGCTTTTTTATATGAGGGTCCCTCAACAGGCACGACAGCATGAAAGACCCCATTTGCACAAGGTTGGATGCCGAGCTACTCATGTCCCGTTCCTCATCCTCAGTGAACTTACTGAAGGTATGTTCTTCCCCCCAGCCACATACAACACCACGGATACCAGATTGGTGACAACGAGCACCCTGGGATGCCTGCTGTGGTTGGTCTTCCTGCTCCTCCTCAAAGCCACATTCCTCCTCTGACTCCTCTTCCTCACACTCCTCTTCCAGCGTTGCCGCAGGTCCAACAAGCGATGCTGATAAGGCTGTTTCTGGTGGTGATGGTGACCACAACTCTTCCTCTTCCTCTTCATGCTCATCTACGGCCTGATCCAGCACTCTTCAGAGGGCACACTCCAGGAAGAAAACAAATGGGATGATGTCGCTGATGGTGCCTTCGGTGTGACTGACTAGGTTTGTCACCTCCTCAAAAAGACGCATGAGCCTACAGGCATTGCGCATGAGCGTCCAGTAACGTGGCAAAAAAATTCCCAGCTCCGCAGAGTCTGTCCTAGCGCCCCGGTCATACAAATACTCGTTGATGGCTTTTTCTTGTTGGAGCAGGCGGTCGAACATTAGGAGTGTTGAATTCCAACGTGTCGGGCTGTCGCAAATCAAGCGCCTCACTGGCATGTTGTTTCGCCGCTGGATATCTGAAAAGAGCGCCATGGCCGTGTAGGAACGCCTGAAATGGCCACACACCTTCCTGGCCTGCTTGAGGACATCCTGTAAGCCTAGGTACTTATGCACAAAGCGTTGTACGATCAGATTACACACATGTGCCATGCACGGCACATGTGTCAACTTGCACAAATTCAATGCCGCCAACAAATTGCTTCCGTTGTCACACACCACTTTGCCGATCTCCAGTTGGTGCAGAGTCAGCCACTGATCCACCTGTGCGTTCAGGGCAGACAGAAGTGCTGGTCCGGTGTGACTCTCTGCTTTCAGGCAAGTCAACCCCAAGACGGCGTGACACTGTCGTATCCGGGATGTGAAATAGCCCCTGGGCAGCTGGGGGGGTGCCGTTGATGTGGAGCAAGACGTAGCAGCAGAAGAGGACTCAGCCGAGGAGGTTATGGAAGATGATGGAGTAGGAGGAGTAGAGGAGGTGGCAGCAGGCCTGCCTGCAAGTCGTGGCGGTGTCACCAACTTCTCTGCAGAGCCACGCATTCCATGCTTGGCAGCCGTCAGCAGGTTTACCCAATGCACAGTGTAGGTGATATACAGTTGCAATAAAAAGTATGTGAACCCTTTGGAATGATATGGATTTCTGCACAAATCGGTCATAAAATGTGATCTGATCTTCATCTAAGTCACAACAATAGAAAATCACAGTCTGCTTAAACTAATAACACACAAATAATTGAATGTTACCATGTTTTTATTGAACACACCATGTAAACATTCGCAGTGCAGGTGGAAAAAGAATGTGAACCCCTAGACTAATGACATCTCCAAGAGCTAATTGGAGTGAGGTGTCAGCCAACTGGAGTCCAATCAATGAGATGAGATTGGAGGTGTTGGTTACAGCTGCCCTGCCCTATAAAAAACACACACCAGTTCAGGGTTTGCTTTTCACAAGAAGCATTGCCTGATGTGAGTGATGCCTCGCACAAAGGAGCTCTCAGAAGACCTACAATTAAGATGTGTTGACTTGCATAAAGCTGGAAAGGGTTATAAACGTAGCTCCAAAAGCCTTGCTGTTCATCAGTCCACGGTAAGACAAATTGTCTATAAATGGAGAAAGTTCAGCACTGCTGCTACTCTCCATAGCAGTATCCGTCCTGTTAAGGTGACTGCAAGAGCACAGCGCAGACTGCTCAATGAGGTGAATAAGAATCCTAGAGTGTCAGCTAAAGACTTACAAAAGTCTCTGGCATATGTTAACATCCTTGTTAGCGAATCTACGATACGTAAAACACTAAACAAGAATGGATTTCATGGGAGGATACCACAGAGGAAGCCACTGCTGTCCAAAAAAAACATTGCTGCACGTTTACAGTTTGCACAAGAGCACCTGGATGTTCCACAGCAGTACTGGCAAAATATTCTGTGGACAGATGAAACCAAAGTTGAGTTGTTTGGAAGAAACACACAACACTATTTGTGGAGAAAAAGAGGCACAGCACACCAACATCAAAACCTCATCCCAACTGTGAAGTATGGTGGTGGGGGCATCATGGCTTGGGGCTGCTTTTCTGCGTCAGGGCCTGGACGGATTGCTATCATCGAAGGAAAAATGAATTCCCAAGTTTATCAAGAAATTTTGCAGGAGAACTTAAGGCCAACTGTCCACCAGCTGAAGCTCAACAGAAAATGGATGTTGCAACAGGACAACGACCCAAAGCATAGAAGTAAATCAACAACAGAATGGCTTAAACAGAAGAAAATATGCCTTCTGGAGTGGCCCAGTCATAGTCCTGACCTCAACCCAATTGAGATGCTGTGGCATGACCTCAAGAAAGTTATTCACACCAGACATCCCAAGAATATTGCTGAACTGAAACAGTTCTGTAAAGAGGAATGGTCAAGAATTATTCCTGACCGTTGTGCACATCTGATCTGCAACTACAGGAAACGTTTGGTTCAACCAGTTATTAAATCCAAGGGTTCACATACTTTTTCCACCTGCACTGTGAATGTTTACATGGTGTGTTCAATAAAAACATGGTAACATTTATTCTTTGTGTGTTATTAGTTTAAGCAGACTGTGGTTGTCTATTGTTGTGACTTAGATGAAGATCAGATCACATTTTATTACCAATTTGTGCAGAAATCCATATCATTCCAAAGGATTCACATACTTTTTCTTGCAACTGTACCTGCCCTGACAGTGCTTTGCAGACCAGGTATCAGTGGTCAGATGGACCCTTGCCCCAACACTGTGTGCCAGACATGCCATTACTTCCTTTTGCACAATCGAGTACAGGTTGGGGATTGCCTTTTGTGCAAAGAAATTTCGGCCGGGTACCTTCCACTGCGGTGTCCCAATAGCTACAAATTTTTTGAAGGCCTCAGACTCCACCAGCTTGTATGGTAAAAGCTGGTGGGCTAAGAGTTCAGACAAGCCAGCTGTCAGACGCCGGGCAAGGGGGTGACTTTGTGACATTGGCTCCTTACACTCAAACATGTCCTTGACAGACACCTGACTGTGGGCAAATGAGCAGGAACTGCTCAAGGCGAGAGACGGAGTGGCGGATGGTTGAGAGGGGGCAAGGAGGACAGCAGTGGTTGACGTGGCTGAAGATGCTGGACCAGGAGGAGGATGGCGGCTTTGAGTTTGTGTGCTGCTTATACTCATGTGTTGATCCCATAGGCATTTGTGATGTGCGATCATGTGCCTACGCAAAGCAGTTGTACCTAGGTGGGTGTTGGACTTCCCACGACTCAGTTTCTTTTGGCACAGGTTGCAAATGGCATCACTGTTGTCAGAGGCAGACACACAAAAAAAATGCCACACTGCTGAGCTCTGCAATGACGGAATTCTGGTGGTGGAAACAGCATGCGTTGATTGGCGTGCTGTCTGGCTGACCCCGGGTGCCGATGCATGTTGTCTGACTGTGCCACTAGCTCCTTGCGACGACCTCCCCCTGCTTCCAACTCGTCTCCTCCTCCTCTCTGTCTCCCTATCTGAACTTTCCCCCTGTTCTTCTTCTTTTCGAGCGGGCACCCACGTGACATCCACGGACACATCGTCATCATCAACCGCTTCACTTGTATCTGACAACTCAGCAATGGAAGCAGCAGCGGGTACAACATCATCATCATCACACCGTACGTCCATGTGTGTAATGCTGCCTGACTGAGACATATCCCTGTTATCTACATCCTCTGGCAATAATGGTTGCGCATCACTCATTTCTTCCAACTGATGTGTAAATAACTCCTCTGACAGATCAAGTGAAGCGGCTGTGGTGCTAGTGTTGGTGGTGGCGGCAGGCGGGCGAGTGGTAACTTGAGAGGAGCCCGAAGCTGAGCTGGAGGAGGATGGTGCGTCAAGGTCCCGAGCGGAAGCTGTAGAAGATTGGGTGTCCTGTGTTAGCCAGTCAACTATGTCCTCAGAACTTTTCGAGTTCAGGGTACGTGGCCTCTGAACACTGGGCATTATTCTAGGGCCAAAGGGAATCAAAGCACCACGATCACGACGGCACCTGCGGGGTGGCCTGCCTCTGGCTGTCATTTTTTTTAGATTAGTTTAGTTGTACTATGCATGCAAGCTACTGTGACACCAGATATGAGTTGCGCTGGTGACACTATGCACTTGCAGCAGGGCCTTAAACACACGAACATGTGCAGGCAACTGACTGCTATTTATTCACAGTCAAAATTGTTGTTTTTCTTTAAATGTAATCTACTGTTACACCAGATATGAGTTGCGCTGGTGACACTATGCACTTGCAGCAGGGCCTTAAACACACGAACACGTGCAGGCTACTGACTGCTATTTATTCACAGTCAAAATAGTTTATTTTTTTTAATGTAATCTACTGTGACACCAGATGAGTTGCGCTGGTGACACTGACACTATGCACTTACAGCAGGGCCTTAAACACACAAACAACTTGCAGGCAACTGACTGCTATTTATTTACAGTCAAAATAGTTTTTTTTTTTTTTTTAAATGCACTTGCAGCAGGGCCTTAAACACACGAACATGTGCAGGCAACTGACTGCGATTTATTCACAGTCAAAATTGTTGTTCTTCTTTAAATGTAATTTACCGTGACACCAGATATGAGTTGCGCTGGTGACACTATGCACTTGCAACAGGGCCTTAAACACACAAACACGTGCAGGCAACTGACTGCTATTTATTCACAGTCAAAATTGTTGTTTATTTTTAAATGTAATCTACTGTGACACCAGATATGAGTTGCGCTGGTGACACTATGCACTTGCAGCAGGGCCTTAAACACACAAACACGTGCAGGCAACTGACTGCTATTTATTCACAGTCAAAATTGTTGTTTTTCTTTAAATGTAATCTACTGTGACACAAGATATGAGTTGCGCTGGTGACACTATGCACTTGCAGCAGGGCCTTAAACACACAAACACGTGCAGGCAACTGACTGCTATTTATTCACAGTCAAAATTGTTGTTTTTCTTTAAATGTAATCTACTGTTACACCAGATATGAGTTGCGCTGGTGACACTATGCACTTGCAGCAGGGCCTTAAACACACAAACACGTGCAGGCAACTGACTGCTATTTATTCACAGTCAAAATAGTTTTTTTTTTTATGTAATCTACTGTGACACCAGATATGAGTTGCGCTGGTGACACTATGCACTTGCAACAGGGCCTTAAACACACAAACACGTGAAGGCAACTGACTGCTATTTATTCACAGTCAAAATTGTTTTTTTTTTAAAATGTAATCTACTGTTACACCAGATATGAGTTGCGCTGGTGACACTATGCACTTGCAGCAGGGCCTTAAACACACAAACACGTGCAGGCAACTGACTGCTATTTATTCACAGTCAAAATAGTTTTTTTTTTAATGTAATCTACTGTGACACCAGATATGAGTTGCGCTGGTGACACTATGCACTTGCAACAGGGCCTTAAACACACAAACACGTGAAGGCAACTGACTGCTATTTATTCACAGTCAAAATTGTTTTTTTTTTAAAATGTAATCTACTGTGACATCAGATATGAGTTGCGCTGGTGACACTATGCACTTGCAGCAGGGTCTTAAACACACAAACACATACAGGCAACTTACTGCTATTTATTCACAGTCAAAATTGTTGTTTTTCTTTAAATGTAATCTACTGTGACACCAGATATGAGTTGCGCTGGTGACACTATGCACTTGCAGCAGGGCCTTAAACACACAAACACGTGCAGGCAACTGACTGCTATTTATTCACAGTCAAAATTGTTGTTTTTCTTTAAATGTAATCTACTGTGACACAAGATATGAGTTGCGCTGGTGACACTATGCACTTGCAGCAGGGCCTTAAACACACAAACACGTGCAGGCAACTGACTGCTATTTATTCACAGTCAAAATTGTTGTTTTTCTTTAAATGTAATCTACTGTGACACCAGATATGAGTTGCGCTGGTGACACTATGCACTTGCAACAGGGCCTTAAACACACAAACACGTGCAGGCAACTGACTGCTATTTATTCACAGTCAAAATTGTTTTTTTTTTTAAATGTAATCTACTGTGACATCAGATATGAGTTGCGCTGGTGACACTATGCACTTGCAGCACGGTCTTAAACACACAAACACATACAGGCAACTTACTGCTATTTATTCACAGTCAAAATTGTTGTTTTTCTTTAAATGTAATCTACTGTGACACCAGATATGAGTTGCGCTGGTGACCCTATGCACTTGCAGCAGGGCCTTAAACACACAAACACATGCAGGCAACTGACTGCTATTTATTCACAGTCAAAATGTATTTTTTTTTTTAAATGTAATCTACTGTGACACCAGATATGAGTTGCGCTGGTGACACTATGCACTTGCAGCAGGGCCTTAAATACACAAACACGTGCAGGCAACTGACTGCTATTTATTCACAGTCAAAATTAATATTTTTTTTAAAATGTAATTTACTGTGACACCAGATATGAGTTGCACTGTGCACTTGCAGGGCATGAAACACACAAACACGTGCAGGCAACTGACTGCTATTATATTACAGTTTTTTTTCTTTCTTTTAAATGCAAGCTACTGTGACACCAGATATGAGTGGTGGCACTGGGCAAGTGGGCACAGTATACACTGTGAGCCTGACACACACGCTGGCAGGAAACTGCAATTAGATTACACAGGAAAAAAATTAATAAAAAAAGAAGACTGATGTTCTAGCCCCCTTTTTGGGGTGCTGTCCTTACAGCAGAGATCAGATGAGTCTTTCAGGACTGTAGTGGACACTGAATACACTAGCCTAGCTATCGATTTCCCTATTAAATCAGCAGCAGCTACACTGTCCCTCTTCTCACTAAGAATGCAGCTTCCGAATGAATCTAAAATGGATGCTGTCCAGGAGGTGGGAGGGTCTGGGAGGGAGGGTATGATGCTAATTGGCTGGAATTTGTCTGCTGACTTTGAGGTACAGGGTCAAAGTTTACACAATGATGATGAATAGGGGGCAGACCGAACATCGCATATGTTCGCCCGCCGCGGCGAACATATGCGAACAAGCTATGTTCGCCGGCGAATAGTTCGGGACATCTCTAGCGACTGACAAGTAAAGTGGCCTACTCATAGGGGACAAGCAAATGGCAGGTGTTATTCATGAGCTGCCACTGGATAACATAGACGTTACACAGGGGAGTACCTCTGTCTGCCTGTATCATCAAGAAATCGTTTTTGGCCATTCTCTGTTCATACAGTCGGTCCAACATATGGAGGGTGGAATTCCAACGAGTAGAAACGTTGCATATCAGCCTATGTTGGGGGACGAGGCTTTGCCGCTATAGCTCAAGTACGGTGTGCTTTGCGGTGTACGAGTGGCTGAAGTGCATGCAAAGTTTCCTGGCCATTTTTAGGATGTCTTGCAGATGACTGGAAGACTTCAGGAAACGCTTGACAACCAGATTGAACACGTGCGCCATGCATGGTGCATGGCTCATCCCTCCTTGACGCAGCACCGACACCATGTTCTTCCCTATGTCGGTCACCGTGGTTCCAATTTTGAGTTGTCGCGGAGAAAGCCAGGATTTGATTTCTTGATGAAGGACGCAGAGCAGTTCCTCCCCTGTGTGACTCCATTCGCCCAGGCAAACTAGGTGCAGAACAGAGTGACACCGCCGGGTTCTGCACATTTGGTATGCTGGTGGGGCACTGTGAATTGTCCCTGCGGTGGAGGCTGAGGACTCATTGGGTGGAGGATGAGGAGGCGGAGGCGGACATTGTCACAGGACCAACGGCTCGAGAGCGTGGAGGTGGAAGTGGGGTCCCACTTGACCAAGTTGCTGGTTTGGCTGGGCAGGTACCACATTAAAAATAGATAAAAACTATTTAGTTCCAGTGTGTTGTATAGGATTTACCACAGCGATTCCCAAAAGTGAAGTGGGCACAATTCACAGTTCAGTCAATGCGTTATCTGGGACCGCGCATTCCCTATCCAGAAGAATGAAAACCTCTTCAAGCTCGACCCATCCAATTTTAGAAACATAGGCAATTTATCAGATCCCACTATCACCAATCCAAAGGTTCCCGTGGGATGTCAGAGAATACACCAATAGCGAAATACTGTGTGTCACCAACAATCGTATTCACATAGTTGTACTCACAAGCGTAGCTTGGTATATAGGCACATCACACAACCTCCAAGGCTTTGCTTCTTATTTATTTTTCTTCTTATCTTCTTTTCAACACCGCTATATAAAACATTTAAATTGCTCCAATAGTGATGCACCGCTTGAGAAATCAGTATAAAAAGGATTTATTATACTCACAAACACAAGATGGTAAAAAGCAAAAAAAAGAGCAATCTCCACGATCCTGCCCGACCCAGATTTCGCTACAAGTTTCGTCAGGAACCACATTTACCCAGTGGGCCGTAAAGGACATATATTGTCCTTGACCGTAGTTAAAGCTCCAAATGTTGGCGCTGCCGTGCACTTTGACAGACACTGACAGGCTCAAGGTCTGGCCCACCTTCTGTTCTATATATGTGTGCAGGGCTGGTACCGCCTTTTTGGCAAAGAAATGACGGCTTGGGACTTTCCACCTAGGCTCGGCACAAGCCATCAGTTCTCTGAAAGGTGCAGAGTCCACCACTTGGAAATGGAGGGACTGCAGTACCAGCAACTTGGCCAGGAGCACGTTCAGCTTCTGTGCCATTGGATGAGTGCACAAATACTGTTGTCTCTTGACAATCGCTTCGGTGATCGATTGGACAGAATGACTGACTAGGAGGAGGAGGAGCAGGAGCATCAGGACCAGCAGATGATGGTAAGGACAGACAGCTTCCTTCAGCTGAGGTGGTGGAGCCTTGACTGAGTGAAATCAAGTGCGTGCCACTGGGTGATGCAGTGGTTGCTGTGCAGGCTTGACCACCACATTGGAGCCACGGTTCTCCCAGGCCACTTTATGGTTACACTGTATATGTTGACGCAGGGCCGTCACGCTTCACCTTCTGCCCACAGATTCAACAAATTGCCATGTTCACCTCCCCTGGCCATTTAACAAATCACACTAACCAAGTAGGTGATTTCACTGACTGACTGCTACAACCACTGCCTCCGTGAACCCATGCACCACTACTTTCCGGGCCGATAGGCTCCTGCGAAGCCATCCTCTTCTCCCAATGATGATAAAGCCCCTTCGTCACCCGGCTCCCAATTGCGATCGGCTGCATCATCATCGAGTACTGTCTGCACATCATTGATGTCCTCCTCAACTGTCTCTGAGCTAGGAGCCTGATCGCTTGCAACACCAGATCCCATGCCACTCTCCTCATCACTACTTGCCCACCTGCCAGAAGAAGCGGCGGATGTCTTCTCTGGATCTTTGCTGGGCAGTAGCTGCTGACTGTCTTCTAGTAGCTCGTCCTCACTGTATAGTGGAGCTGAGCCCACAGCATATAGTACTTCTCTGGCTGAGGGAACAGAAAAGGACAGAGGCAGGTTGAGGACAGGTGAGGGCACATGGCCTGCTCCCGGACCTTGCCAACTAAGGGTTGTGTCTGACGAACCCACTGACTTTTAGCTGGGGGTGTCTGATGTCACTTGCAACAAAGTCGAAGATCGAGTCAACCATTTAAGAACCGCTGGGTTGCTGGTCAAGACACGATCGCTAGCTGAGACTGGGAGCTCAGGCCTCTCAAAGTGACCCCTGATGCCACGCCCCCTTAATCTGCTGTGACCTGTGCCTATTCTAGAAACATTTAGGCCTGTGACCCTCCCCTGTGCAGAGCCTGTCACTTCTCTCTCTGACATACTGTAAGATCAAATAAGTAAATAAAAAGGAAATTAATACATGCCCAAAAGGGCTGTAATTTTCTCACTTCACCACACAATGGCTTATAAGCCCCTCCCCCCCCCCACTAATACACACCAGGCTTTAGCACATATAACTGCAGCCATGAAATGAAAATGAAGTTGTTGTTTTTTTTTTTTGCCACTAATACACACCAAAAATGGCTAATACACCCCTTTTTTTACTCCACTAATACACACCAAAAAAAGGCTTTAGAACATATATCTGCCGATGTGAACGGCAAATAAAAAAAAATTTGGCCTCTAATATACGCCAAAAAGGACTGTAATTTTCTCAATTCACTACACAACAGCTAATAACCCATTTTTTTCCCACTAATATATGACAAAAAAGCTAAGGAAAATATAACTGTGGCCCGTGAACGGCAAATAACGTTTTTTTTGCCACTAATACACGCCAAAAAGGGCTGTAAATTTTACACTTTACCACACAACGGCTAATAAGCCCTTTTTCTTTTTCGCCACTAATACATGCCAAAAAGATGCTTTAGAACATATAACTGCGACCGTAAACGGCAAATAATAAATTTTTTTGCCACTAATACCGTACATGCCAAAAAGGGCTGTAATTTTCTCACTTCACCACACAACGGCTAATAAGCCCTTTTTCTTTTTCCCCACTAATACACAACAAAAAAAGACTTTAGAACCTATAAGGGATCTGGATAGATTGGAGGCTTGGGCAGATAAGTGGCAGATGAGGTTTAACACTGACAAATGTAAAGTTATGCACATGGGAAGGAATAATGCAAGTCACCCGTACATACTAAATGATAAAACACTCGGTAACACTGACATGGAAAAGGATCTAGGAATTTAAATAAACAGCAAACTAAGCTGCAAAAACCAGTGTCAGGCAGCTGCTGCCAAGGCCAATAAGATAATGAGTTGCATCAGAAGGGGCATAGATGCCCGTGATAAGAACATAGTCCTACCACTTTACAAATCGCTAGTCAGACCACACATGGAGTACTGTGTACAGTTCTGGGCTCCTGTAAACAAGGCAGACATAGCAGAGCTGGAGAAGGTCCAGAGGAGGGCAACTAAAGTAATAACTGGCATGGGGCAACTACAGTACCCTGAAAGATTATCAAAATTAGGGTTATTCACTTTAGAAAAAAGACGACTGAGGGGAGATCTAATTACTATGTATAAATATATCAGGTGTCAGTACAGAGATCTATCCCATCATCTATTTATCCCCAGGACTGTGACTGTGACGAGGGGACATCCTCTGCGTCTGGAGGAAAGAAGGTTTGTACACAAACATAGAAAAGGATTCTTTACGGTAAGAGCAGTGAGACTATGGAACTCTCTGCCTGAGGAGGTGGTGATGGTGAGTACAATAAAGGAATTCAAGAGGGGCCTGGATGTATTTCTGGAGTGTAATAATATTACAGGCTATAGCTACTAGAGAGGGGTCGTTGATCCAGGGAGATATTGTGATTGCCTGATTGGAGTCGGGAAGGAATTTTTTATTCCCCTAAAGTGGGGAAAATTGGCTTCTACCTCACAGGGTTTTTTTTTTTTGCCTTCCTCTGGATCAACTTGTAGGATGACAGGCCGAACTGGATGGACAAATGTCTTTTTTCGGCCTTATGTACTATGTTACTATGTTACTATGTTATAACTGCAGCCGTGAACGGTAATTAATATTTTTTTTGCCACTAATACACGCCAAAAAGGGCTGTAATTTTCTCACTTCATCACACAATGGCTAATAAGCCCCTTTTTTTCCCCACTAATACACAACAAAAATAGAACATATCTATATAACTGCACCGCACAAGGGCTAATAAGACCCCCAATAACAAGAACAGTTTGCTGGAATTACAGAAATATTGCAAACCTGAAATGAGCAGCAGTATAATGGCAATTTGGATCTGCAGTCAGTGCAGCAAGGTGTAATAGGATTGTTCTTATTACCCAGGCTGTAGACACCCCTATTGAACCCTGTTCTGCTTCAATACTGTGGAATAATTCCTCCCTATCCTTTCTCTACACTTCTAATGCTCTTTCCATCAACTTCTATTGAGCAAAATATAAGTTTTCTATCCTAGCACTGTCCTTAGGGCCTGCTAACATCTCTCCCTGCACTGAGTACACTGGAAAATGGATGAATCTCAGATGATGCTATTTATAGGGCTGTGACATCACAGGACTGGCTGGCTGCTGATTGGCTGCATGCATGGCATTGTGGGTGAGCCGTCGTTCCTAGAGTTCCTTGCTACATGTCCTAACGCGTGCAGCAGCCATTTTAGGAAAAAATTTGATTCGTTACCAAGAAGCATGAGGAAATTCGGATTCTGTGCAAATCGAATAATTCCTGAAATTCGGATCTAATTCCACTTTGTCAGCTTCAATTCGCTCATCTCTAGTAGGTACCTCCAGAGGATCTAGGTAAAATAGGCAGGACAAAATACACTGTTCACATGGATGTTACAGTATTATTTTCTATGTTTCAACAAAGAGAATCGGTACAACGTGTTTACCTAATAAAATGGAATTTTTATTGTGACATAAAACTAACATACAAACATACATGTAGAGCCCATACAGTGTACCTCCAGAGGCAGTTCACAATACATTCACTACTGGCAGATCTTAATTGTTTAAATGCCTGCATTCACCTGGAGGGTGTTGTGAGTGCAGGGCCTGGATCAGCATATGTTATTTGAAGCTGTATCCAGCCCTGTAATCATTCCTTTCTCCACTTTGAAACCGGTATAGGTATGAATGCAGGCAGGCATAGGTTGCATATATATGCTAAGATCGTGACCGTTCAAATCATTAATCATCAGGCACTAAAGCCATATATGTGAGGTCGATCTGAATCCTTCACCTACCCGATATCCAGCCGCGTGTGTGTGAGCTGTCTCTGAACGGCGTCTCCTCGACGTACGTTTCGCTTACTGCTTCTTCAGAGACAGCTCACACACACGCGGCTGGATATCGGGTAGGTGAAGGATTCAGATCGACCTCACATATATGGCTTTAGTGCCTGATGATTAATGATTTGAACGGTCACGATCTTAGCATATATATGCAACCTATGCCTGCCTGCATTCATACCTATACCGGTTTCAAAGTGGAGAAAGGAATGATTACAGGGCTGGATACAGCTTCAAATAACATATGCTGATCCAGGCCCTGCACTCACAACACCCTCCAGGTGAATGCAGGCATTTAAACAATTAAGATCTGCCAGTAGTGAATGTATTGTGAACTGCCTCTGGAGGTACACTGTATGGGCTCTACATGTATGTTTGTATGTTAGTTTTATGTCACAATAAAAATTCCATTTTATTAGGTAAACACGTTGTACCGATTCTCTTTGTTGAAACATATTTAGGAGGTACACCCTTGTTAACGCAAGGCTGTTTCGATCCAGTTGAAATATAGTATTATTTTCTAGTATCCTTCTAACCACCAACAGAATATATAAATGGTGATTATAGTGTAACCTGAGTGTGCGAGGAAAAAACAAGGAAGGGGGAATGAAGAATATATCCACTGTAACAGTACTTGTGATGCTATAATGCACTGATTGACAGACGCACAATGATATAGCTGGCCTGCAATTCAGCTGGACAGGCAGAAATGGACCACCAAAATAGTTTAAGCTGGGTGCCACATTAACCAAACCTCAGGCCAGTATTTATGTTATAGCTGCCCTGTGGCATAACAAGAGGAAAACTGGTGCAAAACTTTCATTTAGTGCAGGTGAGGTATAAAAATGTGTCTAGTATGGATTTAACTTGAAAAACCTGCCCTATTGTTGCTTGAAACGTTAGACTTTGGGAATATATCTAGACTTGGGTCCCTGTTTGTATTGGTAACCAAGGGTAGCACAGTGTATAATCTGCTGTATTGTGCCAAAAGTGTTGTTGCCATTAAATTGATAGCTTGACCAGTTATCAATCACAGGATGCAGATTAGCAAAATAATATTCTCTATATTGCTGCTCATATTGCTCGCTCATAGTGCTCAACACTTTTCTACACTAGGTATGTGTTTCATTAGGAGCTACTGAAGCGCTGAAGATTTGTATACAGAGCAAGGGCGCACTGGCCACCTCTAATGATGAGTGACAGTGTCTCCGGTGCTAGTATATGGTATTTTGAACTATTTTTAAAATATTATGTTTTTGTTTTAAACATTTATTAAAAGTATGGAGACACCTGACCATCACACCTACAGTATTTGAGCATGTTGAAAATCCCAAAGCAGATGACTATTGTTCTCCAAGCTTCTACCAAACCAAGAATCACCCAGGCTGCCAGATGGCAAAGCATGATTCATCACTCCTTAGACCACATTTCCACTGCTCTAGAGTTTAGGAGTGATGTTCTCCAACTTATACTTGGCATTGTGCATGAGGATCTCAGACTTATGGGATGCTAGTTGACCATAAAATTCTCTTTCATGAAGATCCTGATGCACGGTTCAGGTTACATAGAAACATAGAAACATAGAATGTGTCGGCAGATAAGAACCATTCGGCCCATCTAGTCTGCCCAATATACTGAATACTATGGATAGCCCCCGGCCCTATCTTATATGAAGGATGGCCTTATGCCTATCCCATGCATGCTTAAACCCCTTCACTGTATTTGCAGCTACCACTTCTGCAGGAAGGCTATTCCATGCATCCACTACTCTCTCAGTAAAGTAATACTTCCTTATATTACTGTTAAACCTTTGCCCCTCTAATTTAAAACTGTGTCCTCTTGTGGTAGTTTTTCTTCTTTTAAATATGCTCTCTTCCTTTACCGAGTTGATTCCCTTTATGTATTTAAAAGTTTCTATCATATCCCCTCTGTCTCTTCTTTCTTCCAAGCTATACATATTAAGGTCCTTTAACCTTTCCTGGTAAGTTTTATCCTGCAATCCATGTACTAGTTTAGTAGCTCTTCTCTGAACTCTCTCTAGAGTATCTATATCCTTCTGGATATATGGCCTCCAGTACTGCGCACAATACTCCAAGTGAGGTCTCACCAGTGTTCTGTACAGCGGCATAAGCACTTCACTCTTTCTACTGCTTATACCTCTCCCTATACATCCAAGCATTCTGCTGGCATTTCGTGCTGCTC
This sequence comes from Bufo bufo, assembly GCF_905171765.1. Lineage (NCBI taxonomy): Eukaryota > Metazoa > Chordata > Amphibia > Anura > Bufonidae > Bufo > Bufo bufo. Next base: position 621,665,624 of record NC_053390.1, read on the forward strand.
TATTACATTGTCTTCCCACCTTTAAGTCTTCTGAAATAATTACTCCTAAATCCCTTTCCTCAGATACTGAGGTCAGGACTGTGTCAAATATTCTATATTCTGCCCTTGGGTTTTTACGCCCTTTGGGTTTTACAGGTTCTGAACCTTTGGGTTTTACAGGTTCTGAACCTTGCTTCTGATGTCACTTCCAGAGGCAATCTGAAACTATGTAGTGAGTGATACAACAGTGAATGGCCGATTTTTACATGATTCATGGCCTAGTATGGTCATTGTAGCTTAGCCTTTACTACTTTTAGATGTTTCCACTTAACAATTATAACGTTTCCAGTTGACTTGGGCCAATCTAGCAGCTAAGAAATTTTATTGGTCTTACAGAAAGACCTGAATTCAGTAATTAGGAGGGATTTACACATACTTTTGGATAAGTGTATATTTGTGCATATTGGCTGCTTTCAATCTTTGGTGGATTCGTAGAGGAGGTATGGAAGAACTAGGAGTGGAAATACAAAGGAGTCTGTGAGTATGTGTCACGGCCTTTGGTTTACGCTGTGACACTTTTGCCACACTTGCAGTTGCCCGCGGCAACGTGTTGCTGTGAGAGCATGTGGTGGCAGTGTTTCTGCCTTCTGGGTGATTGCTGTGAAATGGTTGCCACGCATGCTGTTGCCGGTGGTAACGTGTGGTTTGGTATGCTTGTGTGTGCACTTCCCCTTTAAGTGGCTTCCTTCCTCTGTCTGGTGTTGGAAGGGTTAACTCCCTTCCTAGTGTTTTGTGAACACTGGGTTTATGTGTGTGTGGGTGTGGCTGCTTGGGCTATTTAGCCTCTGCTGGATGCCTGAAGCTCATTGTTCCTCCAGCCTTGGTGTATGCTGGTGGTTCACTGTTCCTGGCTTTTACTATCTGTCCGGTGAGGGCCACCCTTGTGGTCATTGATGTTATTATGGTGTCTCTTTCCCTTCTTATCTTTTGGTTTGCGTGGGTTATGTTCAGGGTGTTGTATGTCTTGTGTTCTGTTACATGGCTGGTGATGTTTGGTGTCCAGCATGTTTGCTAGACATTCTCCTGTCTCACGTTTATTGCAGCTATGGTTGTCCTGGGTTCCTGTGTGGTTGAGGCTTGTGCTGTGTCCTTTAATGTTGGTGTGGACAGCAGCACTTGTGCACGGGTTCCAGTCGCTGTGGCAGGTGTGTTATGGGTTTCGCTTACCTGCCAACTCCATATGCTGTATGTGTTCCCCTCTCCTTGCAGCCTGGCCTCAGATAGAGACTCCTGTTCCTCCATGACTGGGATGAACAGGTCGTCTCTTCCCGGCTCCTTGGTCAGGGATTACCAGGGCGACTCAGGGTTTCTAGGAATCTAGAGTATGAGCCGTCCTACCATTAGGGTCCGCTCATACGGTGAGGAGTCAGGGAGAGGATTAGGGACGCTGTAGGAGGTGACCTGCTCCCTTATTACTCCTTTTGGCCAGGCTAATCCCCTTTTACCCTTTGACAACGCACCAGGACAGTATGCTGTATTCTTCAATTTTTGTCTGTTAAAAACTGTACAATATAGTGGGTTTACTGATCCTGTCTAATAAAAAGAAATTGTTTGACAAGAAGCCAAGCATGCATCAAATTTATCATAGCACCTCACATTGTATGCTAATGTATTGGTTTGCTAGACACTTTTGTCTAACTTTAGACCAGTCATTGGTTGGCTTAGTGTGAAACTAAATTTTAGTATTTTGTTACATCATAAACCACAACCATTTCAACTAAGCCATGCCCCTTCATGAGCTACAAAAACAAAACAAGCAAGAAAAGCGCAGTGGATTTTTTTTCATGGTACATTTGCCTTACAAACAGATCTAAAACTTGACATAACAGAAATTACATCAAGTCTTTGCCCCAATATTCTTTGCATTATTTGGTATAAATAGTCGAACCGGTCAAGATGCACTGCTCTTAAAAAGAACAACATATTTTTACAACAGATCTCTTCTAATATATTATGTACAGTATGAAATATACCTTTCTTTTTTATTTCCTATAATACTAGCGGAATCAATTTGTTTAAAATATTTACTGTCCTGCTATTTATATCATGGCAGCTATAGCTATGTACAGTATGTACTTAAGGCCTCATGCACACGACCGTTTTTTTTTTTAAGGTCCGCAAAAACGAGGTCCGTAGGTCCGTGATCCGTGACCGTTTTTTCATCCGTGGGTCTTCCTTGATTTTTGGAGGATCCACGGACATGAGAAAAAAGTCGTTTTGGTGTCCGCCTGGCCGTGCGGAGCCAAACGGATCCATCCTGAATTACAATGCAAGTCAATGGGGACGGATCCGTTGGACGTTGACACAATATGGTGCAATTTCAAACGGATCAGTCCCCCATTGACTTTCAACTGTGTACATGACTGCCCCCTGCTGCCTGGCAGCACCCGATCTCTTACAGGGGGCTGTCATCCCCCCTCCCTCCATTGTATTATTTTCATTGGTGGCACAGTGTGTCCCCCCCCGGCCCCCCCTCTATTGTATTAATATCATTGGTGGCCAGTGTGCGGCCTCCCCTCTCCCCCTCCCCCCCCCCCGATCATTGGTGGCAGCGGAGAGTTCCAATCGGAGTCCCAGTTTAATCGCTGGGGCTCCGATCGGTAACCATGGCAACCAGGACGCTACTGCAGACCTGGTTGCCATGGTTACTTAGCAATATTAGAAGCATCATACTTACCTGCTGCGCTGTCTGTGACCGGCCGGGAGCTCCTCCTACTGGTAAGTGACAGGTCTGTGCGGCGCATTGCTTAATGATCTGTCACTTACCAGTAGGAGGAGCTCCCGGCCGGTCACAGACAGCGCAGCAGGTGAGTATGATGCTTCTAATATTGCTAAGTAACCATGGCAACCAGGTCTGCAGTAGCGTCCTGGTTGCCATGGTTACCGATCGGAGCCCCAGCGATTAAACTGGGACTCCGATTGGAACTCTCCGCTGCCACCAATGATCGGGGGGGGGGGGGAGGGGGAGAGGGGAGGCCGCACACTGGCCACCAATGATATTAATACAATAGAGGGGGGGCCGGGGGGGGACGCACACTGGCCACCAATGATAATACAATAGAGAGAGGAAGGGGGGGGCGGGGGGGGGGCGCACACTGTGCCACCAATGAAAATAATACAATGGAGGGAGGGGGGATGACAGCCCCCTGTAAGAGATCGGGTGCTGCCAGGCAGCAGGGGGCAGTCATTTACACAGTTCTTTTAATATATTCTAACATTGAAGCGTCCCCATCACTATGGGAACGCCTCTGTGTTAGAATATACTGTCGGATTTGAGTTTTCACAAAGTGAAAACTCAGCTCTGAAAAAGCTTTCATACAGACGGATCTTCGGATCCGTCTGTATGAAAGTAGCCTACGGCCACGGATCACGGACGCGGATGCCAATCTTGTGTGCATCCGTGTTCTTTCACGGACCCATTGACTTGAATGGGTCCGTGAACCGTTGTCCGTCCAAAAAATAGGACAGGAAACACGGATCACGGATGCGGCTGCAAAACGGTGCATTTTCCGATTTTTCCACTGACCCATTGAAAGTCAATGGGTCAACGAAAAAAATACGGAAAACGGCACAACGGCCACGGATTCACACAACGGTCGTGTGCATGAGGCCTAAGTGTCCAGACTGCTGCCATGTGCTATATTTTATATATAAGTAATGTAGCAGAGTCTATAATGTATTACTGGTAGTTTATATAGACTGCTACACTAGTTCTATATAGAATAGAGGATGTGAGACAAGCAATTTTAGCACATAGCTGATGTGTCACTTCATTATTACCACAGTAGATCCTAGGATGAGAAACATATGAAAATACTGTAGTCATGAAGTGTGTGTCTTGGGGGGGTACTTATGAATTCTTTGAGCTGCTCTGAGCGAATTGCAACAGTCTTGCATTTGTTGATTATAATTACACTACATAATTAGAAAGCATCAAAACATCTAGGAATCTAAAAAAAAATATATTAATATAGGTGGTAGAATAGTATATAACCTTTTGAAGATACAGGCTCATAGTCCAATGCTTTTGTACTGCGAGCTTCTGATGATAATAAATTTCCATTTTGTCAGATATTATCATGCATATTGAAAGCAACAAACATATCAATGTAAATGCACACTTTTTCGCTACTTAAACTAGGTTGAAGGCCAATAATATTGCAATTGTACACTTGAACACACACTAGGTCTCCTTCATAAATATGACAATAAGGTAATCCTTCATTGCTTTCATAAATTATTTATTAAGGAGCATAGAGGGGTGCTGCTAGGTTAAAACATCTCAGACTTGGGCCACAAACTATTCAACGGTATGCTGTTCTTAAAGCGAACTTTTCACCTGCATTTCACTTAATAAACTATCAAAAGTACCTTATAGATCATCCTCATTGTGTTATCATACAGTCTTGTCCCGCTTTTCTGCCATGTATATGCATGAAAAAATCGCCTTATAAAGTACTCTTCTCCAGCTCCACAAGTCACATTAGAAGTCAACGGGGTAGCCCTTCCCTCACTCCAGGCTGTAACTCCCCTGCGCTAACCCCGCCTCTATGCAGTCTAATTGACAGCCGGCTCAGTCGCCGGGACCGCGCTTGTACAGGCGCGGTCCCCGATGCCTGCCTGTCTTCTCTTCCTCACGCGCGCGCGCCCCCCGATCTTCACGCTCCATGCGCGATTCAGTTACAGGATCGCGCTTGAGTCCAACGGCGCGTGCGCCGCCTGTACAAGCGCGGTCCCGGTGACTGAGTTACAGCCTGGAGTGAGGGAAGGGCTACCCCCTTGACTTCTAATGTGACTTGTGGGGCTGGAGAAGAGTACTTTATAAGGCGATTTTTTTCATGCATATACATGGCAGAAAAGCGGGACAAGACTACTTTTGATAGTTTATTAAGTGAAATGCAGGTGAAAAGTTCGCTTTTAGATGGAGATACAATAGAATTACTGCAGCAGGTCGCAGGACACAAGAGCCAATGGCTTCCTGCCCTGCAGCTCACTCTCATAAGCCATAGGCCATTAAGCCACCATAAATCACCACAATATCAAGCAAATAAAAATTGTGTCACTAATGGAAATTGCTGACAGGTGTTAGGAGGACACTATAACTAAAATCATAAATTTTATTGGTATATTAGGTTAAAAATGAACGAAATGAGAACACAAATATCAGATCTTGAAGATCCCATACCAAATATCAGATCAATACAAGATGCACCATTGGCCAAGTATTTGCATAGAGATGCAACTCTTGTTGTATCTGTCCGTACTTGGTATGACTAATGAGGGTACATGTAGGGATAGTGATACACTTGCTAATAACCACCTCTTAACTCCTAGTGCTATCTAGATAACCTAATCCACCCTTAGTTTACATGGCTGAATGTAACTAATAACACCTGCTCATCCCTCACTACTAAACAATAATATACATAGTGCCTCTGTTATTTGTTGTGAAGTGGCTGACTATAACATATTGCAAGCTAAGGCTCGACACGTTTCAGGCTAATACGAAGCCCTCATCAGGAGCCCTGCCTTGGTATCAGCACTTGTAAAACAAGTGCTGATACCAAGGCAGGGCTCCTAATGAGGGCTTTGTATTAGCCAGAAACACGTCGAGCCTGAGCTTGCAATATGTTCTAGTAAGCCACTTCACAACAAATAACAGAGGCACTATGTATATTAATGTTTAGTAGCGAGGGAGGAGCAGGTGTTATTAGTTACATTCACCCATGTAAACTAAGGGTGGATTAGGTTATCTAGGTAGCACCAGGAGTTAAGGGGTGGTTATTAGAAAGTGTATCTGTATCCCTACATGTACTCTCATTAGTCAGTTGCACCTCTATGCAAATACTTGGCCAATGGTGCATCTTGTATTGATCTGATATTTGGTATGTGATCTTCATGATCTGATATTTGTGTTCTTATTTTGTGCATTTTTAACCTAATATACCAATAAAATTTATGATTTTAGTTATAGCGTCCTCCTAACACCTGTGAGCATTAAGCCACCATGCTCAATATTTCACAATAGTGTTATACAGAATCCCATAACATATATACACTCACCTAAAGAATTATTAGGATCACCTGTTCTATTTCTCATTAATGCAATTATCTAGTCAACTAATCACATGGCAGTTGCTTCAATGCATTTAGGGGTGTGGTCCTGGTCAAGACAATCTCCTGAACTCCAAACTGAATGTCAGAATGGGAAAGAAAGGTGATTTAAGCAATTTTGAGCGTGGCATGGTTGTTGGTGCCAGACGGGCCGGTCTGAGTATTTCACAATCTGCTCAGTTACTGGGATTTTCACGCGCAACCATTTCTAGGGTTTACAAAGAATGGTGTGAAAAGGGAAAAACATCCAGTATGCGGCAGTCCTGTGGGGGAAAAATGCCTTGTGGATGCTAGAGGTCAGAGGAGAATGGGCCGACTGATTCAAGCTGATAGATGAGCAACGTTGACTGAAATAACCACTCGTTACAACCGAGGTATGCAGCAAAGCATTTGTGAAGCCACAACACGCACAACCTTGAGACGGATGGGCTACAACAGCAGAAGACCCCACCGGGTACCACTCATCTCCACTACAAATAGGAAAAAGAGGCTACAATTTGCAAGAGCTCACCAAAATTGGACTGTTAAAGACTGGAAAAATGTTGCCTGGTCTGATGAGTCTCGATTTCTGTTGAGACATTCAAAGTCCGAATTTGGTGTAAACAGAATGAGAACATGTATCCATCCTCTGATGGCTACTTCCAGCAGGATAATGCACCATGTCACAAAGCTCGAATCATTTCAAATTGGTTTCTTGAACATGACAATGAGTTCACTGTAATAAAATGGCCTCCACAGTCACCAGATCTCAACCCAATAGAGCATCTTTGGGATGTGGTGGAATGGGAGCTTCGTGCCCTGGATTTGCATCCCTCAAATCTCCATCAACTGCAAAATGCTATCCTATCAATATGGGCCATTATTTCTAAAGAATGCTATCAGCACCTTGTTGAATCAATGCTACGTAGAATTAAGGCAGTTCTGAAGGCAAAAGAGGGTCCAACACCGTATTAGTATGGTGTTCCTAATAATTCTTTAGGTGAGTGTATATAAAATCATACACAGATTTCGATTTACCACATTGGTGTTATTTAGATTTTTTTGCGAAACTGGAGAACCCTTTAACTATAAGCACTTTCATGTTCTACTCCTTCTTATTCACCAGAACTTTCTTCTCAGGTCTTCAATGGTCATACAGAAAATAGAGAAACAGCGGCACTCATCAGGACTTTTCTATAGCTTTTATTATTCCATCTTTAAAAACATGGCAGATGTGGGTATAGTATAGTGAAAGGCAACAGCTGTTTCATGCTCCCTATTATTCCTTGGGCCTCAATGTGATGATGCCAGCGTGCCCACATCAAATATGCTCACGTCAGCGTCATCGCCATGACATCAGACAGCTAAGTAAAAATGATTATACAAAATGAATAAAGCAAAACAACTACATAAATACTGCTAAATCATTCTTATCATTTAACCCCAAAGGACCCATTGCGTTTGTCTTAATAATCCATGAAGCTTCTTTTTGTAATATGTTGCGGTTCCTGTCCTCACCACAAATTGGGACTTGCACTACCTCTATACCTGCACATGTTAATACATTACTTTTTCCTTACATGCGCTTCATGTATATGCTCAATCAATCTAGGTGATCCTACTCCTGTCTCTATGCATCTCATGTGTTCCCTAAGGACCCTTGCACATGACTGTATCCCCTCTGAGATATACAGTCCATGAGCGGGCCAAATGTCCCAGAGCGGCATTGAATGTGTGCACAGGAGCACACAGCATCATAGATTACAATGAAGCTGTGGATGTCGGGCCGCCTGCGGTGCTATTGTCCCACACTCATATGATCTTATGCGTGCGGGACAATAGTCCCGCGGGCGGCCCGACGTGCACAGCATCATTGTAATCTATGATGCTTTGTGCACGATCAATGCCGTTCCAGGACATATGGCTGGCTCACGGTCCATAAATCTCAGAGGGCATATGGTCGTGTGCAAGGGCCTTAAATCTCACATATAGGCACCTAATGGTTTTTCTTATGTAGTATCTGCCACACGGGCAAAAGATAACATATATTACATACTGTGTTCTACAGGATATGAAGTGTCTCACTACATGATCAACTCCCCCAATTTTCAGGTTTCTTCTCAGGTCTTGCATGCAATTTTAACTTCCTTCTACGAATTGCCACCATTTGGTAGTTTCACTACCACTCACATCTGCCTACTATCCCTTCCAATTTGTTTCTGCATGCCGTCAAGATTGACTGATACAGTGTATTGATATGCATGACTAAAATATGAGGAAATGCAGTACTGACATCTTCAATAGATTTTTAACTAATAATAATTCGAGACAAGCAAATTTCCTGATATTTAATTAAGTTCTGATTCTACTGAATTGGTCATCAGATTTGAATTAAGTCTGAACAAAATTAACCTGAACCAATAGTTCCCCATTTACCCAGAAAAGTCATGTATGGCACCTGGGGTCTCCGAGGACTGTATCCAACACCTTCTAAGTTTTTTTTTAACCCAAGAAAACAATAGTAAAGACAAAATGACAGCAACAGACAGTATATGGCTATGGGTAAAAAGATGGTAGCTGGTGGTAGCCAACAGCCAGTTTAATAACACATCACCTTGTCAGATTTGTTGTACTTTTTTTAAATAAAGAAAAGTCCCCAAATTATCTCTTTTTGGTGGCAGATGCCTGCTGGTGTTTATACACACGTAGTGGTAGCAGAAGAAGTGATGGCTTATTTCCAACAAGCAATCATAAAAAAATTACTAGCAAACAGGCTTAGTATTATTTTAACAAAAATATATATCATATAGTACTGAAATAAGTAGACTTTTCATTACATTAAACCCCTTCACATATTTTCATGTACATGTACAGTACGTGAGAGAATGCGGCTTCTTGCCGCATTCTCAAGTGCATGTACGCGATGTGATCGGGCTGATGCAGGAGCTGCACCGACCCGATCCGCAGCACGGGCCCGGCAGTTACTGATTGCCGGGCCCCTGCTGCATCTGCCGGCATCGCTGTATCCTGTGATGCCGGCGGATTAACCCTTTCACATGCCACTGTCAGCGCTGGCCAGAGCACGTGCGGGGTATACAGTGGGAGGGGGCTCCCTCTGATTCCATTGGCCCCCATGCTGCTCTGACAGGGCGCCAATGGTTGACATGGCAGCCCCAATGCCTTCCACATGCATTGGAGCCTGCCAGCTATGGAAGCCCAGGAGATCCAGTCTGAGGGCTGGGTCTCCTAGGCAACTGTCAGTGTCTTTGGCCCCTTTCACACGAGCGAGTTTTCCGCGTGACTTGCACTGAATCCTGACCCATTCATTTCAATGGGTCTGTGTACATGAGCGTTTTTTTTTGCTAATCAGTTCTGTGTTGCGTGAAAAACGCAGCATGTTCTATATTCTGCGTTTTTCACGCAGCCCTGGCCCCATAGAAGTGAATAGGGCTTAAGTTAAAAACGCATTGTATCCGGAAGCAAGTGCGGATGCAATGCGTTTTTCACTGATGGTTGCTAAGAGATGTTGTTTGTAAACTTTCAGTTTTTTATCACGCGCGTGAAAAACGCATGAAAACGCATTGCACCCGCGCGGAAAAAACTGAACGCAATCTCAGACAAAACTGACGAAACTTGCTTGCAAAATGGTGTGTTTCCCTGAACGCACCCTGAACACATCCGGAGCCAATCCGTCACGCTTGTGTGAAAGAGGCCTTAGGCCCCTTTCACACGAGTGAATTTTCCGCGCAGGTGCAATGCGTGACGTGAACGCATAGCACCCGCACTGAATCCTGACCAATTCATTACAATGAGCGTTGTTTTTCATGCATCAGTTCTGCGTTGCGTAAAAATCGCATGTTCTATATTCTGCGTTTTTCACGCAGCCCTGGCCCCATAGAAGTGGATAGGGCTGCGTGAAAAACACATTGCATCCGCAAGCAAGTGTGGGTGCGATGCGTTTTTCACTGATGGTTGCTAAGAGATGTTGTTTGTAAACCTTCAGCTATTTATCACGCGCGTGAAAAGCGCATTAAAACGCATTGCACCCGCGCGGAAAAAAATGAACTGAACGCGATCGCAGACAAAACTGACTGAACTTGCTTGCAAAATAGTGCGAGCTTCACTGAACGCACCCTGAACACATCCGGACCTAATCCGTCACGCTCGTGTGAAAGGGGCTTTACTGTGTAAGATGCTGACAGTCCAATTCAGTACAATACATAATGTATTGTACTGAATTGAAACAGGGATAAAACCCTGAAAAGGTGACGTCCCACAGTGGAACAAATATAAAAAGTAAAAAATGTAAAAAAATATAAAAAGTGTTTTTTGTAATATAAAAATTAAAGTTAAAAAAAGCCCCCTTACCATAAAATAGTGTTTATTTTTTTTAAAATAAAAAATAGACACATTAAGTATTGCCACGTCCGTAACGACGTGCTCTATAAAAATGTCACCATTTTTACACTGAGGTGAACTCTGAAAAAAAAAAATAATAATTGAGCAAAAAATGCAATTTTTTTGTCACCTTACATCACAAAAAGTATAATTACAAGCGATCAAAAAGACATATGTACCCAAAATAGTACCACTCAAACCATCAATTCTTCCTGCAAAAAATGAGACCCTACCTAAGATAATCGCCCAAAAGATAAAAAAAAAATATGGCTTTCAGAAAATGGAGACACTAAAACATAATTTATTTTTCTTCAAAAATACTTTAATGTGTAAAACTGAAATAAATGTAAAAAAAAAGGAGACATATTAGGTATCACAGCATCCGTAATCATCTGCTTTATAAAACTATAACATGATCTATCCCCTCAGGTGAACACCGTAAAAAATTTTTTGCAATTTATTTGTCAACTTCATCACAAAAAGTGGAATTCCAAGCAATCAAAAAGTCATACACACCCCAAAATGGTACCAGTCATACCATCATCTCTTCCCACAAAAAATTAGAACCTACCTAAGACAATCGCCCAAAATGTAAAAAAAATATGGCTTTAAGAAAAGGGAGACACTAAAATATGATTTTTTTTCCTTCAAAAATGCTTTTATAGTGTAAAACTGAAATAAATTTTAAAGTATGCATATTAGGTATATCCACATTCGTAGCAACCATCTCTATAAAAATATCACATGGCCTAACCCCTTAGGTGAACACCATAAAAAAATAAAAATAAAAACTGTACCAAAAATGCTATTTTTGTCACCATACATCACAAAAAGTGTAATTTCAAGCGATCAAAAATACATATGTACCCCAATATAGTACCAATAAAGCTGTCATCTCTTCCCGCAAAAAATGAGCCCCATACATAGGACAATCGCCGAAAGGATAAAAAAATATGGCTTTCAGAAAATGGAGACACTAAAACATGATTTTTTTTTCTTAAAAAATGTTTTTATAGTGTAAAACTGAAATAAATTTTAAAAAGTAGACATACTAGGTATTGTTGCATCTGTAAAACCAGCTCTACAAAAATATCATATGATCTACCCCCTTAGTTGAATGCTTTAAAAAAAAAAAATAGTTATAAAGTAGCAATTTTTTGGTCACCTTGCCACAAAAAAGTGTGATATTGAATGATCAAAAAATCATATGTACTTAAAAATAGTACCAATAAAAATATCAGCTCTTCCTGCAAAAAATGAGCCCCTGCAAAAGACGATCAGCAGAAAAATGAAAGAAATATAGCTTTCAGAAAATGAATACACAAACATTATTTTTAGTTTCAAAAATGCTTTAATATGTAAAATTGAAACAACAAAAAATACACATTTGGTATCGTTGTGTCCGTATAAACCTGCTCTATACAAGCAACCCATGCACTATCCTGTCAGGAGAACTCCATAAAAAACTAAAAATAAAAACTCTACCAAAACCATTTTTTTGTTACCTTGCCTCACAAACTGTGTAATATTGAGCAATCAAAAATCATATATACTCCAAAATAGTACCAAAAAATCTGTCACCTCATCCCATAGTTTACAAAATGGGATCACTTTTTGAAATTTTCTACTCTAGGGGTTTATAAGGGTGTCTTCAAATGTGACATGGCAACTTAAAATTATCCAAGTGAAATCTGCCCTCTAAAATCCATATGATGCTACTTTCCTTCTGACCACTGCCACATGCCCTTACAGCAGTTTACCACCATATGTGGGGTGTTTCTGTAAACTGCAGAATCAGGGAAATAAATATTGAGTTTTCTTTGGCTGTTAAACCTTGCTGTGTTACAGGAAAAGATAGATAGGAAAAGATAGATTAAAATGGAAAATCTGCAAAAAAAGTTCTTGTGGAACACCGAAAGGGTAAACAAAGTTTGTAAAATCAGTTTTGAATAACATGAAGGGTGTAGTTTTTAAAATGGGGTCATTTATGGGTGCTTTCTTCTATATAAGCCCCAGAAAGTGACTTCATAACTGAACTGGTCCTTAAAAAGTGGGTTTTCGAAATTTTCTTAAACATTGCTTCTAAAATTCTAAGCCTTCTAACGTCCTAAAAAAATAAAATGATGTTTACAAAATGATGCCAACATGAAGTAGACATCTCAGAAATGTATAGTAACAACTATTTTATTAGGTATCACAATCTGAGACATTCAAATTTCAAATTGTGAATTTTTCTAAATTTTCTGTAAATTTTTGAATTTTTATAAATAAAGGTCAAACATATTGACTCAAATTACCACTAACATGAAGTACAATATGTCACGAGAAAACAATCTCAGTATCGCTTATATAAGTAAAAGTATTCTCGAGTTATTAAGTGAAACATGTCAGATTTTCAAAATGTGGCTTGGTCCTTATGGTGAAAACTGTTTTGATCTTGAAGGGGTTAAAATTGCAGGTAATGATTGAAAAAAATGTGGCAAGTTATAAGATTTATAAGTGAAATGCATACTGTTTCAATTTGTCAAACTGACAATAAACATTGTCCAGATCTGGGATCAATGACATTGTCAATAACAGTGTACTACTTGAAGCAGTAATTTAATTTAAAATGGACATGAGCTTTTGTCATAATTTTATGTATTTTCTCTTTCAATATGAGTTGGAAGAGGCACAAAAAATCCAGAGTTTATTTAAAAAGTGACCTTCATTCTTATCAGAACTATTTCCTTTTTTTAATTATTTCATATTCTAAATTTCTTAAAACATCTGCACATACAGTATGCTCCTTCCCTTTCAATAGCATATTTCACTAATAAATGATTTACCTTTTTTTTTTCTTTCAAAGGCCAGCTAAAGAAATTGAAAAAAATTAAAATATGTATCACTGGGCATAATTCCAAGATCACTCATTTAAGTACATCATTTAAGGTCATTAGCTATTGAACTTAAAGGGGAATATGAATAATATTCTGGTATTAGATGTAATGAAAAGAGAATTAATTGATTTTAGTTGAATTGATCTATAAAATAAAGACATCTCTATATTATTAGTAGCTGAATATGTGAATATAAATAATGTTAAAGCTAACCTCCGGTGAAGCGAAAGGTTGGTAAAATATTAATAATATATTTAGGATACAGAAAGGTGGGATATTTTGAATTTTATATGGCAGTATTACTTTTGTACTGTCTGCAGTATTACTTGATAATTATATAACATTGTAATATTACCACTACAGATACAGTAGATGGAAAAAGAAATGCCACATGTAAGCAAAGTGAAAAAAATGGCAAAACTTCCAAAATTTCATTAAAAAACAAAAATTATTTTATTCTCCCTTGCAGCAGCATATTTTATGAAATTTTGGGACTACTGCAATTTTTTTTTTACTTTGTTTACACATGGCATTGGAGTGAAGTACATGTAGAATAGCACACCATATAGCTTATGTGTTATGCGGTGCTTCTATTTTCTTTCTTTTTTTTGCATAGAATTTTGCACACTGCAGTGCTATATTATTTGAGCACTGTATGTGTTAGGCGCATTGACAGAATATTGTTTGTAGATGCTGAAAAACACGAAAATGTATTGTGTTATTATGTTTCAATTGTGTAAAATGATGTACTTATAATATTTATAGTGCAATTATTTATAATATTATTCTAGACAAAAGTGCAGCAAATTTACAAAATGAAGTCAGTTAATATTTGGACTATAAGTTGCTATGGGAAAAAAAAGCTCTAATACAAGGAGTATAGCTGCAGACTAAATGTTCATTCAGTGCACTTAAAGGGTTTTCTTATCAAACACTTTTCAAAATTCAGCCTCTGGGGTGATCTATATATTTACATTGTGGGGGAAAAAGCAAGGCACTTTTACTTTATTAGGCACAGTGTAGCAGCAATACTGTATGGAGAAACACGTGGGGGATTATTGATATGAGAGCATTATTCTGAAGCTGTAGGGACAGTGCAGCACAGCAGGTGCAGTAGTTGGGATAAATAGGCAACAACAAACACCAAATTGGGGGCAGCAGCAGAATGGGCAGATTGTATAAGCTGGGAAAAGGTAGGGAAAATGTTGGAAAAAAGAAGAACTAAAGATGTATTGGAAACAAACTCTGCAGGCAAGTCATGGTTGGAATATAACCAACAAGAGCCAAAACCAATAACCCCACAAAAAATTAGGAAAACACTCATATAAAATATATGTAGTTTATTAAGACATAGAATAGATATACAATGACACGAAGGCACAAGGTAATGGGGGATGGGACACCCCGTGTATTGGAGCCGTGAACCTCCACCCTCACATATATCACACTAACAGGGGAACATGCCAGGAACACTGGGTGCTAAACCGCACTATAGTGGGTGAGATGTAGATTCACCCAAAATAACATATAAATAGACGCATTCCGCAAATGTACAAAAAATCACCTAGTCACACATATCAAGGTTGCCCACCACACATGGCGATCGTGGCCTGCCTGTATGAAAAAACAAACAAACAGCCAGGTCACATGGTAAATGGAATCATAATAGAGCAACAATGGTATGTGTAAGCAGTAACAGCAAAATGAAGCACAAAACATAGATTACAGAGTGCATAAGTTACCCATGATATGTGGAAGCACCGGGTGTCTGACCAGAGCTGCACCTCGACGCGCGTTTTGCCAGGAAAAGGCTTCGTCAGGAGGTAGAGAATAAACACAGGTGTCCGTCTTAAATAGTGAGGTCCACATCCGGCATTATCATCGCGCATGCGCCCAGTGATTGAGGATATGACATCACAGGAGCGCGCCACCGGTCGCCTACAAACCAAGCGAAACACGCCCAGCAAGGCGCATGACCCGGCCAGGAGGAGGGAGCCACGCTAAGAATGCGCAGCCACACCCCCTCCAGCCCGATCGCACGGCAAGGGGGCGCGCGTCGCTCGGCTCCCATGGAGACCAGATATAGGAGTGCCCCCATGATGTCGCACCACAGCGCACCGGTGCGATGCGCAAATGCCAGGTGGAGACAATTTATGGAGAACAGGATGGGGCAAGTGTCATGACATTATCATCTGGGCAATAGAACACATACAGATAAAAGTGAATAGATAACACTGCTCCGTACAAGTGGCATAGCTTGTCATTAGTGCAGTTAACCGATCCAATACAATACATATCGAGATGGCTTGCAGAATACAATAATTACCAAAAGTAATAGAGAAAACAGTATTGGTTGGAAGACATCATCTTGATTGTCTGGACCAGACTGAATAGATGGGAAAAGTGATAGACTCCATTTATTGTAGCTTGTCACTGAATTTACCTGTTCTGTATTCACCTGTATGATTTTTGCCTAGAACTACTGTACACTTTGCCTAAAACCTGCCCTACTGGCGTACAAAAGCAGCCTGATTGTGACATTCAGTTAGCAGACTGGAAGTATCTTAGCTCACTTTTGATTATGCAGCTCTCTGGACCTTCTGGTCCAAACTCCTGCAATCTCTTTTGTGGGCCAACCTCCTTCCTCTCACTTTTCTTGATTTGGGAGCAACCGCACATGATGCTGTTGTTTTTATCTCCTAGGGCCCATAGCTTACCTGACAACTGGTTTGGTTGGCTGTCAACTCACCAAGTATGGACTCTGTCACAATGGCATTCATGTGAGAGGGAGTCTTGCTTTTAACCCGCACTCTCTATGAGATCCATTGTAAGCTATTTATGCCATCTCTCTATGGGTAGCTCCTGGTAGCTGCAGTCATCTCCTGGTCACTGCAGCCATGTCCTGTCCCCAGCCAGAGTTGGCAGTTTTCTTACAGGCTTTTTTGCTCCACTCTGGTAGCTCCTTGATGTGTCTTCAGCAGCCTCTACATGTATCGATTTCAGGCTGTCCTTCTGTATGACCATGGTCAGCACCATGGTCAGCTAAGCTTCTTCAATCACTCCCCTACGGCAGCACACACACATATAAGTAGCTTTCCCATTGCTGCTGCTTTGAGATTCCTCTGTGAATGACTGGCTTTGATGTTTGGAGCAAACTGTCGCTGAAGAAGGTCTATCAGCATGCACAGCCAGCAGGGAGATGAGAGCTATTAAGCAACCACAAACCAGAAAGTTTTCAAGATGGCAAAAGTTAAGGCTTTTAAAAGCTACTCCTTCCATTCCCAAGCAGATTATTTGCAGCCAATTTTGTTATCTTAAAGCTTCTTCTTAAGTGGGATACGATTACACTTTACACATTTTGTAAAGCGTTAGGCACCTTTCTTTAACCCCTTCCCGACATATGACGTAATAGTACGTCATGGCAGCAAGTGCCGCATTCTGACGCACTATTACGTCATGGTGATCGGGCGGACACCGGAGCTGTGTGTGCCCGATCACTGCAGGGGCCCGGCAGTCCCTGATAGCTGGGCCCCTGCTATATCTGCCAGCATCGCTGTAAAAGCTGATGCCGGTGGATTAATCCCTTCTATGCCGCGGTCAGTACTGACCAGGCAGCCCAATGCCGTGCACAGACTGTCCAATGCCTGCCTTCTACGGGGGCCGAGGTGATCCAGCCCCAGGCTGGGTCTCCTAGGCAACCTATTAGTGTATTACTCAGTGTAATACACTAACAGGCAATGCATTACAATACAGATGTATTGTAATGCATTGCAGAGGGGATCAGACCCTCAAAAGTTGAAGTCCCAAAGTGGGACAGAGATAAAGTTAAAAAAAGAAGCTAAAAAAAGAGTTTTTAATAAAAAATAAAGTTTCAAGTAAATAAAGAAAAAACACCCCTTTCCCCTGATTTTATAATAAAAACGGTGTCAAAAAAGCTATCAAATTTGCGAATATATGGCGAAAATTTGCCCAAATATTTGCGAAATATCACAAATTTAAATATTGTCCCTGCCGCTCATCACTACTTCCCATTCACCCCTGTAATCCTGGGCTCTGTCTGTGTGGGTGCTATTGTTTTGGGATCCACTCCACAGTTTGCTCTCAGCCGTGGCCACAGCATCATTGCTGTTTGTTTCCTGCGACACTTCCTTAAGGGCCGTCGTACGTCACTTCCTGGGCTTTATGGGTTAGGTCATGTGACCTCGCTGACCTATGCTAGCCCTCCTGCGCATATATAAGTGGCTCAGCCCCCTTCCCAGATGCCTCAGTCAAGGTTCTTGTGTCCTGCTAAGGTTCCTGTTTTCAGCTAGTGTTCCCGTGTTCCTGTGACTGGTATCTGTATTCCTGGACTCTGCTACCTGTTAGATCCCTATCTGCTTGCCTTGACTCTCCTGTTGCCGACACAAATTGCCTGACCTGTACCTGTGCTGCCTGCCATGACCTTTTGCCTGTCTGACTACGCCTCTGTCTCATCCTTCGGTCCTGCACCTCTGGTACCTTACTCAGGTACCTCCTGGTCTGCCTGGACCAGCTGCCTCTTGTGCCTATCCTCTTTAAGAGGTAGCGAGCTGGTGTTTCCCCCGGCAAAGTCTATCTCCACCATCAGGGGTACTGTGAAGATCCAATGGTTCACTTATACAGTGCCCTTAGAGGAGGTAGGACACATGGCACAGTGGGTTCACACCCGCTGGTTCATGACACACATAAAGTGACACATGTCACAATTGCAAAAAATGGCTTGGGCAGAAGGGCGAAAACTGGCCCCGGGTAGAAGGGATTAATTACACCAACTTAAAAGGACTTTACAAGATATTTTAACTGATGACCTATCCTCTGGATAGGTCATCAGTATCTTATCACTGAGGGTATGACACTAGGGAACCATGCCAATCAGCCATTTGAGAAGGCACTGGCACTCGTAGTAGAGCCGTGGTGTATTCTCTGCTCACAAAGCACAGCACTGTCCAATTAAAAGTGGCTGTGCTTGGTATCTCAGTTCAGCCCATTCACTTCAATGTGGCTGAGCTGCGCCTAGGCCATGTGACCAATGAATGTAATGTCAAATGGCCTAGGAAAAGCTGCAAGAAGTTTGTGGGCCAATGTTTTCTCAAACATCTGATCGGCTGGGGCCTAGGGTATTGGACCCCTATGATCAGTAAAAATATCTCATAAAACCGCTTTAAGTCTGGCTTACTTCACAATACTATCTTGCAGCATAGAAATGGCACACTCTGTTAATAAACCTGTCACATTTTAGGACTCTACTAAGCGATGTCCCTTTCCCAGCCACATTGTTCATGCACAATTTACTGAATAACTACTTAGCACAATTCTTCCAGCTCTCCATACACGTACAGAGTTAATGCCCATAAATGTGGCATCCAAGTAATTATGCAGATAGAAGGCATTCCTCTTTCATTTCTTAGGATAGTTGCCAAGGCAATTAGGGTCCTCATAATAACCCCTTGTACTACATGTATATTAAGTGCTAACAAGCATAATTCACTGCAACACAGAGGAAAACAATTAAAACATCACACATTTAAGTACCATAGTGGTGAAAAATAAAAATAACAAAAAGAGTGTTCAGAAAAAAATGCCATGACATGATTTCCCTTACAAAATGTTTTATAATGGAAAAATATTGAAAGTAACTATAAATGACATTATTGGTGTTGCTGTAACTTACAACCCTTTAAAATGAAATTATTATGTTACTTATTCTATATAGCGAGTCCTGTAAAAAACGGCAGAATTGCTTGTTGCTCATTCCCCACCCAAAAAAGTATACATTTTTAGTGAATTATGACATACTTCAAAATGGTACTGTTGAAAACTACAATGTGTCTTGCAAATAATAAGTACTACATCTATGAGGAAAAATACATTACGGGTCTCTGAAAGCAGCAGCATTATGAACAAATTATTTTAAAGTTTTTTTTACCAAGCTATGCTAAATTAAGTTAAATTGTAATACACTACAGAATAAAGTTATGGCATTATTTATACTACAGAATGTCATTGCAAAAAAAAAAAAAAAAAAAACACTATGGCAGAATTGCTTTTTTTTTTTTTTTTTTTTTTCATTCCCAAATCCCCCAAAAGTATATAGTGTATTTCCACTGACTTGAAACATATAAAAACAGAAGAATGATGACAGATAAAGGTTATGTGGTCCACTTAGTTAGAGACCAGATCTGCACCTGTGGAAAAGTAGGGCTGGACATGTCAGCTGGCCCTGAAAATCTCACACCTGCGCTGTTGCTCTGTGTAGCAGTGCAAGCGCAGAGTCTTTGCTTCTGCAAGTGGTGCCACGACTGTTCATGTGCCGCTATCCAGAAGTGTAGCTGTGCATGCACATTCGCCGCTCCAATAGTAGGAGCAAAGCTTCTGTGCTTTCATCACTATTCGGAGCAGAGGCACAGGCATGAGATTGTCAGCGCCGGCCAAAATCTCCCGCCCTGCCAATCAAAAGGCAGGGGGAGCATCCTCAACTTTGAGAACACCCCAGGTGCTGAACTATGCTTAATGCTATGAATTGATTCTTCCTTTTAATTTTTCTCTTAGGATAGATATATGCTCCTTTCGGGGAGGTTTCAACTAAAATACTATTGATTTTCCAACCACATCTGCTGAATGGATTGATTTTTAGGAAGATTATCAGAAACTAAATTTTGTATGAATAAATAAATGGCCTATTGTTGGGTGCTGTCGATTACCGGATGAATGAACAAATCTTTGTTCTTCAGCTGAAAGCATCATAACTCTGCAGCAGGTAATGTTTGTATTGAGCTCATTAATCCTCATTAGTATATTTTTTAACCCTCTCCTTTCACAATACCAATACCATTATAAAATTTGCAGATGACACGACCGTGATAGGCCTAATCTCCAACAATGATGAAACAGCCTATAGGAAAGAGGTTGAGAACCTAGAGAGATGGAGTAAGAACAACAACCTCATACTCAATACCAAAAAAACAAAGGAGCTAATTCTGGATTTTAGGAAGAAGAAACTAAATGGACACCATCCCATTAGCATTAATGGTGGAAACGTGGAGATAGTTCAAAGCTTCAGATTCTTGGGAGTTCACATTAGTCAGGACCTGTCATGGATAAAAAACACAACAGAAATTACCAAAAAAGGCCTTCAGAGGCTTTATTTTCTGAGGAGTCTGAAGAAAGCACAACTCCCAAAACAGCTGCTAGTCAATTTTTACAGGTGCACCATAGAATCTGTTATCACATACTGCATTACAGTGGGGTCCTCCGGCTGCTCTTCTGAGGACAAGAAGATCCTTAAGCGCATCATCAGAATGGCTGGCAGAGTCACTGGTACTCAGTTACCATCACTGGATGACATCTTCACTGCTCGCTGCACCAACAGGGCAAAAATTATCTGCAGGGATCCAACTCAGCCCGGCCACAGCCTTTTCATTCCCCTACCCTCTGGTAGGCGTCTTAGAGCCCTACACGCCCGCACCACTAGGCTGAAGAACAGCTTTTACCCCCAAAGCAATCAGTCTCTTAAATGCTCAGAGACTATTGCCCCTTCCTAGGATAGAAACTACCACAGACTGAAAGTGACTGCTGCATTCATGAACCCATGATGATCTCTTGTCTGCAGTGGTGACTGATCAGTGTGTATATATATTCATAAGCACTTCCTACTTTGCCCTTGCTATATATATGCTGTGAACTGTGAATAGTAATTCTTTCTAGTGCAATGTTTATTTATTTTTTTCTAGTGTAATGCTTTAGTTTAAACGTCAGTTCTTGTTCCTCTGTCCATGGCATCTAGGATTGCTCCAAACAACATTTCATTGTATTGTACATTGTATTACATTGTATTGTACAGTGACAATAAAGGCATCTTATCTTTCCAGAGCACACAGGTTAGAGAAACATTTGGTCTGTTGTCTTTTCTCAATAACCGCCCGTCAGTAGGGTCAGGTAAAGAGTAGTGTTGGGCGAGCATGCGCGATGCTCAAGTCTCCTCCCCGCACGTTTGTTGGCTGCTGCGCAGCCAATAAATGTGCGGGGGAGTACTGGCAATCACTGTAATGCCATAGCCATGTTGGTTACTGGCATTACAATGATTGGCTGGCCCGATCGCGTCATTGGGTGCTATATAGCACCTGATGACACGTGGTTCGGCTCAGTCTTAGTCATGGAGAGCTGCAGCAGAAGGGAAAGATAGTGTAGGGACAGGAATTTTAATTAAAAAATTTTCAGGCAGGGTTTACTGTTGAAAGGTGGTAGAGACCCAAAAGTCCTTTTAGGGACTATTGTTTTATCTGGCTGCAATATATATATTATTAGCGCAACCTGCGCTAAATTGCGTGCAATTATTTGGCCGCTGCTGACAGTGACGCAAGCTCTACTACATCTGTTGTGTTACATTTGCTCATCTTAAATATCTGTGACATTCAGCGCAATTGTTTGGCCGCTGCTGAATATCTGTGACATTCAGTGTCATTTTTTCTTAGCCGCTGGTGACTGCGACATTACCTGCGCTACATCTCCTGTATAATGTTTGCGGATCCTAAATTTCTGTGACATTCAGTGTATTTTTTTCTAAGCTGCTGGTGACTGCGACATTACCTGTGCTACATCTCCTATATAACATTTGCGCATTCAAAATATCTGTGACATTCAGTGCAATTTTTTCTTAGCAGCTAGGGACAGCGACACCTGCGCTACATTTCCTGTATAACGTTTGTGCATCCTAAATATCTGACATTCTGTGTACTTTATTTGCGCATACACTTACAAAACCTGTGCTATTGTACGTGTGACATACTTGCAAGCATATATACCATTTAATATGCTCAAGGCGAGCAGTAAGGGATGGGGAAGTGGCTGTGCTGCTGATGTTGCACGCAGAGGCCATGGCCCTGGGCGCGGTGAAACTGTGCCTGCTGCCAGAGCACAAGAAACACACTCATCCACGATACCTAGCTTCATGTCCCAGTTTTCATGTCCCTGTGCAGAACACCACTCTCGAAGTCACACCAGTGCGACCAGGTGGTCGGTTGGATTGCAGCATATAATGCTTCCAATCGGTTAAGCACCACCCTGTCTTACACAAAGTCCAGTCTCACTAGCCAATAGTATGGTCAACAGTCTCGTTCCTGTGGTGGAGAGGATTAGCGAAATGGTGCAATACCAGAAGGTCCTTGTGGAAAAATTGCTCCCAAAAATTCCAGCAGACAATGTTGACTGCAGAGTACGTAGTTTCTTGGGTAACTGAGGAGGGGAGATGAGGTTAACACACAGCAGTTCGAACAGAGGCAGGGGAACACTCTCCAAAGCCTGGGACAGTTTCATGACACGCCGCCAGCACCCTCACCCTGATGCGTGGCCTAGTGTCACAGGGAGGGAAAAGTTTTGGAAGATGGTGAAGGAGTATGTTGGAGACCGTGTCAGTGTCCTCAGGGATCTCTCTGTGCCTTACAACTATTGGGTGTCCAAGCTGGACACGTGGCACGAACTGGCGCTCAATGCCTTGTAGGTGCTGGCCTGCTCTGCTGCCAGCGTTTTTTCAGAGCGGGTATATATATATATATATACTGCTGGGTGCATAATAACTGATATGCATATCCGCCTGTCAACTGAAAATGTTGACAGGTTGACTCTTATCAAAATGAACGAGGCCTGGATTGCCCCTGACTTCTCTACTCCACCAGAGGAAAGCGGCTGAACATAAAGGCACTTTAAATGTGGCTTTTATGGTGTATTGAATTCACTGTATTCCCATGCACCCCTTCCACCACAAAAAAGGGTATATGGTTCAATCTTCCTTTTCTCGTCCTCCTCCTCCTCCATCATATCAACATGCTTATTAGGCTGCCCTTGCTCCTAATGTTTTAGAGGGTCTCCAGCAGGCCCTCGCCCATAATGTTTTAGATGGTCAGATCAGCAGCAGGGCCTCGCCCCTAATGTTTTAGGTGGTCAGATCAGCATCAGGCCCTAGCCCCTAATGTTTTAGAGGATCAGCTCAGCAGCAGACCTTCACCCCTAATGTTTTAGATGGTCAGAACAGCAGCAGGCCCTCGTCCCTAATGTTTTTGATGGTCACCAGCAGGCCATCAATCATAATTTTTCATGGGTGTATATTATACCCTCCTTTATGTGTAATAAAGGGTGCATTGGAGTGCCGATACCTTGAAATTTTTGGCAGCCCTTTCACTTAGTGCATAGGCTTTATGAGTGTAGGAGTCCCACTACCTGAACAATTGTACCACAATGTAAATGAGGCCCTCCATTATGTGATATACAGGTTGTATCAGAGTGCCTCTTTCGTGTAATTTTTAGCAGCACTTGCACTTTATATACAAGTAAATATACAGGAAAGAATGTTTCCTAACAATTTTTCCTCTAAAATTTACTTTATCTTCAGTTTTGTGCGTATTATTGTCAGTCTGTAAAAGTGGCGTACTACTACTCGGACAACATCGTTCCCAGCAGCGACCTGGGAGTCCAAGATGCATCCAGACATCCTCCCCATGCTGTTCCTGAACCATTTCAGTGGTGTTTCCATCAATTTCTCACCTTTTCCTGTGAACCAGACACCCTCCCCTCTTCAAAACAGGGGGTGCCTGGTTTAATGCTCTGGTTCTCCCATTGACTTCCATAGTGCTCTGTAGAGCACCCGATCATCCCAAAGTGTTCTACCCGAGCACTTTGGTGCTCGATCAGAACTAGTAATAAAGAGGAGTAAAGTTAATGCATCATTCACTTTCTCCTTTACTATGATATCTATATTCTTCTTTGCCATTTTATGATAGGATTAGTCTTACAAAGTTTAAATTGATTTTGAAATTGAAATTGATTTTGCTTTTAAAATAACAACAAATTACAAATAAAATGATATTGCAAAAAACTAAACAAAACACAAAGTTAGTCTATAGAATGAAGTAAATGTGCATTTGTGCATTGCTGTGGCTTAAAAACAAACGTACACTCAAACACAAGGCAGCAGCACTCTGTGCAATCATTGAATATATACTGTAGATATATTTCACTAATGCTATATTCCCTATAAAACATGAATGTTAAGTATTTAGCAAATGCATTGTGATCAAAATCATTTATGCCCATTTACCATGGCAAAGTACCCTCTATGAGGTGGCACCCTGTTCTGTACTGACCCCTCTCTTTGTGCCAACAAGCCTGAAATGATTTCATGGAAAATAAGTACGAGCTATAGGCTGCATTCAAATGACACAGAAAATTTCTGTAAGACGGATGCTTTTTTAAGGGCTCATTCACCGTATGAATGGGTCCGCATCAGTTCCATTGATTTGCGGTATGGGTGAGGACCCATTCATTTCAATTCTGTCCGCATCCATAGTTCTGTTCTGCTGCCCCGCAAAAAAGATAAAGCATTTCTATTATAGAGCCAGAACACACACGGCATGTATCCGTGTTTTGCGGATCTGGAATTTGCAGACTGCAAAACACATGCAGTCGTGTGAATGTAGCCTTATGGACATTACACAGGCCTTTTCAAACCAATGACAGCCTGTGGGTGTATTCACAAGGCCATTAATTTAACAAACTGTGAATACTAGATATCAGAAAAGTCTCAACAGCCCCCATACAATTGAATGGGATTGTTTTTGATGGCTGTTTTTCAGAAAGGCATCAGTAAAAAAAGGCAATGAAAAACTGCTTAACCTTCCTTTTAACTGAATTTTCTCATTCTTGTGTGAATGTGGCCATATACTACCCTAATTAAAAACAATCTTGGGAAAGATGGGCAGATACAGTGCAAGTCCAAAATGGAGGCAACCACACCTCCACATGCATATTGCAAAACAAAACACAAAATTAGTCAACACCTCCTTAAATTTTTCCCAAAGCTGTATTTAATTGCAGCAGTACACAGCTAGAGCCTACATTCTTTCCTTGAAATAATTTTAGACTTGTTAGCACAAGGAGCGGGGTCATTATAAAGTAGGGTTCATCTAAAAGAGGTCACCTTGCCATGGTGCATGGCCACAAATAATTTTGCAGAAAATGTATTTGCTAATTACTGTACCTCATATTAATTAGTACAGTGAATATAGCATTAGAAAAATTAGCAATCGACATATTCTGTTGCAATATGTTGATTTGTACCCAACTATAATCTTATATAAAAATAATAATGATAGTAATAATAAGAAGAAGAAAAAGAAGCAGATGCATAAATATAATAATACTTAAGTTATGAATTTGAAATATACAATTTAATCTACTGTTGGATAAAAGAAAAAAATGCTGCTAGCAAAAAATGCAGGTTATTTCTCAAAATCTTTATCTGAAATTACATTAGATAACTATGTATTAAGATGATACACTGGAGTGTAGTTAAAAGATAATCTTGAGTAATTACTGGCAGAAGGTGGATTTAGGTTCTGCATTTTAATTCAAAGTGAGTAGACAATGCTAAATATCAGATTGATTATTCAACTATAGTTTTTTCACTTGCAGTTGGTTGCTAAATACTGCCACTATTTATTGTAGAAAACATTTTGAAAAAAGAAAAGTTAAACATGCATTTTCTTAAATTTGCCTAGTTATAATAGCAATAAGTACATAAATGAATAATTGTATTCTTACTTGATATTTTGGTTGTGTTAATTACTGTACCTACTTTAATATTTTATATTTAAATGGATTAACAATATTTATCATTTATGCACAGGATAGATGATAACTGTATGATCATTGGGGTCTGACCACTAGGATGTCTCACACGATAAGGATACTAATTGGTACGTTCACTATCTATACTTATATCACACTGCCTGAAGAACGTATTTAAAAGAAAAGCCGGTGATCTCCATTTAGGACACGGCTCTATAGGCAGGGTGCATACCAAGCGTCAGGCAGCGCACCAGCTGACCTGGCAGTGTGAATGCGGTCCGATACTTAGACCCAGTGCTGTCTTGCATGAATGGGTAGGCAGATGTAGGCAGCCGAGTGAGCATCTATAGAATTACTCAATACTATGTGGATGCCATTTGCTGGAATGCCCTGACAGGGTGTGTGATGTATTTCACATACTAATAGTCTATAAGATTGGAAGATAACATTGATTCCACTCGTAACAGGGCATCCAGCCTCCGACTTACTATTAGCTGCTCTGCTGTTTAAGGCTAGGTAGGACTGCAAATGAATGCACCTGCGCCGGGTTCAAATATAAGAACCGTGTCCTGATTCCTTCTCCAGCAAATATTAGCACAAAGCAGGACTAGGATTTAGTCCAGACTGCATGTTATGTAGTGGGTTTATTATTTTCCGGAACTACATTACTTCAGTCTGGAGCCTGAAATTCACGAAAGTGGTGTACAGTATTTTCCCGTTTTAACCAGATATTAATAAACACTGACCACTAGGATCTCAGTAATTACAAAAGCAGGGGTCCAAGAGTTCCTCTGTAAATTAAGTGGTAATGCGTATAAATGACCACTGCTCCATTTACTTCTATGTGAATGACAGGGATATCCAAGCTCTGCACTTGGCAGTCCCAAAGGAGTGAACGGAATGATAGTAACTTACTAATGTGTTTTACTTCACCTAGCCAACCATATTGAAGACAATGTCAGGTAGTAATAATGTAACAATATTAATATTTACCCTAACAATGTCAGTCTTGTACAGAGAAGCACATTTTGTTTTGAGGATTTATAAATCAATTTTTACACTTAAAGTCACTGAAAAAAGTGGCCTAAATGGGTGGAAATGCTCCAAACCCAGACACTGTAGCGTGTCTATAACTGGGTGAGCAATTCCTCTGCATGCAGTCGGCAGATAACAACAGCAATCCCCAGCAAAAAATGCGTACAATGGAGGATGCCGGTGCGGACCGCATGCACCACAAGGACATCTTACACAAAATGATACATTGTGCAGATGAAAAAATATACACTGCTCAAAAAAATGAAGGGAACACAAAAATAACACATCCTAGATCTGAGTTAATTAAATATTCTTCTGAAATACTTTGTTCTTTCCATAGTTGAATGTGCTGACAACAAAATCACACAAAAATAAAAAAATGGAAATCAAATTTTTTAACCCATGGAGGTCTGGATTTGGAGTCACACTCAAAATTAAAGTGGAAAAACACACTACAGGCTGATCCAACTTTGATGTAATGTCCTTAAAACAAGTCAAAATGAGGCTCAGTAGTGTGTGTGGCCTCCACGTGCCTGTATGACCTCCCTACAACGCCTGTGCATGCTCCTGATGAGGTGGCGGACTGTCTCCTGAGGGATCTCCTCCCAGACCTGGACTAAAGCATCTGCCAACTCCTGGACAGTCTGTGGTGCAACGTGACGTTGGTGGATAGAGCGAGACATGATGTCCCAGATGTGCTCAATTGGATTCAGGTCTGGGGAACGGGCGGGCCTGTCCATAGCATCAATGCCTTCGTCTTGCAGGAACTGCTGACACACTCCAGCCACATGAGGTCTAGCATTGTCTTGCATTAGGAGGAACCCAGGGCCAACCGCACCAGCATATGGTCTCACAAGGGGTCTGAGGATCTCATCTTGGTACCTAATGGCAGTCAGGCTACCTCTGGAGAGCACATGGAGGGCTGTGCAGCCCTCCAAAGAAATGCCACCCCACACCATTACTGACCCAATGCCAAACTGGTCATGCTGGAGGATGTTGCAGGCAGCAGAACGTTCTCCACGGCGTCTCCAGACTCTGTCACGTCTGTCACATGTGCTCAGTGTGAACCTGCTTTCATCTGTGAAGAGCACAGGGCGCCAGTGGCGAATTTGCCAATCTTGGTGTTCTCTGACAAATGCCAAACGTCCTGCACCACGGTGTTGGGCTGTAAGCACAACCCCCACCTGTGGACGTCGGGCCCTCATATCACCCTCATGGAGTCTGTTTCTGACCGTTTGAGCAGACACATGCACATTTGCATCAGCCAGGAAGCATAGGAACTGAGAAATGGTCTGTGGTCACCACCTGCAGAACCACTCCTTTATTGGGGGTGTCTTGCTAATTGCCTATAATTTCCACCTGTTGTCTATTCCATTTGCACAACAGCATGTGAAATTGATTGTCACTCAGTGTTGCTTCCTAAGTGGACAGTTTGATTTCACAGAAGTGTGATTGACTTGGAGTTACATTGTGTTGTTTAAGTGTTCCCTTTATTTTTTTGAGCAGTGTATATACACACAAATCACTGCAGAAAATGCACCAAAATGATACGCAACTGACAATACTAGCTAATTCCTCAAGCCGATGTTAAAAGCTGAGAACTTTGCCAATATCTTCCAGTCAGGAACATATCGGAGCCCCTCATGCACCACGTCAAGGTGTCTCAGCACGCATGGGGTCCTACCACTAAAACGCCTGTGGTGTGTGAACAGGGTCTGAACAATGCTAGAAATTAACTCACAGCCAGACTCCCACATGCCTCCATAGTGGTATCACCAATGCATTGTGAGGTAGAATAAAGCTGTGAGCCGCACCCACAACAGATTATGTGACCATGTGGTGCATGAGGGGCTCCGATATGTTCCTGACTGGAAGATATTGGCAAAGTTCTCAGCTTTTAACATCGGCTTGAGGAATTAGCTAGTATTGTCAGTTGCGTATCATTTTGGTGCATTTTCTGCAGTAATTTGTATGTATATATATTTTTTTATCTGCACAATGTATCATTTTGTGTAAGATGTCCTTGTGATGCATGCGGTTCGCCCCGGCATCCTCCATTGTACGCATTTTTTGCTGGGGATTGCTGTTGTCTGCGGACCGCATGTGGAGGAATTGCTCCCCCGGTTATAGACACGCTACAGTGTCTGGGTTTGGAGCATTTCCACCCGTTTAGGCCACTTTTTTCAGTGACTTTTTGTCTTTATGTATATAGAATGTGCCACTTCCTTTTGTTGGTAACATTCTTTTGCACCTGGTAGCTTCTGTGTCACATGGTCTGTTGTGGGTGCGGCTCACAGCTTTATCCTACCTCACAGTGCATTGGTGATACCACTATGGAGGCATGTGAGAGCCTGGCTGTGAGTTAATTTCTAGTATTGTTCAGACCCTGTTCACATACCACAGGCGTTTTAGTGGTAGGACCCCATGCGTGCTGAGACACCGTGACGTGGTGCATGAGGGGCTCCGATATGTTTCTGACTGGAAGATATTGGCAAAGTTCTCAGCTTTTAACATCGGCTTGAGGAATTAGCTAGTATTGTCAGTTGCGTATCATTTTGGTTCATTTTCTGCAGTGATTTGAATTTATACACTTACCAAAAATATAAACTCAACACTTTCAGTTTTGCTCCCATTTTGCATGAGCTGAACTCAAATATCTGAAACATTTTCTACATACACAAAAGTACTCTCAAATATTGTTTACAAATCTGTCTAAATCTGTGTTAGTGAGCACTTCTCCTTTGAAGAGAAAATCCATCCCACCTCACAGGTGTGGCATATCAAGGTGCATTAATATTGCACAGGTGTGCCTTAGACTGCCCACAATGAAAGGCCACTCTAAAATGTGCACAGTTTTGCCTTACTGGGGGGGTCAGAAAACAAGTCCGTGTCTGGTGTGGCCACCTTTTGCCTCACGCAGTGCAACACACCTCCGTCGCATTGAGTTGATAAGGTTGTTGATTGTGGCCTGTGGAATGTTTGTCCACTCCTCTTCAATAGCTGTGCGAAGTTGCAGAATATTGGCAGCAACTTAAACACGCTGTTGTATACGCCGATCCAGAGCATCCCAAACATGCTCAATGGGTGACATGTCTGGTGAGTATGCTGGCCATGCAAGAACTGGGATGTTTTCAGCTTCCAGGTATTATGTACAGATCCTTGCAATACGGGGTCGTGCATTATCATTCTGCAACATGAGGTGATGGTCGTGGCTGAAAGGCACAACAATGGGCCTCAGGATCTCACCACGGTATCTCTGTGCATTCAAAATGCCATCAATAAAATGCACCTGTGTTTGTTGTTCATAACATACGTCTGCCCATACCATAACCCCACCGCTACCATGGGTCACTCGATCCACAACGTTGACGTCAGCAAACCGCTCACCCACATGACGCCACACACGCTGTCTGCCATATGCCCTGAACAGTGAAAACCAGAACACCTTCCAACGTCCCAGACGCCATTGAATGTGAACATTTGCCCACTCAAGTCGGTTACGATGACAAACTGCAGTCAGGTCCAGACCCCGATGAGGACGACGAACATGCAGATGAGCTTCCCTGAAATGGTTTCTGACAGTTTGTGCAGAAATTCTTTGGTTATGCAAACCGATTGATGCTGCAGCTGTCCGGGTGCCTGGTCTCAGAAGATCATGGAGGTGAACATGCTGGATGTGGAGGTCCTGGGCTGGTGTGGTTACACGTGAACTGCGGTTGTGAGGCCGTTTGGATGTACTGCCAAATTCTCTGAAACTCCTTTGGAGATGGCTTTTGGTAGAGGAATGAACATTCATTGCACGGGCAACAGCTCTGGTAGACATTCCTGCAGTCAGTATGCCAATTGCACTCTCCCTCAAACGTTGCGACATCTGTGGCATTTTGCTGTGTGATAAAACTGCACATTTCAGAGTGGACTTTTATTGTGGGCAGTCTAAGGCACACCTGTGCAATATTCATGCTGTCTAATCAGCATCTTGATATTCCACACCTGTGAGGTGGGATGGATTATCTCAGCAAAGGAGAAGTGCTCACTAACACAGATTTAGACAGATTTATGAACAATATTTGAGAGTAATGGGTCTTTTGTTTATGTAGAAAATGTTTCAGATCTTTGAGTTCAGCTCATGCAAAATGGGAGCAAAACTGAAAGTGCTGCATTTATATTTTTGGTCAGTGTATTTTGTCACCCCTTTGGATTTATTGACTTAAATGGGAATCTATTCTCAGGGAATTACCTTTAAAGGGAATCTGTAACCACCTATAACACTGTCAAACTGCCAGATGTAATGAACAGTGTGACAGACACTGATTCTAAGTACATAATCTGCATTTCATCCTTCATTAGAATCTGGAACATGCTATGTTTCCATTGGCTCAATCAACATTTTAAGGACATGGACGATTAAATGGGTTGTACAATGATTTATATTGATGACCTATCCTCGGGATAGGTCATCCTTATCTGATCGGTGGGATTCTGACAACTGGGACCCCGACGATCAGCTGTTTGATGAGTAAGCGACATTCCATGCGAGCACCTGTTCCTGGTCTTTACACTACACGTTGTTTCCTGTGGAGCGACGGTGTAGTGTAATTACAAGCACTCTCTCCATTTAAGTGAATGTTGCAGGTACTTATATTACACTGCACTTCCAAGATAAAGTGCAGTGTAGTGAACAAGAAGTGGCGATCTCATGGAGGGTTGCTTTCTCTTCAAACAGCTGATTGGGAAGTGTGATGGGTGTCAGATCCCCGCCAATCTGATTTTGATTACCTATCCTGATGATAGGTCATCAATATAAATTGCTGCACAACCCCTTTAATGATGAAAAATTCTATCTTATTATCAGAAATTATTTTTATAGGTGGCCATACACATTTCATGGAAGTTGGAAGATGGCTTAACAGCATTGAGGAAGCAAACTAGTGAATTTTGTTTCACAGACACAGCCATACACAATTTAGTCCATGGTGGCATCTATAGTTGTTAAAACTGGCTATACATGTTCAATAAAACCATGTAATGGATGAAAGATCTTTCTGGGAACATTCAAGTTCAAACAAGGCCAACTTATTTTCAGATGATAATGGACTGCCATTAGCCAGGTTAAATGATTGCTCGTTGTTTAATTCCAACCAACAATTGATTGTTCTGGTTGAAATCTTCCATTTCGATCAACGTTAGGCTAATGTGTATTGCCTCTTTTAGGGCCCTTTTACATGGGCCATTACACAGGGAATGTTGTTTGCTCCCGATGATTGCCAGATCATTGAGCTGCAGTAGAGGTACATTTGAATGCAGTAATCATCCCCTCTGTATGGGGATGAATGATAGGTGCAATGAATTTAGGTGCCACATGAAATATTTGATCACCAGCAAGTGAGCATTTACTTGTTCATTGGGTGACCAAGAGTGAGAGTTCCTATGAACCCTTGTTCATGATAATTATCCCAATCCTCGGCCTGTACTAGTAATTCCTGTGTGTGATTTCACAGCCCAATAAAACCTTTATCCCGTGCGGTCTCTGCCGTTGTCCTGTGAGCTGAGCATAGGGAGAGATGTGGCAAGTGTTCATGTGCTAGGGACAGTGTTGCTGAAAGTGATTAACAGAAGAATATTAGAGTGGGAGAGTGCTGGGAGAGAGCAGCGAGAATTATTATTCTCCACCGCCACTTTTTCTATACGCTACTCCTCCTACAGTTTTGGGTTACAAATGCCAAACTTTCCACACTTCTTCGACCTATAGTGAGGTAAGTTGCTTGTGCTTTAATAAGCGATCTTACTCTTCGGGCCCCTGCGGCGGACCACCGAAGACCCCTTTTTTGCCATTGACTTTGACAGAGAAAATTTTCAAATCGCTCTCACTCGCATAGTTTTGCAGCTAGACTCCACAAACTCGGACCACATATTGTTAGTGTCAACCCAAATGAAAAGGTAAATTTTGAGTTTTAGGAGTACAATTACCAAACTTTGCACACTTGTTCGGCACATATCCGAATAGGTTGCTTGTGCTTTGTTAACCGATCCCACCCTCCGGCCTCCTGGGTCGGCCCCCCGAAGACCCCACTTTTTGTCATAGACTTTCATTGAGAAATTGCAAACTTTTGTCACTCGTACAGCTTTGAAGTTAAACTCACCAAACTTGGGTCACTTAGTCATGGGGTCAACCTAAAAAATTCTGTCACATTTAGGGGGCTCTAAAAAGTGGGCGGAGCTACAAACAACCAATCAGATTTTCCCTATCGACTAGAGTTGAGCGGACACCTGGATGTTCGGGTTCGACGGGGTCGGCCGAACTTCACAAAAAAGTTCGAGTTCGGGACCCGAACTTGACCCTGACTCCAAAAGAAGTTGAAGGGGGCAGACCCATCAGTCAGTATGTGTAGGCGTGCACACACATACTGCTCCACCATGTTGCTGAAATGCTGCCTCCTGCTAAGACGTTCCATATCAGCTTGTGGTGCTGGTTGTTTTGGCGTGCTCATGTGTGCCATGCCGCCCAGAGGCAACAACAAGATGTCTTCTGTGGAAGGTGTATCATCTGTGTCCTCTGTATCCCCTCAGCCACGCATAAGTGATGCCGATGAGCTGATTTGGGTGCCACCCTGCTGTGAACATGGTTCCTCCTCCTCCATCTCCTCCTCCTCATTCTCCACCTCGTCATCCTCCAGAAATGTGCCTTGGCTGGACAATTGTGTACATGACATATGTTGGTGCAGGAATCCACCCTCGGAGCCACTTGAGAATGACTGGCCGGAAACCCATGTAAATGATCCCTCTTTCTCCTCCTCCTGTGCCGCATCCATTTCCATCATCGCTCAAAGCGTTTTTTCAATGAGGCATAGAAGTGGGATAGTAACGCTGAGAACGGCGTCATTGGCACTGGCCATGTTGGTGGAGTACTCGAAACAGCGCAACAAGGCACACAGGTCTTGCATGGAGGCCCACTCATTGGTGGTGAAGTGGTGCTGTTCCTCAGAGCGACTCACCCGTGCATGCTGCAGCTGAAACTCCACTATCGCCTGCTGCTGCTCGCACAGTCTGGCCAGCATGTGCAAGGTGGAGTTCCAACTTGTGGGCACGTCGCATATGAGGCGGTGAGCGGAAAGGCCAAAGTTATGCTGCAGCGATGACAGGCGAGCAGCAGCGGGGTGATAACGCCTAAAGCACGCACAGATGGCCCGCACTTTCTGCAGCAGCTCTGACATATTGGGGTTATTTCTCAGGAAATTCTGCACCACCAAATTCAGCACATGCGCCAGGCAAGGGATGTGCATCAAACCGGCTAGGCCCAGAGCTGCTAAGAGATTTTGCACATTATCGCACAACAAAAGGCCTTGCTTGAGGCTCACTGGCACCAACCCCTCATCGGTCTGTTGTTCTAAGCCCGTCCACAGCTCCTGCGTGGTGTGGGGTTTGTCCCCCAAACAGATACGTTTTAAAACTGCCTGCTGTCGTTTTCCCCTGGCTGTGCTGAAGTTGGTGGTGAAGGTCTTACGCTGACTGGATGAGGAGGCGGTAGAGGATGAAGAAGTGGAGTAGGAGGAGGAAGCAACAGGAGGCAAAGAGAAACGCCCTGCAATCCTCTGTGGTGGAAGGACATGCGCCAAACTGCTATCCGCCTCAGGCCCAGCCACCACTGCATTTACCCGTATCCGTAGTTAGGTAGACCTTGCCACAGATGGCGTTGAGCAGTGCACACCTGATTTTGTCCCCCACTTGGTTGTGCAGGGAAGGGATGGCTCGCCTGAAAAAGTAGTGGCGGCTAGGAACGACGTACCGTGGGACAGCCACCGCCATAAGGCTTTTAACCCCTTAAGGACACAGCCTTTTTACACCTTAGGACCAGGCCATTTTTTGAAAATCTGACCAGAGTCCCTTTAAGTGCTGATAACTTTAAAACGGTTTGACTTATCCAGGCCGTTCTGAGATTGTTTTTTCGTCACATATTGTACTTCATGACACTGGTAAAATGGAGTCAAAAAAAAAATTTTTTTTGCACCAAAAAATACCTAATTTAACAAAAATTTGAAAAAAATTTGCAAATTTCAAAGTTTCAGTTTCTCTACTTCTGTAATACATAGTAATACCCCCAAAAATTGTGATGACTTTACATTCCCCATATGTCTACTTCATGTTTGAATTGTTTTGGGAATGATATTTTATTTTTTGGGGATGTTATAAGGCTTAGAAGTTTAGAAGCAAATCTTGAAATTTTTCCGAAATTTACAAAAACTCAATTTCTAGGGACCAGTTCAGGTCTCAAGTCACTTTGCGAGGCTTACATTATAGAAACCACCCAAAAATGACCCCATCTAAGAAACTACACCCCTCAAGGTATTCAAAACTGATTTTGCATACGTTGTTAACCCTTTAGGTGTTGCACAAGAGTTATTGGCAAATAGGGAGGAAATTTGAGAATTTCATTTTTTTGTCTAATTTTTCATTTTAACCCATTTTTTCCACTAACAAACCAAGGGTTAACAGCCAAACAAGACTGTATCTTTATTGCCCTGACTCTGCCATTTACAGAAACACCCAATATGTGGCCGTAAACTACTGTACGGCCACACAGCG
This sequence comes from Bufo bufo, assembly GCF_905171765.1. Classification (NCBI taxonomy): domain Eukaryota; kingdom Metazoa; phylum Chordata; class Amphibia; order Anura; family Bufonidae; genus Bufo; species Bufo bufo. Next base: position 621,701,284 of record NC_053390.1, read on the forward strand.
GGGCGTAGAGTGAAAGGTGCGCCGTTTGGTTTTTGGAAGGCTGATTTTTATGGACTGGTTTATTTATACCATGTCCCATTTGAAGCCCCCTGATGCACCCCTAGAGGAGAAACTCCCTAAAAGTGACCCCATCTAAGAAACTACACCCCTCAAGGTATTTAAAACTGATTTTACATACGTTGTTAACCCTTTAGGTGTTGCACAAGAGTTATTGGCAAATGGCGATGAAATTTGAGAATTTCATTTTTTTGCCTAATTTTCCATTTTAACCCATTTTTTCCACTAACAAAGCAAGGGTTAACAGCCAAACAAGACTGTATCTTTATTGCCCTGACTCTGCTGTTTACAGAAACACCCCATATGTGGCCGTAAACTACTGTACGGGCACACAGCGGGGCATAGAGTGAAAGGTGCGCCGTTTGGTTTTTGGAGGGCTGATTTTGCTGGACTGTTTTTTTGGCACCATGTCCCATTTGAAGCCCCCCTGATGCACCCCTAGATTATAAACTCCATAAAAGTGACCCCATCTAAGAAACTACACCCCTCAAGGTATTCAAAACTGATTTTACAAACTTTGTTAACCCTTTAGGTGTTGCACAAGATTTAATGGAAAATAGAGATACAATTTCAAAATTTCACTTTTTTGGCAGATTTTCCATGTTAATATTTTTTTTCCAGTTACAAAGCAAGGGTTAACAGCCAAACAAAACTCATTATTTATGGCCCTAATTCTGTAGTTTACAGAAACACCCCATATGTGGTCGTAAACAGCTGTACGGGCACACGGCAGGGCGCAGAAGGAAAGGAACACCATATGGTTTTTGGAAGGCATATTTTGCTGGACTGGTTTTTTTGACACCATGTCCCATTTGAAGCCCCCCTGATGCACCCCTAGAGTAGAAACTCCAAAAAAGTGACCCCATTTTAGAAACTACGGGATAGGGTGGCAGTTTTGTTGGTACTAGTTTAGGGTACATATGATTTTTGGTTGCTCTATATTACACTTTTTGTGCGGCAAGGTAACAAGAAATAGCTTTTTTGGCACCGTTTTTTTTTTTGTTATTTACAACATTCATCTGACAGGTTAGATCATGTGGTAATTTTATAGAGCAGGTTGTCACGGACGCGGAGATACCTAATATGTATACAATTTTTTTTATTTATGTAAGTTTTACACAATGATTTCATTTTTAAAACCAAAAAAATGTTTTAGTGTCTCCATAGTCTAAGAGCCATAGTTTTTTCAGTTTTTGGGCGATTATCTTAAGTAGGGTCTCATTTTTTGCGGGATGAGATGCCGGTTTGATTGGCATCTATTTTGGGGTGCATATGACTTTTTGATTGCTTGCTATTACACTTTTTGTGACGTAAGATGACAAAAAATGGCTTTTTTTACATCGTTTTTATTTTTATTTTTTTACGGTGGTCATCTGAGGGGTTAGATCATGTGATATTTTTATAGAGCCGGGTGATACGGACGCGGCGATACCTAATATGTATACTTTTTTTTTATTTATGTAAGTTTTACACAATGATTTCATTTTTGAAACAAAAAAAATCATGTTTTAGTGTTTCCATAGTCTAAGAGCCATAGTTTTTTCAGTTTTTGGGCGATTATCTTGGGTAGGGTATGATTTTTGCGGGATGAGATGACAGTTTGATTGTTACAATTTTGGCGTACATGCGACTTTTTTGATCACTTTTATTACCTTTTTTGGGAAGTAAGGTGGGCAAAATTTCAATTTCATCATAGTTTTTTATTTTTTATTTTTATGGTGTTCACCGTTCGGGTAAAGTAACATGACCGTTTTATAGATCAGGTCGTTACGGACGCGGCGATACCAAACATGTGTAGGGAATTTAATTTTTTTCATTTTTTATCAGTGATAAATGTGTTTTTTGATTTTTACTTTTTTTTCACTTTTATTCACTTTTTTTTGACCCAGACCCACTTGGTTCTTGAAGATCCAGTGGGTCTGATGTCTGTATAATACAGTACAGAACAATATATATTGTACTGCACTGTATTTTACTTACACTGAACAGATCTATGCCTTTCAGCACAGATCTGTTCAGCACCATGGACAGCAGGACGCCTGAGAGGCGTCCTGTTGCCATGGGAACCTTCCCCGTCTGCTCAGTACTGCTCAGAACTTCGCAGACGGGGAAGGGTAAGGAGGGGATCTCTCGGGGGGCTCTCTGGGGGCTCTCTCCCTCCCCATCGGGGGGCTGCAAAGGCACAGCAGCCCCCCGATGGGAGAGGGAGGGAGCTCCCTGCGCTGTTAACCTTTTCCATACAGCGGTCCGTACGGACCGCTGTATGGAAAGGGTTAAACGGCTGACATCGCATCGCAGATGTCAGCCGTTTATACCAGGGTGCCAGCAATGTGCTGGCACCCTGGTATCCCCACTAGACACCAACGATTATACAAGGGGAGGCGGGCGGGGGATCGCGATCCCGCCTGCCGCACCGCCCGCCTCCCGCACCGCCCACACCGCCCGCAACCCTCCCCCTGCACCTCCCGCCACCATAAAAATCATTCGGGGGTGCAGGGGGGGGGTAAATAAAACTTTTTTTTTAGGCATATAAAGTTTCTGATCCCCGCGGTCAGGGACCGCGGGGACCAGAAACTTCAGAAATCGCAGCAAACCGCAGGTCTGAATTGACCTGCGGTTTGCCACGATCGCCGACATGGGGGGGTCACGGGACCCCCCCGCGCATTTAGCCTAGGTGCCTGCTCAATGATTTGAGCAGGCACCGGGTTCCGATCACTGCCAGCCGCACGGCAGTGATCGAAAATACACAGGGCGTACATGTACGCCCTGTGTCCTTAAGTACCAGGGCACAAGGGCGTACCTGTACGCCCTATGTCCTTAAGAGGTTAAAATTCTCCGTCTCCACCAGACGGAATGACAGCATTTCAAAGGCCAGGAATTTTGAAATGCTGGCATTCAGGGCCAGGGATCGAAGATGGGTAGGGGGGTATTTCCTCTTTCGCTCCAATGTTTGGGAGAGAGACAGCTGATGTTTGGGGTGAAGAGGCCGAGACTGCAGTAGAAGAGGAAGCAGGAGAAGCCAGAGACCTTTCTTTGTTTTTGAGGTGTCTTCTCCACTGCAGTTCGTGCTTTGCATTTAGTTGCCTGGTCATGCAGGTTGTGCTCAGGTTTAGAACGTTTATGCCTCGCTTCAGGCTCTGATTGCACAGCGTGCAAACCACTCGTGTCTTGTCGTCAGCACATTGTCTGAAGAACTGCCATGCCAAGGAACTCCTTGGAGCTGGCTTTGGTGTGCTCAGTCCCTTGGTGTGACAGGCAGTAGCAGGCGTACTTTCTAGGGGACGGCCGCTCTGCTTGTGCACCCTGCTCCCTCTTTTGCTGTGTTGGTGGCTCTGTGCGACCACCTCCTTTTCCTCCGAACTACACAGATCACTCGCATGACCTTGATTCCATGTGGGGTTGAGGACCTCATCGTCCTCCACATCATCTTCCCCCAGTCTTCACCCCTGCCCTCCTTGTCAGTCTGCACTCTTTTGAAAGCCCCAGCAGTTGGCACCTGTGTTTCATCCTCATCCGAGACGTGCTGCGGTGGTCCTCCCATGTACTCATCCTAAAACATAAGTGGTTGGGCATCGGTGCACTCAATCTCCTCCACTTCTGAGGCAGGGCTATGTGGATGGCCCTGGGAAACCCTGCTAGCAGAGTCATCAAAAAGAAGAAGAGACTGCTGCATGACTCAGAATGCTTGACTAATTTGCAAGGGGGTGAGGTGAAGGACTGATGGACATGGGCTGCAAGTGCCAAATCAGATTTTTCATCAAGGAACTGGGTGTGAGACAATATGAAGGAACTGGAGGCACTGTCAGCCACCCAATCTACTATCGCCTGTACTTGTTCTGGCCTCACCATTTGTAGAGCCGTATTCGGCCATACCAAATAACGCTGAAGGTTCTGTTGCCTACTTGCACCTGAGGAAGGTGTTTCACTTGTGCGTGTAGCTGGCACAGATCGACCACGTCCACTCCCTGCAACAGGAGCTCCACAAACATTAGCAGCACCACGACCAGGGCCACGTCATTAATTTGACGCTCTCCTCATTTTTTCATTTCACCCACTAACCTAACAGATGGTTTATGTCAGGTGACAGTGTAATCGCCAATAGTCAACAATCAAGTTCACTGACAGTAAAGCAGTGCCGGTGTCATAAAGAGGAAAAATGTCTTTAGGCAAATTTTATACAATTACTTCACGGGCACAAAATTTTTTAATTTCTTAACCAACCATGTAACAGCATTATTGCCTGGTTGTATTGGACTGTCAGAAATGCAGCAAAGGCCGCAAATATAGTTTCTAGCACAAAATAGGTGTTTTTTTAAAACCACAATATAACAGCATTATTTAACACTTGTATTGGACTGTCAGAAATGCAACAATCGCCGCAAATGTAGTATCTAGCACAAAATGGTTGTTTTTTCCCCCAAAAAAAATTAACAGCAGTATTTAACGCTTGTATTGGACTGTCAGAAATGCAGCAAAGGCCGCAAATGTAGTATCTTACACAAAATGGGTGTTTTTTTAAAACCACAATATAACAGCATTATTTAACGCTTGTATTGGACTGTCAGAAATGCAACAAAGGCAGCAAATGTAGTATCTAGCACAAAATGTTTGTTTTTCCCCCAAAAAATTTAACAGCAGTATTTAACGCTTGTATTGGACTGTCAGAAATGCAGCAAAGGCTGCAAATCTAGTATCTTGCACAAAATGGGTGTTTTTAAAAAAACACAATATAACAGCACTATTTAACGCTTGTATTGGACTGTCGGAAATGCAGCAAAGGCCGCAAATGTAGTATCTAGCACAAAATGAGTGTTTTTTTTTAAAAACGGAATATAACAGCAGTATTTAACGCTTGTATTGTATTGTCGGAAATGCAGCAAAGGCCGCAAATGTAGTATGTTATACAAAATGGGTGTTTTTTTAACAACACAATATAACAGCAGTATTTAACGCTTGTATTGGACTGTCAGAAATGCAGCAAAGGCCGCAAATGTAGTATTTTGCACAAAATGGGTGTTCTTTTAAAACCACAATATAACAGCAGTATTTAAAGGCTGTATTGGACTGTCGGAAATGCATCAAAGGCCGCAAATGTAGTATCTAGCACAAAATGGGTGTTTTTTTTAAAAACCAGAATATAACAGCAGTATTTAAAGCTTGTATTGGACTGTTAGAAATGCAGCAAAGGCCGCAAATGTAGTATCTTGCACAAAATGGGTGTTTTTAAAAAAAACACACTAACAGCACTATTTAACGCTTGTATTGGACTGTTAGAAATGCAGCAAAGGCCGTAAATGTAGTATCTTGCACAAAATGGGTACTTTTTAAAAACCACAATATAAAAGCAGTATTTAAATGCTGAATTGGACTGTTAGAAATGCAGCAAAGGCTGCAAATGTAGTATCTAGCACAAAATGTTTTTTTTTTTCGAAAAAAATTTAACAGCTGTATTTATCGCTTGTATTGGACTGTCATAAATGCAGCAAAGGCCGCAAATGTAGTATCTAGCACAAAATGGGTGTTTTTTAAAACCACAATATAACAGCAGTATTTAAAGGCTGTATTGGACTGTCGGAAATGCATCAAAGGCCGCAAATGTAGTATCTAGCACAAAATGGGTGTTTTTTTAAAACCAGAATATAACAGCGGTATTTAACACTTGTATTGGACTGTTAGAAATGCAGCAAAGGCCGCAAATGTAGTATCAAGATTGGATGCTTCATACATATGGTATTCCATGGTGTGGGGCCCTTGTACCTGCGACGTAAATTCACCAGGTACGCCCCGTTGAGAACATTGAGGTCTAGTAACTGCGAATTTTAACATCCCGCAAGTTAACAAGATCAGACGTGGAGGTAGATCCTTTTCGGCTCAAGGGGCCAGATTTTGGAACCACCAACTCTGGCCCTGAAAATGATTCCCAGTCTTCTCTCATTCAGACGTGCACTGAAAACCTTACTTTTCAAACAGGCGTTTGATCTTCCTATATAAAACTTATTTGGTTTATATAATTTTGGGGGTTTTCTTAAATCTTAGTCTATAAATTCACGGTTGGTAATGTTCTTTTATTTTAAAAATACTTTTTCACCACGTTTATTAAATTGTTTTCTTCGCATTCTCTATATCTCGTCCGAACCCTTTGAACCTTGAGATCCCCTACCTTCCTCCCCTTTTTCTTGACTCTCCATTTGATAAGTGCTAGGAAATTGGTCTCTGGAATAGGTGCCTTATTCTCTAGGCCTTTGTGGCCCATGGCAAAGTGTCATGCCTTCTTTTTTTCCTCCCTGTTGAATTAGTCAGCTAAGCGCATCAAGGCCCGAAGGGTAAGACTGCGTGTACACAAGACTATACTATACATCATCTTGCACAAAATGAGTGTTTTTTTAAAACCACAATATAACAGCAGTATTTAACGCTTGTATTGGACTGTCGGAAATGCATCAAAGGCCGCAAATGTAGTATCTAGCACAAAATAGGTGTTTTTTTTTAAAACCGCAATACAACAGCAGTATTTAAAGGCTGTATTAGACTGTCAGAAATGCAGCAAATGCTGCAAATGTAGTATCTAGCACAAAATGGGTGTTTTTTTTAAACCAGAATATAACAGCAGTATTTAATGCTTGTATTGGACTGTCAGAAATGCAGCAAAGTCCGCAAATGTAGTATCTATTATAAAATGTTTTTTTTTTTAAATTACAATCTAAAAGCAGTATTTAACGCTTGTATTGGACTTTCGGAAATGCAACAAAGGCCGCAAATGTAGTATCTAACACAAAATGGGTGTTTTTTTAAAACCACAATATAACAGCAGTATTTAACGCTTGTATTGGGATGTCAGAAATGCAGCAAAGGCCGCAAAGGTACTTTATGGAAAAAATAATATGATTTTTTCACCCACAGTTAAATAGATGGATATACTGATTCTATTTCACTATCAGATTTGCAGTGTAGGCCGCAAAGGTACTTTCTGACAAAAAAAATATGATTTTTTCACCTACAGTAAAAGAGATGGATTTACTAATTCTATTTCACTATCAGATTTGCAGTGCAGGCCGCAAAGGTACTTTATGAAAAAAAAAAATATATGATTTTTTTCACCCACAAACAGATGGATTTAACTGATTTTCTTTCACTATCACAAATGCAGTGCAGGGCGCAATTGTACTTTTTAGCAAAAAATAATTTGTCCCCACAGAATCTAACAGAGGGATTTACTTGGATTGTACTTTACAGAAGTTTTTGGGAATATGTCACCCTCTGGGTCCCTGAACTCACAGACAGATTACCTATATTATTTTCCCTTCCCCTGGCACATATGCAGTACAGGTACACAAAAAAAATGGGTATATGTTGCCCACTGAACTAAAAGAACAGGATTAAATTATTGTGCCGACGCCCACCTAACTAACAGACGGATAAAACTTTTTTTTCTGTGTCACTGTGTTTAGGGCAGGGTACAAGAATGTTGCATTGCACCCACAAAAAAAAATCACTGTAGATCGCAGAGTTAGCAACAAGTTCTGATATCAGATAGATTATTTCCTATTCTCTCCCTCACAGCAGCAGCATCCTCTCCCTACACTAGTAACAGCAGAGTGACGTGCAAAGCTACATGACTAAAGCTTATATAGAGGCTGGGTCACATGCTGCACTGGCCAATCACAGCCATACCATTAAACGCTCGTTGATTGGCTGCCCTGCAGCCTTTCAAAAAGCGCCATTAAATCTCTGAACACCGAACTCGAACCCAAACTTTTACTGAAATGTTTGGGTTCACAATTAGGAAAAAAAGGGGCGGGGCAACAACAGACAATCAGATTTCAGCCATTGACCGTAATGAAAAAAAGATAAACTGCTGCTTTTATCACAGTTTAAATGCCAAGTATCCCAAACTTAGCACAATTACTCACTGGGTAACTACGGTCAAAATTTAGGAAAAGTGGGTTGAGCCCAAAACAGCCAATCAGATTTCACAGACTGCCATTCTCACAGTTTTAAAGCCAGAGGCCCCAAACTTGGCACAGACCATGACTGGGTGACTGGGGTTCAAATTTGGAAAACTGGGCGGAGTTTAAAACAGCCAATCAAATATTACCTATTGCTATTCAATGGGAATATTTAAATTGCTACCATTTTTACACTGGTAATGGCAGGGTCTTCAAACTTGGTACATTCGGTCAATGGGTGACTGGAATTCAAATTTAAAAAGTGGATGGAGCCAAAAACAGGCAATCAGATTTTTTTGATTGATTTAAATGTGAAAAACTAATAATGCTGCCATTCTCACATTATTAATGTCAAGGACATGACTGTTTCCATTTCAAGGTTATAAAAAGTGGGTGGAGCCACCAACAACCAATCAAATTTCTCTCATTGATTTTCAATAGAGTGCTACTCCTCCTTGAAACTTTGCGCACTTCTTCGGCCCATAGCCGTGAAGGTTGCTTGTGCTTTGCTAAGCAATCTCACCCTCTGTGCCGTTGGGGCTCTAGCGTTTTCCAGCCAACATCCTCATCAGAAACGACACCATCTAGTTGAATATATCATTGTAATGATGTTTATTCATAAAGTGTATTGATAAAGTTTCCAGTTTCCAAATAATGTCTGGTAATGAAACTAAACTTTAACTTTTGGAATTTTGTATTAAATATTTCTTTTGTATACAGAGACAGAAAGGTTTTTTATATATTTTATATACCTGTATGTTCCAAATGTATAAAATGTATACTGAAAATAAGAGATTCTTCACTCTGTCCAAAGTACAGCAAAAATCACAATATTGCATAAAGTAGGTAGCAAGAAGGTAAATTAAAGGCATTTCATGTTTTACATGTATTTATTTTACATAAACTCACCTTAAATTTAGTATGACTTTGCAAGTTTAGATTTATCTTAGTAAATGTATTTGTGTGAGTTGCTGAATAAGCAAGCATCATAATAATTTTTAGAAGCAGGCATTACTTACAGTTATCCATTTTAAATCAGCCTTAAGCTGGAAATATGAAAATAAATTTTTCCCTTCTAGGTGCATACCATTTCCATTAGATGTGATGGATATTTTTGCATTAAAGGGATTCTTAGAAGATGAAAAATACTGATTACCTCTCTTTTCTCTAATATAGCAATAGTTCATGTCTCAGAAGTGGTTCTATTGTCAAAGTGAATAATATTTTAATATGGTTAGGGATGGTCTAATTTGTCTTGTTGGAAAAATGAAATGACTTTTGACATTTAAGAGTTTTATTATCAGTTATTTGAGGAGTATCACTGCCAACAGTTTTATATAACACATTTTTATAAGTTGTATAGAAACATAATTCAAAGCAATTTAAATTCCATCACAAATCAAGAATTCAAGCAAAATTATTGTAAGGAATTTGCATATTTTTCTGTTGGTATTTGCTTACTTTGTTTGTTGGTATTTGTTTACTTATGAATATAAAGTATAATAAATATATAATTTACATATTTGGATCTCATTTTATATACATATTTTGATCAGATTTTAACACTAATCTCAGCCATAATTACACTTTTAGGCCCTGATTTTTTTTAGGTCCCGATGTGCTATGCCGTATTGATGCGGCCTCTGCTGCCGAGAAGGCATGTAATGTATGATGAGGCACAGGTCTAGTCATAAATAACATATCTTCTCTGATGAATATATTGGCTCCTGCAGATGGTGCCCCCTCATGCCACTGCCACTATCAAGCTGCCTGCCATCATATTCTGTACCATATGGCTGCCACAATCATGCCATTGTGCTGTCTGCCTGCCTACCGTCATGTTCCATACCATATGACTGCTGCTATTGCCACCACTAGCGATTTGTGAACCATGAAATACATACAGTTGTGAGCCCTACGTTCTTTCTTTATATTTCTCATTTCCCTCCAAACTAATTCTGCCTTTACCTCAAAAAATTCTGATAACTGTTACAAAAACTGCCAGATAAAGCTGTGTGTTACATTCTCCCTCTGCTAGTGGCGTTGCTAGGGGGGGGCGAGGGGGGGCAATCGTCCCCCCTATGTTGTTCTTTGCCCCCCCGGTTGCCCCCCCCGCTGATTCCCCCAGGTGAATACTAATGAGCGCTTCCATTATGGAAGCACTCATTAGATCCGAGGGACCAGGAAGTGGTGAACGCTCTGTACTTACCACTTCCTGGTCCCCGGCTGTCGGCTGTGCAGGGCTGCGCACAGCGTGAGGGCGCTCTGTGACTTCACGCTGTGCGTGCCAGTTCAGAGCACAGTCGACTGAGGAGAGGCAGGCGGCGTCCAGGAGCAGGAGAGGTAAGTGTTTTTTAATTTTATAAAAAATGTGGCTGCTGGGGGCATAAGGGGGCTAATGATGAGAGGCATATGGGGGATAATGATGAGAGGCATATGGGGGCTAATGATGAGAGGCATATGGGGGCTAATGATGAGAGGCATATGGGGGCTAATGATGAGAGGCATATGGGGGCTAATGATGAGAGGCATATGGGGCTAATGATGAGAGGCATATGGGGGCTAATGATGAGAGGCATATGGGGGCTAATGATGAGAGGCATATGGGGACTAATGATGAGAGGCATAAGGGGGCTAATGATGATAGGCATAAGGGGGCTAATGATGAGAGGCATATGGGGCTAATGATGAGAGGCAGCATATGGAGGCTAATGATGAGAGGCATATGGGGGCTAATGAGAGGCATAATAAGTGTCATCCACAGATGCCCCCATAACAGTGTGTCTTAACAGATCCACCATAACAGTGTGTCTTCCACAGATCCACCATAACAGTACGCCTGCGCACTGACGAGAGACAGAAAGAAGGGGAAAGAATCCGCGGAAGCAAGCAGAGGACGGCACAGCAGACGACCGAATAGCTTCTTTTGTAAGTAAATTGTTTTATTATAAATGTATCCCTGCATACCGCAATTCTCTCGTATTTTGTAATCTTATTTATATATACTTATTTTGTTTTTGCCCCCCCATTTTTGACTGTGGTATCTTTGTGCCCCCCTATATATTGTTCCATAATGGAAGCGCTCATTAGTATTCACCTGGGGAAATCAGCGGGGGGGCAACCGGGGGGGGCAAAGAACAACATAGGGGGGACGATTGCCCCCCCCTCGCCCCCCCCTAGCAACGCCACTAGCAGAGGGAGAATGTAACACACAGCTTTATCTGGCAGTTTTTGTAACAGTTATCAGAATTTTTTGAGGCAAAGGCAGAATTAGGTTGGAGGGAAATGAGAAATATAAAGAAAGAACGTAGGGCTCACAACTGTATGTATTTCATGGTTCACAAATCGCTAGTGGTGGCAATAGCAGCAGTCATATGGTATGGAACATGACGGTAGGCAGGCAGACAGCACAATGGCATGATGGTGGCAGCCATATGGTACAGAATGTGATGGCAGGCAGCTTGATAGTGGCAGTGGCATGAGGGGGCACCATCTGCATCAGCCTCCGCTTGAGGAATGAGAAAATCCTCACAGATTCATGGATGAATAATACTTAATGTTTAATAACATGGATGGATATAATGTACTAAAAAAAAGTGCAACTGCTCAGCAGCAGAATGCTATTGGGTTGCTATGCTGGTAATAAATCTAGGAAAAAAAAAAAAGAAAAGATGTCTATTTGTTCAAATGAAAAAATAAAATAAAAAATGTCTTGCAGGTGGTTGGTTTTGTAATGCAGAATGAGGTGCTGAAGCTGCTTTATTTTGCAGCATACCCAGCCCCTTAACCCTCAGTCACGCACTCCCTAAAAGCTTTTCCTGATCAAAGTCCCTAAAATGTTTGTAGTGCCCTGGAACAGGGAGTACTTTGATATTTGGACATTTGTGGACATTTGCCTATATCCCCTGTGCAAAGTTAAAACTTCTTGCTTTATTTCTCTTGAAAGGGTTAACATATATTGTTTATTACTGTGTTGCTGCATTTTATATATATGTTGTGATATATATCCTGTTTGTGTACCACCCTGTTTTGGAGGGAAAAACTCACCTTTTAAATGTCTGGTTCTAGCTATGTTGCTATGTCTGGAAACGTGTTTTTGTCTGGAAAAACAAACTGCTCTGTCATTGCCATTGAGTATCATTGAAGCTCTAATGTAAGTTCATACCAGACAGAAGTTGAAACACTGTATTTGTTTGTGCTGAGTTTCTCCACTCGACCCCTCCCACTAGAAGGTTCTAGTCTAGCAAGAAAATGTATATAAGGAGAGCAGTCAGGGCCCCAAGTGTGCTGCAGTTAGGGAACAGTGCTTGGAAAAGGAGACTCTGCTAGACTACTGAGTGACCTGAAGAAGACACTGAGACGGGGATATGCTGCCACAGACCCTGCATCACCAGCCTTGGACCAGGGTACCTGCGTTCTGAAGAGAGAGAGGCACATAGAAAATAGTAATTTTTCTGACACTTTTTTAGCGGCGCTGAAAACAGGAGGCAATGTTCCGCGTAATTTTGTATAAAAGAAAGTAGATTTTTAATTTTTAGTCAACGCATTTCAAGGGCGCACAGCCCTCTTCATCAGGACAATAATATGCCATTATTGTCCTGATGAAGAGGGCTGTGCACCCTTGAAAAGCGTTGACTAAAGAATAAAAATCTACTTTCTTTTATACAAAATTACGCGGAACATTGCCTCCTGTTTTCAGCGCCGCTAAAAAAGGTTCAGAAAAATTACTATTTTCTATCTCCAAAACTTTATCTCTTTTGCCCCATCTGGGGCAGAGAAAAGGAACCTTGGCAGCAGTACAGGACTCCGCATGCTGGACAAGAGAATACCAGCAAAAGCATCATACAGTTGTTGTGGCTTCACACAACAATAAATGGTAAGCTCTTCTTGTATATAGTGCCGTAAAACTGTCATACAGCCACACACACGAGGCGCGGCCTCCTGTCTCCTTTTTCTTCTCTTTTTTATGAGAGAGAGGCACAGCTAGCTCAGGCCTTTCCTCAGCATCAAACCCTTCTTCTGCCAGGGAGGCGAGTAAAGAAGCCAGCCCAATGCCTCGCCTGTATTGTTTTGTACCTGAATTCCTCCAGTAAAGAAGCACCCTGGTTTACTGCAGACCTTGACTCTCTGGACATATTTTCCATTGGGGTGCACCACGCCTTACCATCCCTTCCAGAAAGCAGCAACACGTTGTGACACCTTGATTGTGTCCGGGGGACCCAGCGTAGCGTTGGGGCCACCCCAAACCCCCGTCACTGCATCTTTTCTTTCCCTAGACTATGTATGTTACACTAGGATAGTTGCTTGTGCCTCTGTATATGCTAAAATCATTTATTGACTTAAAATGCAGGGATAAATCCGCTCTCATCAGCAGCTCAACAAAGTATGGCATTTGGCTGTTCTGCCCAAGCATATCCCTGCCTGCTGCCACACCAACAGGGTGATGAGGCCCTCTCCTCCATCTCCTCCCAGTGTCATCCTTCTTCTTCCTCCCTCATGGTTGTTTCCTGCCAGTTCTTACAGAAAAATGGGGCTGGGGGCTGTTTTTACATGATTTGTCTGAAACCAATCAAGAATCGCCGGATATGTTTTGCTGACAAATTTAGGGGAAATTCATAACAATCTGATTAGTTCAGCAGTCAATACCCCATAATAACAAAATGAATAAAAAATCTTAGAAATCTTTGCTTATTTATTGAAAAGGAAAAAAGAAAATATTGCATCGACATAAGTATTCAGACTCTTTACTTAGTTGAAGCACCTTTGACAGTGATGACAGCCTTCAGTTTTCTTGGGGATGATGTCATGAGATTTGCACACCTGGATTTGGCAATTTCTGCAATTCTTTTCTGCAGATCCTCTCAAGCTCTATCAGGTTGGATGGGGATCATTGGTAGACAGCCATTTTCAGATCTATCCAGAGATATTCAATTGGGTTTAAGTCAGGGCTCTGGCTGGGCCACTTAAAGACATTCACAGAGTTGTCCCTAAGCCACTCCTTTATTGTCTTGGCTGTGTGCTTTTGGTAATTTTCATGTTGGAAGGTAAACCTTCAACCCAATATGAGGTTCAAAACACTCTGGATCAGGTTTTCATTGAAAGCCCATTAGGTGCTTTTTTGAGAATTCCATGTGTACTTTAACCGCCTCCGGACCGCCTAACGCAGGATCGCGTTCCGGAGGCGGCAGCCCTGCGCAGAGTCACGCATATATGCGTCATCTCGCGAGACGCAAGATTTCCTGTGAACGCGCGCACACAGGCGAACGCGTTCACAGGATCGGAAGGTAAGCGAGTGGATCTCCAGCCTGCCAGCGGCGATCGTTCGCTGGCAGGCTGGAGATGTGATTTTTTTAACCCCTAACAGGTATATTAGACGCTGTTTTGATAACAGCGTCTAATATACCTGCTACCTGGTCCTCTGGTGGTCCCCTTTGTTTGGATCGACCACCAGAGGACACAGGTAGCTCAGTAAAGTAGCACCAAACACCACTACACTACACCCCCCCCCGTCACTTATTAACCCCTTATTAGCCCCTGATCACCCCTGATCACCCCATATAGACTCCCTGATAACCCCCCTGTCATTGATTACCCCCCTGTCATTGATCACCCCCCCTGTAAAGCTCCATTCAGATGTCCGCATGATTTTTACGGATCCACTGATAGATGGATCGGATCCGCAAAACGCATACGGACGTCTGAATGGAGCCTTACAGGGGCGTGATCAATGACTGTGGTGATCACCCCATATAGACTCCCTGATCACCCCCCTGTTATTGATTACCCCCCTGTCATTGATCACCCCCCTGTAAAGCTCCATTCAGATGTCCGCATGATTTTTACGGATCCACTGATAGATGGATCGGATCCGCAAAACGCATACAGACGTCTGAATGGAGCCTTACAGGGGCGTGATCAATGACTGTGGTGATCACCCCATATAGACTCCCTGATCACCCCCCTGTCATTGATTACCCCCCTGTCATTGATCACCCCCCTGTAAAGCTCCATTCAGACATCCGCATGATTTTTACGGATCCACTGATAGATGGATCGGATCCGCAAAACGCATACGGACGTCTGAATGGAGCCTTACAGGGGCGTGATCAATGACTGTGGTGATCACCCCATATAGACTCCCTGATCACCCCCCTGTCATTGATTACCACCCTGTCATTGATCACCCCCCTGTAAAGCTCCATTCAGACGTCCGCATGATTTTTACGGATCCACTGATAGATGGATCGGACCCGCAAAACGCATACAGGATGTCTGAATGGAGCCTTACAGGGGCGTGATCAATGACTGTGGTGATCACCCCATATAGACTCCCTGATCCCCCCCCTGTCATTGATTACCCCCCTGTCATTGATCACCCCCCTGTAAAGCTCCATTCAGACGTCCGCATGATTTTTACGGATCCACTGATAGATGGATCGGATCCGCAAAACGCATACAGGACGTCTGAATGGAGCCTTACAGGGGCGTGATCAATGACTGTGGTGATCACCCTATATAGACTCCCTGATCACCCCCCTGTCATTGATTACCCCCCTGTCATTGATCACCCCCCTGTAAAGCTCGATTCAGACGTCCGCATGATTTTTACGGATCCACTGATAGATGGATCGGATCCGCAAAACACATACAGACGTCTCCCTGGAGCCTTCCAGGGGGGGTGATCACCCCATATAGACTCCCTGATCACCCCCCTGTCATTGATCACCCCCCCTGTCATTGATCACCCCCCCTGTCAGGCTGCATTCAGATGTCCGAATGATTTTTACGGATCCACGGATACATGTATCGGATCAGCAAAACACATATGGACATCTGAATGGAGCCTTATAGGGGGGTGATCAATGACAGGGGGGTGATCACCCCATATAGACTCCCTGATCAGCCCCCTGTCATTGATCACCCCCCTGTCATTGATCACCCCTCTGTAAGGCTCCATTCAGACATTTTTTGGGCCCAAGTTAGCAGCAAATTTTTTTTTTTCTTACAAAGTCTCATTTTCCACTAACTTGTGTCAAAAAATTAAATCTCACATGAACTCACCATACCCCTCACGGAATCCAAATGCGTAAATTTTTTTAGACATTTATATTCCAGACTTCTTCTCACGCTTTAGGGCTCCTAGAATGCCAGGGCAGTATAAATACCCCACATGTGACCCCATTTCGGAAAGAAGACACCCCCAGGTACTCCATTCAGACGTCCGCATGATTTTTACGGATTTACTGATAGATGGAACGGATCCGCAAAAAGCATACGGACGTCTGAATGGAGCCTTACAGGGGCGTGATCAATGACTGTGGTGATCACCCCATATAGACTCCCTGATCACCCCCCTGTCATTGATTACCCCCCTGTCATTGATCACCCCCTGTAAAGCTCCATTCAGACGTCCGCATGATTTTTACGGATCCACTGATAGATGGATCGGATCCGCAAAACGCATACGGACGTCTGAAAGGAGCCTTACAGGGGCGTGATCAATGACTGTGGTGATCACCCCATATAGACTCCCTGATCACCCCCCTGTCATTGATTACCCCCCTGTCATTGATCACCCCCCTGTAAAGCTCCATTCAGACATCCGCATGATTTTTACGGATCCACTGATAGATGGATCGGATCCGCAAAACGCATACGGACGTCTGAATGGAGCCTTACAGGGGCGTGATCAATGACTGTGGTGATCACCCCATATAGACTCCCTGATCACCCCCCTGTCATTGATTACCCCCCTGTCATTGATCACCCCCCTGTAAAGCTCCATTCAGACGTCCGCATGATTTTTACGGATCCACTGATAGATGGATCGGATCCGCAAAACACATACAGACGTCTCACTGGAGCCTTCCAGGGGGGGTGATCACCCCATATAGACTCCCTGATCACCCCCCTGTCATTGATCACCCCCCCTGTCATTAATCACCCCCCCTGGAAGGCTGCATTCAGATGTCCGTATGATTTTTACGGATCCACGGATACATGGATCGGATCCGCAAAACACATACGGACATCTGAATGGAGCCTTATAGGGGGGTGATCAATGACAGGGGGGTGATCACCCCATATAGACTCCCTGATCACCCCCCTGTCATTGATCACCCCCCTGTCATTGATCACCCCCCTGTCATTGATCACCCCTCTGTAAGGCTCCATTCTGACATTTTTTTGGCCCAAGTTAGCGGAAATTTTTTTTTTTTTCTTACAAAGTCTCATATTCCACTAACTTGTGTCAAAAAATAAAATCTCACATGAACTCACCATACCCCTCACGGAATCCAAATGCGTAAATTTTTTTAGACATTTATATTCCAGACTTCTTCTCACGCTTTAGGGCCCTAGAATGCCAGGGCAGTATAAATACCCCACATGTGACCCCATTTCGGAAAGAAGACACCCCCAGGTATTCCGTGAGGGGCATATTGAGTCCATGAAAGATTTAAATTTTTGTCCCAAGTTAGCGGAAAGGGAGACTTTGTGATAAAAAAAAAAAAATAATCAATTTCTGCTAACTTGTGCCAAAAAAAAAATAATTTCTATGAACTCGCCATGCCCCTCGTTGAATACCTTCGGGTGTCTTCTTTCCAAAATGGGGTCACATGTGGGGTATTTATACTGCCCTGGCATTTTAGGGGCCCTAAAGCGTGAGAAGAAGTCTGGGACCAAAATGTCTAAAAATGCCCTCATAAAAGGAATTTGGGCCCCTTTGCGCATCTAGGCTGCAAAAAAGTGTCAAACATCTGGTATCGCCGTACTCAGGAGAAGTTGGGCAATGTGTTTTGGGGTGTCATTTTACATATACCCATGCTGGGTGAGAGAAATATCTTGGTCAAATGCCAACTTTGTATAAAAAAATGGGAAAAGTTGTCTTTTGCCGAGATATTTCTCTCACCCAGCATGAGTATATGTAAAAAGACACCCCAAAACACATTGCCCAACTTCTCCTGAATACGGGGATACCACATGTGTGACACTTTTTTGCAGCCTAGGTGGGCAAAGGGGCCCACATTCCAAAGATTTCACAGGTCATTTACCTACTTACCACACATTAGGGCCCCTGGAAAATGCCAGGGCAGTATAACTACCCCACAAGTGACCCCATTTTGGAAAGAAGACACCCCAAGGTATTCCGTGAGGGGCATGGCGAGTTCCTAGAATTTTATATTTTTTGTCACAAGTTAGCGGAAAATGATGATTTATTTTATTTTATTTTTTTCCTTTCAAAGTCTCATATTCCACTAACTTGTGACAAAAAATAAAAACTTCCATGAACTACCCCACAAGTGACCCCATTTTGGAAAGAAGACACCCCAAGGTATTCGCTGATGGGCATAGTGAGTTCATAGAAGTTTTTATTTTTTGTCACAAGTTAGTGGAATATGAGACTTTGTAAGAAAAAAAATCAAAAAAAAAAATCATCATTTTCCACTAACTTGTGACAAAAAATAAAAAGTTCTATGAACTCACTATGCCCATCAGCGAATACCTTAGGGTGTCTACTTTCCGAAATGGGGTCATTTGTGGGGTGTTTGTACTGTCTGGGCATTGTAGAACCTCAGGAAACATGACAGGTGCTCAGAAAGTCAGAGCTGCTTCAAAAAGCGGAAATTCACATTTTTGTACCATAGTTTGTAAACGCTATAACTTTTACCCAAACCATTTTTTTTTTACCCAAACATTTTTTTTTTATCAAAGACATGTACAACAAGAAATTTAGAGCAAAATTTATATATGGATGTCGTTTTTTTTTTGCAAAATTTTACAACTGAAAGTGAAAAATGTCATTTTTTTGCAAAAAAATCGTTAAATTTCGATTAATAACAAAAAAAGTAAAAATGTCAGCAGCAATGAAATACCACCAAATGAAAGCTCTATAAGTGAGAAGAAAAGGAGGTAAAATTAATTTGGGTGGTAAGTTGCATGACCGAGCAATAAACGGTGAAAGTAGGGTAGGTCAAAAGTGTAAAAAGTGGCCTGGTCTTTAAGGGTGTTTAAGCTATAGGGGCTGAGGTGGTTAATGAGTCTTTTACTGGGGAGAGGCTTCTTTCTGATCAATCTGCCACAAAGCTCAGATTGGGGGAGTGGGAGTGCTGCAGTAATGGCTGACTTTCTGGAAGTTTCTCCTATCTGAAAACAGGATCTTTGGAGCTCAACAACAGTGACCATTGGGTTCTTGGTCACCTCTCTTACCAAGTCCCTTCTCCCTGATTACTTAGTTTGGTTAGGAAACAAGCTCTAGGAAGATTCCTAGTTGTTCCAAACTTCTTGAATTTAAGAATTATAGAGACCACTATGTTCTTGGGAACTTTCAGTGCAGCAGAATTTTTTTTGTACCCTTTTACTGATCTGTGCCTCCACGTAATCCTATCTCTGAGCTCAACAGCCAATTCTTTCCTCCTCTTGTTTTTTCTCTGATGCATTTTCAATAGTGTTAAGTGAATCAAAGTGAAACAAATTGACTTTAATCCGAATTTCAGGAAAAATTTGATTCGCCATGAAGTAGAATTTCCTTCAGATTTGCGGCAATAAATGAATTTTCCCTGAAATGGTGGTAAAAAAAAATAGAATACATACTCACCTCATCTATTTTTTTGTGGAGAGGCCATCACGGCCATCTTGATTGAAGAAACAGCAGGGAAAATCTCGCATGGTAACAAGGGATGTAGCACACTGGCTGGGCATGGTGATGTCATCAGTGAAATTTTACGAAGCGGACAATTTGAATTTTTAATAGTTTCATTTATCTCTAATTGTCAGCTATGAAACTTTATATAGACAGGGGTGTGTCTTTCCAAATCATGTCCAATCAACTGAATTTACCACAGGTGGACTCCAATCAAGATGAAACATCTCAAATATGATCAAGAGAAATGGAAGGCCCCCAGAGCTTAATTTCAAGTATCACAGCAAAGGTTCTCAATAGTTATGTCCATGTGAAATGTTAATTTTTCCTTTTTATTAAATTAGAAAACATTTCGAAAATTCTGTTTTCTAAAATTCCCTTTTTCATTATGGGGTACTGAGTGCAGACTGATGTGTGAAAACTTTAATTTTATTGACAGCTGCAACATAACAAAATACTTTACAAAAAGACTTTCTGAATGTATGTACTGGATATATACTGTATTTTTCTCCAAGTGGGGGAGAAATGTCCCAGCGTCTTATGGGGTGAATACTAATGAGCGCTTCCATTATGTAAATGCTCATTAGTACTGGAGGATCGGGAAGCAGTGAAGGCTATGTAGTCACCGCTTCCTGGTCCTTGGCTGTCGGCTGTGCTGTGGCTGCGCACAGCGTGAGGGCGCTCTGAGGCTAGTGCAGCGACATATGATAGAGGCTCTAGCCTCACTTACTTCAGCGCGATACATTATCTATGGGCCAAAAGCGCTCTATAATATTTATTTAAACCCCCGGTGCGGCTGAGCCAGTACTGAAGAAAGCCATAGAGACAAAAACGTTCAGCACTTATTGTACTGGAAATCCCACCTTAATTAATATACGCAAATTAAGCAGCAAGGTGGAGTATAGGAGTCTTCTTTATTTATTTAAACCACAATCATTAACAGTGTGGGTACATCAGTGGTGAGAACATCTTAGCATAAATATGATAGCTTTAATGTGTTAAAGTTATTATTTATAGAAATTAATATCTCCCCATCTAATGTTGTGCGCAGCGCGACGAGACAATTAAAAAATATGGCCCTGTCACGTCATGCTATTATGCAATCAGGCGACTAGGCATTTACTGTCCAAGCGCCAGAGTCAAAGTTATATCCACATCCAGACGGGAGAATAAACATAACATAATTATAAGGTATCCAGTGATAGATAATGTCATCCTCATTTCTTTTTAGTCACTACCTCCACACAGGAGTAGGTGTAGCTCGAAAGGGGAGCCATGGTCAGTGTTCCCCTCATTTCATGGTATTATGCATTCTGGAACTGGGGCACCATCAATGTCCTAACCCCAGATGCCAATGTACACCATATCAATCATATGAGGTAACCAACGTCAACTGCCTTTAGATATCAAAAGGTTTTTATTTAGTGAACATCAGGAAAAATGAATAAATATAAAATAATAAATATCAGTCCCAACCACTGAGGTCCCCCCCGTCACTTGATATGGACTTCAGTATTGAATCGGTGTCTTAAATGGATAGTTCATAAAGGGAGCAAGACAGACAAAGAAAATCCATTCTAGAATAAATAAGAGAGAAAAAAAAAAACAACAGTTACTCTCACAGTACCTATATTATGTGATTGAATATATCTAGTGATGATCGAGCATGCTCAGCTGAACACCAGTTTGGCTCGAGCATCTCGATGCTCAGCACATGGCGGTATTCGGCCGAATACTGCATGTGCTCAAGCGCGATGCTCGAGTGTCCTCCCCGCACGTTTGTTGGGTGCTACGCAGCCAATAAACTAGCAGGTAAGTGCTGCCCTTCACTGTAATGCCGTAGCCATATTGGTTACTGGCATTACAGTGATTGGCTGGCCGGAACGCTTCATTGGGTGCTATATAGGACCCGATGACACGTGTTCGGCTCAGTGTTAGTCAGGGAGAGCTGGGCTGAAGAAGGGAATGATAGTGTAAGGAGGGAATTTTTTTGGGGAAGTTGAAAAACTTGTAAGAGACCCAAAAGTCCTTTTAAGGACTATTGTTGTGTGTGGCAGCAGCAATATATATTTTTAGCGCAACCTGCGCTAAATTGCTAAAACTTTACAGACCTAAAAGTCTTTTTAAGGACTATTGTTGTGTGTGGCAGCAGCAATATATATTTTTAGCGCAACCTGCGCTAAATTGCTAAAACTTTACAGACCCAAAAGTTTTTTTAAGGACTGTTGTGTGTGGCAGCAATATCTATTTTTAGAGAATCCTGCGCTAAATAGCGTGCAAGAGTTAGGCTGCTGCAGACAGCAACATTATCTGCGCTACATCTCCTGTGTAACGTGGAAAAAAAGTATACTTTTTCCGTAGACTGTGTACGCTGCGGACAGTGACATTAGCTGTGCTATATCTCCTGTGTAACGTGAGCACATCCCAAAATAATCAGTGACATCCAGTGTACTTTTTCTGTAGATGGTGTCCACTGCGGACAGTGACATTAGCTGTGCCACATCTCCTGTGTAAAGTGTGTGCATCCAAAAAATATCTGTGACATACAGTGTCCATTTTCTGTAGACAGTGTCCGCTGCGGACAGTTACATTATCTGCGCTACATCTCCTGTGAAATGTGTGCACATCCAAAAAATATCAGTGACATCCAGTGTACTTTTTAAGTAGACAGTGTCCGCTGCAGACAGTGACATTACCTAAGGTACATCTCCTGTGTAACGTTTCCACAACCTAAATAACTGTGACAATTACCTGTAATTTTATATTAGCCTCTGCAGACATCAGCGACATTTTCTGCGGTATTTCTCCTGTGTAACGTGTACGCATCCCAAAAATATCAGTGACATCCAGAGTACTTTTTCCGTAGATAGTGTCCGCTGCGGACAGTGACATTAGTTGCGCTACATCTCCTTTATAACGTGTGTACATCCAAAAAATATCAGTGACATCCAGTGTACTTTTTCCGTAGATGTTGTATGCTGTGGACAGTAACATTACCTGGGGTACATCTCCTGTGTAACGTTTCCACAACCCAAATACCTGTGACATTCCCTGTAATTGTATATTAGCCGCTGCTGACATCAGCAACATCATCTGCAGTATTTATCCTGTGTATCGTGTGCGCATACCAAATTCCTTTTTTTTTTTTTGTGCATACACTTACAAATCCTATGCTACTGTACGTGTGACATACTTTCAGGCATATATAACCTTTAGGTTTGTAAAAAGGTTTAAGAGACCCGCTCACCTCTATTCCCCCAGGGTAGGTGCACCAACCACAATTTGAGTACACCCCTCAAAAAGCAGATAAATAATGGAATAAATATGGATGGGCACTCATATATGGAGATACGTAGGACACAATTTATTATTAAAACTTAATTTAAAAAAAAAAACATTCACAATATAAATCGACAATATATAAAAAAGATGAGTGGTACAATGAATATAAATTGTATGGGCTGGGGTTGATATCCCAAATTTATTCCCACTTGTATTCACAGGACTAAGAGGTCCTGGGAATCTGGATGGTATGATACAGGTGGGATAAATGAGATAATCAATCCCCGCTCAGATCAATGTTCATTAACTATAATTTCACAATGTATATTCACACATTAATAAAAGCATATTACACCTATGGTGATATAATTGGTCCTAAAAGGTGTTGCCGCTCAGTACATTCTATTTCAATTGTTACACATAAAAGGTTTCCTCTATATTTGATGGTTTTGTAAATTGTAACCAGTCTCTTTAAATATCCACGAGAAACTGTTGCGAATGTGACCAGTTCTTTTGTATCAATAGGAAACTGTTATATTCACATCCAGGTTAGATCGCTATGGCGAAAGTCCTTAGTATATGATTTGTAATGCAGATCGTTCTTTCACATTACTTTTGTTTGACACGTCACAATCTTTACCCACTGTGTGGGCTTACCTTTGCCTGTAACCTTGCGGGGACTTGTAAGTAGATCTGTGCTCCACGCTATATACCGGCGTCCCGGCTTGTGAAGTTATTCGTGTCCCACGTGTCTCTCACCGCTGAGTTCAAAGTCCAGTTTGGTGTGAGAGCACGTACCTTTCAGGCGCAGGTGGATGACGTCTTCAGATCTTTAATGGAATAGAAAAGCTTCTTGTTTCTTCAAAGTGCACTTGAGTTCATAGAAAAAAGGGGTATTTATCCAATGTCCTACGCCAGACGCGTTTCGGGGAGACGCTGTCCCCTTCCTTAGTGGCATACCCCAATTTTCTAAATCCTTGTGTTTTTATACTGGTTTTGGGTCTTTCTCAAAAGGCGGTTCTGGATTAGGATAGCATCCTAAAGGCTGATCTGAATCTGGGTTGGAATTGTATCCCAAAAACTGGTCTGGATCTGTCTTTTTGTAATATTTTGAGCTGCTTGCGATTTCAATGCGGCTTTTTTTGTCAAGGTGCATTTTTTTTCACCAAAGATGCGTTTTTTTCTTTATATTTGCAATTTTGTATATATAGTTGATTCCAATTAAAAAATACTTTTTAATATTTCATTATCATGTTATTATTCACTATATATAATATACAATATACTTTATATAATGAATAATAACATGATAATGAAAAAAAGCCGCATTGAAATCGCAAGCAGCTCAAAATATTACAAAAAGACAGATCCAGACCAGTTTTTGGGATACAATTCCAACCCAGATTGGGATTTAGAAAATTGGGGTATGCCACTGAGGAAGGGGACAGCGTCTCCCCGAAACGCGTCTGGCGTAGGACTTTGGATAAATACCCCTTTTTTCTATGAACTCAAGTGCACTTTGAAGAAACAAGAAGCTTCTCTATTCCATTAAAGATCTGAAGACGTCATCCACCTGCACCTGAAAGGTACGTGCTCTCACACCAAACTGGACTTTGAACTCAGCGGTGAGAGACACGTGGGACACGAATAACTTCACAAGCCGGGACGCCGGTATATAGCGTGGAGCACAGATCTACTTACAAGTCCCCGCAAGGTTACAGGCAAAGGTAAGCCCACACAGTGGGTAAAGATTGTGACGTGTCAAACAAAAGTAATGTGAAAGAACGATCTGCATTACAAATCATATACTAAGGACTTTCGCCATAGCGATCTAACCTGGATGTGAATATAACAGTTTCCTATTGATACAAAAGAACTGGTCACATTCGCACCAGTTTCTCGTGGATATTTAAAGAGACTGGTTACAATTTACAAAACCATCAAATATAGAGGAAACCTTTTATGTATAACAATTGAAATAAAATGTACTGAGCGGCAACACCTTTTAGGACCAATTATATCACCATAGGTGTAATATGCTTTTATTAATGTGTGAATATACATTGTGAAATTATAGTTAATGAACATTGATCTGAGCGGGGATTGATTATCTCATTTATCCCACCTGTATCATACCATCCAGATTCCCAGGACCTCTTAGTCCTGTGAATACAAGTGGGAATAAATTTGGGATATCAACCCCAGCCCATACAATTTATATTCATTGTACCACTCATCTTTTTTATATATTGTCGATTTATATTGTGAATGTATTTTTTAAATTAAGTTTTAATAATAAATTGTGTCCCATGTATCTCCATATATGAGTGCCCATCCATATTTATTCCAATATATAACCTTTAATATTAAGAAAGCGAGCAGTAAGGGACAGGGAAGTGGCCGTGATGCTGATGGTGCACGCAGAGGCCGTGGCCCTGGGCGCGTTGAAACTGTGCCTGCTGACAGAGTACAAGAAAAACAATCATCCACGATACCTAGCTTCATGTCCCAGTTTTCAGGGTGGCGCAGGACAACACTCTCGAAGTCAGACCAGGTGGTCGGTTGGATTGCAGCAGATGATGCTTCCAGTCGGTTAAGCACCACCCTATCTTCCACCAAGTCCAGTCCCAGTAGTCAAGAGTCTGGTCAACACAATCCTCACCCTGATCCTCCTTCCTCCCACCATGTAGAGTCTTGGCAAACAAGTGATCTCACACTTGGATATTCCAAAGACCTCTTTTCAGCGTTATTCCTTCATTTGGGCCTCTCGACAAGCCCCCTTGAAGAGGGACATAAGGAAATAATGTGCCCTGATTCCCAAACTCTTGAGCATCAACAGTCACAAGAAGATGACGTTGGGGAACGGCAATTAGTGTTTCACGAGGTGGATGATGATGATGAGACACAGTTGTCAATAAGTCAACGGCAACTAGTGTCTCAAGAGGTTGATGATAAGGATGAGACACAGTTGTCAAGGTTGTTGTTAGGTCAACAAGTCAGGAGGATGAGCAGAGTGAGGAAGTGGAAGAGGAGGTGGTGGACGATGAAGTAACTGACCCAACCTGGTAAGGTGGCAAATCGAGCGAGGACAGCAGTACAGAGAGGGAGGGATCTGCAGCACCGCAACAGGCTGGAAGAGGCAGTGGGGTGGCAAATGGGAGAAGGCGGTCAACACCAAACAGGCCCACAACTGTTCCCTGGAGTACACCCTTGCAGAAATCTCCCTTACCAAGGGGTATGTGTTCCGCAGTCTGGCTCATTTTTCTACATTTCCCTGACGGCACACTGAGTGAACGTTGTGGAGGCCAGGAGCAAATCGTGTCTTAAGATGGTATTTGTGCTACCGACACCACGGATTGCAGGCCCTAATTCCATCAGGGTTTCCGCCACCACCTACATTACTGGCTCCAACCCCCACTTTTCCTCCCCCGCCTCCTCCCCCACTTCCACCTCAGAATTATCCTCTTGCAGAACCAGACAGCCATTAGTGGTTAGCTGGAAGCAGTGTAGCACTGCAGTGGGGAAGTGTCAACAGGCCGTTTTTTCAGCTGATCTGCTTAGGTGACAAACAGCACACCGCCGCAGAGCTGTGGCAGGGGAAAAGGGACCAGACTGAGCTGTTGCTCTCGCCTCTCAACCTAGAACCAGGCATGGTTGTGTCTGATAATGGCAGTAACTTGGTGGCAGCTTTGGAGCTGGGCAACCTTAGACACATTCCATGCCTTGCCCACGTATTCAACCTTGTGGTTTAGCGGTTTCTAAAAACATACACCAATTTGACTGAGCTACTGGCGAAGGTGCGCCCCATGTTTGCCCATTTCAGCAAGTCATCGACAGCTTCAGCTGGTCTGTCAAGGCTGCAGCAGCGCTTGCAACTGCCAGCTCACCGACTGTTGTGCGATGTGAGCACACGCTAGAACTAGATGTTCCACATGTTGGTCAGGCTTTGTGAGCAGCAGAAGGCAGTAGTGGAATACCAGCTGCAACATGGTCATCGCCTTTCCAGTCAGCTTCCGCTCTTCACAAGTGAGAAGTGGGCATGGATGTCTGGCCTCTGTGAGGTTTAAAAAAACACAAATGGTGAGCAGCGATAATGCTATTATCAGCGTCAATATCCCACTTCTGTGTCTACTAAAACACTTGCTGCTCACAATTAAGGCCGACGTTTTGCATGTGGAAGAGGTGGGAATGGGGGAATACATTACACAGGGTGATAGCCACACCACCCTCTGTTGGTTTTCTCAGCACAAATTGGATGATGAGGAGGAGGAGACGGTTGCCTCCGCTACAGAGGGTAGTACCCATGGAAGTTTAATTCCAACTGTTCAGAGTGGATGGGCAGAAGAGGAGGAAGAGGATGAGGAGATTGAGAATCATCCTCCTGATGACAACAGCGAAGTCTTGCCTGTTGGGACTCTGCCTGTTGGGACTATGCTGCCTTTCCCGTGACCGACGCGTTTAACCATTTTGGATAACACCGATTTCTTGTTGTTGACCCTTCTCAACCCCCGCTACAAAGAGAACTTCTCATCTCTCATTCCTGTGGTGAAGAGGATGAACAAAATGGTGCAATACCAGAAGGTCCTTGTGGAAAAATTGCTCCAAAAATTTTCAGCTGACACCGCTGGCGGATGAGTACGTAGTTCCTTGGGCAACAAGGAGAGGAGACGAGGGGAACACACAGCAGTTCCAACTGAGGCAAGGCATCACTCTTCAAGGCCTGGGACAGTTTCATGACACCCCGCGAGCACCCTCACGCTGATGCGTGGCCTAGTGTCACAAGGAGAGAAAAGTTTTGAAAGATGGTGAAGGAGTACATAGCAGACTGTGTCAGCGTCCTCAATGATCCCTCTGTGACTTACAACTACTGGGTGTCCAAGCTGAAATGGAGCTCTATGCCTTGGAGGTGCTGGCCTGCCCTGCCGCCAGCGTTTTGTCAGAGCAGGTATTTATTGCTGCTGGGGGCATAATAACTGATAAGCACATCTGCCTGTCAACTGAAAATGCTGACAGGTTGACTCTTATAAAAATGAACAAGGCCGGCTAGCGCCTGCAGTAGATGGCTGCTTGAAGCTGCTGCTCCATGTATAAGATCCCCCTTTGAGCCTGGTCATACTGCCTGGTGGATCCAATATGGTAAAGATTGGAAGATCTAAAGCTGGAGACACCCCAGGACATCATACAATGGCAATAAGTGAAGGAGACATGGAGAAATTTATCAAAAAAGCCGCCTCCACGTACATTGCCCGCGAGTTTAAGATGGGGCCGGATTCACCACGCGCGGCAAGCCACAAACAGACCGAGCTGTCGGATCAAGCGCAAGGAGGTAAGGACGAACCCGATAGTCTCCCCATATCCCGCACATATTTGAAAGAGGCACTGGCTTCCTCCCTAGCCTCTGCACTTGAGCCACTGAGTACTGACTTGTCGGTTATAAAACGAGATGTCCGGCACATAGGGAGAAGGGTGGAATCCCTTGAGGACTCTCAGATCGCCATTTTTCAGCACCAAGCAGCGCTTTCCCAGCGAATGCATATAATCCAAACCAATCTAAACTCACTATATAGTGCCATAAAAGACCAAGAAAATTGCGGGAGACACAATAATTTATGCTTCCGGGGCATACCGGAATCGGTTGCCATGGGAGATATCCCAAATACAGTAGTCCAGTTATTCCTGTCCTCCTGGGGCCAGATTCAGCCCATGAAGTGATTTTTGAAGAGGGCACACAGAGCCCTGAACCCTAAACTGGCACTCACAGCCCCACCAAGGGACGTAATATGCAAGTTCCTGAGCTTCCCTGTAAAGGAAGCCATTCTTGCCAAAGCACGAGAGACCCGGTCAGTGAATTGGGATGGACATGACATCTTAGTCTTCCAACACTTCGCTCAATCCACTTTGAAAAAAATTAGAGCCTTAAAGCCCCTGACAGATTGGCTTAGAGCACATAACACACCATACAGATGGTCATTCCCATTTGGGCTCTCCTTTATGTATGAAGGTCGCAGAATGTCTTTTACCATGTTCCTGGACTTGGACCCAGTCTATGATCATCTGAAGATCAACCCACTGGATATCCAAAACTGGGACCCCATTCAGGAGCTGACAAATCTCCCAGACCTATCACCAAATGAACCCTGGGACAGACAGCATACTCCAAACCTCATAAGCACAAGAGAGGTACCTCGGGAGTAACCCCTAGAGGATTTCCTATGGGAGAGTGAGATGAACTTGCTTTTGTGCATTTTTAGACATGTCATCCAGGGTGTTATCTTTATTTTCCACCTGACCTCTCGTGTCCCCTCCACCTTCTCTTAACACATGCTGCTATTCTCCCTTTCTGTCTACCTCATACAACCTGATCCTCCTGATCTCTTATTGGATCCTCATTCTGTAAAGTGTGATAATGCATGTCACTTCTATCTCCCTTTCCTTTACGTCTAACCCAATTTCACATAGCGTAAGTGCGCTTTTGGTATTGCAAATACCTATGTTGCATTGTTGCTACTGGTTATTTTCTGTTTATGTTGACTAATGTTTAAGTAGATGCTTCTCTGATTGCTTAGTCTCAAGATGCATGTCGGAGGTCCCCATGACGCCCTTCATTACTATGTTATGGGTTGTTGACTATATTGTGTCTAGCTTAAGCTATATAGCTCACTTCGCTAGAATCATGGCCTTGTCCTTCCCCCAAATTAGAGTGAGATGGCGAACTTGCATATAGCCTCATTTAATGCCACGGGCTTTAACACCCCCTCTAAAAGATTCCAGATCTTTTCTCATTTGAAAAAGAAAAACTGCTCCGTTCTCCTCTTACAGGAAACGCATTTAAAATTTAACCACTACCCAAATCTCTCTCACTGTAATTTCCCCATATGGCTTCACTGCTGCTCAAACTCCTCGGCCTCTAAGGGGGTTAGTGTGGGTTTTTGCAAGGGAACACCTTTCCAATATTGTGCCATATACAAGATGTTGAGGGTAGATATATATTGTTGAAGGGCACTAAAGCTAATAAAATGTATACCTTTATTAATATTTATGCACCTAATACCAACTAAATTGCATGGTGATTGATGTCCTCTTTCCAATTGTCGAGACCTTTAACCACCTCAGCCCCCATAGCTTAAACACCCTGAAAGACCAGGCCACTTTTTACACTTCTGACCTACACTAGTTTCACCGTTTTACCGGTCATGCAACTTACCACCCAAATGAATTTTACCTCCTTTTCTTCTCACTAATAGAGCTTTCATTTGGTGGTATTTCATTGCTGCTGACATTTTTACTTTTTTTGTTATTTATCGAAATTTAACGATTTTTTTGCAAAAAAATGAAATTTTTCACTTTCAGTTGTAAAATTTTGCAAAAAAAACGACATCCATATATAAATTTTGCTCTAAATTTATTGTTCTACATGTCTTTGTTAAAAAAAAATGGTTTGGGTAAAAAAAAAAAATGGTTTGGGTAAAAGTTATAGCGTTTACAAACTATGGTACAAAAATGGGAATTTCCGCTTTTTGAAGCAGCTCTGACTTTCTGAGCACCTGTCATGTTTCCTGAGGTTCTACAATGCCCAGACAGTACAAACACCCCACAAATGACCCCATTTCGGAAAGTAGACACCCTAAGGTATTCGCTGATGGGCATAGTGAGTTCTTAGAACTTTTTATTTTTTGTCACAAGTTAGCGGAAAATGATGATTTTTTTTTTTTTCTTACAAAGTCTCATATTCCACTAACTTGTGACAAAAAATAAAAACTTCCATGAACTCACTATGCCCATCAGCGAATACCTTGGGGTGTCTTCTTTCCAAAATGGGGTCACTTGTGGGGTAGTTATACTGCCCTGGCATTCTAGGGGCCTAAATGTGTGGTAAGGAGTTTGAAATCAAATTCTGTAAAAAATGGCCGGTGAAATCCGAAAGGTGCTCTTTGGAATGTGGGCCCCTTTGCCCACCTAGGCTGCAAAAAAGTGTCACACATGTGGTATCTCCGTATTCAGGAGAAGTTGGGGAATGTGTTTTGGGGTGTCATTTTACATATACCCATGCTGGGTGAGAGAAATATCTTGGCAAAAGACAACTTTTCCCATTTTTTTTATACAAAGTTGTCTTTTGCCAAGATATTTCTCTCACCCAGCATGGGTATATGTAAAATGACACCCCAAAACACATTCCCCAACTTCTCCTGAATACGGGGATACCAGATGTGTGACACTTTTTTGCAGCCTAGGTGGGCAAAGGGGCCCACATTCCAAAGAGCACCTTTCGGATTTCAACGGCCATTTTTTACAGAATTTGATTTCAAACTCCTTACCACACATTTGGGCCCCTAGAATGCCAGGGCAGTATAACTACCCCACAAGTGACCCCATTTTGGAAAGAAGACACCCCAAGGTATTCGCTGATGGGCATAGTGAGTTCATGGAAGTTTTTATTTTTTGTCACAAGTTAGTGGAATATGAGACTTTCAATCTTTCATGGACTCAATATGACCCTCACGGAATACCTGGGGGTGTCTTCTTTCCGAAATGGGGTCACATTTGGGGTATTTATACTGCCCTGGCATTCTAGGGGCCCTAAAGCGTGAGAAGAAGTCTGGAATATAAATGTCTAAAAATTTTTACGCATTTGGATTCCGTGAGGGGTATGGTGAGTTCATGTGAGATTTTATTTTTTGACACAAGTTAGTGGAATATGAGACTTTGTAAGAAAAAAAAAAATAATTTCCGCTAACTTGGGCCAAAAAAATGTCTGAATGGAGCCTTACAGGGGGGTGATCAATGACAGGGGGATGATCAATGACAGAGGGGTGATCAATGACAGGGGGGTGATCAGGGAGTCTATATGGGGTGATCACCCTCCTGTCATTGATCACCCCCCTGTCATTGATTACCCCCCTATAAGGCTCCATTCAGATGTCCGTATGTGTTTTGCGGATCCGATCCATGTATCAGTGGATCCGTAAAAATCATACGGACATCTGAATACAGCCTGACAGGGGGGTGATCAATGACAAGGGGGTGATCAGGGAGTCTATATGGGGTGATCACCTCCCTGTCATTGATCACCCCCCTATAAGGCTCCATTCAGATGTCCATATGTGTTTTGCGGATCCGATCCATGTATCTGTGGATCCGTAAAAATCATACGGACATCTGAATGCAGCCTGACAGGGGGGTGATCAATGACAGGGGGGTGATCAATGACAGGGGGGTGATCAGGGAGTCTATATGGGGTGATCACCCCCCTGTAAGGCTCCATTCAGATGTCCGTATGTGTTTTGCGGATCCGATCCATGTATCAGTGGATCCGTAAAAATCATACGGACATCTGAATGCAACCTGACAGGGGGGTGATCAATGACAGGGGGGGTGACCAGGGAGTCTATATGGGGTGATCACCCCCCTGTCATTGATCACCCCCCTATAAGGCTCCATTCAGATGTCCGTATGTGTTTTACGGATCCGATCCATGTATCAGTGGATCCGTAAAAATCATACGGACATCTGAATGCAGCCTGACAGGGGGGTGATCAATGACAGGGGGGTGATCAATGACAGGGGGGTGATCAGGGAGTCTATATGGGGTGATCACCCCCCTGTAAGGCTCCATTCAGATGTCCGTATGTGTTTTGCGGATCCGATTCATGTATCAGTGGATCCGTAAAAATCATACGGACATCTGAATGCAGCCTTACAGGGGGGTGATCAATGACAGGGGGGTGATCAATGACAGGGGGGTGATCAGGGAGTCTATATGGGGTGGTCACCTCCGTCATTGATCACTCCCCTGTAAGGCTCCATTCAGACGTCCGTATGTGTTTTGAGGATCCGATCCATCTATCAGTGGATCCGTAAAATTCATACGGACCTCTGAATGTAGCCTTACAGGGGGTTATCAATGACAGAGGGGTGATCAATGACAGGGGGGTGATCAGGGAGTCTATATGGGGTGATCTGGGGTGATCAGGGGTGAATAAGGGGTTAATAAGTGACGGGGGGGGTGTAGTGTAGTGTAGTGGTGGTTGGTGCTACTTTACTGAGCTACCTGTGTCCTCTGGTGGTCGATCCAAACAAAGGGGACCACCAGAGGACCAGGTAGCAGGTATATTAGACGCTGTTATCATAACAGCGTCTAATATACCTGTTAGGGGTTAAAAAAATCACATCTCCAGCCTGCCAGCGAACGATCGCCGCTGGCAGGCTGGAGATCCACTCTCTTACCTTCCGTTCCTGTGAGCGCGCGCGCCTGTGTGCGCGTGTTCACAGGAAATCTCGCGTCTCGCGAGATGACGCACGGATGCGTCCAGGAGGAATGAATCAACCACCTTCTGGACGCATCCGTGCGTTAGGCGGTCGGGAGGTGGTTAAAGAAGGTGTAGTAATCATGGGAGGCGACTTTAATATTACCCTGGACTCTTGTGGACTCTTCATCTCAAATATCTGCCCTCTCGCATAGAGCCCTTGGGTATATGCGTAAAAAAATCCATAATCTGCATTTGGTGGATATTTGGAGAACCTTAAATCCCTCCGAAAGAGATTATACCTTCTTCTCAAACATACACGGTTCATACCCAAGACTAGACTATATATTAATATCCAAAGAACACCTTCAACTCTGCTCTAAGGCTCCAAATCGACTCCATCCATCTGTCGAACTATTCGCCTGTACTGGTTTCCATCTCAGCACCACATATGTCCCCAAGAGCATTTAAATGGAGTCTCAACGAATAGTTGATCTCATCAACTGAACTTAAAGAAAAGGTGCAAAATCTCCTAGATGAATTCTTCTCATTAAACTCTCTCCCAGACACTTCTCTCCACATAGTATGGGATGCCCACAAGGCTTACATGCGAGGCCAATTCATCAGTTTTGGCTCTCACATAAAAAAAAAGAATGGCACGTATAGATACACTTTTGTCTGAGATACAAAAACTGGAAGCTCTCCATAAAAAATCCCTCTCAGACTCACACCTAACTCAGCTTAGTGCTCTACGGGCCAAATTAAAAAAAACACCTGAATATTACCTTAACCAAATTTTTCCTACACTCGCAATATAAATATTTTGCACATGGGAACAAGGACTCTAAATTCATGATGAATCAAATCAAACAGAGGAAGGCTCACATATACTGTATATATGTAAAATCACTAAATCAGGAGGAGGCATAGCCATGACAACTAAAGACATAGCTCTCCAATTTCAGACCTTCTATCAGTCACTATAGGAATTACTATTAGCTATAAAACAACTCCCTAAAGGAAAGGCCCCGGGCCCAGATGGCCTCCCAGCCCTCTATTATCACACCTTTAGCAAATACCTTCTTCCACACCTGCTAGCTATTTGCAATCAATCCCTCCAGGAAATACGCCTGTCCCTAGAGATGACGAAAGCACATATCTCCATTATTCCTAAAGAGGGAAAAGACCCTGCTCATTGCGCCAATTATCACCCCATTTCCCTACTGAATTTGGATCTGAAACTACTGGCCAAAATGTTGGCAAATCGCCTCTCCCCACTCCTGCCACAGTTGATTACCATATTTTTCGCCCTATAAGACGCACTCCCCCCCCCAAAAGTAGGGGGAAAATAGCAGTGCGTCTTATGGGGCGAATGCTGCATTTTGCCGAACTGTCAATGATACGCTGCGCGGGTGTATCAGCTGAGAGGGAGGAGGGGCTGGGGGCCGGCATCTGGTTTTATAATGACAGCGGGGCCCGTGCAGTGACTGTATTCTACTACACGGGCCCCGCTCACTGTATATACCGTAATCTTATCTATAATTGTAGGTATTGTTAATATATACAAATTCAGGGTAATCAGCGCTTGTATTACTTACAGCAAGCGCTCGGCAGCAGAGAGGAGGGAGGAGGCAGGACGGGAGGACGGGCGCTGGCAGCATGAGTCACTATGTCACGCGCCTGCGCCGCCCACTTTATGAATGAAGCAGGCGGCGTGGGCGCATGACGTAGTGACTCCCGGACTGCCTCCTCCCTCCTCTCTGCTACCGAGCGCTTGTTGTAAGTAATACAGGCGCTGATTACCCTGAATTTGTATATATTAACAATGCCTACAATTATAGATAAGATTATGGTATATACAGTGAGCGGGGCCCGTGTAGTAGAATACAGTCACTGCATGGACCACGCGATTATTATAAAACCAGATGCCACCCCCATCCCCTGTATTGGGGGTCATTTACACTACAGGGACACTGTAATGGACGGGATCTGTGGATGACACATATATGCTTCATCCACAGATCCCCCCATAACAGTGTCATCCACAGATCCCCCCATAACAGTGTCATCCACAGAGCCCCATAACATTGCCATCCAGAGACCACAATAAGAGCCATCCAGAGATCCCCATAACAGTGTCACCCACAGATCCCCCATAACAGTGTCACCCACAGATCCCCCATAACAGTGTCACCCACAGATCCCCCATAACAGTGTCACCCACAGATCCCCCATAACAGTATCCTCAAAAGATCCCCCATAATAGTGTCATCCACAGACTACCATTAGTTCAAAAGCACACCTTTTTGTTCAAAATATTTATTTTCTTATTTTCCTCCTCAAAAACCTAGGTGCGTCTTATAGGGCGAAAAATACGGGTAACAGAGATCAGACGGGTTTCATCATGGGCAGAGAGGGGAAAGACAACTCTGCTAGGATCCTAAATGCCCTATACCACACCAAAAAATACTCTCACCCTCTAGTACTTCTCAGCACCGATGCTGAGAAGACTTTCGATAGGGTCCAATGGGACATTATGCTTTTTACCCTTGACAGGTTTAGCCTCCCAGACACTTTCATACAGGCTATTTTTTTCTATGTACCTCAATGCCTCAACATTGGTGCTTGTGAATGATACTATCTCAACCTCATTCCCCATCAGAAATTGAACCAGACAGGGGTGCCCCCTTTCCCCTCTGGTCTTTGTGATGATCATGGAACCACTACTCCAAGCTATTCGCCAGGAAAACAGTATTGTGGGTATTAAATTAGGTAACAAGGAACACAAAGTAGCAGCATTCGCTGATGACCTTTTGATATTAATAACTAACCAGGTAATTTATTTACCCATTATATATGATCTGTTAGAGAGGTTTAGCCCCCTATCCAATTTCAAAATTAATATGAAAAAATCACACGTTCTGAGCGTTGGACTTAGGACACCGATCAGATTAGAATTAACAGAACACTCCCCTTTCAATTGGGATGCCCCCTACCTAACATACTTGGGGATCAGGATCTGCCCTGACCTCCAAAAACTTTTTCATTCCACTACTACATTCCATACAAGACCAATTGGCTACTTCCCTATGCTTTTGTGGTTTGAATGCAAAAACCTGGTGACATCATTAGTTCTACCCAGACTAAGCTACCTACAACAAGTATTACCTCTCCCCGTCCCTAAATCCTACTTCCTAATACTAGCTAAACATATACGCTCTTTTATATGGGGCAAAAAGAAAGTTTGTCTGGCCCTGTCAGACCTCCAAAGGCCTAGGTCATTTGGGGGCGTAGGCCTTCCTGATCCCTCACTCTATAACAGAGCCATTCTTTTGTCAAGAGCCATAGATTGGTTTAGGCAGACGCCCCACAGGTCGTGGGTAGAGATAGAGGCCTCAAACTTGCAATCATATTTAAGGGGTCTACTGGTTGATACTCAAACCAATCCTATCAACACACAGAACACCTGTCCAGCAGTCATAGCCACTCTTGGAGCATGGAAATGATTCCATAGTTCGGCCCTCATGTGTCCCACTACCCTCCCCTCTTCTAGTTCCTTGGCAACAAGGAGAGGAGACACTAGGTGACAGACTTAATACAGTAGACCTAGCTCTTTTCCAGTCTTCAACAGTCCAATTTTGTGCGCATTGAATGACCACAGTCTGGCCAGGGCATCACAGTTTACCGTGCACATGCGCCAGTCCCGGCCTAACTTACGTTCTTGCCGTGATCACAGTGCATCACGGCAAGAACGTAAGTTAGGCCGGGGCCGGCACATGTGCACAGTAAACTGTGATGCCCCGGACAGACTGTGGTCATTCAATGCGCACACGCCGATATCGCGGTCATCGGCGCATGCTCGGGATTACGGTCGGGAGGAGGGAGGTTAGAGCAGAGACCAAGGGCGGGCAGACGCGGCGGAGGGGGAGTGGATTCGTATGAAAATGACCCAGGGGCCTGGGCACCGGCCGTTGTAACACCGCCCCTGGGCACCTTCACTAATTTGCATATGGATTAAAAGTGTTTTTCGGCAGAACTATGATAGCAAGCAACATACGGTAAGCACAGTTTTAATAGGGGGGATGCCGTGGACATAAGTCTGTTATTAGGTTAATACGGTGAATCGGCGTGAAAGACTCCCTTTAAGTGGATGTTGATTGGCCATTATATTATCTTTATCAATTTTAGCTTCTATATTTCTATATTTATGGTGAATCAATCGATTTTAGCATTTTTGTCGAATTAAATAATTTAAATGTACCTATTTGCAATTCATTGGTTTTAGATGTGATTTGGATAGTGAGTGCTTGCTTATTTATCGATTTGAGGCCCTCACATATGTTTTAAAAGGTCAGCTCACCAGCAGGCCCTCAACCATAATGTTTTACAGGGTCAGCTCACCAGCAGGCTCTCGCCCATGATTTTTTCAATGGTCAGCTCAGCAGCAGGCACTCGCCCCTAATGTTTGAGGGAGTCAGCTCTGCAGAAGACCTTCACCCCTAATGTTTTAGATGGTCAGCTCAGCAGCAGGCCCTCACCCATAATGTTTTAGAGGGTCACCAGCAGGCCCTTGCTCCTAATATTTTTGAGGGTCACCAGCAGTCCATCAATCATAATTTTTCAAGGGTGTATGATGCCCTCCCTTATGTGTAATAAAGGATGTATTGGAGTGCCAGTTCTTTGTTATTTTTGAAAGCCCTTTAACTTAGTGCATAGGCTTTATGAGTGTAGGAGTCCCACTACTTGAACAATTGTACCACAATGTGAATGAGGCCCTCCATTATGTGATATATAGGTGTGCCTCTTCCTTGTAATTTTTGGCAGCACTTGCACTTTATATACAAGTAAATAAAGTGGAAAGAATATTTCCTAACAATTTTTCCTCTAAAATCGATTTTATCTTTGGTTTTGTGCGCATTATTGTCACTCTGTAAAAGTGGCATACTACTCGGACAACATCGTTCCCAGCATCGACCTGGGAGTCCAAGAAGCATCCAGACATCCTCCCCATGCTGTTTCTGAACCATTTCAGTGGTGTTTCCATCAAATTTCTGACCTTTTCCTATGAACCAGGCACCCTCCCCTCTTCAGAGCAGGAGGTGCCTGGTTTAATGCTCGGTTTCTCCCATTGACTTCCATTGTGCTCAGGTCCTCGGTAGAGCACCCAAGAATCCTGAGGTGTTCTACCCGAGCACCAGAACACCCGAGCACTTTGGCGCTTTATCAACACTAAATATATATTGACACTACCCAAATTCCCTACTGTAATGTCAAAGATTGTGAAAAATTACTCCAATATGTCTAAGTAGACTATCTACATTATTTCTATCCATATAATTCCCATCTAAACTCAAAGTTTAAACCCTTCGGTTTGAGCGTTTGTAGCCTGTAGATCCATTTAAATTCTTGTTTAAGAAATATTTCCCTATTTCCACCTATTTTCAGGGGGGAAAATGTGGTTGATAATTCTAAATTTAAAATCTTTTTCACTATGCCCAACTTCAGTAAAATGTTTTGAAACAGGGAGATCTTTCCCTTTATGACGAATCGTATATCTGTGCTGATTCAACGTTGTTTTCAAGTCCCAAGTGGTCTCTCCAACATATAGCAGGCCACAAGGGCACTGAAGCAAATATATCACAAAAGTGCTGTCACATATAAGATAGTGTTGAATATAATCCCTAGTGTGGGATGTGTGAATTTGTCCACTTTTAATAGGTACAGTTCTCACAAGTTAAACAAGGGAAACACGCACATCTCTTCTGGCTTATGTAGGATGGTTTACCTTTTTTACCAGGAACATCAGCTCTTACTAATTTATCGTGCAAATTTGGCGATTGTCCATGAGATATAAGAAGAGGGATGGACATTGCTTTAATGTGATTGAGGTTGCTGGTCAATTTCCTCCATTGTTTCCTAATGACATTATTGATCAAGTGACTATGTTCAGAGTATGTACAGGTGAAATTAGAAAAATTAGAATATCATGCAAAAGTCCATTTATTTCAGTAATGCAAATGAAAAGAAATTGCATTAATGCAGCTTAAAATTTAAATTTTGTGAAAAGGTTCAATATTCTAGGCTCAAAGTATCACACTCTAGTCAGCTAATTAATCCATATCCCCTGTGCAAAGGGTACCTCAAAATTGTGACTTTGGGGTTTCATAAACTGTAAGCTACAATCATCCAAATTATAAGAAATAAAGGCTTGAAATATCTCGCTTTGCATGTAATGAGTCTATCTCATATGTTATTTTCACCTTTTAAGTTTCATTACTGAAATAAATGAACTTTTCACAATATTCTAACTTTTTGAGTTTCACCTGTAGATACAAAATAAATCCTTGATGGTATTGGTTCCTTTGTTTTGTAGTCAGGGCATGTATCCACTTTTGCCTTATGTGCTTAAAGAGGACCTTTCATCTGAATCAAGTAAGTAAACTGAATATACATACATGGAGAGCGGCGCCCAGGGATCCCCCTGCACTTACTATTATCCCCGGGCGCCGCTCCGTTCTCCGGTTATAGGCTCCGGTAAAGTCACAGTTAGATAGTTATTGAGAGATAATCAGTTTAGGTTAGATAGTAATATAGTGTAGCTGTGTGATAAGAAATACTGTTTCTCTGCTATCCATACATACATGCTACAGACATAGCACTGTTATGTCACAACAATACTTAGTGCACCAATCAGTAATATCTACTCAGACCTGATAAAATGTGAAATTGCGCGTATTGCGCAAAAAATATTCGCATCATTAATGCTGATTGGCGCAATAGTGAAAATAATGACTGGAGATTACGAATTCTAGAATTCACAAATTTATTGCAAATATTATACGAAAAATTTGTGAAATATCGTAAAAACGAATATTGCCTATGCCGCTCATCACTATTGCGGAGAAAGCCAGGATTTGATTTCTTGATGAAGGACACAGAGCAGTTCCCTGTGTGACTCAGTTCGCTCAGGCAACACCGTGCCCTGCACATGTGGTACACTGAAGGAGCACTGTGAATTGTCCCTGCAGTAGAGGCTGAGGACACATTGGAGGATGAGGAGGCAGAGGCGGACATTGTCACAGGACCAACGGTGTGAGAACGTGGAGGCGGAAATGGCGTCACCTGGCCAAGTTGCTGGTGGGGCTGGCCAGGAACCACCTTTACCCAGTGGGCCATAAAGGACATATATTGTCCTTTATCATAGTTATAGCTACCAACCAATTTTCCCAAAAAAGGCTGCTTCACAAAAAAATTTCACCACTGAATGGCTAATCGACGAAATTCGGTCCATGCAGCAAAAGGAAGTCTACAATCACACATCATTATTCCCAAAAAAGGCTTTTTCACAAAAAAAAAATTAACACTGAAGGGTAGAGATGTCCCGAACTATTCGCCGGCGAACAGTTCACGGCGAACATTGCTTGTTTGCGTTCGCTGCGGCAGGCGAACATATGCGATGTTCGGTCCGCACCCTATATGTCATCATTGAGCAAACTTTGACCTTGTACCCCACAGTCAGCTGACACATTCCAGCCAATCAGCATACCCTCCCTCCCAGACCCTTCCACCTTCTAAAAAAAAGCAAGGACGGCATCCATCTTAGATTCATTCTGAAGCTGCAGTGTTAGTTAAAGCAGGTAGAGTGCTGCTGCTGCTGCTGAATTAATAGGGAAAGCGTTAGCTAGGCCAGTGTTCTGTGTCCACTCCAGTCCTCAAAGACTCATCTGCTGTAAGGACAGCGTCCTGACAGCACCTCAAAAAGCCCTTTTTAGGGCAGGTACATCAGTCTGCTTTTATTTATTTTTTCTATATATATATTGCAGTTGCCTGCCCGTGTGTGAGAGGCCACAGGCCCACACACTGTACTGTGCGCACACCACTCATATAGGGTGGCACAGTACCTTGCAGATAAAAAAAAGTCATAACATTTTTCCTCTGTAATATAATTTCAGGTGCCTGCCAGTGAGTGTCAGGCCCACAGACTGTACTGTGCCCACTGCCCACCACTCATATAGGGTGGCACAGTACCTTGCAGATAAAAAAGCCATTTAATTTTTCCTCTGTAATATAATTGCAGTTGCCTGCCAGTGTGTGTCAGGCCCACAGACTGTGCTGTGCCCACTGCCCACCACTCATATAGGGTGGCACAGTACCTTGCAGATAAAAAAGTCATTACATTTTTCCTCTGTAATATAATTGCAGTTGCTTGCCAGTGTGTGTCAGGCCCACAGCGTGTACTGTACCCACTGCCCACCACTCATATAGGGTGGTAAAGTACCTTGCAGATAAAAAATTCATTACATTTTTCCTCTGTAATATAATTGCAGTTGCCTGCCAGTGAGTGTCAGGCCTACTGACTCTACTGTGCCCACTGCCCACCACTCATATAGGGTGGCAAAGTACCTTGCAGATTAAAAAGTCATTTAATTTTTCCTCTGTAATATAATTGCAGTTGCCTGCCAGTGTGTGTCAGGCCCACAGACTGTACTGTGCCCACTGCCCACCACTCATATAGGGTGGCACAGTACCTTGCAAATAAAAAAGTCATTACATTTTTTCTCTATAATATAATTGCAGTTGCCTGCCAGTGTGTGTCAGGCCCACAGACTGTACTGTGCTCACTGCCCACCACTCATATAGGGTGGCACAGTACCTTGCAAATAAAAAAGTTATTACATTTTTCTTCTGTAATATAATTGCAGTTGCCTGCCAGTGAGTGTCAGGCCCACTAACTGTACTGTGCCCACTGCCAGTGCCCACCACTCATATCGGGTGGACAAGTACCTTGCAGATAAAAAAGTCATTAAATTTTTCCTCTGTAATATAATTGCAGTTGCCTGCCAGTGTGTGTCAGGCCCACAGACTGTACTGTGCTCACTGCCCACCACTCATATAGGGTGGCACAGTACCTTGCAAATAAAAAAGTTATTACATTTTTCTTCTGTAATATAATTGCAGTTGCCTGCCAGTGAGTGTCAGGCCCACTAACTGTACTGTGCCCACTGCCAGTGCCCACCACTCATATCGGGTGGACAAGTACCTTGCAGATAAAAAAGTCATTAAATTTTTCCTCTGTAATATAATTGCAGTTGCCTGCCAGTGTGTGTCAGGCCCACAGACTGTACTGTGCCCACTGCCCACCACTCATATAGGGTGGCACAGTACCTTGCAGATAAAAAAAGTCATTTGATTTTTCCTCTGTAATATAATTGCAGTTGCCTGCCAGTGATTGTCAGGCCCACAGACTGTACTGTGCTCACTGCCCACCACTCATATAGGGTGGCACAGTACCTTGCAGATAAAAAAAAACATTTAATTTTTCCTCTGTAATATAATTGCAGTTGCCTGCCAGTGTGTGTCAGGCCCACAGACTGTGCTGTGCCCACTGCCCACCACTCATATAGGGTGGCACAGTACCTTGTAGATAAAAAAAGTCATTACATTTTTCCTCTGTAATATAATTGCAGTTGCTTGCCAGTGTGTGTCAGGCCCACAGCGTGTACTGTACCCACTGCCCACCACTCATATAGGGTGGCAAAGTACCTTGCAGATAAAAAATTCATTTAATTTTTCCTCTGTAATATAATTGCAGTTGCCTGCCAGTGAGTGTCAGGCCTACTGACTCTACTGTGCCCACTGCCCACCACTCATATAGGGTGGCACAGTACCTTGCACGCATAGTACCACTAATCTAAAAAAAGACAGGCAGAGGCAGGCCACCCCGCAGGAGCCGTCGTGGTCGTGGTTCTATGATTTCCTTTGGCCCTAGAATAATGCCCAGTGTTCAGAGGCCACGTACCCTGAACTCGAAAAATTCTGAGGACATAGTTGACTGGCTTACACAGGACACCCAATCTTCTACAGCTTCCGCTCGGAAGCTTGACGCACCATCCTCCTCCAGCTCAGCTTCGGGCACCTCTCAAGTTACCACTCGCCCTCCTGCCGCCACCACCAACACTAGCACCACAGCCGCTTCACTTGATCTGTCAGAGGAGTTATTTACACATCAGTTGGAAGAAATGAGTGATGCGCAACTATTATTGCCAGAGGATGTAGATAACGGGGATATGTCTCAGTCAGGCAGCATTACACACATGGACGTACGGTGTGATGATGATGATGTTGTACCCGCTGCTGCTTCCTTTGCTGAGTTGTCAAATACAAGTGAAGCGGTTGATGATGACGATGTGTCCGTGGATGTCATGTGGGTGCCCGCTCGAAGAGAAGAAAAACAGGGGGAAAGTTCAGATGGGGAGACAGAGAGGAGGAGGAGACGAGTTGGAAGCAGGGGGAGGTCGTCGCAAGAAGCTAGTGGCACAGTCAGACAGCATGTATCGGCACCCGGGGTCATCCAGACAGAATACCAATTAACGCATGCTGTTGCCACCACCAGAATGCCGTCATTGCAAAGCTCAGCAGTGTGGCATTTTTTTTGTGTGTCTGCCTCTGATAACAGCAATGCCATTTGCAACCTGTGCCCAAAGAAACTGAGTCATGGGAAGTCCAACACCCACCTAGGTACAACTGCTTTGCAAAGGCACATGATCTCACATCACAAACGCCTATGGGATCAACACATGAGTAAAAGCAGCACACAAACTCAAAGCCACCATCCTCCTCCTGGTCCAGCATCTTCAGCCATGTCAACCACTGCTGTCCTCCTTGCCCCCTCTCAACCACCCGCCACTCCGCCTCTCACCTTCAGCAGTTCCTGCTCATCTGCCCACAGTCAGGTGTCTGTCAAAGAAATGTTTGAGCGTAAGAAGCCAATGTCACAGAGTCACCCCCTTGCCCTTCGTCTGACAGCTGGCTTGCCGGAACTCTTAGCCCGCCAGCTTTTACCATACAAGCTGGTGGAG
Organism: Bufo bufo; assembly: GCF_905171765.1. Classification (NCBI taxonomy): domain Eukaryota; kingdom Metazoa; phylum Chordata; class Amphibia; order Anura; family Bufonidae; genus Bufo; species Bufo bufo. The sequence goes on from NC_053390.1 coordinate 621,745,313, forward strand.
TCTGAGGCCTTCAAAAAATTTTTAGCTATTGGGACACCGCAGTGGAAGGTACCCGGCCGAATTTTTTTTTCACAAAAGGCAATCCCCAACCTGTACTCTATTGTGGAAAAGTAAGTCATGGCATGTCTGGCACACAGTGTTGGGGCAAGGGTCCATCTGACCACTGTTACCTGGTCTGCAAAGCACGGTCAGGGCAGGTATATCACGTACACTGCGCATTGGGTAAACCCGCTGACGGCTGCCAAGCATGGAATGCGTGGCTCTGCAGCGGAGTTGGTGACACCGCCACGACTTGTAGGCAGGCCTGCTGCCACCTCCTCTACTCCTCCTACTCCATCCTCTTCCATAACCTCCTCGGCTGAGTCCTCTTTTGCTGCTGCGTCTTGCTCCACATCAACGGCACCCCCCCAGCTCCCCAGGGGCTATTCCACATCCCGGATACGACAGTGTCACGCCGTCTTGGGGTTGACTTGCCTGAAAGCAGAGAGTCACACCGGACCAGCACTCCTGTCCTCCCTGAATGCACAGGTGGATCAGTGGCTGGAGATCGGCAAAGTGGTGTGTGACAACGGAAGCGATTTGTTGGCGGCATTGAATTTGGGCAAGTTGACACATGTGCCGTGCATGGCACATGTGTTGAATCTGATCGTACAACTCTTTGTGTATAAGTACCCAGGCTTACAGGACGTCCTCAAGCCGGCCAGGAAGGTGTGTGGCCATTTCAGGCGTTCCTACACGGCCATGGCCCACTTTTCTGATATTCAGTGGCGAAACAACATGCCAGTGAGGCGCTTGATTTGCGACAGCCCGACACGTTGGAATTCAACACTCCTAATGTTCGACCACCTGCTCCAACAAGAAAAAGCCGCCAACGAGTATTTGTATGACCGGGGTGCTAGGACTGCATCTGCGGAGCTGGGTATTTTTTTGCCACGTTACTGGACGCTCATGCGCAATGCCTGTAGGGTCATGCGTCCTTTTGAGGAGGTGACAAACCTAGTCAGTCGCACCGAAGGCACCATCAGCGACCTTATCCCATTTGTTTTCTTCCTGGAGCATGCCCTGCGAAGAGTGCTGGATCAGGCCGTAGATGAGCGTGAAAAGGAAGAGGAAGAGTTGTGGTCACCATCAACACCAGAAACAGCCTTATCATCATCACTTGCTGGACCTGCGGCAACGCTGGAAGAGGAGTCTGAGGAAGAGGAGTCAGAGGAGGAATGTGGCTTTGAGGAGGAGGAAGACCAACCACAGCAGGCATCCCAGGGTGCTCGTTGTCACCTATCTGGGACCCGTGGTGTTGTACGTGGCTGGGGGAAAGAACAGACCTTCAATGAGATCAGTGAGGACGAGGAACGGGAAATGAGTAGCTCGGCATCCAACCTTGTGCAAATGGTGTCTTTCATGCTGTCATGCCTGTTGAGGGACCCTTGTATAAAAAGGCTGAAGGAGAACGACCTGTACTGGGTGGCCACGCTACTAGACCCCCGGTATAAGCAGAAAGTGGCAGAAATGTTACCGAATTACCGGAAGTCGGAAAGGATGCAGCAGTTCCAAAACAAGTTAAAAGGTATGCTTTACACAGCGTATAAGGGTGATGTCACAGCACAACGGGAATCTAACAGGGGAAGAGGTGAAAGTAATCCTCCTCCTCCCACGACCACGCCGGCAAGGACAGGACGCTTTACAGACGTGTTGTTGATGGAGGACATGCAGAGCTTTTTAAGTCCTACGCATCGCCACAGCCCTTCGGGGTCCACCCTCAGAGAACGACTCGACCGACAGGTAGCAGACTACCTCGACTTAACTGCAGATATTGACACTCTGAGGAGCGATGAACCCCTTGACTACTGGATGTGCAGGCTTGACCTGTGGCCTGAGCTAACCAGATGTGCGATAGAACTTCTGGCCTGCCCCGCTTCAAGTGTCCTGTCAGAAAGGACCTTCAGCGCAGCAGGAGGTATTGTCACTGAGAAGAGAAGTCGCCTAGGTCAAACAAGTCTAGATTACCTCACCTTTATTAAGATAAATGAGGCATGGATCCCGAAGGGACTGACAGTGGGGGATGCATTTGACTAAAAAAGGCCTGATGAGATGCCTTGGGCTAAAAATGGTCCCCACGCTGCTGTATTTAATCTCTGCATGCCGGATGGCTTGTGTGACTTCACCAACTAGGGTTCAAGCCGCAATGTTTTAGTACACTTTTTGCCTGGAAAACATCAATTTGCGGCTGCAACAATACCTGATTTTTCAGGCATGTGTACATGCCTCATTTTTCTGGCCTTTGGTGCTGCACTGTGGCTGCAAAAACAAAACAAACAAAAAAGGCACATACATGTGTCAATTCCCCTTTGTGATCGTTACCTTGTTGTGGTGAAGGGGCTTGTGTATCACAATGAAGCGATCACCTCTATGAGTGTGCTGGCAATGTTGGCACACCCCAGATGATAAGGTCGTTGCTTCATTGTGAACAGACCAAAAGCGATCGGCTGGATAATTTTTCATCGAAAAAACATTAATTTTCTTTGTGATCATCTAAGGTGATCATTAAAGCCTACTAGGCCAACAATGGGCCCACACTGCAGAATCATTGTTTTCTGGGTCACTTAACTGTCACTGAACTAACTCAGCACGACCATAGGCTTTGAAAAACCGCCATCGCCTGCAATCTCCCGAACGTGCGCACGAGCACAGTCATCACTACTAGGGATGAGCTAACCCGAACTGTATAGTGTCCGTGACTGGTGTGTCCGTGACACGGACCCGAACCCGAACATTTTCGTAAAAGTCCGGGTTCGGGTTCGGTGTTCGGCGCTTTCTTGGCGCTTTTTGAAAGCCTGCAAAGCAGCCAATCAACAAGCGTCATACTACTTGCCCCAAGAGGCCATCACAGCCATGCCTACTATTGGCTTGGCTGTGATTGGCCAGTGCAGCATGTGACCCAGCCTCTATATAAGCTTGGGTCACGTAGCGCTGCATGTCACTCTGCTGTTACAAGTGTAGGGAGAGGTTGCAGCTGCGACGTTAGGGCGAGATTAGGCAGTGATTACCTCCTCCAAAACACTTAAGACAGTGATCGATCTACAGCTGTGGATCATTGAACTGCTGCTATTCAATTGCTCACTGTTTTTAGGCTGCCCAGAGCGTTTTTCAGTCACTTTTTTCTGGGGTGATCGGCGGCCATTTTGTGGTTTGTGGTGCGCCAGCACAAGCTGCCACCAAGTCCATTTAACCATCAATAATGTGGTTATTTTTTGCTATATCCTACATCAGGGGCAAGCTGTCACCAAGTCCATTTAACCATCAATAGTGTGGTTATTTTTTGGCTATATCCTACATCAAGGGCAAGCTGCCACCAAGTCCATTTAACCATCAATAGTGTGGTTATTTTTTGGCTATATCCTACATCAGGGGCAAGCTGCCACCAAGTCCATTTAACCATCAATAGTGTGGTTATTTTTTGGCTATATCCTACATCAGGGGCAAGCTGCCACCAAGTCCATTTAACCATCAATAGTGTGGTTATTTTTTGGCTATATCCTACATTAGGGGCTTGGCTGTGCTTGCTATTTTATTGAGGGGTGAAATACAATTGCCAAAATAGAAGTACCCTAAATCTGGTGTTTCAGCTGTGGCCAGCCAATTGTAATACTGTCTGCTGTCTGGCAAAGGATATATTTTTGTTCTGGGTTGAAATAAATAATAGGCCTCAAATTTATATTCAGCTAAATCTGTGGTTATTGCTGTAGCTGGTAAAGTTATATTGTGTCCGTCAAAGCACAGTTTTTGTTCTGGGTTGAAATACAATTCCCAACATAGCAATTTCCTAAATTAGTGGTTTCTGCTGTATCAGGCCTACTTTAAATCTATCCATAAAAGGGTATATTAGATTCAAGGTGCTGATAGGGTCATTCTCAATAACTTCACACACACGCTACTGTGCATATCCAAGTCTAATTCTGTCCGTAAACGTATACCTGTCACCCAGCGCCTAAATAATAGGCCTCAAATTTATATTCAGCTAAATCTGTGGCTATTGCTGTAGCTGGTCAAGTTATATTGTGTCCGTCAAAGCACAGTTTTTGTTCTGGGTTGAAATACAATTCCCAACATAGCAATTTCCTAAATTAGTGGTTTCTGCTTTATCAGGCCTACTTTAAATCTATCCCTAAAAGGGTATATTAGATTCAAGGTGCTGATAGGGTCATTCTCAAAAACTTCACACACACGCTACTGTGCATATCCAAGTCTAATTCTGTCCGTAAACGTATACCTGTCATCCAGCGCCTAAATAATAGGCCTCAAATTTATATTCAGCTAAATCTGTCATTACTGCTGTGCCTGTATTAGTGTAATACGGTACCTAAATAGATAGCCAGATAGTGTTAGGTGTCTGTAAAAAAAGGCCTGAATTTGAATTCAATACATTGGGCCAAATAATATTTTTCTTATTGTGGTGAACGGTAACAATGAGGAACACATCTAGTAAGGGACGCGGACATGGTCGTGGTGGTGTTAGTGGACCCTTTGGTGCTGGGAGAGGACGTGGCCGTTCTGCCACAGCCACACGTCCTAGTGTACCAACTACCTCAGGTCCCAGTAGCCGCCAGAATTTACAGGGATATTTGGTGGGGCACAATGCCGTTCTAAGGATGGTAAGGCCTGAGCAGGTACAGGCATTAGTCAATTGGGTGGCCGACAGTGGATCCAGCACGTTCACATTATCTCCCACCCAGTCTTCTGCAGAAAGCGCACAGATGGCGCATGAAAACCAAGCCCATCAGTCTGTCACATCACCCCCATGCATACCAGGGAAACTGTCTGAGCCTCAAGTTATGCAGCAGTCTCTTAAGCTGTTTGAAGACTCTGCTGGCAGGGTTTCCCAAGGAGTTCCCTGGCATGGCACTTCTTCAAACAATGTGCTGACGACAAGACCCGAGTGGTTTGCACGCTGTGCCATCAGAGCCTGAAGCGAGGCATTAACGTTCTGAATAGTGTTGATCACGAATATTCGAATTGCGAATTTTAATCGCGAATATCGGCACTTTGAGAATTCGCGAATATTTAGAATATCGCTAAATATATTCGTAATCGCGAATATTCGATTTTTTTTAAAATACCAGTTCATGCGAATTTTTATGCGAAAATTTTAGGCGAATTTTATGCGAATTTTCGCAATCAAGAAAATAATGCCTGGAGATCATGAATTCGCAAATTTTCGAATATATGGCGAATATTCGCCCAAATATTCGCAAAATATCGCAAATTCGAATATTGCCCCTGCCGCTCATCACTAGTTCTGAACCTTAGCATAACCTACATGACCAGGCACCTGCATGCAAAGCATGAACTGCAGTGGAGTAAACACCTTAAAAACAAGGAAGTCACTCAGGCTCCCCCTGCTACCTCTTCTGCTGCTGCCGCCTCGGCCTCTTCTGCTGCTGCCGCCGCCTCGGCCTCTTCCTCCGCCTCTGGAGAAACGTTGGCAGCTGCCGCCCAGCAAACATGGGATGTACCACCAACACCACCACCTGCGTCACCAAGCATCTCAACCATGTCACACGGCAGCGTTCAGCTCTCCATCTCACAAACATTTGAAAGAAAGCGTAAATTCCCACCTAGCCACCCTCGATCCCTGGCCCTGAATGCCACCATTTCTAAACTACTGGCCTATGAAATGCTGTCATTTAGGCTGGTGGACACAGACAGCTTCAAACAGCTCATGTCGCTTGCTGTCCCACAGTATGTTGTTCCCAGCCAGCACTACTTCTCCAAGAGAGCCGTGCCTTCCCTGCACAACCAAGTATTTGATAAAATCAAGTGTGCACTGCTCAACGCCATCTGTGGCAAGGTCCACCTAACCACAGATACGTGGACCAGTAAGCACGGCCAGGGACGCTATATCTCCCTAACTGCACACTAGGTAAATGTAGTGGCGGCTGGGCCCCAGGCGGAGAGCTGTTTGGTGCACATCCTTCCACCGCCAAGGATCGCAGGGCAACATTCTTTGCCTCCTGTCTCCTCCTCCTTCTTAGCTTCCTCCTCCTCTTCTTCCACCTGCTCATCCAATCAGCCACACACCTTCACCACCAACTTCAGCACAGCCCGGGGTAAACGTCAGCAGGCCATTCTGAAACTCATATGTTTGGGGGACAGGCCCCACACCGCACAGGAGTTGTGGGAGTTGTGGCGGGGTATAGAACAACAGACCGACGAGTGGTTGCTGCCGGTGAGTCTCAAGCCCGGCCTGGTGGTGTGCGATAATGGGCGAAATCTCGTTGCAGCTCTGGGACTAGCCGGTTTGACACACATCCCTTGCCTGGCGCATGTGCTGAATTTGGTGGTGCAGAAGTTCATTCACAACTACCCCGACATGTCAGAGCTGCTGCATAAAGTGCGGGCCGTCTGTTCGCGCTTCCGGCGTTCACTTCCTGCCGCTGCTCACCTGTCTGCACTACAGCGTAACTTCGGCCTTCCCGCTCACCGCCTCATATGCGACGTGCCCACCAGGTGGAACTCCACCTTGCACATGCTGGACAGACTGTGCGAGCAGCAGCAGGCCATAGTGGAGTTTCAGCTGCAGCACGCACGGGTCAGTCGCACTGCGGAACAGCACCACTTCACCACCAATGACTGGACCTCCATGCGAGACCTGTGTGCCCTGTTGCGCTGTTTCGAGTACTCCACCAACATGACCAGTGGCGATGACGCCGTTATCAGCGTTACAATACCACTTCTATGTCTCCTTGAGAAAACACTTAGGGCGATGATGGAAGAGGAGGTGGCCCAGGAGGAGGAGGAGGAGGAGGAAAGGGGTCATTTTTAGCACTTTCAGGCCAAGTGACTCAGAGGGAGGTTTTTTGCAACAGCAGAGGCCAGGTACAAATGTGGCCAGACAGGGCTCACTACTGGAGGACGAGGAGGACGAGGATGAGGAGGAGGTGGAGGAGGATGAGGATGAAGCAGGTTCACAGCGGGGTGGCACCCAACGCAGCTCGGGCCCATCACTGGTGCGTGCCTGGGGGGAAACGCAGGACGATGACGATACGCCTCCCACAGAGGACAGCTTGTCCTTACCTCTGGGCAGCCTGGCACACATGAGCGACTACATGCTGCAGTGCCTGCGCAACGACAGCAGAGTTGCCCACATTTTAACGTGTGCGGACTACTGGGTTGCCACCCTGCTGGATCCACGGTACAAAGACAATGTGCCCACCTTACTTCCTGCACTGGAGCGTGATAGGAAGATGCGCGAGTACAAACGCACGTTGGTAGAGGCGCTACTGAGAGCATTCCCAAATGTCACAGGGGAACAAGTGGAAGCCCAAGGCGAAGGCAGAGGAGGAGCGAGAGGTCGCCAACGCAGCTGTGTCACGGCCAGCTCCTCTGAGGGCAGGGTTAGCATGGCAGAGATGTGGAAAAGTTTTGTCACCACGCCACAGCTAACTGCACCACCACCTGATACGGAACGTGTTAGCAGGAGGCAACATTTCACTAACATGGTGGAACAGTATGTGTGCACACCCCTCCACGTACTGACTGATGGTTCGGCCCCATTCAACTTCTGGGTCTCCAAATTGTCCACATGGCCAGAGCTAGCCTTTTATGCCTTGGAGGTGCTGGCCTGCCCGGCGGCCAGCGTTTTGTCTGAACGTGTATTCAGACCGGAGGGGGGCGTCATTACAGACAAACGCAGCCGCCTGTCTACAGCCAATGTGGACAAGCTGACGTTCATAAAAATGAACCAGGCATGGATCCCACAGGACCTGTCCATCCCTTGTGCAGATTAAAAATTAACTACCTCCCCTTAACCATATATTATTGTACTCCAGGGCACTTCCTCATTCAATCCTATTTTTATTTTCATTTTACCATTATATTGCGGGGCAACCCAAAGTTGAATGAACCTCTCCTCTGTCTGGGTGCCGGGGTCTAAAAATATCTGACAGTGGCCTGTTCCAGTGGTGGGTGACATGAATCCTGATTCTCTGCTATGACATGAAGACTGATTCTCTGCTGAGTCGCTGACATGAAGCCTGAATGTCTGTTATGGGACCTCTCTACTCTGTCTGGGTGCCGGGGCCTAAATTATATGACAATGGACTGTTCCAATGTTGGGTGACGTGAAGCATGATTCTCTGCTATGACATGAAGACTGATTCTCTGCTGACATGAAGCCAGATTCTCTGTTATGGCACCTCTCTCCTCTGCCTGGGTGCCTGGGCCTAAATATCTGACAATGGACTGTTCCAGTGGTGGGTGACGTGAAGCCTGATTCTCTGCTATGACATGAAGACTGATTCTCTGCTGACATGAAGCCAGATTCTATGTTATGGGACCTCTATCCTCTGTCTGGGTGCCGGGGCCTAAATTATATGACAATGGACTGTTCCAATGTTGGGTGACGTGAAGCATGATTCTCTGCTATGACATTAAGACTGATTCTCTGCTGACATGATGCCTGAATCTCTGTTATGGGACCTCTCTCCTCTGCCTGGGTGCCGGGGCCTAAATATCTGACAATGGACTGTTCCAGTGGTGGGTGACATGAAGCCTGATTCTCTGCTATGACCTGAAGACTGATTCTCTGCTGACATGAAGCCAGATTCTCTGCTATGGGACCTCTCTCCTCTGCCTGGGTGCCTGGGCCTAAATATCTGACAATGGACTGTTCCAGTGGTGGGGGACTTGAAGCATGATTCTCTGCTATGACATGAAGACTGATTCTCTGCTGACATGAAGCCTGAATCTCTGTTATGGGACCTCTCTCCTCTGCCTGGGTGCCGGGGCCTAAATATCTGACAATGGACTGTTCCAGTGGTGGGTGACGTGAAGCCTGATTCTCTGCTATGACATGAAGACTGATTCTCTGCTGACATGAAGCCAGATTCTCTGCTATGGGACCTCTCTCCTCTGCCTGGGTGCCTGGTCATAAATATCTGACAATGGACTGTTCCAGTGGTGGGTGACGTGAAGCATGATTCTCTGCTATGACATGAAGACTGATTCTCTGCTGACATGAAGCCAGATTCTATGTTATGGGACCTCTCTCCTCTGCCTGGGTGCCGGGGCCTAAATATCTGACAATGGACTGTTCCAGTGGTGGGTGACGTGAAGCCTGATTCTCTGCTATGACATGAAGACTGATTCTCTGCTGACATGAAGCCTGATTCTCTGCTATGGGACCTCTCTCCAATTGATATTGGTTAATTTTTATTTATTTTATTTTTATTCATTTCCCTATCCACATTTGTTTGCAGGGGATTTAACTACATTTTGCTGCCTTTTGCAGCCCTCTAGCCCTTTCCTGTGCTGTTTTACAGCCTTTTTAGTGCCGAAAAGTTCGGGTCCCCATTGACTTCAATGGGGTTCGGGTTCGGGACGAAGTTCGGGTCGGGTTCGGATCCCGAACCCGAACATTTCCGGTAAGTTCGGCCGAACTTCTAAACGGGGAGTTTGGTTTGTCAGAGTTTGGTCTGTCACTGTGAAGCGGACGTAACCCTTACACTACCTGATCGATACAACATCATACCTGATCGTATACACACACTGGATGTTTTAAAGACCGTTATTCCAAACAATTTTGGAATGTTAGGTGATTTATGCCCTTTATGGATTAAAACCCGCCAACTATGTAATTTTCCATGGGAGTTTTGCCATGGATCCCCCTCCAGCATGCCACCGTCCAGGTGTTAGTCCCCTTGAAACAACTTTTCAATCACTATTGTGGCCAGAAAGAGTCCTTGTGGGTTTTAAAATTTGCCTGCCTATTGAAGTCTATGGCGGTTTGCCCGTTCGCGAACATTTGCGGAAATCCGCGTTCGCAGTTCGCGAACTGAAAATTTTCTGTTCGCGACATCTCTACTGAAGGGATAATCAACATAATTCGGTCCACACATCAAAAGGAAGTCTTCAATCACACATCAATTTTCGCAAAATCACAGAAAAATTTCACCACTGAATGTCTAATTGACGTAATTCGGTCCATACAGCAAAAGGAAGTCTACAATCAACCATCAATTTTCCCCTAAAAGGCTGTATCACAAACAAATTTTACCACTGAATGACAATGTAAATTCACTGCAGAACGGCTAATTACACATACTTATTTTTCCCATAAATACAACCCAACAATGGCTGTATAACAATGTCAGTTCACTGCAGACCGACTAATAAGACGTATTCTTTTTACTATTAATATATCCCCAAAAAATAAATATAACTATCACAATTCAACGCAGAATGGCTAATATGACGTACGTATCTATCCTATTAATACACCCTGTAAATGGCTGTAGTACAATGGAACTTCACCGCTGAACGGCAATTTTTTTAATAATACACACCAAAAAGGGCTGTAATTTTCTCACTTCACCACACAATGGCTAATAAGCCTTTTTTCTTTATCCCCACTAATACACGCCAAAAAGGGCTTTAGAACATATAACTGCACCACTGAACGGCAAATACATTTTTGTGCCACTAATACACTCAAAAAAGGGCTTTGCAACATATAACTGCACCGCTGAATGGAAAATATATATATTTTTTTATTTTTCCACTAATACACGCCACAAAAGACTTTAGAACATATAACTGCACCACTGAACGGCAAATATATTTATATTTTGCCACTATTACATGATAAAAAGGACTTTAGAACATATAACTGCACTGCTGAACGGCAAATATATTTTTTCTTTTTCCACTAATACACGACACAAAAGGCTTTAGAACATATAACTGCACCGCTAAATCGCAAATATATTTTTCTTTTGCCACTATTACACGACAAAAAGGTGCTTTAGAACATATAACTGTGCCGCTGACTGGCAAATATATTTTTACTTTTTCCATTAATACATGCCACAAAAGGCTTTAGAACATATAACTGCACTGCTGAACGGCAAATACCGTATTTTTCGCCCTATAAGACGCACCGGCCCATAAGACGCACCTAGGTTTTTGGGGAGGAAAATAAGAAAAAATAATGTTTTAACCAAAAGGTGTGCTTTTGGTGGGTTTGGAACTAATGGTGATCTGTGGATGACGGACACTTTTATGGGGGGGATCTGTGGATGACGGACACTGTTATGGGGGGGATCTGTGGATGACGGACACTGTTATGGGAGGATCTGTGGATGACGGACACTGTTATGGGGGGATCTGTGGATGACAGACACTGTTATGGGGGATCTGTGGATGACAGACACTGTTATGGGGGATCTGTGGATGACGGACACTGTTATGGGGGGATCTGTGGATGACGGACACTTATGGGGGGATCTGTGGATGACGGACACTGTTATGGGGGGATCTGTGGATGACGGACACTTATGGGGGGATCTGTGGATGACGGACACTGTTATGGGGGGATCTGTGGATGACGGACACTGTTATGGGGGATCTGTGGATGACAGACACTGTTATGGGGGATCTGTGGATGACGGACACTGTTATGGGGGGATCTGTGGATGACGGACACTTATGGGGGGATCTGTGGATGACGGACACTGTTATGAGGGGATCTGTGGATGACGGACATTTATGGGGGGATATGTGGATGACGGACACTTATGGGGGGATCTGTGGATGACGGACACTTATGGGGGGATCTGTGGATGACGGACACTTATGGGGGGATCTGTGGATGACGGACACTTATTGGGGGATCTGTGGATAACGGACACTTATGGGGGGATCTGTGGATGACAGACACTGTTACAGGGGGGATCTGTGGCTGGTACTGTTACAGGGGGGGATCTGTGGATGGCACTGTTATATATGTGCCATCCACAGACCCCCCACCCCATAACAGTGCCATCCACAGACCTCCCCCCAGCCCATAACAGTGCCATCCACAGACCCCCACCCCTTAACTGTGCCATCCACAGATTCTGTGTGCCCCCCCCCCGCAGTATACAAATATAAAATGTATTATTGAATTAAAAGTTATTAAACATGCCCCCCTCACTCCTAATAGTACCGTATATCCTAATTGCTTCTGTATAATGCCGGCAGGCGGGCCGGGGGGCCGGCGCGTCACTCACTGACGTCACTTGCCTGCGCCGCCTGCTTCATTCATAAAGGAGGCGGCGCAGGCACGTGACATCAGGGAGTTACGCTGCCGCCCGCCCGGCCTGCCGGCATTATACAGGAGCAATTAGGATATACGGTACTATTAGGAGTGAGGAGGGCATGTTTAATAACTTTTAATTCAATAATACAGTTTATATTAGAATACCGGAGCGGTGGGGCGGGGCTATAGTACAGTGACCGCCCCACCGCTATTGCCGGCCCCCAGCTCCTCCTCCCAGTCCCTCCCCCGGCCCCCGCTCCGTACATCGCATCCAGCGATGTTAAACTGTCAGCATTCGCCGCATAAGACGCAGGGGCATTTTCCTCCCATTTTTGGGGAGGAAAAAGTGCGTCTTACGGGGCGAAAAATACGGTATATATTACTTTTGCCACTAATACACGCCAAAAAGGGCTGTATTTTAGCACTTCACCACACAACGGCTAATAAGCCCTTTGTTTCCCACTAATACAAGCCAAAAAATACTTTAGAACATATAACTACATCACACAAGGGCAAATAAGACATAAAAATATTTCCTTGTAATAAACCCTGTTAATGCCTGTATCAAACAGCACTTGCACCCTAATAAGAACAGTTTGCTGGAATTACAGAGCTGTATAATGGCAATTCCCTACACATTGAATAATCTTTCCCTGCACTTGCAAATAGTTTTTTTTTAGCACAATGAAGTTTTTTTCTATCACTGTCACTAGCGCCTGCTGACGTCTCTTTCTGCACTAAGTACACTGGAAAATGACAGAATCCAAGATGGCTGATGCTATTTATAGGGCTGTGACATCACAGGGCTGGCTGGCTGCTGATTGGCTGCATGCATGGCATTATGGGTGATCCTGCCTTTGCAGAGTTTCTTGCTCCATGTCCTCACATGTACAACAGCCAGTTTAGGAAAAAATATGATTCGTTACTACGAATTGCAGTGAAATTCGGGTTCGGTGCAAATCTGATCGAATACCACTTCGTCAGCTTCGATTCGCTCATCTTTACTGCCCACTTAATGTGGTTTTACCAATTCAACAAATAGCATTTATTATGTAGAGAAAGTTAATACAAGGCACTTATTAATATATTGTGATTTACATATTGCCTTCTTTGCTGGCTGGATTAATTTTTCCATCACATTATACACTGCTCGTTTCCATGGTTATGACCACCCTACAATCCATCAGCATGGCTGTGCTTGCACACTATATAAAAAACACTAGCCTTCGTGAGCTCCCATGGCCCCGGTGACCAGAGATGCCAGCATTTTTTACTATATTGTGCACAAGCATGGCTACCACTGATGGATTGCAGGGTGGTCGTGACCATGGAAAAGAACAGTGTATAATTTGATGGAAAAATGAATCCAGGCAGGAAAGAAAGCAAAATGGATAATATCAATACATTAGTAAGTGCCTTGTATTAACTTTCTGTACAAAATGCCATTTTCTAAAGTGGCAAAACCCCCTTTAACCCCTTAGGACACAGCCTTATTTCACCTTAAGGACCAGGCCATTTTTTGCAAATCTGACCAGTGTCACTTTAAGTGGTGATAACTTTAAAACACTTTGACTTATCCAGGCCATTCTGAGATAGTTTTTTCGTCACATATTGTACTTCATGACACTGGTAAAAATACCAAATTTACCAAAAATGAAGTAAAAAGTTTCAATTTCTCTACTTCTATAATACATAGTAATACCTACAAAAATAGTTATTACTTTACATTCCCCATATGACTACTTCATGTTTGGATCAATTTGGGAATGATATTTTATTTTTGGGGGATGTTACAAGGCTTAGAAGTTTAGAAGCAAATCTTGAAATTTTTCTGAAATTTTCAAAAACCCACTTTTTAGGGACCAGTTCAGGTCTGAAGTCACTTTGTGAGGCTCACATAATAGAAACCACCCAAAAATGACCCCATTCTAGAAACTACACCCCTCAAGGTATTCAAAACTGATTTTACAAACGTTGTTAACCCTTTAGGTGTTCCACAAGAGTTAATGGCAAATGGTGATAAAATTTCAGAATTTTGATTTTTTGGCAAATTTTCAATTTTAATCCATTTTTTCCAGTAATAAAGCAAGGGTTAACAGCCAAACAAAATGCTATATTTATTGCCCCAATTCTGTAGTTTGCAGAAACACCCCATATGTGGCCGTAAACTACTGTACGGGCACACAGTAGGGCGTAGAGGGAAAGGTGCGCTGTATGGTTTTTGGAAGCCAGATTTTGCTGGACTGTTTTTTTGACACTATGTCCCATTTGAAGCCCCCCTGATGCACCCCTAGGGTAGAAACTCCATAAAAGTGACCCCATCTAAGAAACTACACCCCTCAAGGTATTCAAAACTGATTTTACTAACTTTGGTAACCCTTTAGGTGTTGCACAAGATTTAATGGAAAATGGAGATACAATTTCAAAATTTCACTTTTCTGGCAGATTTTCCATTTTAATATTTTTTTTCCAGTTACAAAGCAAGGGTTAACAGCCAAACAATCATTATTTATGGCCCTGATTCTGTAGTTTACAGAAACACCCCATATGTGGTCATAAACTGCTGTACGGGCACACGGCAGGGCGCAGAAGGAAAGGAATGCCATACGGTTTTTGGAATACAGATTTTGCTGGACTGTTTTTTTTGACACCATGTCCCATTTGAAGCCCCCCTGATGCACCCCTAGAGTAGAAACTCCAAAAAAGTGACCCCATTTTAGAAACTACGGGACAGGGTGGCAGTTTTGTTGGTACTAGTTTAGGGTACATATGATTTTTGGTTGCTCTATATTACACTTTTTGTGCGGCAAGGTAACAAGAAATAGCTTTTTTGGCACCGTTTTAATTTTTTTTATTTACAACGTTCATCTGACAGGTTAGATCATGTGGTAATTTTATAGAGCAGGTTGTCACGGACGCGACGATACCTAATATGTATACAATTTTTTTATTTATGTAAGTTTTACACAATGATTTCATTTTTGAAACAAAAAAAATGTTTTAGTGTCTCCATAGTCTAAGAGCCATAGTTTTTTCAGTTTTTTTGAGATTCTCTTAAGTAGGGTCTCATGTTTTGTGGGATGAGATGACGGTTTGATTGGAACTATTTTGGGGTGCATATGACTTTTTGATCGTTTGCTATTACACTTTTTTTTTTTACGTAAGATGACAAAAAATTGCTTTTTTTACAGTTTTTTTTTTTTTTTTACGGTGGTCACCTGAGGGGTTAGGTCATGTGATATTTTTATAGTCGGTCGATACGGATGCGGCGATACCTAATATGTATACTTTTTTTTTATTTAAGTAAGTTTTACACAATGATTTCATTTTTGAAACAAAAAAAATCATGTTTTAGTGTTTCCATAGTCTAAGAGCCATAGTTTTTTCAGTTTTTGGGCGATTATCTTGGGTAGGGTATGATTTTTGCAGGATGAGATGACGGTTTGATTGGTACTATTTTGGCGTACATGCGACTTTTTTGATCACTTTTATTACCTTTTTTGGGATGTAAGGTGGACAAAATTTCATCATAGTTTTTTATTTTTATTTTTTATGGCGTTCACTGTTCGGGTAAAGAAACATGACCGTTTTATAGATCAGGTCGTTACGGACGCGGTGATATCAAACATTTGTAGAGAATTTCATTTTTTTTCATTTTTAATCAGTGATGAATGTGTTTTTTGATTTTTACTTTTTTTTCACTTTTTTTTTCACTTTTTTTGGACCCAGACCCACTTGGTTCTTGAAGATCCAGTGAATCTAATGTCTGTATAATACAGTACAGTACACTATACAGTGTATTGTACTGTATTTTACTTACAGTTTGTCTGAACAGATCTATGCCTTTAGCACAGATCTGTTCAGCACCATGGACAGCAGGATGCCTGAGAAGGCATCCTGTTGCCATGGGAACCTTCCCATCTGCTCAGTTGTGGCCACAACTGTGCAGACGGGGAAGGGTAAGGAGGGGGGCACCCTCCCTCTGTGACCCCATCCTGTCTGGGGGCTGCAAAGGCACAGCAGCCCCCCGATGGGAGAGGGAGGGAGCTCCCGACTGTTAACCTCTGCATTTCCATGTGGAAAGGGTTAAACGGCTGACATCACATCACAGATGTCAGCCCTTTATACCAGAGTGTCAGCAATGTGCTGACACTCTGGTATAACCACTGGCTACCAATCATTATTCAAGAGGAGGCGCGCGGGGGATCACAATCCCGCCTGCCGCCCGCCTCCCACACCGCCTGCACCCCCCCCCTGCACTACCTGCCACCATAGAATCATTCAGGGGTGCAGGGGGGGGAAAAATCTATATTTTAGGCATATTAAAGTTTCTGATCCCCTTGGCCAGGGACTGCGGGGATCAGAAACTGCAGAAAGCACAGCAAACCGCAGGTCTGAATTGACCTGCGGTTTGTTGCGATCGCCGACATGGGGAGGTCACGGGACCCCCCCCGCGCATTTAGCCGAGGTGCCTGCTCAATGATTTGAGCAGGCACCTTGTTCCGATCACCGCCAGCCGGGCGGCAGTGGTCGGAACAACACATGATGTACCGGTACGTCATGTGTCCTTAAGTACCAGGACAACATGACGTACCGGTACGTCATGTGTCCTGAAGAGGTTAAGGCAAGAAATAACTGTAATAAAAATTTACCAACTCAATGAGATATTGTCATGGATGAGATTCGCAGATAGCTGGAACTTATAAATAAACGAGCGACTGGCTTGATTCTAAACTAAGGAGCTATTAGGTGAGCCCTATAAAACCCTAAGAGCTCTCCCTGACTGCTATGCACATACAAGGGTCTCGATGGTAGACAATTGCATGCCCACGTACCTAAGCCTGTGTGCCACCTAAAAACCCTATAATAGTGAGGGGACACGACCACCGGCTCCCTGCACTTAATACGGAGGGAGTCAGGGTCACCTAGAATCAAGCCAGCAAGCAAACACAATAAAGTAAAGGACTTATCTGAGCAAACAGCAGACGCAGCCTCCAGCAGTGAACACTTCATCCAGGAAGTACAAACCGGATTCCAGAAAAGTTGGGACACTAAACAAATTGTGAATAAAAACTGAATGCGATGATGTGGAGATGGCAAATGTCAATATTTTATTTGTAATAGAACGTAGATGACAGATCAAACGTTTAATCCGAGTAAATGTATCATTTTAAAGGAAAAATACGTTGATTCCAATTTTCACGGTGTCAACAAATCCCCAAAAAGTTGGGACAAGTAGCAATAAGAGGCTGGAAAAAGTAAATTTGAGCATAACGAAGAGCTGGAAGACCAATTAACACTAATTAGGTCAATTGGCAACATGATTGGGTATAAAAAGAGCTTCTCAGAGTGGCAGTGTCTCTCAGAAGCCAAGATGGGTAGAGGATCACCAATTCCCACAATGTTGCGCAGAAAGATAGTGGAGCAATATCAGAAAGGTGTTACCCAGTGAAAAATTGCAAAGACTTTGCATCTATCATCATCAACTGTGAATAACATCATCCGAATATTCTGAGAATCTGGAACAATCTCTGTGCGTAAGGGTCAAGGCCGTAAAACCATACTGGATGCCCGTGATCTCCGGGCCCTTAAACGACACTGCACCACAAACAGGAATGCTACTGTAAAGGAAATCACAGAATGGGCTCAGGAATACTTCCAGAAACCATTGTCAGTGAACACAATCCACCTTGCCATCCGCTGTTGCCAGCTGAAACTCTACAGTGCAAAGAAGAAGCCTTTTCTAAGCAAGATCCACAAGCTCAGGCGTTTTCACTGGGCCAGGGATTATTTAAAATGGAGTGTGGCAAAATGGAAGACTGTTCTGTGGTCAGACGAGTCACGATTCAAAGTTCTTTTTGGAAATCTGGGACGCCATGTCATCCGGACCAAAGAGGACAAGGACAACCCAAGTTGTTATCAACGCTCAGTTCAGAAGCCTGCATCTCTGATGGTATGGGGTTGCATGAGTGCGTGTGGCATGGGCAGCTTGCATGTCTGGAAAGGCACCATCAATGCAGAAAATTATATTCAGGTTCTAGAACAACATATGCTCCCATCCAGACGTCATCTCTTTCAGTGAAGACCCTGCATTTTTCAACAAGATAATGCCAGACCACATTCTGCATCAATCACAACATCATGGCTGCGTAGGAGAAGGATCCGGGTACTGAAATGGCCAGTCTGCAGTCCAGATCTTTCACCTATAGAGAACATTTGGCGCATCATAAAGAAGAAGGCCCAAGACAATTGAACAGTTAGAGGCCTGTATTAGACAAGAATGGGAGAGCATTCCTATTTCTAAACTTGAGAAACTGGTCTCCTCGGTCCCCAGACGTCTGTTGAGTGTTGTAAGAAGAAAGGGAAATGGCCTTGTCCCAACTTTTTGGGGATTTGTTGACACCATGAAATTCTGATTCAACATATTTTTCGCTTAAAATGGTACATTTTCTCAGTTTAAACTTTTGTTCCGTGATTTATGTTCTATTCTGAATAAAATATTAGAAGTTGGCACCTCCACATCATTGCACTCAGTTTTTATTCACGATTATTATAGTGTCCCAACTTTTTTGGAATCCGGTTTGTAGTATAAACCGCAAAGTGAGGCAGTATGGGAGGGAATATAAAGGAAGACGATTATGTCTAAATAAGTGGCACCTGGCAGAAGGAAAGGAGAAGAGAAAGTGAAACCAAAACAAAGAACATCATACAAGAGGTAGAGAAGAACGTCTGCCAGACTTTCTCACAGAAGTGGCGGTGACAGTACCCCTCCCTCTACAGGTGGACTCCGGACACTCAGAGCCCACCTTCTCAGGATGAGACGTATGGAAAGCCCTGATGAGACGAGTGGCCTTAATGTCCGCCACTGGGACCCACATCCTCTCCTCAGGACCATAACCCTCCCAATGAACGAGGTACTGGAGAAAACCGCGGATAATGCGAGAATCCACAATCCTAGAGACCTGAAATTCAAGATTACCATCAACAATAATCGGAGGAGGAGGCAAAGAGGAGGGTACAGTGGGTTGGACATAAGGTTTTAATAGGGACTTTAAAAAACATTATGGATCTTCCAAGTCTGAGGAAGATCAAGACGGAAGGCAATGGGATTGATGACAGACAAGATCTTGTAAGGCCCAATAAACTTAGGACCCAACTTCCAGACAACCACAACCACACCAGATCACCCACATTCAGGTCCGGACCAGGCACACGTCTCTTATCCGCCACACGCTTATATCTCTCACTCATCCTCTTCAGATTACCCTGAATCTTTTGCCAAATAAATGACAAAGACGAGGAAAATCTCTACTCATCAGGTAAACCAGAAGACCCCTCTCCAGAGAATGTCCCAAACTGCGGATGAAACCCATATGCACCAAAAAATGGTGACTTATCCGAGGACTCCTGGCGACGGTTATTTAAAGCAAACTCACCATGGGACAATCCTCCTGATTCTCCGCCACAAAACAGCGCAGATATGTCTCCAAATTCTGATTGACACGTTCGGTCTGACCATTCGACTGCGGGTGAAAAGCAGAAGAGAACGACAACCGAACCCCCAAGCGAGAACAGAAGGCCTTCCAGAATCTGGAAACAAATTGCGTGCCCCTATCAGAAACGATGTCTGAAGGGATGCCATGCAATTTAACAATATAATCAACAAACGCTTGTGCCAGCGTCTTAGCATTGGGTAACCCAGGAAAGTGAATGAAATGTGCCATTTTGCTAAAACGGTCCACTACCACCAGAATCACAGTCTTCCCCGAGGAACGAGGCAGGTCCGTAATGAAGTCCATGGACAGATGCGTCCAAGAACAGGAAGGAATGGGTAACGAGAGGAGAGAACCCGATGGCCGTGAATGAGGGACCTTGGTACGAGCGCAGGTCTCGCAGGCTGCCACAAAACCCTCAACCGTCTTACGAAGAGCCGGCCACCAGAATCTCCGAGCAATGAGATCCACTGTGGCTCTACTCCCCGGGTGCCCAGCAAGGACAGTATCGTGGTGCTCCTTAAAAACCTTGTGTCGTAAAGCGAGAGGCACAAACAACCTCCCAGGAGGACAAAGATCAGAAGCCTCTGCCTGGGCTGCCTGAACCTCTGCCTCCAAATCAGGATAAAGAGCAGAGACGACCACCCCTTTAGCCAAAATGGGACCCGGGTCTTCAAAGTTCTCCCGAAAACAACGTGACAGGGCATCCGCCTTCACATTTTTAACCCCAGGGCGGAATGTAACCACAAAATTAAACCTAGAAAAGAACAACGACCGTCTGGCCTGTCTCGGGTTTAGACGCTTGGCCGATTCCAAGTAGGCCAGATTCTTATGGTCGGTAAACACGGTAATAGGGTGTCTGGCTCCCTCTAACCAATGGCGCCATTCCTCAAAAGCTATTTCGATGGCCAACAACTCCCTATCTACCACATCGTAATTTCTCTCTGCAGATAATAGTTTCCTTAAGAAAAAGGCACACGGTCGCCATTTTGCAGGAGAGGGACCCTGAGACAAGACCGCACCCACACCCCCCTCAGAAGCATCCACCTCAACAATAAAAGGTAGAGAGACATCAGGTTGTACCAAAATGGGAGCGGAAGCAAAATTCTCTTTAATAATAGAAAAGGCTTTAAGCGCATCTACCGACCACGAGGAAAAATCCACCCCCTTTTTAGTCATATCAGTGAGTGGCTTAACAACAGAGGAATAATTCAAAATGAACTTTCTGTAATAATTGGCAAAACCCAAAAACCCCAAAAAATCTATGGAACCGCAAACACACATTTTTCCAGTTTAGCGTACAATTTATTCTCCCGCAGAATCAGCAAGACCTGAAATAGGTGGTCCCAATGAGTCTTGAAATCAGGAGAAAAAATCTAAATGTCATCTAGATACACCAGTACAAATTTCCCCATTAAATGATGAAAAATGTTGTTCACAAAATCTTGGAAAACGGCCGGAGCATTCATCAAACCAAAGGGCATAACCAAATTCTCGAAATGACCCTCAGGGTTAGGTGGTTTACAATGTCATGGATGAGATTTGCAGATAGCTGGAACTTATAAATAAACGAGCGACTGGCTTGATCCCAAACTAAGGAGCTATTAGGTGAGCCCTATAAAACCCTAAGAGCTCTCTCTGACTGCTATGCACATACAAGGGTCTCGATGGTAGACAATTGCATGCCCACGTACCTAAGCCTGTGTGCCACCTGAAAACCCTATAATAGTGAGGGGACACGACCACCGGCTCCCTGCACTTAATACTGAGGGAGTCAGGGTCACCTAGAATCAAGCCAGTAAGCAAACACAATAAAGTAAAGGACTTATCTGAGCCTCCAGCAGTGAACACTTCATCCAGGAAGTAGTATAAACCGCAAAGTGAGGCAGTATGGTAGGGAATATAAAGGCAGACGATTATGTCTAAATAAGTGACACCTGGCAGAAGGAAAGGAGAATAGAAAGTGAAACCAAAACAAAGAACATCATACAAGAGGTAGAGAAGAACGTCTGCCAGACCTTCTCACAGAAGTGGCGGTGACAGATATCTTACCAAACATGTCATTAATTGGCTTTAGTCATATTGATTTATATTAATGAATACTTATTTTTTATGTGGTTACAAACCATTAACAAATATGGCAAACAAGCTTAAAACTAGTTTGTTAAAATCTAATTTCCAAAATGCAATAGTTTTGATTTCATTATAAAATGTCAGCAGTCAAAAGGAACTTGTAAATCACTAGAACTTTACTTCTGCAAAGAAAATACCAAGTGATCAGGATGCCAATATATTTGCATACAGGTGAAGGCATCTCTATGTTTTATCCTTTCAAAGATGGCAGTAGCTTCATTTTATATAACACATTAAAAATAACCGTATCTTAAAACCTTGAACAGTCTGACTCTCAGATAGATGTGGGAGCTTATATGATGAATTTCCTATTAACTACTAGTCTATTGGCTGCTTGAAATATTAATTATAAAAAGTAAAAAAAAAAAAAAATCTGTTACTCTGCTGACAAGTACAATGCCTTGGTGAAAATTGGAAAATAGCTATGAATTATTGACAATATAGAGTTTTCATTTGCAGGCTATTGAAAAAAAACTTGTGCCAGAGTCTAAAGCTTCATTTTTCTTCTTTTTATTTATTAATAAAACAGGATACCAAACGCAGAACAATATATGTTCATGTTAGTTTTAGGGTGAATTCCCACCCAATTTGCTGCCAAAATTTGAACTGAATGGGGCTTGTTGAAGTTCATTTGATTACTGCCAAAATAACCCTATTTTTATGTGTAAGAATTAAGAAGGCTAAAATGTAAAAAAAAATGAACAATCCAGATGCTGCTATTTAAACAATGTATTATTTTTATTTTTTTTGACTAGTGACTTTTGAATGGTGGGCCCTTTTTCTTCTTGTAATATGTTTTTTTTTTTAAAAAGTTTGTTTCTGCCTCATCTGTGCATGGAGCAGGGTCATGTAGTCTTTCCAATAAAGCACCTTGTCACCGGTGTGCAGATTTTTGTCAATTTATTTTAGATGTTCAGTAAATTGGTATAAAAAAGATAATGGCCCATATTTATTAATGTGATTACTACAAGTTTTGGCATAAATAGATTTATGCCTTTTATATCCTTTCAAGACAGCCTATTTTTGTTTTTGTTTTTTCTTCGTCATCTGCCAACAGCCATACTTAAAAAATAAATAAATAACAATACCTATTATGTTTTTTTTTATTATTGATTATTTAGTTTTATATGTAAGCTTGGGGTGGTGATTTAAATATATGTCACATTTTGTGTTTTTTTTTATACATTTTTAAAAAAAATTGAACCTTTTAGGCCTCTTTCACACGTCCATTTTTGTTTTCTATTTACGGGACTTTTTTCTGTTCCGTATACAGTCCGTTCACAGTACATTCACTTCAATGGTTCCGCAAATAAAACTGAATGTACTCTGCATGCATTCCAATTCAGTTTTTCCATTTTTCTGTTCCGTTGAAAGATAGAACATGTCCTATTATTGCCCGCAAATCACATTCCGTGGCTCCATTCAAGTCAATGGGTCCGCAAAAAAAAAGAACACATACGGAAATGCATCCATATGTCTTCCGTATCCGTTCCGTTTTTGCGGAACCATCTATTGAAAATTTGATGCCCAGCCCAATTTTTTCTATGTAATTATTGTATACTGTATATGCCATACGGAAAAACGGAACAGAAACGGAAACACTACGGAAACAAAAAAAGGAACAACGGATCCGTGAAAAACTGACCTCAAAACACTGAAAAAGCCATACGGTCATGTGAAAGAGGCCTTACTGTAATGTTTAGTCTCCTTAAATGACTTGTACGTGCAATCTCCTGATTGCTTGTCTCATACACTTCAATAGAATACTATTGTTGTTTGAGGGATTCTGAAAGGCTGCTAGCACGGCTTTTAAGGCAACTCACTATGACAGTGCTAGGAGTCTTCACAAGGCCCTATTTTCTCATAGCAACTTATCGGAGCCTCACAATTTCATTGGGCTCTGATCAGGTTAATAGTGTCCGTGGCATCTGAGGTGTTAGATAGAGGAAGGGGGCATTATCTAAATCGAAAATGGAAATAAAATAATTAGGTACAAAAGTAAAAAATATATATTTTTGGAACATGCTCTTTAAGGAGTTAAACGACAATAAAGTGAAAGTTCATCTGATCCTAATGATCAGCTTAGGGGCAACTGACTGTCTACCTGAATTTCAAATAGCATGTTGCAAAACTTAGCAAAATTGAACCTGCTGTATGCTGTAAAGACAGAACACAATGTTATTTACCAGTAATGCCATACAGTCAAGCAATAAAAAATTAGATTTCATATAAAATGTGTAAATAAAATTCACTGGACTGAAGAAATAAAAGTGCACACTTTCTGATTTTATTGTTATACCTTATGTTATATTTATATATATCAATGTGTTGTATCTTTGAAGCAGAGAAGCATTGGCACGGTTATATTGATATATTCAGCTGGTAATTATGGATGTACTTTATTAATGTGTAACAATGAATTGCTGCCACTATCAAAAAGGATTTAGGTTTATAACAGTTGAGAGACTTTATCAATACATATTTAAAAAGATATTGATTTGCACTGGTTTGCCTCTGCCAGACAGGATTGGCCATGCAGTGTAAGTTACACTTGGAGGGTGATATTAAAGTCATCTGCAGTATGACTTTAAAAAACCCTATAACTGCAAATACTTAAAATTCATATCTCTGATAACAGACTATAAATTGGTGTATGAATGTTAATACTTCTTCAGTCTACTAGTAAAAATAGGGATGAAACATAAAAATCAATAACAAAATTTTGTGAAATAAATTGACATGGAATAGCTACATATGAATTTCACATCACTACCAGTGTAGAGCAAAACAAAGCATCTAAAGCGGAATTCGACCCAAAGTTTAGTAAAAAAAAAAAATTGATTCTAAAATGGCTGCTGCACATGTTAAAGAGTGAAAGTAAGAAGCCTCTGGAACACAATGACACATAATGCTGAGCAGGCAGGAATTCAGCAGATAGCCAACCCCTGTAATGTCATAGCCCTATAAAAAGCCTGATCCCGCATGGACACTGATATGTCATATGAGATGAGTTTAGGGGAAGACATGACAAGTGCTTATGCACTAGGGACAGTGTTTTAGAAAGCTCTTAATTGTACAATATAGGATAGGGAGAGTGCAGGGAGACCTTAGGGAGAGTATTTAGACATTGTAGAGAGAGCATAGGGAGACTGCAGGAGCAGTGCAGGATGAGTGTAATTGCTGTGTGCATCTTGTTGAACTGCTGCCATAATTCCAGTTAATCTCTTAGTTTATAAATAGAATTACTGTGCCTCAATATTAAAGGGCGGTCTAATATATTGCCATCTGCACCTTGTTGAACTGCTGGCACATTCACAGTTAATATGTTAGTTTATACTGTATATGGAATTACTATTGTTTTATATTTTGACTTCTCCAAAGCATTTGATACTGTACCACATAAAAGGTTAGTAAATAAAATAGGATTGCTTAGACTGGAAGAAAATGTCTGCATGTGGGTAAGTAACTGTCTCAGTGATAGAAAACAGAGGGTGGTTATCAACACTACACACTCATAAAGTTGAACGAACCCGTACTGTAAAGTTTGGGTTCGTACCCAGTAAAAGTTCAGGTTCGGGTTAATGGCGCTTTTTGAAAGGCTGCTGCTGTGAGGGAGTGAATAGGAAAGAATCTTTAATCAGAAGTGCTTGTTAACTAAGCGATCTACATAGATTTAGTTGTGTGGGTGTAGTGCACAATCTTTTTACCCTGCCCTGAGCCCAGTGACATAAAAAAATAACTTTTATCCGTCTGTTAGTTAGGTGGGTGGCGGCGGCCGTTTTATGCAAGCTCAGTGCACCAGCACTGCATATATGCTTTTGTGACATTCAAATCCAAGCTTTAAATACTGCAATAATAATCTGGGTTTAGAAAAACACTCATTTTTTGCAATATCCTACATCTAGTGCCTTTGCAGCATTTGTCAGTGTGAAAGACAAGCTTGAAATACTTCAATAATTTTCTGGGTTTAAAAAAAAACACCAATTTTGGGCAAAAAAACTAAATTTGCAGCCTTTGCTGCATCTGTCAGTGTGAGATACACGCATTAGATACTGGTGTTCTATTCTGTTATTAAAAAAACACCCATTTGGGGCAAAAAACTAATTTTGCAGCCTATGCTGCATCTGTCAGTGTGAGAAACAAGCTTGAAATACTGCAATAATATTCTGGGTTTAAAAAAACACACATTTTTGGCAATCCCCTACAACTGGGGCCTATGCTACATTTGTTAGTGTGACATACAAGCTTGAAATACTGCAATAATATTCTGGGTTTAATAAAACACCCATTTTTGGCAATACCCTACATAAGGGGCATATGCTTCATCTGTCAGTGTGAGATACACGCATTAGATACTGGTGTTCTATTCTGTTATAAAAAAACAACACCCATTTTGGGCAAAAAACTTAATTTGCAGCCTTTGCTGCATCTGTCAGTGTGAGATACACGCATTAGATACTGGTGTTCTATTCTGTTATTAAAAAAATTATTTTGGGCAAAATAATAAATCTGCGGCCTTTGCTGCATCTGTCAGTGTGAAAAACAAGCATTAGATACTGGTGTTCTATTGTGTTATTAAAAAAACACCCATTTTGGCAAAAAAACAAAATTTGCAGCCTTTGCTGCATCTGTCAGTGTGAGATACACGCGTTAGATACTGCTGTTCTATTCTGTTATCAAAAAAACACCCATTTTGGGCAAAAAACTAAATTTGCGGCCTTTGATGCATCTGTCAGTGTGAGATACACGCATTAGATACTGTTCTATTCTGTTATAAAAAAAGGGTGATTTTAGGCAAAAAATTAAATTTGCGGCCTTTGCTGCAGCTGTCAGTGTAAGATACACTCATTAGATACTGGTGTTCTATTCTGTTATTAAAAAAACACCTATTTTGGGCAAAAAAATAAATTTGCGGTCTTTGCTAAATCTTTCACTGTGAGATACACGCATTAGATATTGGTGTTCTATTCTGTTATCAAAAAACACCCATTTTGGGCAAAATACTTTTGGGTGAAATAATAAATATGCGGCCTTTGCTCCATCTGTCAGTGTAAGATACAAACTAGAAATACTGCAATACTATTCTGGGTTATAAAAACACCCATTTTGTGCAAAAAAACTAAATTTGCAGCCTTTGCTGCATCTGTCAGTGTGGGATACACGCGTTAGATACTGCTGTTCTATTCTGTTATCAAAAAACATCCATCTTGGGCAAAATACTTAATTTTGCAGCCTTTGCTGCATCTGTCAGTGTGAGATACACACATTAGATACTGGTGTTCTATTCTGATATTTAAAAAACACCCATTTTGGGCAAAAAAATAAATTTGCGCCCTTTGCTGCATCTGTCAGTGTGAGATACACGTGTTAGATAATGCTGTTATATTCTGTTATAAAAAAAAATATGCCATTTTGGGCAAGATCCTAAATTTGGGAAATATAAGGAGAGCATCAAATAAGGGCCGTAACCTCCGGTCGTGGTGCTGCTGGTGGAGCTCCTGTTGCAGGGAGAGGACGTGGTCGATCTGTGCCAGCTACACGAACAAGTGAAACACCTTACTCAGGTGCGAGTAGGTGACAGAACCTTCAGCTGTATTTGCTCGGGCCTAATGCAGCTCTACGAATGGTGAGGCCAGAGCAAGTACAGGCGATAGTAGAATGGGTTGCTGACAGTGCCTCCAGTTCCTTTACATTGTCTCCCACCCAGTCTCCTGCTGAAAGATCAGAGTTGGCACCTGCAGCCGATGTCCATCAGTTTTTCACCTCACCCCCTTGCAAATCAGCCAAGCAGTCTGAGCCTCAAGTCATGCGGCAGTCTCTTCTGCTTTTTGATGACTCTGCTAGTAGGGTTTCCCAGGGCCATCCACCTAGCCCTGCCCCAGAAGTGGAAGAGATTGAGTGCACCGATGCCCAACGACTTATGTCTCAAGATGAGTACATGGGAGGACCACCGCAGCACGTCTCGGATGATGATGAAACACAGGTTCCAACTGCTGGGGCTTTCTGCAGTGTGCAGACTGGCAAGGAGGGCAGGGATGAAGACTGGGTGGAAGATGATGTGGAGGTGGATGAGGTCCTCGACCCCACATGGTATCAAGGTCATGCGAGTGACCTGTGTAGTTCGGAGGAAGAGGCGGTGGTCGCACAGAGCCACCAGCACAGCAGAGGAGGGAGCAGGGTGCAAAAGCGGAGCAGCCGTCCCCTAGACAGTACTCCTGCTACTGCCCACCGCAAAAAGGGACCGAGCACACCAAAGCCAGCTCCAAGGAGTTCCCTGGCGTGGCAGTTCTTCAGACAATGTGCTGACGGCAAGACACGATGTGCAATCAGAGCCTGAAGCGAGGCATAAATGTTTTCAACCTGAGCACAACCTGCATGACCAGGCATCTAAGTGCAAAGCACGAGCTGCAGTGGAGTAGACACCTCAAAAACCAGGAAAGGTCTCTGGCTCCTCCTGCTTCCTCTTCTGCTGCAGTCTCGGCCTCTTCATCCACCTCTGGAGTTACATTGCCACCTGCCACCCCGCAAACAGAGGATCTGCCAGTAACACCACCATCTGGGTCACCAAGCATCTCCACAATGTCCCATGTAAGCATTCAGCTCTCCATCTCCCAAACACTGGAGCGGAAGAGGAAGTACCCCCCAGAATTTTTTTAATTACTGTCCTTTGAAATGCTGTCATTACGTCTGGTGGAGACGGAGAGTTATAAAAGGCTTATGGCAGTGGCTGTCCCACAGTACGTCGTGCCCAGCCGCCACTACTTTTCCAGGCGAGCCATCCCTTCCCTGCACAACCAAGTGGGGGACAAAATCAGGTGTACACTGCGCAACGCCATCTGTGGCAAGGTCCACCTAACTACGGATACGTGGACCAGTAAGCACGGTCAGGGACGATATTTGTCCATAACAGCACACTGGGTAAATGCAGTGGCAGCTGGGCCTGAGGCGGATAGCAGTTTGGCGCATGTCCTTCCCCCACGAGGATTGCAGGGCGCTTCAGTTTGCCTCCGGTTGTTTCCTCCTCCTACTCCGCTTCCTCATCCTCTACCGCCTCCTCATCCGGTCAGCGTAACACCTTCACCACCAACTTCAGCACAGCCAGGGGTAAACAACATCAGGCAGTATTAAAGCTTATCTGTTTGGGGGACAAAGCCCACACCGCACAGGAGCTGTGGACGGGCCTTTAACAACAGACTGATGAGTGGTTGGTGCCAGTGAGCCTCAAGCCTGGCCTGCTGGTGTGCGATAATGGGCGAAATCTCGTAGCAGCTCTGTGACTAGCCGATTTGACGCACATCCCTTGCCTGGCGCATGGGCTGAATTTGGTGGTGCAGAGGTTCCTTAAAAATTACCCCGATATGTCAGAGCTGCTGCATAAAGTGCGGGCCGTCTGTGCGCGCTTTCGGCGTACTCACCCTGCTTCTGCTCGCCTGTCAGCGCTGCACCGTAACTTCGGCCTTCCCGCTTACCATTTCATATGCGACGTGCCCACAAGGTGGAACTCCACCTTGCACATGCTGGCCAGACTGTGCGAGCAGCAGCAGGCAATAGTGGAGTTTCAGCTGCAGTACGCACGGGTGAGTCGCTCTGCGGAACAGCACCACTTCACCACCAATGACTGGGCCTCCATGCAAGACCTGTGTTCCTTGTTGTGCTGTTTCGAGTACTCCACTAACATGGCCAGTGCCGATAACGCCGTTTTCAGCGTTACTATCCCACTTCTATGCCTCCTTGAAAAAAATGCTGCTGGCGATGATGGAAGAAGATGTGGCACAGGAGGAGGAGGAGGAGAAAGAGGGATCATTTCATAGGGTATCCGGCCAGTCATTCACAAGTGGCTCTGAGGGTGGGTTCCTGCACCCACAAACGCCAGGTACACAATTGTCCAGCCAGGTCACAGTTCTGGAGAATGACGAGGTGGAGGATGAGGAGGAGAAGATGGAGGAGGAGAAACCGTGTTCACAGCAGGGTGGCACCCAAACCAGCTCATGGCCATCACTGGTGCGTGTCTGTGGGGATACAGAGGACACAGACGATACACCTCCCACAGAGGACAGCATTTTGTTGCCTCTGGGCAGCCTGGCACACATGAGCGATTACATGCTGCAGTGTCTCCGCAACACCTGCCGAGTTGCCCACATTTTAACTTGTGCTGATTACTGGGTGGCCACGCTGCTGAATCCCCGTTACAAGGACAACATACCATCCTTAATTCCGTCACTGGACGTGAACGTAAGATGTGCGAGTACAAGCGCACGCTGGTAGACACGCTGCTGGTGGCTTTCCCACCTGACAGCAGGGGCACAATGGAAGCACAAGGCGAAGGCAGAGGAGGAGAAAGAGGTCGCCAATGCAGCTGGGGCACTACCAGCACCTCAGAAGGCAGGGTTAGCATGGCCATAATGTGGAAAAGCTTTGTCAGCACGCCACAACAACCAGCACCACCAGTTGATATGGAAAGTCTTAGCAGGAGGCAGCATTTCAGCAACATGGTGGAGCAGTATGTGTGCACACGCCTACACATAGTGAATGACGGGTCTGCCCCCTTCAACTTCTGCGTCTCCAAATTGGGCACATGGCCTGAGCTTGCCCTTTACGCTTTGGAGGTGCTGGCCTGCCCTGCAGCCAGTGTATATTCAGAATTGGCGTTATCACAGACAAGCGCAGCCACCTGTCCACTGCCAATGTGGACAAGCTCACGTTCATTAAAATGAACCAGGCATGGATCCCACAGGACTTGTCCGTACCTTGTGCAGAATACACATGTATACCGGCCTTGACCAGCCATTGTTATACTACAGCGCAATTGCTCATTGTGGTATTTTGGATATTTCACACTCTTTTGGAGTGTACCGTAATAAAAAAAGAAATAAAAATTTAAACCAAAAACCAGTGTTAGCTACCTCATCCTCTTACACCGCCACTTCCACCTACACCGCTATGTCCACCTCCTCCTCAAACTCCTACTCCATATGGACCTCCTCCTCATAAATCAAGTTTATTATTTTTTATTTGTATTTTATTTTATTTTATGTAATTTCACTAATTTGTCTGTTACATTTTCGGGTGAAAGTCTCCACTTTTTGGGTGTGATTTACCCCGGCTGTACCTAGTAGACAGTTAAAAACATTTCACCAATTTGTCTGTTACATTTCTGGGTGAAATTCACAAATTTTTGGGTGTGATATACCCTTGCTCTACCTAGTACACAGGTAACATTTCACTAATTTGTCTGTTACATATTCGGGTGAAATTCACCACTCTTTGAGTGTGATATACCCCGGCTGTACCAAGTAGACAGCTAAAAACATTTCACTAATTTGTCTGTTACATTTTCTGGTGAAATTCACCAATTTTTGGGTGTGATATACCCCTGCTCTACCTAGTAGGCAGGTAACATTTCACTAATTTGTCTTTTACATATTTGGGTTAAATTCACCAATTTTTGGGTGTGATATACCCTGGCTGTACCTAGGGTACAGGTAAAATCATTTCACTAATTTGTCTGCTACATTTTCTGGTGAAATTCACCAATTTTTGGCAGTGAAATACCACTGCTATACCTAGTAGACAGGTAAAAAAAAAAAAATGTTTTTGTCTCTTACATATTCGGGTGAAATTCACCAATTTCTGGGTGTGATATACCCCTGCTCTACCTAGTAAACAGGTAACATTTCGCTAATTTGTCTGTTACATATTCAGGTGTAATTCATAAATTTTTGGGTGTGATATACCCCTGCTCTACCTAGTAGACAGGTTAATAAATTTCACAAATTTTTCTGCTTCTTTCTTTCTTTGGTGACATTTTACCATTTTTGCCTTGAATAAACCCCTGCTCTACATAGGTGACAGGGACCGAGTCGGGAGTGGGTAATTGCAGCACGCCCCCTACTTTCCTTCAATTCTTCTGCTTTAATAATTTGTCCGACATTTCCACTCGATCACAATTAAATCTCATCCATGGATCTCCCTTGGATGTGGTCTCCCTTTCCTACCCTCCCTCTCCGGTATGGAACCCTGATTCGCCGCTAACCATGATCAACATGGTAGGCGCAGAAATGAACATCGAAAGTTGATAGAACAGATATCCAATAGGATCATGAACATTATGGGAACGTGCAACATGGTGAGGCACTATGTTTGCACACGCCTACACGAACTGACTCATGGTTCTGCCCCCAGCAACTTCTGGGTCTCCAAATTGGGCACATGGCCTGAGCTTGCCCTTTATGCCTTGGAGGTGCTGGCCTGCCCTGCAGCCAGTGTATTGTCTGAACGTGTGTTTAGCATGACTGGAGGGGGTTATCACAGGTTATATTTACTAATGTTTTGGGGTGTACTCTATTTAAAAAAAATCTAAATAAATTTAAAACTAAAAAGCAGTGTAGGCTACCTTCTCCTCCTCCACCGCCGCTTCCACCTACACCGCCACATCCACCGCCTCCTCAACCTTCTACTCCATATGGACCTCGTCTTCCTAGATCAAGATTATTATTTTTGTATTTTTACGTATTTTATGTTATTTAAAGTCATTTCCCTATCCACATTTGTTTGCAGAGCACTTGCCATGCTCTTAACCACATTTTGATGCCATTTGCAGCCCTCTCACTCTTTCCATGACATTTTTACAGACATTTTACTGCTCAAAAGTTCGGGTCCCCATTGACTTCAATGGGGTTCGGGTTCGGGGTCAAGTTCGGGTCCCGAACTCAAACTTTTTTGTGAAGTTTGGCGGAACCTGTCGAACCCGAGCATCCAGGTGTCCGCTCAACTCTACTTGTGACACATTGTGCTTCATGATAGTCATACATTTGAGTCAATATATTTCACCTTTATTTATGAAAAAATCCCAACTTTACCAAAATGGTTATTTAACTTTCCCTATTTATTACTGCTTACCCCTTCTGGGAGTGCAGTTTATAGCTTCATTTTCTAGACTCTGGCCTGCTGGTTGTTGGATCTCTGTTGAGCTCCTGGTGCTGCCTTTGGTCCACGTAAAATTAAGTGTCGTCTTCCCTATTTGTATTTTGTTTGTTGCATTTCCCCGTCTTTTGAATCTAGGCCCGAGGGATACTCCTGTTCATCCTTCTGGGGAAGAAATAGGTTGTTTCAAGTACTGCCACTATACCAGGGCCCTTAAAGGGTGTGTTAGGGCTCTAAGTTCCTGTGTATGAACTTTCTTACTATCAAGGTCAGTTCATACTGATAGGTAGTCAGGACTTGGATTAGGGTTGTTCTAGGAGGTGACCTTCTCCTTTACCCTAGTTTCCAGGCATAGTTCCTGTCCCCTTTCCTCCTGTGCTCGGTGTGGAGTTTCCCACCCACATCATATCCATGACATTATAACCCCTCAAGTTACTCAAAACTGATTTGACATACTTTGTTAACCCTTTAGGTGTTCCGCAAGAATTAAAGGAAAATAGAGATTAAATTTCTAAATTTCACTTTTTTGGGCAGATTTTCCATTTTAATCCATTTTTTTCTTTAACACATTGAGGGTTAACAGCCAAACAAAACTAAATATTTATTATCTTGATTCTGTAGTTTACAGAAACACCCCACATGTGGTTGTAAACTGATGCAATGGCACACAGCAAGGCGCAGAAGAAGAGAGCCATATGGTTTTTAGAAAGCATATTTTGCTGGACTGGTTTTTAGATGCCTTGTCCCACCTGAAGCCCCTCTGATGCACCCTTACAGTAAAAACTCCCAAAAAGTTACCCCATTTTGTAAACTAGAGGATAAGATGCCAGTTTTTTTGGCACTATTTTGGGGTACATATGATTTTTAATTGCTCTATATAAAGTTTTTGTGAGGCAAGGTAACCAAAAAATTGCTGTTTTGGCACCTTTTTTATTTTTTATTTTTTACAACATTCACCTGACAGGGTAGATCATGTGCTATTATTATAGAGCAAGTTGTTAGGAATGCAATGATATCAAATATGTCTACTTTATTTCTTTGTTTCAGTTTTACATAATAAAGCATTTCTGAAAAATATGTTTTTGTGTCTCCATTTCTGAACGCCTTATTTTTTTTATATTTTTCTGCCAATTGTCTTGTGCAAGAGTTGATGTTTTTATTGGCACAGTTTTTGGGTACATATGATTTTTTGATCATTCATTATTACACCAAAAAATTGGTGACCAAAAAATTTGTTGTTTGGCACAGTTTTTATTTACTGTAATTTTCGCCCTATAAGATGCACCGGCCCATAAGACGCACCTAGATTTTAGAGGAGGATAATAAGAAAAAAATATTTTCCATTACACCTCAGGTCAGACCAACAATCAGACCCCCAATGTTAATCAGACCTCAGCTCATAGCCCCAATCAGACCCCCAATGTTAATCAGACCTCAGATCAGACCCCCAATGCCTAAGATCAGCCCCCCATGTCAGCCATAAGCCCCCATGTCAGCTATCATGCCACCCTGTCAGCCATCATCCCCCCATGTCAGCCATAAGCCCCCTATGTCAGCCATCATGCACCCATGTCAGCCATAAGCCCCCATCCATCAGCCCCTCATTGTCAGCCATCATGCCCCCATGTCAGCCATCATGGCCCGCCATGTCAGCAATCAGCACAAATAAAATAAATAAAAAAATAATTTACCTCTCCTTCTCCTGGACGGCGCCGCTCCTCACCACCAGCACTCTCTCTCTTATTCCTGGTTCTCGGCTGTCAGGTGTGCAGGGCTGTGCACAGTGAGGTCACATGGTGTGCAGCCCTGCACAGCAGACAGACAAGTGGAGGACCAGGAAGTGGTAAGTACAGATCCTTCACCGCTTCCCGGTCCTCCGGTACTAATGAAGAGCTTCCAAAATCGAAGCGCTTCATTAGTATTTGCCCTATAAGATGCAGGGGCATTTTCCCCCCACTTTGGGGTAAAAAAAACGGCATCCATACGGTACTTATTTTTACAGCGTTCACCTAAGGGGTTAGGTCACGTGAAATTTTATAGAGCAGACGTGACAATAGCTAATATGTCAACTTGTTTTGAAGCAAAAAAATAAACATATTTTAGTCTCTGCATTGTCTGAGAGTCATAGTTTTTTAACAATTGTCTTAGGTAGGATCTCATTTTTTGCGGGATGAGGTGATGGTTCAATTTGTACTATTTTAGGGGCATTCTCCTTTTTGATCGCTTGGTGTTGCAATTTTTGTGACGTAAGGTGACAAAAAAATAGCTTTTTTGTGGCACCTGACCGCGAGACTGTGATCAGTGATTATATCAATCCCAGTCATTTAACCCCTCAGATGCCATGATCAATTAAAATCATGGGGTCTATGGGGTGAGGCAGAGGGAGGGGCTCCCACTGCTTTCTGATTTAATTTAACACAGCAAAATTGTGGGGCTAAAACTGGTTGCCATGGCAGCCTGGGGCCTTTGGTAAATTCACAGGTCTGGCATGATTAACTGCCCAAAAAGCAGTGTATGATGCACAGACTCTCAGGCAGAGTGTAAGAATTCCATATGTTCAAGTCTGCTTAAGGGGATAAAAATTACAGTAAAAAAAAGTTTGAAAGGTATTGTTGCTTTAAAAAATGTCTGAAACGGTGGCTTGCAGCCGAGCAGGGAGGAAGCGTCTCGCCTAAGCTTCTGCGACCCAAAGTCTATCCTAGGACGTCCTATCCCTAGCGCTGGTTACAGTACCACCTAGACTGCTCCTTTGGATGACTATCACCACCATAAGCATTCTGACCTAATCTCTGAGCTTTTACGTGCTCGGCAGCCGAAGAACCATCAGAGGCCTAGACTCAAAGTTAGATCCTCTTGCTCATTTTCCGGCGGAGCCCATCCATCGCACCGCATCGGGACTTTGCATCGGAGACAAACTGCATCGCAGTACACTCCGAAGCTGAGGTAATCGTTATTGACATTATCTACTGGACAGACCTCACTTGTCCCACCGTCCTCGGCACCTGAATCAATTCAGCGGCACATTGGACTCTGTCAGCGTGGCCCTCTGCCCGCACCCTAATACTGGCGGCTCTTTAAAAACCTAACCCCGGTATGCAGAGTACCCTCTGGCAGGTCAGTCTAGCTCCAGGGCCTTCCACCGATCAATAACCCAGCACGCTTACCTTAGGCCGGGTCACCACAAAGACCGTGTGTACATGTAAGACGCGACGCGGCAGTGGTAGGATCAAAGGAACGCTTCCCTGCATACTCCCTAAGCGCACCACCACAAAGGAGACTTGAGTGAAGCTGCCAGGGGGCGCGAAGAATTGAATTGCCTTATCTCCACCTTTAATTGTAACCCCTCAAGATGTCAAAAGTGCAGCGTGGTCCCGGTCAGACCCGTCCATTTTAGACCGTGTGGACTGTCTAATGGCCAGATCATCACTCCCCTTTGTTCCCCTTAACATCTAGCTTTAAACAGTTTATTACCTGACCCAGCAACCGCAGCCCTTGCCATAACATAAGGACTTTAATTCCAATCTTTTTGCCAAATATAGGATTACCTATAATTTTTCTGGATTTTCAGGTAAAGATCTAGCTTATCAACATCGCTTAAAGGGCCATTGACCCAATTTTTATAAGATCTAACTTATCAACATCTCTTAAAGGACCATTGACCCAACTTTTATAAACAACTGTGGTGCAGGGATTCACCCTTCTCACAGTCACGCTAGATCTCTGTGCAAAGTTCCATATACACCCCTTCCTTACTGGCTGATACCCCTCATCAAGAGGAGGTATGCCTTACGCCTCCTACTGCACCCAAGTCCTCTCGGCCAGTAATGGACCCAATATGTCCTAATCTTTAATCGCATATACGCTCAAGATACAGGTGGTATAACGTTCCACCGTGGTTCCAGATCCGGAGCATTTATGGTAATAGTGGGCAGATACCGAGGCACCTGCCAAGAATCCCAAACTATCGCGAAACACCCTCACCTGTCTCAATCAGATTTGGACAAATTCATCATGAGGAAATCTCAAACTACTTCAAGATCACATGTAATCACCCCTAAAGGTGCAGCATCCAAATCTTCGGTGTATCCGCAGGAGAAGGACAGTGACAATGAAGAAACCACGGACTCCGTGGCTGAACTCCCAATATCCAGATCCTTCATATCCCGAGCCCTCTCAGATGCACTAAACCCAGTACTAGAGGAATTATCTGAGATCAAAAGAGAGATGAGACAAATTGGCAGCAGAGTGAAGGCTCTGGAAGCCACCCAGATGGCCATTACTAACTATACCAAGCAAGCATCTGATACTTTCTTAGTGTATCAACAGCACATCAATCATCTTTATGATTAAATTGAGGACCTAGATAACAGAGGCAGAGGGATCAATATCTGTTTTAGGGGAATTTCTGAGACTGTCACCAACGAAGCAGTACCAAAAGCAGTAGAATAGATATGCCAGTCTCTGTTAGGAGATAACTCTTTGGACTCTATAACAATTGAAAGGGCCCACAGGGCCTTGTGCCCAAAACCAATACCTGGTGAACCCCCAAGGGACGTTATATGTAAACTACTGAATTTTGCGCAGAAGGAGCTAATTATGAAAAAAGTGAGAGAGTATGAGTGCATTGAATATGAGAGCTCGCCAATTCTACTATTCCAAAACCTGGCGCCAGCCACGTTAAATAAAAGTTGTGTGCTAAAACCCCTAACGGATTACCTAAGACACAAGAGAATATCCTTTCGGTGGCTCTTCCCCTTTGGCATGTTAATATCTTAGAGGGAAAAAAGATACATCATAAGATAACAGAAAGACCTCCCCGACATTCTTACTGCCCTGGGAATAGAAGACATCAATATCCCAGACTGGTCCGCTACCAACGACGTCTACATATCTACAGAGATCCCATCTTCATCCTCCTGGGAAACCGTTTCCTCCAGTAAAACACAGAGGATCAAGAAGAGGCAGGGAAAGGTGACACAGAGACGTCTCATCGCAGATGAAGATTGAAGGCTTACAGGACTTAATGTTTCAGTTTTTCCTTCCTTTCTGATGGCGCCATTGGGAGACTTTGATCCCTCCCTTCTTTTGAGAATGTGGGACTTGGGGTCTCCCCCTTGCTCTAGGGTTGTGGCGCGGGGCCTCACCCCCCCCCTCTCGACATCACTTACGATACTCTGCTACTTTTAGCAGGTACGTGGTGGCGGGGTGGATGGGAGGTCATGCGCCATGTTCAGACTAGTCAGTTTACTTGCTCTCGCATGTTTCTTAGTTTGCCTATACAGATGACACTATGTCTCAGCGTTTTGTGTAGTTAATACTTACAACTACCTGTGTCGTGCATACCATGTACGAACGATTTTTGAATTATATTATGTATCACTTTAACCTACCCAGGTTCTATTGCTGGAACTACATAAGGTCTTATGTTTAAATCCCTTTATACACTCAGGTTATAACCTCTGTGGATTTGTTGTCATTTACAAATTTCTGTTCTTCTTCCTACTCATTCAGACTTGCTCCTTCCCTCTCTCCTCCTTCCCCAACACTAAAGGTATCGCAACACGAAGCCAGACGCACCGACATGGACTTTAAGCCACACTGGACCACCCTCATAGTGAGTAAGAACTCAACGCACGTTCCTACATACACACATCTTCATGGCTGAACTCAAACTAGCTACTTATAATGTCAGAGGCTTCATATCCCCCGCAAAGAGAAGTCAAATTATCTGTCAACTCCATAAAGAAAAAACAATATAATCTTTTTACAAGAAACCCATTTGCAACATGACAAAATTCCAGATCTATCTAGGACCAGGTACAATCTTTGGTTCCACGGCTCGTCTGCCTTCTCCAATAAATCGGGCACTAGTATAGGGATGCACAGACACACTGACTTTTCACATTTGGACACTATGGCGGATAGCGAAGGAAGATTCATGATGGTGAAGGGTAGAATTGACACCCAATTATACACTCTGGTCAATGTGTATGCCGCTGAAGCTGGAATCTTTCAGAGAAGGGATAATCATAGTAGCAGGCGACATCAACTTAACCCTTAATCCCCGAATTGACTCTTCCACCGGAAAGTCGACAGTCCCTAATAAAACATTGAACTCCATAAAAAGATCCATACACAAAAGCTCCTTAGTAGATGTTTGGAGAGCGCTTAATCCGAAAGATAAAGATTACACAAATTTTTCTGCACCACACAACTCGTACCAAAGAAAAACAAAATTGGCCCCCTATTACACTCAGATCATGCACCAGTGTTCCTCACCTTTAAACCCCCTAACGCATGACCCACATGTTTCATTTAGCATTTGAATGAGACTCTTCTAAGTAATCCAAGCATAAAAGAGGCCTTAGATAAAAAACTACAGGAATTTTTTACACATAATGCACAAGGTGAGACTGCCCCACAATTTGTGTGGGAAACTCACAAAGCAGTAATCAGGGGTGAGTTTATTTCAGTTGCTTCCAGTTTAGATAAAGAAAGGAGGAAGAAAACGGACAAACTGCTCTCCAAGATCTCTAAATTAGAATGCACCCATAAACATTTTAAGAAGAGAGATATTCTGTTGAAGCTCAAGGTAGCAAGGGAAGAGCTGAAAACTCACCTTAACGCACAATCGGCAAAATGATACCTAGCACTGAAGCAAAAATTCTTTGCCCACAGCAATAAGCCTACCAAATTCATGCTGGCAATGTTACATCAACGGAAATGTAAATCTACAATCACCACTATTAGGACAGGCGGGAATCAACTCAACAGAGATGACACGTCTATCGCTCAGGCCTTCCACAATTTCTATTCAGATCTTTATAACATTAACTCGTTGGTGTCCGATGCTGCCAAACTAAAGAAGGCCGACCGCACATCAGACTTCCTACAGAAGCTGAACCTACCAACCATTAGTGCGGATCAGGCAATACACCTGTGCTCACCAATATCCGCTAGGGAAATCACAGATACCCTAAAATCAATAGCCAAAGGGAAGTCTCCAGGCCCAGATGGTATCCCGACCCTTTATTTCACAACCTTCAAGGATAGGCTCTCCCCATATCTAGTACAGACCTTCAATGCCGTGCTAGCGGGCTCCCCATTTGCCCCCCAAAACTTGAATGCATATTACACTGATCCCCAAATCCCAAAAAGATTCAACTCTCTGCTCAAGTTAAAGACCCATCTCCTTATTAAACTTGGACCTCAAAATTTACGCCAGAATCCTATCAGCCAGGATAAAGCCCCTACTTCACGATTTGATTCACCCAGACCAATCAGGCTTCGTCCCCGGCAGGGAGGGCAAAGATGGTACGTACAAAATCATTAACGCCATTGCTCTAGCTAAGTGCCGTAAGACCCCCATGGTGCTGTTTGGGACAGACGCAGAGAAAGCCTTTGATAGAGTGTCCTGGCTCTCTATAACAAGCGCTCTCCTAAAATTTGGGTTTCCAGACTCATTCGTAAAACCAATTTTTACAATGTACGCATCTCCCAGCGTCTTTATAAGGATCAACGATACTCGAGTGGTACACATCAGCAACGGCACGAGGCAGGGCTGCCCATTAACTCCAATACTGTTCATTCTGTCAGTGGAACATTTACTTCAATCTATCAGGCAGACTCCGGAGATTAGAGGTTTACGATGCAGGGACACAGAGATTAAACAGGCAGCCTATGCGGATGACCTTTTGCTGATTGTCTCAAACCCTAAACAGGCGTTCCCCCAAATCATTGAAACATTCTACATGTTTGGCAACATATCCAACTTTAAAATTAATATTTCTAAGTCTCAGGCGATGGGTGTGCACTTCTCCCCCAAAGCTCTTAAGAAACTAAAGGCTGGCTCTTCATTCCAGTGGACAGAGAAGTCCTTAAAATTCCCCCAGACCCTAACAAATTGTACAACCTAAATTACACACCATTATTGAACTCTCTCCCAGAATTACTAGGCTCCTGGACACCCACCTTCATCTCCTGGTTAGGATGCAAAAGCATGTTCAATACCCTAATACTCCCTAAACTCACTTACCTCCTACAGGTAATCCCAATTACGCTCCCAAAGTGTTTCCAAGAGGCTTTTCTAAAAATCTGCTCCAAATATGTTTGGAGTAATATAAAACTAAGGATCTCCCATAAAATATTACAGTTACCCTTTACCAAAGGGGGGCTAGGCTTACCTTCCCTGTCCCGGTATATCTCAGTAGTTCACCTCAGCCGGGTAATAGATTGGGTGAGACACTCGAAACACAAACTTTGGATCCAATTGGAAGAGGAGTTGACTGAGGGGTCTGATTTTTGCTAACCCATAAACTACCCCCACTATAAGTAAGGATAACATGCTAGTATGCACCACTTTTTCCATCTGGAAGTCTCAGTCTGTGAGAGAGATATGCTTAAAATACCCTTTGCATCTGTTAACCCTCAGTGACTGCCTTCTCTCTGCAGGTGAAGGTTATAAAACTATCCCAACTCAAATACGTAACACCAATTCCCCTCCCGCAGATTTGCTAGATTTAGATGGGAGCATATTAGATTTACAGACTATGAAAGAGAAGTTTAAGGTCCCACAACTTAACAGTCTTCACCACACCATTATATCTAAAGCTTTAAGATGGGTCATGTCCAGTGATAACACGATACGAGAACCCACGTGGTTCGAAAAGCTGACTTCGCAGACGCAGACCCCAAAACGACTAGTGCATACCATATGCTAAAATCTACTTCAAATTGAAACTCCACACTCTTTATATTTTTTTTAGAGAAAGGGACTTAGATGTGAAATTTACAGCTATGGATGTCCAAGTGATACTAACGTCCCCAAAGCTGTCCTCGAGATGTTCCAAAATCCAGGAAAACTCGTACAAAGTGAACTCCAGGTGGTATCTTAAACCTGTTAGACTGAGCCAGATGTATAGCACCACATCAGATCTATGTTGGAGATGCCACAAAGAAAGAAGCACCTTCTTACACATTTGGTGGTCTTGCTCATTATTACAATTTTTTGGAACCGGATCTTTGATAAATATACTAAAATCTGGTCCCCCTGGGTCAATTGGAGATCTTCGAAACTCAAGAACATGGACTGACGACCAAGGGCCGACCACAAAATTTGTAGCACATTACTGTTTCTCAGCCAGCCATGGGTGGGCAAACCTCTCTGCTCACACACATACAAACTTTTCGCACCACCTCACTAACCCTCATTGTTGGTACCGACCTCTTCACCCCCCCCTTTCTACTCCTCCTTTCACATCCTCCCTCCGTTATTTCCCAGTTTCTATTTACCCTGTATTATATTTGTTACAGATGTACACGTCCTTGGGCCTTGAGACTATTGGGTGAGCGGTTTCCCCCCTAGACACAGCAGTTGCAAATACACTACTAAGAGTTACAGGGAAGTCTGCCTCTTCCCCGAACTGCATCTGCTGTTCAGGAGTCCGGGGTCATCGGGGTTAAGCTGCTCACCCTGAGTCATAAAGTATTGCATAACTTATTTCTCGACCAAATAATGCTATGTGCTTCTTATTACCGGTAGTGTAGATGCCTACAGCTTGGGCGTAAAAGTCCCATGACTTATGATTTAACCCGAACCTGTCTTCTCAGACCTTGTTCCATCTTACATTTGTATCTTACTTGTTTCTATTGTACTTGTAACCCCCCTCTTGAAAAATATTAAAAAGATTTTGAAAAGAAAAAATGTCTGAAACGCTGAACTATTAAAACATAAAAAAATATTTTACCTGTGCAGTGTATGTTGTAATTAAAGATGAAAGAATTTTTCAAACATTCAATTCGCCGGTTTGCCATTTTTTTGGGTAAAAAATTTGCTTCAAAATTTCTCTTGAATTACGTAAAAAAAACGGCTATTTCCTGGCTGCAGAGAGCCTTTCTAGTGTTGTAGAACACTATTCCTTGCAGTAACACGCATATGGAGTCTGCTTTGGTTGTGAAATAATACTGTGAGTCCGTATGACATGCAGATGAGAGGCGTTGCACTTAGAATCACTGCATACTTCACTTATTTGGGCAGTCATGGGGCCAAAACTGACCAAATAACTGAAGTATGAATTCAGCCTTACAGGTCGATGTTAGCGTCAAGAAGAAGCGCAGTCCTATTACATAGAGATGGCCTTGTGGTTTGCGGTTGCGGTCGTTTTTGCGGCAAACTTTGCTCGTTCGCGATTCGCCGAACATGAGAACATATGGCGATGTTCGGGACACCAAACGCTAGTTAATAGTGCCACAAAAGTCCATTTAAGGACTGGTATAGGTGTGATATTGATAGGTGTTATATACTGAGGGGAGTGATATACTTATAATACACTTTCTAATATCGAAAGTATATTATAGTGCATTTGCATTGTGCAGCAGTTGTGTCCGGTTCTGCTGCGATACCACAGGTATATAGAGGGACAAGCATTATTGGAACAACTATTTGCAACCGGTGTGATATAACTGTTGCCCCAAAAAAAACTGATTGAGGGGTGCGATATACCTGCTTTCA
The DNA here is from genome assembly GCF_905171765.1 of Bufo bufo. Taxonomy (NCBI): domain Eukaryota; kingdom Metazoa; phylum Chordata; class Amphibia; order Anura; family Bufonidae; genus Bufo; species Bufo bufo. Next base: position 621,788,448 of record NC_053390.1, read on the forward strand.
CAAAATACTGATAAGGGGTTTGATATACCTGCTTCCACAAAATACTGATTGAGGGGTGTGATATACCTGCTTCCACCAAATATTGATTCAGGGGTTCTATATACCTGTTTCTACAAAATACGGATTGAGGAGTGCGATATACCTGCTTCTACAAAATACTGATTAAGGGGTTCTATATACCTGCTTCCACCAAATATTAATTGAGACCTGTAATACACAGGCTTTCACAAAATACTGATTGAGGGGTGCAATATACCTGCTTCCACCAAATATTGATTCAGGGGTTCTATATACCTGCTTCCACAAAATACTGATTGAGGGGTGCGATATACCTGCTTCTACAAAATACTGATTAAGGGGTTTGATTTACCTGCTTCCACAAAATAAAGATTAAGGGGTGCAATATACCAGCTTCCGCCAAATATTGAGTCAGGTGTTCTAAATACCTGCTTCCACAAAATACTGATTAAGGGGTTTGATATTCCTGCTTCCACAAAATACAGATTTAGGGGTGCAATATACCTGCTTCCACAAAATACTGATTAAGGGGTTTGATATACCTGCTCCCATGAAATACTGATTGAGGGGTGTGATATACCTGATTCCACCAAATATTGATTCAGGTGTTCTATATACCTGTTTCCACAAAATACTGATTGAGGAGTGGGATATACCTGCTTCTACAAAATACTGATTTAGGGTACTTTCACACTAGCGTTTTTGTTTTCCGGTATTGAGTTTTATCCTAATGCATTTTGAATGGAGAGCATTCCGTTCAGGCTGCATCAGGATGCATCAGTTCAGTCCCTTTTACGTTTTTTGGACGGAGAAAATACTGCAGCATGCAGCAGTTTTAGTTCTGGCCAAAAATACTGAACACTTACTAGAATGCCGCCCTCGGCATTAATTTACAAGTGTATTATTGACGGATCCGTGTTCTGGCAAAACGGATCCGGCTATTCAGTCTGCGCATGCGCAGACCTTTAAAAAAGCAAAATAAATATTATTACCGGATCCGGTATTGCAATGCATTTGTCAGACGGATCCGCATCCGGATCCATCTGACAAATGCCATCAGTTTGCGTCCGGATTGCCGGATCCTGCAGGCAGTTCCGGCGATGGAACTTCCTTCCGGAATACTCTGCCGCAAGTGTGAAAGTACCCTAAGGGGTTCTATATACCTGCTTCCACAAAATACTGATTGAGGGGTGCAATATTCTTGCTTCTACAAAATACTGATTACTGGGACTTTGGCACAGGGTCATTTTGAAAATGACAGGCAGAGGAAGAGGCAGGCCATTCCGCAGGGGTGGTAGGGGTTGGGCAGGTGCACCAGGGCGAAAAATAAGTGGGAAGTTTGAGAAGGTGTGTGCGATTACGTCAAAGGATGCACCAGAGTAGGTTGAGTGGCTTACTCAGCCTTCCGCTTCTGCACCCTCCTCATCCTCTGTATCTGCACCCTCCTCACTCTCTGCTGTGTGCACCCCCAAAGACACCAAAACCACCACCACCATAGCCACTCAAATCGAGTCAGAGGAATTATTTTCCCATCCATTCCCAGACCTTACTGATGCGCAGCCATTCTTGGCATCAGATGAGGAAGAGGAGGTAGCAACGGCCACCACCCAGTGGTCTGACGACAGTACCCAGATAAGCCCAAGGAGGGTGGTCCCGCTGTTGCTGCCTACTCCGAGATATCTAATGTCAGTGGTGGTGAAGGTGACGGTGATGACGTGTCGATAGACGTCACGTGGGTGCCCACAAGAGAGGAAGAGGAGGGGAGTTCAGAGGGAGAGATGGAGCAGCAGATCGGGAGGAGAAGGAGGAGAAGCAGGCAGAACTCACAGTGCACAGGAGGCGAAAAGCAGACTGCAAATGAATCTAGAGCGAGCCATCCACCATGCACGGTCACATCTTGCGCTCTCATCCTCCTGGGCAATGAGCAGGAGCCAGGGCACTCCACCGCTTCCAATTTAGTGCAAATGGGGGCCTTCATGCTGCAGTGTTTAAGAGGGACCCCGCACAAACACAAAATGGCGGACATGTTACCAGCATCGCAGAGGGCTGTCAGAATGCTGCATTATGCTGTTGCGGGCACTGGTAGAGGAATTTCCACCCACAGCGAAACAGGTGCGGATAACAATCCTACCACGCCTGCAAGAAGAGGGCGGTTTAAAGATGTGTTGGTCACTTCGGATATGAGATCATTCTTGCAACCAACTCATCGACAGCCACCCTCTGGATCCAGCCTCAGGGAACGCCTAGACCAACAGGTGTACAACTACATCAGGTTAACGGCCGATGTGGATGCTCTGAGAAGCGAGAAACCCCTGGACTGCTGGGTGTGCACGCTTGATCTGTGGCCAAAGATGGCACAATTTGCCATGGACTCTTGGATTGTCCCTCGTCGAGTGTCCTGTCCTAAAAAACGTTCAGTGCAGCAGGGGTAATCATGACTGATAAGAACACTTGTCTAGCTCATTTATAAAAATGAATGAGGCATGGATCTCGGAGGAATTCAACACCTGTGATGACCACGTATAATTGAATTTCCTCCTGCCAGCCCACACATATCCGCAACCAACTAGAACAAAGAATGGTCCTTGTCTTATGTATATACAGCGGCATAAAAGGCATTTTCTCTCAGGTAAATGCCTAATTTTTGGGGCCTCTCCTCCAGTGGCCTACAGTAACATTTTTATCCAGTGACCGCCTAATGTACCTCCAGACACATATTCACTAGTTCTTTTCTGTCAGGTAAATGCCTAATTTTTGGGGCCTGTACTGGATTACTGTAAAATTTTGGCGGCTTTGCTAGCTGGGAGGCTCCCTGCTCCTAGGTCTGCCTTGAGCGCCGAGCTGATCACTCGGTGCTCGACTTGTCTGTCTGTCGGTCATGTGACGCTGGCCACGTCACATGACCCTCAGACCCCACTATAAATACAAGAAGCCTGCTGGCCACAGGTTGCCTGTTAATTCTAGGTTCCTGGCTATTTGTTGGACTACTGATTACTCACCTGATCCTGTTCCCTGACGATCCTTTGCCTGCTCCTCCTGTACTGCGCATCCCTCCTGGTATTGTGACCTCGGCTCCCACCTGACTATTCTTTGCAGACTCCTCTGGCACTTCTCTACTCTCCTGGTATTTGACCCCAGCTTCTCCTGACCATTCTTTGCTTAACCCTTTGTACTGCGTAGCTCTCTTGGTTCTGACCCGGTCCGTTCACATTCCGTTATTTGTCTTGTCTGTCTTCCCAGCACGTATCCTAAGTTAGGGACTGCAGTCTAGTTGTCCCCTGTCATTAGGACTTGCGAGGCAATTAGGCAGGGCCAGGGGTGAGGGTGGAGCGCAGTGGTCACTATCCTCCCCCCTGTGTGTAGTGTACGTGACCGTCACAGATTAACAGGCCGTAACCTAACCACTGTATCATGAATCCTCTGGTGACCCTGACTGACCATGTCTCTAACCTGATGCAGATGGTGCAGGAGCTAGGGGAGAAACTCTGTTCTTTTGAGCTAGGACAAGGTACTTCCATCCCTCAGGCCTTCAGTCCACATTTAGAGCCCAAGATTAAGCTTCCTGAGCCCTTTTCTGGAGATCAGAAGAAGTTTCTTTCCTTCAAAGAAAATTGTAAACTTTTTTTCAGTTTGTGCCCCGTATCCTCTGGCCCCGAGAGTCAACGCGTGGGCATTGTCATTTCCTGGTTACAGGGTGATCCCCAGGACAGGGCATTTTCTTTACCTGCTGACACCAGTTGTTTAACATCAGTGGAGTTTTTTTTTCAAGCCCTGGGTACCCTGTATGATGAACCAGACAGGACACTGGTAGCCGAGACTGCTCTAAAGGTTCTGGTTCAGGGCGATCTACCTGCGGAGGAGCATTGCACCCAATTCAGAAGGTGGTGTGTTCCCTCAGGATGGAATGAACTAGCACTTAAGAGTCAGTTCAGGTCAGGTCTGTCTGATAACTTAAAGGATCTTCTAGTGAGTTATCAGCTTCCAGAGACTCTAGAGGAGATGATGACCATTGTAGTCCGACTTGACCGACGGGTTAGAGAGAGAGACGACAGGAACGACAGTTCTCTTCTCAGATGGTGGTCCAGCCTGAGGTCTATCCCAGAAACAACGCTGAGGTCTCTACTGAAGAACCCATGCAGGTCGGCATGATTTAAGGGAATCTGCGCCGCAGACGGGGAGTGTGTTTTTACTGTGGAGATCCATCTCCGTTAAGTCTCCCAAGGCAAGGCAGCCTAATGACCAGGTACACCCTGATATTACAAAATGGAAGCTTTTGGTACCTATAACAATATCTCTGGGGGTTAATAAATGGCTGGGTAAGGCCTTTATTGACTCTGGTTCAGCGGCCAGCTTTATTGACGCTGAGTACGCCATTAGACTGGGTATTCCAATTTTTCCTCTTCCTACACCTATCCATGTCATGGCTATTGACGCCACTCCCCTGGTAGGTGGTATGGTGAGGTCATGTACCTCAGAGATTTCTTTAACCGTCGGGGTGTGCCACTCTGAGAAATGTTCCCTCTTAGTCCTTGAGAACTTACCGGTCGAGGTGGTACTAGGGTTGCCTTGGCTCCGATTACACAACCCCACTATTGATTGGTCCAGGGGGGAGTTGGTGAAATGGGGACCTAAGTGTGACTCGTGCTTGTCTGTGGTACAAGCTGGGGTCTCAGTAGAATCTGATATATTACCCACGGTCATTAGGGAATATTGATATATAATCTTTCTAAGCCCGAACACAAGGCCATGGATGATTATATTAAGGAAAGCCTCGGTAAGGGCACAATAGACCTTCTGTCTCTCCTATAGGAGTGGGGTTTTTTTCGTTAAGAAGAAGGATGGTGGTCTTAGGCCTTGTATCGATTACCGGAAATTGAATAAGATCACTATCCAGAATAGATACTCTCTCCCATTGATTCCGGATTTATTTAACCAGGTTCTGGGGGCAACCTGGTTTTCTAAGATTGACCTGAAAGGGGCATATAATCTAATCCGAATCAAGGAGGAAGACAAATGGAAGACGGCGTTCAATACTCCGGCAGGACACTTTGAATATCAGGTTATGCCTTTTGGTCTCAGCAATGCCCCAGCTGTGTTCCAAAACTTTATGAATGATATTCTTAGAGAGTTTTTAGGTAAATTTGTCATTGTCTATCTTGACTGCATTTTGATATTTTCTCCTGATATCAAATCTCATGTGTCTCATGTTAGACAAGTATTAGAGGTGTTGAGGGAGAATCAGTTGTCCGCTAAACAAGAGAAATTTGTCTTTTGTGTACAGGAGATACTGTTTCTAGGGCATGTCCTGACCCCTCACGCCTTCAAGATGGATCCTGGTAAGGTATTAGCTATTAAGGAATGGGTAAGGCCTTCATTCTTAAAGGCCTTACAACGGTTCTTAGGTTTTGCCAATTACTACCGTAAATTTATTAATAATTTTTCAGTAATTGCTAAACCGTTGACCGACCTTACTAAGAAAGGGGCGGATTCGGAGACCTGGTCTACTGAGGCCATTACTTTGTTTGTAACACTAAAAAAGGCATTCAGTAGCGCTCCAATTCTGTTACAGCCAGATCAGGAGAGACCTTTTATTGTGGAGGTGGATGCGTCTGAGGACGGCGCAGGAGCAGTCCTTTCACAAGGTCCTGCTAGTCTAACTAACCTGAGACCGTGTGCATTATTTTCCCGAAAATTTTCTTCCACCAAGAGAAACTACGACATAGGGAATCGGGAGTTGCAGGCCATTAAGTGGGCATTTGAGGAGTGGAGGCAATTTCTGGAGGGGGCAAGGCATTGTGTAACTGTTGTCACTGACCATAAGAACCTTATGTTTCTCAAATCTGCTAAGAGGTTGAATCCCCGTCTGGCTAGATGTGCACTGTTTTTTACTTGTTTTGAATTCTCCATTACTTTCAGGCCTGGAAGTAAAAACGTGAAGGCTGATGCATTATCTTGGAGGTTCCATGCTTATCAGCCTACAGAGGCACCGCCTGAATCCATCCTACCATCCTTCGTAGCAGCCTTAACCCAAGATATCTCGGCTCTCATTAAGGCTGAACAACATCTGGCACCGGCAACCACCCCAACAGATAAGTTGTTTGTCCCCAAACAATTTCATCTCAGCTGTTGAGTTAGTGTCATGATTTTGCCTTTTGTGGACATCCTGGTTTTGAGGGCACCAGAGAGCTGGTTTCTAGATCTTATTGGTGGCCCACTCTATTTAGGGATGTCAAGTCCTACGTGTCAGCCTGTGAGGTTTGAGCTAGGTCTAAGACACCTAGGACTCATCCTGCTGGTAACCTACGACCCCTACCCATTACCAGTAGACCCTGGTCCCATATCTCGATGGACTTTATTACTGACCTGCCGCCGGTGGAGGGTAAGACTGTGTTTAAACTCCCGAATACCAAGACCCTGGCGTCTATTTTTGTGAAAGAAATTGTACGGTTACATGGTATCCCGGAAAATATTGTATCTGACAGGGGTGTGCAGTTTGTGTAAAAATTTTGGAGGGCTTTCTGTCAAAGATGTCAGATTTTGTTGTCTTTTTCCTCCGCCTACCACCCTTAAAGTAATGGGCAGACTGAACGCCTTAATCAGTCTGTGGAACAATTCCTGAGGTCGTATGTTGCTGATGACCAGCAATTATGGGTTAAATACCTTCCGTTGGCAGAATTTGCTTTGAATAACCATGTTAATTCTTCTACTGGGGTCTCCTCTTTCTTTTGTAACCATGGTTTTCATCCCTGTTTTCATTCTAGGTCATCCGTCTCCTCCTCTAATCCTGAAGCGGATAAACTCTCCTCCGAACTGTGCACAGTTTGGGCCCGGGTTCAATCGAACGTAGAAAAGGCTCAAAGTTCCAAAAAACTCAAGGCCGATAGGAGACGTTCCAAGGGGGTGAACTTTCATGTTGGGGATAAAGTATGGTTGTCCTCCAAGAATCTATCTCTCAAGGTAGCTTCTAGAAAATTTGCTCCTCGATTTATTGGACCGTATAAGATAACGGAGGTGATTAATCAGGTATTGTTTAAGTTGGAGCTGCCCGAGTCATTCCACCTTCATAATGTATTTCATAAATCTCTACTTAAAAAATATTTTGATCCTGTTGTACCGTCGAAAGCCTCGCCTCCGCCGGTTCTTGTTAATGATGCTGTCAAGTATGTGGTGTCTAAGATAGTGGATGTCAGGAGAGTGTGTAATTCCTTACAGTACCTGATTCACTGGAAGGGGTATAGACCCGAAGAGAGATCTCGGGTTCCTGGTAGGGAGGTTCAGGCTCCGAGACTGGTTCAAAAATTTCATTTAGAACACCCTGAAAGGCCTGAAGTCTTGGGTCCGGTGGCCCCTCGTAAAAGGGGGGTACTGTCATGGGGCGCCAAAGGCACACTCTGTCTCCCATCAGCCACAGACCTGCTGCTTAGCTTCGGGAGCGAGGATCTGTATTTGGCCTCGTTCCCAGGGTGGCTTTGCTAGCTGGGAGGCTCCCTGCTCCTAGGTCTGCCTTGAGCGCCGAGCTGATCACTCAGTGCTCGACTTGTCTGTCTGTCGGTCATGTGACGCTGACCACGTCACATGACCCTCAGACCCCACTTTAAATTCAGGCAGCCTGCTGGCCACAGGTTGCCTGTTAATTCTAGGTTCCTGGCTTTTTGTTGGACTACTGATTACTCACCTGATCCTGTTCCCTGACGATCCTTTGCCTGCTCCTCCTGTACTGCTCATCCTTCCTGGTATTGTGACCTCGGCTCCCACCTGACTACTCTTTGCGGACTCCTCTGGTACTTCTCTACTCTCCTGGTATTTGACCCCGGCTTCTCCTGACCATTCTTTGCATAACCCTTTGTACTGCGTAGCTCTCTTGGTTCTGACCCGGTCCGTTCAAATTCCGTTATTTGTCTTGTCTGTCTTCCCAGCACGTATTCTAAGTTAGGGACTGCCGTCTAGTTGTCCCCTGTCATTAGGACTTGCGAGGCAATTAGGCAGGGCCAGGGGTGAGGGTGGAGCGCAGTGGTCACTATCCTCCCCCCTGTGTGTAGTGTACGTTACCGTCACACCTGTTCTCCACTGGCCTACAATAAAATAGTTATTCAGTGACCGTCTAATGTAAAATTTAACCAAAAGTTGTGTTTTTGGTGGGTTTTGAATTAATAGTGGTCTGTGCATGACACTATTATGGGGATCTGTGGCTGGCACTGTTTATGGGGGATCTGTGGATGGCACTGCTATGGGGTGGGGGATCTGTGGATGGCATTGTTATGGGGTGGGGGATCTGTGGATGGCATTGTTATAGGGTGGGGGAACTGTGGATGGCACTGTTATGGGGGGAATCGGTGGATGACACTGCTATATGTCATCCACAGATCCCCCTCATAACAGTGTCTCCCAATACACCGGCCCTCTGCTCACCGCAGTATTTATAAACATTAATCCTTATCCTGTTAATAAGTTTAACTAAAGCTGCGCTCTCCCCTGTTCCCCTGTATCAGTACAGCACTTACGAACAAGCTTCCATAGCAGGCAGAGCGGACGGCAGCAGTAACTTCACTCACTGACGTCGCGCGCTTGCTCCGCCTGTTTCATTCATAAAGTGGGAGGAGCAGGCGCTCGACGTCAGTGAGTGACGTTACTGCTGCCGTCCGCTCTGCCTGCTATAGAAGCTTGTTCATAAGTGCTGTACGGATACAGGGGATACAGGGGAGAGTGCAGCGTTAGTTAAACTTATTAACAGGATAAGGATTAATGTTTATAAATACTGCGGTGAGCGGCGGGGCCCGGTGTAAGAGTACAGTGACTGCACCGGGCCCCGCCCCTAGTTCCGGACTCCAGCCCCTCCTCTCTCCCGGCTCATACCAGCTCATACATCGCATCGCAGATGTAAAATGGAAGCATTCACCCCATAAGACGCAGGGGCATTTTTTTTTGGGGGGGAAAGTGCGTCTTATGGGGCAAAATATACGGTAATCACTTGTTCCTTTCTGTCCAGTGAATGCCTAATTTTTGGAGTCTATACTCCAGTGGTCTGCAGTAAAATTGTTATCCACTGACCGTCTAATATACTACCAGCCACATAATCACTTGTTCTTCTCTGTCAGGTGAATGCCTAATTTTTAGGGCCCGTATTCCCATGGCCTAAAATAAAAATTCTCTAGGCTCCAGCAGAGTTTCCCTTTAACCTCTTAAGGACACATGACGTACCGGTACGTCATGATGTCCTGGTACTTAAGGACACATGACGTACCGGTACGTCATGATGTCCTGGTACTTAAGGACACATGACGTACCGGTACGTCATGTGTTGTTCCGATCACTGCCGCCCGGCCGGCGGTGATTGGAACCCGGTGCCTGCTCAAATCATTGAGCAGGCACCTAGGCTAAATGCGCGGGGGGGTCCCGTGACCCCCCCATGTCGGCGATCGCGGCAAACCGCAGGTCAATTCAGACCTGCGGTTTGCTGCGATTTCTGCATTTTCTGATCCCCGCGATCAGAAACTTTATTTGCCTAAAATAACGTTTTATTCACCCCCCGCTGCACCCCCGAATGATTTTTTGGTGGCGGGAGGTGCAGGGGGAGGGTTGCGGGCGGTGGGGGCGGTGCGGGAGGCGGGCGGTGCGGCAGGCGGGATCGCGATCCCCCGCCCGCCTCCCCTTGTATAATCGTTGGCTTCTAGTGGGTATACCAGGGTGCCAGCACATTGCTGGCACCCTGGTATAAACGGCTGACATCTGCGATGCGATGTCAGCCGTTTAACCCTTTCCATACAGCGGTCCGTACGGACCGCTGTATGGAAAAGGTTAACAGCGCAGGGAACTCCCTCCCTCTCCCATCGGGGGGCTGCTGTGCCTTTGCAGTCCCCCGATGGGGAGGGAGAGAGCCCCCAGACAGCCCCCCGACAGATCCCCTCCTTACCTTTCCCCGTCTGCGCAGTTCTGAGCAGTACTGAGCAGACGGGGAAGGTTCCCATGGCAACAGGACGCCGTCTCAGGCATCCTGCTGTCCATGGTGCTGAACAGTTCTGTGCTAAAAGGCATAGATCTGTTCAGACAAAGTGTAAAATACAGTACAGTACAATATATATTGTACTGTACTGTATTATACAGACATCAGACCAAGTGGGTCTGGGTCAAAAAAAAGTGAATAAAAGTGAAAAAAAAGTAAAAATCAAAAAACACATTTATCACTGATTAAAAATGAAAAAAATAAAATTCCCTACACATATTTGGTATCGCCGCGTCCGTAACGACCTGATCTATAAAACGGTCATGTTACTTTACCCGAACGGTGAACGCCATAAAAATAAAAAATAAAAAACTATGATGAAATTGAAATTTTGCCCACCTTACTTCCCAAAAAAGGTAATAAAAGTGATCAAAAAAGTCGCATGTACGCCAAAATTGTAACAATCAAACCGTCATCTCATCCCGCAAAAATCATACCCTACCCAAGATAATCGCCCAAAAACTGAAAAAACTATGGCTCTTAGACTATGGAAACACTAAAACATGATTTTTTTTGTTTCAAAAATGAAATTATTGTGTAAAACTTACATAAATAAAAAAAAAGTATACATATTAGGTATCACCGCGTCCGTATCGACCAGCTCTATAAAAATATCCCATGATCTAACCCCTCAGATGACGACCGTAAAAAAATAAAAATAAAAACGGTGTAAAAAAAAGGCATTTTTTGTCATCTTACGTCACAAAAAGTGTAATAGCAAGCAATCAAAAAGTCATATGCACCCCAAAATAGATGCCAATCAAACTGTCATCTCATCCCGCAAAAAATGAGACCCTACTTAACATAATCGCCCAAAAACTGAAAAAACTATGGCTCTTAGACTATGGAGACACTAAAACATTTTTTTTGTTTTAAAAATGAAATCATTGTGTAAAACTTACATAAATAAAAAAAAATTGTATACATATTAGGTATCGCCACGTCCGTGACAACCTGCTCTATAAAATTACCACATGATCTAACCTGTCAGATGAATGTTGTAAATAACAAAAAAAAAAACGGTGCCAAAAAAGCTATTTCTTGTTACCTTGCCGCACAAAAAGTGTAATATAGAGCAACCAAAAATCATATGTACCCTAAACTAGTACCAACAAAACTGCCACCCTATCCCGTAGTTTCTAAAATGGGGTCACTTTTTTGGAGTTTCTACTCTAGGGGTGCATCAGGGGGGCTTCAAATGGGACATGGTGTAAAAAAAAAACAGTCCAGCAAAACCTGCTTTCCAAAAACCGTATGGCATTCCTTTCCTTCTGCGCCCTGCCGTGTGCCCGTACAGCTGTTTACGACCACATATGGGGTGTTTCTGTAAACTACAGAATCAGGGCCATAAATAATGAGTTTTGTTTGGCTGTTAACCCTTGCTTTGTAACTGGAAAAAAAATATTAAAATGGGAAATCTGCCAAAAAAGTGAAATTTAGAAATTGTATCTCTATTTTCCATTAAATCTTGTGTAACACCTAAAGGGTTAACAAAGTTTGTAAAATCAGTTTTGAATACCTTGAGGGGTGTAGTTTCTTAGATGGGGTCACTTTTATGGAGTTTATAATCTAGGGGTGCATCAGGGGGGCTTCAAATGGGACATGGTGTCAAAAAAAACAGTCCAGCAAAATCAGCCCTCCAAAAACCAAACGGCGCACCTTTCCCTCTACGCCCCGCTGTGTGGCCGTACAGTAGTTTACGGCCACATATGGGGTGTTTCTGTAAACGGCAGAGTCAGGGCAATAAAGATACAGTCTTGTTTGGCTGTTAACCCTTGCTTTGTTAGTGGAAAAAATGGGTTAAAATGGAAAATCTGCCAAAAAAGTGAAATTTAGAAATTGTATCTCTATTTTCCATTAAATCTTGTGCAACACCTAAAGGGTTAACGACGTATGTAAAATCAGTTTTGAATACCTTGAGGGGTGTAGTTTCTTAGATTGGGTCACTTTTAGGGAGTTTCTCCTCTAGGGGTGCATCAGGGGGGCTTCAAATGGGACATGGTGTAAATAAACCAGTCCATAAAAATCAGCCTTCCAAAAACCAAACGGCGCACCTTTCACTCTATGCCCCGCTGTGTGGCCGTACAGTAGTTTACGGCCACATATGGGGTGTTTCTGTAAACGGCAGAGTCAGGGCAATTAAGATACAGTCTTGCCGCAATAGGCAGAGTGTATACTGACACTCGAATTCTACTCCTTTTGTGGTGCCAAACTCCTCTGTCTAGTTATATCTGGAGTTTCTATCTGGAGGATAAGTGGCAGAGTAAAATATGTTTTGCAAGCGATTTATTATTGGAACAAAGTGACAATTGTTTAACATGTGATTTATATTTAGAGCAATGCTGCATGCGGTCTATGTGGCAAAATGATTGTTTTACATGCGACTTGTTCTGAAAGCAGTGCTCTATGCGATCTGTTTGGGGAGCATGTGCTCAACACTTACTAGTATGTGTATAGTCCGGTACGTCTTCTGTTGTGATGCGAGTGTCAGCTCTCGGCAATGGTCCTCTTGTTGTCTGGTATGGTCCTGTCTTCAGCCTGCCTCGTGGTGCGTGCGCAGCTCCGGCCGGTAGCTAGCGCGCGCACAGGGCAGTCGTGTTTGGATCGTCATCCTGGAAACCTGAAGTGTGACGTCACACCCGAAGCTACGGAAGCCTCTAGGGTCCACAATTCCTCCACAATTCCTTGGAGGAATTGTGGACCCTAGAGGCTTCCGCAGCTTCGGGTGTGACGTCACACTTCAGGTTTCCAGGACGACGATCCAAACACGACTGCCCTGTGCGCGCGCTAGCTACCGGCCGGAGCTGCGCACGCACCACGAGGCAGGCTGAAGACAGGACCATACCAGACAACAAGAGGACCATTGCCGAGAGCTGACACTCGCATCACAACAGAAGACGTACCGGACTATACACATACTAGTAAGTGTTGAGCACATGCTCCCCAAACAGATCGCATAGAGCACTGCTTTCAGAACAAGTCGCATGTAAAACAATCATTTTGCCACATAGACCGCATGCAGCATTGCTCTAAATATAAATCACATGTTAAACAATTGTCACTTTGTTCCAATAATAAATCGCTTGCAAAACATATTTTACTCTGCCACTTATCCTCCAGATAGAAACTCCAGATATAACTAGACAGAGGAGTTTGGCACCACAAAAGGAGTAGAATTCGAGTGTCAGTATACACTCTGCCTATTGCGGCAATACATATATGGGTATTTAACATTATATGTTGTAACCCACTATATTTAGTGCAACAATACCCATTTCTTGCTGGTGACAAACAAGTCAGCGCGGGTTCTTTTTCTTTTTCTCTGCTTTTGATATTAGGTCTCCACCTACTCTGTGTTTTTTTTGGCAATTAACCTTACAGTAGAACCCTGCAGCGACGGGGCCTACGCATATTCCAATTGTGTGGGCTCAATTTCCTTTCTCCCCAATACAGACGGCAGCGCGAGTGTCTATCTTCTGCTTTTTATTAAGATGCAGTCTTGTTTGTCTGTTAACCCTTGCTTTGTTAGTGGAAAAAATGGGTTAAAATGAAAAATTAGACAAAAAAATGAAATTCTCAAATTTCCTCCCCATTTGCCAATAACTCTTGTGCAACACCTAAAGGGTTAACAACGTATGCAAAATCAGTTTTGAATACCTTGAGGGGTGTAGTTTCTTAGATGGGGTCATTTTTGGGTGGTTTCTATTATGTAAGCCTCGCAAAGTGACTTGAGACCTGAACTGGTCCCTAAAAATTGAGTTTTTGTAAATTTCTGAAAAATTTCAAGATTTGCTTCTAAACTTCTAAGCCTTATAACATCCCCAAAAAATAAAATATCATTCCCAAAACAATTCAAACATGAAGTAGACATATACGGAATGTAAAGTCATCACAATTTTTGGGGGTATTACTATGTATTACAGAAGTAGAGAAACTGAAACTTTGAAATTTGCAAATCTTTCCAAATTTTTGTTAAATTAGGTATTTTTTGGTGCAAAAAAAAAATTTTTTTGGACTTCATTTTACCAGTGTCATGAAGTACAATATGTGACGAAAAAACAATCTCATAACGGCCTGGATAAGTCAAAGCGTTTTAAAGTTATCAGCACTTAAAGGAACTCTGGTCAGATTTGCAAAAAATGGCCTGGTCCTAAGTTGTAAAAAGGCTGTGTCCTTAAGAGGTTAAGAAACATAAAAATGGCCCCTGATTACAATGCATATTTTTTGTGGGAATTTTTGCCATTGATCCCCTCCTGGTATGTCACTCTCTATGTTGTGGGACTATTTGTGCACCTCTAGTAAGTATTTGGTGGCTGCAAATAAGACCTGAAGGTTTTTCAGGTTCGCCTGCCATTAAAGTGAATGGGGCCTACCGCAAACGCGAGGTTCGCGAACATTTGATTGCGAACGCATGTTCGCATTCGCGAAAACGTCCCAGCCGATGTTCATCTGTCACTACTTTTACACCCACATCAGCTGATTCCACATTGATGTCTATAGAACCTGTTCTATTAAACACTTATACAAGTAGAGACCACCTGACAGAGTGGAGAGGGTGTCAGCAGTAAGTTTGTGTTGACATCACTAATTAATTTGCCTTTCCTCTGATCCATCAGAACCATAACCAACAAAAAATGGATCCTGTCTTTGAAGCATACGCCTACACTCGTTCAGCATTTGCTCAATAATGCATCTGTATTACTAATGCCAAAAAAACAGGAGTGGATCTAAAACAGAGATGACACGTGAATGAAATATTTGCATGTCTTCTGTGTTTTGGTCCCACTCCTGCTTTTGGTTACAAATCATAAGCCAATTCTGATGGGACCATACAGGCCTTATAGCTGTTGCACAGACAGGATCTGTTGTTTTTCTCATTTTTACTTCCTTCTGACAGATCAGAAGAAAGGTCAAATAAATGATGATGTAAACCAGTCCGACAAAATAGTGGACCAGTCATGAAGTGGGGAGGGTGGGAACCGCATGAGAAGTCTACAGAATGGACCTATGACATATTGATGAGGTGGAATCAGCATGAGGAGACCACAGAGTGGCACAATGACAGAATGTGGAGGTGGCGGCAACAGCAGCAGAATCAGGAGGAAACCTTAGAGTGGCAAGGTGACATAGTGTGGAGATGGCAGTAGCAGCAGCCTCAGGAGACCACAGTGTGGCAAGGTGACATAATGTGGAGATGGCAGCAGCAGCAGGAGAATACCACTGAGTGGCAAGGTGACATAATGTGGAGATGGCAGCAGCAGCAGGAGAATACCACAGAGTGGCAAGGTAACATAGTGTGGAGATGGCAGCTGCAGCAGCATCATCAGACCACAAAGTGGCAAGTTGACATAATGTGGATATGGCAGCAGCAGTAGCAGCAGGAGGATACCACAGAGTGGCAAGGTGACATAATGTGGATATGGCATCAGCAGCAGCAGGAGGATAGAAGCACCAAGAGACCACAGAGTGGCATAAAATGGAGATGGCAGCAGCAGGAGGATACCACAGAGTGACAAGATGACATAATGTGAAGATGGCAGCAGCAGCAGGAGGAGGCCACAGTGTGGCAAGGTGACATGGTGTGAAAATGGCAGCAGCAGCATCATTTGACCACAGAGTGGCAAGGTGACATAATGTGGAGATGGCAGCAGTAGTAGTTGCAGCAGGAGGATACCACAAAGTGGCAAGGTGACATCATGCGGATATAACAGCAGCAGCAGGAGGATATCACAGAGTGGCAAGGTGACATAGTGTAGAGATGGCAGCAGCAGCATCATCAGCAGACCACACAGTGGCAAGGTGACCTAATGTGCATATGGCAGCAGCAATAGCAGCAGGAGGATACCACAGAGTGGCAAGGTGACATAATGTGGAGTTGGCAGCAGCAGCATCAGGAGACCACTGTCACGGTCTATGGTGTACGCTGTGACACTGTTGCCACACTTGCGGTTGCCCGCGGCAACGTGTTGCTGTTAGAGCATGCGGTGGCAGTGTCTCGGCCTTCTGGGTGATTGCCGTGACATGGTTGCCACGCATGCTGTTGCCGACGGTTACGTGGTTTAGCATGCTTGTGTGTGCACTTCCCCTTTAAGTTGTAGCCTCCCTCTGTCTGGTTCTGTAAGGGTTAACTCCCTGACTGGGTGTGGTCACTTGGCTTATATCTTCTATGGTTTCCTGGCTGGAGTCAGTGGTACTTCAGCTGTTGTTGGTGCTGGAGCTCTGCTCCAGTCCAGGGTGTTCCATCTGTCCAGTGAGGGCCACCCTTGTTACTCCTTTTGACCAGGCTGATTCCCTTTTACCCTTTGACACCACACTGTGGGGTTTTCCCCCAATCCCCACCGTGACAACCAAAGAGTGGCAAGGTGATATAATGTGGAGATGGCAGCAGCAGCAATAGTATACCACACAGTGGCAAGGTGACATAATGTGGATATGGCAGCAGCAGTAGCAGGAAGATACCACACAGTGGCAAGGTGACATAATGTGGAGATGGCAGTATCAGCAGCAGCATCAGGAGACCACAGACTGGCAAGGTGACATAGTGTGGAGATGGCAGCAGCAGGTGCATCAGGAGACCACAGAGTGACCCAGTGACAGAGTGGGGCGGTGTGTGGCAATACCAGTACCCGCTGACGAAGGTGGCTGAAAGAAGGAGCACTTGTGGCATTAGGCAGGTGGCAGCATCAGAATTGTAGCTAAGGCAAGTAGTCAGAAGAAACTGGTCTCTTTTATCAAAGTGTCGGTGTGGCACCATGGATGATCTAGTCTGAAGCATTAGGAATTGGTGGTTGGAGATCCTGGCTGATCCATGACCGATTCATCTTAACAAAGGTTAGTCTCTCCACAGTTGATCGCGAATATTCAAATTGAGAATTTTTATCGCGAATATTGGCAATTTTTTTTGATTTTTTTTTTCATCAGTAGCCATGATCCCTCACTGCTTCTTGCTTGTGAGACAATAAGAAAGCTGCAACATCTTTGACTTTAGTAGTAGTGTTAGGGCTCTTTCACACCTGCGTTATTGTCTTCCGGCATAGAGTTCCGTCGTCGGGGCTCTATGCCGGAAGAATCCTGATCAGGATTATCCTAATGCATTCTGAATGGAGAGTAATCCGTTCAGGATGCATCAGGATGTCTTCAGTTCCGGTACGGAACGTTTGTTGGCCGGAGAAAATACCGCAGCATGCTGCGCTTTTTGCTCCGGCCAAAAATCCGGAACACTTGCCGCAAGGCCGGATCCGGAATTAATGCCCATTGGAAGGCATTGATCCGGATCCGGCCTTAAGCTAAACGTCGTTTCGGCGCATTGCCGGAGCCGACATTTAGCTTTTTCAGAGTGGTTACCATGGCTGCCGGGACGCTAAAGTCCTGACAGCCATGGTAAGTGTAGCGGGGAGCGGGGGAGCAGTGTACTTACCGTCCGTGCGGCTCCCCGGGCGCTCCAGAGTGACGTCAGGGCGCCCCAAGCGCATGGATCACGTGATCGCATGGATCACGTCATCCATGCGCATGGGGCGCTCTGACGTCATTCTGGAGCGCCCCGGGAGCCGCACGGACTGTAAGTATACCGCTCCCCCGCTCCCCGCTCCTACTATGGCAACCAGGACTTTAATAGCGTCCTGGGTGCCATAGTAACACTGAAAGCATTTGGAAGACGGTTCCGTCTTCAAATGCTTTCAGTACACTTGCGTTTTTCCGGATCCGGAGTGTAATTCCGGCAAGTGGAGTACACGCCGGATCCGGACAACGCAAGTGTGAAAGAGGCCTTAATCGCAAATTATCGCATCACAAATTTTATTGCAAATTTTCTGATTGACAATTTTTGCAATAAATAAAATAATGACTAGATATATGACAAATATTCGCCCAAATATTCCCCAAATATTGCAAATTCGAATGTTGCCCCTGCCGCTCATCACTGGTAACTATGGCCCCGCTGCACTAAACACCCGCTCTGATATCACACTACTGGCCGGGCAGGACAGCTTTTCCAGGGCAAACTCTGCTAGTTGCAGCCACAAATCCAGTTTGGATACTAAGTAGTCCAGCGGATCTTAAATGTGGGGTGGCAGGGTACTGTCCAAGTATGCCACCACCTGCTGGTTCAGGTCCTGCTTCAGGTCTACCTGCTGCTGGTGAGTAGTTTCTTCACTATGCGGGTGAAGAAAGCGACTCATCAGCGACTGTAGACTCAGGCTGCTGCAGATTGAGCTGGTACTGCTCCTGCCACCTCACCCCTTCCCAGCAGCCATGGCACTGGAAAGTGAGCACAGAGGGCACCCCGGTCAAACCTGCGAGAGGATGGACGATGGCGCAGATAGGCAGCGGCCAACTGACTACATAGGATGTCTCTGTAGTAGTTCAGTTTGTCCTCCCTCTCGTGGGTGTAAAAAAGGCCCCCATTCTGGACCAGTAGCGAGTGTCCAACAAGGTGGAGAGCCAGAAGTCATCCCCCTGCCGAATAGTGACAATTTGGCTGTCACTACGCAAGCAAATGAGCAGTGTGTCCGGGTCTTCTGTCTCGTCTTCCTCTCGCTGCTCCCGCTCCTCTTGTCCTGTCAGCTGAGAAGAAAAACAATCCATTTCTCTACACATTGCCTGTGCTCCATGGTCCTCCCACCTCCTCTTCCAGTTCATGGAACAGGGCTCATGTGACCGTGAGATCTAGGCGCCACATCTCCTGTCCCCTGACCAGCAATTGTTACCAGCATTTGTTCCAGGACATGAAGCAGTGGAATGATGTCATTCAGCCCGTAGTCCTGGCGACTGACAAATAACGTGATATCCACAAAGGGCCTGAGCAAACGACAGGTGTCACGCATGAGCTGCCACTGGCTGACATCAAATTTACACAGGGGAGTACTGCTATCCGCTTGCATCATCAAGAAATCGTTGATGGCCTTTCTCTGTTCGTATAGTCGGTCTAACATATGGAGGGTAGAATTCCAACGGGTGGAAACATTGCATATCAGCCTATGTTGGGGGATGCCGTTCTGCCGCTGCAGCTCAAGGAGGGTGTGCTTTGCGGTGTACGAGTGGCTGAAGTGCATGCACAGTTTCCTGTCCATTTTTAGGATGTCTTGCAGATGGGTGGAAGACTTCCTTGATGCAGTGCCAACATTATGTTATTCCCGTTGTCGGTCACCATGGTTCAGATTTTCAGTTGTCGCGGAGAAGGCAAACAGTCGATTTCTTTCTGAAGAACACGGATCAGTTCCTCCCCTGTGTGACTCCGTTCACCCAGGAAAACGAGGTACAGAACACTGTGACACCGCTCTGCCCTGCACATGTGGAATGCTGGAGGAACACTGGGACTTGTCCCTGCAGTGGATGCTGAGGACATTGTGGAGGATGAGGAGGCAGAGGCGGACATTGTCGCAGGACCAATGGCGTGACAACATGGAGGCGGAAGCGGCGTGACCTGGCCAAGTTGCTAGGGTGGCTGTGCTGGAACAACAATAACCCAGTGGGCCGTAAAGGACATGTATTGTCCCTGAACGTAGATACAGCTTCACACGTCGTTACTGCCGTGCACTTTGGCAAACACCGTCAGGGTCAAGGACTGTCCCACCTTCAGTTCTGTATGTTTGTGCAGGGCTGGTATTGCCTTTTTTGCAAAGAAATTACTACTTTGGACTCTCCACCTCGGCTCGGCACAAGCCATCAGTTCTCTGAAAGGTGCAGAGTCGACCACTTGGAAAGGGAGGGACTGAAGCACAGGAGCACATTCAGCTTCTGCGCCGTTGGATGTATGCACGCATGCTGTTGTCTCTTGGCAATCGCTTCGGTGATCGATTGCTGACGGAATGACTGACAACGAGTAGGAGCAGGAGAATCTGGACCAGCAGAAGATGCGAATGACAGAAAGCTCCCTTCAGCTGAGGTGGTGGAGCCTTCACTGGCTGAAACCAGGTGTGTGCCACTTGGTGATGCAGCTTTAGTTACAGCAGGCTGGATCACCATATCGGAGCCACGGTTCTCCCAGGCCACTTTATGGCGACGCTGCATGTTGATACAGGGCCATAGTGCCAACATTGGCACCCTGGCCTTGCTTCACCTTCTGTCCACATATTCTACATATGGCCACGTTAACCTCCTCTGGCAGCTTAATAAAAAAACTGCCACACCGTCGAGTGGATGATTTTCCCCCCAACAGTCTGCACTGACTGACTGAAATAGTCCACTAAATGCTTTCACCACAATTAACTGCAGAAGTGAACTGAGAATATATTTTTCTGGTTGGACTGAAATACGCCACTATATGCTTTGACCAGAATTAACTGCAGAAATGCACTGAGAATATATTTTTCTTGTAGTACTGAAATACGACCCTATACGCTTTAACCAGAAATAACTGCAGAAGTAAAATGTGTATATATTTCTCTTGTAGTACTGATATAAGATACTAAAGATACTAACATATAAGCCACTTAAGGCTTTTTAACATAGCACTTGCACCCCAATAACAAATAGCTGGAATGACAGAGCTGTCTAATGGCTATTTGGATCCCCAAATAATCTTTCCCTGCACTTGTAAATCGCATTTCAATCAATGTCCCTAGCGCCTACAGACGTCTCTCCCTGCACTAAGATTCTGTGGTATGATTCCTCCCTATTCTTTCCCTGCACTTATAAATATTTTTTTTCTGTATTTTTTTTCCACAATCAGGTTTTTCCAATTGCTATCCCTAGCGCCTTCACACGTCTGTCCCTGCACTCTGAACGCTGGAAAATGTCTGACTTTAAGATGGCCGCCGTATTTATAAGGCTGTGACATCACAGGGCTGGATGGCTGCTGATTGGCTGCATGAAGGCATGTCAATCTGGGTGATCCCGACTTCCCAGTTCCTTGCCCCATGTCCTCAGTCCTCAACACGTGTAGCTGCCATTTTAGGAAAAATGCAATTCATTACCACGAAGCGCGAAGAAATTTGCATTCGCTGCAGATTGAATTTTTCATGAAATTCAAAACAAATTCCACTTTGTCAGCTTCAATTCACTCATCTCTAGTTGTAATGAAAAAAAAAACTTGATTTGCCATTTTTTATTACCTTGTCTCCTCAAAAATTTTTAAGAAAAAGTGATCAAAAAGTTGTATGTACCATGAAAACTACAGTTCTCTCTGTACTGTATTGACCCACAGAATAAAGGTGTCATGCCATTTATAGCGCAAAATGAACGTCTTTTTCCAGTTCTCCGCACAAATATATATTTTTGCCATTTTCCATTAAAAGCAATGCTAAATTTGCTAAATCAATAAACATACAGCCTAAAGCTGTTCTGCTTTACGGACCAATACAGTCCAAGCAGACTACCGCAGTGCACAGAACAAATTAATAAAACGTGCAGTCATATTTATATATTGCTTAGGTGTTACTATTGATTTACTGACCTTCAAGGACCTGGGTTTGGGGTTATGTTTCAGGACCTGTTAACCCCTTTCCCCGCCCCTTGGGCGTGACTAGCGCACCCACATGATGCTCCCCATGTGTGCAATGACGCGGTGACGCGCGGGCGGTGCGTGGTGACGTCAGCACACGTTGGGAGGCGGCAACTCTAGTTTAAAAGGACGTGCACTGAAACGCATGGTTGCTACGACTCCACATGCAATCAGGGGACACCAGACATCGTTTCTTGGTGTGAACCTTTGCCACAGTATCCCCCCATCTCACAAGGTGTAATTAGATCCGGAGATGCGACCATAGATCATCCTGGATGGCCACATTGGGGACAAACCAGTCCATATTGATGCAAGTGAGTGGTGTATTGGATGCCCTGAATGGTGATAATGGGCTATCCAATTACCCCTAATTTTAAATACACTTATAGGAAATTAAGCATTATTTATTTTGTTTTGTGTTTTGTAGGTAGCACTAGCCCCGTGTCCCCTGATGATTCTGGGGCTACAATTTAGATGAAACGCATAGGGACACATTTATCTACATGTATCTATCTACTTGAGCACTTATATAGGTTTCATTGCACCCTTCATCATTAGTGGTAGAATCTATCCTGTGTCTGGTGTTGGTTGTTTCTTCCTGCTACAATATACACATACACGGACCAGACGGCGACACAGCAGTGCGGTTCTGGTCGGTGGAATACAGCAGTTATTTTTTTGGGGGATGAGAACAACCTGAACGAGTGTAATATTCAAGCAAGTCACTACCTGCATAGACTATCTGGTAAGAAGCGTAGGCCTCTCCATGTTAGTTTACCCCCCCCTTTTTTAGGCATTAATACACCTTTATGGTAGGGACTGCTGGTGGTACTGGTCCATCGGTAGTGGTGTCTATGAACAGGATTGTGGGCCTTCTATTTTTAAGGTATCATATTAAAAGTTATATTTTACTACTGCCCATTTTATTAATTTGTTCAATGCTAAATTAGACAGTGCTATTAATTAATACAACTTTTCCCTCAAAAAATATGCTCTCATATGGCCATGAACAGAACTATCATAATTAAAAAAAATATATGGCTCTGGGAATTCTGTAAAGGAAAAACAACAATTAAGAAAACAAAATTAGCTATGTCCCAAAACGGTTAATGAAGAAACAGTGCCAATGCTTGGCCAGCACTCCATTCCAACTCTTCCTCACTGTGGTCCAGCACCCCTGTTCTAGTGATCAGTGGGAGACCTAGTAGCAGTGCTCTAGTGATCAATCATTCATTACATACATTTTTCTTAGCCGATAAATGTTGTCTGTGTGCAACTTCTTTAAGTAAATACACTAACCACCATATGAGGTAGCAAGCCCCTTTTATGTTTTTCCCTCAGATACCTTGCAATTAATGGCTGATGAATACCTCCATTAACTGTATCAGCAGACTGCCTGAATTAAAAGAGCTGGCACCAAATTGTGGTATAGGTCCTGGGTTTTTTCATACCTGTTTAAGCAAAGTGCTTGGGGTCTGGCATCCCTCATTAGAACCATTAATAGAACCATATGACTGTTGTGCCCAATATTAAAACACACACAAACAGTAGAATTATGGAAATCACTGAATGTAGCAGATTAATGTAGTTAGCATTTGATTAGAACTAGAGATGGGACGGGGGATTCGTCGAATCCACGAATCCATCGAATCTTGCTGGATTTGTGGGATTCGTGGACTCGAATCCCGACGTCATTTCCGTAATTCGAATCCGACGAATCCCGCCGAGTAGGGCTGAAACGATTATTCGAATAACTCGATTAAATTGAGTCAAAAAATTCATCAATGCAGTTTCCCTGCATCGAGTAATCGTTACATCACATGATCACGGAGCGGGAGTGAAATTAAGCGTCTCACAAACCGCTTCCGTGTTCTCCGGAGGCCAGAGAGGCAGGACTTTGCGTAATGCGCAGTTGCGCTCATACATCGTCATCACGCCGGCTAACGATGTGTGTCTGACGTCACGTAAGGTCCCAGTGCATGCTGGGATGAAGACGGTCTCGGACCCCATGTGTCTGCGGCTGCGCCCTCCTCACTAGTGCCAGTGCCATTAGGTAATTTAAGTTAACAGCACTTGAGGCACGCCAGGGGGGAATCGGGGGCACTGAGTCACTGTAAATTGATATTGAAATGAAAGGCAGATGGAGAGAGAGTGGTTAATGGAGGCTGCAGGCACCACCTTGGCATGTATAAAGTTATTGGTTTAGAGAGGGGTTAATGAACGCACCTCCAAGGTGCTTTCATTAACCCCTACAAACCAATAACTTTATACATGCCTAATGCCAAGGTGCTTCCATTAACCCCTCCAAACCCAATGGGCATGTATAAAGTTATTGGTTTGGAGGGGTTAATGGAAGCACCTTGGCATTAGGCTGGCATGTATAAAGTTATTGGTTTGGAGAGGGGTTAATGGAAGAACCTTGGCAATGGACATGTATAAAGTTATTGGTTTGGAGGGGTTAATGGAAACACCTTGGCATTAGGCATGTATAAAGTTATTGGTTGGAGGGGTTAATGGAAGCACCTTGGCAATGGGCATGTATAAAGTTATTAACCCCTTCAAGCCAATTACTTTATACATGCCTAATGCCAAAGTGTTTCCATTAACCCCTCCAAACCAATAACTTTATACATGCCCATTGCCAAGGTTCTTCCATTAACCCCTCTCCAAAACAAAAACTTTATACATGCCTAATGCCAAGGTGCTTCCATTAACCCCTTCAAACCAATAACTTTATGCATGCCTAATGCCAAGGTGCTTCCATTAACCCCTCCAAACCAATAACTTTATACATGCCTAATGCCAAGGTAGGATTCGTAGGAGTCGAGATTAGAAAGATTCAAAAGATTCGAGAACCTATTCGGATTCGGATTCGGATTTGAAAGAAATTTGATTCGTCCCACCTCTAATTAGAACCATATAAGTGACATACATAAAAGAGATGGTGCCTCAGGTTTTAAAAGCTTTTTCCACCCAGGATTGCAGTGGCCGGGTTTGGGGTGGCTTCAACGCTACGCTGGGTCCCCCAAACACTGTCAACGTGTCAGCACGTGTTACTGCTCTCCGGAAGGAATGGAAAGGTGTGGTGCACCCCAATGGGAAGTAAGTCCAGAGAGTTAGGGTCTGCAGTTAACCAGTGTGCTTCTTTGCTGGAGGAATTCAGGTGCAAAACAATATGGTAAAGGCATAGGGCTGGCTTCTCCAGTCTCCTCCCTGGCAGAAGAAGGGTTTGATGCTGAGGAAAGGCCTAAGCTATCTGTCCCTCTCTCAGAAGGCTGGTACCCTGATCAAGGGTCCACGGTCTGTAGTTTAGTAGTCCGGGTGGCTCCTCGGTCACGGGGTTAGTGACCCATGGTCTGTGGCTCAGCGTCCACAACTCAACATCTTTTTCTGGTCACTTATGCAAACTGGCATCTCCCTCTCCAAGCACTGGTCCCTAACTGCAGAACACTATTGCCTCTGACTGCTCTCCTTATATATCATTCCTAGCTAGACTGGAACCTTCTAATGAGAGGGGTGGGGTGGAGAAACTTAGCATAAACAATTATAAAGTTAGCACTCCCGTCCGGTATAGACATACATTAGATACTCAATGGCAATGATATAGCAGTTTTTCCAGACAAAAAACTGTTTCTATACATAGCAACAGAGCTAAAATCAGTCATTCAAAGGGCCAGTCTGTCTGGTTTTGGTGGTAAACAAGTTTGACTTTTTCCCTCTAAAACATGCTCTTTTTTAAACCCTATAGCAGTTGTGGAAAATTACCAGCTTCTTATTTAAAGTCCCAAAAGTCTCTCAGTATTCATTAATCCTTTCCACAGTGCCTTGCAAATACAGTGCACATGAACAGCATATATATCACAACATACATATAAAATGCAGTTAGAAAGTGTTAAACAGTGCGAGACAAATAAAGTAAGAAGTTTTAACTTTGCATAAGGGAAATGGGCAAATGTCCACAAATGTTTAGACTTTACAGTACCCCTGCTCCAGGGCACTACTGCCACGGTCTCTACTGTGACAGGTGTCAGAAGATCTAATTCTACATTATGTGATCTGACAGCCTCTTTGGTTTCACTGGTTTCAGTTTGGTTGCTGGTAATGACCACACCCCTTGTCTCAGGTGTAGCTAAGTGGTCATTCCAACTCCCCTATTTAGTCTGGCTTCACCCATCATGCTATGCGGTTGATAGATTCAGTTTGGTATTGAAAGTGCTGGTGTGTGGTCCTCTTCTGAGTTCCTGCTCGTCCATTTACTTCAGAAGTTAAGTGTTGCTTCCCTTTTATATTTTCTTGTTTCCCCTCTGTCTTTTGTTATTAGGCCTCAGGGAGACACTTGTTCTGTCATATTGGAAGGAAAAGGCCATCTCAAGCTCAGACACTACTCCAGGGAAATTCAGGGTTTCCAGGGTCCCAGGTTCTTGTGTATGAACATTCCTACCCTCAAGGTCTGTTCAT
The DNA here is from genome assembly GCF_905171765.1 of Bufo bufo. Classification (NCBI taxonomy): domain Eukaryota; kingdom Metazoa; phylum Chordata; class Amphibia; order Anura; family Bufonidae; genus Bufo; species Bufo bufo. The sequence goes on from NC_053390.1 coordinate 621,814,364, forward strand.
ATGGATAGGAGTCAGGGCTAGGATTAGGGTTTCCATAGGTGGTGTCCGTTTCCATTTCCCTAGCTTTGAGGCCTAGTTCCTTTTCCCTTCCCTCCTGTTGTCAGTGTGGTGTTCCCTCCCTCATCACTACATGACATTATCAACCGCCGAAAACTGTTATTTAGTTTGTGTCAGCGAGGCTATGGATTCTATCACTGCACTGGCTAGACAATTGCAGGGTCTGTCTTTGGAGATAGCCGACCTCTGCACGCAGATCCAGGGATCACAGGCTGCTGGTGCCAGTAGCAGTTACCTGGCCTGTCCTGAACCTAAAGTTGCACTTCCGGACAGATTTTCGGAGGGAAGCGATAATTTCATTTGGTTCAAAAAGTTGTTTAAATTGTACTATTAAGTTACTTCTGCCCTCATCTGGGGATAAGAGTCAAAGAGTTGGTGTTATCATTTCGTTGCTTAAAGAGGACGCTCAGTCTTGGGCTTTTCTCTACCAACCGGATTACAGTCCCTCCGGTCGGTAGATTAATTTTTCAGAGCTCTAGGTCTTATCTACGATGATCCGGATCAGATCTCCCTGGCCGAGACAAAGTTATGTGGTTTACAGCAGGGAGAGCATTCTGCTGAGATCTATTGCTCTGAATTTAGGAGATGGGCTACAAATACGGAGTGGACTGATCCAGTTCTCCATAGCCAATTTTGTTAGGGATTATCCGAGAGGCTAAAGGACGCGTTGGCCTTTCACAAAATTCCTGATTCATTGGAAGCGGCTATGTACTTTGTCGTATATATTGATAGACACCTGAGAGAGAGATGTAAGGTCCCTCCCTCTCGGGACAAATCATCATAAAACGTGGCGGCTTCCTCTGACACTTTGGGTTGAGAGACTCCTGAGTTTATGTCTGGTGACGAACCTATGCAGTTAGGGGGAGATACCCCTGGGCATGCTTGCAAGAGTTTTATTCATCAGAAGGGAGTATGTTATTTCTGCAGAAAAAGGGAACATTTTGTTAATTTTTGCTCTTACGTCTAGCGTCAAGTTGAAAAAAAAAGTTTAATCCCCATCTTACTTTTGGTGGTGTGGGTGGGGAGTCAGAGAACATATTTTTGTCATTTACTGGTAGTTCCCGATTTCTGCTGTCTGCCGAGGTGGCGCTAGAGTCCAAAACTGTGGAAATTGAGGTGTTCATTGACAGTGGGGCAGGAGTTAACCTAGTTAATGGTCAGTTCATCCGTTTGCATGGGTTGACAACAAGTGCATTAGAGAAAAATATTTCAATGTTTGCAATTGACTCCGCACCACTTACTTAGAAATCAACAAAAGAAGGTAATCCAGCTTCCAGGATTGCAGTAGTAAACGTGATAATCTTTATTTCATGGGTGCAGAATAAAATCCAACATGTACATCTACGCGTTTTGGATCGTCAGGTTCTGATCCTTACTCATGACAATAGTATATGCTGAGTGCCGGTCTTAAATACAAAGAGACCGAACATCTCAGGTGGAGATAATTAGCAATTGCCACTCCTTCGTTGTGCTAGGATCAGTAGTGCAATATCAGATCCTGTCTGCGATTGAGTCCCTTTGGTGTATCCATAGAGAAAATCCAATAGGATTCTCTATTTAGGAGAGTGTGCCTGTGGTCGCCACCTCGCTTAGGACAATTAACTCTCTCCACTGCTTGTACTTTTAAGCCAGTAACATCACCCGCATGACATGCCGCGTAGTGTGCACTGACTGCAGACACATTTCTAGATAAAACAAAAGGTATATCAGAAATGTGTCTGCGTATCCTCTCCTTGAGATTATTGGTAGTGCAGCCAATATATTGTAATTGACATAATGTGCAAGTAATGCATTAAACGGAAAAGCAACTGAAGGAGAAGGTGACTTTTAAAAATACCTTTATTATATCAAAGAGGGGTATTGGTATATATATAAATGTGGTGTTGCAATTGACTTACTGTTTCAAAGTGTATATTTTATTATTGGCTGTGGATTGTATGGTTGGGCCTGGTTGTATAAAATCGCAACACATGCAAATGCGATGACCGCATTTGAAAGTGCCCTTAAACTGCAGCCAACACTGTGATGTCTGAACAGAGTCCAAAAAAAGGCTAGGACTGATTTTTTGTGCTATAGTGGGTGCCCTGCAAGCAATGCAGGTAATACCTGGGCGCACTATATCTGACCATTGCGAATCATGGCATAGCATGTTTACCTTTTGATGTTCTGCCTCTATTATCCGGGAAGACCAAATCTGTGCGTTTTTTAGATGAAATATAGGACCTAGCAGCCTCAAGAGAATCATGAGAATATCCACGTGCCGCGTTCAATTATGAGGAGGATACAACGTGGGAGGAAACCAAGAACCTCCCGAGTCAGTTTTAGTTCCACAGAAATGGACTCATCTGACTCGGCTACTGAGGCTATATCATTCAGGGAAACTACCAAACCCTTTTCCAGCGGTTTGACCTCCTCAGAAGGCAACATCAAAAATGCACAGCGGCCAAAAAACGCTGAGCCGGTCGCAGACACATGCCAAGGAGGGCGCTATCCCACGCGATAGCGGAAAATGTAAATAATCTTCAGGTGGTCAACATCTCAGCTAAGGTACTGTCTCAATCTCCGATTGATGTTCTTGCTAAAGGACTTACTTTCTCACCCACATGTCATTTTGACCTCTACAAAACAATACTTGATGTCAATAAACTGGCTCGTGATCTCACCCTGAGAAAACATTTTCAGAATGCAGCTATACAGGAGGACTTACTAACTACTCCTATTAGTTTGCCGCTTTCACCATTAGCTTCAACAACCATTACTCCATTGTCAGTGTTTTCATTTGCGGAACTGTTGCATATTTCACAAGTATTAAGGCAATTTGCCTGGATTTGTGGGAGGGGCTGAGTTCCGCCTCCAGCCTATTTAGGGCACTCCCCTTACCTGGCTCCTGCACCGTCTGAGGTCTGAGCTTTTGGAGAGAGGAAGTCGCTTGTGGAGTTTCTGGAGAGTTACCTGCGAGTCGCTGAATTTCTGGGAGTTTTTCGTTGCCATCAGTTTCTGGATTTGGAGCATTTCGGTTCTATTTTTCCAGCTTCACTCGGTTCACTGTGGGTCACGTTTGCCCGTTAAACTGCGAGTCATCCATATGGTACAGCCGGGGCCTCACGGTTGCCCCCTGTACCGGTTCAATTCATTTCACCAAACGCTGCACCAATGTCACTGTTTTCTCGTACAAGTCACCAGTATTTCATTTCTGTCACGCCTTGTTCATGCACAAATTTGTCTACACCGTACCACTATTCCGGTCAACACCCCTGCGGCATGCAGGCAGTCGTTTCCTGGGCTAATCCCCCATTTCTGTTCATTTCTTTTCACCAAACGCTGCACTAATGTCACGGCTTTCTCACACAAGTCACCAGCATTTCATTTCTGTCATGTCTTGTTCATGCATAAATTTATCTACACCGTACCACCACTCCGGTCAACACCCCTGCGGCATGCAGGCAGTGGTTTTCTGGGCTCATCCCCCATTTCTGTTCATTCCATTTCACCCCACACATTCATGCCCCCCCCTCCTCTTTTTCTTCATGTTGTAACGGCTGCCCAGCAGCACACAGTAGCGGTGCGCACGGCACACACCCTTCCTCCATGACCGAGGGAGGGTGTCCCGGCGGCCGTCCAGCGGTGCGTCTGATGCGGGGAGCCGCCGTCGGGTGGTCCGGTTTCAGCCTGGCCGGTGGAGCTCCGGGTCAGGCGTTTTTCCACAGCATGCCCCCACCTGCACAGTCAGCACAGTCAGGGGGGCATCCAGCACTCCCCAAAAAATGACCCCTCCATATTAAATCACCCCAGCAGCCTCCCAACATAAACTGGAACCCCGCCGCATATCACATAAAAAAAATAAAAAAAAAGTTGGAGCATTCCTGTTCTATTTATCCTGCTTCATTTCAGTTCACTGTGGGTCGCGTTTGCCCGTTAAACTACGAGTCATCCACACGGTACAGCACGGGGCCTCACTGTTTTGTCCCCTGTACCATTTCATTTCACCAACGTTGCACTCATGTCACGGTTTCTCGCTTGCAAGTCACTTGCCATTTTCATGTCTGTCATGCCTTTGGGTTATGCATAGGAATTTGACCACACAGTACCCCTACTCCAGCCACCAACCCTGCAGCAGCAGCCAGGTCATCTCCGGTGCTTACCTCCCATTTCAGTTCTCATTTCATTATCACCCCACAATCACTCACATTCATGCCCCCCCCCCCCTTGTTTCATGTCCAAACAGCATAGCCAGAAGTGCTCACTTCACCTTCCGTAGCGCAGTCCACACTGCACACACCCTCCCTCCATGGTCAGCATTGCTGGGCCGCACCGCTGCTTCAAGGCGCCCCCCCCCCCCCCCACTGCCTCCGGTCCGTTCCGCCGCTCCTCCTGCCGCGCGGCCGATGGCGGCCAGCCACGTCTCATTGTCTGATCTGCGCACGCGCGGCCGGGGTACTGCACATGCGCGGCGGTATTGTCGGCGCGTGTGCAGTGTCCCGGCGGCCGTCCGACGGTGCGGCTGGTGCGGGGAGCCGCCGCCAGGTCTGTCCGGCCTCCTGGATGGCCGGCGGAGCTCTGCGTCAGGCGTTCTGCATCATGCCCCCACCTGCGCAGTCAGCGCAGCCCGGGGGGCATCCAGCGTTGCCTCCAACAACCCCTCATGTTAAAATCACCCCAGCAGCTCCCCGAACATAATCAGGAACCCGCCACATTGCACCATGGTCAAAATAAAAATAAAAATATATAAAAATTAAATAAATATAAGAGATTTACAGACACAAGAAACCCGCCATATAGTACATGGCCACACGCTCCAAAAAAATAAAAATAAAAAATATAAACCCCCATACAGTCCGCACGTTCACACGTTCCGCAACATCATACGGCCACATCACGGGCCTCATTTCTCACACCATCCGCACAGGCATGGCATTCTCACAGGCTTACGTTATGATCCTCTGGGGGTCATGCCAAAGGTTCAAACCACAGTCCACACTCGTCATACTACTTTCTGTCTACCCCCCCTTTTTTAGGCGGTCAAGCTTAAACATATTTGCGCTGCACGTGTGTCCAGTGAATTTTTCTTGCTACCAGGTATGTACACCTGCTCATAAACGATGGTTCTCCTTACATTTCGGATGGTCCCGTTAGGGTCAGCGTGCTGGCTTTAGGGGCACTATAATCCCACTAGGTTACCCCCTCTTGGCTTCTCCATCAGTTAGTGGTCCCGCGAGGCCAACACCCCGCCTCAAACGTTCAGAGGCAGCCGCCCATCGAGCCACTCGTTAGTAAGCCGCCTCGCGTGTTGCATAGAAAGGGCCTCACCTGTCACTCCCTTCCCCTAGTCCTGTCTTACAGTCACCGAGAGGCCAACACTCCTGCCACTACGACAAGTGGCCTCATTAACCCCTTGCGCCAACTCATAGATAGAGCCTCTCAAGCCGCTTGGCAATTAGCAGGGCCTCATCTGTCACCATGCAAGTATAATTTTTCGCCGTCCGGCCTAGCTAGCTTGCCAGCACGATCCTGTGTTTCCCAAAGCTAATCAACTGTTTTTGTTTACTATGTCTCTGGAAGGGATAGAGAACTTCTCCCTACCTGGCACCCCTGCTAGATCCGTCACTGCTACCCAGGGAGACGATCTAGCCAGTCCAGCATCCATCAGATCCTGGACAATCCCGCGCATAACGACGGAGTTAAGGAGACGGCATGTTCCCTTCCCCGCCACGGCGAGGAAAGCAGAGCTTTTCCGGCTGCTGCGCACGTCAACCGATAACGGGGAGGCAGGGGAAGGACCTAGCCAGTCCAGCATAGGGGATATACATGCCATGCTGTCCTCTCTAATGACATCCATGTCTAAAGTCAACGCCAGGTTGGAGAGGCTGGAATCGGTCACCACGACCCTCTCCTTGGCAGGGCCACCACCGGCAGCGTCACCGGCGCCGGCCGGATTGCCAGTGATCACGCCGACCGTTAGCCTGGAGGTTTTGGTGGTAAACAAGTTTGACTTTTTCCCTCTAAAACATGCTCTTTTTTAAACCCTATAGCAGTTGTGGAAAATTACCAGCTTCTTATTTAAAGTCCCAAAAGTCTCTCAGTATTCATTAATCCTTTCCACAGTGCCTTGCAAATACAGTGCACATGAACAGCATATATATCACAACATACATATAAAATGCAGTTAGAAAGTGTTAAACAGTGCGAGACAAATAAAGTAAGAAGTTTTAACTTTGCATAAGGGAAATGGGCAAATGTCCACAAATGTTTAGACTTTACAGTACCCCTGCTCCAGGGCACTACTGCCACGGTCTCTACTGTGACAGGTGTCAGAAGATCTAATTCTACATTATGTGATCTGACAGCCTCTTTGGTTTCACTGGTTTCAGTTTGGTTGCTGGTAATGACCACACCCCTTGTCTCAGGTGTAGCTAAGTGGTCATTCCAACTCCCCTATTTAGTCTGGCTTCACCCATCATGCTATGCGGTTGATAGATTCAGTTTGGTATTGAAAGTGCTGGTGTGTGGTCCTCTTCTGAGTTCCTGCTCGTCCATTTACTTCAGAAGTTAAGTGTTGCTTCCCTTTTATATTTTCTTGTTTCCCCTCTGTCTTTTGTTATTAGGCCTCAGGGAGACACTTGTTCTGTCATATTGGAAGGAAAAGGCCATCTCAAGCTCAGACACTACTCCAGGGAAATTCAGGGTTTCCAGGGTCCCAGGTTCTTGTGTATGAACATTCCTACCCTCAAGGTCTGTTCATATGGATAGGAGTCAGGGCTAGGATTAGGGTTTCCATAGGTGGTGTCCGTTTCCATTTCCCTAGCTTTGAGGCCTAGTTCCTTTTCCCTTCCCTCCTGTTGTCAGTGTGGTGTTCCCTCCCTCATCACTACATGACATTATCAACCGCCGAAAACTGTTATTTAGTTTGTGTCAGCGAGGCTATGGATTCTATCACTGCACTGGCTAGACAATTGCAGGGTCTGTCTTTGGAGATAGCCGACCTCTGCACGCAGATCCAGGGATCACAGGCTGCTGGTGCCAGTAGCAGTTACCTGGCCTGTCCTGAACCTAAAGTTGCACTTCCGGACAGATTTTCGGAGGGAAGCGATAATTTCATTTGGTTCAAAAAGTTGTTTAAATTGTACTATTAAGTTACTTCTGCCCTCATCTGGGGATAAGAGTCAAAGAGTTGGTGTTATCATTTCGTTGCTTAAAGAGGACGCTCAGTCTTGGGCTTTTCTCTACCAACCGGATTACAGTCCCTCCGGTCGGTAGATTAATTTTTCAGAGCTCTAGGTCTTATCTACGATGATCCGGATCAGATCTCCCTGGCCGAGACAAAGTTATGTGGTTTACAGCAGGGAGAGCATTCTGCTGAGATCTATTGCTCTGAATTTAGGAGATGGGCTACAAATACGGAGTGGACTGATCCAGTTCTCCATAGCCAATTTTGTTAGGGATTATCCGAGAGGCTAAAGGACGCGTTGGCCTTTCACAAAATTCCTGATTCATTGGAAGCGGCTATGTACTTTGTCGTATATATTGATAGACACCTGAGAGAGAGATGTAAGGTCCCTCCCTCTCGGGACAAATCATCATAAAACGTGGCGGCTTCCTCTGACACTTTGGGTTGAGAGACTCCTGAGTTTATGTCTGGTGACGAACCTATGCAGTTAGGGGGAGATACCCCTGGGCATGCTTGCAAGAGTTTTATTCATCAGAAGGGAGTATGTTATTTCTGCAGAAAAAGGGAACATTTTGTTAATTTTTGCTCTTACGTCTAGCGTCAAGTTGAAAAAAAAAGTTTAATCCCCATCTTACTTTTGGTGGTGTGGGTGGGGAGTCAGAGAACATATTTTTGTCATTTACTGGTAGTTCCCGATTTCTGCTGTCTGCCGAGGTGGCGCTAGAGTCCAAAACTGTGGAAATTGAGGTGTTCATTGACAGTGGGGCAGGAGTTAACCTAGTTAATGGTCAGTTCATCCGTTTGCATGGGTTGACAACAAGTGCATTAGAGAAAAATATTTCAATGTTTGCAATTGACTCCGCACCACTTACTTAGAAATCAACAAAAGAAGGTAATCCAGCTTCCAGGATTGCAGTAGTAAACGTGATAATCTTTATTTCATGGGTGCAGAATAAAATCCAACATGTACATCTACGCGTTTTGGATCGTCAGGTTCTGATCCTTACTCATGACAATAGTATATGCTGAGTGCCGGTCTTAAATACAAAGAGACCGAACATCTCAGGTGGAGATAATTAGCAATTGCCACTCCTTCGTTGTGCTAGGATCAGTAGTGCAATATCAGATCCTGTCTGCGATTGAGTCCCTTTGGTGTATCCATAGAGAAAATCCAATAGGATTCTCTATTTAGGAGAGTGTGCCTGTGGTCGCCACCTCGCTTAGGACAATTAACTCTCTCCACTGCTTGTACTTTTAAGCCAGTAACATCACCCGCATGACATGCCGCGTAGTGTGCACTGACTGCAGACACATTTCTAGATAAAACAAAAGGTATATCAGAAATGTGTCTGCGTATCCTCTCCTTGAGATTATTGGTAGTGCAGCCAATATATTGTAATTGACATAATGTGCAAGTAATGCATTAAACGGAAAAGCAACTGAAGGAGAAGGTGACTTTTAAAAATACCTTTATTATATCAAAGAGGGGTATTGGTATATATATAAATGTGGTGTTGCAATTGACTTACTGTTTCAAAGTGTATATTTTATTATTGGCTGTGGATTGTATGGTTGGGCCTGGTTGTATAAAATCGCAACACATGCAAATGCGATGACCGCATTTGAAAGTGCCCTTAAACTGCAGCCAACACTGTGATGTCTGAACAGAGTCCAAAAAAAAGGCTAGGACTGATTTTTTGTGCTATAGTGGGTGCCCTGCAAGCAATGCAGGTAATACCTGGGCGCACTATATCTGACCATTGCGAATCATGGCATAGCATGTTTACCTTTTGATGTTCTGCCTCTATTATCCGGGAAGACCAAATCTGTGCGTTTTTTAGATGAAATATAGGACCTAGCAGCCTCAAGAGAATCATGAGAATATCCACGTGCCGCGTTCAATTATGAGGAGGATACAACGTGGGAGGAAACCAAGAACCTCCCGAGTCAGTTTTAGTTCCACCCCTGCGGCATGCAGGCAGTCGTTTCCTGGGCTAATCCCCCATTTCTGTTCATTTCTTTTCACCAAACGCTGCACTAATGTCACGGCTTTCTCACACAAGTCACCAGCATTTCATTTCTGTCATGTCTTGTTCATGCATAAATTTATCTACACCGTACCACCACTCCGGTCAACACCCCTGCGGCATGCAGGCAGTGGTTTTCTGGGCTCATCCCCCATTTCTGTTCATTCCATTTCACCCCACACATTCATGCCCCCCCCTCCTCTTTTTCTTCATGTTGTAACGGCTGCCCAGCAGCACACAGTAGCGGTGCGCACGGCACACACCCTTCCTCCATGACCGAGGGAGGGTGTCCCGGCGGCCGTCCAGCGGTGCGTCTGATGCGGGGAGCCGCCGTCGGGTGGTCCGGTTTCAGCCTGGCCGGTGGAGCTCCGGGTCAGGCGTTTTTCCACAGCATGCCCCCACCTGCACAGTCAGCACAGTCAGGGGGGCATCCAGCACTCCCCAAAAAATGACCCCTCCATATTAAATCACCCCAGCAGCCTCCCAACATAAACTGGAACCCCGCCGCATATCACATAAAAAAAATAAAAAAAAAGTTGGAGCATTCCTGTTCTATTTATCCTGCTTCATTTCAGTTCACTGTGGGTCGCGTTTGCCCGTTAAACTACGAGTCATCCACACGGTACAGCACGGGGCCTCACTGTTTTGTCCCCTGTACCATTTCATTTCACCAACGTTGCACTCATGTCACGGTTTCTCGCTTGCAAGTCACTTGCCATTTTCATGTCTGTCATGCCTTTGGGTTATGCATAGGAATTTGACCACACAGTACCCCTACTCCAGCCACCAACCCTGCAGCAGCAGCCAGGTCATCTCCGGTGCTTACCTCCCATTTCAGTTCTCATTTCATTATCACCCCACAATCACTCACATTCATGCCCCCCCCCCCCTTGTTTCATGTCCAAACAGCATAGCCAGAAGTGCTCACTTCACCTTCCGTAGCGCAGTCCACACTGCACACACCCTCCCTCCATGGTCAGCATTGCTGGGCCGCACCGCTGCTTCAAGGCGCCCCCCCCCCCCCCCCACTGCCTCCGGTCCGTTCCGCCGCTCCTCCTGCCGCGCGGCCGATGGCGGCCAGCCACGTCTCATTGTCTGATCTGCGCACGCGCGGCCGGGGTACTGCACATGCGCGGCGGTATTGTCGGCGCGTGTGCAGTGTCCCGGCGGCCGTCCGACGGTGCGGCTGGTGCGGGGAGCCGCCGCCAGGTCTGTCCGGCCTCCTGGATGGCCGGCGGAGCTCTGCGTCAGGCGTTCTGCATCATGCCCCCACCTGCGCAGTCAGCGCAGCCCGGGGGGCATCCAGCGTTGCCTCCAACAACCCCTCATGTTAAAATCACCCCAGCAGCTCCCCGAACATAATCAGGAACCCGCCACATTGCACCATGGTCAAAATAAAAATAAAAATATATAAAAATTAAATAAATATAAGAGATTTACAGACACAAGAAACCCGCCATATAGTACATGGCCACACGCTCCAAAAAAATAAAAATAAAAAATATAAACCCCCATACAGTCCGCACGTTCACACGTTCCGCAACATCATACGGCCACATCACGGGCCTCATTTCTCACACCAGCCGCACAGGCATGGCATTCTCACAGGCTTACGTTATGATCCTCTGGGGGTCATGCCAAAGGTTCAAACCACAGTCCACACTCGTCATACTACTTTCTGTCTACCCCCCCTTTTTTAGGCGGTCAAGCTTAAACATATTTGCGCTGCACGTGTGTCCAGTGAATTTTTCTTGCTACCAGGTATGTACACCTGCTCATAAACGATGGTTCTCCTTACATTTCGGATGGTCCCGTTAGGGTCAGCGTGCTGGCTTTAGGGGCACTATAATCCCACTAGGTTACCCCCTCTTGGCTTCTCCATCAGTTAGTGGTCCCGCGAGGCCAACACCCCGCCTCAAACGTTCAGAGGCAGCCGCCCATCGAGCCACTCGTTAGTAAGCCGCCTCGCGTGTTGCATAGAAAGGGCCTCACCTGTCACTCCCTTCCCCTAGTCCTGTCTTACAGTCACCGAGAGGCCAACACTCCTGCCACTACGACAAGTGGCCTCATTAACCCCTTGCGCCAACTCATAGATAGAGCCTCTCAAGCCGCTTGGCAATTAGCAGGGCCTCATCTGTCACCATGCAAGTATAATTTTTCGCCGTCCGGCCTAGCTAGCTTGCCAGCACGATCCTGTGTTTCCCAAAGCTAATCAACTGTTTTTGTTTACTATGTCTCTGGAAGGGATAGAGAACTTCTCCCTACCTGGCACCCCTGCTAGATCCGTCACTGCTACCCAGGGAGACGATCTAGCCAGTCCAGCATCCATCAGATCCTGGACAATCCCGCGCATAACGACGGAGTTAAGGAGACGGCATGTTCCCTTCCCCGCCACGGCGAGGAAAGCAGAGCTTTTCCGGCTGCTGCGCACGTCAACCGATAACGGGGAGGCAGGGGAAGGACCTAGCCAGTCCAGCATAGGGGATATACATGCCATGCTGTCCTCTCTAATGACATCCATGTCTAAAGTCAACGCCAGGTTGGAGAGGCTGGAATCGGTCACCACGACCCTCTCCTTGGCAGGGCCACCACCGGCAGCGTCACCGGCGCCGGCCGGATTGCCAGTGATCACGCCGACCGTTAGCCTGGAGGACCAAGAAGTCAGCCCGGCGCACATAATACCGGAGGAGGAACCTGGGGTACCCATCGCCACCAAGAAGACAGAAGGGCCAGACACGGTCATCACCTTCCTGGGTATCCAGTTGGATTTAGCCTCAATGCAAGCCAGTTTGCGATCCGGGAAGATCCAGGACATTCTCGCCCACATAGACAACTACCTTCAACTCGGCACCTGCAACCGCAAAGAACTACAGTCCCTGCTGGGCTCCCTGAACTTTGCCATGCGCATCATACCTCAGGGTCGCTCATTTATATCACGGCTCCTGGACCTCTCCCCTTTTTCCTACACGACTCGCACAGGTTGTCCCTGGATGCCCACGCTGCGGCAGGAGATTTCTGTCTACCTGGAATGGCGGGAGCTTGTTTCTCCCTCAGCTGTCGGACTCTTCCCCCTCTATCTGGTCAGATGCGGCATCTACCACAGGCTTCGTGGCCATTTTTGGGAACGATTGGCTGTGGGGCAGCTGGCCTCCTGCGGTCCGGGATTTGGAGGGATTCTCCACTGCCTCAGCGCTTTTCGAGATCTACCCCATCGTGGCGGCTGCCGTGGCGTGGGGTCATTCATGGGCAAACATGTCGGTCCGGTGCTATTCAGACAACCAGGCGACCTGCCAGATCATCAACAAAGATCGTTCCAAATCCCTCACAATCATGAGGTTTCTGCGGAGACTTACTTGGTTGGCCGCTTGCAATAATTTCTTCTTACATTGTTCCCATGTCCCGGGGGTGTGCAATACGGCAGCTGACAATCTGTCTCACTTCAAATTTCAGGCATTTCATCAGGCTCTCCCATCAGCTACACCCACGGCCTCCATCACTCCATCATTTCAACAGCTCATTCTGGATTAGAAGTCATCATGTGGCATAGCCCGACTTTTTCCCGCTTAGCACTGTCAGACAATACACATAGAACATTCAACAGAGCGTTCACACTATTCAACAGGTTCCTGATGGAACACAACATCACGCACCCCTTTTTGTCATGACGTCTCTTCTGGGGTTTGCTTCTTTCTGCCACCTTAAACTCAAAATGTCATACAACACCATCAAACTATATCTCACTGGCATTCAACATCATATACTAATCATACACCCCAATAACATCAGCTTCATTGCCTCGCACCAGATCAAAACCATACTCAGAGGTATTCAGAAGTCGGAACCCGCACGTCCAGCCCAGAGGCTGCCCATAAACGATCATATCTTCAAAGCATTATCCGACTTGCTGGACGCCACGCCTTTTGAAGCAGATATCAACTCCATCATCAAAACAGCAATTTACTTGGCCTTTTACGGATTCCTGAGGCACGGGGAATTCACTACAACCTCCACGACCCAAACCTCACCTTGTCTTCTTGTCTCCCACTTGACGAAACACATGGATCATTACATCCTGTCCTTACCTCACTCCAAGAATAGTCAGCACTTACCCGTCAACATTTCATATTACCCCACGCACAACAGATGGTGTCCAGTCAGGGTTCTGGATGCTTACAGCCAGCGTCACAAGTTTCTACCCTCTCAACCGCTACTTCAGCTTCATGGTTCGGTACTCACCACCACCTTCATGACCTATGTCAGGTCATCCCTCACACAACTGGGCCTCAACGCTGCCAACTACTTGGGGCACTCCTTTCGCATTGGAGCCGCGTCCACAGCCTCCAGTGCCAACATCCCTACTCATGTCATCAAGGAATTTGGGGCGCTGGAAGTCATCCGCTTACTCACGATACATTCCCAATCCAACACAAGAGTCAAGAGTGGCTTTCCAAAACATGTCGGGTTAAGCTATTCATGTATTAATTGGCTACAATAAACTGGTTTCCATTTTTGCCCTCTTCTTTCTCAGGCCTACCTCATCCTCGGTTTCGGCACACCACAACCGACTGCACTCATTCCCTGCTTTCCCAGGGCTCTTCACTGTACTACCGTAAGCGTCTTACACAAGTATTAAGGCAATTTGCCTGGATTTGTGGGAGGGGCTGAGGTCCGCCTCCAGCCTATTTAGGGCACTCCCCTTACCTGGCTCCTGCACCGTCTGAGGTCTGAGCTTTTGACCCTCCCACCACTCCACTCATTCACAACTCATTTCTTCCATATCTTTTCCTTGGGTAGGCCCTTTTCTTTCTCAGGCCTACCTCATCCTCGGTTTCGGCACACCACAACCGACTGCACTCATTCGCTGCTTTCCCAGGGCTCTTCACTGTACTACCGTAAGCGCCTTACACAACTACAGATATATCGGCCTCTAAATGATTCCATGTCTGTTTTTTTCCCATAACTTTGTCACGCATAACCGTGACTTTTATCCCATACAGTCCCGCTCACCAACTATTGATCGTTTTCAGGAGCTGGTGGAGAGGGACCTGTTTGAGTTAAAACAAGCTTCTAACACGTCATCTTCCACCTATGTCAATAATCTCACTGTTATAGAGAGAACTGCATTGAGGGAATTGGAGAATATGACTGATGTCATTATTAAGCAGGCTGATAAAGGTGGCGCGGTGGTGGTCATGCATCGCTCAATATACAGGTCTCAGAATCTCCTCATGCTAGGGGACTCGGACACGTATCTGGAGCTATCACATGACCCCACCCCCATCTATCAGAAAGACTTACTTTCTTTATTATCTGTTGGTGTGACGAGTGGATTCATGGATCAAAAACAGGCAGATTACATCTATATACCCCACCCTGTGACTCCTATTTTCCACTCGCTACCCAAAATTCATAAACCTGCTTTCCCCCCTCCTATGCGACTCATTGTCGCGGGCATCGGATCTTTTTCTCAAAGACTGTCAGCCTGGGTGGATAGCATCTTGCAGCCATTGGTCCAGACAATCCCTGGTTTTCTGTTAGACACTACTACTGTTTTACAATCATTCCATAATTTTAACTGGGAGCCAAATTTTGTCTGGATCACTGCGGATGTTATCTCGCTCTACACAGTAATTGCACATGATCTGGCCATTAATACATTGAAGTGGTTTCTTAATGTATATTCAGACTATGGCGCAGCTTTTCAGAATTTTATCTGTGATGTGGTACACTTTCTTTTATTGCATAATGTGTTTATGTTCAATAACTGCTTCTACTTACAACGGTCAGGTGTTTCTATGGGGGCGAAATTTTCACCCTCATTAGCCAACATATACATGGCATGGTGGGAACAAACTTATTTGTTTTTAGAGAATAACCAATGGGCCACCTCCATACAGTGGTACGGGCGTTTCATTGATGATTTGTTGCTGGTGTGGTCAGGTGACCATGACGCCTTACCGTTGTTTGGACAATTCCTCAGTGACAATCCTCTTAAACTTAAATTCACCATCCACTTTGATAAGGCCTCCACCTCCTTTTTGGATTTGAAGTTGGTTGGGGATAATTCTGCTCACAAGGTTGTTACTCACAGTTTCCGTAAAGACACTGCGGGAAATACTACCTTGCTAGCCTCTTCCTGCCATCCAGGTCACGTTACACAAAACATTCCTAGGGGCGAGTTCACACGTCTCAGGAGAAACTGCTCCAAGTATGAAGCAGGATTCGGCCTCTGATCGCCTTAGGGCACGTGGATATTCTCATGATTCTCTTGAGGCTGCTAGGTCCTATATCTCATCTAAAAAACGCACAGATTTGGTCTTCCCGGATAATAGAGGCAGAACATCAAAAGGTAAACATACATATTATAAGAATCCTATTTTTGCTACTAGCTACAGTTTGGAATATTCCAAAATCTGCCTCATTATCCGAAAACACCTATCTATGCTACGCCATGATTCGCAATGGTCAGATATAGTGTGCCCAGGTATTACCTGCATTGCTCGCAGGGCGCCCATTATAGCGCAAAAAATCTGTCCTAGCCTTTTTTTGGACTCTGTTCAGACATCACAGTGTTGGCTGCAGTTTAAGGGCACTTTCAAATGCGGTCATCGCATTTGCATGTGTTGCGATTTCATACAACCAGGCCCAACTATACAATCCACAGCCAATAATAAAATATACACTTTGAAACAGTATGTCAATTGCAACACCACATTTGTGGTTTACTGCATTACTTGCACATTATGTCAATTACAATATATTGGCTGCACTACCAATAATCTCAAGGTGAGGATACGCAGACACATTTCTGATATACCTTTTGTTTTATCTAGAAATGTGTCTGCAGTCAGTGCACACTACGCGGCATGTCATGCGGGTGATGTTACTGGCTTAAAAGTACAAGCAGTGGAGAGAGTTAATTGTCCTAAGCGAGGTGGCGACCACAGGCGTACTCTCCTAAATAGAGAATCCTATTGGATTTTCTCTATGGATACACGCACACCAAAGGGACTCAATCGCAGACAGGATCTGATATTGCACTACTGATCCTAGCACATGTTGTCTTTTTTGTCTTTTACTGGTTTTCCAGGATATTTTAATTTGAATGTAAGAAGGAGTGTCTATTACTAATTATCTCCACCTGAGATGTTCGGTCTCTTTGTATTTAAAGGGCTTCTGTCACCCCACTAAACATTTTTTTTTGTTACTTATAATCCCTATACTGCGATTTATGCACACATACTGTAATTAATAATTTTGGTTCAGCAGATTATGTTAAAAACGTACTTTTAAAATATGCAAAATACCTTGCTACCAGCAAGTAGGGCGGCTACTTGCTGGTATACGCCGCATCCTCCTATCCTAAAGACGCCCCCTCTGCATGTTGATTGACAGGGCCAGCGGACGGGATCTTTCTCTGCTGGCCCTGTTTGCATTCAAAATCTGGCGCCTGCGCCGTACCTGTCTTCAGTCGGCGCAGGTGCACTGAGAGGCGGACGCTCGCTCGGCCGCTCCATCCTCAATGCGCCTGCGCCGATGACGTCACATCTGCGCCCCCGGCGCAGGCGCATTGAGTAAGGAGCGGCCGAGCGAGCGTCCTCCTCTCAGTGCGCCTGCGCCGACTGAAGACAGGTACGGCGCAGGCGCCAGATTTTGAATGCAAACAGGGCCAGCAGAGAAAGATCCCGTCCGCTGGCCCTGTCAATCAACATGCGGAGGGGGCGTCTTTAGGATACGAGGATGCGGCTGCTACCAGCAAGTAGCAGCCCTACTTGCTGGTAGCAAGGTAATTTGCATATTTTAAAAGTACGTTTTTAACATAATCTGCTGAACCAAAATGATTAATTACAGTATGTATGCATAAATCGCAGTATAGGGATTATAATTAACCAAAAAAAAAAACTGTTTAGTGGGCTGACAGAAGCCCTTTAACCACCTCAGCCCCCAGTGCTTAAACACCCTGAAAGACCAGGCCACTTTTTACACTTCTGACCTACACTACTTTCACCGTTTATTGCTCGGTCATGCAACTTACCACCCAAATGAATTTTACCTCCTTTTCTTCTCACTAATAGAGCTTTCATTTGGTGGTATTTCATTGCTGCTGACATTTTTACTTTTTTTGTTATTAATCGAAATTTAACGATTTTTTTGCAAAAAAATGTCATTTTTCACTTTCAGTTGTAAAATTTTGCAAAAAAAAACGACATCCATATAGAAATTTTGCTCTAAATTTATTTTTCTACATGTCTTTGATAAAAAAAAAATGTTTGGGTAAAAAAAAAATGGTTTGGGTAAAAGTTATAGCGTTTACAAACTATGGTACAAAAATGTGAATTCCCGCTTTTTGAAGCAGCTCTGACTTTCTGAGCACCTGTCATGTTTCCTGAGGTTCTACAATGGCCAGACAGTACAAACACCCCACAAATGACCCCATTTTGGAAAGTACACACCCTAAGGTATTCGCTGATGGGCATAGTGAGTTCATAGAACTTTTTATTTTTTGTCACAAGTTAGCGGAAAATGATGATTTTTTTCTTTTTTTTTTTTTTTCTTACAAAGTCTCATATTCCACTAACTTGTGACAAAAAATAAAAACTTCCCTGAACTCACTATGCCCATCACGAAATACCTTGGGGTCTCTTCTTTCCAAAATGGGGTCACTTGTGGGGTAGTTATACTGCCCTGGCATTCTAGGGGCCCAAATGTGTGGTAAGGAGTTTGAAATCAAATTCTGTAAAAAATGACCTGTGAAATCCGAAAGGTGCTCTTTGGAATATGGGCCCCTTTGCCCACCTAGGCTGCAAAAAAGTGTCACACATCTGGTATCTCCGTACTCAAGAGAAGGTGGGGAATGTGTTTTGGGGTGTCATTTTACATATACCCATGCTGGGTGAGAGAAATATCTTGGCAAAAGACAACTTTTCCCATTTTTTTATACAAAGTTGGCATTTGACCAAGATATTTATCTCACCCAGCATGGGTATATGTAAAAAGACACCCCAAAACACATTCCTCAACTTCTCCTGAATACAGAGATACCAGATGTGTGACACTTTTTTGCAGCCTAGGTGGGCAAAGGGGCCCATATTCCAAACAGCACCTTTCGGATTTCACAGGTCATTTTTTACAGAATTTGATTTCAAACTCCTTACCACACATTTGGGCCCCTAGAATGCCAGGGCAGTATAACTACCCCACAAGTGACCCCATTTTGGAAAGAAGACACCCCAAGGTATTCCGTGAGGGGCATGGCGAGTTCCTAGAATTTTTTATTTTTTGTCGCAAGTTAGTGGAAAATGCTGATTTTTTTTTTTTTTTTTTTTCATACAAAGTCTCATATTCCACTAACTTGTGACAAAAAATAAAAACTTCCATGAACTCACTATGCCCATCAGCGAATACCTTGGGGTCTCTTCTTTCCAAAATGGGGTCACTTGTGGGGTAGTTATACTGCCCTGGCATTCTAGGGGCCCAAATATGTGGTAAGGAGTTTGAAATCAAATTCTGTAAAAAATGACGAGTGAAATCCGAAAGGTGCTCTTTGGAATATGGGCCCCTTTGCCCACCTAGGCTGCAAAAAAGTGTCACACATCTGGTATCTCCGTATTCAGTAGAAGTTGGGGAATGTGTTTTGGGGTGTCTTTTTACATATACCCATGCTAGGTGAGATAAATATCTTGGTCAAATGCCAACTTTGTATAAAAAAATGGGAAAAGTTGTCTTTTGCCAAGATATTTCTCTCACCCAGCATGGGTATATGTAAAATGACACCCCAAAACACATTCCCCACCTTCTCCTGAGTACGGAGATACCAGATGTGTGACACTTTTTTGCAGCCTAGGTGGGCAAAGGGGCCCATATTCCAAAGAGCACCTTTCGGATTTCACTCGTCATTTTTTACAGAATTTGATTTCAAACTCCTTACCACACATTTGGGCCCCTAGAATGCCAGGGCAGTATAACTACCCCACAAGTGAGCCCATTTTGGAAAGAAGAGACCCCAAGGTATTCGCTGATGGGCATAGTGAGTTCATGGAAGTTTTTATTTTTTGTCACAAGTTAGTGGAATATGATACTTTGTATGAAAAAAAAAAAAAAAAAAAAAAATCATCATTTTCCACTAACTTGTGACAAAAAATAAAAAATTCTAGGAACTCGCCATGCCCCTCACGGAATACCTTGGGGTGTCTTCTTTCCAAAATGGGGTCACTTGTGGGGTAGTTATACTGCCCTGGCATTTTCCAGTGGCCCTAATTTGTGGTAAGTAGGTAAATGACCAGTGAAATCCGAAAGGTGCTCTTTGGAATGTGGGCCCCTTTGCCCACCTAGGCTGCAAAAAAGTGTCACACATCTGGTATCGCCGTACTCGGGAGAAGTTGGGCAATGTGTTTTGGGGTGTCATTTTACATATACCCATGCTGGGTGAGAGAAATATCTTGGCAAAAGACAACTTTTCCCATTTTTTTATACAAAGTTGGCATTTGACCAAGATATTTATCTCACCCAGCATGGGTATATGTAAAAAGACACCCCAAAACACATTCCTCAACTTCTCCTGAATACAGAGATACCAGATGTGTGACACTTTTTTGCAGCCTAGGTGGGCAAAGGGGCCCATATTCCAAACAGCACCTTTCGGATTTCACAGGTCATTTTTTACAGAATTTGATTTCAAACTCCTTACCACACATTTGGGCCCCTAGAATGCCAGGGCAGTATAACTACCCCACAAGTGACCCCATTTTGGAAAGAAGACACCCCAAGGTATTCCGTGAGGGGCATGGCGAGTTCCTAGAATTTTTTATTTTTTGTCGCAAGTTAGTGGAAAATGCTGATTTTTTTTTTTTTTTTTTTTTCATACAAAGTCTCATATTCCACTAACTTGTGACAAAAAATAAAAACTTCCATGAACTCACTATGCCCATCAGCGAATACCTTGGGGTCTCTTCTTTCCAAAATGGGGTCACTTGTGGGGTAGTTATACTGCCCTGGCATTCTAGGGGCCCAAATATGTGGTAAGGAGTTTGAAATCAAATTCTGTAAAAAATGACGAGTGAAATCCGAAAGGTGCTCTTTGGAATATGGGCCCCTTTGCCCACCTAGGCTGCAAAAAAGTGTCACACATCTGGTATCTCCGTATTCAGTAGAAGTTGGGGAATGTGTTTTGGGGTGTCTTTTTACATATACCCATGCTAGGTGAGATAAATATCTTGGTCAAATGCCAACTTTGTATAAAAAAATGGGAAAAGTTGTCTTTTGCCAAGATATTTCTCTCACCCAGCATGGGTATATGTAAAATGACACCCCAAAACACATTGCCCAACTTCTCCTGAGTACGGCGATACCAGATGTGTGACACTTTTTTGCAGCCTAGATGCGCAAAGGGGCCCAAATTCCTTTTAGGAGGGCATTTTTAGACATTTGGATACCAGACTTCTTCTCACGCTTTGGGGCCCCTAGAATGCCAGGGCAGTATAAATACCCCACATGTGACCCCATTTTGGAAAGAAGACACCCCAAGGTATTCAATGAGGGGCATGGCGAGTTCATAGAAATTTATTTTTTTTTGGCACAAGTTAGCGGAAATTGATCTTTTTTATTTTTTTCTCACAAAGTCTCCCGTTCCGCTAACTTGGGACAAAAATTTCAATCTTTCATGGACTCAATATGCCCCTCACGGAATACCTGGGGGTGTCTTCTTTCCGAAATGGGGTCACATGTGGGGTATTTATACTGCCCTGGCATTCTAGGGGCCCTAAAGCGTGAGAAGAAGTCTGGAATATAAATGTCTAAAAAATTTTACGCATTTGGATTCCGTGAGGGGTATGGTGAGTTCATGTGAGATTTTATTTTTTGTCACAAGTTAGTGGAATATGAGACTTTGTAAGAAAAAAAAAAAAATTCCGCTAACTTGGGCCAAAAAAATGACTGAATGCAGCCTTACAGGGGGGGGGGGGGATCAATGACAGGGGGGGTGATCAATGACAGGGGGGGTGATCAATGACAGGGGGGGTGATCAATGACAGGGGGGGTGATCAATGACAGGGGGGTGATCAGGGAGTCTATATGGGGTGATCACCCAACTGTCATTGATCACCCCCCTGTAAGGCTGCATTCAGACGTCCGTATGATTTTTACGGATCCGATCAGTCTATCAGTGGATCCGTAAAAATCATGCGGACATCTGAATGGAGCTTTACAGGGGGGTGATCAATGACAGGGGGGTGATCAGGGAGTCTATATGGGGTGATCACCACAGTCATTGATCACTCCCCTGTAAGGCTGCATTCAGACGTCCGTATGATTTTTACGGATCCGATCAGTCTATCAGTGGATCCGTAAAAATCATGCGGACATCTGAATGGAGCTTTACAGGGGGGTGATCAATGACAGAGGGGTAATCAATGACAGGGGGGTGATCAGGGAGTCTATATGGGGTGATCACCTCCGTCATTGATCACTCCCCTGTAAGGCTGCATTTAGACGTCCGTATGATTTTTACGGATCCGATCAGTCTATCAGTGGATCCGTAAAAATCATGCGGACATCTGAATGGAGCTTTACAGGGGGGTGATCAATGACAGGGGGGTGATCAGGGAGTCTATATGGGGTGATCACCACAGTCATTGATCACTCCCCTGTAAGGCTGCATTCAGACGTCCGTATGATTTTTACGGATCCGATCAGTCTATCAGTGGATCCGTAAAAATCATGCGGACATTTGAATGGAGCTTTACAGGGGGGTGATCAATGACAGGGGGGTGATCAGGGAGTCTATATGGGGTGATCACCACAGTCATTGATCACTCCCCTGTAAGGCTGCATTCAGACGTCCGTATGATTTTTACGGATCCGATCAGTCTATCAGTGGATCCGTAAAAATCATGCGGACATCTGAATGGAGCTTTACAGGGGGGTGATCAATGACAGGGGGGTAATCAATGACAGGGGGGTGATCAGGGAGTCTATATGGGGTGATCAGGGGTGATCAAGGGTGAATAATGGGTTAATAAGTGACAGGGGGGGGGTGTAGTGTAGTGGTGCTTGGTGCAACATATTACTGAGCTGCCTGTGTCCTCTGGTGGTCGATCCAAACAAAGGGGACCACCAGAGGACCAGGTAGCAGGTATATTAGACGCTGTTATCAAAACAGCGTCTAATATACCTGTTAGGGGTTAAAAAAGTCACATCTCCAGCCTGCCAGCGAACGATCGCCGCTGGCAGGCTGGAGATCCACTCGCTTACCTTCCGATCCTGTGAACGCGCGCGCCTGTGTGCGCGCGTTCACAGGAAATCTCGCGTCTCGCGAGAGGACGCACCGGCGCGTCCACCCAGAACAACAGGACCGCCGCAAAGACGCAATCCTGCGTACGGCGGTCCTGAGGAGGTTAAGACCGGCACTCAGCATATACTATTGTCATGAGTAAGGATCAGAACCTGACGATCCGAAACGCGTAGATGTACATGTTGGATTTTATTCTGCACCCATCAAATAAAGATTATCACGTTTACTACTGCCATCCTGGAAGCTGGATTACCTTCTTTTGTTGCTTTCGTTCACGCCTGGTTCCTGGCGTTTTTTCCGGGCTTCCGCTGGTGGTGATTCAGGTGAGCTCTGCCACACTCCATTGCACTTACTTAGAAATGTTTGTCACAGATGATGCAGGACATCCGTTTAAGAGTAGGTGACTTTCATCAGGAATCCATCTTGTGTTTTCTGCTGAAGGGTCTACCTGCTCCATTGGTCCTGGTTTTACCTTCGTTAAGCAAACATAAGCCTACCAATGATTGGCAAGCGAGACAAATTCTTGATTGGAGTGATTTTTGCATGGTCTTAATACATTTCTTTCTGTCTTAACTACTAAAGCTGTACCCACTTTCATTTCTGACTTTTATGATGTGGTTTCTGACAGTGATTGCCAGGATTTATCCCCACATCGGGAATATGAAAGGTTATATAAACTTTCTGAACCCGAAAGAACAGCCGTGCGAGAGTATATTGCCGAAAGTTTGGCTAAGGGAAGTAAATAAGACAGAACTTTTAGGCCTTGTCTTGACTTCCGTGAGCTCAATTGGATTATGGTCCGTGATCCATACCACCTTCCTTTGATTCCTGACTTTTTAATCAGTTTCTTGGTGCCAAGGTGTTCTCCAAGTTGGACTTAAAGGGGGCATATAATCTGGTCAGGATCAAGGAAGGGGATGAATGGAAGATGGCGTTTAATACCCCAGATGGTCATTTTAAGAATCTGGTCATGCCGTTTGGGTTAACTAATGCTCCTGGGATTTTCCAGCATTTTGTTAATTATATCGTTCATCATCTGGTGGGGAGGTTTGTTGTTGTGTATCTGGATGACATACTTATTTATTCTCCAGACATGCAGACTCATCAGGATCACGTGAGACAGGTGTTACTGATTCTAAGAGAGAATAAATGTGTTACAGGACACCGGTGTTGCACCGCATCTCTTCTGTGCCACCGGCGTTCTGCAGGGAGAGTGGAGCGAGGACGCGCACCGCGTCCTCGTCTCCAGAGCAACAGGGAGCTGTGAGGACCCGGCCGCGCACACCTTATCAGCGTCCTCTTCTCCCATGGTGATGGCATTAAGTCTGGCACTGGCCACTTCACATGACTCCTCTCCTTCACTATTTAAACAGGCAGCCTGCTGGCCACAGGTTGCCTGTGATTAAGGTCCATTACTTGGTGTATCTATCCTGAGAAATTCCTAGTATTGGTATTTGACTCCCGGCCCGTTCCTCATTTCCGTCTTCGCCTGTTCCCTGGTCATGTTCGCATCTCCTGGTATTGACCCCTGGTTCGTATTTTGACTCGTCTTCGCCTGCTCCCTGGTCGTGTTTGCATCTCCTGGTATTGACTCTTTGCTTGTATGGTTTGGCTTCCGCAACCTTCCTGGTACTGCGGTTATCTCCTGATTTAGTCATTGCTAGTTTGACTTGTTTATGTTTATCTTGTGTGTTCCTCTCGCACTTAGGTCAGGGACCGCTGCCCAGTTGCGCTCTGTTACCTAGGACGGGTAAGTGCAAGTAGGCAGGGACAGAGGTGTGGGTGGAGTTAGTCGTGCACCCTTCCACACCCCCTTGTGTGACAAAATAGTATATTAATTTGGAGAAGTGTGTATTTGCAGTTCAGGAAGTGCAATTCCTGGGTTACCTACTCTAATCTTCAGGTTTTTGTATGGATCCAGAGAAGGTCCGTGCTGTGTTGGACTGGGATCGACCCGAAAATCTGAAATAGCTTATGGAGTTTTTGGGGTTTACCAACTACTACCGTAAATTCATTTTGAACTACTCGACTGTGGTTAAACCTTTAACGGACATGACTAGGAAAGGTTCGGATGTCTCACTCTGGTCTGATGTAGTGATGAGCGGCAGGGGCAATATTCGAATTCGCGATATTTCACGAATATATGGTAGAATATGCATCATATATTCGTATTCGAGATATTTGTTTTATTGCGAAAAATCTGTAATAAAAAAAATCGCATAATGCAAATTTTTATGCAAAAAAAAGGTGTTGGTCAAAAACTAGTATATAGCACTACAGAATATACTGCTATATATTCGTTTTTAGAATATTTGTCATTTTTTCCATCTGAACAAATGATTCCTCCCTGCTTAAAATACTTGTGGGTCAATGATTTATTGGCCCACAAGCAAGAAGCAGGGAGGAATCATGACTAGATGTTGAAAAAATACGAATTTTCTAAAAAACTAATATAAAGCACTATAGCGAATATATTATATTAGTTTAGTTTTTTTAGAATATTCGTCTTTTTTTTTCCTCCAAACAGTACAGTTAAATCCCTTTGGCATACTCCTCCCCACAAGCGTCCCCGTCACTATGGGAACGCCTGGTGGTTAGAATATACCATAGGATCTGAGTTAGATTGTGAAAACTCAAATCCGATGGTATATTCTAACACAGAGGCATTCCCATGGTGATGGGGACGCTTGAAGTTAGAGTATACCAACAGGCGCATAAATACTGGCCCCCTGCTGCCCGGCGGCACCTGACCTCTGACAGGGCACCGTGATCCACACAATTAACCTCTCAGGTGCTGCAATTGTGCGGATCACAGCACCCTGTCAGAGGTCCCAGCAGTGTAATGCTGGGGCTCCAATCGGTTACCATGGCAACCAGGACACTACTGAAGTCCTGGCTGCCATGGTCAGTTAGTCAGCATTGTACTTACCTGCGCTGGGGCCGCCGGGCGCTCCTTCTTCTCAAACTCACAGGTCTGTGTGGTGTATGCTTGGTAACCGATCGGAGCCCCAGCATTACACTTCTGGGACTCCGATCGGAACTGCCGCTGCCACCAATGATGGGGGGGGGGACGCACTGCCAGCAATGATTAATATTGGGGAGGGAGGGGGGGTTAGGGCGCACTGCCCATGAATGATTTTAATAGTGGGGGGGGGCGCACTGCTGCCCGGCGGCACCCGACCTCTGACAGGGTGCTGTGATCCGGCACCTGAGGGGTTAATTGTGTGGATCACAGTGCCCTGTCAGAGGTCAGGTGCCGCCAGGCAGCAGGGGGCCAGTATGTATGCGCCTGTTGGTATACTCTAACTTCAAGCGTTCCCATCACCATGGGAACGCCTCTGTGTTAGAATATACCATCGGATTCGAGTTTTTACGATCTAACTCAGATCCGATGGTATATTCTAACCACCAGGCGTTCCCATGGTGACGGGGACGCTTGTGGGGAGGAGTATGCCTGACTCATTGACCACAAGCATTTTAAGCAGGGAGGAATCATTTGTTCAGATGTAAAAAATGACGAATATTCGATATAACGAATATATAGCAGTATATTCATAATATTCGCGAATTATCGAAGTTGCAATATTTGCGATTAATATTCGCTATTCGAATATTCACGCACAACACTAGTCTGATGCGGCATTACAAGCTTTTTCAGTGGTGAAGAAATGTTTTGCTTCTGCTCCTATACTGGTGCAACCGGATGTTATCACAGCTATTCATTGTGAAAGTTGACGCATCCGAGGTAGGGGTAGGAGCAATCTTGTCGCAGGGGCCTTCACCTAGTAAATGGGGCCCATGTGCATGCTTCTCTAAAAAGCTCTCGGCTGCAGAAAGGAATTATGACGTGGGTAATAGAGAATTGCTGGCCATTAAGTTGGCTTTTGAGGAATGGAGTCATTGGTTGGAAAGAGCAATTCATCCTATTACTGTGCTTACTGATCACAAATATCTGGCTTACCTGGAGTCGGCTAAGCGACTGAACCCAAGGCAAGCCAGATGGTCGTTGTTTTTTACCAGATTTAATTTCATTGTCACCTATCCCCCTGGGGTTAAGAACGTCAAGGTTGATGCTTTGTCGTGTAGCTTTCCTGGGAAAGGGGGAGTGATTCGGAAGATCCTGGTCCGATATTGTCTGAAGGGGTAGTAATATCTACCCTATATCCTGACCTTGAGGCAGAGGTGTTGGAGGCCCAGGGAGATGACCAGATTCTTGCCCTCCGGGGAAGTTGTTCCTTCTGAATTACGTCACAAGGTGTTTGAGGAACATCACTGTACAGTTCTCACAGGACACCATGGTAGCAGATCCACTGTCGATCTTATCTCTCGTATATTCTGGTGGCCGGGGTTGCGTAAGTGTGTTGAGGACTATGTGTCAGCTTGTAGTACTTGTGCACATACGAAGGTGACACATACTCGGCCTTCTGGATCTTTACATCCGTTGCCCTTCCCGTCCCGACCTTGGACTCATTTATCCATGGATTTTATCACATATTTACTGAATCCTTCAGGAAAAACTATGATTCTGGTGGTTGTTGATCTCTTTAGTAAAATGGCACACTTTATGCTAAAACTCAATAAGTTGATAACATCGTGAAATTACATGGTATCCCTTCTGATGTGGTGTCTGATAGGGGGACTTAGTTTGTTTCCAAATTCTGGAAAGTGTTCTGTACTCATCTGGGGGTACAATTGTCCTTCTCTTTGGCCTTTCACCCTCAGTCGAACGGACAGACTGAACGCACTAATCAGAATCTGGAGACTTACTTGAGATGTTTTGTCTCTGAGAATCAGGAGGAGTGGTCTTAATTTTTGGCTTCAGACGAGTTTGCCATAAATAACCGTAGACAGGAGTCCACTGATAAGTCACCATTTTTTGGGGGCATATGGGTTCCACCTGCAATTTGGCACATTTTCTGGTACTGAGACTTCTGGTATACCTAAAGAGGAATGATTTTCCTCTTCTTTGTCATCTATTTGGCAGAAAATTCAAAATAATCTGAAAAAGATAGGTAACAAGTATAAACGTATGGCTGACAAGAGACGTATGAATGGTCCGGACCTGGGTGATTCTGTGTGGCTGAAACATTAAGTTGAAAGTACCTTCTTGGAAGTTGGGCCCAAGGTTTATTGGTCCATATAAGATCCCTGCCATTATTAACCCGGTAGCCTTTCGTCTTAAACTTCCTCAGGCTTTGAAGATTCATAATGTGTTCCATAAGTCGTGGTTGAAGAGAGATGTCAAATCTGTTGAACCGTCCTCCTTTCCTCCCACTCCTGTCATGGTGGACGATAATTTGGCATTTCAGATCGCCAGGATAGTGGACTCCTGAGTTCTCCATAGATCTCTTCAGTATCTCGTTCACTGGAAGGGTTACGGACCAGAGGAGAGGATGTGGGTTTCAGCGGCCGACTTTAATGCTAGTCTCATCTGGATAAAGTTGTTCCTGGGTCTCCAGAGGCCACCCGTAGAAGGGAAGGTAGTGTCATGGTCTCTAACGTGACAGGTTGTCAGAAAATCTAAGAGACTGGCTGAACGTGATGTGATATGACAGCCTCTTTGGTTTCACTGGTTTCAGTGTGGCTGCTGGTAATGACCACACCCCTTGTCTCAGGTGTAGCTTAGCGTTCATTCCAACTCCCCTATTTAGTCTGGCTTCACCCATCATGATATGCGGTTGATAGCTTCAGTTTGGTATTGGAAGTGCTGGTGTGTGGCCCTCTTCTGAGTTCCTGCACGTCCATTTACTTCAGAAGTTAATTGTTGCTTCCCTTCTATATTTTGTTTTTCCCCCTCTGTCTTTTGTTATTAGGCCTCAGGGAGACACTTGTTCTTTCATATTGAAAGGAACAGGCTGTCTCAAGACCAGACACTACTCCAGGGCAATTCAGGGTTTGCAGCGTCTCAGGTTCCTGTGTATGAACATTCCTACCCTCAAGGTCTGTTCATATGGATAGGACTCAGGGCTAGGATTAGGGTTTCCATAGGTGGTGTCCGTTTCCCTTTCCATAGCTTTGAGGCCTAGTTACTTTTCCCTTCCCTCCTGTTGTTTGTGTGGTGTTCCCTCCCACATCACTACGTGACAACTACAGGATCACAGGATCTTGTGGTAAGAGTTCCCTTCAGATACCTATACTGACACTTGACTTCCTGGTTGTGAGCAATTCTTCTGGATAGACAAGTCCTGCACAGGATTTTGCTACCGACTACTAGGACTGGGCTCACCAGACTCACCAAGGACCTAAGCAGCTGCTTATTCTGGATTCAGACACTAATGATTGTAACCAGCATTATTGTAATTTTTCCAAGAACTTTGAGATCATTTCCTTTCAAATTCAAGGGTTTCAATACTCATTTCCTAGCTATTGGTTCTCTAGGTAGAGACAACATCTCCCTTAAAATATTTTATGACTATGTCAAAGGCATGCCACTAAACCTATGATGACAATAAAGTTATGTAATGTATTTTGGTCTCACTGTTGATGATGTCACTGTCCAGACATTGATGGCAGATTTTTCAAGACTGAGTATGCACAAAACCTTTAGAAAAAGCTGTTGGGGGAACCACTTTGGTATCCGAAAGTCAAATAAGAAGACCTGAAAATAGGCTTCCTGCATTACTACTGCTAATATACAATATTTTTGTACATATTGTGGAGATTTGCTCTGGTAGACAGGCTAGCGGACGCAGTACAGAGGCAACCACAAAGTCTTTAACTTAAACAGTTCAGTGTTTATTCCCACAAAGGGAAAAACAAAAAGTAACGGTTTGCAGTCTTGGTGTTTGTTCACACCGTAAAAAGTCCACAGAACAAAAACCTTCACCTGGTCAGCAGTTTTTTCACCCACAGTCCAAAGCAGGCTTTAGGGCCTGTTTCCCAGCAGGCGTCTCTCAGCCCTTTAGCACGGCACAAGCTCTCAGTTCCAAAAACACACACAGACTGACAGCTCTCCACTGTCAGATGGAGGATAATCCACACCCAGCTGAGACTGCTGGCTGGGTTTTATAAAGGCCATAAAGACCCGGCCTGGAGCGTGGGGAGAAGCCACCCACCCAGCACTTTGGCTACCTTCAGTAAGAGCCGGCCCAGATTGGCTTTACAGCCACACTAACAACAAACAGTGTCAACCAGCACTAACTGCCGCTGACACTTGAAACTACTGGCTCTTACCTCACCGAGGCCAAGAACCTCGGTGACACATACCTTCCATCAATGATGGTCCCTTGCACCTTCCTACAATATAAAGAAGCAATGTCAAAGTATAAAACATGATGGGCATTCATGAACTATGAACTTACATTTTAATTTCTAGAACTCATGTATTTTGACTTTGATGAACCATTTTGCCTATTGTTAATTAAGAATACTTTTCTAGCATTTCTCTGAGCTGCGATATTATTATGATATTGATATGAAAACTTTCAGATTAATGTTAGTTTAATATATTCTTAAAGCATGGCACAATCTGAAATTAATCTACCAGGAATATATATTTTGGATTATACAGCATAATTGAAAGCTCCATTTCAATATTTAGTCATCCTGTGACAGATAAATTGTAAACAAAATTACTGAACCATTTCCAAGACTGCGAACTTTAATTGGAGATATTTTGTTTTGCCTTTTGAGACAATAAAAACAAAGTGCATAATTATTAAATCTGACAATGCAATTAAAAGAAATAATTGCTATAAATGGCTTTGTCATGTATATTTCAATGGAACATGACTTATTAAAATGTTTCAAGGCCTTAAAATGAATTCTTCTATTTTAGCAGTGGAAAATGAATTTAATATCCACAGAGTTGCTTCTCAGATAAAAGGGTTCCTTTTACTGGAAATTCAGGTCTGTTTTAGTTCCACCTCAACTTTTAAGTTATCATATTTTCAACATATATTTACACATGATAGTACAATACTTAAATGGGGCTACTCAGTTATATTAACATCTTATATATGGATCACAGTGGGTTAAAAGTTGAAAAAGAAGTCATACTTACCCTCACCAATCCCAATGATAATTTGATCCTGCTGTGGTACCTACTGTTCTTCCTTATCCTAGCTTAACACATAAGAAATGCAAGACCCACTGAGCCAGTTACAGGCTAAAGTGAATCACTGATCACAATTAGAGATGAGCGAATTTCTAAAAAATTTGATTCAGCTGGTTCGTCGAATTTTCCAAAAAAAATTGCTTTGATTCAAATTTATTTGCGGCAAACCTCATTAAAAAATGGCTATTTCCGGGCTGCAGAGAGCCTTTATATGGATGTAGAACACTGTGCCTTGCAGTAACACGCATAGGGACGGTGCTGGGTTAGTGAAATAATACTGTCAGTGAGGATGACATGCAGATGACAGGCGTCGCTATTAGAATCACTGCACACTTCACTTATTTGGGCAGTCACGGGTCCAAAACTGACCAAATAACTCAAGTATTAACTCATTCTTACAGGTACATATTAGCGTCAAGAAGGCTACAGAGTGGCAAAATGACAGAGTCTGGAGGTGGCAGCAGCATGAGGAGGCCACAGAGTGGCACAATGACACAGTGTGAAGTTTGCAGCAGTATGAGAAGACCAGAATGGCACAATGACAGAGTCTGGAGTTGGCAACAGCATCAGGAAGCTGCAGAGTGGATCAATGACACATTCTGGAGTTGGCGACAGCATGAAGAGGCCACAGAGTGGCACAATGACAGAGTCTGGATAAAAGACTGAGGGCACAGATTGTTGAGAAAGATGCAAATGGAAAGTTATCTGTAGAGTTGTACGACGGTAAGCTGCAGATTAATGCAGCCCTCAAAAGCAAGTTGGGTTTGTCAGTTCCAAAACCTAAATTTGATTGTGGGGCGGATGATCCATCCAAGACCTTCAAGCAGCAGCATGATACCACAGAGTGGCAAGGTGACATAGTGTGGAGATGGCAGCATGAGGAGGCCACATAGTGGCACAATTACAGAGTCTGGATAAAACACTGGGGGCACAGATTGTTGACAAAGATGCAGATGGAAAGTTATCTGTAGAACTGTACGACGGTAACCTGCAGATTAATGCAGCCCTCAAAAGCAAGTTGGGTTTGTCGGTTCCAAAACCTAAATTAGATCGTGGGGTAGGTGATCAGTCCAAGACCTTCAAGCAGCAGCAGCATAATGATAAAAATGAGTGGAAAGGTGACATAGTGTGGAGATGTCAGCATGAGGAGGCCACGTAGTGGCACAATGACAGAGTCTGGATAAAAGACTGAGGGCACAGATTATTGAGAAAGATGCAGGAAAGTTATCTATAGAGCTGTACGACGGTAACCTGCAGATTAATGCAGCCCTCAAAAGCAAGTAGGATTTGTCGGTTCCAAAACCTAAATTAGATTGTAGGGCGGGTGATCAGTCTAAGGCCTTTTAAGCAGCAGCAGTATGATAATAAAAAAGAGTGGCAAGGTGACATAGTGAGGAGATGGAAGCATGAGGAGGC
Organism: Bufo bufo; assembly: GCF_905171765.1. Taxonomy (NCBI): domain Eukaryota; kingdom Metazoa; phylum Chordata; class Amphibia; order Anura; family Bufonidae; genus Bufo; species Bufo bufo. The sequence goes on from NC_053390.1 coordinate 621,846,373, forward strand.
CACATAGTGGCTTGGTGACATAGTGTTGAGATGGCAGCAACAGCAGCAGCATGATACCACAGAGTGGCACAGTGACATAGCGTGGAGATGGCAGCAACAGCAGCAGCATGATACCACAGAGTGGCAAGGTGACATAGTGTGGAGCTGGCAGCAAAAGCAGCAGCATGATACCACAGAGTGCTTTGCAAGGTGACATAGTGTTGAGATGGCTACAACAGAAGCAGCATGATGCCACAGAGTGGCAAGGTGACATAGTGTGGAGATGGCAACAGCAGCAGCATGAATCCACAGAACGGCAAGGTGACATAGTGTGGAGATGGCAGCAACAGCAGCAGCATGATACGACAGAGTGGCATGGTGACATAGTGTGGAGATGGAAGCATCAGGAGGGCACATAGTGGCATGGTGACATGGTGTGGAGATAGATGATCTAATCTGATGCATCAGGCATCTGTGGGTGGAAATCCTTGTCGATCCACGCCTGATTCATCTTGACAAAAGTAAGTCTCTCCACATTTTGGGTGGACAGGCGAGTTCTTCTTGGGGTAACTATAGCTCCCACTGCACTAAACACCCGCTCTGATGCCACACTACTGGCCGGGCAGGACAGCTTTTCCAGGGGAAAATCTGCCAGTTGTGGCCACTGTTAGCGGTTTTTCTCAGGCAGGTTTATGATGGTTATATGATGAGGCATCAGACCTCCAACCCGGGAATATTTCCCTGTGCAAAGAATATCCGGTTTGCTTCTGATCAGGAGATACGACAGCCCAGACTTAACATAGGTTGTCAAATATCTGAAATCTTTATTTCCAGCACATACTTATAGGTTTTTTTGGGGGTGGGCGCATATTGTCTCTCAAGATCCAATTGGAACAATCCTGGTAGTTCTTAGCAGGCCTTGGGAAACATGTTTGTCAAGATACAGTTGAAACTTTGTTAAACAATACTGGTATCTGCTATATACAATACATGAAAAGGGTTATTTTACATTGAACAGGTTTACTCTACATGCTAATAAGTTGAATGACTTATCATACAGGTTGCTGTCATTGTATGTGAGGTGAGATGTTAAATAGCCTTTTGTTCAGGGAGGCTGCTATTGTGTCCAGAGGTTGTGAGGTATGTTAATTTGGTGTACTGCATTCCACAAGAGATAAGGCTTGTATAATCTAGGTCTAATCTGTGATGTATCAAAAGTAAGATTTATGAAAAATCCCTTTCAGCCACAAATCCAGTTTGTCTACCCAGTAGTCCAGCGGATATTCAATGTGGGGTGGCAGAATGCTGTCCAAGTATGCCACCACCTGCTGGTTCAGGTCCTGCTCCAGGTCTACCTGCTGCTGCTGGTGAGTAGTTTCTTCACTATGCGGGTGAAGAAAGCTGCTCATCATGGACTCTAGACTCAGGCTCGTGCTACTGCTACTGTTCCTGCCACCGCACACCTACCCAGCAGCCATGGCAGTGGAGTGTGAGCACAGAGGGCCCTCCCGGTCAGACTTACGAGAGGATGGACAATGGCGCAGATAGGCAGAGGCCAACCTACTACATAGGATGTCTCTGTAGTAGTTCAGTTTGTCCTCCCTCTCAGTGGGTCTAAAAAAATTTTGGAACGGTAGCGAGGGTCCAACATGGTGTAGAGTCAGAAGTCGTCCCTCTGCTGAATGGTGACAATTCTGATGTCGCTATGCAAACAAGTGAGCATGCAGCAGGCCATTTGTGCAAGGGACTCTAAGGGATTCCCTGCATCCATCTCCACTGCATACTGCCACGGTGTGTCTGGGTCCTCTGTCTCGTCTTCCTCATCGCCCTCTTGCACCTCTGGCTGCACCTGCTCCTCCTCTCCTGTGACCGCAGTAGAAAAAGCACTCAATTGGCTACATATTTCCTGTGCTCCAATGTCCTCCTCCTCTTCCAGTTCAGCCCCCACAGGGCTCATGTGGCCGTGAGACCTAGGCGCCACGTCTCCAGTCCCCTGACAAGCCATATTCACCAGCATCTGTTCCAGGACATGAAGCAGTGGAATGGTGTCGTTCATCCCGTAGTCCTGGCGACTGACAAATATCGTGGCCTCCTCAAAGGGCCTGAGCAAACGGCAGGAGTCACACATGAGCTGCCACTGGTTGACATCAAAGTTACAAAGGGGAGAACTCCTATCCGTATGGATCATCAAGAAATCGTTGATGGACCGTCTTTACGAACAGAGAAAGGCCAACATATGGAGGGTAGAATTCAACGGGTGGAAGGAGGGTGTGCTTTGCGGTGTATGAGTGGCTGAAGTGCATGGGTTTCCTGGCCATTTTTAGGATGTCTTGCAGATAGGTAGAAGACTACAGGAACCACTTGACAACCAGATTGAACACATGTGCCATGCAGGGCGCATGGCTCAGCCTTCCTTGATGCAGCGCCGACAACATGTTATTCCCATTGTCGGTCACCATGGTTCCGATTTTCAATTGTCGCAGAGAAAGCAAGCAGTAAATTTCTTGCCCTGCACATGTGGAATGCTGGAAGGGCACTGTGACTTGTCCATTCAGTGGAGGCTGAGGACATGGTGGAGGCTGAGGAGGCAGAGGCGGATATTGTCGCAGAACAAATGGTGTGACAACGTGAAGGTGGAAGCGGCATGACCTGGCCAAGTTGCTGGTGTGGCTGTGCAGGAACCACATTCACCCAGTGGGCCTTAATGAACATGTATTGTCCCTGACCGTAGTTACCGCTCCACACGTCGGCGCTAAGATGCACTTTGGCAGACACAGACAGGCTCAAGGACTGGCCCACCTTCTGTTCTACATACGTGTCCAGGGCTGGTACTGCCTATAGTGAAAATAAATGATGGCTTGGAACTCTCCACCTCGGCTTGGCACAAGACATCAGTTCTCTGAAAGGTGCAGAGTCCACCACTTGGAAAAAGAGGGACTGCAGCACCAGCAACTTGGCCAGGACCACATTCAACTTCTGCACCGTTGGATGCGTGCACGCATACTGCTGTCTTTTGGCAATCGCTTCAGTGATTGATTGCTGGCGGAATGACTGTTGAGGAGTAGAAGGAGGAGGAGCAGTAGCTTCAGGACCAGCAGACGATAGGACAGACAGCTCCCTTCTGCTGAGCCGGTGGAGCCTTGACTGCCTGCAATAGGGTGCGTGCCACTAGGTGATGCAGCGGTGACTGCAGCAGGCTGGACCACCACATCAGAGCCACGATTGTCCCAGGCCACTTTATGGTGTCGCTGCATATGTTGTCACAGGGCAGTGGTGCCAACATTTGCCCGATGGCCACGCCTCACCTTCTGCCCACATATTTGACATATGGCCATATTCACCTCTTCCGGAGTCTTGACAAACAACTGCCACACCGCTGAGTAGCTGATTTTCCCCCCAAAACTCTGCACTGACTGACTGCTAGTTCCGCTGCTTGCGTGAACCCGTGCACCACTCCTTTCCGGGCACCTAGGCTGCTGCAAAGCGGGTGGTCGACCCCGGGCCTATTTGGCTTCCAACCCCCCACTGCTGCCACCCTGCTGACTCCCAGCCATGCTACCACGTTGCTGGCTCAGCCGCTGCCATGTGGGCAAGCTTCCACCCTCTTCTCCCGATGATGATGAAGCCCCTTCTTCACCCGGCTCCCAAGTGCGATCGGCTTCATCATCATCGAGTAGTGTCTGCAAGTCACTGGTGTCCTCCTCAACGCTCTCTGACTGCTCGCAACACCACCTCCCACACCACTCTCCACATCACTACATGCTCGACTAGCGGAGGAAGCAGCGAATATCTCCTCCAAATATTGGCTGGGCATTAGCTGCTGACTGTCCTCGAGTAGCTTGTCCTTACTGAATAGTAGAGCTGAGCCTACAGCAGATAATTCTTCTGTGGCTGAGGGAACAGCAAAGGACTGAGGCAGTTTGAGGACAGGTGAGGGCACAGGGCCTTATCCCGGGCCATGCCAACTAAGGGTTGTGTCTGACGAACCCACCGAATGTTGGCTGGGGGTGTTCGATGTCACTTGGGATGAATTGGATGACCAAGTTAACCAATCAATAACTGCTGGGTTGCTGGTCAAGACACGATCAGTAGGTGACACCGGGAGCTCAGGCCTCTCGCTGCAACTCCTGCTGCCACGGCCGCTTAATCTGTGCAACTTCTGACCGCGCCAGAAACATTTATACCTCTGCCCCTCCTCTGTGCATGTCCTGGAACTTCTCTGTCTGACATACTTTTAGCTGAACTAAAATAATTAAAAGCAAATGAAAACAACCCAAAAAAGCCCAGAATATATATTTCTCTGTTTGGACAGAAATAGGACACTAACCACTTTTAGCACAAATACAAGTAAACGTGAACTGCCTATATATTTCTCGTTTTGAACTGAAATAGGCCACTAAATTATTATAGTGGAAATAAAAATAAACGTGACCTGCATATTTATTTCTTGTATTTGACTGAAAAAGGCCAATAAATTATTTTAGTGTAAATAACAGAAAAAGTTAACTGCGTATATTTTTTGTTTATGTTTCTTACATATGGCAATGAATGCTTTTAGCGCAAATACCGGTAATACCAAAATGTGAACTGCGTATATTTTTCTCTTATTGTACTGAACTGGCAATAAATGGTTTGAACGCAAATTACACCAAATGTCAACTGTGTGTGTGAAATAAATGCAGAAATGACCTGAGTAAATATATTTCTTGTTGAACTGAAAGAGGCCACTATACGCTTTCACCAGAAACTACTGCAACAGTGTAGTGGGTATATATTTCTTTTTTTTATGAAATACTGCCCTATACGCTTTCACCAGAAATTACTGCAACAGTGCAGTGCGTATATATTTCCTTGTATTACTGAAATAAGGTCTTATACTCTTTCACCAGAAATTACTGAAACAGTGCAGTGGGAATATATTTTTCTTGTATTACTGAAATAAGGCCATTATATGCTTTCATATAAATCACTGTAGTACGGACCGCTATAGGGATTAGATAAAACTAATACTTTATTCAATTTGCAAAAAATATGTGAGGAAAGGAAACCTACTAACTATATAAAATTCTAAGTGACCAGATCTATCCACGGATCCTGAGGCGGATCGAGGTAACACATGGAAAACCACGATCAGCGGTACCGCTCAGGTGTGGATAAGGTCACTAAGAAATCCACTTCTGGTGCACTACTAATGGTTGCAACACCACGCCTTCCGGCCGTAGTGATCTAACACAACCAAAAGTGTGTACCATGGCACGGACGAGGTGCTCTGCTCAATCACCCAGTTTAGATGGCCCTGGACTAAATTAACAAACTAATCCATTGATAAACATCTACTCATTGGATCCGACCTGATCAAGAACCACCTGTTCAGGGATATGAACCAGATGTCTGAATGTCGGTCCTATGAGCACAAATCAAGGGACACTAACTACCTGGGTGTGAGCAAAAAAGCTTGAGTGCACCTGTTCACATACTACAGAGGGCTGGATTGACGCATACCACTTCTGTTGTGTGAACGCAAATCAAGCGTAGTTCAAAAAACATGGGATTGCCCCCACTAATCGCTCCACGCATTTCGCCATGCTTGGCTCGTCAGGAGCATAAAATGTGGGTAGAAGGACAAACAAACAAGTGAGCTGCTGACCTCCATTACAGAGGCTGCAGCTGTCAGCACTGAATGGCCGTATGCGGCTGCAAGGACACGCGCTAAATAAGGAGAGAACTCCTCCCCTCTTCTGGATCAAGCCCCTGGGGCGGCCAATAAGGAAGCAGGAGGCGCGGCAACGCCGCAACAACCAACCCGCCCCACTTACCCGCACCCTCTATGAGACGATCACAGGCGAATGTCAAAACATTTGCATACTAAATGTTAGAGTGACCAAACAGCGGCTTCAAATCAATAAGGCAGCATGGCAATGCAGGAACAGGGATCATTGTCTTATTATGGTAGGTGGTCAAGTGTAGTAATTATGATAATTAACTACTATAGTTGTTGTTATTGAGTCAAGATGACCCCAAGACCTGAAAAGTCCTGGATTGTCTTGAAAATGTACAGGGTGGGCCATTTATATAGATACACCTTAATAAAATGGGAATGGTTGGTGATATTAACTTCCTGTTTGTGGCACATGAGTATATGTGAGGGGGGAAACTTTTTAAGATGGGTGGTGACCATGGTGGCCATTTTGAAGTCGGACATTTTTTAAAAATTCGCTTTATTGAATACACAAAGCAAGTAGTAATGACAGTCTCACTACAAAATCCAACATTAGTTGTACATTAGTGGTATTAGAAGAAATGTACATATGACATGTGCATTATAATGCTAAATAAAATAAACAAAATAATAAAAAACAAGAACAATTGACAATAAACACCTGTGCTGTATCGTTACTTTTGCATCATTACATCAAGCAGAAAGGGCCACCCAACTGGAGCAAATAAAACCACATAGACATTGTATGTTTGTCCCTGCTGTTCCAATTCAATACGTTCTATTCTATTCCCCCCTATACCTCAGAATCACTGCTGTTCGGCTTGTTCTGCTCTTAAAGGGGTTATCCAACTTAAAAAAAATATGTGTTAGGGCTGCTTTATACATCATTAAAGATACATTTCTAATGTACTCACTTTATTGATTTTGCGCTGTTTCCACACTGCTGATTTGGGTCATGTGACCCCCGACGTCATCAACCCTTCTCTGGCACTGACGTCTCGTTTACAAGCTTCTCCCTGCTTGAGGGAGTGGCCCAGCTCTGTAAACGAAACGTCAGAGCCTTTGGTGCCCGCCCCCTCTCTGCTGCGATCTCATTAGCATATCAATAGAGCAGCAGGGCTGTCATTACTGTGCAAAACAGAAGCTCCTGTGTTGCACTGAAAGAGTGTACAGGAGAGCTCTGATTAGGAAAGGGTTACCCAGGTGCTGCCAGTCGCTGTGTTGCTGTGATCCAGGAGCAGGAATAAAGGACAAGCAGCTCAGCCAATAAAAGGGAGAAGGCAAGTCAGGACAGCCAATCAGATGAAAGACCCGCCCTCCCTGCTGTTTACACTGGAGAGTAAAGACATGTGCTTCTACCTGGGCTCTTAGATTTCCCGGGGAGAGGAAGGTGGGGGACACTGCATTGTGTGTATGGAGGGGTGGGGGAGGGGGACACTGCATTGTGTGTATTGTGTGTATGGAGGGGTGGGGGACACTGCATTGTGTGTATGGAGGGGTGGGGGAGGGGGACACTGCATTGTGTGTATGGAGGGGTGGGGGACACTGCATTGGGTGTATGGAGGGGTGTGGGACACTGCATTGGGTGTATGGGGTGGGGGAGGGGGACATTGCATTGGGTGTATAGTGTGTATGGAGGGGTGGGGGACACTTCATTGTATATATTGTGTGTGTATGGAGGGGTGGGGGACACTGCATTGTGTATATTGGGTGTGTATAGAGGGGTGGGGGACACTGCATTGTGTATATTGTGTGTATGGAGGGGTGGGGCACACTGCATTGTGTATGGGGGGGAGGGGGGACAGTGACTACATAGTATATAGTCAACATAGATAGGGCTGTAATATAGATTAGATAGATATAGGTGTCATATATGACCCCTATATCTATCTAAGTTATATTAGATACATACACAGAGCTGCCTCAGAGCTTAGATACACAGAGCTGCCTCAGAGCTTAGATACACAGAGATGCCATAGAGCTTAGATACACAGAGTTGCCATAGAGCTTAGATACACAGAGCTGCCATAGAGCTTAGATACACAGAGCTGCCATAGAGCTTAGATACACAGAGCTGCCATAGAGCTTAGATACATAGAGCTTAGATACACATAGCTGCCATAGAGCTTAGATACACAGAGCTGCCATAGAGCTTAGATACACATTGCTGCCATAGAGCTTAGATACACAGAGCTGCCATAGAGCTTAGATACAGAGCTGCCATATAGCTTAGATACACAGAGCTGCCATATAGATTAGATACATAGAGCTTAGATACACATAGCTGCCATAGAGTTTAGATACACAGAGCTGCCATAGAGCTTAGATACACAGAGCTTCCATAGAGCTTAGATACACAGAGCTGCCATAGGGCTTAGATACACAGAGCTGCCATAGAGCTTAGAAACACAGAACTGCCATAGAGCTTAGATACACAGAGCTGCCATAGAGCTTAGATACACAGAGCTGCCATAGAGCTTAGATACACAGAGCTGCCATAGAGCTTAGATACACATAGCTGCCATAGAGCTTAGATACACAGAGCTGCCATAGAGCTTAGATACACAGAGCTGCCATAGAGCTTAGATACATAGAGCCTGTGTTTCTGCAATGTGACAGGATGATCTGTCTGTGTGAGCTAGGAGATGATCATGTGACTGGTTTATGCAAAGTTAGGATGTGCAGAGCAGGGTGAGGGGAAGGTCAGATTGTTCACGCCCACAAATATTCATGAGGCAGAGCTCAGGCATTGTTGTTATACGCCCCCTCAGCATGTAAACAAAGCAATGACAGAACCATGAAAAGGTGTACATATGGGTTTTAACTTGATGAAATCTAGCTTAACCAAATTATATGTATATTCTGATTGGTTTTAAGAGTTTTTTTATTTTTCTTATTAACTCGGATAACCCCTTTAAGGCCTCAGACAATCTATGTGCTGAATAAGCAGTACTCGGAGAAGCACACCATACCCCCCATACCTTTTGAAATTTAGATATGCAACCCCAATTTTTAAAGACTATATTTTCATATGGTTTGATAGCGTTGACTAGTTGTTTCCATTGTGTTAAGGTGGGTGGTCTATCACCCATCCACCTCATGGCGATCGCCTTCCGCGCTAGGAACAATACTTCCCTCAGGAATATCCTAATATGATGTGAGTACATAGTCTCATCCAATATTCCAAAGAGACAAATCTTCGGGTGTAATGGTACTGCATAACCCAGTAAATCAGTGAGTAATTTGACTACCCCTTCCCAAAACTCATGTACATAGGGGCATTCCCATATAAGGTGCCAAAAGTCAGCATCCACTGACGCACACCTGTGACACTCAGAGTGGGTAAGTCTACCCATCCTATTTAGCCTTAGCGGGGTCAAGTAGCTCTGATGTATTATGCAAACTTGGATAAACTTATTATTCACGGCAGGTGACACTAGTGTGGGGGATTCTAGAATATCTACCTCATCTTCATTAGTTAAGTCTGGAATTTTAGCCTTCCATTTACTGAATGCTTGAATTGGGGTACCTTTCAGCTTAACGTCCAGTAGGTGGGTATACAATACTGAAATGAAACCTCGTGGTCCTTGGGAACGAATAACTCCAATCATTGGAAAATTGGACAGTAAGATTGGGGTATCCCTATAGTGGGTTTGCATGGCGTGCCTCAACTGCAGGAATCTATAGAATGCCTGTCTAGGTAATTCATGTCTGCGACTCATGGATTCATAATCATTGAATACATTATTGCTGTATACACTCACCTAAAGAATTATTAGGAACACCACACTAATACGGTGTTGGACCCCCTTTTGCCTTCAGAACTGCCTTAATTCTACGTGGCATTGATTCAACAAGGTGCTGATAGCATTCTTTAGAAATGTTGGCCCATATTGATAGGATAGCATCTTGCAGTTGATGGAGATTTGAGGGATGCACATCCAGGGCACGAAGCTCCCGTTCCACCACATCCCAAAGATGCTCTATTGGGTTGAGATCTGGTGACTGTGGGGGCCATTTTAGTACAGTGAACTCATTGTCATGTTCAAGAAACCAATTTGAAATGATTCGAGCTTTGTGACATGGTGCATTATCCTGCTGGAAGTAGCCATCAGAGGATGGATACATGTTCTCATTCTGTTTACGCCAAATTCGGACTCTACCATTTGAATGTCTCAACAGAAATCGAGACTCATCAGACCAGGCAACATTTTTCCAGTCTTCAACAGTCCAATTTTGGTGAGCTCGTGCAAATTGTAGCCTCTTTTTCCTATTTGTAGTGGAGATGAGTGGTACCCGGTGGGGTCTTCTGCTGTTGTAGCCCATCCGCCTCAAGGTTGTGCGTGTTGTGGCTTCACAAATGCCTTTCTGCATACCTCGGTTGTAACGAGTGGTTATTTCAGTCAACGTTGCTCTTCTATCAGCTTGAATCAGTCGCTCCATTCTCCTCTGACCTCTAGCATCCACAAGGCATCTTTGCCCACAGGACTGCAGCATACTGGATGTTTTTCCCTTTTCACACCATTCTTTGTAAACCTTAGAAATGGTTGTACGTGAAAATCCCAGTAACTGAGCAGATTGTGAAATACTCAGACCGGCCCGTCTGGCACCAGCAACCATGCCACGCTCAAAATTGCTTAAATTACCTTTCTTTCCTATTCTGACATTCAGTTTGGAGTTCAGGAGATTGTCTTGACCAGGACCACACCCCTAAATGCATTGAAGCAACTGCCATGTGATTGGTTGACTAGATAATTGCATTAATGAGAAATAGAACCGGTTTACCTAATAATTCTTTAGGTGAGTGTAGATTGCCCAGTGTGACAACTCCATGTTTCTTCCAGAACGTCCCTTCTTGCATTGCCAGTAGATCAAGGAACATGGGGTTATCCCAAATCGGGGTTTCCAGCAAATCCGCATCTATACTATGTAGTCTCTTACTAGCTTTCCAAACCTGGACAGCCACCCTATGAATTGGTAGTAGCTTACGTGAGAATAGGCCAGGTTGTTCCAACATAGGCCATAAATTGACAATGCCCAGGTAATCAGCCAGCTGCTTCTCTTGCCTACATAGATCGCCTCCCGGTGACAACCAAGACTTGATATTCCTCAACTGTCCAGCTAGATAATATAGATATACATCAGGTAAGGACATGCCCCCTTCCTTTTTAAAATGGGATAGATTAATTATTGAAAGCTTGGATCTGTTTGCACCCCTGATAAAGGGTGACATCAGCGAGGTGAGGCTCTGAAATAATTTTTTTGGAACTGCGTATGGTGCATGCTGTAAGATATATAAGCACTTTGGCAGGACAATCAGTTTTATCAGATTGATTCTCCCTGGTGCAGACAGAGACAGGTTCTGCCATATCCTGAATTTCTCCTTACAATACAGTAAGTAGAGGCTGAATATTCAGTGTATGGAAGGACGTGACATTTTTGGTGATATGTACACCTAAATATTTATAACTATGCACAATGGGCAGTTCTCCTGAGTCAAACGTGTCTTCCAGCTGGTATAAAGGACAAAGAGTCGATTTGGACCAGTTTATCCGCAATCCCAAGAATTGGCTAAATAATTCAATTGTGGTAATTGCCCTGGGGAGTGTGGACTCTGTTTGTGACATGAAAAGCACCATATCATCGGCATATAGCCCTACCCTATCCTCTTGTTCACCTATTTGGATACCATGATATTGTGGATCCACCCTAATACGCATGGCCAGTGGCTCTATGGCTAGGGCAAATAGTAATAGTGATAGGGGGCAACCTTGTCTAGTTCCTCTCCTCAGGTTAAAGCTGTCTGACAGTAACCCATTCACCAATACACCCGCCCTGGGACTTTTATATAATAATTCCACCCAACGTCTGGATTTGGGGCCAAATCCAAATTTCCTGAGGACCTGAAATAAATATGGCCATTCAACCGAGTCAAATGCCTTTGCTGTGTCTAGTGACGCCAGAGCCCATTTCTCCTGCCTCTGAATACCAATCTGGGTCACCACCTGCACTCTTCTGATATTGTCAGTGGTGGACCTGCCAGGCATAAATCCAGATTGATCTGGATGTACTAAGGTGGTAGCCACTTTACCCAGACGTACGGCCAACATCTTTGCTATAACCTTATAGTCTATGTTTAATAAGGATATCGGACGATATGACCCGCACTCGTCCGGTTCCTTGCCAGGTTTCAAAAGCACTACTATGGTTGCATCATACATTGTTGGTGGAAAGCATCCATTTCTGAAAGCGTCATTATACATTTTAAGCAAAAGTGGAGTAATGTGGGCAGAGTATTTAACATACACTTCTAAAGGTAGTCCATCGGGACCGGAGGCCTTACCCCTTGCCAGCTGTGAAATGGACTCCTGTATTTCTAAGATAGTTATGGGAGCTTCTAGGCTGTCTACTGCCTCCTGCGATAAAGTGGGAAATTCCAGATCCTCAAGATAGTGCATGATATCATCCATCTCATAATTCACCCTGGAATCATAAAGATCTCTATAATATTCTTGGAACCTACCCGCTATAGCCTCTGGGTCTGAAAGTATCTGTCCATTCACTGCTTTAATGCGCAGTATAGCGGGGGATGCTTGACTCTGCCTAACGATGTGAGCTAGCAGTTTACTGGACTGATTGCCCAACTCAAAGTATGTTTGCTTGGAGAAAAACATTTTCCTTTGAGCTTTTTCCTTAAGCAGAGTCAAGTATTGTCTCCCTTTAGATAACCATGCCTCCTTATTTAAATCATTGGGATCGGCGACATATGCTGCCTCCAATCTAGAACAATCTGCCGCTAGGCCTTCCTCCTGCCTAGCCGCCGACTTTTTAATATATGATATGGTAGATCTGAGGCAGCCTCTAAGATATGCTTTCATAGTTTCCCATAATAGTGTATTATTCGGTTCCTCCTCATGCCCATCCATAAACACCTTCAATTGGTCAGGGATACGATCAGACGGTCCAAACAAGGTCAACCAAAAGGGATTAATCCGAGCTGAGCGTCTGATCATATCCCCACCTAGCCTCAATGTTAATTGCACAGGAGCGTGGTCAGATATGCCCCTCGGTCCATACTCTATATTATACATTAAAGAGCATATACTTGAGTTGCCCAGAGCGTAATCTATGCGTGACAGTGCACTATGGCTGGCGGAATAGCATGAGTATTGTCTGATATCTGGATGTTTCAGTCTCCACATATCCATCCACCCCACCTCCTCCATTAATTCAGCTAGAGACATTTTGTTATTAGAGCGGCTATCAGCAGCTTGTACCGGATGATGCCTATCTAGGTTCTTGTCTAAAGTCATATTAAAATCACCCAGGCTAACTACACGGGCTGATGGGTATGAGGCTGCAAAGCTCACTGCTTGCTGAACCACTTGCAGGGAAAAGGGTGGAGGGATGTATATACCAATGACAACGTACAATATACAATTAATATAAGCAGCTACAAACACAAATTTACCCGCCGTATCTATCTGGCATGTTTCCACCTCCCACCTGAGAGACTTGTGAACCATGAGAGACACGCCCCTAGACATATTCGTATAGCATGAGTGTTGTGCCCATTGAGCCCAGGGCTTTTGTATGCACCTCGTATTATCCGCTGTTAAATGAGTTTCCTGCAGGCAAAGGGTATGTGGGTTAAATCTCCTGACTGCAGAGAACACCATGGCTCTTTTCCTAGCGGCACCCAGACATTCCACGACATTATACGAAGTCGGCCATTTTGAATCCAACTTTTGTTTTTTCAATAGGAAGAGGGTCATGTGACACATCAAACTTATTGGGAATTTCACAAGAAAAACAATGGTGTGCTTGGTTTTAACGTAACTTTATTCTTTCATGAGTTATTTACAAGTTTCTGACCACTTATAAAATGTGTTCAATGTGCTGCCCATTGTGTTGGATTGTCAATGCAACCCTCTTCTCCCACTCTTCACACACTGATAGCAACACCACAGGAGAAATGCTAGCACAGGCTTCCAGTATCCGTAGTTTCAGGTGCTGCACATCTCGTATCTTCACAGCATAGACGATTGCCTTCAGATGACTCATTGGCCCACAAGCAAGAAGCAGTGAGGAATCATGTTTTCAGATGTTTAAAAATAACGAATATTTAATATCGCGATTATATAGCACTATATTTGAAATATTCGCAAATTTTCGAAGTTGCGATATTAGTTATTCGAATATTCACGCTCAACACTACTCAGCACAAATGTCCCTGAGACTGATCAATTTAGCGCAGGTAAAAATTTATTGCTGCTCTAAAACACACAGTGGTCCGTAAAAGGACTTTTGGGTCTTTGAAAAGCTTTCTCCGGATAATAACTGAGAACTTCGCTCCCTACACTGCTCTAGCCGAACAGGTATTCTGCCGAGCATGCTCGCTCATCACTAGTCATGACTAGTCACAAGCGAGTTTTCAAAAAATGTTATTTGGCTGAACTTGGAAACTAAATTTGATTCATTACAAATTACTTTGTAGCAAATCACATTCCATTGTATTAAGCGGGGGCAATGACGGGGAACCGCACCCGCTCAGCACGATGACATGGTGTCAATGTGCAAGAGAATTGGTGTGTTTTCTTCAATCAAGATGGCCGGGATGGCCACCACGGTCTCTCTGTGATCCAATGGATGAGGTGAGCCTGTTTCTTTTTTTTTTAACACCATTTCAGGAAAAAATTTGTTGTTACCACGAAGCATCAAGAAATTCAGTTTCGTGGTGAATCAAATTTTTCCAGAAATTCGGATCAAATTCCACTCAACACTCGTCATGACATACTAACATATGACCCCCACAGCCAAACACTGACCTCAGTAGTCAAGTATCATACTTACTTAAGTCATCGCTCCCAGAATAAAGTCCATTGGATGAGATTGGAGTAATTTCTGATCACAATCATTTAACCCCTCATGTGTCACAGTCAATAGTAACTGTTAAGGCTTATTGCACACGAACGTGTGCGCTCTGTTACCGTATTTGAGACCACATTTGCAGATCCGCAATACACGGGCACCGTTCTGTGTGCATTCCGCATCACGGATGTGGACCCATTCACTTCAATGGGTCTGCAAATCCAGAGATGCGGAATGGTGCAGAACGGAAGCACAGAACGGAACCCTAAGGAAGCACTACGGAGTACTTCTGTGGGGTTTTGTCCCGTACTTCCGTTCCGCAAAAAGATAGAACATGTCCTATCTTTTTGCGGAACGGCCGGATCGCGGACCCATTTAAGTGAATGGGTCCCTGATCCTTTGCAGCTGCGCCACGGTGGGTGTTCGTGTATTTTGCAAGCCACAGCACGGGCACAGGGCGCACACATTCGTGTGCAAGAGGCCTAGATCTAAGGAGTTTGAAAGTGGCAAAGGCTCCTCTGTTAGCCTATGGATGCTCTATGCTGTTACTCTATGATGACACCAATGGGTTTCAAGGCATCCGTCCTGACAAAATCCCCTAGGTCTTCTTCAGATATAGACCTAATACTGTACCTATTGTGCAACCTATTACTGTATTAATATCAACCTGACCAGAGGTTGCAATATTTTCAACTCCCTTAATTTTCCGGGATTATCATAACTTGGAATTACAATCTGTAGCACATGCTGCTGGCTGGAGGACTGATCACTTTTTGATGCTAGTGGTTACTATCATAGTTTTTTTTTTATTTTCTTGAAGGCACTGGTCCTTTTAAAACATAAAAAGTATGTGAATTACTACATTTTATGAAAGTTTATAAGTACCGATTTCCTTTTTTGTAATGGAAAGTAAAGCACCTTTTAAGTCCTCGTTAAATTTAAGACCCGATAATGAATATTTGACGGTGATTATGTTTTATGAACTTTTCTGACATTCATTTTCATTAATGATGCTTCTTTTGTATGCAGTGAATTGACTGATTGTCTTTAGATTCCAAATTATTCACACATTGATTTTTTTCCAGAGGATTTCTATTAATGAGAGGCTTTTGTTCCTACTATATTGATTTAATTGGTCTTCTTAAACAATTATCTAGTTCTTGTGCATTTTCATTAACTTAAAATTATGTCTGACACCTTTTTAGAAGCCAGTGAATGTATACTTTCATTCAGAAGTTTTTAGTGTTTTTTTTTCATAACAGCAATAATAAATTATGGGAAAATATAATGCCTTTGGGGTTGCAGAAAGTAACTACTGTACTGCTTTAGAAATCATGCTTCTCAGAGAGAATAGCCCTGTAATGCAAAGTTTGATAGAAAATGCCAGTTTTATGCAAAATTGGTCAGAATATAAGCTTCTGCATGCCAGAATCCATCTGCCAGCGAGCTTTGACTGATAAAGTAAATGTGCAGATGCGAAATGTCAAAACCAGACGTGATTATGTATTCACTTCCTGGCCCTGTTTTTCAGAGAAGTAAAAGCATGGCCTATATGTGAAGGGTCACTTTATGTGAGAGAGCTGAGCCTTTGGGTACAACAGCATCACTCTCATTGTACCTATGGGCTAATTTGCATATTAGAACATTTCCTAAGACTTTTGCCACTTATTGACATAATGACTAACACATATGTCCAATGTCAGCTGGTTTTAGTGATATATATTCAGCGACAGATTACCTTTAACAGACCATATGAGAATATTCTATGGATAGTTTTCTCTACAAAATTATTTGAAGTCACACCATGTTTTCTATTTCTTGTCATTGCTCTTTAACCACCTCAGCCCCCAGTGCTTAAACACCCTGAAAGACCAGGCCACTTTTTACACTTCTGACCTACACTACTTTCACCGTTTATTGCTCGGTCATGCAACTTACCACCCAAATGAATTTTACCTCCTTTTCTTCTCACTAATAGAGCTTTCATTTGGTGGTATTTCATTGCTGCTGACATTTTTACTTTTTTTGTTATTAATCGAAATTTAACGATTTTTTTGCAAAAAAATGACATTTTTCACTTTCAGTTGTAAAATTTTGCAAAAAAAACGACATCCATATATAAATTTTGCTCTAAATTTATTGTTCTACATGTCTTTGATTAAAAAAAAATGTTTGGGTAAAAAAAAAATGGTTTGGGTAAAAGTTATAGCGTTTACAAACTATGGTACAAAAATGTGAATTTCCGCTTTTTGAAGCAGCTCTGACTTTCTGAGCACCTGTCATGTTTCCTGAGGTTCTACAATGGCCAGACAGTACAAACACCCCACAAATGACCACATTTCGGAAAATACACACCCTAAGGTATTCGCTGATGGGCATAGTGAGTTCATAGAACTTTTTATTTTTTGTCACAAGTTAGCGGAAAATGATGATTTTTTTCTTTTTTTTTTTTTTTCTTACAAAGTCTCATATTCCACTAACTTGTGACAAAAAATAAAAACTTCCATGAACTCACTATGCCCATCACGAAATACCTTGGGGTCTCTTCTTTCCAAAATGGGGTCACTTGTGGGGTAGTTATACTGCCCTGGCATTCTAGGGGCCCAAATGTGTGGTAAGGAGTTTGAAATCAAATTCTGTAAAAAATGACGAGTGAAATCCGAAAGGTGCTCTTTGGAATGTGGGCCCCTTTGCCCACCTAGGCTGCAAAAAAGTGTCACACATCTGGTATCTCCGTATTCAGTAGAAGTTGGGGAATGTGTTTTGGGGTGTCTTTTTACATATACCCATGCTGGGTGAGATAAATATCTTGGTCAAATGCCAACTTTGTATAAAAAAATGGGAAAAGTTGTCTTTTGCCAAGATATTTCTCTCACCCAGCATGGGTATATGTAAAAAGACACCCCAAAACACATTCCCCACCTTCTCCTGAGTACGGAGATACCAGATGTGTGACACTTTTTTGCAGCCTAGATGGGCAAAGGGGCCCACATTCCAAAGAGCACCTTTCGAATTTCACTCGTCATTTTTTACAGAATTTGATTTCAAACTCCTTACCACACATTTGGGCCCCTAGAATGCCAGGGCAGTATAACTACCCCACAAGTGACCCCATTTTGGAAAGAAGAGACCCCAGGGTATTCGCTGATGGGCATAGTGAGTTCATGGAAGTTTTTATTTTTTGTCACAAGTTAGTGGAATATGAGACTTTGTATGAAAAAAAAAAAAAAAAAAAAAAAATCATCATTTTCCACTAACTTGTGACAAAAAATAAAAAATTCTAGGAACTCGCCATGCCCCTCACGGAATACCTTGGGGTGTCTTCTTTCCAAAATGGGGTCACTTGTGGGGTAGTTATACTGCCCTGGAATTTTCCAGGGGCCCTAATGTGTGGTAAGTAGGTAAATGACCAGTGAAATCCGAAAGGTGCTCTTTGGAATGTGGGCCCCTTTGCCCACCTAGGCTGCAAAAAAGTGTCACACATCTGGTATCGCCGTATTCAGGAGACGTTGGGGAATGTGTTTTGGGGTGTCTTTTTACATATACCCATGCTGGGTGAGAGAAATATCTTGGCAAAAGACAACTTTTTCCATTTTTTTATACAAAGTTGGCATTTGACCAAGATATTTATCTCACCCAGCATGGGTATATGTAAAATGACACCCCAAAACACATTCCCCAACTTCTCCTGAGTACGGCGATACCAGATGTGTGACACTTTTTTGCAGCCTAGATGCGCAAAGGGGCCCAAATTCCTTTTAGGAGGGCATTTTTAGACATTTGGATACCAGACTTCTTCTCACGCTTTGGGGCCCCTAGAATGCCAGGGCAGTATAAATACCCCACATGTGACCCCATTTTGGAAAGAAGACACCCCAAGGTATTCAATGAGGGGCATGGCGAGTTCATAGAAATTTTTTTTTTTTGGCACAAGTTAGCGGAAATTGATATTTTTTATTTTTTTCTCACAAAGTCTCCCGTTCCGCTAACTTGGGACAAAAATTTCAATCTTTCATGGACTCAATATGCCCCTCACGGAATACCTGGGGGTGTCTTCTTTCCGAAATGGGGTCACATGTGGGGTATTTATACTGCCCTGGCATTCTAGGGGCCCTAAAGCGTGAGAAGAAGTCTGGAATATAAATGTCTAAAAAATTTTACGCATTTGGATTCCGTGAGGGGTATGGTGAGTTCATGTGAGATTTTATTTTTTGTCACAAGTTAGTGGAATATGTGACTTTGTAAGAAAAAAAAAAAAATTCCGCTAACTTGGGCCAAAAAAAAGACTGAATGCAGCCTTACAGAGGGGGGGGGGGGGGGATCAATGACAGGGGGGTGATCAATGACAGGGGGGGTGATCAATGACAGGGGGGTGATCAGGGAGTCTATATGGGGTGATCACCCAACTGTCATTGATCACCCCCCTGTAAGGCTGCATTCAGACGTCCGTATGATTTTTACGGATCCGATCAGTCTATCAGTGGATCCGTAAAAATCATGCGGACATCTGAATGGAGCTTTACAGGGGGGTGATCAATGACAGAGGGGTAATCAATGACAGGGGGGTGATCAGGGAGTCTATATGGGGTGATCACCACAGTCATTGATCACTCCCCTGTAAGGCTGCATTCAGACGTCCGTATGATTTTTACGGATCCGATCAGTCTATCAGTGGATCCGTAAAAATCATGCGGACATCTGAATGGAGCTTTACAGGGGGGTGATCAATGACAGAGGGGTAATCAATGACAGGGGGGTGATCAGGGAGTCTATATGGGGTGATCACCACAGTCATTGATCACTCCCCTGTAAGGCTGCATTCAGACGTCCGTATGATTTTTACGGATCCGATCAGTCTATCAGTGGATCCGTAAAAATCATGCGGACATCTGAATGGAGCTTTACAGGGGGGTGATCAATGACAGAGGGGTAATCAATGACAGGGGGGTGATCAGGGAGTCTATATGGGGTGATCACCACAGTCATTGATCACTCCCCTGTAAGGCTGCATTCAGACGTCCGTATGATTTTTACGGATCCGATCAGTCTATCAGTGGATCCGTAAAAATCATGCGGACATCTGAATGGAGCTTTACAGGGGGGTGATCAATGACAGGGGGGTAATCAATGACAGGGGGGTGATCAGGGAGTCTATATGGGGTGATCAGGGGTGATCAAGGGCTAATAAGGGGTTAATAAGTGACGGGGGGGGGGTTGTAGTGTAGTGGTGCTTGGTGCAACATATTACTGAGCTGCCTGTGTCCTCTGGTGGTCGATCCAAACAAAGGGGACCACCAGAGGACCAGGTAGCAGGTATATTAGACGCTGTTATCAAAACAGCGTCTAATATACCTGTTAGGGGTTAAAAAAATCACATCTCCAGCCTGCCAGCGAACGATCGCCGCTGGCAGGCTGGAGATCCACTCGCTTACCTTCCGATCCTGTGAACGCGCGCGCCTGTGTGCGCGCGTTCACAGGAAATCTCGCGTCTCGCGAGAGGACGCACCGGCGCGTCCACCCAGAACAACAGGACCGCCGCAAAGACGCAATCCTGCGTACGGCGGTCCTGAGGTGGTTAAAGAGGACCTTTCATCCGAATCAAGTATGTAAACTGAATATACATACATGGAGAGCGGCGCCCAGGGACCCCCCTGCACTTACTATTATCCCCGGGCGCCGCTCCGTTCTCCGGTGATAGCCTCCGGTAAAGTCATAGTTAGGCTCCACCCATTTGAGCCTGCCGGCGGCTCCTTCTCCTATGCTGTAGCGCTGGCCAATCGCAGCGCTCAGCTCTTAGCCATGCTATGAGCTGAGCGCTGCGATTGGCCAGCGCTACAGCATAGGAGAAGGAGACGCCGGCAGGCTCAAATGGGTGGAGCCTAACTATGACTTTACCGGAGGCTATCACCGGAGAACGGAGCGGCGCCCGGGGATAATAGTAAGTGCAGGGGGGTCCCTGGGCGCCGCTCTCCATGTATGTATATTCAGTTTACATACTTGATTCGGATGAAAGGTCCTCTTTAATTTCCTTTTTTGATTCGTCTTTTAGCAAATAGCCTTACTTGACTTTTTCAGTCAGATCATTCACTCTGACCAGCGTGGGAAGAGGGATCAGTAACTATGCTATGCTCTTCTGTGGGCAACTTTATCTAAGTCCACCATTAGAGCTGTCATATTGTTATCCCACTTCTATACCTAATATCATAATGATTACCTTGCAGATAACATCTTACCCTCACAACAGCAGTTGGCGATGTAATAATTCCTACATGCAAGCTTTAGGCTACTTTCACACTTGCATTCAGAACGGATCCGTCTGCATTATAGTTTAAAAAAAATTCTAAGTGTGAAAGTAGTTCAGACGGATCCGTCCAGACTTTACATTGAAAGTCAATGGGGGACGGATCCGTTTGAAAATTGAGCCATACTGTGTCAACTTCAAACGGATCCGTCCCCATTGACTTACATTGTAAGTCTGGACGGATCCGTTTGCCTCCGCACGGCCAGGCGGACACCCGAACGCTGCAAGCAGCGTTCGGGTGTCCGCTTGCTGAGCGGAGGCTGAACGCTGCCAGACTGGTGCATTCTGAGCGGATCCGCATCCACTCAGAATGCATTAGGGCAGTACGGATGCGTTCGGGGCCGCTTGTGAGAGCCTTCAAACGGAGCTCACAAGCGGACACCCGAACGCTAGTGTGAAAGTAGCCTTATCTCTTTATGCTGACTGCTACTGTATTTTGGACTGTATTTTGTATTTAGTTTTCAATGGTATAGAACTGCCGAAAGGAAAAAGAACAACAGCCATAAGTCTAAAGAAATGCTTTCTATTAATATTGAGTTTGAAAAAATATCCCTTTCTTACTGAAGGGTCCCTTTAATAATTGAAATTGAATACTGTATATTCACCTTTATTCTGTTAATTTATATTCTGAGTGATAACCTTGAGTGTAAGATTTAATCTGTGTAGAGGAGATGACTGAATAATAAAAAAATTGCATTACTTTTAATCAGCTGAAACAAGTTCTGCAGTCCATTCCACACCCATCACCTTTTCAGCATGACTTTTCACAGCACATTTGGTGCCTATATTTTTTTCCACCAAGGTAAATTAAATACACATCACACTCTATCAGGAATTACCCTAGTTAATCTTAAGTAATTTTTAGCTATTTAAAAATGAATGTGTCTTTAAAATGTGTAACCTTATACAAAATATTATAAGTAGGGTTGAGCGAACCCGAACTGTAAAGTTCGGGTTCGTACCGAACTTTAGGATTTTTGGACCCCGGACCCGAACATTTCCGTAAAAGTTCGGGTTCGGTGTTCGGCGGTTTCTTGGCGCTTTTTGAAAGGCTGCACAGCAGCCAATCAACAAGTGTCATACCACTTTCCCCAAGAGGCCATCACAGCCATGCCTACTAATGGCATGGCTGTGATTGGCCAGAGCAGCATGTGACCCAGGCTCTATATAAGCTTGAGTCACATAGCGCTGCAAGTCACTCTGCTGTTACAAGTGTAAGTAGCGGATGCTGCTGGACTTGTGATTTCAGGGAGAGAATAGGAGAGAATCTAACTCAGCGATCTACAGTCGTGGCCAAAAGTTTTGAGAATGACACAAATATTAGTTTTCACAAAGTTTGCTGCTAAACTGCTTTTAGATCTTTGTTTCAGTTGTTTCTGTGATGTAGTGAAATATAATTACACGCGCTTCATACGTTTCAAAGGCTTTTATCGACAATTACATGACGTTTATGCAAAGAGTCAGTATTTGCAGTGTTGGCCCTTTTTTTTCAGGACCTCTGCAATTCAACTGGGCATGCTCTCAATCCACTTCTGGGCCAATTCCTGACTGATAGCAACCCATTCTTTCATAATTACTTCTTGGAGTTTGTCAGAATTAGTGGGTTTTTGTTTGTCCACCCGCCTCTTGAGGATTGACCACAAGTTCTCAATGGGATTAAGATCTGGGGAGTTTCCAGGCTATGGACCCAAAATGTCAACGTTTTGGTCCCCGAGCCACTTAGTTATCACTTTTGCCTTATGGCACGGTGCTCCATCGTGCTGGAAAATGCATTGTTCTTCACCAAACTGTTGTTGGATTGTTGGAAGAAGTTGCTGTTGGAGGGTGTTTTGGTACCATTCTTTATTCATGGCTGTGTTTTTGGCAAAATTGTGAGTGAGCCCACTCCCTTGGATGAGAAGCAACCCCACACATGAATGGTCTCAGGATGCTTTACTGTTGGTATGACACAGGACTGATGTTAGCGCTCATCTTTTCTTCTCCGGACAAGCCTTTTTCCAGATGCCCCAAACAATCGGAAAGAGGCTTCATCGGAGAATATGACTTTGCCCCAGTCCTCAGCAGTCCATTCACCATACTTTCTGCAGAAGATCAATCTGTCCCTGATGGTTTTTTTTTGGAGAGAAGTGGCTTCTTTGCTGCCCTTCTTGACACCAGGCCATCTTCCAAAAGTCTTCGCCTCACTGTGCGTGCAGATGCGCTCACACCTGCCTGCTGCCATTCCTGAGCAAGCTCTGCACTGGTGGCACTCCGATCCCACAGCTGAATCCTCTTTAGGAGACGATCCTGGTGCTTGCTGGACTTTCTTGGACACCCTGAAGCCTTCTTAACAAGAATTGAACCTCTTTCTTTGAAGTTCTTGATGATCCTATAAATTGTTGATTGAGGTGCAATCTTAGTAGCCACAATATCCTTGCCTATGAAGCCTTTTTTATGCAACACAATGATGGCTGCACACATTTCTTTGCAGGTCACCATGGTTAACAATGGAAGAACAATGATTTCAAGCATCACCCTCCTTTTAACATGTCAAGTCTGCCATTTTAACCCAATCAGCCTGACATAATGATCTCCAGCCTTGTGCTCGTCAACATTCTCACCTGAGTTAACAAGACGATTACTGAAATGATCTCAGCAGGTCCTTTAATGACAGCAATGAAATGCAGTGGAAAGTTTTTTTTGGGATTAAGTTAATTTTCATGGCAAAGAAGGACTATGCAATTCATCTGATCACTCTTCATAACATTCTGGAGTATATGCAAATTGCTAATTTAAAAACTTAAGCAGCAACTTTTCCAATTTCCAATATTTATATAATTCTCAAAACTTTTGGCCACGACTGTACAGACAAATAGTTGTGTGGGTGCAGGGCACTATCGTTTTACTCTGCCCTGAGCTCATTGACCAAAAAATACAAACTTTTAGAATTATATTAGTTAGGTGGGTGGCGGCGGCCATTTTATGCATGCTCAGTGCACAAGCACTGCATCTGAGCTTTTGGGACATTGCAAATCACCATTTTTTTGGGCCAAACTACAACATCTATATTAGTCGGTGTGCAATTTAAGGTAGAAATACACCCATCATTTTCTGGGGTTTTAAAAACACACTATTTTTTTAAAAAAACAGTATTTTCCAGATCTGCAAGTGTTAAATTCAAGTTTAATATATACAGCTTTCATATTCTGTTAGCAAAAAAAGACTTTTTGGGCAATCTACAACATCTGGATTAGTCAGTGTGCAATTTAAGCTAGAAATACACCCATCATTTTCTGGGGTTTGAAAAACACACTCTTTTGACAAAAAACACTATTTTCAGGCCTTGCAGCATCAGCACGTGTGAAATTACAGGCTTATATACTGCTGTCAAATTCAACACTTATTTGGGCACAAAAAATTTAGTTGGCAGCCTTTGATGCAGATGTCATTGTGAGATACACCCTTAATACATTTGGGCTACACTCAGAGATTTTAAATACCGCCATTTGGTGCACCAATATTGAATTCAGGCCTACACTGGTTCAGGCCCTGTGAGATACCCCTCTACATACAGGGGTTTGAATTAGGCATTTGAAATACAGCCATTTTGTGCAAATATATATTTACTGCAGGCCTACAGAGGTTCAGGCCCTCTGAGATACTACCTCTACATACAGGGGTTTGAATTAGGCATTTGAAATACAGCCTTTTTGTGCAAAGATATATTTACTGCAGGCCTACAGATGTTCAAGCCCTCTGAGATACTACCTCTACATATAGGGGTTTGAATTAGGCAGTTGAAATACAGCTATTTTGTGCAAAGATAAATTTACTGCAGGCCTACACTGGTTCAGGCCCTGTGAGATACTACCTCTACATACAAGTGTTTGAAATAGGCATTTGAAATACAGCCATTTGAAATACAGCCTTTTTGTGCAAAGATATATTTACTGCAGACCTACAGAGGTTCAGGCCCTCTGAGATACCACCTCTACATACAGGGGTTTGAATTAGGCATTTGAAATACAGCCATTTGAAATAAAGCCATTTTGTGCAAAGATATATTTACTGCAGGCCTACAGACGTTCAGGGCTTTTGAGATACTACCTCTACATACAGGGGTTTGAATTAGGCATTTGAAATACAGCCATTTGAAATACAGCCATTTTGTGCAAAGATATATTTACAGCAGGCCTACACTGGTTCAGGCCCTGTGAGATACTACCTCTACATACAGGGGTTTGAATTAGGCATTTGAAATACAGCCATTTTGGGCAAAAAAATATTTTATTGAGGCCTAGTCTGGTTCAGGCCGTGTGAGATACACCCTTTACATACTGTCGTTCTATTCTACTATTAATTAAACACCCATTTAAACAAGCTCCTAAATTAAAAAAATATGAGGAGAGCGTCAAATAATGGACGTGGCCCAGGTCGTGGTGCTGCTGGTGGAGCTCCTGTTGCAGGGAGAGGACGTGGTCGATCTGTGCCAGCTACAGGCACAAGTGAATCCCTTTACTGAGGTGCGAGTAGGCGACAAAACCTGCAGCGGTATTTGGTCGGGCCTAATGCTGCTCTATGAATGGTGAGGCCTGAACAAGTACAGGCGATAGTAGATTGGGTTGCTGACAGTGGATCCAGTTCCTTCACATTGTCTCCCACCCAGTCTCCTGCTGAAAGACCACAGTTGGCACCTGCAGCCGATGTCAATCAGTCTTTCACCTCACCCCCTTGCAAATCAGCCAAGCAGTCTGAGCCCTAAGTCATGCAGCAGTCTCTTCTGCTTTTTGATGACTCTGTTAGCAGGATTTCCCAGGGCCATCCACCTAGCCCTGCCCCAGAAGTGGAAGAGATTGAGTGCACCGATGCCCAACCACTTATTTTTCAAGATGAGTACATGAGAGGACCATCGCAGCACGTCTCGGATGATGACGAAACACAGGTGCCAACTGCTGGGGCTTTCGAAAGTGTGCAGACCGACAAGGAAGTCAGAGGTGAAGACTGGGTGGAAGATGATGTGGAGGACGATGAGGTCCTCGACCCCACATAGAATCAAGGTCATGCAAGTGAAGATGCGGTGGTCGCACAGAGCCACCAGCACAGCAGAAGAGTGAGCAGGGAGCAAAAGCGGAGCGGCCGTCCTCTAGACAGTACGCCTCCTACTGCCTACCGCAGCAAGGGACCGAGCACACCAAAGCCAGCTCCAAGGAGTTCCCTGGTGTGGCAGTTCTTCAGACAGTGTGTTGACGACAAGACACGAGTAGTTTGCACGCTGTGCAATCAGAGCCTGAAGCGAGGCATAAACGTTCTCAACCTTAGCACAACCTACATGACCAGGCATTTAAGAAAAGGAAAATCTTGCATATGCAGTCGCCCTCCATTCATTTCTATGGGGTCACAGAAAATAGCTAAGCCTATTTCCGTCTGGCCCATAGAAGTGGATGGGAGCGGTGTCCAGTCTCACACTGTGTGCTTCTATTCACTTCTGTGGGGTGAGCGCTTGGTGGTGGCCAGACCGGAGTGTCCTCCAGCCATGACTTTGTGGGGCTCTGTTTAGAAGACAGGTGTGGGTCCCAACAGTATCTGTACCTATAACACAATGCAGAAGAAGAAAAAAAGATGAACCTTTGGATGGCGCTGTCAGCAGGAGTCAGGAGCCGGTATGTATTGGTAACACAATACTTTTTTATTTTTAGTCAACGCGTTTCAGGGGCGGAGAGCCCCCTTCATCAGGACAGTATACAACATAAAACAGCATTCACATGTGGCGGTTATTTAAACACAAAAAAGGCGCGTGAGGCCAAACGGAGGTGGAGCAAGGGGAGGGGGAGGGGGGCGGGGAGTAAGTATGTATCAACAACTATAGAGAGCTGATGTCGGGCATCACGCTACTTGCTGATCCTTTAGATATATATATAAAAAAAAAATGGACCCAATTTGTTTTTGAAAAAGAAAAAGGATATAATTTCTTTTAAGTTGCTATGGGATAAGGCATTACTGTAGTGGTTAAAAATTTGGCCGTATTTACATTGCTTATGTTAAAATTTGGCCGTATTTACATTGCTTATGGATAGATCAGTCTAGTATTAATGATTATTGGGAAAGAGAATGGGCATGGAGTGGTATAAAGCATGGTGGTATTATTGAAAGTAAAAATATATATAATGGGATACCGATAAACAAAAGTGTGTATATATATATATATATATATATATATATATATATATATATATACATACATATAAAAATAAACATATATAGTATATAAAAATACAAAAGCATATGTATATAAAAAATAATAAATAATAAATAAAAAATAAAATAATTTTTTTTTATAAAAATAAAAAAATAAATAAATAAATAAAAAGGGGAATATAAAAAAATACATATATATGATAATATACATCCTATATCCAAAATGAATGGATGAAATGTAATAAATAGTACAGGGGGTGGTGTAAAGCATGGTGGTTACATTGATTAAAGATAAAAAGGATTTTTATATATAAAATACGTACATCTTAATAGATAAATAAATTATATTATATATATACATGTAAGTATGCACCTATATACACGAGCCCATACACACATATACATCAGCACATACATGAAATTTTACCATGATTTATATAAGAATATATATAAAAATCCTACTGTAAATAAAATTTCATATATTGGTAGATAAAAATGGAGGAGGGGGAAAAGGGTTGGTGGCTAATTTTTTTCAAAAGAATAGGGGGGGGCAATATCAGGAGATTAACCTGATTCGAATCCAAGGGAAATGGCTACTGATACAATGTTGTAGTTATTTCATGAGGCTGTATCAATTGTTCATTATAGACACAGTTTCACAAATGTAGCTAGCAGAGATTTTTTGGGTATACTGTAGGACTGCAGATATTTGTTACATGGGGGTCGTATTTGGGATATAAAACTGAGGCCACATAAAGATAGTATTTGGGATATAAAACTGAGGCCGCCCTATGCCCCGGTCAACTCCAAACATTCAGAGAGATATATAGATATAATAACCTAAATTTTAGAGTATTCGGCTGTATGGGCCCCTTGCATAAAAAATCTTTTAATATTCAAGATGGAATACCAAATGGCGGGATGTTAGAAGTTTTTCATGGATGTCCTTTGAAAAAGTTTATACTAGAGGATGGTCTCATTTATTTCATTCAGCCCTTGGGGCGCAAGGGTATCCAATTGGTACATCCAGTAGACTTCTCTTCGCTGTAATGTACTGAACCGATTGTATGGGTTTTCTGGTATATAATCAATTGGTGTGATTTTGATAGGATCACCATCCCCACTCTGCGGCATCCTACAATCACATACCGCTCAGCACCCTGCCGACACTCTTGCCCACTCCAGCTGCTCCTTCTCACACACACTCCAGTAATTACATACCGCCCAACGTCCTGCCGACCCTCATGCCCATTCCAGCCACCTGTCAGCTAAAATACTCCAGTATACACAGGTCACCAAGTCCTTTGCCGGCACTCCCACCCACCCCAGCAGCCTTACAGCCCACGCAGTCTCTCCAGACAGAAACCAACGCAAATGAAGACTTTATAGAGAAATTTAGGGCCCTAAAAACAAAATATTTTGAACATAAAAGCCGACCACGACTTTCATTAATAGAACCCCCGCTCCAAGAACATACAAATCTCCTAGAGGCTTCCAATCACAGCCTCACCCTTGAGCCCCTGGTGCCTTTACCGGCTCCCCATCCTTTTGCTACTAACCGCTTCAGTCAGCTCTCCCCCACCCCTTGCAAACCCACATCGTCCATAGATAGTCCCCCCACGGACATCTCCTTACTGTGTAACCTCACCACACATGACACACCACCATTGGTAACTACAGCTAAAAATCAGGTTATCACCATAGACAACTCACATTCTGGTCCATCTGCGCTAGTACCTTTTTTAGGGCATGTCAAAACCACCCCACCTCCTGTCAGTCTGACCCAGTCTCCTGCACACCCCCCACACTCCCAAAAAACTGCCCACCAGATCACACAATATTTCAGACCAATCCCTGGAAAAAGAAAACTAGAACACGAGGCTGTAGGGGAGATATCCAAAAAAGGAAAATCGTCCAGGCATTAGAAAAAACTAAACATGCCACCACCTCCACCATAAAAATCTTCAATCTTTCCTCCCATATACTGACTGCAATAGAAACCAAGGTGCTGGAGAAGGGATTATCTTTTTGCCCTTTTAATACTGTCAATCCCTTTGAGTGGTTTTTAGATATACAAAAATTTAGGCGAAATCTTACAATCAAAAGGCATTTTGAGGTTGAACACATTAAATTTCCCCCCAAGGAAAAAATAGACCAACCAATAGAGACGGAATTATCCTCATTTACACACCAAGACGTTAGACCAAAGTCCAATTTTTTTCCCCTCCATAGTCAGGGACACCACATCCCAACTTTTTTTGACCTTATATCTTCTGATATCAAAACAATGATTACTATACCAATCATGCCAAATAGAAAAGAAAATCTTAGTAAATCAGAAAAAAATGCTTTGAAAAAACTCAGTGAAAATGAAAATATAATTATCCGCGCAGCAGATAAAGGGGGTGGGATAGTTATCCAGGATTTTGCGGACTATGAAAAGGAGGCACTAAATATCCTCAATGATACGGTTTACTACGAAAAAGTGTCAGAAAATCCCTTTCCAGGTATAAATAAAGATCTCATAAAAATAATAAAGGATGCCCATGATAGAAATTATATAAACAAAAAAGAAAAAAACTTTCTAATGCCAAGAGCCCCCTGCACCCCCTATTTTTATCACCTCCCCAAGATACATAAGAATGGAACACACCCGCCTGGCAGACCCATTGTGTCAAACACAAAATGCGCCACGAGCAATCTCTCACACTATCTAGATCTTTTTTTGCAACCATATGTGCGCACATTACCCAGTTATCTTCACGATTCTAGTCAGTTAATTCGGGAACTAAAAGACATCACCTGGAAAGACTCATACACACTATTTACCATGGACGTCACAGCCCTCTATTCCAATATTCAACACAATTTGGGCATACAGTGTATAAAAACCGTTTTAGAGGGAGATCCCACCCTTAAACCACCCCAAGTAACCTTTCTTATAGACAGTCTCCGCTTCATTTTGGAGAACAATTTTTTCATTTATAATAGCGTGACATACCATCAACGCAGGGGTACCGCTATGGGGACGAAAGTGGCGCCATCTTTCGCAAATCTTTTTATGGGGGAATTTGAAAGGCTACACATCCAAAACACCACACCCCGGATCCAACAACTCGTGTATTACAAAAGGTTCATTGATGATATCTTTATCATATGGGACGGCGACGAAAATACCGCTTTACATTTCTGTAACAATATTAGCAATACAGGTTGGGGAATCAAATTCACCCCGAAATACAGCAAAAGTGAGATCGAATTTCTAGATATCGTCATCTCCACCAAAAACAATCAACTGGCCACCCAAACATACTTCAAATCCATTGACACAAACAGTTATATCAATTTTTCAAGTTTTCACAATAAAAAATGGTTAGAAAACATTCCATATAGCCAATACAAACGTATTCGGCGAAACTGTACCCTTGATAGTGTTTTCAAAAATCAGGCAAAAATCCTTAAAAAACGTTTTATCGAGAAAGGCTACCCAAGGAAACTTATAAAAAATGCCTACAGCAGAACCATCACTGACACAAGAAAACTGTCTACAGCCAACAAACAGACAAGGGACACACACAGAAATGAATACAATTCAATACATCAAATAATAATATACGCACAATTTTCTCAAAATACTGGTATATCCTACTACAGGATCCATACCTTGCAAAACATCTGCCCCCTAGGCCTAGAATGATTTACAGGAGAGCCCCGACGGTTAAGAACCTCCTTGCCCCTAGCAAGCCGAAACAACATAAAAAAGCTAGTTCGGCTGGCCCACTGTTACCACCCAAAAAACTAGGCAGCTACAAATGTGGAAAGAGTCGGTGCCTATGCTGTAAAACTATAACAAACAAATGCACACATTTTTCGTCTAATAAAAATGGGACCACATTCATGATAAAACATCATCTTACATGCCAGTCTAGCTATGTAATTTATTTGATTGAGTGCAGCTGCGGGCTTCAATATGTAGGCCGCACCACCCAGGAGTTACACTGCAGGCTTAACCAACATAGGCACAACATCCGAAAACACTATCAAAAACATAGCCTCTCCAGACATTGTGCCTCCACATCAGAGAAAGAAGAACATCCTATCAAAATCACACCAATTGATTATATACCAGAAAACCCATACAATCGGTTCAGTACATTACAGCGAAGAGAAGTCTACTGGATGTACCAATTGGATACCCTTGCGCCCCAAGGGCTGAATGAAATAAATGAGACCATCCTCTAGTATAAACTTTTTCAAAGGACATCCATGAAAAACTTCTAACATCCCGCCATTTGGTATTCCATCTTGAATATTAAAAGATTTTTTATGCAAGGGGCCCATACAGCCGAATACTCTAAAATTTAGGTTATTATATCTATATATCTCTCTGAATGTTTGGAGTTGACCGGGGCATAGGGCGGCCTCAGTTTTATATCCCAAATACTATCTTTATGTGGCCTCAGTTTTATATCCCAAATACGACCCTCATGTAACAAATATCTGCAGTCCTACAGTATACCCAAAAAATCTCTGCTAGCTACATTTGTGAAACTGTGTCTATAATGAACAATTGATACAGCCTCATGAAATAACTACAACATTGTATCAGTAGCCATTTCCCCTGGATTCGAATCAGGTTAATCTCCTGATATTGCCCCCCCCTATTCTTTTGAAAAAAATTAGCCACCAACCCTTTTCCCCCTCCTCCATTTTTATCTACCAATATATGAAATTTTATTTACAGTAGGATTTTTATATATATTCTTATATAAATCATGGTAAAATTTCATGTATGTGCTGATGTATATGTGTGTATGGGCTCGTGTATATAGGTGCATACTTACATGTATATATATATAATATAATTTATTTATTTATCTATTAAGATGTACGTATTTTATATATAAAAATCCTTTTTATCTTTAATCAATGTAACCACCATGCTTTACACCACCCCCTGTACTATTTATTACATTTCATCCATTCATTTTGGATATAGGATGTATATTATCATATATATGTATTTTTTTATATTCCCCTTTTTATTTTTTTTTTTATTTTTTTATTTTTATAAAAAAAAATTATTTTATTTTTTATTTATTATTTATTATTTTTTATATACATATGCTTTTGTATTTTTATATACTATATATGTTTATTTTTATATGTATATATATATATATATATATATATACACACTTTTGTTTATCGGTATCCCATTATATATATTTTTACTTTCAATAATACCACCATGCTTTATACCACTCCATGCCCATTCTCTTTCCCAATAATCATTAATACTAGACTGATCTATCCATAAGCAATGTAAATACGGCCAAATTTTAACATAAGCAATGTAAATACGGCCAAATTTTTAACCACTACAGTAATGCCTTATCCCATAGCAACTTAAAAGAAATTATATCCTTTTTCTTTTTCAAAAACAAATTGGGTCCATTTTTTTTTTTTATATATATATCTAAAGGATCAGCAAGTAGCGTGATGCCCAACATCAGCTCTCTATAGTTGTTGATACATACTTACTCCCCGCCCCCCTCCCCCTCCCCTTGCTCCACCTCCGTTTGGCCTCACGCGCCTTTTTTGTGTTTAAATAACCGCCACATGTGAATGCTGTTTTATGTTGTATACTGTCCTGATGAAGGGGGCTCTCCGCCCCTGAAACGCGTTGACTAAAAATAAAAAAAGTATTGTGTTACCAATACATACCGGCTCCTGACTCCTGCTGACAGCGCCATCCAAAGGTTCATCTTTTTTTCTTCTTCTGCAACGTACTTCTCCCCGACGAATGCTTCCAAGGCACGGGGCTGGAACCTAGTCAGCAGCGCAGGCACCCCGCACGCTGATCGGGAAAATCAGCACAAGCTTCATATAGATGTTGTGACTCTTCACAACATCTTCTGGTAAGAGTTTTCACTTTACCTTTTTGTACCTATCATTAGACTACACCACACATGAGGCGCTGCCTCCTATCTCTCTTTTATCTATAACACAATGGGGGCATATCCTAGCCTGTGTTGAGACAACCACTTTAACGTGCATAATTTCACAAAATTGATACAGGCGCACAAAGCAAAGCCAGACTAATAACTGACACAAAAATAACCGGAAATTATAAATGTCCCTATTTGTTTTTATGGAGTTCATTTTGTGGTAAAAATTATGTTTCATTAACTCTGCAGGTCAATATGATTGGAGTTTACAATTACCAAATAAGGGCAATTCAGACATTTTGATGTTTTTGTATTAGAATGGTTCATATATGGCAGATGTTTTGTTATAGATTTGCTTTATGCTGTAGATTTTCTCTATGCATGATAACTTCCAGTATAAATGAAAATAGAAATAACCTGATTTGTAGTGAGATAGAAACGCAGATAAGAAAAATGACATCCAGCGTTGGTTCAGAAATGAGTTATGTTGTCTGTCTGTCTATAACAAGGAGTCATGTTCATTGTATAAATAAATCTGTTCCTCAGATGAATAGACAAATCTACCTTTTACAGTGATGGCTATTATTCCTGAAAATAAATTTGTGACAAGCGATTTGTGACAGCATATGTGTCAGGAATAAGTGGACAATAAATCATTAAGCTGATAATGTTTAAAAATAAACATTATCTATTATTGTTCAATTAAAATATTAAGGATAATGTTATTTAGTGCATACATTGATTTACTTTTATTAATCTGGTCGAGGGTTTGGATATAAGTGTAAGAAATCAATTTAACACTGTATCTTCTAACAAACTCATTTTAATACAACTGTTATAAGCATTCTTGGTGCCTTGATTTATTCCAGCTCAAGCCCACTGATTACCAAACATCATTTCTCTTAGATGTATTGCACCTTAAAAAGGTTGTCTGGGTTCAGAGATAAACCCGGACATATCCCCTTCTCAGGGGTGGATTAAGTGCATGATAGGCCTGGGGCTGTCTACCCAACTCGGGCCGCTCCCTCCATTTTAGTTTAGCTTTTTTTTCTGTATAAAAAGGCTGCAGTGCTTCGTGAGCGCCACAGTCTCTTCCTAGGACATATCACATTCATCGTTCACATGGTCTAGGTGCAGCTCAGTCCCATCCGAGTGATTGGGGCTAAACGGCAATGTCAATCACAATGCTATCAAATGGACAGAGCTGTGCTTGGTAAGGAGCAAAGAGGCTGCAGCGCTCACTGGAACATTGCAGTCTCCTCAAACAGTTAATTGGCAGGGGCGCCAGGAGTAGGATTCCCCCCACCAATCTCATATTAATGACCTATCCTGAGGACAGACCATCAATATGTAAATCCAAGAGAACCCTTTTACCTTATGTTATCTGTAGTGTTACATAGGGATGCAGGTAACATCTACTACATTATCTACTACATTATCAGAAAGTTATCACTAGTGATGAGCACATTTTTTTTGAAAAAATTTGATTTGCCGGTTTGCCAATTTTTTTTGAGAAAATCTTGTTCAATACGAATATATTTGCGGTGAATTTCATTAAAAAACTGCTATTTCCTGGCTGCAGAGAGCCTTTATAGTGGTGTAGAACACTGTGCCTTGCAGTAACACGCATAGGGAGTCTGCTTTGGTAGTGAAATAATACTGTGAGTCCGTATGATATGCAGATGACAGGCGTCGCTCTTAGAATCACTACACACTTCACTTATTTGTTCCAAAACTGATCAAATAACTCAAGTTTGAACTCACCCTTACAGGTCGATGTTAAAGCCAAGAAGAAGCGCACTCCTTTTACACCATCATCAGCTGATTCCACATAGATGTTATCAAAACCTGTTCTATTAAACGCTTATACAAGTAGAGCCCCCTGACAGAGGGGAGAGGGTCACAAATATCAAGGATGAACAGCACTCCTTAGTATGAATGTAGTGGGTGCTCGTCTCCCAGGGGGGTGTTAAAATTCCCCCAAAACAAAAGTGTTAACAACAAAGATGAAAAATTAAAAAACAGAGACAGCACTCCAAATTTGTGGAATTTAATCCAGATGCAACGTTTAGGCTTCTAAAGCCTTTGTCAAGCACGCATATACACCAACAAGTGGGGGTTTAAATACCCAAATGTTAACATCATGTGCAGGGGAGTGTCCCATGAACCCAATTATCCTCATTGGGGACTGGGGGCGTGCATAAAAAAACATAATATATAACATAGAAGGCACATTTTAACTACTTACGAACAGTTTATGATGCGGAAGGGAAACCTATAATCGAAATTGCGTATCCATAAGGGATGCCGAGCAAGCATGCTATGTCCTGTGTGCGCCGATGGAACGCAATTGCATTCCATAACAGTGATTCCGGGTTGTAATTTCCGGTGTGACTGACGAGGAGTAGGAGGAGCAGGAGAATCAGGACCAGCAGATGATGGGAAGGACAGACAGCTCCCATTGGCTGAGGTGGTGGAGCAATGACTGCCTAAAACTGGGTGCGTGCCACTGGGTGATGCAGCGGTTGCTGCGGCAGGCTGGAACACCACATCAGAGCCACAGTTCTCCCAGGTGACACTGCATATGTAGACGCAGGGCTGTGGTGCCAACATTGGCACCCAGGCCACGTTTCACCTTCTGCCCACCGCTGAATGGCAAATATATTTATATTTTTTCCACTTACAGTATATGTTCTAAAGCCTTTTGTGTCGTGTATAAGTTTAAGATGTGGGCTAGGCATCGGATATGTGTGAGCTTGCCGAGCTTCAAAGCCGCCACCAAGTTACGGCCATTATCACACACAACCATGCCTGTTTGTAGGTTGAGTGGTGAGAGCCACAGCTCAGTCTGGTCTCTTATCCCCTGCAACAGCTCTGCGGCGGTATGCTGTTTGTCCCCTAAACATATCAGCTTCAGCACGGCCTGTTGATGCTTCCCCACTGCAGAGCTACATTGCTTTCACCTACCGGCTGATGGCAGACTGGTGCTGCGCGTGGATAATTCGGAGGTGGAAGTGGAGGAGGAGAAGTTGGGGTTGGAGCCACTAACGTAGGTGCTGGCGGAAACACAGATGGAATAAGGGCCCGCAATCCTCAGCGTCGGTAGTACCTGTGCCATCACAGGGTACGACTCACTCCCGTCCTCCACAACATTCAACCAGTGTGCCGACAGGGGAATGTAGCATGCCTGGCCAAATGCACTTGCCTATGTGTCCGTGGTTAAGTGGACCTTCCCAGCAACTGCGTTGGTCAGTGCACGTGTGACGTTTCGGGACACATGTTGGTGTAAGGCGGGCATCGCATACCTTGAAAAATAGAGACGGCTGGGGACAGAGTACCACGGGACGGCCGCCGACATCAGGCTGTGGAAGGCCTCAGTGTCCA
Source organism: Bufo bufo (assembly GCF_905171765.1). NCBI lineage: Eukaryota > Metazoa > Chordata > Amphibia > Anura > Bufonidae > Bufo > Bufo bufo. The sequence continues at coordinate 621,882,752 of NC_053390.1, forward strand.
CAAGCCTAAATGGCAACATTTCTAGGGCCATTCATTTTGAAAGGTGCACATTTAGTGTTATTGCCTGTGGGTGGGTGGCTTGGTATTTGTGCTTGCATTCAAATGCCTGGGGTAATGACATTTGGACGCTGCGCTGGGACAGGGAAGGGGATGTTGTTGCTGATGGTACTTGCAAAGGTCCAGGTGTAGGGCAGGAGGCATCCTCGCCTGTGCCTTCAACAGGTGATTGGCCAGCATGTTCTATAGGGGAAGAGGAAGCAGTGGTGTGACTCACAGACACAGATTGTGGACCCAGGTGTTTGTCCCACTTATTACGGTGCTTGGATGCCATGTGGAAGATCATGCTGGTGGTGGTGAGGTTGCTAGTGTTCACACCCCGGCTCAATTTGGTGTTGCACAGGTTGCAAACTTGTCACAACCGCTACCCCAGCAGCAGTCGTGTCGCACCAGACGGAGGGGAAGGGGGACCCTTATCTACGGATGGGAATAGTATGGCCACCCCTGACTAACCCTAAGCTGGCACCTGTCTGCCCTGATACCCTAGACGGGGTGTGAACCCGTGCAGCGAGCAGGATGCCTAAACCCTCAGTCACCCTAAAGCCTAGAGTGGGGAAAGGCCGATGGGAGCACTAGTCACCATCACTCATGTCTAGGAGAACAGCAGGGGAAGACAGCAACAAACAAACTATATCAGAGATAGACTTATCCAGTCACGAGCAGAGAAGGCGATCCCAATCACGACAGTCCACGCCGGACAAGAGCTCCACAGCAACACCATCAAACGATCTCCTTCAAAGGTCAGAATAGAACTGGAAGTAAGGACTATATCTGGCAATGACTGCAAGTGAAAGTGAAACTGATATAGTAGCTGGGAGTGGCAGACAGGACTCACCTGAGAAGGATGCCTACAAACTCCCAGTCAGGACAAAAAGGTTCACAAGGCAAAACCCAGATGACATACATACCCTGAACCACGGAGCAAACTCACAAGCTATCGCGAGTAGCAAGTCGCTGCGACCTTCTCCTCCCAGACCTGTCTGGATCAGTCACAGTCGTGACAGTACCCCCCTTTCTACGAGGGGCCCCTGGACCCTCAAGACCAGGCCTCTCCGGATGGGAGCTATGAAAAGCCCGAATGAGTCTGTCTGCTTTTATCTCTGATGCTGGAACCCACATTCTCTCTTCGGAACCATAACCTTTCCAGTGCACCAGGTACTGAAGAGAGCGGCGAACATATCGTGAATCAACAATCTTTTCTACCTGAAACTCAAGACTGCCATCAACAACCACCGGTGGAGGCGGTAGTGGCAATGGTTCAGGAGGTTCTACATATCTCTTAAGCAGAGATCTGTGGAAGACATTATGGATCCTTAGAGTCTGAGGTAGCTCCAGACGAAAAGCCACCGGGTTAATGATCTTAATTACCCTATAAGGACCAATAAATCTCGGACCTAATTTCCACGAGGGAACCTTCAACTTGATATTTCTGGTAGACAACCACACCAAGTCATTCACCCCAAGGTCCGGACCTTCAGAGAGCTTCCTATCAGCCGCACGTTTGTATCTACCACCAATTCTCTTCAAACTTTCTTGCACACTCTGCCACACTGAAGAAAGTGAAGACGCAAATGGTTCCTCCTCGGGAATCCCAGACGGCCCCCCCTCACTAAACGCACAAAACTGAGGATGGAAACCATACGCACCAAAAAATGGTGACTTATCGGTGGATTCTTGACGACGATTATTAATGGCAAACTCGGCTAACGGTAAATAAGATGACTATTCCTCCTGATTTTCGGAAACAAAGCATCTCAAATATGTCTCTAGGTTTTGATTGGTACGTTCAGTCTGACCGTTGGACTGTGGATGGAAAGATGAAGAAAACGACAGATGAACCCCTAAACGAGAACAAAAAGCTTTCCAAAATTTAGAAACGAATTGGGTACCACGATCCGAAACAATATCGGAAGGGACCCCGTGAAGCTTCACGATGTGGTCAATAAAAACCTGAGCCAGTGTGTTAGCATTAGGCAATGCGGCAAGAGCAATAAAGTGCACCATTTTACTGAATCTGTCAACAACTACAAGGATAACAGTCTTCCCCGCTGATACTGGTAGATCCGTAATGAAATCCATTGACAGGTGCGTCCAAGGCCTGTTGGGGATGGCCAGAGGTAAAAGACGCCCTGCCGGACGAGTATGATCTACCTTAGAACGAGCACAGGTAGCACATGCAGACACAAAATTCAACACCTCCTGGCGCCATTTAGGCCACCAGAACCGACGAGACACTAACTCAGAGGTTGCCCTACTACCTGGGCGTCCTGCCAGTGTAGAGTTATGGTGTTCTTTTAGTATCTCCAGTCGTAAATTTTCTGGCACAAACAGTTTACCCGAGGGGCAGGAGGCCGGGGCGTCCCCCTGAGCTTCCAACACCCTCCCCTCCAAACCTGAGTGTAATGCAGAGACCACCACCCCCTTTTGCAAAATGGGCTCTGGTCAGGGCCGGCGCCACCAGTAAGGCGAATTAGGCAGTCGCCTAGGGCGCCATTTAGCAGGGGGCGCCCGTTGCAGTGGGTAAAAAAAAAAAAAAAAAAGTGGTTATACAAGGCCGGCCGGCAGCGCCCCTCATACTGCGCCGACTGAGCGCTCACCGCTCTAAAGAATCTTCGGCCGCCGGCTCAGTGCTGCGCAGCCAGCCTGCGCCTGCTGTCATTCTGTGTCTGTGCTGTCCGTGGCCGAGCTCTGTTCGGTCCGCGGTACAGGAGCTTTTGTTTCCTGTACCCGGCCGGACTAACAGGAAGTGCTCACTTAGTGTGCACTTCCTTTCAGTCCGTCCGGGTACAGGAAACAAATGCTCCTGTACCGCGAACCAAACAGAGCTCGGCCACGCTACACTAGAGGTGACCGGGGGGGGGGCTGCTGCAATAAGTGTGACAAGAAAGGGGGGGGGGGGCTGCTGCAATAAGAGTGACAAGAAAGGGGGGGGGGGCTGCTGCAATAAGAGTGACAAGAAAGGGGGGGGGTTGCTGCAATAAGAGTGACAAAAAGGGGGGGGGCTGCTGCAATAAGAGTGACAAGAAAGGGGGGGGCTGCTGCAATAAGAGTGACAAGAAAGGGGGGGTCTGCTGCAATAAGAGTGACAAGAAAGGGGGGGCTGCTGCAATAAGAGTGACAAGAAAGGGGGGGCTGCTGCAATAAGAGTGACAAGAAAGGGGGGGCTGCTGCAATAAGAGTGACAAGAAAGGGGGGGCTGCTGCAATAAGAGTGACAAGAAAGGGGGGGGGGGTTGCTGCAATAAGAGTGACAAAAAGGGGGGGGGCTGCTGCAATAAGAGTGACAAGAAAGGGGGGGGCTGCTGCAATAAGAGTGACAAGAAAGGGGGGGTCTGCTGCAATAAGAGTGACAAGAAAGGGGGGGCTGCTGCAATAAGAGTGACAAGAAAGGGGGGGCTGCTGCAATAAGAGTGACAAGAAAGGGGGGGCTGCTGCAATAAGAGTGACAAGAAAGGGGGGGCTGCTGCAATAAGAGTGACAAGAAAGGGGGGGCTGCAATAATGAGAGTGACAAGGAAGGGGGGGGGCTGCAATAATAGTGACAAGAAAGGGGGGGGCTGCAATAATGAGAGTGACAAGGAAGGGGGGGCTGCAATAATGAGTGACAAGGAAGGGGGGGCTGCAATAATGAGAGTGACAAGGAAGGGGGGGGCTGCAATAATGAGAGTGACAAGAAAGGGGGGGCTGCAATAATGAGAGTGACAAGGAAGGGGGGGCTGCTGCAATAAGAGTGACAAGAAAGGGGGGGGCTGCTGCAATAATGAGAGTGACAAGGAAGGGGGGGCTGCTGCAATAAGAGTGACAAGAAAGGGGGGGGCTGCTGCAATAAGAGTGACAAGAAAGGGGGGGCTGCAATAATGAGAGTGACAAGGAAGGGGGGGGGCTGCAATAAGAGTGACAAGAAAGGGGGGGGCTGCAATAATGAGAGTGACAAGGAAGGGGGGGCTGCAATAATGAGAGTGACAAGGAAGGGGGGGGCTGCAATAATGAGAGTGACAAGGAAGGGGGGGGCTGCAATAATGAGAGTGACAAGGAAGGGGGGGCTGCAATAAGAGTGACAAGAAAGGGGGGGAGCTGCAATAATGAGAGTGACAAGGAAGGGGGGGGCTGCAATAAGAGTGACAAGAAAGGGGGGGGCTGCAATAATGAGAGTGACAAGGAAGGGGGGGGCTGCAATAAGAGTGACAAGAAAGGGGGGGGGGCTGCAATAATGAGAGTGACAAGGAAGGGGGGGGCTGCAATAATGAGAGTGACAAGGGAGGGGGGGCTGGAATGAGAGTGACAAGGGAGTCCACAGAGCCAGACCAAGAGCCAGACACCAGATCATCTTATTGTCCTAGTGGTAAGTAGACAATGCAATATGTTTATTATGTAATTGTTTAGTTATTAATACTACATTGGAAACTAATTTACCTCACATTTAGGGTCCATTCACACGTCCGTATGTGTTTTGCGGATCCACAAAACACGGACAGTGGCAATGTGCGTTCCGCATTTTGCGGGCACTAAAAGAATATGCCTATTCTTGTCCGCTATTGCGGACAAGAATAGGACATGTTACATTTTTTTCAGGATCGGAATTGCGGATCCCATAGAAATGTATGGGTCCGCAATTCCGTTCCGCAAAAAAAGACAGCTACAAGAAGCTGGATTAACCCTAACGGAAACATAGCAGTTCTTTTAATTTAAAAGCTGAGAAAGGGGTGGAACATATGTGATGTCATGATATGGGCAGATCATCTGATAAGGGGGGGGCGGCAATTTTTATCTTGCCTAGGGCGGCAAAAATCCTTGCACCGGCCCTGGTACCTCAACATCACCCCCTCCAGGAAAACTTCGAGACAATGCATCCGCCTTAGTATTTTTTGCCCCTGGGCGATAGGTTATTACAAAATTAAACCTAGTAAAAAATAACGACCACCGAGCCTGTCTAGGGGTGAGACGTTTAGCAGACTCCAGATATAATAAGTTTTTGTGATCAGTAATCACCGTGACGGGATGAACCGCCCCCTCCAAAAAATGACGCCACTCCTCAAAAGCCAACTTAATAGCCAAAAGTTCCCTGTTGCCAATATCATAGTTCCTTTCTGCAGTAGACAATTTCTTCGAAAAGAAAGCACACGGACGCCATTCACCAGGGGACGGGCCCTGAGATAGTACCGCTCCCACCCCCACCTCTGATGCGTCAACCTCTACAATAAAAGGAAGCGAGACATCTGGCTGTACGAGAATAGGGGCCGAGGTGAATCTCTTCTTCAGAGATGCAAAGGCAGTTTTGGCTGCATGTGACCATTTGGAAAAATCGGATCCCTTTCGGGTCATGTCCGTCAGTGGTTTGACCACCAAGGAATAGTTTTTTATAAACTTTCTATAAAAATTGGCAAACCCCAGGAAGCGTTGCAATGCCTTCAGGTTCTCAGGCAGATCTCAGTCTATAATCGCCCGGACTTTCTCTGGATCCATGCGGAAACCTGAATCTGACAACACATACCCCAGAAATGGCAGTTCTTTTACGGCGAACACACATTTTTCTAACTTAGCAAACAATTTGTTGGCCCTTAATATCTGCAGCACTTGTCTCACATGGGTCTTATGTGCATCCAGATCCGGGGAAATAGACCAGGATGTCATCAAGATATATCACAACAAATCTCCCGATAAGGTGACTAAAAATATCGTTGACAAAATGTTGGAATACCGCAGGCGCATTAGTAAGACCAAATGGCATGACCAGATTTTCATAATGCCCCTCCGGAGTATTAAAAGCCGTCTTCCACTCATCCCCTTCTTTGATGCGAACCAGGTTATAGGCTCCTCTGAGATCCATTTTGGAGAACCATTTAGCACCAGCAACCTGATTAAAGAGGTCGGGAATGAGAGGAAGAGGATAGGGATCTCGGATAGTTATCCGGTTTAATTCCCGGAAATCCAGGCAAGGACGTAGGACCCCATCTTTCTTTTGAACGAAAAAGAACCCTGCAGCCACAGGTGAAGAAGAGGGTCTGATGTGTCCCTTAGCCAAACTCTCCGAAATATAATCTTTCATAGCCTTCCTCTCCGGGCCGGAAAGATTGTATAACCGGGTTTTAGGTAGTTTTGCCCCAGGTAATAGATTAATCGGGCAATCATATGGACGATGAGGTGGTAACCCCTGACAACCCTTCTCAGAGAACACATCCATAAAATCTGACAGAAAGGCAGGTAAAGATGTTACAGAGAGTGTAGAGCACCTACTTCTCAAGCAGTTGTCCTTACAATGTTCACTCCACTCCACAATCTCCCCGGCCTGCCAATCCACCACTGGATTGTGAGTCACCAGCCAGGGAAGCCCCAATACCATAGGAGCCGGAAGACCGTCCAGGACATAACACGAGATATGCTCTTTATGGAGGTCCCCTACCTGCAGATGGATATTATGAATGATCTGAGTTAACTCTTTCTGAGTAAGAGGGGAGGAGTCGATGGCAAAAACAGGAATAGTTCTGCGTATCGGTTCTGGAGTAAAACCCAGAGCCTGAGCAAACCGTGAATCCACCAAGTTGACCCCCGCCCCACTGTCCAAAAAGACGGAACAGATCTCAGTCTTATTGCCCGCCTCAACGGTAGCGGACAACAAAAACTGAGACATGCGTATGGAGGAAACGAATACGCCCAGACTGTTATCCTCCGCACAATCTGGGGACTCTAGTTTTCCCGGCGGCTCCTTTGTTTGTGGTCTCTTGGGTTCTGAGGGACAAACCTTTACAAAATGACCCCTCCCCCCACAACGAAAACAAACCTCTGACCTACAGCGGAACTTAGGAGGATTCACCCGTCTAGTGGCGCCCCCTATTTGCATTGGTTCGACTGGATCATAACAAACCGATCCCTGCCCTATAGAGGCCTCCGTAAAATGTAATAGTCTCTCCCTGAGTCGTCTGTCGATTCTTATGGACAGAGACATAGCAGCCTCCAGAGACCCAGGGACCTCGTATACCGCCAGCGCGTCTTTTAATTTTTCAGACAACCCCTGGCAGAACTGACTCCTAAGGGCCGAGTCGTTCCATAACGTATCAGTAGTCCACCTACGGAATTCGGAACAATATAGTTCAGCAGACCGGTTCTCCTGCCGAAGTCCACGTAGCTTAGACTCAGCCAGTGAGACCCTGTCCGGGTCATCATATACGAGACCCAGGGCTTCAAAAAACTCCTCCACTGATCGTAAGGCCAGAGAGTCTGATGGTAGGGAGAAAGCCCAAGCCTGCAGATCTCCTTGCAGGAGAGAAATTACAATACCCACCCGTTGTTCCTCACCGCTGGAGGATCTAGGGCGTAACCTGAAGAACAATTTGCAAGCTTCTCTGAAGGTTACAAATTGGTCTCTCCCTCCTGAGAACCTATCAGGTAAAGCCACTTTTGGCTCAGGAGTACCTTGGTTTCCCGTAGCAACGGTGGAACCCAAGGATGGCTGCTGCTGCTGCAGCACTGTTGCTTTTAATCCTGCCACTTCAAGGGATAATCCCTGTAATTGTTTCGCTAAAACCGTAACCGGATCCATAGTGGAACAGGAAAATACAAAGCAAAACAGCAAGCAAAAATAAAATAAAATAAAGAAATGTCACTTTTTTTTTTTTAAAAGGCCAGATATACCCCAGCAGCAGTCGTGTCGCACCAGACGGAGGGGAAGGGGGACCCTTATCTACGGATGGGAATAGTATGGCCACCCCTGACTAACCCTAAGCTGGCACCTGTCTGCCCTGATACCCTAGACGGGGTGTGAACCCGTGCGGCGAGCAGGATGCCTAAACACTCAGTCACCCTAAAGCCTAGAGTGGGGAAAGGCTGATGGGAGCACTAGTCACCATCACTCATGTCTAGGAGAACAGCAGGGGAAGACAGCAACAAACAAACTATATCAGAGATAGACTTATCCAGTCACGAGCAGAGAAGGCGATCCCAATCACGACAGTCCACTCCGGACAAGAGCTCCACAGCAACACCATCAAACGATCTGCTTCAAAGGTCAGAATAGAACTGGAAGTAAGGACTATATCTGGCAATGACTGCAAGTGAAAGTGAAACTAATATAGTAGCTGGGAGTGGCAGACAGGACTCACCTGAGAAGGATGCCTACAAACTCCCAGTCAGGACAGAAAGGTTCACAAGGCAAAACCCAGATGACATACCCTGAACCACGGAGCAAACTCACAAGCTATCGCGAGTAGCAAGTCGCTGCGACCTTCTCCTCCCAGACCTGTCTGGATCAGTCACAGTCGTGACAAAACTACTATTCTTTTGTCATCCGCACTTTCCTCAAAAAAAAACATACTGTGGAACATCTACTCCTTGGCAAGGGAGATTTACGCAAAGGGGTGCTCCCTGGAACAGTTGTGGGTCTGTTTGGTGTGGCCCGCCTTCTCCCTTTTGCCACCCCACTGCCTCTACCAGCCTGTTGCAGTGCTGCAGATCCTTCCCCCACTGTACTGCCGTCCTCGCTTGGCTTTCCACCTTCCCAGATTGGGTCAGTGACTTCATCATCCACCACCTCTTCCACTTCCTCACTCTGATCATCCTCCTGATTTCTTGACCTAGCCACAACCTCAGTGATTGACAACTATGTTTCATCCTCTTAATCAACCTCTTGAAACAGTAATTGCTGTTGACTTATTGGCAACTGTGTCTGATCATCATCCACCTCATTAAACACTAATTGTCGTTCCCCACCGTCATATTCTTGTGACTGTGGATGCTCAAGAGGTTGGGAATCAGGGCACAAGATCTCATGTCCCTCTTCAAGTGTGCTTGGTGAGAGAGCCAAATCAAGTAATGGCGATGAAAAGTTGTTTGGCCAGACTCTCCATGGTGGGAGGATGGAGGATCAGGGAGAGGATTCTGTTGACCAGACTATTGGCTACTGAGACTGGACTTAGTGGAAGACAGGGTGGTGCTTAACCGACTGGAAGCATAATCTGCGCAATCCAACCGACCACCTGGTCGCACTAGTCTTACTTCAAGACTTTTGTCCTGCGACGCACGGCAAACTGGGTCATTAAGCTAGGCATCGTGGATGATTGTTTTTCTTGTGCTCTGGCAGCAGGAACAGTTTCAACGCGCCCAGGGCCATGGCCTCTGCGTGAATCATTAGCATCACGGCCACTTCTTCGTCCCTTTCTGCTCGCCTTGTGCATATTAAATGTTATAGGCACGCATGACACACAAGATGTGGCACGGATGTCACAATTCACAGCAAGCACAGTATATGGAAAAAGTATGGAAAAGTATGGAAAAAGGAAAATAAATTTCAGTTATATTTCTCCAATCTCTAGCCCTGACACACAGAAGGTATAATACAGATGTCTCTAGTCACTGCAGACACCCTCAATATAAAAAGTATTGAAAATTATGGAAAAATATATAAATTTATAGTTATATTTCTCCAATCTCTGGCCCTGACACATAGAAGGACAGATGTCACAAGTCACTGCTGACACCCCCTATAGAAAAATTATTGAAAATGATGGAAAAAATATATAAATTTTCAGTTATATTTCTACAATTTCTGGCCCTGAAACACAGAAGGTATTGGACAGATGTCTCTAGTCACTGCAGACACCCTCTATTGAAAAATTATTGAAAATGATGGAAAAAAATATGAATTTTCAGTTATTTTTCTCCAGTTTTTGGCCCTGACACACAAAAAGTATTGGACAGATATCTCTAGTCGCTGCAGACACACTCTATATGAAAAGCATTAAAAATGATGGAAAAAATATATAAATTTTTAGTTATACACTGCGTGCAGAATTATTAGGCAAATGAGTATTTTGACCACATCATCCTCTTTATGCATGTTGTCTTACTCCAAGTTGTATAGGCTCGAAAGCCTACTACCAATTAAGCATATTAGGTAATGTGCATCTCTGTAATGAGAAGGGGTGTGGTCTAATGACATCAACACCCTATATTAGGTGTGCATAATTATTAGGCAACTTCCTTTCCTTTGGCAAAATGGGTCAAAAGAAGGACTTGACAGGCTCAGAAAAGTCAAAAATAGTGAGATATCTTGCAGAGGGATGCAGCACTCTTAACCACCTCTGGACCGCCTAACGCAGGATCGCGTTCCGGAGGTGGCAGCCCTGCGCAGAGTCACGCATATATGCGTCATCTCACGATGGCCGAGATTTCCTGTGAACGCGCGCACACAGGCGCGCGCGCTCACAGGAACGGAAGGTAAGAGAGTTGATCTCCAGCCTGCCAGCGGCGATCGTTCGCTGGCAGGCTGGAGATGTGTTTTTTTTAACCCCTAACAGGTATATTAGACGCTGTTTTGATAACAGCGTCTAATATACCTGCTACCTGGTCCTCTGGTGGTCCCCTTTGTTTGGATCGACCACCAGAGGACACAGGTAGCTCAGTAAAGTAGCACCAAGCACCACTACACTACACTACACCCCCCCCCCCGTCACTTATTAACCCCTTATTAGCCCCTGATCACCCCATATAGACTCCCTGATCACCCCCCTGTCATTGATTACCCCCCTGTCATTGATCAACCCCCTGTAAAGCTCCATTCAGACGTCCGCATGATTTTTACGGATCCACTGATAGATGGATCGGATCCGCAAAACGCATCCGGACGTCTGAATGAAGCCTTACAGGGGCGTGATCAATGACTGTGGTGATCACCCCATATAGACTCCCTGATCACCCCCCTGTAAAGCTCCATTCAGATGTCCGCATGATTTTTACGGATGCACTGATAGATGGATCCGATCCGCAAAACGCATCCGGACGTCTGAATGAAGCCTTACAGGGGCATGATCAATGACTGTGGTGATCACCCCCCTGTCATTGATTACCCCCCTGTAAAGCTCCATTCAGATGTCCGCATGATTTTTACGGATGCACTGATAGATGGATCGGATCCGCAAAACGCATCCGGACGTCTGAATGAAGCCTTACAGGGGCGTGATCAATGACTGTGGTGATCACCCCATATAGACTTCCTGATCACCCCCCTGTCATTGATCAACCCCCTGTCATTGATCACCCCCACTGTCATTGATCACGCCACTGTCATTGATCACCCCCCTGTAAGGCTCCATACAGACATTCTTTTGGCCCAAGTTAGCGGAATTTTTATTTTTTTTTTCTTACAAAGTCTCATATTCCACTAACTTGTGTCAAAAAATAAAATCTCACATGAACTCACCATACCCCTTACGGAAACCAAATGCGTAAAATTTTTTAGACATTTATATTCCAGACTTCTTCTCACGCTTTAGGGCCCCTAGAATGCCAGGGCAGTATAAATACCCCACATGTGACCCCATTTCGGAAAGAAGACACCCCCAGGTATTCCGTGAGGGGCATATTGAGTCCATGAAAGATTGAAATTTTTGTCCCAAGTTAGCGGAACGGGAGACTTTGTGAGAAAAAAAAAATATCAATTTCCGCTAACTTGTGCCAAAAAAAATTTCTATGAACTCGCCATGCCCCTCATTGAATACCTTGGGGTGTCTTCTTTCCAAAATGGGGTCACATGTGGGGTATTTATACTGCCCTGGCCCCAAAGCGTGAGAAGAAGTCTGGTATCCAAATGTCTAAAAATGCCCTCCTAAAAGGAATTTGGGCACCTTTGCGCATCTAGGCTGCAAAAAAGTGTCACACATCTGGTATCGCCGTACTCAGGAGAAGTTGGGGAATGTGTTTTGGGGTGTCATTTTACATATACCCATGCTGGGTGAGAGAAATATCTTGGTCAAATGCCAACTTTGTATAAAAAAATGGGAAAAGTTGTCTTTTGCCAAGATATTTCTCTCACCCAGCAAGGGTATATGTAAAATGACACCCCAAAACACATTCCCCAACTTCTCCTGAATACGGCGATACCAGATGTGTGACACTTTTTTGCAGCCTAGGTGGGCAAAGGGGCCCATATTCCAAAGAGCACCTTTAGGATTTCACAGGTCATTTACCTACTTTTACACATTAGGGCCCCTGGAAAATGCCAGGGCAGTATAACTACCCCACAAGTGACCCCATTTTGGAAAGAAGACACCCCAAGGTATTCCGTGAGGGGCATTGCGAGTTCCTAGAATTTTTTATTTTTTGTCACAAGTTAGTGGAAAATGCAGATTTTTTTTTTATTTTATTTTTTTATACAAAGTCTCATAATCCACTAACTTGTGACAAAAAATAAAAACTTCCATGAACTCACTATGCCCATCAGCGAATACCTTGGGGTCTCTTCTTTCCAAAATGGGGTCACTTGTGGGGTAGTTATACTGCCCTGGCATTCTAGGGGCCTAAATGTGTGGTAAGGAGTTTGAAATCAAATTCTGTAAAAAATGACCTGTGAAATCCGAAAGGTGCTCTTTGGAATATGGGCCCCTTTGCCCACCTAGGCTGCAAAAAAGTGTCACACATCTGGTATTGCCGTACTCAGGAGAAGGTGGGGAATGTGTTTTGGGGTGTCATTTTACATATACCCATGCTGGGTGAGAGAAATATCTTGGCAAAAGACAACTTTTCCCATTTTTTTATACAAAGTTGGCATTTGACCAAGATATTTATCTCACCCAGCATGGGTATATGTAAAAAGACACCCCAAAACACATTCCTCAACTTCTCCTGAATACAGAGATACCAGATGTGTGACACTTTTTTGCAGCCTAGGTGGGCAAAGGGGCCCATATTCCAAAGAGCACCTTTCGGATTTCACAGGTCATTTTTTACAGAATTTGATTTCAAACTCCTTACCACACATTTGGGCCCCTAGAATGCCAGGGCAGTATAACTACCCCACAAGTGACCCCATTTTAGAAAGAAGAGACCCCAAGGTATTTCGTGATGGGCATAGTGAGTTTATAGAAGTTTTTATTTTTTGTCACAAGCTAGTGGAATATGAGACTTTGTAAGAAAAAAAAAATAAAAAATCATCATTTTCCGCTAACTTGTGACAAAAAATAAAAAGTTCTATGAACTCACTATGCCCATCAGCGAATACCTTAGGGTGTGTACTTTCCGAAATGGGGTCATTTGTGGGGTGTTTGTACTGTCTGGCCATTGTAGAACCTCAGGAAACATGACAGGTGCTCAGAAAGTCAGAGCTGCTTCAAAAAGCGGAAATTCACATTTTTGTACCATAGTTTGTAAACGCTATAACTTTTACCCAAACCATTTTTTTTTTACCCAAACATTTTTTTTTTATCAAAGACATGTAGAACTATAAATTTAGAGCAAAATTTCTATATGGATTTCGTTTTTTTTGCAAAATTTTACAACTGAAAGTGAAAAATGTCATTTTTTTGCAAAAAAATCGTTAAATTTCGATTAATAACAAAAAAAGTAAAAATGTCAGCAGCAATGAAATACCACCAAATGAAAGCTCTATTAGTGAGAAGAAAAGGAGGTAAAATTCATTTGGGTGGTAAGTTGCATGACCGAGCAATAAACGGTGAAAGTAGTGTAGGTCAGAAGTGTAAAAAGTGGCCTGGTCTTTCAGGGTGTTTAAGCACTGGGGGCTGAAGTGGTTAAAATTGCAAAGCTTCTGAAGCGTGATCATTGAACAATCAAGCGTTTCATTCAAAATAGTCAACAAGGTCGCAAGAAGCGTGTGGAAAAACCAAGGCGCAAAATAACTGCCCATGAACTGAGAAAAGTCAAGCGTGCAGCTGGCAAGATGCCACTTGCCACCAGTTTGGCCATATTTCAGAGCTGCAACATCACTGGAGTGCCCAAAAGCACAAGGTGTGCAATACTCAGAGACATGGCCAAGGTAAGAAAGGCTGAAAGACGACCACCACTGAACAAGACACACAAGCTGAAACGTCAAGACTGGGCCAAGAAATATCTCAAGACTGATTTTTCTAAGGTTTTATGGACTGATGAAATGAGAGTGAGTCTTGATGGGCCAGATGGATGGGCCCGTGGCTGGATTGGTAAAGGGCAGAGAGCTCCAGTCCGACTCAGACGCCAGCAAGGTGGAGGTGGAGTACTGGTTTGAACAAAATCACTGTAGAATTGCAGTGGCCAATATGGCGGAACTGCTCAGACCCCAAACACTGTAGCGTGTTTCTCATTGGGGGAGCAGTCCCACCGCATGTGGACCGCAGCAAACGACCATCCCGAGCAATTAATGCGTACAAAGGAGGACGCCAGCGCGGTCTACATGCACCACAAAAGCATCCTGCACAGGCAGAGCATTGTGCGGATGAAAATACAATTATATAAATCACTGAAGAAAATGCACCAAAAGGATATGTCACTGACTAAACTAGCTGGTCATACAAGCAGATATTAAAAGCTGAGACTTTCGCCAATATGTTCCTGTCAGGAAGATATCGGAGCCCATCATTGCACCACGTCACGGTCACTCAGCATGGCAAAGGGTCCTACCACTACGCTAACTGTGGTGTGAACACGGTCTGAAGGTGATGTGATCCAGCTCACAGCCCTGCCTGCACACAAACGCCTAGCAGGACAGCCAGTGCAATGTGAACAAAGCAGGACCGTGAGCCCCACCCATATCAGACCATGTGATGAAGGATTCCAGGTGCAAAGGAATGTTCAATTGCCAGATGAAGGCACATTCAAGACATATAAAACAAAATCACTGTAGAATTGCAGTGGCCAATATGGCGGAACTGCTCAGACCCCAAACACTGTAGCGTGTTTCTCATTGGGCGAGCAGTCCCATCGCATGTGAACCACAGAAATATCGTGGCAGATATGGAGGAGCTGCTCAAACCCCAAACACTGTAGCGTGTTTCTCATTGGGGGAGCAGTCCCACCGCATGTGGACCGCAGCAAACGACCATCCCGAGCAATTAATGCGTACAAAGGAGGACGCCAGCGCGGTCCACATGCACCACAAAAGCATCCTGCACAGGCAGAGCATTGTGCGGATGAAAATACAATTATATAAATCACTGAAGAAAATGCACCAAAAGGATATGTCACTGACTAAACTAGCTGGTCATACAAGCAGATATTAAAAGCCGAGACTTTCGCCAATATGTTCCTGTCAGGAAGATATCGGAGCCCATCATTGCACCACGTCACGGTCACTCAGCATGGCAAAGGGTCCTACCACTACGCTAACTGTGGTGTGAACACGGTCTGAAGGTGATGTGATCCAGCTCACAGCCCTGCCTGCACACAAACGCCTAGCAGGACAGCCAGTGCAATGTGAACAAAGCAGGACCGTGAGCCCCACCCATATCAGACCATGTGATGAAGGATTCCAGGTGCAAAGGAATGTTCAATTGCCAGATGAAGGCACATTCAAGACATATAAAACAAAATCACTGTAGAATTGCAGTGGCCAATATGGCGGAACTGCTCAGACCCCAAACACTGTAGCGTGTTTCTCATTGGGCGAGCAGTCCCATCGCATGTGAACCACAGAAATATCGTGGCAGATATGGAGGAGCTGCTCAAACCCCAAACACTGTAGCGTGTTTCTCATTGGGGGAGCAGTCCCACCGCATGTGGACCGCAGCAAACGACCATCCCGAGCAATTAATGCGTACAAAGGAGGACGCCAGCGCGGTCCACATGCACCACAAAAGCATCCTGCACAGGCAGAGCATTGTGCGGATGAAAATACAATTATATAAATCACTGAAGAAAATGCACCAAAAGGATATGTCACTGACTAAACTAGCTGGTCATACAAGCAGATATTAAAAGCTGAGACTTTCGCCAATATGTTCCTGTCAGGAAGATATCGGAGCCCATCATTGCACCACGTCACGGTCACTCAGCATGGCAAAGGGTCCTACCACTACGCTAACTGTGGTGTGAACACGGTCTGAAGGTGATGTGATCCAGCTCACAGCCCTGCCTGCACACAAACGCCTAGCAGGACAGCCAGTGCAATGTGAACAAAGCAGGACCGTGAGCCCCACCCATATCAGACCATGTGATGAAGGATTCCAGGTGCAAAGGAATGTTCAATTGCCAGATGAAGGCACATTCAAGACATATAAAACAAAATCACTGTAGAATTGCAGTGGCCAATATGGCGGAACTGCTCAGACCCCAAACACTGTAGCGTGTTTCTCATTGGGCGAGCGTTTTATATGTCTTGAATGTGCCTTCATCTGGCAATTGAACATTCCTTTGCACCTGGAATCCTTCATCACATGGGTGGGGCTCACGGTCCTGCTTTGTTCACATTGCACTGGCTGTCCTGCTAGGCGTTTGTGTGCAGGCAGGGCTGTGAGCTGGATCACATCACCTTCAGACCGTGTTCACACCACAGTTAGCGTAGTGGTAGGACCCTTTGCCATGCTGAGTGACCGTGACGTGGTGCAATGATGGGCTCCGATATCTTCCTGACAGGAACATATTGGCGAAAGTCTCAGCTTTTAATATCTGCTTGTATGACCAGCTAGTTTAGTCAGTGACATATCCTTTTGGTGCATTTTCTTCAGTGATTTATATAGGAGTACTGGTTTGGGCTGGTATCATCAAAGATGAGCTTGTGGGGCCTTTTCGGGTTGAGGATGGAGTCAAGCTCAACTCCCAGTCCTACTGCCAGTTTCTGGAAGACACCTTCTTCAAGCAGTGGTACAGGAAGAAGTCTGCATCCTTCAAGAAAAACATGATTTTGATGCAGGACAATGCTCCATCACACAGCGTCCAAGTACTCCAAGAAAGGGTATAAAAGAAGAAAATCTAATGACATGGCCTCCTTGTTCACCTGATCTGAACCCCATTGAGAACCTGTGGTCCATCATCAATTGTGAGATTTACAAGGAGGGAAAACAGTACACCTCTCTGAACAGTGTCTGGGAGGCTGTGGTTGCTGCTGCACGCAATGTTGATGGTGAACAGATCAAAACACTGACAGAATCCATGGATGGCAGGCTTTTGAGTGTCCTTGCAAAGAAAGGTGGCTATATTGGTCACTGATTTGTTTTTGTTTTGTTTTTGAATGTCAGAAATGTATATTTGTGAATGTTGAGATGTTATATTGGTTTCACTGGTAAAAATAAATAATTGAAATGGGTATATATTTGTTTTTTGTTAAGTTGCCTAATAATTATGCACAGTAATAGTCACCTGCACACACAGATATCCCCCTAAAATAGCTAAAACTAAAAACAAACTAAAAACTACTTCCAAAAATATTCAGCTTTGATATTAATGAGTTTTTTGGGTTCATTGAGAACATGGTTGTTGTTTAATAATAAAATTAATCCTCAAAAATACAACTTGCCTAATAATTCTGCACTCCCTGTATTTCTCCAATCTCTGGCCCTGACACACAGAAGGTCTCTAGTCACTGTAGGCACCCTCTATAGAAAAACTATTAAAAATGATGGAAAAAATATATTAATTTTCAGTTATATTTCTCCAATGCCTAGCCCTTACATACAGAAGGTATTGGACAGATGTATCTAGTCACTGCAGACACTTTCTATATGAAAAGTATTGAAAATGATGGAAAAATATATTAATTTTCAGTAATATTTCTCCAATTTCTGGCCCTGACACAGAAGGTATTGGACAGATGTCACAAGTCACTGCTGACATCCTCTATAGAAAAAGTATTGAAAATGATGAATAAAAATAGTAATTTTCAGTTATATTTCTCCAATTTCTGGCCCAGACACAAAGAAGGTATTGGACAGATGTCTCTAATCACTGCAGACACCCTCTATACAAAAAAAGTATTGAATATGTTGGAAAAAATATATTAATTTTCAGTTACATTTCTCCAATTTCTGGCCCTTGCACAAAGAAGGTAGGGGACAGATGTCTCTAGTCACTGCAGACACTCTATATATGTAAAGTATTGAAAACGATGGAAAAAAAACATTAATTTCCAGATATTCCAATCTCTGGCTCTGAAACACAGAAGGTATTGGACAAAGGTCTCTAGTCACTGCAGACACCCTCTATATATAAATTATTAAAAAAGATAAAAAAATATATAAATTTTCAGTTATATTTCTCCAAGAGAAGGTATTGGACAGATGTCTCTAGTCACTGCAGACACCCTATATAGAAAAATTATTGAAAATGATGATTTTTTTTTTAGTAATTTCAAGTTAAATTTCACCAAACTCTGGCCCTGACACACAGAAGATATTGGACAGATGTCTCTAGTCACTGCAGACACCCTCTATAGAAAAACTATTTGAAAAAAATTAGAAAAATATAGTCATTTTCAGTTATTTGTCTCCAATCTATAGCCCTGACACAAAACGGTATTGGACTGATGTCTCTAGTCACTGCAGACACCCTCTATACAAAAAATTATTGAAAATGATGGAATAAATATGTTAATTTTCAGTTATTTTTCTCCAATTTCTGCCCCTGACTCATAGAAGGTATTGGACAGATATCTCTACTCACTGCAGACACCTTCTATATTAAAAGTATTGAAAATGATGGAAAATATACACTCTATAGACACACTCTATAGAAAAGTTATTTAAAAAAAATTGAAATATATAGTAATTATCAGTTACATGTAGCAGGGTTAGCACTCAAGCTCTCAACTCAAATTTCTTAACTCATTGCGTTATCTTGAGACAAAATCCATTGAAAAGCAATTAAAGGTGTCTGCTTTACAAATTTAGTTTAGATAACACGTCTCATTAATCATGAGTGTTAACTATACTACATCTGTATATTTCTCCAATCTCTGGCCCTGACACAGAGAAGTTATTTGACAGATGTCTCTAGTGACTGCAGACACCCTCTATATGAAAAGTATTTTAAGTGATGGAAAAAATACTAATTTTCTGTTATATTTCTCCAATTTCTGGCTCTAACACACAGAAGGTATAAGACATATGTATCTAGTCGCTGCTGACATTCTCTACTGTATATAAAAACTATTGTAAATAATGTGAAAAATATAGTATTTTTCAGTTATTTTTCTCCAATTTCTGGTCCTGACTCACAGCAGGTATTGGACTGATGTATCTAGTCGCTGCTGACTAGTGATGGACGAACATCTGCACGAACGCAATCGCACAAACACGATCAAATGTTCGCGAACTGCAAGTTCGCGAACCGCAAGTTCGCGGCAGGTCCCATTCATTTTAATGGCAGGTGAACCTGAAAAACCTTCAGCTCATATTTGCAGCCAAGAAATAATTACTAGAAGTGTGCAAATAGTCCCACAACATAGACAGTGACATACCAGATGTATTATTCGAATTTGCGATCTCCATAAAAAAATAATTTCAATGCGAAATATCGGCAATATAATTTTCGCGTATGCGCATGCGCAAATGCACTATACAGTACCCAAATGCACTATAAAGAAAGTATATTGGTATATAACACCCCGCTTCAATCAGTTTTATTTTAGGGGGGGACTGGCATATCACACCAGTAGAAATTATTTGTTCCAATAACGCTTGTCCCTCTATATACCTGCAGTATCGCAGCAGAACCGCACACAACTGCCGCACAATACAAATGCACTATAATATACTTTTTAACATAGAAAGTATATTATAACATTGTACAAGGAAGGCAATCCATTAGAATCTACATGAAGATAAACGTAACCTTTAATAATTTTACTATGAGGGTCCATTCACACGTCCGTAAGTGTTTTGCGGATCCGCAAAACACGGACACCGGCAATGTGCATTCTGCAATTTGTAGACCGCATATTGCCGGCACTATAATAGTAAATGCCTAATCTGCAATTGCGGACAAGAATAGGACATGTTCTATTTTTTTGCGGAAACGGAAGCATAGATGCGGAAGTGTGGATCCGCAAATGCGGACAGCACATTCCGGCCCCATTGAAAATTAATAGGCGGACCCATTTTGCAAACGTGTGAATGGAAAAGATATCCCTCAAAATGAAAATAAATTAAATTATTAAAGTTAAGCAAAAAGCATAGATGTGGTAGGCAATAACAAGTGCTCGGCTGCACTAAATCAGGTGCTCGGCGGCACCAAATCAGAAACCATATGTCCTACCACAATCCGGAGGGTTCCAGTGCACATCTATGAATCCAGGAGGAAAAGCAAAAAAATATCCATCCCTGGGCTAGATGATGATGTGGTATTGAAGGACAGGGTGGGCAAAGAACTGTCCCTGATATTGCCCTACAGGGGGGTGCTATTCTGGCCCTGATAGCCTAACCACAGAGCACCCGCCCTGATAAGAGCGACCCCGTCCGGAACCTTACCCTATATAAAAATGGCCCTAGTAAGCCCCTAGCCCCTAGGCCCCTGACTTCCAGGTGATCACTATAGAGATCTATGTGTTTTTGACTCATTATAAAAGTATATTATATGTATATCGCACCTCTCTGTGTATCACACATATCGATAGTACACCTATACTAGTGCTTAAAATGACTTTTGTGGCCCTATTAGCTAGCGTTTGGTGTCCCTAACAGCCTGTCCCTGCCCCACACAGCAACCTCTCCCTACACTGGCAAAACACTGAATGTAAAATGGCAGCCAAATCAGGTTTATTTATGAGGTAGGGGGTATGTCCATGTGCTGAAATGTCTCAATTGGCTGTCCTGTACCTCCTGATGGATGTGTCATGGGTCAAAGTTCTCCATATGTTCGCATGTTCGGCGAATCGCGAACACGCAAAAATCGCTGCGAAACGACCGCCGGGCGAATCGCAAGGCCATCTCTACTATAGACACCCTCTATATAAAAATTATTAAAAATAATGTAAAAAATATAGTATTTTTCAGTTATTTTTCTCCAATTTCTGGCCCTGACACACAAAGGTATTGGACAGATGTCTCTTCTCGCTGCAGACACCCTCTATATGAAAAGTATAGAAAATTATGGAAAAAATATATACATTTTCAGTTACATTTCTCAAATTTATGGCCCTGACACACACAAGGTATTGGACAGATCTCACAAGTCACTGCATTCACCCTCTATAGAGAAAGTATTGAAAATGATGGGGAAAAAATATATACATTTTCTAGTTTATTTCTCCCATTTCTGACCCTGACACAGAGAAGGTATTGGACAGATGTCTCTAGTCACTGTAGACACCCTCTGTAGAATTTTTTTGAAAATAATTGAAAAAATATATTAATTTTCAGTTATATTTCTACAATCTCTGGCCCTGACACGCAAAAAGTATTGGACAGATGTCTCTACTCACTGCAGTCACCCTCTATAGAAAAATTATTGGGGGAAAAAATGAAAAATATAGTAATTTTCAGTTATTTTCTCCAATTTCTGGCCCTGACACATAGAAGGTATTGGGCAGTTGTCTCAAGTCACTTCAGACACACTTTATATAAAAAGTATTGAAAATGATGGAAAAAATATATACATTTTTAGTTATATTTCTCCAATCTCTGGCGCTGACACACAGAAGGTATTGGACAGATGTCTCTAGCCACTGCAGACACCCTCTATAGAAAAACTAATAAAAATGATTAAAAAAATATAGTATTTTTCAGTTATATTTCTCCAATGTCTGGCCCTGACACACAAAAGGTATTGGACAGATGTCTCTACTCACAGCAGACACCCTCTATAGAAAAATTATTGGGGAAAAAAAAGGAAAAATATAGTAATTTTCAGTTATTTTCTCCAATTTCTGGCCCTGACACACAGAAGGTATTGGGCAGATGTCTCTATTTGCTGCAGGCACCCTCTATATGAAAAGTATTGAAAATGATGGAAAAAATATATTAATTTTCAGTTATATTTCTCCAATTTTTGGCTCTGACACACAGTAGGTATAAGACAGATCTCACAAGTCACTGCTGACACCCTCTATAGAAAAGTTATTGAAAAAAAAATTGAAATATATAGTAATTTTCAGTTACATATGTAGCAGGGTTAGCACTCAAGCTCTTAACTCAAATTTCTTAACTCATTGCGTTATCTTGAGACAAAATCCATTGAAAAGCAATTGAAGGTGTTTGCTTAACTTATTTAGTTTAGATAACACATATCATTAATCATGAGTGTTAACTATACTACATCTGTATATTTCTCCAATTTCTGGCACTTACACAAAGATAGTACTTTTCAGTCAAATTTCTCCAATTTCTTTCCCTTGCACACAGAAGGTATTGTACAGACCTTTCTAGTCACTGCAGACACCCTCTATATGAAAAGTTTTGAAAATGATGGAAAAAAATATATATTAATTTTCAAGTTTATTTCTACAATTTCTGGCACTGACAGAGAAAAGGTATTGGAAAGATGTCTCTTGTCACTACAGACACCATCTATAGAAAAATTATTGAAAAAAAATGAATAATATAGTAATTTTCAGTTATATTTCTCCAATCTCTGGCCCTAACACAAAGAAGGTATTGGACAGATGTATATAGTCGCTGCTGACACCCTCTATATGAAAAGTATTTTAAGTGATAGAAAAAATATATAAATTTTCATTTATATTTCTCCAATTTCTGGACCTGACACACAGAAGGTATTGGACAGATGTATCTAGTCGCTGCAGACACCCTCTATATGAAAAGTATTAATAATGATGGGAAAAATATATACATTTTTAGTTACATTTCTCTCTGACACAGAGAAGGTATTGGACAGGTCTCACAAGTCACTGCTGACACCCTCTATAGAAAATTATTGAAAAGAATGGAAAAATATAGTAATTTTCAGTTATATGTCTCCAATTTCTGGCCCTTGCACACAGAAGGTATTGGACAGATGTCTCTAGTCACTGCAGATACCCTCTATGTAAAAAGTATTGAAAATGATGAAAAAAAAAAAAATAGTATTTTTCATTTATATTTCTCCAATTTCTGGCCCTGACACAGAGAAGTTATTGGACAGATATCTCTAGTCACTGTAGACACCCTCTATAGAAAAATAATTGAAAATAATTTAAAAAATATATTAATTTTCTAGTTTATTTCTCCAATTTCTGGCTCTGACACAGAGAAGGTATTGGACAGTTCTCACAAGTCACTGCTGACACCCTCTATAGAAAAATATTCAAAATAATGGAAAAATATAGTAATTTTCAGTTATATGTCTCCAATTTCTGGCCCTTGCACACAGAAGGTATTGGACAGATGTCTCTAGTCACTGCAGATACCCTCTATGTAAAAAGTATTGAAAATGATGAAAAAAAAATATATAGTATTTTTCATTTATATTTCTCCAATTTCTGGCCCTGACACAGAGAAGTTATTGGACAGATATCTCTAGTCACTGTAGACACCCTCTATAGAAAAATAATTGAAAATAATTTAAAAAATATATTAATTTTCAGTTATATTTCTCCAATTTCTGGCCCTGACACACAGAAGGTATTGGACAGATCTCACAAGTCACTGCTCACACCCTCTCTAGAAAAGTTATTAAAAAAAAATAAGGAAAAATATGACAATTTTCTGTTATTTTTCTCCAATTTCTGGCCCCGGCACACAGAAAGTATTGGACAGATGTCTCTAGTCACTGCAGACACCCTCTATATGAAAAGCATTGAAATTGATGAAAAAAATATATTAATTTTCCGTTATATTTCTCCAATTTCTGGACCTGACACACAGAAGGTATTGGACAGATCTCACAAGTTACTGCTGACACCCTCTATAGAAAAAAGTATTGAAAATTATGGAAAAAACAATATATGAATTTTCTAGTTTATTTCTCCAATTTCTGGCCCTGACACAGAAGGTATAGGACAGATGTCTCTAGTCACTGTAGACACCCTCTATATGAAAAGTATTGAAAATGATGAAAAAAATATATAAATTTTCAGTTATATTTCTCCAATCTCTGGCCCTGACAAACAAAAGGTATAGGACAGATCTCACAAGTCACTGCAGACAACCTTTATATAAAAATTATTGAAAATGATAGAAATAAATATATTAATTTTCAGTTATATTTCTCCAATTTCTTTCCCTGACACACAGAAGATATTGGACAGATGTATCTAGTCACTGCAGACATCCTCTATATGAAAAGTATTAAAATTGATGGAAAAAATATATACATTTTCAGTTATATTTCTCCAAGCTCTGGCCCTGACACACAGAAGGTTTTGGACAGATGTCTCTAGTCACTGTAGACACCCTCTATATAAAAATTATTGAAAAAAAAGTGGAATAATATAGTAATTTTCAGTTACATTTCTCCAATTTCTGGCCCTGACACAAAGTTGGTATTGGACAGATGTCTCTAGTCGCTGCAGACACCCTCTATATGAAAAGCATTGAAATTGATGGAACAATTATATTAATTTTCAATTATATTTCTCCAATCTCTGGCCCTGACACACAAAAGGTATAGGACAGATCTCACAAGTCACTGCAGACACCCTCTATAGAAAAATATTTTTTTTTAAAAAAGGAAAAATATTGTAATTTTCAGTTATATTTCTCCAATCTCTGGCCCTGACACTCAGAAGGTATTGGACAGATGTCTCTAGTCACTGCAGACAACCTTTATATAAAAATTATTGAAAATGATAGAAATAAATATATACATTTTCTGTTATATTTCTCCAATTTCTTTCCCTGACACACAGAAGATATTGGACAGATGTCTCTAGTCACTGCAGACATCCTCTATATGAAAAGTATTAAAAATGATGGAAAAAATATATACATTTTTAGTTATATTTCTCCAAGCTCTGGCCCTGACACACAGAAGGTTTTTCTACAGATGTCTCTAGTCACTGTAGACACCCTCTATATAAAAATTATTAAAAAAAAAAGTGGAATAATATAGTAATTTTCAGTTACATTTCTCCAATCTCTGGCCCTGACACAAAGTTGGTATTGGACAGATGTCTCTAGTCGCTGCAGACACCCTCTATATGAAAAGCATTGAAATTGATTGGAAAAATTATATTAATTTTCTATTATATGTCTCCAATCTCTGGCCCTGACACACAAAAGGTATAGGACAGATGTCTCTAGTTACTGTAGACACCCTTTTCTAGATGAATAGTATTGAAAATGATCGGAAAAATATAGGACAGATCTCACAAGTTACTGCTGACACCCTCTATAGAAAAAAGTATTGAAAATGATGGAAAAAAAAATATATGAATTTTCTAGTTTATTTCTCCAATTTCTGGCCCTGACACAGAAGGTATAGGACAGATGTCTCTAGTTACTGTAGACACCCTCTATAAGAAAAGTATTGAAAATGATGGGAAAAATATATAAATTTTCAGTTATATTTCTCCAATTTATGGCCCTGACACACAGAAGGATTTGAACAGATGTCACAAGTCACTGCAGACACCCTCTATAAGAAAAGTATTGAAAATGATGGGAAAAATATATAAATTTTCAGTTATATTTCTCCAATTTATGGCCCTGACACACAGAAGGATTTGAACAGATGTGACAAGTCACTGCTGACACCCTCTATGTAAAAAACACAAAACGTGTGGGAAGGAGACTCGAGCATAGCACTCGAGCACATGCAGTACTCGGCTCAACACTAAAAAATATATTTGCCATTCAGCGGTGCAGTTATATGTTCTAAAGCCTTTTGTGTCGAGTATTAGTGAAAAAAAATAAGGGCCTATTTGCCATTCAGCAGTGCAGTTATTTGTCTAAAACCTTTTTGTGAAGTGTATAAGTGGAACAAATAAAAATATATTTGCCGTTCAGCGGTACAGTTATATGTTCTAAAGCCTTTTGTGTCATGTATAACTGCACCGCTGAACGGCAAATATATTTTAATTTTTTCCACTTATAGACTCCACAAAATGGCTTTAGAACATACAACTGCACTGCTGAATGGCAAATATATTTTTCTTTTTTCCACTTATACACTCCACAAAAGGGCTTTAGAACATATGACTGCACCGCTGAACGGCAAATATATTTTCCTTTTTTTTATTATACATGACACAAAAGGCTTTGGAACAGCATTCCCCAGCAACCAGGCCGCGGACCAGGACCGGGCCCTGGAAGATTCTTTGCCAGGCCACGGCAATACAGATGAGTGGAGACACCAGGCGCATGCGCACCCGAAGCACACATCACACACAGCGGGCGGGCGTACAGCGGGAAGGAAGGAAGGAGAGCGTTCCTTCCTTCCAACTGTGATGCCGGCCAGCCACTGCCACCAATGAGGAGAGAGTGGGCGGAGGAGGGGAGGGACTGTGGCCACTGTGCCACCAATGATAATTAACCAGAGGACCTTTCATGGGTCCGGACATTATTAACCAAGTAGCAGGACATGTAGAGCGGTGCCCAGGGATCTCCCTGCACTTACTATTATTCCTGGGCACCGATCCGTTCGCCCGCTGTGCCTCCGTTACCGTCTCCTGTGCTGTATGCTAAATACTACTACGGGAACACCAGGGGGGAGACATCAGCTTCTCTCCCTGGGCGTTCCTTTTCCCTGGCTGTGGTGCTGTCCAATCACTGTGCAGAGCTTCACAGCCAGGGAGAAAAAAACTCACCTTCTCCCTGGCTGTGACGCTCTGCGCTACAATTGGACCGCGCTACAGCCAGTGAGAAGGAACACCCAGGGAGAGAAGCCAATTGTCTCCTCCCTGGTGTTCCCAAAGTAGTAATTAATTAGTATACAGTGCGGGAGATGATAATGGGGGCCACAGCGGGCGAACAGAGCAGCACCCAGATATAATAGTAAGTACAGGGAGATCCCTGGTTGTCACTCTACATGTCCTGCTACTTAGTTAATAAAGTATGGACCCATGAAAAGTCCTCTTACAGATACAGGGTGCACCTGAGGGGTTAACTGTCGCTGATCGCAGCGCCCTGTCAGAGGTCGGGTGCCAGCTAAGTGATTCTGCCGCACCCGCCTCTTGTATCTGTATTAAAGGTTAATTATCATTGGTGGCACAGTGCACCCACCCCCCCAGTATTAAAATTATTGGTGACAGTGGCCACAGGGTCCCCTCCCCTTCTCCTTATTTGTGGCAGTGGCAGCTTCTGATCTGAACCCCAGCAGTGTAATCCTTGGGCTCCGATCGGTTACCATGGCAGCTAGGATGCTACTGAAGCCCTGGCTGCCATGGCAATCTCCCTGCTGCTGTGTGTATTATGCACAGGGCAGCAGGGAGTGTGAAGTCCTATTCACCCTAATAGAGCTCTATTAGGGTGAATAGGACAAGGATACATAAATCACTGCGAAAGGTGCACCACAATGATATGCAACTGACAACACTGGCTAATCCCTCAAGCTGATGTTCAGGAACAAATCAGAGCCCTTTTGCACCACCGTCAAGGTATATCAGCGTGGCATGGGTTCCTACCGCTAAACTACCTACAGAGTGTGGACACAGCCTGAGAGGTGCTAAGATACAACTTACAGCCAAGCTCCCACATACCTCCATAGTGAGATCACTCAGGCAGTGGGAGAGATGATAAGGCTGCAAGTCCCACCTAATAACAGGCCATGCAACACAGGCTACCAGGTGCAATAGAATGCTACCAACAGTACGCAATGGCACATTCTAAGCATATCAAGAAAAATAACTGAAATAAAGTGGCCTAAATAGGAGGAAATGCTCAAAAACCCCACACACTCTAGCGTGTTTATAATCGGGGGAGCAATTTCTTTGCATGTGATCTGTTGCTAACGGCAATCCCCAGCAAAAATGCATACAATGGATTACATTGACTAAAGTCTCAGTTCTTAACATCAGCTTGAGGGATTAGCCAGTGTTGTCAGTTGCATATCATTGTGGTGCACCTTTCGCAGTGATTTATGTATTTTTATATTTGCATCCACACATTATCCCATCTTGTGTAAGATGCCATTGTGATGTATGTCGTCCGCTGCCGACATCCTCCATTGTATGCATTTTTGCTGTGAATTGCCTTTAACAATGGATCACACGTGGAGGAATTGCTCCCCCGGTTATAAACGCGCTACAGTGTTTGGGGTTTTTGAGCATTTCCTCCCTTCAGTTATTTATCTTGATATGTTTAGAATGTGCCATTGCGTACTGCTGGTAGCATTCTGTTGCACCGGTTAGCCTGTGTCACATGACCTGTTATAGGTGGGGCTTTAAAATATTTAAACAATAAAGTCCTTGTAAGAAAACTCTGTTAATGCCTGTATCAAACAACACTTGCATCCCAATAACAAGAACAGTTTGCTGGAATTTCAGAGCTGTATGATGACAATTTGGATCCCCAGTCAGTGCAGAAAGGTGTAATATCATTGTTCCTATTACCCGGGCTGTAATCTCCCCTCCTGAACCCTGTTCTACATAAATGCTGTGAAATGATTCCTCCCTATCCTTTCCCTACACCTTGAATAATCTTTCCCTGAGCTTGTAAATTTTTTTTTTTTTTTTAGAACAATATAGTCTTTCCTAGCACTGTCCCTAGCGCCTGCTGATATCTCTCCCTGCACTAAGTACACCGGAAAATGGCAGAATCCAAGATGTCTGAGGCTATTTATAGGGCTGTGACATCACAGGGCTGGCTGGCTGCTGTTTGGCTGCATACATGGCATTATGGGTGATCCCACGTTCCCAGAGTTCCTTGCTCCATGCCCTCACACATGCAGCAGCCATTTTAGAAAAAATGTGATTCGTTACCACAAAGCGTTTGGAAATATTGGATTCTGGGAGAATCAAATTTTTCCTGAAATTCGGATCGAATTCCACTTCGTCAACTTCAATTCGCTCATCTCTATTAGGTACTACTACATCCCAGCTGCCACTGAGGTCCATCTACCTCAATTTAATGTAGATGAGCCTACTTGTGGCAGGTAACATTGATTACTTACAAAAGAGATCCAGATGCTACCGAAACACCGACATACCTGAGGCCTATCCAGTGGTAAGGGGAATTGAGAATCTATATGACGATACCATCTATATAGATACCCCTTCATATACGTCACACCTCATTTACTGTACAGTGCTATTCCTATGTGATTGTCTGATAGTTAACAACTAGTCGATATTGAACACATTAAGGTGGTGGAATATGCATTATATCCGTTTTGGTAGTGAATTTTTACCACTGCATAGGCCTCAGGTATATGGGTGTTTTGGATCTCTTATGAGTAATTAATGTTACCTGCCACAAGTAGGCTCATCTACATTTTTATTTTATTTTATTTTATTTTTTATTTAGTCCAATAAAGTACAAAAAGAACAATAGTAGAACATTTAACAGTTACATAATAAAAAAATAAAAAAAAAAGGCTACATCTACATTAAATTGAGGTAGATGGACCTCAGTGGCAGCTGGCATGTAGTAGTACCCAGTATTACTTTGGGATTGGATTCGATTTTTAACGTCATGAATATTAATCGATCAATATGTATCGATTAGTGTTTTAGCCAAGCCATCATCACCAATACTCATTTATTCATTTATCTCGTATGTCAGGTTAAAATCCGCCTTTTGGTCCCTCCAGATTGGGTGTTAAGAGTACTCACCTATTTCTCCTTTTTCCATCTGATCATTACCTCGGTAAAGTGACAGCAGTGTCAGGGGAAGGGCCAGCAGGCACTCCCCCTCCATTACACTTGCCGCTGTATTGGTCAGCCGGAATCGAGGGCGGGACTTTCAAGGGTTTAAATATCCTGAATCGCGACGGCTGCTTTAGTGTCGGACATGCCGCTAGCACGATGAACATGGTGTGCGCGGTAATGCCCTACTAAACCACATGTAAATCTCAGCTAGATCTATCTATGAAGGCTCCTGATAGATAGCTTGCATCATTCTTTAACTGCAGCATTTCTAAGTGCACTTGAGATATTCAGGAGACTAACTTAGACCTGTTCCACTGTAGCAGAACTTCAGCTGTGTTTTTGGTGGCTACTCAGACACTCTGCTTCAAAACAGATAAGGAATTTGTTAGACAGGTTTTTGGTATTGTCTGATTGCAAATGAGCAAAGGGTGATTAAGGTGTTAAATTTGCTGTTGGGGGAGGAGTTTTTGTGGAAGTGTGTGTATATATAGCAACATAGTATTAGCTTGCCTAATTATAGCTTGCATCATTCTCAAAGTGCAGAAATTCTAAGTGCACTTGAGATATTCAGAAGACTAACTTAGAGCTTTTCCACTGTAGCAGAACCTCAGCTGTGTTATTGGTGGCTACTCAGACAATGCTTCAAAACAGGTAAGAAAGTTGTTAGACAGGTTTTTGCTATTGTCTGATTGCAAATGAGCATAGGGTGATTAAGATGTTAAATTTGTTGTTGGGAGGAGCTTTTGTGGGAGTGTGTGTACATATAGCAACATAGTATTAGCTTGCCTAATTATAGCTTGAATCATTCTCAAAGTGCAGCATTTCTAAGTGCACTTGAGATACTCAGGAGGTAATCTGGAGTTGGATACAATATAAAAAAGTAAGATTTGTTTGTTTAAAATCTTTCCCCTCTTTAAAATGGCAGGAATTATTGTGCATTTATTTCATGTTCCACTCTTTGGAGGGTTGGATGCTGTCTAATCTGTAGACAGCTCTCCGTAATGCAGCATGAAATTGCATTTTTGAAATCTGAGATTTGTAAATTAACTGTTAAACAAACTCAGGCTGGGGGGCGTGTCCGGACGCTGACTGAGATGGCTGCCTGAAGGATCAGCTCCTGCCTGCACCGCAACTTACTGGCAGGCAAATCCTCTGTTCTGGATCATATGGCTCCAAAGAAGAACCCTCTTCCTCCCCTCCCCCGCCTGATTCCCGCGCTCTGAGCAGGGAGAAGGATACAGCGCAACATATCCCTGCTGAAACTCTCTAGGGAACCGGATTGCCTCTGGCTGTGTCCACGCACGGATCCCCTGGGCTGGGGCACTCACCGACTGCCCTGGATTTTCGGCCTGCTGCTGCTGGAAGGAGGGATCCCGCCGTGATGGCTCCTGGACCCACTTCTCAGGGGAAGACATCAAGTAAAGGTACTGTGGCTCTTAGGGGATGGGATATTATCCCAGGGGACCCTGCATCTAGCCTTCCTGGGACCCCCCTACATGAGCCCTGGCAAAATAAGCAGCCCTTAGCCCTACCATTGCTGGACCAAGGGGACAGCAGCTCTCCTCTCCCTTCTGACATCTGGGCCAGATCTCCAAGCCCTCCATCACTTGCTGTTATGGACCCCCCACCCCTGCCTGAACCTCCACAGCCCTGGGCGAGCTATTTTAGCCATTTTTCTACAAAGGAGGACTTTCGGGTTCTTATTTCTGAAGTTACAGAAGCCTGCAGAGCTGAAATTGCGGCAGTTCGCACTGATATTAAACATGTGGTGGACCGGGTTGACTCCCTGGAAAATGCCCATGATGACACCAGGCAATATATATCCACTCTTCAAGAATCCATTTCTGCCCAAACGGCTGTGCTCAGGGGAATGGGATGGCATTTAGAGGACTTGGATAACCGAGGGCGCCGGAATAATATCCGAGTACGGGGTCTTCCGGAGGCTACCGAAGACGAAGATCTCTTTGCTACGCTGTAAGCCATTTTTAACATGATCCTGGGGCAACCACCCTTGCATAAGATCAAGTTGGACAGAGCTCATAGAGCACTCAAGCCTAGGGGCTCTGCTGCACGTCCTAGGGACGTAAGTTGTTGTGTCCATGACTTCGCCCTTAAAGAATCCATTATGGCTAAGGCGAGATCTCTACGCAACTTTGACTTTGATGGCGCTCCAGTTCAATTGTTTCCTGACCTATCCTGGTTCACGCTCCAGAAAAGAAGACATCTTCAGCCTCTCCTCACATTACTCAGGGACCGCCAGATCGCCTATCGCTGGGGATTCCCCTTTGCCCTGACGGTCTGTCATCAAGGAAGAACAGAGACTCTCCATTCCTTCTCGGATCTTTGCCCTTTTTGTGAATCACTTGGAATTCCTATCCCCGACATGTCGGATTGGGAGTTTGAGTCTCCAGCGCTTCCACCGCCCCGCATTTGGTCTCCTGTAACCAGGAAAAGAAGGCCTGATCCAAGTGCATCCTCTTCCCCGCGGTCTCCTCTGTCATCAGGGCATCGTCCATCTGCTTGACCGCCAACGGATGGGGGGACTTGGTCTTAATCCTTTACGCCCTCAGGATTGATGGTCCCTGATGGGCCCCCATATTGATCGTTTATTACCTCTGTTAAGACAGTTATTGCTTTCTTGTTGCTACATCGCAGTGCAGGCTGTCTGAAGGGCCCACCTTGTTGGTGGATAAACCCATCACCTTATGTAACATTTATGCACCAAACACGTCCCAGAACCGCTTTCTCGGCGGAATCTTCCGCAAGGTTTTTGTTGAGGGAGTGGACTCTTCGGAGCCCCTAGTTCTCCTAGGAGGGGATTTTAATGCAGTATTCTCTGAATCGATGGATCGCCTGGCCCTCCCGGGCAGACTAATACATTCGACACAGCAGCGCTTAGCCAGGGACTTTTGTAAACTAGTGCGGAACTACTCCCTGTATGACCTCTGGCGTCTAACTTATCCCACTGATAGGTCCTTCTCCTTTTACTCTGCCCCACATGGTTCACACACCCGTATTGATTACCTCTTTGGTACCATTTCGACCCTCAGATTATTGGAAGGAGCAGACATGGGCCAAATCACCTGGTCAGACCATGCTCCTGTACTAGTGGACATTAGTAGTGAGTCTGGCCATGTTCGCCATTGCCACTAGAGACTTAATGACTCCCTCCTGAAACAGCCTACCATTAGGGAGGAACTCCGCGAATATCTGCAAACGTACTTTGACCTAAATGAGGGATCAGTAGGGGATGTCCATCCTTTGTGGGAAGCGCATAAAGCGGTCATGAGGGGTCATTGTATTGCAATAAGCTCAAAATTAAAGAAGGACTCGACTGCCTTAGTCAAGACCCTTACGTCCTGCTTGCAAACATTAGAAGACAAGATGGCTGCTCACCCCTCACGCTGCACACTGAGACGAATTGTTGATACCAGGGCCCAATTGAAGAGTCTAGCTTTAGGTCGTGTCAGCAAGTTATTACTTTACACACGACAGTGTTATTATGCTTGGGGGAACAAGCCCCACGCTTTGCTGGCCAGACAACTCAGGAATCATAACTCGCAAACGGGTCCGAGTGCTATTAGGGGGGCTGATGGAACAATCCACTATGACCCCAGGGTGATAGCGAAGAGGTTCTCGACCTACTCCTCTTCCCTGTACAATTTACCCTCCGACCTCCCCACAGATGAGGGACTGAGAGATAGTACACTCCGGTCTTATTTGGCATCCTGTCACCTTCCTACCCTATTGACTTCCAACCTTGCCGCCCTTAATAGTCCGATCACGCCGGAAGAGATTGGGGCAGTGGTGGAACATCTGCCTGAGGGTAAATCCCCAGGGACTGATGGCTTTTCAAACAAATATTATAAGACTTTTAAGACTGAACTAATCCCTCACTTAGTAACCCTATTCAATCATTTTCTAGCTGGCAACGCAGTACCTGCCCCAATGTATCACTCGTATCTCACGATGATTCCAAAACCTGGGAAAGATCCTCATGAATGCCATAACTATAGGCCCACTGCCCTGCTTAACTCAGACCTTAAGATTTACACCAAAGCCCTAGCTTCCAGACTAAACATCTTTCTCCCCTCCCTGATTCATAAAGACCAGGTGGGTTTTGTCCCAGGCCGTCAGGGGGCCGACAACACACGAAGAAACATTGACTTGATAGATGTCATATCTCGCTCGGTTGAGGAGGCATTACTTCTTAGTTTAGATGCGAAAAAGGCATTCGACCGTTTAGGTTGGCCTTTCCTTTTTGCTACCTTGCAGGCTTATGGCCTTTCTGGTCCCTTCGTTAGGGCCATTCATACTACCTCATGCTCAATCTCGACCCATACGCATTGCTAATGGACCGAGACAAGGTTGTCCCCTGTCTCCCCTACTATTTGCCATGTGTATTGAACCCCTGGCGGCCAAGATCAGGGCTTGCCCAGACATCAGAGGTGTTATGGTCAAAGACAGGGAGTTTAAGCTATCGCTATATGCAGACGATATCCTCCTTACCCTTACCAAGCTTCACATTTTTCTACCAAACCTCCACTCCATCCTACAGGAGTTTGGTTGACTCTCGGGGTATAAGGTCAACACCCATAAAACTGAGGCCCTCCCTCTTAATCTTTCTCAGACGGCCCTGGGCTCTCTCAGGGTTAACTTTCCTTTCCATTGGAAGACGGACTCCCTGCGATATTTGGGTGTTGACCTCACTCCCCGATATGGGGAGCTTTACAAAGCTAACTTCCCACGTATATATGCTGAGATTAGAGGTCTTCTAGATAAGTGGCATGCTCTCCCACTCTCTCTCATGGGACGCATTGCTGCGACTAAAATGACGATCTTGCCTAAGCTTCTGTATCTTTTTGAGACCTTACCGATTAAAGTTCCCCTTAAAGATCTGAGATCCACTCAATCTCACCTCCTTAGATTCATATGGGCGGGAAGGCGGCATAGAATCCCGCGGTTGGTCCTTCTATCTAGTAGGCACCAGGGCGGTCTAGAGGTGCCGGATCTGTCCAAATATTACTGGGCGGCCCAGCTACGTTTTGTCACATCCTGGGCTTCCTTGCACCCATACTCTGTCTGGATGCAGGTAGAAAGACTCTGACTAGCTCCTGTACATCCTAACTCCATGTTATGATCCGGACCTGACAGGACTCTACCAGCCAAGGATCTCCTAGGGCCCATGGCTTGTACCAGATGCATCTGGCAGCAGTGCAGTAGCAAATTCCTTCTGGTTTCCAATCACTCCACCATGACCTCCTTCTTATATCACCCTACGCTACCTGCTAGTCTTACCACGTCCACAACGAGACCATGGTTTCAGCGGGGGGTGTTTTGGTTTGCTGATATTGTGGACCCCTTCACTAGGGACCTTCTACGGTTTTCTACTCTGCAGACCAAATATGATCTCCCCCCTCCTCCAACTTCTTTTATATCCAGATTAGTCACTTCGCTCAGTCCATTTTTTCAGGGGTCACAGTTTCCCTTCCGACTCCCTTTGAACGCCTTTGCAGGGAAGGGGTACAAGCGAAAGGTCTAATTTCTGAGATTTACTCCATATTGCTGACTCCCTTCCCTGATCGGGTTCAAAGGCATTCCTACATGGTGCGGTGGGAGGAGTATCTGGGGAGGGCCTTACCGGACTCACTCTGGCACCTTTTATGGAGGAGGGCAGCGAAATCCTCTATGTCGGTACTTCATCAGGAGAACCAATATAAAATCTTAATGTACTGGTATCACACTCCTGACCTCCTCCATAGAATGAATCCAGTAGTCCCGGATGATTGCTGGAGATGCGGCTTACATAGGGGTACATTGCCTCATATTTTTTGGGACTGCCCCAAGATATGCCCCTACTAGAACGGAGTAGGCACCCTCCTGAGTGATATCTTTGGAATTGAAATCCGACCTGATCCTATGTCCTTCCTGCTTAATGTGGTCCCCATTCAAGTTAAAAAACAAGCACTCAAGCTATTGCTATTGATACTAACAGCAGTTCGTTGTCTAATCTCCCGAGCTTGGAAATGCTCCGAACCACGACGGGTCTCTGATTTGTATGCTAGGGTGATGGAGGTCCGAACAATGGAGTATTCCACTGCTATGTTTCAGGATAAAATGACACTCTTCCACGCCATATGGGACCTATGGGATTATTACTGGGCCACTAGGCAACCTTGACGACCTCATGTGAAAGGAATGTTCTCCCCCTCCCCATCCTTATGTCTTTGTCTATGTTATTTGTCTTGTCTGTTGGATATTTGTTAGGTTAAGCATTATTAGCTGAGAAGCTCTGGGCTTTTGGGTCTTTAAGGCTCTCCCGCTACTACCTGATGTCTTTTTGTCTAGGATACACTGCTTAGTAGTCCTTCTTCGGACTGATTACAGATAGACACAGTCTCCATTAGTTCACTTTATTGTTTTATTTCTGCTCGGTCTCTCATTTTCCATCACTGACTATTATCAAGTGATACAAACGCTCATTCAATATGTATGTGATGTATTTCATGTTTCATCCTTACTTTGTACTCTTGTGCATTATTCTATTGTAATAGTGTATTTTCATTTCTGTTTTATTTAATAATAAATATACAATTATAAAAAATAAAAAAAACTCAGGCTGGGAATGTTGCAATGCCACTGACACAGAGGCCCCCTAGAAATGGAAGATGGGTTACTGCAGGTTCTGGTAGACTTAGAGTTGTTTATAGAAGACATGTACCACAGTCTGTGGCTCTCCATAATTCATTTGCAGCACTTTCAGAGCACAAGAGAAACATGGAGGATGGCTCAGGAACAGTGGGAGAGGAACAATCATCTCCTATGCCTAAAGTATGCAAGACTGCAGCCAAAGACAAAAAGGATAAGGTGAGGTCTGATAGTAAGCAGCTATTGGTGGGCGATTCTATCATAAGAGGTGTGAAGTTTGAGGAAAATGGTTTTGTGAGATGTCTCCCTAATGCTACCGCTAGCAGGGACAGACAACGTATCCTTAATATTGTTAGGCAAGAAAAACAGGAAAAGGAGGTGGATGTTATTGTCTATCTTGGGACAAATGATCTGGCTTGCAATGAGGTTTCAAAGGTGAAGGAAGCTTTTCACACACTTGGTAATGATATACGGGAGGTTGCATCGACTGTTTCATTCTCTGCAGTTTTGCATGACAGGCCGATGCGCATTAAGGAATTTAATGTATGGCTTGGTGAATGGTTTCTAAACCAAGGGTTTGGCTTTGTGTCTCATGTTATCTCTTGTTGGAATGGAGAAGAACTGTACAAGAAAGATGGTTTGCATCTTTCTCTCAAGGGAACGAATGTCCTTAGTGAACAGTTCAAAGTATTTGCTAAGGAGCATTTAAACTAGGAAAGGGGGGCAAAAGAGTGATAATCCAGCAGTCCGAATGCTCCCCGTAACAATGCCAGAAGATGCCAGTAGCACATAGGTTAAGAAATGACAAGCTCAGAGTCTTGTCTACAAATGCTCACAGTTTAGGGAATAAGATCAATGAACTTGAGTCTATAATGGCATCTGAGAATATAGATTTAGTGGCTGTTACTGAGACATGGTTCAATTAGAGTAATGACTGGTATATAACAATACCAGGGTTCTCTCTATATAGGAAAGAAAGAGAAGACAAGAAAGGGGGTGGGGTGGCCCTGTATGTGAAAGATAGCATAAAATCTAATTTAACACAAGTTAGCGAGACCAATTTAGAGTCAGTTTGGGTTACGTTGCAGCTTGATAATCATAAGGCAACTCATGTAGGTGTGATATATAGACCACCTGGCCAAGTCAAAGAATTAGATAATCTACTAGTTGAGGAAATAGTTAAAATGACATTGAAAGGGGAAGCTAATTATATAAATGGTAAAAACTATAAATCTGTTTGTGTCGGCCCTTTAAAGAGTAATGAGGGGGGAGTCACAGAGAGCGACGAGGAGAAAGCAAAGCTGTTAAATATATTTTTCTCCAATGTATTCACTGAGGAAAATAAACTGTCAGATGACATGCAGAATGTAAAAATAAATTCCCCATTAAAAGTGTCCTGTCTGACCCAGGAAGAAGTACATCAGCGACTTAAAAAGATTAAAATAGACAAATCGTCAGGACCGGATGGCATACACCCCCGTATCCTAAGGGAATTAAGTAATGTCATAGCCAGACCCTTATTTCTGATATTTGCGGACTCTATACTGACAGGGAATGTCCCACAGGATTGGCACATCGCAAATGTGGTGCCAATATTCAAAAAGGGTCCAAAAACAGAGCCTGGAAACTATAGGCCGGTAAGTTTAACATCTGTTGTGGGTAAACTGTTTGAAGGTTTTCTGAGAGATGCTATCTTAGAGCATCTCAAGGGAAATAAGCAAATAACGCCATATCAGCCTGGCTTCGTGAGGGATCGGTCATGCCAAACTAATTTAATCAGTTTCTATGAGGAGGTAAGTTCTAGACTTGACAGAGGCAAATCAAAGGATGTCGTATATCTGGACTTCTCCAAAGTATTTGACACTGTACCACATAAAAGGTTAGTATATAAAATGAGAATGCTCGGACTGGGAGAAAACGTCTGTATGTGGGTAAGTAACTGGCTCAATGATAGAAAACAGAGGGTGGTTATTAACAGGACACACTCAGATTGGGTCACTGTCACTAGTGGGGTACCTCAGGGGTCAGTATTGGGCCCTATTCTCTTCAATATATTTATTAATGATCTTGTAGAAGGCTTGCATAGTAAAGTATCAATTTTCGCAGATGACACTAAACTGTGTAAAGTAATTTACACTGAAGAGGACAGTATACTACTACAGAGGGATCTGGATAGATTGGAAGCTTGGGCAGATAAGTGGCAGATGAGGTTTAACACTGACAAATGTAAAGTTATGCACATGGGAAGGAATAATGCAAGTCATTCGTACATACTAAATGATAAAATACTCGGTAACACTGACATGGAAAAGGATCTAGGAATTTTAATAAACAGCAAACTAAGCTGCAAAAACCAGTGTCAGGCAGCTGCTGCCAAGGCCAATAAGATAATGGGTTGCATCAAAAGGGGCATAGATGCCCGTGATGAGAACATATTCCTACTACTTTACAAATCATTAGTCAGACCACACATGGAGTACTGTGTACAGTTCTGGGCTCCTGGAAACAAGGCAGACATAGCAGAGCTGGAGAGGGTCCAGAGGAGGGCAACTAAAGTAATAACTGGAATGGGGCAACTACAGTACCCCGAAAGATTATCAAAATTAGGGTTATTCACTTTAGAAAAAAGACGACTGAGGGGAGATCTAATTAATATGTATAAATATATCAGGGGTCAGTACAGAGATCTATCCCATCAGCTATTTATCCCCAGGACTGTGACTGTGACGAGGGGACATCCTCTGCGTCTGGAGGAAAGAAGGTTTGTACACAAACATAGAAAAGGATTCTTTACGGTAAGAGCAGTGGGACTATGGAACTCTCTGCCTGAGGAGGTTGTGATGGTGAGTACAATAAATGAATTCAAGAGGGGCCTGGATGTATTTCTGGAGCGTAATGATATTACAGGCTATAGCTACTATAGAGGGGTCGTTGATCCAGGGAGTTATTCTGATTGGAGTCGGGTTCGGCAGGTTCGGCCGAACTTGAAAAAAAAGTTTGGGTTCGGGACCCGAACTTGACCCGAACTTGACACCGAACCCGAACCCCATTGAAGTCAATGGGGACCCAAACTTTTGGGCACTAAAATGGCTCTAAAATAGTCCTGGAAAGGGATAGAGGGCTGCAAAAGGCATCAAAATGTGCTTAAGGGCATGACAACTGTTCTGCAAACAAATGTGGATAGGGAAATGACTTAAAATAACATAAAATACAGAAAAATTAAAAATAACAATCTGGATCTAGGAGTAGGAGGTTGAGGAGGCGGTGGATGGGTGGATGTGGCGGTGTGGGTTGACGTTGCGGTGTAGGTGGAAGCGGCGGTGAAGGAGGAATAGGTAGCCAACACTGATTTGTGTTATTTTTTATTTTTAAATTGGGGTATCCCCCAAAATATTGGTACATATAACAAAATAAAACAAAGAATTTTGAGAGATTTAGGCCCCTGTCACCCAGGCACAGCAGGGGTTCATTCACGGCAAAAGGGGGTTCTTGTCACCCAGCAATACAGCAGAGGATTTTGAGAGATTTAGGCCCCTGTTACCCAGGCACAGCAGGGGTTTGTATACACCAAAAATTGTAAAATGTCACCCGACAATTGAAAATAAGAATTAAAATGGCTCTAATATAGTCCTTGAAAAGGCTAGAGGGATGTAAAAGGCAGTAAAATGTGCTTAAGAGCATGGCAACTGCACTGCAAACAAATGTGGATAGGGAAATAACTTAAAATGAAATAAAATAACTAAAAATTACAAATGATTAGCCTGCAACTCAGAGAAGGAGGTGGATATGGAGTCGGAGGTTGAGGAGGCGGTGAATGTGGTGTTGTAGGTGGAGGCAGCAATTAGAGATGTCCCGAACTATTCGCCGGTGAACAGTTCCCGGCGAACATAGCTTGTTCGCGTTCGCCGCGGCGGGAGAACATATGCGATGTTCGGTCCGCCCCTATACATCATCATTGAGCAAACTTTGACCCTGTACCTCCCAGTCAGCAGACACATTCCAGCCAATCAGTATACCCTCCCTCCCAGACCCCCCCACCTCCTATCAAAAAGCAAGGACAGCATCCATCTTAGATTAATTGTGAAGCTGTAATTGCAATGCGATTAATACAGGTTATATTAATCGCATTGCGAATTCAACTTAGAGCTGGATTTCTAATGGTTGTATTGCTAGAATATAACGAAGATTGAGAATATAGTGCTATATTCGTTATATTCGTCAATTCTAGCAATACAACCATTAGGAACTCAGATCTAAGTTGTAATCGCAATGCGATTAATACAGGTTATATTAATCGCATTGCAAATTCAACTTAGAGCTGGGTTCCTAATGGTTGTATTGCTAGAATTTAACGAAGATTGAGAATATAGTGCTATATTTGTTATATTCTTCAATTCTAGCAATACAACCATTAGGAACTTAGCTCTAAGTTGAATTCGCAATGCAGGTTATATTAATCGCATTGCGAATTCA
The DNA here is from genome assembly GCF_905171765.1 of Bufo bufo. Classification (NCBI taxonomy): domain Eukaryota; kingdom Metazoa; phylum Chordata; class Amphibia; order Anura; family Bufonidae; genus Bufo; species Bufo bufo. Next base: position 621,923,299 of record NC_053390.1, read on the forward strand.
ACTTACCACACTCTGCGTCAACTACGTAATTTTCCATGGGAGTTTTGCCATGGATCCCCCTCCGGCATGCCACAGTCCAGGTGTTAGTCCCCTTGAAACAACTTTTCCATCACTATTGTGGCCAGAAAGAGTCCCTGTGGGTTTTAAAATTCGCCTGTCTATTGAAGTCGATGGCTGTTCGCCCGGTTCGCCCGTTCGCGAACATTCGTTGAAGTTCGCGAACGGAAAATTTTATGTTCGCGACATCTCTAGCAGCAATGGAGGAGGAGGAGGTAGCCAACAATGTTTTTTCATTTTTTATTGGGGTAGGTAGCCCCCAAAATATTGGGACAAATAAATAAAAAAAAAGAAAACAAAGAATCATTGCACTTGACTTGAGTACAAGAATGTATGTTCGATGGTGGTATAAATGTCTATTCTGCACAAGGTACAGACAAGTCTTGTGGGATCCAAGCCTGGTTCATTTTAATGAACGTGAGCTTGTCCACATTGGCTGTGGACTGGCGGCTGCGTCTGTCTGTAATGACGCCTCCTGCCATGCTAAATACACGTTCAGAGAGTACACTGGCTGCAGGGCAGGCCAGCACCTCCAAGGTATACAGGGCAAGCTCTGGCCATGTGGACAATTTGGAGACCCAGAATTTGAATGGGGCAGAACCATCAGTCAGTACGTGTAGTCGTGTGCACAGGTACTGTTCCACCATGTTGTTCAAATGCTGCCTCCTGCTAACACGCTCCATAACAGCAGTTGGGGCCGGTTGTTGCGGCGAGGTGACAAAGCTTTTCCACATGTCGGCGATGCTAACCCTGCCTTCTGAGGTGCTGGCGCTGACACAGCTGCGTTGGCGACCTCTTCCTCCTCCCCTGCCTTCACCTTGTGCTTCCACTTGTCCCCCGGCGTCAGTCGGGAATGCTCTCAGGAGCGCGTCTACCAGCGTGCACCTGTAGTCGCGCATCTTCTGATCACGCTCCAGTGAGGGAATTAAGGATGGCACATTGTCTTTGTAATGTGGATCCAGCAGGGTGGTCACCCAGTAGTCAGCACACGTTAAAATGTGGGCAACTCTGCAGTCGTTGCTCAGGCACTGCAGCATGTAGTCGCTCATGTGTGCCAGGCTGCCCAGAGGTAAGGACAAGCTGTCCTCTGTGGTAGGCGTATCATCTGCGTCCTCCGTATCCCCCCAGCCATGCACCAATGATGGGCTTGAGATGCGTTGGATGCCACCCCGCTGTGAACATGCATCATCCCCATCCTCCTCCTCATCCTCCTCGTCCTCCAGTAGTGGGCCCTGGCTGGCCAAATTTGTACCTGGCCTCTGCTGTTGCAAAAATCCTCTTTCTTAGCCACTTCTAAAAGACTGGCCATGAAAGTGTTAGAGATGACCCCTCTTCCTCCTCCTCGTCCTGGGCCACATCCTCTTCCATCATCGCCCTAAGTGTTTTCTCAAGGAGACATAGAAGTGGTATTGTTAGACTGATAACGATGTCATCGCCACTGGCCATGTTGGTGGACTACTCGAAACAGTGCAACAGGGCACACAGGTCTCGCATGGAGGCCCAGTCATTGGTGGTGAAGTGTTGCTGTTCTGCAGTGCGACTCACCCGTGCCTGCTGCAGCTGAAACTCCACTATGGCCTGCTGCTGCTCTTTCCAGAATGTGCAAGGTGGAGTTCCACCTGGTGGGCACGTCGCATATGAGGCGAAGGCCGAAGTTACGCTGTAGAGCAGACAGCCGAGCACTTTACGCAGCAGCTCAGACATGTCGGGGTAGTTGTGAATGAATTTATGCACCACAAAATTTAGCACATGCGCCAGGCAAGGGATGTGCGTCAAACCGGCTAGTCCCAGAACTGCAACGAGATTTCGCCCATTATCGCACACCAGGCCGGGCTTGAGGCTCACTGGCAGCAACCATTCGTCGGTCTGTTGTTTTATACCCCGCCACAACTCCTGCGCGGTGTGGGGCCTGTCCCCCAAACACATTAGTTTCAGAACGGCCTGCTGACGTTTACCCCTAGCTGTGCTGAAATTGGTGGTGAAGGTCTGTCGCTGACCCCTTTCTTGGTTTTGAAGGTGCTTACTCCACTGCAGCCCGTGTCTCGCATGTAGATGCCTGGTCATGCAGGTTGTGTTAAGGTTCAGAACGTTAATGCCTCGCTTCAGGCTCTGATGGCACAGCGTGCAAACCACTCGGGTCTTGTGTGAAGAAGTGCCATGCCAGGGAACTCCTTGAAGCTGCCTTTGGTGTGCTCGGTCCCTGGTGACAGTGGCCAGTAGCAGGCAATCTGTTTTGGCGACGGCTGCTCTGCTTTTGCACCCTGCTTCCGCTTTTGCTACGCTGTTGGCTCGGTCTCACCACTGCCTCTTCCTCCGAACACTGAAAGTCAGTGGCACGACCTTCATTCCATGTGGGGTCTAGGACCTTATGGTCCCCTGCATCGTCTTCCACCCAGTCTTCCTCCCTGACCTCCTTTTTGGTCTGCACACTGCAGAAAGGCGCAGCAGTTGGCACCTGTGTTTCGTCATCATCAGAGATGTGCTGAGGTGGTATTCCCATGTCCTCATCAGGAAACATAAGTGGTTGTGCGTCAGTGCATTCTATGTCTTCCACCCCTGGGGAAGGGCTAGGTGGATGCCCTTGGGAAACCCTGGCAGCAGAGTCTTCAAACAGCATAAGAGACTGCTGCATGACTTGAGGCTCAGACAGGTTCCCTGATATGCACGGTGGTGATGTGACAGACTGATGGGCATGGGTTTCAGGCGCCACCTGTGCGCTTTCTGCAGAAGACAAAGTGGGAGATAATGTGAACGTGCTGGATCCACTGTCGGCCACCCAATTGACTAGCGCCTGTACTTGCTCAGGCCTTACCATCCTTAGAACTGCATTAGGCCCAACCAAATATCGCTGTAGATTCTGGCGGATACTGGGACCTGAGGTAGTAGGTTCAGTAGGACGTGTAGCTGTGGCAGAACGGCCACGTCCTCTCCCTGCAACAGAGGCTCCACCAACACCACCACCACCACGATGACCACGTCCATTATTAGATTTTTTTCTCATAGTTAGCGTTTACAAAGCAAAGTAAAAAGTGGTTAAGTCTGTTAAAAATAATTAACCGCCAATAAAAACCCTGATGTAGGGTATTGCACTCAATATTATTTTTTTTTTTAACTCTATTTGACAGTGGTATTTGTGGCCTAAATGTGACACTCACTTATGCATGTCTTATCCCAGATGTGCAGTATATCAGAGGATTTTTTCACCCCAGTATGCCAAAAAGAGGTATTTATGGCCTAAATGTGACAGTCACTTATGCTTGTCTATTCCCAAATGTGCAGTATATTAGAGGGTTTTTTCACCCTAACCAAAAAGCTGTATTTCTGTCCTAAATGTGACAGTCACTTATACTTGTCTAATCCCAGATGTGCAGTATATTAGAGGGTTTTTTCACCCTAACCAAAAAGCTGTATTTCTGTCCTAAATGTGACAGTCACATATGCTTGTCTAATCCCAGATGTGCAGTATATCTGAGGCTTTTTTCACCCCAGTATGCCAAAAAGCCGTATTTATGGCCTAAATGTGACAGTCACTTATGCTTGTCTAATCCCAAATGTGCAGTATATTAGAGGGTTTTTTCACCCTAACCAAAAAGCTGTATTTCTGTCCTAAATGTGACAGTCACTTATACTTGTCTAATCCCAGATGTGCAGTATATTAGAGGGTTTTTTCACCCTAACCAAAAAGCTGTATTTCTGTCCTAAATGTGACAGTCACATATGCTTGTCTAATCCCAGATGTGCAGTATATCTGAGGCTTTTTTCATCCCAGTATGCCAAAGCCGTATTTATGGCCTAAATGTGACAGTCACTTATGCACGTGTAATCCCAGATGTGCAGTATATTAGAGGATTTTTTCACCCCAGTAACCAAAAAGCTGTATTTCTGGCCTAAATGTGACAGTCACTTACGCCTCCAATATATTGTAGTATATATTGGAGGCGTGGCGATCTCCATGCAGTCATGCACACCTGACCAGTTAGTCTGCCCTGGAGGCTGGTTTTAAAGTCAGTATAAAACTGACTCTCCTTTTACAGCGCCTACCAGTAGCCATTTGGCTCCAGGAGAAGTACATAGTGGGCTCAGCATGCATGTTGGTACTTGCATCCCTGGATCCGATGAAAGCTGTCACGGCACCGGACGGGGTTAAAAGCAGAGTGTGCCTGGCGTGCATGCTGTACCTGCGCTCCCTGGACTTTGTGTGGCTATCATGGCCCATAACAGGTAGGTACTAGTGTTAGGGACCACTCATAGAGGCGACCTTGACGTGGTGAGTGGCTTATTACGCTTTGGCCAAAATGTAAACCAATGCCTCATTCAACATCCAGCATAGAGGCAGGGCAGAGTGCCAGTTGCAGAGTGCTATTGCATTTGTGTTTTTGCGTTTGTATGTGTATTTCGCCATAGCGATGTGCACCTGCATACAGGGTTGTGCTGTCTGAACCCCCCACATTTTTTCTTTGTAGTCACTTATGATTGTCTAATCCCAGATGTGCAGTATATCAGAGGCTTTTTTCACCCCAGTATGCCAAAGCTGAATTTATGGCCTAAATGTGACAGTCACTTATGCACGTGTAATCCAAGATGTGCAGTATATTAGAGGGTTTTTTCACCCTAACCAAAAAGCTGTATTTCTGTCCTAAATGTGACAGTCACTTATGCTTGTCTAATCCCAGATGTGAAGTATATTAGAGGGTTTTTTCACCCTAACCAAAAAGCTGTATTTCTGTCCTAAATGTGACAGTCACTTATGCTTGTCTAATCCCAGATGTGCAGATGTGCAGTATATCAGAGGCTTTTTTCACCCCAGTATGCCAAAGCCGTATTTATGGCCTAAATGTGACAGTCACTTATGCACGTGTAATCCCTGATGTGCAGTATATTAGAGGGTTTTTTCACCCTAACCAAAAAGCTGTATTTCTGTCCTAAATGTGACAGTCACTTATGCTTGTCTAATCCCAGATGTGCAGTATATTAGAGGGTTTTTTCACCATAACCAAAAAGCTGTATTTCTGTCCTAAATGTGACAGTCACATATGCTTGTCTAATCCCAGATGTGCAGTATATCAGAGGCTTTTTTCATCCCAGTATGCCAAAGCCATATTTATGGCCTAAATGTGACAGTCACTTATGCACGTGTAATCCCAGATGTGCAGTATATTAGAGGATTTTTTTCACCCCAGTAACCAAAAAGCTGTATTTCTGGCCTAAATGTGACAGTCACTTATGCCACCAATATATTGTAGTATATATTGGAGGCGTGGCGATCTCCATGCAGTCATGCACACCTGACCAGTTAGTCTGCCCTGGAGGCTGGTTTTAAAGTCAGTATAAAACTGAGTCTGCTTTTACAGCGCCTACCAGTAGCCATTTGGCTCCAGGAGAAGTACATAGTGGGCTCAGCATGCATGTTGGTACTTGCATCCCTGGATCCGATGAAAGCTGTCACGGCACCGGACAGGGTTAAAAGCAGAGTGTGCCTGGCGTGCATGCTGTACCTGCGCTCCCTGGACTTTGTGTGGCTATCATGGCCCATAACAGGTAGGTACTAGTGTTAGGGACCACTCATAGAGGCGACCTTGACGTGGCGAGTGGCTTATTACGCTTTGGCCAAAATGTACACCAATGCCTCATTCAACATCCAGCATAGAGGCAGGGCAGAGTGCCAGTTGCAGAGTGCTATTGCATTTGTGTTTTTGCGTTTGTATGTGTATTTCGCCATAGCGATGTACACCTGCATACAGGGTTGTGCTGTCTGAACCCCCCACATTTTTTCTTTGTAGTCACTTATGATTGTCTAATCCCAGATGTGCAGTATATCAGAGGCTTTTTTCACCCCAGTATGCCAAAGCTGAATTTATGGCCTAAATGTGACAGTCACTTATGCACGTGTAATCCCAGATGTGCAGTATATTAGAGGGTTTTTTCACCCTAACCAAAAAGCTGTATTTCTGTCCTAAATGTGACAGTCACTTATGCATGTGTCATCCCAGATGTGCAGTATATGAGAGGCTTTTTTCACCCCAGTCTGCCAAAGCTGTATTTCTGTCCTAAGTGTGACAGTCACTTATGCTTGTCTAATCCCAAATGTGCAGTATATTAGAGGGTTTTTTCACCCTAAACAAAAAGCTGTATTTCTTTCCTAAATGTGACAGTCACTTATGCTTGTCTAATCCCAGATGTACAGTATATTAGAGAGTTTTTTCACCCTAACCAAAAAGCTGTATTTCTGTCCTAAATGTGACAGTCACTTATGCTTGTCTAATCCCAGATGTGCAGTATATCAGAGGCTTTTTTCACCTTAGTATGCCAAAGCTGTATTTATGGCCTAAATGTGACAGTCACTTATGCACGTGTAATCCCAGATGTGCAGTATATTAGAGGGTTTTTTCACCCTAACCAAAAAGCTGTATTTCTGTCCTAAATGTGACAGTCACTTATGCATGTGTATTCCCAGATGTGCAGTATTTGAGAGTCTTTTTTCACCCCAGTCTGCCAAAGCCGTATTTATGGCCTAAATGTGACAGTCACTTATGCTTGTCTAATCCCAGATGTGCAGTATATTAGAGGGTTTTTTCACCCTAACCAAAAAGCTGAATTTCTGTCCTAAATGTGACAGTCACTTATGCTTGTCTAATCCCAGATGTGCAGTATATTAGAGGGTTTTTTCACCCTAACCAAAAAGCTGGATTTCTGTCCTAAATGTGACAGTCACTTATCCATGTGTAATCCCAGATGTGCAGTATATGAGAGGCTTTTTTCTCCCCAGTATGCCAAAGCCGTATTTATGTCCAAAATGTGACAGTCACTTATGCTTGTCTAATCCCAGATGTGCAGCATATTAGAGTTTTTTTTTACCCTAACCAAAAAGCTGTATTTCTGTCCTAAATGTGACAGTCACTTATGCTTGTCTAATCCCAGATGTGCAGTATATCAGAAGCTTTTTTCACCTTAGTATGCCAAAGCTGTATTTATGGCCTAAATGTGACAGTCACTTATGCACGTGTAATCCCAGATGTGCAGTATACTAGAGGTTTTTTTCACCCTAACCAAAAAGTTGTATTTCTGTCCTAAATGTGACAGTTACTTATGCTTGTTTAATCCCAGATGTGCAGTGTATCAGAGGCTTTTTTCACCCCAGTATGCCAAAGCTGTATTTCTGGACTTGCAGACATGCTGATAGCCTGTGCTGGTGCACTATCGTTGCATAAAATGGCTGCCGATCATGTATTGATATTGACTAACTGAAGAATAAAAAGTTCGTTTTCTGCAGTAGTTGGCTCAGGGCAGGCTTAAAAAAAATGTGTGGGGGGGGGGTTGAGCCCGCACAACCTGCCTGTAGGTGCAGATCACTATGGCGAAATACATATACAAACGGAAAATGCAAATGTGATCGCACACTACATCCAGCACTCTGCCCTCCATGCTGGATGAGACATTGGTGTACATTTTGGCCAAAGCGTATTAAAAAAAATGTGCACTGCACCCACAAAACACTTTTGCTGTAGATCGCTGAGTACAAAAAAAAACTGTTCTTGATAAGATTTCTCCCTGATCTCTCCCTCACAGCAGCTACAGCCTCTCCCTACACTAATCCGAGCAGAGTGACGGGCGGTGCTACGTGACTCCAGCTTAAATAGAGTCGGGGTCACATGCTGCAGTTGGCCAATCACAGCCATGCCAATAGTAGACATGGCTGTGATGGCCTTTTGGGGCAAGTAGTTTGACGCTTGTTGATTGGCTGCTGTGCAGCCTTTCAAAAAGCGCCATAAAAATTGCCGAACACCGAACCCGAATCCTAACTTTTACGTAAATGTTCGGGTTCGGGTACGGGTGCCGAAAAACCCTAAATTTCGGTACGAACCCGAACTTTACAGTTCGGGTTCGCTCAACTCTAGTGACTGAGTCACACCACACAAAAACAAAAGTTTTAGATTTTTGAAAAACTAACTTTTCGAAAATTAGATTAGTGGTATACAAGTCCCTATCAGATTGGAACAGTTTCAATGGAGTCCAGGAGAAATGGGACTACTTAAAAGTGGCACTATTGAAGGCAACATATAATTGCATCAGGCATGTCAATAAAAGCAAAAAAAAAGGAAGAGACCACTAAGCAATAAAGTCTTACTCTGGTACTCTGCGAAAGTGGCCAAAATCATTAAAAACAAAAAGATATAATTTAATAAAAATAAAATGAGGATGACAGGGAAATTTATAAGATTAGGCACAGAGAGGCCAATCAAGTTATAAGAGCTTCTAAAGCACAGGCAGAAGAGAAATTAGCTCAGTCAGTGAAAAAAGGTGATAAGACTTTCTTCAGATACATAAGTGAAAGAAGGAAACTAAAACAAGGAATTACCAAATTAAAAACAAAAGAAGGAAGGTATATAGAAGAAGATAAAGAACTAGCTGACTGCCTCAATGAATACTTCTCCTCAGTTAGGGAGGAAGACTAATGAATCTTTTAAAGCATGTGTCTTTACAGAGGAAGAGGTTCTAAGTCAGCTGTCTAAAATTAATACAAATAAGTCACAGGGACCTGATGGGATACACCCAAAGCTATTAAAAGAGCTTAGCGGTGAACTAGCAAAACCATTAACAGATTTATTTACCAATCACTGGTAACAGGAGTCGTCCCTAAAGATTGGAAATTAGCAAATGTTGTGCCCATTCACAAGAAAGGTAGTAGGGAGGAATCAGGTAACTATAGGCCAATAAGCCTGACATTAATATTGGGGAAATTTATGGAAACCATAATTAAGGAGAGAATTGTGGAACATCTAAAATCCCATGGATTGAAAGATGAAAAACAGCATTGGTTTACTTTAGGGAGGTCATGTCAAACTAATCTTATAGATTTTTTTTGATTGAGTGACTAAAATAATAGATGGCGGAGGTGCAGTAGACATCGCTTATCTAGACCTTAATTAGGCTTTTGATACTGTCCCACATAGAAGGCTTATCAATAAATTACAGTCTTTGTGCTTGGACTCCCATATTGTTGAATGGATTAGGCAGTGGCTGAGGGACAGACAACAGAGGGTTGTAGTCAATGGAGTATATTCAGACCATGGTCTTGTTACCAGTGGGGTACCTCAGGGATCCGTTCTGGGACCCATATTGTTTAATATCTTTATCAGCGAAATTGCAGAAGGCCTCGATGGTAAGGTGTGTCTTTTTGCTGATGACACAACGATTTGTAACAGGGTTGATGTTCCTGGAGGGATACACCAAATGGAAAAGGATTTAGGAAAACTAGAGGAATGGTCAAAAATCTGCCAACTAAAATGTAATGTTGATAAGTGCAAGATAATGCACCTGGGGCGTAAAAACCCAAGAGCAGAATATAAAATCAGTGATACAGAACTAACCTCAGTATGTGAGTAAAGGGATTTAGGGGTCATTATTTCAGAAGACTTAAAGGTAGGCAGACAATGTCATAGAGCAGCAGGAAATGCTAGCAGAAAGCTTGGGTGTATAGGGAGAGGCTTTAAAAGTAGAAAGAGGGAGGTGCTCATGCCGCTCTACAGAGCACTATTGAGACCTCATTTGGAGTATTGTACGCAGTACTGGAGACCATATCTCCAGAAGGATATTGATACTTTGGAGAGAGTTCAGAGAAGAGCTACTAAACTAGTACATGGATTGCAGGATAAAACTTACCAGGAAAGATTAAAGGACCTTAACATGTATAGCTTGGAAGAAAGACGAGACAGAGGGGATATGATAGAAACTTTTAAATACATAAAGGGAATCAACAAGGTAAAAGAGGAGAGAATATTTAAAAGAAGAAAAACTGCTACAAGAGGACATAGTTTTAAATTAGAGGGGCAAAGGTTTAAAAGTAATATCATGAAGTATTACTTTACTGTGAGAGTAGTGGATGCATGGAATAGCCTTCCTGCAGAAGTGGTTGCTGCAAATACAGTGAAGGAGTTTAAGCATGCATGGGATAGGCATAAGGCCATCCTTAATATAAGATAGGGCCAGGGGCTATTCATAGTATTCAGTATATTGGGCAGACTAGATGGGCCATATAGTTCTTATCTGCTGACACATTCTATGTTTCTATGCTGGAAACGCGTAGAGCCTAAGCATAGGATGTGAATGACTAGCAGTGTTAGTAGCAGAGTTTAGCAGCCTTATTTCTAGCAGCTGCAGGGGGGTGGTTGATAGTTCATAGGGACAACTGGTGTCATAGTCCTTAGCTAAATAACAGGAGCAAGTGTGGGGAGACTGAACCTTCATTACAACACTGTGGCTAATAAATAGTCACAATGTTCCTAGTTATCTTCCCTTGCTTTTAGCTGCTGATGTCAATCAGAAGGACGCCTATGCCTATAAAGAGAGGCATAGAGACTGAGTTACTTCTAAAGGGGACAAAACTACACTACTCAGGACAGTGTTAAGACAGATGTTCCTGACTCTCCCAATTTATATTTTTTGGTGGAGGTGCCACTGAGCATATCTCTGTGCAGGGGTGTAGCTAAAGGCTCATGGGCCCTGGTGCAAGAATTCAACTTGGGCCCCCCTTTCCTTTATTACTTTGTGGCCAGGTGCAGGGAAGCAGATAGCCTTCCTGCTCCCTGAGGCAAAGGTTCAAACAGCGCCCTCCCCATGCTAAATTCTTGACCTAACCCCTTTTCTCCAGCCATAGGTGTAACTTGACCAGCATTCACTTTCTATAATACCAGTGTCTTCTTATGCGGCACAGGGGTCTTTGGGCCCCCTCAGGCTCCTGGGCCCCGTAGCGACTGCTACCTCTGCACCCACTATAGCTACGCCCCTGTCTCTGTGGATGAGGTTCACATTAGCCCCAAAGTTATATTGTGTGTGGGAGTGGACTCCCTTGTTTTTGCCAATTTTTTTGATTTACTTGTTGAGAATAAATAAAGAAGTTTTGGTTTCATTTTAAGCGTCCTATATTATCCACTATAAATTTGCTTGAGAAGTGTGACGCGAACCTCCAATATATTTTTACTTTGATAGAATTGAAAATCTCACTTAACAATTAAAGGGTGAGGTCAGAGTCTTAGATGGCACAAGCTGGGTACAGCATATTGAGCACTAAGGCTACTTTCACACTAGCGGCACGGACCTCCGGCAGGCTGTTCCGTCGGGTGAACAGCCTGTTGGATCCGTCCTGCTGCTAGTGACAGTGTGCCCCCGGACTGCCGCTCCGTCCCCATTGACTATAATGGGGCAGGGGCGGAGTTCCGGCGGAGGCACGGCAGCGCACGGCGAGAGGCTGCCGGAATAAATGTTGGACATGTCGTAGTTTTTTTCTGGCAGCCTCTCGCCGTGCACTGCTGTGCCTCCGCTGGAACTCCGCCCCCATTATAGTCAATGGGGATTGAGCGGCAGTCCGGGGGCACACGGTCACTAGCGGCAGGACGGATCCGACAGGCTGTTCACCGGATGGAACAGCCTGCCGGAGGTCCGTGCCACTAGTGTGAAAGTAGCCTTAAATGTCATACCTGTGGAAAACTTGCAATTTTCATTTTGCATCGACTCCTACTCAATATTTACTGCAAAACATGTGGCATCACAATGCTCACTCCACTCCTCAATAAATACCTTGAGGGGTGTAGTTTCCAAAATGGGGTCACTTCTCTGGAGTTCAATTTATTTTTTCACCCCAGAGCCTCTACATTATGTGTAAATCACCACATTGGGCCTCAAATGCACATTTTGTTCTTTTACTCCTGTACCCTCTTGTATGTCCAGGCAAAAGATTAGGGCCACATGTAGGGTATTTCTAAAACCAGAAAGCATGGCATAATAGGGTCTTTCCAAATGCAACATCTCTCAAGTGCAACTCAGAAGTGCACATACTGAATTATACCAGAATGTAAAAATTATGGATATGGAATTCACTTTGTCACCACTGCCTACTGACCATCACCCAATTCTCTCCTCTCCAGGTATATCTGATTTGAACCTAACTGCTGCACCCAACTTTTCCAGAGTCTGATATTGTCCACCCCTCTCATCTTTCCTTCTAAAACCTGGTATGTCTGATTTGAACCTAACTGCTGCACCCAACTATTCCAGAGTCTGATATTGTCCACCCTTCTCATCTTTCCTTCTAAAACCTGGTATGTCTGATTTGAACCTAAGTGCTGCACCCAACTTTTCCAGAGTCTGATATTGTCCACCCGTCTCATCTTTCTTTCTAAAACCTGGTATGTCTGATTTGAACCTAACTGCTGCACCCAACTTTTCCAGAGTCTGATATTGCCCACCCCTCTCATCTTTCCTTCTAAAACCTGGTATGTCTGATTTGAACCTTAATGTCTCTTTCCCTGCTGGATTTATTGAGTATTTGTTTACATTGACTATTTCACCCCTGTATCTGGTCCTCCCTTGATTAGGCCAAATGCAGCCCCCTCCCCTCTTGGTCACACCTGATTGAACACTGAGTGGTATAAATCTAAGTTCCTAGGTCTTTTCAGACCTTGGTCTTTCCAAATGCAACATCTCTCCAGTGCAACTCTTAAGTGCACATACTGAATTATACCAGAATTGTACCAGAAGGGGACCACAGGTAATTACAGAGATAGTTAATGGAAACAATGTTTCAATTTTTCATCTTACTCTTCCCACTTTTCTACAACCTCCTGAAATATCCCCACATCCGTTCACCCAGCAAGGAACTATTCATCTCTTCCTCCATCTTACCTTCTCATCTGACCGCTTGCACAAACCTGTTTGTCAACATAAAACACTTCCTTCCCAAACACACACAGATCCCTCATGCCCTCTTTTATTCTCCCCTATTAACACTTTCTCTGCTTCTCCTTATTGCTGGTGATATCTCTTCAAATCCAGGCCCCCCTCAGCAAATCCCCACTATCACCTCCATGTCCCACTACAAATCTCCTTCTACAAATTTCTACAACCCCTTAAACCTAATAACCATTCATCTGGCCCCTGCTCCCTTGGTTCCTATTGCAGGAGCATTATGGAATGCACGCTCTGTCTGTAACAAACTGTCCTACATTCATGAACTTTTTATCTTTCAAAAACTTTCCTTTCTGGGTCTCACGGAAACATGGCTGACACCCTCTGACACCTACTCCCATGCTGAACTCTCATATAGTGGATTTCAATTCACTCACACCCCCCGCTCCGGCTGAAAACATGGTGAAGGAGTTGGTCTTCTCCTATCAGACACATGCTCCTACAGCCCAACTCCACTGCCACCCTCCATTACGCTCACCTCTTTTGAAGTACACTCTGTTCGCATCTATTCTCCCCCCAACCTTCAAGTAGCCGTCATTTACCGCCCCCCAGGCCCAGCCACCATATTTCTTGACCACTTTAACACCCTGCTACTACACTTTCTTTCTGCCGACATCCCCACTATCATCATGGGTGACTTTAACATCCCTATTGACACCTGACACTCGGCCGCCTCTAAACTCCTGTCACTCTCTTCCTCCTTCGGTCTATCACAGTGGTCTTCCGCTCCCACGCACAGAGATGGTCACACTCTGGATCTTATCTTTACCCGCCTCTGCTCCCTATCTAACCTTTCTAAATCACCTCTCCCCCTATCCGACCACAATCTACTCACCTTCTCTTCATTGGTCTCTTCTGCAGCTCCCCCGGTCCACACACTAGCACACCCCTGGAGGAACCTTACACATCTCGACTTTCGCTTGCTTTCTGATTCTATTCTCCCACTTTCTACCATCTGTTCCCTCCAAGACCCAGATTCTGCCACCACCCTATATAACACCCCAATAAGTACAGCTCTGGACACTGTTGCCCAACTCACACACAACAAAACCTGAAAAATTAACAGACAACCCTGGCACACCAACCTGACCAAAAAACTCAGACAAGCTTCCAGGGCTGCTGAGCAGCGATGAAAGAAATCCCATTCTAAAGATCATTTCACCACATACAAGCAATCCCTCCTCATATTCAAATCCTCACTTTCTGATGCAAAACAGGCCTACTTCTCATCTCTCATATCTTCCCTGGCTCACAGTCCTAAACAACTTTTTAACACTTTTAACTCCCTTCTCCGTCCCCCAGCGCCTCCACCCTCTCCTCTCATCTCAGCTGAAGACTTTGCCAAATACTTCAAACAAAAGATAGTCAACATCAGAGAAAGCTTCAGTACACAGTCCCCACGGACCCTCTACACAACTGCTCGGTCCTCTTCTCCCAAAATCCGCTTCTCCGCCATTACAGAAGAAAAACTCTCCACTCTACTCTCCAGATCTCATCTGACCACCTGCGCACTTGACCCAATCCCATCCCACCTCATCCCTAACATCACCACAGTTTTTATCCCAGCCCTAACTCATCTCTTCAACCTATCACTAATCTCTGGTGTCTTTCCCTCTGCTTTTAAACATGCTACCATTACACCCATCCTCAAAAAGCTTTCACTTGACCCATCTGCTTTGTCCAGTTACTGCCCCATATCACTTCTTCCGTATGCCTCAAAGCTACTTGAACAACATGTCCACTCAGAACTGTCCTCTCAACTCTCCTCCTGCTCCCTCTTTGACCGCCTACAATCTGGTTTACGACCCCACCACTCGACTGAGACTGCCCTTATCAAAGTCACCAATGACCTACTAACAGCCAAAACCAAGAAACAATACTCTGTCCTTCTCCTTAACCTGTCCTCTGCCTTCGACACTGTTGACCACTCCCTTCTGTTGCAAACTCTATAATCTCTTGGCATCACTGACCTGGCCCTCTCCTGGATTACATCATACCTCACAGAACGGACATTTTGTGTCTCCCACTCCCGCACCACCTCCTCGTCTCATTCCCTCTCTGTTGGTGTTCCGCAAGGCTCTGTCCTAGGACCCCTGCTCTTCTCTATCTACACTTTTGGCCTGGGACAGCTCATAGAGTCCCATGGCTTTCAGTATCACTCCTATGCTGACGACACACAAATCTACCTCTCTGGTCCAGACATCACCACCTTACTATCAAGAATCCCACAATGTCTATCTTCTATATTATCCTTCTTCGCCTTTTGCTTTCTAAAACTTAACATGGATAAAACAGAATTCATCATCTTTCCCCCATCTTGCTCAACCCCCCCAACAGACCTATCTATCACGATCAATGGCTGCACACTATCCACTGTCAACCAAGTCCGCTGCCTTGGAGTGACCTTGGATTCTGCCCTTTCCTTCCGACTGCACATCCAAGCCCTTTCTACCACTTGCCGCCTCCAACTCAAAAACATCTCCCACATCCGTGCTTTCCTTAACTTTGAATCTGCGAAAATGCTTGTACATGCCCTCATCATCTCCCACCTAGACTACTGCAACACTCTCCTCTGTGGCCTAACATCTAGCACTCTCGCACCCCTCCAATCTATCCTCAACTCTGCTGCCCGACTAAGTCACCTCTCACAGTATTACTCCTCTGCCTCTTCCCTCTGCCCATCCCTTCACTGGCTCCCCATTGCCCAGCGAATTCACTTCAAAGTACTAACAAATACATACAAGGCCGTCCATAACCTGTCCCCTCCCTACATCTCTGAGCTACTTTCCCGATACATCTCCACACGCACTCTCCGATCCTCACAAGACCTCCTTCTCTCCTCTCCTCTTATCACCTCTTCCCACAATCACCTCCAAGATTTCTCCCGCGCATCCCCAATACTCTGGAACTCGCTAACCCAACATATTAGACTCTCACCTACAGTGGAATCCTTCAAAAGAAACCTGAAAACCCACCTCTTCAGACAAGCCTACAACCAGTGACCCTGCTGCCTCTATACCGTCATGACCAACTTTACCCGCACCTACTGTGTCCTTCTCCCATACCATGTAGATTGTAAGCCCTCACGGTCAGGGCCCTCTCTCCTTCTGTACCAGTCTGTAACTCATTTTGTTTATGATTAGTGCAATTGTCTGTATTATGTATGTGCACCCCTTATATGTACAGCGCTATGGAATGAATGGCGCTTTAATAATAAATAATAATAATAATAATAAGAGGGCTTGCTTTTCACACTGGCACACACTGGACACAACATATTGGGCACTGAAATAATATATCTTTAAAAAAATTGCAATTTTTCACATCTGGTGTAAATAGGTTTTGCAAAACACATGTGAGGTTAAAATGTTCACTACCCCCATTGTCTAATACAGAGATAATCTTAGTTTCTAAATTTGGTCACATTTTATTTAACCTCGGAGCTTCTGAAAGTTGTCGGCCACTGCGGTAGAAATCACCAAGCTAGACCTCAAAGGCACATGGTGCTCTTTGTCTTTTGAACCATGCAGTGTACCTAAAGAGCAGTTTATGACAACATATGGGGTGTTGCAAATTGTAGGGTCCTTTTTCTCCTGTAACCCCTTAAAAAAGAAATAATCTGGGCCTAAAGCGACATTTTCCTGTAAAAAAATATATAATATTTCATGTTCACAGCCAAGTGTTCCTAAGTTCTAGGAAACAACTATCTATTTATCTTTTATATATCTCATATCTATCTATCTATCTATCTATCTATCTATCTATCTATCTATCTATCTATCTATCTATCTATCTATCTATCTATCTATCCCAAAAATAATTAATAGGAAGTGGAATCAAGTTGATAGGTTAAGAAGACACAGGAATCTTAAAACAATGTGGTTTGGGGTATCAATAGAGATGGCCTTGCGGTTTGCCCGGCCGTCGTTTTGCTGCAAACTTTGCTCATTCCCGATTCGCCGAACATGCAAACATATGGCGATATTCGCACTCGCCATATATTTTTGAATAGCGCTGAATTTTTACCCATGACAGATTCATCAGGTGGGACAGGACAGCCAATTGAGACGTTTCAGCACATGGACATAACCCCTACCTTATAAATAAACCGATCTGGCCGCCATTTTACATTCAGTCTTTTGTCAGTGTAGGGAGAGGTTGCTATGTGGAGCAGGGACAGACTGTTAGAGACACCAAACGCTAGCTATTAGGACCACAAAAGTCATTTTAAGGACTGGTACTGTATAGGTGTGCTATCGATAGGTGTGATATACAGTACTTATAATATACTTTCTAACATAGAAAGTATATTATAGTGCATTTGTATTGTATTGTATTGTATTGTATTGTATTGCAGTTGTGTGTGGTTCTGCTGCGATACTGCAGCTATACAGAGGGACAAACGCTATTGGAATAACTAATTGCAACTGGTGTGATATACCAATTGCCCCCCCCCCAAAAAAAAAAATGATTGAGGCAGGGGTGTGATATACCTATAATATACTTTCCATATAGTGCATTTGTAATTTGCGGTTCTGCTGAAATATAGTGATAAGCGGCAGGGGCAATATTCGAATTTGCGATATTTCGCCAATATTTTGTAGAATATTCGTTGAATATTCGTGTTGAGGAAGGGTTGAGACGTATGCATATATATCCATATATGCATGCAAACACGTGCATGCGTGTATGATATATATGCATACATTGACTGCCACATCATAGGATGATATGCGCAGATATGCCCAGCATCTGCGCACATCTGCCCTTGGTGGCCCACAGGGGCTCATTGTGGCCTCTGTGGGAAATATGTGGCCCCTGTGGGGAATATGTGCCCCCTTATATGTCCCTTTTATATATATATATATGTGCCCCCTTATATGTGTCCCCTTATAGTTAGTATATATTTACTGTATGGCTGTGTATATGTTCCCTCTCATGTATATATATATATATATATATATATACAGGGAGTGCAGAATTATTAGGCAAGTTGTATTTTTGAGGATTAATTTTATTATTGAACAACAACCATGTTCTCAATGAACCCAAAAAACTCATTAATATCAAAGCTGAATATTTTTGGAAGTAGTTTTTAGTTTGTTTTTAGTTTTAGCTATTTTAGGGGGATATCTGTGTGTGCAGGTGACTATTACTGTGCATAATTATTAGGCAACTTAACAAAAAACAAATATACAGTGGGATGCGAAAGTTTGGGCAACCTTGTTAATCGTCATGATTTTCTTGTATAAATCATTGGTTGTTACGATAAAAAATGTCAGTTAAATATATCATATAGGAGACACACACAGTGATATTTGAGAAGTGAAATGAAGTTTATTGGATTTACAGAAAGTGTGCTATAATTGTTTAAACAAAATTAGGCAGGTGCATAAATTTGGGCACCACAAAAAAGAAATGAAATCAATATTTAGTAGATCCTCCTTTTGCAGAAATTAAAGCCTCTAAACGCTTCCTGTAGGTTCCAATGAGAGTCTGGATTCTGGTTGAAGGTATTTTGGACCATTCCTCTTTACAAAACATCTTTAGTTCATTCAGGTTTGATGGCTTCCGAGCATCTTTAAGTCACACCACAGATTTTCAATTATATTCAGGTCTGGGGACTGAGATGGCCATTCCAGAACGTTGTACTTGTTCCTCTGCATAAATGCCTTAGTGGATTTTGAGCAGTGTTTAGGGTCGTTGTCTTGTTGAAAGATCCAGCCCCGGCGCAGCTTCAGCTTTGTCACTGATTCCTGGACATTGGTCTCCAGAATCTGCTGATACTTAGTGGAATCCATGCGTCCCTCAACTTTGACAAGATTCCCAGTCCCTGCACTGGCCACACAGCCCCACAGCATGATGGAACCACCACCATATTGTACTGTAGGTAGCAGGTGTTTTTCTTGTAATGCTGTGTTCTTTTTCCTCCATGCATAACGCCCCTTGTTATGGGCAAATAACTAAATTTTAGTTTCATCAGTCCACAGCACCTTATTCCAAAATGAAGCTGGCTTGTCCAAATGTGCTTTAGCCCACCTCAAGCGGAACTTTTTGTGCTGTGGGCGGAGAAAAGGCTTCTTCTGCATCACTCTCGCATACAGCATCTCCTTGTGTAAAGTGCGCCGAATGGTTGAACGATGCACAGTGACTCCATCTGCAGCAAGATGATGTTGTAGGTCTTTGGTGCTGGTCTGTGGGTTGACTTCGACTGTTCTCACCATTCGTCGCTTCTGTCTATCCGAGATTTTTCTTGGTCTGCCACTTCGAGCCTTAACTTGAACTGAGCCTGTGGTCTTCCATTTCCTCAATATGTTCCTAACTGTGGAAACAGACAGCGGAAATCTCTGAGACAGCTCTCTGTATCCTTCCCCTAAACCATGATGGTGAACAATCTTTGTCTTCAGGTCATTTGAGAGTTGTTTTGAGACCCCCATGTTGCTACTCTTCAGAGAAAATTAAAAGAGGAGGGAAACTTACAATTGACCCCCTTAAATACTCTCTCATAATTGGATTCACCTGTGTATGTAGGTCAGGGGTCACTGAGCTTACCAAGCCAATTTGAGTTCCAATAATTAGTTCTAAAGGTTTTGGAATCAATAAAATGACAACAGTGCCCAAATTTATGCACCTGCCTAATTTTGTTTAAACAATTATAGCACACTTTCTGTAAATCCAATAAACTTCATTTCACTTCTCAAATATCACTGTGTGTGTCTCCTATATGATATATTTAACTGACATTTTTTATCGCAACAACCAAAGATTTATACAGGAAAATCATGATGATTAACAAGGTTGCCCAAACTTTCGCATCCCACTGTATACCCATTTCAATTATTTATTTTTACCAGTGAAACCAATATAACATCTCAACATTCACAAATATAGATTTCTGACATTCAAAAACAAAACAAAAACAAATCAGTGACCAATATAGCCACCTTTCTTTGCAAGGACACTCAAAAGCCTGCCATCCATGGATTCTGTCAGTGTTTTGATCTGTTCACCATCAACATTGCGTGCAGCAGCAACCACAGCCTCCCAGACACTGTTCAGAGAGGTGTACTGTTTTCCCTCCTTGTAAATCTCACATTTGATGATGGACCACAGGTTCTCAATGGGGTTCAGATCAGGTGAACAAGGAGGCCATGTCATTAGATTTTCTTCTTTTATACCCTTTCTTGCCAGCCACGCTGTGGAGTACTTGGACGCGTGTGATGGAGCATTGTCCTGCATGAAAATCATGTTTTTCTTGAAGGATGCAGACTTTTCCTGTACCACTGCTTGAAGAAGGTGTCTTCCAGAAACTGGCAGTAGGACTGGGAGTTGAGCTTGACTCTATCCTCAACCCGAAAAGGCCCCACAAGCTCATCTTTGATGATACCAGCCCAAACCAGTACTCCACCTCCACCTTGCTGGCGTCTGAGTCGGACTGGAGCTCTCTGCCCTTTACCAATCCAGCCACGGGCCCATCCATCTGGCCCATCAAGACTCACTCTCATTTCATCAGTCCATAAAACCTTAGAAAAATCAGTCTTGAGATATATTGGCCCAGTCTTGACGTTTCAGCTTGTGTGTCTTGTTCAGTGGTGGTCGTCTTTCAGCCTTTCTTACCTTGGCCATGTCTCTGAGTATTGCACACCTTGTGCTTTTGGGCACTCCAGTGATGTTGCAGCTCTGAAATATGGCCAAACTGGTGGCAAGTGGCATCTTGGCAGCTGCACGCTTGATTTTTCTCAGTTCATGGGCAGTTATTTTGCGCCTTGGTTTTTCCACACGCTTCTTGCGACCCTGTTGACTATTTTGAATGAAACGCTTGATTGTTCGATGATTACGCTTCAGAAGCTTTGCAATTTTAAGAGTGCTGCATCCCCCTGCAAGATATCTCACTATTTTTGACTTTTCTGAGCCTGTCAAGTCCTTCTTTTGACCCATTTTGCCAAAGGAAAGGAAGTTGCCTAATAATTATGCACACCTAATATAGGGTGTTGATGTCATTAGACCACACCCCTTCTCATTACAGAGATGCACATCACCTAATATGCTTAATTGGTAGTAGGCTTTCGAGCCTATACAGCTTGGAGTAAGACAACATGCATAAAGAGGATGATGTGGTCAAAATACTCATTTGCCTAATAATTCTGCACGCAGTGTATATATATATATATAAAAGGATGTGTGTATGCACTGCATACATCTGTATATGTGTATCTGCCATGGCTCTCCCCCAGGTATATGTATATATGTGTATATATATATATATATATATATATATATATATTGGCGCTGTATGGCCAGAGGGGGGAGGGTCATGGTGTTATGTGTGTATATGTGTCTGTATGCCCCTCTATTTACACACATGTCCATATATACTTACATTAGAGTTGGGTATATATAATATATATAGATATGCCCCAATTGTCTTATATGCATGTGGCCAGTTATGTCCCCCAGTCATGGCGCCCCCCCCCCCCCCGCCTCCTCCTGCATATCTGCGGGTGATGGCCCCAGATGGTTAGATTGTCCAGCTTCTGGTCACTTCAGAAGATCAATAGATCTCTTTGAAACATGCCCAGCAGGGCTCCCCCACCTTCTGTCTAGGGACTGTTTATGACATGGGTGTGTGTGTGTGTGTGTGGTCCCATGGTGTCTTTGGCTGTACAGATTGTGAGCCTCAGGGGGCCAGCCAGCTATCTGCTGCAATCTGAGTGCATGCATTCCGTCACACACACACACAATGATGTCATTTCCCTACACCTTGGATAGGGGAAGGGGGGGAATGAGAGTGACTTATATATGAGTCCAAGAGAAAGGGAAGGGGCCTCTGGGGAACTGGGCTACACACAGAGACACATGGGAGAGAACAGCTTCATGAACCCTGGAAGGGCTAAGTATACCCCAGCAGTAGCCCCTTCACTGCTGTCCTGATTAACCCCTACACCCCATTATCCAACCCCTGCCACTATACACCCCATACCCCAATCTACCCCCACCATCATCCCTACTATCCCTCTCCCTGTTATTCACCCCTACCATTCCCCTGTACCCCAGCATTCACTTGCAAGGTATTAACCCTTGCATTGCTGAATCCCTAACCTTCAGTTAACCTACCCAAATCCTACAGGAGCATCACTGTTGTACCCCTCTGCTATCCGTCTGTGTCTGTGGCCTGCATTCGCCCCTGCAGTGCCACCGTTAACCCTCGTCGTTCCCTTAGGGACAGGAATAGTACCAGGTGGGGGGGGGCTGCTATTATTTGCGTAAGTGTATAGTTAGTTTGTGGGTGGAATTTGGGAACCGTGTAGTGTAGTTTAGTACTGTATGTTTAGTGCTGTATTTATAGTATTGTATTGTTACTGTATTGTTAGTGTATTGCATTTTATTTGTAACTATCTCTGTGATGTGTGGTTATTAGCGATAGTCAGTTTAGTAAGGCGCATGCAGCTAGCTTAGTGATTAGCGTAAGGCAAAGTATTGCATTATTGTTATATAAAGGTATAAATAGGCGGAGTCATCAACAGACGGCTCCTCCTATTTATGAATATTAATTATTGATATTTGCATAAGTATTGGTGATTAATATTCCCCCTTTACAATTCGCGAATTCGAATATTCGTTTTATTCTGCATTCTTTTTTTTACTCGAAAATCGGCAGGGTAACGATTGCGTAATATGCAAATATTACGTGATCAATACAGGCATGGGTCAAAAACTAATATATAGCACTATAGAATATAGTGCTATATATTCGTTTTTAGAACATTTGGCATTTTTTCCATCTGAACATATCATTGGTCCAAAAGTAATTTAAGCAGGGAGGAATCATGACTTCAGATTGAAAAAAAAATACGAAGATTCTAAAAAATAAATATATAGCACTATAATCAATATTCAAAAAAATTTATACATAGCACTATTTTGAATATACTGCTATAAAGTAAATTTGTTTTTTGAATATTCGTCATTTTTTTCCATTTGAAGTCATGATTCCTCCCTGCTTAAGTTGCTTGTAGGCCAATGACTCATTGGCCCACAAGCAAGAAGCAGGGAGGAATCATGACTTCAGATGGGAAAAAAATGACGAATATTCGAAAAACTAATATATAGCACTATATTCGAAATATTCGCGAATTCTCGAAGTTGCGATATTCGAGTTAAAAATTAGCTTTTCGAATTTTCGCGCTCAACACTACTGAGATACCCCAGCTATACAGAGGGACAAACGCTATTTGAACAAATAATTTCAACTGGTATGATATACCAGTTGCCCCCCAAAAAAACTGATTGAGGCAGGGGTGTGATATACCTATAATTAGTGTTGAGCGAACTTGTGTTTTAAGTTCGGCGTCTAAAGTTCAGGTTCGGGTTATCGAAGAATCGCGTTATGGATTCTAAATTCCATTATGGTCTGTGGTAGTGGAATCCATAACGCGATTCTACGATAACCCGAACCCGAACTTTAGACGCCAAACTTAAAACACAAGTTCGCTCAACACTACCTTGATTTTCAGGAGTTGGTTGCGGTTCTGCTGAGATACCCCAGCTATACAGAGGGACAAACGCTATTGGAACAAATAATTTCAACTGGTGTGATATAGCAGTTGCCCCCCAAGAAAACTGATTGAGGGGTTTGATATACCTGCTTTCAGCATTAAGCGGTTCTATATACCTGCTTCCACAAATACTGCTCTTCTATAGGGACTTTGTCACAGGGTCATTTTACAAATGACAGGCAGAGGAAAATACCGGCCATTCCGCAGGGTTGGTAGGGTCGGGCAGATGCACTAGGCCGGAGACTAAGTGGGAAGTTGGAGAAGGTGCGTGCGATTACGTCAAAGGATGCAACAGAGTTGGTTGAGTGGCTCACTCAGCCTTTCGCTTCTTCACCCTCCTCATCCTCTGTATCTGCACCCTCCTCACTCTCTGCTGTGTGCATCCCCAAAGACACCACCAACACCACCACCACAGCCCCTCCACTCGAGTCAGAGGAATAATTTTCCCATCAATTCCCAGACCTTACCGATGCGCAACCATTCTTCGCAACGGATGAGGAAGAGGAGGTAGCAACGGCCGTCACCCAGCGGTCTGACGACAGTACCTAGATCAGCCCAAGGTAGGTGGTCTCCCCTTTTGCTGCCTACTCCGAGATCTCTAATGTCAGTGGTGTTGAAGGTGACGATGATGACGTGTCGATGGACGTCACATGGGTGCCCAAAAGAGAGGAAGAGGAGGGGAGTTCAGAGGGAGAGACGGAGCAGCAGAAAGGGAGGAGAAGGAGGAGAAGCAGGCAGAACTCACAGTGCAAAGGAGGCAAAAAGCAGACTGCAAATGTATCTGGAGCGAGCCATCCACCATGCATGGTCACATATTGGACTCCCAGGACGCCGGCACATGGCTCCACAGTATGGGCTTTTTTTTTACTTGTCAGCTGCTGATAATAGTGTTGCCATCTGCAGCCTGTGCTGTCAACGCATAAGTTGCGGTAAGCCCAACACTCACCTAGAGGCAACCGCCTTATGAAGGCACCTGCCCTCCCATAACCGAGCCCAGTGGGAGAAATGCCATCAGAACCCACAAAGCCACACTAATGGTGCTCCACGTCCTGCCTCTTCTCCTTCTCCTCTCTCCTCCCATTTGTCCTCCACTCCACCTTCCACCGTGCCATCATCGCATTCATCTGGCACAATGCAGGCTTCTGTGGCCCAAATGTTCGAGTGTAAAAAAATGATGACGCCGTAAAATCCTCTTGCCCAACGTCTGACTGCTGGCTTGTCGGAACTGCTAGCCTGCCAACTACTGCCATATAAATTGGTGAACTTGGAGGCCTTTAAAAAATTTGTGGCCATTGGCACACCATAATGGAAGGTCACAGGAAGGAAATATTTCTCCCAGAAGAGCATCCCAGAGCTATATGGCCACGTTCAGCGGCAAGTGAATGTATCTCTGGCACAGTATCTGTGTCAAGATACATTAGACCACAGACACGTGGTCTAGCAAACACGGGAATGGAAGGTACATAACTTTTAATGCCCACTGGATGAACCTTCTGACGGCCATCAAGCATGTAACCCGTGACACCCATGTGGATTTGGTGTTACCGCCACGGATTGCATGCAGGCCTTCCTCTTCTTCTCCTCCTCCTACTCCATCCTCCGCCTCCTCCTCGGCTGACTTCTTCTTTTCCACTACTACCGCCTCTTCCACTGCACCCCCCAAGCTCCCCAGAACCTATACGACGTTCTAGGTGAGACGTTGCCATGCTGTGCTGCAGCTGTTGTGCCTGGAAGCCAAGAGCCACACCTGTCCTGCACTCTTTTCAGCTCTACGGTCACAGGCCGATCAGTGGCTAACCCCGCTCAATTTGACAGTTAGTAAAGTGGTGTGCGACATTGGTGCCAATCTGCTGAGCGTGCTGAAACAGGGCAAAATGACACACGTGCCATGCAGAGCACACGTTATGAACTTAGGATACTTTCACACTTGGGGCAGAGTGATCCGGCAAGCAGTTCTGTCGCCGAAACTGCCTGCTGGAACTGCCTGCCATATCCGGCAAAACGTATGCCAACTGATGGCATTAGTAAGACTGATCAGGATCCAGATCAGTCTTAAAAATGCCTGATCAGTCCAAAAAATGCATTGAAATGCCTGATCCATCTTTCCGGTGTCATCCGGCAAAACGGATCCGGCATTTATTTTTTTCACCTTTTTTTAAGTCTGTGTATGCGCAGACCAGAAGGAGGGATCTGGCATTCTGGTATTTTGAATACGGCACTAATAAATTCCTATGGAAAAAAAAGGCATTCAAGAAAGTCTTTTTTTGCCGGAGATAAAACTGTAGCATGCTACGGCTTTCTCTTTTGCCTGATCAGTCAAACGGAAGACAACCTTATGTATCCTGAACGGATTACTCTCCATTCAGAATGCATCAGGATATACCTGATCAGTTCTTTTCCAGCATTAAGCCCTTTTGATGGAACTCAGTGCTGGAAAAGAAAAACGCTAGTGTGTACCCTTAGTCAAGCAGCATTTCGTTACCAAATACCCCGGGGTTCAGGACGTCTTGCGGCAGGCCAGGAAAATATCTGCCCATTTTAGATGATCTTACACAGCCATGGCTCGTCTTGCTGACGTTCAGCAGCAACACCACGTGCCCGTCAGACGTATGGTTTGTGACAGCCCGACGCGCTGGAAGTCCACCTTGTATATGCTTGATAGGCTGCTCCAGCAGAAACTACCTTTACAAACTCTGCGGCAGGACAGGTTCTGGGGAGCTGGTTTTTTTTCACCACACTAGTTGCTGCTCATGCACGATGCATGCAGACTTCTGCGGCAATTTGATGAGCTCACCAAACTGCTCAGTCGCAGCCAGCGCGCCATCAATGAAATCGTACCTTACGCCTTCTTTCAGGAGCATTGCATTGCGTAGTGTCACTGATCAAGCCGTCGAGGAGCAGAAGCAGGAAGATGAGGAAGTCACAATGCTGAATGAATTCCCAGGGGGAACTACTCCATCTGAGACAAGTCAGCAGGAGTCTGAAGAGGAGGATGGTGCCTAGGGGGAGGAGGAGCAAGAAGAGCAGGCTTTAAACTTTCTGGGATCCCTGGTGTTGTCCGTGGATGGGGGAGGAGACCGAGGACGACATTCTCTTGGGCGATGAGCAGGAGCCAGGCCGCTCCACAGCTTCCAATTTAGTGCAAATGGAAGCCTTCATGCTCCATTGTTTGAAGAGGGACCCCCATATAAAAAGCATAAAGGGAAAGGACCAGTACTGGGTGGCAACGTACTTACACAAAATGGCGGACATGTTACCAGCATCACAGAGGGCTCTCAGAAAGCAGCATTTCCAGTCCTTGCTACGAGAGATGCTGCATTCTGCTGTTGCGGGTGCTGGCAGAGGAATTTCTACCCACAGAGAAACTGTTGCGAGTACCAATCCTACAGCGCATGCAAGAAGAGGGCGGTTTGAAGATGTGTTGGTCACTTCGGATATGAGATCAATCTTGCAGCCAATCCATCGATAGCCGTCCTCCGGATCCAGCCTCAGGGAACGCCTATACTGACAGGTGTCCGACTACATCGGGTTAACGGCCGATGTGGACGATCTGAGAATCGAGGAACCCCTTGACTACTGGGTGTGCAGGCTTGACCTGTGGCCAGAGCTGGCACAATTTGCCATGGAACTATTTTCTTGCCCCTCGTCGAGTGTCCTGTCTGAAATGACGTTCAGCGCAGCAGGGGGGATCGTGACCGATAAGCGCACTCGCCTAGCTCACGACAGTGTGGACTTTCTCACATTTCTAAAAATGAATGAGGCATGTATCTAGGAGGAATTTAACACCTGTGACGACCACGTTTAATTGAATTTCCACATGACAGCCCACAAATATCCACCACCACCCAGAACAAATAATGGTCGATGTCTTATGTAAATACAGCGGCATAAAAGGCCTTTTCTGTCCGGTGAATGCCTAATGTTTGGGACCTCGGAGGAATTCAACACCTGTGATGACCACGCGTTATCGAATTTCAACTATTCAAATTTGTGTTTTTTTCAAGAGGGGGGATTTCGTTAGCCATGTTTTTAATCCAATTTTATATTTTTTGTTTTTTCAAACATATGTATTTGACATCTATTTGTACTGGCCTGCAGTAAAATTGATATCTAATGACCGTCTAATAGTGATGGATGAACATCGGCCGGGACGGTTCGCGAACGCGATCAAATGTTCGCGAACCGAAAGTTTGCGGCGGGCTCCATTCACTTTAATGGCAGGCAAACCTGAAAAACCTTCAGCTCATATTTGCAGCCACAAAATACTTAATAGAAGTGCACAAATAGTCCCGTAACATGGACAGTGACATACTAGAGGGGGATCAATGACAAAAATTCCAACTAAAAATATGTGTCTTAATCAGGGGACATTTTTATGCGTCTTAGGCTACTTTCACACTTGCGTTAAGAGCGGATCCGTCTGGTGTCTGCACAGACGGATCCGCTCCTATAATGCAAACATTGGGATCCGTTCAGAACGGATCCGTCTGCATTATATTTCAGAAAAAATTCTAAGTGTGAAAGTTAGTCAGACGGATCCGTCCAGACTTTACATTGAAAGTCAATGGGGGACGGATCCGTTTGAAATTGCCCCATATTGTGTCAACTTCATACGGATTCGTCCCCATTAACTTACATTGTAAGTCTGGACGGATCCATTTGGCTCCGCACGGCCAGGCGGACACCCGAACGCTGCAAGCTGCGTTCGGATGTCCGCCTGCTGAGCGGAACGGAGGCCAAGCAGAGCCATCCTGATGCATTCTGAGCGGATCCGCATCCACTCAGAATGCATTGGGGCTCTACGGATCTGTTCAGGGCCGCTTGTGAGAGCCTTCAAACGGAGCTCACAAGTGGAACCCCGAACGCTAGTGTGAAAGTAGCCTTAAAGGGAAATTCTCTTAAATGTGCCCTGTTGCACTACCTAAATGCACTACATAGAAAGTATATTATTGGTATATACCACCCCTGCTTCAATAATTTTTTTTTGAGGGGCAACTGGTATATCACACCAGTAGAAATTATTTGTTCCAATAATGCTTGTCCCTCTATATACCTGCAGTATCGCAGCAGAACCGCACACAACACAAATGCACTATAATATACTTTCTAACATAGAAAGTATATTATAACATTGTACAAGGAAGGCAATCCATTAGATTATACATAAAGATAAAACGTAACCTTTAATAATGTAACTATGAGGGTCCATTCACACGTCCGTAAGTGTTTTGTGGATTCGCAAAGCACAGACACCGGCAATGTGCATTCCACAATTTGCGGACCGCACATCGCCGACACTATTAGGCTCTATTCACACATCCGCAATTCTGTTCCGCATTTTGCGGAACGGAATTGCGGACCCATTCATTTCTATGGGACGCACGATGTGCGGCCCCGATCCGGAAATACGGACCCGCACTTCCGGGTCCGCATTTTCATTCCCGAAAAAAAATATAGAACATGCCCTATTCTTGTCCGCAATTGCGGACAACAATAGGCATATTCTATTAGTGTCCGCAATGTGCGGTCCGCAAAATGCAGAATTCATATTGCTGTTGTCCGTGTTTTGCGGATCTGTGGATCCGCAAAACACACACAGATGTGTGAATGGATCCTAATAGAAAATGCCTATTCATGTCTGCAATTGCGGACAAGAATAGGACATGTTCTATTTTTTTGCGGAAACGGAAACACGGATGAGGAAGTGCGGAACGGATGCGGACCCATTTTGTGGACGTGTGAATGGACCCTTAGGGAACGGGTGCAGACTCATTCATTTTCAATGGGGCCGGAATGTGTTGTCCGCATCCGCATTTGCGGATCCGCACTTCCACATCCGTGCTTCCGTTTCCGCATAGAACATGTCCTATTATTGTCCGCAAGACTAGGCATTTTCTAATATAGTGTCTGCGATGTGCGGTCCGCAAATTGCGGAATGCACATTGCCGGTGTCCGTTTTTTTGCGGATTAGATGCTGACCAATTCACTTCTATGGGGGCCCTTTTCTATTCCACGGTTCCGCAAAACAAATGAAACATGTCCTATACTTGTCCGTCAAGACATGGCCCCATTGAAGCAAAAATACTTAATGCTATCCATTTTTTACGGGCATTCTGAACTGTCCGCAAAAAAACTGATCCAAATTTTTGCGGACAGCATACTGCCGTCTGAATGAGCCCTAGAACATATCCCTCAAAATGAAAATAAATTAAATTATTAAAGTTAAGCAAAAAGCATAGATGTGGTAGGCAATAACAAGTGCTCGGCGGCACTAAATCAGAAACCATATGTCCTACCACAATCTGGGGGGTTCCAGTGCACATCGATGAATCCCGGAGGGAAAGCAAAAGACATCTATCCATGGGCTAGATGATGATGTGGTATTGAAGGACAGGGTGGGCAAAGAACTGTGCTGATATTGCCCTACAGGGGGGTGCTATTCTGGCCCTGATAGCTTAACCACAGAGCACCTGCCCTGATAAGAGCGACCTCGTCCGGAACCTTACCTTATATAAAAATGGCCCTAGTAAGCCCCTAGCCCCTAAGCCCCTGACTTACAGGTGACCACTATATAGATCTATGTGTTTTTGACTCATTATAAAGGTATATTATAAGTATATTGCACCCCTCTGTGTGTCACACCTATCGATAGCACACCTACAGTATACCAGTCCTTAAAAGGACTTTTGTGGCCCTATTAGCTAGCGTTTGGTGTCCATAATAGCCTGTTCCTGCTCCACACAGTACGGTGAATTAATAATTTTTGGGGCCTGTAGGCCACTGGCCTGCAGTAAAATTGATATCCATTGACGGTCTAATATACCACCGGGCACATAATCACTTGATCATTATGTACGTTGAATGCATAATTTTTTGGGTGTGTAATCTAACTGTCCAACAGTAAAATTGTTATACGGTGTCCTCCTAATTTATCTCCAGCTACATTATCAATTGTGCTTTTCTGTACGGTGATTGAATAATTTTTGGGGCCTGTAGTCCACTGGCCTGCAGTAAAATTGATCTCCATTGACCGTCTAATATACCTCTGGCCACATAATCACTTGGTCATTTATGTACGTTGAATGCATAATTTTTGGGGCCTGCAATCCTACTGGCCAACAGTAAAATTGTTATACGGTGACCGCCTAATGTACCTCCAGCTACATTATCAATTGTTCTTTTCTGTCCGGTGAATGCCTAATGTTTGGGACCTCGGAGGAATTCAACATCTGTTGACGACGTCCACGTGTTATGGAATTTCAACTATTATCATTTGGGGTTTTTTCAAGAGGGGGGATTTTGTTAGCCATGTTTTTTATCCAATTTTATATTTTTTGTTCTTTTATACATATGTATTTGACATCTATTTGTACTGGCCTGCAGTAAAATTGATATCCAATGACCGTATAATATATCTCCAGCCACATAATCACTTGATGTTTTCTGTCAGATGAATGCCTAATTTTTGGGGCCTGTACTCCCGTGGCCTAAAATAAAAATTTTCTAGGCTCCAGCAGGCCATTTTTGACAGTTTCCCTTTGAGACGCATAAAAATGGCCTCTGATTAGAATACATACTTTTTGTGGAAATTTACAACATTGATCCCCCTCTGGTACTGTATGTCACTGTCCATGTTGTAGGACGATTTGTGCGCTTTCAGGTTCACCTGCCATTAAAGTGAATGGGGCCCGCCGCGAACATTTGATCGTGTTCGCAAATCGTCCCGGCCGATGTTTGTCCATCACTATAAATAACTATATATGTTAAACTTTCTTTAATGACAGTAACACAAATAGTTTCATAGAATGAAACAAATGATTATGATGGGATTGAAGTAAGCAAAATCAAGTTATGCTGGTGGATATCCTAAAAAAAAAAGTGTCATGGAGGAAAGTTATCTATCCTGGTATAGAAAGGCTATTAGAAATCAACCATATGGTACAGGAATAGCAATTTAAAACTGAAAACACAATTGTTTAAGAGAATGGCTTCATAAATGAACCAGATGGTTCACTAGAAAAAAGAATTAATGTTTTTTCTTTATAACAGGATCCTGAAATTCTTCAAACAGAAAGCAGAGAATTGATGAAGCATGCTGTGGCAGATGCCTGCACATAATATGTAGTTTGTGCACTTGAATGTAACTGTAACTTTTCTCACGCTGTAGTTAAAAGTTTATCTTCTGAAATGAAAAAACAATGATGAAACATCACTATTGCTTTGTCTGAGAAATATTGCAGAACCCCTTGTTCATATAGCAATACTATGGAACTTAAAAAAACAAAACAAAGCAATGCTGATCAATTAAAAATGAAATGTGAATATGCACATTTCAGATCTCTGTATAAAAAAAAAACTGATATTTTAACTTTCTCATGAAGTAAAGATTACAATTCAGAATTCTGCCACACGGTGTAGAAGCATTTATAACAAATAGTCTTAAATTGGGACATTGATGCAATGCTGGTTTATTGAGGATCTTTTTATTTTTATTTTATTTTTTATTTATCGCATTATAATTACGCCATATTTAGAATATTCACCAAGCAAAATTAACTTTTTAGATATAATAGAGATTTTAAATATTACATATAGAGGTGAGCGAATCGAATCAGACGAAGTTGAATTTGATCCGAATTTCAGGAAAATTTCTAAAATGGAAGCTACACATGTGAGGACATGGGGCAAGGAACTCTGGGAAGGTGGGCTGACCCATAATGCAATGCATGCAGCCAATCAGCAGCCATCCAGCCCTGTGATATCACAGCCCTATAAATCTGGCGGCCATCGAAAATAATTTTTAAAATAAATCTGGCAGCCATCTTAGAATCAGACATTTTCCAGTGTTCTGACTGCATGGACAGACGTGAGAAGGCGCTAGGGACAGCAATAGGAAAAACCTCATTGTGAAAAAAAAAACTGAAAAAATGATTTATAAGTGCAGGCAAAGGATAGGGAGGAATCATTTTACAGCTTCTTAGTGCACCATATAGATCAGTCGGCACCGTGTAGTAGCGTGTGGTTGCACGGTCCTAGGGTTGGTGTCCCAGGTAATAGTAGTAATAATGAAGGACCGGCACTCCAAAGTTGCTGTGAATTATTCCTTTATTGTCACTTTTTCTGTGATGCGTTTCAGCACTTCTAGTGCCTTTGTCAAACAGTGAAACCATACCCTAACAAGCAAACTTAAATACCCCGCCAAGACCCTGTAGCCCTGACGTCACGTTGTCAGAGTAGCTAAGTAAACAATAGAAGCACAGCTGGGAGTGTGTGCAGTGTGAAGATCAGCAGTTCATCATAGTGGTATATCCTGAAAAGTAAATGACTTCATTTCAATTGTGTTGTGGAATACAGAATAACACATAAATAGAGACATAAATAAAATTAGGAAAATAGATACAATTATAAAAAAACTAAGGAGTGCATGTTTGCGATTTAAACCCTTCGGCTCAAGGGTTTGGAGGCGATGAATCCAGTATGCCTCACGTCTCATCAGTATTTCATTCCTGTTTCCTCCACGGCGTGGTAATGGTATTTCCTCAATGATCTGGAAGTGCAGTTGCGCGATATTGTGTTTGTGGGTGTGAAAATGATATGGGATCGGTAGTAGCAGATTACCTTTCCTGATAGTGTATTTATGTTTGC
Source organism: Bufo bufo (assembly GCF_905171765.1). Taxonomy (NCBI): domain Eukaryota; kingdom Metazoa; phylum Chordata; class Amphibia; order Anura; family Bufonidae; genus Bufo; species Bufo bufo. The sequence continues at coordinate 621,956,298 of NC_053390.1, forward strand.
TGAATCTTTCATTCATCCGTGTGGATGTTTCCCCTACATACACTAGGCCGCATGGACATTTTAGGATGTAAATAATGAATTTACTATCCCATGTGAAGAAGTCACGTATAGGGATTTTTTCACCGGTGTGTGGGTGTGTTACATAGGAGTCTTTTATGACACTCAAACAGTGTATACAATTCAGACATGGAAAAGTTCCCTTTTTTGGCGGTGGAAAAGACCCCTTGTTTCAGTTCTATTTTACTACTAAATATATCTGCTCTTATAATTTTGTCTCGTATATTCGCTGCTCGCTTATAACAGATTATTGGGGGATTTGTGAATTCCTCTATTAATGGATATAATAAAGGAATAAGTCACCGCAACTTGGGAGTGCCGATCCTTCATTATTACTACAGCTTCTTAGTTCAGGGAGAGACGTCAGAAGGCACTAGGGACAGTGCCAGAAAAGCTATTTACAAGTGCAGGCAAAGGATAGGGAGAAATCATTTCACAGCATCTTAGTGCAGGGAGAGATGTTTGAAGTCGCTAGGGACAGTGCTAGAAAAACCTCATTGTGAAAAAAAAAAGTGATTTACAAGTGCAGGTAAACATTATTTGGGGATCCAAATAGCCATTATACAGCTCTGGCATTCCAGCAATTTTTTATTGTTATTGGGTGCAAGTGCTATGTCGAAAAGCCTTTAGTGGCTTATATCTGTGGAAAAAGAAAAATATATACACATTTCACTTCTGCAATTTTTTGTGTTAAAAGAGTTTAGTGGCATATTCCAGTACAAAACTAAATATATCCACATTTCACTTCTGCAGCTATATGTGGTAAAAGTGTTCAGTGTCCTATTTCAGTACAAAAAGAAAAAAAATATACGCACTTCACTGGTGCATTTATTTCAGCTAAAAGCGATTAGTGGCCTTTTTCAGTGCAAAAAGAAAAATATATTCTCTGTTCACTTCTGCAGTTATATGTGTTGAAAGCGTTTATTGGCCTATTTCAGTACAGGTTCACAGGAAATCCAATATTCTAAAACGTAACTTTTAATAATTCAATAATAAAAACCAATGCACCCTTAATACAATGAAAAGAAAAGAAATAAAAAAAAAATTCAAAAACCAATGCAAAATGACTATTCCAATGGCTTATGATTGTAGTAGGGTAAGCAGACGTCTCATAGGCATCGGATAGGGGCGATATCCCTGATACTGGCCCTATTACTGCCACCCTACCTGCAAATGGAATAGCCGCCCCCAAAGGGGGCGATCCCGTGTCTCGTGCCTCCTAATGGCCCTAGGATAACCCTGACATGGGGGAATATTCCAAATATATGGAATAGGGGCCCTAAGTTTGGACCTGGACTAATATAAGTACCAAAAATAACAACCAAATATAATGCCCCAGGTGGGGTGACAAGAACCACCCAATAACGTATAATAAAGAAAATAGTGATACACAACAAAAACAAGAATAGTGTCCTAAAAGATGTCCTACACCGTCCCTACGCGTTTCGCCTAGTTGATTTCAGGCTCCTCAGGAGACATACCAACAACAAAGTACCTGTCCCCAAAAGTTGTCACCAGAGCAAAGAAAAGACAGAGTTTTACTTGTCTGATAGCAAAATAGCCATTATTATGAGGACTAACGGACTACTAGATAAACTGCTGGATAGCCAATAACTAGAGCCAGAAGTGCGCAAATTTATTACACCGACCTAAGTCGGTACCCGGTACCTCGCTTTTTTCCCTCTCTTGTGCCAAAGAAGTCTCCTGGGCTGACAATGATATTTACTTATAGAGACACATGATGCATAAATAAATAGATAGATTTGCGGACAGATAGAAACACTAAAATTGTGGTCATGTTGGTTAGATAGAGATAATATCCATAGATACTACATGCTAATTGGCCATAAACAACCAGTGTGTCAGCATAATATGCCCACTAAGATGCATGGTGTACAATGCATACTGATTAAACCAGTGGTACTTGCGTGCCCTTAGATGTACAGGGGCGACCCTTATATGTCCTCAGATGTAGAGTGGCAATCCATGTAAAGAAGTAGACGCATCTCGGAAAACAGAAGGTGGCTGAGATGTCTGCAGATGAGGGCAGCAAGACGCTCCTCGCGTTGTCGCTATTTAAACCCTACTTCCGGGTGCCGTCTGACGTCATCGGCATCCACGTGACCCCGCTGCCGATCATGTGACCGCGACGGCCGGCTAAACAAGCCGTACTGTACAAATAGGGCTATATTAAGTACCGATGGTAATGTGGGGACATAGCAACAGGTATATATATATATGTGTCCAATCTGTGAGTTCCTATTTCAGTACAGAATGTTAAATATATAAGCACTTCACTGGTGCATTTATTTCTGCTAAAAGCGTTTACTGGCCTATTTCAGTGCAGAAAGAAAAATACACTGCTCAAAAAAATAAAGGGAACACAAAAATAACACATCCTAGATCTGAATTAATTAAATATTCTTCTGAAATACTTTGTTCTTTACATAGTTGAATGTGCTGACAACAAAATCACACAAAAATAAAAAAATGGAAATCAAATTTTTCAACCCATGGAGGTCTGGATTTGGAGTCACACTCAAAATTAAAGTGGAAAAACACACTACAGGCTGATCCAACTTTGATGTAATGTCCTTAAAACAAGTCAAAATGAGGCTCAGTTATGTGTGTGGCCTCCACGTGCCTGTATGACCTCCCTACAATGCCTGTGTATGCTCATGATGAGGTGGCGGACGGTCTCCTGAGGGATCTCCTCCCAGACCTGGACTAAAGCATCTGCCAACTCCTGGACAGTCTGTGGTGCAACGTGACGTTGGTGGATAGAGCGAGACATGATGTCCCATATGTGCTCAATTGGATTCAGGTCTGGGGAATGGGCGGGCCAGTCCATAGCATCAATGCCTTCATCTTGCAGGAACTGCTGACACACTCCAGCCACATGAGGTCTAGCATTGTCTTGCATTAGGAGGAACCCAGGGCCAACCGCACCAGCATATGGTCTCACAAGGGGTCTGAGGATCTCATCTCGGTACCTAATGGCAGTCTGGCTACCTCTGGCGAGCACATGGAGGGCTGTGCGGCCCTCCAAAGAAATGCCACCCCACACCATTACTGACCCAATGCCAAACCGGTCATGCTGGAGGATGTTGCAGGCAGCAGAACGTTCTCCACGGCGTCTCCAGACTCTGTCACGTCTGTCACATGTGCTCAGTGTGAACCTGCTTTCATCTGTGAAGAGCACAGGGCGCCAGTGGCGAATTTGCCAATCTTGGTGTTCTCTGGCAAATGCCAAATGTCCTGCACGGTGTTTGGCTGTAAGCACAACCCCACCTGTGGACGTTGGGCCCTCATATCACCCTCATGGAGTCTGTTTCTGACTGTTTGAGCAGACACATGCACATTTGTGGCCTGCTGGATGTCATTTTACAGGGCTCTGGCAGTGTTCCTCCTGTTCCTCCTTGCACAAAGGCGGAGGTAGCGGTCCTGCTGCTGTGTTGTTGCCCTCCTACGGCCTCCTCCACGTCTCCTGATGTACTGGCCTGTCTCCTGGTAGCGTCTCCATGCTCTGGACACTACGCTGACAGACACAGCAAACCTTCTTGCCACAGCTCGCATTGATGTGCCATCCTGGATAAGCTGCACTACCTGAGCCACTTGTGTGGGTTGTAGACTCCGTCTCATGCTACCACTAGAGTGAAAGCACCGCCAGCATTCAAAAGTGACCAAAACATCAGTCAGGAAGCATAGGAACTGAGAAGTGATCTGTGGTCACCACCTGCAAAACCATTCCTTTATTGGGGTGTCTTGCTAATTGCCTATAATTTCCACCTGTTGTCTATGCCATTTGCACTACAGCATGTGAAATTGATTGTCACTCAGTGTTGCTTCCTAAGTGGACCGTTTGATTTCACAGAAGTGTGATTGACTTGGAGTTACATTGTGTTGTTTAAGTGTTCCCTTTATTTTTTTGAGCAGTGTATATACGTACTTCACTGGTGCATTTATTTCTGCTAAAAGCGTTTACTGGCCTATTTCAGTACAAAAAGAAAAATATATTCTCAGTTCACTTCTGCAGTTATACAGTATGTGTTGAAATTGTACAGAAAGAAAAATAAATATACCACTTCACTGGTGCACTTATTTGTGACAAAAGCGTTTAGTGGCCTATTTCATTATAGAAAGAAAACAATATATGCACTTCACTGGTGCACTTATTTGTAAAAAAAACTTTTACTGACCTATTTCAGTACATAAAGAAAAATATTTTAGTCGTTTTTAGTGGTGTTTTAATTAGCTTTTAATTTATTTAGTTCAGCTAAAACTATGTCAGACAGAGAAGTGCCAGGCCATGCACAGAGGAGTGGCAGAGGCATAAATGTTTCTGGCGCAGGCAGAGTTTGCAGCAGAGTAAGGGGACGCAGCAGCAAAAGTTGCAGCGAGAGGCCTGAAGTCCCAGTGTCATCGAGTGGTCGTGTCTTGACCAGCAACCCAGCGGTTCTTGATTGGTTAACTCAATCATCCACTTCATCCCAAGTGACATCAGAAATGTCCAGCCAACAGTTGGTGGGTTCGTCAGAAACAACCCTTAGTTGGCTTGGCCCGGGAGCAGGCCCTGTGCCCGTACCTGTCCTCAACCTGCTTCTGTCCTTTTCTGTTCCCTCACCGCGAGAAGTATTATATGCTGTAGGCTCAGCTCCACTTTTCAGGGAGGAAGAGCTACTAGAGGACAATCAGCAGCTACTGCCCAGCCAAGATCTGGAGGAGACATCCGCCACTTCCTCAGCTAGGCGGGTAAGTAGTGATGAGGAGAGTGATGTGGGAGGTGGTGTTGTGAGCAGTGAGGCTCCTGACCCAGAGACTGTTGAGGAGGACATCAGTAACGTGTAGACACTACTCAATGATGATGAAGCCGATCGCACTTGGGAGCCGGGTGCAGAAGGGGCTTCATCATCATCAGGAGAAGAGGGTGGCAGCTTGCCTGTGAGGCAGCGGCTGAGCAATTAAGGTGGTAGCAAGGCTGGGAGTCAGCATGGTGGTAGCAGTTGCAGGTTGGAAGCCAAACATGCCCGGGGTAGACCACCTGCTTCAGAGCAGCCTACCTGCCCGGGAAGTAGTGGTGCAGTGGTTCATGGAGGCAGCGGTTGTAGCAGTCAGTCAGTGCGGACTGTTGGGGGGAAATCACCTACTCAGCGGTGTGGCAGTTTTTTGTTAAGCCGCCGGAGGAGGTTAACATGGCCATATGTAGAATATGTGGGCAGAAGGTGAAGTGTGGCCAGGGTGCCAATGTTGGCACCACAGCCCTGGGTCAACATAAGTGTTGAGCGGCAGGGGCAATATTCGATTTTGCAATATTTTACAAATATATGGCAGAATATTCGTCATATGTTAGTGAATTCGCTATCCTCGTTCACTTTTTTTTTTCATTGCTAAAATCGCAACATAAAATTTGCTTAATGTGCATGGGCAAAAAGGGGCGTGGCCTAGCAACTGTTTTCAAACTACCTAAAGTTTGAGGCTATTGAAAAAGATGGTCGGAAGCAATTTTCAAGACAGTGAGGAAGAACTCCTGATCACTGTAAGTATTTTCACATTACACCAGTGTATTTGATTACAATTTACATGTACAGTACAGACCAAAAGTTTGGACACACCTTCTCATTCAAAGAGTTTTCTTTATTTTCATGACTATGAAGGCATCAAAACTATGAATGAACACATGTGGAATTATATACATAACAAACAAGTGTGAAATAACTGAAAATATGTCATATTCTAGGTTCTTCAAAGTAGCCACCTTTTGCTTTGATTACTGCTTTGCACACTCTTGGCATTTTCTTGATGAGCTTCAAGAGGTAGTCCCCTGAAATGGTCTTCCAACAGTCTTGAAGGAGTTCCCAGAGATGCTTAGAACTTGTTGGCCCTTTTGCCTTCACTCTGTGGTCCAGCTCACCCCAAACCATCTCGATTGGGTTCAGGTCCAGCAACTGTGGAGGCCAGGTCATCTGGCACAGCACCCCATCACTCTCCTTCATGGTCAAATAGCCCTTACTTTCAAAGTTTTCCCAATTTTTCAGCTGACTGACTGACCTTCATTTCTTAAAGTAATGATAGCCACTTGTTTTTCTTTACTTAGCTACTTTTTTCTTACCATAATACAAATTCTAACAGTCTATTCAGTAGGACTATCAGCTGTGTATCCACCTGACTTCTCCTCAACGCAACTGATGGTCCCAATCCCATTTATAAGGCAAGAAATCTCACTTATTAAACCTGACAGGGCACACCTGTGAAGTGAAAGTCATTTCAGGGGACTACCTCTTGAAGCTCATCAAGAGAATGCCAACTTTGAAGAACCTAGAATATGACATATTTTCAGTTGTTTCACACTTGTTTGTTATGTATATAATTCCACATGTGTTAATTCATAGTTTTGATGCCTTCATAGTCATGAAAATAAAGAAAACTCTTTGAATGAGAAGGTGTGTCCAAACTTTTGGTCTGTACTGTATATGTGTGTGTGTATATATATATATATATATACATAAACTGCAATCATCGTTCTGTATTAAAGTAAAAGGCCCTGTACATCATTTTATTAGATACATCCCCCAATTAACTCCTTAACGCCCAATGATTTACATGTACGTGAGATCTGGACGTGACTTAAAGCCCAGTGGCGTAAATGTACTGCATGGTGATCTGGCGGGTGCAGGAGCTGCGCCTGCCCATTCTGGGACAGGGGTCCGGCAGTCACTAATAGCACCAATGCCGGCAAATTAACCCCTGCACTGCCACGGTCAGCGCTGACCGTGGCATGTGCGAGCTTCAGACATGTGTGGGGTGTGCATCGGGTCCCCGGGCTGCTGTGACGGGGACCGATGGCAGGTAAGGTAGCCCAATGTCTTCCTTAGGCATCGTGGCTGCCTTCTGGGAGGGCCAATGAGATCCAGCTTCCTGTATTACACTAGTAATACACTTACAAACCCCCAAAAGTTGAAGTCCCAGAAAAATGGCAAATTCCAAGTTTCAATTTCTCTACTTTTATAATACATAGTAATACCTCCAAAAATAGTTATTACTTTACATTCCCCATATGTCTACTTCATGTTTGGATCATTTTGTGAATGATATTTTCTTTTTTGGGATGTTACAAGGCTTAGTAGTTTAGAAGCAAATCTTTACATTTTTCAGAAATTTAAAAAAACCCAATTTTTAGAGACCTGTTCAGGTCTGAAGTCACTTTGCGAGGCTTACATAATAGAAACCACCCAAAAATGACCCCATTCCATAAACTACCCCCCTCAAGGTATTCAAAACTTATTTTAGAAACATCGTTAACCCTTTAGGTGTTCCACAAGAATTAATGGAAAATAGAGATACAATTAAAAAATTTCACTTTTTTGGCAGATTTTCCATTTTAATAGTTTTTTTCCAGTTACAAAGCAAGGGTTAACAGCCAAACCAAACTCAATATTTATGGCCCTGATTCTGTAGTTTACAGAAACACCCCATATGTGGTCATAAACTACTGTACGGGCACACGGCAGGGCGCAGAAGGAAAGGAATACCATACGGTTTTTGGAAGGCAGATTTTGCTGGACTGTTTTTTTTGACACCATGTCCCATTTGAAGCCCCTCTGATGCACCCCTAGAGTAGAAACTCCAAAAAAGTGACCCCATTTTAGAAACTACGGGATAGGGTGGCAGTTTTGTTGGTACTAGTTTAGGGTACATATGATTTTTGGTTGCTCTATATTACACTTTTTGTGAGGCAAGGTAACAAGAAATAGCTGTTTTGGCACCGTTTTTTTATTTTTTTATTTACACCATTCATCTGACAGGTTAGATAATGTGATATTTTTATAGACCAGGTTGTCACGGATGCGGCGATACCTAATATGTATACTTTTTTTTTATTTATGTAAGTTTTACACAATGATTTCTTTTTTTAAACAAAAAAAAATCATGTTTTAGGCCCCTTTCACACGGGCGAGTATTCCGCGCGGATGCGATGCGTGAGTTGAACGCATTGCACCAGTACTGAATACCGACTCCAACACCGCCCTCTACCGGATCACGTGGGTAAAGTTGATCACGTGACCGGAGAACACGTGAACAAGCAGGAAGGTCCTGCATACCAACTCGGCGTCCTGACCGCATGGAGATCGGATCTGTTCTGGGAGGATCGAATTATTACGTGTGGCGTCTGGAGGGGTAATGTACTGAATATTTGTACACACTCACCTTTTGATGCCTTAACCGGACACATTTGTCCTTACCATACGGAGTCTGACATATCTGACAGAACGCTACACCAGAACCTTGGGTAGCAGTTTACATCTACAGCGGGTGAATATTGTTATCTTGCAGCTACATAGTGCTGCTGAACCTCGTTTTATAGACTGCATTATCGATTTTTGTGGACTAGCAACCATCTATACATTAAGTGTGCCATTGGGGACTGGAATACACCCGTCTATTATAGCTAAAGTGAGAGGCTAGCTATAGTGACCCTCTATCTGCATACTAGTGACACTATCAAGAGTTCGCCGAACAGCTGTCCTAACCTAAGATTTTATATAATTTATTTAGTGTTTCATTTTATGTTTATGTAGATGATATATGTAATCTTATATGACGCCTTTTTATAATTATGTGATTTAATGTGGTTGAAATTGTATTTTTATGTATATGTACTATTGATTAATTAAATCTATTATATCACAATGATAGCACTGTATCGAATATCCATTGGTTCCAGATAGTCGAGTGCCCCTATCCATTCACCTATCTTTTTTCTTCCATTGCGACCAAAGGGTAGGCCGCAAGATTTGTACACCGTACCCAGGTGATACAGGAGGTTTGAGCCACTGTACTATATACATTTCACTACTTTGTCTGTTACATTTTCGGGTGAAATTCACCAATTTTTGAGTGAGATGTACCACTGCTATACCTAGTAGACAGGTTAAAAAAATTCACAAATTTGTCTGTTACATTTTCGGGTGAAATTCACCAATTTTTGGGTGTGATGTATCACTGCTATACCTAGTAGACAGGTTAAAAAAAATTCACAAATTTATCTATTACATTTTCGGGTGAAATCCACCAATTTTTGGGTGTAATGTACCACTGCTATACCTAGTAGACAGGTTAAAAAATATCACACATTTGTCTGTTACATTTTCGGTTGAAATTCACCAATTTTTGGGTGTGATGTACCACTGCTATACCTAGTGGACAGGTAAAAAAAATTCACAAATTTGTCTGTTAAATTTTCAGGTGAAATTCACCAATATTTGGGTGTAATATACTCCTCCTCTACCTAGTTGACAGCTTAATAAATTTCACAAATTTGTATTTTGCATTTTCGGGTGACATTAAAAAAAAAAATACTGTCATAGACCCCTCCTCTACCAAGTAGACAGGTTGATAAATTTCACAAATTTTTCTGTCACATTCTTTTGTTAACATTTTACAATTTTGGACGTAAATAAACCCCTGCTCTGGATAGGTGAAAGGAAATAAAATATAAGAAATTCTTCTTTAATTGATGCGCGCCAACTCCTTTCATTCAATGTTTAAACTTTAACAAGTTGTCCCACATTTGCTCTTCAAAAATTTGTCACAAATTTGCGCTTTAAAAATTTGTCCCACATTTGTGCCTCAATAACTTTTCCCATATTTCCGCTCGATCCCAAAAAAATTTCATCCATTTATCTCCCTTGGATGTGGTCTCTCTTTCTCACGCTCCCTCTCCGGCGTGGAACCCTGATTCGCCGATAACCGTGATCAACATGGTAGGCTCAGAAAAGAACATCGAAAGTTGATAGAGAAGATATCCAAATGGATGGTGGACGTCACCAGGACATGCAATCAGTCAGAAGTTATCTAGAGTCAACAAAGCGGCAGTAGGGCCTCTTCTGGCTAACGTTTCCAAATCCAAAATACCACAGTGACATTCCCTATCATTTTTTATTAATCATTCCAATAACAGGGCATCTTAAGAGTCCTGTATTGTTAGTTATCTTCACTACCTCCCCGAGTCGGGAGTGGGTAATTGCCGCGCGCCCCCTACTTTTCTCGAAATTCTTCCGTTTTAATGGCTTCTCCCACATTTCCGCTCGATCACAAATAAATTTCATCCATTGATCTCCCTTGGATGTGGTCTCTCTTTCTCACGCTCATTCCCCGGGGTGGAACCCTGATTCGCCGATAACCGTGATCAACATGGTAGATGCAGAAAAGAACATCGAAAGTTGATAGAGCAGATATCCCATTGGATCGTGAACATCACGGAGAAGTGCGACATGGTGGGACAGTATGTGAGCACACGCCTACATGAACTGACTGACAGGGGTTGGCCCCTGCAACATCTGGGTCTCCAAATTAGGCACATGGCCTGAGCTTGCCCTTTACGCCTTGGAGGTGCTGGCCTGCCCTGCAGCCAGTGTATTGTCTGAACGTGTGTTTAGCACGACTGGAGGGGGTTATCACAGGTTATATTTCCCAATGTTTTGGGGTGTACCCTAATTTAAAAAAATCTAAAAAAAAATTTAAACCAAAAAACTGTGTAGGCTACCTCCTCCTCCTACACCGCCGTTTCCACCTACACCGCCTCATCCACCGCCTCCTCAACCTCCTACTCCATATGGACCTCGTCCTCCTAGATCACGATTATTATATTAAATTTTTACGTATTTTATGTTATTTAAAGTCATTTCCCTATCCACTTTTGTTTGCAGAGAACTTGCCATGCTCTTAACCACATTTTGCTGGCATTTTCAGTTCTCTAGCCCTTTCCATGACATTTTTACAGCCATTTTAGTGCTCAAAGTTCCGGTCCCCATTGACTTTTTTGTGAAGTTCGGCCGAACCCGTCGAACCCGAACATCCAGGTGTCCGCTCAACTCTAATTGTAGTGTATTCCCATGCACCTTTTCTACCACAAAAAAACAAAAGTATATGGTTGAATCTTGTTTTCTCTTCCTCCTCCTCCTCCACTCTAATTTTTTTTAATAGGGTCAGCTCAACTGCAGGCCCTTAACTCTAATTTTCTTATAGGGTCAGCTTAACTGCAGGCCCTCAACTCAATTTTTTTAATAGGGTCAGCTGAACAGCATGTACTCGCATATAATGTTTTAGAGCATCAGCTATACAGCATGCACTCGCATATAATGTTTTAGAGCGTCAGCTCACCTGAAGGCAATCGCAAATAATGTTTTAGAGCGTAGGCTGAACAACATGCTCTTGAAAATAATGTTTTAGAGCGTCAGCTCACATAAAGGCACCCACAAATAATGTTTTAGAGCGTCAGCTAAACAAAATGCACTTGACGATAATGTTTTAGAGCGTCAGCTGTACAGCATGCATTGGCATATTATGTTTTAGAGCGTCATTTGAACAGCATGCACTCGCATGTAATGTTTTAGAGCGTCAGCTCAACTGCAGGCCCTCACATATAATGTTTTACAGCGTCAGCTCACCAGCAGGCACTCGCATATAATGTTTTAGAGCATCAGCTCACCAGCAGGCCTTCGCATTTAATGTTTTACAGGGTCAGCTCAACTGCAGGCCCTCGCATATAATGTTTTACAGGGTCAGATCACCAGTAGGCCCTCGCCCTTAATGTTTTAGAGGGTCAGCTCAGCAGCAGGCCCTTGCATATAATGTTTTACAGGGTCAGCTCAACTGCAGGCCCTCGCATATAATGTTTTACAGGGTCAGCTCAACTGCAGGTCCTTGCATATAATGTTTTACAGGGTCAGCTCAAATGCAGGTCCTCGCATATAATGTTTTACAGGGTCAGCTCAACTGCAGGCCCTCGCATATAATGTTTCACTGGGTCAGGTCACCTGTAGGCCCTCACCTAAAATCTTTTACAGGGTCAGCTCAACTGCAGGTCCTCGTATATAATGTTTTACAGGGTCAGCTCAACTGCAGGTCCTCGCATATAATGTTTTACAGGGTGAGCTCAACTGTAGGCCCTCGCATATAATGTTTTACAGGGTCAGCTCACCTTCTGATGACGACAGCGAAGTCTTGCCTGTTGGTACTCTGGCACACATGGCTGACATCATGTTAGGCTGCCTTTCCCACGACCAGCGCGTTATAAGCATTTTAGACAACACGGATTACTGGTTGTTCACCCTCCTCGACCCCCGCTACAAAGAGAACTTCTCATCTCTCATTCCTCTGGTGGAGAGGACAAGCAAAACGGTGCTATACCAGAAGGTCCTTGTTGAAAAATTGCTCCAAAGTTGATAGGGCAGACATCCAAATGGATCGTCGCCTTCACGGGGATGTGCGAACGCCTAGAAGTTATCTAGAGTCAACAAAGCTGCAGCAGGCCCTCACCTAAAAGTCCAGTCTCAGTAGCCAAGAGTCTGGTTAACACAATCCTCACCATGATGGCACACTGGGTGAACATTGTGGAGGCCTGGAGCAAGTTGGCTGCTGGCACCAGACTTGCCCTCCAATAGATCTTCGCTAACGGAAAGTTTACTTATTCCAATAACAGGGCCGCTTAGGAGTTCTCTATTGTTATTTATCATCACTACCTCCCCGAGTCAGGAGTGGGTTATTGCCGCGCACCTGCTGCCTTCCTTGGAATCTTGTACTTTAATAACTCGGCCCACCCTCTCTGGGTGGTTCAAAATTAGGAAAAAAAAGTGGCAAGGCAACAATAGCCAATCAGATTTCAGCCATTGACCTCCCTTGGATGTGGTATCCCCTTTCTCAAGCTCCCTCTCCGGCATCGAACCCTGATTGCCCATTACCCGTGATCACCATGGTAGGCACAGTAAAGAACATCGAAAGTTGATAGGGCAGACATCCAAATGGATTGTTGCCGTCACGGGGATGTGCAATCGCCCAGAGGTTATCTAGAGTCACCAATGCGTCAGCAGGCCCTCGCCCCTAAGGCTTTAGATGGTCAGATCAGCAGGCCCTTGCTCCAAATGTTTTTGAGGGTCACCAGCAGTCCATTAATGATAATTTTTCAAGGGTATGTATGATGCCCTCCTTTATGTGTAACAAAGGGTGTATTGGATTGCCAGTTCCTTGTAATTTTTGGCACCCCTTTCACTTAGTGCATAAGCTTTATGAGTTTAGAAGTCCCACTACCTGAACAATTGTGCCACAATGTGAATGAGGCCCTCCTTTTTGTGATATACAGGCTGTTTCAGAGTGCCATTTGCTTCAAATTTTTTGCAGCACTTGCTGTTCCCGATCCATTTCGGTGGTGTTTCTGTCACTTTCTGACCTTTTCTGACCGAACACCCGAATACTTTGGTGCTCGATCATCACTACTTCATTTTTATTCTAATAGTAACTGCTTGAGGATGCTGGAGTTTCACCAGGTTCCACTAAGGGCAGTGCAAGTGCTGGATGTTCCTTCCTTGTGCAGGAGTTTATGGAGAAGAAAAATAAATCCATGCAAATGCATAACAACAGTTTTCCATTATATTATATGGCAGAAGGATTTCTTCTAACAGGTAGATTGGCCTTCTAGAGATATTAAGGTATCTGCTTAGTAGGGTACAACTTAACCTAGGTGCTGCATAATAAAAGAACAACAATCCTATACATGGGATGTAACAGTTCAGATCCCAAAAAACCTTGAGCTATTTTACTGTGAAATATCATATTTTGCATACCCATACCCATTGATTTAAAGCTGCATCCACAAATATGGTGCTAAACCTATAACTCTGTCTATGCCATTTGTTCCTAAATCTGCTTTAGACCTTACAGCTTTGGTGCTTGTTTGGAACAACTATACCTTAATGATAACATTTATTGTACATCTCCTAGGAGTTGTGTAAATTTGGCAATTTTAGGTGGATATTCTTAATCTGTCAGTAAGGTTATTGTATTTTTTGTGCTGATGACCCATGCCTTCTACCGTCCTACTCCTTCAAGTGGGCATGGGTGCCTTGTAGCTCACCCAGCTGGTTTCTCTGCTGTCCTGGTGGTACAGACCCACTTGGCCTCCAATGCCCACCAGCAGGAGGCCTTACTGCCGGCATCCTATGTGCCTTCCCCTGCTGCAGGCCATGGCCTACACCTTCCTGCCGGGTCTCTAAGCTCTGTTCCTAGGACTCATGCACACTCTCTTAACCTCTTCAGGACACATGACGTACCGGTACGGCATGTTGTACAGGTACTTAAGGACACATGACTTACCGGTACGTCATATGTATTTACGATCACAGCAGGGTACCTGCTCAAATCGTTGATCAGGCACCTTGGCTAAATGAGCTGGGGGGGGGGGGTCCTGTGACCTGCAGACCTGCGGTTTGCGGCTTTTTATGTTGCGGGCAGCGGCGGTGCCATCGGGTCCCCGTGGGGCTGTAGGCGAGACCCGATGGCATGGAAGGCAGCGCGATCCGGTGACGAGGCCGGAAGCTGTATGAGTAATACATACAGTATTACTCATACAGCCAATGCATTCCAATACAGAAGTATTGGAATGCATTGCAAAGGATTAGACCCCGAAAAGTTGAAGTTTTAAAGTGGGACAAAAAATAAAGTTGAAAAAATAAAGTTTTCCACCCCAAAAATTAAAAGTTTCAAGTAAAAATAAACAAAAATGGCATTTTCCCCAAATAAAGTAAAAAAAAATTGGTAAAAAATAGGGGGATAATATTAGACATATTAGGTATCGCCCCGCGACCTTATCGACCGGCTCTATAAAAATATCACATGACCTAACCCCTCAGATGAACACAGTAAAAAATAAAAATAAAAACTGTGCAAAATAAACCATTTATTTGTCACCCTTCACCACAAAAAGTAAAACAGCAAGCGATCAAAAAGGCGTCTGCCCACCAAAATAGTACCAATCTAACCGTCACCTCATCCCGCAAAAAATGAGCCCCTAACTGAGACAATCGCCCAAAAACTGAAAAAAATATAAATGATAAAAATGATATTATTGTGTAAAACTTACATAAATAAAAAAAAAAGTATACATATTAGGTATTGCATCAATCAAACCATCATCTCATCCCGCAAAAATCATACCCTACCCAAGATAATCGCCCAAAAACTTAAAAAACTATGGCTCTCAGACTATGGAAACACTAAAACATGATTTTTTTTGTTTAAAAAATTAAATCATTGTGTAAAACTTACATAAATAAAAAAAGTATACATATTAGGTATCGCCGCGTCTGTAATAAATTTCTCTATAAAAATATAACATGACCTAACCCTTTAGGTAAATTCCGTAAAAAAATAAAAATAAAAACTGTGTAAAAAAGCCATTTTTTGTCACCGTACATCACAAAAAGTGTAATAGCAAGCGATCAAAAAGTCACAAGCACCCTAAAATAGTGCCAATCAAACCATCATCTCATCCCGCAAAAATCATACCCTACCCAAGATAATCACCCAAAAACTGAAAAAAACTATGGCTCTCAGACTATGGAAACACTAAAACATGATTTTTGCATAAATAAAATAAAAAGTATACATATTAGGTATCGCCGTGTCCGTGACAAAATCTGCCTTCCAAAAACCGTATGGCATTCCTTTCCTTCTGCGCCCTGCCGTGTGCCCGTACAGTGGTTTACGACCACATATGGGGTGTTTCTGTAAACTACAGAATCAGAGCCATAAATATTGAGTTTTGTTTGGCTGTTAACCCTTGCTTTGTAACTGGAAAAAAAATATTAAAATGGAAAATCTGCCAAAAAAGTGAAATTCTGAAATTGTATCTCTATTTTCCGTTAATTCTTGTGGAACACCTAAAGGGTTAACAAAGTTAGTAAAATTAGTTTTGAATACCTTGAGGGGTGTAATTTCTAGAATGGGGTAATTTTTGGGTGTTTTCTATTATGTAAGCCTCACAAAGTGACTTCAGACCTGAACTGGTCCTTGAAAAGTGGGTTTTTTTAAATTTCTGAAAAATTTCAAGATTTGCTTCTAAACTTCTAAGCCTTGTAACATCCCCAAAAAATAAAATGTCATTCCCAAAATGATCCATACATGAAGTAGACATATCTGGAATGTAAAGTAATAACTATTTTTATAAATAATTTATTTTTTTACTTCATTTTACCATTGACATGAAGTACAATATGTGACGAAAAAAACAATCTCAGAATGGTTTGGAAAAGTCAAAGCGTTTTAAAGTTATCACCACTTAAATTGACACTGGCCAGATTTGCAAAAACTGGCCTGGTCCTTAAGGTGAAATAAGGCTGTGTCCTAAAGGGGTTAAAGGACCAGCTTGCATGCACGCTAGTCTTTATCACCCAATGGCTGGCCACGCCAAGATACTTAAGGCACCTTCACCCAGGGAAAGGAGTCTGACCTTTTTATAATTTTGACACTCTTCTGCCTGCACTGACCTAGGACTTGTTTCTCACATTCACACATACTCTGCCTGCCCTGATCTCTGACTACAAGTAAAGTTTGATCCGCTGGTGCTTCGCACTGGTGTCTCTGACCCTTGAGGGTCAGCTGTCAAGCACACACGGACTACTTCAAGAGGTAGCCGCCTGGTGACTCCCTTGCAGCAAAGTCTAGATTCCTGTATAGGGGTTGAAGGGTGAATACCAGAGTACTGCCAGAATAACGTTCTTAGGATTAGACCTAAACATTTTGCTTGATGCAGTGGTTCAACATTCACTTCCTGTGACTGTTTTTTCAGTTTTTTAACCAAATTAAAAGTTGGTTAAAAATGAGTGTATATATAAGATATGTTTCCACCTAATTTTTGTTATGAAAATTATAAAACCTGCTGCCACATGTAGAAAAAGAAGTACAAAAACACTCCTAAAACATTAGTAGAGTTCATGAATTTTAATAATTTCTTGGAGCTTAAACTGGTAACAAAACTAAATACAGAAAATTTAAGAATTATTGTCATTTATAATTGAAAGGCGTTTATTCTCAATTGCCACAATATCTGCACTATGCAGAAAATCTAAGTAATCTCTAACCACAGTCATTGAGTTCATCTATTGTTTAGTTATATCAAATATGATAAGGCCTCTTTTGTAACATTAAGCTTAATAGATACCATCATTAAGCATTGTTTGTTATTAGTCTGATTATTCTATAATTATGAGGACTTTCCAATTTTACAGAACTTTGATGATTAATGATTGATTCAATGTACAAATAGCACTATAGTAACTAATCTGCATGTTAGAATTTAATTGACATTGAGTGTAAGATGTAAGTATTCAGTATGGTTATCAGTAAGTATTTTCTAAAAGAATCATTATAGCAGCAGATTGATGTACCTGCATTAGAAAAATGATGCTTGCAACACTGACAGGTCATGGTAAATAAAATATGAAAAAATATGTCACGTTTGTGTAGTTTAAAATCGCTTATAAAATGTTAAAATTATGTTTAATGTTTAAACCGTACATTGAAATTAATGTATAACATGAAGCCGTACAAGACATTAGAAAATAGAAATATAATTAAGTATATAATTAAACAAAATTACATGGAAAGTTTTAGAAGAATTAAGAATAGTCCACGCACAGAATGAATAAAAACGTAATTATTAGTTACCGGTAATATAATATCCACATTGTTTGCGTATAGATGGCCTAAAAATAGGATAACAATGTGCATTTCTAGAACATACAGGTATTTTCAAGTCAAAATTCTATTTTTTTTTTTATGAGACATGATTATTTACATAAGTGTGAGATATATTTCTCAGTCTCTTGAGTTGGATTCTCTTTAGAATATCAGTTCCAATATACTTCTAATTTATTTGATAAGTTTTTTTTGGAAATAGCAAATTCATTTTATACAGATTTTTTTAACCATATTTCAGGAAGAATATAGGCATATTTTGGTTTATATTTTCAGGGTTATACATTTTTATACATTTTTATGTTTATGTAGGTACTCCTTCTTGGAAGAGCTCAACAAAAATGACATTCAAATGCATGAACCATGTATGTACACACATAATACAATTTTAGATATTTTAGTACATATATGAAGCCAGAATAGGTGAAAAAAGTTGACATGTGCATACAGAAGTGAGGATCTGAATAGAAACTGCTTAGAGTTCCAGTTCAAGTTGAGAAGTTTCACCCTGTTAATGCCTTTGGTGTTCTCAACAATGCATCAATTATTTTTTTATGTAGCATATATAGCCAACATCTTGTAGCCCTTTTAAATATGTATTTTAGAGATGAATGAATCAATTAAAAACAAATTGGATTCATTATGAATTTCACTAAAATCCAAGCAAATCCAAAGCTTTTACAATTTGTTTCCACTGAATTATGTACCAATTTACGGTGAATATTGGTGGGGAAAACAATGAGGGAGGAAAAGATGATCACATTACACTTTGGGAAAGAGGGGGCGAAGGCTTGCTCTGAGCCTGGGTCAGCCTATCAGAAGCATAATTTAGGACATTCTTAGTTTTTTTCTTAGATTTTTGAGAATTGTGATATTTGTATATGCAACCTGTTCCACCCTGTGTACTCGTATTGTTGATAAAGTATACTGTAGAGTCAGTGAGACAACCTGACTTGTCAGTTACAAACTTGGAATAGAAATCAAACTGCATTTATTTACTAATAACAATTATATAATTTGTTCAAATTTAAATATATATTAATATGCTGAAATAGAAGGCTATATGAAGAATTTATCTCACAGGGCTTTTGCAACTTTTTCGGCTTGTTTTAGCAAAAATGTGCAACTTTTTGCATTTTTGCAACCCTCACTGTAATGATGTTAATTGATAAAAAAAAATAATAATCTAGTGGAGTGTCGCGTAAAAAAAACGGATTAGCATTTCTAGACAAAAATCATAGGTTTAAAAATGTTCAAAATTTATCAAACAACTTACAACATTTTATAAATTTGGTTAGAAGTATGCCAACACAGACTTAGGAAACACTGACTTAAAGTTTCACCTTCTTTATAAATTCTTACCTGATATCCGCCATACATGTATGGCACAGCGGGAATAGACTTTCTGACAGCCACTTTACATGTACTATGATTTGATCAGGCAGGTGCAGAAACTCCGCCCACTCAATCAACGGTAGGGACCTGGCTGTTATTGATAGTCGAGCCACTGCTGTATACGCCAGCATCAATGAATACACCAATGCTGGCAAAATAACCCCTTGTATGCTGCGGTCAACGCTGACTGTGGCATGCCTGGAATTTGTGGAGGGAGGGGACTCCCTCTCTGACCCCATCAGGTCCCCGCACTGCGATGATGGGAACCAGATGGCTTGTATGGCAGCCCAATGCTTTCTATAGGCATAGGAGCCTACCCACTACGGAAGCCTATGAGACCTAGCCCACTGGCTAGGTTCCATGAGCACACTGTCAGTGTAATACAAAATGGTGCCCGCTGCACACATGAGCGGGCGCCATGTTTGCCCATCACTGATAGTGAAGGGGTTAAAAATTAAAAAATAAAAGTTTCAAGCAAATAAAACAAAAGCACCCTTTCCCCTTATAAATCTGTGTACAATAAAATAAATAAATAAAAAATGCACATATTAGGTACCAGTTCATCTGTAATGACTGGCTCTAGATGGACGATGCAAAAAAATAAAAAATAAAAATAAAAACTGCCAAAACAGTCTTTTTTGTCCAAAAAGTACTATGTACCCCAAAATGGTACCAATGAAAACATCTACTCATCTTGCAAAAAATGGGCCTCTACAAAAGATAAAAAATAAATAAATATGGCTCTCAGAAAATGGCAACACAAAAACAGCATTTAAAAAAAAAGCTTTTTTGTTTTAGATTTTAAAAAATAAAACAAAAAGGAGGCAGCTGTATAAAAATATCACATGATCTACCTCGCCAGATGAAGGTGTCAAAAAAGCCATTTTTTTGTCACCTTGCCTTACAAAAAGCGTAATAGCGAGCGATCAAAAAGTGTAATGTACCCCAACAATGGTACCAATGAAAACATAAACTAATCCTACATAAAATGAGCCCCCACACAAGACGATTGGCAGAAAATTAAAAATATATATATGGCTTTCAGAAAATGGCAACATAAAAATTATATTTTTTTCCAAAAATCTTTTATTATGTAAGATTGCAAAAAAAAGGATAAAAGTAGACATTTTATGTATTAACACATCCTTATCGACTGACTGTATAAAAATATCACATCATCTACCCGATCAGTTGAACGCCAAAACAAAACAAAACTTGTCAAAACAGTAATTTTTTGTCACTTTGTTTTAGGGTTCATGCACATGAACGTATTTTTTGTCCGTGCCCGTTCTGTTTTGTGGTCCATATGCGGAACCATTTATTTCAATAGGCACGCAAAAAAAATAAGGAAATGACAACTTGAGCATTCCATATCTGTCTGCAAGTCCATTTTGTAAAAAAAATTTGAACATGCCTTATTCTTGTTACAATGGATCCGCAAAAAAACTGAGGTCACATGTATGTCATCCATTTTTTTTCAGATCCTTGTTTTGTGGACTGCAGAATACATACAGTCATGTGCATAAGAAAGAAATTTGCCCCCACACTAGATGATTGGCAGAAAATTAAAAAAATATATGGCTTTCAGAAATTGGCAACACAAAAGTTAATTTTTTTTATGCTTTGAGTAAAAGTGACAAAACATAAAAAAATATATAAAATTTATGTCTCTGTAATATCACTGACCAGCAGAATAAAGGTAACATGCCATTTTTCACGGTGTTTGCTGCAGTAAGAAAGCCCAAAAAGCAATGGTAGAGTTGCTGCCTTTTTTTATCCTGCTTCCCAAAAAGCTAAATAAAAACCAATTGAAAAATCTTACAGGTGAAACTCGAAAAATTTGAATATTGTGCAAAGTTCATTTATTTCAGTAATGCAACTTAAAAGGTGAAACTAACATATGAGATAGACTCATTACATGCAAAGCGAGATATTTCAAGCCTTTATTTGTTATAATTTGGATGATTGTAGCTTACAGTTTATGAAACCCCAAAGTCACAATTTTGAGGTACCCTTTGCTCAGGGAATATCGATTAATTAGCTGACTAGAGTGTGATACTTTGAGCCTAAAATATTGAACCTTTTCACAAAAATTTTATTTTAAGCTGCATTAATGCAATTTATTTTAATTTGCATTACTGAAATAAATGGACTTTTGCATGATATTCTAATTTTTCGAGTTTCACCTGTATGTACCCCAAAATAGAGCCAATGGTAAAGCTCAGTTAAGAGAAAAATAAAATGTATGGTTGTCAGAAAATGGTTGTACTAGTCTCCAGAGGCTGATCAATAGCAACATGGTGCCTGTAAATTATTCCACAAATATCTGCCCTTAAAAAAACATATGGTGCTCCATCTCTTATTATCCCCGCCATGTGCTCAAACAACAATTTACAACTGCATATGAGGTGTTGCCATGTTCAGGAGAAAATGCCTAACAAAATTTGTGGAGGTTTTTCTCCTGATACCTCTTGTGAAAATGAAAAATGTGGACTTCATGCAACATTGGAAGAAATTAACATTTTTATTTTCACAGCCAAGTGTTTCTAAATTCTATGAAACGCTTGTGGGGTCAAATTGGTCAATACACACCTCAATAAATTCCTTGAGGGGTGTAGTTTCCAATATGTTGTCATTTTAGGGGGTACCCCAAAAATATTTCAGCAAAATCTGCCCTCCAAAAACCATATGGGGCGCCTTTCCTTCTGCGCCATGCCTGTGGCCATACAAGCTGTTCTAGTAAATATTGAGGTTTGTTTTGCTTTAACCCATGTTACATTACAGGAAAAAATTGATTAAAATGTAAAACCTTAAAAAAATTTGAAATTTTTACATTTTGCCTCCATTTTGCTTTAATTCTTGTGAAACATATAACAGGTTAACAAAGGTTGTAAAATAAGTTTTGAATATATTGAGGGGTGTAGTTTCTAAAATAGGTCATTTATGGATTATTTCTACTAGGATGAGATAATCAGTTCAGACCAAACCGAGTTGCGTCCAAACTTTGCTATTTATTGAATGGCAGAAGAACCCAAATCTTTTTGTAGATTATTTAGAGTATATGATGGTGAGAAAAAAAAAAACCACTAGGGAGTAAGAATAAGGGTTCTTGCATGACCCTGAGATTAAGTGGGGGAGATGTCTTGCCCTGATTGGCTCCCAAGCTGACAAACAGTCTGGAGGAGCCAATCAGTGCTGTAGCAGGAAGAGAGGTGCCCAAGCAGAACAAGCAGAAGGCCATCCTTTGCTATGCTGCGAATGTGGGTGGTTGTGTGTGACGGTGTCTGCCTGGAAAATGATCTTAAGGAGTCAGGGTGATTGAAAAAAACAAAAAAAACAATCACGGACATTCAGAAATTAATCAAGCTTATTGCCACAAGACACTACACTAGACACTTGCCACAAGACACAAGGTATATAATCAATTCACCAGAGTGTAATATCGAGAAATTGAGCATCAATCCTAAATCGGCCATTTACTATATGTATGACTGTCCACAAACCAACTGCAGAGAGATGCTGTTTTTCTCCTGTTGAGTTGATTAAAACAGCTGTTCCCAATTAATCAGGGTAATTAGGATTAGGGATGAGCGAACCCGAACTGTATAGTTTGGGTTCTTACCGAATTTTGGGGTGTCCGTGACACGGACCCGAACATTTTCGTAAAAGTCCGGGTTCGGGTTCGGTGTTCGGCGCTTTCTTGGGGCTTTTTGAAAGGCTGCAAAGCAGCCAATCAACAAGCGTCATACTACTTGCCCCAAGAGGCCATCACAGCCATGCCTACTATTGGCATGGCAGTGATTGGCCAGTGCAGCATGTGACCCAGCCTCTATTTAAGCTGGAGTCACGTAGCGCCGCACGTCACTCTGCTCTGATCAGTGTAGGGATAGGATGCAGCTGCTGCTGTTAGGGCGAGATTAGGTAGTGATTTATTTACTGAAGTGATCGATATACAGCTGTGTATCATACAACTTCTACTATTCAATTACTCACTGTTTTAAGGCTGCCCAGAGCGTTTTTCAGTCACTTTTTTCTGGGGTGATCGGCGGCCATTTTGTGTCTTGTGGTGCACCAGCACAAGCTGCCACCTAGTCTATTTTTAACCATCAATAGTGTGTTTTTTTTTTTTATATATCCTACATCAGGGGCTTGGCTGTGATTGCTATTTTATTGAGGGGTAAAATACAATTGCCAAAATAGCAGTACCCTAAATCTGGTGTTTAAGCTGTGGCTAGCCAATTGTAATACTGTCTGCTGTCTGTCGAAGCACAGTTTTTGTTCTGGGTTGAAATACAATTCCCAACTTAGCAATTCCCTAAATTAGTGGTTTCTGCTCTATCAGGCCAAGGTTAAATCTATCCATAAAAGGGTATATTAGATTGAAGGTGCGGATAGGGTCATCCTCAATAACTTCACACGCTACCATGCATTTCCAAGTCTAATTCTGTCCGTAAAAGGGATACCTGTCATCCAGCGCCTAAATAATAGGCCTACAATTTATATTCAGCTAAATCTGTTGTTACTGCTGTGGCTGGTCAATCTATTTAGTGTCTGCCAAAACACAGTTTTTGTTCTGGGTTGAAATACAATTCCCAACTTAGCAATTCCCTAAATTAGTGGTTTCTGCTCTATCAGACCAAGGTTAAATCTATCCATAAAAGGGTATATTAGATTGAAGGTGCGGATAGGGTCATGCTCAATAACTTCACACGCTACCGTGCATTTCCAAGTCTAATTCTGTCCATAAAAGGGATACCTGTCATCCAGCGCCTAAATACTAGGCCTACAATTTATATTCAGCTAAATCTGTAGTTACTGCTGTGCCTGTATTAGTGTAATACGGTACCTAAATAGATAGCCAGATAGTGTTAGGTGCCTGTAATAAAAGGCCTGAATTTGATTTCAATACAGTGGGCCAAATAATTTTCTTCTTATTGTGGTGAACGGTAACAATGAGGAAAACATCTAGTAAGGGGCGCGGACGCGGACATGGTCCTGGTGGTGTTAGTGGACCCTCTGGTGCTGGGAGAGGACGTGGACGTTCTGCCACAGCCACACGTCCTAGTGAACCAACTACCTCAGGTTCCAGTAGCCACCAGAATTTACAGCGATATTTGGTGGGGCCCAATGTCGTTCTAAAGATGGTAAGGCCTGAGCAGGTACAGGCATTAGTCAGTTGGGTGGCCGACAGTGAATCCAGCACGTTCACATTATCTCCCACCCAGTCTTCTGCAGAAAGCGCACAGATGGCGCATGAAAACCAAGCCCATCAGGCTGTCACATCACCCCCATGCATATCAGGGAAACTGTCTGAGCCTCAAGTTATGCAGCAGTCTCTTATGCTGTTTGAAGACTCTGCTGGCAGGGTTTCCCAAGGGCATCCACCTAGCCCTTCCCCAGGGGTGGAAGAGATAGAATGCACTAACACACAACCACTTATGTTTCCTGATGAGGACATGGGAAAATACCACCTCAGCACGTCTCTGATGATGACGAAACACAGGTGCCAACTGCTGCGTCTTTCTGCAGTGTGCAGACTGAACAGGAGGTCAGGGAGGAAGACTGGGTGGAAGACGATGCAGGGGACGATAAGGTCCTAGACCCCACATGGAATGAAGGTCGTGCCACTGACTTTCAGAATTCGGAGGAAGAGGCAGTGGTGAGACCGAGCCAACAGCGTAGCAAAAGAGGGAGCAGTGGGCAAAAGCAGAACACCCGCCGCCAAGAGAGTCCGTCTGCTACTTGCCACCGCCATCTGGGACCGAGCACCCCAAAGGCAGCTTCAAGGAGTTCCCTGGCGTGGCAGTTCTTCAAACAATGTGCTGACGACAAGACCCGAGTGGTTTGCACGCTGTGCCATCAGAGCCTGAAGCGAGGCATTAACGTTCTGAACCTTAGCACAACCTGCATGACCAGGCACCTGCATGCAAAGCATGAACTGCAGTGGAGTAAACACCTTAAAAACAAGGAACTCACTCAGGCTCCCCCTGCTACCTCTTCTGCTGCTGCCGCCTCGGCCTCTTCCTCCGCCTCTGGAGGGACGTTGGCACCTGCTGCCCAGCAAACAGAGGATGTACCACCAACACCACCACCTGCGTCACCAAGCATCTCAACCATGTCAAACGGCAGCGTTCAGCTCTCCATCTCACAAACATTTGAGAGAAATCGTAAATTCCCACCTAGCCACCCTCGATCCCTGGCCCTGAATGCCAGCATTTCTAAACTACTGGCCTATGAAATGCTGTCATTCAGGCTGGTGGACACAGACAGCTTCAAACAGCTCATGTCGCTTGCTGTCCCACAGTATGTTGTTCCCAGCCGCCACTACTTCTCCAAGAGAGCCGTGCCTTCCCTGCACAACCAAGTATCCGATAAAATCAAGTGTGCACTGCGCAACGCCATCTGTGGCAAGGTCCACCTAACTACAGATACGTGGACCAGTAAGCACAGCCAGGGACGCTATATCTCCCTAACTGCACACTGGGAAAATGTAGTGGCGGCTGGGCCCCAGGCGAAGAGCTGTTTGGCGCAAGTCCTTCCGCCGCCAAGGATCGCAGGGCAACATTCTTTGCCTCCTGTTGCCTCCTCCTCTTACTCGACTTCCTCCTCCTCTTCTTCCACCTGCTCATCCAGTCAGCCACACACCTTCACCACCAACTTCAGCACAGCCCGGGGTAAACGTCAGCAGGCCATTCTGAAACTCATATGTTTGGGGGACAGGCCCCACACCGCACAGGAGTTGTGGCGGGGTATAGAACAACAGACCGACGAGTGGTTTCTGCCGGTGAGCCTCAAGCCCGGCCTGGTGGTGTGCGATAATGGGCGAAATCTCGTTGCAGCTCTGGGACTAGCCGGTTTGACGCACATCCCTTGCCTGGCGCATGTGCTGAATTTGGTGGTGCAGAAGTTCATTCACAACTACCCCAACATGTCAGAGCTGCTGCATAAAGTGCTTCCGGCGTTCACATTCTGCCGCTGCTCGCCTGTCTGCGCTACAGCGTAACTTCGGCCTTCCCGCTCACCGCCTCATATGCGACGTGCCCACCAGGTGGAACTCCACCTTGCACATGCTGGATAGACTGTGCGAGCAGCAGCAGGCGATAGTGGAGTTTCAGCTGCAGCACGCACGAGTGAGTCGCTCTGCGGAACAGCACCACTTCACTACTAATGACTGGGCCTCCATGCGAGACCTCTGTTTCTTGTTGCGCTGTTTCGAGTACTCCACCAACATGGCCAGTGCCGATAACGCCGTTATCAGCGTTACAATACCACCTATGCCTCCTTGAAAAAAACGCTGCTGGCGATGATGGAAGAGGATGTGGCACAGGAGGAGGAGGAGGACGAAGAGGGATCATTTCGTAGGGTTTCCAGCCAGTCATTCACAAGTGGCTCCGAGAGTGGGTTCCTGCACCCACAAACGCCAGGTACACAATTGTCCAGCCAGGGCACAGTTCTGGAGGATGACGAGGGGGAGGATGAGGAGAAGGAGATGGAAGAGGATGAAGCATGTTCACAGCGGGGTGGCACCCAACGCAGTTCGGGCCCATCACTGGTGCGTGGCTGGGGGGAAACGCAGGACGATGATGACACGCCTCCCACAGAGGACAGCTTGTCCTTACCTCTGGGCAGCCTGGCACACATGAGCGACTACATGCTGCAGTGCATGCGCAACGACAGCAGAGTTGCCCACATTTTAACGTGTGCGGACTACTGGGTTGCCACCCTGCTGGATCCCCGGTACAAAGACAATGTGCCCACCTTACTTCCTGCACTGGAGCGTGATAGGAAGATGCGCGAGTACAAGCGCACGTTGGTAGACGCGCTACTGAGAGTATTCCCAAATGTCACAGGGGAACAAGTGGAAGCCCAAGGCCAAGGCAGAGGTGGAGCAAGAGGTTGCCAACGCAGCTGTGTCACGGCCAGCTCCTCTGAGGGCAGGGTTAGCATGGCAGGGATGTGGAAAAGTTTTGTCACCACGCCACAGCTAACTTCACCACCACCTGATATGGAACGTTTTAGCAGGAGGCAACATTTCACTAACATGGTGGAACAGTACGTGTGCACACCCCTCCACGTACTGACTGATGGTTCGGCCCCATTCAACTTCTGGGTCTCCAAATTGTCCACCTGGCCAGAGCTAGCCTTTTATGCCTTGGAGGTGCTGGCCTGCCCGGCGGCCAGCGTTTTGTCTGAACGTGTATTCAGCACGGCAAGGGGCGTCATTACAGACAAACGCAGCCGCCTGTCTACAGCTAATGTGGGCAAGCTGACGTTCATAAAAATGAACCAAGCATGGATCCCACAGGACCTGTCCATCCCTTGTGCAGATTAGACATTTATAACTACCTCCCCTTAACCATATATTATTGTACTCCAGGGCACTTTCTCATTCAATCCTTTTTTTATTTTCATTTTACCATTATATTGCGGGGCAACCCAAAGTTGAATGAACCTCTCCTCTGTCTGGGTGTCGGGGCCTAAAAATATCTGACAGTGGCCTGTTCCAGTGGTGGGTGACATGAAGCCTGATTCTCTGCTATGACATGAAGCCTGAATCTCTGCTATGGGACCTCTCTCCTCTGTCTGGGTGCCGGGGCCTAAAAATATCTGACAGTGGCCTGTTCCATTGTTGGGTGACATGAAGCCTGATTCTCTGCTATGACATGAAGCCTGATTCTCTGCTATGGGACCTCTCTCCTCTGTCTGGGTACCGGGGCCTAAAAATATCTGACAGTGGCCTGTTCCAGTGTTGGGTGACATGAAGCATGATTCTCTGCTATGACATGAAGCCTGATTCTCTGCTATGGGACCTCTCTCCTCTGTCTGGGTGCCGGGGCCTAAAAATATTTGACAATGGCCTGTTCCAGTGGTGGGTGACATGAAGCCTGATTCTCTGCTATGACATGAAGCCGGATTCTCTGCTATGGGACCTCTCTCCTCTGTCTGGGTGCCGGGGCCTAAAAATATCTGACAATGGCCTGTTCCAGTGGTGGGTGACATGAAGCCTGATTCTCTGCTATGACATAAAGCCTGATTCTCTGCTATGGGACATCTCTCCTCTGTCTGGGTGCTGGGGCCTAAATATCTGACAATGGTCTGTTCCAGTGGTGGGTGACGTGAAGCCTGATTCTCTGCTATGACATGAAGCCTGATTCTCTGCTATGACTTGAAGCCTGATTCTCTGCTATTTTATGAAGCCTGATTCTCTGCTATGGGACCTCTCTCCTCTGTCTGGGTGCCGGGGCCTAAATATCTGACAATGGCCTGTTCCAGTGGTGGGTGACGTGAAGCCTGATTCTCTGCTATGCCATGAAGCCTGATTCTCTGCTATGGGACCTCTCTCCTCTGTCTGGGTGCCGGGGCCTAAATATCTGACAATGGCCTGTTCCAGTGGTGGGTGACATGAAGCCTGATTCTCTGCTATGACATGAAGCCGGATTCTCTGCTATGACATGAAGCCTGATTCTCTGCTATGACTTGAAGCCTGATTCTCTGCTATTTTATGAAGCCTAATTCTCTGCTATGGGACCTCTCTCCTCTGTCTGGGTGCCGTGGCCTAAATATCTGACAATGGCCTGTTCCAGTGGTGGGTGACGTGAAGCCTGATTCTCTGCTATGACATGAAGCCTGATTCTCTGCCATGAGACCTCTCTCCAATTAATATTGGTTAATTTTAATTTATTTTATTTTTATTTTAATTCATTTCCCTATCCACATTTGTTTGCAGGGGATTTACCTACATTTTACTGCCTTTTGCAGCCCTCTAGCCCTTTCCTGGGCTATTTTACAGCCTTTTTAGTGCCAAAAAGTTCGGGTCCCCATTGACTTCAATGGGGTTCGGGTTCGGGGCGAAGTTGGGATCGAGTTCGGATCCCGAACCCGAACATTTCCGGGAAGTTCGGCCGAACTTCTCGAACCCGAACATCAAGGTGTTCGCTCAACTCTAATTAGGATGCTTTAGAACAGCTTGGACTATTTGGAATGGTATAGAACTTTATATTTTCCCACAGACTGTGACAGTTTTTGCTCAAATGTAAATAAAAGCTGAGAAATGTTTTTTTTTTTTTTTACACAATAATGCCTCTTGTACATCGTCTTATTATCTTTTAGGAGACATCTATGTCATTTCTCGACAAAAAGTTACTTGCTGGTTGAATAAATGTAACTTTAAGTCAAAATTTGCCAGGGGTATGAATAATTATGGGCAGCACTGAATATATATAGACCAAAAGTTTGGACACACCTTCTCATTCAAAGAGTTTTCTTTATTTTCATGACTATCATCAAAACTATGAATTAACACATGTGCAATTATATACATAACAAACAAGTGTGAAACAACTGAAAATATGTCATATTCTAGGTTCTTCAAAGAAGCCACCTTTTGCTTTGATTACTGCTTTGCACACTCTTGGCATTCTCTTGATGAGCTTCAAGAGGTAGTCCCCTGAAATGGTTTTCACTTCACAGGTGTGCCCTGTCAGGTTTAATAAGTGGGATTTCTTGCCTTATAAATGGGGTTGGGACCATCAGTTGCGTTGAGGAGAAGTCAGGTGGATACACAGCTGATAGTCCTACTGAATAGACTGTTAGAATTTGTATTATGGCAAGAAAAAAGCAGCTAAGTAAAAAAAAACGAGTGGCCATCATTACTTTAAGAAATGAAGGTCAGTCAGTCAGCCGAAAAATTGGGAAAACTTTGAAAGTAAGGGCTATTTGACCATGAAGGAGAGTGATGGGGTGCTGCGCCAGATGACCTGGCCTCCACAGTCACCGGACCTGAACCCAATCGAGATGGTTTGGGGTGAGCTGGACCGCAGAGTGAAGGCAAAAGGGCCAACAAGTGCTTAGCATCTCTGGGAACTCCTTCAAGACTGTTGGAAGACCATTTCAGGGGACTACCTCTTGAAGCACATCAAGAGAATGCCAAGAGTGTGCAAAGCAGTAATCAAAGCAAAAGGTGGCTACTTTGAAGAACCTAGAATATGACATATTTTCAGTTGTTTCACACTTGTTTGTTATGTATATAATTCCACATGTGTTAATTCAGTGAAGCAAGCCATCATTAGGCTGAAAAAAACAAAACAAATCCATCAGAGAGATAGCAAAAACATTAGGTGTGGCCAAAACAAATGTTTGGAACATTCTTAAAAAGAAGGAACACACCGGTGAGCCCAGCAACACCAAAAGACCCGGAAGACCACGGAAAACAACTGTGGTGGATGACCGAATAATTCTTTCCCTGGTGAAGAAAACACCCTTCACAACAGTTGGCCAGATCAAGAACACTCTCCAGGAGGTAGGTGTATGTGTGTCAATGTTAAAAATCAAGAGAAGACTTCACCAGAGTGAATACAGAGGGTTCACCACAAGATGTAAACCATTGGTGAGCCTCAAAAACAGGAAGGTCCGATTAGAGTTTGCCAAATGACATCTAAAAAAGCCTTCACAGTTCTGGAACAACATCATCCTATGGGCAGAGAAGACCAAGATCAAATTGTACCAGAGTGATGGGAAGAGAAGAGTATGGGGAAGGAAAGGAATTGCTCATGATCCTAAGCATACCACCTCATCAGTGAAGCATGGTGGTGGTAGTGTCATGGCGTGGGCATGTATGGCTGCCAATGGAACTGGTTCTCTTGTATTTATTGATGATGTGACTGCTGACAAAAGCAGCAGGATGAATTCTGAAGTGTTTCGGGCAATATTATCTGCTCATATTGAGCCAAATGCTTCAGAACTCCTTGGACAGCGCTTCACAGTGCAGATGGACAATGATCCAAAGCATACTGCAATAGCAACCAAATAGTTTTTTAAGGGAAAGAAGTGGAATGTTATGCAATGGCCAAGTCAATCACCTGACCTGAATCCGATTGAGCATGCATTTCATTTGTTGAAGACAAAACTGAAGGGAAAATGCCCCAGGAACAAGCAGGAATTGAAGACAGTTGCAGTAGAGGCCTGGCAGAGCATCACCAGGGATGAAACCGAGCGTCTGGTGATGTCTATGCGTTCCAGACTTCAGGCAGTAATTGACTTCAAAGGATTTGCAACCAAGTATTAAAAAGTGAAAATTTGATTTATGATTATTATTCTGTCCCATTACTTTTGGTCCCTTAACAAGTGAGAGGCACATATGCAAACTGTTGTAATTCCTACACCGTTCACCTGATTTGGATGTAAATACCCTCAAATTAAAGCTGATAGTCTGCAGTTAAAGCACATATTGTTCGTTTCATTTCAAATCCATAGAGGTGGTGTATAGAGCCAAAAATGTTAAAATTGTGTTGATGTCCCAATATTTAAGGACCTGACTGTGTATATATATATATATATATATATATATATATATATATATATATATATTGTAAGGGATCGCCTCTTATTCGGGGGTCATTCTCACAATGATCTTCATCGACCACATGTTTAGGGGCCAAACATTGCTTTTATTTGGCACCTCAGCAAAACCAAAACAAACAATACAAATAAAACACCTGCCCGGCTGGTCTCTAACTAAACATGAGGACTCCCTACCTCACTGAAAGCCCCGTTCACACACGGGAAGTACATGCGGCTTTTCCCAGCCTAACAATCCAGCACTTCCAGGCTGTTACAAAGTCCAGTACCTTTTGGGGGATTGTGGCCCAGAAGTCCTCCTGACTCTGGCCTAGCGACCATCGATTCCAAGACCTCGCAAAGTCCCCCAAAGTTCAGGCTAACACCTAGCCCCGTGGCCCCTCAGCCAGCTCGGCTGAGCCCACCTGTACAGAGCCTTCCCAGGACTCTGCTGCACACAGACTCTTCTTCCTCCTAACAGTCCGTACTGGGCTCTTATCCCAGACTGATTGTTCCACCTGGTGCGGCCTCTGACCTGCTGATTGACAGCGAAGAAATGGAAACTCCTGCTAGATCTCTCCCCTAGCAGCCGTGAGGCCTGTCACTGCCTCACAATATATATATATTGGCCGCAAAGCTGAAATTGCTTGTTCTTCATGGTAACGAATCAGTTTTTCTTGAAATGGTAGCAAAAAAAACCAACAACATACCTCCATTTTCTCGCGAAGAGGCTGTCCTGGCAATTTTGATTAAAGATACAGAGCGAAATCTCGTGAGGGGTGACGTGTGACCACACCAGCTCGCTGGCCGGTCACAGTGACGTCATCAGTGATGGAGTTACTGTGCCCGGCCAGTGTGATGAAGTCATTACGTCACCTGAAAGGCCTCAATTGCATCAGATGCCATGATCAGCAACAAACGTGGAATCTGAGGGTTTAAATCACGGGGGGACAGCACGATAGCCATTCCCCGTCATTATGCCTGCTACATACAAAGTAATTTGTTACCAATTCAAATTTTTTTGTGAAATTTAGCAAAGCAGCCAAATCAAATTTTTCATAACTTTGCTTATCACTAGTGGCAATAATTTCCCAGTTTGTGTTAAGGTGAAATTTAGCATCCAGCCTCAATTGTCCGTTTACCTATACACAGTTTCCACATGTTTGGAATAAAAAAAAAAAAATCTGATTGTTAAAGGTAATAAAACCAGCATATACAGTGGGACAAAAAAGTATATAGTTAGCAACCAATTGTGCAAGTTCTCCCACTTAAAAAGATGAGAGAGGCCTGTAATTTTCATCATAGTTATACCTCAACTATAAGAGACATTATGAGAAAAAAAAAATCCAGAAATTCACATTGTCTGATTTTTAAAGAATTTATTTGCAAATTGTGGTGGAAAATAAGTAATTCGTCAATAACAAAAGTTCATCTCAATACTTTGTTATATGCCCTTTGTTGGCAATAACAAAGGTCAAACATTTTCTGTAAGTCTTCACAAGTTGTTTTGGGGCTGTCACTGGGCAACACAGACTTTCAACTCCCTCTAAATGTTTTCTATGGGTTTGAGATCTGGAGACTGGCTATGCCACTCCAGGACCTTGAAATGCTTCTTACGAAGCCACTCCTTTGTTGCCCGGGCGGTTTGGGACCATTGTCATGCTGAAAGACCCAGCCACGTTTCATCTTCAATGCCCTTGCTGATTGAAGGAGGTTTTCACTAAAAATCTCACGATACATGGCCCCATTCATTCTTTCTTTTACACGGATCAGTCGTCCTGGTCCCTTTGCAGAAAAACAGCCCCAAAGCATGATGTTTCCACCCTCATGCTTCACAGTAGGTATGGTGTTCTTTGGATGCAACTCAGCATTCTTTCTCCTCCAAACACGACGAGTTGAGTTTTTACCAAAGTTTTATTTTGGTTTCATCTGAAAATATGACATTCTCCCAATCCTCTTCTGGATCATCCAAATGCTCTCTAGCAAACTTCAGATGGGCCAGGACATGTACTGGCTTAAGCAGGGGGAAACGTCTGGCACTGCAGCATTTGAGTCCCTGGCGGCGTAGTGTGTTACTGATGGTTGTCTTTGTTACTTTGGTCCCAGCTCTCTGCAGGTCATTCTCTAGGTCCGCCCGTGTGGTTCTGGGATTTTTGCTCACCGTTCTTGTGACCATTTTGACCCCACGGGGTGAGATCTTGCGTGGAGCACCACATTGAGGGAGATTATCAGTGGTCTTGTATGTCTTCCATTTTCTAATAATGGCTCCCACAGTTGATTTCTTCACACCAAGCTGCTTGCCTTTTGCAGATTCAGTCTTCCCAGCCTGGTGCAGGTCTACAATTTTGTTTTTGGTGTCCTTTGACAGATCTTTGGTCTTGGCCATAGTGAAGTTTGGAGTGAGACTGTTTGAGGTTGTGGACAGGTGTCTTTTATACTGATAACAAGTTCAAACAGGTGCCATTATTACAGGTAACGAGTGGAGGACAGAGGAGCCTCTTAAAGAAGAAGTTACAGGTCTGTGAGAGCCAGAAATCTTGCTTTTTTGTAGGTGACCAAATACTTATTTTACCAAGGAATTTACCAATTAATTAGTTAGAAACCCTACAATGTGATTTCCTGTATTCTTTCCCCCCATTCTGTCTCTCATAGTTGAAGTGTACCTATGATGAAAATTACAGGCCTCTCTCATCTTTTTAAGTGGGAGAACTTGCACAATTGGTGGCTGACTAAATACTTTTTTGCCCCACTGTATATACTACTTACAAAAAGTTAGGGATTTTTTGCTTTTGGGAGAAATTTATGGAAAACTTAAAATGTTCATGCTACAGTGATATTTTAACATAAAACCAGGGTATTTAAGTAGAATGCACTGGTGATTTCCTAATCTCAAACTATTTACTGAAACAAAAGCCAACAGTGGTGGGTATACTCCCACAAAAAAATGTCAAT
This sequence comes from Bufo bufo, assembly GCF_905171765.1. NCBI lineage: Eukaryota > Metazoa > Chordata > Amphibia > Anura > Bufonidae > Bufo > Bufo bufo. The sequence goes on from NC_053390.1 coordinate 621,990,567, forward strand.
GTCTCAGGTAGCCTTGAGCACCAATTACACCTTGACAACAACGTTTCATGCTGTTTAAAAGTCTACGTATTGTCTGCGGAGGCATAACATACCGTACCACTCTTCTTGGAGGGCATCCCTCTGGTCATTGAGTTTCTTGGGTACAGAGTTATCAGGCTCTACACAGCAACCCAGCTGATCCCATAGGTTTTCAATGGTATTCAGGTCCGGAGAAATTGCAAGCCACTCCTTTTGAGGTACCCCAGTCTCCAGCAGCTGTTCCCTAATGATGCGATGATGCAACCTCTATGAGCTCACACAATGTTATACATGAAGATGAAATTAAGCCTGTGTTGTTCATGTAGAATCACAATGACTGGATTCATTATGTTATTCAAGTAGTATGGGCTTGTCACTGTATTCATTCATTCATTCATTCACAAAGTGTATGGCAGTTCTGTATTGACTAAACACATCTGCCCACACTGTAACACCACCACCACCAATAGCAAACAGTGGTAGATTATCCCTAGCATATGCAAGACGATAACATCTGTGCTCAGGTACCCTTAACTCGTCTAGCACGCAGACTACACTAATGTAAATGGTTTCGAATGGTCTGACGTGACAGTTGGGTACCTCTCACCGCCTTTAAATGTGCATTTATCATGCAGTTCCGCAGGGCATTGTTCACAATGAAGCTGTCATCAGTGTGGGATATGGCCAAAGGATGCCCACTTCTGTGCCTTTCTGTGACTCTTCCAGTTTCTCCAAGTCACTGTTGCAACCTGCTGATAACACTCTGTGACACTCTAAGCTCAGTGTCCACTTGGTCTAAGAACATCCTGCTTGAAGCCTCACAATGGCAAGGTACTTTTGATCAATTGTTAGGTGTTGTTTTGGTTTCATGATGTCAAAATGTGAATAGAAAGATAAGTAGGACTGTTTAAATACCAATTGTAATTGAAACAGGAAATTTATTGGGTGATTCATGGATCAAACACCTGTTGTTAATTTTGCTGTTAAGCTCCTTGTGAGAGAACAGCAAGTTGTGCAAAACATACTGAAACATTGAACATTTGGACATGTGCATTTAAAAGTTCAGAGAAAGTCACATTAAAGGGGTTATCCAACCCCTGGAAATCCCCCCCCCCATATGCCAGGCCCCTAACACACAATGTACTTACCTGGCTTTTTGGCTTCTGAAGCCGGCACGGCTGCCGCTGCATCTCCCTGTTGCGCAGATGACAACATATGGCATCAAGGGGGTAGCCAATAGCAGGCAGTGATGGGAATGAGCCTCCCTAGCATAGCCAGTGATGCTAGGGAGGCTTGTCCCCGTCACCGGATTCTATTGGATGCCCCCCCGACACCGGATGTTTTCATCCACGCGACGGGGAGACGCAGCGGCAGCCATGCAGGCTTCATAAGCAACGCAAGTGCCAGGGAGCTAGGTAAGTTCATTGTGTGTGAGGGGCCCGGGCATATGGGGGGACATTTCAGGAGTGGATAACCTCTTTAATTCACCTATAAAGGTTATAGTGCATTTTAGGTTCATCTTGAAATTTCCACCACAAGCCAAATTGTGTATGTGATTACTACCAGACACTGGGTGGGGCTACAATCTATCTGAGACAGACAACAAGAAATTGAGCATCAGGCCTCAATTGTCCGTTTCCGTGAAGTTTATTTCACATGGTTTGAATCTAAACTAGTGTTGAGCGAGCATGCTCGGCCGAACACCAGTCAGTGTTTAAATCTAATTTAGCCTCTATTTCTATGAAGAAGATTGCTGTACAGTGAAGGTATCCCTCAGTGTGAGTCTGCTGCTTAGGAGTCCTTGCTCTGACTCCATATATAGCTTCACAAGCTTGACAAAGACTACACTGTAGTCGAAACATTGCTGTTTTTACTGGTCCATTTTGTACTTATATCATGTATTAACAACAAATAAAGAATTAATGTAGAATAATGCTATCATCATCTACTAATTGAACGTCTATCGGTGGGCTACTGTGGATCGGGGGCCTAAGGCAGGCTGATGCATATCTCCTAAATTGAGTCAGTAAGGTACGGAAGTGCTGCTCTACATACAAATTTACATCCATATATAGCTATGTCCTTATATGGAGTCAGTGCTTGGGGACACCCCAGTGTATTTAAATCTAATTTAGCCTTAATTTCTGAAACGTTTCTGCCGGAATTCAAACTCAAGACCTTTTGCATTAAAGGCAAGGCACTTAACCACTTAGCTATAACAGCTGCATAGCCAGTTGCTTAAAAAAAAAAGAAAAAAAATATATGAAACTTCTACTGTAATGTACTTCTACTGAGACCTATACAGTAGAAGTCTCATATTTTTTCATATATATATATATATATATATATATATATATATATATATTTTTTTTAGTGACTGGCTATGTATAGTAGCTGTATAGTGTAGTGGTTAAAGTTCTGGGCTATGATGCAGAAGCAGTAGTAATTGTAAAAAATTTATGGCACAAAATAAATGTGTAATTACTAAATATAGTCCCCAGGTAGTCCCCTGAAATGGTTTTCACTTCATAGGTGTGCCCTGCCAGGTTTAATAAGTGGGATTTCTTGCCTTATAAATGGGGTTGGGACCATCAGTTGCATTGAGGAGAAGTCAGGTGTATACACAGCTGATAGTCCTACTGAATAGACTGTTAGAATTTGTATTATGGCAAGAAAAAAGCAGCTAAGTAAAGAAAAACGAGTGGCCATCATTACTTTAAGAAATGAAGGTCAGTCAGTCAGCCGAAAAATTGGGAAAACTTTGAAAGTAAGGACTATTTGACCATGAAGGAGAGTGATGGGGTGCTGCGCCAGATGACCTGGCCTCCACAGTCACCGGACCTAAACCCAATCGAGATGGTTTGGGGTGAGCTGGACCGCAGAGTGAAGGCAAAAGGGCCAACAAGTATATAGTATATGTGTATGTGTATATAAATCACTGTGAAAGGTGCACCACAATGATATGCAACTGGCAACACTGGCTAATCCCTCAAGCTGATGTTAAGAACTGAGACTTTAACCAATGTATTTAAGTCAGGAACACATCGGAGCCCTTTTGTACCACCGTCAAGGTATCTTAGCGTGGCATGGGTTCCTACCACTAAGATACCTACGGAGTGTGAACACAGTCTCAGAGGTGCTAAGATACAATTTACAGCCAAGCTCCCACATACCTCAATAGTGAAATTACTCAGGTAGTGGGAGAGATGATAAGGCTGTAAGCCTCACCTATAACAGGCCATGTGACACAGGCTACCAGGTGCAACAGAATGCTACCAGCAGTACACAATGGCACATTCTAAACATATCAAGAAAAATAACTGAAATAAAGTGGCCTAAATGGGAGGAAATGCTCAAAAACCCCAAACACTGTGGCGTGTTTATAACAGGGGGAGCAATTCCTCCGCATGTAATCTCCAGCAAAAATGCATACAATGGAGGATGTCGGCAGCGGACCACATACACCACAATGGCATCTTACACAAGATGGAATAATGTGTGGCTGCAAATAAAAAAAAATCATAAATTACTGCAAAAGGTGCACCACAATGATATGCAACTGGCAACACTGGCTAATCCCTCAAGCTGATGTTGAGAACTGAGACTTTAGCCAATGTATTCAAGTCAAGAACACATCAGAGCCCTTTTGCACCACCGTCAAGGTATCTCAGCATGGCATGGGTTCCTACCACTAAGCTACCTACGGAGTGTGAACACGGTTCTGAGAGGTGCTAAGATACAACTTGCAGCCAAGCTCCCACATACCTCCATAGTGAGATCACTCAGGCAGTTGGAGAGATGATAAGGCTGTAAGCCCCACCTATAAGCCTGCTCATCGCCCAGGAGAATGTCATCCTCGGTCTCCTCCAACCCAGCCACGGACAACACCAGGGATCCCCGAAAAGTTTAAGGTCCCCCTCAAAGCCCACTCTTATTGCTCCTCCTCCTCCCCTCAGCCACCATCCTCCTCTGAATCCTCTTCAGACTCCTGCTGACTTGTCTCAGATTTTCGTCCCCCCCCCCCCCCCCCCCCCCGGGAATTCATTCAGAATTGCAACTTTCTCATCTTCCAGCTCTTGCTCCTCGATGGCTTGTTCAATGACACGACGCAGTGTACGCTCCAGAAAAAAAGCATAAGGTACGATGTCAATAATGGTGCCCTGGCTGCTACTGACTAGTTTGGTGATCTTATCAAATGGCCACAGAAGTCTGCCTGTGTCACGTAAGAGCAACCAGTGGCGCAGTGAAAAGATTCTAAGCTCTCCAGAACCTGTCCTGCTGCAGAGTTCGTACAGGTAGTCGTTAACTGCACGTTGCTGCTGGAGCAGCCTATCAAGCATATACTGTACAAGGTGGAGTTCCAGTGCGTCAGGCTTTCACAAATCAGACATCTGACGGGCAGGTGGTGTCGCAACAAAGTCAGCAAGGCGAGCCATGGCCATGTAAGATCTTCTAAAATGGCCAGAGATTTTCCTGGCCTGCCACTTTTCACCAATTGTGTGTGTTTTTTCACTTATATAAAAAAAATGTGTTTTGTTATAGAATTATTCTCAATGAAATATGTGCATCTTATTACGACTATTTGTTTTGCACAAGTATAATTTTTGTACTCCATGTGTATTTTAGGTATTTATTAATGTATCTACATTGTGGGGGGTCAGCTCTTATTCGGGGGACATTCACACACGTCTTCACTTACACCAAGTTTTAAGGTCCAAACATTGCTTTTATTTGGCACCTCAGCAAAAACAAAACATAATACAAAACAAACACCTGCCCGGCTGGGCTATAACTAAACATATAATAACCTGACTCACCTAAAGTATACCTCACAGTTCACACACTGTTTCAGGTGGGGCTTTCTTAGCCAGTTGTCCAGCTCACTTTCAGGCTGTAACAAAGTTAGTCCAGGCTATCTCCCAGCCTCGTGGTCCCTCAGCCTTGCCCAGCTGAGACCACATTCACAAAGCCTCCAGGCCTCTGTCCACCGGTAACACACTCCCCCCTTACTGACACCCTGGGAGGTGCTTTATGCCAGCCTGAGTACCTCCAGCTGGTTTCATCTGTGGTGAAATAGGGGTGTGGATCACACTATCCACCCTTTCCTTGCAGCTAACCAGTGTGAGATCTGTCACTGTCTCACAACATATAAGCATATATATATTTATATATATTATTTTTTTATCACTATGTATTTAGATAGAAGCAGGGGTTAAGAAGTGTATAAATAGGGTTGATCATCAATATTTATATTGACCTATGGGGGGGAGTTCTGGATGCCATGTGGCTGACAGACTTTGATCTACCAATATACAGTCGTGGCCAAAAGTTTTGAGAATTACATAAATATTGGAAATTGGAAAAGTTGCTGCTTAAGTTTTTATAATAGCAATTTGCATATACTCCAGAATGTTATGAAGAGTAATCAGATGCATTGCATAGTCCTTCTTTGCCATGAAAATTAACTTAATCCCAAAAAAAACTTTCCACTGCATTTCATTGCTGTCATTAAAGGACCTGCTGAGATCATTTCAGTAATCGTCTTGTTAACTCAGGTGAGAATGTTGACGAGCACAAGGCTGGAGATCATTATGTCAGGCTGATTGGGTTAAAATGGCAGACTTGACATGTTAAAAGAAGGGTGATGCTTGAAATCATTGTTCTTCCATTGTTAACCATGGTGACCTGCAAAGAAATGCGTGCAGCCATCATTGCGTTGCATAAAAATGGCTTCACAGGCAAGGATATTGTGGCTTCTAAGATTGCACCTCAATCAACAATTTATAGGATCATCAAGAACTTCAAGGAAAGAGGTTCAATTCTTGTTAAGAAGGCTTCAGGGCGTCCAAGAAAGTCCAGCAAGCGCCAGGATCGTCTCCTAAAGAGGATTCAGCTGTGGGATCGGAGTGCCACCAGTGCAGAGCTTGCTCAGGAATGGCAGCAGGCAGGTGTGAGCGCATCTGCACGCACAGTGAGGCGAAGACTTTTGGAAGATGGCGTGGTGTCAAGAAGGGCAGCAAAGAAGCCACTTCTCTCCAAAAAAAACATCAGGGACAGATTTATCTTCTGCAGAAAGTATGGTAAATGGACTGCTGAGGACTGGGGCAAAGTCATATTCTCCGATGAAGCCTCTTTCCGATTGTTTGGGTCATCTGGAATAAGGCTTGTCCGGAGAAGTAAAGGTGAGCGCTACCATCAGTCCTGTGTCATGCCAACAGTAAAGCATCCTGAGACCATTCATGTGTGGGGTTGCTTCTCATCCAAGGGAGTGGGCTCACTCACAATTTTGCCCAAAAACACAGCCATGAATAAAGAATGGTACCAAAACACCCTCCAACAGCAACTTTTTCCAACAATCCAACAACAGTTTGGTGAAGAACAATGCATTTTCCAGCACGATGGAGCACCGTGCCATAAGTGGCTCGGGGACCAAAATGTTGACATTTTGGGTCCATGGCCTGGAAACTCCCCAGATCTTAGTCCCATTGAGAACTTGTGGTCAATCCTGAAGAGGCGGGTGGACAAACAAAAACCCACTAATTCTGACAAACTCCAAGAAGTGATTATGAAACAATGGGTTGCTATCAGTCAGGAATTGGCCCAGAAGTTGATTAAGGGCATGCCCAGTCGAATTGCAGAGGTCCTGAAAAAGAAGGGCCAACACTGCAAATACTGACTCTTTGCATAAATGTTATGTAATTGTCGATAAAAGCCTTTGAAACGTATGAAGTGCGTGTAATTATATTTCACTACATCACAGAAACAACTGAAACAAAGATCTAAAAGCAGTTTAGCAGCAAACTTTGTGAAAACTAATATTTGTGTCATTCTCAAAACTTTTGGCCACGACTGTATATTGTTATTTTCCATCTTTTTATGGAATGAGGGCAAAATTGCCCCTAGTCAAGATGGCGAGTATGCGACTCCCAGCCACTCCCCTTCCCGCATTTGCGGGTGGGAGGCTGGGAGTGGTTTCTTTTCCCCTACGTGTGGTCTATCATGTGATTCCCCAGCGCCGGGGCGAGCTTCGCCGGCCGAACCTGTGCAGTCATGTGGCAGATACTTGTGATCGGGAGTCTGATGAGAAATCCTGTGAGATGTGGGCGTCCATGTTCCTGGGTGAGGACGAAGCAAACACCAATTTAGCCATGAGGTTACAGGTGTGCTTTTCTAATTGCCCAAATAGATTTAATTGATGTGGGTATATAAGTTTATTTACAGTGGAGGGATGCACCCCCAAGAGGAAGCAAAGGCTAAACGCGCGTCAGGGTTGGAGCCCTTCCCTCACTCCTGGTATATACTATTCTGTGCTATGTAAGGCTATTTTCACACTAGCGTTCGGGGTTCCGCTTGTGAGCTCCGTTTGAAGGCTCTCACAAGCAGCCCCGAACGGATCCGTACAGCCCCAATGCATTCTGAGTGGATGCGGATTCGCTCAGAATGCATCAGGATGGCTCCGCTTGGCCTCCGTTCCGCTCAGCAGGCGGACACCCGAACGCTGCTTGCAGCGTTCGGGTGTCCGCCTGGCCGTGCGGAGCCAAACGGATCCATCCAGACTTACAATGTAAGTCAATGGGGACGGATCCGTTTGAAGTTGACTCAATATGGTGCAATTTCAAACGGATCCGTCCCCCATTGACTTTCAATGTAAAGTCTGGACGGATCCGTCTGAATAACTTTCACACTTTGAATTTTTTCTGAACTATAATGCAGACGGATCCGTTCTGAACGGATCCCAATGTCTGCATTATAGGAGCGGATCCGTCTGTGCAGACACCAGTCGGATCCGCTCTGAACGCAAGTGTGAAAGTAGCCTAAGTGTTACACTTCTTTTAAACCATGGCTTATGTGCCCCTCTCTGCCATTTAAGTATTTCATACTAAGATTATGGATATGCAAGCATCCTCTTTTGGGAGACTTTAATAGCGTTTAACCTTAATAGCAATATATGACAAGAGGTTTTTTTTTGCGTTATGCTTTGTGCTCAAAATAGCACATACATATACTGTATATTTATTACATCTTTCTGATTCTTGTGATTGGATAATGTGAATTCACTGTTTATATTAGAATACATAGGTCATGCAGTGTCATCGTGTACTGAGCTGTTGTATGATAATATACATGGAAGTATGCCTAGGCAACTCCCAGTAATGGATTATAATTTCATCTCTGATAAAAGGGTGATAATAAATTGATTTTGACCAGCCCAGTTAACTAATGGTAATCCACAATTCACCGGTTATTAGTGACGGTACAAAAGTATTATTGATATTGTGCATAGATCCTGCAAATATTGTACTGTCGCCAGAAGGAGTGATGTAAGGGGGGAACCTTTTGTGTTGTCGCAGTATTGTCTTGTAATCACTGCCATTAATTTGTCCACAATTATGTATTTATATATTTTTTTTTTATAATAAAAATTTAATTTATAATATATGTGTGTGTTTTATATTTGGTGAATCATATCATGGATCAAGGAATAGTAAAAGACCAGTCAAAAAGCTGGGTCGCACCTTTACCGTTTAAACCCCAAAGACAGCGCTAATTTAGCAAAAAATAACTTGTCTACAACCAATTTATCTCCCTCAAAAACAAACTTCAGAGGACACCAGAGACGAAAGAACATTTCATCACTTTCATGGAAAGAATATTCCAGAACAAGCATGCAGAAATGGCACACGCACTCCAAGACTCCGAGGAGTGTTGGTACTTACCCATATTCGGCGTGTATCATCCTAAAAAAACAGGGCAGATACGAGTAGTATTCGACTCAAGCTCCAAGTGCGAAGGCATATCACTAAATGATGTCTTACTGTCTGGTCCAGACCTCAACAACAGACTTCTGGAGGTACTTCTAGGCTTCCGCAGAGATTCCAAAGCATTTAAGGCCGACATACAACAGATGTATCACTGCTTCCTCGTCAAGGAAGAACACAGAAACTACTTGAGGTTCTTCTAGTACCGCAGCAACTACCCCAATGAAGACATTGTAGAGTTCCGAATGAGAGTGCACATCTTCGGAAACAGTCCTTCCTCTGCAGTCGCTATCTATGGTCTAGGACATTCAGCCCTCTGTGGAAAAGGATTTCTATATGGACGACTGCCTGAAATCCACACCCACGAATGAGACCGCAATCAGTCTCCTGAAAAGGGCTCCAACTTGAGGTTGCACAAAATCGCCTCCAACAGCCGTGAGTTAATGGAGGCCTTCTCACCCCAAGACCATTCATGTGATCTAAAGGACTTGGATCTTAGCATCGACTCCCTTTCCATGTAAGTGAACCTCGGTTTGCTCTGGAATTTAAAGCATGCACAATCACCTTCCAAATCAGCAAGGAAGAAAAGCCCTTCACACGTAGAGGAGTCCTGTCCACCATAAACAGCCTATATGATCCTCTGGGATTCGTAGCGCCTGTTACCATCCAAAGAAAAATGATGTTAACGGACTTAACCACAGAGACGTCTGATTGGGATGATCCGCTTCCCATGGAGAAAAATGACCTGTGGACAAGTTGGAAGAAGTCTCTCGAACTTTGACCAGCCTTCATGTGGCACGACCATATGCTTCCGTGCCATCTACTGAAGTCAAGATGCAAAGACTATACATCTTCTGCGATGCTTCAGTCAAGGCAATTGCTGCCATAGCATACCTACAGACCATTGATGTCAAAGAACAATGCCATATAGGATTTGTCATGAGCCAGACCAAACTAGTGCCACTCCGTGAACACACGATTCCAAGACTGGAGCTCTGCGCTGCTGTGATTGCAGTCGAGTTGGCTGAACTTATAACTTCTGAAATGAACCTAGAAATTGAAGAAGTCGAGTTTTACATGGACAGCAAGGTAGTCCTAGGATATATCTGCAACAAAACCAGATGCTTTTATGTCTATGTCTGCAATCGGATGCTAAGGATCAGGAGATCCACTTGTCCTAAACAGTGGCACTACGTACCTACACAGCATAATCCTGCGGACCACGCGACTAGATCCGTCACACCAAGCCACCTTAAGGACACAACATGGTTTACGGGTCCTGCATTCCTGTACCGTTCAACGTCTTGCAACATCAGATCCGACACATTCAAATTGGTAGACCCAGATACAGATCAAGAAATTCGACCTGAAGTATCTACTCAACGCATGGTAACTTCGAACCACCAATGCAAATCCCATTGTTTCAACAGGTTCTCCACCTGGATGTTGCTCTTTTGTGCTATAGGCTGTGTAGTTCATACAGCTCAGACATTACCTGTGAGCCATAAGCCCTGCAAAGGTTTGCATCACTGCGAACACACCTGTACCGCTCCTAATCTGAAATGGTCCAAGAACATAATTCGCACAATACAAGGATCCAAGGATCCCACCATTGATCAAAATGAGTTACTAAGGAAGAAGGACCTAGTGGTGGCATCTGTTGACGTCAGACGGGGAGTGTTCTGTCCCAGCACTGGGAGATTCATTTCAGTATCCTTATAGATCAATTCTGCTTTCAGTTTGCAATTCCTGTTATTAGTTAGGTAACTGCACCATCTAGCAGTGGTAAAAATTTATTACATTTGTATTTCTTGTTAATAAAGATTATTGTATTGCTGGGAGGTTCTAGGCATTGTGGGTAGTGCAAGGCATTCTGGGAAAGAGAATTCCAGTCTCCATTTTACAGGACATCAGCAGATATATTCCTTGCAGTTGTCCTTCTTAAACTCCACCATCTTTGTGCAAGTATATTTAGTGAGTGAGATCTACCTTGTTTCAGGGATATTGTGTTATGCAGAGCTGTTCTAGTAGTTGTAGTGTTACTCAGGGAAGGGGTCGTACTGTTAGCTAGCCATGCATTCTTATGTTAGGCAGCCGTTTTACCATGTTGTTCTATGTAATGTAAATGTTATATACATGCTGTTCTATGTTTTCTGCTGATACATGTTATGCTTTATACTTATACCAGTTTTTGTATTCTTGTAGTTTTACCAATCAATTGATCACACATCAATACTCTTGTTTTGCCAATAAACAAGTTACAGTACAGAGAACAGTCCTCTTTTTTGGAAGATAGGAATGGTTTATACTGAATGTCAGATTGCACACTGTGTGAACGTGTATGAAGACAGAACATGATCCATTCCCATTGTATTTCTATATAATAAGAGCTGTGTACTCTGCATGGAGAATTCAAGGCCTGCAGCTGCCTCTTCATCCAACATTACTGCCATTTGTATCCATCATGCAGTATCCCCCGACATAGGCCTGTATCCTCAACAGTCAATATCATGACTCCTGCATTCTATTATGTTATATAGCTAGTTCCTCCCATCGTCAGCCAGTGTCTTCACTACAGTCATCAGTATCCCCCAGGCCCTGCATCCTACTATATCATATACCTAGTATCTCCCATCTTCAGCCTGTATCCATCTCAAAGCAGTCATCAGTATCCCCCAAACTCCTACATCGTAATCAGGGCCGGCATCAGCACCCGGTTCACCCGGGCAAATGCCAGGTCCCGCTGCTCCTGGAGGAGCCCACTGTGCACACTCACTCCTGTAGCTGTATCCTGCCTGTTCTGAATTCTAGGGCAGCTTACCCCAGCACTGCAGACAATTTTCACCATGTGCACTGCTGGGATCGGTGGCCCCAGGACTCAGAACAGGGTTGATGGAGTTTCGGTAGATGATATGCTAGAATAGAGTTGTTAGAAGGAGGTCTGTGATGTCACTGGTCACATGCTCCTTCATGGTCACATGCTCCTTCATGGTCACATGACGAAATGTAGGAAGTGCTGACAAACCCTGATGTGCTGTACAGATGGGAAGTTTGAATCTTTTAAATGAATCGGTTCAATTGAATCAGTTTATTCAAAAGAACCAATAAATGAATCGAATCTTCGATTCACTTGCTGAGTCGGCAGACAAGTCAGTGAACCGAAGCACAGGAGCTGTCTGATCCTTTATAGAAGATCCGAAGACTGATTCAGAGAAGGCTGTCAGGCAGCTCCTGGGAAACATTGAAAGGAAAAAGGAAAAGCCCTAGTTGTCTTCTAAAAATAATATAAAATAAGGGTGGGTGCACAAATTCTAGCCTTTGTCTATGTTCAGAACTTAGACAGTCGGCTGCAGTCTGAAGGGGAGTCTCAAGACACGGAGGCTCATATTGCTTAACTCTTTCTTTACTGAAACAACAGCAGCAAAGAAGACAATCAGAAAAATATTTCTCCAATGAGAATATAAGTCCCTCCCCCTTAGTCCCACATAAAGGGACCTCCTTCATATCTCCACTTCCTCTTTCTTTGCTTCTGCTGTTCAGTTAAGTACCCCACCACAGTCCTCTGGGCTGTGGGTGGGATTTTGTCTATTTATATTGATAATTTTTTATGTTATATAACTTTTTTCTGCTAATTTACGCTTTCTTAGGGATTGTGTCTTTGTGGGTCGTGTTTTTCCCCTTAGTTTTTTCTTCTTTTGGGTTAATTACCCTCATATTTCCTTATTTTATATCTATACCCTCTTCCGGTTTTTATCTGACCCCTTTCTATTCCTGGGGGGAAAGTTTCTCCCTCCGGTGGTTGCTGGCAGCCTCTCTGGCACCCGGGTCTTACCGGCCTCAGGGCGGGTCTCCTGTTTCTATCGGCGGTCGCGTTCCCGGGCACCATTCTCTTTTCCTCTTCTGGTTTTTCTTCTCTGCGATCATGGTATCGCGAGAGTTCGGCAGCCATCTTGGATTGCGCCCGAAGTCTCGCGATCGTGGGATTTCCGGCGCTCTCTCTCCCTTCTGTGCTCTGATCACTTTCAGCGTCCGAGATCTCGCGAGATTTCGGACGCCATAGTGCCTGTTACCAACGGTCACCTCGTCTTGCCGCTCTCCTGTCCGGTTAGGTTATTAGCCTCTGGGTCCTGCGATTTTCTAGTTCCCTCTCTGTTTTAGGTATAGTTACTTCATTGCCCCGTTCTTCCAAACGCCATTAGGGTCGTCTACATCATGTCCTTGGTCCCAGCCCCCTCTACTTTGCTGATAAGCAGCCCCACTCTGGAGGCTAACCGTGCTGCCGCCGTACCCCAGGCGGTGCCTCCTGGGGCAGCCGTTCCTTCTACGGCAGATGCCCAGGCTAGGGCTTTACAGCAGTCCATTTCGGATGCCATTTTGTCCGCTATGGGCTCCGTTTCCTCAGCCCTCACCAGCTCCCTGTCTCAGGCCCTCTGCGCCCAGACAGTTACTATGACTCACGATACCACGGTGTCGTTACCCAATACCTCCAGAAACTCCTTGACTGATGGCCTCGTTTCATCATCTGACAGCGCACTCCGGTCGCGCAAAAGAGCCTGTCCGCGCCAGGCAGAACGTGCACGGAACTGGAAAACGGCTAGATCCCAGCCGCAACCAGAATCTGACTCTCAGGAGTCTGAGGAGGAGGTTGATTTGCATTCCCCAGTGAACTCTGAGGGAGAAGAGTTTGATTTGGATGAGGGGCAACCTGGACCGGTTTCCCGCCCGACTGCGACTAAGTCGTCTGCGACGACCGATGCACAGGCATCCCTTACGGATCCATCCGGTTCCCCTTTATTTGACCCGGACTCTCTCCATCACCCCAGGTCATCCGAGTGACTACCAGCCCCCCATGTCGCTAGCTACATTGAGTCCATGACCCGCAAGCCCCTTAGCAAGGAGGCTAGGAACAAACTGCGGGCCGAATGTCCCCGTCCGGCAATACCAAACAGAGTGTGTGAAACTCCTGCAGTCGAACCTAAGGTCGTACAATTTTTATCCAAATCGAGATTTAGTCCCCGCAGAGGCCTGGACTCTGCCCTTCTGGCTTGCCAGGACAAATTATTGGACATTATGGGGTCACTGGCCAAGATCTTTGACTTGGCGGAATCGGCGAAAGCTGAAGGCCGACTGGTGGACCCCGAGGAGCTTAAAGGCTGGGTCCAACGGGCCATATGCTTGGTGGGCGATGCCAATACCTCTATTGCCATTGAGCGCAGGAAGGCCATCTTGATTAAGATGGAACCTAAATTGGACAACATGGCCCTCACTGAGTCGGGCAGAGACGCCCAGGGGCTCCTATTTGATGACCCCTTTATTAAGGAGCTGGGGAAATTTGTGGGCACATTTACTGCCCTTGATAAAGCGCAAACCTCTATGCGTAAGGTTTTCAGTAACCGGGTGTACTCGAGGGCCGGCAGTTCAAGGGGCCATCTGGCCGGCCGTTCTTCCTTCCAGTCCCAAGGTTCGGGACGAGGCCTCTCGTCATCATCTTTCCGGTCCTCCGGTCAGGACCCAAGGCAACCTCCTTCCTTCTTCCCGTCGCGGGGCTCCTTTGGACGAGGTAGATCCTATCGAGGACAACCGAACCTTTGATGTCCCTTCGGTAAGTCAACCGGTTCTTCTCCCCTTTTTTGGATCAGAGTGTAGGGGGCAGACTCCGGTTCTTTTCGAATGTGTGGGCCGCGATCACCTCGGATCCGTGGATTTTGTCCACGATACGAGGGTTCCACATAGAACTGGTGTCGGACCCATATCTCTTGATGGCTCCTCCGCTCACTCGTGCGGCACTGTTTGCCCAATCCCTCATAGACGAGGAATTAAACCAATTGCTCCTAAAGAGAGCCATAGAGCCAGCTTCCCAGGTCCCTCTGGGAGTGATCAGCAATATGTTCCTCGTACAGAAAAAAGGGGGTCAATTCCAGCCAGTAATAAATCTAAAGGCCTTAAATTCCTTCGTAAGATACCGTCATTTCAAAATGGAGGGCATCCACCTCCTCCGGGATATGCTCCTCCCACGTGACTGGCTAGTGAAACTAGACCTAAAAGATGCGTACCTTACAGTACCGATTGCTCCATCCTCAAGGGACCTGTTACAGTTCCGTTGGCAGGACGCCCTGTGGCGTTTCACGTGTCTTCCCTTTGTTGGCCTGTCGTCCGCCCCATGGTGCTTCACCAAGTTACTACGCCCAGTCATGGCCTGGCTCCGCAGCCCGGGGGTGAGGCTCATAGTCTACCTGGACGACATCTTGATCATGGCCGGGGATTTCTCCACCGTCCTGGATCACCTGCATTTGTCGATGTCCCTTCTCACCGGCTTGGGCTTCATTATCAACGGGGATAAATCCTGCTTAGTCCCGTCCAGGACCATAGAGTTCATGGGGTTCCTGGTGGACTCGGAGGCTTTGACTCTCAGCCTTCCCCCAGTGAAAGTGTGTGCGATTCGCAAGGAATTACCTCACACATTGTCTTTGCCTCAGGTGTCCCTTCACCAGCTGGCCAAGGTGATAGGTCTTTTATCATCCTCCATCCAGGCGATTTTTCCAGCCCCACTGCATTATCGGGCCTTATAACGTCTAAAGATTGCCCACCTGCAGGCGGGAGCAACTTATGCGGACCTGATCCTACTGGACTCGGACACTCGGGACGAGTTGGTTTGGTGGATTGCCAACCTATCAGCCTGGAATGGAATGGCCATTTTTGGCCCTCGTCCGGACCTGGTAGTGGAGTCCGACGCCAGCCTCCTGGGATGGGGTGCCCATTGCGAGGGGGTATCCACCGGTGGCCCTGGGGTTTCCTCCGAGTCGACTCTGCACATCAATGCTCTGGAGCTCCTGGCGGGATCCTTTGCGATCCGCAGTTTCGCCAAAGGAAGGGCCAGGGTGTGTGTGCGTCTACGGATGGACAACGTTTCGGCAGTCCGTTATATCAACTCCATGGGGGGTACCCGATCCAGGATGTTAACACATCTGGCCAAGGAGTTCTGGGAATTTTGCCTTTCCAACAACGTGTCGGTGGTAGCGGAATATCTACCAGGAATATCTACCAATATCCACAATACTCGGGCTGATTGGAGTTCTCGCTTCATGTCCGATTCAAGCGACTGGAAATTGGACGAGGGAACCTTCGCCTCTGTGTTATCCCTCTGGGGTCCGTTCTCCATCAACCTTTTTGCGCCTCGATGGAACGCCCAGCTGCCCAGATACTTCAGTTGGAGGCCGGACCCATCCGCGGAAGCGGTGGATGCGTTCCTGAAACAGTGGTCGGGGAGCCTGATGTATGCTTTTCCACCTTTCTCCCTGATTCCACGGGTTCTGGCCATGGTGCGTCACCAGTTGGCGGACATGGTCTTAGGGATCCCATTTTGGAGCACTCAATCTTGGTTCCCGCAACTCCTGGAGTTGTTGGTGGACAGTCCCCTGTTATTGCCTCAATCGGCGACTCTGTTACAGGGGCCGTTGGGTCAACCGCACCCTCTAGTAGTCTCCGACTCTTTACGCCTGCTGGCTTGCAGGATTTCGGGAATCCCAGTCTACCCTCAGATGTTTCGGAGACGGCTAGATTCCTACTGGAGAGCGCATGGGCCCCCGGGACCAGAAGAGCTTACAAGTCTGCATGGCAGTCATGGTCTGATTGGTGCCTGCTTAGGAACCTGGATCCCGTTACGGCCTCAGTAAATAATATTATCCTTTTTCTTTCTTCCTTGTACAAGGACGGTAAAGCCTATCGTACCATTAATGTTTTTAGGTCGGCTATTTCGTCCGGCCATAGGGGGTTCGAGGGCTGCCCGGCTGGGCGTCATCCCCTCGTTTGTCGCTTGCTTAGGAGATCTCGCCTTACCCGTCCTCCCCGTCCTCGTTTTTCAAGTTTGTGGGACGTTTCTACAGTTTTATCTTTTCTGTCGGCTTGGCCGGTCAATCCGGAGCTCTCTTTACGCCAGCTGTCGGCCAAGTTAGTTACTTTATTTTGTCTCGTCTCCTGTAAAAGGGTGTCGGACGTGCGGGGGCGTTGGACTACGACGCTCGCTCGTTCACCCCGGAATGCGTGACCTTTAATATCTCACGTCGCACTAAAACAAGTATTAGGTCAGTGGATTATCCGGCTTTTCCGGAGACCTTGGTCCTTTGTCCGGTTGCATGCCTTAAGGAATACGAGGCTCGGACTTCGCCTCTGCGGACTACATCTCATTCGCAATTGTTCATTTCGTTCCGCCGGCCTCACCTTCCAGTCACGTGTCACCTTATAGCGTTGGGTGAAATGGATCTTATCCCTGTCTGGCATTGACACCTCCATCTTCACGGCTCATTCGGTTCGAGGAGCCTCGGCCATGTCCCTGACCCTGTCGGGGGCTAAATTGGAGGACGTCATGAGACTGGCAGACTGGTCTCAGGCTTCTACTTTCATGGAATTCTATTTCAGACCGGGTCCGCATGTGTTTTCTTCTATTGTGAATCGGCTTTGAACTAGCAATATGAGCCTCCGTGTCTTGATATAAAATTGTGGGATTTTACTAGTTTATGACGTAAAGTCATGATTTTATAAAAGACACGGAGGCGAGTATTGTCCCACCCACTTTTTTCACCCTCCCCATTGTATTTTTTGTGCTATTTCTTTATGCTATAGAGATTGTTGACTGTTAAGTTAACCTTGTCTTTTACTGTATCAGTACGACAGTTTGGAGTTCATCCTCGGCTCCTTGCTATTTATATTTATTTTTCTTCACAGGTTGATTTCAGGTCCCAGCAGTCTGTAAATGATGTTCCCCAATGTTGTCGCGTCCTACCAGGATTTCGGTTGGGGATTGTTCCATTTTTTGGCATTGTTAGAAGTCACGCCGGTGTTTCTTCTTGATTCTTGGCGTTTCCAGTTTCGGGTTGCAGTTCCGTTACCAAAGAAAGAGGAAGTGGAGATATGAAGGAGGTCCCTTTATGTGGGACTAAGGGGGAGGGACTTATATTCTCATTGGAGAAATGTTTTTCTGATTGTCTTCCTTGCTGCTGTTGTTTCAGTAAGGAAAGAGTTAAGCAATACTCGCTTCCGTGTCTTTCATAAAATCATGACTTTGCGTCATAAACTAGTAAAATACCACAATTGTCGTCTCTTTTCATAAACAAGTGCCACCCACCAAGGAAACCATAAATATAGTAGATAGCAAAAAAAAAAAAAAAAGACATCTCTCTCATTTAGTTATATAGCTACTGAATGAGACAGATGTTTCAGGAGGGATGTCTGCACCTTTTACATACGTATCTCCTTGAGAAGCCAATTTAATCCTATAATGTTAACTCAATCTAAATGAGGATTTCCTCTAATCTAAACTCTGTCATTTCTCTTATCTCTCTGCTGACTGTCCGGGCTGTCTCTACCTTATCACTGCTGCAACCTGGTCATTAGACTCAGGGTATTGTATTACTGGAGGTAACACATGATTTTTTTAAACTCAGTAACTGTTCCGGGAAAAAAGGATCAAGTTTCCTGGTCTACACATGCGCAGACCTTTATAAATGCGAAGAAAAAAAATACCGGATCCGTTTTTCCGGATGACGGATCCGGTATTTCAATGCATTTGTCAGACAGATCCGCATACGGAAACAAATGCTATCCGTTTGCATACGGATTTTTGGATCCGGCAGGCAGTTCCGGCAACTGAACTGCCTGCCCGAATTCTCTAACGCAAGTGTGAAAGTACCCTAAGTAGAATCATTTGATTCTTTTAACTAGTAGACTTATTAGATAGACTCAGTGTACTGTGTGTGACTCGGTGCTTGCTTCACAGATCTGATTGGTTGCAGGGGTGGGCTGGCAGAAGCCTGGCTTTCACTCTATAATCATGTTACACAAGACCTGCTAGAGTCTCTGCTACATCACACTGAGCTGCTTCAAACTGATCAGCTCAGTCAGATGAATTGACTCCTCCAGTTTAGTGAAAAGAATTGATTCAAAAGAACGATTCGTTCATGAACTGGACATCTCTACAGTCCTGGAGTACAAAGAGCTTCATGGGGAGCAGGTGGAGCTTATATATGAGGGGGCAGGTGGAGCACTCAGGGGCAGTGGGGTTAAGGTGGAGTGGAATCTGGTGCAATTAAGGGGGTTTATAGTACAGATCCGGGTGTATTCTGAGGGCCATGATGTGTGTTTGTGTTTATCTGTCACTGTGTGTGTGTCTCTGTCTGTCTGTTCCTGTGTGTGCCCCTGTGTGTGTCTAAGGCCTCATGCACATGGCCGTTGTGCACCCTCATACAGCGGGTCCGCAATACACTGGGCACTTGAATGGGTCTGCAATGACGGAGATGCCGTGTGGAAGCATGGATGGGAAGCACTACGGAGTGCTTCTGTGGTGTTTCTGGCCGTGCCTCCGCAATGCAAAAAAATAGAACATGTTCTATTTTTTTGGCGGTGTGGACAGATCACGGACCCAATCAAGTTGAATGTGTCTCGATCCATCCCGGCCGGTCCCAAATGCACGGAACGGACGCACAACGGCCGTGTGCATGAGGCCTAAGTCATTGCTTAGACTCCATCCCTCAGTCTAGCCTGGGCCTAATGGGTTACAGTTTAGACCACCTTCTAGCACATGTTGATAATCACCTTTTAAACCACAGTCCATGTCCCCTCAGTACTGGGAATCCGAGGGAGTCATATTAGAAGTAGATATAGCCCAAATTGTGGGCTTAATATTCTCCATAAATTCATAAATTCTAGAATTCGTAATCTCCAGTCATTATTTTCTTGATTGTGAAAATTGGCAATCGGAAAATTTGCAATAAAAATTTGCGATACGAAAATTTGCGTTCAACACTACCCCTAAAGTCAAAGATTTTTCAGCCTTCTCATTGGCCCACAAGCAAGAAGCAGTGAAAGATCATGGGTACTAATGAAAAAAAAAATCTAGAATATTTGCAATTACGAAGATATAGCACTATATTCTAGATATTTGCGAATTCTCCAAGTAATAAATATTTGCGATAAAAATTCGCAATTATAATATTTGCGATCAACACTAATTAGACGGTAACAAAAGGTTGGAGCATAACTAAAGGTGGAATTCCCTTTTAATGTCCCCTAAAGGTGGCCACATTCATTAGATAGAAGTTTGTTGGCGATCGCACAGGTGTCTGTCCATACTGTTTGTATGTGTCTGTCCCTATGTGTGTCTGTCCCTGTGTGTGTATTTGTCCCAGTGTGTGTGTCTGTCCCTGTGTGTATTTTACCGTCCCAATGTGTGTGTCCTTGTGTGTGTGTCTCTCTCCCTCTGTGTATGTGTGCCTCTCCCTATGTGTGTGTGTGAGTGTGTGTCTCTCCCTGTGTGTCACCATCACCATGCCCACAGTGTTCCTATGTGTTGAGGCAGCTGCATCAGGACGTTCTGGGCGGGGCAAGAAGAAGAAGATGGAAGAGGAGGCAGTGCCGCCAGCATGGAGTCAGTGGGAGAGGCACCGGGAGGCACACTAAAGACTGTAGGTAACACTACCACATGATCGAAGAGAAAACTTCATGGCACTCTTTTGTAGATACGCTACTGGAAGTCAGGTTCCCACCCCGTAGAAACAAGAAGAATATAAACTCCAGTTTATGCGATTTGATGAGTTGTATTTAATAGGAAATGCGGTAAATCATATATGTGTGACGTTTTGGCCACAATCCGGCCTTCATCAGACTGGTACCACTTATGGAACTATTCGGATCGTGGGCGCACGTTCAGTTGATGCAGATTTTGTTCTGCTATTAGTGATAATGGTGCCATTATCACTAATAGCAGAACGAAATCTTCATCAACTGAACGTGCGCCCGCGATCTGAATAGTTCCATAAGCGGTACCAGTCTGATGAAGGCCGGATTGTGGCCAAAACGTCACGCATATATGATTTACCGCATTTCCTATTAAATACAACTCATCAAATCGCATAAACTGGAGTTTATATTCTTCTTCTTACTACCACATGATCTACACTAGTGTTATCTGTGGTTTTACATAGGACTTCAGGTAACAAACCACATTATCAGCACTAGTGTCATCTGTGGTTTTACATAGGACTGCAGGTAACACTGCCACATTATTAGCACTAGTGTCATCTGTGGTTTTACATAGAACTGCAGGCAACACTACTACATTTTCTGTACTCAGCGATGACTGTGTTATCTGTGCTGTTATATAGGACTGCAGGTGATATCTACTATATTATCTGTACTCAGAGAGTTATCACTGGGTAAGGGGGCCCACTAAGACTTTATCGCCCAAGGGCCCACATGAACCTGGAGCCGACCCTGATCCTAATATATCATATACCTAGTACCCCACATCATCATTCTATATGCTCCTCACTACAGTCATCTGGATTCGAGATGAGCGAATCGAACCTGACGAAGTGGAATTAGTTCCAAAAATTTTAATTCGCACCGAAGGCAAATTTCCTCATGCTTCGTGGTAGTGAATCACATTTTTTCCTAAAATGGCTATTGCACGTTGTGAGGACAAGGAGAAATGAACTCTGGGAAGGCGGGATTACCCATAATGCCATGCATGCAACCAATCAGCAGCCAGCGCTGTGATGTCACAGCCCTATAAATCTTAGATTTTGCCATTTACCAGTGTACTTAGTGCAGAAGAGATGTCGGCAGGCGCTACGGATAGAGATAGGAAAGACTTGATATTGGTGAAAAAATTATTTAGGGTACTTTCACACTAGCGTTTTTCTTTTCCGGCGCTGAGTTCCGTCCTAGGGGTTCAAATCTGGAAAAGAACTGATCAGTTTTATCCTAATGCACTCTGAATGGAGAGCAATCCGTTCAGGATGCATCAGGATGTCTTCAGTTCAGTCTTTTTGACTGATCAGGCTTTTTAGAAAACCGTAGCATGTTGTATTTTTACCTCCGGACAAAAATCCTGAACACTTTGACTGAACGCCGAATCCGGTCTTTTTCCCATTGACTTGCATTAACGCCAGATCCGGCGCTGTGTGTTCAGTCAAACAGGATCCGGATTTTGCATGTTAAACCCGAAAAATGTGAAAAAAAAGTTAAAGTCCATAAATGGCGGATCCGTTTTTTCCAATGCATTTTTTCATTGTGATCAAAATCCTGATCAGGATTCAAATGTAATCCGTTTTCACAAGTTTTTCCGGATCCGGCGGGCAGTTCCGGTGGCGGAATTGAACGCCGGATTTAAACAACGCTAGTGTGAAAGTAGCCTTACTGTATATGTGCAGGGAAAGGATAGGGAGAAATCCTTTCACAGCATTTGTGTAGAACAGGGTTCAGTAGGGGAGGTTACAGCCTGGGTAATAGGAACAATTCTATTACACCTTGCTGCACTGACTGGGGATGCAATTTGTCATTATACAGCTCTGTCATTCCAGCAAACCATTCTTGTTATTAGGGTGCAAGTGCTGTTTGATACAGCCAATAACAGGGTTTATTCCAAGGAAATATTTGTACAGTACGTCTTATTTGCCCTTGTGCGGTGCAGTTATATGTTAAGCCCTTTTTGCTGTGTATTAGTGGCAAAATAAAAATACATTTGCCCTTGTGCGGTGCAGTGATATATTCTACAGCTCTGTTTGCCCTGTATTAGTGGCGAAATAAAAATATATTCGCCGTCCAGCATTGAACTTATCTGTTGAAAAGCAGATTTTTGTGTAGTGTAGAGTAGAAAAAATTAGGGCCTAATTGCCATTCAGCAGTGCAGTGATATAATACTGTTTGCCTTGTATTAGTGGTGAAATCAAAATTTATTTGCTGTTCATCATTGTACTGATATGTTGAAAAGGCTTTTGTGTAGTGTAAAAGTGGAAAAAAATTAGGGCCTATTTGCTGTTCAGTGGTGCCGTTATATGTGGTGAAGTCCTTTTCGCTGTATGGACCGTAGTGGAGAAATTTTGCATGTTAAACATGCTTTTTTGGGGAAAATTGATGGATGATTGTAGACTTTGTTCTGTATGAACCACATTCCATTATCCTTTCATTAGTGAAATTTTTCATTTCAAGCATGTTTTTTTTGGGAAAACGAATAGGTGATTGTAGACCTCCTTTTGCTGTATGGACCTAGTTACGTAGTGGTGACATTTTTTATGTGAAACAGGCTTTTTTTGGGGAAAATTAATGGGTGATTGTAGACTTCCTTTTGCTGTATGGACCGAATTACGGCCTTGTGGGTCCAGTAGTAAACATAACGAAGACGCTGATTATAACACACTAGCAGACTTTGCCTTTACCATCTATTCACAATTAAATTAAGCAGCTTCATTAAGTTGAAAACAGTCATGTGTTTTTATCTGCTCCGTCTGCAGTCGACATCCACAGCACACAAGACATGACAGGAAAGCCTCTACTTTGGAGTCCAAGTCCAGTTTCTTAAGATCAGGAGTTCCATCAGAATTGTGCGTAACATTCTTGCTCCCTGTGCAAAGCCATAACAAAAGGACTCCATAGGCAAAAGAAAAATATATTCATCATTCAGCATTGCACTTATATGGTGAAAAGCCTTGTGTAGTGTAAAAGTTAAAAAATTTAGGGCCTACTTGCCGTTCAGCAGTGCAGTTATATATGGTAAAGCCCTTTTTGCGGTGACATTTTCTATGTGACACAGGCTTTTTATGGGTGATTGTACACCTCATTTGCGGTATGGACCGAATTACTTATTGCTAAAAAAAATTTATGTGACACTGGATTTTTTGGGGAAAATGTATGGGCAATTGTACACCTTCTTTTGCGGTATGGACCGAATTATTTAGTGGTGAAATTTTTTATGTGACACTGGATTTTTTTCGAAAAATGTATGGGTGTTTGTACAGCTCCTTTTGCAGTATGGACCAAATTACTTAGTAGTAAAATTCTTTATCTGACACAGGCTTTATTTGGGAAAAATTATGGGTAATTGTACAACTCCTTTTGCGGTATGGACCAAATTACTTACTGTTGAAATTTTTTATTTCAAAGCAAACACTGCTCTGTATCTCTTTTGAAGTCAATGTCTCCAACTATGCCTCTCACACGATTTACACCAAATACATTATTTTCATTTAGAGATCCAGGAATTATGTTGGAGGCATGTAGTGTATGCAAGCCATGTGCGACCTCTCTCATCACTCTCACGCTGTTCTGCACCTGATTTGCTTGGGCGAATGGAGTCACACAGGGGAGGAACTGCATTGTGTCCTTCAGCAAGAAATTGAATCCTGGCTTTCTCCCCGACAACTGAAAGTCGGAACCATTGTGACTGACAACGGGAAGAACATGGTGTCGGTGCTGCATCAAGGAGGGCTGAGTCATGCTCCCTGAATGGCACACATGTTCAATATGGTTGTCAAGCAGTTACTGGCGTCTTCCGACCATCTGCAAGACATCCTAAAAATGGCCAGGAAACTTTGCATGCACTTCAGCCCCTCGTACACCACAAAGCACACCCTCCTTGAGCTTCAGCGGCAGAACGGCATCCCCCAACATAGGCTGATATGCGACGTTTCCACCCGTTGGAATTCCACCCTCCATATGTTGGACCAACTATATCAACAGAGAATGGCCATCAACAATTTCTTGATGATCCAAGCAGACAGGAGTAGTCCCCTGTGTAACTTCGATGTCAGTCAGGGGCAACTCATGCGTGACACCTGCCATTTGCTCAGGCCCTTTAAGGAGGCCACATTATTTGTCAGTCGCCAGGACTACGGGATGAACGATGCTATTCCTCTGATTAATGTTCTGGAACAGATGCTGGTAAATCTGGCTGGTCAGGGGATTGGAGACATAGCGACTAGAAAGATGGCGGCAGAGTTTGATACATTTTTCTGTCAAAATCTCTGTTTACAATCAGTGAACAGGAACATCATTTATCGCAAGGATATGCAAACACCAACTGATGGGGTGTTAATCCCCAGAAGTAGGTCATCAGCATGAAGTTGCAGTCATTTTCACAGTCCGAGATATCCTCTTGGAATCTTGACCTCTGCACGTTGGCGGTCTGCATTGCAAAGCTTGTCTAAAAGAAAAATCCAGCAGTGCAACCCCTTGGAGGAAACTCTTGATCCGGCACAGGCTGCTTTGCTCCTTCAAAAACAATGGACTCTTTACAGCGTGACACTGATGTATAAATAATTATACACCAGACTGAAAGAGTATTCCAAGCACCTGTCTGCCCACATAGCTGCTGAGAAGCAGAAGAGTCATGCCATTGAAGTGGGCTCAGAGCTGAACCTAAAAGCCACATTTTCCTGTTTACCTGGACTCAAAGGAAAGGACAGAGATCCACTGGCTCTGCTCATACAGATTTTATCCAAGCCTCCACTCACTAAGTCAAGCACAGAAGACCGGATTGTGTGGACAGGTTGGTTCTGCAGGACGTACACAGAGGACAATCTATTGTAGGTCTTACTAAAGACATTTACTTGCCTCCCGCTTTTCCTATATAACGGCTCCGAGGCGCTCACAGCTATCATAGGGACGTGGTTCCAAAGAAACTTTGACTGTTGTTTCAGTAAGCTGGTGATCAGTAGTGTTGATTGAGCACCAAAGTGCTCGGGTGCTCGAGTAGAACACCGAGCACCTGAGCACAATGGAAGTCAATGGGAGAACCCGAGCTTTAAACCAGGCACCCCCTGCTCTGAAGAGGGGAGGGTGTCTGGTTCACATAAAAAGGTCAGAAATTGATGGAAACACCACTGAAATTGTTTGGAAACAGCATTGGGAGAATGTCTGGATGCATCTTGGACTCCCAGGTTGCTGCTGGGAATGATGTTTTCTGAGTAGTACACCACTTTTTCAGACAGACCATAATAGGCACAAAACCGAAGATAAAATAGATTTTAGAGGAAAAATTGTTAGGAAACATTCTTTCCTGTATATTTACTTGTATATAAAGTGCAAGTGCTGCCAAAATTACAAAGAAGAGGCACTCCGATACAACCTGTATATCACATAAAGGAGGGCCTCATTCACATTGTGGTACAATTGTTCAGGTAGTGGGACTCCTATACTCATAAAGCCTATGCTCTAAGTGAAAGGGCTGCCAAAAATTTCAAGGAACTGGCACTCCAATACACCCTTTATTACACATAAAGGAGGGCATCATACACACCCTTGAAAAATTATTATTGATGGCCTGCTAGTGACCCTCAAAAACATTAGGAGAAAGGGCCTGCTGGTGACCCTTTAAAACATTAGGGATGAGGGCCTTCTGCTGAGCTGAACATCTTAAAAATTAGGATTGAGGGTTTGCTGCTGATCTGACCTTCTAAAACATTAGGGATGAGGGTCTGCTGCTGAGCTGACCATCTACAAAATTAGGGTTGAGGGTCTGCTAATGATCTGACCATCTAAAACATTAGGGGTGAGGGTCTGCTGCTGATCTGACCTTCTAAAACATTAGGAGTGAGGGTCTGCTGCTGAGCTAACCATCTAAAAAATTAGGGGTGAGAGTCTGCTGCTGAGCCGCCCATCTAAAAAATTAGGGGTGAGAGTCTGCTGCTGAGCTGACCATCTAAAACATTAGTGGTGAGGGTCTGCTGCTGATCTGACCTTCTAAAACATTAGGGGTGAGGGTCTTCTACTGATCTGACCTTCTAAAACATTAGGGATGAGGGGCTGCTGCTGATCTGACCTTCTAAAACATTATGGACGAGGGCCTGCTGCTGATCTGACCATCTAAAACATTAGGGGTGAGGGCCTGCTGCTGATCTGACCATGGAAAAATTTATGGGTGAGGGCCTGCTGCTGAGCTGACCATCTAAAACATTAGGGGTGAGGGTCTGCTGCTGATCTGACCTTCTAAAACATTATGAGCGAGGGCCTGCTGCTGAGCTGACCATCTAAAACATTAGGGGTGAGGGTCTGCTGCTGATCTGACCTTCTAAAACATTATGAGCGAGGGCCTGCTGCTGAGCTGACCATCTAAAACATTAGGGGCGAGGGCCTGCTGCTGATCTGACCATGGAAAAAATTATGGGCGAGTGCCTGCTGCTGAGCTGACCCTCCCAAAAAATTATGGTTGAGGGCCTGCTGCTGAGCTCTAACCCTCTAAAACATTATAAGCGTGGACAGCCTAATAAGCATGTTGATATGATTGAGGAGGAGGACAAGAAAAGGAAGATTGAACCATATACCCTATTTTATGGTAGAGGGGGTGCATGGGAATACAGTGTATTCAATACACCATAAAAGCCACATTTAAAGTGCGTTTATGTTCAGCCGCTTTACTCTGGTGGAGTAGAGAAGTCAGGGGCAATCCAGGCCTTGTTCATTTTTAAAAGAGTCAACCTGTCAGCATTTTCAGTTGACAGGCAGATGCACTTATCAGTTAATATGCCCCCAGCAGAACTAAATACCCACTCTGACAAAGCGCTGGCGGCAGGGCAGGCCAGCACCTTCAAGGCGTAGAGCGCCAGTTCATGCCACGTGTCCAGCTTGGACACCCAATAGTTGTAAGGCACAGAGGAATCATTGAGGACACAGACACGGTCTGCTACGTACTCCTTCACCATCTTCCAAAATGTTTCCCTCCTTGTGACAGTAGGCCACGCATCAGGGTAAGGGTGCTGGAGGGGTGTCATGAAACTGTCCCAGGCCTTGGAGAGTGTTGCCCTGCCTCTGGTTGCCCAAGAAACTACGTACTCTGCCGCCAGCGTTGTTGGCTGGAAATTTTTGGAGCAATTTTGCCACAAGGACCTTCTGGTATTGTACCATTTTGCTAGTCCTCTCCACCACAGGAATGAGAGATGAGAAGTTCTCTTTGTAGCGGGGGTCAAGAAAGGTGAACAACCAGTAAACCAGTAATCTTTTGGCCAAAATGTGTACAAAACGAGGGTCACGGGAAAGGCAGACTAACATAAAGTCAGCCATGTGCCAGAGTCCCAACAGACTCCTCTTCTGCCCATCCACGCTGAACCGATGGAATTAACCTGCTATGAATACTACCCTCTGTAGCAGAGGCAACCGTCTCCTGCTCCTCCTCCTCTTCATCATCATCTAATTCGGGCTGAGAATGCAAAATGAGGGTGGTCTGGCTATCACCCTGTGTACTGTCTACCCCCATTTCCACCTCTTCCACATGCAAAGCGTCCGCCTTCATTGTGAGCAGCGACCGTTTCAGTAGATGCAGAAGTAGGATGGTTACGCTGATAATATCATTATCGCTGCTCACCATCTGTGTTGATTCCTCAAAGTTGCGTAAAACCTCACAGAGGTCAGACATCAACTCCCACTTGTCGCTTGTAAAGAGCAGCAGCTGACTGGAAAGGCGACGACCATGTTGCAGCTGGTATTTCACTACTGCCCTCTGCTTCTCACAAAGCCTGGCCAACATGTGGAACGTGGAGTTCCAGCGTGTGCTCACCTCGCACAACAGTCGGTGAGCTGCCAATTGCAAGTGCTGCTGTAGCATTGCCAGACCGGCGGCAGCTGTAGATTACTTTCGGAAAAGGGCACACACGCGGCGCACCAGTCACCAGTAGCTCAGGCAAATTGGGGTAGGTTTTGAGAAACTGCTGAACCACTAAGTTTAAGACGTGGGCTAGGCATGGTATGTGTGTGAGCTTGCCGAGCTCCAAAGCCACCACCAAGTTACGGCCATTTTCAGACACAACCATGCCTGGCTGTAGGTTGAGTTGTGAGAACCACAGCTAAGTTTGGTCCCTTATACCCTGCCACAGCTTTGCGGCGGTGTGCTGTTTGTCACCTAAGCAAATAAGTTTTAGCAAGGCCTTTTACAGCTTCCCCACTGCAGTGCTACACTGCTTTCAGCTACTGACTGATGGCTGATTGGTGATGCAAGAGGTGGAAATGGAGGGTACGACTCGCTTCCGGGCTCTACAACGTTCACCCAGTTTGGCGTCAGGGAAATCTAGTGTCGCTGGCCACAAGCACTTGTCCATGTGTCAGTCGTTAAGTGGACCTTCCCAATAACTACGTTGGTCAGGGCACAGGTGATGTTACGAGACACATGCTGGTGTAAGTAGGGGACGGCACACTGTGAAAAATACTGGCGGCTGGGGACTGAGTAACGAGGGACGGCCGCCGCCATCAGGCTGTGGAAAGCTTCAGTGTCCACAATCCTAAATGGCAACATTTCCAGGGTCAGCAATTAGGAAAGGTGAGCATTTAGTGCTATAGATTGTGGGTAGGTGGCTGGATATTTGCACTTTCGTTAAAAGGCCTGGGGTATGGACATCTGTGCACTATGCTAGGACACAGAAGTGGATGTGCTAGCTGATGGTGCTTGCGAAAGTCCAGGTGCAGGGTGGGAGGCATCCAGGCCCGCGTCTTGGACAGTGGTGTGACCCGAAGACACTGATTGTGGACCCAGGTGTTCGGCCCACCCTATTAGGTTGCTTTGATGCCATGTGTCGCATCATGTTGGTGGTGGTGAGGTTGCTTGCTAGTGTTCACGCTCCTGCTCATTTTGGTACGGCACAGGTTGCAAATGACAATTCTTTTATCGTCTGCACTTTTATCAAAAAAGCATCAGACTGAGGAGCACCTACCCCTTGGCAAGGGAGATTTCCGCAAGGGGGTGCTCCAGGGAACAGTTGCATGCCTGTTTGGTGTAGCCTGCATTCTCCCTTTTGTCACCCCACTGCCTCTTCTAGCCTGTTGCGGTGCTGCGGATCCCTCCACCTCTGTACTGCTGTCCTCGATCGGCTTGCCACCTTCCCAGGTTTGGTCAGTGATTTCATCCTCCATCAGCTCCTCTTCCTCTTCCTCACTCAGTCATCCTCCTGACTTGTTGACCTAACAACAACCTCAGTTATTGACAACTGTCTCTCATCCTCATCATCAACCTTGTGAAACACTAATTGCCGTTCCCCACCGTCATCTTCTTCTGACTGTGGATGCTCAAGAGTTTGGGAATCAGGGCACAAGATTTCCTCATATCCCTCTTCAAGCTGGCTTGGTGAGAGGCCCAAATTAAGAAATGGCGATGAAAAGAGCTCCTCAGAATATCCGAGTGTAGGATCACTTGTTTACAAACACTCTCCATGGTAGGAGGAAGGAGGATCTGGGCTAGGATTCTGTTGACCAGACTCTTGGCTACTGAGACTGGACTTTGTGGAAGACAGGGTGGTGCTTAACCGACTGGAAGCATTATCTGCTGCAATCCGGCCGACCACCTGGTTGCACTGGTGTGACGTCGAGAGTGGTGTCCTGCGCCGCCCTGCAAACTGGGACATGAAGCTAGGTATCCTCCTGACTTGTTGACCTAACAACAACCTCAGTTATTGACAACTGTCTCTCATCCTCATCATCAACCTTGTGAAACACTAATTGCCGTGCCCCACCGCCATCCATCTTCTTCTGACTGTGGATGCTCAAGAGTTTGGGAATCAGGGCACAAGATTTCCTCATATCCCTCTTCAAGCAGGCTTGGCGAGAGGCCCAAATTAGGAAATGGCGATGAAAAGAGCTCATCGGAATATCCGAGTGTAGGATCACTTGTTTGCAAACACTCTCCATGGTAGGAGGAAGGAGGATCAGGGTGAGGATTCTGTTGACCAGACTTTTGGCTACTGAGACTTTGTGGAAGACAGGGTGGTGCTTAACCGACTGGAAGCATTATCTGCTGCAATCCAGCCGACCACCTGGTCGCACTGGTGTGACGTCGAGAGTGGTGTCCTGCGCCGCCCTGCAAACTGGGACATGAAGCTAGGTATCATGCATGAGCGTGTTTCTTGTGCTCTGGCAGCAGGCACAGTTTCACTATGCCCAGGACCACAGCCTCTTCGTGCACCATCAGCAGCATGGCCACTTCCCCATCACTTACTGATCGCCTCCCACATATTAAATTTGACTGAATGTCACCGATATTTTGGATGCGCTAATGTTATTCTGGAGTTGTAGCACAGGTAATGTCACTGCCACCAGCTGCGAAAAAATTACACTGAATGTCACAGATATTTCGGATGCGCTAACGTTATACTGGAGATGTAGTGCAGGTAATGTCGATGCAACCAGCAACGAAAAAATTACACTGATTGTCACTGATATTTCAGATGCGCTAACGTTATACCGGAGATATAGCCCAGGTAATGTCGCAGCGGTAATGCAGCAGCCAAACAATTGCACGCAATTTAGCGCAGGTTGCGTTAAAAATATATATTGCTGCCAGATACAACAATAGTCCTTAACATGACTTTTGGGTCTCTATAATAGCATGCAATTTAGCGCAGGTTGTGCTAAAAAATATATATATTGCTGCCAGATACAACAATAGTCCTTAAAAGGACCTTTGGGTCTCTAACACCAACCCTGCCTAACAAAAAAATGTAATTAAATTAAATCAGTTCCCTACACTATCTGTCCCTTCTACAGCACAGCTTTCCCTGACTAACACTGAGCTGAACCACATGTCATCAGGTGCTTTATAGCACCCGATGACACATTCCAGCCAGCCAATCACTGTAACCAACATGGCTACGGCATTACATTGAGTGGCAGTACTTACCTGCACGTTTATTGGCTACATACAGTACAGACCAAAAGTTTGGACACACCTTCTCATTCAAAGAGTTTTCTTTATTTTCATGACTATGACAATTGTAGATTCACACTGAAGGCATCAAAACTATGAATAGACACATGTGGAATTATATACATAGCAAACAAGTGTGAAACAACTGAAAATATGTCATATTCTAGGTTCTTCAAAGTAGCCACCTTTTGCTTTGATTACTGCTTTGCACACTCTTGGCATTCTCTTGATGAGCTTCAAGAGGTAGTCCCCTGAAATGGTTTTCACTTCATAGGTGTGCCCTGTCAGGTTTAATAAGTGGGATTTCTTGCCTTATAAATGGGGTTGGGACCATCAGTGGCGTTGAGGAGAAGTCAGGTGGATACACAGCTGATAGTCCTACTGAATAGACTGTTAGAATTTGTATTATGGCAAGAAAAAACCAGCTAAGTAAAGAAAAACTAGTGGCCATCATTACTTTAAGAAATGAAGGTCAGTCAGTCAGCCGAAAAACTGGGAAAACTTTGAAAGTAAGGGCTATTTGACCATGAAGGAGAGTGATGGGATGCTGCGCCAGAGGACCTGGCCTCCACAGTCCCCGGACCTGAACCCAATCGAGATGGTTTGGGGTGAGCTGGACCGCAGAGTGAAGGCAAAAGGGCCAACAAGTGCTAAGCATCTCTGGGAACTCCTTCAAGACTGTTGGAAGACCATTTCAGGGGACTACCTCTAGAAGCTCATCAAGAGAATGCCAAGAGTGTGCAAAGCAGTATTTAAAGCAAAAGGTGGCTACTTTGAAGAACCTAGAATATGACATATTTTCAGTTGTTTCACACTTGTTTGTTATGTATATAATTCCACATGTGTTAATTCATAGTTTTGATGCCTTCATAGTCATGAAAATAAAGAAAACTCTTTGAATGAGAAGGTGTGTCCAAACTTTTGGTCTGTACTGTAGCTTTTAACAAACGTGCGGGGAGGAGACTCGAGCATCGCGCTTAAGCACATGCGGTATTCGACCAAACACTGCGATGTGCCGAGCATCGCAATGCTTGAACTGAACTGGTGTTCGGCCTCGCATGTTTGATCAACACTAGTGATTAGTTCTTAGGACCTTACATGGCTAGCAGCGATGTGGACCGGGTATGACTTGTATTTATCAGTGTCAGCCACAGAGTTGTTTTCTCTATGCCCGTCGAACCTCGCATGGACATTTATTATGCCATCCACTCAGATGACTTCAAGACTTTATAGAATGACATTCATAAATCAACGGACGAGGTCACGTTGGAGGAAATGAACAATTTATTTCAATGTCTTTACTCGCAGTTCTTAAAACTTTAGAATCCACTTATCATCAACCCAGCTCGTCAAAGTGACGACATCTGTGGCATCAGCACATTGTGAAGGAAAAAGTTAAGAGTTCCTCAGTAAGGACTACCTAATCTGAGTGCTGGGATTCATCATGGAGCTGGCCATCAATAACTAACATCCATGCTATTGCACACATGGACGACTCTCATCTCGGACCTTGTCCACAATGATCGGGCCCCTCTTAGACATGATCCCTACAGTGCTTATTACATGTTATACTGCTTCTTACCATTATGTTACAGCGGCTATAAGACATGCACATACTAAGGCTTATTTATGAAGATTTCCGGGTGTTGCCTGTACCAACCAGTTAACTTCCAGCTGTGAATGTGTAGCATGCACTGTAGGAATGAGCTGGAGTCTGCGTGTTTGCTGGCCTGTCCTCCAGTTATCAGCCAAAAACCCGTACATTTTATAATCATTATGCATTACCAACGTGGTCACCCCGACACTGGTCTTCAATCCATTTTTGTTCATGAAGCACTTTTTCTTTTCCAGCTTCTCTTTTAAATCTTGTGGTTTTGCCCCTTCTGTGTTGTATGTTATGTGTGTTAATGTCCTGTTTGATAAACAAACTTTTTTTGTGATTTGGTAGCAAAAAGCAGGAGTGGGTACAAAACACAGAAGACATGCAATTATTCTGTCCACGTATCATCTCTGTTTTGGATCCACTCTTGTTTTGTTTTGGCATTAGCAATACTGATGGACCAAATGCTGACCGAGTGAAGGCGGATGCTCCACAGACAGGATCCGTGGAAGGGCAAAATAATCAGCAACGTCAACACAAACTTACTGCTGACACCCTCTCCACTCTGTCGGGGGGCTCTACTTGTATAAGTGTTTAATAGAACAGGTTCTATAGATATCTTTGTGGAATCAGCTGACGACGGTGTAAAAGGAGTGCGCTTCTTCTTGGCGCTAACATCGATCTGTAAGGCTGAGTTCTTACTTGAGTTATTTGGTCAGTTTTAGCCCCATGACTGCCCTAATAAGTGAAGCATGCAGTGATTCTAAGAGCGACACCTGTCATCTGCATGTCATACGGACTCACAGTATTATTTGACGATTAAAGGAGACTCCCTATGCGTGTTTCTGCAAGGCACAGTGTTCTACACCACTATAAAGGCTCTCTGCAGCCAGAAAATATATGTTTTTAACATAATTCACCTCGAATAAATTCGCATTGAACCAAATTTTTCTTGAAAAAAATTGACGAATCAGATTTTTAAAAAATTTGCTCATCTCTAATCTGGATCTTCCAGCTCCTGCATCCTACTACATTAGATACCAAGCATTCCCTTTCCCCAGTTTCTACTTAAAACTGATTTGCATTTGGTGGTAACTCAGCATTCCTGGGACCCTGAAAGGAAAATCTGCCTCATTCGGGCACTATTAATGAATTAGGATGGGGCTTATTTTGGTAGATCTATTATTCTATAGCCTATTATAGCTCCATATGGTTGTAACCCAACTTTCCCAGGTAAATCTGCCTTGATATCTTGGTAGATGTAGCATTATGTAGTGTATCATAGCTCCATATGGTTGTAACTAAATCTGTTTTGTACTATTACTAACTAGCAGATTCCTTCTAACAAAATGGCAACTATTTCTGTGCACATAAAAGTTATCCAGATTTATCCCAACCTCCTCCTCCTAGGGTGAGAAGTCATGGCTGCATCCTGATAGAACAATGCACTGCTTTTCCAGTTTATTTTTCATTGTCTGCAATTGTGATATCTGATGAAGCAAGGGCAAATAACAAAGACACATGAGACTATGTTATGTTTTGTTGGTTGTTAAACCTTATAAAATCTGACTATCTATTGTCTTCTCTTCACTATGAAATAAGCGCTCTGACCATAAAATATCAGTATTCTGTGTTCTAAGATCTCTTTCCTTTCTCTAACAGATGTGCTATCTAATGTACAAGCCTTGGATGGGATCTTATATGGTGTTTATGACATGTCCACTGTCATATCAGCTATTGTCCCTCATGACTGGCTAAGGCGGTCTGCAAGGCATTATGGGCAAACCCACTAGAACAAGGTCATTTGACCCTCCATTTTCATATACTTCCTGTATTCTGATCTGTAAATTAGCAGACACCATTTAGAGCAATTCATATTGGGATGATTCACAAAAAACTTCAAACTTTGGATTTGCTAAAACTGAAATGAATTTGAATCATATTAAATAATTTTGCTTAGCTGTAACAAAAAGTATAATCCAGTGTAGTAGACTGATGCACTCTCCAACATTTAAAATATTTTAATCTTGAGAAGATGTTTAAAGTTTCCTGTGGGGTGACACAATCTCCCCACATCAACATTTAAGTCTTGAGAAGCTTTAAGTCTTGAGAAGCTTTTAACTCTTCAGTTTCCTATAGGAATGGTGAGATTTTATGACATTTAACATTAGGGAGATAGCTTGCTAAGGTAAGTTTACTTACTGGATATAGAAGCTCTGTCTCTCTGACTCAGAGTTAATGTGCAGGCTATCTATGTCCTCTCCCATGTCTGGAGCTGTGTGATGAGTCAGTGCCATCCTGTCTGAGTTAGGCCTCTTGCACACAAACATTTTTTTTCCCATTTCCGTTCCGTTTCTTTGTGTTCCGTTTGCGGTCCGTATGCAGAACCATTCACTTCAATTGTTCTGCAAGAACAATGGAAGGTACTCCATATGCATTTTGTTTCCGTATTTCCGTATCTCCATTCCGTTCAAAGATAGAACATGTCCTATTATTGCCCGCAAATCCCATTCCGTGGCTCCATTCACATCAATGGTTCCGCAAAAATAAAAAACGGAATGCATACGGAAAGCATCCGTATGTTTTCTGCATCCGTTCGGTTTTGATAATTTTATGCCCAGCCCAATTTTTTTATGTACTTACTGTTTAAACATTATTGTATGCTTCCGTTTCCGTTTGCAATCCGCAAAAATGGATCACAAACGGAAACCAAACACAACGGAAACACTACTGAAACAAAAACCCTGAAAAACTGATCTGTTAAAAACGGACTGCCAAATACTGAAAAAGCCATACGGTCGTGTGCAAGAGGCCTTAGCAGGAGAGGCCATGAGTCTCCTCTGTACTGTAAGTCTTTCTAAAGATCCAATTAGAATTTCCACGGAATAGAAGTCTCAGACAGTTCTTTGCACTTATTTGTGTAGTCAGGATCTGCCTTCTTCTAGGAGTTTGTGAATAGAGGTATAATAAATATATTAAAATAGATACTAAGTAATCTTTTATACTAAAAGTGTTTTTTTTTTTTACTTTAACTCACTGCAGTTATAAAAGCAAATGTACAAGATGCTGTATACAACATTGTTTCAATGTAGCTTTTACTATAGGGGTATAACCTACATTCTTCAGATTCACAATGTTTTTTACTTTAATAAGTGAAAGCCAAAGGCCCCAGTGTACTTTATATTAAACATGACACATGGCAATACAATTAAAACTAAGATTATTTCCTGTAGATAAATTAACTTAGTGAAACAAAGGTGTTTATTTATTAAATAGAATCTCTTGAGTTCTAGAATTATATCTTCTCTCCTGGGAAGATTGTGATTACTTGCTTCTTTTTTTATGCCTGTTTGCTCTTTAATTTAAAACTGCTTTTCTCCTTTGGGAAACAAAATTTGATCAAAGAACAGTCTGCACCAGCAACTAAACAAATTACTCCTGTTATATTTCCCACACACTCCTTTTGCTTTCTTGTTTTTCAACATTAAAAAAAATATATATAAAGAGTGGAAATGTTCCTGTGATGAATAGGTTATATTTAGATTGCAATTGTAGCTATTGGAAGTTTTCCCCAAGCTTCTTCTCTTGTTAAATTTAAAGTGTATTACTGGCCCACGGCTGTATATTTTCAATAAAACTATTTGAACGATAATGACATTTTGTAATAAAATTTAGTTGCGTGATATATTTCTAGTAAAGAAAAAACATCATGGTAGGCATAGTTAATAGCAAGTAGGATAATTAAAATGGAAATTCCATTTACATTTTCCTTTTTACATATTTAATTAGAATTTAATATTGCTATTACTTATTTCACCTGAGCATCTTATATAATATAGAAGACAATGAATAAAACATCACAAGTGATCTTTTTTTAAAGTTACACAATCTTGTAAATGTTTTTAATTTCTCAGAAAATTTAATTTTATACTTCATTGTCAGAGTTTTTATCTAATTTGCATGTTCACTAACTACATTTACTATGGGCTTTACAAAGTAATTTCATCATCCAGTCTAAAATCTTTTCTTTTACTTTTCCATCACCAGGTATTAAATGCCCCACTCTAAAACTGTTAAATCAGAAACATAGTTTAGTGGCATGCTTTCTCACTAGAACTAAGCAAATTTCTTAAAATTCCTTTCAAGTTTTCAGATTCAATTTGGATCTAAATAAATTCGACCTGAAATGGAAGTGTCTCAATTGCGCTGAAGAGTAGTGTATGACACTATGATTTCCTGGGACTGTATCCAACCCCCTTTCATATTCTCTTTTTTTCAACTTAATTTAAACTTTTTCAAAAATGATACAAATAGAAAGAGGATATGGAATCAACATCCAAATTCAACATGTTAACATATCAAATAGGTACAACTGTCAAAGAAAAAAAGGAAAGGTTTCATATCTTGTATCAGTATAAAAAAAAAAAAAAAGAAAAGAGTAAGTAGGTATTAGAGGTGAAAAAATAGCAAATTTTATTGATATTGAGCGGAACTGGGTATTACACCAGATAGAGTGAGCTATAGTTGTCCCAGAGTCCATTTCTTTGAAAGCTTATCAACCGAATGATGGATCAGTGCCATAAGATATTACATAAAGTGAATGAAATCCAAGCATATAAATCCATTCGCAAAGGATGGGCCTGATGTTTCCAAAATAAGACAATTAAGAATTTTGCGGCTGTGAGCAGATAGAGGAGTAGCCTGGTACGAGCGTGTCCAAAGCTTCTAAGTGGAACATTAAAAATGCATGGCCGCAGCAGAGTTAACACACACACTTAGGCCCCTTTCACACGGGCGAGTATTCCGCGCGGGTGCAATGCGTGAGTTGAACGCATTGCACCCACACTGAATCCTGACCCATTCATTTCTATGGGGCTGTGCACATGAGCGGTGATTTTCACGCATCACTTGTGCGTTGCGTGAAAATTGCAGCATGCTCCTCTTTGTGTGTTTTTCACGTAACGCAGGCCCCATAGAAATGAATGGGGTTGCGTGAAAATTGCAAACATCATCAAGCAAGTGCGGATGCAGTGCGATTTTCACGCACGGTTGCAAGGTGACGACCGGGATGGGGACCCGATCATTATTATTTCCCCTTATAACATGGTTATAAGGGAAAATAATAGCATTCTGAATACAGAATGCATAGTAAAATAGGGCTGGAGGGGTTAAAAAAAAATAAAAAAAATATTTAACTCACCTTAATCCACTTGTTCGCGCAGCCGGCATCTCTTCTGTCTTTATCTGTAAGCAATAGGACCTTTGATGACGTCACTACGCTCATTACATGATCCATCACCATGGTGATGGATCATGTGATGGACCATGTGATGAACGCAGTGACGTCATCAAAGGTCCTATTGCTCACAGATGAAGACAGAAAAGATACGGGCTGCGCGAACAAGTGGATTAAGGTGAGTTAAATTTTTATTTTATTTTTTTAACCCCTCCAGCCCTATTGTACTATGCATTCTGTATTCAGAATGCTATTATTTTCCCTTATACCCATGTTATAAGGGGAAATAATACAATCTACACTACAACTAACCCAAACCTGAACTTCTGTGAAGAAGTTCGGGTCTGGGTACCACAGTCGGTTTTTTATCACGCGCGTGCAAAACACATTGCACCTGCGCAATAAAAACTGAACATCGGAACGCAATCGCAGTCAAAACTGACTGCAATTGTGTACATACACGCGCGGGTTTGCCGCAATGCACCGGGACGCATCCGGACCTTAATCCGGACACGCCCATGTGAAAGAGGCCTTAGTGAGTTATCAAATCTAGTTAACATGTCATCACAGTGACTGCTTACTCTGCTGCATCTGTGTGTCAAGGGATCAAGTGCACCCCAGAACGGGCTGATCATTGGTCATGTCCAATATGCCGTATGTGATTTAGTGAAAAACCCACAGAGAAACTTCTCCAGCAAATATCTGGTATCATCGGATTAAGTTTATGAATCAGTTCGGGTGTGTTATACTAGGTTGTTAAAATCTTTTTTTGATTTTCCTTATAAGTAGTATTATTATTAACATATATGGCTATGACTAAAAGGATGGTAGAGAATTGTAGTAAACAGCCTGTTTAACAATACACTGCACTATCAGATTCTTTTTAAATTAAAAACTGGTCCATAAATTATCTTTTCTGACCTGTGAAATGGTGGCTTGTATTATAAGCAATTCGTTCATTTTGGATTTGCTACAAAATACATTTTTTTCAGAAGTTCGTAACAAATTTGAATAGTTTAGAGTCAATTCGCTGATTGCCATATGTCAAAGGTAGAACTGTATATCTGCATTATCTATATTTGTCCTGATATAGTCTAACCACTATAGTCATTATATGGTATTTCTGTGGTCCCAAGCAAATTTATATCTGGGACACCCTGTCACACCGTTAAGCTCATCGTATAGCACTGCTAAACTCCACTTCATCACACCAATATTATGGTTAACCGCTATACAATATAACATTCCCTTAAGTTCCCCTCATATGAGTACACTATGATGCCCCCTATGTGCCACTCACACACTATGATGTCCCCTTTTGTGCCCCTCACAGTATAATGCCTACATATACTGTATGCGCCCAACACAAAATGATTTAACCCAACACAACATGATTCCCCTTATATCCCCCAATACAATATGCTACCCATTATGTGTCTCAATACCATATAATAAAATGTCATGTTATGTGTCTCCCACCACAATTTGGTTCCCAAATTAATACTCACCTAGTCCATGTTCCCATGATAAATGCAGCAGTTATATTTCTTCAGATCTGCTCTGGTCTGTCTGGTGAATATGTGCAGCACATGCATTAATGTTACTACCCCGGGGCAGCAAACGGCCCCATCTGCATATCTGACCTGCCATAGATTTTAGTCATTATTTACAACCAGTCTGTGGTGTAAATAACAATTAATGAACTTAGGGCACATGGCCCCACCCACACCTTTCCCTCACCTCACCCTTTTTTTTGGAAACTGCTGAGGGAGGTGTAAAAATGCCAATTGTCATAAAAATGTCACAATGGCATTTGAAAAGTTGCAATTGAGGTTATTAATGCCAAACAAAGGCAAAGGGAGAATGTTAAATTCAAATTAACCCCACAAGGACCCGCGGCGTACATGTACGGTGCTGCTGGACGTGACTTAAGGACCAGTGCCGTACATATACAGCGGGCTAATCGGGCGGGTGCAGGAGCTGCGCTCGCCCAAACAGCGGTAGTGTTCTGGCAGTCACTGATAGTCACTGAAGTGTATTACAGTGTGTAATACACTTGTAGCCAATGCATTACAATACAAAAGTATTGAAATGCATTGTAAAGGGGATCAGACCCCTAAAAGTTGAAGTCCCAGAGTGGGACAAAAAATAAAGTGAAAACAAAAGTTACAAATAAAAGTTTTACAATTTTTTTTTTAATGTTTCAAGTAATAAAAAGGGTCCTTTTCCCAAAATAAAGTAAACAAAATAATAAAAAATTGCCAAAAAATGAAAAGTAGACATATTAGGTATCTCAGAGTCCGTATCGACCAGCTCTATAAAAAATATCACATGACCTAACCCCTCAGGAGAACACTGTCAAAAAAATAAAATAAAAACTATGCTTAAAAAAAACTTTTTTTTGTCACCTTACATCACTAAAAGTGCCACACCAAGCAATCAAAAAGGCGTATGCCACCCAAAATAGTACCATTCTAACTGTCACCTCATCCCGCAAAAAATGAGCCACTACCTAAGACAATCGCCCAAAAAATAAAAAAACAACTATGGCTCTCAGACTATGGAGACATTAAAACATGATTTTTTTTTGTTTCAAAAATGATATTATTGTGTAAAACTTAAATAAATAAATAAAGTATATATATGAGGTATTTCCACATCTGTAAGAACCTGCTGTATAAAAATATCACATGACCTAATACCCTCAGGTGAACACTGTAAAAAAAAAAAAAAAAAAAAAAATGCATAAAAAAAGCCATTTTTTGTCAGCTTACATCACAAAAAGTGTAATACCAAGCGATCAAAAAAATCATACGCACCCCAAAATCATACCAATAAAAGCATCTCATCCCACAAAAAAATAGATCCTACCTAAGACAGTCGCTCAAAAAAAAAAAAATAATTATGGCTTTCAGAATATGAAGACACAAATTTTTTTTCTTTTCAAAAATGCTTTATTATGTAAAACTGAAACAAACAACCCAAGAAAGTAGTTGTATTTTGTATTGTCGTGTCCATAACAACCTGTTCTATAAAAATACAAAAATACCACATGATCTAAGCTGTCAGATGAACATTAAACAGTGCCAAAACAGCTATTTTTGGAGCTTCTAATCTAGGGGTACATCAGGGGGTCTTCAAATGTGACATGGCAACTTATAATAATCCCAGTGAAATCTGCCTTACAAAAACCATATGGCGTTCCTTCCCTTCTGCGTCCTGCTATGTGCCTATACAGCAGTTTACGACCACATATGGGGTGTTTCTGTAAATGACAAAATCAGGCAATAAATGTTGAGTTTTTAAAGAGAGAAAACTTGGTGTACAGTCACAAATAAGCAGCGGAACCCTTATCCAGGAGTAGGTTCAGTCTCCCTAAAACAGTAAAATCCACAAGCAATTTCAGGGACCGCGCTAATTCCAGCAGTTAAGACACAGTGCAAACTCGACACTCGATTCAACAGATAGCTGTTCAAAGTCCACTCCTCTGGACCTCTCCTGCAGCGTCTTGCCACCAACCGAAACTTTCAATATATGACACCAGTACCTTCACAAAGAAAAGAAGCACATTGCGCAATACCCAAGTGGTAAAGTAAGTTTACAATTTATTGTACTTACAAAATTTGCGAAGTAAAAAGCATATTCATATAAAACGCGCCCGACCCGGGTTTCGCCTTAGTCTTCGTCAGGGGCTGAGGGAATGAACTCCCTCAGATCGGGTGTTATGTATCCTTCCGTAATTGCTCCGGAACAACACCCAACTTCCGTTATGTCTGGAGGGAAGGTAACATATATTAAATCAAAAACTTTAAAATCATAAAATAATCACTTATGCAAAAAAATGCCACATCTAATAACACTCACAAAACCAGGATGCATTTCCAATACAATATTTGCATGGACAATATTTGGATATTTGCATAAACTACGCAGCTTGCACATTATGACATACAAGTTGCCTTAATTTCCCATTCAATATTAAGGCCATGTGGTAGGAGGATGCCCATCTCATAAATCCACTCTGCTTGTCTTTTATT
This sequence comes from Bufo bufo, assembly GCF_905171765.1. NCBI lineage: Eukaryota > Metazoa > Chordata > Amphibia > Anura > Bufonidae > Bufo > Bufo bufo. Next base: position 622,032,670 of record NC_053390.1, read on the forward strand.
TATTTGTTTTACAGGGTCACCCCCTCTCCAATGTCTACGCACCAATTCAACAGCACAAAATCTTAAACCAGTGGGATTTTTTTTATGCACTTTTTTAAAATGGGCCGAAACACTAGATCTCTAGACCTTTCTTAATGTTTCGGACATGTCCGGCTATACGGGTTTTTAATTATCTTAATGTTCGACCAATATACTGTGTAACGGAACGCCTAGCACCCCGACCGGGTACCTCCGTTGATAGATGTTCCTAGTGCTTCCAGAGGACTCCAAGCACTCCACTTGACACCGTCAGCACTGCAGACCCCACGAACCGCCGAAGCTTGGTGGAGGTCTCGCCGTCTCCTACCCACCCTGTACCTACGACAAGGCTCCAGTGGGTGAACCTGTCCTAAATGCAGAGACAGGAACCAGGAACAAGCTTTTACAAGAGCTTATACTCAGGGGAGTATTATAATATAGCAATCCCCAAGAGTGTAGTTATCCCATTCCCCAAACATGAGCCAAGACTTCATAAAGGGGCAAAGCAGGAACTCTTTAATGGGTTATTATTCAGCCTTTTATGCAGGTCTCCTAGCAAGGGACACTCCCCCTGGGGCCCTTGTAAAAGACTGTGACAGTTTATATTTTAGCCAATCACATGCATTTACAGTATGGAAACCTTCCCAGCAACTGTACACAAAATCCCCTTCCCTCTGTCTGTAACGCAATCAACAAAATACACACTGGCATTGTCTGAGACGCAATCCACAAAATACAATTACCAAACGTAATGGGCTAACTTAATCACTACCAGACAGAAAACACACATTTTTCCCAACACACAGAAAACACCTCACATATCCCCATAATGTATATATCCATGGATAGCTCTGATCTGGGTGAACAACATATCCAAAAATCACCCAGATCCGAGCAGGGGTTCCCGAATTCCATGGAAGTCCCATTTGGCCGGCCGCAAGCATGGCTTTCCTGCCCAAAACAGTTCCACAGATTTAAGCTTTCTGTCTTCTCCTTCAAAGTTAGTATGGGCCATAATCCTGGGGCAAGAGGCTGGCAAACAGCCCCCTCCAAAACACCGTGGCGAGGTTGGTTTCACCACATACTGCAATTTTAATTTAAATATAAAGGGGGGTTTGTCTGGAATTAACTCGCCTATTACACCATCATTCTTAAGAACATTCCAATTTTTGTTTATTATTTCCCTAATACGAGGGCAATGAACAGAATAGGTGGTGGAGAAAGCAAATTTAAATCTATCACCATTGTTCCTCTTTTTATGTTGGTCATTAATTCCTTCATTGAGATACAACAGTGTAACAAATAAAGATGAAGGAATTAATGACCAACATAAAAAGAGGAACAATGGTGATAGGTTTAAATTTGCTTTCTCCACTACCTATTCTGTTCATTGCCCTCATTTTAGGGAAATAATAAACAAAAATTGGAATGTTCTTAAGAATGATGGTGTAATAGGCGAGGTAATTCCAGACAAATCCCCCTTTATATTTAAACGAGCCCCAACTGTAAGGAATAAAATAGTACATGGGTGTTTTAACAAAGAAAAGGGGTCCCGCATCCATCGGGACGTTTTCACATGGTGCAGATTTTGTATGGGGTGCAAAAATAGGGCCAAGGAAGACAAAAGAAACACCAATAAAAGTATGGTGATATCAACATCAAAACAGAAGCAGTGTAAAATAAAAGGGAACCTTTCATGCAAAACAGCGGGGGTTATCTACTTGTTAGAGTGCCCCTGTAAATTGCAGGATATTGTAACGCACCTAGTTGATCAGTTAGGATCTCAACTGCGAAAGCAATGGACATCCACTATTATCCCACCGCCCTTGTTTTTGGCTGTGGGATTCGCGGTTACTCAGTATGTACCCCAGGCGTCTCTCTCAGTCTTGGGCGGAGAGTTTGGGGTAACAAAATCATTTACCGCTATCCATCTAATTAGTTACTGCTGGAAAGGAAGGTCCCCCAGTATTACAGGAGTCACAAGTTAGTATAAGCTTGTGCACAGTTCAGAGTTAGTATATAGTATGCCCTCAGTTTAGTCTATAGTATGCCATAGGTTCAGGGTTAGTATATAGCATGTCCTCAGTTTAGTATATAATATGCAGCAGGTTCAGAGTTAGTATAGCATGTCCTCAGTTTAGTATATAATATGCAGCAGGTTCAGAGTTAGTATAGCATGTCCTCAGTTTAGTATATAATATGCAGCAGGTTCAGAGTTAGTATAGCATGTCCTCAGTTTAGTATAGAATATGCAGCAGGTTCAGAGTTAGTATAGCATGTCCTCAGTTTAGTATATAATATGCAGCAGGTTCAGAGTTAGTATAGCATGTCCTCAGTTTAGTATATAATATGCAGCAGGTTCAGAGTTAGTATAGCATGTCCTCAGTTTTAGTATATAATATGCAGCAGGTTCAGAGTTAGTATAGCATGTCCTCAGTTTAGTATATAATATGCAGCAGGTTCAGAGTTAGTATAGCATGTCCTCAGTTTAGTATATAATATGCAGCAGGTTCAGAGTTAGTATAGCATGTCCTCAGTTTAGTATATAATATGCAGCAGGTTCAGAGTTAGTATAGCATGTCCTCAGTTTAGTATATAAAATGCAGCAGGTTCAGAGTTAGTATAGCATGTCCTCAGTTTAGTATATAATATGCAGTAGGTTCAGAGTTAGTATAGCATGTCCTCAGTTCAGTGTTGGTTTGGGAATATCGCCTCACACCAGCAGGAACCACCCCACTCTGAGTTCCAGGACCTTAATCAGAGCAGGTAACAGGCATATACTTGCGGTTAGTTGGTCCTGGCTAGGAAGCCAGCAGTGGGGAAGCCAGTGGCAAGAAGGTAGGCAGTCCTTCACAATGTTGTTAGGGATCCAGGTCTGGATATGTGGACAGAGTCCTCAGATGCAATGGAGCTAGCAGGGTGCGCACTCCATTAGTGGAACACCCTGCTTAGCACCTGTCTTCTATTTAAGGCCCGGAGGTAAGTGGGCGGAGTCACAGTGAGCCGCTGCGATCCAGGCTGTACTGTTACAGTACCCCCCCCTTAAGGGACCCCTCCGGGGTACCCCACTAGGAGAGGGTCGGTTGGGAAATCTTCTATGGAACAATCTTTGGAGTCTGGGAGCATGAACGTTTTGCACATCTTCCCAAGAGTCATCCTGGGGACCATACCCCTTCCATCTAACGAGATACTGGATCTTCCCCCGTCTTCTTCTGGAATCAATGAGCTGCTCAACTTCAAATTCTTCTTCTCCTTGGACCTCTATCGGCGGCAGGGGTCGAGGATCATTTGATGGGAACGGCCTAGGTCTAAACGGCTTCAGTAGTGACACGTGGAATGTGGGATGTACCTGTAATCGAGGAGGAAGGGTGAGTCTCACCGTGTTGGGGTTAATAATCCTATCTATTGGAAAAGGACCCAGGAATTGTCTTCCCAATTTCTTGGAAGGTACCCCCAACCAAAGGTTTCTTGTTGATAACCAAACCGAGTCTCCGACCTGGTAGGGAGGATTTTCTCTCCTACGACGGTCGTAGTAAAACTTCTGTCTTTCCTTTGCCCGTTGAAGGTTGTCTTTTAGCGTCTTAAGGGTAGTTTGCAAAGTGGTCAGATAATCGTCTGTGGCTGGAACGTTTGTGGGAAGGCTGGTTTGAGGAAGAGACCTAGGGTGAAATCCGTAATTAGCAAAGAATGGAGTATGTAATGTGGAGGAATTCGTAGAATTATTATAGGCGAATTCAGCGAGAGGAAGTAGGCCCTCCCAGTCATCCTGGAGAAATGAGCAGTGACATCTGAGAAACTGTTCCAGACACTGATTCACCCTTTCAGTCTGCCCATTAGTTTGGGGGTGATAGGCGGTAGACATTCTGTGGTCGATTTGAAGTCTGGAACAAAGTGCTCTCCAGAATTTGGATACGAATTGCGAACCCCTGTCTGATATGACCTGGCTAGGAATTCCATGTAACTTAATAATATTAGACAGGAATACCACGGCCGTTTCCTTGGAGGAGGGTAACTTCTTGAGGGGTACGAAGTGTGCCATCTTAGTCAGCAAATCCACTACCACCATGATGGTGTTGTTTCCTCTGGAAAGGGGAAGTTCAACTATGAAATCCATCGAGACCCATTCCCAGGGTCTGTTGGCGATGGGAAGACTCATTAGGAGACCATAAGGTTGGTTCCTGTCAGTTTTACATGAGGCACAGGTCTCGCACGTGGAAACGTATTCCTCAATTTGTTTGGTCATCTTTGGCCACCAGAAGTTCCTGCGTATCAGGGTTGTGGTTTTAGCAATGCCGGGATGTCCCGCGAGGGGTAAATCATGGCAAAGTTTGATCACCTGATTGGTGAGGGAGGGTGGTATATACAGTTGGCTGTCCTTGTAAAGGAGACCCTGTTGGTTCTGCGAAAGACCAGGGGGGGTATTAGCATGGTCATTAATTAGAGCATCCTTGAGCTGGGTTTCCAATGTTATGGTGGCAAGGACGAGTTTCTTCGGTGGAATGATCCATGTGGGGGCCGTGTCTGAGGTGCGAATTTCAGCCAGTCGTGACAAGGCGTCGGCCTTCCCATTTTTTGAGCCTGGTCGGTATGTAATTTGGAAGTTAAACCTGTCGAAAAAAAAACTCCACCGTACTTGGCGGCCTGATAGTGTTTTATTGGTTTTCAGGTATTGTAGATTACGGTGATCAGTATAAATTGTGATGGGGTGTATTGATCCTTCAAGTAAATGCCTCCAATTTTCCAGGGAGCACTTTATGGCGAGGAGTTCCTTTTCGCCTATGGGGTAATTGAATTCGGCGGTATTTAGCGTCCGGGAGTAGAACCCGATAGGATGTAACGGAGTTGAAAAAGAGCTTCGCTGGGACAGAACGGCTCCTATGGCTGCCTGGGATGCGTCTACTTCCAGCACGTAGTGATGGTTCGGATTTGGGAGAGTCAGTATCGGTGCCGTAGTGAACCTGTTCTTTAATAACTCAAACGCTAATTGGGCGTCCTTGGACCAAACGAACTTCGTGTTGACACTAGTTAAGCGGGTTAGTGGTTTAGTGGTAGCGGAGAAATCTTTAATAAATTTCCTATAGAAGTTTGAGAACCCCAGGAACCGTTGAAGAGCTTTCCTGGAATCCGGGATCGGCCAATTTTGGATGCAAGTGATTTTTGAGTGATCCATCTGGATACCCTTGGGTGAAATTATGTATCCGAGGAAGGGAAGAGAAGTAGTCTCGAACACCCATTTTTACTGTTTGACGTATAAGCGATGAACACTTAACCGTGCAAGAACCCAACGGACATGTTTCCTGTGATCGTGTAAGTTATCGGAATACACTAGTATATCATCAAGATAGATGATTACACATACGTCCAGTAGATCCCTAAAGATGTCGTTAATAAAATTTTGGAATGTGGCAGGGGTGTTGCACAACCCAAAGGGCATCACTGTATACTCGAAGAGTCCATACCGAGTGCGGAAGGCTGTCTTCCATTCATCACCTTTTCTGATCCTAATTAAGTTGTATGCGCCTCTTAAATCCAGCTTGGTGTAGATTGTTGCTGTTTGTAATCTTTCTATGAGTTCGGATATTAGCGGCAAGGGGTACCGATTTTTGATTGTTACTTTGTTCAAGGCTCTGTAATTTATGATGGGCCTTAGGCTTGAGTCTTTGTTTCTCACGAAGAACATCCCTGCTGCTGCCGGGGAGGTTGAAGGCTGAATAAAACCTTTTCGTAAATTCTCTTCTAGGTACTGTTTGAGGTGAACAAGTTCTGGTTGTGCCAATGGATAAATTCTACCCGTGGGTATCTCACTACCCGGCAGCAAGTCTATGGAGCAATCGTAAGATCTATGGGGCGGAAGAGATTCCGCCTTCTTTGCGCTGAATACCTCAGCAAAGTCTGCGTATTGGCTGGGAACCTGGTTAACTCCCACGTGCATGAGAGATTTGAGAGGAAAGCAGGTCTCCATACAATAAGGTGACGTAAACTGAACTCTCCCCTGTTTCCATAGGAGGGCTGGCTGGTGTATTTGCAACCATGGCAACCCAAGAATCACGGGAAACAATGGAGAGTGTATGATATCAAGGGATAAGAATTCTGTGTGGTTATTTTCACATGTCACCATGAGGGTTTGAGTCTGACTGTGGATAGGACTAGAAGTGGTACCGTCAATGAAACTCACGGATATCGGAACGTTTTTTCTCATGTGGGGAATTTTATTTCGCTCAACCAGATGCATGTCGATAAAACTCCCCGAAGATCCCGTGTCCACCATGGCTTCAACTGTAATCCGGTTTTGGTCCCACTGTAAGGTGAGAGACGTGTATATGTAACCACCAGTACTATTTTTTGTACTGCCTAAGGTACAAAACGTGCCGCTCTTACCTTCGCACTTCTTACGTATCGCGGGGCATCCGTCAACGATATGGTCAGCAGACGCACAGTATAAACAGAGGTTGAGGTTACGTCTCCTGGCTTTCTCTCTCTCGGTCAGAGGTCCTCGGATCGCCCAGAATCTCCATCATCTCTACAGCAGGACCCTGGCTGGACGGTCTTGGGTTGGGTGTGAAGCCTGAGACTCTCTCGGCTCTACGTTCCCTCAGCCGTCTGTCAATGGTGGTGGCCTTCTGCATCAAGGCATTAAGTGTAAGTGGTAATTCTCCTCAGGCTAATTCGTCCTTCAGGGCCTCGGAAAGACCTAGGCGGAACTGATTCCTAAGAGTGAGGTCATTCCATTCAGTCTCCCGGGCCCAGCGAGTGTACTCCGCAATAAAGTCCTCTACAGGTCGTCTCCCTTGTTTAAGGCTGCGTATAGCGGTCTCAGCGGTCAGCTGTTTACTATGGTCCTCGTAGAGAAGAGCCATTTTTTCAAGGAACAGAGGGAAGGAATCCAGGACTGGGTCTTCCTTTTCTAAATAAGTATTGGCCCATGCTCTGGGCTCCCCCTGAGGTAAGAGATCATGGTAAGTACTTTTGTTCTGTCAGTTGGGTAAGTCCGGGGCTGCAGCTCAAACATTAGTTTGCACGCGTTCAGGAAATCCCTGAACTGCCTTCGGTCACCCGAGAATATCTCAGGTGGGCTGACCTTGGGTTCTGGTCCATCACGGGGGTGTCCTGGCCCCTGAGTGACAAGTTGCTGTAGTGCCTGGTTTTCTAGCTGGAGATGTTGTACAGTCACGTTGAGGGTCTCCACCCTCTTAGTGAGGGTGACGAGGTGACCTGCAACCTCCGCTGGATCCATGTGGGTTCCACTAATATGTAACGCACCTAGTTGATCAGTTAGGATCTCAACTGCGGAAGCAATGGACATCCACTATTATCCCACCGCCCTTGTTTTTGGCTGTGGGATTCGCGGTTACTCAGTATGTACCCCAGGCGTCTCTCTCAGTCTTGGGCGGAGAGTTTGGGGTAACAAAATCATTTACCGCTATCCATCTAATTAGTTACTGCTGGAAAGGAAGGTCCCCCAGTATTACAGGAGTCACAAGTTAGTATAAGCTTGTGCACAGTTCAGAGTTAGTATATAGTATGCCCTCAGTTTAGTCTATAGTATGCCATAGGTTCAGGGTTAGTATATAGCATGTCCTCAGTTTAGTATATAATATGCAGCAGGTTCAGAGTTAGTATAGCATGTCCTCAGTTTAGTATATAATATTCAGCAGGTTCAGAGTTAGTATAGCATGTCCTCAGTTTAGTATATAATATGCAGCAGGTTCAGAGTTAGTATAGCATGTCCTCAGTTTAGTATATAAAATGCAGCAGGTTCAGAGTTAGTATAGCATGTCCTCAGTTTAGTATATAATATGCAGCAGGTTCAGAGTTAGTATAGCATGTCCTCAGTTTAGTATATAATATGCAGCAGGTTCAGAGTTAGTATAGCATGTCCTCAGTTTAGTATATAATATGCAGCAGGTTCAGAGTTAGTATAGCATGTCCTCAGTTTAGTATATAATATGCAGCAGGTTCAGAGTTGGTATAGCATGTCCTCAGTTTAGTATATAATATGCAGCAGGTTCAGAGTTAGTATAGCATGTCCTCAGTTTAGTATATAATATGCAGTAGGTTCAGAGTTTGTATAGCATGTCCTGAGTTCAGTGTTGGTTTGGGAATATCGCCTCACACCAGCAGGAACCACCCCACTCTGAGTTCCAGGACCTTAATCAGAGCAGGTAACAGGCATTACTTGCGGTTAGTTGGTCCTGGCTAGGAAGCCAGCAGTGGGGAAGCCAGTGGCAAGAAGGTAGGCAGTCCTTCACAATGTTGTTAGGGATCCAGGTCTGGATATGTGGACAGAGTCCTCAGATGCAATGGAGCTAGCAGGGTGCGCACTCCATTAGTGGAACACCCTGCTTAGCACCTGTCTTCTATTTAAGGCCCGGAGGTAAGTGGGCGGAGTCACATGGAGCCGCGGCGATCCAGGCTGTACTATTACAGATATTGGTTGAACTTTAAGAAAATTTTAAATCCGTATAGCCGAACATGTCTGAAACATTAAGAAAGGTCTAGAGAGAACTTTAAAAAAGTGCATCAAAAAAATCCCACTGGTTTAAGATTCTGTGCTGTTGAATTGGTGCGTAGAAATTGGAGAGGGGGTGACCCTGTAAAACAAATGAATAAAAGAAAAGCAGAGTGGATTTATGAGATGAGCACCCTCCTACCACATGGCCTTAATATTGAATGGGACATTAAGGCAGCTTGTATGTCATAATGTGCAAGCTGCGTAGTTTATGCAAATATCGGTTGGTGGCAAGACACTGCTGGAGAGGTCCAGAGGAGTGGACTGTGAACAGCTATCTGCTGGATTGAGTGTCGATTCTGCACTGTGTCTTTACTGCTGGAATTAGCGCGGTCCCTGTAATTGCTTGTGGATTTTAAATGTTGAGTTTTGTTTGGCTGTTTACCCTTGCTTTGTTACTGGAAAAAAATGGATTAAAATGGAAAATCTGCCAAAAAAGTGAAATTCTGAAATTTTATCTACATTTTCCTTCTAAAGGGTTAACAAAGTTTGTAATATCAGTTTTTGAATACCTTGAGGGGTGTAGTTTCTAAAATGGAGCCATTTATAGTTTCTATTATGTAAGCCTCACAAAGTGACTTCAGACCTGATATGGTCCTTAAAAAATGGGTTTGCTTCTAAACTTCTAAGCTTTGTAACATCCCAAAAAAAAGAAAATGTCATTTAAAAAATTATCAAAACATGAAGTAGACATAATAACTATTTTAGGAGATATCACTATCTGTTTTCAAAAGCAAAGAAATATAGATTTTGAAAATTGCAAATGTTTCAAAATTTTTGGTAAATGTGGTATTTAAAAAAAAAATTTAATAAAATATTTTTACTCAAATTTACCACTGTTATGAAGTACAATATGTGATGAGAAAACAGTCTCAGAATGGCTTGGATAAGTAAAAGCGTTTTAAAGTTATCACCACTAGTGGTAATTGAGCGCCAAATTGTGCGGGTGTTCTACCGAGCACAATGGAAGTCAATGGGAGAACCCCAGGCACCCCCTGCTCTGAGGAGGGGAGTGTGTTGGGACTCTAGTTCGGCATAGGAGTCCCTGCTCTGACTCCATATATAAATATATCCATTTTTGGAGCCACTGCTTGAGGACACCCCAGTGTATTTAAATCTAATTTCTGAAAAGTTTCTACCAGGATTTGAACTCCCAATGTTGTACATTAGATGCAAGGACCTTATCCACTCAGCTATAAAGCTGAATGCTAAACTATGTCAGAAAAACCTAATAGTAGTTTCTGATATAGTGAGTATTCCTATTCAGCAGGAGACTTATTTTATATTTCTGTGCAGGTTACCATGTAGCTCTATAGAAAAAACAAAAAAGACCAAAGGTGGCCAATTGGTAAAAAGTGGAAAACAGTGTCCACCCGATGGAACCAAAAGGACACCCGTAATTGTAACTCGGTACTAGCCCCCGGGCGAAGGCACTCCGAAACGCGCGTTGGGGTAACGCCATCCTGGGTGATATAGCACACGGTCTTTTCTGGTGAGTCTCTGCCTCTTTTTTCACCTATACGGCATTTGATTCAGGCCATTTATTACCTGGTTATTATTGGGGTTTGCTTCTACCTGATTTATGCTGCACTTGCATGCAAACCCTGTCCATTTTTTGCCGTGTAGGTATCTTTTTGATTGCTGACTCAACCGATACCCATGTTGTATTTTTGGTCAATGGCCGGTCACTGTACCATATATTATCTATTTCATTGATCATCATGTTTTACATATGACACGTGTGCTATCCCAGGGTGGCGTTCTTTTTTCTTTTTACTGCTTCTTTTCACTTTTTAACGGTATATTATTTATTGCTTTATATTTTAATCATGTCATAATAAAATTATATATTTTTATATACGGTACTATGAGCTTTGTTTCCTTGTTTTTTCGCATGTAGCTCTATAGTCTAGTGGTTAATGTCCTTGCCTCTAATGTACAAGGTTGGGAGTTTGAATCCTGGCAGAAACATATATATATATAAACTCACAAATACCGCAGAAGCACAGTCAGACTGGGTGCAATTCCTCACAGAGGTCGGCATCTCCTCCACGATACGTACTTTCCAAATAACAAGGCAGCACTTCCAGCTTTCGGTGACAGGGTGAAGACCCCAAAATTTTATTTCCAGCAACGTTTCGGCCTACTCAATGAGGCCTTTGTCAAGCTATACAACAGTGCTTACATGGGAAACTATTACTGATGTTTTTAGCCATAATATATTTACATATATTATAATATATTATACATTCTAAATATATAATGATATATGCAAATATAATATGGCTAAAAACATATATATATATATATATATATATATATATACTTTCCAAATAACGAGGCAGCACTTCCAGCTTTCGGTGACAGGGTGAAGATCCCAAAATTTTATTCCCAGCAATGAGGCCTTTGTCAAGCTATACAACAGTGCTTACTACTGGGTATATATACCCACAAATCAACATACACTCATTGCAATTAGTGAATCCACATGTTATCAATAAAGTCACATGATCTTCAGCAACAACATCACATGACACTCTGTGTCTAGTACATATTTGTGTTACATCCATACTTATCAAATACAAAAACTATAAAACCCATACTATCAGTGTTCATCTTTCAGTGTTATACAGTATAGAATCCGGTTCATATACAAATAACGGTTCATATACAAAAAATAGTAGCCCTTGATTACAGACAATACGACGTCAAGGGTCTTATGTGAAGTGCAGAAGTGCTCAGTGCATCAAGGGTTAAAATTTCTTACTAAAGATGCAGCTGCATCATATCAAAGTTAAAATAGTAGAGCCTACCATCCATGGACCCGCCGAGTCAGCCAGCGCTGGTGTCCCCCTCTCTGCACTGCAGATGCGTCGGGCCAGACGTTTCTCACCCACCTCCCGTTGCCACTACGTAACCACGCACACTCCCTGGAACGTACCGTCACTCAGTGGAGTGCATCGTCACCGCAGCAGCGAAGGGAGGAGGGCAAAGCCATGTGACACGGCCGCAGTAGCACCGCATCGGGGGGCGTGTCAGTGACCATGGTAACATGGGATAAAAATCCCAGTGCGGCCAACAGCGGGGGCAACAGGACCTACACATCGTGCATACAATCCACATATATCTTTCTCTCAGTGTGTAGGGGGGACAAGAGACGGCAACAGTCGGCACCAGGTTAGCGGGTCCATCAGCGGCACCGTCCACTACAGTAGACAAAGGGTCATTAGGCTTGTCCAAAGACTCTCTGAAACAAACGAGAGATGTATAAAAATTCGGAAAATGCAATAAGTTCAAAATTAGCACTGTTGTACATCCTCCACACCAGACAAGACGATTCAGACCCCCCATGTTCGATGAGCTGACCGCACACTCTATCCACATAATTCCCATCTACATTCAGCATTAAGGCCATCTGGCTTCAGTGTGCGTAACCTATGGATCCACCTTATCTCACGCTGCTTTAATAATCTCTCCCTATTACCTCCCCTTTTGAGTGGAGGGATATGATCTATCACCCTGAACTTAAGGTCCTTCTCTCTGTGTCCAGCTTCAACAAAGTGCTTGGGCACAGGGAGGTCCCTCCGTTTTTGGCGAATGGAGTACCTATGATAGTTCATTCTCGTCTTGACATCACAAATAGTTTCCCCCACATAAAAAAGATTGCAGGGGCAGGACAGAAGATAGACGACAAATGTGTGCAGCGGATTGTAAAAGACCCACAATTACGGATGAAGAGATTGTCAGAAATGGCTGATAAATTTACCAATAGAGGGTATCCAAAAAAATTGGTCCAGAGACATTTGGACAATTTGGAGCCCAAGGGTCCCAAGGTAGTCAGCAAGCAAGTTAGAGTGCCATTTATCTCTACATACACTGAGGGTAGTTACCAGATAGCAGGTGTTACCAAGAAGCACTGGTCCATACTGAATAGCAATTTTGGTAATGTTAAAGAATTTACTATACCCCCCTAATGTCATATAGTAGAACAGACAGCCTACGAGACAAATTGGTCAGAGCTGAGGTAGCTGGAGTCAGGGCCTCGGTTCAGACCTATATAGGTCGCAAAAAGTATGGATGTTATCCGTGCTTGAATTGCGTGAATTGTAGCTATATGCTGAAAGGGGAGAAATTTGAGCACCCGATATTGAAAACACAGTTTGAAATACGACACTTCCTTACATGTGACAGTTTATTTGTCGTCTATCTTCTGTCCTGCCCCTGCAATCTTTTTTATGTGGGGGAAACTATTTGTGATGTCAAGACGAGAATGAACTATCATAGGTACTCCATTCGCCAAAGACGGAGGGACCTCCCTGTGCCCAAGCACTTTGTTGAAGCTGGACACAGAGAGAAGGACCTTAAGTTCAGGGTGATAGATCATATCCCTCCACTCAAAAGGGGAGGTAATAGGGAGAGATTATTAAAGCAGCGTGAGATAAGGTGGATCCATAGGTTACGCACACTGAAGCCTGATGGCCTTAATGCTGAATGTAGATGGGAATTATGTGGATAGAGTGTGCGGTCAGCTCATCGAACATGGGGGGTCTGAATCGTCTTGTCTGGTGTGGAGGATGTACAACAGTGCTAATTTTGAACTTTATTGCATTTTCCGAATTTTTTATACATCTCTCGTTTGTTTCAGAGAGTCTTTGGACAAGCCTAATGACCCTTTGTCTACTGTAGTGGACGGTGCCGCTGATGGACCCGCTAACCTGGTGCCGACTGTTGCAGTCTCTTGTCCCCCCTACACACTGAGAGAAAGATATATGTGGATTGTATGCACGATGTGTAGGTCCTGTTGCCCCCGCTGTTGGCCGCACTGGGATGTTTATCCCATGTTACCATGGTCACTGACACGCCCCCCGATGCGGTGCTACTGCGGCCGTGTCACATGGCCTTGCCCTCCTCCCTTCGCTGCTGCGGTGACAATGCGCTCCACTGAGTGACGGTGCGTTCCAGGGAGTGTGCGTGGTTACGTAGCGGTGACGGGAGGTGGGTGAGAAACGTCTGGCCCGACGCATGCGCAGTGCATAGAGGGGGACGCCAGCGCTGGCTGACTCGGCGGGTCCATGGATGGTAGGCTCTACTATTTTAACTTTGATATGATGCAGCTGCATCTTTAGTAAGAAATTTTAACCCTTGATGCACAGAGCACTTCTGCACTTCACATAAGACCCTTGACGTCGTATTGTCTGTAATCAAGGGTTACTATTTTTTGTATATGAACAGTTATTTGTATATGAACCGGATTTCTATACTGTATAACACTGAAGGATGAACACTGATAGTATGGGTTTTATAGTTTTTTGTATTTGATATGTACTAGACACAGAGTGTCATGTGATGTTGGTTGCTGAAGATCATGTGACTTATTGATACATCACATGTGGATTCACTAATTGCACTGAGTGTATGTTGATTTGTGGGTATATATACCCAGTAGTAAGCACTGTTGTATAGCTTGACAAATGCCTCATTGAGTGGACCGAAACGTTGCTGGGAATAAAATTTTGGGATCTTCACCCTGTCACCAAAAGCTGGAAGTGCTGCCTCGTTATTTGGAAAGTATATATATATTTTTAGCCATATTATATTTGCATATATCATTATATATTTATAATATATAATATATTATAATATATGTAAATATATTATGGCTAAAAACATCAGTAATAGTTTCCCATATATTATGCATTTGCATATATCAGAAGTATGATTTTATCTATATATATAAATATATATATACAGTACAGACCAAAAGTTTGGACACACCTTCTCATTCAAAGAGTTTTCTATATTTTCATGACTATGAAGGCATCAAAACTATGAATTAACACATGTGGAATTATATACATAACAAACAAGTGTGAAAACAACTGAAAATATGTCATTATTCTAGGTTCTTCAAAGTAGCCACCATTTGCTTTGATTACTGCTTTGCACACTCTTGGCATTCTCTTGATGAGCTTCAAGAGGTGAGTCACCTGAAATGGTCTTCCAACAGTCTTGAAGTAGTTCCCAGAGATGCTTAGCACTTGTTGGCCCTTTTGCCTCACTCTGCGGTCCAGCTCACACCCAAACCATTTCAATTGGTTCAGGTCCGGTGACTGTGTGAGGACAGGTCATCTGGCCGCAGCACCCCATCACTCTCCTTTATGGTCAAATAGCCCTTACTTTCAAAGTTTTCCCAATTTTTTGGCTGACTGACTGACCTTCATTTCTAAAGTAATGATGGCCATCGTTTTTCTTTACTTAGCTGCTTTTTTTTCTTGCCATAATACAAATTCTAACAGTCTATTCAGTAGGACTATCAGCTGTGTATCCACCTGACACTTCTCCTCAACGCAACTGATGGTCCCAACCCCATTTATAAGGCAAGAAATCCCACTTATTTAAACCTGACAGGGCACACCTATGAAGTGAAAAACATTTCAGGGGACTACCTCTTGAAGTTCATCAAGAGAATGCCAAGAGTGTTGCAAAGCAGTAATCAAAGCAAAAGGTGGCTACTTTGAAGAACCTAGAATATGACATATTTTCAGTTGTTTCAACTTGTTGTTATGAATATAATTCCACATGTGTTAATTCATAGTTTTGATGCCTTCAGTGTGAATCTACAATTTTCAGAGTCATGAAAATAAAGAAAACTCTTTGAATGAGAAAGTGTGTCCAAACTTTTGGTCTGTACTGTATATATATATATATATATATATATATATATATATTATATACAGTCCTGATCAAAAGTTTAAGACCGCTTGAAAAATGGCAAAAAATCATATTTACCATGGCTGGATCTTAACAAGTTCCAAGTAGAGATTCAACATGCAACAAGAAGAAATGGGGAGTGAGACAAAACATTTTTTGAGCATTCAATTTAATGAAAACAACAAATAAGCTGAAACAGGCTGTTTTTAAGCTGATCAAAAGTTTAGGACCACATGCCTTTAAAAGGCCAAATCTGTGCAAAGATGTGGATTCATTGTCATTTTCTGTCAGGTAGTTACACGTTGTGATGGCAAAGGCAAAAAAACTCTCCCTTTTTGAACGTAGTCGGGTTGTTAAACTGCATTAGCAGGGTCTCTCACAGCACGCCATAGCTGCTGAGGTGGGACGCAGTAAGACAGTCATTTGGAATTTCTAAAATGATCCTGAGGGTTATGGAACAAAAAAGTCAAGTGGAAGACCCCCAAAAATTTCACCAGCACTGAGCCAGAGGATCCAATTGGCTGTCCGTCAAGATACTGGACGATCCTCGACCCAAATTAAGGCCCTTACTGGTGCTGACTGCAGCCCCATAACCATCAGATGGCATCTGTGACTGAAGGGCTTCAAAAACAAAAAACATCTTCAAAGACCTCGTCTCCTTGAACGCCACAGAACTGCTCATTTGGACTTTGCAAGAGAGCACCAAACATGGGACATTCAAAGGTGGAAGAAAGTTTTATTCTCTGATGAGAAAAAATGTAACCTTGATGGTCCTGATGAGTTTCTAACGTTACTGGCATAACATAGCAGATCCCACCTGAGATGTTTTCTACGCGCCACAGTGGAGTGGCCGACATCATGGTCTGGGGTGCTTTTTCCTTCAGTGGAACAATGGAGCTTCAGGGAGTGCAGGGGCGTCAAATGGCCGCTGGCTATGTCCAGATCTTTCAGAGAGCATTCCTCATGACTAAGGGCCCTCGTCTGTGTGGTAACGACTGGGTTTTTTAACAGGATAACGCTACAGTACACAATGCCCGCAGGACAAGGGACTTCTTCCAGGAGAATAACATCACTCTTTTGGCCCATCCTGCGTGTTCCCCTGATCTAAATCCAATTGAGAACCTTTGGGGATTGATGGCAAGGGAAGTTTACAAAAATGGACAACAGTTCCAGACAGTAGATGGCCTTCGTGCGACCGTCTTCACCACTTGGAGAAATGTTCCCACTCACCTCATGGAAATGCTTGCATCAAGCATGCCGAAACAAATTTTTGAACTGATCAACAATAACGGCGGAGCTACTCATTACTGAGTTTATGTTTGGAAGTTGGATTTCGGTTTTGGGGGAGTTTATTATTTTTTTTGGAGGTGTGGCCCTAAACTTTTGATCAGCTGAAAAATAGCCTCTTTCAGTTTATTTGTTGTTTTCATTAAATTGAATGCTCAAAAAATGTTTTGTCTCACTCTCATTTCTTCTTGTTGCATGTTGAAGCTCTACTTGGAACCTTGTTAAGATCCAGCCATGCTAAATATGATTTTTTGCCATTTTCAAGTGGTCTTTTGATCAGGACTGTACAGTGCATTGCAAAAGTATTCACCCCCTTGACTTTTTTCGTGTTTTGGTCCCTCACAACCTGGAATTAACATGGATTGTTTGAGGATTTGCATCATTTAATTTACAGAACATGCCCACAACTTTGAATATATATTTTTTTTTTATTGTGAAGCAAACAACAAATAGGACAAAATAACAGAAAATGTGCATAACTATTCACCCCCCTAAAGTCAATACTTTGTAGTGCCACCTTTTGTGGCAATCACAGCTTCAAGTCGCTTTGGATAAGTCTCTATGAGATTGCCACATCTTTTTTCCATTTCTTTTATCCTTTCCCTTATCCCTTTCTTATACCTTATTGTATATTGTTTAAAGATCCCTCTGATGAAAACCTTTGCATCTTCCCATACCGTATTGATTGCCGCAGAGCCATCATTTATGTAAAAAAATTCCATTATGGCGGAGCCTACGCTGAGAGTGGATGGCTGTGTGAAGCGTCGCTCCGTTACTTGATTATCCCTCATAGCCTGATATTATTTGCTTACCAGGCCGAAAATTGTCAAAATCGGTGGACAAAAGAACACAGCTCCTTCCGGTCCTGCCAAAGCGGCGATTCAGAGAAATGGATAAATTCATCAAAAAGGCGCCCGGAACACCGAAGTCTGCCGGCTGCAAACAGCAAGCTTCTACTGGCGCTGAAAGAGGTAGGGAAGTTTCCCCTAGCCCAGACGCCTTACCGATTTCCAGGAGCTTCCTAAAAGGCTCACTTGCTGAAGCTCTCTAACCCCTCAGCTCTGAATTGGCAGCTATTAGGGGTGATATTTGCCATATAGGCAACAGAGTGGAAACTCTAGAGGAGAATCAAACTAAGTTCATCACGCACCAGAAAGAGATGAATTCAACTATGGCTGAATACCAGTCGCACATCAACCTACTATATACAGCTTTAGAAGACCAGGAGAATAGGGGGAGAAGAAATAATCTTCGCTTCAGAGGCATCCCCGAATCTATTAATCCCAGTGACATCCCTGAGGTGGTAATACAAATCTGCCTGCATTTGTTAGGCCCTGACACGGCACATGAAGTCACCATTGAAAGGGCACACAGGGCATTAAGGCCCAAACCACAACCAAATGAGCCCCCAAGGGACGTTATTTGTAAGTTTCTGTACTTCCCAGTTAAGGAAGCGGTTCTTTCAAGCGCCAGGAACAACCCGACACTGATATGGGAGTGTAACGAAATCTCAATTTTTCAGGACTTAGCACAGTCCACTCTTAAGAAGCGCAGAGCGCTGAAGCCACTTACAGATTGGCTCCGCTCTCGCAAGATCTTGTACAGATGGTCCTTTCCCTTTGGCCTCTCCTTCTCCCATGAAGGCCGTCGCCTACTCATCTCCTCTCCCAAGGACCTGGAAAAGATAAATGCTCACCTTAAGATTCAGCCACTACCGATCGAAAATTGGGACATGCTTCAGGATACAATTACCCTCCCTGAGCTACCAACTATCGTACCCTGGGAGCCGCCTCACACCCCCAAGCCGCAGAGAGGAAGAAGATTTAACACCTCCACCCCGAGGAGACTACCACTCATAGACGAGTGAAGATCTGAAATCGTCATTGTGCAGATATCTGTATAACTCTCTACTGACACTATGACGATGATCATTTCAATATTCTGGTAGAATTAACCACCTAATTACCCTCGATTAGATGTTGTTTTTTCCCTCTCTGTCTTATTATTTATCTTGCATTTGAGCGGATTCAGTAAATAACTATAGGCTAGCGGAACATGTTCTAATTCCTGTACTATGTTATTCCTTGCTGACCTTTCCTCATGTTCCCCCTTAAAGCTCCAGTACTGTCCACTGTACCTCTCTTCTCTGCTCCTTTTGGATTCCAGGAGAGGGTTAACACTCCGCTTTATAGCAGTAATACTGTCTGGTATATGTTGCTCACTTGAGGGATAATCTTAGAAGAATTTACCTTACCCCCCAAGAGTTCACAGAGCTCCCTAACTCTGCTATAATGTTATGTTTTCGTCACTGTTGTGTTCATTTTAAGTTTTTCTTTTTATTTTTTATTTTTTCTTTTGTCTTTGTTTTCCAATCAGGTACATCACTTTGTATGCAAGTTCTACAATCCTATCTGAATCCTTTGGAACATCCCCTTGCTTCGCTTGAGTGGCTGAGTGTTACTTACTTTCTTTTTTTCCCTCACCACAAATATCGAGTTCCCCTTAATCATTGCACTTGAATATCCTACCCTTCACTTTGAATCATGGCTGACCTTCGCATAGCATCCTTCAACGTGAAGGGCTTCAACTCCCCTTCTAAACGCAGCCCAATTTTTTCTTATTTGAGGAAGGAAAAGTGTTCGATCATTTTCCTCCAAGAAACCCACTTTAAGTTTGATTAATACCCGAACCTCACACACTCATTATTTTCAGACTGTTACCACTGTGGCTCAGGGTCCTCGGCCTCCAAAGGCGTAAGCATTGGGATCAGGAAACATCTCTCATTTACATATATTCATCATATTCAGGATAAAGAGGGGAGATATATGCTGCTTAAAGGATCTATAGCAAATCAAGTTTATACTTTTATTAATCTTTACGCCCCCAATGCTGGCCAGGCTGCCTGGATTGTAGAGGTCTTATCCTTACTGGAACCATACAGAGAGGGAGTGGTGATTCTGGGAGGAGATCTTAACTTAACGCTAGAACCAAATATAGACTCCACCTCTAAAAGATCAGCAATATCAACTAAAGTTCTCAGACATCAAAAGAAATCTCTGAGGGACTGGTCGGTTTGTGATGTCTGGAGACTCTTTAATCCAAAGGAGCGAGATTACTCCTTTTTTTCTCATGTACATGGGTCTTATCACAGACTCGACTACCTATTCATATCAAAAGAACACCTCCAGTTTTGTAGCCTAGCCAGCATTGGTACAATGCACCTATCAGATCACTCCCCGGTTTTCTTGACACTAACTGCCCCCACTCTGGAACCACGTCCCTTTAGATGGTGCCTAAATGAGCAGTTAATCTCTCCAGGTGACCCTCTAATCCAAACACAAAAAGCTTTAGAGGGATATTTCTCTCTCAACTACAAGTCAGTAACATCTTGTCAAGTGTTATGGGATGCTCACAAAGCTTTTATGAGAGGTAATTTTATATCTATGGGAGCTAAGGCCAAGAGAGCCAGAAGAATCCAAATAGACTCTCTATTAGCCAAAATCCCAAAACTTGAATCCCTACATAAACAATCTCTGTTAGAATCTCACCTTACAGAATTAACTGTAAGATCTTAAATAATGCCTCAGCCAAATATTATTTACAAGCTCAATTTAAGTATTATGCCCATGGTGATAGAGCTTCTAAATTTATGATGCAACGCATAAAACAAAGAAAAGCCCATAATTACATTCATCAGATTAAAACTTCAAGCGGTGGTGTGGCCTTCACCACCGCAGACATTGCAGCCCAATTTAGAGAATTTTATCATTCTCTATACAATCCAAAAGACCCCGAAACAAGATTACAGTATCACTTCCTGCCACATGAGTCCATAACAAATTTTCTATATTCCTTGTCCCTACCGACCCTTTCTAAAGAACAGGCACAAATATTGCAAGCCCCTTTTACATTAGATGAATTAGAAGCCACTATTAAACATCTACCCAGAGGGAAATGCCCAGGCTCTGATGGCCTTCCAGCCTCTTACTATCGATCGCTTTCCAAAATACTAAGCCCCCATTTACTTGAGGTGTGCAACAGCTCCCTAACAAGCACAAACATGTCTACAGATATGACTAATGCCCATATCTCCCTGATCCATAAAGAGGGGAAAGATAGCTCCAATTGTGCGAACTAACGCCCGATTTCCCTGCTAAACTTAGACTTAAAAATTTTAGCTAAGATGTTGGCCACATATTTATCCGCATTTCTCCCCACTCTGATACAAAAAGATCAGGTAGGCTTCGTGAGGGGCAGGGAGGGAAAGGATAATACCTCTACAGTTTTAAACTGCATATTTCACTCAAAAAGAAGTAAATGTCCTCTGATCCTTCTCAGCACTGATGCTGAGAAGGCATTTGACAGAGTAGATTAGGATTTCATGAGCAAGGTACTATCCATATTTGGGATCCCAGCTCATTTCATAAATGCAGTGTTTTCCCTATATTCAAATGCATCAGCTTCGGTTATTGTTAATAAGTCCCTGTCCTCTCCTTTTGCTATCCATAATGGGACCAGACAGGGTTGCCCCCTCTCTCCCCTGTTATTCGTACTAGTTATGGAATCCTTGTTACAGGCTATTAGGAGAGAGGGGGGAATCCAAGGGTCCGGGTAGGAAGATTTGAACACAAGGTCGCAGCCTTCGCTGATGACCTACTTATTATGTTTACGAATCCGGCTTCAGCCCTTCCCCACATCTACCGTATAATTGAACAATTTGGCAATTTTTAAATTTTTTTAATTAATACACACAAATCCCATGTTCTTAATATTGGCTTTCTCTTATCAACGATACAAAAACTTAAGTCTAACTCCCCTTTTAACTGGGATACCCCACACATTACGTATCTGGGAATTAAAATAGGTCCTGACCCTGACTCATTGCTTCGCCTAAATTATATTCCACTGCTAATCTCAATTAAAGATCAACTTTCCTCACATAACAATCTTATGTTGTCCTGGTTTGGTAGGAAGAATATTGTAACCTCACTTATAGTTCCCAGAATGACCTACCTTCAGCAAGTTCTACCAATTTCCGGTGCCTAAGTCATTTTACAAAACAACAAACCAAATGATAAGATCCTTTATCTGGGCAGGAAAAAAAGCTTGTATAGCGTTCTCCACCCTAAACAAACCTAAATCTTACGGTGGGATAGGGATGCCCAATCCCGAGCTATACAATAAAGCAGTTCTTTTGGCTAGGCTGGTGGGTTGGATTAAAGGGACTTTGGATGAACCTTGGGTTGACCTTGAGCAATCACAATATGGCTTCCCTTTCAGAGGACTTCTAGTGGGAACTGGAATTCCTACGAACATAGTCAAATACTGTAGTCCGATAATCAAATCCACCCTGAAAGCTTGGGAATGGTTCCAATCCTCTACATACGCCTTTCCGATGCCTTCCCCTTTAATACAGATCAGAGATATTTTGGGACTTGCACCCAAAGCTTTATTAAATAGCCTTCCTCCATCTATAAGATACTCACCTCACTTAGTAGTGTCTCTCTTTGATGATTGTGGGAAGTTATTGGAATCGGTATCCTTTGTCCAGCTCTTCCCAGAGTGTAATTCCCCCCCCTTTAATTTCCTTTTTACATTCCTTTATCTCTAGACACATTACAAAAAGCTCCTTGATACGCCCGCTTACCTGGTTTGAAAACCTGTTATCAAAGCCCGACCCTCAACCTAAATTGATCTCTCTGATATATAAAACCTTATGTACCCCTATTCTCATGCCAAAACCTGCATTTATTGGTTTATGGGAGAAAGATCTTGATACCTCCATTACTCAGGCAACAACTTCAAGGATCCTTCTGAGACCTCATAAAGCATCGAGATGTGTTAGAATACAGGAGAATGCCTACAAGATTCTAACAAGATGGTATAAGACCCCAGACACAACTTGTAGATTCAAAACAGATCGTTCAGACAAGTGTTGGAGGTGCAGTAGTGATAAATGTTAATTTTTACACATCTGGTGGACATGCCCTAGAATCAAAACATGGTGGTCAGATATTTTTGAAAAATGTAACCAAATATGTAATTCAACCATCCCAAAGTCTCCTCAATTATCACTTTTAGGGATATATATGGCCGTTTCTAAGGAGATTATCCCCCCCCCCTTATTCAACCACCTTCTAGACGCAGCCCATCTCTTGATCCCTTGCTATTGGTTATCTGTTGATATACCATCCATACCTCAATGGATTGCTAGAATTGACCAATTATACAGATTCGAGGAATTAGCCCCATTGGAAAATAATAGAATAATCGCGTTCAGGAAGTGTTGGCTACCTTGGTCTTCTTTCAGGAATTATGACCAATATATATTTCCACTACTCATTTCCAGGCTTTGTAATAGTCTAGCTCTTTAGTCATGTCTCATTATGATTATTTGCATTCTATGATTATTATCACCATGTTTCGAAGTAATGGATAGGGTTGTTACTATACCTTTGAAGTATACAATTGTAATACATTTAACAAAGAAACTTCTTCACATTATAATGTTGCCATGTACCTGATAATGTTGTAATCTTACGTTGTCTATGGATTATTAACAGAATTTTTTGTAAAATCTTAATTTTCTTTAATAAAGAATGAAAATATATTTTTAAAAAAATTCCATTATCTCTTCCAAGATCTTTTTATGTACACCCAATAAGTTTATTCATCCTATGTTTATATTCATCCCTATTTTTAAAAATAATATTTATATTAATTGTATTATGATCTGAAATTCCTCGTTGTGCATATTTAACAGCTTCTATATCTAGTGAACCTTTATTTTTTGTAAAAACTAAATCAATCCGTGATAGATTCCGATGGGTCTTTGAAAAACATGAGTATTTCCTTTCTCTTGGGTGCATTACCCTCCATATATCAATCCATCCCATTTCCTCTGTGATATTTTTTAAATTTGATCCTGTATAGGAAGCTTGACTATTACCTGCAAAGTTAAGTGCAAAGTTGTGTGTTTTTAATAGAATGTCATTCTTAAAGGGTGGCGGTATATAAACACCAGCTATTATCCATTCTCTTCCTTCCAGTATACAGTGTAAAAATACGTAGCGGCCCTCCTTGTCAATAACTACTTTCACAATTTTAATATCAATATCCCTATGTATTAATATACTCACACCCCTCGCATATGATGAATATACTGAGTGAAAGGAGTGCTGCATCCACGGCCTAGAAACTCCAACCGCCGTCTCATCTGTCAAGTGTGTTTCCTGTAAACAAATTATGGCAGGAAGAAACCTATGTACAGCATCAAAGACAGCCAGTCTCTTTAAACCTCTACTCAGACCCCAAATATTCCATGAGACAATTCTCATAAGTTATTATTTGTGACTCAACCCATTTCCAGATTTTTACCAAGGAAGAAAAAAGGGAAAAAAATCGGAGGAGGGAGGAAGGGAGGAAGGGATGGGAAGAGAAGAGAGAGAAGGAAGAGTGAAAAAAAAAAGGACAAAAATCACAAACAAACAGCGGCAAGCATAAATCCAACCCACCTCTCCCACCCCCAAATGGGCCAGAGTACCTAAGACCTGGATCTCTAACTTAGCATTCCCCCTCTCGGCCCCCGCTCCTGCTCAACTCTTGATCTTATCTCTAACCCATTCCCCAGCCTCTTCTGTGAGTCAAAAAAACATGTTTTGTTTTCCCATTCTAGTCTCAGCCTAGTCGGGAACAGCATCGAGTATTTCACATTCTTTAGTCACAGTATTTTTTTCACTTCAGCAAATTGGCTCCTTTCGTTGGCCGTTTCTTTTGCATAGTCAGAAAACAGCATTATTGTAGTATCTAAATATTCCAACCTCCCCCTCCTCCTTACCCTGTGCAAGATCTCCTCCTTGTCTCTAACCGATTTAGATTTATCATCATTTACTCTTGGTCTCGTTCCTGGGAGAGATATCTTTGCCGATATTCTATATGCCCTTTCCACAAAATTTTTATGATATGAGATGTCCTGGCCTAGTTGTTCTGTCAACCATGTTTGTATAAAGGTGCGGGGGTCTCACCCCTCCACACCTTCTGGGAGGCCAAGGCATCTCAAATTATCCCTCCTGGAGCTGTTGTCTAGATACAATATTTTATTTTTCAACTCCTTATTTTCTGCCATTAAAAATTGATTTTCTTTAATTACTGTCTGCATTAAATCTTCCACACCTATGTCCTTTTTTCCACATCCGTCAGCCTATCTTTATATTTTTGTAGATCCGCCCTAAGGAATTCCAACGACTCCTTAATATTCCCAGTCTGGAGAGAGAGGTCCTGAATCGCCAAATTAAATTTTTTTATTTCTTGAAATATATCTTGCAGGCTTGGGCCCTGATCAAAATAATTTTTTCCACCTCATTTAAATGTTATTTACCTCTCTCCCCTGACTGAGAACCTTCTTCAATTAGCGCCAGACCACGGTGTTCCCTCAGGGAAACATCTCCTACTTGATCTATAAACCCATCTTCTTTCTTTTTCTTTGTGGGGATGGTCTGTCCGTGCATACTAGTCAAGAGGAGCTGCCTAGATTTTTCAATTTTCTTAGGCATTGGAGAAACCGACGTGTTCAGCTCCGATTGACCCTTAATCTTTTTCCCTGTGCCCTGTCCCTCCACCCACAGACCCAAGATATATAAGTACAGTTAAGGCTCGCTTTATCTATTCAGCATACATATACATATATTCATACAGCAGAGTCTACTCTCCAGTACCGCTGATGGTTAACAGTCTTTCTTTATTTTAGTAATAGTGGCGTTGTTAAGTTGTTAAATTGCGGAATATTTGTCCATCTACTTCAGAGAATTAGTAACTCCTAAGTCGCGGCAATCCCCAGTTAATTAGCGTTAGTTCATATTAGTTCATATTAGTTCTTATTTTCAGCTGTTTCTCCACCTCCTATATGCCGTTACCCTTTATCTTCAATAAGGGCTCTTACATACTAAATTCTGCCGTTTCACCCAGGTCCTTAGGGAGCAGGCCCACGAATTATATTTTCGCTCTGTAACTTGCAATTCAGCATTTAAATACATATGGACTGGGATCCATATTAAGTTGCATTCTTTCTCCTCTACCAGTGTGAATTTTAAGTGCTTACTGTACATGGAGGGAGGGCGGGGCACTCAAGTCTCTCATATATATACCTTAAGACCTGTTTTTTTTTGGTCCCCTCACACCTCCCAGTCCGCACCTTCTCCTGCTATATCAAGCTGTTAAAACACTCTGTTTCACCCAAAAAAGAGTAACAGATTTTATCACCCCGCTAGCACCGAATGGAGGAGAAATATAGGACACATTCGCCCATAGGTACGAGCCCCTGCTGACTCTTCCAGGTCTCACACCTAACTCCGTACTGACCTCTCCAGAAGCAAAAGGATCAAAACCTGCTTGTCACACATGTAGAGAGATTGCCACATCTTACCACTGCATTTTTGCCCATTCCTCCTTGCAAAACTGCTGCAGCTCCTTCAAGTTGAATGGTTTGCGCTTGTGAACAGCAAGCCTCCTAATTCAGGAGACATAGAAAATGAAACTGACCCAGATGAACTGTTGATGCATTACCATCTACATTACCATGCATTACCATCTACTGAAAAATCAGCATCAGAAGCTTTCATCAAAGAATCCTTAATGCTACTAAGAAAGTCCTTTCTACAAGACATCTCACAAGTGATATCTCCTGTCAATAAACAACTTCAAGAAACAACAAAAAGAGTCTCTCATATAGAAGCAAAAATGTCTGAATATTGCACTGTACAAAATTCAATTGCAGACCAAGTAAACGACCATACAGATGAAATAAACCAACTGAAACTCAAGATTGCAGATCTAGAAGATAGAAGCAGGAGAAACAACCTCAAATTTTGTGGAATTCCTGAAAGCATACCCAACAGTAACTTGTCCTGTTTCTTAAAAGAGTTTATAAAAACCCTAATACCAACTTGCTCAGAAAGAGATACTGAGATTGACAGGGCCCACAGACTACCCAGACCAAAATCTATTCACCCCTCAATATCCAGAGACGTAATTGCACGGGTGCATTTTTTCAACACCAAAGAAAAAATTCTACAAGAAATGAGGAAACCAACTAGTCTTCCTGATAATTTCAAGGACATTACAGTTTTCTCTGACCTATCAAATCTTACAATTCAAACTAGAAGGAACTTCTCACAAATCACCTCTACCTTGAGAGACAACAACGTTCCCTACAGATGGGGATACCCTGTGAAACTCCTCATTCCCAATGAGGGGAAAATGATAATTATTTCAACAGTGGAACAGGGACTTGATCTTATAAAGAAATGGAACCTCTCCATCTCAACTGACTCTGAAGCCCGTGACAAAAACAGGAAAAGAAACGGTCGAAGAAAGGCCATACATCACCCTTCTAAACATCGCTGAAGACACCCTCAAATATCTGCATAAAACATCAAACCAAGCAGCGGTTGACGAGAAATTCAGAGCGGATAGAATTTGATATACTTCAAACCCTGTCCTGCCTTACTTAACCAAAACTAAATTCTCCTCATATTCCTCTCAAGCTTTTTATCCCTCCCACTACCCCTAATCCCTTTTAACCTACCCCTGCCCTCCCAAACTAGGTAGCGCTGAGCTACACCTCTTAAGAATCTATACTTTACTATAGTTTACTTTGCTTAGTAATTGTATTGTGTTTCTCTTTTAAGTTTGATCTAACTGTTAAATTTACTTTGCCCAACAGGGCATATTAGCGAGTTCTATACCTCCTCAGCTTCAACTTTGAACAACCTATCCTCTCATCTTGAACGGTAAGAGTCTGCATACATCACAAACAGACCCTCAACACAAATTTCCACCCGTTACACTGCTGACCCTAATTCCTGGATCTACATTGTAACGCAGGGAAAGAAAGAACATGTCTCTCACTTTCACTAGTTTAAAAGTACGAGGACTAATAGTCCACACAAAAGGTCTTTCCTGAAAAAGGAAATAAAGTTAACTAACCCTGACGTACTCTGCATCCAAGAGACACACTTCAAGAAAGATAACCATCCTGATTTAAAAATCCCAAACTTCTCACATAAATTTTTAGCAACAAATGAAAAAAAAAATGCAGGTGTTCTAACAGCCATTAAAAACCCAGTATCATTCCATCTCCTCGATTCAGTTATTGATGTGAAGGGGAGATACATTATTACAGTTTGTGAACTTAACAACAAAATCTTAACAATAGCCAACTTATATGCACCAAACACAGGGCAAATCAGTTTCTCAAAAAAGTTACTAAACAAATAATTAGAATTAAAAAAGGCACACTGAACATTTGCGGAGACATCAACGCAGTAAATGAATCACATATAGATGCAACTAACCACCCTAGGAAAAACAGGATCACCATTAAACAATGGCTACAAGAGGAAGAGCTATATGACGTATGGCGATGCTTCCACAATCAGGAAAGAGACTACTCCTACTACTCAGCAAGTAGGAACTCATGTTCACATATCAATATGTTTATTACACAGGCTCTAACCCTACATGACATTATCTCATGTTTGATAGGTAACATAACTTGGTCGGATCACGCTCTGTTGACACTAACAATAAAAAAAAAACTTTACCCAACTAATACTAACATTTGGAGAACACCTTCGTGATGTCTCACACAGAGATTAACAAAAAAATTAAAGATCTAATCCAGGAATTTTTCACAATAAACAACCCCTTGGTTTACAACCCATTGACGAATTGGACTGCAGCAAAAGCCTATATTAGAGGCATTTTAATTTAGCAATCAGCGAAACACAACAAGCAAAAAAAAACAAGATTTTAAACAAACCCTAGATAACATAAAAAAAATTGAAAAACAACACAAAATGAATACCTCTCTTACAACACAACTGACCCTGAGAGAAGAAAAAATGAAACTACACAAACTTTTAGTTGGCCAGTTTATAAAACAAACTAACAAAACAAAAATAAACTACTACACAGACTTTAACAAATCCACCAGATTAATGTCCATTAAAACAAAAGGAATAAGAACAAAAAATAGAATTCACCATCTAAAAACGAACTCACCTGGAGGCATTACCTCTAACCCAATAGAAATTGTTAATGAAATTGCTGAATACTATAAGTCTTTATAAAATTTACAAACAGACAAATCAACTACACACCCACCTCTGGAAGAGATAAAAAAATATCTAGATAATTGTACACTACCCCACGTAGACCCTACCAATAAAAACAAACTAGCAAAACCCATCACAGAACTAGAGGTCAAACAAACCATAAAAAAATTTAAAATCAGAAAGTCACCTGGCCCTGACGGATTCACATCTGAATTCTATCAACTATTTGAAGAATCACTAACACCCAATATCACTTCAGCTTTTAATAAAGCATTCACGACAGGAGTAGGGATGAGCGAACCCGAACTGTATAGTTCGGGTTCGTACCGAATTTTGGGGTGTCCGTGACACGGACCCGAACCCGAACATTTTAGTAAAAGTCCGGGTTCGGTGTTCGTCGTTTTCTTGGCGCTTTTTGAAAGGCTGCAAAGCAGCCAATCAACAAGCGTCATACTACTTGCCCCACGAGGCCATCACAGCCATGCCTACTATTGGCATGGCTGTGATTGGCCAGTGCAGCATGTGACCCAGCCTCTATTTAAGCTGGAGTCACGTAGCGCCGCACGTCACTCTGCTGTGCTTAGTGTAGGGAGAGGTTGCAGCTGCGACGTTAGGGCGAGATTAAGCAGTGATTAACTCCTCCAAAACACTTAAGTCAGTGATCGATCTACAGCTGTGGATCATTGAACTGCTGCTATTCAATTGCTCACTGTTTTTAGGCTGCCCCGTTTTTCAGTCTCTTTTCTCTGGGGTGATCGGCGGCCATTTTGTGGCTTGTGGTGCGCCAGCACAAGCTGCCACCAAGTTCATTTAACCATCAATAGTGTGGTTATTTTTTTGCTATATCCTACACCAGGGGCAAGCTGTCACCAAGTCCATTTAACCATCAATCGTGTGGTTATTTTTTTGCTATATCCTACATCAGGGGCAAGCTGCCACCAAGTCCATTTAACCATCAATAGTGTGGTTATTTTTTGGCTATATCCTACATCAGGGGCAAGCTGCCACCAAGTCCATTTAACCATCAATAGTGTGTTTATTTTTTGGCTATATCCTACATCAGGGGCAAGCTGCCACCAAGTCAATTTAACCATCAATAGTGTGGTTATTTTTTGGCTATATCCTACATCAGGGGCAAGCTGCCACCAAGTCCATTTAACCATCAATAGTGTGGTTATTTTTTTGCTATATCCTACATCAGGGGCAAGCTGCCACCAAGTCCATTTAACCATCAATAGTGTGGTTATTTTTTGGCTATATCCTACATCAGGGGCAAGCTGCCACCAAGTCCATTTAAGCATCAATAGTGTGGTTATTTTTTTTGCTATATCCTACATCAGGGGCAAGCTGTCACAAAGTCCATTTAACCATCAATAGTGTGGTTATTTTTTGGCTATATCCTACATCAGGGGCAAGCTGCCACCAAGTCCATTTAACCATCAATAGTGTGGTTATTTTTTGCTATATCCTACATCAGGGGCTTGGCTGTGCTTGCTATTTTATTGAGGGGTGAAATACAATTGCCAAAATAGCAGTACCCTAAATCTGTTTTTTCAGCTGTGGCCAGCCAATTGTAATACTGTCTGCTGTCTGGCAAAGGATATATTTTTGTTCTGGGTTAAAATACAATTCCCAACTTAGCAATTTCCTAAATTAGTGGTTTCTGCTGTATCAGGGCTACTTTAAATCTATTCATTAAAAGGGTATATTAGATTCAAGGTGCTGATAGGGTCATTCTCAATAACTTCACACACACGCTACTGTGCATTTCCAAGTCTAATTCTGTCTGTAAACGTATACCTGTCACCCAGCGCCTAAATAATAGGCCTCAAATTTATATTCAGCTAAATCTGTGGTTATTGCTGTAGCTGGTCAAGTTATATTGTGTCCGTCAAAGCACAGTTTTCGTTCTGGGTTGAAATACAATTCCCAACCTAGCAATTTCCGAAATTAGTGGTTTCTGCTGTATCAGGCCTACTTTAAATCTATCCATAAAAGGGTATATTAGATTCAAGGTGCTGATAGGGTCATTCTCAATAACTTCACACACACGCTACTGTGCATATCCAAGTCTAATTCTGTCCGTAAACGTATACCTGTCACCCAGCGCCTAAATAATAGGCCTCAAATTTATATTCAGATAAATCTGTGGTTATTGCTGTAGCTGGTCAAGTTATTTTGTGTCCGTCAAAGCACAGTTTTTGTTCTGGGTTAAAATACAATTCCCAACCTAGCAATTTCCTAAATTAGTGGTTTCTGCTGTATCAGGCCTAATTTAAATCTATCCATAAAAGGGTATATTAGATTCAAGGTGCTGATAGGGTCATTCTCAATAACTTCACACACACGCTACTGTGCATATCCAAGTCTAATTCTGTCCGTAAACGTATACCTGTCACCCAGCGCCTAAATAATAGGCCTCAAATTTATTTTCAGCTAAATCTGTGGTTATTGCTGTAGCTGGTCAAGTTATTTTGTGTCCGTCAAAGCACAGTTTTTGTTCTGGGTTGAAATACAATTCCCAACCTAGCAATTTCCTAAATTAGTGGTTTCTGCTGTATCAGGCCTACTTTAAATCTATCCCTAAAAGGGTATATTAGATTCAAGGTGCTGATAGGGTCATTCTCAATAACTTCACACACACGCTACTGTGCATATCCAAGTCTAATTCTGTCTGTAAACGTATACCTGTTACCCAGCGCCTAAATAATAGGCCTCAAATTTATATTCAGCTAAATCTGTCATTACTGCTGTGCCTGTATTAGTGTAATACGGTACCTAAATAGATAGCCAGATAGTGTTAGGTGTCTGTAAAAAAAGGCCTGAATTTAAATTCAATACATTGGGCCAAATAATATATTTCTTATTGTGGTGAACGGTAACAATGAGGAAAACATCTAGTAAGGGACGCGGACGCGGACATGGTCGTGGTGGTGTTAGTGGACCCTCTGGTGCTGGGAGAGTACGTGGCCGTTCTGCCACAGCCACACGTCCTAGTGTACCAAATACCTCAGGTCCCAGTAGCCGCCAGAATTTACAGCCATATTTGGTGGGGCCCAATGCCGTTCTAAGGATGGTAAGGCCTGAGCAGGTACAGGCATTAGTCAATTGGGTGGCCGACAGTGCATCCAGCACATTCACATTATCTCCCACTAAGTCTTCTGCAGAAAGCGCACAGATGGCGCCTGAAAACCAAGCCCATCAGTCTGTCACATCATCCCCATGCATACCAGGGAAACTGTCTGAGCCTCAAGTTATGCAGCAGTTTCTTATGCTGTTTGAAGACTCTGCTGGCAGGGTTTCCCAAGGGCATCCACCTAGCCCTTCCCCAGGGGTGGAAGAGATATAATGCACTAACGCACAACCACTTATGTTTCCTGATGATGAGGACATGGGAATACCACCTCAGCACGTCTCTGATGATGACGAAACACAGGTGCCAACTGCTGCGTCTTTCTGCAGTGTGCAGACTGAACAGGAGGTCAGGGATCAAGACTGGGTGGAAGACGATGCAGTGGGCGATGAGGTCCTAGACCCCACATGGAATGAAGGTCGTGCCACTGACTTTCACAGTTCGGAGGAAGAGGCAGTGGTGAGACCGAGCCAACAGCGTAGCAAAAAAGGGAGCAGTGGGCAAAAGCAAAACACCTGCCGCCAAGAGACTCTGCCTGCTACTGACCGCCGCCATCTGGGACCGAGCACCCCAAAGGCAGCTTCAAGGAGTTCCCTGGCATGGCACTTCTTCAAAAAATGTGCTGACGACAAGACCCGAGTGGTTTGCACGCTTTGCCATCAGAGCCTGAAGCGAGGCATTAATGTTCTGAACCTTAGCACAACCTGCATGACCAGGCACCTGCATGCAAAGCATGAACTGCAGTGGAGTAAACACCTTAAAAACAAAGAAATCACTCAGGCTCCCCCTGCTACCTCTTCTGCTGCTGCCTGCCCTCGGCCTCTTTGCTGCTGCGCCGCCTCGGCCTCTTCCTCCGCCTCTGGAGGAACGTTGGCACCTGCCGCCCCAGCAAACATGGGATGTACCACACAACACCACCACCTGCGTCACCAAGCATTCAACCATGTCACACGGCAGCGTTCAGCTCTCCATCTCACAAACATTGAGAGAAAGCGTAAATTCCCACCTAGCCACCCTCGATCCCTGGCCTGAATGCCAGCATTTCTAAACTACTGGCCTATGAAATGCTGTCATTTAGGCTGGTGAGACACAAGACAGCTTCTAACAGCTCATGTCGCTTGCTGTCCCACAGTATGTTGTTCCCAGCCGGCACTACTTCTCCAAGAGAGCCGTGCCTTCCCTGCACAACCCAAGTATCCGATAAAATCAAGTGTGCACTGCGCAACGCCATCTGTGGCAGGTCCACCTAACCACAGATACGTGGACCAGTAAGCACGGCAGGGACGCTATATCTCCCTAACTGCACACTGGGTAAAATGTGTGGCAGGCTGGGCCCCAGGCGGAGAGCTGTTTGGCGCACGTCCTTCCGCCACCAAGGATCGCAGGGCAACATTCTTTGCCTCCTGTCTCCTCCTCCTCCTACTCAGCTTCCTCCTCCTCTCTTCCCACCTGCTCATCCAGTCAGCCACACACCTTCACCACCAACTTCAGCACAGCCCGGGGTAAACGTCAGCAGCCATTCTGAAACTCATATGTTTGGGGGACAGGCCCCACACCGCACAGGAGTGTGGCGGGGTATAGAACAACAGACCGACGAGTGGTTGCTGCCGGTGAGCCCTCAAGCCCGGCCTGGTGGTGTGCGATAATGGGCGAAATCTCGTTGCAGCTCTGGGACTAGCCCGTTTGACGCACATCCCTTGCCTGGCGCATGTGCTGAATTTGGTGGTGCAGAAGTTCATTCACAACTACCCCGACATGTCAAAGCTGCTGCATAAAGTGCGGGCCGTCTGTTCGCGCTTCCTGCGTTCACATCCTGCCGCTGCTCGCCTGTCTGCGCTACAGCGTAACTTCGGCCTTCCCGCTCACCGCCTCATATGCGACGTGCCCACCAGGTGGAACTCCACCTTGCACATGCTGGACAGACTGTGCGAGCAGCAGCAGGCCATAGTGGAGTTTCAGCTGCAGCACGCACGGGTCAGTCGCACTGCGGAACAGCACCACTTCACCACTAATGACTGGGCCTCCATGCGAGACCTGTGTGCCCTGTTGCGCTGTTTCGAGTACTCCACCAACATGGCCAGTGGCGATGACGCCGTTATCAGCGTTACAATACCACTTCTATGTCTCCTTGAGAAAACACTTATGGCGATGATGGAAGAGGAGGTGGCCCAGGAGGAGGAGGAGGAGGAGGAAGAGGGGTCATTTTTAGCACTTTCAGGCCAGTCTCTTCGAAGTGACTCAGAGGGAGGTTTTTTGCAACAGCAGAGGCCAGGTACAAATGTGGCCAGACAGGGCCCACTACTGGAGGACGAGGAGGACGAGGATGAGGAGGAGGTGGAGGAGGATGAGGATGAAGCATGTTTACAGCGGGGTGGCACCCAACGCAGCTCGGGTCCATCACTGGTGCGTGGCTGGGGAGAAACGCAGGGCAATGACGATACGCCTCCCACAGAGGACAGCTTGACCTTACCTCTGGGTAGCCTGGCACACATGAGCGACTACATGCTGCAGTGTCTGCGCAAAGACAGCAGAGTTGCCCACATTTTAACGTGTGCGGACTACTGGGTTGCCACCCTGCTGGATCCCCGGTACAAAGACATTGTGCCCACCTTACTTCCTACACTGGAGCGTGATAGGAAGATGTGCGAGTACAAGCGCACGTTGGTAGACGCGCTACTGAGAGCATTCCCAAATGTCACAGGGGAACAAGTGGAAGCCCAAGGCGAAGGCAGAGGAGGAGCAAGAGGTCGCCAACGCAGCTGTGTCACGGCCAGCTCCTCTGAGGGCAGGGTTAGCATAGCAGAGATGTGGAAAAGTTTTGTCAACACGCCACAGCTAACTGCACCACCACCTGATATGGAACGTGTTGGCAGGAGGCAACATTTCACTAACATGGTGGAACAGTACGTGTGCACACCCCTCCACATACTGACTGATGGTTCGGCCCCATTCAACTTCTGGGTCTCCAAATTGTCCACGTGACAAAAGCTAGCATTTTATGCCTTGGAGGTGCTGGCCTGCCCGGCGGCCAGCGTTTTGTCTGAACGTGTATTCAGCACGGCAGGGGGCGTCATTACAGACAAACGCAGCCACCTGTCTACAGCCAATGTGGACAAGCTGACGTTCATAAAAATGAACCAGGCATGGATCCCACAGGACCTGTCCATCCCTTGTGCAGATTAGACATTAACTACCTCCCCTTAACAATATATTATTGTACCCCAGGGCACTTCCTCATTCAATCCTATTTTTATTTTCATTTTACCATTATATTGCGGGGCAACCCAAAGTTGAAGGAACCTCTCCTCTGTCTGGGTGCCGGGGCCTACAAATATCTGACAGTGGCCTGTCAGTGGTGGGTGACATGAAGCCTGATTCTCTGCTATGACATGAAGACTGATTTTCTGCTGAGTCGCTGACATGAAGCCTGAATCTCTGTTATGGGACCTCTTTCCACTGTCTGGGTGTCGGGGCCTAAATTATATGACAATGGACTGTTCCAATGTTGGGTGACGTGAAGCATGATTCTCTGCTATGACATGAAGACTGATTCTCTGCTGACATGAAGCCTGAATCTCTGTTATGGGACCTCTCTTCTCTGCCTGGGTGCCGGGGCCTAAATATCTGACAATGGACTGTTCCAGTGTTGGGTGACGTGTAGCCTGATTCTCTGCTATGACATGAAGACTGATTCTCTGCTGACATGAAGCCAGATTCTATGTTATGGGACCTCTCTCCTCTGCCTGGGTGCTGGGGCCTAAATATCTGACAATGGACTGTTACAGTGGTGGGTGACGTGAAGCCTGATTCTCTGCTATGACATGAAGACTGATTCTCTGCTGACATGAAGCCAGATTCTCTGTTATGGGACCTCTCTCCTCTGCCTGGGTGCTGGGGCCTAAATATCTGACAATGGACTGTTCCAGTGGTGGGTGACGTGAAGCATGATTCTCTGCTATGACATGAAGACTGATTCTCTGCTGACATGAAGCTTGAATCTCTTTTATGGGACCTCTCTCCTCTGCCTGGGTGCCGGGCCAAAATATATGACAATGGACTGTTCCAGTGTTGGGTGACATGAAGCCTGATTCTCTGCTATGACATGAAGACTGATTCTCTGCTGACATGAAGCCAGATTCTATGTTATGGGACCTCTCTCCTCTGCCTGGGTGCCGGGGCCTAAATATCTGACAATGGACTGTTACAATGGTGGGTGACGTGAAGCCTGATTCTCTGCTATGACATGAAGACTGATTCTCTGCTGACATGAAGGCTGAATCTCTGTTATGGGACCTCTCTCCTCTGCCTGGGTGCCGGGGCCTAAATATCTGACAATGGAATGTTCCTGTGTTGGGTGACGTGAAGCCTGATTCTCTGCTATGACATGAAGACTGATTCTCTGCTGACATGAAGCCAGATTCTATGTTATGGGACCTCTCTCCTCTGCCTGGGTGCCGGGGCCTAAATATCTGACAATGGACTGTTACAGTGGTGGGTGACGTGAAGCCTGATTCTCTGCTATGACATGAAGACTGATTCTCTGCTGACATGAAGCCAGATTCTCTGTTATGGGACCTCTCTCCTCTGCCTGGGTGCCAGGGCCTAAATATCTGACAATGGACTGTTCCAGTGGTTGGTGACGTGAAGCATGATTCTCTGCTATGACATGAAGACTGATTCTCTGCTGACATGAAGCCTGAATCTCTTTTATGGGACCTCTCTCCTCTGCCTGGGTGCCGGGGCCTAAATATATGACAATGGACTGTTCCAGTGTTGTGTGACGTGAAGCATGATTCTCTGCTATGACATGAAGACTGATTCTCTGCTGACATGAAGCCAGATTCTATGTTATGGGACCTCTCTTCTCTGCCTGGGTGCCGGGGCCTAAATATCTGACAATGGACTGTTCCAGTGTTGGGTGACGTGTAGCCTGATTCTCTGCTATGACATGAAGACTGATTCTCTGCTGACATGAAGCCAGATTCTATGTTATGGGACCTCTCTCCTCTGCCTGGGTGCCGGGGCCTAAATATCTGACAATGGACTGTTACAGTGGTGGGTGACGTGAAGCCTGATTCTCTGCTATGACATGAAGACTGATTCTCTGCTGACATGAAGCCAGATTCTCTGTTATGGGACCTCTCTCCTCTGCCTGGGTGCTGGGGCCTAAATATCTGACAATGGACTGTTCCAGTGGTGGGTGACGTGAAGCATGATTCTCTGCTATGACATGAAGACTGATTCTCTGCTGACATGAAGCTTTAATCTCTTTTATGGGACCTCTCTCCTCTGCCTGGGTGCCGGGCCTAAATATATGACAATGGACTGTTCCAGTGTTGGGTGACATGAAGCCTGATTCTCTGATATGACATGAAGACTGATTCTCTGCTGACATGAAGCCAGATTCTATGTTATGGGACCTCTCTCCTCTGCCTGGGTGCCGGGGCCTAAATATCTGACAATGGACTGTTACAATGGTGGGTGACGTGAAGCCTGATTCTCTGCTATGACATGAAGACTGATTCTCTGCTGACATGAAGGCTGAATCTCTGTTATGGGACCTCTCTCCTCTGCCTGGGTGCCGGGGCCTAAATATCTGACAATGGACTGTTCCAGTGTTGGGTGACGTGAAGCCTGATTCTCTGCTATGACATGAAGACTGATTCTCTGCTGACATGAAGCCAGATTCTATGTTATGGGACCTCTCTCCTCTGCCTGGGTGCCGGGGCCTAAATATCTGACAATGGACTGTTACAGTGGTGGGTGACGTGAAGCCTGATTCTCTGCTATGACATGAAGACTGATTCTCTGCTGACATGAAGCCAGATTCTCTGTTATGGGACCTCTCTCCTCTGCCTGGGTGCCGGGGCCTAAATATCTGACAATGGACTGTTACAGTGGTGGGTGACGTGAAGCCTGATTCTCTGCTATGACATGAAGACTGATTCTCTGCTGACATGAAGCCAGATTCTCTGTTATGGGACCTCTCTCCTCTGCCTGGGTGCTGGGGCCTAAATATCTGACAATGGACTGTTCCAGTGGTGGGTGACGTGAAGCATGATTCTCTGCTATGACATGAAGACTGATTCTCTGCTGACATGAAGCCTGAATCTCTTTTATGGGACCTCTCTCCTCTGCCTGGGTGCCGGGGCCTAAATATATGACAATGGACTGTTCCAGTGTTGTGTGACGTGAAGCATGATTCTCTGCTATGACATGAAGACTGATTCTCTGCTGACATGAAGCCAGATTCTATGTTATGGGACCTCTCTCCTCTGCCTGGGTGCCGGGGCCTAAATATCTGACAATGGACTGTTACAGTGGTGGGTGACGTGAAGCCTGATTCTCTGCTATGACATGAAGACCGATTCTCTGCTGACATGAAGCCAGATTCTCTGTTATGGGACCTCTCTCCTCTGCCTTGGTGCCGGGGCCTAAATATCTGACAATGGACTGTTCCAGTGGTGGGTGATGTGAAGCATGATTCTCTGCTATGACATGAAGACTGATTCTCTGCTGACATGAAGTCTGAATCTCTTTTATGGGACCTCTCTCCTCTGCCTGGGTGCCGGGGCCTAAATATATGACAATGGACTGTTCCAGTGTTGGGTGACGTGAAGCCTGATTCTCTGCTATGACATGAAGACTGATTCTCTGCTGACATGAAGCCAGATTCTATGCTATGGGACCTCTCTCCTCTGCCTGGGTGCCTGGGCCTAAATATCCGACAATGGACTGTTACAGTGGTGGGTGACGTGAAGCCTGATTCTCTGCTATGACATGAAGACTGATTCTCTGCTGACATGAAGCCAGATTCTCTGTTATGGGACCTCTCTCCTCTGCCTGGGTGCCGTGGCCTAAATATCTGACAATGGACTGTCCCAGTGTTGGGTGACGTGAAGCCTGATTCTCTGCTATGACATGAAGACTGATTCTCTGCTGACATGAAGCCAGATTCTATGTTATGGGACCTCTCTCCTCTGCCTGGGTGCCGGGGCCTAAATATCTGACAATGGACTGTTACAGTGGTGGGTGACGTGAAGCCTGATTCTCTGCTATGACATGAAGACTGATTCTCTGCTGACATGAAGCCAGATTCTCTGCTATGGGACCTCTCTCCAATTGATATTGGTTAATTTTTATTTATTTTATTTTTATTTTTATACATTTCCCTATCCACATTTGTTTGCAGGGGATTTAACTACATTTTGCTGCCTTTTGCAGCCCTCTAGCCCTTTCCTGGGCTGTTTTACAGCCTTTTTAGTGCCGAAAAGTTCGGGTCCCCATTGACTTCAATGGGGTTCGGGTTCGGGACGAAGTTCGGGTCGGGTTTGGAACATTTCCGGGAAGTTCGGCCGAACTTTTCGAACCCGAACATCCAGGTGTTCGCTCAACTCTAGACAGGAGTCATTCCAAAAGAAAAGTTAGCCGCAAACATCATAACTCTTCCTAAACCCAGGAAAAACCCAGATTGTCCAGGCAACTTACGCCCCATATCCTTACCTAACGAGGATATAAAAATATATGCTAAAATATTAGCAGAAAGATGAAAAAATACCATGCCAAGTTTGATAAATCAAGATCAAATTGGGTTTACTCCCGGGAGACAGGCTCAGGATGGTACTAGAAAGGTCTTGAACTTAATGGTTAAAGCCAGTCAAAGCAAGGTGCCCTCTCTGATTTTATCCTTAGACGCAAAGAAGGCCTTTGACCGGGTAAACTGGGTATACATGAAGGAGGTACTAAAAAAATTTGAATTACCTGACCCATATATCAAAGCAGTTCTTTCTATGTATTCAGCTCCTTCAGCCAGGGTTTTATGCAACGACGTTCTCTCAGACCATTTTGACATAAATAACGGCACTAGGCAGGGGTTCCCGTTCCCCTCTACTATTTGTGCTTACCATAGAACCATTAGCAGAACGGATAAGAAAGAGAAAGAGAAAGAAAAAATAAAGACATTGCGGGCATAACCTCTGCAGGACTTGAAAACAAAATAAACTTGTTCGCGGATGACGTATTAATGACACTTACCAAACCTGAAACCTCCCCATCTAACCTCCAAATAGAACTAGAAAAGTACAGTAAAATATCATATCACAAAGTCAACTCATCAAAGTCACAGATTTATGGAATAAATATCTCCACACAAGTCAAAGAAAGATTACAACAAAAATTCCCATATACCTGGAATAACAAATCAATAACGTATTTAGGGGTAGAACTAGCACATGACAACAAAACAAAAAAAAAAACTAGACAACTACCTTAAATCTAGTTGGAGTTGGTTTGGCAGACTGGCACTGTATAAGATGTTCATTCTTCCAAAGCTGTCCTACCTACTTAGGGTGTTGCCAATTTCCATACCGAAATCACACCTAATTAAGCTCCAATCTCAAATTTCCAGTTTTATATGGAACAAAAAAAGACCCAGAATCGCCACATATATACTTTAAAAAAAATGGCCAATGGAGATATTACCCTCCCAAACATCTTAGCATATTGTTGAAACAATCAGCAGAACGGTTTAGACTTACAGACAACCAAAAACAGTGGGTAAAAATAGAAGCGGAAATAAATAAAGTGGAAAACTGTTATCACGTAGTCATAAACAATGGGAAGCAGCATGTAACAATATTCGCAAAGCAACCACTTGTATCTCGCATAGAGAGCAAATATAAAAAATGCACTCCAGATGGTACTTCACACCAAAAAAACTTCACAATATATATCCAGATTATTCTGACCAATGCTGGAGAAACTGTGGTGGGGTAGGAACGATTAAACATATCTTCTGGTCCTGTCCCAGATTGAAAAAACTAGGTAAAGATCTAGAAAGTCTTCTGTTCTTACTAACAGGGAAAAAGAATATCCTTACTCCAGAACTGATACTTTTGAACATCGGACTAGAAAATCTACCAGCAGACTAGAGATTTCCGATATACCACATAGCAACCGCTACAAGACTTCTCCTAGCCAAATCTTAGAAAACAACAAATGTCCCAGAGATAAAGGAAATTATCTCTGCAGTATCAAACAACTATATTGCAGAACAAGCTTTTGCCTGGCAAATCGGAAATGGCCATAAATGTAGGAGGGGCTGGAGTTGCTGGTTATCACACTTTCCAAATAAAACTTAAACATATGCTCTGGGTCTCTTACATGACTTATTTATAACAAAACCTTTCTTTCATCCTAGACTTTATCCATGAAGCCGAGGAGGAATTCAAAATTCAAGTTTGAATTTGCACTAGTTCCTGTTAAATGAGCCGCTCAATCTAATGCTAATAAAGAAAATAACTCTTTGAACTTTAGTTCTACCATATTTTTTTGTTTAATGTTTTATGTTATACTTTACCTTGTAACATATTGAAACAAAGATATGTATAAACAATGCCACATTCAAATTATATTGCCAATACTATGTTGTAACTAAAAAGTATGCAAATATTTCTCTTTTTTGTATTTTTATAAACCTACTTCTATGATTTAAGTGTACTATACACTAAAAAACCTTAATAAAAACTATATTTGAAAGATTTTCTATTGTATTGAGATCTGGGCTTTGACTAGGCCATTCCAACACATTTACATGTTTCCCCTTAGACTACTCAAATATTGCTTTAGCAGTGTGTTTGGGGTCATTGTCCTGCTGGAAGGTGAACCTCCGTTCTAGCCTCAAATCACGCACAGACTGGTACAGGTTTTCGTCAAGACTATCCCTGTATTTAGCACCATCCATCTTTCCCTGAACTCTGACCAGTCCTGGCTAATGAAAAACATCCCCACAGCATGGTGCTGCAACCACCATGTTTCACTATGGGGATGGTGTTCTTTGGGTGATGTGATGTGTTGGGTTTGCACCATACATAGCATTTCTTTGATGGCCGAAAAGTAAAATTTTTGTCTCATCAGACTAGAGCACCTTCCTCCATACATTTTGGGAATCTACCACATGCCTTTTCGCAAACTTACCACGTGCCTTTTTGTTTTTTGCTGAAAGTAATGGCTTTCTTCTGGCCACTCTGCCATAAAGCCCAACTCTATGCAGCGTACGGCTTATTGTCGTCCTATGTACAGATACAGTCAGGTCCATAAATATTTGGACATCGACACAATTCTAACATTGTTGGCTCTATACACCACCACAATGATTTGAAATAAAACGAACAAGATGTGCTTTAACTGTAGAGCTGTCAGCTTTAATTTGAGGGTATTTACATCCAAATCAGGTGAACGGTGTAGGAATTACAACAGTTTGCATATGTGCCTCCCACTTGTTGAGGAATCAAAAGTAATGGGACAGAATAATAATCATAAATCAAACTTTCACTTTTTAATACTTGGTTGCAAATCCTTTGTAGTCAATTACAGCCTGAAGTCTGGAACGCATAGACATCATCAGACGCTGGGTTTCATCCCTGGTGATGCTCTGCCAGGCCTCTACTGCAACTGTCTTCAGTTCCTGCTTGTTCTTGGGGCATTTTCCCTTTCGGTTTTGTCTTCAGCAAGTGAAATTCATGCTCAATCTGATTCAGGTCAGGTGATTGACTTGGCCATTGCATAACATTCCACTTATTTCCCTTAAAAAACTCTTTGGTTGCTTTTGCAGTATGCTTTGGATCATTGTCTATCTGCACTGTGAAGCGCTGTCCAATGAGTTCTGAAGCATTTGGCTGAATATGAGCAGATAATATTGCCCGGAACACTTCAGAATTCATCCTGCTGCTTTTGTCAGCAGTCACATCATCAATAAATACAAGAGAACCAGTTCCATTGGCAGCTATACATGCCCACGCCATGACACTACCACCACCATGCTTCACTGATGAGGGGGTATGCTTAGGATCATGAACAGTTAATTTCCTTCCCCATACTTTTCTCTTCCCATCACTCTGGTACAAGTTGATCTTGGTCTAATCTGTCCATAGGATGTTGTTCCAGAACTGTAAAGGCTTTTTTAGATGTCGTTTGGCAAACTCTAATCTGGCCTTCCTGTTTTTGAGGCTCACCAATGGTTTACATCTTGTGGTGAACCCTCTGTATTCACTCTGGTGAAGTCTTCTCTTGATTGTTGACTTTGACACACATACACCTACCTCCTGGAGAATGTTCTTGATCTGGCCAACTGTTGTGAAGGGTGTTTTCTTCACCAGGGAAAGAATTCTTCGGTCATCCACCACAGTTGTTTTCCATGGTCTTCCGGGTCTTTTGGTATTGCTGAGCTCATTGTTGCGTTCCTTCTTTTTAAAAATGATCCAAACAGTTGTTTTGGCCACGCCTAATGTTTTTGCTATCTCTCTGATTTTTTTTTTTTTTTTTCAGCCTAATGATGGCTTGCTTCACTGATAGTGACAGCTCTTTGGCTCTCATCTTGAGAGTTGACAGCAACAGATTCCAAATGCAAATAGCACACTTGAAATGAACTCTGGACCTTTTATCTGCTCATTGTAATTGGGATAATGAGGGAATAACACACACCTGGCCATGGAACAGCTGATAAGCCAATTGTCCTATTACTTTTGGTCCCTTAACAAGTGGGAGGCACAAACTGTTGTAATTCCTACACCGTTCACCTGATTTGTATGTAAATACCCTCAAATTAAAGCTGACAGTCTGCAGTTAACGCACATCTTGTTTGTTTCATTTCAAATCCATTGTGGTGGTGTATAGAGCCAAAAATATTAGAATTGTTTAGATGTCCCAATATTTATGGACCTGTGATGTAAGTAGGATGTGTGTACAGTCCCACCACGAAGATAAAAGAAAAAAAGAAGAAGAGAGAGAGGAAAAAAGTACTTGGGACTGTACACGCATCCTACTTACATCACCGGGAACCTGGAGACAACTGACAGCATACTATTGCATATATAGATTGAACTAAACAGGATTGTTATATTAGGTCTTATCTTTTGTAGTATCCAAAAGAAGTGTCTCTTTTTTTACATTGCGGGATCCCATCAACCTGACAGTTTCTATTTAAATTAGAATTGTTAAGTCCAGGCAGGGCTTTCAATCGGAAACCAGAGGCGGCCCCCGGGATTATTCCCAGGGCAATATCAGGCACTCAGGTTGCATAGAGTA
This sequence comes from Bufo bufo, assembly GCF_905171765.1. Classification (NCBI taxonomy): domain Eukaryota; kingdom Metazoa; phylum Chordata; class Amphibia; order Anura; family Bufonidae; genus Bufo; species Bufo bufo. Next base: position 622,076,525 of record NC_053390.1, read on the forward strand.
GCGGCAGAGCAGGAGTACCCCCCTCAATTGTTTTATTTATATATTTTTCTCTTTCACTTCACCAACTTAGACTATTGTGTTCTGATCCATTACATACAATTCAGATTAATAAAACATTGAACTTAAGGCTGTAATGTAACAAAACACAAAAAAAGTCAAGGGGGTGAATACTTTTGCAATACACTGTATATATTGTAATTACACATTTATTTTGCGCCATACATTTTTTACAATTACTAAAAAAATATATAAAATATATAAATGTAATCTATATTTCTGAAATGTTTCTGCCAGGAGTCGAACTCCCAAAATATGTTATCTTTTGTCAAAAAGAAAGTTTGGGCCTAAAGCACCATTTTCTTGTAAAAAAAATTGAATTTTTCATTTTAAAAATTCTTTGAAACAGCTGTTGAGTAAAGTGCTCGCTACACACCTTAAAAATTCCTTGGGTCGTGTAGTTTACAAAATATGGTCACCTTTAGTTTTTTTTTTTACTGTGAGGTTACCTGAGGGCCTCTTCAAATACAACATGGTGCCCAAAAACCATTCCTGCAAAATCTTTCCTCATAAAAACCATATGGCGCTCCTTGCCTTCTGTGCCCTGTCGTGTGCCCATACAGCGGTATATGACCACATATGGGGTGTTTCTGCAAACTGCAGAAATAAGGTAATAAATATTTGTTTTGTTGTTAACTGTTGATGTGTTCCAGTAAAAAATTTATTAAAATGGAAAATCTGCAAAAATAGTGACATTTTGAAATTTCACCTCTACTTTGCTATAATTCCTGTGGAATGCCTAAAGGGTTAACAACATTTCTAAAACCAGTTTTGAATAGTTCGAGGGGTTTCATTTCTAAAATGGGGTCATTTATGGGTTGGTTCTATTATGTAAGCCCCACAAAGTGACTTGAGAAATGAACTGGTCCTTAAAAAAGTTGACTTTGGAAACGTCCTTAAAAATTTCTAAAATTGCTTCTGAAATTCAAAACCTAGCTTCCTAAAAAAATAAAATTGCATTACTAAAATTATGCCAACATAAAGTAGACATATGAGGAATGGTTAATAAATATATTAACTTTTAGATTTTTTTTTAATAAATAAAGGTAAAACATATTGACACAAATTTACCATTAACATGAAGTACAATGTGTCACGAGAAAACATTCTCTGAATGGCTTAGATAAATAAAAGCGTTTGAAAGTTATTCCCACAGAAAGTGACATATGTCAGATTTGCAAAATTAGGCCTGGTCAAGAAGGGGGTAAATGACCCGGTCTGGAAGTGGTTAAATAAATAAAAAATAGCACTCTCAAAGCACTAAATGCACAAACAATATCTAAACTAATACCTCATTAGATATTATAATTAAATATGCAGTTCTTAGCAGATATATATTGATCAAGAGATATCCGATCCCACCTAATCCAGCATGGTGTCCAAAATCAAGGCAGGAACCCACTGAATTAAAAAAATATTTTGCAATATGGAGTCTGATTGAACAGGCATAGTTTCTGAAAGCAGAGGCATATGGGAATATAGTAGGGTTTTTTTTAGAATGCTGTGCGTGCCTAGTATAGCCCTGTATAGCTTGGAGGTTCTGTGGAGTCATAATAAAGATGTGTGCATGGGGACTTATAATTAGAGAGCATAACAATATACCATAAAATAATATTTATGGCTAAATTTTCTAAAGAGGCAAAATAAAATAAAATAAATACACCATCTATAAATAAATCACTTATACAGCACTCATTTTCACAAAATCATATTTGATTCCATTCTCCCAAAACATTACGAATATAAATCACATAAACTTAAAAAAAATCCTATAAGCTTAAATTGCATTTTTGTTGATGTTTTAGCAAACCTGCAAACTTTTCAAAAGAAAATATAATTTACCAGCAGCTGAGTAAATGCATTTGTTCAAATTTTATTAATCTAATGTTATATGGTTAAATGAACTGAACTCGTTAAATCTGTCATCATGCTAGCCCTGAACCTAGTACTCTCTATAATTTACATTTAAAGCATGATGGCAAATCTACGCATCATGATTTTTAATTGAAGGTTCTGGGACCTGCATTGCTGGTATGGATGCTTAATTTGCACCTAATTTAAAAGCAATCATAGGACTTGGGAAAGATATTATTCCTGCAATGATTTCTTATGAATCTTGATAAAGATTAACTTTGAGAGTCTTATTATGAAATATAAATTATTTGTACTTAATATTTCTATTTCAATTACAATGAAAATGAAACCTAATCATTATAGTCATTTTGATTTCACAAATGATACCTAGACTATTTGTGTATTTCCATTTAATTCAGATGTTTTTTTTTTTTCTTTCTGCTTTTCGGGTTTTGCACAATAAACAAAGCTAAATAATTTTTCACATAAAGTAGTTATATAGTCCTGAATAGTGATGAGTGGCAGGGGCAATATTCGAATTTGGGATATTTCGCGAATATGTGGTAGAATATTCGTCATATATTTGCGAATATTCGTATTTGAGATAAAATCTGCACTGTAAAAATCGCGTAATGCGAAGTGGGTAAAAAGGAATAAATAGCACTATAGAATATAGTGCTATACACTCACCTAAAGAATTATTAGGAACACCTGTTCTATTTCTCATTAATGCAATTATCTAGTCAACCAATAACATGGCAGTTGCTTCAATGCATTTAGGGGTGTGGTCCTGGTCAAGACAATCTCCTGAACTCCAAACTGAATGTCAGAATGGGAAAGAAAGGTGATTTAAGCAATTTTGAGCGTGGCATGGTTGTTGGTGCCAGACGGGCCAGTCTGAGTATTTCACAATCTGCTCAGTTACTTGGATTTTCAGGCTATGAGCTGTGCGCTACGATTGCCCAGCGCTGCAGCAAGGGACAACCCTAAAACAAAAACTCCGCCCCATACAAAAGAGGGAGCTTCACACACCAGAGCCTATACCGGGCGAACGGAACGGCCCCCAGACATACTAGTAAGTGCAGGGGGACCCCTCGGCGCCGCTCTGCCCACTGATATAGTTAGTTTTTAGTTTTTAAACTAGTGAAAGGTCCTCTTTAAGCAATTTTGAGCGTGGCATGGTTGTTGGTGCCAGACGGGCCGGTCTGAGTATTTCACAATCTGCTCAGTTACTGGGATTTTCAGGCACAACCATTTCTAGGGTTTACAAAGAATGGTGTGAAAAGGGAAAAACATCCAGTATGCGGCAGTCCTGTGGGCAAAAATGCCTTGTGGATGCTAGAGGTCAGAGGAGAATGGGCCAACTGATTCAAGCTGATAGAAGAGCAACGTTGACTGAAATAACCACTCGTTACAACCGAGGTATGCAGCAAAGCATTTGTGAAGCCACAACATGCACAACCTTGAGGCGGATGGGCTACAACAGCAGAAGACCCCACCGGGTACCACTCATCTCCACTACAAATAGGAAAAAGAGGCTACAATTTGCACGAGCTCACCAAAATTGGACTGTTGAAGACTGGAAAAATGTTGCCTGGTCTGATGAGTCTCGATTTCTGTTGAGACATTCAAATGGTAGAGTCCAAATATGGCGTAAACAGAATGAGAACATGTATCCATCCTCTGATGGCTACTTCCAGCAGGATAATGCACCATGTCACAAAGCTCCAATCATTTCAAATTGGTTTCTTGAACATGACAATGAGTTCACTGAACTAAAATGGCCCCCACAGTCACCAGATCTCAACCCAATAGAGCATCTTTGGGATGTGGTGGAACGGGAGCTTCGTGCCCTGGATGTGCATCCCTCAAATCATCATCATCTGCAAGATGCTATCCTATCAATATGGGCCAACATTTCTAAAGAATGCTATCAACACCTTGTTGAATCAATGCCACGTAGAATTAAGGCAGTTCTGAAGGCAAAAGGGGGTCCAACACCGTATTAGTATGGTGTTCCTAATAATTCTTTAGGTGAGTATATATATATATATATATATATATATATATATATACTCACACACATACGGTCAGCCTATATAAAAAAGATAGGTTTCATTAATTTTTTCAGATCTATGTTGTGTCTGTTGTGCAATAAAAATATATATAGTCTATGTAATGATTTTTTTTTCTATTTTATTATTATTTATAATATATATATATGTATATATACAGTACAGACCAAAAGTTTGGACACCTTCTCATTCAAAGAGTTTTCTTTATTTTCATGACTATGAAGGCATCAAAACTATGAATTAACACATGTGGAATTATATACATAACAAACAAGTGTGAAACAACTGAAAATATGTCATATTCTAGGTTCTTCAAAGTAGCCACCTTTTGCTTTGATTACTGCTTTGCACACCATTGGCATTCTCTTGATGAGCTTCAAGAGGTAGTCCCTGGAAATGGTCTTCCAACAGTCTTGAAGGAGTTCCCAGAGATGCTTAGCACTTGTTGGCCCTTTTGCCTTCACTCTGCGGTCCAGCTCACCCCAAACCATCTCGATTGGGTTCAGGTCCGGTGACTGTGGAGGCCAGGTCATCTGGCGCAGCACCCTATCACTCTCCTTCATGGTCAAATAGCCCTTACTTTCAAATTTTTCCCAATTTTTCAGCTGACTGACTGACCTCCATTTCTTAAAGTAATGATGGCCACTCGTTTTTCTTTACTTAGCTGCTTTTTTCTTGCCATAATACAAATTCTAACAGTCTATTCAGTAGGACTATCAGCTGTGTATCCACCTGACTTCTCCTCAACGCAACTGATGGTCCCAACGCCATTTATAAGGCAAGAAATCCCACTTATTAAACCTGACAGGGCACACCTGTGAAGTGAAAAACATTTCAGGGGACTACCTCTTGAAGCTCATCAAGAGAATGCCAAGAGTGTGCAAAGCAGTAATCAAAGCAAAAGGTGGCTACTTTGAAGAACCTAGAATATGACATATTTTTAGTTGTTTCACACTTGTTTGTTATGAATAAAATTCCACATGTGTTAATTCATAGTTTTGATGCCTTCAGTGTGAATCTACAATTTTCATAGTCATGAAAATAAAGAAAACTCTTTGAATGAGAAGGTGTGTCCAAACTTTTGGTCTGTACTGTAGATATATATATATATATATATATATATATATATATATATTATTACTATTATATAATTATATATTAGATATATTTTGTTGTATCCTTGGACATAAATATGTTACATAGCTAAGTAACTCAGCTCTGCTACACTTGCTTACATGTTATCAACAGCACTGTTCAAATAAGAAAATCCAAGCAGGCAATTTATTAATTATTTTTTATCATGAATCAATTATTATTTCAATTATATTATTAAATACCTTCCATCCATATAGTTAATCCCTCCCCAATGCATCTACTGTATATATTAACAGTCCATCAATTCATCGCTCTTCTCCCCTTCACTGCAATATCACTTCTCCATGTCATGCTCCAATACAACCTTACATCAGTAATCTAACATCACAACAAACTCCTCTTATAACCAGGCACCAGCGATCTGACACCTTCCTCTGGAGCTCTGTGATTTCTCCACTCTCACACTCCTTCATCCAGCATACGGCTGCTTCCCCAGGCTGTCAATCCAAGTCACCTCCTCCTCACCCTTCTATCCACAGCAGCTTATCAGTCATGTTTAATCATTGCAATGAGGTATCATCTGTGTATCATGCTTAACATGGTTTGCCTCAAATATTAAAATCTATAAGTGTGAATACAGTTGTGAGTGTCCCTCTATATGGGTGTGTGTGAGCTACTGTAGAACTGTGATGGAAGCAAGGGGATGAAAGGGTTATGTACAGTATATAATAAGTTGATATATATAAATATCAGTAGAAGCCAGCTACTACTATATAGATCATCTGTCTTCTGCACCTTCTCCATTAACCATTATTCAGCGATCCTCTAGTTCTGCACCTATACCATTAACCAGCGATCCTCTTCCTGTAATATATTATTATATTAATGATTAAATTAATTAATAAATAATATATTTAAAGAAGTAGATAACTGATTAGTGTGTGTACCATTTAAGTATACATAAAAAAAATACATTGATAAACAAGATCAAAGCAATTGCAATGGACATTATGAAAATATTACCAAAATAGATACGGTATTATTATTATTTTAAAATAAAATAGTAAATGTACAATATAAAAATGGGAAAAAAATGACTAGACTTGTTAGGATGAGTTTATGAGCTACATTTAATGATCATGTTCTGACAAATTAATAATAAAACTGATAATAGGAACAATCATGATTAGAATACACAACTATGATTATAAAATAGAAAGAATATGAAAAAGGAAAAATAATGCCTGCACATTAGTGATGAGCGGCAGGGGCAATATTCAAATTTGCGATAGTTCGCGAATATATGGTAGATCATTTGTCATATATTCGCGAATATTCGTATTCAAGATATTCGTTTTATTGCGAAAATCTATAATAAAAAAAAATCGCATAATGCAAATTTTTATGCAAAAAAAGGTGTTGGTCAAAAACGAGTATATAGCACTACAGAATATACTGCTATATATTTGTTTTTAGAATATTCATAATTTTTTCTATCTGAACAAATGATTCCTCCCTGCTTAAAATGCTTGTGGGTCAATGAGTCATTGGCCCACAAGCAAGAAGCAGGCAGGAATCATGACTTTAGATGTTGAAAAAAGACGAATATTCTAAAGAACAAATATATAGCACTATAGCGAATATATTCGTTTTGACATTTTTTTGAATATTCGTCTTTTTTTTTCTCTCCAAACAGTACAGTTAAACCCCTTTGGCATACTCCTCCCCACAAGCATCCCCGTCACTATGGGAACGCCTGGTGGTTAGAATATACCATCGGATCTGAGTTAGATCGTGAAAACTCAAATCCGATGGTATAATCTAACACAAAGGCGTTCCCATGGTGATAGGGATTCTTGAAGTTTGAGTATACCAACAGGTGCATACATACTGGCCCCCTGCTGCCTGGCGGCACCTGACCTCTGACAGGGCACTGTGATCCACACAATTAACCCCTCAGGTGCTGCACCTGAGGGGTTAATTGTGCGGATCACAGCACCCTGTCAGAGGTCGGGTGCTGCTGGGCAGCAGTGCGCCCCCCGCCCCCACTATTAAAATCAGTCATGGGCAGTGCGCTCTAACCCCCCCCTCACCAGTATTACAAACATTGCTGGCAGTGCGCCCTCAATCCCCTGCCCTTCCCAGTATTAATCATTGCTGGCAGTGCGCCCCTCCTCCCTCCCCAGTATTAATCATTGCTGGCAGTGCGCCCTCAATCCCCCCTCCCCCCGTATTAATCATTGCTGGCACTGCTTCCTCAATCCTCCCTCCCCAGTATTAATCATTGCTGGCAGTGCGCCCTCAATCCCCCCTCCCTCCCCAGTATTAATCATTGCTGGCAGTGCACCCCCCCTCCCTCCCCAGTATTAATCATTGCTGGCAGTGCGCCCTCAATCCCCCTCCCCCCGTATTAATCATTGCTGGCACTGCGCCCTCAATCCTCCCTCCCTCCCCAGTATTAATCATTGCTGGCAGTGCGCCCCCCCCACCGATCAGAGTCCCAGCAGTGTAATTCTGGGGCTCTGATCGGTTACCATGGCAACCAGGACGCTACTGAAGTCCTGGCTGCCATGGTCAGTTAGTCAGCATTGTACTTACCTGCGCTGGGGCCGCCGGGCGCTCCTTCTTCTCAAACTCACAGGTCTGTGTGGTGCATTGCTATAAGCATACGCCGCACAGACCTGTGAGTTTGAGAAGAAGGAGCGCCCGGCGGCCCCAGTGCAGTTAAGTACAATGCTGACTAACTGACCATGGCAGCCAGGACTTCAGTAGCGTCCTGGTTGCCATGGTAACCGATCAGAGCCCCAGAATTACACTGCTGGGACTCCGATCGGTGGGGGGGGCGCACTGCCAGCAATGATTAATACTGGGGAGGGAGGGGAAATTGAGGGCGCACTGCTAGCAATGATTAATACTGGGGAGGGAGGGGATATTGAGGGCACACTGCCAGCAATGATTAATACGGGGGGGGAGGGGGATTAAGGGGGCACTGCCAGCAATGATTAATACTGGGGAGGGAGGGGGGATTGAGGGCGCACTGCCACCAATGATTAATACTGGGGAGGGAGGGATTGCCAGCGCACTGCCAGCAATGATGTTTAATATGGATAGGGGGATCCGCACTGGCAACCAATGATTGTAATACTGGTGAGGGGGGCTAGGGCACACTGCCCATTAATGATTTTATTAGTGGGGGGCGGCAGGGGGCGCACCCGACCTCTGACAGGGTGCTGTGATCCACACAATTAACCCCTCAGGTGCGGCACCTGAGGGGTTAATTGTGTGGATCACAGTGCCCTGTCAGAGGTCAGATGCCGCCAGGCAGCAGGGGGCCAGTATGATTGCGCCTGTTGGTATACTCTAACTTCAAGGGTCCCATCACCATGGGAACGCCTCTGTGTTAGAATATACCATCGGATTTGAGTTTTTCACGATCTAACTCAGATCCGATGGTATATTCTAACCACCAGGCTTTCCCATGGTGATGCGGGGACGCTTGTGGGGAGGAGTATGCCTGACTCATTGACCACAAGCATTTTAAGCAGGGAGGAATCATTTGTTCAGATGTAAAAAATGACGAATATTCGATATATATAGCAGTATATTTGTAATATTTGCGAATTATCGAAGTTGCGATATTCGCAATTAATATTCGCTATTCGAATATTCGCGCTCAATACTACTGCACATAGGAGCGCTAGATTTCTTCTATCTATGTCCAGCAGAGGAATAGCAATCACTATTGTGCCATGTTGATATCACTGATGGATAGACAGTTAGCCAGTTCATATATAATTACAGTACATCAAATGTCACAATTGCGATTCCATAGCATTCATTAGTGTTGATCACGAATATTCGAATTTTAATCACGAATATCGGCACTTCGAGAATTTGCGAATATTTAGAATATCGTAAGATATATTCGTAATCGCGAATATTCAATTTTTTAAAAAATATCACTTCATGCGAATTTTTATGCGAATATTCGCAATCAAGAAAATAATGCCTGGAGATCATGAATTTGCGAATTCTCGAATATATGGCGAATATTCGCCCAAATATTCGCGAAATATCGCGAATTCGAGTATTGCCCCTGCCGCTCATCACTAGCATTCATGTGTATGTGGGGGAAGGGGAGCAGAAACAATAGGCTTGTTAATGAGCGAATTAAAAAGCCTATTGTTTTCTGTCCTCTTCCCCCAAATACACACTCATGGTAGAGGACATGTGGAATGAAATGGCAGGAGTACTGTATACTGAAAAGTAAAATAGGAATAATGTGGCGCACAGGAGTGACACACAAACCAAAAAGAGGTGCACACAGTTTAAGAGGAATCACCCTTCCTCCCAAAATAAAAGACTAATATTGTAATGTAACCGGGCACACTAGAATTGATATAAAATTTATTATTTCGTAAAATTGTTGAGATAATAAAGATTTAATATATTCATAAAATTGTAAAACCATACAAATATTCAACAATGGTTAATACAGCCTATATAAATAAATAATATAAGATGATGATAATAACAGCCTAAGATAAAATAGGGCAGTGCGATGATGGTACAAAAGTTCTATATTGTGCAGCTAAAGAAAAATCCAGCTTCCAAGATGCAAAAGGTGGAATCTTTATTGTGCGTTTAAAATCCAATGCAAGACATCACAGGCTACAGTAACGCGTTTTAGACCGCAAGTAAATCAGGGTCCTTCATCATGACAAAAAACTTGTGTACAAAACTCAGTTTAAAAATGCTAGTCCACACCTGACACCCCAATCATTGAGTCACATGTCCTGATTAAACTGACTCAGAACATGTGTCAACCATGAAGGGAGGGGAGGGAGGAAAAGACACACTTGAAATACACATGAAAAAATACACATGAAATATGTAGAAAAACATATTGGCAATGTGTAAAAAAACATCAATGGCAGGCAAACATGAAATTAATATTGTAATATGAGATCATGTCTCTTGTACAGACCTTCAGGATATTGTGTGGCTAGTAAAAACATCCAATAAGCCTCTCTATTAAGCTTTCTCCTCTGGTCTCCACCTCTGGCTGGAATAAAGACCCTTTCTATACCTTGGGCTCTCAGATGGGTCACTTCACCACCATATATAATTACAAAATGTTCACTAACTGCAGATACGTTGTGATTTCTGTAATGGGGAATATCCGATATATGCTAGGAAAACTAGAAGAATGGTCAGAACTCTGGCAACTGAAATTTAATGTGGATAAGTGCAAGATAATGCACCTGGGGCGTAAAAACCCAAGGGCAGAATATAGAATATTTGACACAGTCCTGATCTCAGTATCTAAGGAAAGGGATTTAGGAGTAATTATTTCAGAAGACTTAAAGGTGGGAAGACAATGTAATAGAGCAGCACGAAATGCCAGCAGAATGCTTGGATGTATAGGGAGAGGTATAAGCAGTAGAAAGAGTGAAGTGCTTATGCCGCTGTACAGAACACTGGTGAGACCTCACTTGGAGTATTGTGCGCAGTACTGGAGGCCATATCTCCAGAAGGATATAGATACTCTAGAGAGAGTTCAGAGAAGAGCTACTAAACTAGTACATGGATTGCAGGATAAAACTTACCAGGAAAGGTTAAAGGACCTTAACATGTATAGCTTGGAAGAAAGAAGAGACAGAGGGGATATGATAGAAACTTTTAAATACATAAATGGAATCAACTCGGTAAAGGAGGAGAGCATATTTAAAAGAAGAAAAACTACCACAAGAGGACACAGTTTTAAATTAGAGGGGCAAAGGTTTAAAAGTAATATAAGGAAGTATTACTTTACTGAGAGAGTAGTGGATGCATGGAATAGCCTTCCTGCAGAAGTGGTAGCTGCAAATACAGTGAAGGGGTTTAAGCATGCATGGGATAGGCATAAGGCTATCCTTCATATAAGATAGGGCCAGGGACTATTCATAGTATTCAGTATATTGGGCAGACTAGATGGGCCAAATGGTTCTTATCTGCCGACACATTCTATGTTTCTATGTTTCTATGCTTGCGGATTCGCGATTTTATTTGGTTGGAAGTGCAACCTACATATTGCAACTTGGACATTTGGCAGGTCACTAAGTAGATGGCATTTTTTGTGTTGCAATTCAAGTAGCTATTAATGCAAACATTTTTGCCATTAGCCATAGAATGGAAGAACTGGCTCACTTGAAAATAATCACAACAAATGCACCTACTGTGCCCGCACTTATAGCTCCCCTTCGTTGAAAGCCAGGTCGGTGTCACATTGCTTTTCTCTTTGTATAAACTGGGACTGATGAGACTGCCTAATGTGGGAGCTTTTTTCGCAGCACATCTAATACCTCCCGCTATTATTTCTGACCACTTTTCATCAAAGCTGAGGACTGGTAGATGTTTTTTAATAATTTTGCATATTTTTCTGTATTCGCCACTGTACTGAGTGACAAACGTGATTGGAGTGTGGCTATTCAATTTGCTGTTGCCCGCTGTATCCGTGGGGTTTGTATCAGGAAAGATCAAGGATTTGCGGTCCAAACTCTGAACCGTTTTTTGGCTATTTAGCATATGATTCCGTGAATAGGCTCTAAGAGCCAATCTATTCACAATCTTATTACTTTCCTGTTCAAAGGACGAAATGTCCGAACAGTTACGCCTGGTACGGATAAGCTCGGCTTTTGGAATGTTGTATATTACATGTGGCGGGTGACATGATGATGCATGCAGAATGGTATTGCCAGCTAGCTCTTTCCTAAAAGTGGAGGTATTCACACTAGAACTAGCAGAATCACTGCTCAATTTTAGATCCAGAAAGGAAACCGACCTGGTGTCAAAATGCAACGTGAAAGAAATAGAGGGTACACATGAATCCATGTATTCGCCAAACAGTGGTATGGACGCCACATCCCCAGACCATACAAACAGCAGGTCATCGATGAAGCGCCCATACCACTGCAGGCGATCGCAGAAAGGGTGGGTGTCGACGAGGAGGAAGCTCCTCTCCCACCATGCCATAAATATATTAGCAATGGAGGGAGAGAACCTAGCCCCGATCGACACCCCCGATACCTGCAAATAATAACATCCATTGAACATAAAGAAATTATGTTTCAAGAGAAAGCTGACCGACATCTCCAAAAATTCTTGCAATTCACAGGTATAGTTGCTATAGGTATTAAGGAACCAACACAGAGATCGCAGCGCCAATTCATGTGGTATATTCGTATAAAGTGACACCACGTCTGCAGCAATCCAAACATAATCCTCTCTCCATTGGAATGTAACACAGATCCAGTGTCTTTTATGAAACCAGGGATGAGGGGAATGAGAGGTTGCAATAGCGAATCTACCCATTCAGACAAACGTTCTGAAAAGCTACCTATACCCGCCACAATGGGCCGCATTGGTGGAGGAAACACATCTTTGTGGATTTTCGGCAGAGCATGAAAAATAAGGTTGACCGGGCAGGTAACATAAATATAACCCTTTTCTTTTTGCAATAAACAGCCAGAATTAAGGCCAATGGATAATAAATCTGCAAGTTTCTTCTGAAAAGAGGGGAGCCGGTTGTCCTGGAGTGCCCTACATACATCCGGATCACTCAGCATTAGCAATATTTGGGACTCATAAACGCCACTATCCAAAATGACAACCGCTCCCCCCTTATCAGCCTGCTTGATTACCAGGTCATCCCTATCTCGCAAAGCCCATAAAGACGCCATCTCTCCTTTCTGGAGATTAGAAAAAGAACCAACGTGCAGACCATCATGCATAGCATTCTCACTACTGTGTAGTTTAATATCATTATGCAGTGCACATAATCCCTCCCTACCATTTCTTGATACCTATCCAAAGCAGGTGAGCGAGACTGCAATGGATAGAAATCTCTATTATTGACTTTAAATGTGACAGAGTTATTCACCAAACAAAGATCATCATGTCTAGCGTGCATCTCCTGCAGTGACACTAGATAGGTTAATTCCCCAAAGGAAACAGCAGGTGAACCACGCAAGACAGAACAATCATTGAGTGGGACAGCAGGATCAACCCCATTGGTATTTACTTCTTGTTCTGAAGCACTTGAATGGAAGTGCTTTCTAAGGGTGAGAATGCGAGCCAATCTATTCACATAGATGGTTTTGTATAAATTAGGAACTAGGAACAATCTCCCAAAGTCAACCTATAAACTTCACTTCCAAAAGTTGTATATGTCGGCATCAAATCCGTGCTGCTGTTGCCAAAATAAGTATGAATAGTATCAACAGTCTCAATCAAAATGCATACTCCAGATATATTGTTTAAATGTACTTGCGGAAAGTAAAGGTTTGGCGGCGTCCTGCTACAGTAGGTGTTTCTGACATTGTGTTTTTAGCACGACAGCGTCGCGCTGATACTCGGCGACATGGTGCCGAGATCTCGCACTCACTGGGATAGTGACAGCACATCCCAGCAAGCGCGTCATAGAAGCGACGGGAGATCCGACTTGGATTCCCGCCAATTCTACACGTGTGCGGCGTTTGTTATGAATCCTGAGGGGGAAGTCCCCGCCGGATTTTAAATAAAAATCCGGCCTGGGTCCCGCCCTCAGGAGCATACCGGGCCCTTAGGTCTGTTATGGGTTGTAAGGAGAGCCCCCCCTACGCCGAAAAAAACGGCGTAGGGGGTCCCCCTACAATCCATACCAGACCCGTATCCAAAGCACGCTACCCGGCCAGCCAGGAAGGGAGTGGGGACGAGCGAGCGCCCCCCCCCCCCCTCCTGAGCCGTACCAGGCTGCATGCCCTCAACATGGGGTGATTGATGCAGAATGTGGTCTGGCATTATCTTGTTGAAAAATGCAGGGTCTTCCCTGAAAGAGATGACGTCTGGATGGGAGCAGATGTTGTTCTAGAACCTGAATATATTTTTCTGCATTGATGGTGCCTTTCCAGACATGCAAGCTGCCCATGCCACACGCACTCATGCAACCCCATACCATCAGAGATGCAGGCTTCTGAACTGAGCGTTGATAACAACTTGGGTTGTCCTTGTCCTCTTTGGTCCAGATGACATGGCGTCCCAGATTTCCAAAAAGAATTTTAAATCGTGACTCGTCTGACCACAGAACAGTCTTCCATTTTGCCACACTCCATTTTAAATGATCCCTGGCCTAGTGAAAACGCCTGAGCTTATGGATCTTGCTTAGAAATGGCTTCTTCTTTGCACTGTAGAGTTTCAGCTGGCAACGGCGGATGGCACGGTGGATTGTGTTCACTGACAATGGTTTCTGGAAGTATTCCTGAGCCCATTCTGTGATTTCCTTTACAGTAGCATTCCTGTTTGTGGTGCAGTGTCGTTTAAGGGCCCGGAGATCACGGCATCCAGTATGGTTTTACGGCCTTGACCCTTACGCACAGAGATTGTTCCAGATTCTCTGAATCTTCGGATGATGTTATGCACAGTTGATGATGATAGATGCAAAGTCTTTGCAATTTTTCGCTGGGTAACACCTTTCTGATATTGCTCCACTATCTTTCTGCGCAACATTGTGGGAATTGGTGATCCTCTACCCATCTTGGCTTCTGAGAGACACTGCCACTCTGAAAAGCTCTTTTTATACCCAATCATGTTGCCAATTGACCTAATTAGTGTTAATTGGTCTTCCAGCTCTTCGTTATGCTCAAATTTACTTTTTCCAGCCTCTTATTGCTACTTGTCCCAACTTTTTGGGGATTTGTTGACACCGTGAAAATTGGAATCAACGTATTTTTCCTTTAAAATTATACATTTACTCGGATTAAACGTTTGATCTGTCATCTACGTTCTATTATAAATAAAATATTGACATTTGCCATCTCCACATCATTGCATTCAGTTTTTATTCACAATTTGTTTAGTGTCCCAACTTTTTTGGAATCCGGTTTGTATATTACAGGAAGAGGATCGCTGGTTAATGAACTAGAGGTTCGCTGAATAATGGTTAATGGAGAAGGTTCAGAAGACAGATGATCTATATAGTAGTAGCTGGCTTCTACTGATATTTATATATATCAACATAGTATATACTGTACATACACACATATGTTTGGTTAAAAAAAGGAATATTTATTAAACCATTTTAAATATATAAAAAATGATATATACATTTATTTTATATGTCTAATGTGTTTGTATTTTATATGTTTAATGTGAAAGGCCTGGGGAGGACATGTGACTCCTGGAACCAATGAAAACACACCTCCAGGTATATAAGGACCAATCAGTAAAAGAAAATGGCAGTCAAAATTTTCTGGGAGGCAGAAATACTGTCCTTTAAAAAAAAAAATATATATATATATATATATATATATATTGACCCTGGATGTTCTGGAGCACCCCCTGACCTCCTGTCATGATGCCCATTAACCCTTTCATCCCCTTGCTTCCATCACAGTTCTACAGTAGCTCGCACACACCCATATAGAGGGAAACTCACAACTGTATTCACACTTATAGATTTTAATATTTGAGGCAAACCATGTTAAGCATGATACACAGATGATACCTCATTGCAATGATTAAACATGACTGATAAGCTGCTGTGGATAGAAGGGTGAGGAGGAGGTGACTTGGATTGACAGCCTGGGGAAGCAGCCGTATGCTGGATGAAGGAGTGTGAGAGCGGAGAAATCACAGAGCTCCAGAGGAAGGTGTCAGATCGCTGGTGCCTGGTTATAAGAGGAGTTTGTTGTGATGTTAGATTACTGATGTAAGGTTGTATTGGAGCATGACATGGAGAAGTGATATTGCGGTGAAGGGGAGAAGAGTGCTGAATTGATGGACTGTTGATATATACAGTAGATGCATTGGGGAGGGATTAACCATATGGATAGAAGGTATTTAATAATATAATTGAAATAATAATTGATTCATGATAAAAAATAATTAATTAATAAATTGCCTACTTGGATTTGCTTAGTTAAACAGTGCTGTTGATAACATGTATGCAAGTGTAGCAGAGCTGAGTTACTTAGCTATGTCCAAGGATACAACAAAATATATCTAATATATAATTATATAATAGTAATATATATATATATATATATAATAAATAATAATAAAATAATAAAATATATATAAAAAAAGAAGCAGGCAATTTATTAATTGTTATAATTTATCAATTATTATTTTAATTATTTATCAGCAATTATCATCCATTCACAAATGCACCTACTGTCTCCCCACATCCCTTCATCTCTGTCCGCTCCTCGGCTTTCCTCCATCTGTGCCCCCTTCCCCCACATACACATTTAAGGCACAATAGTAATAGCATATAATTGTCACAAATCCTCAACTGCAAGAAGTATTCGATCCCTAAGGGTTTTAACTGGACAAAGTTAAATTGTGACCCCTTTCTATAAGAGTTGTTTTACTATAGGGCGATATATGGTTTAGAGTCGCTGAGAGCAGGGGCAGCTGGTCCACATTCAAGTGCAATGCTCTGCTTTTTCCTTTCAATGTGCCGACACCAGTGATTCAAAAAAGTTTCATTAAAAGTTTCTGCAAATACTGTACTGTCGGTCCGGACCATATAAGAAGAAATACTGTACATTTGCCAGCATTTATTATCATTTTATTGGTACCTAAATAGGATCATATCCATCGATCTTCACTGGGATTGTATATATATATTTATGGATATTGATTAATTGATATCTATTTATTTTTATCTTGATACAGTTTTCCATATATATTTTTATTTATTATTATTAGTTTTTCTCTATATAAATCAATATATATTTATCAAACCAATTAATATTGTTTATTCATTTACAAGATCAAAAGGATATCAACTGATTAATCGGCATCTAGTTGGTGTACATATATCTACTTCTACTGTATATATTTTAGATATATTTTTATTCTTATTTTAAATTTTAATATGTGTTATACAATAAATGCAGAATCTCACACATGGATTTTGGAGTGCATACCTATTTTTATTAAATATTTTTTATTTATTTAACCCCTTCCAGGCTGAAAGGAAACCTTCTGTATTTTCTTGCCATTGATAGACGGTCAGTCACTGGGAATGGAGTGGGATCAACATTGCATGTTCTGCCCAAATTCTATATACAGGAATTACTGGCACATACTATACGGCAGTGTCCGAATCCACGTCTCACCCTGCCGATTTGGCTGCGTGCAGAGCAGTAGTTATGATAGCGATATTAGGTCCAAGCTCTCCCCCCACCTCCACCCTGGTGTAACAATCTGAATATACCGTACAGCTGGGACATAATATCGCAATCATAACTACTGCTCTGCACACAGCCGAATCGCTATAAGAATCATTATAGCACTCAGTATAGCAATGGGATGAAGTGCCTTCATCACCAATACTAACTGCTGTTCCATGCGCCAACTGGTGTTCATAAACCAAAATTGCACCCTGATTTTTCTCAATAGTCTATTTACGCTCTTCGGGTTTGCAAAGGAATTGGATATCGCTCTGCGCTCACGCGATTCTGATGGGAGCGCTAGCGATGATACATCTGTAGAACACAATGGGTGTATTTTTAAAACCACAATATAATAGCAGTATTTGACGCTTGTATTGGACTGTCATAAATGCAGCAAAGGCCGCAAATGTAGTATCTAGAACAAAATGGATATTTTTTTAAAACCACAATATAACTGCAGTATTTAACGCTTGTATTGGACTGTTTGAAATGCAGCAAAGGCCGCAAATGTAGTATATAGCACAAAATGTTTTTTTTTTTTTAAAGCAACAATATAACAGCAGTATTTAACGCTTGTATTGGACTGTCAATGCAGCAAAGGCCGCAAATGTAGTATCTAGCACAAAATGGGTGTTTTTTTTTAAACCACAATATAACAGCAGTATTTAAAGGTTGTATTGGACTGTCAGAAATGCAACAAAAGCCGCAAATGTAGTATCTAGCACAAAATGTTTTTGTTTTTTTTTAAATTACAATATAATAGCAGTATTTAAAGCTTGTATTGGACTGTCAGAAATGCAACAAATGCCACAAATGCAGTATCTAGCACAAAATTGGTGTTTTTTTAAATCACAATATAAAAGCAGTATTTAATGGTTGTATTGGACTGTCAGAAATGCAGCAAAGGCAGCAAATGTAGTATCTAGCACAAAATGGGTGTTTTTTAAAAACCACAAAATGACAGCAGTTATTAACGCTTGAATTGGACTGTCGGAAATGCAGCAAAGGCCACATACGTAGTATCTAGCACAAAATAAGTGTTTTTTTAAAACCACAATATAACAGCAGTATTTAACGCTTGTATTGAAATGCCAGAAATGCAGCAAAGGCCGCAAACGTATTATCTACCAGAAAATTGGTGGTTTTTTTATGGCTGTATTGGACTGTCAGAATTGCAGAAAAGGCTGCAAATGTAGTATCTAGCACAAAATGGGTGTTTTTTTAAAACCACAATATAACAGCATTATTTAACGCTTGTGTTAGACTCTAAGAGATGCAGCAAAGGCCGTAAATGTAGTATCTAGCACAAAATCATAGTTTTTTTAAAACCACAATATAACAGCAGTATTTAACAGCTGTATTGGACTGTCAGAAATGTAGCAAAGGCCCCAAGTGTAGTATGTAGCACAAAATGGGAGATTTTTCCAAACAAAAATTTTACAGCAGTGTTTGATGCTTGTATTGGACTGTCAGAAATGCAGCAAAGGCCACAAATGTAGTATCTAGCACAAAATGGGTGTTTTTTCCAAACAAAATTTAACAGCATTATTTAACGCTTGTATTGGACTGTCAGAAATGCAGCAAAGGCCACAAATGTAGTATCTAGCACAAAATGGGTGTTTTTTCCAAACAAAATTTAACAGCATTATTTAACGCTTGTATTGGACTGTCAGAAATGCAGCAAAGGCCGCAAATGTAGTATCTAGCACAAAATGGGTGTTATTCCATACAAAATTTAACAGCAGTATTTAACGCTTGTATTGGACTGTCAGAAATGCAGCAAAGACCACAAATGTAGTATCTAGCACAAAATTTTTGTTTTTTCCAAACAAAATTTAACAGCAGTATTTAACGCTTGTAATGGACTGTAAGAAATGCAGCAAAATCCGTAAATGTAGCATCTAGTAGTGTTGATCACGAATATTTGAATTTCAAATTTTTAGCGCGAATATAGGTATTTCGAAAATTTGCGAATATTTCGAATATAGTGATATATATTTGTAATTTAGAATATTCGATTTAATTTATTATTTTTTTTTTATATTAAATCTTTTGTTTTTAAATCAGTACACATGATCCCTCCCTGCTTCTAGCTTGTGGGCCAATAAGAAGGCTGCAATATACTTGACTTTAGGAGTAGTATTGTTTGCGAATTTTGCTCTATATTCTTTTTTTTTCGAATATTCGCTATATTGCTATATATTCTTGTTTTAGCAATATAGCGAATATTCGAAAAAAAACTAATATAGAGCAATTTAGCTAATATAGTGCTATAATCTTTTTTTTTTATAGTTGTAATTTTTTTCCAATCTGAACTTCAAATGAGAAAAAAATTACAACTATTAGACAAAGAAGATTATAGCACTATATTAGCTAAATTGCTCTATATTCGTTTTTTTCGAATATTCGCTATATTGCTATATATTCTTGTTTTAGAATATTACGAATATTCGAAAAATGAATATAAAGCAATTTAGCTAATATAGTGCTATAATATTCTTTGTCTAAAAGTTGAAAAATTCGCAATAACAATTAGAAAATTCGAATACGAAAATTCGCATATTACACGATCATTACCTTGCCGTTTTTTTTTTGTAAAAGAAAATTGTATAATATAACGAATATTCAAATTTGCAAATATTTGACGAATATTCTACGAAATATTCGCGAAATATCGCGAATTTGAATATGACCCCTGCCACTCATCACTAGTATCTAGCACAAAATTGGAGATTTTTCTAAGCAAAAATTTAACAGCAATATTTGACGGTTGTATTGGACTGTCAGAAATGCAGCAAGGGCCGGAAATGTAGTATCTAGCATAAAATGGGATTTTTTTTTAAAACCACAATATAACAGCATTATTTAACGCTTGTATTGGACTGTCAGAAATGCAGCAAAGACCGCAAATGTAGTATCTAGCACAAAATGGGTGTTTTTTCCACACAAAAATTTAACAGCAGTATTTAAAGCTTGTATTGGCCTGTCAGAAATTCAGCAAAGGCCGCAAATGTAGTATCTAGCACAAAATGGGTGTTTTTTTTAAAACCACAATATAACAGCAGTATTTAACAGCTGTATTGGACTCTCAGAAATGCAGCAAAGGCAGCACATGTAGTATCTAGCACAAAATGTGTGTTTTTTTAAAACCACAATATAACAGCAGTATTTAACAGCTGTATTGGACTGTCAGAAATGAAGCAAAGTCAGCAAATGTAGTATCTAGCACAAAATTGGTGTTTTTTTAAAACCACAATATAACAGCAGTATTTAACAGCTGTATTGGACTGTCAGAAATGAAGCAAAGTCAGCAAATGTAGTATCTAGCACAAAATTAGTTTTTTTTTTAAAACCACAATATAACAGCAGTATTTAACAGCTGTATTGGACTGTCAGAAATGCAGCAACGTCCGCAAATGTAGTATCTAGCACAAAATGGGTGTTTTTTTTAAACCACAATATAACAGCAGTATTTAACAGCTGTATTGGATTGTCAGAAATGCAGCAAAGGCAGCAAATGTAGTATCTAGCACAAAATGGGTGTTTTTTTAAAACCACAATATAACATCAGTATTTAACGCTTGTATTGGACTGTAAGAAATGCAGCAAAGGCCGCAAATGTAGTATCTAGCACACAATGGGTGTTTTTTTTAATAAATGATAAAAAAAAAATCCAATAAGTGTATATTTATTGGTTTGCGCAAAAGTTATAGCGTTTACAAACTATGGTACAAAATGTGAATTTCCGCATTTTGAAGCAGCTCTGACTTTCTGAGCACCTGTCATGTTTCTTGAGGTGCTAGAATGCCAGGATAGTATAAATACCCCCCAAATGACCCTATTTTAGAAAGAAGACACCCTAAAGTATTCGCGGAGGGGCATGGTGAGTTCATATATGATAAATTATTTTTTTTAAAGTTAGCGGAAAATGACACTTTCTGAGGGAAAAAAAATAATAATAAAGTTTCAATTTCTGCTAACTTCTGGCAAAAAAAAGAAAAAATCTCCCACGGACTCACTATGCCCCTCAGTGAATACCTTGTGGTGTCTACTTTCCGAAATGGGGTTATTTGTGAGGTGTGTTTACTGTTCTGGCATTTTGGGCGGGGCTAAATTGTGAGCAACCCTGTAATGCCTAAAGGTACTCGTTGGACTTTCGGCCCCTTTACGCACCTAGGCTTCAAAAAAGTGTCACACATGTGGTATCGCAGTACTCAGAAGAAGTAGGGCAATGTGTTTTGGGGTGTATTTTTACATATACCCATGCTGAGTGAGAGAAACATCTCTGTAAATTGACAACTTTGTATAATTTTTTTTTAAAGTTGTCGATTACAGAGATATTTATCACACACAGTATGGGTATATGTAAAAATACACCCCAAAACACATTGCCCTACTTCTTATGAGTACGGCGATACCACATGTGTGACACTTTTTTGCAGCCTAGGTGCGCAAAGGGGCCCAAATTCCAATGAGTACCTTTTAGGAGGGCATTTTTAGACATTTGGATTCCAGACTTCTTCTCACGCTTTAGGGCCTCTAAAATGCCAGGGCAGTATAAATACCCCACATGTGACCCCATTTTGGAAAGAAGACTCCTCAAGGTATTCTGTGAGGGGCATGGCGAGTTCATAGAAGATTTTTCTTTTTTGCACAAGTTAGCGGAAATATTATTTTTTTTTTCTCACAAAGTCTCCCTTTCCGCTAACTTGTGACAAAAAGTTCAATCTTTCATGGACTCAATATGCCCCTCAGCGAATACACATGGGTTTATTTGTGGTGTGTTTGTACTGCCCTGGCATTACATGTATGGCCAGCATTAGGAGTTTCTGCTATTCTCCTTATATTCAGCATACGGGCCCTAAGACCCCTGTGTGCCTGTCCTGTGTCACGCGATCCCTATACTAATAGTGTAGCTGTGTGTGGTACTTGCGGAAACACTCCCCTATGCATAGGGCAGGCTGGTCAGGACAGTCAGGACAAAAAACTGTGGTGTCACGCCTTATTCCAGCCCTGCTACAGACATGGCATCTTTTTCCTGGGGAACGGTGAGTTGGGGAACCAGGATAGACACTCGGGAAGTGTCTGTCATGTAGCCGGCTAACTACATCAGGGACTTGGGGCACGGACCCTCCTGGATACAGGAGTTCCGAAATGATCTCTTCCTGGAATTTTAGGAAGGATCCCGTTCTCTCAGCCTTACTGTAGAGATCAAAACTATTATACACAGCCAATTGAATTAAATAAACAGACACCTTCTTATACCAGCATCTGGTGCGGCGGGACACTAAATAGGGAGCCAACATCTGGTCATTGAAGTCCACCCCTCTCATGTGAAGGTTATAGTCGTGGACAGAGAGGGGTTTCTCAATGACTCCAGTTGCCCTTTCAATTTGTACAGTAGTGTCTGCGTGAATGGTGGACAGAAGATAAACGTCCCTCTTGTCCCTCCACTTCACCGCAAGCAGTTCTTGGTCACACAAGGCAGCCCTCTCCCCCCGTGCAAGTCGGGTATTAACGAGCTGTTGGGGGAAGCCCCGGTGACTAGGTCACGCAGTGCCACAGCATTGAATTCCGACTATATGTAAGTGCCGAAAGAGGGCCACGCTTGTGTAAAAATTGTCCACGTATAAGTGGTACCCCTTGTGGAGTAAGGGTGACACCAAGTCCCAGACAATCTTGCCACTGCTCCCCAGGTAGTCAGGGCATCCAACCTGCTCCAGTTTTGAGTCTTTTCCCTCATAGACCCTAAAACGTTATGAATAGCCTGTGGCCCTTTCACAGAGCTTATACAGTTTGACTCCATACCGGGCGCGCTTGCTGGGGATGTACTGTTTGATGCCAAGGCGCCCGGTAAAATGTACAAGGGACTCGTCTATGCAGATGTTCTGATTGGGGTATACACATCTGCAAACCTGGATGACAAATGGTCTATGAGGGGCCGAATTTTGTGGAGCCGGTCATAAGCAGGGTGGCCTCTTGGATGACAGGTTTTATTGTCAGTGAAATGCATAAAGCGCATGATGACCTCAAAAAGTGCCCTGGACATAGCAGCAGAGAACATGAGCATGTAATGTATTGGGTCTTTAGATAATAGGACCACAATAATTTTTTTTTAGTTAGACGCATGCTGAGGATAAGGCCCAAAAATATTTTAAATTCGGAAACTGTGACTGGTTTCCACCGGAAAGGCTGGGCATAGAAGCTTTCCGGATTGGCGGTTATATACTGTGTGGCGTAGCGGTTGGTTTCTGCCACAACTAAGTCATAGAGATCCGCGGTGAAGAACAGCTCAAAAAACTCAAGGGCTGATCCTAAATGAGCTGTCTCCACGCGAACTCCAGACTGGGTGGTGAAAGGGGGCAATACGGGTGCGGCGGAAGCAGGGGATTGCCAATTTGGGTTTGCCAGCACCTCTGGGAGACTAAGGGCTCTACGGGCCTGTGAACGTAGTTACTGCACGTGCCACCGTACCAGCTTGAACTGTCCTTCTGGTGCTCGCCACTTCACTAGGGAATACGGCAGTGCTGGTAGAAGGTCCAGGATGTGCTGCACTGCTGGTGTATGCCGCACCATAAAAAAGATCAGAGCTAGCACCACTCTGCAGCAAATGAGGCTCCTCACGCGGGGTATGCAGAACACTGACATGGGGTCGGGTATGCCTGACCATAGCAGGGACCTTAACCTGGTCATCTTCACTAGCGGTTAGAGTGCCACTGCTGTCTACAGGTTCATATTCTGAACCACTGGATTCAGCGGGTGAGGCGTCCCCATCGCTTTCATCCATCAGGGCCAGAATCCTGTAGGCCTCTTCAGCGGAATACCCCTTTTTTGACATTTTGGGCTAACTAAATTTAGGGGGGATTCCTCTGAGACTACCCAGGAAAAAGAGCAAACCTGCCTAGTAAAAAGGAGTGCTTGCGAAGTCAAGCTGCGATCGCTTATAAAGATCCAAAAAGCTCAAAAGTAATCTTTATATCGGCGCAGCGATTTTACTGTGTTTTTGCAGTGATCAGAAAAAAAGAATTTCTGTCACTGCGGTGGAGCGGACTGAACGCAAGTGTGGGCACAAGATCAGGCCTGATCGGGCGAACACTGCGTTTTTTGTAGAGCCTAAGGTGACCCTAATGTACTGATATAGATCTGATGGCGATCAGTCTTGATCACTTACAGATACTATATAGTACTAGTGCTGATTAGCGACAGCGATGATACTAATCAGCGACTAATCTGTGACTGCGGTGCGGTGGGCTGGGCGCTAACTACCTAACAAGTAGCTAACTAACTGGCGGTGATAATGGACCCTTACAGGGGGGTGATCAATGACAGGGGGTGACAGGGGGGTGATCAGGGAGTCTATATGGGGTGATCATGGGTTAATAATGGGTTAATAAGTGACAGGGGGGGTGTAATGTGTGTGTGGTACTTGGTGCTACTTACAGAGCTGCCTGTGTCCTCTGGTGGTCGATCCAAGCAAAAGGGACCACCAGAGGAGCAGGTAGCAGGTATATCAGACGCTATTTACAAAATAGCGTCTGATATACCTATTTGATTGGTTCTTTTAAAAATCTACAGCCTGCCAGCCAATGATCAGCGCTGGCAGGCTGTAGTTAAACTTGAATACTGCACAATCCTGTGAACGCGCCCTCCTGTGAGCGCGCGTTCACAGGAAATCTCAGGTCTCACGAGATGACGCCAATAGGCGTCACTGAGACCTGAGAGGGCTGCCGTCCGGACGCCTATCGGCGTTACCGTGACGGCAAGTGGTTAAGGACACCTGCACTGCATTTGTGCCACAGGAAGGGAAAATAATATAGGTAATCTATCTGTGACTTCAGGGCCCCAGGGGGGGGGTGGGGGGCATATTCCCCTTTTTTTTCTGTGAACTACCCCTGTGCTGAATTTCTGACAGGGAAAATCTATTCATTAAATGCATCTTTTAGATTCAAGGGGGACAAATTCCCTTTTTTTGGCGGTCAAGTACCCCTGCAGCCTGCAGTGCATACCTGGTAGTGAAAATAATTCAATTACATTAGTCTGTCACATATTTGTGTGACCTAAAGCAATTTTTTCTCTTTCTGACACCGGCACTGCATATCTGACAGTCAATTAAAACAGGTAAATACTGCTGTTACATTGTCAGTTGACAAATTCCCATTTTTTGCTCTAGAAAGTAAATTTTCTGTCCTGCACTGCATTTCTGACAGTCCAATAAAACCGTTAAATACTGCATTTACATTGTTGTGTGAAAAAAGCACCCTTTTTGTGCTAGATAGTACATTTTCATCATGCGCTGCATTTCTGACAGTCCAATAAAAACAGTAAATACAGCTGTTAGATTGTGGGGGGGGGGGACATTTCCACGATTATCAGGCCAGGCATTCACAAATGGCTTGGAGGGTGTGTTCCAGCACTGCATACCTGACAGTGAAGTAATTTTATAACATTCGTCTGTTCCATTGTTGGGTGAAATAAACCCATTTCTTGCTCTGAAGTACCCCTACACAGCATAACTGACAGGGAACTATATTTAGTAAATCCGTCTGTTAGATTGTTGGGTGACATAAACCCATTTCTTGCTGTGAAGTACCCCTGCACTGCATAACTGAAAGGGAACTTAATTCATTAAAATTGGCGGTTACGTTGTTGCCTGACATAAAGCCTTTTTTGGCTGTGAAACCAAAGGTAGTCGCCAATAGTGATGGACGAATATCTGCCGGGACGGTTCGCAAACGCGATCAAATGTTCGTGAACCACAAGTTCACGGCGGGTCCCACTTTAATGGCAGGCGAACCTGAAAAACCTTAAGCTTATATTTGCAGCCAAGAAATAATTACTAGAAGTGCACAAATAGTCCCACAACATGGACAGTGACATACCAGATGTATTATTCGAATTTGCGATCTCCACACCAGTTATAATTATTTTTTCCAATACCGTTTGTCACTGTGTGTAGCAGAGGGAACACAGCAAAACCGCAAACAAATTACCCAAATGCACTATAAAGAAAGTATACTATTGGTATATAACACCCCTCTTCTATCAGTGTTTTTGGGGGGGCGACTGGTATATCACACCAGTTATAATTATTTTTTCTAATTGCGTTTGTCACTCTGTCACCACTGCTGCACAATACAAATCCACTGTAATATGCTTCCTATGTTAGAAAGTATATTATAAGTGTATTACACCCCTCTGTACTGCACACCTATCAATAGTACACCTATACTAGTCCTTAAAAGGACTTTTGTGGACCTATTTGATAGCGTTTTTGTCCTTAACAGCCTGTCCCTGCTCCACACAGCAACCTTTCCCTACACTGACAAAAAACTGAATGTAAAATGGCGGCCAGATCAGGTCTATTTATAAGTAGGGGGTATGTCCATGTGCTGAAACGTCTCAATTGGCTGTCCTGTACCACCTGATGGATGTGTCATGGGTCAAAGTTCTTCACAATGTAAAATAATATGGCGGGCTCGAATATCGCCATATGTTTGCATGTTCGGCGAATCACGAACGAACAAAGTTTGCCGCGAACCGCAAGGCCATCACTAGTCGCCAACAACACTGTTTTTTTGTTTTAGGTTTTTTTATTTATTTATTTAGACCCCAAAACATTGGGAAATATAAAAAAGAAAACAAAAAATAAGTGCGCTGTAGTATAACAATGACTGGGTAAGGCCGGTATACATGTCTGTTCTGCACAAGGTACGGAAAAGTCCTGAGGGATCCATGCCTGGTTCTTTTTAAAGAACGTGAGTTTGTCCACATTGGCTGTGGACAGGCGGCTGCGCTTGTCTGTGATGACGCCCCCTGCCGTGCTAAACACACATTCAGACAATACACTGGCTGCAGGGCAGGCCAGCACCTCCAAGGTGTAAAGGGCAAGCTCAGGCCATGTGCCCAATTTGGAGACCCAGAAGTTAAATGGGGCAGACCCAGTGGCATAACTAGAAATTACTCAGCCCTACAGCAAATTTTTGAATGGGGCCCCCTCCCCCAGTAATTTTTTCACAACCCCTTCCTTTCATGCGGCCCCCATTCCTGTGGCTACTGAAGATCGCTCTCTCAGACCAGGCTTGGCAGCTGTTCCATCCGTTTTCTACACTGTCTATACTGCCACTGTATATAATTTCATTGTGTAATACTGTTGAGGGGGCCCTGACAAAGTGTTTTAGCAGCCGCTTCCCCTGCAGCTACGCCCCTGGGCAGACCCATCAGTCAGTACGTGTAGGCGTGTGCACAGATACTATTCTACCATGTTGCTGAAATGCTGCCTCTTGCTAAGACGTTCCATATCAGCTGGTGGTGCTGGTTGTTGTGGCGTGGTGACAAAGCTTTTCCACATTTCGGCCATGCTAACTCTGCCTTCTGAGGTGCTGGCGGTGACCCAGCTGCGTTGGCGACTTCTTCCTCCTCCTCCTCTGCCTTCGCCTTGTGCTTCCTCTGACTTCCGGGTGTCAGGTGTGAATGCCATCAGCAGCGTGTCTACCGGTGTTCACTTCTTCCGATCACGCTCCAGTGACGGAATTAGGAAGGCACGTTGTCCTTGTAACGGGGATCCAGCAGGGTGGCCACCCACTAATCAGCACTGATTAGAATGTTAGCAACTCAGCGGTCGTTGCGCAGGCACTGCAGCATTTAGTCGCTCATGTGTGCCAGGCTGCCCAGAGACAATGACAAGCTGTCTTTTGTGGGAGGTGTATCGTCTGTGTCCTCCGTACCCCCCAGCCACGCTCCAGTGATGCCCATGAGCTGCTCTCTGCTGTGAACACGGTTCCTCCTCCTCCTCCTCCTCCTCATCCTCCAGAACGGTGCCCTGGCTGGACAATTGTGTACCTGGCCTATGTTGGTGCAGGGACCCACCCTCCGAGCCACTTGTATATGAATGGCCTTAGAAGTTAAGGGGAAGTCATGTATATAGTTGTGTTTGTTTATTTAGTTTATCTGCCTTATAGTTATGTAAATATGTTTATAAGTAAATTTGTAAATAGTGTGTGAATGGGCATGAATGAGTGGTTTGAGTGAAGGGGGGTATAGGCTGGGAGGCTGGTCAGGTTAATTTTCTCTTGTGGAAATGTTTCTTGTATGGTTTTTGTTACTATTTATAATAAAAATTTCTGCTAACCGTGGAAATGCTACCCAACAATCTAACTGACAAATTTAAGAAAATTATTTGCCTGTCACATCTGCAGCATAGGCCGCAGGGGTCATTGACCGCCAATAAAAGTTAATTTGTCCCCCCAGAATCTAACAGATGGATTTACTGAATTGATTTTCACTGTCAGGTGTTCAGGAATTTCTGCACCACCAAATTCAGCACATGTTCCAGGCAAGGGATATGAGTCAAACCAGCTAGGCCCAGAGCTGCTACGAGATTTCGCCCATTTTCGCACACCACCAGGCTGGGCTTGAGGCTCAGTGGCACCAACCACTCATCGGTCTGTTGTTCCATGTCCCTCCACAGCTCCTGCGCAGTGTGGGGTTGGTCCCCCAAACAGATACGTTTTAAAACTGCTTGCTGTCGTTTCCCCCTGGCTGTGCTGAAGTTGGTGGTGAAGGTGTTACGCTGAGCAGATAAGGAGGTGGTAGAGGAGGAGGAAGCGGAGTAGGAGGAGGAGGCAACAGGAGGCAAAGAGAAATGCCCTGAAATCCTCGGGGGCAGAAGGACATGCGCCAAACTGCTATCCGCCTCAGGCCCAGGCCCCCACTACATTTACCCAGTATGCTGTTAGGGAGATATAATGTCCCTGCCGTGCTTACTGGTCCACGTATTGGTGGTTATGTTGACCTTGCCACAGATGGCGCAGCGCAGTGCACACCTGATTTTGTCTGCCACTTGGTTGTGCAGGGAAGGAATGGCTCGCATGGAAAAGTAGCGGTGGCTGGGAACTCCGTACTGTGGGACAGCCACCGCCATAAGTTTTTTTAAAAGTCTCCATCTCCACCAGACGGAATGACAGCATTTCAAAGGCCAGGAATTTTGAAATCCTGCCATTCAGGGCCAGGGATTGCGGGTGGGTAGGGGCTACTTCCTCTTCCTCTTCCTCTCTAGTGTTTGGGAGATGGACAGCTGAACGCTTCCATGGGACAGTGTAGAGATGCTTGGTGATGGTGTAAGACGTGGTGGCGTTGCTGCCACATCCTCTGTTTGCAGGGTGGCAGGTGCCACTATCACTCACTTGTGCTCAGGTTTAGAAGGTTTATTTAAAATTTTATGCATTTTATGTTATTTTAAGTTATTTCTCTATCCAAATTTGTTTGCATGGCACTTGTCCTAATCTTACCCCCATTTTGCTTCCTTTTGCAGACCATTAGCCCTTTACAGGACTTTTTTAGAGCCATTTTAGTGCCCAAACGTTCAGGTCCCCATTGACTTCAATAGGGTTCGGGGTCAAGTTCGGGTTCCAAACTCGAACTTTTCGCAAAGTTCGAATGAACCCAGCAAACCCAAACATCCAGGTGTCCGCTCAACTCTACTTATGAACAGTGCCATCTATTGTATTCATAATCTTTTCATAAGACTATGAATCCAATAAATAATGCTGTTCATGATTAGTGTTGGAGATTCAGCTAATTTGCATATGCCCATGATTATGTAAATGAGTTTACATGAACAAACTGTATAGAAAGGTTATTGAATATTATGTTAGGGCAATCAGAAAACTTTTTGTCACCCTAATGATAATGATCTAGGTGTGCAAGTCCACCCAAGCCATCCAACAGTTATGAAGCAACTTTGAGGCTTACTGACTCTCAGTCAGATGAGAGCTGGTCTTGAATGTCTCATAATGCACACCTGATTTTGTCTGCCACTTGGTTGTGCAGGGAAGGAATGGCTCGCATGGAAAAGTAGCGGTGGCTGGGAACTCCGTACTGTGGGACAGCCACCGCCATAAGTTTTTTTAAAAGTCTCCATCTCCACCAGACGGAATGACAGCATTTCAAAGGCCAGGAATTTTGAAATCCTGCCATTCAGGGCCAGGGATTGCGGGTGGGTAGGGGCTACTTCCTCTTCCTCTTCCTCTCTAGTGTTTGGGAGATGGACAGCTGAACGCTTCCATGGGACAGTGTAGAGATGCTTGGTGATGGTGTAAGACGTGGTGGCGTTGCTGCCACATCCTCTGTTTGCAGGGTGGCAGGTGCCACTATCACTCACTTGTGCTCAGGTTTAGAAGGTTTATTTAAAATTTTATGCATTTTATGTTATTTTAAGTTATTTCTCTATCCAAATTTGTTTGCATGGCACTTGTCCTAATCTTACCCCCATTTTGCTTCCTTTTGCAGACCATTAGCCCTTTACAGGACATTTTTAGAGCCATTTTAGTGCCCAAACGTTCAGGTCCCCATTGACTTCAATAGGTTCGAATGAACCCAGCAAACCCAAACATCCAGGTGTCCGCTCAACTCTACTTATGAACAGTGCCATCTATTGTATTCATAATCTTTTCATAAGACTATGAATCCAAAAAATAATGCTGTTCATGATTAGTGTTGGAGATTCAGCTAATTTGCATATGCCCATGATTATGTAAATGAGTTTACATGAACAAACTGTATAGAAAGGTTATTGAATATTATGTTAGGGCAATCAGAAAACTTTTTGTCACCCTAATGATAATGATCTAGGTGTGCAAGTCCACCCAAGCCATCCAACAGTTATGAAGCAACTTTGAGGCTTACTGACTCTCATTCAGATGAGAGCTGGTCTTGAATGTCTCATAATGCACAAGGCTGACATTGTAAGGTATGCTGATTGTATGTGTCTCATGGATAGATTGTTGGCTTGCACATACCCGGCTTTTGGCATATAGCATATATGCATCAAGACATCTTTCCCATGCTGTTATCAAACCATTTTTGTGGTGTTTCCATCAATTTCTAACCTTTTTCTGTGAACCAGACACCCTCTTTTCTTCAGAGCAGGGGGTGCCTGGTTTAATGCTCGGGTCTCCCATTGATTTTCATTGTGTTCAATTGTGCATGAGGATACACAGTATTCGGCCGAACACTGCGATGTGCCGAGCATAGTGATGCTCGAGCTGAACTGGTGTTCGGCCGAACATGCTTGCTCAACACTATTAATAACACCACATCTGTTTATAACCCCCTGCTATAGCTGTGCTTTATGGCCCGTTTACTCCATCATTATCCCACAGCCACTAGTTGGAAGTCTCTGGAATATTTTTTCTAATGCTTGGAAAGTTGATTCCAGAAACCTCCCTGTCTGACCAGATGCCTCTAGCAGATAAATTCATTACATTTGATTTTTATTCTACTTCTCTCTCCTACATTATATTACAGTACCTGTTTGTGTTATGTCTAAAGGTGGTTAAAATACATATTAATTACTCAAAATATTTGGCTACCCCAATACAGGGGCACCATCAAAGCAATAGCTATTATAGATAACTACGGTATGTGACACATGGTCATACATCTGTATATTGTGGTATAAGATTTATAGCAACAAATACGGTATCGTCAAAGTTATAATTTCACCCTTGTCTGTCTTTATTCCTACTCGTATGTGGCTCTTACAAATACTGAAAATACCTGTTAAATATCATTGGAATACAAAATGTTTGTTGAAATGGAATAAATTAGACAGTCCTAAATTTAATAATGAATATCCAGAGCCGATTGAGCAGATCAGAAATGTGATATAAAATGTATTTGGAAAATTTATATAGCTGTTAAAACTATTGTTGAATTACGATAGCTGCTAAGAGCAAAAGATGAGCACATTTGCATTTTGCTTTTATGTTGCCCCATTAAATACGCTTGTATATTTTAATACCTTAATTCAACAAACAAGGCTACTCATCTCCACTGAGAACTATACTTAATTACAACACACTTTTTTTTATTTTCTTTCATCAATTTTTGATTTATTTCCAATTTGTAAAATGTTGCAATAAATCTGTTCTATTCTCCCTATAAAAAGTTTTCTTTAATTATAGCACAGTAAATAGATTTTTTTCATGTGCGCAGTAACAAGTCTTGTTTTTCCCTACTGTATTCATTTTCTTTAATTTTTCTTCCCAATTCATTTTTATTGATATTTTAAAACAATGTAAACTTGCAAAAGGATGTGAATGAATCCATTCAAAAAGTATAGAGAAGTGTTAATTAGAGATCAGCGAATTGAAGTTGACAAAGTGGAATTCGATCCGAATTTCAGGAAACATTAGATTTGCACTGAATCCGAATTTGCTCACGCTTCGTGGTAACAAATCACATTTTTTCCTAAAATGGCTGCTGCACGTGTCAGGACATGGAGCGAGGATCTCTGGGAAGGCGGGATCACCCATAATGCCATGCATGCTGCCAATCAGTAGTGATGAGCGTGAGGTGCATTTTAGATTTCACGATATTTCGCGAATATTCGATTGAATGTTCGTCATTTTTCTATTTATCGCGAATAATATGCAATTTAATTATTCGCGTATTGCGATTTTTAACAGTATAGCGCAACTTTTCTATTCTTTTGCTAATGGTATGTGTATTTTATGCATATTCCCTATATTGCTATATATTCTTGTTTTAGAATATGGCGAATATTCTAAAAAACTAAGTTATAGCAATATAGCGAATATTCGTAAAATACACATACACTGCAATTTAAGTAATATAGTGCAAAAATCTTATTTTTTATAGTCAATTTTTTTTTGTCTCTTCTGGACTTCAGATTTGGAAAAAAATTGCCCTATTAAAAAAAAAATAGCACTATATTAGCTATATTGCAGTCTATATGTGTATTTTACGAATATTCGCTATATTGCAATATATTCTTGTTTTAGAATATGATGAATATTCAAAAAAAGTTATAGCAATATAGCGAATATTCGTAAAATACACATAGACTGCAATTTAAGTAATATAGTGCTAAAATCTTTTTTTTATAGTCAAATTTTTTTGGTCTCTTATGAACTTCATTTTTTGAAAATAATTACCCTATTAAAAAAAAAATACTATAGCATTATATTAGCTATATTGCAGTCTATATGTGTATTTTACGAATGTTCACTATATTGCGATATATTCTTGTTTGAGAATATTACGAATATTCTAAAAAACGACGTTATAGCAATATAGCGAATATTCGTAACATATACATTGCAGAAACAGCAATGAAATGTTCATATGCGCATGCGCACATATGGTCGTGAGTCACTCCTGGTAGGAAGGAACCGGTTTCATCTAGAAAAAAAGTGTGTTATTGAGTTGACTTGTGGATGCGAATCGAAAGATGATGGCAAGCAAATTCACAGAAGTGGAGGAAGAGATCCTTGTCATAGTAAGTAAATGAACATTACAACTCAGACGCTTGTTTACTGTTATCTTACTAATATTCTTATGTAGGTTTATGGAATTAAAGTTTTCAGAAATATCCTTGTATGTGAAAACTATTTTCGCATAACATTTAAATTCGCATTGCACATACTTTGATTAGATATAAATGATTTGTGGAAACAAGTATTGTTGACATTCAAAAACAATATTTAGTTCACATAATCATTCACATTTATTCATACAAGATAAAATTTGATTTGATTTGTATTACTAAAATAAATAGTTAAACATTTTTCGATATGACAATAAACAGGTGGTCTGCCATCAAAGCACAATGTCACTGGCATCTGCTATATATTTATATGCTATCCATACATACATGTGGCCAACATGTCATTATGTATGGATAGCAGACAAATATATATCATATGCACATTGCACATCTAATTTCCTGCCTCACACAATATACCCACACTGCATACCACCAAACCCCCCTCAAACCCACCCCCCCTCCGACCACCCCCCACCCCCCACCCCCAACACACACTCAAAAACACACACACAGTTTATAGCAGGCATCCTCAAACTGTGGCCCTCCAGCTGTTGTCAAACTACAACTCCCATGATGCCCTTCTATAGGATGATAGCTGTAGGCTGTCATGGAATGATGGGAGTTGTAATTTTGCCACAGCTAGAGGGTCGCAGTTTGCTGGAGGGCCGCAGTGTGAGGATTCTAATAAGCGTCCTGTTGGGCAGGAGAAGTAATTTTTGACATTCAGTATTTGCCATTCATTTAGCGTTACCCAGGGAGCACCACGGGGAGGCGAACCAGCTTTAGACTCCATACTATACTGTCACGTCACTAGACAGGTACACCTCTCCTCAGATGGCCAATATACAATAGCTTATACCCCACACACATACAATTTCAATACAATCAGATGTTATAAGTTATTGTTTACTTTAAATCTAATATTTCACTTTCAAACAATAATAATTTTTGGTTTGGTGGTTGAGATGATGATGACATGGTGGTGGCTATGGGTTAGTTACGGCTGCATCAAGGCAGCGCATGGCGATCGGTTCCCCGTAGTTAAACTACAACATGCAGATCTTTTAGTTAGATTGCCTCTCGCTGAGTGCTGCCTTGCTGCTGCCGGAACTTTGCCCCTTAGTCCTCCTCCTTCTGGATGTGCCCCTTCCGGGTCAGGGCCCGAAAGCAGACGCTTCCCCTGCTTCCCCTATAGTTATGCCCCTGCCCGCCACAATTATAGTAAATGTGGATGGATCGTCATTCTGGTGGCAGGGGCGTAGCTACAGGGGATGCAGGGGAAGCGGCTGCTTTGGGGCCCTGACCCAGAAGGGGCCATTCCAGGAGGAGGAGGATTAAAAGATTTTGTCAGGGCGCCCTCAACAGTATTACACAATGAAATTATATACAGTTGCAAGAAAAAGTATGTGAACCCCTTGGAATGATATGGATTTCTGCACAAATTGGTCATAAAATGTGATTTGATCTTCATCTAAGTCACAACAATAGACAATCACAGTTTGCTTAAACTAATAACACACAAAGAATTAAATGTTACCATGTTTTTATTGAACACACCATGTAAACATTCACAGTGCAGGTGGAAAAAGTATGTGAACCCTTGGATTTAATAACTGGTTGAACCTCCTTTGGCAGCAATAACTTCAACCAAATGTTTCCTGTAGTTGCAGATCAGATGTGCACAACGGTCAGGAGTAATTCTTGACCATTCCTCTTTACAGAACTGTTTCAGTTCAGCAATATTCTTGGGATGTCTGGTGTGAATCGCTTTCTTGAGGTCATGCCACAGCATCTCAATCGGGTTGAGGTCAGGACTCTGACTGGGCCACTCCAGAAGGCATATTTTCTTCTGTTTAAGCCATTATGTTGTTGAATTACTTCTATACTTTGGGTCGTTGTCCGTTGCAACATCCATCTTCTGTTGAGCTTCAGCTGGTGGACAGATGGCCTTAAGTCCTCCTGCAAAATGTATTGATAAACTTGGGACTTCATTTTTCCTTTGATCATAGCAATCCGTCCAGGCCCTGACGCAGCAAAGTAGCCCCAAACCATGATGCCCCCCACCACCATACTTTACAGTTGGGATGAGGTTTTGATGTTGGTGTGCTGTGCCTCTTTTTCTCCACACATAGTGTTGTGTGTTTCTTCCAAACAACTCAACTTTGGTTTCATCTGTCCACAGAATATTTTGCCAGTACTGCTGTGGAACATCCAGGTGCTCTTGTGCAAATTGTAAACGTGCAGCAATGTTTTTTTTGGACAGCAGTGGCTTCCTCTGTGGTATCCTCCCATAAAATCCATTCTTGTTTAGTGTTTTACGTATCGTAGATTTGCTAACAGGGATGTTCGCATATGCCAGAGACTTTTGCAAGTCTTTAGCTGACACTCTAGGATTCTTCTTCACCTCATTGAGCAGTCTGAGCTGTGCTCTTGCAGTCATCTTTACAGGACGGCCAATCCGAGGGAGAGTAGCAGCAGTGCTGAACTTTCTCCAATTATAGACAATTTGTCTTACTGTGGACTGATGAACAGCAAGGCTTTTGAATATACTTTTATAACCCTTTCCAGCTTTATGCCAGTTAACGATTCTTAATCGTAGGTCTTCTGAGAGCTCCTTTGTGCGAGGCATCATTCATATCAGGCAATGCTTGTAGTTAAAAGCAAACCCAGAACTGGTGTGTGTTTTTTATAGGGCAGGGCAGCTGTAACCAACACCTCCAATCTCATCTCATTGATTGGACTTAAGTTGGCTGACACCTTACTCCAATTAGCTCTTGGAGATGTCATTAGTCTAGGGGTTCACATACTTTTTCCACCTGCACTGTGAATTTTTACATGGTGTGTTCAATAAAAACATGGTAACATTTAATTCTTTGTGTGTTATTAGTTTAAGCAGACTGTGATTGTCTATTGTTGTGACTTAGATGAAGATCAGATCACATTTTATGACCAATTTGTGCAGAAATCCATATCATTCCAAAGGGTTCACATACTTTTTCTTGCAACTGTATAGTGACAGTATAGACAGTGTACAAAACGGATGGAACAGATGCCGGGCCTGGTTTGAGAGAACGATCTCTACTAGCCTCAGGAATGGGGGTGGCATGAAAGAAATGGGTTGTGAAAAAATTTCTGGGGTAGGGTGGCCCCATTCAAAAATTTGCTGTGGGGCTCAGTCATTTCTAGCTACACCACTGTCTGGGAGCATAGGTGAACTAGCGGCAGGATGGATTCGACCGGCTGTTTACCTTCCTGGAATAGCCTGACGTACTCCCCTTCCACTAATATCAAAGAATCCGTCAGATACGGGACCAACACTGTCCAGGTACAATGATTACTGAGTGTTGGTGAAAGATACAAAAGTAACGTAATGCTTATGTACATTTATGCTTTGTGATTTTTTTTTAAAAATAAGTCTAATTTGTTATTATAGGTGATCGCCTTCCCTTGGTCAGACGCAGGACTTCCAGAAGGGATTAGTGGGAGGTCTCTGCGTCTCAGGAGGAGGAAGAGCAGCCAGGAACCACAGGGCAACCAAATGCCTCTACCCGACCACAGGAGGGGGAGTTAAGGGAGGAGCAACAGGGTGGACCCTCACCTCAACCAGCTTCATCCCCCCAAGATTTTCACGAGGAGGAAGAGGAGGAGGGTGGACTAGTGACCACCCCACACAAGGAGGGTAAATATATGCTTTTGCTGTTTTAACTCATTCACACACACACACACACACACACACACACACGTGTCAGTTTAGTCATATTGGATAACATAAAGTCCCACACTTACAGTTCATTACAAGCAGGGTAACAAAACAGTACTATCGCAACACTCTTTATAGTCTGTCACAGGTCTGGTTACCCTCTCAGATTGTTCTACATTTGGATGGCCTGTCCACACTTTATCTTAACAGACATTTTAACCACACCGTTATGAGAACTCAGGATGGAGTATGGGTGAGACCTGTCCCACCCAATGTCTCTGTTCACTATTAAAACCCAGATCCAAAATCCATATTAAAGACAAAACCCCAGAAACCAAATGTTACAGGCATACTGATTCACGTAAATTATCTCACTGAGGCATACATTCCCATTGAGACATACCAAGCATCCCTGATTCTCCCCTTTGGGCTACTACAGTGCACACATCAATATCAATGATTAGTTTCAAAATGTAATAGTAGTAAAATATAAATTTTAATAATTATGGCAAAGATGAAGTTATAACAAGAACACTATTGTGCCAAACACCTGCCAATCCCGTCGTACTTTGCCACAGTTGCAATACATGACTCATTCACTTGAGAGTAAAGACTTCTGTAGGTGAATCCACTGTGAGCACAGTTTACATTTAAGATTTGTTTGTTGTTGCAAAATATGATAGAATACTATTTGCATCTCAATGAATTAAATAGAGGTAGTTGTTTATTTTGGAATACTTAAATACAGTCTAGTGTCAATTTGTAGTTAAGATAATGGTTATGATGTAGATAAATAAATTAGTTTATAGTTGTGACACTTTTCAATCTCGTTGAGCCAATCATTTTAAAAAAATCGTCCGATTTTAAAATTAAAAAAAATCACAAGAGCCAATAATTCTAAATTTCTAATACAACTCAAATAGCAGATGTAAATTATGACCTCAATGCCAAAGACTATTCCTGGCCCAATGGCAGGTTATACATCCAACAATATGATTTTATGTAGACAGAACCTCTGAAAAAGTTCTTCTTCACAGTCTGTGTTTCTACTACAATCGCCATTAGTCAACAGCTTTATACAATATTCACTAAATTGCATTTAATCTAAAGACAAAATAATAAACCCTTTTTTCTTTTTCTTTTTTAACAATAATGAAAGAAATGAAAAAAAAATGTGGCCCTTCAGCGGGACCACA
The DNA here is from genome assembly GCF_905171765.1 of Bufo bufo. NCBI lineage: Eukaryota > Metazoa > Chordata > Amphibia > Anura > Bufonidae > Bufo > Bufo bufo. The sequence continues at coordinate 622,115,050 of NC_053390.1, forward strand.
TTAAGGATCTGCGGGAGCTCCATAATGGCAAACTGTGGGAGATAAAGCTCCAATTCTCCCACAGAATGGCCCTATTGGAGGAGCAACACAACAAGGCCGTGGAGGAAATGTTAAACCTCCAAGACAAACTCCAATCATTTCCCTAATGGGAATTGTTAATTTAACTTTTTTTTTCTTTTATATAATTATAATGTTTGAATATTTAACTTATATTGTGTGTTTGTATTTATTTTTTATAAATTGAAGGTTTCTTTTTAGTTTCTAAACATTAGGTTACAGTAAGGCCCCTATACTCCATCCCAAACTCATCAGTATCCTGACAAACAACAGGGAGGGATTAAGTACTGTAGAAAAAAATAATAATATATATATATATATATATATATTCGAATTGCGAATATATCGCTATATATTCCACATATTCAAATATACTACTATAAAAACAATTAGAAAAATTGCTTAACGCCCTTACGCGAATAGATTTAAGCGAATATTCAGTCCCGATTTTTCGCATAAAACTTCAAAGTCAGTAAGTGATGAACGTTTTTTTATCTGTCACTTTCATTGACAGCTAAAATATCATTCAGTACTGACAGAATTTTTCATTATGGTTTATATTATGCAAACAAAATCGGTACTGAATATTCGCTTAAATCGATTCGCGTAAGGGCGTAAATATAATTTTCCTATTGTTTTTTTTAGTAGAATTTTCATGTAGAGAAAATTCTACAAAAAAAGAAAGAAAAATTGATTAATGCCCTTCCACGAATCGATTTAAGCGAATATTTTTTTCGCATAATATAAACCATAATGAAAAATTCAGTCAGTACTAAATTGTATTTTAGATGTCACTGAAAGTGACAGCTAAAATACTGTTCAGTACTTACCGACTTTGCAGTTTTATGCGAAAAATCAGTGCTGAATATTCACTTAAATCGCGTAAGAGCTTAAGTAATTTTCCTATTGGGTTTTTAAGTAGAAGTTTCCATTATGTGGAACATACACTAACTGTGTATTTTAAGAATATTGGCTATATTGCTATGCTATCTATTCTTGTTTTAGAATATGATGAATATTCTAACTAAGTTATAGCAATATAGCAAATATTCGTAAAATACACATATAGAATGTAATTTAGCTAATATAGTGCTATAGTATTTTTTTTATAGTGTACATTTTTAAAAAATCAGAAGTTCAGAAGAGACAAAAAAATGGGACTATAAAAAAAAAAGATTATAGCACTACATTACCTAAATTAAAGTCTATATGTGTATTTTACGAATATTCGTTATATTGCTATAACTTTGTTTTTTTGAATATTCGTAGTATTCTAAAACAAGAATATATAGCAATATAGCGAATATTCGTAAAATACACATATAGACTGCAATTTAGCTAAGATAGTGCTATAGTATTTTTTTTTAATAGTGCAAATTTTTTCCAAATCTGAAGTTCAGAAGAGACTAAATAAATTTGACTATAAAAAAAATTATACGAACACAAGACCGCCTTGGCAGTATATAGACAAAAATGTGGAAGTATAAATAGTACATAAAGCTAGAACACCTTCCCATATAATAAAATATAACTTTTAATAATATCTTAAAAACGTATGCTCACATAAAGCTCAGACCCCATGGGTCAAGATACCAGATACGAATGGGATACCTATTATTTCAGAACAATGGGTTATTTATTCTGGGATTACTCACGGTTTGATGAATAAGGCCCATAAATTTGCAGGGGATTCACCGCAGAGACAGACGTAGTGAGGATGCTTGCTGGTAAACGGACGTAGTGAGGATGTTTGCTGATAAACAACCTATAATGGCAACAAATAGGGAGCACATAGAACTAACGAGGATCCCTAGTATTCCCTATACATCCCTCGCTAGATCTCAGCCCAGGGACACCCCTTAGTGGTAGGGGTTCCCTGTCCTCATTCCTTGTCTCTATATCCCTGTAGAGCCCTATTACAACGCCTAAACAAGAAATAATATATATCTCCTGAGTAATACTGAATGTCAAATAGGTATACCACTAGATACAAAGACCAAACAAATCTTGGAAGATATGCAAATCAAAAACATTAATCCTGACGCAGCGTTTCCCCAATCAATGTGTATTAAGACCGGTTTGTCAGGGGACCATATATACTTAGCCTCAGTTTTATGATGGAGACTGTCACTTTATGTCCCTTAATTATGTGGGCACTATATTAAATTGCAGTCTACAGAATATGTGTATTTTAAGAATATTCGCTATATTGCAATATATTCTTGTTTTAGAATATTACAAATATTCTAAAATATGAAGTTATAGCAATATAGCGAATATATTCGTTATTTAGAATATTCGTCTTTTTTTTCCATATGTCATGATTCCTTACTGCTTAAGTAGCTTGTGGGCCAATGACTCATTGACCCACATAAAAGAAGCAGGGAAGAATCATGTTTTCAGATGTTAAAAAATGACGAATATTAGAAATAGCGAATATATAGCACTATATTCGATAAGTTGCGATATTCGCGATTAATATTCACTATTCGAATATTCGCGCTCAACACTACTAATCAGCAGCCAGCCAGACCTGTGATGTCACAGCCCTATAAATAGCCTCAGTCATCTTGGATTCTGCCATTTTACAATGTACTTTGTGCAAGGAGAGATGTCAGCAGGCGCTACGGACAGTGCAAGAGAAAACGTCATTGTGCTAAAAAAATTATTTACAAGTGCAGGGAAAGATTATTCAAGTGTAGGGTAAAGGATAGGGAGGAATCATTCCACAGCATTTATATTTAAAAGGGTTCAGTAGGGGAGGTTACAGCCTGGGTAATAGGAACAACCTTATTACACCTTGCTTTACTGACTGGGGACCCAAATTGCCATTATACAGCTCTGTAATTACAGCAAACCGTTCTTGTTATTGGGGTGGTACAGGCATTAATAGGGTTTATTACAAGGAAATTGTTCTATGTCTTATTTGCCCCTGTGCGGTGCAGTTATATGTTCTAAAGCATTTTTTGGCTTGTATTAGTGGGGAAAAAAGGGCTTATTAGCCATTCTGTGGTAAAGTGCTAAAATTACAGCACTTTTTGTTGTGCATTAGTGGCAAAAGAAAAATATAATTGCTGTTCAGTGGTGCAGTTATATGTTCTAAAGCCTCTTGTGGCATGTTTTAGTGGCAAAAGTAAAATATACCTGCCATTCAGTGGTGGGGTTATATGTTACAAAGCCATTTGTGGCGTGTATTAGTGGCAAAAGTAAAATATATTTGCCGTTGAGCAGTGCAGTTATATGTTCTAAAGCCTTTTGTGACGTGTACCGTATAAGTGGAAAAAGAAAATTATATTTGCTGTTCAGTAGCGCATTTATATATTCTAAAGCCCTTTTTGTTGTGTAATTCTGGCAAAATAAAAATATATTTGCCGTTCAGCAGTGTAGTTATATGTTCTAAAGCCCCTTTTGTCATAAAATAGTGGAAAAAATAAAAATATTTTTACTGTTCAGCGGTGCAGTTATATGTTCTAAAGCCTTTTGTGGCATGTATTAGTGTCAAAAGAAAAATATATTTGCTGTTCAGCAGTGCAGTTATATGTTATAAAGCCCTTTTTGCCATGTAATAGTGGCAAAATAAAAATATATTTGCAGTTCAGCGGTGCAGTTATATGTTCTAAAGCCTTTTGTGGCATGGATTAGTGGCAAAATAAAAATATATTTGCCGTTCAGCGGTGCAGTTATATGTTATAAAGCCCTTTTTGTCATGTAATAGTGGCAAAATATAAATATATTTGCCATTCAGCTTTGCAGTTAAATTTTCTCAAGCCCTTTTTTGCATGTATCAGTGTCAAAAGAAAAAACTATTTGCCGTTCAGAGGTGCAGTTATATGTTCTAAAGCCCTTTTTTTGCTGTTGTGTGGTGAAGTGAGAAAATTACAGACATTTTTGGGTTGTTTTAATTTACTTTTTATTTATTTATCGGATCTAACAGTATATCAGACAGAGAAGTGCCATGCCCTGCACAGGGGAGTGATAGAGGCCTAAATGTTTTTGGCGCAGGCACAGGTCGCAGCAGAGTAAGGAGGCGTGGCAGGAGTCGCAGCGAGAGGCCTGAGCTCCCGGTGTCATCTAGGAGATGTGTCTTGACCAGCAACCCAGCGGTTCTTAAATGGTTGACTCGGTCATCTCTGTTTTGGATCCACTCCTGTTTTTTTTGGCATTAGCAATACTGATGGATTACTCACCAAATGCCGACTGAGTGAAGGCGGATGCCCAACAGACAGGATCCGTTTTTTGGGGGTAATTGTTCTGACGGATCAGAGGAAGGGCAAAATAATCAGTGATGTCAACACAAACTTACTGCTGACACCCTCTCCACTCTCGGGGGGGGGGGGGGGGGGCGGGGGCTCTACTTGTATAAGCATTTAATAGAACAGGTTCTGTAGACATCTATGTGGAATCAGCTGACAATGGTGTAAAAGAAGTTAGCTTCTTCTTGACGCTAACATCGACTTTTAAAGCTAAGTTCATACTTGAGTTATTTGGTCAGTTTTGGCCCCATGACTGCCCAAATAAGTTAAGTGTGCAGTGATTCTAAGAGCGACACTTGTCATCTGCATGTCATACTGACGCACAGTATTATTTCACAGCATTTAATAGAACAGGTTCTGTAGACATCTATGTGGAATCAGCTGACAATGGTGTAAAAGAAGTTAGCTTCTTCTTGACGCTAACATCGACTTTTAAAGCTAAGTTCATACTTGAGTTATTTGGTCAGTTTTGGCCCCATGACTGCCCAAATAAGTTAAGTGTGCAGTGATTCTAAGAGCGACACTTGTCATCTGCATGTCATACTGACGCACAGTATTATTTCACTACCACAGCAGACTCCCTATGCATGTTTCTGCAAGGTATAGTGTTCTACACCACTATAAAGTCTCTCTGCAGCCAGGAAATAGCAGTTTTTTAATGCAATTTGCCGCAATTTTTTTTATATCTAACCAATTTTTCTTCGAAAATTAGGCGAAACGGCCGAATCTAATTATTTGTGAAAATTTTTCTCATCTATAGGCTTGACCCTCAATTTCACATTAATACACACAGATAGGTTGCTGCTGCACCTTGGGTACTGATGCAGTAATCAGGTATATATGCTGCTTAATTAAATTGCGACCCACAAAAGAAGGATTTCAGCAAAAATGGGGGAAAAATTAAAGGATTTGCTTATAGGTAGCTGCGTTTGAGGTCTGCACTGCAGCACCTGCATTTCTGATAGCAGACACAGCCAGCCACAGCTCCTGTCTTCTCTCTCCCTGTCATCTGCCCTGCCTGTCTGACCTGCTTTCCCCTATTCTACACAACACACACAATTCTGCTTTGGAATCCTAGCCTTTCCCTTCACTTTCCCTGACAATAAGCTTCATTGATTTCTGACTGTCCCTGATTGATATTCTCCCTGACTTCCTTTGATCGTTTACCTGGAAAACACTGTCACACCAACCACTCTCATTCACAGCCCAGCACAGAATGACATTCTGCCTGTTCTGCTAAGGCACCTCCTAGCCTGCTTCAGCATTGATTGGCTCATCTGGGCTGTCTGTAAGCCTGGGAGCCAATCAGGACAAGCCTCCCACACACACACACACACACTTTCTCTCAGGGTCATGAAAGACCGCTTCTTATAGTGGATTCGTCTGAAACTAACCCGGAAAGATTCTGGTTCCCCTTCGGTCCGAAAAATAGGACAGTTCAGACCGAACTCGGTTCAGTTCAAACTGGTTCGCTCATCCTTACATGGTTTTAACTACTCTCACTTTTTTGTGGTATTGTAAAGGTGAAATGTACACCACAAGGAGTAAAGTCCTTGCAAGAGAAAAATAGTCCAGTCGGAGTAAGGATTATACTCAATGCCGTTTAATGTGTGTGGATTCATCAATATGATTTAGGATTTAGATCAAGGCTCATAGAAGTCCAATGCTTTGCTCTTAGCCGTTCTTGGATGGTTTTAGCTGTGTGCTTCGGGTCATTATCCTGTTGGAGGACCTATGACCTGCAACTGAGACCAGGCATTCTGAAACTTGGCAGCACATTTGCTCCAGAATGCTTTCATAGTCTTGCGATTTCATTGTAACCTGCACATATACAAGATACCCTGTGCAAGATGCAGCAAAGTAGCCCCAAAACAAAACAGAGCATCCTCCATGTTTCACAGTAGGTGCAATTTTATTTTATTTTTATGCTTCTTTTTTTTTTTTATGAACATAGACCTGATGTGACTTGCCAAACAGGACATTCTCCCAGAAGCTTTGTGGCTTGTCAATATGCATTTTGCAAATTCCAGTCTTACTTTTTTATTACATGCTTTCAACAGTGGTTTCCTTATCATTTGTGTTCCATTAAGTCCACTTTGGCTAAGACAGGGACAGATGGTGCGAACTGACACTGATGAACCTTGACTTGGAGTTCCCCTCTAATCTGTTCAGACTGTGTTCTGGGCTATTTGGTTACCATTCGTAATATCAGTCTCTTAAAAAAAAAAAAAGATCAATTTTCCTGTTGTGAACACATCTACGGAGTTTGGCTACAGTACCATACACCTTAAAGTTCTGAATAAGTGCTATTGATACATCAAGCTGTTTGGAGATGGTCTTATAGCCTTTACCTTTAACATGTTTGTTCTAATCTCCTGAGACTATTCTCTCCTCAGCTTTCTTTGGTCCATGTTCAGTGTGGTACCCACTTGGGATGAGCAAATCAACTTTGGATGCTTCATCTGAAGTCGATTTGCATAAAAATTTGTTCGAATACTGTACGGAGCGAGCACACTGTACAGTATTAGAATGTATTGGCTCCGATGAGCCTAAGTTATTACTTCACAAAGTCTCGAGAGACTTCAGGTAATAACTTTGTAAATTAATTTCTACTGTGAAAAACCTTTGTACCGAACTCGGATTCGGTTCCAAATGAAGCATCCTAAGTTGATTTGCTCATCCCTAGTACCCACCATAATACTAATCAACAAGGTGGCTACTTTTCACCCTTTACATGGGCTGACTAATTAAAAGTTTGATCACACCAGTAATGCTAATTACAGTACACACCTTAGTTTACATATCCCAATGGTCGAATTAGTATTTTTTAATCTTTTCTAGGAGTACTATCATTTTTGTATAGACCAGTTCCATTATTTGTATTATTATTATTATTATTATTATTATTATTATTATTATTATTATTATTATTATTATCTGTTGAACCATAATTCAAAAGAAATGTTTGATTTTCATTATCCGATATTCAGTAAATTTTTATTACTCTTGTCAGTTTCAAGTTATTTTAATGACTGTTGTGGATTTTTCTTTTTTTAACAGAAGGGTACTAACAATTTTGTATATATATATATATATATATATATATATATATATATATTTATACAGTGGATATAAAAAGTCTACACACCCCTGTTAATGTGACCTATAAACTGTACCACTCAATTGAAAAACAAACTGAAATATTTTAGATGTAGTGAAGAAAACAAAAAAAACTAAAATAATGTGGTTGCATAAGTGTGCACACCCTCTTATAACTGGGGGATGTAGCTGTGTTCAGAATTAAGCAATCACATTCAAAATCATGTTAAATAGGAGTCAGCATACATATATAAGACTTGCCTTCTTTTCTCCAGCAGGATTTTACAAAACTGACATTCATTTATTTATTTTATTACCGGACATCATAGCTTGAGACTTAATTTCTTTCCAACAGGTGTATAAGACTTGCTCCTTTTCTCCAGCAGGATTTTACAAAACTGACATTTATTTTACTATTTTACCATCTTATCATATCATTATGTCTTTTTATATTGATACTACTATTATGTCTTTTTATATTTGATATTTATATCTATTAGTTTAATGGTATACCATTTTTTCCAACTTTTTTATCAACTCAACATAGTTTTAACACGATTAGGCTTACCAAGCCATTCCCTAATAAATATCTTTTTCCATACTCCACAAATGGTTTGAGTGCCATCCCTCTACTTTCACTTATATTCCCTCACCACAAGCGTTGGGTATGCTTTGTTTGGATTGAGCACCCTATTCTAACTTTTTGAGTCTTAGAGAGCCGCCTCACTCTTATACTCCACAGTTCCATTATTTGTATTATTTTATTATTATTATTATTATTATCTGTTGAACCATAATTCAAAAGAAATGTTTGATTTTCATTATCCGATTTTCAGTAAATTTTTATTACTCTTGTCAGTTTCAAGTTATTTTAATGACTGTTTTTTTTAACAGAATGGTACTAAAATGTCCAAACCAATAAAGATACATGCAAAAGAAGAAAAAGATCCACCCAGGCCGCCACAGATCAGTCTTTTTTAGGTGTGAAGGAAGTGGAGGTGCCCGAAAACAGTGCATCAGACGTGGAGGCTGCAGACAACGAAGGGGTCAAAAGGCTGCGCAACAACAAGCTGCGACCACCAGTCAGCAGGAATGTACCGTCCAGGAAGAAATGACTGTAGTGAACCTCTCATCAAAGGACTTAACAGATTCACAAGTGAGTGTACTCAGCAAGGGTCTTTCATTTTGTCCTAAAATCACTGCTGACTGGTTTGAACTTGAGTTTGATTTACATGCTTTTTTTCGGGCTATTAAGCTAAAAATCTGGTTTCATAAAAGGGGACGGATCGAGCATGCCAAAATGAGTGAACTCTCTCTTGGCATGTTCGATCTCTCCCTTAAAAGTAATTTTAAACCTGTTATTAATGAACCCACAATTGAAGCATATATGGCTGCTGTTAGGGCTGAGATCCAGGCATTGAGATTAAAGCAATCTGATTTACTGTTTAATCATCCCAATGTGACTGTAGATGAAATGGTGGCACTGAATGAATTGAAACACGACCATGAGCTTACAATCAAGGCTGCCGATAAAGGTGGCGCTGTGGTCGTGTTAGACACCTGCAAATATATTGCTTAAATTTTGAGACAATTGGGTGACAGCACCATTTACAGGCACATTGACATGGATCCCAGGTTCAAGATCGCTGGACTTATTAGGGATGTGTTGACTGGGGCTTTAGAGGCGGGGATCGCAGACGAGGGACTTGTGGATTTTCTTACTGTAACACTTCCGGTCACTCCTGTGATCTATGTGTTGCCTAAGATCCACAAGTCTCTCGTCGATCCACCCGGCCGCCCTATTGTTTCCGGTTCGGATTTTCAGTCGTATATCCATCTTTCTAGATAAAGTGCTGCGGGGCTTTTCATGTGGGGGTAGTTCCTACATACAGGATACAACCGATTTTTTACTCAAACTTCGGATGGTCGATTTGGAAGGGGTGGAGGGGGTGACATTGGCTTCTTTTGATGTCACCTCCCTCTACAGCTCGATCGACCATCGGAAGGGACTGGCCGCAGTTGCTTATATGCTTGAGAATTCAACACTCACGAATCAATGCCAACAATTTATTTTATCTCTATTAGAGATTATTTTGAGGTATAACTACTTTTTGTTTCAGGACTCCTACTATATACAGGAACAGGGCGTGGCGATGGGGTCCAATGTGGCCCCAACCTACGCCAATATATTCATGCATCGATTTGAGGAGGATGTCGTCTATGGAAGCCACCACTTCCAATTTGTTAGGGCGTGGTGGCGGTACATAGACGACATCTTCCTCATCTGGGCTGGCAGTGTTGAGCAGCTCCATGATTTCCATAGGTTTCTTAATGCAATCGATGGTGAGCTCCAATTCACACTGATTCATTCACAAACTGAAATGCAATTTTTGGATACCCACGTGATTCTGGCAGAGGGCAAGGTGGACACGGAATTGTTAACCAAACCCACTAACAGAAACACGCTGTTGATGTACAGTAGCAATCACCCCAGACCAATGGTAAGATCTTTGCCGTGTTCACAGTTTTTAAGGGCCAGCCGTGTTGTCTCGGACCCCAAGATTTTTGACAAAACTCTTGACACATTGGTAAATAAGTTCCAGAGGCGGGGTTATTCAACTAAATTACTAAAAGAAAAAAAGGAAGTGGCCAGGGGCTTAAATAGGGAAGATACCCTTAAAAGAAAAACAAAGCATTCCAAAATGATGAGGATTCCCTTTATCTCAGCACACTCTGAACAGAGTGTGGATATAGGGAACATCATACGACGACACTGGGGCATTCTAAAAGTTTGCTATGATACAATTGCAGAGTTCCATTCTCCCTCTTTAATGTCCTATAGAAGATCCCGGAGCTTAAAGGATCAACTAGTGAATGCTGATGTGGGTACTTTGAAAAAAGGCAGACAGACAATGCTAACAAGTCCTAGTGTTGGCTGCTTTCCTGGTCTGTCCTGTGTTAATTGCAGGTACATGCTTAAGGGTAAAACGTTTTTACATCCTCAAACTGGTGCTGTGCATCGGATAGGACACTATCTGACGTGCGATTCCAGTTTTATTATCTATGTACTGATCTGTCCATGCAACCTGTTGTATGTTGGAGAGATGACTACGAACTTTAAGTCGCGTCTCAACAACCACAGGTTAAGCATAAGGAAGAAAAGATTAGACCTGTCGGTCTCAAAACACTTTGCAGAACATAAACATATTGAGAGAGACATAAAATGTTGCATCATTGATTCTGTCCCAATGCCGAGGAGAGGTGGTGATAGAGCCAGTATTTTTTTTAAAAGGGAACTTAAGTGGATTCATGTACTCAATTCACTTAAACCGCATGGTCTGAATGTGGACTACAATATTGGGGCAATATAGGTTGGCGGCTTGCCTTTGATCAACATATGGATATGTTATACTGTACCTGCGTATATTTGGTGATCAATTGTATGGGACAAAATAATAGTTCCTTATGGATTGCCAAATTTTTTATGTTTTTTCTATATTTTATCACAGATGGTTTGCAATGGAGTTTGGTGAGAGGAAGTTCGTGGAGACATTTGAATGGCGTGCGGTCAGGAACCACATTATGCAGAGGATGTCGGTGCTTGTCTTTGTTTTTATTATTTATTTTTGTTAATTTTGTACATGGCCACAGTCTGTTGCCCACATGGGGGTGGTATTGAGGAGAACCCTCTTAAATGGTGGTGATGTGCGGGTTTTGACCGGGGGTACAGTGCAACCCTGCATTAACATGTGGGTGCGCTACTGACCGCGGGTCACGGGTGGAGACTGCACCCATGCCTTGTGGGAGTAGTCATCACGCGATCCCGCACTGCCATCTTCGGCATGTCGGCATGAATAGGTGCTGGCACCACCCGGTACCTGTGCACAACAGACAACATTGGCATTGGTATGTGGACGTCCGTTGTGGATGTCTGGTTCCCTCGATAAACATGGTGGACGCAGTGTCAGAGTCATAATGCGCAGTCGCGCAATGATGTATGCGGCTACAACCGGAAGTAATTTATGGATGTCATCCTGACATGCGCAGAGACGCTCCAGACACGCCGATCAACATGCGGTATCTTGGATGGCAGCCATTCACCCTCTTACTCCTCCTCCATCCTCCGCTCGCAATACCTCTTAGTAAGCATTCGGCACTTTTCGATTACTATTCGCACATGACACTGATCATGATATTTATCGTAATTAATATTGTATGGAAGTTTTTCTTTTATTATATGTAATCATGAATACATCACTAGGGAAATATATATAATATGGATTATATTCAATATGATTTACATTGTCATATGTCTGCATGTTATATTTTGTGAGATTTGTTATTAACTATTATGAATTAACTGCACTTGTTTTGTTAATTATTAATCACCATGAATTAATTGCACATGTTTTGCTAATTTTAATGAATGAGTATGTTGCTATATATTCTTGGCATTTTGTCTCTGTACACTGCTTGAGGAAGGCTCCTGTCTAGAGCCGAAACGTCGCATTTCCCACTGGGGTAAATAAAGATTTTTGTATTTTTTACTTTTTGGAGTGCTGCCCATCCTTTCTATTTTGTATATTTGGATTGGCTTTAATCCGTATTGGGCTTTTGCACCCACCAGCTTGCATCAAGGACGGTGCTGCCACTGTTTTTTCTTTTATATATATATATATATATATATATATTTATACAGTGGACATAAAAAGTCTACACACCCCTGCTAAAATGTCAGGTTAATGTGACCTATAAACTGTACCACTCAATTGAAAAACAAACTGAAATATTTTAGATGTAGTGAAGAAAACAAAAAAAAACTGAAATAATGTGGTTGCATAAGTGTGCACACCCTCTTATAACTGGGGGTGTAGCTGTGTTCAGAATTAAGCAATCACATTCAAAATCATGTTAAATAGGAGTCAGCATACACCTGCCATCATTTAAAGTGATTAACTCCAAATAAAGTTCAGCTGCTCTAGTTGGTCTTTCCAGAAATTTTCTTAGTCGCATTCCACAGCAAAAGCCATGGTCCACAGAGAGCTTCCAAAGCATCAGAGGGCTCTCATTGTTAAAAGGTATCAGTCAGGAGAAGGGTATAAAAGAATTTTCAAGGCATTAGATATACCATGAAACACAGTGAAGATATGGCACAACAGTGACATTACCAAGAACTGGACGTCCCTCCAAAATTGATGAAAAGACAAGAAGAAAACTGGTCTGGGAAGCTACCAAGAGGCCTACAGCAACATTAAAGGGGCTGCTGGAATATCTGGCAAGTACTGGCGGTGTGGTACATGTGACAACAATCTCCCGTATTCTTCATATGTCTGGGCTATGGGGTAGAGTGGCAAGACAAAAGCCTTTTCTTACTAAGAAAAACATCCAAGCCAGGCTACATTTTGCAAAAACATATCTGAAGTCTCCCAAAAGCATGTGGGAAAAGGTGTTATGGTCTGATGAAACCAAGTTTGAACTTTTTGGCCATAATTCCAAAAGATATGTTTGGCACAAAAACAATACTGCACATCACCAAAAGAACACCATACCCACAGTGAAGCACGGTGGTGGCAGCATCATGCTTTGGGGCTGTTTTTCTTCAGCTGGAACTGGGGCCTTAGTTAAGCTAGAGGGAATTATGAACAGTTCCAAATACCAGTCAATATTGGCACAAAACCTTTAGGCTTCTGCTAGAAAGCTAAACATGAAGAGGAACTTTATCTTTCAGCATGACAACGACCCAAATCATACATCCAAATCAACAAAAGAAATGGCTTCACCAGAAGAAGATAAAAATTTTGGAATGGCCCAGCCAGAGCCCAGACCTGAATCTGATTGAAAATCTGTGGGGTGATCTGAAAAGGCCTGTGCACAAGAGATGCCCTCGCAATCTGACAGATTTGAAGTGTTTTTGCAAAGAAGAGTCAAAATGTGCCATGCTGATAGACTCATACCCAAAAAGGCTGAGTGCTGTAATAAAATGAAAAGGTGCTTCAACAAAGTATTAGTTTAAGGGTGTGCACACTTATGCAACCATATTATTTTATTTTTATATTTTTTCTCCCCTCTACCTAAAAGATTTCAGTTTGTTTTTCAATTGAGTTGTACAGTTTATAGGTCACATTAAAAAGGTCGAAAAAGTTCTGAAATGATTTATCTTTGTCTCATTTTTTTACATCACAGAAACCTGACATTTTAACAGGGGTGTGTAGACTTTTTATATCCACTGTATATATTATGATATATATATATATATATATATATATATATAATAATCAAGGCAGAAGTTCTGCGTATTCTGTGGCCGAAATGGAGCTGAGTTGGTCGCTCACTATTGATATTGTGACCCAACAGCCTCACTTCAAACCCAACATAGACAGAATTCTGGATGGGTAAAATGTGAATATATGCGGAAAAATGACGATAAATTAGCAGTAAAACGCAATGTTTAAGAATACTTATTGAGTGACATTAGGATATAAAATATATAAAAAATCAAGTGATATTGAATTCACTTGCCCTAAAAGAGTCCAGATGTAGTGATATCCCACAAATAGTAGTTGCCGATTTGAAATAGAAAAATGATGCTGTAAAATAAATTTGCAATAGTCGAGTATGGTAATGATTTGCTCCGTCACTGACTCAGCGGCGTCCCGCTTTCAGTCAGGAAAGAATCCAGCATTAGGCAATAGTTAGTAAAGGAACACTCTTACCGATGTTGGAGGAATCTCACAAGTAAGAGAAACCTCTGCCGTCTATCGGAACTTGCTCCCGATTTTCTTGTTGCGGTCAGGTGAATCCCACAGTTAATGGTATGGATCACCTGTTGGCAGTTGAATTTGCTGCACGAAATCCCGCTTGTTTGGATCTGGATGAGATATCCCAGCTTTTCGGGTAGAAGTTTCAGACCGGCTTATTTCGTAAGGCGGCTCAGAGTTGTTCCTTGATAAGTTCAATGCGGTGCACTCGCATAGAGTATATACTTGGGGGGTCAGACCAGACGCGTTTCGGGGTTAGAGTATCCCCTTCCTCAGTGGCTTATCCGACCTCCCCAAAAGACCGTTCTTTTATGCTCAACAAAAGAGCTTTACAAAACCCGGTTCGGATTCTGGTTCCGGAAGTCCTGTGAACATAATTGTCCAATCGAAAAATATTTCCATTATCTCTGTAATATAGCGGCTTTTCTTGTTCTATTTCTTTAAAGTCGGTGCGTGCCCACATCTATAGATTCATAGTATCTTGTGGGATTAGTTTGCTTAATAAATGACAACTTTATATATCATTGCGATTCACTTGCGTTTTTTGTTGGCACTATAAAACGCCCAAACAGTAGCATATTGAATATTACACACATGAATAAATAATACAGCATATATAAACGACATTTTAAAAGTGATATCAGCATCTATATATGCATCCAATCAATATATTTGATAAGGAGTGGAAGGAGAAAAAGTAAAAAAACTATTAAAAATAGACAGAGAAGAAAATAGAGGATTTCCCAGTTAGGTGGATGTTAAGAAGACATGCATAGTATAAAACTAGCAATATATATATTCTAAACCTAAAAATAAGTTGTGGTACAACTAGCAGATTATATATCTATATGCCTATGAACTATAGGTATAAATATTTGATATTAATTTATTTCTATGCAGTATTCTCTAAAATTCCAAAAGACATTAAGTAAACAATCTATATATTTAATAATAGCTAGAAATTTGCATAAAATAATAATAGAAACATATATAAATATATCATTCATTTTCTTAAAATATATATTTTTATATAAAATCTATCAGTATATGTTTCTAAAAAGCGGATTTGATATATATATAGATCATAAAATAGTAGAGGGTATTAAACATATATTAAAAAATATTAAAAATATATATAATTTATTATTTATAAAAACTTCCATAATGATCCTGTAAAATTCCACGAGAGTAATAAAGATTCATAAAAATTTATAAAAATTCATAAAAATTGATGAAAAATTCATAAAAATTCATAAAATTTCCCTCAAAAAGGGGGACTTTTATTGGGTAGAGAAATTCGATCAAATGCCATGTACAGTCGGTCGATGTTATAAGTTAAGTCCCTTAACTTATAACATCGACCGACTGTACATGGCATTTGATCGAATTTCTACTATTTGTGGGATATCAACTACTATTTGTGGGATATCACTACATCTGGACTCTTTTAGGGCAAGTGAATTCAATATCACTTGATTTTTTATATATTTTATATCCTAATGTCACTCAATAAGTATTCTTAAACATTGCGTTTTACTGCTAATTTATCGTCATTTTTCCGCATATATTCACATTTTACCCATCCAGAATTCTGTCTATGTTGGGTTTGAAGTGAGGCTGTTGGGTCACAATATCAATAGTGAGCGACCAACTCAGCTCCATTTCGGCCACAGAATACGCAGAACTTCTGCCTTGATTATTGTTTTACTAAAAGGCAGCGTTTAAAATTATATGTTCAAACTATATGTTGTACATCCCCCTATCGGATTTGTATTTTGTATTTTATACTTCAGTACCAATAAACATTAGCTATTAAATATCCTAGGTGTGCCTAGTCATCTGTTCTACATTTCTACCCCTTTTAGCAGCGGGGTGACGCTGCAAGACTGAGAGCACCCTGGTTGGTGTATCAACCATCCTGTGCATCCAACTAATATATTACAATTGATATATATATATATATATATATATATATATATAAAAAAAAGGGAAAGTAGCGGCGGCACTGGAAACAAGCAATGTGGGTGCTATGTCCAGGGATATTGCTGCTTACCCCAGATGTACAGGAACGAAGAAAGGACAGCACTCCAAGTGAAAATATACTGGTCTTTAATCACCCATGTAGATGGCAACGTTTCAGCTCCAAACAAGAGCCTTTTTCAAGCTTGAAAAAGGCTCTTGTTTGGAGCTGAAACGTTGCCATCTACATGGGTGATTAAAGACCAGTATATTTTCACTTGGAGTGCTGTCCTTTCTTCGTTCCTATATATATATATATATATATATATATATTTTATGGTGAAGTGCATGGTAGGGGTGTATATTTCCCCTGGTTTTCCAGTTTAGTTAGGATGAGGTAACATAAATCCAGAGATGTTTTACTTTAGCAATGCATAACTTGCTGAAGATGGTTTGTTTAAGTTATATGGTCTGGATTTCTTTGGACTGGAAGACACGTTGGTAGTGGGAGTCTCTTAGTCCACACCTGTAGTCCTCTACAGGTATTTACCCAGCCTGAGGTGAGGCCAGCTGTGAATAATCACTGAAGGATAAATCAATCCTCAGTGTGTGTCTGGGGGAAGAGTTGAGGAGTTGAAATGGAAGCCTGCAGAGGTTCTGGGTGGTCCCAGCCAGGAGGGTTGGGGGGGCAACAAGGCTGAGTAAAGCCTGACTTTTGGGGGGGCCCAGCGACGCCTCAGGAAAAGAGGTATCACACGGTAAGAGTTGGGGTGACTGCTGAACCTCTTCTCCAAAGGTATTGTGAGGTTACTGTCAGGAGGACTGGTGGTCTGAGATCTCAATGGATTTCATTGGTCACAGCTAGGAAGCTGTCTGACTGCATGGCTGAGTGAAGCCAAATACCACAGTGTGAACACTGAGCTAGAGGTGAGTTAGGGAAAACCTCTGTATAGTGAGCCCCAAGCCGGGCAAGGATTTATTGTTTTGTGTTGATGTAACATGTTGTGATTTGAAGCTGCGACTTCATCGTGCCAAGTGATGGCAAACTTGGAAGTTTGATATGCTGTATGACAAATAAAGCACTGTTTGAACTTGAAAACCCTCTGATTGATGAGAAGTCTGTCATTGCTGCCCCAGGAAAAGATCAATCTACAGATATATATATATATATATATATATATATATATATATATATTTGTCAATAAATGGAAACAACAATTCAAAAGATCCACTTTACCATGACATTAATTCTGTGTAGGAATGGTGTCAATATACAATAGATAATACAGAATAAATGCTGTACAAACTGTGTCATTATATGAAATTCAGCATTGGGAGTTGTTTTATGGTTCACTATTGGCTTCTTCTACACAGTAAATGTCAATGTTATATTATTCAACATTAATTGTAACTGAGACTCATAAAAGGGACTAATAAATGTCAAACTCTCATTATTATAGTGTGAGTATCTAACAATAAAGGATCATGTAGACGTGTATTTATTGTTGTGATATTATGCCTTATTAAAACTAAGCTTTATCTGTAAACTGAACAAAATATCAATTTGTTCTTGTTTTCAATGCAGGTTTTAATAAGAATATTTTATTTCAATGTTTTTGGCAAAGAAAACAGTATTTGTCAAAAGGAAAAAAAAGGAAAGCTAATTCTGATTTTTTTTATATATCTTTAGTTAATGTTTTTTTAATCTTTAAGCTTAAATTGTTTTATTTGTCATACTGTATTTTAAAACATTTTTCTAAACATTTTGTTTTTGAGTACATAAAATGGGAACTGAGGTCCATCAAATCTGTTGTATGACTGATTGTGCACATTGTTTGCAATGGTTTTAGTCTGTTCCAAGTAAACAAATAAAATAAATATGAAGTAAAGAACAAATGTTAACTTAAGTGGCGATGAGCCAAGAGACAGTCCTGCCAGTTACTATGTCAAGCAATGTTAATCAAATTTCATTAGAGCTTAGACGCTCTTTGGTATTTGAACACTACACACTTAGTCACTTTGGAATAGTATCAAAAACTTGTACTCTACATTTTTCATAAGATTTATTCTCAGAAGGTTTACCTTTACATATACTGAATTTATTCACATTAAACATGTTTGTAACTAAAAAAAATTACACTTTAGTAGTTAATATTTTTTATGTTTGCCCATCTTTTAATTGCAAAGATACCTCATATAATAAAGCTGCAATAAACCAAGGCTGCAACCTCATACAGTATATAGTTTGCCTCATAGCTTATGTACTCCAGCTACAACATATAAAGTTTTAACACTGGTCACTAGGCCTAATATTATGCCAATCTTCCTGTTATTTGAGAGCATCCATATGGGCCAAAGACACATTGGAAAGGATTGGACTTCCCTGACATCCATGGGAGTTTTTTCTAGGCAGTCTCTGTGGCGTGCTCATATGTCAGGATCCTGTGTTATCTATACATTGGTGTTATTTCTCATTCTAGTTTTCCCTGCGGTGATAATGCAATAGCTATTGAAAAAATACCTGTAAAGAACAGGAAGTTTTGACACATTTTAGGCCTAGTCAGCAGAGAAAGTTGCATTATGTATGTTTTTTAGTTTAAATATAAATAGTAAAGATGAACAAATCTTCCAAAACTTGTGGGTCCAATTTGGTCGAAATGACAATCACATTTAATTCAGGTCTGAATATACTAAAATGAAAGTGCCCCAATTGCCCTGAAAAGTTGTGACACTTTGAGGTCTCCGAGGACTGCATGCAACCAATTTCATGCTTTATTATTCCAAGACAGTATTAGTCATGCCAAAGTGACACTGACATATATCAGTATGTATCCTAGTCAATGGAAGGGGGTGGGAAAAGGTGCAAAACTGACTCCACCTGCACCTCTGTCCCTGCCAACTTGCACTTATCCGTCCTAGGTAACGGAGCACAACTGGACTGCGATCCCTAACCTGAGTAAGTGCAGGAGAGAGAGAGAGACAAACAAAAGTAGTCAAACAAGCAAGGTCTAAACCAGGAGGTCAAGGCGGCACCAGGGGGCAAGCAGAAGCAAAGTCGGGGCACAAACCGGGAGTAAATACCAGGAGAAGCAACTTAGACACAGGGATCAGGCAAGGACAAGTCAAAGTCTTAGCAGGAGTCAAATACCAGGAGATGCAACCGAACAAAAGGAGCAAGCGAGGGACAAAGTCAAAAAACAAGCCGAGATTCAAATACCAAAACAGCAATGCCACAGATGAAGATACACAAGGTATAGGACCTTAATCACAGGCAACCTGTGGCCAGTAGGCTGCCTTTTAAATAGAGGAGGGAAGGAGTCATGTAACCTGGCCATCGTCACATGACTCATCCCCCAGCATACTGCTGAGCGCTGAGTGCCAAGCTTAGCGCTCAGCCTCCTCACAGTAACCATGGGAGTGGAGGACACCGGCCACGCTAAGGAGGCGTGAGCGGCCGGGTCCTCCCCGCCCCCCGTTGCTGTGGAGACGAGGACACAGCACGTCCTCGCTCCGAACTTACTGCATGGCGCCGGCGGCGCTGAGGGGAAGGAGTGCGAAGCCGGCGCCCTGTGACATCAGTATGTGTAAACAGATCGTAGCCTGTGGTAACAAATAGCAAGCTTTTTTCAAATTATCTTATTATGGTTTTAAAAAAGTACAGACATGGTTAGTGCACCATAACAAGACCGAGTTAGACACAGTGATAACTTTTTAGGTTTAATATATACAGCTTTAATATTCTGTTACCAAAGAAAACACTTTTTTGGCAATCTACAACATCTGGATTAGTCAATGTGCAATTTAAGCTAGAAATACACCCATCATTTTCTTTGGTTTGAAAAACACACTTTTTTATTCAAAAAAATGTATTTTCCTGATCTGCAAATGTTAAATTCAAGTTTAATATATACAGCTTTCATATTCTGTTACCAAAAAAAAAACACTTTTTTGGCAATCTACAACATCTTGTTTAGTCAGTGTGCAATTTAAGCTAGAAATACAACCATCATTTTCTGGGGTTTGAAAAACACACTCTTTTGACAAGGCCTATTTTCAGGCCGTGCAGCTTCAGCACGTGTAAAATTACAGGCTTATATACTGCTGTCAAATTCAGTTGTTAAACAAACATTCGTTTGGGCACAAAAAAATTCGTTGGTAGCCTTTGATGCAGATGTCATTGTGAGATACAATCTTAATATATTTGGGTTACATTCAGAGATTTTAAATTCCGCCATTAGGTGCACAAATATTGAATTCAGGCCTACACTGGTTCAGACCCTGTGAGATACCCCCTCTACATACAGGGGTTTGATTCAGGCATTTGAAATACAGCCATTTGAAATACAGCCATTTTGTGCAAAGAAATTTTTAATTTAGGCCTACACTGGTTCATGCCCTGTGAGATACTCCTTCTACATACAGGGGTTTGATGCAGGCATTTGAAACACAGCCATTTGAAATACACCCATTTTGTGCAAAGAAATATTTAATTTAGGCCTACACTGGTTCATGCCCTTTGAAATACTCCCTCTACATACAGGGGGTTAATCAGGAATTTGAAATACCGCCATTTGGTGCACCAATATTGTATTCAGGGCTACACTGGTTCAGGTCGTGTGAGATACACCCTCTAGATACAGGGGTTGGATTCAGGCATTTGAAATACAGGCATTTTGTGCAAAGAAATATTTATTTTAGGCCTACACTGGTTCAGTCCCTGTGAAATACCCCCTCTACATACAGGGGTTTGATTTAGGAATTTGAAATACAGCCATTTGAAATACATCCATTTTGTGCAAAGAAATATTTAATTTAGGTCTACACTGGTTCAGGCCCTGTGAGATACCCCCTATATATACACAGGGGTTTGATTCAGGCATTTGAAATACAGCCATTTAAAATACATCCATTTTGTGAAAAGAAATATTTAATTTAGGCCTACACTGGTTCATGCGCTGTGAGATACGCCTTCTACATACAGGGGTTTGATGCAGGCATTTGAAATACAGCTATTTGAAATACATCCATTTTGTGCAAAGAAATATATAATTTAGGCCTACACTGGTTCATGCCCTGTGAGATACCCCCCCCCCCCCCCCCTACAAACAGGGGTTTGATGCAGGCATCTGAAATACAGCCATTTGAAATACATCCATTTTGTGCAAAGAAATATTTAATTTAGGCCTACACTGGTTCATGCCATGTGAGATACCCCCTCTACATTACAGGTGTTGGATTCAGGAATTTTAAATACCGCCATTTGGTGCACCAATATTGAATTCAGGCCTACACTGCTTCAGGCCATGTGAGATACACCCTCTAGATCAGGCATCCTCAAACTGCGGCCCTCCAGCTGTTGCAAAACTACAACTCCCAGCATGCCCGAACGGCCTTCATGCATCAGTCTACAGCAGGGCATTGTGGGAGTTGTAGTTTTACAACAGCTGGAGGGCCGCAGTTTGAGGATGCCTGCTCTGGATACAGGGGTTGGATTCAGGCATTTGAAATACAGCCATTTTGTGCAAATAAATATTTAATTTAGGCCTACACTGGTACAGGCCCTGTGAGGTACCCCCTCTACATACAGGGGTTTGATTCAGGAATTTGAAATACAGCCATTTGAAATACATCCATTTTGTGCAAAGAAATATTTAATTTAGGCCTAAACTGGTTCAGGCCCTGTGAGGTACCCCCTCTACATACAGGGGTTTGATTCAGGCATTTGAAATACAGCCATTTGAAATACATCCACTTTGTGCAAAGAAATATTTAATTTAGGCCTACACTGGTTCATGCCCTGTGAGATACTCCCTCTACATACAGGGGTTTGATGCAGGCATTTGAAATACAGCCATTTGAAATACATCCATTTTGTGCAAAGAAATATTTAATTTAGGCCTACACTGGTTCATGCCCTGTGAGATACTCCCTCTACATACAGGGGTTTGATGCAGGCATTTGAAATACCGCCATTTGGTGCACCAATATTGAATTCAGGCCTACACTGCTTCAGGCCGTGTGAGATACACCCTCTAGATACAGGGGTTGGATTCAGGAATTTGAAATACAGCCATTTGAAATACAGCCATTTTGTGCAAAGAAATATTTATTTTAGGCCTACACTGGTTCAGGCCCTGTGAGATACCCCCTCTACATACAGGGGTTTGATTCAGGAATTTGAAATACAGCCATTTGAAATACATCCATTTTGTGCAAAGAAATATTGAATTCAGGCCTATACTGGTTCAGGCCATGTGAGATACACTCTTTACATACTGTCGTTCTATTCTACTATTAATTAAACACCCATTTATGGCAATATCCTAAATTCGAAAAATATGAGGAGAGCGTCAAATAAGGGACGTGGCCCAGGTCGTGGTGCTGCTGGTGGAGCTCCTGTTGCTGGGAGAGGACGTGGTCCATTTGTGCCAGCTACACGCACAAGTGAAACCCCTTCCTCAGGTGAGAGTAGGCGACAGTACCTGCAGTTGTATTTGGTCGGGCCTAATGCAGCTTAACGAATGGTGAGGCCTGAACAAGTACAGGCGATAGGAGATTGGGTTGCTGACAGTGGATCCAGTTCCTTCACATTGTCTCCCACCCAGTCTCCTGCTGAAAGACCACAGTTGGCACCTGCAGCCGATGTCCATCAGTCTTTCACCTCACCCCCTTGCAAATCAGCCAAGCAGTCTGAGCCCCAAGTCATGCAGCAGTCTGTTCTTCTTTTTGATGACTCTGTTAGCAGGGTTTCCCAGGGCCATCCACCTAGCCCGGCCCCAGAAGTGGAAGAGATTGAGTGCACCGATGCCCAACCACTTATTTTTCTAGATGAGTACATGGGAGGAACATCGCAACACGTCTCGGATGATGACGAAACACAGGTGCCAACTGCTGGGGCTTTCGAAAGTGTGCAGACAAGGAAGGCAGGGGTGAAGACTGGGTGGAAGATGATGTGGAGGACGATGAGGTCCTCGACCCCACATGGAATCAAGGTCATGCGAGTGACCTATGTAGTTCGGAGGAAGAGGCGGTGGTTGCACAGAACCACCAGCGCAGCAGAAGAGGGAGCAGGGTGCAAAAGCAGAGCGGCCATCCTCTAGACAGTACGCCTACTACTGCCTACCGCATCAAGGGACCGAGCACACCAAAGCCATCTCCAAGGAGTTCCCTGGCGTGGCAGTTCTTCAGACAATGCGCTGACGACAAGACACGAGTGGTTTGCATGCTGTGCAATCAGAGCCTGAAGCGAGGCATAAACGTTCTCAACCTGAGCACAACCTGCATGACCAGGCATTTAAGTGCAAAGCACGAGCTGCAGTTGACTAGACACCAGTCTTCTGCTGCAGTCGCAGCCTCTTCATCCACCTCTGGAGTGACAGTGCCACCTAGCACCCCGCAAACAGAGGATCTGCCAGCAACACCAACACCTGGGTCGCCAAGAATATCCACAATGTCCCACGCAAGCGATCAGCTCTTCATCTCCCAAACGCTGGAGAGGAAGAGGAAGTACCCCCCTACTTACCTGCGATCCCTAGCCCTGAATGCCAGCATTTCAAAATTACTGGCCTTTGAAATGCTGTCATTCCGTCTGGTGGAGACGGATAGTTTTAAAGGCCTTATGGCGGTGGCTGTCCCACAGTACGGCCGCCAGTTACATTTTTGGGTGAAATTCACCAATTTTTGGGTGTATAGTACTACTGCTATACCTAGTCGGCCGGTTAACAAAAAAAATAAATGTCAGTTACATTTTCTGGTGAAATTCAGCAATTTTTTGGTGTGAAGTACCACTGCTATACCTAGTACACCGGTAAAAAAAAAAAAAAAAAAAAAAAAAAAAAATAAATTTGCAGTTACATTTTCTGGTGAAATTCAGCAATTTTTTGGTGTGATATACCACTGCTATACCTATTAGACCGGTAAAAAAAAAAAAAAACATTTGTCAGTTACCTTTTATGGTCAAATTCACCAAATTTTGGGTGTAATATATCCCTCCTCTACATAGTTGACAGCTTAACCACCTCAGCTCCCCTAGCTTAAACCCCCTTAATGACCAGACCACTTTTTACAATTCTGCACTACACTACTTTCACGGTTTATTGCTCGGTCATACAACTTACCACCCAGATGAATTTTACTCCTTTTCTTCTCACTAATAGAGCTTTCATTTGGTGGTATTTCATTGCTGCTGCCATTTTTCCTTTTTTTTTTTATATTAATCGAAATTGACCGAAATTTTTGCAAAAAAATTTTCACTTTCTGTTGTAAAATTTTTCAAATAAAATTACATTTATATCTAAATTTTTCTCTAAATTTATTGTTCTACATGTCTTTGATTAAAAAAAATGCAATAAGTGTATATTTATTGGTTTGCGCAAAAGTTATAGTGTTTACAAACTATGGTACAAAAATGTGAATTTCCGCATTTTGAAGCAGCTCTGACTTTCTGAGCACCTGTCATGTTTCCTGAGGTTCTACAATGCCCAGACAGTAGAAACACCCCACAAATGACCCCATTTCGGAAAGTAGACACCCTAAGGTATTCGCTGATGGGCATAGTGAGTTCATGGAAGTTTTTATTTTTTGTCACAAGTTAGCGGAAAATGATTATTATTTTTTTTTTTTCTTACAAAGTCTCATATTCCACTAACTTGTGACAAAAAATTAAATTTTACATGAACTCGCCATGCCCCTCACGAAATACCTTGGGGTGCCTTCTTTCCAAAATCGGGTCACTTGTGGGGTATTTATACTGCCCTGGCATTTTAGGGGACCTAAAGCGTGAGAAGTAGTCTGGAATCCAAATGTCTAAAAATGCCCTCCTAAAAGGTACTCATTGGAATTTGGGCCCCTTCGCGCACCTAGGCTGAACATTAACTTTTTTGCTTACCTGTGATTTTATTTTATTTTTTACTTTTAAAGGACAAACCTCTCCTTCCCCATGGGACAATGTGCAAAGCGCAAATCGCCCAGAGATGTGGCGAAGTACATTATGCACTTTGTCCCAGGTGAAAGGAGAGGTTTGCAGCAGCTCTGTGTGAAAGGGCCCTAAGACCCCTGTGTGCCTGTCCTGTGTGACGCAATCCCTATACTAATAGTGTACCTGTGTGTGGTACTTCCGGAAACACTCCCTGTTAGCGTTTTTTCTCAGGCAGGTTTATGCTGGTATAAGATGAGGCATCAGACCTCCAACCCATGAATATTTCCCTGTGCAATGAATATCCGGTTTGCTTCTGATCAGGAGATAAATTTCAACCGTGACTCAACATAGGTTGTTAAATATCTGACATCTTTATTTCTCAGCACATACTTATAGGGCTTTTTGGGGGTGGGCGCATATTATCTCTCAAGATCCAATTGGAACAATCCTGGTATTTCTTGGGAGGCCGTGGGAACATGTTTGTCAAGATACAGTTGAAACTTTGTTAAACAATGCTGGTATCTGCTATATACAATACTTGAAAAGGGTTATTTTACATTGAACAGGTTTTCCTCTACATGCTAATAAGTTGAATAGGTTATCACAGTTCGTTGTCATTGTATGTGAGGTGAGATGTTAAATAGCCTTTTCTTCAGGGATGCTGCTATTGTGTCCAGCACTGGGATATGTTAATTTGAGGTACTGCATTCCACAAGAGATGAGGCTTGTATAATATATGTCTAATCTGTGATGTATCAAAAGTAAGATTATGAAAAATCCCTTTCAATCCATCCATTGATCCCAACTTTATATATATATATATATATATATATATATATATATATATAAAAACGGGATTACTGTATGTTTTCCTCCATCTAAGGCTGTGTGTGTGTATATGTATATATATATATATATATATATATATGTGTGTGTGTGTGTGATGCATGAAGACACTAAAGACTATGAAGGAGATAAAAAAAAACTTCTGTGTAATTTGGCGCACAGTAGGAAAAAATCTCCTGCATAGTGAAAAGAGAGAAGAAAGAAAAGTAAAAAAAAAACATCAGGCATGCAAGCTCTACACATAGATAGGATGTTCGGGTTAAACCTTTTACTGGGCTAACCCCGCCCTCCATGGCACATGGCTGCCCAGTAATGTTACAGATATGCAGGTACATTCCACCTCATGCCTTGACCAATAGAAATACTTTTTAGACCTGGAAGGTACACATTCGCACATTTCCCGAGAGTGCCGGTGGGTGGTGCTCAAACATTCACCATCCACTACCACACCCAGAACATGCGCAAATGCTCCCAAAT
Organism: Bufo bufo; assembly: GCF_905171765.1. Taxonomy (NCBI): domain Eukaryota; kingdom Metazoa; phylum Chordata; class Amphibia; order Anura; family Bufonidae; genus Bufo; species Bufo bufo. Next base: position 622,141,416 of record NC_053390.1, read on the forward strand.
GAATCAGCCTTCTTTTAAACAAATATGGCCCTAATCGGACAACATCTATTTAATCTGGTACAAATATGCTACTGCCCCACAATGAATCTCTGTTAGACATGGTTCCGAAAGGGGGGATCAGTCCCTGAGGAAGGTGTTTTAAAACAGGGTCGACCAATAAAGGTGATATAGCATTCACATGGACACCAGTCCCACCAACCAATGTTCCATGCTGGGGCGCCCATGGTTCAGTGAGACCGGTATCAGTGTGCCATACCCCACCGTTGCTGATGAGGACCCGCTGGTAGCTTTCACTAAGAACATTGCTCTCAGAGCCAGCAGCCATTAGATCCCTCTCAAACCAACGGTGGCGGCTTTCACATGGGAAGTAGGGACCAGAGTGCTGATTTATAGAATTTCTCTTGCAACGACCTGACCCGATCACGCTCTCATAACCGTAATCAGGTCAGACCTTACACAGGGAGGCATATAGAAAATAAACCTACATACCATTCCTAAGCCAAAAAGAAAGTCTACTATAGTCATCCTATGCTTAATGAAACTTTCCATGGCAGTTCCCTCCTCTCTGTAATATGTCCCCTGTGTTCTTTGAGTCTCTTGCTGAATTTTCGGTTTCCTCAGCTTGCCCTCGTCAATTGTGATACTCCTTGGGTGTCATTGCCTCCATGATGATGCTCCATCCTTTGGTTTGATTCTTTGGGGAGTTGACTCTGAGGCAGGTCCTGCTGTGGTAAGGTGTGGCGTGGCGATGAACGTTTAGTTGGACATCCTTTCCATCAAAGACATAGGTTGATCCGTTGTGTATCTGGGAGCTGCGATGAGGATGTGATTCTCTGCACGTGACTGGGCGATCCGATCGATCAAACAGCAGGAGCATCTCACCAGGATATATATGATAAAGAGAAAAACAACAACATGAGGATATATACAGTCAGGTCCATAAATATTGGGACATCGACACAATTCTAACATTTTTGGCTCTATACACCACCACAATGGATTTGAAATGAAACGAACAAGATGTGCTTTAACTGCAGACTGTCAGCTTTAATTTGAGGGTATTTACATCCAAATCAGGTGAACGGTGTAGGAATTACAACAGTTTGCATATGTGCCTCCCACTTGTTAAGTGACCAAAAGTAATGGGGCAGAATAATAATCATAAATCAAACTTTCACTTTTTAATACTTGGTTGCAAATCCTTTGCAGTCAATTACAGCCTGAAGTCTGGAACGCATAGACATCACCAGACGCTGGGTTTCATCCGTGGTGATGCTCTGCCAGGCCTCTACTGCAACTGTCTTCAGTTCCTGCTTGTTCTTGGGACATTTTCCCTTCAGTTTTGTCTTCAGCAAGTGAAATGCATGCTCAATCGGATTCAGGACAGGTGATTGACTTGGCCATTGCATAACATTCCACTTCTTTCCCTTAAAAAACTCTTTGGTTGCTTTTGCAGTATGCTTTGGGTCATTGTCCATCTGCACTGTGAAGCGCCGTCCAATGAGTTCTGAAGCATTTGGCTGAATATGAGCAGATAATATTGCCCGAAACACTTCAGAATTCATCCTGCTTCTTTTGTCAGCAGTCACATCATCAATAAATACAAGAGAACCAGTTCCATTGGCAGCCATACATGCCCACGCCATGACACTACCACCACCATGCTTCACTGATGAGGTGGTATGCTTAGGATCATGAGAAGTTCCTTTCCTTCTCCATACTCTTCTCTTCCCATCACTCTGGTACAAGTTGATCTTGGTCTCATCTGTCCATAGGATGTTGTTCCAGAACTGTGAAGGCTTTTTTAGATGTCGTTTGGCAAACTCTAATCTGGCCTTCCTGTTTTTGAGGCTCACCAATGGTATACATCTTGTGGTGAACCCTCTGTATTCACTCTGGTGAAGTCTTCTCTTGATTGTTGACTTTGACACACATACACCTACCTCCTGGAGAGTGTTCTTGATCTGGCAAACTGTTGTGAACGGTGTGTTCTTCACTAGGGAAAGAATTCTTCTGTCATCCACCACAGTTGTTTTCCATGGTCTTCCGGGTCTTTTGGTGTTGCTGAGCTCACCGGTGCGTTCCTTCTTTTTAAGAATGTTCCAAACAGTTGTTTTGGCCACGCCTAATGTTTTTTGATATCTCTCTGATGGGTTTGTTTTGTTTTTTTAGCCTAATGATGGCTTGCTTCACTGATAGTGACAGCTCTTTGGATCTCATCTTGAGAGTTGACAGCAATAGATTCCAAATGCAAATAGCACACTTGAAATGAACTCTGGACCTTTTATCTGCTCATTGTAATTGGGATAATGAGGAAATAACACGCATCTGGTCATGGAACAGCTGAGAAGCCAATTGTCCCATTACTTTTGGTCCCCTAACAAGTGGGAGGCACATATGCAAACTGTTGTAATTCCTACACCGTTCACCTGATTTGGATGTAAATACCCTCAAATTAAAGCTGACAGTCTGCAGTTAAAGCACATCTAGTTTGTTTCATTTCAAATCCATTGTGGTGGTGTATAGAGCCAAAAATATTAGAATTGTGTCGATGTCCCAATATTTATGGACCTGACTGTATACTCCTATTTCCTTCAACCAGTTACCTATGGAAAACAGGAAATCTCCAAAACCACCCAAAGCTGTGAAAGGATTCTATCCCTCATTTGTAATAGCCCTATCTCAATTACAGTGACCTTATCCATATGGGCCTGGACTTTATCCCTGGTATCTGCAGTCCTCTCCTATAAACTCACAGAAACCCCCCTAAGAAGCTAAAAGAAAATCCAGCGCCATCTATTCCTGTAAGACGAGGGTTGGGTTGGTGCACCTGTTGGCAAGGGAAACAAGAGCGAAATATCATCATAGTCAATGTTTAATCAGTTTTGCCACATATTCCTCTTGTATCAGCTGCAAGTCTCTAGGCATCAGAATTAATGGACTCATTATCCATGGGGTTGGGAAGGGTCTCCCCATCCAATACTACTCCTCCCTTTGACCATAGACCGTTAGCGTCTTTGGTCAGCTCTTGAATCTTTGCTGCCCTTGCATATATTGTTCTACTGGGCTGTGCAGACTGTACAATAGGCTGATTAGCATGCTCAGACAAAACCTGTTCCACAGGTTCTGTAAATCCATGAACCTGTGGTAGAGTCAAGATCTCATCATCTGATTCTGTTGTTAATTTTGTTACTAAATGGTACAATGGCACATATGGGGGTGGGACAGGAGTTGGAGTCACAATGGGGGTTTTACTTTGCTGTCTTGTATTTGAACTGCACAAGTCAGTCCAAAACTTTTGCACAGATAGCCATGCTTGGCCACAAGTTTTCATATACATTTTATTCCAATGAGGGTCTCCTTTGTACCATGGAAAAGTGTCTATGTCATTCAGAAATAGGCCCTTGATCATGGCCATACGAAAGTCTGAAAAAGACCCTTCTTTCTCCCATGCCTGCTTTTCAGTTCTAAATTTAAAATTCAGTTTCTTTTTGGGATCCTCCTTACCATAAGAATTGCCCATTTTTACTTAGCTAAAATATACAGTGAGATCAGCTGAGTTTGGAGGTTTATCAAAGGATGATTATGTTTGTGTTCAGTGCAAAACTACTTACTGATAAACCTTATGCTTATCACTTTATGTGTTTTTTTTTTTATCCTATTTCTTCTAATTCAGGTTCATAACTACTCCTGAATTTATGGCAGATTTTAAACTATTCTGGATGGTATTACTTCTAATTCCGGCTCATACTACTCCTGAATTTATGGCAGATTTTAAACTATTTATGGCCAATTTTATACCTTCAATTTCAGGATGAACTCACATACAATCTATACATAATCTATACACAGTCTATACAGTAAAATTCTACCATATATATATATATATATATAACGACTAAAAATGCTTAAGCAACTATACAGCAATATACAGGTTTAGCAAAGGATATTCTTTGCACACAATACTGTTTTTCAGATTAGGGGACTACAGACCCCATTTTTTCTTCAGGAATATCAGATTCCTGGGGGACTTCAGATCCCTCTATTTCTTTAGGAATATCAGATTCCTCAGAGACGCTTATCAGAAGCGCTTACTGGGTTCAAATAATCCACTCTTACAGTATAGGGCAGTAATAATATATATCTTAAATATAGAATCACTTACACGATACTGTATTTTGGTGGATCCCACCTTCTGACACCAAACTGTTAGCGTTTTTTCTCAGGCAGGTTTATGCTGGTATAAGATGAGGCATCAGACCTCCAACCCATGAATATTTCCCTGTGCAATGAATATCCGGTTTGCTTCTGATCAGGAGATAAATTTCAACCGTGACTCAACATAGGTTGTTAAATATCTGACATCTTTATTTCTCAGCACATACTTATAGGGACTTTTGGGGGTGGGCGCATATTGTCTCTCAAGATCCAATTGGAACAATCCTGGTATTTCTTAGGAGGCCGTGGGAACATGTTTTGTCAAGATACAGTTGAAACTTTGTTAAACAATGCTGGTATCTGCTGTATACAATACATGAAAAGGGTTATTTTACATTGAACAGGTTTTCCTCTACATGCTAATAAGTTGAATAGGTTCTCACAGTTCGTTGTCATTGTATGTGAGGTGAGATGTTAAATAGCCTTTTGTTCAGGGATGCTGCTATTGTGTCCAGCACTGGCAGGGTGTGAGATATGTTAATTCGAGGTACTGCATTCCACAAGAGATGAGGCTTGTATAATATATGAAGGAAAGGTATTGGACCTGACAAAATACCGGCTAACTTTCAACTATCATAGCTTGTTTTTTATTTGCTGGACTAAGAATGCGCTTTCCAAGGAGAAATGAACTGCGGCTTTCTTTGGACACAGTGCAGGAATTGACGGGTGAGATTCAACCACCTGTGCTGATCCAGACAGGTGGAACACCTACTCTAATCAAGGAAACCTAATGTGGACTTGTAGCGTGACACAGCAAGTGCTCCCGTTTACAGCCGGACTTACAAAATTATAATACTAGTCTGCTCAACACGTTTATACAGCAGTAAGGCAGCTTTTGATTGCGCTGCCCAAAGACAAGTACATCCAGAATCTACCCCACGTGGGACGCCACGGTGGGAATAGTAGGACTGTACGTGAGTAACAAACTTAACACTGCTGCATCTATATGTACCGCTGCATAACTACCTTACCGTATCTACAGCACTGTTGCCGTTGAATCCAAAGCTCGCTTAAGTAGATATCTGCAGGACTGCAACTGTGTGAAACTTAGTGTATTCCTAGGAACTGTGTGGATTTACTATTGAAATATAAAGCCGGTTCCCAGGAGACCTGCTCTAACACTACAGAAAGATTGAGCTTTAGGAATAGAATTACTAGTGGGACGAAGTGTCCATCAAATATTGCCGACTCTCCAGAGACACTTTATATTTAATTCTATTTTATATTTTTTTAACACCTAAATGATTTGAGCACTGTTATATATATATATATATATATATATATATATATATTTATTTATTTTACAGGTATTATCACGCAATGCACTATTATGTTACTGCTTTTATTGGATTATCACTCTTGATTTAATGTTTTGCTGTCACATGGTATCTATATCCACTTGTTGGTTTATATCACTTTGAATTGCATTTCATTTGTGAAGATTTATTCGGTATTAGCCACTGTCTTAACTAACAGAGGACAACTAGCCCGCTAGTTCATATACTGTCTGGACAGACCTTGTTCCATTCAGTTTGCTGGACCGTATTCCCGGTTTTCTACTTATCAGTTATATCAGTGGACTGATATTTGATATTTTATTTCATTTTTTTTTTTTTAATACCTATTTTGGGGTTATAGCTCTGTATAGGTTATATATCATTATTTGTGTATGGTGACAAGTGTATATATCTGTATACTGTCATCTCTTTGCATATATACTATTAATAAATTACTGTCACTTTGCTAACTCTGTGGATCAGGTATATGAGTGCCCATCCTTTCTACTTTACACTTGTATAATATATGTCTAATCTGTGATGTATCAAAAGTAAGATTATGAAAAATCCCTTTCACTCCCCTAAGCATAGGGCAGGGTGGTCAGGGCAGTCAGGACAGAAATAGCGGGTGTCACGCCTTATTCCACTCCTGCTACAGACACAACATTATTTTCGGGGTGGCGCTTGGGTTGAGGTACCAGTAACGACATTGGGGAAATGTCGCTCGTGTAGACGGCTCACTACACTGATGGTTGGGGCCACGGAACCTCCTGGATACAGGAGATTCTCGATGTTCTCTTCCTGAAATTTGAGGAAGGATCTTGTTCTCCCAGCCAGAGAACAAAACTATTTTACATAGCCAATTGAATTAGGTATACAGACACCTTCTTTTACCAGCGTCTGGTCCTGCGGGAGAGTAAATAAGGAGCCAATATCTGGTCATTGAAGTCCACCCCTCCCATGAGCAAATTAGAGCCGTGGACCGAGAGGGGCTTTTCAATAACACTGGTTGCCCGTTCAATTTGGATTGTCGTGTCTGCGTGAATGGAGGAGAGCATGTAAACGTCACGCTTGTCTCTTCATTTCACCGCGAGCAGTTCTTCGTTACACAAGGCAGCCCTCTCCCCCCTTGCAAGAGTGGGTGGGAATGAGCCGTTGGGGGAAGCCCCGGCGACTAGGTCGCGCGGTGCCACAGCAGCCAATCTGTTCTAGAAACAAATGCCTAAAGAGGGGCACACTTGTGTAGAAATTGTCCACATAAAGGTGGTACCCCTTGCCAAATAAGGGTGACACCAAGTCCCAGACTGTCTTCCCACTGCTCCCCAGGTAGTCAGGGCAACCGACCGGCTCCAGGGTCTGATCTTTACCCTCATAGATGAAATTTGTGCGTATAGCCTGTGGCCCTTTCACAGAGCTTATACAATTTGACCCCATACTGGGCGCGCTTGCTTGGGATGTATTGTTTGAAACCAAGGCGCCCAGTAAAATGTATCAGGGACTCGTCTATGCAGATGTTTTGCTCAGGGGTATACAAATCTGCAAATTTGGTGTTAAAGTGGTCTATGAGGGGCCGAATTTTGTGGAGCCTGTCAAAAGCTGGGTGGCCTCTGGGACGAGAGGTGCTATTATCACTAAAGTGCAGGAAATTTAGGATGGTCTCAAATCATGTCCTGGACATGGCAGCAGAGAACATGGGCATGTGACGAATTGGGTTTGTGGACCAATATGACCGCAATTCATGCTTTTTTGTCAGGCACATGTTGAGGAGAAGGCCCAGAAAAGTTTTAAATTCGGAAACTTGGACAGGTTTCCACCGGAAAGACTGGGCATAAAAGCTTCCCAGGTTGGCGGCTATAAATTAAGTGGCATACCGGTTTGTTTCTGCCACGACTAAGTAAGAGCTCCGCAGTGAAGAACAGCTCAAGAAACCACAGTGCCGATCCGATCTGAGCTGTCTCAACCCGAACTCCAGACTGGGCGGTGAAAGGATTAACTACTGGTGTGGCTGAAGATGGGGGCTGCCAATCAGGGTTTGCCAGCACCTCAGGGACTCTAGGGGCTCTACGGTCCTGTCTGTGCGGTGGCTGCGACGGGGGAACTACTGCACGTGCCACCGTACCAGCTTCAACTGCCCTTCTGGTGCTCGCCATTTCACCATGTTCTATGGCAGTGCTGGTACTAGGTCCAGGATGGGCTGCGCTGCTGGTGTATGCCTCACCACGTAATACGACAGCGCCAGCCCCACTCTGCTGCCCTTGAAGCGGATCCTGCGCAACCTGTGGTCTAGCGACACGGGGCCGGGTACGCCTGGTGGTATCAGGGACCTCAACCTCATCGTCCGAACTTTGGGTCAGACTGCCACTGCTTTCTACAGGTTCGTCTTCTGACCAGCTGGATTCGTCAGATGAGGGTTCCCATTCCTCATCCGACTGGGTCAGAAGCCTGTAGGCCTCTTCAGAAGAATACCCCTTACTTGCCATTTGGCCAAACGGGAGGACATAGAAGGAGGGGAACGCCATATGGGTTTTGGAAGGCAGATTTTGCAGGACTGGTTTTGTTTATACCATGTCCCATTTCAAGCCCCCTGTTGCACCCCTAGAATAGAAATTCCAAAAAAGTGACTCCATCTAAGAAAGTACAACCCTTAAGGTATTCAAAACTGGGTTTACAAACTTTAACCATTTAGGTGTTCCACAAGAGTTAATGGCAGATGGAGAAACAATTTTGGAATAAATTTTTTGGGGAAAATGTTCCATTTTAACTCATTTTTTCCAGTAATAAAGTAAGGGTTAACTGCCAAACAAAACTCAATATGGGTTGCCCTGATTCTGTAGTTTCAAAAAACACCCCATATGTGGTCGTAAACTACTGTTTGGCCAAACGGGACGACATAGAAAGAGGGGAACGCCATATGAGTTTTGGAAGGAAGATTTTGCAGGACTGGTTTTGATTATACCACTGAGGAAGGGGACACTCTAACCCCGAAACGCGTCTGGTCTGACCCCCCAAATTTAAGTATATGCGAGTGCACCGCATCGACTTCACAACCGGAACAATCTAGAGCCGACTCATCAAACACAGCCGATCTGAAACCTTTACCTGGAAGGTTGGGATACTGCATTAGGACTCAAACAAGCGGGACCTCGTGCAGTGATTCGACTGCGAACAGGTGATTTACAAACATCTACCGCGAGTTCTACCCGACTGCAGCAAAAACCGGGATTAAAGTTTCGACAGACGGCAGAGGTTTCTCTGAATTGTGAGAACCCTCCGGCATTGGTAAGATCGTTCCTCTATTTCACTATTTGTTCAACTGTTGGATTGATTTCAGACCGTAAGCGGGACGCCGCTGGTCTAACAACTGAATATACCAACTGATTGCATTATTGCCAATACCGTATCCAACACCACCTGTGGGTATTTTTGCCATATTTGGACATTTTGAAATTTTCAGGACTAACGAATTTCCATTTTATATTGTTACCTGGATTTTATTCTATAACACCAGACGTTATTCCATTGCCGCCGAACTTTTATTATTTTTACCAGTATACTATTATATTATTCTGTCACTATATTGCTGTTTCATTTATGTAATCTATTAGATATACTTTTCTGTCCACACGGAGACTGGAGTGGGGCTGCTTAATTATTGGTGGTTTCCATTCCAGCCTCAATCCGATTACTGAGACACATAATTTATCATATGTATGTTGCTCATTAATGTGGTAGTGATATTATATTCTCAAATTATTGCAAATATCTCTAAATATTTTTTAATAATTAATTAATAAATAATAGTTACAAATATCTTAGGTGTGCCCAGTTACCTCTTTTCTATATGTCTTATTTCAAGCCTCCCGTTGCACCCCTAGAATATAAATTCCAAGTGACTCCATCTAAGAAAGTACACCCCTCAAGGTATTCAAAACTGGGTTTACAAACTTTGTTAACCCTTTAAGTGTTCCACAAGAGTTAATGGCAGATGGAGAAACAATTATGGAAACCCATTTTTTCCAGTAATAAAATAAGGGTTAACTGCCAAACAAAACTCAATATGGGTTTCCCTGATTCTGTAGTTTGCAAAAACACCCCATATGTGGTCGTAAACTACTGTTTGGCCAAATGGGAGGACATAGAAGGAGGGGAACGCTATATGGGTTTTGAAAGGCAGATTTTGCAGGACTGGTTTTGTTTATACCATGTCCCATTTCAAGCCCCCTGTTGCACCCCTAGAATAGAAATTCCAAAAAAGTGACTCCATCTAAGAAAGTAAAACCCTTAAGGTATTCAAAACTGGGTTTACAAACTTTGTTAACCCTTTAGGTGTTCCACAAGAGTTAATGGCAGATGGAAAAACAATTTAGGAATTTCAGTTTTTTGGAAAATTTTCCATTTTAACCCTTACGTTACATGTTATTTTTATAGAGAAGATTTTTATGGACGCGGCGATGCACAATATGTATGGCTCTCAGACTTTGGAGACACTAAGCAGGCATCCTCAAACTGCAGCCCTCCAGATGTTGTAAACCTATAATTCCCACCATGCCCTGCTGATGGCTGTAGGTTGTCTGGGCATGCTGGGAGTTATAGTTTTACAACATCTGGAGGGCCGCAGTTTGAGGATGCCTGCACTAAAGCTAATATTTTTTGGGGAAAAAAATGGTTCCGTGTCTCCAAAGTCTGAGAGCCATAGTTTTTTATGTTCTCTAGGGAACTGTTGGGGATTATAAAAATTTAGTACTCCGTGGAAGTGTGATACTCACTGAAGCAATCGATAACGCAGAGGCCCGGATGATAGGGGCAAGTGTCATATTGAGTGGTGGTGTCCTTCCGTATCCCCCTCTTGTGACACACTCTGCATCTTTTTTGGGTTCGTCCCTTCTTTCCAGTATGGGGGACCACACCTCGAAAATGTTGGCCAGGGACGATCAGGGTGCCTCCAATTCCCGAGTTACTCCGGTCTGCTCTTTCCCGGTCTAAAAAAAACAGGTCCTTGAGGACAGCGGGCATCCTGTTCCGATTAACCCCCGCGGCGCCGCAATCGCATTTTAAACCCATGACGTACCAGTACGTCATGGGTCCTTAAGGACTCGGGAAACATGCCGTACCGGTACGTCATGCGTCCCTAAGGGGTTAAGTCATTTACCTATCCACATTTGTTTGCAGAGCACTTGCCATGGTCTTAACCACATTTTGACGACTTTTGCAGCCCTCTAGCCCTTTCCATGACATTTTTACAGCCATTTTAGTGCTCAAAACTTCGGGTCCCCATTGACTTCAATGGGGTTCGGGTTCAGTGTCAAGTTCGGGTCAAGTTCGGGTCCCGAACTCAAACTTTTTTCCGAAGTTGGGTCGAACCCGTCGAACCCGAACATCCAGGTGTCTGCTCAACTTTATATTGCAGCCTTTGCTGCATCTGTGATTGTTAAAAACAAGCTTGAAATACTATAATTTTCTGGGTTTTAAAAAACACACATTTTTGGCAATCTTGGGACTCCGCAGCATTAGTCAGTGTGCAATTTAAGCCAGAAGTACAGCTATAATTTTCTGGGTTTCAAAAAAACACACTTTGAATGCTAAATACTTCATTTGAGACCTTGTCTGCATCTGTCAGTGTGAAATTCAAGCGTTATATACTGCTGTCATATTCTGTTAGTAAAAAACACCCATTTTGGGCAAATTACTTAATATTGCAGCCTTTGCTGCATCTGTGATTGTTAAAAACAAGCTTGAAATACTTCTATAATTTTTTGCGTTTTAAAAAACACCCATTTTTGGCAATACCCTCCATCTTGGGCCTCTGCCGCATTAGTCAGTGTGCAATTTAAGCTAGAAATACAGCTATAATTTTCTGGGTTTTAAAAAACACCCTTTTTGGGCAAAATACTCTGTTTTACAGCCCTTGCTGCATCTGTACATGTGAAATTCAAGCGTTATATACTGCTGTCATATTCTGTTATTCAAAAAAACACCCTTTTTGGGGCAAAGTACTTAATATTGCAGCCTTTGCTGCATCTGTAATTGTTATAAACAAGCTTGAAATACTTCTATAATTTTCTGGGTTTTAAAAATCACCCATTTTTGGAAATACCCTCCATCTTAGTCGGTATGCAATTTAAGCTAGAAATACAGCAATAATTTTCTGGGTTTTAAAAAACACACTTTTTGTGCAAAATACAAAATTTTACAGCCCTTGCTGCATCTGTACGTGTGAAGTTCAAGCGCTATATACTGCTGTCATATTCTGTTATTCGAAAAACACCACGGTCGTGGTGCTGCTGGTGGTGCTCCTGTTGCAGGGAGAGGAACATCAGTCTTTCACCTCACCCCCTTGCAAATCAGCCAAGCAGTCTGAGCCCCAAGTCATGCAGCAGTCTCTTCTGCTTTTTGATGACTCTGCTAGCAGGGCTTCCCAGGGTCATCCACCTATCCCTGCCCCAGAAGTGGAAGAGATTGAGTGGACCGACGCTCAACCACTTATGTTTCAAGATGAGTACATGGGAGGACCACCGCAAGTTTTGGATGATGACGAAACACAGGTGCCAACTGCTGTGGCTTTCAAAAGTGTGCAGACCGACAAGAAGGGCAGGGGTGAAGACTGGGTGGAAGATGATGTGGAGGACGATAAGGTCCTTGACCCCACATGGAATCAAGGTCAGGCGAGTGACCTGTGTAGTTCGGAGGAAGAGGCAGTGGTCGCACAGAGCCACCAGCACAGCAGAAGAGGGAGCAGGGTGCAAAAGCGGAGCGGCCGTCCCCTAGACAGTACACCTGCTACTGCCCACCACAGCAAGGGACTGAGCACACTAAAGCCAGCTCCAAGGAGTTCCCTGGCGTGGCAGTTCTTCAGACAATGTGCTGACAACAAGACATGAGTGGTTTGCACGCTGTGCAATCAGAGCCTGAAGCGAGGCATAAACGTTCACAACCTGAACACTACCTGCATTACCAGGCATCTAAGTGCAAAGCATGAGCTGCAGTGGAGTAGACACCTCAAAAACCAAGAAAGATCTCTGTCTCCTCCTGCTTCCTTTTCTGCAGCAGTCTCGGCCTCTTCATCCACCTCTGGAGTGACAGTGGCACCTGTCCTCCCTGCAAACAGAGGATTTGCCAGCAACACCACCACCTGGGTAACTAAGTATCTCCAAAATGTCCCACGGAAGCATTCAGCTCTCCATCTCCCAAACACTGGAGTGGAAGAGGAAGTACCCCCCTACTCACCCACGATCCCTGCCCCTGAAGGCCAGCATTTCAAAATTACTGTCCTTTGAAATGCTGTCATTCCGTCTGGTGGAGATGGAGAGTTTTAAAAGCCTTATAGCGGTGGCTGGTCCACAGTATGTCGTGCCCAGCTGCCACTACTTTTCCAGGCGTGCCATCCCTTCCCTGCACAACCAAGTGGGGGACAAAATCAGTTGTGCACTGCACAATGTCATCTGTGGCAAGGTCAACCTAGCTAGGGATACGTGGACTGGTAATCATGGTCAGGGACGTTATATCTCCATAACAGCACACTGGGTAAATGCAGTGGTGGCTGGGCCTGAGACAGATAGCAGTTTGGCGCATATCCTTCCACCACTGAGGATTGAAGGGCGCTTCAGTTTGCCTTCTGTTGCTTCCTCCTCCTACTCCGCTTCCTCATCCTCTACCGGCTCTTCATCCGGTCAGCGTAACACCTTCACCACCAACCAAGGCAATTTTAAAACTTATCTGTTAGGGGGCAAACCCCACACCACGCAGGAGCTATGGAGGGGCCTTGAACAACAGACCGATGAGTGGTTGGTGCCAGTGAGCCTCAAGCCCGGCCTGGTGGTGTGTGATAATGGGCGAAATCTCGTAGCAGCTCTGGGACTAGCCGGTTGGATGCACATCCCTTGCCTGGCGCATGTGCTGAATTTGGTGGTGCAGAGGTCCCTTAAAAATTACCCTGATATGTCAGAGCTGCTGCATAAAGTGCGGGCCATCTGTGCGCCCTTTTGGCGTTCTCACCCTGCTGCTGCTCGCCTGTCAGTGCTGCAGCATAACTTCGGCCTTCCCGCTCACCGCCTCATATGCGACGTGCCCACAAGGTGGATTTCCACCTTGCACATGCTGGCCAGACTGTGCGAGCAGCAGCAGGCGATAGTGGAGTTTCAGCTGCAGCAGGCACTGGTGAGTCGCTCTGTGGAACAGCACCACTTCACCACCAATGACTGGGCCTCCATGCGAGACCTGTGTTTCTTGTTGCACTGTTTCGAGTACTCCACCAACATGGCCAGTGCTGATAACGCCGTTCTCAGCGTTACTATCCCACTTCTATGCCTTCTTGAAGAAACTCTGCTGGCAATGATAGAAGAGGATGTGGCACAGGAGGAAGAGGAGGAAGAGGGATTATTTCATAGGGTTTCCGGCCAGTCATTCACAAGTGGCTCAGAGGGTGGGTTCCTGCACCCACAAACGCCAGGTACACAATTATCCAGCCAAGGCACAGTTCTGGAGGATGAGGAGGTGGAGGATGAGGAGGAGGAGATGGAGGAGGAGGAACCGTGTTCACAGCAAGGTGGCACCCAAACCAGCTCATGGCCATCACTGGTGCGTGGCTGAGGGGATACAGAGGACACAGTCGATACACCTCCTAGAGAGGACAGCTTTTCGTTGCCTCTGGGCAGCCTGGCACACATGAGTGATTACATGCTGCAGTGTCTCCGCAACGACCGCTGAGTTGCCCACATTCTAACTTGTGCAGATTACTGGTTACAAATACAATGTACCATCCTTAATTTTGCCACTGGAGTAAAAAACACCCATTTTGGGCAAAGTACTTAATATTGCAGCCTTTGCTGCATCTGTGATTGTTAAAAACAAGCTTGAAATACTTCTATAATTTTTTGCGTTTTAAAAAACACCCATTTTTGGCAATACCCTCCATCTTGGGCCTCTGCCGCATTAGTCAGTGTGCAATTTAAGCTAGAAATACAGCTATAATTTTCTGGGTTTTAAAAAACACCCTTTTTGGGCAAAATACTCTGTTTTACAGCCCTTGCTGCATCTGTACATGTGAAATTCAAGCGTTATATACTGCTGTCATATTCTGTTATTCAAAAAAACACCCTTTTTGGGGCAAAGTACTTAATATTGCAACCTTTGCTGCATCTGTTATTGTTATAAACAAGCTTGAAATACTTCTATAATTTTCTGGGTTTTAAAAATCACCCATTTTTGGAAATACCCTCCATCTTAGTCGGTATGCAATTTAAGCTAGAAATACAGCAATAATTTTCTGGGTTTTAAAAAACACACTTTTTGTGCAAAATACAAAATTTTACAGCCCTTGCTGCATCTGTACGTGTGAAGTTCAAGCGCTATATACTGCTGTCATATTCTGTTATTCGAAAAACACCACAGTCGTGGTGCTGCTGGTGGTGCTCCTGTTGCAGGGAGAGGAACATCAGTCTTTCACCTCACCCCCTTGCAAATCAGCCAAGCAGTCTGAGCCCCAAGTCATGCAGCAGTCTCTTCTGCTTTTTGATGACTCTGCTAGCAGGGCTTCCCAGGGTCATCCACCTATCCCTGCCCCAGAAGTGGAAGAGATTGAGTGGACCGACGCTCAACCACTTATGTTTCAAGATGAGTACATGGGAGGACCACCGCAAGTTTTGGATGATGACGAAACACAGGTGCCAACTGCTGTGGCTTTCAAAAGTGTGCAGACCGACAAGAAGGGCAGGGGTGAAGACTGGGTGGAAGATGATGTGGAGGACGATAAGGTCCTTGACCCCACATGGAATCAAGGTCAGGCGAGTGACCTGTGTAGTTCGGAGGAAGAGGCAGTGGTCGCACAGAGCCACCAGCACAGCAGAAGAGGGAGCAGGGTGCAAAAGCGGAGCGGCCGTCCCCTAGACAGTACACCTGCTACTGCCCACCACAGCAAGGGACTGAGCACACTAAAGCCAGCTCCAAGGAGTTCCCTGGCGTGGCAGTTCTTCAGACAATGTGCTGACAACAAGACATGAGTGGTTTGCACGCTGTGCAATCAGAGCCTGAAGCGAGGCATAAACGTTCACAACCTGAACACTACCTGCATTACCAGGCATCTAAGTGCAAAGCATGAGCTGCAGTGGAGTAGACACCTCAAAAACCAAGAAAGATCTCTGTCTCCTCCTGCTTCCTTTTCTGCAGCAGTCTCGGCCTCTTCATCCACCTCTGGAGTGACAGTGGCACCTGTCCTCCCTGCAAACAGAGGATTTGCCAGCAACACCACCACCTGGGTAACTAAGTATCTCCAAAATGTCCCACGGAAGCATTCAGCTCTCCATCTCCCAAACACTGGAGTGGAAGAGGAAGTACCCCCCTACTCACCCACGATCCCTGCCCCTGAAGGCCAGCATTTCAAAATTACTGTCCTTTGAAATGCTGTCATTCCGTCTGGTGGAGATGGAGAGTTTTAAAAGCCTTATAGCGGTGGCTGGTCCACAGTATGTCGTGCCCAGCTGCCACTACTTTTCCAGGCGTGCCATCCCTTCCCTGCACAACCAAGTGGGGGACAAAATCAGTTGTGCACTGCACAATGTCATCTGTGGCAAGGTCAACCTAGCTAGGGATACGTGGACTGGTAATCATGGTCAGGGACGTTATATCTCCATAACAGCACACTGGGTAAATGCAGTGGTGGCTGGGCCTGAGACAGATAGCAGTTTGGCGCATATCCTTCCACCACTGAGGATTGAAGGGCGCTTCAGTTTGCCTTCTGTTGCTTCCTCCTCCTACTCCGCTTCCTCATCCTCTACCGGCTCTTCATCCGGTCAGCGTAACACCTTCACCACCAACCAAGGCAATTTTAAAACTTATCTGTTAGGGGGCAAACCCCACACCACGCAGGAGCTATGGAGGGGCCTTGAACAACAGACCGATGAGTGGTTGGTGCCAGTGAGCCTCAAGCCCGGCCTGGTGGTGTGTGATAATGGGCGAAATCTCGTAGCAGCTCTGGGACTAGCCGGTTGGATGCACATCCCTTGCCTGGCGCATGTGCTGAATTTGGTGGTGCAGAGGTCCCTTAAAAATTACCCTGATATGTCAGAGCTGCTGCATAAAGTGCGGGCCATCTGTGCGCCCTTTTGGCGTTCTCACCCTGCTGCTGCTCGCCTGTCAGCGCTGCAGCATAACTTCGGCCTTCCCGCTCACCGCCTCATATGCGACGTGCCCACAAGGTGGATTTCCACCTTGCACATGCTGGCCAGACTGTGCGAGCAGCAGCAGGCGATAGTGGAGTTTCAGCTGCAGCAGGCACTGGTGAGTCGCTCTGTGGAACAGCACCACTTCACCACCAATGACTGGGCCTCCATGCGAGACCTGTGTTTCTTGTTGCACTGTTTCGAGTACTCCACCAACATGGCCAGTGCTGATAACGCCGTTCTCAGCGTTACTATCCCACTTCTATGCCTTCTTGAAGAAACTCTGCTGGCAATGATAGAAGAGGATGTGGCACAGGAGGAAGAGGAGGAAGAGGGATTATTTCATAGGGTTTCCGGCCAGTCATTCACAAGTGGCTCAGAGGGTGGGTTCCTGCACCCACAAACGCCAGGTACACAATTATCCAGCCAAGGCACAGTTCTGGAGGATGAGGAGGTGGAGGATGAGGAGGAGGAGATGGAGGAGGAGGAACCGTGTTCACAGCAGGGTGGCACCCAAACCAGCTCATGGCCATCACTGGTGCGTGGCTGAGGGGATACAGAGGACACAGTCGATACACCTCCTAGAGAGGACAGCTTTTCGTTGCCTCTGGGCAGCCTGGCACACATGAGTGATTACATGCTGCAGTGTCTCCGCAACGACCGCTGAGTTGCCCACATTCTAACTTGTGCAGATTACTGGTTACAAATACAATGTACCATCCTTAATTTTGCCACTGGAGTGTGATCGTAAGATGCGCGAGTACAAGCGCACGCTGGTAGACGCGCTGCTGGTGGCAATACTACGTGACAGCGGGGGCACAGTGGAAGCACAAGGCAAAGGCAGAGCAGGAGGAAGAGGTCGCCAATGCAGCTGGGGCACCACCAGCACCTCAGAAGGCAGGGATAGCATGGCTGAAATGTGGAAAAGCTTTGTCAGCACGCCACAACAACCAGCACCACCAGCTGATATGGAACTTCTTAGCAGTAGGCAGCATTTCAGCAACATGGTGGAGCAGTATGTGTGCACACGCCTACACGTACTGAATGAAGTGTCTGCCCCCTTCAACTTCTGGGTCTCCAAATTGGGCACATGGCCTGAGCTTGCCCTTTATGCCTTGGAGGTGCTGGCCTGCCCTGCAGCCAGTGTATTGTCTGAATGTGTGTTTAGCATGGCAGGGGGCGTTATGACAGACAAGCGCAGCGCCTGTCCACAGCCAATGTGGACAAGCTCACGTTCATTAAAATGAACCAAGCATGGATCCCACAGGACTTGTCCGTACCTTATGCAGAATAAACATGTATACCGGCCTTAACCAGCCATTGTTATACAACAGCACAATTGCTCATTCTTGATTTTTGGATATTTCACACTCTTTTGGATTGTACCCTAATAAAAATAAATAAATAACTAATTAATTAAAACTAAAAACCAGTGTTGGCATCCTTGTCCTCCTCCACCTACACCACTACGTCCACAGCCTCCTCAAACTCCTACTCCATATGGACCTCCATCTCATAAATCAAGTTTTTTTTTTTTAATTTGTACATGTTTTATTTTATTTTATGTCATTTCACAAATTTGTCTGTTACTTTTTCTGGTAAAATTCACAAATTTTTGGGTGTGATATACCCCTGCTCTACCTAGTAGACAGATAACATTTCACTAATTTGTCTGTTACATATTTGGGTGTAATTCACAAATTTTTGGGTGTGATATACCACTGCTATATCTAGTAGACTGGTAAAAACCTTTCACTAATTTGTCGGTTAAATTTTCGGGTGAAATGAAAAAAATTTTGGCTGTGATATACCACTGCTATACCTAGTAGACAGGTTAATAAATTTCACAAATTTTTCTGTTACATTCTTGGGTGACATTTTACAATTTTTGCCGTGAATAAACCCCTGCTTTGCATAGATGACAGGGATTGAAATTTTTAAAAATCATCTGTTCCATTGGCAGGTGACATTAACCCATTTCTGGCGATGAAAAACCCCTGCTCTGCATAGGTGACAGGGAATAAAATTTGTAAAATTTATCTTTAATTGGCCCTTTCATTCAATCATTCTGCTTTAATAATTTGTCCCACATTTCCGCTCGATCACATTTTAGCCATTGACCTCCCTTGGATATGGTCTCCCTTTCTCACGCTCCCTCTCCTTCGTGGAACCCTGATTCCCAGCTAACTGTAATCAACATGGTAGGAGCAGAAAAGAACATCGAAAGTTGATAGAGCAGATATCCAATCGGATCATGGACATCACGGGGACGTGCGACATGGTGGAACAGTATGTGTGCACACGCCTTCATGTACTGCCTGATGGGTCTGCCCCCTTCAACTTCTGGGTCTACAAATTGGCCATATGGCCTGAGCTTGCCCTTTATCCTTGGAGGTGCTGGCCTGCCCTGCAGCCAGTGTATTGTCTGAACGTGTGTTTAGCATTGCTGGAGGGGGTTATCACAGGTTATATTTCCCAATGTTTTGGGGTGTACCCTAATTTAAACAAAAAAATTAAACCAAAAAACAGTGTTGGCTACCTCCTCCTTCTCCACTGCCGCTTCCACCTATACCGCCACATCCACCGCCTCCTCAACCTCCTACTCCATATGGACCTTATCCTCCAAGATCAAGATAATTATTTTTAATTTTTACGTATTTTATGTTCTATGAAGTAATTTCCCTATCCACATTTGTTTGCAGAGCACTTGTCATGCTCTTAACCACATTTTGCTGCCATTTGCAGCCCTCTAGCCCTTTCCATAACTTTTTTACAGCCATTTTAGTGCTCAAAAGTTCAGGTCCCCATTGACTTAAATTTGGTTCGGGTTTGGGGTCAAGTTCGGGTCAAGTTCGGCTCCCGAACTCAAGCTTTTTTGTGAAGTTCGGCTGAACCTGTCGAACCCGAACATCCAGGTGTCCGCTCAACTCTAGTTAGGAGTATGTGCTATAGGATACTGTGGCTGGGTTATTGACAGTTTGGGGAACTAAACAACAATTCTGCAATTAGATACGGGGTTATTGGATCATGTTATGTTGGGTAAGTTACTTTTGGTGGCTGCCAGCGTTATACTGTCTGCCAAGCCATATATTCATGATCTGCAGCCTGTCCGCCCTCCATGCCTGCTGACTTAGTTGTCAAAGTCACTTATTAGAAGGGGGGTTAAACTCGCTTGCCGATAGGTGGTGACTGGTGAGCGGACTTGATCGTTAAATTCTATTTATCCACAGTTTATTGCAGGTCTATTCAGCGGTTAATGTTAGTCTTCCATGTAAAATCAACAGTTTACATCACTAATGTCTGATCTCCCATACCTTCCCCCTATTACAATCTTAACCTCTCATATAGCATTAAATTATTGGTTTATGAGGTGAATTTACTGGTTTATGTGTCTATATATGTTCTTTTCTGAGCCTACCATGTTGATCACGGTTATCGGCGAATCAGGGTTCCAGCCAAAGAGGGAGCATGAGAAAGGGAGACCTCATCCTAGGGAGGTCAATGGCTGCAATGGGATGAAGCGGAAATGTGGGACAAGTTATAAAAAGAAGGATCGAATGAAATGGCCAATTAAAGACGGACTTTAGAACTTTAAGTTCCTGTGACCTATGCAGAGCAGGGGTTTTTCATCACCAGAAATGGGTTAATGTCACACACCAATGGAACAGATGATTTTTAAAAATTTCGGTCCCTGTCACCAATGCAGAGCAGAGGTTTATTCATGGCAAAAATTGTAAAATGTCAACCCAAGAATGTAACAGAAAAATTTGTGAAATTTATTAACCTGTCTACTAGGTAGAGCAGGGGTCTATCACAGCCAAAAATTTGTGAATTTCACCCGAAAATGTAACAGAAAAATTTGTGAAATTTATTAAGCTGTCAACTAGGTAGAGCAGGGGTATATCACAGATAGAAACTGGTGAATTTCACCCGAAAATGTAACAGACAAATTATTGATTTTTTTTTAACCTGTCTACTAGGTAGAGCAGTGGTATATATCACCCAAAAATTGGTGAATTTCACCCAAAAATGTAACAGACAAAATAGTATTTTTTTTTTTACCTGTCTACTATGTAGCATGGGTATATCACACGGAAAATTGAACAGACAAATTAGTGAAATTACATCAAATAAAAAAAAAAAAACGTACAAAAAAAATAAAATTGATTTATGAGGTGGAGGTCCATATGGAGTAGGAGTTTGAGGAGGTGGTGGACGTAGTGGTGTATGTGGAAGCAGCGGTGGAAGAGGACTGAAAATCAATGGGAGTAAATATGAACCAGTGTGGTAGCAAGAATATGAGGAGAGCACATGGGAAGGGGATAGTAATAATCATATACAAGTGCAGAGAGTCATATGTGGTAATACTGAATGGAGGCTGGAATGTGCCTGGTCCACTGCACACCACCGGTATGAGGAAAATGTGCAGGGATCAAGCAAACACACAGCCTACAAGTGTAACAGCAGTACTGCACAGGGTTTACAGAGTGTAAATACAATCACTGTCAACAAGTTACAAAGTTAATCAAGCAAGATAGTGATCCCCTTCCCAGTGTCACCTCACCTGCCCAACGCGTTTCGCCAAACAGGCTTCGTCAGGGAGTACTCCTGCTAAGACGTTCCATATCAGATGGTGGTGCTGGTTGTTGTGGCGTGCTGACAAAGCTGTTGGTGCAGGAACCCACCCTCTGAGCCACTTGCGAATGACTGGCCTGAAACCCTTCCCTCCTCCTCCTGTGCCAAATCCTCTTCCATCATCAGTTTTTTCAAGGAAGCATAGAAGTGGGATAGTAATGCTGAGAATGGCGTCATCGGCACTGGCCATGTTGGTGGAATACTTGAAACAGCGCAACAAGGCACACAGGTCTCGCATGGAGGCCCAGTCATTGGTGGTGAAGTGGTGCTGTTCCGCAGAGCGACTCACCCGTGCGTGCTGCAGCTGAAACTCCACTATCGCCTGCTGCTGCTCGCATTGTCTGGCCAGCATGTGCAAGGTGGAGTTCCACCTTGTGGGCACGTCGCATATGAGCCGGTGAGCGGGAAGGCCAAAGTTACGTTGCAGCGCTGACAGGCGAGCAGCAGGAGGGTGAGAACGCCGAAAGCGCGCACAGACTGCCCGCACTTTATGCAGCAGCTCTGACATGTCGGGGTAATTTTTAAGGAATCTCTGCACCACCAAATTCAGCACATGCGCCAGGCAAGGGATGTGCATCAAACAAGCTAGTCCAAGAGCTGTAACGAGATTTCGCCCATTATCGCACACCACCAGGCCGGGCTTGAGGCTCACTGGCACCAACCACTAATCGGTCTGTTGTTTAAGGCAGGTCCACAGCTCCTGCGCGGTGTGGTGTTTGTCCCCCAAACAGATACGTTTTAAAACTGCCTGCTGTCGTTTACCCCTGGCTGTGCTGAAGTTGGTGGTGAAGGTGTTACGCTGACCGGATGAGGAGCTGGTAGAGGATGAGGAAGTGGAGTAGGAGGAGGAAGCAACAGGAGGCAAACTGAAGCGCCCTGCAATACTCAGTGGTGAAAGGACATGCGCCAAACTGCTATCCGCCTTAGGCCCAGCAGTCACTGCATTTACCCAGTGTGCTGTTATGGAGCTATAATGTCCTTGACCGTGCTTACTGGTCCACGTATCCGTAGTGAGGTGCACCTTCCCACAGATGGCGTTGCGCAGTGCACACCTGATTTTGTCCCCCACTTAGTTGTGCAGGGAAGGGATGGCACGCCTGAAAAAGTAGTGGCGGCTGGGCACGACGTACTGTGGGACAGCCACTGCCATAAGGTTTTCAAACACACCATTTCAAAGGCCAGTAATTTTGAAATGCTGGCATTCAGTGCCAGGGATCGCGGGTGGGTAGGGGGGTACTTCCTCTTCCGCTCCAGTGTTTGGGAGATGGAGAGCTGAACACTTCCTTGGGACATAGTGGAGATTCTTGGTGACCCAGATGGTGGTGTTGCTGGCAGATCCTCTGTTTGCAGGGTGGCAGGTGCCACTGTCACTCCAGAGTTGGATGAAGAGGCCGAGACTGCAGCAGAAGAGGAAGCAGAAGTAGCCAGAGACCTTTCTTGGTTTTTGTGGTGTCTTCTCCACTGCAGCTCGTGCTTTGCACTTACAGTAGATGCCTGGTAATGCAGGTAGTGCTCAGGTTGAGAATGTTTATGCCTTGCTTCAGGCTCTGATTGCACAGAGTGCAAACCACTTGTGTCTTGTCGTCAGCACATTGTCTGAAGAACTGCCACGCCAGGGAACTCCTTGGAGCTGGCTTTGGTGTGCTCGGTCCCTTGCTGCGGTGGGCAGAAGGAGGCGTACTGTCTAGGGGACGGCCGCTCCGCTTTTGCACCCTGCTCCCTCTTCTGCTGTGCGGGTGGCTCTATGCGACCACTGCCTCTTCCTCCGAACTACACAGGTCACTCACATGACCATGATTCCATGTGGGGTTGAGGACTTCATCGTCCTCCACATCATCTTCCACCCAGACCTTGTCGGTCTGCACACTTTTGAAAGCCCCTGCAGTTGGCACCTGTGTTTCGTCATCATCCGACATGTGCTGCGATGGTCCTCCCATGTACTCATCTAGAAAAATAAGTGGTTGGGCATCGATGCACTCAATCTCTTCCACTTCTGGGGCAGGGCTAGGTGGATGGCCCTGGCAAACCCTGCTAACAGAGTCATCAAAAAGAAGAAGAGACTGCTGCATGACTTGGGGCTCAGACTGCTTGGCTGATTTGCAAGGGTGTGAGGTGAAAGACTGATGGACATCGGCTGCAGTTGCCAACTCTGATCTTTCAGCAGGAGACTGGGTGGGAGACAATGTGAAGGAACTGGAGGCACTGTCAGCAACACAATCTCCTATCGCCTGTACTTGTTCAGGCCTCACCATTCGTAGATCCGCATTAGGCCCGACCGAAGATATCGCTGCAGTTTCTGTCGCCTACTCGCACCTGAGGAAGGGGTTTTACTTGTGCGTGTAGCTGGCACAGATTGACCACGACCTCTTCCTGCAACAGGAGCTATACCAGCAGCACTACGAATGGGGCCTCGTAAATTATTTGACGCTCTCCTCATATTAAAATCACAGAAATATTGTGGCAAATATGGGGGAACTGCTCAAACCCCAAACACTGTAGCGTGTTTTTCATTGGGGGAGCAGTCCCACCGCATGTGGACCACAGCAAACTACTATCCCCAGCAAAAAATGCATACAATGGAGGATGTCGGCGCGGTCCACATGCACCACAAAGGCATCCTACACAAACCAAAGCATTGTGCCGATGAAAATATAAATCATATAAATCACAGAAAAAAATGCACCAAACGGATATGTCACTGACTATACTGGCTAGTCATAAATGCAGATATTAAAAGCTGAGACTTTTGCCAATATATTCCTGTCAGGAAAATATCGGAGCCCATCATGCACCACGTTACGGTCACTCAGCATGGCAAGGGGTCCTACCACTACGCTAACTATGGTGTGAACAAGGTCTGAAGGTGATGTAATCCAGCTCACAGCCAAGCTTCCACACAACCGCCTAGCAGGACAACTAGTGCAATGTGAACAAAGCAAGACTGTAAGCCACACCCATATCAGACCATGTGATGGAAGTTACCAGGTGCAAAGGAGTGTTTAAATGCCAGGTAAAGGCACATACACTACATATAAAACAAAACAAAATCACAGAAATATCGTGGCAAACACGCTACAGTGTTTGGGGTTTGAGCAGTTCCCCCATATTTGCCACAATATTTCTGTGATTTTGTTTTGTTTTATATGTAGTGTATGTGCCTTTACCTGCCATTTAAACACTCCTTTGCACCTGGTAACCTCCATCACATGGTCTGATATGGGTGTGGCTTACAGTCTTGCTTTGTTCACATTGCACTAGTTGTCCTGCTAGGTGGTTGTTTGGAAGCTTGACTGTGAGCTGGATTTCATCACCTTCAGACCTTGTTCACACCATAGTAAACATAGTGGTAGGACCCCTTGCCATGCTGAGTGACCGTGACGTGGTGCATGATGGGCTCCGATATTTTCCTGACAGGAATATATTGGGAAAAGTCTCAGCTTTTAATATCTGCATTTATGACTAGCCAGTATAGTCAGTGACATATCCGTTTGGTGCATTTTTTTCTGTGATTTATATGATTTATATGCTCTCCTCATATTTCTCAAATTTAGGATCTTGCCCTAAATGGGTGTTTTTCTAATAGCAAAATAGAACCATAGTATGTAAAGGGTGTATCTCACACATACAGATGCAGACTAGGCAGCAATTAAAGATTTTTGCCCAAAATGGGTGTTATATTAATAGCAGAATAGAACCACAATATCTAAAGGGTGTATCTCACAATGACATATGCAGCAAATGCTGCAACATTTAGTTTTTTGCCCAAAATGGGTGTTTTTCTAATAGCAGAATAGAACCACAATATCTAAAGGGTGTATCTCACAATGACATATGCAGCAAAGGCTGCAAAATAAAAAAATTTGCCCAAAATAGGTGTTTTTTTTTTAATAGCAGAAAAGAACCACAGTATGTAAAGTGTGTATCTCACACGTACAGATGCAGACTAGGCCGAAATTAAAGATTTTTGCCCAAATTGGGTGTTTTTCAATACCAGAATAGAACCACATTATGTAAAGGGTGTATCTCACAAGTACAGCTGCAGACTAGGCCACAATTAAAGATTTTTGCCCAAAATGGCTGTTTTTCAAATAACTGAATAGAACCACAGTATCTAAAGGGTGTATCTTACACGTCCTGATCCAGACTAGGCCAGAACTTATGTTTTGTGCACAAAATGGCTGTTTTTCAAATAACTGAATAGAACCACAGTATGTAAAGGATGTATCTCACACGTCCTGATCCAGACTAGGCCGCAATTAAAGTTTTTTGCCCAAAATGGTTGTTTTTCAGATATCTGAATAGAACCACAGTATCTAAAGTGTGTATCTCACAATGACATATGCAGCAAAGCCTGCAAAATTAAGTTTTTTGCCCAAAATTGGTGTTTTTTTTAATAGCAGAAAAGAACCACAGTATGTAAAGTGTGTATCTCACACGTACAGATGCAGACTAGGCCGAAATTAAAGATTTTTGCCCAAATTGGGTGTTTTTCAATACCAGAATAGAACCACATTATGTAAAGGGTGTATCTCACAAGTACAGCTGCAGACTAGGCCACAATTAAAGATTTTTGCCCAAAATTGGTGTTTTATTAATAGCAGAATAAAACCACAGTATCTAAAGGGTGTATCTCACACGCCCTGATCCAGACTAGGCCGGAATTAAAGTTTTTTGCCCAAAATGGCTGTTTTTCAAATAACTGAATAGAACCACAGTATCTAAAGGGTGTATCTTACACGTCCTGATTTAGACTAGGCCAGAATTTAAGTTTTGTGCACAAAATGGCTGTTTTTCAAATAACTGAATAGAACCACAGTATGTAAAGGCTGTATCTCACACGTCCTGATCCAGACTAGGCCGCAATTAAAGTTTTTTGCCCAAAATGGTTGTTTTTCAGATATCTGAATAGAACCACAGTATCTAAAGTGTGTATCTCACAATGACATATGCAGCAAAGGCTGCAAAATTTAGTTTTTGGCCCAAAATGGCTGTTTTTCAAATAACAGAATATAACCACAGTATCTAAAGTGTGCATCTCACACGTCCTGATCCAGACTAGGAAGCAATTATTATTTTTTGCCCAAAATTGGTGTTTGTCTAATAACAGAATATGACGGCAGTATATAAACCTTAAATTTCACACATTCGGATGCAGCAAGGGCTGTAAAATTGTATATTTTGCCCAAAAAGGTTTTTTTATTAATAGAAGAATATAACCACAGTATCAAAAGGGTGTATCTCACACATCCTGATCCAGACTAGGCCGGAATTTAAGTTTTGTGCACAAAATGGCTGTTTTTCAAAAAACTGAATAGAACCACAGTATGTAAAGGGTGTATCTCACACGTCCTGATCCAGACTAGGCCGGAATTATTATTTTTTTGCACAAAATGGCTGTTTTGCAAATATCTGAATAGAACCACAGTATCTAAAGGGTGTATCTCACAATGACATATGCAGCAAAGGCTGCAAAATTCAGTTTTTGGCCCAAAATGGGTGTTTGTTTAATAACAGAATATGACAACAGTATATAAACCTTGAATTTCACACGTTCGGATGCAGCAAGGGCTGTAAAATTGTGTTTTTTTCTGCTCAAAAAGGGTGTTTTATTAATAGAAGAATATAACCACAGTATCTAAAGGGTGTATCTCACACGTCCTGATCCAGACTAGGCCGCAATTAAAGTTTTTTGCCCAAAATGGCTGTCTTTCAAATATCTGAATAGAACCACAGTATCTAAAGTGTGTATCTCACAATGACATATGCAGCAAAGGCTGCAAAATTAAGTTTTTGGCCCAAAATGGCTGTTTTTCAAATAACAGAATATAACCACAGTATCTAAAGTGTGTATCTCACACGTCCTGATCCAGACTAGGCAGCAATTAAAGTTTTTTGCCAAAATGGCTGCTTTTCAAATAACTGAATAGAACCACAGTATCTAAAGGGTGTATCTTGCACGTACTGATCCAGACTAGGCCGGAATTAAATTTTTGTGCACAAAATGGCTGTTTTTCAAATAACTAAATAGATCCACAGTGTCTAAAGTGTGTATCTCACAATGACATATGCAGCAAAGCCTGCAAAATTAACTTTTTTGCCTAAAACGGGTATTTGTTTAATAACTGAATATGACAGCAGTATATAACCCTTGAATTCCACACGTGCTGATGCTTCAAGGTCTGTAAAATTGTGTATTTTGCCAAAAAAGGGTGTTTTTAAAAACCCAGAAAATTATGGCTGTATTTCTAGCTTAAATTGCACACTGAATAATCCTGCAAAGCCACCAGATGTTGGATATTGCCAAAAATTTGTGTTTTTTCAAAGCCAGAAAATTATAAAAATTTTTAAAACTTGTTTTTAACAATCACAGATGCAGCAAGGGCTGCAATATTAAGTATTTTGCAAAAAAAGGTTGTTTTTTTTATAACAGAATATGAAAGCTGTATATAACGATTGAATTTCACACGTGCAGATGCAGCTAGTGCTGTAAAATAGTGTATTTTGCACAAAAAGGGTGTTTTTAAAATCCCAGACAATTATGGCTGTATTTCTAGCTTAAATTGCACACTGACTAATCCAGATGTTTTATATTGCCAAAAAAGTGTGTTTTTTTACTAACAGAATATGAAAGCTGTATATAACGCTTACATTATACACGTGCAGATGCATCAAGGGTTGTAAAATAGTGTATTTTGCAAAAAAAGGGTGTTTTTAAAATCTCAGAATATTATGGCTGTATTTCTAGCTTAAATTGCACACTGACTAATCCTGCAAATCCGCCAGATGTTGTATTTTGCCAAAAAAGGGTGTTTTTTTAAAACCAGATTATTAGTGCAGTTTTTCAAGCTTGGATTTCAATGTCACAAAAGCTCAGATGCAGTGCTGGTGCACTGAGCTTGCATAAAATGACTGCCACCGCCGCCCACTTAACTAACAGACGGATAAAAGTTATTTTTTTTCTGTCACTGGGCTCAGGGAAGGGTAAAAAGATTGTGCCCTGCACCCACACAACTAAATCTATGTAGATCGCTGACTTAAATTGGAGTTCTGATCATAGATTCTGTCCTATTCTCTCCCTGAAAGCACCAGCAGCATCCTCTCCCTACACTAGTAACAGCAGAGTGACTTGCAGCGCTACGTGACTCCAGCTTATATAGAGGCTGGGTCACATGCTGCACTGGCCAATCACAGCCATGTTATTAGTAGGCATGGCTGTGATGGCTTCTAAGGTCACACAGTTAAACGCTTGTTGATTGGCTGCTTTTTGAAAGCAGCCTTTCAAAAAGCACTAAGAAATCGCCGAACACGGAAACCGAACTTTTACTGAAATGTTCGGGGTCCAAAAATCCTAAAGTTCGGTACGAACCCAAACTTTACAGTTCGGGTTCGCTCCACCCTACTCAAGATCCTATTACCACTGCCCAGGAAGAGGCAATCCCCACTTTAAAATCCAATTAATTATTCCCAGCAGATGTTCTTGCTTCAGCTTTGTATTATTTTTTTTTCTACTTGCAAAAAAGTACGGTTGAAAAAGGCTATAAGAGCCGAAACGCGTCCTGTTAATGGACATTTTTTTGCAAGTAGAAAAAAAAAATACAAAGTTGAAGCAAGTACGTCTGCTGGTAATAATCAATTGGACCATTCACACTCTTTCAGGCGCTCTACTTGTATAAGCGTTAATAGAACAGGTTCTGTAGACATCTATGTGGAATCAGCTGACGACAGTGTAAAGGGAGTGCGCTTCTTCTTGTTGCTAACATTGACCTGTAAAGTTGAGGTCATGCTTGATTTATTTGGTCAGTTTTGGCCCCGTGACTACCCAAATAAGGGAAGTGTGCTGTGATTCTAAGTGAGACGCCTGTCATCTGCATGTCACACGGACTCACAGCATTATTTCACTACCAAAGCAGACTCCCTATGCGTGTTACTACAAGGCACAGTGTTCTATACCACTATAAAGGCTCTCTGCAGCCAGGAAATAGCCATTTTTTAATCTATTTCGCCACAAATTTATTCGGATCAAACCAAATTTTTCCCCAAAAAATTTGGCGAAACAGCAAATCGAATTTTTTTTAAATTCGCTCATCTCTAATTATAATGTTAAAAACTGGAGATTTCAGTTTGTATATTATGACATTCTGCAGTATTCTTTCTTGTTAGTTCTAGATATGAGTAGGTCATTCCAATAAATCATTACAGAGCCATTAATCTATTACAAAATATTTTATATGATATCTTCAATGACAAATTTGAACCCTGTAGGGATTTATTGCAAAAGTTTCCGCAACTTCCCCATTCATACGAGTAGGGCTTACAGAAATAAATGTGCTTGCCAGCAAAACAGCCTTATTCAGACAAATCCAACTGATTTTCTGCAACAAATCTGCAGAATGTGAACCTACCCAAATACTGAAGTAGTAGCAATTCCCTGTCACGTTGTCTGTTATAACAAAGGAGCACTAAATAAAAACACTTCAATCTTTGCACTTTTAGCATAATGATGATGTACATTTACTGTGCAGAAAATGAACCCTATTCTTGTACTTATTGAATAATAATTATCAGTCATTCATACATTCAAATAATGATCTGACGAGAAAATGATCTTATTACTTCATACTCTAAGCTTTTCTTTGGTCAGAAAACTCAATAGTGAAATGTCATGACTGTAATAGAAAAGACTGAATAATGTCTTCTTTTTAGGAAGCAGTGGGATTTGATTAATTATGTCTAATAGTAAAATATAGCATTTATTATAATGGGTATCATATATATATATATATATATATATATATATATATAGTTGCAAGAAAAAGTATGTGAACCCTTTGGAATGATATGTTTTTCTGCACAAATCGGTCATAAAATGTGATCTGATCTTCATCTAAGTCACAACAATAGACAATCACAGTCTGCTTAAACTAATAACACACAAATAATTAAATGTTACCATGTTTTTATTGAGCACACCATGTAAACATTCACAGTGCAGGTGTAAAAAGTATGTGAACCCTTGGATTTAATAACTGGTTGAACCTCCTTTGGCAGCAATAACTTCAACCAAACGTTTCCTGTAGTTGCAGATCAGACGTGCACAACTGTCAGGAATAATTCTTGACCATTCCTCTCTACAGAACTGTTTAATGTTCAGCAATATTCTTGGGATGTCTGGTGTGAATCGCTTTCTTGAGGTCATGCAACAGCATCTCAATCGGGTTGAGGTCAGGACTCTGACTGAGCCACTCCAGCAGGCGTATTTTCTTCTGTTTAAGCCATTCTGTTGTTGATTTATTTCTATGCTTTGGGTTGTTGTCCTGTTGCAACACCCATCTTCTGTTGAGCTTCAGCTAATGGACAGATGGCCTTAAGTTCTCCTGCAAAATGTCTTGATTAGAGTTGAGCGGATACCTGGATGTTCGGGTTCGACGAGTTCGGCCGAACTTGAAAAAAAAATTCGTGTTCGGGACCCGAACTTGACCCGAACTTGACCCCGAACCCCATTGAAGTCAATAGGGACCCGAACTTTTGGGCACTAAAATGGCTCTAAAATTGTCCTGGAAAGCGCTAGTGGGCAGCAAAAGGCATCAAAATTTGCTTAAGAGCATGGAAACTGTTCTGCAAACAAATGTGGATAGGGAAATGACTTAAAATAACATAAAATACAGAAAATTAAAAATAACAATCTGGATATAGGAGTAGGAGGTTGAGGAGGCGATGGATGTGGCGGTGTAGGTTGACGTGGCGGTGTAGGTGGAAGCGGAGGTGAAGGAGGAATAGGTAGCCAACACTAATTTGTGTTATTTTTTATTTTTTTATTGGGACATATAACAAAATAAAACAAAGAATAAGTGCACTTGAGTACAAGAATGGATGGTTGAGGCTGGTATAAATGTCTATTCTGCACAAGGTACGGACAAGTCCTGTGGGATCCATGCCTGGTTCATTTTAATAAAAGTAAGCTTGTCCACATTGGCTGCGGCCTGTGATAATGCTCTCTGCCGTGCTAAACACACGTTCACACTATACACTGGCTGCAGGGCAGGTCAGAACCTCCAAGGCTGACAAAGCTTTTCCAAATTTTGGCCATGCTAACCCTGACTTCTCAGGTGCTGGCGGTGCCCCAGCTGCGTTGGCGACCTCTTCCTCCTCCTCCTCTGCCTTCGCCTTGTGCTTCCACTGTGCCCAACATCAGCGTACGCTTGTAGTCGCGCATCTTCCGATCAGTAACAGATGTTTTCACTAAATTTAGGCCCCTGTCAGCAATGCAGAGCAGGGGTTCATTCACGGAAAAAGGGGGTTCATGTCACCCAGCAATAGAACAGAAGATTTTGAGAGATTTAGGCCCCTGTCACCCAGGCACAGCAGGGGTTCATTCACGGCAAAAGGGGGTTCATGTCACCCAGCAATAGAACAGAAGATTTTGAGAGATTTAGGCCCATGTCACCCAGGCACAGCAGGGGTTCATTCACAGTAAAAGGGGGTTCATGTCACCCAGCAATAGAACAGAGGATTTTAAGAGTTTTAGGCCCCTG
Source organism: Bufo bufo (assembly GCF_905171765.1). NCBI lineage: Eukaryota > Metazoa > Chordata > Amphibia > Anura > Bufonidae > Bufo > Bufo bufo. The sequence goes on from NC_053390.1 coordinate 622,173,231, forward strand.
TCACCTAGGCACAGCAGGGGTTCATTCATGGCAAAAAGGGGTTCATGTCACCCAGCAATAGAACAGAGGATTTTGAGAGATTTAGGCCCCTATCACCCAGGCACAGCAGGGGTTCATTCACGGCAAAAGGGGGTTCATGTCTCCCAGCAATAGAACAGAGGATTTTGAGAGATTTAGGCCCCTGTAACCCAGGCACAGCAGGTGTTTATTCACGGCAAAAGGGGGTTCATGTCACCCAGCAATAGAACAGAGGATTTTGAGAGATTTAGGCCCCTGTTACCCAGGCACAGCAGGGGTTTATTCACGGCAAAAAGGGGTTAATGTCACCCAGCAATAGAACAGAGGATTTTGAGAGATTTAGGCCCCTGTAACCCAGGCACAGAAAGGGTTCATTCATGGCAAAAGGGGGTTCATGTCACCCAGCAATAGAACAGAGGATTTTGAGAGTTTTAGGCCCCTGTCACCTAGGCACAGCAGAGGTTCATTCACGGCAAAAAGGGTGTTCATGTCACCCAGTAATTGAACAGAGGATTTTGAGAGATTTAGGCCCCTGTCACCCAGGCACAGCAGGGGTTCATTCACGGCAAAAGGGGGTTCATGTCACCCAGCAATAGAACAGAGGATTTTGAGAGTTTTAGGCTCCTGTCACCCAGGCACAGCAGAGGTTCATTCACGGCAAAAAGGGGGTTCATGTCACCCAGTAATTGAACAGAGGATTTTGAGAGATTTAGGCCCCTGTCACCCAGGCATAGCAGGGGTTCATTCACGGCAAAAGGGTTTTCATGTCACCCAGCACTAGAACAGAGGATTTTGAGAGATTTAGGCCCCTGTCACCAAGGCACAGCAGGTGTATATTAACGGCAAAAGAGGGTTCATGTCACCTAGCAATAGAACAGAGGATTTTGAGAGACTTAGGCCCCTGTCCCCCAGGCACAGCAGGGGTTCATCCACGGCAAAAGGGGGTTCATGTCACCCAGCAATACAACAGAATATTTTGAGAGATTTAGGCTCCTGTCAGCAATGCAGAGCAGGAGTTCATTCACGGCAAAAGGGGGTTCATGTCACCCAGCAATAGAACAGACATTTTTGAGACATTTAGGCCCCTGTCACTCAGGCACAGCAGGGGTTAATTCACGGCAAATGGATGTTCATGTCACCTACAATAGAACAGAGGATTTTGAGATATTTAGGCCCCTGTCACCCAGGCACAGCAGAGCTTCATTCACGGCAAAAGGGGGTTAATGTCACCCAGTAATTGAACAGAGATTTTTGAGAGATTTAGGCCCCTGTCACCCAGGCACAGCAGGGGTTAATTCACGGCAAAATGGGGTTCATGTCACCCAGCAATAGAACAGAGGATTTTGAGACATTTAGGCCCCTGTCACCCAGGCACAGCAGGGGTTTATTCACGGCAAAAGGGGGTTCATGTCACCTAGCAATAGAACAGAGGATTTTGAGAGATTTAGGCCCATGTCACCCAGGCACAGCAGGGGTTCATTCACGGCAAAAGGGGTTCATGTCACCCAGCAATAGAACAGAGGATTTTGAGAGACTTAGAGACTTAGGCCCCTGTCACCCAGGCACAGCAGGGGTTCATTCACGGAAAAAGGGGGTTCATGTCACCCAGCAATAGAACAGAGGATTTTGAGAGATTTAGGCCCTTGTCACCCAGGCACAGCAAGGGTTTGTATACGCCAAGAATTTTAAAATGTCACCCGACAATTGAAAATAATAATTTTTTTCAATTTAGGGCACTCAAATTGGCACTTTTTTTGCATTTAAATAGCTCTAAAATAATCCTTGAAAAGGCTAGAGGGATGTAAAAGTCAGTAAAATGTGCTTAAAGGGACTCTGTCACCACTTTCTAACCCCCCCTTTTAAAAGTATTGTTCTCTCCATGGCGCCCTTGTGATTACAAAGGTGTTGTTATAACATAAATTCGCCGTCTCGTTTTGATAAAAATACCTTTTATCTAACCTGTCAATCTTGTGGATAAGGTGCCCAGGGCGTTTCTGAAGGTCTGAAGCTGCCGCCCGCCGCCGCCGTTGGTGCCCAGCTCCTCCCCTGATCCTTTCAGCGCCGCCTGAATGTAAAGAAATCCGCCTTCGGCTCTCGCTCAGTGCCCCCTCCTCCTTTTCAAAGATCCCGCGCGTGCGCACAGGCCTGTGCCTGATGCGCCCGTGCGGACATTTAGAATCAGCCTCATTGAGCGAAGTGCGCATGCGCGCACTTCGCTCAACCTCCTCATAAGACGAGCACTGCAGCCAGCCACTCAGAGCCTGCCAAGCGCTGTATGGAGCCGCAGGCTCTGAGTGGCTGGCTGCAGTGCTCGTCTTATGAGGAGGTTGAGCGAAGTGTGCGCATGCGCACTTCGCTCAATGAGACTGATTCTAAATGTCCGCACGGGCGCATCAGGCACAGGCCTGTGCGCACGCGCGGGATCTTTGAAAAGGAGGAGGGGGCACTAAGCGAGAGCCGGAGGCGGATTTCTTTACATTCAGGCGGCACTGAAAGGATCAGGGGAGGAGCTGGGCACCAACGGCGGCGGGCGGCAGCTTCAGACCTTCAGAAACGCCCTGGGCACCTTATCCACAAGATTGACAGGTTAGATAAAAGGTATTTTTATCAAACCGAGACGGCGAATTTATGTTATAACAACACCTTTGTAATCACAAGGGCGCCATGGAGAGAACAATACTTTTAAAAGGGGGGGTTAGAAAGTGGTGACAGAGTCCCTTTAAGAGCATGGCAACTGCTCTGCAAACAAATGTGGATAGGGAAATAACTTAAAATAAAATAAAATAACAAAAAATTTCAAATTATTAACCTGCAACTCAGAGAAGGAGGTGGTGAATGTGGTGTTGTAGGTGAAGGCAGCAATGGAGGAGGAGGAGATAGCCAACAATGTTTTTTTTAATTTTTTTATTGGGGTAGGTAGCCCACAAAATATTGGGACAAAAAAGAAAACAAAGAATCATTGCACTTGACTTGAGTACAAGAATGTATGTTTGATGGTGGTATAAATGTCTATTCTGCACAAGGTACAGACAAGTCTTGTGGGATCCAAGCCTGGTTCATTTTAATGAACGTGAGCTTGTCCACGTTAGCTGTGGACAGGCGGCTGCGCTTGTCTGTGATGACGCCCCCTGCCGTGCTAAACACACGTTCAAATAATACACACATACTGCTCCACCATGTTGTTGAAATGCTGCCTCCTGCTAAGACGTTCCATATCAGCTGGTGGTGCTGGTTGTTGTGGCGTGCTAACAAAGCTTTTCCACATTTCCGCCATGCTAACCCTTCCTTCTGAGGTGCTGGCGGTGCCCCAGCTGCGTTGGCGACCTCTGCCACGTCCTCTGCCTTCGCCTTGTGCTTCCACTGTGCCCCCGCTGTCAGGTGGGAATGCCACCAGCAGCGCGTCTACCAGCGTGCGCTTGTACTCGCGCATCTTACGATCATGCTCCAGTGACGGAATTAAGGACGGTACTATAAACCATCTAATATACTAGAGTCCACAGAAAATCTACTACTAAACGAGATAGACGAGGCGGCAAATCATAATGAGGTGGTTATTATGGGGGACTTCAACTACCCAGATATAGACTGGGAAACTGAATCTTGTATATCTCATAAGGGAAACAGGTTCTTGGCAATAACCAAAGACAATTACCTCTCCCAACTGGTTCAGGACCCGACTAGAGGGACGGCCATACTGGACTTAGTATTAACCAATAGGCCTGACAGAACAACAGACGTGCAGGTTGGTGGACACCTGGGAAATAGTGACCATAAAGTAATAACCTTCCAATTATCATTCAAAAGAGCATTTCTACAGGGAGGAACAAAAATACCAAACTTCAAAAAAGCTAAATTTATCCAACTAAGAGAGGCCATAGGCCTAACTAACTGGGACAAAGTCCTCAAAAATTAAAATACAGCCACAAAATGGGATATCTTTAAAAACATCCTAAAATCTCATTGTGAGAGGTACATACCGTATGGGAATAAAAGGTTAAGGAACAAAAAGAAACCAATGTGGATAAATAGAACTGTAAAGAAAGCAATAAATGACAAAAAGAAAGCATATAAATCACTAAAACAGGAGGGTAGCACGGAAGCACTTAAAAAATTATAAGGAAAAAAATAGAACATGTAAAAAACAAATAAAAGCTGCCAAACTAGAGACCGAGAGATTAATTGCCAAAGAGAGTAAAATGTTAAAAAGTATAAATCTGAAGGTGTCGGCCCTTTAAAGAGTAATGAAGGGGGAGTCGCAGAGAGTGACGAGGAGATAGCAAAGTTGTTAAATAATTTTTTCTCCAATGTATTCACTGAGGAAAATAAACTGTCAGATGACATGCTGAATGTTGAAATAAATTCCCCATTAAAAGTGTCCTGTCTGACCCAGGAAGAAGTACATCAGCGACTTAAAAAGATTAAAATAGACAAATCGCCAGGACCGGATGGCATACAACCCCGTATCCTAAGGGAATTAAGTAATGTCATAGCCAGACCCTTATTTCTGATATTTGCAGATTCTATACTGAAAGGGAATGTCCCACAGGATTGGCGCATGGCAAATGTGGTGCCAATATTCAAAAAGGGTCCAAAAACAGAGCCTGGAAACTATAGGACGGTAAGTTTAACATCTGTTGTGGGTAAACAGTTTGAAGGTTTTCTGAGAGATGCTATCTTAGAGCATCTCAAGGGAAATAAGCAAATAACGCCATATCAGCATGGCATGAGGGATCGGTCATGCCAAACTAATTTAATCAGTTTCTATGAGGAGGTAAGTTCTAGACTTGACAGCAGCGAATCAATGGATGTCGTATATCTGGACTTCTCCAAGGCATTTGACACTGTACCACATAAAAGGTTAGTATATAAAATGAGAATGCTCGGACTGGGAGAAAACGTCTGTATGTGGGTAAGTAACTGGCTCAATGATAGAAAACAGAGGGTGGTTATTAACGGTACATACTCAGATTGGGTCACTGTCACTAGTGGAGTACCTCAGGGGTCAGTATTGGGCCCTATTCTCTTCAATATATTTATTAATGATCTTGTAGAAGGCTTGCATAGTAAAATATCAATTTTCGCAGATGAAACTAAACTGTGTAAAGTAATTAACACTGAAGAGGACAGTATACTACTACAGAGGGATCTTGATAGATTGGATGCTTGGGCAGATAAGTGGCAGATGAGGTTTAACACTGACAAATGTAAAGTTATGCACATGGGAAGGAATAATGCAAGTCACCTGTACATACTAAATGATAAAATACTCGGTAACACTGACATGGAAAAGGATCTAGGAATTTTAATAAACAACAATCTAAGCTGCAAAAACCAGTGTCAGGCAGCTGCTGCCAAGGCCAATAAGATAATGGGTTGCATCAGAAGGGGCATAGATGCCCGTGATAAGAACATAGCCCTACCACTTTACAAATCGCTAGTCAGACCACACATGGAGTACTGTGTACAGTTCTGGGCTCCTGTAAACAAGGCAGACATAGCAGAGCTGGAGAGGGTCCAGAGGAGGGCAACTAAAGTAATAACTGGAATGGGGCAACTACAGTACCCTGAAAGATTATCAAAATTAGGGTTATTCACTTTAGAAAAAAGACGACTGAGGGGAGATCCAATTAATATGTATAAATATATCAGAGGTCAGTACAGAGATCTATCCCATCATCTATTTATCCCCAGAACTGTGACTGTGACGAGGGGACATCCTCTGCGTCTGGAGGAAAGAAGGTTTGTACACAAACATAGAAGAGGATTCTTTACGGTAAGAGCAGTGAGACTATGGAATTCTCTGCCTGAGGAGGTGGTGATGGTGAGTACAATAAAGGAATTCAAGAGGGGCCTGGATGTGTTTCTAGAGCGTAATAATATTACAGGATATAGCTACTAGAGAGGGGTCGTTGATCCAGGGAGTTAGTCTGATTGCCTGATTGGAGTCGGGAAGGAATTTTTTATTCCCCTAAAGTGGGGAAAATTGGCTTCTACCTCACAGGGTTTTTTTGCCTTCCTCTGGATCAACTTGCAGGATAACAGGCCGAACTGGATGGACAAATGTCTTTTTTCGGCCTTATGTACTATGTTACTATGTTACTATGTTACGTTGTCCTTGTAACGGGGATCCAGCAGCGTGGCCACCCAGTAATCAGCACAAGTTAGAATGTGGGCAACTCGGCAGTCGTTGCGGAGACTCTGCAGCATGTAATCGCTCATGTGTGCCAGGCTGCCCAGAGGCAACGAAAAGCTGTCCTCTGTGGGAGGTGTATCGTCTGTATCCTCTTTATCCCCCCATCCACGCACTAGTGATGGCCATGAGCTGGTCTGGCTGCCACCCTGCTGTGAACATGGTTCATCCTCCTGCATCTCCTCTTCCTCATTCTCCACCTCCTCATCCTCCAGAACTGTGCCCTGGCTGCAGGGCTGGGACAAGGTCCACCACCAACAGAGGCTGAGCTGCCCAAGTGCGCCCCCCCCCCCCCCCCCCCATCTACCCCACCAGACATTTAGATGTTATTTATTCCTGCAGCTCTAATGCTCTGATGATCACTGATCAGTAGATGACTCAAGCAAGCCCCCCCCACGCCATTTAGATATGTATGTTTGTTATTAATCATCTCCCACCCCAAGACGCACCTAGGTTCTAGAGGAGGATAATAGGAAACAATATTTTTTATTCCACCTCAGGTCAGACCAGCTCGCAGGCACAGCCCCAATGCCTCAGATCAGACCCCCATGTCAGCCATCAGCCCTCCATGTCATATTTCTCCCCGTCCATGGCACAGACAGACTACAGACATTGTCTCCGGCCCATCATGTAACCCCCATCCTCACCCATGTCACATTTCTCCCCCTCCATTTGATTGCTCTAACACCTAAAGAAAAAATAATAATTAAAAAAAACTGATGTTTCTCCAGATGATCTTATGCTAAAAGTCATGGTAATAGAGTCTCAAAGGTCTATAGAAGCAGGTACACAATTTTTACAAACCTTTAAGACTCTATTAACACTACTATCAACATCAGGTCATTTAGAGAAACAGCAGTTTTTTTTTTTTTATTATGTTTTTCCTTTAGGTGTTAAAACATAACTTTCATTTGATTGCTGTAACACCTAAAGGAAAAATCATTTTAAAATCCTGCTGTGTCTCTAGATGACCTTATGTTGACAGTAGTGTTAATAGAGCCTCAAAGGTCTGTAAAAATAGGGTAACTGCTTCTATAGACCTATGAGACTCTATTACCACTGCTATCAACATAAGGTCATCTAAAGAAACAGCAGGTTTTTAATTTGTTTTCCTTTAGGTGTTCAAGCAATCAAATAAGTTATGTTTTAACACCTAAAGGAAAAAAAAATATTTTAAAAACTTGCTCTTTCTCTAGGTGACCTTATGTTTATAGTAGTGTTAATAGAGTCTCTAGGGTCTATATAAGCAGTTACCCTATTTTTACAAACATAAGGTCATCTAGAGAAACAGCAGGCTTTAAAGAAATCCCTTTAGGTGGTAGAGTAAATTGCAATCAAATGAACGTTATGTGTTAAGATTAGGGTCAGAAGCAGACAAGCAGGGTTTCTTTAGCCTCTTGGGTATTAGTTTTTACATTCATAAAGCTCCACATTGAGCTTCCAGCAGCAGACAGATGCCAGGGCACTTCTGTGGTCACCTCACCTGGGCACATGGTCTTTGCTCAGCAGAGTCCTGTCATACATGCTGGGTAGATGCTAGAATGGATTTGTTAGAAGGAGGTCTGTGACGTCACTGGTCACATGCTCCTTCATGGTCACATGATCCACTGTGAGAACGCCTGCCTCCTGCTGTGTTCAGCTCCAGAGAGAAGGGGGTGTGAAAGGATGGACCAATGGCAGGGCAGCTAGCTGATACTGGCCAATCAGCAGCCTCCTGCTCCTATCTGTGGCTTAACACCAGCGCAGCTTAGAGTGAACACTGGCTGGGGAGGGGAGGGCGCCCGGCAGCGCTGCGCTGCTGGCAAGTAAGTGATTAAAAGAAAGTTTGTTTTTCCGCCCACCCCAAGCTGCGCCCTGAGGCTGGAGCCTCCCCAGCCTCTGTGTCGGCCCGGCCCTGCCTGGCTGGACAATTGTGTACCTTGGGTTTGTGGGTGCAGGAACTCACCCTCTGAGCCACTTGGGAATGACTGGCCGGAAACCCTACGAAATGATCCCTCTTCCTCCTCCTGTGCCACATCCTCTTCCATCATCGCCATGAGCGTTTCTTCAAGGAGGCATAGAAGTGGGATAGTATCGCTGAGAACGGCATTATCGACACTGGCCATGTTGGTGGAGTACTCGAAACAGCGCAACAAGGAACACAGGTCTCGCATGGAGGCCCAGTCATTGGTGGTGAAGTGGTGCTGTTCCACGGAGCGACTCACCCGTGTGTGCTGCAGCTGAAACTCCACTATGGCCTGCTGCTGCTCGCACAGTCTGGCCAGCATGTGCTAGGTGGAGTTCCACCTTATGGGCACGTCGCATATGAGCCGGTGAGCGAGAAGGCCGAAGTTACGCTGCAGCGCTGACAGGCGAGCAGCAGCAGGGTGAGAACGCTGAAAGCGCGCACAGACGGCCCACACTTTATGCAGCAGCTCTGACATGTCGGGGTAATTTTTAAGGAATCTCTGCACCACCAAATTCAGCACATGCGCCAGGCAAGGGATGTGCGTCAAACTGGCTAGTCCCAGAGCTGCTACAAGATTTTGCCCATTATCGCACACCACGAGGCCGGGCTTGAGGCTGACTGGCACAAACCACTCATCGGTCTGTTGTTCAAGGCCCGTCCACAGCTCCTGCGCGGTGTGGGGTTTGTCCCCCAAACAGATAAGTTTTAAAACTGCCTGCTGTTGTTTACCCCTGGCTGTGCTGAAGTTGGTGGTGAAACTGAAGTGCCCTGCAATCCTCGGTGGTGGAAGGACATGCGCCAAACTGCTATCCGCCTCAGCCGCCACTGCATTTACCCAGTGTGCTGTTATGGAGATATAACGGCCCTGACCGTGCTTACTGGTCCACGTATCCGTAGTCAGTTGCACCTTGCCACAGATGGCGTTGCGCAGTGCACACCTGATTTTGTCCCCTACTTAGTTGTGAAGGGAAGGGATGGCTCGCCTTGAAAAGTAGTGGCGGTTGGGCACGATGTACTGTGGGACAACCACCGCCATAACGCCTTTAAAACTATCCATCTCCACCAGACGGAATGACAGCATTTCAAAGGCAAGTCATTTAGAAATGCTGGCATTCAGGGCTAGGGATCGCGGGTGGGTAGGGGGGGTACTTCCTCTTCCTCTCCAGCGTTTGGGATATGAAGAGCTGAACGCTTCCGTAGGACATTGTGGAGATGCTTGGTGACACAGGTGTTGGCGTTGCTGGCAGATCTTCTGTTTGCGGGGTGCCACGTGGCACTGTCACTCCAGAGGTGAATGAAGAGGCCGCGACTGCAGCAGAAGAGGAAACAGGAGGAGCCAGAGACCTTTCTTGGTTTTTGAGGTGTCTACTCCACTGCAGCTCGTGCTTTGCACTTAAATGCCTGGTCATGCAGGTTGTGCTCAGGTTCAGAACGTTTATGCCTCGCTTCAGGCTCTGATTGCAAAGCGTGCAAACCACTCGCGTCTTGTCGTCAGCACATTGTCTGAAGAACTGCCACGCCAGGGAACTCCTTGGAGCTGGCTTTGGTATGCTTGGTCCCTTGCTGCTGTGGGCAGTAGGAGGCGTACTGTCTAGAGGACGCCCGCTCCGCTTTTGCACCCTGCTCCCTCTTCTGCTGTGCTGGTGGTTCTGTGCGACCACCGCCTCTTCCTCCGAACTACATCGGTCACACGCATGACCTTGATTCCATGTGGGGTCGAGGACCCCATCGTCCTCCACATCATCTTCCACCCAGTCTTCACCCCTGACTTCCTTGTCGGTCTGCAGACTTTCGAAAGCCCTAGCAGTTGGCACCTGTGTTTCATCATCATCCGAGATGTGCTGCGATGGTCCTCCCATGTACTCATCTTGAAAAATAAGTGGTTGGGCATCGGTGCACTCAATCTCTTCCACTTTTTAAGGCAGGGCTAGGTGGATGGCCTTGGTAAACCCTGCTAACAGAGTCATCAAAAAGAAGAAGAGACTGCTGCATGACTTGGGGCTCAGACTGCTTGGCTGATTTGCAAGGGGGAGAAGGGAAAGACTGATGGACATCGGCTGCAGGTGCCAACTGTGGTCATTCAGCAGGAGACTGGGTGGGAGACAATGTGAAGGAACTGGATCCACTGTCAGCAACCCAATCTACTATCGCCTGTACTTGTTCAGGCCTCACCATTAGTAGAGCAGCATTAGGCCCGACCAAATACCACTGCAGGATTTGTCGCCTACTCACACCTGAGGAAGGGGTTTCACTTGTGCGTGTAGCTGGCATAGATCGACCACGTCCTCTCCCTGCAACAGGAGCTCCACCAGCAGCACCACGACATGGGCCACATCACTTATTTGACACTCTCCTCATATTTTTTAATTTTAGGATCTTGCACTAAATGGGTGTTTAATTAATAGTAGAATAGAACGACAGTATGTAAAGGGTGTATCTCACACGGCCTGAACCAGACTAGGCCTCAATAAAAGATTTTTTTTCCCAAATTGCTGTATTTTAAAGGCCTAATTCAAACCCCTGTCTGTAGAGGTAGTATTGCAGAGGGCCTGAACCTCTGTAGCCCTGAAGTAAATATATCTTTGCACAAAAAGACTGTATTTCAAATGGCTGTATTTCAAATGCCTGATTCAAACCCCTGTATGTATAGGGGGGATCACACACACCCTGAATCAGTGTAGGCCTGAAGTAAATATTTCTTTGCACAAAATGGCTGTATTTCAAATGGCTGTATTTCAAATGCCTAATTCAAACCCCTGTATGTAGGGGGTGTATCTCACACGGTCTGAACCTGTGTAGGCCTTAAGTAAATATATCTTTGCACAAAATGGCTGTATTTCAAATGGCTGTATTTCAAATGCCTAATATAAACCCCTGTATGTATAGGGGGGATCACACACGGTCTGAACCTGTGTAGGCCTTAAGTAAATATATCTTTGCACAAAATGGCTGTATTTCAAATGCCTAATTCAAACCCCTGTATGTATAGGGGGATCAGACACGCCCTGAATCAGTGTAGGCCTGAAGTAAATATATCTTTGCACAAAATGGCTGTATTTATAATGCCTAATTCAAACCCCTGTATGTATAGGGGGGATCAGACACGCCCTGAATCAGTGTAGGCCTGAAGTAAATATATCTTTGCACAAAATGGCTGTATTTCAAATGGCTGTATTTCAAATGCCTAATTCAAACCCCTGTATGTAGAGGGGGTATCTCACAGGGCCTGAACCAGTGTAGGCCTGAATTCAATATTGGTGCACCAAATGGCGGTATTTAAAATCTCTGAATGTAACCCAAATGTATTAAGGGTGTATCTCACAATGACATCTGCATCAAAGGCTGTCAACAAAATTTTTTGTGCCCAAATGAGTGTTTGTTTAAAAACTGAATTTGACATCAGTATATAAGCCTGTAAATTCACACGTGCTGATGCTGCAAGGCCAAAAAAATACAGTTTTTTGTCAAAAGAATGTGTTTTTCAAACCCCAGAAAATGATGGGTGTATTTCTACCTTAAATTGCACACTGACTAATACAGATGTTGTAGATTGCCAAAAAAGTCTATTTTTGCTAACAGAATATGAAAGCTGTATATATTAAACATGAATTTAACACTTGCACTCTTGCAGATCTGGAAAATACTGTTTTTTGAAAAAAAAAAGTGTGTTTTTCAAACCCCAGAAAATGATGGGTGTATTTCTAACTTAACCACCTCCCAACTGCCTAACGCAGGAATGCGTCCTGCGGGCTGCCGGGTTATTCCTCCTGGACGCATCGGCGCGTCCTCTCGGAGGACGCGAGATTTCCTGTGAACGCGCGCACACAGGTGCGCGCGTTCACAGGATAGGAAGGTAAACGAGTTTATCTACAGCCTGTCAGCGGCGATCATTCGCTGGCAGGCTGTAGATGTGATTTTTTTAACCCCTGAAAGGTATATCAGACGCTGTTTTGTTAACAGCGTCTGATATACCTGCTACCTGGTCCTCTGGTGGTCCCTTTTGCTTGGATCGACCACCAGAGAACACAGGCAGCTCTGTAAAGTAGCACCAATCACCACACTACACTACACCCCCCCTGTCACTTATTAACCCCTTATTAACCCCTGATCACCCCATATAGACTCCCTGATCACCCCCTGTCATTGATCACCCCCCTGTAAGGCTCCATTCAGACGTCCGTATGTGTTTTGTGGATCCTCGGATCCGCAAAACACGGACACCGCGGATCCGCAAAACATGGACACCGGCAATGTGCTTTCCGCATTTTGCGGATCTGCACATTGCCAGAACTATATAGAAAATGCCTTTTCTTGTCCGCAATTGCGGACAAGAATAGGACATGTTCTATAGGCTCTACAAAAAACACAGTGTTCGTCCGATCAGGCCTGATCTTGTGCGCACACTTGCGTTCAGTCCGCCCCACCGCAGTGACAGAAATTATACTTTTTCTGATCACTGCAAAAACACAGTAAAATCGCTGCGGCGCTATAAAGATCACTTTTGAGGGGCATGGCGAGTTCATAGAAGATTTTTTTTTGCGGAAATTGATTATTTATTTATTTTTCTTGCAAAGTCTCATATTCCACTAACTTGTGACAAAAAATAAAATCTCACATGAACTCACCATACCCCTCATGGAATCCAAATGCGTAAAAAAAAAAATTATATTCCAGACTTCTTTTCACGCTTTAGGTCCCCTAAAATGCCAGGGCAGTATAAATAACCCACATGTGACCCCATTTTGGAAAGAAGACAAAAAATTATTTTTTGTCACAAGTTAGTGGAATATGAGACTTTGTAAGAGAAAAAAAAAAAAAATTCCGCTAACAACTTGTGCCAAAAATAAAATATTCTAGGAACTCGCCATGCCCCTCACGGAATATCTTGGGGTGTCTTCTTTCCAAAATGGGGTCACTTGTGAGGTATTTATACTGTCCTGGCATTTTAGGGGCCCTAAAGCGTGAGAAGTAGTTTGGAATATAAATACGTAAAAAATGCCCTGTGAAATCGTAAAGTTTCTCATTGGAATTTGGGCCCCTTTGCGCACCTAGGCTGCAAAAAAGTGTCACACATGTGGTATCGCCGTACTCAGGAGAAGAAGGGCAATGTGTTTTGGGGTGTATTTTTACATATACCCATACTGTGTGAAATAAATATTTCTGTAAAAGACAACTTTTCCCATTTTTTTATACAAAGTTGTCATTTTACAGAGATATTTCTCTCACCCAGCATGGGTATATGTAAAAATACACCACAAAACACATTTCCCTACTTCTCCTGAGTATGGCGATACCACATGTGTAACACTTTTTTGCAGCCTAGGTGCGCAAAGGGGCCGAAAGTCCAACAAGTACCTTTAGGCTTTACAGGGTTGCTCACAATTTAGCCCCGCCCAAAACGCCAGAACAGTAAACACAAGTAGACACCCCAAGGTATTCGCTGAAGGGCATATTGAGTCCATGAAAGATTGAACTTTTTGTCACAAGTTAGCGGAAAGGGAGACTTTGTGAGAAAAAAATAATAATATCAATTTCCGCTAACTTGTGCCAAAAAAAAAAAAATTCTATGAACTCGCCATGCCCCTCATGGAATACCTTGGGGTGTTTTCTTTCCAAAATGTGGTCACATGTGGGGTATTTATCCTGCCCTGGCATTTTAGGGGCCCTAAAGCGTGAGAAGAAGTCTGGAATCCAAATGCCCTCATAAAAGATACTCATTGGAATTTGGGCCTCTTTGCGCACCTAGGCTGCAAAAAAGTGTCACACATGTGGTATCGCCGTACTCAGGAGAAGTAGGGCAATGTGTTTTGGGGTGTAATTTTACATATACCCATGCTGGGTGAGAGAAATATCTCTGTAAAATGAAAACTTTGTATTAAAAAATGGGAAAAGTTGTCGTTTACAGAGATATTTGTCTCACACAGTATGGGTATATGTAAAAATACACACTAAGAAGACAGGTTGGCATTAGCAGGAGGTGCTTCAAACCCACATGCAGTTGTGCATATATATAGGGGAGCAAATCCTGCACTTGTGGCCCGTTGCTAATGGCAATCCCCAGCAAAATGCATACAATGGAGGATGCCCGCGGCGAACCACAAGTACCACAATAGACATCCTACACAAGATAACAAGTGCGGATGTAATAATTAATATAACAATATAACAAAACAATAACAAACACAGGTGCACTCTGCAGTAATACTAAATCCTCAAACTGATTTTAAAATTGAGAGATTAGTCAACATGTCCTACGGTGTAGAACATGTCTAAGCCCGGACACCGCGACAAGGTTTCTCAAGTAGCCCGGGACCCTACACTCTCCTACCTGAGCCATATGGGCGATACCAGGAGCCAGTGGGCAAATTACAGGAGCATAAGGCCGACTCACAAACAACTCACCAGTTACCTCCAGCATGTGGCCATGCTTGCAATGGGAGGAGGGAGGAGTCTGTGAGTCCCACTCAAGACTTGCTGATATGTCCCAGGCCTCACAGGTGCACCTAAATGTGACCTGTAGATGGAAAACAGGCACATTTAAATAGGAGTTTATACACCTCCAGGAATCTATATATACAAACTAAGAAGACAGGTTGGCATTAGCAGGAGGTGCTTCAAACCCACATGCAGTTGTGCATATATATAGGGGAGCAAATCCTGCACTTGTGGCCCGTTGCTAATGGCAATCCCCAGCAAAATGCATACAATGGAGGATGCCCGCGGCGAACCACAAGTACCACAATAGACATCCTACACAAGATAACAAGTGCGGATGTAATAATTAATATAACAATATAACAAAACAATAACAAACACAGGTGCACTCTGCAGTTATACTAAATCCTCAAACTGATTTTAAAATTGAGAGATTAGTCAACATGTCCTACGGTGTAGAACATGTCTAAGCCCGGACACCGCGACAAGGTTTCTCAAGTAGCCCGGGACCCTACACTCTCCTACCTGAGCCATATGGGCGATACCAGGAGCCAGTGGGCAAATTACAGGAGCATAAGGCCGACTCACAAACAACTCACCAGTTACCTCCAGCATGTGGCCATGCTTGCAATGGGAGGAGGGAGGAGTCTGTGAGTCCCACTCAAGACTTGCTGATATGTCCCAGGCCTCACAGGTGCACCTAAATGTGACCTGTAGATGGAAAACAGGCACATTTAAATAGGAGTTTATACACCTCCAGGAATCTATATATACAAACTAAGAAGACAGGTTGGCATTAGCAGGAGGTGCTTCAAACCCACATGCAGTTGTGCATATATATAGGGGAGCAAATCCTGCACTTGTGGCCCGTTGCTAATGGCAATCCCCAGCAAAATGCATACAATGGAGGATGCCCGCGGCGAACCACAAGTACCACAATAGACATCCTACACAAGATAACAAGTGCGGATGTAATAATTAATATAACAATATAACAAAACAATAACAAACACAGGTGCACTCTGCAGTAATACTAAATCCTCAAACTGATTTTAAAATTGAGAGATTAGTCAACATGTCCTATGGTGTAGAACATGTCTAAGCCCGGACACCGCGACAAGGTTTCTCAAGTAGCCCGCGACCCTACACTCTCCTACCTGAGCCATATGGGCGATACCAGGAGCCAGTGGGCAAATTACAGGAGCATAAGGCCGACTCACAAACAACTCACCAGTTACCTCCAGCATGTGGCCATGCTTGCAATGGGAGGAGGGAGGAGTCTGTGAGTCCCACTCAAGACTTGCTGATATGTCCCAGGCCTCACAGGTGCACCTAAATGTGACCTGTAGATGGAAAACAGGCACATTTAAATAGGAGTTTATACACCTCCAGGAATCTATATATACAAACTAAGAAGACAGGTTGGCATTAGCAGGAGGTGCTTCAAACCCACATGCAGTTGTGCATATATATAGGGGAGCAAATCCTGCACTTGTGGCCTGTTGCTAATGGCAATTTAGGGTAGGACATGTTGACTAATCTCTCAATTTTAAAATCAGTTTGAGGATTTAGTATTACTGCAGAGTGCACCTGTGTTTGTTATTGTTTTGTTATATTGTTATATTAATTATTACATCCGCACTTGTTATCTTGTGTAGGATGTCTATTGTGGTACTTGTGGTTCGCCGCGGGCATCCTCCATTGTATGCATTTTGCTGGGGATTGCCATTAGCAACGGGCCACAAGTGCAGGATTTGCTCCCCTATATATATGCACAACTGCATGTGGGTTTGAAGCACCTCCTGCTAATGCCAACCTGTCTTCTTAGTTTGTATATATAGATTCCTGGAGGTGTATAAACTCCTATTTAAATGTGCCTGTTTTCCATCTACAGGTCACATTTAGGTGCACCTGTGAGGCCTGGGACATATCAGCAAGTCTTGAGTGGGACTCACAGACTCCTCCCTCCTCCCATTGCAAGCATGGCCACATGCTGGAGGTAACTGGTGAGTTGTTTGTGAGTCGGCCTTATGCTCCTGTAATTTGCCCACTGGCTCCTGGTATCGCCCATATGGCTCAGGTAGGAGAGTGTAGGGTCCCGGGCTACTTGAGAAACCTTGTCGCGGTGTCCGGGCTTAGACATGTTCTACACCGTAGGACATGTTGACTAATCTCTCAATTTTAAAATCAGTTTGAGGATTTAGTATTACTGCAGAGTGCACCTGTGTTTGTTATTGTTTTGTTATATTGTTATATTAATTATTACATCCGCACTTGTTATCTTGTGTAGGATGTCTATTGTGGTACTTGTGGTTCGCCGCGGGCATCCTCCATTGTATGCATTTTGCTGGGGATTGCCATTAGCAACGGGCCACAAGTGCAGGATTTGCTCCCCTATATATATGCACAACTGCATGTGGGTTTGAAGCACCTCCTGCTAATGCCAACCTGTCTTCTTAGTTTGTATATATAGATTCCTGGAGGTGTATAAACTCCTATTTAAATGTGCCTGTTTTCCATCTATAGGTCACATTTAGGTGCACCTGTGAGGCCTGGGACATATCAGCAAGTCTTGAGTGGGACTCACAGACTCCTCCCTCCTCCCATTGCAAGCATGGCCACATGCTGGAGGTAACTGGTGAGTTGTTTGTGAGTCGGCCTTATGCTCCTGTAATTTGCCCACTGGCTCCTGGTATCGCCCATATGGCTCAGGTAGGAGAGTGTAGGGTCCCGGGCTACTTGAGAAACCTTGTCGCGGTGTCCGGGCTTAGACATGTTCTACACCGTAGGACATGTTGACTAATCTCTCAATTTTAAAATCAGTTTGAGGATTTAGTATTACTGCAGAGTGCACCTGTGTTTGTTATTGTTTTGTTATAATGTAAAAATACACCCCAAAACACATTGCCCTACTTCTCCTGAGTACGGCGATACCACATGTGTGACACTTTTTTGCAGCCTAGGTGCGCAAAGGGGCCCAAATTCCAATGAGAATCTTTACGATTTCACAGGGCATTTTTTACGTATTTGGATTCCAAACTACTTCTCACGCTTTAGGTCCCCTAAAATTCCAGGGCAGTATAAATACCCCACAAGTGACCCCATTTTGGAAAGAAGACACCCCAAGGTATTTTGTGAGGGGCATGGCGAGTTCATGTAAAATTTTATTTTTTGTCACAAGTTAGTGAAATATGAGACTTTGTAAGAAAAAATAAATAAATAATATTAATAATATTCCGCTAACTTGTGCCAAAAAATAAATATTCTAGGAACTCTCCATGCCCCTCACGGAATACCTTGGGGTGTCTTCTTTCCAAAATGGGGTCACATGTGGAGTATTTATACTGCCCTGGCATTTTAAGGGCCCTAAAGCGTGAGACGTAGTTTGGAATCCAAACACGTAAAAAATGCCCTGTGAAATTCTAAAGATACTCATTGGAATTTGGGCCCCTTTGTGCACCTAGGCTGCAAAAAAGTGTCACACATGTGGTATCGCCGTATTCAGGAGAAGTAGGGAAATGTGTTTTGGGGTGTATTTTTACATATACCCATACTGTGTGTGAGAAATATCTCTGTAAAATGACATTTTTGTATAAAAAAAATTGGAAAAGTTGTCTTTTACAGAGATATTTATCTCACCCAGCATGGGTATATGTAAAAATACACCCCAAAACACATTGCCCTACTTCTCTTGAGTACGGCGATACCACATGTGTGACACTTTTTTGCAGCCTAGGTGCGCAAAGGGGCCCAAATTCCAATGAGAATCTTTACGATTTCACAGGGCATTTTTTACGCATTTGGATTCCAAACTACTTCTCACGCTTTAGGTCCCCTAAAATTCCAGGGCAGTATAAATACCCCACAAGTGACCCCATTTTGGAAAGAAGACACCACAAGGTATTTTGTGAGGGGCATGGCGAGTTCATGTAAAATTTTATTTTTTGTCACAAGTTAGTGGAATATGAGACTTTGCAAGAAAAAAATAAATAAAATATATATATATTTTCCGCTAACTTGTGACAAAAAATAAAAACATCCATGAACTCACTATGCCCATAAGCGAATACCTGAGGGTGTCTACTTTCCGAAATGGGGTCATTTGTGGGGTGTTTCTACTGTCTGGGCATTGTAGAACCTTAGGAAACATGACAGGTGCTCAGAAAGTCAAATAGCGCAAAATTCACATTTTTGCACCATAGTTTGTAAACGCTATAACTTTTACCCAAACCAATAAATATACACTTATTGCATTTTTTTTTATCAAAGACATGTAGAACAATAAATTTCGAGAAAAATTTATATAGAAATGTAGCTATATTTGAAAAAAAAATTAACAGAAAGTGAAAAATTTCATTTTTTTGCAAAAAATGTGGTCAATTTCGATTAATATCAAAAAAGTAAAAATGTCAGCAGCAATGAAATACCACCAAATGAAAGCTCTATTAGTGAGAAGAAAAGGAGTTAAAATTCATTTGGGTGGTAAGTTGTATGACCGAGCAATAAACCGTAGTGCAGAATTGTAAAAAGTGGTCTTGTCATTAAGGGGGTTTAAGCTAGAGGAGCTGAGGTGGTTAAATTGCACACTGACTAATAGAGATGTTGTAGTTTGCCCCCCAAAAATGATGATTTGCAATGTCCCAAAAGCTCAGATGCAATGCTGGTGCACTGAGCATGCAAAAAATGGCCGCCGCCACCCACCTAACTAACAGAATTCTAAAAGTTAGTATTTTTTGGTCAATGAGGTCAGGGTAAAACGATAGTGCACTGCACCCACACAACTATTTGTCTGTAGATCGCTGAGTTAGATTCTCTCCTATGCGCTCCCTGAAATCACGAGTCCAGCAGCATCCTCTCCCTACACTTGTAATAGCAGAGTGACGTGCAGCGCTACGTGACTCAAGCTTATATAGAGCCTGGGTCACATGTTGCTCTGGCCAATTACAGTCATGCCATTAGTAGGCATGGCTGTGATGGCCTCTTGGGGAAAGCAGTATGACACTTGTTGATCGGCTGCTGTGCAGCCTTTCAAAAAGCACCTAAAAAGCGGCCAACACCAGACCCGAACCCAAACTTTTACGGAAATGTTTGGGTTCGGGTCCGGGGTCCCAAAATCCTAAAGTTTACAGTTCGGGTTCG
The DNA here is from genome assembly GCF_905171765.1 of Bufo bufo. Classification (NCBI taxonomy): domain Eukaryota; kingdom Metazoa; phylum Chordata; class Amphibia; order Anura; family Bufonidae; genus Bufo; species Bufo bufo. The sequence goes on from NC_053390.1 coordinate 622,192,961, forward strand.
CTGAACCCTAGTCTTGATAAACTTGGCAATTCATTTTTCCTTTGATGATAGCAATCCGTCCAGGCCCTGACGCAACAGCAAAGCAGCCCCAAACCATGATGCCCCACCACCATACTTCACAGTTGGGATGAGGTTTTGATGTTGGTGTGCTGTTCCTCTTTTTCTCCACACATAGTGTTGTGTGTTTCTTCCAAACAACCACTAGCTTTCTCTGTGGTATCCTCCCATTAAATCCATTTTTGTTTAGTGTTTTACGTATCGTAGATTCGCTAACAGGGATGTTAGCATATGCCAGAGACTTTTGTAAGTCTTTAGCTGACACTCTAGGATTCTTCTTCACCTCATTGAGCAGTCTGCGCTGTGCTCTTGCAGTCATCTTTACAGGACGGCCACTCCTAGGGAAAGTAGCAATAGTGCTGAACTTTCTCCATTTATAGACAATTTGTCTTACCGTGGACTGATGAACAGCAAGGCTTTTGGAGATACTTTTATAACCCTTTCCAGCTTCATGCAAGTCAACAATTCTTAATCGTAGGTCTTCTGAGAGCTCTTTTGTGTGAGGCATCATTCACATCAGGCAATGCTTCTTGTGAAAAGCAAACAGAGAACTGGTGTGTGTTTTTTATAGGGCAGGGCAGCTGTAACCAACACCTCCAATCTCATCTCATTGATTAGACTCCAGTTGGCTGACACCTCACTCCAATTAGCTCTTGGACATGTCATTAGTCTAGGGGTTCAGATACTTTTTCCACCTGCACTGTGAATGTTTACATGGTGTGTTCAATAAAAACATGGTAACATTTAATTCTTTGTGTGTTATTAGTTTAAGCAGACTGTGATTGTCTATTGTTGTGACTTAGATGAAGATCAGATCACATTTTATGACCAATTTGTGCAGAAATCCATATCATTCCAAAGCGTTCACATACTTTTTCTTGCAACTGTATATATGTATATATATATATAAAATCACAAATATCGCAGCAGCACAGTCAGACGTAGTAAACTTGGTGCAATTCCCCACAGAGGCCGGCCCCTCCTCCACGATATATACTTCACAAATGACGAGGCAGCACTTCCAGCTTTAGGTGATAGGGTGAAGTCCCCAAAACTTTAATCCCAGCAACGTTTCGGCCTGCTCAGTGAGGCCTTTATCAAGCTACATAACAGTGCATACAACCAGGTATATATACCCACAGTTCAATAAATGCCAAATACAATCAGTGAATACACATGTCATCAATTAGGTCACATGATCGCTAACCACACCATCACATGACACCCTGTGTGTGATATGCATTACTAATACATCCATACAAAAGTTACAAAAGTTATAAGAGTGATCATACTTCATTATTACAAAATATACACTCCAATTTACATATGTGCTTTACATTTTGTTACACAAAATTCATGTCCCTTACGTGCATACTCCAGATAGTGAGTCCAGTACATAAGTGTTCAGTGCATCAAGAGTTAAAATCTATTGATAATGATGCAGCTGCATCATATCTAAAATTAAAAGCAATGGGTCTCACCGCCTGTGGACCCGCCGAGCCGGCCAGCGTTAGCGTCCCTCCTTCAGCAGTGCGCATGCGTCGGGCCAGACGTCTCTCAACCAACCCCCGACGTCGCGGCGCACCTACGCACACACTCTATGGACCGCAGCGTCATCCAATGGAGCGCATCACAGGCACAGCAGCAAGGGGGGGGGGAAGGCAAGGTCATGTGACACGACAACAGTCGCACAGCGTCGGGGGGCGTGTTCAGTATCCATGGAGATGTGGGATGTGTATCCCAATGCGGTAAATGGCGGAAGTGCCAGGACCAGTACACAGTGCACAAAACTACATGTCATAATACATCCTTAACATCAGTATGTGGGGATGTCCGGGGGCAGCAGCAATCACACTCGGCCATAGCCAGAGGCGATCTCAGCATCCCCACCGGCCCTCCACTAAACTGCAGGATAATTCCGTGTAGCTCTAATGGGACAAACCCTTCCCATCTACTCGCACCTAAAGTAATAATACATGTGTATACCAACTAGCTTCCAGGCTTGTGGCTAGTAACATGGCATACACCATCTCCGAAAGAATTGCTAGCTTGTAAAATAACATGCAGCAGTCCATAAACATATTGTGCACCATGTAGCCCACTCCGGCACACATCAGCCACCGTCCGCCAATTCATCTTACAGTGGTCACTTCCTCATTAGCGTACTCAGGGGGTCCACACGCGGCTCCATCCATACTATAGACAAAGGGTCATTAGGCTCATCCAGAAGTTATCTGAAATAAATGAAAATTGTATAAACATACAAGGGATGCAATAGGTTCAAGAAAGCCAGCACTGTTATACATCCCCCAAACCAGACCAGATGACTAAGATCCCCCATGTTCAATAAGCTAACTACACATTCCCTATCCACAAAGTTCCCATCTGCATTCTGCATTGAGGCCATCAGGCTTCAATGTGTGTAACCTATGAATCCACATAATCTCACGTTGTTTCAACAGTCTTTCCCTATTACCTCCCCTTTTAAGTGGGGGGATATGATCTATCACCCTGAACTTGAGGTCCTTCTCCCTGTGTCCAGCTTCAACAAAATGTTTGGGCACAGGGAGATCTCTCCTCTTTTGGCGAATAGAATACCTATGATAGTTCATTCTAGTCTTCACATCACAGATAGTTTCCCCCACATACAAAAGATTGCAGGGGCAGGACAGAAGATAGACGACAAATGAACTATCACAGGTCAAGAAGTGTCGTATTTCAAATTGCGTATTTAACACCGGGTGCATGAATTTCTCCCTTTTCAGCATATAGCTACAATTAACACAACTTAAACACGGATAACATCCATATTTTCTACGACCTATATATGTCTGAACCGAGGCCCTATTACCAGCCACCTCTGCTCTGACTAATTTGTCTCTCAAGCTGTCAGCTCTCCTATATGACATTAGGGGGAGGGGGGGGTACGGCAAACTCTTTAACCTTGCCGAAATTACTACTGAGTATAGGCCAATGTTTCTTGATGGCACCTGCTATCTGGTAACTACCCTCAGTGTATGTAGAGATAAATGGCACCCTAACTTGTTTGTTGACTTCCTTCGGGCCCTTGGACTCCAATTCATCCAACTGTCTATGTCTTCTTGGATACCCTCTGTTGGTGAATTTGTCTGCCATTTCTGACAGTCTCTTAATCCGTAACTGTGGTTCTTTCACTATACGCTGCACGCGGAGAAACTGACTCCGTGGCAATGTTTTTACCATGGACCGCGGATGGCAGCTCTCAAACCTCAATAGTTTATTACAGTCCGTCGGCTTAGTAAACAAATCCGTCACTAGTCCGGCATCCTGTTTCATAACCATGGTGTCCAGAAATTGGACCTGCTCAGTGGAGTGCGTGAGAGTAAACTTGATCTCAGGATCCATTTAATTCAAAAATTCATGAAAATTAGCCAACTCACCCTCAGTGCCGTCCCAGACGACAAAAACATTGTCTATGTATCTCCACCACCCCCGCACATGGCTGTAGTGGTGGGACACATAGACGTGTTCAGCCTCCAGGCCCGACATGAAAATGTTGGCGTAAGTCGGCGCCATATTTGAACCCATTGCGGTTCCCCGCTGTTGAAGGTAGTAGCCATCTTGAAACGCAAAATAGTTGTATCTAAGTACCACACTGAGCAGGTCCAAAATGAACTCTCTACATTCATCTGTGTACTGAGTCTTAGCCAGACACTTCCTGACTGCCTCTATACCCCTATCATGATTGATAGAGGTGTAGAGGCTCACCACATCAAACGAAAGCAGCATCGTACTTGCCGTTACTTCCACATGTGCAATTCTATTCAAGAAGTCGCCTGTGTCTCGTATATACGATTTAGCTCCAACCGCAAACTCATTGAGAATTTTGTCTAAAAAGATAGCCAAATTGGAGAACACAGACTCCCTCCCGGAGACTATGGGTCTCCCCGTAGGATTTTTTATGCACTTATGAATCTTAGGTAACACGTATATCAATGGTGTCTTCGGGTGTGTTACCATTAAGTACTTATACAGAGCTTCATCAATCAGACCTCCTGTCTTAGCCCTGTCTAGCACTCTGGTGATGACCTTCATCACCTCAAATTTGGGGTCATGGTTAAGCCGTCTGTATACCAGGGCATTCCCCAATTGTCTCTGTATCTCCGAGATATACCATTCGGTGTCCATTACAAAGACGGCTCCCCCCTTGTCGGCGGGTTTCACCGTGAGGGAGCCGTCGTTGCACAGTTCACCCAATGCCTGTATCTCCGCAGACGTCATATTTGGATGTTTGAGACCACCAGTTAGCATAGAGCCTTTCAGGCTCTCAATGTCTGCCCTCACTGCATTGATATACGTGTCTATAGCTGGACATTTGATCTGTGGTGTGAAGTCACTCTTGGCGTGCAAACCCACACCGCGAAGAGAGAGTTCACAACTCCGCTCAAGTCTCCACTAATCATATGTTTATCAGTTTCAGAAAACCACACTTTCAACTTTATGTTTCTAAAAAACTTCTGCAGGTCAACCTCAAGTTAAAACCAATCTACACCCACTGCAGGGCAATAAGTTAAACCCTTAGATAATAAATCAGTCTGTGCGACTGTCAGTGTATGGGAGGATATATTCACCACTATGGATTTCTTTTCCTCGTGGGTCGATTCCTTACAGTCCGTTGTTTTTTTTCTCCATCTGTATTGTCTCTGTCCACCACGTCTGGTCCTTTTGAGTCCAGAGCTGGGCCTAAAAAACAATTATCTCGCCGCTGCTCAATTGGTGTAAATCCCTCTTCAGCAGTTAATGTCGTTCTCTTCCTGGAGTAAACGTTGTTTTTCTTGTTATTAAAGTTACCATAGAGGGGTTGCCGACTCTGGCCTTTTTGCTCCTGCCATGTATAGACATTACACCGTCTATAATCTTCTTCATCCCGTAGCCATTTTTGTTGTTTGATCACCTCCTGCTCTTTTCAAAATTTTTCCAGATAAGCAGAACAGCTGGTTAAATACGTACAGGGAGGGCTTCCTTCAGCTTATTATTAGCTTTATCAAGCTGCTCACGTGTCACGCCCAACTCATATTGGAGAAACTCCAGATTAAGTAGTATAACATCTAGGGCGTATTTATTGGAAATCTGCGTGAATTTATGCGCAAATTTACTGTCAGCTGGAAATAAGCTAGGCTTCAATTGGGAGCGCATCCCCGTTGGGATTCTGTGCGACTTGTAGTACTCAGCTAGAGTCGCTAAATGCAGCTCCATTGAAGCCAGCTGTTTACCATCAGCCTCATAGCCTTTCTTTAACTCTGTAACCGATGGGGTGGACAAGAATGTGCAGTCGCTCACCAAATCATAGAGGATACTCTCCTTATCCTGCCTGGTGTAGGAGAATACATCGGGGGGGTCTCTCTCGGATGGATCAGGCATCTTCAGTGGATTCAGTGCTAAGCTGCTAAGTCCAAATACAAAATCACAAATATCGCAGCAGCACAGTCAGACGTAGTAAACTGGGTGCAATTCCCCACAGAGGCCGGCCCCTCCTCCACGATATATACTTCACAAATGACGAGGCAGCACTTCCAGCTTTAGGTGATAGGGTGAAGACCCCAAAACTTTAATCCCAGCAACGTTTTGGCCTGCTCAATGAGGCCTTTATCAAGCTACATAACAGTGCATACAACCAGGTATATATACCCACAGTTCAATAAATGCCAAATACAATCAGTGATTACACATGTCATCAATTAGGTCACATGATCGCTAACCACACCATCACATGACACCCTGTGTGTAAAATACATTACTAATACATCCATACAAAAGTTACAAAAGTTATAAGAGTGATCATACTTCAATATTACAAAATGTACACTCCAAATTACATATGTGCTTTACATTTTGTTACACAAAATTCGTGTCCCTTACGTGCATACTCCAGATAGTGAGTCCAGTACATAAGTGTTCAGTGCATCAAGAGTTAAAATCTATTGATAATGATCAATAGCTGCATCATATCTAAAATTAAAAGCAATGGGTCTCACCGCCTGTGGACCCGCCGAGCCGGCCAGAGTTAGCGTCCCTCCTTCAGCAGTGCGCATGCGTCGGGCCAGACGTCTCTCACCCAACCCCCGACGACGCCACGCACCTATGCACACACTCCATGGACCGCAGCGTCATCCAATGGAGCGCATCGCAGGCACAGCAGCAAGGGGGGAAGAAAGGCAAGGTCATGTGACACGACAACAGTCGCACAGCGTCGGGGGGCGTGTTCAGTATCCATGGAGATGTGGGATGTGTATTCCAATGCGGTAAATGGCGGAAGTGCCATGACCGGTACACAGTGCACAAAACTACATGTCATAATACATCCTTAACATCAGTATGTGGGGATGTCCGGGGGCAGCAGCAATCACACTTGGCCGTAGCCAGAGGCGATCTCAGCATCCCCACCGGCCCCCCACTAAACTGCAGGATAATTCCGTGTAGCTCCAATGGGACAAACCCTTCCCATCTACTCGCACCTAAAGTAATAATACATGTGTATACCAACTAGCTTCCAGGCTTGTGGCTAGTAACATGGCATACACCGTCTCCGAAAGAATTGCTAGCTTGTAAAATAACATGCAGAAGTCCATAAACATATTGTGCACCATGTAGCCCACTCCGGCACACATCAGCCACCGTCCGCCAATTCATCTTACAGTGGTCACTTCCTCATTAGCGTACTCAGGGGGTCCACACGCGGCTCCATCCATACTATAGACAAAGGGTCATTAGGCTCATCCAGAAGTTATCTGAAATAAATGAAAATTGTATAAACATACAAGGGATGCAATAGGTTCAAGAAAGCCAGCACTGTTATACATCCCCCAAACCAGACCAGATGACTAAGATCCCCCATGTTCAATAAGCTAACTACACATTCCCTATCCACAAAGTTCCCATCTGCATTCTGCATTGAGGCCATCAGGCTTCAATGTGTGTAACCTATGAATCCACATAATCTCACGTTGTTTCAACAGTCTTTCCCTATTACCTCCCCTTTTAAGTGGGGGGATATGATCTATCACCCTGAACTTGAGGTCCTTCTCCCTGTGTCCAGCTTCAACAAAATGTTTGGGCACAGGGAGATCTCTCCTCTTTTGGCGAATAGAATACCTATGATAGTTCATTCTAGTCTTCACATCACAGATAGTTTCCCCCACATACAAAAGATTGCAGGGGCAGGACAGAAGATAGACGACAAATGAACTATCACAGGTCAAGAAGTGTCGTATTTCAAATTGCGTATTTAACACCGGGTGCATGAATTTCTCCCTTTTCAGCATATAGCTACAATTAACACAACTTAAACACGGATAACATCCATATTTTCTACGACCTATATATGTCTGAACCGAGGCCCTATTACCAGCCACCTCTGCTCTGACTAATTTGTCTCTCAAGCTGTCAGCTCTCCTATATGACATTAGGGGGAGGGGGGGGTACGGCAAACTCTTTAACCTTGCCGAAATTACTACTGAGTATAGGCCAATGTTTCTTGATGGCACCTGCTATCTGGTAACTACCCTCAGTGTATGTAGAGATAAATGGCACCCTAACTTGTTTGTTGACTTCCTTCGGGCCCTTGGACTCCAATTCATCCAACTGTCTATGTCTTCTTGGATACCCTCTGTTGGTGAATTTGTCTGCCATTTCTGACAGTCTCTTAATCCGTAACTGTGGTTCTTTCACTATACGCTGCACGCGGAGAAACTGACTCCGTGGCAATGTTTTTACCATGGACCGCGGATGGCAGCTCTCAAACCTCAATAGTTTATTACAGTCCGTCGGCTTAGTAAACAAATCCGTCACTAGTCCGGCATCCTGTTTCATAACCATGGTGTCCAGAAATTGGACCTGCTCAGTGGAGTGCGTGAGAGTAAACTTGATCTCAGGATCCATTTAATTCAAAAATTCATGAAAATTAGCCAACTCACCCTCAGTGCCGTCCCAGACGACAAAAACATTGTCTATGTATCTCCACCACCCCCGCACATGGCTGTAGTGGTGGGACACATAGACGTGTTCAGCCTCCAGGCCCGACATGAAAATGTTGGCGTAAGTCGGCGCCATATTTGAACCCATTGCGGTTCCCCGCTGTTGAAGGTAGTAGCCATCTTGAAACGCAAAATAGTTGTATCTAAGTACCACACTGAGCAGGTCCAAAATGAACTCTTTACTCCAGATAGTGAGTCCAGTACATAAGTGTTCAGTGCATCAAGAGTTAAAATCTATTGATAATGATGCAGCTGCATCATATCTAAAATTAAAAGCAATGGGTCTCACCGCCTGTGGACCCGCCGAGCCGGCCAGCGTTAGCGTCCCTCCTTCAGCAGTGCGCATGCGTCGGGCCAGACGTCTCTCAACCAACCCCCGACGTCGCGGCGCACCTACGCACACACTCAATGGACCGCAGCGTCATCCAATGGAGCGCATCACAGGCACAGCAGCAAGGGGGGGGAAGGCAAGGTCATGTGACACCAGATGACCAGATGACTAAGATCCCCCATGTTCAATAAGCTAACTACACATTCCCTATCCACAAAGTTCCCATCTACATTCTGCATTGAGGCCATCAGGCTTCAATGTGTGTAACCTATGAATCCACATAATCTCACGTTGTTTCTAGTGTTGATCACAAAAATTCGAATTTCACATTTTTATCGCGAATATAGGTACTTCGAAAATTCGCGAAAATTTAGAATTTAGTTATATATATTCGTAATTTGGAATATTCAATTTTTTTTCTATTTTTTTTTATTTTTTTTATTAGTACACATGATCCCTCACTGCTTCTAGCTTGTGGGCCAATAAGAAGGCTGCAATATCCTTGACTTTAGGAGTAGTAGTGTTTGCGAATTTTGCTCTATATTCGGTTTTTTTTTATATTCGCTATATTGCTATATATTCTTGTTTTAGAATATTACGTATATTCGAAAAAACTAAGTTATAGCAATATAGAGAATATTCGAAAAAAATCGAATAGAGCAATTTAGCTAATATAGTGCTATAATCTTTGTATAAGTTGTAAATTGAAAAATTTGCAATAAATAATTAGAATCCAAAAATTCGAATTCCGAAAATTCGCATATTACACAATCATTACCTTTCCGATTTTTCGAGAGAAAAAAATCGTGAATTTGCGAATTTTCGACGAATATTCTACAAAATATTCGCGAAATATCGCGAATTCGAATATGACCCCTGCCGCTCATCACTATATATATATACAGTACAGACCAAAAGTTTGAAAACACCTTCTCATTCAAAGAGTTTTCTTTATTTTCCTGACTATGAAAATTGTAGATTCACACTGAAGGCATCAAAACTATGAATTAACACATGTGGAATTATATACATAACAAACAAGTGTGAAACAACTGAAAATATGTCATATTCTAGGTTCTTCAAAGTAGCCACCTTTTGCTTTGATTACTGCTTTGCACACTCTTGGCATTCTCTTGATGAGCTTCAAGAGGTAGTCCCCTGAAATGTTTTTCACTTCACAGGTGTGCCCTGTCAGGTTTAATAAGTGGGATTTCTTGCCTTATAAATGGTGTTGGGACCATCAGTGGCGTTGAGGAGAAGTCAGGTGGATACACAGCTGATAGTCCTACTGAATAGACTGTTAGAATTTGTATTATGGCAAGAAAAAAGCAGCTAAGTAAAGAAAAACGAGTGGCCATCATTACTTTAAGAAATGAAGGTCAGTCAGTCAGCCGAAAAATTGGGAAAACTTTGAAAGTAAGGGCTATTTGACCATGAAGGAGAGTGATGGGGTGCTGCGCCAGATGACCTGGCCTCCACAGTCACCGGACAAGAACCCAAACGAGATGGTTTGGGGTGAGCTGGACCGCAGAGTGAAGGCAAAAGGGCCAACAAGTGCTAAGCAATTGTGGGAACTCCTTCAAGACTGTTGGAAGACCATTTCAGGGGACTACCTCTTGAAGCTCATCAAGAGAATGCCAAGAGTGTGCAAAGCAGTAATCAAAGCAAAAGGTGGCTATTTGAAGAACCTAGAATATGACATATTTTTGTAACGGTCACGTCCACACACACACAGGGGGAAGGGTAGTGACCACTGCGCTCCACCCTCACCCCTGGCCCTGCCTACTTGCCTCACGAGTCCTGATGACAGGGGACAACTGGACGGCAGTCCCTAACTTAGAATATGTGCAGAGAAGACAGACAAGACAAAATACGGAACATGAACGGACCGGGTCAGAACCAAGAGAGCTACGCAGTACAACGGATTAAGCAAAGAATGGTCAGGAGAAGCCGGGGTCAAATACCAGGAGAGTAGCAAAGTTCAAGAGGAGTCCTAAGAGAGTAGTCAGGTGGGAGCCGAGGTCACAATACCAGGATGGATGCGCAGTACAGGAGGAGCAGGCAGAGGATCGCCGGGGAACAGGATCAGGTAAGTATTCAGTAGTCCAACAAATTGCCAGGAACCTAGAAATTAACAGGCAACCTGTGGCCAGCAGGCTGCCTGTATTTATAGTGGGGAGTGAGGGTCATGTAATGTGGCCAGCGTCACATGACCGACAGGCCAACCAGTCGAGCACCGAGTGATCAGCTCGGCGCTCAAGGCAGACTAGGAGCAGGGAGCCACCCAGCCAGCAAAGCCGCCCTGGGAATGAGGTCAAGCACAAATGCTCATTCCCAAAGCTAAGCAACAGGTCTGCGGGCAATGGGGGACCGAGTGCCTTCGGTGCACCTTCGGAACCCCGTGACAGTACCCCCCCTTTTACGAGGGGCCACCGGACCCAAGACTTCAGGCGATGGCTTTTCAGGGTGTTCTAAATGAAATTTACGAACAAGTCTAGGAGCATGAACCTCCCTAGCAGGTTAGCAAGATCTCTCTTCAGGTCCATACCCCTTCCAGTGAATCAGGTACTGCAAGGCATTACGCACCTTCCTGACATCCACTATTTTAGACACCACATACTCGACAGCATCATTAACAAGAACCGGCGGAGGCGAGGCTTTTGATGGTACTACCGGTTCAAAATATTTTTTAAGCAGAGATTTATGGAACACATTATGAATGTGGAATGACTCTGGCAGCTCCAACCTAAAAGATACTGGGTTAATCACCTCCGTGATCTTATATGGTCCAATAAAACGAGGAGCAAATTTTTTAGAAGTTACCTTGAGAGATAGATTCTTGGAGGACAACCATACTTTACCCCCAACCTGAAAGTTCACCCCCCTTGAACGTCTCCTATCGGCCTTGAGTTTTTGAGAACATTGAGCCTTTTCTAGGTTCGATTGAACCCGGGCCCAAACTGTGCACAGTTCGGAGGAGAGTTTATCCGCTTCAGGGTTAGAGGAGGAGACGGACGACCCAGAATGAAAACGGGGATGAAAACCATGGTTACAAAAGAAAGGGGAGACCCCAGCAGAAGAATTGACACGGTTATTCAAAGCAAATTCAGCCAACGGAAGGAATTTGACCCATAATTGCTGGTCATCAGCAACATACAACCACAAGAATTGTTCCACAGACTGATTAAGGTGTTCAGTCTGCCCATTACTCTCAGGATGGTAGGCGGAAGAAAAAGACAATGAAATTTTACATCTTTGACAGAAGGCCCTCCAGAATTTGGACACAAACTGCACACCCCTGTCAGAAACAATGTTTTCCGGGATGCCCTGTAAACGAACAATCTCTCTCACAAAAATAGACGCCAGGGTTTTAGCATTCGGAAGTTTAGACAGGGGAATGAAATGAACCATCTTGCTAAACCTATCGACCACTACCCAAACCACAGTCTTACCCTCCGCCAGCGGTAGGTCAGTTATAAAGTCCATCGAGATATGGGACCAGGGTCTACTGGGAATGGGTAGGGGTCGTAGGTTACCAGCAGGGCGAGTTCTAGGTGTCTTAGACCTGGCACAAACCTCACAGGCTGACACGTAGGACTTGACATCCCTGGTCAGAGTGGGCCACCAATAGGATCTAGAAACCAGATCCTTAGTGCCCTCAACACCCGGATGTCCACAAAAGGCAGAATCGTGACACTCCCCCAACAGCTGGAGACGAAATTGTACGGGAACAAACAACTTATCTGTTGGGGTGGATGCCGGTGCCAGATGTTGTTCAGCCTTAATGCGAGCCGAGATATCCTGGGTTACAGCTGATAAGAAGATGTTTGCTGGTAGGATGGATTCAGGCGGCATCTCAGTGGGTTGAAAGGCATGGAAGCTCCGGGATAATGCGTCTGCTTTCACATTTTTACTTCCCGGCCTGAACGTAATGGAGAAATCAAAACGGGTAAAAAACAGAGCCCATCGGGCTTGTCGGGGATTCAACCTCTTAGCCGACTCGAGAAACATTAGGTTTTTATGATCAGTGACAACAGTTACTCGATGCCTTGCCCCCTCCAAAAAATGCCTCCACTGCTCAAATGCCCATTTAATAGCCAGCAGCTCCCTATTCCCAATGTCGTAGTTTCTCTCCGTGGGAGAGAATTTCCTGGAGAAGAAGGCACACGGTCTCAGGTTAGTGAGGCTAGCAGGACCCTGTGAAAGAACTGCTCCTGCGCCGTCCTCGGACGCATCTACCTCCACAATAAAGGGTCTCTCCTGATCAGGCTGGATCAGAATGGGAGCACTACTAAATGCCTTTTTTAATGTTTCAAATGAAGAAATGGCCTTAGTAGACCAATTCTCCAAATCCGCCCCTTTCTTAGTAAGGTCGGTCAATGGCTTAGCAATTACAGAAAAATTCATGATAAATTTACGATAGTAATTAGCGAAACCCAAAAACCGTTGTAAAGCCTTTAAGGATGAAGGCCTTACCCATTCCTTAATTGCTAAAACATTACCAGGATCCATCTTAAAGGCGTGAGGAGTCAAAACATGCCCTAGAAACAGTATCTCCTGTACACCAAAGACACATTTCTCTTGCTTAGCGGATAGCTGTTTCTCCCTCAACACCTCTAATACTTGTTTGACATGAAACACATGAGATTCGAAATCAGGAGAGAATATCAAAATGTCGTCAAGATAGACAATAATAAATTTACCTAAAAACTCTCTAAGAATATCGTTCATTAAGTTTTGGAACACAGCTGGGGCATTGCTGAGTCCAAAAGGCATCACCTGATATTCAAAGTGTCCTATTGGAGTATTGAACGCTGTCTTCCATTCGTCTCCCTCCTTGATTCGGATTAGATTGTATGCCCCTTTCAGGTCAATCTTGGAAAACCAGGTTGCCCCCAGAACCTGGTTAAATAAATCCGGAATCAATGGGAGAGAGTATCTATTTTGGACAGTGATCTTATTTAGTCTCCGGTAATCAATACAAGGCCTAAGACCACCACCCCTCTTTTTAACAAAGAAAAACCCTGCTCCCATAGGAGAGACTGAAGGTCTAATGTGCCCATTAGCAAGGCTCTCCTTAATATAATCTTCCTTAGCCTTGCGTTCGGGCCCTGAAAGATTATAAATTCGCCCTTAAGGAAATTCGGCACCCTCTTTTAGCTCTATGGCGCAATCATACGGTCTATGGGGCGGTAGAACCTCTGGAATAGGGGATGAGAATACATCAGAATATTCTTTAATAACTGAAGGTAATGTATTAGACCTTACTGAAACCCCAGCCTGGACCACGGACAAGCATGAGTCACACTTAGGTCCCCATTTCACCAACTCTCCTTTGAACCAATAAATTGTGGGGTTATGTAAACGGAGCCAAGGCAACCCTAGTACCACCTCAACCGGTAGGTTCTCCAAGACAAAAAGAGAACATCTCTCAGAGTGGCACACACCCACGGTCAGAGAAATTTCAGAGGTACATGACCTCACCATACCACCAATCAGGGGAGTAGCATCAATAGCCATGACATGGATAGGTGTAGGTAAAGCAAACATTGGAATACCCAATTTACTAGCAAATTCTAAGTCAATAAAACTGGCCGCTGAACCGGAATCAATAAAGGCCTTACCCGGCTACTTATTAACCCCCAGAGAAATTGTTATGGGTACCAAAAGCTTATATTTAGAAAAATCAGGGTGTACCTGGTCTTTAGGTTGTCTTGCCTTAGGAGACTTGTCAGAGAGGACCCTCTTAGGACACTTGTTGATCCAATGGCCAGGATCTCCACAGTAGAAGCACTCTCCGCGTCTGCAACGGGAAGATTACCCCGGGTCATGCCAACCTGCATGGGATCCTCGGTGGAGACCTCAGTGTTGTCCCTGGAAAAGGCCTCTGACTGGACCACCATCTGAGAACAGAACTGTCGTTCCTGTCGTCTCTCTCTAACTCGTCGGTCAAGTCGGACAACTAGGGTCATCATCTCCTCTAAGGTCTCTGGAACTTGATAACTGACTAATAGATATTTTTAAATATCAGACAGACCAGACCTAAACTGACTCTTCAGGGCTGGTTCATTCCATCCAGAGGGGACACACCACCGTCTGAATTGGGTGCAGTACTCCTCCGCAGGGAGATGGCCCTGAACCAGTGCCCTAAGAGCCGTCTCGGCTACCAGGGCCCTGCCTGGTTCGTCATAGAGGGTACCCAGGGCCTGAAAAAAACCCTCCACGGAAGTCAGACAACTGGCCCCAGGAGGTAACGAGAATGCCCAGTCCTGGGGATCACCCTGTAGTAGAGAAATAATAATCCCCACACGTTGGCTCTCGGGACCGGTGGACACGGGGCGCAAACGGAAGTAGAGTTTGCAACTCTCCTTAAAGGAGAGAAACCTCCTCCGGTCTGCAGAAAAGGGTTCTGGGAGCTTGATCTGGGGTTCAACATGTGGACTGGGGGGCAGAGGAGTGGAAGAACCTTGCCCTAACTCAAAAGAACGGAGTTTCCCTCCTAGCTCCTGCACCATCTGTGTCAAGTTAGAGACATGGTCAGTCAGGGTAATAAGAGGATTCATGATACAGTGGTTGTTGGGCCTGTTAATCTGTAACGGTCACGTCCACACACACACAGGGGGAAGGGTAGTGACCACTGCGCTCCACCCTCACCCCTGGCCCTGCCTACTTGCCTCACGAGTCCTGATGACAGGGGACAACTGGACGGTAGTCCCTAACTTAGGATATGTGCAGGGAAGACAGACAAGACAAAATACGAAACATGAACGGACCGGGTCAGAACCAAGAGAGCTACGCAGTACAACGGATTAAGCAAAGAATGGTCAGGAGAAGCCGGGGTCAAATACCAGGAGAGTAGCAAAGTTCAAGAGGAGTCCTAAGAGAGTAGTCAGGTGGGAGCCGAGGTCACAATACCAGGATGGATGCGCAGTACAGGAGGAGCAGGCAGAGGATCGTCGGGGAACAGGATCAGGTAAGTATTCAGTAGTCCAACAAATTGCCAGGAACCTAGAAATTAACAGGCAACCTGTGGCCAGCAGGATGCCTGTATTTATAGTGGGGAGTGAGGGTCATGTGATGTGGCCAGCGTCACATGACCGACAGGCCAATCAGTCGAGCACCGAGTGATCAGCTCGGCGCTCAAGGCAGGCTAGGAGCAGGGAGCCACCCAGCCAGCAAAGCCGCCCTGGGAATGAGGTCAAGCACAAATGCTCATTCCCAAAGCTAAGCAACAGGTCTGCGGGCAATGGGGGACCGAGTGCACATTCGGAACCCTGTGACAATTTTCAGTTGTTTAACACTTGTTTGTTATGTATATAATTCCACATGTGTTAATTCATAGTTTTGATGCCTTCATAGTCATGAAAATAAAGAAAACTCTTTGAATGAGAAGGTGTGTCCAAACTTTTGGTCTGTACTGTATATATATATATATATATATATACAGTACAGACCAAAAGTTTGGACACACCTTCTCATTCAAAGAGTTTTCTTTATTTTCATGACTATGAAGGCATCAAAACTATGAATTAACACATGTGGAATTATATACATAACAAACAAGTGTGAAACAACTGAAAATATGTCATATTCTAGGTTCTTCAAAGTAGCCAACTTTTGCTTTGATTGCTGCTTTGCACACTCTTGGCATTCTCTTGATGAGCTTCAAGAGGTAGTCACCTGAAATGGTCTTCCAACAGTCTTGAAGGAGTTCCCAGAGATGCTTAGCACTTGTTGGCCCTTTTGCCTTCACTCTGCGGTCCAGCTCACCCCAAACCATCTCGATTGGGTTCAGGTCCGGTGACTGTGGAGGCCAGGTCATCTGGCGCAGCACCCCATCACTCTCCTTCATGGTCAAATAGCCCTTACTTTCAAAGTTTTCCCAATTTTTCGGCTGACTGACTGACCTTCATTTCTTAAAGTAATGATGGCCACTCGTTTTTCTTTACTTAGCTGCTTTTTTCTTGCCATAATACAAATTCTAACAGTCTATTCAGTAGGACTATTAGCTGTGTATCCACCTGACTTCTCCTCAACGCAACTGATGGTCCCAACCCCATTTATAAGGCACGAAATCCCACTTATTAAACCTGACAGGGCACACCTGTGAAGTGAAAACCATTTCAGGGTTCTACCTCTTGAAGCTCATCAAGAGAATGCCAAGAGTGTGCAAAGCAGTAATCAAAGCAAAAGGTGGCTATTTGTAGAACCTAGAATATGACATATTTTCAGTTGTTTCACACTTGTTTGTTATGTATATAATTCCACATGTGTTAATTCATAGTTTTGATGCCTTCAGTGTGAATCTACAATTTTCATTGTCATGAAAATAAAGAAAACTCTTTGAATGAGAAGGTGTGTCCAAACTTTTGGTCTGTACTGTATATATATATATATATATATATATACATATATATACTTCACAAATGACGAAGCAGCACTACAGCGTTAGCGTCCCTCCTTCAGCAGTGCGCATACGTCGGGCCAGATGTCTCTCACCCAACAGTCTCTCACCCAAGACTGTTGAAACAAGTTGTTTCAACTGTCTTGGGTGAGAGACTGTTCGGTGAGAGACGTCTAGCCCGACACTGCTGAAGGAGGGACGCTAACGCTGGCCGGCTCGGCGGGTCCACGGGCGGTGAGACCCATTGCTTTTAATTTTAGATATGATGCAGCTGCATCATTATCAATAGATTTTAACTCTTGATGCACGGAACACTTATGTACTGGACTCACTATCTGGAGTATGCACGAATTTTGTGTAACAAAATGTAAAGCACATATGTAAATTGGAGTGAACATTTTGTAATAATGAAGTATGATCACTCTTATAACTTTTGTAACTTTTGTATGGATGTATTAGTAATGTATATCACACACAGGGTGTCATGTGATGGTGTGGTTAGCGATCATGTGACCTAATTGATGACATGTGTAATCACTGATTGTATTTGGCATTTATTGAACTGTGGGTATATATACCTGGTTGTATGCACTGTTATGTAGCTTGATAAAGGCCTCATTGAGCAGGCCGAAACGTTGCTGGGATTAAAGTTTTGGGGTCTTCACCCTATCACCTAAAGCTGGAAGTGCTGCCTCGTCATTTGTGAAGTATATATATATATATATATATATATATATATATATACTTCACAAATATATATAATTCACAAATATATATATATACTTCACAAATGACGAGGCAGCACTTCCAGCTTTAGGTGATAGGGTGAAGACCCCAAAACTTTAATCCCAGCAACGTTTCGGCCTGCTCAATGAGGCCTTTATCAAGCTACATAACAGTGCATACAACCAGGTATATATACCCACAGTTCAATAAATGCCAAATACAATCAGTGAATACACATGTCATCAATTAGGTCACATGATCGCTAACCACACCATCACATGACACCCTGTGTGTGATATACATTACTAATACATCCATACAAAAGTTACAAAAGTTATAAGAGTGATCATACTTCATTATTACAAAATGTTCACTCCAATTTACATATGTGCTTTACATTTTGTTACACAAAATTCGTGCATACTCCAGATAGTGAGTCCAGTACATAAGTGTTCCGTGCATCAAGAGTTAAAATCTATTGATAATGATGCAGCTGCATCATATCTAAAATTAAAAGCAATGGGTCTCACCGCCCGTGGACCCGCCGAGCCGGCCAGCGTTAGCGTCCCTCCTTCAACAGTGTCGGGGTAGACGTCTCTCACCGAACAGTCTCTCACCCAAGACAGTTGAAACAACTTGTTTCAACAGTCTTGGGTGAGAGACTGTTGGGTGAGAGACGTCTGACCCGACGTATGCGCACTGCTGAAGGAGGGACGCTAACGCTGTAGTGCTGCTTCGTCATTTGTGAAGTATATATATATATATATATATATATATATATATATATACAGTACAGACCAAAAGTTTGAACACACCTTCTCATTCAAAGAGTTTTCTTTATTTTCATGACTATGAAGGCATCAAAACTATGAATTAACACATGTAGAATTATATTCATAACAAACAAGTGTGAAACAACTGAAAATATGTCATATTCTAGGTTCTACAAATAGCCACCTTTTGCTTTGATTACTGCTTTGCACACTCTTGGCATTCTCTTGATGAGCTTCAAGAGGTAGTCCCCTGAAATGGTCTTTCAACAGTCTTGAAGGAGTTCCCACAATTGCTTAGCACTTGTTGGCCCTTTTGCCTTCACTCTGCGGTCCAGCTCAACCCAAACCATCTCGATTGGGTTCAGGTCCGGTGACTGTGGAGGTCAGGTCATCTGGCAGCACCCCATCACTCTCCTTCATGGTCAAATAGCCCTTACTTTCAAAGTTTTCCCAATTTTTCGGCTGACTGACTGACCTTCATTTCTTAAAGTAATGATGGCCACTCGTTTTTCTTTACTTAGCTGCTTTTTTTTTGCCACAATACAAATTCTAACAGTCTATTCAGTAGGACTATCAGCTGTGTATCCACCTGACTTCTCCTCAACGCCACTGATGGTCCCAACCCCATTTATAAGGCAAGAAATCCCACTTATTAAACCTGACAGAGCACACCTGTGAAGTGAAAACCATTTCAGGGGGCTACCTCTTGAAGCTCATCAAGAGAATGCCAAGAGTGTGCAAAGCAGTAATCAAAGCAAAAGGTGGCTACTTTGAAGAACCTAGAATATGACATATTTTCAGTTGTTTCACACTTGTTTGTTATGTATATAATTCCACATGTGTTAATTCATAGTTTTGATGCCTTCAGTGTGAATCTACAATTTTCATAGTCAGGAAAATAAAGAAAATTCTTTGAATGAGAAGGTGTGTCCAAACTTTTGGTCTGTACTGTATATATACACTGCGTGCAGAATTATTAGGCAAATGAGTATTTTGACCACATCATCCTCTTTATGCATGTTGTCTTACTCCAAGCTGTATAGGCTCGAAAGCCTACTACCAATTAAGCATATTAGGTGATGTGCATCTCTGTAATGAGAAGGGGTGTGGTCTAATGACATCAACACCCTATATTAGGTGTGCATAATTATTAGGCAACTTCCTTTCCTTTGGAAAAATGGGTCAAAAGAAGGACTTGACAGGCTCAGAAAAGTCAAAAATAGTGAGATATCTTGCAGAGGGATGCAGCACTCTTAAAATTGCAAAGCTTCTGAAGCGTGATCATCGAACAATCAAGCGTTTCATTCAAAATAGTCAACAGGGTCGCAAGAAGCGTGTGGAAAAACCAAGGCGCAAAATAACTGCCCATGAACTGAGAAAAGTCAAGCGTGCAGCTGCCAAGATGCCACTTGCCACCAGTTTGGCCATATTTCAGAGCTGCAACATCACTGGAGTGCCCAAAAGCACAAGGTGTGCAATACTCAGAGACATGGCCAAGGTAAGAAAGGCTGAAAGACGACCACCACTGAACAAGACACACAAGCTGAAACGTCAAGACTGGGCCAAGAAATATCTCAAGACTGATTTTTCTAAGGTTTTATGGACTGATGAAATGAGAGTGAGTCTTGATGGGCCAGATGGATGGGCCCGTGGCTGGATTGGTAAAGGGCAGAGAGCTCCAGTCCGACTCAGACGCCAGCAAGGTGGAGGTGGAGTACTGGTTTGGGCTGGTATCATCAAAGATGAGCTTGTGGGGCCTTTTCGGGTTGAGGATGGAGTCAAGCTCAACTCCCAGTCCTACTGCCAGTTTCTGGAAGACACCTTCTTCAAGCAGTGGTACAGGAAGAAGTCTGCATCCTTCAAGAAAAACATGATTTTCATGCAGGACAATGCTCCATCACACGCGTCCAAGTACTCCACAGCGTGGCTGGCAAGAAAGGGTATAAAAGAAGAAAATCTAATGACATGGCCTCCTTGTTCACCTGATCTGAACCCCATTGAGAACCTGTGGTCCATCATCAAATGTGAGATTTACAAGGATGGAAAACAGTACACCTCTCTGAACAGTGTCTGGGAGGCTGTGGTTGCTGCTGCACGCAATGTTGATGGTGAACAGATCAAAACACTGACAGAATCCATGGATGGCAGGCTTTTGAGTGTCCTTGCAAAGAAAGGTGGCTATATTGGTCGCTGATTTGTTTTTGTTTTGTTTTTGAATGTCAGAAATGTATATTTGTGAATGTTGAGATGTTATATTGGTTTCACTGGTAAAAATAAATAATTGAAATGGGTATATATTTGTTTTTTGTTAAGTTGCCTAATAATTATGCACAGTAATAGTCACCTGCACACACAGATATCCCCCTAAAATAGCTAAAACTAAAAACAAACTAAAAACTACTTCCAAAAATATTCAGCTTTGATATTAATGAGTTTTTTGGGTTCATTGAGAACATGGTTGTTGTTCAATAATAAAATTTATCCTCAAAAATACAACTTGCCTAATAATTCTGCACTCCCTGTATATATATATATATATATATATATTGTGGGGGATGTTAGCTCTTCTCCGGGGGTCATTAACACAAGTATCTTCACCAGATACCAAGTTTCAGGTCCAAACATCGCTTTATTTGGCACCTCAGCAAAACAAACATAAATGATACAAAATAAACACCATCCCGGCTGAACTCTAACTAAACATAACATAACCTGACTCACCTAAAGCACCGTTCACACACGGTCATAACATGCGGCTTTCCCAGCCCAATGTCCATCAGCTTCCTGGCTGTACAGAGCACTGTTCACACACGGTCTAAAGTCCAGTGCCTTTATGGGGGAGTGTGGCCCAGTAGTCCTTCCGACTCCGGCCTTGTGACCACTTGCGCCCAAGTGTCACGACGTCCCCCAATAATCCGGCTAGCACTTAGCCCCGTGGCCCCTCAGCCAGCCCAGCTGAGACCACTCTTCCAGAGCCTCCAGCAGGACTGTGTTTCACAAAAACTCTGTCTCATTCCCCAGACTGGGAGCCACAGCCAAGTCCAGCAACAGGATTAAATTCCATCCCTGGACATGGGCATATTCCAAAATCCCGGACTGGAGCATGGGGAACAGGCACCCACCCAACATATTGCCTGTTCCCAGTAAAAGCCCGCCCGGGACTAGCTGGAGTCAACTAAGCTAAATAGCTTTGTGTCCACCAACTAGCTTAGTGGCCACCTATATCTAGGGCCTTTACTCCACCAAGGCCAGGCCCCTTGGTGACACACTCCTGGTGCAAACAACACCCGTTTTTCATGCTTCCCCGGGACTTTACTGCACCCATCACTATTCACATTGCCACAATAAATATATATATATATATATATATATATATATATATACAGTACAGACCAAAAGTTTGGACACACCTTCTCATTCAAAGAGTTTTCTTTATTTTCATGACTATGAAAATTGTAGATTCACACTGAAGGCATCAAAACTATGAATTAACACATGTGGAATTATATACATAACAAACAAATTTGAAACAACTGAAAATATGTCATATTCTAGGTTCTTCAAAGTAGCCACCTTTTGCTTTGATTACTGCTTTGCACACTCTTGGCATTCTCTTGATGAGCTTCAAGAGGTAGTCCCCTGAAATGGTTTTCACTTCACAGGTAAGCCCTGTCAGGTTTAATAAGTGGGATTTCTTGCCTTATAAATGGGGTTGGGACCATCAGTGGCGTTGAGGAGAAGTCAGGTGGATACACAGCTGATAGTCCTACTGAATAGACTGTTAGAATTTGTATTATGGCAAGAAAAAAGCAGCTAAGTAAAGAAAAACGAGTGGCCATCATTACTTTAAGAAATGAAGGTCAGTCAGTCAGCCGAAAAATTGGGAAAACTTTGAAAGTAAGGGCTATTTGACCATGAAGGAGAGTGATGGGGTGCTGCGCCAGATGACCTGGCCTGCACAGTTACCGAACCTGAACCCAATCGAGATGGTTTGGGGTGAGCTGGACCGCAGAGTGAAGGCAAAAGGGCCAACAAGTGCTAAGCAATTGTGGGAACTCCTTCAAGACTGTTGGAAGACCATTTCAGGGGACTACCTCTTGAAGCTCATCAAGAGAATGCCAAGAGCGTGCAAAGCAGTAATCAAAGCAAAAGGTGGCTACTTTGAAGAACCTATAATATGACATATTTTCAGTTGTTTCACACTTGTTTGTTATGTATATAATTCCACATGTGTTAATTCATAGTTTTGATCCCTTCCTAGTCATGAAAATAAAGAAAACTCTTTGAATGAGAAGGTGTGTCCAAACTTTTGGTCTGTACTGTATATATATATATATATATATATATATTCGAATAGAAAGCAGGACTGCACTCCAATATGTGATGAAAAAATCAAAGCAGTTTATTCACCCATGTTATGGCAAAGTTTGCGACGTTTCAGCTCTTGCGAGCCTTTCTCAAGCATAGAGACAGTGAAAGTGAGCACATTTAAAGCATTACAAAAAGTGTTACTCCCATCAGGGTGTGGTTACAATCATCTTAAATTGCAGACATGTGTTACAATTATAAAGTGCATGTTTAACATAGTGACTAGTGTTATACGTTCTATCATACCAGGATACTATCCCTCTTATATAGAACAAGACATATATAGAACTTGTGCTCCAATTAGAATCATAAAACAGTGCAGACCTACTGAATGGGGATCCCAGGAGTGAAACTCGGAAAGCCATGGAGCCCACATATACCATCATGTTCCCTATGCGTCTCGATCTCCTCAATGCGCATGCCCAGAGTAACAACATCATGTGAATCACAATGAAAGAATAGTGCGCATGCGCTCTATAGGGTAACATCTACCAGCGCCATTTTAGTTCAGGGAAAAGTGCCCTAAATGTCCGTTCTATACTCATCACGTAAATGATAACTATACAGAGTATGTACTCAAAGCCGTGACTATAGAACGGAACACATAGAGAGTGTGTAACAGACCGCAGCAGGGATCTCCTACAGATGCCAGCATCAGGACCGGGATCCCCACCTCTCGGGAGGGACACCGGACTATGGGGCCGTGTACGTCGGAAGGGGACATCTCCATGAACCCCGCCGACCTACCTAACCCGCTTGCTGGAAAAAGCGGTCATAGAGGGATTATCCCTCAACATTACAGAAAACAGCAGCGCACTATAGCTTGATAATGTGTCTGGAGTAGCGCATATACGATAGGAGACCGTAGTTGGTACTGGGCTGCATCGCTTGCAACAAGTTAAAGTCCAGGGATCCGCATCCAGCATCGTGAGAGTTAAAAATTCTAAAAGGCAAGAAAAAAAAATATATTAGTTTCCAACTTTATACTCTGTTACGTTTGTAATTGCATATAGTACTTTCACAATTCTCAGACACTATTACAGGTACGGGGAAAATATAACACATAAATGCATGGAAAAAGGGGGCGAGCAACAGATCATCAGGCACCTATCTGAACTCCACATTTCATCCTCTAGAGAAAAAAGCGTTTACCTCCTAAAAGGGATAATTTGTGGACCATGTTTTAATTTAAAAATAAAATCCAAGAGTGTAATGTGTTTTTAAACAGGCTGTTTGTTATAACCTGCTACTAAGTTGAATTTCCTCATGCTTTGTGGTAACAAATTGAATTCTTTCTAAAATAGCTGCTGCACATTTTAGAAAGAGGAATTAAGAAGCCTGGGAACGATGGGTCACCCATAATACCATGCAGCACGCCAATTAGTAGAAAGCCAGCCCTGTGATGTCACAGCCCTATTAAAAGTCTCCTCCTGCCCGGTCTCTGCCATTTTACAGTGAACTTAGTGCAGGGATATACGTGACAGGCACTAGGGACAGTAATTAGGAAAGACTTTATTAACAAAAAATTACTATTGAGAAGTTCAGAGACAGCTTAGGCGTCTTTCACACGGGCGTCATGTTTTTGGCCCAGATAAGATGCGGGTGTGTCGCGGGAAAATGTGCGATTTTTCTGCGCGAGTGCAAAACATTGTAATGCGTTTTGCACGCGGGTGAGAAAAATCTGCATGTTTAGAACCCAAACCCGAACTTCTTCACAGAAGTTTGGGCTTGGGTTAAATGCTGTGTAGATTGTATTTTTTTCCCTTATACCATGGTTATAAGGGAAAATAATAGCAATGCTAAGTAAATTAGCGATGGAGGGGTTAAAAAAAATAAAAAATAATTTAACTCACTTGTTAAATCCACTTGTTCGCGCAGCCCGGCTTCTCTTCTGTCTTCTTCTTTGAGGAATAGGACCTTTGATGACGTCACTGCGCTCATCACATGGTCCATCACATCATCCATCACCATGGTGATGGATCATGTGACAGACCATGTGATGAGCGTATTGACGTCACCTCAGGTCCTTTTCCTTGCACAGCAAAGATGAAGACAGATGAGAAACCGGGCTGCGCGAACAAGTGGATTAAGGTGAGTTAAATTATTTTAAAAAAAAAATTTAACCCCTCCAGCCCTATTGTACTAAGCATTTTCTGTATTAAGAATGCTATTATTTTCCCTTATAACCATGTTATAAGGGACAATAATAAAGATTGGGTCCCTATCCCAATCGTCTCCTAGCAACCATCAGTGAAAATCACACCGCATCCGCACTTGCTTACAGATGCTTGTGATTTTCACTCAGCCCCATTTACTTCTATGGAGCTTGCGTTGGGTTAAAAACGCACAATATAGAACATGCTGCAATTTTCAAGCAAAGCACAAGTGATGCGTGAAAATCACCTCTCATGTGCACAGCCCCATAGAAATGAATGGGTCCGGATTCAGTGCGGGTGAAATGCGTTCACCTCACGCATTGCACCCGCGCGGAAATCTCGCCCGTGTGAAAGGGGCCTTATTCATAGTGTATGGATATAATAGGGAAGAGAGCAGAGACCAATAGAAGAGTGTAAAGCTTGGCTAATATGGGCTATTCTATTACACCTTGCTGAACTAATTGGGGTTAAAAAGTGTTCTAATACTACTGATTTTAGGTTGTTTGCATTATTTTATACATAAGTAATTCCATTAATCCTTGATTCTGTTATTGGGTTGTAACTGTTGTCTGATACTGCAGATTTTGGGGAGTACACATTTTTTTATATACAGTATAACTCAATCCATTAATCCTTGATTGTGTAATTGGGGTGTTCATGCTCTTTTATACATAACTCATTCCTCCTTAATTGTGTAATTGGTGTGAAATTGTGGTCTAATAATACATATTTTGGTGTTAACTTTTTTTAGACATAAGTAAATCCGTTAATCCTTAATTGTGTAATTGGGGTGATATCGTGGCCTGATACTACAATTTTTGGGGTGTTCACATTCTTTTATATACAAGTACATCCATTCATCCTTGTTTCGGGAAAGAAATTGCGGTCTGAAACTACGGCTATTTTACACTTACAGTTACTGTTACAGTTCATTATGTCCGACAGACAGGTGCCAAGCCATTCTAAGGGAACGGGCAGTGGCCAAAATGTTTCTAGAGCTGGCATAAGTACTGTATTTTTTACCCCACCGGCTCATAATACGCACCTAGGTTTTAGAGGGGGACAATAAGAAAAAATATTTTTCATCAGATTTTAGACTAGGCCAGCAATCAGACCCCCAATGTTAGTCAGACCTCAGCTTACAGCCCCAATCAGACCCCAATGTTAATAAGACCCTCAATCAGAACTCAGTTCAGACCCCCAATGCCTCAGATCAGCCCCCAGCCATCAGTTATCTATCAGCCCCCAGCCTCCAGTCATATATCAGCCCCCAGACATAAATCAGCCCCAACCTTCAGCCATATATCAGCCATCAGTCAGCCCCCAGCCATCAGCCTCATGTCAGCCCCCAGCCATCATTCCTTAGCCATATGTAGTCCCAGCCATATGTAGCCCCCAGCCATATGTCAGCCAGCAGCCATTAGCGCAAATAAAATAAAATAAAAACACTTACTCTTCTTCCTGCCACGGCTGTGCTGTCACCTGACGTGCACAGTGTGAGGTCACAGAGCGCCCTCACGCTGTGCGCAGCCTGCACAGCCAACAGCTGAGGACCAGAAGGCGGTGAGTACAGAGCCTTCACCGCTTCTCGGTCCTCCGGTACTAATTTCCATTTTTGGGGGTAAAAAACATCTTATGGGGTAACAAATACGGTAGCAGCAGAAGAAGGGGAGGATGTTATCAGCAGTCACAGCGACAGGCCAGAGCTGCCAGTGTAATCCAGTGGTAATGTTTTGACCAGCAACCTAGTTGTTCTTGAATGGTTAACTTGGACTTCAACATGATCTCATGTGTCATCAGAAACCCCCAGCCAGGAGTCGGTGGGTTCCTCTGATATCATGCTTAGTTGGCATGGCCTGAGAACAAGTTATGTGCCTTCACCTATCTTGAACCTGCTTCTTTCATTTTCTGTTCCTTCTGCTTGGGAAGTATTGTATGTCGTCGGCTCAGCTCCGCTTTTCAGCAAGGACGATATTATTGAGCAAAGCTAAGATGTGGAGGAGAGATCCGCTGCTTCCTCTAGTAGGCGACAATTGGCAAGAGCCGCCTGGGAGCAGGTTATGTGAGTGGTCAGGAACCCAGCCCTGAGACTGGTGAGGCTGACATCAGTGAAGTGCAGACGGTAGTGGATGAAGATGTGGATGAAGCGGGGGCTTCATTATTATCATTAGTGGATGAGGGTGGCAACTTGTGCATGAGGCAGCTGCTGAGCCAGCAGGGTGGTAGTGTAGCTGTGAGTCAACAGGGTGGCAGCAATATGAGGTCTAGGGCCAAACATGCCCTGCGTGGACTGTCTGCTACTCAGGAACCTTCCTGTCCGGAAAGAAATAGTGGTGCACGGGTTCACGTAGGCAGCAGCAACAGGCAGTCAGTACTGAGTGGTGGGGGTAAAAATGCTGGTGTGAGAATTTTTCCTCAAGCCGCCGGAGAATGTCAGCATAGCCATTTGTATAATCTGTGGGCAGAAGGTATAGCGTGGCCAGGGTGGCAATTTTGGGGCTATTGTAGTGGTATAGCCTGACGCAGCAACCGCTGCATCACCCAGTGGCCAGCATACCTTTTCCAGCAGTCAAGGCTCCACCAACTCAGCATAAGGGAGCTGTGTTTCCTTCCCATCATCTACTGGTCCTGATGCTCCTCCTCATCATTAGTTTTGTCAGAAATAGATCACCGAGGCGATTGCAAAAAGACAATAGTTTGCATGCACTCATCCAATGGAGCAAAAGCTGAATGTGCTCCTGGCCAAGTGGCTGGTACTACAGTCCCTCCCTTTCCATGTAGTGGACTCTGCACCTTTTAGAGAACTGATGGCTTGTGCCAAGCCAAGGTGGAGAGTCCCAAGCCGTTATTACTCCCAAAAGGCTGTACCTGCCATGCACACGCATGTTGAGCAGAAGGTGGGCCAGTACTTGAGCCTGTCGGTGTCTGCTAAAGTGTCACGCCTTGCCCTGTGAATGTGCGGAGGTCTGTCAGACTGGCTGCACATGTCTGACTTCTCTGTTTGTTTTGATTTGAGTTTGAGCTGGATGCACCTTCCCTCAAGTGTATTGGGTTTCATTGTTAGTGTGGCTATTTATCCCTCCTTCCCCCAGTGGCCTGTGCGGGTTATAGTTCTTTCCTGGGAGCTCTTAATTTGTGGTGGATCGTCTGCTCCAGCTCTGCTCAAGATAAGTTCTCTCCTTTATTTCCATTTGTGTGTTTTGTCTAGGCCTCTAGGGAGACGCTTGCTTCCTCCTGGTTTGTCTCTTCCCTTTTCCCTGGTGCTTAGGGTTTGCCCAGGGTGTTTAGGTTTAAGCATGAGGGCATGTGCATATCCACCTGAGGGTATGCACATGGGCACAGCGGTTTAGGGAAAGCGTTTAGGGATCTCTAGGAGGTGACCCTTTTCTCCCTAGCTTTTGGGCCTAGTTGTTTGTTCTGTTTGTTTTCCCGTGTTTGGTTATTTCCCCGCTTACCTACCTATCGTGACATAAAGTTCACGGCAGCACTGACATGTGGATCTATAACTAAGATCAAGGACAATATATGTCCTTTATGGCCCACTGGGTAAATGTGGTTCCTGCCCAGCCACACCAGCAACTTTGCCAGGTGACGGCACTGCCGCCTCTGCATTTTCAAGCTGTGAGTCCTGTGCCAATGTCCTTCTCCGCCTCCTCATCCTCAAACTTGTCCTCAGCCTCCACTTCATGCACAATTCGGAGTGCTTCTCCAACATATCACCTATGCAGAGCATGGTGATGTCAAACTGTTCTGAACCTAGTTTGCCTGGGCGAATGGAGTCACAGTGAGGAGGAACTGCTACGCGTACTTCAGGAGGAAATTGAATCCTGGCTCTTTCTTCGCCAACTGATAATCGGAACCATGGTCAATGACTACGGGAAGAATATCGTGACCCATGCGCCATGCATGGTGCATGTCTTTAATCTGGTTCTAAAGCGGTTCCTGAAGTCTCCCACCCAACTACAAGACATCCTGAAAATAGCCAAGAAACTGTGCATGCACTTCAGTCACTCTTACAGTGCAAAACACGTCCTCCTTGAGCTGCAAAGGCAGAATATCATTCCCCAACATCACCTGATATGCAACATTTCCACCTATTGGAACTCCACTCTCCACATGTCGGACAAACTATATGAGCAGAGGAAGGCCGTTAACAAGTTCTTTATGAAGCAGGCAAACAGGAGCACTCCCCTGTGTAGCTTCAACGTTAGCCAGTGACAGCTAATGTGTGACACCTGCCATTTTTGCAGGCCCTTTGAGGAGGCCATTTTATTTGTCAGATGCCAGGACTACAGGATGAATGATTTTATTACACTCATTCACGTCCTGGATCAGATGCTGATGGCCACCTGCTTTAGCCACTATTCTGATTCTGCCACCCTCACCTTCTGATGCCACACACCTGCTACCTCTGCTGCCATCTTCTCCAGCTGCCAATCACCATCATGTGCTGTTACTGACAATGCTGTTGCCCCCCATCTCCCCACTCTGTGACTCTCTAATCTATTGACTCCTCATGCAGTTGCCACAATCATCAATCTGTGACTGGGCCACTATGCTGACTCCTCATGCAGTTTCCACCCTCCTTACTCTGTGACTGGGCCACTGTGTTGTCTCCTCATGTGGTTGCCAACCTCATTACTCTGTGACCAGCAAAAAAAGGGGGTTAATCAGCACCTCCCAGTGCACAGGTGCACGCTGCCATGGCAAAGACCTAGAGGAAAAAAGAGACAATGCAGCAGCACCCTGCAAAACAGATAAAGTACAACAATGCCATAGTCACGAAAATTATAGTGCTAATTCTACGCTTATTTATAATGTGAGATGCTTGGCAAATGCATTTTGTACAAAACCATCTGAGCCCGTCTGCCGTACGTCAAGGCGATCTCTGTTAGATGGGTCCTAACACTAAATACTACCTATTATGCGCCATAATGGCCGCCATAAAACTCAAGGAGTGTTGGATCCACATGCATGCTGGATCCACTCTGCCTTTTACCATTTTTGGTGCCATAATGGCCTCCATTACAAGGGATGCAGGTACCAACATGCATGCCGAGCCCACTCTCTATCTTTCCTTGTGCCAGACAGCTTCCAATGAATGAAGTGAGAGCAGGCTACAGCTTTATACTAAAACTAATTAAAATCAGCCTATGGGGCAGACAGGCTAATAAGGAGTGCACAACTCGCTGGAGTGCCACATCTCCAGCATTGTAAATCTTCAAAAAAAGGGGGTTAGTCAGCCCCTCCCAGTGCGCAGGTGCACGCTGCCATGGCAAAGACCTAGAGGAAAAAAGAGACAATGCAGCAGCACCCTGCAAATCAGATAAAGTACAACAATGCCATAGTCATGAAAATTATAGTGCTAATGCTACGCTTATTTATAAAGTGAGATGCTTGGCAAATGCATTTTGTACAAAACCATCTGAGCCCGTCTGCCGTACGTCAAGGCGATCTCTGTTAGACGGGTCCTAACACTAAATACTACCTGTTATGCGCCATAATGGCCGCCATAAAACTCAAGGAGTGTTGGATCCACATGCATGCTGGATCCACTCTGCCTTTTACTATTTTTGGTGCCATAATGGCCTCCATTACAAGGGATGCAGGTACCAACATGCATGCCGAGCCCACTCTCTATCTTTCCTTGTGCCAGACAGCTTCCAATGAATGAAGTGAGAGCAGGCTACAGCTTTATACTAAAACTAATTAAAATCAGCCTATGGGGCAGACAGGCTAATAAGGAGTGCACAACTCGCTGGAGTGCCACATCTCCAGCATTGTAAATCTTCAAAAAAAGGGGGTTAGTCAGCACCTCCCAGTGCGCAGGTGCACGCTGCCATGGCAAAGACCTAGAGGAAAAAAGAGACAATGCAGCAGCACCCTGCAAATCAGATAAAGTACAACAATGCCATAGTCATGAAAATTATAGTGCTAATGCTACGCTTATTTATAAAGTGAGATGCTTGGCAAATGCATTTTGTACAAAACCATCTGAGCCCGTCTGCCGTACGTCAAGGCGATCTCTGTTAGACGGGTCCTAACACTAAATACTACCTGTTATGCGCCATAATGGCCGTCATAAAATTCAGGGAGTGTAAAGTGAAGTGTTAAGTAATTCTAAAAGTGATATCTGTCAACTTCATGTCATACAGACACACAGTAACTGTTTCACAACCACAGCAAACTAGCTATGCATGTTTCTGCAATGCACAGTGTTGTGCACCTATATAAAGGTTCTCTGCAGCCGGAAAAAAGCAGATTTTTAACCGCCTCCGGGCCGCCTAACGCAGGATCGCGTTCCGGAGGCGGCAGCCCTGCGCACAGTCACGCATATATGCGTCATCTCGCGAGACGTGAGATTTCCTGTGAACGCGCGCACACAGGCGTGCGCGTTCACAGGATCGGAAGGTAAGCGAGTGGATCTCCAGCCTGCCAGCGGCGATCGTTCGCTGGCAGGCTGGAGATGCAAATTTTTTAACCCCTAACAGGTATATTAGACGCTGTTTTGATAACAGCGTCTTATACATGCTACCTGGTCCTCTGGTGGTCCCTTTTGTTTGGATCGACCACCAGAGGACACAGGTAGCTCAGTAATAAGTAGCACCAAGCACCACACTACACCCCCCCTGTCACTAATTAACCCCTTATTAACCCCTGATCACCCCTGATCACACCATATAGACTCCCTGATCACCCCCCTGTCATTGATCACCCCCCTGTCATTGATCACCCCCCTGTAAGGCTGCATTCAGATGTCCGTATGTTTTTTACGGATCCACGGATACATGGACCGGATCCGCAAAACACATACGGACATCTGAATGGAGCCTTATAGGGGGGTGATCAATGACAGGGGATGATCACCCCATATAGACTCCCTGATCACCCCCCTGTCATTGATCACCCCCCTGTCATTGATCACCCCCCTGTAAGGCTCCATTCAGACATTTTTTTGGCCCAAGTTAGCAGAATTTTTTTATTTTTTTTCTTACAAAGTCTCATATTCCACTAACTTGTGTCAAAAAATAAAATCTCACATGAACTCACCATACCCCTCACGGAATCCAAATGCGTCAAATCTTTTTGACATTTATATTCCAGACTTCTTCTCACGCTTTAGGGCCCCTAGAATGCCAGGGCAGTATAAATACCACACATGTGACCCCATTTCGGAAAGAAGACACCCCAAGGTATTCCGTGAGGGGCATATTGAGTCCATGAAAGATTGAAATTTTTGTCCCAAGTTAGCGGAAAGGGAGACTTTGTGAGAAAAAAAAATAAAAATCAATTTCCGCTAATTTGTGCCAAAAAAAAATTATTTCTATGAACTCGCCATGCCCCTCATTGAATACCTTGGGGTGTTTTCTTTCCAAAATGGGGTCACATGTGGGGTATTTATACTGCCCTGGCATTTTAGGGGCCCTAAAGCGTGAGAAGAAGTCTGGGATCCAAATGTCTAAAAATGCCCTCATAAAAGGAATGTGGGCCCATTTGCGCATCTAGGCTGCAAAAAAGTGTCACACATCTGGTATCGCGTACTCAGGAGAAGTTGGGCAATGTGTTTTGGGGTGTCATTTTACATATACCCATGCTGGGTGAGAGAAATATCTTGGTCAAATGCCAACTTTGTATAAAAAATAGGAAAAGTTGTCTTTTGCCAAGATATTTCTCTCACCCAGCAGGAGTATATGTAAAAGACACCCCAAAACACATTGCCCAACTTCTCCTGAATACGGCGATACCACATGTGTGACACTTTTTTGCAGCCTAGGTGGGCAAAGGGGCCCACATTCTAAAGAGCACCTTTAGGATTTCACAGGTCATTTACCTACTTACCACACATTAGGGCCCCTAGAATGCCAGGGCAGTATAACTACCCCACAAGTGACCCCATTTTGGAAAGAAGACACCCCAAGGTATTCCGTGAGGGGCATGGCGAGTTCCTAGAATTTTTTATTTTTTGTCACAAGTTAGCGGAAAATGATGATTTTTTTAAATATTTTTTTTTCTTACAAAGTCTCATATTCCACTAACTTGTGACAAAAAATAAAAACTTCCATGAACTCACTATGCCCATCACGAAATACCTTGGGGTGTCTTCTTTCCAAAATGGGGTCACTTGTGGGGTAGTTATACTGCCCTGGCATTTTAGGGGCCCGAATGCGTGAGAAGTGGTTTGTAATCAAAATCTGTAAAAAATGGCCGGGAAATCCGAAAGGTGCTCTTTGGAATGTGGGCCCCTTTGCCCACCTAGGCTGCAAAAAAGTGTCACACATCTGGTATCACCGTACTCAGGAGAAGTTGGGCAATGTGTTTTGGGGTGTCTTTTTACATATACCCATGCTGGGTGAGAGAAATATCTCTGTAAAATGACAACTTTGTATAAAAAAATGGGAAAAGTTGTCTTTTGCCAAGATATTTCTCTCACCCAGCATGGGTATATGTAAAATGACATGTAAAACATTGCCCAACTTCTCCTGAGTACGGCAATACCACATGTGTGACACTTTTTTGCAGCCTAGGTGGGCAAAGGGGCCCACATTCCAAAGAGCACCTTTCGGATTTCACCGGCCATTTTTTACAGATTTTGATTTCAAACTACTTTGCACGCATTTGGGCCCCTAAAATGCCAGGGCAGTATAACTACCCCACAAGTGACCCCATTTTGGAAAGAAGACACCCCAAGATATTTCGTGATGGGCATAGTGAGTTCATGGAAGTTTTTATTTTTTGTCACAAGTTAGTGGAATATGAGACTTTGTAAGAAAAAAAAATCATCATTATCCGCTAACTTGTGACAAAAAATAAAAAGTTCTATGAACTCACTATGCCCATCAGCGAATACCTTAGGGTGTCTACTTTCCGAAATGGGGTCATTTGTGGGTTGTTTCTACTGTCTGGGCATTGTAGAACCTCAGGAAACATGACAGGTGCTCAGAAAGTCAGAGCTGCTTCAAAAAGCGGAAATTCACATTTTTGTACCATAGTTTGTGAACGCTCTAACTTTTACCCAAACCATTTTTTTTTCTTTACCCAAACATTTTTTTTTATCAAAGACTTGTAGAACAATAAATTTAGAGAAAAATTTATATATGGATGTAGTTTTTTTTGCAAAATTTTACAACTGAAAGTGAAAAATGTCATTTTTTGGCAAAAAAATCGTTCAATTTCGATTAATAACAAAAAAAAGCAAAAATGTCATCAGCAATGAAATACCACCAAATGAAAGCTCTATTATTGAGAAGAAAAGGAGGTAAAATTCATTTATGTGGTAAGTTGCATGACCGAACAATAAACGGTGAAAGTAGTGTAGTGCAGAAGTGTAAAAAGTGGCCTGGTCATTAAGGGTGTTTAAGCTAGGGGGGCTGAGGTGATTAAAGTGCTTTGTCACTCATGAACTTGCATCTAATCGAATTGAATTTTTTATGATGTTTATTTTTTTATTGTTTATGTATTTTTTATTTTGGGGAAAATGGGTGATTTGAAATATTTTGTAATATTTTGTAATATTTTTTTAAATATTTTTTTAAATATTTTTTTCCTTCTGTACACTGCAGCAATTTTTCACCTGCCAGAAGCTCTAGTAACTTTTGACCACAGCATTAGACGGGTTTAATGTGTGAAATGGGCGTTAATAGAGATGAGCACATTTCTCAAAAATTTGATTCAGCCAGTTTGAAGAATTTTCACAAAAAATTTGTCTCGATCCAAATTTATTTGTGGTGAATCATGTTTAAAAACTGCAATTTCCTAGATGCAGGGAGCCTTTATAGTGGTGTAGAACACTGTGCCTTGCAGTAACATGCATAGGGAGTCTGCTGTGGTAGTGAAACAACACTGTGAGTCAGTATGACATGTAGATGACAGGCTTCGCTCTTAGAATCACTGCACACTTCACTTATTTGGTCCAAAAGTGACCAAATAACTCAAGTGTAAACTCAGCCTTATAGGTCAATGTTAGCGCCAGGTATAAAGAACCATGCAGAGGGCCAAGATCCTACTATAGCATGAAAGAGAACACTACTTTAACACCAATTCACTGATTCCACATACATTTCTACAGAATCAGTTATATTAAACACTTATACAAGTAGAATCCCCCTGTGGAGCATCCGCTTTCACTCTGTCAGCATTTGGTCAGTAATCCATCAGTATTGCTAAAGCCAAAAATAACAGAAGTGGATCCATAACAGAGATGACACGTGACTGGAATATTTGCATGTTTTCAGTGATTTGTACCTGTAAGACCGTGAAACGGGGAGGGACCCCCAGGATACAGCGAAGTCATGGAATAAGGAAAGCGACACGGACACCAGCTCCGGATGCAAAAACAGTAACTTTACTGAACAGTAGTATTAAAAGAAATAATAATAACAGTAGTTACAGAGAGTATATATCACATATATATCAAGTACAATAAACACCTCACATTCCTTTCTCTTGCCCCCAAATGACACTGTTCACGTGCCCTGAGTACTCCCACCCTGGATGCTGGAGTAGCCTTGTAGTGTAGCAACAGTGGAGTGTCCAGAATACCCTATACTCCAGGCTCAGAGTCACGGTACCAGCCCAAATTAACAACTGTACCCAAAGCGGCGTACACAGCAGAGCCCGCAAGTCGATACTATGCCACAGGGTAACGAACCTGACCGCTGGCTCACACGGCAGAGCCTACAAGTCAATAACCGTGCCGCTAAGTCACTGACCTGGGTATGTCCTGTGTTTACTGGTTGCTCCAAAGAGACAGCAAAACCCTGCCACAACATGTGACCCTGCAGAACCTGTACTCTGACCCTCTGTTCCGATCAGCTTCCTGACGCCGATACTCATTCCTACGAACAAAATCCGGATCTAAACGGTTTTCTCATGCAGCTCACAAAATGGCGGACTACTTCTTCTCGAAGTTGAGCAACTCCATCTCTCCTGGTAGCTCCAACCGTTTCACGGCTCTTCCAGCCTTCGGGGACCCGGTCCTCTCTCTCTCTCTCTCTCTCTGGGAAGCATTCTGGATCGCTGACCCTGGCCTGGTCCTTATCCGATGGCGACTTACACCAACTCACAAGTCCTTCCATCCACCATGAGGCCTCACAGGGTATGTAACCACATTCCACGGTCCTACTGACCTTCCGGGAACCGATCCTTTCTCCCTTGGCAACATCTGCATTGCTGACAGGCATCAGTCACTGTGACCGCTCCAAGGGACAGTGTGGAGGTGGCAGCAGCATCAGGAGGCCACAGAGTAGACCAATGACAGAGTGTGGAGGTTGCGGCAGCAGCATCAGGAGGAGGCCATAGGGTGGCACAATGACAGTGTGAAGGTGGCAGCAGCATCAGCATCAGGAGACCTGAGTGGTGAGGTGGCATCAGCATGAGGAGACCACAGAGTGACTCATTGACAGAATGGGGAGGTGGGTGGCAATACCAGTACAGCTGAAGATGGAGGGTGAAAGAAGGAGCACTTGGAATCAAATGTGTGGCATCAGGCGGGTGACAGCATCAGAATAGTAGCTGAAGCAGGTAGCCAGAAGACACCGGTTTCTTTTGTCAAAGTGTTGGTGTGGCACCATTGATAATCTAATCTGATGCATCAGGCAATGGTGGGTGGAAATCCTGGCTGATCCACACCTGATTTAACTTGACAAAAGGTCAGTCTCTCCACATTTGGCTGGACAGGCAAGTTCTTCTTGGGGTACTATAGCCCCTGCCCAGTGGCGGATCCATAGCCTCGTCTCGGGAGGGGCACTTCCCCAGGCAATAGGAGATTATTGGGCCCCTGTGTCCACCCCACTCTCAAGCCCACACCCACACACATCCCCACCCAAATATCATGCCAATACCTCTTACATCCAGTGACATCTCCTTTGATGTAGATGTTCTCTTTCTTCATCTTCTCCAATCAGACCAGACCACCATGATGATTTCTTTCAGCCATCTCTCATCTCTGCAGAGTTTGACAGACAGACATCTTAGTTTCTTACTTTTCCTCCCACCTTTTCAACATCCAATTATGCACCCCCAATACTGAGATACTGTGTCCCCCAAAACTATACTGTAGAAACTGATAAACACCCTGAAAATACTAGTTACATGCAGATAGCACCCCCTTCAATAATTATTGGAACACAATGCCCTAAAAAATAACTGCACCCAGCAAATAGTGCCCCTGACACTAATAGCGTAACCATAATCTCCCCCCAAAATAACTGTGCTAAGCTGATACTGTGCCAGGGCACCCCTACACTAGTAGTGCTCCCCAAAATCCCAACAATAGTAATAATTTGGTGCCAGAGTGCACTTAGTAGTAATAGTGCTCCTACAGTGCCCCCAACAGTAATTGTGTCCCAGAAGTAATAATGCTCCCATAGTCCCCCAGTTGTAATAAAGCCCCCTTGTAATGTGCGCCAGTACAAAAAAAATGCTCCGTTGTGTGGCAGTAAAAGAACAAAAAAAAAAAAAAAAAAAAAAAACCTCCTCTTAGAGCCCCCAGTAGAGTCAATGTCCCCAGAGTGCCCTCCTGTGATCCAATGACCCGTACTGTGTGCCACTACAAAAACCACTTAGTACCCCCAGTTGAGCTAAGGTGCCCATAGTGCCCCTATAATTTGTGCCAGTATAAAAAACTCCTATATAGTGCCCCAGAAGATGCCCCCATAGTGCTCCTCCCCATCCTATATAGTGTCCCCAGAAGATGCCCCCATAGTGCTCCTCCCTGTTCTATATAGTGCCCCCAGAAGATGCCCAAAACCGGAAGCACAATTGAGAGGCAGATCCAGCACCAGTAAGATAGGAAGGCTTCAGTCAACACACAAGCTTCTTTGGGGGTCCCCAGGTGACATTAGGAGTCTTAGTACGATCCGGCCACCTAATCCGGCAGAAAATGCAAGGAATCGACTGGACACAAAGCACATCATGCAGCGGTTTATGTCCCGCTGATTCTCTGCATTTTTCCCAGATTGTGGCCTGATCTCTGCCGTACCCCATTATAGTTAATGGTGCTGGCGGGCATTCAGTCTGCACCCAGCAGTGCAGGTCCAGTGAATTCTCAGCTGGAACAGCCTGCCAGGATCACTAACGCAGATGTGAAAGTAGCCTAATACAGCGCCCCATACCTCTTATATCCAGTGACGTCTCCTTTGATGCAGATGTTCTCTTTCTTCATCTTCTCCATTCAGACCAGACCACCGTGATCATTTCTTTCAGCCATCTCACGTCTAGATACCCCCATAATGCTCCTTTCCTCCCTTCCCCATAGTTGCATCAAAATGGGTGCCAGTATTAAATGCACCTATATAATGCCCTCATAGTGCTCTTGTCCGCCACTTCTCCATAGTGCCCACCTATAATGCGTGCCAGTAAACAGGGCCCCCAGTAGATGCCCCCATAGTGCAGTCATGCACGCACTCTCTACATACATAGACACAGTCATACACGCACTCTCCAGATACATGGACGCAGTCATACACACACTCTCCACGTACATGGACGCAGTCATACACACACTCTCCAGATACATGGACGCAGTCATACACGCACTCTCCACATACATGGACGCAGTCATACACGCACTCTCCACATACATGGACGCAGTCATACACGCACTCTCCACATACATGGACGCAGTCATACACACACTCTCCACGTACATGGACGCAGTCATACACACACTCTCCAGATACATGGACGCAGTCATACACGCACTCTCCACATACATGGACGCAGTCATACACGCACTCTCCACATACATGGACGCAGTCATACATGCACTCTCCACGTACATGGACGCAGTCATACACGCACTCTCCACATAAATGGACGCAGTCATACACACACTCTCCACATACATGGATGCACTCTCCACATACATGGATGCAGTCATACACGCACTCTCCACATACATGGATGCACTCTCCACATACAAGGACGCAGTCATACACACACTCTCCACATACATGAACGCAGTCTCCACATACATGGACGCAGTCATACACGCACTCTCCACATACATGGATGCAGTCTCCACATACATGGACGCAGTCATACACGTACTCTCTACATACATGAACGCAGTCTCTACATACATGGACGCAGTCATACACGCACTCTCCACATACATGGATGCACTCTCCACATACATGGACGCAGTCATACACGTACTCTCTACATACATGAACGCAGTCTCTACATACATGGATGCAGTCATACACGTACTCTCCACATACATGAACGCAGTCTCCACATACATGGACGCAGTCATACACACACTCTCCACATACATGAACGCAGTCTCCACATACATGGACGCACTGATACATGCGCTCACCATATACATAGATGCACTCATACACACACTCACCATATACATGGACGCACTCATACACACACTCTCCACATACATGAACGCAGTCTCCACATACATGGACGCACTCATACATGCGCTCACCATATACATAGATGCACTCATACACACACTCTCCACATACATGGATGCATTCATGCACACAGTCACCACATACATGGATGCAGACATATACAATACACATATATAGACACTCAGCTTTCCTGCTGTGCCTCTCCCCCATACTCTAATGCCTCTGCACTTGTGCCATGCAGGATAGCAGGGAAACTGGATGACATTTCATGATATAATTCACCCAGCTTTCCTACTGTACTGCAGGTCACATGTGCACAGTCTGGGAAAGCTGAATATAACCGCAGTTCCCCTGCTACTCACATCACTGGTGCAGTTGTGACAATCAAACTGATGTTCAGCATGGTGGTCAGGAAAGGTTCAGGGGCTGCAGGAATCGCTTCGCGGGCAGAAAAGGGGCGGGGCAAAGTCTTGCCTGTTGGTACTCTGGCACACATGGCTGACTTCATGTTAGGCTGCCTTTCCCACAACCCACACGTTTTATGCATTTTAGAAAACACGGATTACTGGTTGTTCACCCTTCCCGACCCCCGCTACAAAGAGAACTTCTCATCTCTCATTCCTCTGGTGGAGAGGACGAGCAAAACAGTGCAATACCAGAAGATCCTTGTTGAAAAATTGCTCCAAACATTTCCATCTGACAACGCTGGTGGAAGAGTCCTTAGTTCCTTGGCCAACCGATGAGGGGAGACAAGGGGAACACACAGCAATTTCAACAGAGGCAGGGCAACACTCTCCAAAGCCTGGGACAGTTTCATGACACCCAGCCAGAACCCTCACCCTGATGCGCGGCCTACTGTCACAAGGAGAGAACCATTTTGGAAGATGGTGAAGCAGTGCATAGGAGACCGTGTCAGCGTCCTCACAACAGTGCCTTACAACTACTGGGTGTCCAAGCTGGACACGTGGCACGAACTGGATCTCTACGCTTTGGAGGTGCTGGCCTGTCCTGCCGCCAGCGTTTTGTCTGAGCGGGTATTTAGTGTGGCT
Organism: Bufo bufo; assembly: GCF_905171765.1. Taxonomy (NCBI): domain Eukaryota; kingdom Metazoa; phylum Chordata; class Amphibia; order Anura; family Bufonidae; genus Bufo; species Bufo bufo. The sequence goes on from NC_053390.1 coordinate 622,233,209, forward strand.
GGTGGCATTATAACAGATAAGCGTATCCGTCTGTCAACTGAAAATGCTAACAGGTTGACTATTATAAAAATGAAGAAGGCCTGGATTGACCATGACTTCTCGACTCCACTAGAGGAATGCGGCAGAACATAAAGGCACTTTAAAAGCGTTGTTTATAATGTACTGAATACACTGTATTCCCATGGAAGGGGTCCATCACAAACAAGGGTATATGGTTGAATCTTCCTTTTCTCATCCTCCTCCTCCTCTTCCATATCAACATGCTTATTCATCACATATAATGCCCTCGCATATATGCCCTTCGCATATAATGTTTTAGAGGGTCATCTCACCTGCAGGCCCTCGCATATAATCTTTTAGAGGGTCAGCTTAGCTGCAGGCCCTCGCATATAATTTTTTAGAAGGTCAGCTCAGCTGCAGGCCCTTGCATATAATTTTTTAGAGGGTCAGCTCAGCTGCAGGCCCTTGCATATAATTTTATAGAGGGTCAGCTCAGCTGCAGGCCCTCGCATATAATTTTTTAGAGGGTCAGCTCACCAGCAGGCCTTCATCTACAATCTTTTACTTGGTCAGCTCACTAGCAGGCCCACACCTGAAAATCTTTTGCAGAGTCAGCTCACCAGCAGGCCCGCAACTCAAATCTTTTACAGGGTCAGCTCACCTGAAAGCCCTCGCATTGAATTTTTTAGAGGGTCAGCTCACCAGCAGGCCTTCACCTACAATCTTTTAATGGGTCAGCTCACCAGCAGGCCCACACATAAAATCTTTTACAGGGTCAGCACTCCAGCAGGCCCGCACCTCAAATCTTTTACAGGGTCAGCTCACCAGCAGGCCCGCAACTAAAATCTTTTACAGGATCAGCTCACCTGAAGGCCCTCACATTTAATTTTTCAGTGGGTCAGCTCACCTGCAGGCCCGCACCTCAAATCTTTTACAGGGTCATCTCACCTGAAGACCCTCACATATAATATTTTATAGGGTAAGCTTACCTGTAGGCGCTCGCATATAATTTTTACAGGGTCAGCTCACCAGCAGGCCCACACCTAAAATCTTTTACAGGGTCAGCTCACCTGCAGACCAGCACCTAATTATACCTAATAGGTAATTTGTGCGCATGCTGCCTTGCTTGGATGTGGTAGCACCCGAACATCCCAATGTCTTTGCAGTGGCGTCGCCAGGGGGGGGGGGCCAGAGGGGGCCACGGCTCCCCCTACATCACGCTGTGCCCCCCCCCAACTAAAATGCCCCCCCCCAAGTGAGCCGCCGCACTACCGCAGTCGGGTACAGGGAGATGAGCGCTTCCATTGCGCTCATCATCATAGTAATCTGCCTGTGCTGCGGCGGTGCAGGGGAGAAAGAGGCGTGTCCCTTCCCCTTCCTCTGATAGGCTGCAGACACTAGGCCGGCAGCCTATCAGAGGCCGGCGCAGGCGGCGCAATGACGTCATCGCGCCGCCTGAGCCATACAGCGCGGGACACAGGCCGGAAGGGGCCTGCATCGCAAAGCTGACATGGAGGTAAGTATAACAGTTTTTGGGTTTTTTTTGCAATATTTTTACAGGCACAATAACATAGTACATAACATAGTAACATAGTACATAAGGCCGAAAAAAGACATTTGTCCATCCAGTTCGGCCTGTCATCCTGCAAGTTGATCCAGAGGAAGGCAAAAAAAAAACTGTGAGGTAGAAGACAATTTTCCTCACTTTAGGGAAATAAAAAACCTTCAAACAGTTTACCCACAACAGATGTTAAACTTACCGGCCTATAGTTTCCAGGCTCTGTTTTTGGACCCTTTTTGAATATTGGCACCACATTTGCTATGCGCCAATCCTGTGGGACATTCCCTGTCAGTAAAGAGTCCGCAAATATCAGAAATAAGGGTCTGGCTATGACATTACTTAATTCCCTTAGGATACGGGGGTGTATGCCATCCGATCCTGGCGATTTGTCTATTTTGATCTTTTTAAGTCGCTGTTGTACTTCTTCCTGGGTCAGACAGGACACTTTTAATGGGGAATTTATAAGGGGGGCTCTTGTTACTGGCACATTGGGGGGCTTATTACTGGCACATTGGGGAGGCTTATTACTGGCACATTGGGGGGCTTATTACTGGCACATTGGGGGGTCTTATTACTGGCACATTGGGGGGGCTTATTACTGGCACATTGGGGGGGATTATTACTGGCACATTGGGGGGGCTTATTACTGGCACATTGGGGGGCTTATTACTGGCACATTGGGGGGGCTTATTACTGGCACATTGGGGGGCTTATTACTGGCACATGGGGGGGGCTTATTACTGGCACATTGGGGGGGCTTATTACTGGCACATTGGGGGGATTATTACTGGCACATTAGGGGGCTTATTACTGGCACATTGGGGGGCTTATTACTGGCACATTGGGGGGATTATTACTGGCACATTGGGGGGCTTATTACTGGCACATTGGGGGGCTTATTACTGGCACATTGGGGGGGCTTATTACTGGAACATTGGGGGGCTTATTACTAGCACATTGGGGGTACTTATTACTGGCACATTGGGGGGACTTATTACTGGCACATTGGGGGGCTTCTTACTGGCACATTGGGGGGGCTTATTACTGGCACATTGGGGGGGCTTATTACTGGCACATTGGGGGTGCTTATTACTGGCAAATTTGGGGGGCTTATTACTGGCACATTGGGGGGGCTTATTACTGGCAAATTGGGGGCTTATTACTGGCACATTGGGGGGCTTATTACTGGCACATGGGGGGGGCTTATTACTGGCACATTGGGGGGCTTATTACTGGCACATTGGGGGATTATTACTGGCACATTGGGGGGCTTATTACTGGCACATGGGGGGGCTTATTACTGGCACATTGGGGGGGATTATTACTGGCACATTGGGGGGCTTATTACTGGCACATTGGGGGGAGCTTATTACTGGCACATTGGGGGGGCTTATTACTGGCACATTGGGGGGATTATTACTGGCACATTAGGGGGCTTATTACTGGCACATTGGGGGGGCTTATTACTGGCACAATGGGGGGATTATTACTGGCACATTGGGGGGCTTATTACTGGCACATTGGGGGGGCTTATTACTGGCACATTGGGGGGGCTTATTACTGGAACATTGGGGGGCTTATTACTAGAACATTGGGGGTACTTATTACTGGCACATTGGGGGGACTTATTACTGGCACATTGGGGGGCTTCTTACTGGCACATTGGGGGGGCTTATTACTGGCACATTGGGGGGGCTTATTACTGGCACATTGGGGGTGCTTATTACTGGCAAATTTGGGGGGCTTATTACTGGCACATTGGGGGGGCTTATTACTGGCAAATTGGGGGCTTATTACTGGCACATTGGGGGGCTTATTACTGGCACATGGGGGGCTTATTACTGGCACATTGGGAGGGCTTATTACTGGCACATTGGGGGATTATTACTGGCACATTGGGGGGCTTATTACTGGCACATGGGGGGGCTTATTACTGGCACATTGGGGGGGATTATTACTGGCACATTGGGGGGCTTATTACTGGCACATTGGGGGGCTTATTACTGGCACATTGGGGGGGCTTATTACTGGCACATTGGGGGGATTATTACTGGCACATTAGGGGGCTTATTACTGGCACATTGGGGGGGCTTATTACTGGCACATTGGGAGGATTATTACTGGCACATTGGGGGGCTTATTACTGGCACATTGGGGGGGCTTATTACTGGCACATTGGGGGGGCTTATTACTGGCACATTGGGGGGATTATTACTGGCACATTGGGGGGCTTATTACTGGCACATGATGGGGGCTTATTACTTGCACATTGGGGAGGCTTATTACTGGCACATTGGGGGGGCTTATTACTGGCACATTGGGGGGGATTATTACTGGCACATTGGGGGGCGTATTACTGGCACATTGGGGGGATTATTACTGGCACATTGGGGGGCTTATTACTGGCACATTGGCGGGGGCTTATTACTGGCACATTGGGGGGCTTATTACTGGCAAATGATGGGGGCTTATTACTGGCACATTGGGGGGGCTTATTATTGGCACATTGGGGGGGCTTATTACTGGCACATTGGGGGATTATTACTGGCACATTGGGGGGCGTATTACTGGCACATTGGGGGGGTTATTACTGGCACATTGGGGGAATATTACTGGCACATTGGGGGGCTTATTACTGGCACATTGGGGGGGCTTATTACTGGCACATTGGGGGGATTATTACTGGCACAATAGGGGGCTTATTACTGGCACATTGGGGGGGCTTATTACTGGCACATTGGGGGGATTATTAATGGCACAATGGGGGGCTTATTACTGGCACATTGGGGGGGCTTATTACTGGCACATTGGGGGGGCTTATTACTGGAACATTGGGGGGCTTATTACTGGCACATTGGGGGGACTTATTACTGGCACATTGGGGGGACTTATTACTGGCACATTGGGGGGCTTCTTACTGGCACATTGGGGGGCTTATTACTGGCACATTGGGGGGGCTTATTACTGGCACATTGGGGGTGCTTATTACTGGCAAATTTAGGGGGCTTATTACTGGCACATTGGGGGGGCTTATTACTGGCACATTGGGGGGAGATTATTACTGGCACATTGGGGGGCTTATTACTGGCACATTGGGGGGGCTTATTGCTGGCACATTGGGGGGCTTATTACTGGCACATTGGGGGGGCTTATTACTGGCACATTGAGGGGGCTTATTACTGGCACATTGGGGGCTCTTATTACTGGCACATTGGCGGGCTTATTACTGGCACATTGGGTGCTTATTACTGGCACATTGGGGGGGATTATTACTGGCACATTGGGGGGCTTATTACTGGCACATTGGGGGGCTTATTACTGGCACATTGGGGGGCTTATTACTGGCACATTGGGGGGGATTATTACTGGCTCATTGGTGGGGCTTATTACTGGCACATTGGGGGGCTTATTACTGGCACATGATGGGGGCTTATTACTGGCACATTGGGGGGGCTTATTACTGGCACATTGGGGGGGCTTATTACTGGCACATTGGGGGGGCTTATTACTGGCACATTGGGGGGATTATTACTGGCACATTGGGGGGCGTATTACTGGCACATTGGGGGGCTTATTACTGGCACATTGGGGGGATTATTACTGGCACATTGGGGGGGCTTATTACTGGCACATTGGGGGGGCTTATTACTGGCACATTGGGGGGCTTATTACTGGCAAATGATGGGGGCTTATTACTGGCACATTGGAGGGGCTTTTTATTGGCACATTGGGGGGACTTATTACTGGCACATTGGGGGGACTTATTACTGGAACATTGGGGGGCTTCTTACTGGCACATTGGGGGGCTTATTACTGGCACATTGGGGGGGCTTATTACTGGCACATTGGGGGTGCTTATTACTGGCAAATTTAGGGGGCTTATTACTGGCACATTGGGGGGGCTTATTACTGGCACATTGGGGGGAGCTTATTACTGGCACATTGGGGGGCTTATTACTGGCACATTGGGGGGGCTTATTGCTGGCACATTGGGGGGCTTATTACTGGCACATTGGGGGGGCTTATTACTGGCACATTGAGGGGGCTTATTACTGGCACATTGGGGGCTCTTATTACTGGCACATTGGCGGGCTTATTACTGGCACATTGGGGGCTTATTACTGGCACATTGGGGGGGATTATTACTGGCACATTGGGGGGCTTATTACTGGCACATTGGGGGGCTTATTACTGGCACATTGGGGGGCTTATTACTGGCACATTGGGGGGGATTATTACTGGCTCATTGGTGGGGCTTATTACTGGCACATTGGGGGGCTTATTACTGGCACATGATGGGGGCTTATTACTGGCACATTGGGGGGCTTATTACTGGCACATTGGGGGGGCTTATTACTGGCACATTGGGGGGGCTTATTACTGGCACATTGGGGGGCGTATTACTGGCACATTGGGGGGATTATTACTGGCACATTGGGGGGCTTATTACTGGCACATTGGGGGGGGCTTATTACTGGCACATTGGGGGGCTTATTACTGGCAAATGATGGGGGCTTATTACTGGCACATTGGGGGGGCTTATTATTGGCACATTGGGGGGGCTTATTACTGGCACATTGGGGGATTATTACTGGCACATTGGGGGGCTTATTACTGGCACATTGGGGGGGTTATTACTGGCACATTGGGGGAATATTACTGGCACATTGGGGGGCTTATTACTGGCACATTGGGGGGGCTTATTACTGGCACATTGGGGGGATTATTACTGGCACAATAGGGGGCTTATTACTGGCACATTGGGGGGGCTTATTACTGGCACATTGGGGGGATTATTAATGGCACAATGGGGGGCTTATTACTGGCACATTGGGGGGGCTTATTACTGGCACATTGGGGGGGCTTATTACTGGAACATTGGGGGGCTTATTACTGGCACATTGGGGGGACTTATTACTGGCACATTGGGGGGACTTATTACTGGCACATTGGGGGGCTTCTTACTGGCACATTGGGGGGCTTATTACTGGCACATTGGGGGGGCTTATTACTGGCACATTGGGGGTGCTTATTACTGGCAAATTTAGGGGGCTTATTACTGGCACATTGGGGGGGCTTATTACTGGCACATTGGGGGGAGCTTATTACTGGCACATTGGGGGGCTTATTACTGGCACATTGGGGGGGCTTATTGCTGGCACATTGGGGGGCTTATTACTGGCACATTGGGGGGGCTTATTACTGGCACATTGAGGGGGCTTATTACTGGCACATTGGGGGCTCTTATTACTGGCACATTAGCGGGCTTATTACTGGCACATTGGGTGCTTATTACTGGCACATTGGGGGGGATTATTACTGGCACATTGGGGGGCTTATTACTGGCACATTGGGGGGCTTATTACTGGCACATTGGGGGGCTTATTACTGGCACATTGGGGGGGATTATTACTGGCTCATTGGTGGGGCTTATTACTGGCACATTGGGGGGCTTATTACTGGCACATGATGGGGGCTTATTACTGGCACATTGGGGGGGCTTATTACTGGCACATTGGGGGGGCTTATTACTGGCACATTGGGGGGGCTTATTACTGGCACATTGGGGGGATTATTACTGGCACATTGGGGGGCGTATTACTGGCACATTGGGGGGCTTATTACTGGCACATTGGGGGGATTATTACTGGCACATTGGGGGGCTTATTACTGGCACATTGGGGGGTTTATTACTGGCACATTGGGGGGCTTATTACTGGCAAATGATGGGGGCTTATTACTGGCACATTGGAGGGGCTTTTTATTGGCACATTGGGGGGACTTATTACTGGCACATTGGGGGGACTTATTACTGGCACATTGGGGGGCTTCTTACTGGCACATTGGGGGGCTTATTACTGGCACATTGGGGGGGCTTATTACTGGCACATTGGGGGTGCTTATTACTGGCAAATTTAGGGGGCTTATTACTGGCACATTGGGGGGGCTTATTACTGGCACATTGGGGGGAGCTTATTACTGGCACATTGGGGGGCTTATTACTGGCACATTGGGGGGGCTTATTGCTGGCACATTGGGGGGCTTATTACTGGCACATTGGGGGGGCTTATTACTGGCACATTGAGGGGGCTTATTACTGGCACATTGGGGGCTCTTATTACTGGCACATTGGCGGGCTTATTACTGGCACATTGGGGGCTTATTACTGGCACATTGGGGGGGATTATTACTGGCACATTGGGGGGCTTATTACTGGCACATTGGGGGGCTTATTACTGGCACATTGGGGGGCTTATTACTGGCACATTGGGGGGGATTATTACTGGCTCATTGGTGGGGCTTATTACTGGCACATTGGGGGGCTTATTACTGGCACATGATGGGGGCTTATTACTGGCACATTGGGGGGCTTATTACTGGCACATTGGGGGGGCTTATTACTGGCACATTTGGGGGGCTTATTACTGACACATTGGGGGGATTATTACTGGCACATTGGGGGGCGTATTACTGGCACATTGGGGGGCTTATTACTGGCACATTGGGGGGCTTATTACTGGCACATTGGGGGGATTATTACTGGCACATTGGGGGGCTTATTACTGGCACATTGAGGGGGCTTATTACTGGCACATTGGGGGGCTTATTACTGGCAAATGATGGGGGCTTATTACTGGCACATTGGGGGGGCTTTTTATTGGCACATTGGGGGGGCTTATTACTGGCACATTGGGGGGATTATTAATGGCACAATGGGGGGCTTATTACTGGCACATTGGGGGGGCTTATTACTGGCACATTGGGGGGGCTTATTACTGGAACATTGGGGGGCTTATTACTGGCACATTGGGGGGACTTATTACTGGCACATTGGGGGGACTTATTACTGGCACATTGGGGGGCTTCTTACTGGCACATTGGGGGGCTTATTACTGGCACATTGGGGGGGCTTATTACTGGCACATTGGGGGTGCTTATTACTGGCAAATTTAGGGGGCTTATTACTGGCACATTGGGGGGGCTTATTACTGGCACATTGGGGGGAGCTTATTACTGGCACATTGGGGGGCTTATTACTGGCACATTGGGGGGGCTTATTGCTGGCACATTGGGGGGCTTATTACTGGCACATTGGGGGGGCTTATTACTGGCACATTGAGGGGGCTTATTACTGGCACATTGGGGGCTCTTATTACTGGCACATTGGCGGGCTTATTACTGGCACATTGGGTGCTTATTACTGGCACATTGGGGGGGATTATTACTGGCACATTGGGGGGCTTATTACTGGCACATTGGGGGGCTTATTACTGGCACATTGGGGGGCTTATTACTGGCACATTGGGGGGGATTATTACTGGCTCATTGGTGGGGCTTATTACTGGCACATTGGGGGGCTTATTACTGGCACATGATGGGGGCTTATTACTGGCACATTGGGGGGGCTTATTACTGGCACATTGGGGGGGCTTATTACTGGCACATTGGGGGGGCTTATTACTGGCACATTGGGGGGATTATTACTGGCACATTGGGGGGCGTATTACTGGCACATTGGGGGGCTTATTACTGGCACATTGGGGGGATTATTACTGGCTCATTGGGGGGGCTTATTACTGGCACATTGGGGGGGCTTATTACTGGCACATTGGGGGGCTTATTACTGGCAAATGATGGGGGCTTATTACTGGCACATTGGAGGGGCTTTTTATTGGCACATTGGGGGGACTTATTACTGGCACATTGGGGGGACTTATTACTGGAACATTGGGGGGCTTCTTACTGGCACATTGGGGGGCTTATTACTGGCACATTGGGGGGGCTTATTACTGGCACATTGGGGGTGCTTATTACTGGCAAATTTAGGGGGCTTATTACTGGCACATTGGGGGGGCTTATTACTGGCACATTGGGGGGAGCTTATTACTGGCACATTGGGGGGCTTATTACTGGCACATTGGGGGGGCTTATTGCTGGCACATTGGGGGGCTTATTACTGGCACATTGGGGGGGCTTATTACTGGCACATTGAGGGGGCTTATTACTGGCACATTGGGGGCTCTTATTACTGGCACATTGGCGGGCTTATTACTGGCACATTGGGGGCTTATTACTGGCACATTGGGGGGGATTATTACTGGCACATTGGGGGGCTTATTACTGGCACATTGGGGGGCTTATTACTGGCACATTGGGGGGCTTATTACTGGCACATTGGGGGGGATTATTACTGGCTCATTGGTGGGGCTTATTACTGGCACATTGGGGGGCTTATTACTGGCACATGATGGGGGCTTATTACTGGCACATTGGGGGGCTTATTACTGGCACATTGGGGGGGCTTATTACTGGCACATTGGGGGGGATTATTACTGGCACATTGGGGGGCGTATTACTGGCACATTGGGGGGATTATTACTGGCACATTGGGGGGCTTATTACTGGCACATTGGGGGGGGCTTATTACTGGCACATTGGGGGGCTTATTACTGGCAAATGATGGGGGCTTATTACTGGCACATTGGGGGGGCTTATTATTGGCACATTGGGGGGGCTTATTACTGGCACATTGGGGGATTATTACTGGCACATTGGGGGGCGTATTACTGGCACATTGGGGGGGTTATTACTGGCACATTGGGGGAATATTACTGGCACATTGGGGGGCTTATTACTGGCACATTGGGGGGGCTTATTACTGGCACATTGGGGGGATTATTACTGGCACAATAGGGGGCTTATTACTGGCACATTGGGGGGGCTTATTACTGGCACATTGGGGGGATTATTAATGGCACAATGGGGGGCTTATTACTGGCACATTGGGGGGGCTTATTACTGGCACATTGGGGGGGCTTATTACTGGAACATTGGGGGGCTTATTACTGGCACATTGGGGGGACTTATTACTGGCACTTTGGGGGGACTTATTACTGGCACATTGGGGGGCTTCTTACTGGCACATTGGGGGGCTTATTACTGGCACATGGGGGGGGCTTATTACTGGCACATTGGGGGTGCTTATTACTGGCAAATTTAGGGGGCTTATTACTGGCACATTGGGGGGGCTTATTACTGGCACATTGGGGGGAGCTTATTACTGGCACATTGGGGGGCTTATTACTGGCACATTGGGGGGGCTTATTGCTGGCACATTGGGGGGCTTATTACTGGCACATTGGGGGGGCTTATTACTGGCACATTGAGGGGGCTTATTACTGGCACATTGGGGGCTCTTATTACTGGCACATTAGCGGGCTTATTACTGGCACATTGGGTGCTTATTACTGGCACATTGGGGGGGATTATTACTGGCACATTGGGGGGCTTATTACTGGCACATTGGGGGGCTTATTACTGGCACATTGGGGGGCTTATTACTGGCACATTGGGGGGGATTATTACTGGCTCATTGGTGGGGCTTATTACTGGCACATTGGGGGGCTTATTACTGGCACATGATGGGGGCTTATTACTGGCACATTGGGGGGGCTTATTACTGGCACATTGGGGGGGCTTATTACTGGCACATTGGGGGGGCTTATTACTGGCACATTGGGGGGATTATTACTGGCACATTGGGGGGCGTATTACTGGCACATTGGGGGGCTTATTACTGGCACATTGGGGGGATTATTACTGGCACATTGGGGGGCTTATTACTGGCACATTGGGGGGGCTTATTACTGGCACATTGGGGGGCTTATTACTGGCAAATGATGGGGGCTTATTACTGGCACATTGGGGGGGCTTTTTATTGGCACATTGGGGGGACTTATTACTGGCACATTGGGGGGACTTATTACTGGAACATTGGGGGGCTTCTTACTGGCACATTGGGGGGCTTATTACTGGCACATTGGGGGGGCTTATTACTGGCACATTGGGGGTGCTTATTACTGGCAAATTTAGGGGGCTTATTACTGGCACATTGGGGGGGCTTATTACTGGCACATTGGGGGGAGCTTATTACTGGCACATTGGGGGGCTTATTACTGGCACATTGGGGGGGCTTATTGCTGGCACATTGGGGGGCTTATTACTGGCACATTGGGGGGGCTTATTACTGGCACATTGAGGGGGCTTATTACTGGCACATTGGGGGCTCTTATTACTGGCACATTGGCGGGCTTATTACTGGCACATTGGGGGCTTATTACTGGCACATTGGGGGGGATTATTACTGGCACATTGGGGGGCTTATTACTGGCACATTGGGGGGCTTATTACTGGCACATTGGGGGGCTTATTACTGGCACATTGGGGGGGATTATTACTGGCTCATTGGTGGGGCTTATTACTGGCACATTGGGGGGCTTATTACTGGCACATGATGGGGGCTTATTACTGGCACATTGGGGGGCTTATTACTGGCACATTGGGGGGGCTTATTACTGGCACATTGGGGGGGATTATTACTGGCACATTGGGGGGCGTATTACTGGCACATTGGGGGGATTATTACTGGCACATTGGGGGGCTTATTACTGGCACATTGGGGGGGGCTTATTACTGGCACATTGGGGGGCTTATTACTGGCAAATGATGGGGGCTTATTACTGGCACATTGGGGGGGCTTATTATTGGCACATTGGGGGGGCTTATTACTGGCACATTGGGGGATTATTACTGGCACATTGGGGGGCGTATTACTGGCACATTGGGGGGGTTATTACTGGCACATTGGGGGAATATTACTGGCACATTGGGGGGCTTATTACTGGCACATTGGGGGGGCTTATTACTGGCACATTGGGGGGATTATTACTGGCACAATAGGGGGCTTATTACTGGCACATTGGGGGGGCTTATTACTGGCACATTGGGGGGATTATTAATGGCACAATGGGGGGCTTATTACTGGCACATTGGGGGGGCTTATTACTGGCACATTGGGGGGGCTTATTACTGGAACATTGGGGGGCTTATTACTGGCACATTGGGGGGACTTATTACTGGCACTTTGGGGGGACTTATTACTGGCACATTGGGGGGCTTCTTACTGGCACATTGGGGGGCTTATTACTGGCACATTGGGGGGGCTTATTACTGGCACATTGGGGGTGCTTATTACTGGCAAATTTGGGGGGCTTATTACTGGCACATTGGGGGGGCTTATTACTGGCACATTGGGGGGAGCTTATTACTGGCACATTGGGGGGCTTATTACTGGCACATTGGGGGGCTTATTGCTGGCACATTGGGGGGCTTATTACTGGCACATTGGGGGGGCTTATTACTGGCACATTGAGGGGGCTTATTACTGGCACATTGGGGGCTCTTATTACTGGCACATTAGCGGGCTTATTACTGGCACATTGGGTGCTTATTACTGGCACATTGGGGGGGATTATTACTGGCACATTGGCGGGCTTATTACTGGCACATTGGGGGGCTTATTACTGGCACATTGGGGGGCTTATTACTGGCACATTGGGGGGGATTATTACTGGCTCATTGGTGGGGCTTATTACTGGCACATTGGGGGGCTTATTACTGGCACATGATGGGGGCTTATTACTGGCACATTGGGGGGGCTTATTACTGGCACATTGGGGGGGCTTATTACTGGCACATTGGGGGGGCTTATTACTGGCACATTGGGGGGATTATTACTGGCACATTGGGGGGCGTATTACTGGCACATTGGGGGGCTTATTACTGGCACATTGGGGGGATTATTACTGGCACATTGGGGGGCTTATTACTGGCACATTGGGGGGGCTTATTACTGGCACATTGGGGGGCTTATTACTGGCAAATGATGGGGGCTTATTACTGGCACATTGGAGGGGCTTTTTATTGGCACATTGGGGGGACTTATTACTGGCACATTGGGGGGACTTATTACTGGAACATTGGGGGGCTTCTTACTGGCACATTGGGGGGCTTATTACTGGCACATTGGGGGGGCTTATTACTGGCACATTGGGGGTGCTTATTACTGGCAAATTTAGGGGGCTTATTACTGGCACATTGGGGGGGCTTATTACTGGCACATTGGGGGGAGCTTATTACTGGCACATTGGGGGGCTTATTACTGGCACATTGGGGGGGCTTATTGCTGGCACATTGGGGGGCTTATTACTGGCACATTGGGGGGGCTTATTACTGGCACATTGAGGGGGCTTATTACTGGCACATTGGGGGCTCTTATTACTGGCACATTGGCGGGCTTATTACTGGCACATTGGGGGCTTATTACTGGCACATTGGGGGGGATTATTACTGGCACATTGGGGGGCTTATTACTGGCACATTGGGGGGCTTATTACTGGCACATTGGGGGGCTTATTACTGGCACATTGGGGGGGATTATTACTGGCTCATTGGTGGGGCTTATTACTGGCACATTGGGGGGCTTATTACTGGCACATGATGGGGGCTTATTACTGGCACATTGGGGGGCTTATTACTGGCACATTGGGGGGGCTTATTACTGGCACATTGGGGGGGATTATTACTGGCACATTGGGGGGCGTATTACTGGCACATTGGGGGGATTATTACTGGCACATTGGGGGGCTTATTACTGGCACATTGGGGGGCTTATTACTGGCACATTGGGGGGCTTATTACTGGCAAATGATGGGGGCTTATTACTGGCACATTGGGGGGGCTTATTATTGGCACATGGGGGGGGCTTATTACTGGCACATTGGGGGATTATTACTGGCACATTGGGGGGCGTATTACTGGCACATTGGGGGGGTTATTACTGGCACATTGGGGGAATATTACTGGCACATTGGGGGGCTTATTACTGGCACATTGGGGGGGCTTATTACTGGCACATTGGGGGGATTATTACTGGCACATTGGGGGGCTTATTACTGGCACATTGGGGGGGCTTATTACTGGCACATTGGGGGGATTATTAATGGCACAATGGGGGGCTTATTACTGGCACATTGGGGGGGCTTATTACTGGCACATTGGGGGGGCTTATTACTGGAACATTGGGGGGCTTATTACTGGCACATTGGGGGGACTTATTACTGGCACTTTGGGGGGACTTATTACTGGCACATTGGGGGGCTTCTTACTGGCACATTGGGGGGCTTATTACTGGCACATTGGGGGGGCTTATTACTGGCACATTGGGGGTGCTTATTACTGGCAAATTTAGGGGGCTTATTACTGGCACATTGGGGGGGCTTATTACTGGCACATTGGGGGGAGCTTATTACTGGCACATTGGGGGGCTTATTACTGGCACATTGGGGGGGCTTATTGCTGGCACATTGGGGGGCTTATTACTGGCACATTGGGGGGGCTTATTACTGGCACATTGAGGGGGCTTATTACTGGCACATTGGGGGCTCTTATTACTGGCACATTAGCGGGCTTATTACTGGCACATTGGGTGCTTATTACTGGCACATTGGGGGGGATTATTACTGGCACATTGGGGGGCTTATTACTGGCACATTGGGGGGCTTATTACTGGCACATTGGGGGGCTTATTACTGGCACATTGGGGGGGATTATTACTGGCTCATTGGTGGGGCTTATTACTGGCACATTGGGGGGCTTATTACTGGCACATGATGGGGGCTTATTACTGGCACATTGGGGGGGCTTATTACTGGCACATTGGGGGGGCTTATTACTGGCACATTGGGGGGGCTTATTACTGGCACATTGGGGGGATTATTACTGGCACATTGGGGGGCGTATTACTGGCACATTGGGGGGCTTATTACTGGCACATTGGGGGGATTATTACTGGCACATTGGGGGGCTTATTACTGGCACATTGGGGGGGCTTATTACTGGCACATTGGGGGGCTTATTACTGGCAAATGATGGGGGCTTATTACTGGCACATTGGAGGGGCTTTTTATTGGCACATTGGGGGGACTTATTACTGGCACATTGGGGGGACTTATTACTGGCACATTGGGGGGCTTCTTACTGGCACATTGGGGGGCTTATTACTGGCACATTGGGGGGGCTTATTACTGGCACATTGGGGGTGCTTATTACTGGCAAATTTAGGGGGCTTATTACTGGCACATTGGGGGGGCTTATTACTGGCACATTGGGGGGAGCTTATTACTGGCACATTGGGGGGCTTATTACTGGCACATTGGGGGGGCTTATTGCTGGCACATTGGGGGGCTTATTACTGGCACATTGGGGGGGCTTATTACTGGCACATTGAGGGGGCTTATTACTGGCACATTGGGGGCTCTTATTACTGGCACATTGGCGGGCTTATTACTGGCACATTGGGGGCTTATTACTGGCACATTGGGGGGGATTATTACTGGCACATTGGGGGGCTTATTACTGGCACATTGGGGGGCTTATTACTGGCACATTGGGGGGCTTATTACTGGCACATTGGGGGGGATTATTACTGGCTCATTGGTGGGGCTTATTACTGGCACATTGGGGGGCTTATTACTGGCACATGATGGGGGCTTATTACTGGCACATTGGGGGGCTTATTACTGGCACATTGGGGGGGCTTATTACTGGCACATTTGGGGGGCTTATTACTGACACATTGGGGGGATTATTACTGGCACATTGGGGGGCGTATTACTGGCACATTGGGGGGCTTATTACTGGCACATTGGGGGGATTATTACTGGCACATTGGGGGGCTTATTACTGGCACATTGAGGGGGCTTATTACTGGCACATTGGGGGGCTTATTACTGGCAAATGATGGGGGCTTATTACTGGCACATTGGGGGGGCTTTTTATTGGCACATTGGGGGGGCTTATTACTGGCACATTGGGGGATTATTACTGGCGTATTACTGGCACATTGGGGGGGGGGGGGTTATTACTGGCACATTGGGGGGATTATTACTGGCACATTGGGGGGCTTATTACTGGCACATTGGGGGGGCTTATTACTGGCAGATTGGGGGGGGCTTATTACTGGCACATTCGGGGGGGGGCTTATTACTGGCACATTGGGGGTGCTTATTACTGGCACATTGGGGGGCTTATTACTGGCACATTGGGGGGGCTTATTACTGGCACATTGGGGGGGCTTATTACTGGCACATTGGGGGGGTGCTTATTACTGGCACATTGTGGGGCTTATTACTGGCACATTGGGGGGCTTATTATTGGCACATTGGGAGGCTTATTACTGGCACATTGGGGGATTATTACTGGCACATTGGGGGGGATTATTACTGGCACATTGGGGGGCTTATTACTGGCACATTGTGGGGGCTTATTATTGGCACATTGGGGGGCTTATTACTGGCACATTGGGGGGCTTATTACTGACACATGATGGGGGCTTATAACTGGCACATGATGGGGGGCTTATTACAATACTGGCACATGATGGGGGGCTCTTGTTACTGGAACATTGGGGGGGCTATTATTACTGGCACGTGATGGGGCTCTTGTTACTGGCACATGATGGGGGCTCTTGTTACTGGCACTTGATGGGGGCACTTATTACTGCCATTAGATGGGGGCACTTCTTACTGGCACGTTATTGGTGGGCACTATAGGGGCATCTACTGAGGCCACAAAGAAGGGGTATTTTATATGGGGGGCTCTGTACAGTAGCATTTTATACTGGGACACATGGTGGGTACTATGGGGAAGGGGGAGAGGAGTACTATGGAGTCTTCTACGGGGGGCACTAAGAAGGTGTATTTTATACTTGCAAATTATGGGGGACACTGAGGGCAACTACTGGGGCATGATATATGGGGCATTTTATACTGGTACAATATGGGGGGCACTAGGAGGAAGGGGGGAGAGGAGCACTATGGGGGCATTTACTGGGGGCTCTATATAGGGGTATTTTATACTGGCACATTATGGGGGCACTATGGGGACATTAGCTCAACTGGGTGCATTACAAGGGGGTATTTTTTGCATTGTCACATTATAAGGAGAATTATTTCTACTGGGGGGGGCATTATGGTGGGCTTTATTACTCCCCTATGGTATGACCCCCTAGTAGCAGCACCAGCCTCTCCCTGCTCTGCTATTCCTCTGCCCCTTCTCCAAATCCTTATTATCAAATCTTTCTCATTAGGATAAAGCACAACATCAGCTCCGCCGAGCCCCCGGCCAAAGTGTTGAAGTGGTGTCCGAGATCCCCAAGGGCCAAGCCAAGTAATTGTAAGTTTTCATGTGAAATATGTTTATGTTATACACATATAGCCTACACTGTGCCACACAATATACAGTATACCTCTACACTGTGCCACACAATGTACAGTATACCCCTACACTGTGCCACACAATGTACAGTATACCTCTACACTGTGCTACACAATGTACAGTATACCTCTACACTGTGTAGTCTGTTCTATAAGCACCCTTGATCTGTGGCGGCGGACAGAAAATAATCTGGAAGAGGCGGGGAGGGAGATCTGTGGATGACACTGTTATGGAGGGGGAAATGTGGATGACACTGTCATGGGGTGGATCTGTGGATGACACATATACCATAAGATGCTATATACGGTATGTGGCATCCACAGATCCCCCCCATAGCAGTGTCATCCACAGATCCTCCTCCCTATAAAAGTGTCATCCACAGGCAGCTAGGACATGTTAAAATCTGAGTGATTTTTATTTTATTTTTATTTTTTAAACCACAGACAGCAGGACTTTTCTTCCCTGTTGCGGTTTTAGGTATTGGGTAAGGTATTGCAGTATTTCTAAGCATACTTGTGTAAATGTATCGTTGTTATAGCTGCCCCCCCCCTACTTTTGTCCTGGCCCCCAGTGTGCCCCCCCAAAATTTGAAAGCTAGAGACGCCACTGTGTCTTTGGCCTGAGCCCCCGAGCACCCAAGCACTACGGTGCTCGATCAACACTACTAATAAGCCCTTTTTTTTCCACTAATGCAAGCCAAAATTTATTAAGAACATATAACGTCACCGTACAAGGGCAAATAAGACATAAAAATATTTCCTTGTAATAAACCCTGTTCATGGCTGTATCAAACAGCACTTGCACCTCAATAACAATAACGGTTTTCTGGAATCACAGAGCTGTATAATGGGAATTTGGATCACCAGTCAGTGCAGCAAGGTGTAATAAGTTTGTTCCTATTACCCAGGCTGTAAACTCCCTTACTGAACCCTGTTCTGCTTCAATACTCTGGAATGATACCTCCCTGTACTTTACCTGAACTTCTATTGAGCAAAATAAAAGTTTTAAAGTATTTTCTACCAGTGTCCCTACTACCTTCTGACATATCTCCCTGCACTAAGTACACTGGAAAATGGCTGAATCCAAGATGGCTGAGGCTATTTATAGGTCTGTGACATCACAGCGCTGACTGGCTGCTGATTGACTGCATGCATGGCATTGTGGGTGATCCCTTGTTCCCAGAGTTCCTTGCTCCATGTCCTAATATGTGCAGCAGCCATTTTAGGAAAAAATGTGATTTGTTACAATGAAGCGTAAGGAAATTCGTATTCGTTGGAAATTTTTCCTGAAATTCGGATCTAATTCCACTTTGTCAACTTCGATTCGCTCATCTCTAGACGTTATCATCTATCGCAGGGATCAGCAACCTTCGGCACTCCAGCTGTTCTGAAACTACAACTCCCAGTATCCTCCTTTAATTTCTATGGGAGTTTAAAAAAAAACTGCCAAACAATTGTGCATGCTGGGAGTTGTAGTTTTACCAAAGCTAGAGTGGCGAAGGTTGCTGACCACTGATCTATTGCATACTTTAGTCCTGGGTGACTGCTGTTTAAAACAACAGGCACTTGGCGGCTCGCAATCAGAAAGGGTTACGCAAGAATGGAAAGATTTGGCATCCTTGTGTCGGACCTGTAAAAGAAAGATTACTTACGTGCTTCCTGCCGCTGGCTTCCTGCTCCTTCTCATCCGAGCCTGTGATGCTCAGCTGGGCTTCCTCAATGTCCACATCCAGCTTGACATCACTGCTGTGGCAGTGACTGGCTCTTCTTATGTCATGACAAATGGTCACATAATGCATGAGGATCCAGGCTGTCCAGTGATTGGCTGCAGTGATGTCAACCCAGATGTTGACATTGATATACAGTCAGGTCCATAAATATTGGGACACCGACACAATTCTAACAATTTTGGCTCTATACACCACCACAATGGATTTGAAATGAAACGAACAAGATGTGCTTTAACTGCAGACTGTCAGCTTTAATTCCTACACCGTTCACCTGATTTGGATGTAAATACCCTCAAATTAAAGCTGACAGTCTGCAGTTAAAGCACATCATGTTTGTTTCATTTCAAATCCATAGTGGTGGTGTATAGAGCCAAAAATCTTAGAATTGTGTCGATGTCCCAATATTTATGGACCTGACTGTAGCCCTGCATAGCATTGCAGGCCTGGAGGAGAAGAAGCATTGAGCCAGAGCCAGGAATCAGGTAAAGTAATTAATCTTTCCTTTTCAGCTCCAGCCAAATGTGTATATGTGTGTGTGTGTGTGTGTGTGTGTCTGGGGGAAGGGGGGGGGGGGGGGGGGGGGGGCTTGCCTTGAGTTCCCTACCATTGTTGCATAGTCCCTTTAAATGTATTTAATGCTTCTATATGTTCCTTTGCTTAGGTTATCTATTGTTACTACACTCACAATCATATGAGAAGCACTATTTTTCACTTGTAATGTAGTGAGTTGCTGAGTTATTTTCATAAAATTCAGCAATAACTCCTATATACCACAATCATAGGGATCTTTTCCAAAAAAGTGTTGTTTACTGATGTACGAATGTCAAAAAATTATGAAAAAGGTGTATTTGCATGTCTGAGCATTTTAGGATATTACATTTAGTAAACATGATCATGGTTGAACAGATTTACAAAAGGAAATGAAACAATTATTGTTAGAATGATACTAAATAATGTAAACATCATAACATACATATATCTTAATATATTAACAGATTTATTTCCAAATTGACTAAAGAGCTACCTTTGTGATCTTGTTAAGCTATTATTTTAAAACATCTGTGAGAGCACAGTCAATAGAAAGCTCATACTTTCCATTAAATAATTGTGCAGAATAGCTTATTTCAAGATCAAACATAAAAGTGATGCCTTTTTCCCTTTTAATTGCTGTCTTTATGATAGGAAAGCATTTGGTCCCAGGGCTAATAAACAGGGAACTTTATAGTATGCATGAGATTATCCCCTGTTGGATAGCTTCAAAGACAGTAAATGAGGATGATTTTCACATGCATAAAATCAGTTTCTACACTGTGACATATTGTATAGAGAACACTTCCAAAGATGTCTGCAAGCTAAACATGAATTAATATTCAAAGGGGGTAAGTGACTACACCTTTCTGTTTCATATACATCTCAGTTTTAAGTATTGATTACCTTAGGGAGCTATACCTTTTAAGCAAAAACTTATTTTGAAACTTATGAAAGTGTACATGAAGATTGTTAGATATAGTGGCTATTCACAAACAGCAGTAGACAAAAATGTTTTGCAAATTATGTTTGTTTCGGTCTTCACTATACATAAAGTATCACAATGCACTGGTCTGACACAGTACAATTACAAGTATTAGTCAGTCTGGTATTATAATTAGTGATGGACGAACATCTGCCGGGACGGTTCGCGAATGCGATCGTGTGACTGCGATCAAATGTTCGCGAACCGCAAGTTCGCGGTGGGTCCCATTCATTTTAATGGCAGGCGAACCTGAAAAACCTTCAGCTCATATTTGCAGCCAAAAAATAATTACTAGAAGTGCACAAATAGTCCCACAACATGGACAGTAACATACCAGATGTATTATTCGAATTTGCGATCTCCATTCATTATTTTTTTCAATGCGAAATATCGGCAATATAATTTTGCGCAAATGCACTATACAGTAGCCAAATGCACTATAAAGAAAGTATATTGGTATATAACACCCCGCTTCAATCAGTATTTTTGTGGGACGACTGGTATATCACACCAGTAGAAATTGTTTGTTCCAATAACGCTTGTCTCTCTATATACCTGCAGTATCGCAGCAGAACCGCACACAACTGCCGCACAATACAAATGCACTATAATAGACTTTCTAACATAGAAAGTATATTCTAACATTGTACAAGGAAGGCAATCCATTAGAATATACATAAAGATCAAACGTAGCCTTTTAATAATGTTACTATGAGGGTCCATTCACACGTCCGTAAGTGTTTTGCGGATCCGCAAATATTTTGGCGCAATACGTGAAACTTCACCTTTTAGCAGGTCTGACTACATATTACTGACTGGTGGACTATGTTTTGTTGTGACATCACAGTACTATGTCTGTAGCATGTATGTATGGACAGCAGAACCGATCACACTAACACCCTGCACTGCAACAGCTACACTATATCAGGATATAACTTACACTGACTATCTCCCACTAACTATTTGTAATATATATATATATATATATATATATAAAAGCTATCTAACTATCTATCTAATGTAATGAGTGGAAAGCACAGAGCACAGCAATGACATTGCTGTCTCTCTCAAAACTTAAAAAAAAGCTGTAGAAAGTGGCTGCTGGGGAGGTTCTTATATAGTAAGGGGTAGGCAACTTTCCTATTGGTTGCTAGGGATGTTGCTAAGCTCTGACAAAGACATTGCTTCTTGGCCAACAAGCAAGAAGCAGGGAGGGATCATGGGTTCAGATGGGAAAAAAACCGACAGCATTCAAAAATACGAATATATATCACTATATTCTAAATATTCGTGCATTCTCGGAGTGCCGATATTCGCTATTAATATTAGCAATTCGAATATTCATGCCCAACACTAATGAAGACATCACCTATGAATGTTTTTCCTTCCGTTTCTTATAGAGTGTCTTTTTTTTTTTTTTTTGTTTATAGGGAATTTTATACCCAGTAATACTCTCTAAATCGAAAGGGAATAAGTCAAGCTTATGTCCTAAATGTAAAGTAGCTTTGATTCACTTTATATGGAGGTGCTCTAAATTCCATAGATTTTGGTATCTAATAATTAAGACAATTATCTTTGTCTTTCAGATTGGATAGAGGTTGAAACCTTCTAGTCAGTTAGCAAGCAGTACTGACCTGCACCTGGATGAGGAAAGATAACAGTGGGCACTGACCGACCTGGGAGGCCACCATTTATGTGCCTGCTAACAAATCCCAGGGCGCCAAGTGTCCACTCCCGATAGGTCATGATCCTGCCCTACATCTGTGTACAAGGCTTTGGTCAGTTATTAGTCAATTAGACCAATGCCGGCCAACTAATCTACTTTGAACTTGTGGCCAGGTGCTATTCCCATCGCCGGCGAAGTGCATAAGAAGCGCGTATGCGCGACCGCGTATCCCCTTTCGAACCCGTCTTCGAGCGGACATGTGAACACATGACAGGCTCTGCGAGAGTGTGCGCGAGCGTGTCGACATGGACACCGGAATGGAATTCACAATAGGCACCGGAGACAAGCTCGGCCGCAGAGTAGTGCCGCTAGCCCGGCCAAGCTGTCCCCGAAACCCATGCGGTCTTCCCCTCCGGCGCACATGCGAATGCGTCCCTGCATCGGTTCGCAAAGGGGTCGGAGCTGGTGTGCATCAGTGGAGACACGCGTAACCTGTCCCGCACTTCCACGAAGACCCTTTTTGGTCACACCGGAGTGTGAGACAGGTGAGGATCTTACAATTGGAGACTCTAATATACCTTCATGCAGCTAGAAAAATAATATTGCATATTTGGCTTTCAGAAAGGGCTCATGGATTATGAGATTGGCTTGGGAAAGTACATTTGAGTATGACTCTGGAGAGGATGTATTATATGCAAACAAATAAATGCAATTACTACTGTCAGATATGGGGATCAATTGAGCAATGGTTTGACGGGCACTGCTTTGAATCCCACTCAATCACTGCAGGGGCCCGGCAGTCACTGATAGCCAGGCCCCTGCTGTATCTGCTAGCATTACTGTAAAAGCCAATGCCGGCAGATTAACCCTTTCTATGCCGCGACATAGAAAATGTTTGTGGTAGGTGAGGATCTCCATCGGGTCCCCGTGCTGCAGTGATGAGGAACCAATGGGTGAGAATGCAGCCTGATGCAGAGGCATTGGAACCTGACTTCTATGGAAGCCAAGGAGATTCAGGCCCAGGCCTGGTCTCCTATGCAACTGTTAGTGTATTACGCTGTGTAATACACTAACAGGCAATGCATTACAATACAGATTTATTGTAATGCATTGCAGAGGGGATTAGACCCCCAAAAAGTAAAAAATTAAAATTGAAAGTAAAAAAATAAGTGTTTTTAATAATAAAAAATGAAGTTTCAAGTTAAAAAAAAATGCTCCTTTTTACAAATTTTATAATAAAAAATAAAAAAAACACATATTAGGTATCACCGCATCTATAACAACTGGCTCTATAAATATATCACATAATCTACACTATCAGATGAAAACAGTAAAAAAATAAAAATAAACTGTGCCAAAAAAGCTATTTTTTGTCACCTTACATCACAAAAACTGCAAAACCAAGTGATCAAAAAGACGTATTCCCCCCAAAATACAAATAATCAAGCTGTCACCTCATCCGGCAAAAATGAGCACCTAAATAAGACAATCGGACAACAACAAAAACTCTTGAATTTTTGGTCACCTTGACCCATAAAGTGTAATACTGAATGATCAAAAAAATCATATGGACTCAAAAAATTGTGCCAATAAAAATGTCAACTTTTCCTGCAACAAATGTGCTCCTGCACAAGGCATTCTGAAAATGGAGACACAAAACCATAATTAAAAACAAATGCTTTAATATGTAAAACTGAAACAAACAAACAAAAAAAGACATACTTGTATTTGATATCATCGCGTCCAAAACAACCTACTCTATAAAAATGGCACATGATCTGTCAAATGAACATTGTAAAAGAAAGAAAAGAAAAACTGTGCCAGAACAGCTATTTTGTAGTTACCTTGCCTAACAAAAAGTGTAATATAGAGTGATCAAAAATCATATGTACCCCAAAATATCAATAAAACTGTCACCTTATCCCGTAGTTTCCAAAATGGGGTCACTTTTTGGGAGTTTCTACTGTAGGTTGGATCAGGGGGTCTTCAAATGGGACATGGTGTCAAAAACCAGTCTAGTAAAAGCTGCCTTCCAAAAACCATATGGTGCTGATTCTCTTCTGCGCCCTGCTGTGCGCCCTTATAGCAGTTTACGATCACATATGGGGTGTTTCTTTAAACTTCAGAATCAGGTTAAGGGCTCGTTCACACATTTGCGGATCCACAATACACGGGCACCGTTCCGTTGTCATTCTGCATCACGGATGCGTCCGCAAATCTGGAGATTCGGAAAGGAGGCACGGAACGGAACACTATGGAAGTACTACAGAGTGCTTTCTGGGGTTCCATTCCGTACCTCCACACCGCAAAAAGATAGAACATGCTCTATCTTTTTGTGGAACGGAGGGATTGCGGACCTGGGGAGCGCTGCTCTCACTGACAGCTTTCTAATGACATTTTCAAATGCCAACATAAAGTAGACATCTGGGGAATGTTAAGTATTAAATCTTTTATGAGTTATCACTTTCTGTTTTAAAAGCATTTTTGGTAAATTTGGGATTTTTTCATAAATAAATGTGACATACATTGACTCTAATTTATGACTGTTATGAAGTACAATGTGTCACGAGAAAACATTCTCAGAATGGCTTGGATAAGTAAAAGTGTTCCAAAGTTATTAACACATGAAGTGACACATGTCAGATTTGCAAAAAATGGCCTGGGCAGGAAGGGTAAAACTGGCCCGGGGTAGAAGGGGTTAAAAATAATATATAAAAAATAAATATAAAAAGTTCTAGATGGCCAAATTAATGTACTGACCATAACTTCTTCCTGACCAGCACCATACATGCACTTGACCACGGTATCTGAATGTGCTAAAACCCAGAAGAACGCGCTTCTGAGTATGCTTCAGCTCCCCCCGGCAGAGATCATGGAGCCAGATTCATTGTGCAGCAGCTTCAGTTCTCTGGAATGAATTGAAGCTGCCGCTCATTAGTTTCTATGGGACCCCTGTCTGTACGAGGGCTCCTAAGAGCACATTAAAACTTTTATACACTCCACAGCTTATGAATTGGAGGGTATTAGTGATAAGCAGCAGGGGTCATATTCGAATTCGCGATATTTCGCGAATATTTAGTAGAATATTCGTCGAAAATTCTCAAATTCGAAAATTCTCAATTATTTTTTTTTTACTCGAAAAATCGGAAAGGTAATGATTGTGTAATATGCAAATTTTCGGAATTCGAATTTTCGGATTCAAATTTTGTATTGCGAATTTTTCAACTTACAACTATTAGACAAAGAAGATTATGGCAGTATATTAGCTAAATTGCTCTATTCGATTTTTTTCGAATATTCTCTATATTGCTATAACTTAGTTTTTTTTAAATATTCATAATATTCTAAAACAAGAATAAATAGCAATATAGCGAATATTCAAAAGAAACGAATATAGAGCAAAATTCGCAAACACTACTACTCCTAAAGTCAAGTATATTGCAGCCTTCTTATTGGCCTACAAGCTAGAAGCAGTGAGGGATCATGTGTACTGATAAAAAAAAATAATAATAATCGAAAAAAAAAAAAATAATCGAAAATTTTTTTTGAATATTCGAAATTACGAATATATATAACTAGATATATTTTCGAAGTACCTATATTCGTGATAAAAATTTGAAATTCGAATATTCGTGATCAACACTAGAGGGTATCAGAGAAGCAATCTGATGATTGCTTTTTATAGTTCCCTATGGGAACTTTAAAATAGTGTAAAAATGTTTTTAACAATAAACAAAAAGTATTTTTACCAAATGGCAAACAACAGAATTGATTAAAAAGAAGTTAAAATGGACAATTTTGGTCACTTCAACTCCCACAAAAAATATATATATATAAAGTGATCAAAAAGTCTAACACACCCAAGAATTCTATCAATGAAAAGTACAGATTGCACCCCTCACACAGTTTTGTACACATAAAGTTATAGGGGTCAGAATATGGTGATGGAAAGTGTGGCAAAAATAACCTCACCACTGGGTTTTGAATTATGGCCCATATACTAACTTTGAAGGAGAAGACAGATCGGCCGCACAGCCTAAATCTGTGGAACTGTTTTGGGCAGGAAAGCCATGCTTGGAGTCGGCCAAATGTGACTTCCATGGAATTCGGGAACCCCTGCTCGGATCTGGGTGGTTTTTGGTTATGTTGTTCACCCAGATCAGAGCTATCCATGGATGTATAAAATATGGGGATACGTGGGATTTTGAGGTGGTTTCTGTGTATTGGGAAAAGATGTGTGTTTGGTAATTGTATCACAGGCAGAGCCCATTGTGTTTTGGTAATTGTATTTTGTTGATTGCGTCAAAGACAAAGCCTATTCTGTTATTGAGTGCGTCACAGGCAATGCCATTGTGTTTGTTAATTGCATCACAGACGATGCCATTGTGTTTGTTGAATGTATAGTTTTTGTGTTTAACCCCTTAAAGACTCAGCCCTATTTCACCTTAAGGACTTGGCCATTTTTTGCAAATCTGACCAGTGTCACTTTAAGTGCTGATAACTTTAAAACGCCTTTACTTACCCAGGCCGTTCTGAGATTGTTTTTTCGTCACATATTGTACTTCATGACACTGCTAAAATTGGGTAAAAATTTTTTTTAAAATTTGCAAATTTCAAAGTTTCAGTTTCTCTACTTCTGTAATACATAGTAATACCGCCAAAAATTGTGATGACTTTACATTCCCCATATGTCTACTTCATGTTTGTATCATTTTGGGAATGATATTTTATTTTTTGGGGATGTTACATAGCTTAGAAGTTTAGAAGCAAATTTAGAAATTTTTCAGAAATTTTCCAAATCCCACTTTTTATGGACCAGTTCAGGTCTGAAGTCACTTTCTGAGGCTTATGTAATAGAAACCATCCAAAAATGACCCCATTCTAGAAACTAAACCCATCAAGGTATTCAAAACTGATTTTACAAACTTTGTTAACCCTTTAGGTCTTCCACAAGACTTCATGGCAAATGGACATAAAATTTAATAATTTCGATTTTTTTTTTGAAAATTTTCCAATATAATCAGTTTTTGCCAGGAAAAAAGCAAAGGTTAACTGCCAAACAAAGCTCAATATGGGTTGCCCTGATTCTGTAGTTTGTAGAAACACCCCATATGTGGTCGTAAACTACTGTTTGGCCAAACGGGAGGACATAGAAGAAGGGGAACGCCATATGGTTTTTGCAAGGCAGATTTTGCAGGACTGGTTTTGTTTATACCATGTCCCATTTCAAGCCCCCCTTTGCACCCCTAGAATAGAAATTTCAAAAAAGTTACTCCATCTAAGAAAGTACACCCCTCAAGGTATTCAAAACTGGGTTTACAAACTTTGTTAACCCTTTAGGTGTTCCACAAGAGTTAATTGCAGATGGAGAAACAATTTCTAAATTTCCATTTTTTGGAACATTTTCCATTTTAACCCATTTTTTCCAGTAATAAAGTAAGGGTTTACTGCCAAACAAAACTCAATATGGGTTGCCCTGATTCTGTAGTTTGCAAAAACACCCCATATGTGGTCGTAAACTACTGTTTGGCCAAACGGGAGGACATAGAAGGAGGGGAACGCCATATGGGTTTTGGAAGGCAGATTTTGCAGGACTGGTTTTGTTTATACCATGTCCCATTTCAAGCCCCCTGTTGCACCCCTAGAATAGAAATTCCAAAAAAAGTGACTTCATCTAAGAAAGTACACCCCTCAAGGTATTCAAAACTGTGTTTACAAACTTTGTTAACCCTTTAGGTGTTCCACAAGAGTTAATGGCAGATGGAGAAACAATTTAGGAATTTCAATTTTTTGGAAAATATTCCATTTTAACCCTTACTTTATTACTGAAAAAATGGGTTAACAGCCCAAATAAACTCAATATGGGTCTGTAGTTTGCAGAAATACCCCATATGTAGTCGTAAACTACTATTTGGCTAAAATGCAGGACATAGAAGAAGGGGAACGCCGTATGGTTTTTGGAAGGCAGATTTTGCTGGACTGGTTTATTTACACCATGTACCCTTTCAAGCCCCCTGATGCACCCCTAGAGTAGAAACTCCATAAAAATGACCCCATCTAGGAAACTACAGGATAAGGTGGTTGATGTTTTGGGACTATTTTAGGGTAAATATGATTTTTGGTTGCTCTATATTACACTTTTTTGCGGCAAGGTAACAAAAAATTTTAATTCTAAAATTGTTTCTACATTCGCTATTTAGTTTTGTGGAACACCTAAAGGGTTAACAAAGTTTGTTACCTAATATGTCTACATTTTCAAATTTATTTAGATTTTACACTATATTATCATTTTAGGAAACCAAAAAAATATTTTAGTATCTCCCTAGCCTGGGAGCTACAGTTTTTTTTTTCTTTTGTTGGGCGACTATCAAATGTAGGGGCTCATTTTTTGCGGGATGAGATGGCGGTTTTACTGGCACTAATTTGGGGTGCATATGACATTTTGATAGCTCGCTATTACACTTTTTGTGATGTTAGGTGACAAAAAATGGCTTTTTTTACACTTTTTTTTTTTTTAACGCTGTTCATCGGGGGGGGGGTTACATGTTATTTTTATAGAGAAGATTTTTACGGACGCGGCGATGCCCAATATGTATGGCTCTCAGACTTTGGAGACACTAAGCAGGCATCCTCAAACTGAGGCCCTCCAGATGTTGTAAAACTACAACTACACAAAATTCCCACCATGCCCTGCTGATGGCTGTAGGTTGTCTGGGCATGCTGGGAGTTATAGTTTTACAACATCTGGAGGGACGCAGTTTGAGGATGCCTGCACTAAAACTAATATTTTTTGGGGGAAAAAATTGTTCCGTGTCTAAGTCTGAGAGACATAGTTTTTCATGTTCTCTAGGGGACTGTTGGGGATTATAAAAATGTAGTACTCCATGGAAGTGTGATACTCCCTGAAGCAATCGATAACGCAGAGGCCCGGATGATCGGGCAAGTGTCACATTGAGTGGTGGTGTCCTTCCGTATCCCCCTTTTGTGACACTCTCTGCATCTTTTTTGGGTTCGTCCCTTCTTTCCAGTATGGGGGACCACACCTGGAAAATGTTGGCAAGGGACGATCCAGGCGCCTCCAATTCCCAAGGTACTCCGGCCTGCTCTTTCCCGGTCTGAAAAAATCAGGTCCTTGAGGACTGCCTCATAGAATTGGAAGAATGTCCCTGTGCTGCAAGAGCTTCGGGATAGTACAAAAGAGTTGTACAAGGCAACGTGTACCATGTAGACCGCAACTTTTTTGTACCATGCCCGGGTTTTGCGCATGGCATTATATGGCTTGAGGACTTGATCAGAGAGATCAACTCCTCCCATATACCGATTGTAGTCGACGATGCAATAGGGCTTGAGGACCGTTGCCACGGTACCTCGCACAGAGACGGGAGTGGTGCTGTTACCGTGGATTGTGGACAGTACAAGGACATCCCTCTTGTCCTTATACCTGACCAGCAACAGGTTTCCACTAGTAAGGGCACGGGTCTCACCCCTGAAGATAGGTACCTGGAGGGGGTGGGCAGGGAGGCCGCGCTGATTTTTCCGCACGGCCCCACAAGCGAACGTGGATCTGGCGGCAAGGGACCTGAACAAGGGAATGCTAGTATAATAGTTATCCTCATACAAGTGGTAACCCTTATCTAGCAGTGGGTACATAAGGTCCCACACGAGTTTCCCGCTAACACCCAGAGTAGGGGGACATTCTGGGGGTTGAATACGGGAATCTCGCCCCTCGTACAAAATTGTGTACCCTGAGGTACTCTCACAAATTTTGTACAGCTTCACGCCATACCTCGCCCGCTTAGTGGGAATGTATTGGCGGAAACTGAGTCTCCCCTTGAACGCAACGAGAGACTCATCAACCGCGACCTCCCTTCCAGGTACAAAGGCCTGCTCAAATTTGGCCCCGAAGTGATCGATGACCGGCCGTATCTTATACAGACGGTCATTATCTGAATAATGCAGACATTTCCAGATGGCCTCAAACCAGGGACGTGTCATGACCATACTGTAGAGTGGGGTCTGGTAGAGGATGTCCCCACTCCAGTATTGCCTGACACTTGGTGTTTGCACTAGACCCATGTGCAGCACGGGGCCCCAAAATGTCCTCATCTCGGCTGCACTGACCGGTGTCCAGCCACCGGGTATAGCCAAAAAGGAGCCCGGGTGCTGAGCAACGAACTGTTGGGCGTACAGATTCGTCTGCTCCACCATCAGATTCACAAATGGGTCACTGAAAAAAAACGAAAAAAGTCAATTTCAGTAAACCCCACTGTGGGAATCTGGATTCCTGGATTGCCAACAAAATCCGGAATCTCAGGCTCAAAATCCACTGGGGGACACCAGCTAAGTTCACCGGTAGGGGGCTCCGGTGTGCTTATTTGGTGGGCCGGGAAACCAGTACGAGCCCCAGGGTGGCTTATCGTCATCAGATGATGATGAGGAGGATGCGTATGACAAGAGGAACGTGGGGTGGGGCTGGCTGGTGGGGGGGGGCTAGTGGTGGTGGGGGGGGCAAGTGGCAGGGGGGGGTCTAGGGTCTCAAAGCTAGAAAATAATAAGTTTAGATAAAGTGTTTTTTTTTCCTAACTAACCTTTCCCTTCTATCCATGCCTAACGGTGCCTCTCCCTCACTGACCCTAACCTATCTGGAGGGTGATGGGTGCAGGAGGGTGATGGGTGCCGATGGGGGGGATCGCAGGAGCCTGGTGAGGACGGTGCTGCAGGGTGCAGGTGCTGAACAGGAAGAGGAGGGGAGAGAGGAGCGCTGGAAGTTTGAATCTCGCGCCTCTCTCCCTGCACCAATCAGCACCCTGGACAGCGACATTCAGCACCACAGCCAGCACCGCCTCTCCCAAATGTTCGTACTGTGATTGGTGGTGTGTAATCTTTTTCCGGTTCATCGGGTCACCGGAGACCCGAATGGACCGGAAACGCAGCAAACCGCAGGTCTGAATTGACCTGTGGTTTTCTGCGATCGCCAATACGGGGGGGTCATATGACCCCCCCCGGCGTTGTGACAGGATGCCCGCTGAATGATTTCAGCGGGCATCCTGTTCCGATTAACCCCCGCGGCGCCGCAATCACAGTTTAAACCCATGACGTACCGGTACGTCATGGGTCCTTAAGGACTCGGGAAACATGCCGTATCGGTACGTCATGCGTCCCTAAGGGGTTAAACTGTAAAACTGTAAAGGATTGGCTGCTATGTTATGTCCTCAGTTCCCAACCAGGTCCACGGGGGTGGTACCCTTGTTGGAAAATGTGTATATAAGTCAAGTGCATATTGACTTATATACACATATGTGTATATACACTCACCTAAAGAATTATTAGGAACACCTGTTCTATTTCTCATTAATGCAATTATCTAGTTAACCAATCACATGGCAGTTGCTTCAATGCATTTAGGGGGGTGGTCCTGGTCAAGACAATCTCCTGAACTCCAAACTGAATGTCAGAAATAAAAAGAAAGGTGATTTAAGCAATTTTGAGCGTGGCATGGTTGTTGGTGCCAGACGGGCCAGTCTGAGTATTTCACAATCTGCTCAGTTACTGGGATTTTCACGCACAACCATTTCTAGGGTTTACAAAGAATGGTGTGAAAAGGGAAAAACATCCAGTATGCGGCAGTCCTGTGGGCAAAAATGCCTTGTTGATGCTAGAGGTCAGAGGAGAATGGGCCGACTGATTCAAGCTGATAGAAGAGCAACGTTGACTGAAATAACCACTCGTTACAACCGAGGTAGGCAGCAAAGCATTTGTGAAGCCACAACACGCACAACCTTGAGGCGGATGGGCTACAACAGCAGAAGACCCCACCGGGTACCACTCATCTCCACTACAAATAGGAAAAATAGGCTACAATTTGCACAAGCTCACCAAAATTGGACTGTTGAAGACTGGAAAAATGTTGCCTGGTCTCAAGAGTCTCGATTTCTGTTGAGACATTCAAATGGTAGAGTCTGAATTTGGCGTAAACAGAATGAGAACATGTATCCATCATGCCTTGTTACCACTGTGCAGGCTGGTGGTGATGGTGTAATAGTGTGGGGGATGTTTTCTGGGCACACTTTAGGCCCCTTAGTGCCAATTGGGCATTGTTTAAATGCCACGGGCTACCTGAGCATTGTTTCTGACCATGTCCATCCCTTCATGACCACCATGTACCCATCCTCTGATGGCTACTTCCAGCAGGATAATGCACAATGTCACAAAGCTCGAATCATTTCAAATTGTTTTCTTGAACATGACAATGAGTTCACTGTACTAAAATGGCCCCCACAGTCACCAGATCTCAACCCAATAGAGCATCTATGGGATGTGGTGGAACGGGAGCTTCGTGCCCTGGATGTGCATCCCTCAAATCTCCATCAACTGCAAGATGCTATCCTATCAATATGGGTCAACATTTCTAAAGAATGCTATCAGCACCTTGTTGAATCAATGCCACGTAGAATTAAGGCAGTTCTGAAGGCAAAAGGGGGTCCAACACCGTATTAGTATGGTGTTCCTAATAATTCTTTAGGTGAGTGTACAAGTGCTTGTGTGCTCAATAAAGAGTTCCTGTTATACCCTTCATCATGTTGAGGCTGGTGTTTGGGTAACTGATCGACACTGGGGATTGCTATACGCTGAAGATTTGCTATACTCCCCTGGCTATAACTACTAGCTCTTGTAAGAGCTGTTCCTGTTCCTGGTTCCTGTGGTGGTTACGGTGTCGAGTGGAGTGCTTGGAGTCCTCTGGAAGCACTCATCAACGTTCATACATCACCCAGTCGGGGTGCCAGGAGATCCGTTACAGAAAAAATAAAATGTCAACTTTTTTTTCCCTATGGTAAAATGCAAGAAAAACTATACATATGTGGTATTGCCATAATCATACTGACCCAGAGAATGAAAGTATCAGGTCAGTTTTACCATATAGGGAACGATGTAAAAATGAAACCCATAAAACTATTTCCAATTTTTTATATTTTTTTCCAATTACACCCTATTTGGATTTTTTTTTCAGCACCCCTCTACATCATATGCAATATCTAATAGTGGAATTAGAAAGTGCAATTTGTCACTCAAAAAAAACATCCCTCATACAACTATGTAAATGGCAAAATAAAAAAAAGTTATCACCCCAGAAAGGCAGGGAGTAAAAAACAAAAATTCATAAACCCTCTGGGGCTAAAAGGGTTAATCCAATAGAAATATTGTCAATGGACCTGAAGCAAGCAGCTCATGAGAGGAAAGGACTGATATGCAGGACTTTTTGTTGCAGTTAGGGTCACACTAGATAATGAAAGCAAAGGTTCACATACTTTTGGCACTCACAAGCATGTGATATCAGATCATTTCCCTAAATAAATAAATTACCTATGTTCTAGCTTAGCTTGATCCTTGTTTGCTCTGTGGACTTAGTACTCAGCTCAGCTAAAGTCTATTACTGGGTTGCTTTCTGGTCTTTCTACTCTGCACAAATGCATCTTGGACAACAATTCTGTACCACTTTACTTCAAATATGTTGGTTATAAGGTCTAGTGGGGTGATAGATGGCAGAGAATAATGTTAACTTAGTTAAAGTGAATCACTACACTGCATCTATTATTTAAAAGGGTTTTCGGAGATTTTAATACTCATAGCTTATCGACTTACCGACGTGATATTGGATCATTTTCCTCAATAAATAAATTACCAAGTCTAATATTTGGTTATCTAATGCACTTTTATGTCAAATTTAGACATACAGAAATTTTGGAAGGGTTCAAAAACTTTCAAGCATCACTGTGTATTGTAAAGTCACTCAAAAAATCTGAACCCCTGCCAATCAGCTGTTCGAGAAGGCATTGGTAATCCTGTGAGTTCCATGGCCTTCTCGCAGCTTACCAAACACAACGCTTTACATAGTATAGCAGCTATTTTTGGTATTGCGCTTGTCACTGGCCTAGGGAAAGCTGCAAAAAGGTCATGGCCCTACAAAAAAATGCAAGTGCCTGCTCAAACAGCTGACTGGCGCTGGTCCCGGCTGTTGGACCCCCATCGATCACATACTGATGACCTATCCAGTGGATATATATATCAAACCCCCATTACAAACTAATTTAAACTAATTTCTATTGTTTTTGTTTTGTTTGTTTATTTATTTAATTTAAAATCAAAGCAATACATATCTCAACCCACCTGCCACCCCCTGGAATCTCCTATATCTCCTTTAATAATTTTACCTTGGCTTCAAGTAACTCTTCAAAAAAATAAAAATAATAATATATATATATATATATATATATATATACAGTACAGACCAAAAGTTTGGACACACCTTCTCATTCAAAGAGTTTTCTTTATTTTCATGACTATGAAAATTGTAGATTCACACTGATGGCATCAAAACTATGATTTACCACATGTGGAATTATATACATAACAAACAAGTGAGAAACAACTGAAAATATGCCATATTCTAGGTTCTTCAAAGTAGCCACCTTTTGCTTTGATTACTGCTTTGCACACTCTTGGAATTCTCTTGATGAGCTTCAAGAGGTAGTCCCCTGAAATGGTTTTCACTTCACAGGTGTGACCTGTCAGGTTTAATAAGTGGGATTTCTTGCCTTATAAATGGGGTTGGGACCATCAGTTGCGTTGAGGAGAAGTCAGGTGGATACACAGCTGATAGTCCTACTGAATAGACTGTTAGAATTTGTATTATGGCAAGAAAAAAGCAGCTAAGTAAAGAAAAACGAGTGGCCATCATTACTTTAAGAAATGAAGGTCAGTCAGTCAGCCATAAAATTGTGAAAACTTTGAAAGTAAGGGCTATTTGACCATGAAGGAGAGTGATGAGGTGCTGCGCCAGATGACCTGGCCTCCACAGTCACCGGACCTGAACCCAATCGAGATGGTTTGGGGTGAGCTGGACCACAGAGTGAAGGCAAAAGGGCCAACAAGTGCTAAGCATTTGTGGGAACTCCTTCAAGACTGTTGGAAGAACATTTCAGGTGACTACCTCTTGAAGCTCATCAAGAGAATGCCAAGAGTGTGCAAAGCAGTAATCAAAGCAAAAGGTGGCTACTTTGAAGAACCTAGAATATGACATATTTTCAGTTGTTTCACGCTTGTTTGTTATGTATATAATTCCACATGTGTTAATTCATAGTTTTGATGCCTTCATAGTCATGAAAATAAAGAAAACTCTTTGAATGAGAAGATGTGTCCAAACTTTTGGTCTGTACTGTATATATATATATATATATTATATATATATATATATATATATATATATATATATATATTCATGTAATACTTAGTCATTAAGGCCATAATACTCAATGAGAAAACTTCCCCCATTTGGATTTTAATTTAGCATTATATCCAAGTTAGTTTATTCTTATCTTCATACCATCCTTAATGCCAACCTCATAATATTGGCTAGCAAATCTCCTATCAACATCTAACTAGGTACCTCCATCAGAACACAACTGCATAATAGGTATTCTTTGTCAATAATAGCACAGTATGAATCAAATAGGCTTTCATTCTGGATATTTTTTGTTCAGTATAGAGGAATAGACAAAACCACACATCCATGGTAACTTTATTTTCCTCATAGCATATATGAACTGTAAGATATCTTGGCAGGACTTATTAATACATTTGCATATTCAATGGTATAATGTCGCCCGCTGCTTTCTGAATTTCGGGCAAAACCTTATAGTACAAATTTCAATGCATCCTCTCCTGGTTCCAGGACCTCTGCTTCCATGGTCATTCCATCACGCATAAGTGGAAAGGCCTCTCCTCCTCTGTGTCAGTGATGTGCTCGATGGGGCCTGCCCCATTTCATTAGCTACATCAGCCGCCTTCCCCATCTTTGCTGATGCAGAGCCAATGTTGCTGATGAACTGAGCCAGACAGCCAGCCTCCGTTCAGCACATCATTGACACAGAGGTGAGGAGGAAGTGCCCTGTCTGTGTTGGAATGACTATGGAAATAGAGGAGCACTGAGGAGCACTGAAATGTGTAACTTGTAGCCAACTTCAAAATTGAAGTACATTAATTAGTAATTAACAAATTAATTTGAAAACCAACCAAAGAAATGTATGTAAAAATTCACTTTAACCCCTTCTACCGCAGAGGTTTACTTTACTAATACAGCATTTACTGTATTTTTGTTTTTCGTTCCCTGCCTTCCCAGAGCCAAAACTTTTTTATTTTTTCATTCACAAGTTATAGTTTCCAACGACATCATTTAATATTGCATAGACTGTAGTTAGAAGTGAGAAAAAAAAATTATATTCAATTTAGCCACAGTTTTATTTATTTATTTATTCTTTTACAATGTTCATTATGCACTAAACTGATTGTGATCTTTATTCTCCAGGTTAGTACAAATCCGTCGATTTCCTTGTGTTTTTAAGTTGAAAAAAACTTTTCTGTCATTTTCTGACCGCTATAATTTTTTTCTTTTTTGTAGTTATATGTACGGAGTTGTATGAGAGCTCATTTTATGTGCGTGGGATCTGGACTTTTAATTGATACCATATTTTCCATATGGAATTAATACTTTTATATTTCGATAGTACACAATACCCATTATGTGTATTTTTTCATTTTTTTTTTTTCATTTTTATTCTCATTTTGGTGAATAGAGGATGATTTTATATAGATATATATTTTTTTGTAAAAAATGTATTATTTTTTTACACTTTTTTATGGTTCTCATAGCGAACTATAACAAGCAATCATTAGATTGCTATTGCCATAGACTCTAAAGCACTAGCATTGTAGTTTATGATGATTTTACTAGTTTGCTATGGAGCCCTGCTACAGGCAAGGGCTCCATAGGAAACTGCGCAGCCGCCTTGTGTTATTAACTATAAGAGGCTGCTGCACACAAGCTCCGATTCCTGCGATTGCCACATGGGGGTGACAGAGCATCACCGGAAGCGCACATTTTCGGTATTTAAGGCACTCAGATGCTCTGGCCAGGTTTGACCATGGCATATGAGACATGAAATGTCCATGATTGGCCTTACCTCTGGTCGTGGACCTTAGCCGCAGGTCCCTGCTATATGAAACAGCAGGCATCCAGTACGCCATCTTTAAAGATCCGACATGTGACCTAATAGCACTTCATATGTTGGGAAAGGGTTAAAGGGAATCTGTCACCAGAAAATTCACTTTTAAACCAGACACAATGCCCTATAGGGCTAGCTCAGCTAATTGTAATGATAGCTTGCACTTGGCAATCCATTGCTTCATTCTAGAGAAAAATTTATTTTAATTCATATGTAAATTAGCAGTTAAGTACACAGAGGATGGGCCAAACCAACATGTGTATCTTTGCTTCTCCTTCTTCTTCTAGCTACTCCCTCTTCTTATTGATTGACAATACCTCAGGCAGAATAGGGTAGCACTGTATTTCATTTTTATTTTTATTTTTTGTGCTTTGTGGGTTAAGGGGGGTTGTGGACATTCCATTTTTTTCATAGTGATTTTCTGAAAAGAGCAACTAAAAGAACAGGAGGTCTACTAGCCTCTGTGTAAGAGTTTTTGTAACTATATGTATATTTAATAATGTACTCCAAATTGATAATTAAAATAAATATCAGGATGAATTATACACATATACATTCTAATTCATTATTTTTATAATACATATTTATAGTACTTAATAGGTTTGTACTAATGAAAAGTGAAATTTAATTACACCAATTAGCATTGCACATCAGACATTGGATGTGTCATCAGTTAAAAAGCCCCTAATGATTATGTTAGCATAATTTACGGTTATAATTAAATATCTAAATGCAACGCAAATGGAAAATCACGATTACAAAACAAAAAAATATATTAACATAACATTATTATTAACAATATACTTGTCTTTGAATAAATTGATTTATCTTTGATTTATTCTGAAAAAAAAAAAATGGGCCAGGGCAAATATTTTGAGTATACACTGCATTTTAATGATCAGTGTTAATTAAATCTGATGCAAAAACACAAATGCAATAGCACTCTGCAACCAGCACTCTGCCCTGCCTCTATGCTGGATGTTGAATGAGGCATTGGTGTACATTTTGGCCAAAGTGTAATAAGCCACTCACCACGTCAAGGTCGCCTCTATGAGTGGTCCCTAACACTAGTACCTACCTGTTATGGGCCATGATAGCCACACAAAGTCCAGGGAGCGCAGGTACAGCATGCATGCCAGGCACACTCTGCTTTTAACCCCGTCCGGTGCCGTGACAGCTTTCATCGGATCCAGGATCCATGCTGAGCCCACTATATACTTCTCCTGGAGCCAAATGGCTACTGGTAGGCACTGTAAAAGCAGACTCAGTTTTATACTGACTTTAAAACCAGCCTCCAGGGCAGACTAACTGGTCAGGTGTGCATGACTGCATGGAGATCACCACGCCTCCAATATATACTACAAAGAAAAAATGTGGGGGATTCAGTCAGCACAACCCTGTATGCAGGTGCACATCGCTATGGCGAAATACATATACAAACGAAAAACACAAATGCAATAGCACTCTGCAACCAGCACTCTGCCCTGCTGACATTGACAACGTTATACTGATTTTGGCTTTATAAGGTTACATACAGTCAGGTCCATAAATATTGGGTCATCGACACAATTCTAAAATTTTTGGCTCTATACACCACCACAATGGATTTAAATTGAAACGAACAAGATGTGCTTTAACTACAGACTGTCAGCTTTAATTTGAGGGTATTTACATCCAAATCAGGTGAACGGTGTAGGAATTACAACTGTTTGCATATGTGCCTCCCACTTGTCAAGGGACCAAAAGTAATGGGACATAATAATAATCATAAATCAAACTTTCACTTATTAATACTTGGTTGCAAATCCTTTGCAGTCAATTACAGCCTGAAGTCTGGAATGCATAGACATCACCAGATGCTGGGTTTTTATCCCTGGTGATGCTCTCCCAGGCCTCTACTGCAACTGTCTTCAGTTCCTGCTTGTTCTTGGGGCATTTTCCCTTCAGTTTTGTCTTCAGCAAGTGAAATGCATGCTTAATCAGATTCAGGTCAGGTAATTGACTTGGCCATTGCATAACATTCCACTTCTTTCCCTTAAAAAAGCTCTGTGGTTGCTTTTGCAGTATGCTTTGGGTCATTGTCCATCTGCACTGTGAAGCGCCGTCCAATGAGTTCTGAAGCATTTGGCTGAATATGAGCAGATAATATTGCCCGAAACACTTCAGAATTCATCCTGCTACTTTTGTCAGCAGTCACATCATCAATAAATACAAGAGAACCAGTTCCATTGGCAGCCATACATGCCCACGCCATGACACTACCACAACCATGCTTCACTGATGAGGTGGTATGCTTAGGATCATGAGCAGTTCCTTTCCTTCTCCATACTCTTCTCTTCCCATCACTCTGGTACAAGTTGATCTTGGTCTCATCTGTCAATAGGATGTTGTTCCAGAACTGTGAAGGCTTTTTTAGATGTTGTTTGGCAAACTCTAATCTGGCCTTCCTGTTTTTGAGGCTCACCAATGGTTTACATCTTGTGGTGAACCCTCTGTATTCACTCTGGTGAAGTCTTCTCTTGATTGTTGACTTTGACACACATACACCTACTTCCTGGAGAGTGTCCTTGATCTGGCCAACTGTTGTGAAGGGTGTTTTCTTCACCAGGGAAAGAATTATTCAGTCATCCACCACAGTTGTTTTCCGTGGTCTTCCGGGTCTTTTGGTGTTGCTGAGCTCCTTCTTTTTAAGAATGTTCCAAACAGTTGTTTTGGCCACGCCTAATGTTTTCGCTATCTCTCTGATGGGTTTGTTTTGTGTTTTCAGCCTAATGATGGCTTGCTTCACTGATAGTGACAGCTCTTTGGATCTCATCTTGATATTTGACAGCAACAGATTCCAAATGCAAATTGCACACTTGAAATTAACTCTGGACCTTTTATCTGTTCATTGTAATTGGGATAATGAGGGC
This sequence comes from Bufo bufo, assembly GCF_905171765.1. Taxonomy (NCBI): domain Eukaryota; kingdom Metazoa; phylum Chordata; class Amphibia; order Anura; family Bufonidae; genus Bufo; species Bufo bufo. The sequence continues at coordinate 622,273,765 of NC_053390.1, forward strand.
GAATCACACACCTGGCCGTGGAACAGCTGAGAAGCCAATTGTCCCATTACGTTTGGTCCCTTAACAAGTGGGAGGCACATATGAAAACTGTAATTCCTACACTGTTCACCTGATTTGGATGTAAATACCCTCAAATTAAAGCTAACAGTCTGCAGTTAAAGCACATCTTGTTTGTTTCATTTCAAATAAATTGTGGTGGTGTATAGAGCCAAAAACGTTTGAATTGTATTGGTGTCCCAATATTTATGGACCTGACTGTATATAAATATATAATGGACAGATATATCAGTGTCATGCACAAACATATCTCTGTGTAACTCTTTGATTAAAACATTTTCATGAAAATACCTCATTGGCTAACCCTAAGGCCCCTTTCACACGGGTGAGATTTCCACGCGGGTGCAATGCGTGAGGTGAACGCATTGCACCCGCACTGAATCCAGACCCATTCATCTCTATGGGGCTGTGCACATGAGTGGTGATTTTCACGCATCACTTGTGCGTTGCGTAAAAAATCGCAGCATGCTCTATTTTGTGTGTTCTTCACGCAATGCAGGCCCCATAGAAGTGAATGGGGCTGCGTGAAAATCGCAAGTATCCGCAAGCAAGTGCGGATGCTGTGCAATTTTCACACACAGTTGCTAGGAGACGATCGGGATGGGGACCCGATCATTATTATTTTCCCTTATAACATGGTTATAAGGGAAAATAATAGCATTATTAATACAGAATGCATAGTACAATAGGGCTGGAGGGGTTAAAAAAAATGTAGAAAAAATTAACTCACCTTAATCCACTTGTTCACGCAGCCCGGCTTTTCTTCTGTCTTCATCTTTGCTGTGCACAGGAAAAGGACCTGGTGATAGATCATGTGATGGACTATGTGATGAGCGCAGTGACGTCACCACAGGTCCTTTTCCTGTGCACAGCAAAGATGAAGACAGAAGAGAAGTCGGGCTGCGCGAACAAGTGGATTATGGTGAGTTAATTTTTTTTTGTTTTTTTTTTAACCCCTCCAGCCCTATTGTACTATGTATTCTGTATGAAGCTAATCATACAATTTAAAATGTCATTTTTTATTATTTTACTTTTGTTGAAGGCATATGTCCTTTATAATAGAACAACATGCCTTTATTCTGTGTTTTGTGTCAGCATTCCCCTTGGATCTACTAATTTACACTTTAAGAAAAATGTCATAAGTACTCGTGTTTGATATGTAAATATTAGTTTTAGAGATATTTCTTTAATAACTTGTAATTTGCACAGCAGTTGCCATCATATATTATAAATGATATGTACTTCAGGAGACATAAAAATTTCCATCAATGAGATTAAATTCTTTAAGGTGTTAAGTTCTTTCGGTTTCAAGTCTATTTCATGCTGATTAGAAGATATCGTCTTTGAATGAACTACCTGCCAAATTTTCCCTCCCAGCAAATTGCTATGCATTATGCAAAATATTTTATAGTACCATAGATATTGCTTTTTAGTCTGTAGACTATCTACTGTTGAAAGGGATTCACTACTGTGTTTTATTATTAAGTATCTCTGATAAATACATGATCACATTTAATATGGCAAATTAAATAATAGTTTTAATTTCTAGTTTAATGTGTTCCTAATTTTTTTGTGGATTATCAAAATATTATATTAATTTATGTTCCTGTCAATTTTCAGGTGAAAATTTTCATCACACCACAAGAAATGTTGTGCTGTGGTACAGATAAAATATATATTGGCAAGTTTTTTTAAAAAAAAATTTCAGACAAATATGATATCCTTCAAATATCCATAAAAAAAGCTGATTTTGATCTCTAGATAGCATAGAATTAAAGGGAGTTGGTCAGTGCTGGGTAGGGGACTTAAAACACATGAAAAAAAAAAGTTTGACATTCAAATAAAAATAACTTTAATCCCATGTATAAATGAGCTCACTATTGCCCAGTGGGTTGTCCCAAGTTCAGCAAGTGCTCTGGGTGTCCTCACTGAATGGACCACAATGCTTATGCCTTGATCTTTATTGATGGCTCCAATGTTGTGCTGCCTTATCAATCAACAGCAATAGGAAGGCATTGTCAAGGGTTCATTGAGAAGAGCTGTGCTCAGGATTGCCCACTAGGCACTTTGGATATCATTTGCATATTCAAATAAACATTTTTTTCTCTGAAAGTCAAACTGAAAGGTCACACATGTACAGTTGTGATCAAAATAATAGCAGTGTGTTTAAAAAAGTGAATATAGCTCAACATCCTTCTAATACCTTTTATTTCCATACAAACAAATGCATTGGGAAAACTACACATTATATTGCAAATCAAAACATGAAGAAAAATATATCAAATTTGTGTTGTTCCTCTAAAAAAAAATGAAGAAAAATATTAGACTGTTCAAAAAATAGCAGTGTTGGTATTCTTCTTTACAAACTCAAACATTCACTATATAAACTAAAAACATTTAGAAGATTTTGCTTTCCTTTGAATCACTTAACTAATATTTAGTTGTATAACCACTGTTTCTCAGAATTGCTGTACATCTGTGTTGCATGGAGTCAACCAACTTCTGGCACCTGTGAACAGGTATTCCAGCCCAGGATGATTGGACTACATTCCACAGTTCTTCTCTATTTCTTGGTTTTGCCTCAGAAACTGCATTTTTGATGTCACCTCACAAGTTTTCTATTGGATTAAGATCCGGGGATCCATAATGTCAATCTTGTTGGTCTGGAACCAAGATGTTGCACGTTTACTGGTGTGTTTTGGGGTCGTTGTCTTGTTGGAACACCCATTTCAAGAGCATTTCCTCTTCAGCATAAGGCAGCATGACCTCTTCAAGCATTCTGATGTATTCAAACTGATCCATGATCCCTGGTATGCTATAAATAGACCCAACACCGTAGTATGAGAAACATCCCCATATCATGATGCTTGCCCCACCATCTTCAAATTGTACTGTGGCTTTAATTCAGTGTTTGGGGGTCGTCTGACAAACTGTCTCTGGCACTAGACCCAAAAAGAACAATCTTACTTTTATCAGTCCACAAAATGTTTGCCATTTCTCTTTAGGCCGGTCAATGTGCTCTTTGGCAAATTGTAATCTCTTCAGCACATGTCTTTTTTTTCAACAGTGGGACTTTGCGGGGGCTTCTTGCAGATAGCTTGGCTTCACATAGGTGTCTTCTTTTTGTAACAGTACTTACAGGTAACTTTATACCTTCTTTGATCTTCCTGGAGCTGATTGTTGGCTGAGTCCTTGCTTCTTGGCTATTCTTCTATCCATTCGAATGGTGGTTTTTCACTTTCTTCCACGTCTTTCAGGTACTGGTTGCCATTTTAAAGCATTTGCGATCATTTTAGCTGAACGGCCTATCATTTTCTGCACTTCTTTATATAATCAAGGTACGCTGTTCTTCTGAACAATATCTGGAACGACTCATTTTCCTCAGAATTTCAGGGAGAAATGGACTGTAACCAGCATGTACAACATTTGCTGCTTTCCTTCCTTAAATAAGGGCAATAATTGCCACCTGTTTTTCAAAGAATGAATGACCTCACTAATTGAATTCCACACTGCTATTATTTTGAACATGCCTCTTTCAATTAGTGATTCAATTACACAGAATCAGCAGCATGCATGTCATGACTGTTGGGTCTGTTGAATTTTTATTACTCTACTACACCTGCTAGTCAATTATTTGCCATGTAGAAATATCATTTTTACTAAAAACAATGATTGATCAGGTTAGTGATGTCTGACTGCTATTATGTTGAACACAACTGTATATTTCTATGTGTGTTTTAGTCTCCTACCCAATGCTTTCATTGCTTTATTAGGCATAATCAATCTGACAGGCACCATTTAAATAGGTAACACTGGTCACACACTGTATGCAATATTCCCAATCCCATATGACTTTTATTTTAATACTGGGTCTTCTTTTTTAGATTTCAGTCAATGATATCCAAAGTATTAAATAAAGTTTATTGTAGTATGTGCAGTAGAACATAACATGGAACTGCTTTTTGCGGGATACATAAACATGGGCATGAACATCTAGGCGACTGCCTTTTCATGCATACCTGCGTCTGGCCTTTTAAGACACAGAGCACCACTAAAGAGTATGTGGGACTAGAGATCCAAGCACTGACAGCAGCATATGCCAGTCTGCTTCTTGGTTGTTAAAGTTTCTTGTAGTAGTTGAAAACAAATGCTTGTTTAGTTAGTATTTAGAAAGAATATGGAGAGGCAAACATTTGTACTGTATCTTGAGACAGACATATTATGTTATAAATTTGTGACATAGCTGATGAAAGAGAAGAAGTCTTTGAGTGTGACTAATTCCCATATCATTTTGAACATTTTGAATAGTGCAATAGTACAAAGGGTATAACTTAACAGGTACTCCCAAATTACTGTGCATTTGAATTCACCGTTTCAAAAATACACCAGTGACTTATGAGTCAATTTCAGCAAAACCAAGACTCATGTATGCAACATTCTTTTGTGAAATCTTGTATTAAAATGTCAATGATCTTAAAAATATGGGAATATGTGCAAAATAATATTTTTTTACTAATAGTTGACAATATACCTTCCCTTCAAGGCACAAATAAAACTACCATCAGATATAAAATGTCTAACCTGATCTCTCTGGGATTTATTGAATACAAGTAAATGTGACCTTTATCCAGGGGTGTTGCTAGAGTCTTTAATGATTAGAGACACAGGCCCCAAAGTATATGTGTGTGTACTTTGTTTCTAAACTAAAATTGTTTCTAAAATGGCGGTTGTAAGTGTTATAAAGTATAGGTAAATGTAGAAAAGACAGGCCCGAGAATGCAAGATCACCCATAATGCCTTGCAGCCAGCAAATCCGCAGGTATTCACCTCCCTGTGATGTCAAATCTAGGCATAGCCCTATAAAACCCTGATCCTGGCCGTTGACATTTTCCTATGAGCTGAGCATAGGTAGAGACATGGCAAGATCCTCATGCACTAGGAACAATGTTGCTGCAAGCTCTAAACAGAGAGTATATTAGAGAGCATAGGAGACTGCTGAACTACAGACTCTGCAACAATATATCACCATTTACATAACTGTGCAGTGCATAAAGAGTCATAGCTAATCCATTCTGTTTCCTATAGAATTACTGTGCCGTCAGTATTACAGGCAGGTCTAATTTATTGCTGTGTAGGTAAGTGTGCAGTGCACCAATATTAATAGCTAATCTGTAGTGTTGAGCGCGAATATTCTAATTGTAAATTTTAAACGCGAATATCGGCACTTCGAGAATTTGTGGATTTTTCGAATATAGTGCTATATATTTGTTATATTGAATATTTGTCATTTTTTTCCATCTGAACACATGATTCCTCCCTGCTTCTTGCTTGTGGGCCAATGAGTCATTGGACCACAAGCAACTTAAGCAGGGAGGAATCATGACTTCAGATGGAAAAAAATGATGAATATTCTAAAAAAGGAATATACAGTAGAACACTATTGCTATAAATTAGTTTTTTAGAATATTTGTCATTGAAGAATATTCAAAAAAAAAACGAATATATAGCAATAGTGCTTTGCTTGTCAAGCAACTTAAGCAGGGAGGAATCATGACTTCAGATGGAAAAAAATTATGAATATTCTAAAAAACTAATATATAGCACTATATTCAATATAATACTATACCGTATATTAGTTTTTTGGGATATTCGTAATTTTTTTTTCCATCTGAAGTCATGATTCCTCCCTGCTTATCAGTGCTTAAGTTGCTTGATAAGCAACTTAAGCAGGGAGGAATCATAACTTCAGATGGAAAAAAAATTATGAATATTCTAAAAAACAATATTCTATAGTGCTATATATTTGTTTTTTGACAAACGCCTATATTGATCGCTTAATATTTGCATATTATGAAATCATTATCTTGCCGATTTTTGAGTAAAATAATTTTTTGGAATATAATGAATATTCGAATTTGCTAATATTCGACGAATATTCGACGAAATATTTGCAAAATATCACAAATTCGAATATGACCCCTGAAGCTCATCACTACTAATCTGTTCTGTTATCAATATAGTTGTTGCACAGTATGGCCAACAGACATTTGCCTGGGCTTTCCAAAGGAATGGGCAGTGGCAAAAATGATGCTGTAGCCAGCACAAGTAGCAGCAGAAGAAGGGGTGGTGGTAGCAGCCATAGCAACAGGCCAGAGCTGCCACTGTCATCCAGCAGTCGTGTTTTGACCAACAATCAAGCTATACTGTTGACTCACTCTTCACAATCATCTCAAGTGACAACAGAAAAACACAGCCAGGAATCGGTGGGTTCCTTTGACACCACACTTAGTTGGTATGGCCCAGGAACTGCCTCTATGCCCTCACCTATCCTAAATATGCCTCTTGCTTTTGTTACTACATCTGTTAACCAAGTAATGGCAGCTGGATATTTATGAACTACCAGGTGTGATTTGCTCCACCACACTATGGTATTAAGTGTTGCCAAACTAATAGGAGCAACTTAGCAAACTACATTGTTGTAACATAGTTTTACAAATACCATCTGTAATTGTGACTGCAATTAGGTGGAAGTATTCTCCTATCAACAGAGGTTGGATCCTTCATATGCGTTTTTGTATACTTTACACCAAAAATGTGATATGATCATTGATTGATTATATTATCCTATGTGGCTATTTATAGATCATCTATGTTATTTATCTATAGAACAGTTTTTATCTTGTTTTAATATTTTTGTGCACACTTTAGAAGTTCCTATCAGATTGGAACAGTTTCAATGGAATCCAGGAGAAATGGGACTACTTAAAAGTGGCACTATTGAAGGCAACAGATAATTGCATTAGGCTTGTCAGTAAAAGCAAAAAAAGGGACCTCTGTGGTACTCAGCAGAAGTGGCCGAAATCATTAAAAACAAAAAGATAGCATTTAGTAATTATGAAAAAAAAAACGAGGATGACAGGCAAATTTATAAGATTTGGCAGAGAAAGGCCAAACATGTTATTAGAGCTTTTAAAGCACAGGCATAATAAATTAGCTAAGCAAGTGAAAAAAGGCGATAAGTAGGGATGAGCGAACCGGGTTCGGGTTCGGTGTTCGGCGCTTTCTTGGCGCTTTTTGAAAGGCTGCAAAGCAGTCAATCAACAAGCGTCATACTACTTGCCCCAAGAGGCCATCACAGCCTTGCCTACTATTGGCATGGCTGTGATTGGCCAGTGCAGCATGTGACCCAGCCTCTATATAAGCTTGGGTCACGTAGCGCTGCACGTCACTCTGCTGATTCAAGCATAGGGAGAGGTTGCAGCTGCGACGTTAGGGCGAGATTAGGCAGATTAACTCCTCCAAAAGACTTAATTCTGTGATCGATCTGCAGCTGTGGATCATTGAAGTGCTAATATTGACTTGCTCACTTTTTTGAGGCTGCCCAGAGCGTTTTTAGATCACTTTTTTTCTGGGGTGATCGGCGGCCATTTTGTGACTTGTAGTGCGCCAGTACAAGCTATGACCAAGTGTATTTAACCATCAATAGTGTGGTTATTTTGTGCTATATCCTACATCAGCTGCAGGCTGAGCCTGTGTCACCGAAGTGCATTTAACCATCAACAGTCTGGTTATTTTTTGGCCATATACTACATCAGCTGCAGGCTGAGCCTGTGTCACCGAAGTGCATTTAACCATCAACAGTCTGGTTATTTTTTGCCCATATACTACATCTGGTGCAGGCTGAGCCTGTGTCACCCAAGTGAATTTAACCATCAACAGTGTGGTTATTTTTTGGCCATATACTACATCAGGGGCAAGTTGAGCCTGTCACCCAGCGCCTAAAAAATAGACCTGACATTTCTATTCAACCAAATCTGTACTGTTTTAGCTGGTCAAGTTATTTGTAGTGACCGTAAAAGCACACTTTTTGTTCTGGTTGAAAAACTATTCCCAAATTTGCCATTCTCAAAATAACTAGTTTCTGGTATATGAGGCCTACTTGAAATCTATCCCAAAAAGGATATCTTACATTGAAGGTGCTGATAGTGTCATTCAGAAAAACCTAAGACACACGCTACCGTGCAGATAGAAGTCTGATTCTGTGATTAAACCTATACCTGTCACACAGCGCAAAAAAAAAACAGGCCTGACATTTCTATTCAACCAAATCTGTACTGTTTTAGCTGGTCAAGTTATTTGTAGTGACCGTAAAAGCAGACTTTTTGTTCTGGGTTGAAAAACTATTCCCAAATTTGCCATTCTCAAAATAACTAGTTTCTGGTATTTGAGGCCTACTTGAAATCTATCCCAAAAAGGATATCTTACATTAAAGGTGCTGATAGTGTCATTCAGAAAAACCTAAGACACACGCTACCGTGCAGATAGAAGTCTGATTCTGTGATTAAACCTATACCTGTCACATAGCGCAAAAAAAAAAACAGGCCTGACATTTCTATTCAACCAAATCTGTACTGTTTTATCTGGTCAAGTTATTTGTAGTGACCGTAAAAGCACATTTTTTGTTCTGGGTTGAAAAACTATTCCCAAATTTGCCATTTTTAAAATTGTGGTGAACGGGAACAATGAGGAAAACATCTAATAAGGGACGCGGACGCGGACGTGGACATGGTCGTGGTGGTGTTAGTGGACCCTCTGGTGCTGGGAGAGGACGTGGCCGTTCTGCCACAGCCACACGTCCTAGTGAACCAACTACCTCAGGTCCCAGTAGCCAGCAGAATTTACAGCGATATTTGGTGGTGCCCAATGCCGTTCTAAGGATGGTAAGGCCTGAGCAGGTACAGGCATTAGTCAATTGGGTGGCCGACAGTGGATCCAGCACGTTCACATTATCTCCCACCCAGTCTTCTGCAGAAAGCTCACAGATGGCGCATGAAAACCAAGCCCATCGGTCTGTCACATCACCCCCATGCATATCAGGGAAACTGTCTGAGCCTCAAGTTATGCAGCAGTTTCTTATGCTGTTTGAAGACTCTGCTGCCTGGGTTTCCCAAGGGCATCCACCTAGCCCTTCCCCAGGGGTGGAAGAGATAGAATGCACTAACGCACAACCACTTATTTTTCCTGATGATGAGGACATGGGAATACCACCTCAGCACGTCTCTGATGATGACGAAACACAGGTGCCAACTGCTGCGTCTTTCTGCAGTGTGCAGACTGAACAGGAGGTCAGGGATCAAGACTGGGTGGAAGACGATGCAGGGGACGATGAGGTCCTAGACCCCACATGGAATGAAGGTCGTGCCACTGACTTTCACAGTTCGGAGGAAGAGGCAGTGGTGAGACCGAGCCAACAGCGTAGCAAAAGAGGGAGCAGTGGGCAAAATCAGAACACCCGCCGCCAAGAGACTCCGCCTGCTACTGACCGCCGCCATCTGGGACCGAGCACCCCAAAGGCAGCTTCAAGGAGTTCCCTGGCATGGCACTTCTTCAAACAATGTGCTGACGACAAGACCCGAGTGGTTTGCACGCTGTGCCATCAGAGCCTGAAGCGAGGCATTAACGTTCTGAACCTTAGCACAACCTGCATGACCAGGAACCTGCATGCAAAGCATGAACTGCAGTGGAGTAAACACCTTAAAAACAAGGAAGTCACTCAGGCTCCCCCTGCTACCTCTTCTGCTGCTGCCGCCTCGGCCTCTTCTGCTGCTGCCGCTGCCTCTTCTGCTGCTGCTGCCACCGCCTCGCCTCTTCCTCTGCCTGCACTGCACTGCGCAACGCCATCTGTGGCAAGGTCCACCTAACCACAGATACGTGGACCAGTAAGCACGGCCAGGGACGCTATATATCTCCCTAACTGCACACTGGGTAAATGTAGTGGCGGCTGGGCCCCAGGCGGAGAGCTGTTTGGCGCATGTCCTTCCGCCGCCAAGGATCGCATGGCAACATTCTTTGCCTCCTGTCTCCTCCTCCTCCTACTCAGCTTCCTCTTCCTCTTCTTCCACCTGCTCATCCAGTCAGCCACACACCTTCACCACCAACTTCAGCACAGCCCGGGGTAAACGTCAGCAGGTTATTCTGAAACTCATATGTTTGGGGGACAGGCCCCACACCGCACAGGAGTTGTGGCGGGGTATAGAAAAACAGACCGACGAGTGGTTGCTGCCGGTGAGCCTCAAGCCCGGCCTGGTGGTGTGCGATAATTGGCGAAATCTCGTTGCAGCTCTTGGACTAGCCGGTTTGACGCACATCCCTTGCCTGGCGCATGTGCTGAATTTGGTGGTGCAGAAGTTCATTCGCAACTACCCCGACATGTCAGAGCTGCTGCATAAAGTGCGGGCCGTCTGTTCACTCTTCCGGCGTTCACACCCTGCTGCTGCTCGCCTGTCTGCGCTACAGCGTACCTTCGGCCTTCCCGCTCACCGCCTCATATGCGACGTGCCCACCAGGTGGAACTCCACCTTGCATATGCTGGACAGACTGTACGAGCAGCAGCAGGCCATAGTGGAGTTTCAGCTGCAGCACGCACGGGTCAGTCGCACTGCGGATCAGACACACTTCACCACCAATGACTGGGCCTCCATGCGAGACCTGTGTGCCCTGTTGCGTTGTTTCGAGTACTCCACCAACATGGCCAGTGGCGATGACGCCGTTATCAGCGTTACAATACCACTTCTATGTCTCCTTGAGAAAACACTTAGGGCGATGATGGAAGAGGAGGTGGCCTAGGAGGAAGAGGAGGAAGAGGGGTCATTTTTAGCACTTTAAGGCCAATCTCTTCGAAGTGACTCAGAGGGAGGTTTTTTGCAACAACAGAGGCCAGGTACAAATGTGGCCAGACAGGGCCCACTACTGGAGGACGAGGAGGACGAGGATGAGGAGGAGGTGGAGGAGGATGAGGATGAAGCATGTTCACAGCGGGGTGGCACACAAAGCAGCTCGGGCCCATCACTGGTGCGTGGCTGGGGGGAAACTCAGGACGATGACGATACGCCTCCCAAAGAGGACAGCTTGTCCTTACCTCTGGGCAGCCTGGCACACATGAGCGACTACATGCTGCAGTGCCTGCGCAACGACAGGAGAGTTGCCCACATTTTAACGTGTGCGGACTACTGGGTTGCCTGCCTGCTGGATCCCCGGTACAAAGACATTGTGCCCACCTTACTTACTACACTGGAGCGTGATAGGAAGATGCGCGAGTACAAGCGCACGTTGGTAGACGCTACTAAGAGCATTCCCAAATGTCACAGGGGAACCATTGGAAGCCCAAGGCGAAGGCAGAGGAGGAGCAAGAGGTTGCCAACGCAGCTGTGTCACGGCCAGCTCCTCTGAGGGCAGGGTTAGCATGGCAGAGATGTGGAAACGTTTTGTCAACACGCCACAGCTAACTGCACCACCACCTGATACGGAACGTGTTAGCAGGAGGCAACATTTCACTAACATGGTGGAACATTACCTGTGCACACCCCTCCACGTACTGACTGATGGTTCGGCCCCATTCAACTTCTGAATCTCCAAATTGTCCACGTGGCCAGAGCTAGCCTTTTATGCCTTGGAGGTGCTGGCCTGCCCGGCGGCCAGCGTTTTGTCTGAACGTGTATTCAGCACGGCAGGGGGCGTCATTTCAGACAAACGCAGCCGCCTGTCTACAGCCAATGTGGACAAGCTGACGTTCATAAAAATGAACCAGGCATGGATCCCACAGGACCTGTCCATCACTTGTGCAGATTAAATATTAACTACCTCCCCTTAACAATATATTATTCTACTCCAGGGCACTTCCTCATTCAATACTATTTTTAATTTCATTTTACCATTATATTGCGGGGCAACCCAAAGTTGAATGAACCTCTCCTCTGTCTGGGTGCCGGGGCCTAAATGTGGGACAGTGGCCTGTTCCAGTGGTGGGTGACGTGAAGCCTGATTCTCTGCTATGACATGAAGACAGATTCTGCGCTGACATAAGGCCAGATTCTCTGTTACGGGACCTCTCTCCTCTGCCTGGGTGCCTGGGCCTAAATGTGTGACAGTGGCCTGTTCCAGTGGTGGGTGACGTGAAGCCTGATTCTCTGCTATGACATGAAGACAGATTCTGCGCTGACAGAAGGCCAGATTCTCTGTTACGGGACCTCTCTCCTCTGCCTGGGTGCCTGGGCCTAAATGTGTGACAGTGGCCTGTTCCAGTGGTGGGTGACGTGAAGCCTGATTCTCTGCTATGACATGAAGACAGATTCTGTGCTGACATAAGGCCAGATTCTCTGTTACGGGACCTCTCTCCTCTGCCTGGGTGCCTGGGCGCCTGGGCCTAAATATGTGACAGTGGCCTGTTCCAGTGGTGGGTGACGTGAAGCCTGATTCTCTGCTATGACATGAAAACAGATTCTGCGCTGACATAAGGCCAGATTCTCTGTCACGGGACCTCTCTCCTCTGCCTGGGTGCCTGGGCCTAAATGTGTGACAGTGGCCTGTTCCAGTGGTGGGTGACGTGAAGCCTGATTCTCTGCTATGACATGAAGACAGATTCTGTGCTGACATAAGGCCAGATTCTCTGTTACGGGACCTCTCTCCTCTGCCTGGGTGCCTGGGCCTAAATGTGTGACAGTGGCCTGTTCCAGTGGTGGGTGATGTGAAGCCTGATTCTCTGCTATGACATGAAGACAGATTCTGCGCTGACATGAGGCCAGATTCTCTGTTACGGGACCTCTCTCCTCTGCCTGGGTGCCTGGGCCTAAATGTGTGACAGTGGCCTGTTCCAGTGGTGGGTGACGTGAAGCCTGATTCTCTGCTATGACATGAAGACAGATTCTGTGCTGACATAAGGCCAGATTCTCTGTTACGGGACCTCTCTCCTCTGCCTGGGTGCCTGGGCCTAAATGTGTGACAGTGGCCTGTTCCAGTGGTGGGTGACGTGAAGCCTGATTCTCTGCTATGACATGAAGACTTATTCTGTGCTGACATGAAGCCAGATTCTCTGTTACGCGACCTCTCTCCTCTGCCTGGGCCTAAATATGTGACAGTGGCCTGTTCTAGTGGTGGGTGACGTGAAGCCTGATTCTCTGCTATGACATGAAGACAGATTCTGCGCTGACATAAGGCCAGATTCTCTGTTACGGGACCTCTCTCCTATGCCTGGGTGCCTGGGCCTAAATGTGTGACAGTGGCCTGTTCCAGTGGTGGGTAACGTGAAGCCTGATTCTCTGCTATGACATGAAGACAGATTCTGTGCTGACATAAGGCCAGATTCTCTGTTACGGGACCTCTCTCCTCTGCCTGGGTGCCTGGGCCTAAATATGTGACAGTGGCCTGTTCCAGTGGTGGGTGACGTGAAGCCTGATTCTCTGCTATGACATGAAGACAGATTCTGCGCTGACATAAGGCCAGATTCTCTGTTACGGGACCTCTCTCCTCTGCCTGGGTGCCTGGGCCTAAATGTGTGACAGTGGCCTGTTCCAGTGGTGGGTGACGTGAAGCCTGATTCTCTGCTATGACATGAAGACAGATTCTGCGCTGACATAAGGCCAGATTCTCTGTTACGGGACCTCTCTCCTCTGCCTGGGTGCCTGGGACTAAATATGTGACAGTGGCCTGTTCCAGTGTTGGGTGACGTGAAGCCTGATTCTCTGCTATGACATGAAGACAGATTCTGCGCTGACAAAAGGCCAGATTCTCTGTTACGGGACCTCTCTCCTCTGCCTGGGTGCCTGGGCCTAAATGTGTGACAGTGGCCTGTTCCAGTGGTGGGTGACGTGAAGCCTGATTCTCTGCTATGACATGAAGACAGATTCTGCGCTGACATAAGGCCAGATTCTCTGTTACGGGACCTCTCTCCTCTGCCTGGGTGCCTGGGCCTAAATGTGTGACAGTGGCCTGTTCCAGTGGTGGGTGACGTGAAGCCTGCTTCTCTGCTATGACATGAAGACAGATTCTGCGCTGACATAAGGCCAGATTCTTTGTTACGGGACCGCTCTCCTCTGTCTGGGTGCCGGGGCCTAAATATGTGACAGTGGCCTCTTTTAGTGGTGGGTGACATGAAGCCAGATTCTCTGCTATGGCATGAAGAGACTGATTCTCTGCTGACATGAAGCCAGATTCTTTGCTATGGCATGAAGAGACTGATTCTCTGCTGACGTGAAGCCAGATTCTCTGCTATGGGACCTCTTTCCAATTGATATTGGGTCATTTTTATTTTTTTTATTTTTATTTTAATTCATTTCCCTATCCACATTTGTTTGCAGGGGATTTTCCTACATGTTGCTGCCTTTTGCAGCCCTCTAGCTCTTTCCTGGGCTGTTTTACAGCCTTTTTAGTGCCCAAAAGTTCGGGTCCCCATTGACTTCAATGGGGTTCGGGACGAAGTTCGGTTCGGGTTCGGACCCCGAACCCGAACATTTCCGGGAAGTTCGGCCGAACTTCTCGAACCCGAACATCCAGGTGTTCGCTCAACTCTAGCGATAAGGCATTCTTCAGATACATAAATGAAAAAAGGAAACTAAAACAAGGAATTAACAAATTAAAAACAAAAGAAACATAGAATGTGTCGGCAGATAAGAACCATTTGGCCCATCTAGTCTGCCCAATATACTGAATACTATGGATAGCCCCCGGCCCTATCTTATATGAAGGATGGCCTTATGCCTATCCCATGCATGCTTAAACCCCTTCACTTTATTTGCAGCTACCACTTCTGCAGGAAGGCTATTCCATGCATCCACTACTCTCTCAGTAAAGTAATACTTCCTTATATTACTTTTAAACCTTTGCCCCTCTAATTTAAAACTGTGTCCTCTTGTGGTAGTTTTTCTTCTTTTAAATATGCTCTCTTCCTTTACCGAGTTGATTCCCTTTATGTATTTAAAAGTTTCTATCATATCCCCTCTGTCTCTTCTTTCTTCCAAGCTATACATATTAATGTCCTTTAACCTTTCCTGGTAAGTTTTATCCTGCAATCCATGTACTAGTTTAGTAGCTCTTCTCTGAACTCTCTCTAGAGTATCTATATCCTTCTGGAGATATGGCCTCCAGTACTGCGCACAATACTCCAAGTGAGGTCTCACCAGTGTTCTGTACAGCGGCATAAGCACTTCACTCTTTCTACTGCTTATACCTCTCCCTATACATCCAAGCATTCTGCTGGCATTTCGTGCTGCTCTATTACATTGTCTTCCCACCTTTAAGTCTTCTGAAATAATTACTCCTAAATCCCTTTCCTCAGATACTGAGGTCAGGACTGAGGAGGTATATGGAAGAAGATAAAGAACTAGCTGACTGCCTCAATGAATACTTCTGTTCAGTTTTTACAAAGGAAAATGAAGGAAAAGGACCTCAGTTAGGGAGGAAGACTAATAAATCTTTTGATGCAATTGTCTTTACAGAGGAAGAGGTTCTAAGTCAGCTGTCTAAAATTAATACAAATAAGTCACAGGGGCCTGATGGGATACACCCAAAGCTATTAAAAGAGCTAGGCGGTGAACTAGCAAAACCAGGCCTACATTTTACTTTTATTTACGTTACTTTTTAGTATCGACTAGATATAATAGGGAGATTACCTATGTATCTTGATTCGGATCTTTGTGCTATTTTATGTATTAATAAATATAGACAGTGTTACCACATTCAACCTGTGTTCCGGATATAAGAGTGCCCATTCATTTCTTTGATAGTATACAACTAGGGCTGGAGTGCACAAGCCAGGTACATGTTGTTATAACATCTTGTGGGAATATACTGGCCTTGTCACCACAATGATCGCTAAAGTATTCCAGCTACCATTGTTTATCCTGATATGACCTGCACAAATGGCTGAAATTATAAACAGGTGAGGATAGCGATAAGGGACAACCATCTGTGCAGGTCCATATTACATAATAAGAATCTTCGAACGCCTTTTCATATTGATTAGCTATCCTGATAATCAATATGTGACACGTCTACTGAACCCATGTCATCCAGTGTGGTTTGTGAAATGTGCCTTATATGTTCATACAATGTATATATATATATATATATATATACCAATGTTATTTACATTCCTCTCTCATTCCACAGCACCGTTGACAGCCTGGGAGAGCATAGGGGCCATGAGTCGACCACCAGTGAGGAGGAGCGTGTGGCTGCTCCCCAGGATTCCCCTTGTCTGGCCACTGAAGAGCGACAACAATCGCAACAGTTAGATCCGACAGAGAGGGAGGAGTCCTCTGCTGTAGAGGTTGGGGCTGAGGTTCAGTCAAGCCCCGAACCTTTATTAAGGAGACCTGCACGGCGGAGAAGGGTCGCACCACAGCCTCCGAACCTGCCTTAAATACTTGATGCATTGTAGAAAGTCAGGTGCTTGAGTATTTAAGGCAGAGAAGGGCTGAGGGCAAAGAAGAGCGAATGCTCAGTGGCCTAGCGCCACTTATAGAACCATTGTCTGCCGAAAAGCAAGACATTTTTGTTTCGGTAATGGCTACTGTAGCCAACATTTTAAAAAGCCCTATGGACCCAGTGGAGCTAGTGCTTGCAGTCCATAATGTCCATTGCCGTGCTTTAACGCTAAGCAGTGGCACACCAGCCCAACCTGGGCCCAGTATGTTTGCCAGCATCCCATACAACCAACATATTCCCAGCCCCTATTTTCTCATAAACCAGATTTTGGCCCTCGCCCCCCTTGTCCTGTACCAAGGATGAGATAGCCACCATCCCCTAATGTGGCTGGCCCTAGCACACATGGCCCTTTTATGCAGGAATTAACCCAACTTAAATTTGTATGTTATGTCTAATTATGTTTTTTATTGCTGAATATTAAGCACTTTTATATTTTAGATGGGAATTGTTCGTTATAAATATAAAAAAATAATCCAAAAATCTCTAGCCTTTTATTTTCAAACCATCAACATTTTTATGGTATACAACATTACATGTATCATCACTACACTCAAAACGTCATACACATCTTTTTAGTGGTGAATCATTACAACTGGCAATATACGTAAAGTCAACGCTGCTCAACCTTCCGCCTGTCACGGAACCATGAACCAGACGTACAACAAGAGATAAGTGAAAATAAGAAGGCTTTATTGAAAATAAAGCTGTAAAGCAAAAGTCCAAACGGATGGTGAAACCGAGCAGAGTCTTTGCGAAGCCAGAGGTCAGGAACCAGAAGGGTAGTCAGACGAAGCCAGGATCAGGAACCAGCAGGGTAGTCAGACGAAGCCAGGATCAGGAACCAGCAGGGTAGTCAGACGAAGCCAGGATCAGGAACCAGCAGGGTAGTCAGACGAAGCCAGGATCAGGAACCAGAAGCAGCAGCAGTCTTAGAAGCATGTGAACACAAGAGGACCAAGCAAGGAACTGAAGCCACAGACCTCCTATATATATGAGCTAGGCATCCAGCTCCTCCCAGGGGAAGGAGGAGCCGCAGGGTGGAAGGCTACAAGAAACCCAGAAACCAAGATGGCCGCCAGCACATGTCAAACGAAGGAGAGCAGCAAGCAGGTAAAACCAGGACAGTACCTCCCCCTCAAGGGCCCCTCCTCCCCAGAGCCCAAAACGGTTTCTGAGGGAAGCGTGCGTGGAAGGCTCGGAGCAAGGCAGGAGCATGGACATCTGCGGAGGGAACCCAGGAACGCTCCTCTGGACCATAACCACGCCAATGGACCAAAAACTGCAACCGACCGCGGACCAGGCGTGAGTCCAGGATATTGCTCACCTCATATTCCTCACGATTGCCCACTTGGACCGGACGAGGCCGAGGAACCGAGGAAGTGAAACGATTACACACCAGTGGCCTCAACAGGGAGACATGAAACACGTTGGAGATCCGCATGCCAGGAGGAAGCGCAAGGGCATAGGCTACCGGGTTTACCCTGCGAAGCACTCGGAAGGGACCAACAAAGCGAGGCGCCAGCTTGGGAGTGGGCACTCGAAGGTTGAGGTTGCGGGTGGACAACCATACACGGTCTCCGACCTGGTAGGAAGGAGCAGGCGCTCGTCTGCGATCAGCCTGGAGTCTCTGGCGCTGCGCAGAGACCTCAAGGGACTTCTGGATCTGTACCTAAGAGACACGTAGGACGGAAGGGTGATCCTCCACAGCCGGAATATCCTGGGGAGAGAATACCTCCGGTAACACGGCAGGTTGGAACCCATAATTGGCCATGAAGGGAGACGTCCCAGAGGAAGAGTTCACCGCCGTGTTCCTGGCAAACTCAGCCCAAGGCAGGAGGTCAACCCAATTGTCTTGGTGATCGGAGACATAGCAACGAAGGAATTGCTCCAAGGCCTGATTGGATCGTTCTGCGGCCCCATTGGACTGAGGGTGGTAGGCCGAGGAGAAGGAGAGATGAATCCCCAACTGGGAGCAAAAGGCGCGCCAGAACCTGGACACAAACTGACTCCCCCGATCCGACACAATCTCCTTAGGCAAACCGTGCAACCGGAAGACCTCCCTGGCAAAAATCGTGGCCAACTCTTGTGCAGAGGGTAACTTCTTGAGAGGAACACAGTGGCACATTTTGGAAAACCGATCCACAATCATGAGAATGACCGTATGGCCTCGGGATGCAGGGAGGTCCACAATGAAATCCATCCCCAGGTGTGACCATGGGCGCTCCCCGGTGGCTATGGGTTGCAGAAGGCCCAACGGAAGGTGCCGAGGGGACTTACTCTGGGCACAAACGGAGCATGCCGCTACATATGCGGCGATGTCGGAACGTAGGGAAGGCCACCAGAACAGACGTGAAACAGCCCAGGACAGCTGATTCTTTCCAGGATGCCCCGCGGTCTTGGAGTTATGGTAGGTTCGCAACAACCGAGTGCGCAACTCCTCAGGCACAAAACATCTGCCGTTGGGTCTCCCAGAGGGAGCACCAGATTGAGCCGCCAAAATCTGCTCACCCAGGGGAGAGGTCAGGCTGGTGCGAATGGCGGCCAGGATCTGATTCGGAGGTATGACCGAAGTCGGAATCGACTCCTCCCTGGACAGCTCGGAGTACTGCCGTGATAAGGCATCCGCCCTGATGTTCTTGGAACCGGGTAGGTAGGAGACCACGTAATTAAAACGTGACAAGAACAGAGCCCATCTGGCCTGACGTGGTGTCAATCTCTTGGCCTCAGAAAGGTAGGTCAGATTCTTGTGGTCCGTCAGGATGAGAACCGGAACCACCGAACCCTCGAGCAAGTGCCTCCATTCTTTAAGGGCCTGCACGATGGCCAATAACTCCCTGTCACCAATCTGATAGTTGCACTCCGCGGAAGACAGTTTCCGGGAGTAAAACCCACAAGGAAGCAGAGGACCCTCTGGTGTTCTACGCTGAGACAGAAGGGCGCCTACTCCCGTCTCAGACGCGTCCACCTCGAGGACAAAGGGCAACCCAGGGTTGGGATGCGACAGAATCGGAGCCGACACAAAGGCGGACTTTAGGGCCTCAAAAGCTCGGATGGCCTCGAGTGGCCAGACCTGGGAATTACTGCCCTTCCTGGTCAGATCCGTGAGAGGCTTGGCCAGCATGGAAAAGTCCCTGATGAACTTCCGATAATAATTGGCGAAGCCCAAAAAGCGCTGCAGGGAACGAAGACCACTGGGCTGGGGCCACTGTAAGACAGCCGAAACCTTCTCAGGATCCATGGAGAACCCCTCAGCGGAAATGATGTAACCTAAGAAGGTTACCTGGGATCGGTGAAATTCGCATTTCTCAAGCTTACCGAACAGCTTGTTCTCTCGTAACCGTTGCAACACTCGTCTGACATCCAGAATGTGGGCCTCCATGGATTCAGAATATACCAAGATGTCATCCAAATAGACTACCACACACTGCTGCAACAGGTCACGGAAAACATCGTTGATGAATTCCTGAAAGACTGCGGGCGCATTGCACAACCCAAAGGGCATAACCAAGGATTCGTAATGACTGGTCCTGGTGTTAAACGCGGTCTTCCACTCATCGCCCGCCTTGATCCTTACCAGGTTATATGCCGCCCTCAGGTCGAGTTTGGTAAAGACCGTGGCCCCTTTAAGGCGATCGAACAGCTCGAAATCAAGGGTATCGGGTAAGCGTTCTTGATCGTGATGCGATTGAGACCCCTGTAATCGATGCAAGGCCTCAACTCACCGCCCTTCTTTTTCACAAAGAAAAATCCAGCCCCTGCCGGGGACGAAGATTTGCGAATGTGTCCGCGTGAAAGCGCCTCCCTCACGTACTCCTCCATGGCCTCATTCTCCGCTACCGACAGTGGATAGACTTTGCCACGAGGAGGAACGGCACCAGATTGTAACTCTATGGCACAATCGTATGGGCGGTGCGGAGGTAGGGCAACCGCGCGCACCTTATCGAATACATCCCGGTACTCCTCGTATTCAGGAGGCAACAGAGAGTCCGAGGAAGTACACAGCAACTTGACAGACCCATGGATGCAACTAGCCCCACACTGCGGTGACCACGAGAGGATCTCGACCGATCTCCAATCGAAAGTCGGATTATGCTTCTGGAGCCAGGGGTACCCCAAGACCACCGAGTAGTGTGGAGACGAAATAACTTGGAGGCAGACCGATTCTCTGTGAACGGCACCAATGGCTATCCCCACTGGAAGGGTCTCATGAGTCACGTGTGGCGGCAGAAGGGGTCTGCCGTCTATCGCCTCAAGAGCCAGTGGGGAACCTCGAGCCTGCAGAGGAATGGAATTGGCGGCAGCGAACACACTATCAATGAACAAACCACCAGCACCAGAGTCCACCAACGCCTGGGTCGTCACCGAGCCCCCGACCCAGGAGAGGACAACAGTGATCAGTGGTTTGTCAACACGGGAAACCGGGGACGAGGAGACTCCACCCAAGATCTGCCCCCGACAGGATCTCAGGGTACGAGCGTTTCCCGGACGGTTCGGACATGCCAACCGAAAATGCCCACCGAGACCACAGTACATGCATCGGCCCTCGCGTCTCCGGAGTGCCCTCTCCCCCTCGGACAGGCGAGCAAACCCCAGCTGCATGGGTTCACCCCCAGACAAGTCATCCCCAGGAGGCGTGGGAGGAGAGGGAGGCACGGGTGGGACAGCAAACGTAGGCACCAATCTGTTAGAAGACCTCCGCAGGTTCTCCTTAAAGGAAGGTCTCTCCCTGAGTCTGGTGTCAATCAAAATCAGGAAAGAAATAAGAGACTCGAGCTCAACTGGTAGGTCCTTAGCTGCAACCTCATCCTTCAAGGCATCCGAGAGACCATGAGAGAAAGCAGCGACCAGAGCCTCATTATTCCAGCCCACCTCTGCTGCCAGGGTACGAAACTCAATGGCGTATTCAGCTACGGATCGTGAACCCTGTCTGATGGACATAAGGAGCTTCGCAGCAGAGGCAACACGAGCCGGCACATCGAATACCTTCCGAAGAGAAGCAACAAAACCGGAAAACTCGGCAACCACCGGATTGTTGTTCTCCCATAAAGGGCTGGCCCAGGCCAAGGCCTTGTCCGAGAGCAGCGAGATCAAGAAGCCCACCTTTGATCTCTCAGTAGAAAAGGCATGTGGCAGCAACTCAAAATAAATGCCCACCTGGTTAAGGAAACCTCGGCACTGAGTTGGCTCTCCCCCAAAGCGCTGTGGAAGAGGGGCAGAACCGGTCATACCCCGAAACACCGCAGGCGCAACAACAGGTGTCGGGGTAGACTCTGGCGCAACAACCGGAGCGGCAGTAGGAGCGAGCCCAGGAGCGACAACCGACCCATCGGCAACGGGAGCGAAATGAGCCGTGCGTTCAAGCAGGGTTTGCAACGCCACAGCGAACCGACCCAACAGGTGATCCTGCTGATCAAGTCTGGCAACCAGCGTGGGTAGTGAGGATGGCCCTGTACCGTCAGAATTCATGGCTTGGTCCTAATGTCACGGAACCATGAACCAGACATACAACAAGAGATAAGTGAAAATAAGAAGGCTTTATTGAAAATAAAGCTGTAAAGCAAAAGTCCAAACGGATGGTGAAACCGAGCAGAGTCTTTGCGAAGCCAGAGGTCAGGAACCAGAAGGGTAGTCAGACGAAGCCAGGATCAGGAACCAGCAGGGTAGTCAGACGAAGCCAGGATCAGGAACCAGCAGGGTAGTCAGACGAAGCCAGGATCAGGAACCAGCAGGGTAGTCAGACGAAGCCAGGATCAGGAACCAGAAGCAGCAGCAGTCTTAGAAGCATGTGAACACAAGAGGACCAAGCAAGGAACTGAAGCCACAGACCTCCTATATATATGAGCTAGGCATCCAGCTCCTCCCAGGGGAAGGAGGAGCCGCAGGGTGGAAGGCTACAAGAAACCCAGAAACCAAGATGGCCGCCAGCACATGTCAAACGAAGGAGAGCAGCAAGCAGGTAAGACCATGACACCGCCATACAGCTGTATAAAAATTACAACTCCAAGCATGCCCTAAGAGCTCCAGAATATAAACCCAGACTGGGAATTGTAATTTGTATACAGTTGCAGGGACACAGGATGGCCAGACCAGCTTAACAAAAAAAAAAACATATTCAGCATCTATTCTAAACATGTTGTATGTGCTTGAATAATTTCCGAATCCGGACCTTGGACAGCATCTTGAAGTCTTCTGCATGCCTATGGAAAAACGACAAGTTTGGAATAAGTATTGCAACATATGGGTGTGTATGCAATCATAACATAGGTCAGATTTATTTTTGGTTTTTATGAGGTATTAGAGGGTTGTTGTAGACAGTCAAATATAAGATTTCTGTAGTCATGAAAATGGCCAAATTTACCAATTTCGACTACACTAATGTTATTTGACAATTCATACAATATAACCCCAGCCCACAAGCCCACGTCAAGGGTCCTCTTTGTCTTGTGAGTCCCTACACTATCAACATATAACCCGACCACCAACATTTTTTTTTTTAAAAACTAGGAAAATAAAGTTACTAGGATTACCAGAGTCCAGATTAATTTACACTCTGCCATGAACTACGCCCATCTGCCACGGCACTGCTCCCTCAGGACTTGAAAAATATTCTTCATAGAGGGCCCGAACTGCAAGGGCTGCAGTTCCAGGTCATCCGTGAAGTGTCTGGTCCAATCCTCCTGATGAAGAAGATGTACCAGATTCCAATTCATCAACTTCTGAGGGACCATCATTAATCCTGACAAAGTTATGCAGGATCACACACACTTGAATAACCCGGGTGGCATTCTCCAGTGCCATCTGTAAGGAACACAGGAATACTCTCCACTTCTGTGTGAGTATTCCAAACGCACACTCAACATACCGACGGGCTCTACTCAGCCGATAGTTGAAGATACGTCTGCTGTCATCCAGGTTGCATCTGGGGAAGGGTCGCATGACATGTGGTGCCAAAGCAAACCCTTCATCAGCCACAATTACAAATGGAGCCGGTGGTCCCGCAGAACCTGGCAGCAGTCTAGGCTCTGGTAGGGCAAGCTGGTTGGCTTGAAGTCTCTCACACATTCTGGAAGCACTGAAAATGCGAGCACTGCAGTGCTCCCATATGCTCCAATATCCACAATTATAAACTTGTAATTACTGTCAGCCAAGGCCATTAGCACGACAGAGAAATACTGTTTATAATTGTAGTACAGGGACCCTGAGTGAGGCGGCTTCTTAACACGAATGTGTTTGCCATCCAGTGCCCCAATGCAGTTTGGAAACTGCGCATCACCATAAAAACCCTCAGCAATTCGGATCCAATCCTCAGCCTTGGGCACTGGCATCACCGCTTTCCTGAGTCTCTGCCAAATCACATCACATATTTGACGAACTATCATAGAAATCGTCGAGACTCCCAACCGGAACTCAAAATGCAGAGATACAAATTAATTCCCTGTTGCCAAAAATCTGAAAAAAATAAAAAATAATTAAAGATTATATACTATAACAACCACCATTTACAACTAATATAACCAAAGAAGTGGTTGGTCACCCGCTCTGTAAATATGTATAGGTGCTCGACGTCTAGCCTGAATCACCCAGTCAGATAAAATGAAAAATAGAAAAATAGTAGTGTAGACATGCACTCTATATCTACATGTGTGTGTATCCTGATATAGAGTGCCTGTCTACACTACTATTTCTCTATTTTCCATTTTAAACTTTGGCGCGACACTATGACACATAACAATATGATGACATTAATAACATGTAATACTATGCACATTCTATAACATAAACAATGCATACCTCAACATAATGATGAGCTGTTCCTCTGGAGAAATGCAGCGCCTCATATTTGTGTCCTGGTAGGTGAGGCCAGGGCGCAGAGTCGCTAGCAACAAGTCAAAGCTGTTCGCAGACATACGACAATACCGATGAAATTTATCAGGATACTGTCGCATATCCATGTACAGCGTGTGGAAATGACCCTTCCTGTGCCGCTGAGAGACAATAGGGTGAACCCACTGCCTCCTCCTCCTCGGTTACACGTTCTGCATAGTTGGCTGCGGTTCGAAGTCCTGAGAAAGCAGCCAGCACAAGAGAACCAGTTCCTCCTCAGCCATGATACAGCAGAAAATTGTAGCCACAAACCAATGTCTGCCAAACACAGGATTCCAAATACGCTCTCAATGCTGAAACAAGCTGATGAAAATGGAGTCACAACTATCACATGACCAAGTTAAATAGGGGAAGTGAAAAAGGGATTTGGCCTAAACTGATAATGTCAAACCTTTTAAATTCTGTCTCTGATCCGCAAAAAACGGATTGTAAACTGAAACCATACGGCTATTTTTTGCGGACATACGGAACAGAACGGAAACAGAAACACAACGGAACTCAAAAACGTAACAACGGATCCGTAAAAAACAGACCGCAAAAAACTATAAAAGCCATACGTTCGTGTGAACTAGGCCTTAGTTGACTTACTTTAGACAGTTATCTTGCATCAGAAAACAGAGTGACGCCATACTGTAAATACCCCCTTTTCTAGAAAATTTCTAGTAACTTCCATTTTTTTTGCGGACCCATTGATATGAATGGTTCCACATACAGTCCACAAAATAAACAAAAAACGGAATGGACACGGAAAAAAAATAAGTTTGTGTACGTGAGCCCTGATACAGATAGAACATTTTGACTTTAGCATCTGCTATAAATTCATTTGTATTGACATGGGACAGTTATTAGGTTTTCTGTATAAATGTAATACTTTTTAACACCTTCAGGACCCAGCCTAATTTTGCAAATCTGTCATGTGTCACTTTATGTGGTAATAACTTTAAAATGCTTTTACTTATCCAGGCCATTCTGAGATTGTTTTCTCATCACATATTGTACATCATGACAGTGGTAAAATTGAGTAAAAATATTTCAATTTTATTTATAAAAGAATAGCAAATTTATAAAAATTTTGGAATAATTAGCAAATTTTCAAATTTCAATTTCTCAACTTTTTTAATAGATAGTAATACCTACAAAAATAGTTATAACTTTACATTCCCCATATGTCTACTTCATGTTTGGATCATTTTGAAAATTACATTTAATTTTTTGGGGACGTTAGTGTCACAGATAGCTGGAAGTTCTGAATAAACTGGCTTGATCCCAAACTAAGGAGCATATAGGTGACCCCTATAAAACCCTAAGAGCTCACCCTGACTGCTAAGCACATACAAGGGTCTCAGAGGTAGACGATTGTATGCCCTCGTACCTAAGACTGTGTGACATCTGAAAACCCTATAATAGTGAGGGGACACGACCACCGGCTCCCTGCACTTCATACGGAGGGACTCAGGGTCACCTAGAATCAAGCCAGCAAGGAAACACAATACATGAAAGGACTTATCTGAACAAGCAGCAGCAGAAGCCTCCAGCAGTGAACACTTCAATCCAGGAAGTAGTATAAACAGCAAAGTGAGGCAGTATGGGAGGGAATATAAAGGAAAGAGGATTAGTCTAAATAGGTGACACCTGGGAGAAGGAAATGAGATAAGAAAGTGAAACCAAAACAAAGAACATCATGCAAGAGGTAGAGAAGGACATCTGTAAGACCTTCTCACAGAACTGGCAGTGACAGTTAGAAGGCTTAGAAATTTAGAAGCAAATCTTAAAATTTTTAACAAAATTTCTAAAACATTATTTTTTAAGGACCAGTTTAGTTATGAAGTCACTTTCTGTGGCTTACATATTAGAAACCACGCATAAATCACCCCATTTTAGAAACTACACCCCTCAAGGTATTCAAAACTGATCTTACAAACTTTGTTAACCCTTTAGGTGTTCCACAAGAACTAAAGGAAAATGCACATGAAATTAGTGTTGGGCACGAATATTCGAATCGCAAATATTGTCACTTCGAGAATTCATATTTAGAATATAGTGATATATATTCGTATTTTCATCTGAACCCATGATCCCTTCCTGCTTCTTGCTTGTTGGCCAATGAGAAGGCTGCAATGTCTTTGTCTGAGCTTAGCAGCATCACTAGCGACCAATAGGAAAGTTGCCTACCCCTTATTATATAAGAACCTCCCCAGCAGCCATTTTCTACAGTTTTCTTAAAGTTCTGAGAAAGACAGCAGTGTCATTGCTGTGCTCTGTGCTTTCTACTCATTATATTAGATAGATAGTTAGATAGCTTATATATATATAATACAGATAGTTAGTGGGAGATAGTGTAGGTTAGATCCTGATAAAGTGTAGCTGATGGGTTCTCATGCGGGGTGTTAGGTAGTGTGATAGGTTCTGCTGTCCATACATACATGCTACAGACATAGTGCTGTGATGTCACAACAATACATAGTACACCAATCAGTAATATGTAGTCAGACCTGCTAAAATGTGAAGTTTGACGATTTTTGCAATCAAGAAAATTATCACAAGTTCTCAAATTTTCGAATTTATGACAAATATTCTGCAAAATATTTGCGAAATATAGCGAATTTCAATATTCAATATTGCCCCTGCCACTCATCACTAGATTGAATTTCAGAATTTCACTTTTTTGGCAGATTTTCAATTTTAATTCATTTTTTCCAGTAACAAAGCAAGGGTGAACAGCCAAACAAAACTCAATATTTATTGCCCTGATTCTGTAGTTTAAAGAAACACCCCATATGTGGTCATAAATTGCTGTACAAACACACGGCAGGGCACAGAAGGAAAGAAACACCATATGGTTTTTGAAGGGCAGATTTCACTAGGATAATTTTAAAAGGGACCTTTCACCGCTCCTGACATGTCTATTTTATTAGCCTTATGTACTCCCCATGTAATAACAATTTTAGATAATCTATTCTTATGGATCTATGTTGTGCCATTCCTTTATTATGTCTACTAGAAGTTATGAATGAATTGCTATTAGCTTTCAGTAAGGGTACATAGGGGTGGTAACATGTTGGGGGTGTACCTGCACAGACTCTATCCAATAAGTGCTGCCATTTTCAGACTGTGCAGGTACACCCCCCCAACTAGTTACCTCTCCTCTGTACCCTTAATGAAGGCTAATAACAATTAATTCATAACTTTTAATAGAAATAATAAAGGAATGGCTCAACATAGAGCCATAAGAATAGATGTTACAGAATTGTTATTACATGAGGAATGCATAAAGCTATTGAAACAGGCATATCAGGAGTGGTGAAAGGACCTCTTTAAGTTGCCATGTCACATTTGAAGACCCCCTGATGCACCCCTAGAGTAGAAACTCCCAAAAAATGATCCCATTTTGGAAACTACATAATAAGGTGGCAGATTTGTTGGTACTATTTTAGGGTACATATGATTTTTGGTTGCTCTATATTACACTTTTTGTCAGGCAAGGTAACAAAAAAATAGCTGTTTTGGCACCGTTTTTATTTTTTGCTATTTACAATGTTCATCTGACAGGTTGGATCATGTGGTATTTTTATAGAACAGGTTGTTACGGATGCGACAATACCAAATATGACTACTTTTTCTGGTTATTTGTTTCAGTTTTAAATAATAAAGCATTTTTGGTGTCTATTTTTTTTTCTTTTTTGGGCGACTGTCTTAAATAGGGGCTCATTTTTTGGGGTATAAGATGACGGTTTGATTGGTACTATTTTAGAGTGCATATGACTCCCTTGGCACGGTTTTGCTCTGAGGCGGGGTTCGAAGATGTTTGGGGATACCTAGGACAGGGGAAAAGGGCCTTTTCATGCATTAGTAAAGCAGGTAACTCTATGTCCAGAATAGACCTTGCCTTGATAAATAGAAAATATGTGAGACTGGTAAAGCGAATGAAGTAAGAAACAAGGTCATTCTCGAACCACTTGCCGTTACTCCTTGAACTTTGTTTGACTCAGGAGAGATACATACAGAGACCCCCATTTAGATTAAATCCTTATTGGTTATCAGTAATAAAGAGACATGAAACAATTCAAAATTAAATTAACCGATTCTGGGATAACAACTATAGCTCAGCAAAAATCCAGGTGGTATGGGACACTTTTAAGGCCTATATGAGGGGACTGATGGTCAGTAATATCACGAACCTCAGAAAGGAGTATGGGAAAAAAACGAAAAACCTAGAAGAACTAGCATCTCTAGCGACACAATCCTTCTATACAAATAAGACGGAGGAGAATTGGGAAAATTTGCAAAGGACCACGCAAGCATACTCTAATTTCTTGCTGGACAAGGCCCAACAAAGTTTATTTTTTAAAGGGCAAAAATATTTTACAGAGTCAGGGCGACCTGGTAAACTTCTATTTAGAGTGATCTCGAGTCAAGAATCCAAAAAATATATAGATAATGTCCGACTGGCCAATGGTAGGACGGTTAGCGGACAGGGTCCTGTAGAGAAAGCCTTTGTGGACTACTTCTTAGATCTTTATAAACCTGAATCCAAGATTACAGATGAAATGATGGATTCTTATCTTGATGGCATTGTTTTCCCAACTATTACTGTGGCTCAAAAGAAAGCACTTGAGGTAGAGTTTTCAATTCAGGAACTTGAGAGGGCAATTATATTAAGTTCGGCCAATTCGACCCCCGGTTCAGATGGACTCCCATACGAATTCTATAGTAAATACAAGGAGTTTATTCTCCCTAGACTGTTGGGGGTCTTTGCTGAATCGGTGGAGGATGGGAAACTGCCAGATTCAATGATGGAAGCCGTAATAACATTAATTCCAAAAAAAGGCAAGGATCCTGCAGATCTGGAATCGTATAGACCAATCTCACTGCTTAATGCAGATGTAAAGCTCCTTGCAAGGATTTTGGCCACAAGGCTTTCCAGAGTTATTTCCTCCATTGTCCATCCAGATCAGAATGGCTTTATTCAAAACAAGGGTACGCATCACAATCTGCATCGGCTCTTTGCCAACATACAGGCCCCTGGGGGGACCGCTTGCTCCATCCTGTCACTGGATGCCTCTAAGGCCTTTGACTGGGTGGAGTGGCGCTTCCTCTGGAGGGTTCTGACAAGGATGGGCTTTGGGGAAATATTTATAAGTATCCTTAAATTAATGTATAGATCCCCTACGGCAGAATTGAGTCTTAATAGTATCCTGACCACTAGTTTTGACTTAAATAGAGGTACGCGGCAGGGCTGCCCACTATCCCCATTGTTATTCGATATTTACATTGAACCCCTAGCTTTAGCCATTAGGCAGGATGATCAGGTTAAAGGATTTGGAACACTAGGAGCGCAAGACCGTATCTCTTTATATGCGGAGGATGTTCTTTTTTTTATAGCCCACACGGAAACAACTCTTCCAGAATTATTCAAATGGTTCAATCATTTGGTGAGGTGTCCGGTCTTCTTATAAACTGGTCTAAGACCAGTTTGATGCCAATAGACCCGTTACCACAGAAGGAGGTTATTGTGACTCAGATGGACATCGTTGACACTTTTCAATACTTGGGCTTGACTATATCGCCCAGGGTTGAAAATTTTGTACAACTTAATCTGATCCCCCTAATAACGAAAACTAGAGCTAAAATAGGAATCTGGCTGAGACTTCCCCTATCCAGAGCTGACCGAGTTTCATTGGTTAAAATGGTGATACTACCACAATTCCTTTATGTGCTCAGGAATACACCTACCTGGATAGAAGATAAATATTTTAAACTCATGGAAAGAATAATTTATGATTTAGTGTGGGGAAGAAAACGAGTCAGAATAAAACTGGAATATCTATATAAACCACTGGAGTGTGGGCGTTTAAACCTCCCCTATCTTAAAGGGTATTTTATTGCTGCCCAGCTATTGATGTGCTATGAATCAAAAAATAGTGCACTTCTAGGGAAGTTAGTAGGGAGTTATGCTCATAATAATATATTTACCCTTTTGGAATCCGGGCTACTGAGGAGCCAAGAGCAGGGTTACAGAGAGACTATAAAATTACTTCTGAAAGTGTGGGCTACTACTAGAACATAGCTGAAGGTAAAGGGTTCACTCACATTCACGCCTCTTTAACATAATGTACACTTACAGACCTTAGATGGTATTGCAGCGGACACATTTTGGCAAAAGAATAGAATTTTGTATATTTCACAAGTAGTTAAGGATAGAGAGATTAAGTCATTTACAGAGTTATCACATAATGTAGAAAACCTTTCATGGTTTAGGTACTTTCAACTGCGTTCAGCATTATTTAGTCTGGACGATAAACTGGTGTTGGATATAGATAGTTCATCCTTTTTGAATGATTGGATAGGGAGGACACCCTTTAGAATGAAGATTTCAAATATCTATAAATTATTACTTAAGGCACGGTTTTGTGATACACAGTCACCAGGACAAAGAGCGTGGGAATTGGACTGTCCGAATATACAACTAGAAGGATGGGGGAATATTTTTGCGAATTTAGGTTCACTATCCCAGAACTTTAATCATGTTCTAGTACATTTTAATATCTGCCATAGACTATATGTCACCCCTACATGGTTGAATAAATGTGGGCTAAGAGATACATCTAAGTGCCCTAGATGTGACACCTCAGGTGCGGACTATCCTCATATGATCTGGACCTGCCCAGAACTTATAAAATACTGGAATAGCATTAACAACTTCATTACTTATAAACTTAAAATACGAATACCCTTTGAACCACAAGTGTTCTTGCTTAATGAGTTTTCCACAATAAGTAGCCATAAGTCTCAAAAGATCCTCTTAGGCAGGATACTGCTGCTAGCTAGAATTTTGGTTAATCGGACCTGGTTTGCTCGGTACACTCCAGAATTAAATACATGGATAAACCTAGTTAATAAGGTAAAAAACTACGAGCAAATCTTGTACAGGCAGAGAGATGCGGATGAGAAGTGGATTAAGATATGGGGCGGTTGGAAGACTTGACTGGTTGTAATAATTTATAAAACTTTATTTATATATATATATTTTTTTTTTCTCCCCTCCCCCCTGTCTCTCCTCCCCCTTTTTTTTTTGGGGGGGGGGGGGGCAGGGGGGAGAGGAAGGCGGATGCATCACAGGTTCGGGGTAGGGGGGAGGGGGGGTTTGTACAGGGAATTGGGAAAAGGGAAAAAATATATTGAAGATGGGGAGTATTTACTTAATCTTCTTGTTTATTGTTAATTTGCTTTGATATATTAATAAAGATAATTAATAAAAATTTAAAAAGAGTGCATATGACTTTTTAATAACTTGGTATTACACTTTTTGTGATGTAAGGTGACAAAAAATTGCTTTTTTTATACAGCGGGTTCTTATGGACATGCCGATACCTAATATGCATACTTTTATTTATTTTTTTTTACACAATTTCATCATTTTTGAAAAAAAATAAATTTAGTGTCTCCATATTCTGAGAGCCATAGTTATTTTTTTATTTTTTGAGCGATTGTCCTAGCTAGGGTCTAATTTTTTGCAGGATGAGCTGACGGTTCGATTGATATGATTTTGGGGTGCGTATGACTTTTTGATAGCTTGCTATTACACTTTTTGTGATGTAAGGTGACAAAAATTTCTTTTTTGACACTGTTTTTACTTTCTTTTTTTTACGTTGTTCATCTGAGGGGTTATATCATGTGATATTTTTATAGAGAAGGTTGTTGGCAATACCTAATTTGTATACTTTTTTTATTTTATTAATAATAATAATATCATTTAGAAACAAAAAAAAATCATGTTTTAGTGTCCCCGTAGTCTGAGAGCCATATTTTTTTTTTATGGAGGGCATACGCCTTTTTGATCGCTTGGTGTTGCGCTTTTAGTGATGTAAGGTGACACAGTTTTTATTTTATTTCTTTTGACAGTGTTCACCTGAGGGGTTAGGTCATGTGATATTTTTATAGAGCTGGTCGATACATTATGTATTGTATGGAATTGAACTGTCAGCGTCTTACAAAGTAAGACGCTGACAGTTGCCTAGGAGGGATCTCCTCGGCTTCCGTAGCTGGAAGACTTCGGGGCTGTCATGGTAACCATCGTCCCCCTGTCAGCGCAGCACGTGGGCCAATTGAATCATAGGGAGCCCCCTCCCTCTGTAAACCCTACATGTTCCGCGGCAGCATGTAAAATGGCTAATCCGCCAGCATCACCACATACAGCGATGCTGGCGGATGCAGCATGGGCCTGGCTATCAGTAACAGCCGGGCCCGTGCTGCAGATCGAGCATGCAGCTCCTGCACCTGCCCAATCACATCAGGTACATGCACGTGGGAATGCGGTAAGGCACCACATTCCCACATGTACGGGAAGGGGTTAATATGTGGGAAGGGGTTAATATGTGGTAATGTGTATAATTAATTACTAATACATAAGGGTACTTTCACACTTGCGTTGTTGGATCCGAAATTCCATATGCAAACGGATATCATTTGTAGATGGATCCGGATGTGAATTCATCTCACAAATGCATTGCAATACCGGATCCGTCTCTCTGGTGTCATCTGGAAAAAACAGATCCGGTATTTATTTATTTTCACATTTTTAAAGGTCTGCGCATGTGCAGACGGGGAAACCGGATCCGTTTTTCTGGAACACTTGGTGACGGATCCGACATTAATGTATTTCAATTGAAAATAATGCCGGATACGGAATTCCAGCAAGTGTTCCTGAATTTTGGATAGAGAAAATACTGCAGCATGCTGCGGTATTTTCTCCAGCCAAATACCATAAGAGTGACTGAACTGAAGACATCCTGATGCATACTCTCCATTCAGAATGCATTAGGATAAAACTGATAATTTTTTTTCCAGTATTGAGCCCCTAGGACGGAACTGAAAAGAATAACGCTAGTGTGAAAGTACCCTAATAGTAAACTGTACACGCATATACATTATCGTAGTGCAATTCTGCACAAAATTTTGCAAATTACATAATAATGCTAATTGTCATGATGATGATGTTAATTGAAATATTGTTTAAAATTGATGTTAAGTTATTGAAAATGAAAATGAAATATTCTTGTTAAATTACTGTCGCTGTTAAAAAGCTGAAATAGTATTCATTGGACTGCAGATAAATATTACATATAATCTGTATTGAGAATGGAAACTGTTCATTATATTAAATGCAAGCTCAGGCCTGTAGTTCATTTGCTATAATGAGTTTCTTTTTACTCAGTAAGGCTTATGAAAAAAGAAAATGTTACTTCATGAAGTTGAGATGAATGAATGTAATAAGGCTTCTCTTCGATGGATTTATGATGTATATTTAGCATTTTAGACAACACAGTAAATCACTGATACAGGTAACTTCCAAGATGCATTAGTTGTCACTTTTACGCAAGATTTCTGTACTCTTTCAAAATAAAAAATGTCCACTTTTGACATCATGCAATGTTTGTATGTGATACCTTTATTTTGACTGTATTTTAACCTGTAACAAAAAAAAATATTTTTAATGTCTGCTATAATGCATTGTAGCCACGACTGTCAACAGGACTTTTTTTCCGTCCTGCATAACAGAAACCAGAAGGATCAATTATGCTTGCCCATAGACTTCCTTTAGGACGGAGCAAAACGGAATGCCTCTTAAAGGCTTAAAGGCTGTTAAGAACGGAACCTATAACGGAATGGCATAGCGCTAGTGCGAACCCACCCTTAGTGAAACAGAAGAGCACCGAAAGTTTGGCCATTTCTGTAACTCTAGCAAGAGCTTAGTCCTATCTCACCATGGCATTGGTGAGATTGGACAAGCCCTTTAAAAAATGGAAGATTCCAGAATAGACTACAGTATTAATGAATTAAAGACATTTCCAAAGAAATGACACAACTGGATAGTGACATTTTCTTTTTATCTAAATTCAAAAAAGCAAATTTAATTCTTAGATAACTTTTATACATACAGTACATACAATATTTCTTATGCACAAAACCTGTATTTGCAGGATTTTTGAGAGAACCAGCTTTTATATGTCTTCTACACTATGAAGAATATGGTCTAGAGATGAATGAATTGATTCTAAACACATTGTATTCGCTACGATTTTCTCAAAAATGATCCCTCCAAATAAAGCCAAAGTATTGGCAAAAAGGTGCCCATCATTTTTACATATCAAATTCAGTACAATTGTAAGGCAAGCAGGCTGGGGAACATATGAAGGTGTCAGCTAGCAATATAGATTTATTAAACTGGCTATATCTTAACCTGTTCCAGACATAGGGTGTACCGTATGCCCTGATTCCCGATCCTTAAGGACACAGGGCATACCGGTACGTCCTATGTATTTCCGATCACCGCCGATCGGCGGGCAGTGATCGGAACCCGTTGCCTTCTCAAATAATTGAGCAGGCACCTTGGCTAAATGCGAGGGGGGGTCCTGTGACCCCCCCCCCCCCGTTGTAGGCGATCACAGCAAACCGCAGGTCAATTCAGAACTGCGGTTTGCTGTGTTTCCGGGTTATTCGGGTCTCTGGGGACCTGATAACCCAGGACAGGATGGTGATCGGTGGTGTAATAATACACCACCAATCACCATTCTTAGATCCTGAGAGGTAATGGTGACATCGCCTCTCAGGATCGCTCTCATTGGTCGGCTGGGCGGGCGGGAGGTTCAAATCATCGCAGCGCTCCTCTCCTCATTTTCAGTCCGGAGCCCGAGGAGAGAGGAGCGCTGCACGTGTCTCAGAGCCAGCACCCCCCTATCTGTTCAGAGCCCAGGATCCAGCTAGCACCCCATCTGTGCCCCAGCACCCCCAGCACCACCAGGTAGTTAGGGAAAGGCTAGGGACAAGTTAGATTAGGAAGGGATATTTAGGGAAAGTTAGTTGAAAAAAAAAAACTGTTTTGGTTGCATTACCCTAAATTGGGTGTCTGGGGTCCACAGCACAGCTGTGTGACCCTAGACCCCCAGGGGTGCTGCAGGGTCATATGCCCACCAAACTAGTGCCAATAAGACCGTCCTCTCATCCCACAAAAAATGATCCCCTACCTAAGAAAATCTCCCCTACCTAAGAAAATCGGCTAAAAAAATATAAAAAAATATAAAAAAATAACTCAGACTATGGAGATACTAAAATGTTATTTTTTTTGTTTATAAAAAGATAATATAGTATAAAACATAAAAAAATAAAAAAAGTTGACATATTAGGTATTGCCACGTCCGTAAGAATCTGCTGTATAAAAATCCCCCCCCCTAACCCCTCAGATGAACACGGTAAAAAAACGGTACGGCGCACCTCTCCCTCTACACCCTAGCGTACAGTAGTTTACGGCCACATATGGGTTGTTTCTGCAAACTACAGAATCGGGGCAATTAATATAGCTTTTTTTTTTCTGTTAACCCTTGCTTTGTTACTGGAAAAAATTGATTAAAATGGAAAATTTGCCCAAAAATTTTAATTCTCAAATTTCATCCCCATTTACCAATAACTCTTGTGCAACACTTAAAGGGTTAACAAAGTTTGTAAAATCTGTTTTAAATACCTTGAGGGTGTAGTTTTTTAGATGGGGTCACTTTTATGGAGTTTCTACTCTAGGGGTGCATCAGGGGGGCTTCAAATGGGACATGGTGTAAATAAACCAGTCCAGCAAAATCAACCTTCCAAAAACCATACGGCGCACCTTTCCCTCTATGCCCTACTGTGTGCCCGTACAGTAGTTTACGGCCACATATGGGGTGTTTCTGCAAACTACAGAATCGGGGCAATAAATATGGCATTTTGTTTGGCTGTTAACCCTTGCTTTGTTACTGGAAAAAATGTATTAAAATGGAAAATTTGCCCAAAAATTTAAATTCTCAAATTTCATCCCCATTTGCCAAAAACTCTTGTGCAACACCTAAAGGGTTAACAAAGTTTGTAAAATCAGTTTTGAATACCTTGAGGGGTGTAGTTTCTTAGATGGGGTCACTTTTATGGAGTTTCTACTCTAGGGGTGCATCAGGGGGGCTTCAAATTGGACATGGTGTTCTCAGTTTTCCATTAAAGAAATCTCGTGGGTGGGAAGGGTGGCGGCATTTCAGATGATGACTCTTCCTAAATTGATTTATATATTCCGAGCCCTCCCGATTTCGGTCCCTGTACTTTTCTTTAAAAAGGCACAATCTACTTTATCCAAATATATCTGGAAATCGTCCAAACCCAGAATAGCTCAGACACAACTATTCCTAAGGAAAAGAGCAGGGGGTATAGGCCTAGTCTCTATTATTGATTATTATAAAGCGATTGGGCTCTCACTCGCTAGGGATTGGTGGAACCAAGACTGCACCAAGGCTTGGCATCATATCGAATCCCACTCGGTTGGCGGAGGTTCATTGAGAGACCTCTTAATCCGTATCCTATGGAATCGGAAAATCCCTGACCTCACTCTTATGACCGTGAAACACACAGGAAAGCTCTGGTTACAGATTCACGACACTTTCCCAGACTCTAGAGATTCCCTGTTCTCTCAGTCTGACACCTGTACTTTGGAGTCATTAATCCAGAACATTAACCTATCCAGATGGGGATTGGGAGGATCTCTCAGCTTGTTTCTACTGAGGGGATTCTCCCATTCACCAATATTCAGTACTTGTTTCAACTTCCATCTGGGGAGATATTCAATTATCTCAGAATCAAACATTTTCTAACATCTATTCTCAAAACACCCCCGTCCATTCACACAGGGATTCTCCAATTATATCAATCTCCTGGCTTATTGAGGAAAGGAGCGACTGGTCGCATATATGATTTCTTAGGAAACAAAAATAAGTTTATTAAAACCAATCCTTTCAAAAAGTGGGAACAGGAAATAGGGCGCTCATTCTCTGACAATTCTTGGTCACTAGCTATTGGCTTCTTAACTTCCAATTTTAAATGTGTCACCCACTACGAAGCGGGGGTTAATACGCTCCTAAACTGGTATTTTACTCCTCAAAAGTTACATATAATATACCCCTCTACTACCCCTTTGTGCTGGAGGGGATGCGGTAACTTAGGATCCCTGTTTCACATTCTGTGGTCGTGCCCAATTATTGCTGACTTCTGGAGACGAGTATTCATATTACTCGGAGAGTTAACGAAGGTGGCCATACTCCCGTCTCCGGAATTTGCACTTCTGTTCTTGGGCATTCACCTTATACATCCTTCCCATAGTGGGATATGTACTACTCAGTGCTAAATTAATAGTGACACGACACTGGAAAAGTCAAACCCCCCCAGACATATCAGAAGTGATAATTACATTGAACACAACATGCCGTTATGAAAAAATTCTTCCACCCTCACTGCTCTCTTCCGCAAAATATGAGCATACATGGGCCCCCTGGATGTTGCATTCATGTTTCTCCCGGTAGGAACATTCCTCACTCTCATGCTTTTCTGATAATGAATATCATGTAATGCCTTTAGCGTCCTCACAGTCTGGACTCTCCAATTGCTCTTGTTTACTTGTGGTTATTTCTTGTTAATATACTAGTACATTGATGCCTGGTTGGCAGCATCCGGGCGGATGCCCAGGTGTCTCACTCAGTGGCGAATTACAATAGGGACGTTCGGGTCGGCAGCCCCGGGCCCAGCACCGCTGGGGGACCCAACGCTGACCCGAACGCCCACATACCGCTGCGGGGCACGGGAGCGCATAGCTCCCTGTCCCGTCCGCAATCACCGCCATAGGCTTCAGGCCTTGAAGGCCTGAGGCCTATGCGGTAGAGAAATCCCGGCGCAGGCGTGCGTGATGATGTCATCGCGCGCCTGTGCCGGGACGCAGCACTGTGACGCGCCTGACTCATCCCGCCTTCCTCTGCGAGCAAGCGCCTGGCCCTGGACATAGGTGAGTATTTATCTTTTCATTTTTTTGTTCATTTTTTTATTTTTTATTTCATGTGCCTACTTTGGGGGGGGGGGGGGCACACAGGAGGACATATTAGGGAAGTTAAATCGAGTACATTGGGGGGATGTGGGGGCTGTATGGGGCCAAATTATTATGGGAGGGAATACTATGTGGGGGCTAATTACTATGTGGGGGCAGTCTGGGGGCAAATTGTTATGTGAGGGCAGTGTGGGGGCAAATTGCTATGTGGAGGCAGTGTGGGGGCAAATTGCTATGTGGGGCAGTGTGGGGGAAAATTGCTATGTGGGGGCTGTGTGGGGGCAAATTGCTATGTGGGGGCAGTGTGGGGGCAAATTGCTATGTGGGGGCGGTGTGGGGGCAAATTGCTATGTGGGGCAGTGTGGGGGCAAATTGCTATGTGGGGGCGGTGCGGGGGCAAATTGCTATGTGGGGCAAATTGCTATGTGAGGGCAGTGTGGGGGAAAATTGCTATGTGAGGGCAGTGTGGGGGCAAATTGCTATGTGGGGGCAGTGTGGGGGCAAATTGCTATGTGGGGGCAGTGTGGGGGCAAATTGCTATGTGAGGGCAGTGTGGGGGCAAATTGCTACGTGGGAGCGGTGTGGGGGCAAATTGCTATGTGAGGGCAAATTGCTATGTGAGGGCAGTGTGGGGGCAAATTGCTATGTGAGGGCAGTGTGGGGGCAAATTTCTATGTGGGGGCAGTGTGGGGGCAAATTGCTTTGTGGGGGCAAATTGCTGTGTGGGGGCAAATTGCTATGTGGGGGCAGTGTGGGGGCAAATTGCTATGTGGGGGCAGTGTGGGGGCAAATTGCTATGTGAGGGCAGCGTGGGGGCAAATTTCTATGTGGGGGCAGTGTGGGGAAACTATTGTGTGTGGGGAAATTGCTATGTGGGGACAAATTACTATATGGGGCAGTGTGGGGGCAAATTACTATGTGGGGGCAGTGTGGTGGAAATTACTATGTGGGGGCAGTGTAGGGCAAATTACTGTGTGGGGGGCAAACTACTATATGGGGGCAGTTTGGGGGAAATTACTGTGTGGGGGAAAATTACTATGTGGGGGCAGTGTGGTGGAAATTACTATATGGGGGTGTTGCTATTGGGGAGGAACTGTAGGGGCAATTCTATTATTTCTGGGGACACTATACAGGGATTATTGCCTGGAGCACAATAGAGGGTGGTATTATTATTCGGGGCACTCTAAGGGACATTATAGCTGCTGTGGACACTATAGGAACATTTGGGGTAATTTATCAAACTGGTGTAAAGTAGAACTGGCTTAGTTGCCCATAGCAGCCAATCAGATTCCACCTTTCATATTTGACAGCTCTTTTGGAAATCCAGTTCTACTTTACACCAGTTTGATAAATTACCCCAATTATGTCTATTAGAGTCACTATTTTATCAGCAGTATAGTTCCTGGGGCATTGGGAAGCACAACGGGCACAGTATTGGGGGTGGCAGGATGACGCTGTGGGGACACCAGGATGAGGAGGTTGATGGAAAAATTTAGAAATCGAACGTGTCTGTGTTACAAACTGTAGAGACGAGATGTGGCTGAAAGAATTTGCCATGGTGTTCTGGGTCAAATGGAGGAGAAGAGGAAAGAGAAGGTCTACATGACAGGAGATGTCCCTGGATGTAAGAGGTATGTGGTGCTGTATTCTCCTCCATGTCTTTTTTATTATAATTATATGTATTTTAAATTTGGTGACCAAATTTTTCAGTTTAGGACCCAATTTGGGGTATTTTTTTTTAGTATGAAGATGTCATATGGCCTAAGAAGAGACTGTAGCGCCCATGAAGCACTGCAGCCTCTTCATACAAAAAAAAAAAAAAAATGGAGGAGGAAGGGGGGGGGGGGGGCAAGTTTGGTAGACAGCCTCGGGCCTATCATGCACTTAATCCGCCCCTGGTCATGAGGAAGTACCGCAATTGATATATGGTCTGAAACGCGTTGACAAATTGTACCGTGAATAAAGAATTTTTCCTGCTGTGATTTGGAGTTGGATTTTCCTTTCTCTCTTGCCACAGTACTACCGCTTCCAGGTGCGGTATCCGGGCTCATGCAGCAGAGATGCAGGTGAGAGCTGCAGTTTTACCTATATATTTGACTATATTACTGGTATAGAACACCCCTGCTTCAATCAGTTTTTTCGGGGGGCAACTGGTGTATCACACAAGTAGAAATTATTTGTTCCAATGGCGTTTGTCACTATCTGTAGCTGAGGTAATACAGCTAAACCGCAAACAAATGCTGCACTACCTAAATGCACTATATAGAAAGTATATTATTGGTATATCACACCCCTGCTTCAATCAGTTTTTTGGTGGGGCAACTGGTATATCACACCAGTAGAAATTATTTGTTCCAATAGTGTTTGTCCCTCTGTATAGCTGCAGTATCGAAGCAGAACCGCACACAACTGCTGCACAATACAAATGCACTATAATATAATTGCTTTGCTAGAAAGTATATTATAAGTATATTACACCCCTCAGTAAGTCACACCTATCAATAGCACACCTATACCAGTCCTTAAATGGACATTTGTGGCCCTATTAGCTAGCGGTGGTGTCCCTAACAGTCTGTCCCTGCTCCACACAGCAACCTCTCCGTACACTAGCGAAAGACTGAATGTAAAATGGCGGGCGGCGGCCAGATCAGGATTATTTATAAGGTAGGGGGTATGTCCATGTACTGAAACGTCTCAATTGGCTGTCCTGTGCCACCTGATGGATGTGTCATGGGTCAAAGTTCTTTACAATGTAAAAGAATATGGCGTCGGCAGACATCGCCATATGTTCGCCCATTCGGCGGACCGCGATCGAGCAAAGTTCGCAGCAAAACAACTGCTGGGCGAACCGCAAGGCCTTCCCTAATAGTTAATGTTAAATATCGTTAAACAGTATTTTCTAACCCTGTAATCATAATAACTAGGGTTGAGCGAACCCGAACTGTAAAGGACCGAACTTTAGAATTTTTGGATCCCGGACCTGAACCCGAACATTTCAGTCAAAGTTCGGGTTCGGGTTTGGTGTTTGTCGATTTCTTGGTGCTTTTTGAAAGGCTGCAGAGCAGCCAATCAACAAGTGTTTAACTGTTTGACCTTAGAAGCCATCACAGCCATGCCTACTAATGGCATGACTGTGATTGGCCAGTGCAGCATGTGACCCAGCCTCTATATAAGCTGGAGTCACGTAGCGCTGCACGTCACTCTGCTGTGCTTAGTGTAGGGAGAGGATGCTGCTGCTGTGAGGGAGAGAATAGCACAGAATCTGTTATCAGAACTCCAATTGAACTCAGCGATCTACATAGATTTAGTTGTGTGGGTGCAGTGCACAATCTTTTTACCCTGCCCTAAGCCCAGTGACAGAGAAAAATAACTTTTATCCGTCTGTTAGTTAGGTGGGCGGCAGCGGCCATTTTATGCAAGCTCAGTGCACCAGCACTGCATCTGTGCTTTTGTGACATTAAAATCCATGCTTGAAATACTACAATAATAATCTGGTTTGAAAAAACACCCTTTTTTGTCAATATCCTACATCTGGTGCCTTTACACATTAGTCAGTGTGCAATTTAAGCTAGAAATCCAGCAAAAATTTTCGGGGTTTTTAAAAACATCCTTTTTTGGCAAAATACACAATTTTACAGCCCTGTACGTGTGAAATTCAAGCAGTATACACAGCTTATATATTTTGTTAGTAAAAAAAACACACTTGTTTGGCAAAATAATTAATATTGCAGCCCTTGCTGCATCTGTGATTGTTAAAAAGGTTTGAAATACTTCAATAATTTTCGGGGTTTAAAAAAACACAAATTTTTGGCAATAACCTTCATTTTGGGCCTCTGCCACTTTAGTCAGTGTGCAATTTAAGCTAGAAATACAGCTATAATTTTATGGGTTTTAAAAAACACCCTTTTTGTGCAAAATACACAATTTTACAGCCCTTGCTGCATTTGCACATGTGAAATTCAAGCGCTATATACCGTACTGCTGTCATATTCTGTTATTTAAAAAAAAACACCCATTTTAGACAAAAAAACTTAATTTTGCAGCCTTTGCTGCATATGTCATTGTGAGATACACCCTTTAGATACTGTGGTTCTATTCTGCTATTAATAAAACTCCAATTTTGTGCAAAGATCTTTAATTGCGGCCTAGTCTAAATCTGTACGTGTGAGATACACCCTTTACATACTGTGGTTCTATTCTGCTATTAGTAAAACAACTATTTTGGGCAAAAATCTATAATTGCGGCCTAGTTTGCATCTGTAACATAGTAACATAGTAACATAGTACATAAGGCCGAAAAAAGACATTTGTCCATCCAGTTCGGCCTGTTATCCCGCAAGTTGATCCAGAGGAAGGCAAAAAAAAAAAAAAATGTGAGGTAGAAGCCAATTTTCCCCACTTTAGGGGAATAAAAAATTCCTTCCTGACTCCAATCAGGCAATCAGACTAACTCCTTGGATCAACGACCCCTCTCTAGTAGCCATAGCCTGTAATATTATTACGCTTCAGAAATGCATCCAAACCCCTCTTGAATTCCTTTATTGTACTCACCATCCCCACCTCCTCAGGCAGAGAGTTCCATAGTCTCACTGCTCTTACCGTAAAGAATCCTTTTCTATGTTTGTGTACAAACCTTCTTTCCTCCAGACGCAGAGGATGTCCCCTCGTTACAGTCACAGTTCTGGGGATAATTAGATGATGGGATACATCTCTATACTGACCCCTGATATATTTATACATATTAATAAGATTTCCCCTCAGTCGTCTTTTTTCTAAAGTGAATAACCCTAATTTTGATAATTTTTCAGGGTACTGTAGATGCCCCATTCCAGTTATTACTTTAATTGCCCTCCTCTGGACCCACTCCAGCTCTGCTATGTCTGCCTTGTTTACAGGAGCCCAGAACTGTACACAGGTTCAAATGGGGAAAAACCCTCACAGGGTTTTTTTTCCGCCTTCCTCTGGATCAACTTGCAGGATAACAGGCCGAACTAGATGGACAAATGTCTTTTTTCGGCCTTATATACTATGTTACTATGTTACTATTCAGCTATTTATTTGAGACTTTCTCACGGATCATAAATCAAATAAATTGTCATTACCCCATATGGTTCACATATGCTTGAGTGACAGTCTTATTCCATTTATTCTGTTTATCTGCTGCTTCTGATAGGGTGATCAGTCTTGACTAGAGCACCTACTCTA
Source organism: Bufo bufo (assembly GCF_905171765.1). Taxonomy (NCBI): domain Eukaryota; kingdom Metazoa; phylum Chordata; class Amphibia; order Anura; family Bufonidae; genus Bufo; species Bufo bufo. Next base: position 622,317,053 of record NC_053390.1, read on the forward strand.
CACTGATAAGGCAGTGAGCTATTTATACTAATAACAATTATCCGATCCGTGATATGTCGAACTCTAGCACCAGGAAGACAGCACACTGTTCAACGATCACGGTCTTTGTGACAGATTTCCCTATCTGTTGTCCTAATGATGGAGTCTCCCACTACCAGCACCTGTCTGGCCTGCCCTGCTCTCCTGGTTCCCTGCTTACTGGAGCTAACATTCCCCAGACTGGCAGAGGAAGTGTCCGGCTGCAGCAGTGCAGTCCCTGGACTGACATCCCCCTCATCTTCCAAACGTGCAAACTTGTTGGGGTGTGTCAGATCAGGGCTAGCCTCCCTTGCACTCTTCCCTCTACCCTGTTTTCTAACTGTTACCCAGCTAGCTAACTCACTTTCCTCAGCCTCCTCTCTGTTACCCTCCCCCTCATCTACCCCAAATAGTGCTTGCTCGGTGAGAAGCAAACTCTTTTGCAAATTGTCAATGCCTCTCAGTGTTGCAACTTGCCCATTTAGAGACTCGATTTGCCATTCCAAACGGGTAATTTGCTCAAATCTTGAACAAAGATATAAACCCTCGAACGGCTGTTCCAGGACATACATCATGCAAGATGTGCACTGGACTGCGTTGTCAATTGTGCAACACATATTAAATGGGGATTACAACAGTAAAAAAGAAATTAGACCCTGTCTGCTGTAGTTGAAGGAATAAATAGAATTAAACAACACACAAGGAAATTTTATCCAACCTTAGTTTCCAACTCCTTGTCTCCAATTAATAAGAAGCCCACTTAGTAGAGCAAGCCTCAGGAAGAGCAAGCTCTGTAGAGTTCAGTGATTTAATTTATAGCACCTGGTTGCCCAGGCAACTCCCCTTAATCAAGCAGAGAAAAAAAAATATGGGTGAGATACACCCTTTACATACTGTGGTTCTATTCTGCTATTAGAAAAACACAAATGTTGGGCAAAAAACTTTAATTGTGGCTTAGTCTGGATCTGTACGTGTGAGATACACACTTTAGATACCTTGGTTCTATTCTGTTATTTGGAAAACAGCAATTTTGGGCAAAAAACTTAAATTGTGGCCTAATCTACAGTGTGAGATACACACTTTAGATACTGTGGTTCTATTCTGCTATTAGAAAAACACTAATTTTGTGCAAAAATCTATAATTGCGGCCTGATCTGGATCTGTATGTGTGAGATACACACTTTAGGTACTGTGGTTCTATTCTGCTAATAGAAAAACAATAATTTTGTGCAAAAATCTTTAGTTGCGGCAAAGTCTGGATCTGTATGTGTGAGATACACAATTTACATACTGTGGTTCTATTCTGCTATTAATAAAACAACCAATTTGGGCAAAAATCTTTAAATTGCGGCCTAGTCTGCATCTGTTCAAGTGAGATACACACTTTAGATACTGTGGTTCTATTCTGCTATTAGAAAAACACTAATCTTGGGCAAAAATATTTAATTGCGGCCTAGTCTGGATCTATACGTGTGAGATACACACTTTAGATACTGTGGTTATATTCTGTTATTTAAAAAACAGCCATTTTGGGCAATAAACTTGAATTGCAGCCTAGTCTACATCTGTACGTGTGAGATACACACTTTAGATACTATAGTTCTATTCTGCTATTAGAAAAACACTAATTTTGTGCAAAAATCTTTAATTGCGGTCTAGTCTGGATCTGAACGTGTGAGATAAACCCTTTACATACTGTGGTTCTATTCTACTATTTAAAAAAAAAAAACATTTTGGCCAAAAATCGTTAATTGCGGCCCAGTTTGGATCTGTACGTGTGAGATACACACTTTAGATACCATGGTTATAGTCTGTTATTTAAAAAACAGCCAATTTGGACAAAAAACTTAATTTTTCAGCCTTTGCTGCACATGTCATTGTGAGATACACCATTTTGATACTGTGGTTCTATTAATAAAACACTACTTTTGGACAAAAATCTTTATTTGCGGCCAAGTCTACATTTATACCTGTGAGATACACACTTTAGATACTGTGGTTCTATTCTGCTATTAGAAAAACACTAATTTTGTGCAAAAATCTTTAATTGTGGCCTAGAACTTGATCTGGACGCGGGTAGATACACCCTTTACATACTGTGGTTCTGTTCCTCTATTAATAAAACAACCAATTTGGGCAAAAATCTTTAATTGCGGCCTAGTCTACATCTGTACATGTGAGATACACACTTTATATACTGTGGTTCTATTCTGCTATTAGAAAAACACACATTTTGTGCAAAAATCTTTTATTGTGGACTAATCAGGATATGCATGTGTGAGATACACACTTTAGATACTGTGGTTCTATTCTGTTATTTGAAAAACAGCCATTTTGGGCAAAAAACTTATATTGCGGCCTAGTCTACATCTGTACATGTGAGATACACACTTTAGATACTGTGGTTCTATTTTGCTATTATAAAAACTATAATTTTGCTTAAAAATCTTTAGTTGCGGCCAAGTCTGGATCTGTATGTGTGAAATACACCATTTACATACTGTGGTTCTATTCTACTATTAATAAAACACCCATTTTGGGAAAAATCTTTAATTGCGGCCTAGTTTGCATCTGTACGTGTGATATACACCCTTTACATACTGTGGTTCTATTCTGCTATTAATAAAACAACCAATTTGGGCAAAAATCTTTTATTGCGGCCTAATCTGGATCTGTATGTGTGAGATGCAAACTTTAGGTACTGTTGCTCTATTCTGTTTTTTGAAAATCAGCCATTTTGGGCAAAATAAATAAATTGCTGCCTAGTCTACTTCTGTACGTGTGAGATACACACTTTAGATACTGTGGTTCTATTCTGCTAATACAAAAACAATAATTTTGTGCAAAAATCTTTAGTTGCTGCCAAGTCTGAATCTGTATGTGTGAGATACACACTTTAGATACTGTGGTTCTATTCTGCTATTAGAAAAACACTAATCTTGGGCAAAAATATTTAATTGCGGTCTAGTCTGGATCTATAAGTGTGGGATACACACTTTAGATACTGTGGTTCTATTCTGTTATTTAAAAAACAGCCATTTTGGGCAAAAAACTTAAATTCCGGTCTATTCCACATCTGTACGTGTGAGATACACACTTTAGATACTGTGGTTCTATTCTGCTATTAGTAAAAAACACAAATTTTAGTCAAAAATGTTTAATTGGGGCCTAGTCTGGTTCTGTACGTGTGAGATACACACTTTAGTTACTGTGGTTCTATTCTGTTATTTGAAAAACAGCCATTTTGGGCAAAAAACTTAAATTCCGGCCTATTCCACATCTGTACGTGTGAGATACACACTTTAGATACTATGGATCTATTCTGCTATTAGAAAAACACTAATTTTGTGCAAAAATCTATAATTGTGGCCTAGTCTGGATCTGAACGTGTGAGATACACACTTTAGATAATGTGGTTCTATTCTGTTATTTGGAAAACAGCCATTTTGGGCAAAAAACTTAAATTGTGGTCTAGTCTACATCTGTACGTGTGAGATACACACTTTAGATACTGTGGTTCTATTCTGCTATTAGAAAAACACTAATTTTGTGCAAAAATCTTTTATTGCAACCATAATCTGGATCTGTATGTGTGAGATACACACTTTAGGTACTGTGGTTCTATTCTGCTATTTGAAAAACAGCCATTTTGGGCAAAAAAAATTAAATTGCGGCCTAGTCTACATCTGTACGTGTGAGATACACACTTTATATACTGTGGATCTATTCTGCTATTAGAAAAACAATAATTTTGTGCAAAAATCTTTAGTTGCGGCCAAGTCTGGATCTGTATGTGTGAGATAAACCATTTACATACTGTGTTTCTATTCTGCTATTAATAAAACACACATTTTGGGCAAAAATCTTTAATTGCGGCCTAGTTTGCATCTGTACGTGTGAGATACACACTTTACATACTGTGGTTCTATTCTGCTATTTGAAAAACAACCATTTTGGGTAAAAATATTTAATTGCGGTCTAGTCTGGATCTGAACGTGTGAGATAAACCCTTTACATACTGTGGTTCTATTCTACTATTTAAAAAAAAAAAAAAAAACATTTTGGGCAAAAATCTTTAATTGCGGCCTAGTTTGGATCTGTACGTGTGAGATACACACTTTAGATACAATGGTTATAGTCTGTTATTAAAAAAACAGCCAATTTGGACAAAAAACTTAATTTTTCAGCCTTTGCTGCACATGTCATTGTGAGGTACACCATTTTGATACTGTGGTTCTATTAATAAAACACTACTTTTGGATAAAAATCTTTATGTGCGGCCTAGTCTACATCTATACCTGTGAGATACACACTTTAGATACTGTGGTTCTATACTCTTATTAGAAAAACACTAATTTTGTGCAAAAATCTTTAATTGCGGCCTAGAATTTGATCTGGACGTGGGTAGATACACCAATTACATACTGTGGTTCTGTTCCTCTATTAATAAAACAACCAATTTGGGCAAAAATCTTTAATTGCGGCCTAGTCTACATCTGTACATGTGAGATACACACTTTATATACTGTGGTTCTATTCTGCTATTAGAAAAACACAAATTTTGTGCAAAAATCTCTTATTGTGGCCTAATCTGGATATGCATGTGTGAGATACATACTTTAGATACTGTGGTTCTATTCTGTTATTTGAAAAACAGCCATTTTGGGCAAAAAACGTATATTGCGGCCTAGTCTACATCTGTACATGTGAGATACACACTTTAGATACTGTGGTTCTATTTTAATATTATAAAAACTATCATTTTGTTTAAAAATCTTTAGTTGCGGCCAAGTCTGGATCTGTATGTGTGAGATACACCATTTACATATTGTGGTTCTATTCTGCTATTAATAAAACACCAATTATGGGAAAAATCTTTAATTGCGGCCTAGTTTGCATCTGTAGGTGTGATATACATCCTTTACATACTGTGGTTCTATTCTGCTATTAATAAAACAACCAATTTGGGCAAAAATCTTTTATTGCGGCCTAATCTAGATCTGTATGTGTGAGATGCAAACTTTAGGTACTGTTGTTCTATTCTGTTTTTTGAAAATCAGCCATTTTGGGCAAAATAAATAAATTGCTGCCTAGTCTACTTCTGTACGTGTGAGATACACACTTTAGATACTGTGGTTCTATTCTGCTATTAGAAAAACAGAAATTTTAGGCAAAAATCTTTAATTGGGGCCTAGTCTGGATCTGTACGTGTGAGATACACACTTTAGATACTGTGGTTCTATTCTGTTATTTGAAAAACAGCCATTTTGGGCAAAAAACTTAAATTCCGGCCTATTCTACATGTGTACGTGTGAGATACACAGTTTAGATACTATGGATCTATTCTGCTATTAGAAAAACACTAATTTTGTGCAAAAAATCTATAATTGCGGCCTAGTCTGGATCTGAACGTGTGAGATACACACTTTAGATAATGTGGTTCTATTCTGTTATTTGGAAAACAGCCATTTTGGGCAAAAAACTTAAATTGTGGTCTAGTCTACATCTGTACGTGGGAGATACACACTTTAGATACTGTGGTTCTATTCTGCTATTAATAAAACAACCATTTTGGGTAAAAATCTTTAATTGCGGCCTAGTCTGGATCTGTACATGTGATATATACACTTTACATACTGTGGTTCTATTCTGTTATTTGAAAAACAGCCATATTGGGCAAAAAACTTAAATTGCGGCCTAGTCTACATCTGTACATGTAAGATACACAATATAGATACTGTGGTTATAGTCTGCTATTAGAAAAACACTAATTTTAGGCAAAAAATCTTTAATTGGGGCCTAGTCTGGATCTGTACGTGTGAGATACACACTTTAAATACTATGGTTCTATTCTGCTATTAGAAAAACAATAATTTTGTGCAAAAATCTTTAGTTGCGACCAAGTCTGGATCTGTATGTGTGAGATACACCATTTACATACTGTGGTTCTATTCTGCTATTAATAAAACACACATTTTTGGCAAAAATCTTTAATTGCGGCCTAGTTTGCATCTGTACGTGTGAGATACACCCTTTACATACTGTGGTTCTATTCTGCTATTAATAAAACAACCTGCCAGGGCACAGTTCTGGAGGATGACGAGGTGGAGGATGAGGAGGAGGAGATGGAGGAGGAGGAACCTTGTTCACAGCAGGGTGGCACCCAGACCAGCTCATGGCCATCACTGGTGCGTGGCTGGGGGGATACAGAGGACACAGATGATACACCTCCCACAGAGGATAGCTTTTCGTTGCCTCTGGGCAGCCTGGCACACTTGAGCGATTACATGCTGCAATGTCTCCGGAATTGCCCACATTCTAACTTGTGCTGATTATTGGGTGGCCACGCTGCTGGATCCCTGTTACAAGGACAACGTACCGTCCTTAATTCCATCACTGGAGCATGATCGTAAGATGTGCGAGTACAAGCGCACGCTGGTAGAAACGCTGCTGGTGGCATTCCCACCTGACAGCGGGGGCACAGTGGAAGCACAAGGCGAAGGCAGAGGAGGAGGAAGAAGACGCCAACGCAGCTGAGGAACCGCCAGTACCTCAGAAGACAGGGTTAGCATGGCCGAAATGTGGAAAAGCTTTGTCAGCACACCACAACAACCAGCACCACCAGCTGATATGGAATGTCTTAGCAGGAGGCAGCATTTTAACAACATGGTGGAGCAGAATGTGTGCAAACGCCTACATGTACTGACTGATGGGTCTGCCCCCTTCAACTTCTAGGTCTCCAAATTGGGCACATGGCCTGAACTTGCCCTTTACACCTTGGAGGTGCTGGCCTGCCCTGCAGCCAGTGTATTATCTGAATGTGTGTTTAGCACGGCAGAGGGCGTTATCACAGACAAGCGCAGCCTCCTGTCCACAGCCAATGTGGACAAGCTCACGTTCATTAAAATTAACCAGGCATGGATCCCACAGGACTTGTCCGTACCTTTTGCAGAATAGACATGTATACCGGGCTGGTTGTTTTACTACAGTGCAATTGCTCATTCCTGTATTTTGCATATTTCACACTCTTTTGGAGTGTACCCTAATAATTTTTTTTTATTAAAACCAAAAACCAGTGTTGGCTTCCTATTCCTCCTCCACCGCTGCTTCCACCTACACCGCTACGTCCACGCCTCCTCAAATTCCTACTCCATATGGACCTCCAACTCATAAATCAAGTTTTTTATTTTTTTTTGTATGTATTTTATTTTATGTCAATTCACTAATTTGTCTGTTACATTTATGGGTGAAACTAACCATTTTTTGGCTGTGATATACCTCTCCTCTACCGAGTAGACAGGTTAATAAATTTCACTTATTTTTCTGTTACATTCTTGGGTTGACATTTTACAATTTTTGACCTGAATAAACCCCTGCTCTGCATAGGTGACCGGGACCGACATTTTTACAAATAATCTGCTCCATTGGTGGGTGACAATAACCCATTTCTGGCGATGAAAAACCCCTACTCTGCATAGGTGACAGGGACTTCAATTTCTAAAATTCATCTTTAAGAGCCCTTTCATTCGATCCTTCTGCTTTAATAACTTTTCCCATATTTCCGCTTGAACAAAATAAAATTTCATCCATTTATCTTCCTTGAATGTGGTCTCTCTTTCTCACGGTCCCTCTCCGGCTTGGAACCTTGATTCGCCGATAACTGTGATCAACATGGTAGGCGCAGAAAAGAACATCAAAAGTTGATAGAAAGATATCCAAATGGATGGTGGACATCACAGGGACGTGCGATCAGGCAGAAGTTATCTAGAGTCAACAAAGCGGAAGCAGGGCCTCTCCTCTCTAATGTTTCCAAATCCAAAATACTGCAGTGACATTTCCTGTAATTTTTAATGAATCATTCAAATAACAGGGCATCTTAAGAGTCCTGCATTGTTATTTATCGTCACTACCTCCTCGAGACGGGAGTGTGTAATTGCCGTGCGCCCCCTCCTTAACTTGGAAGCTTATGCTTCAATACTTTGTCCCACATTTCCGCTCGATTACATTTAATTTCATCCATTGACCTCCCTTGGATGTGGTCTCTCTTTCTCACACTCCCTCTCCGGCGTGGAACCCTGATTCGCTGCTAACCGTGATCAACATGGTAGGCGCAGAAAAGAACATTGAAAGTTGATAGAGCAGATATCCAATTGGATAGTGAACATCACGGGGACGTGTGACATGGTGGGGCAGTATGTTTGCACACGCCTACACAAACTGACTGATGGTTCTACCCCATGCAACTTCTGGGTCTCCAAATTGGGCACATGGCCTGAGCTTGCCCTTTACGCCTTGGAGGTGCTGGCAGATATCCAATTGGATTGTGAACATCACAGGGACGTGTGACATGGTGGGGCAGTATATTTGCACACGCCTACACGAACTGATTGATGGTTCTACCACCTGCAACTTCTGGGTCTCCAAATTGGGCACATGGCCTGAGCTTGCCCTTTACGCCTTGGAGGTGCTGGTCTGCCCTGCAGCCAGTGTATTGTCTGAACGTGTGTTTAGCACGACTGGAGGGGGTTATCACAGGTTATATTTCCCAATGTTTTGGGGTGTACCCTAATTTAAAAAAATATAAATAAATTTAAAACCAAAAAGCAGTGTAGGCTACCTCCATCTCATCCACCTGCATCGCCACATCCACCGCCTCCTCAACCTCCTACTCCATATGGACCTAGATCAAGATTATTATTTATTATTTTTACCTTTTTTAAGTTATTTAAAGTAATTTCCCTATCCACATTTTTTTGCAGAGCACTTGATATGCTCTTAATCACATTTTGATGCCATTTGCAGCCCTCTAGCCCTTTCCATGACATTTTTACTGCCATTTTAGTGCTCAAAAGTTTGGGTCCCCATTGACTTCAATGGGGTTTGGGGTCAAGTTCGGGTCAAGTTCGGGTCCCGAACCCGTCGAACCCGAACATCCAGGTGTCCACTCAACTCTAGTCATAAGACTATGAAAACCAATAGATGGCGCTATTGAGTTATGAACAGCATCTATTGGTTTCACAGTCTTATGACAACAGACTAATAGCTCTAGTTCGGGACCCGAATTTGACCCAAACTTGACCCCGACCCCGAACCCTATCAAAGTCAATGGAGACCCGAACTTTTGAGCACTAAAATGGCTGGTGTCTGCTCAAGGCCTCATGCACACGGCCGTTGTTTGGGTCCGCATCCGAGCCGCCATTTTGGCGGCTCGGATGCTGACCTATTCACTTCAATGGGGCCGAAAAAGATGCGGACATCACTCCGTGTGCTGTCCGCATCCGTTGCTCCGTTCTGCGACCCGTTGCTCCGTTCTGCAAAAAAAATAACATGTCCTATTCTTGTCCGCAAAACGGACAATAATAGGCAGTTATATCAATGGCCACCTGTTCCGTTCCGCAAATTGCGGAAGGCACACGGGTGGCTTCCGTTTTTTTCGGATCCGCGGTTTGCGGACCACAAAAAACGGCACGGTCATGTGCATGTAGCCTAACTCTAATAATAACCCATATAATACAGTGAACACATTAGTTGTGGTGATAGGTAAACAGTGCAAATAAAATTGTAGCAATTTGTCACCCTTTATTTTACCTATAATTAAAGTTGAAGTCAAATATCTTACTGATGTGTGTGGCAAAAAAGCCTGACACAAAGAAAAAATGATGGCTGTGAATCTCAGATTGCACTGCTATTTGCATATAATGACAAATAATGAAGATACAGCCAGCGAACCAGTAAATCCAAATCTATAGTAAACGTGTTCAAATCTAGTGTTGATCGCAAAAATTCTAATCGCAAATTTTTATCACGAATATCGGCACTTTGAGAATTCGCAAAAATCTAGAATATAGTGCTATATATGTGTAATCGCAAATATTCAAGTTTTTTTTTTTTTCATCAGTACTACTGCTTCTTGCTTGTGGGCCAATGAGAAGGCTGCAATATCTTTGTCAGAGCTTAGCAATATCCCTAGCAACCAATAGTAAAGTTGCCTACTCCTTTACTATATAAGAAACTCCCCAGCAGCCATTTTCTGCTGTTTTTTGCAGTTCTGAGAGAGAGAGAGAGAGCAGTGACATTGCTATGCTCTGTGCTTTATCTGGATCCTATTCCTTATCCAATTACATTAGATAGTAAGCTTATTTATATAATACAGATAGTTAGTGGTAGATAGTCAGTGTAGGTTAGATCGTGATATAGTGTAGCTGATAGGTTCCAGTGCAGGGTGTTAGGTAGTGTGATAGGAATTACTGTGCTGTGATAGGGATTAGTGTTTCTGTTAGACACAGTGCTGTGATGTCACAACAATACTTAGTGCACCAATCAGTAATATCTATTCAGATCTGATAAAATGTGAAGTTGCATATATTATGCAAAAGACATGCGCATCATTAGTGCCGAATTTCGCACATAAAATTAATGACTGGAGATCGCAAATTCTAGAATTTGCGAATTTATTGCAAATATCATGCTAAAAAATTTGCGAGTATTGCCTATGCCACTCATAACTATTCAAATCCAGATGGTGCAAGCAGAGACCCATATCAGCAGTGGTACAGGGAGGCAAAATGTTCAATAGTATGAAGACATATTATCCAGCATTCATCTGGTTAAAATCCAAAGTGTCTAATTTCAAAATATTAAACGCATCAGGAAGTCAAATACAGACAATGATGCGTTTCAGACACAGCAGCCCATCCTTAGTCATTAGTGATGGACGAACATTGGCCGGGACGGTTCGCAAATGTGATCAAATGTTCGCGAACCGCAAGTTCGCGGCAGGCCCCATTCACTTTGATTGCAGGTGAACCAGAAAAACCTTCATCTCATATTTGCAGCCACCAAATACTTAGTAGAAGTGTACAAATAGTCCCACAACATGGACAGTCACATACTAGAGGGTAAACAATGACAAAAATTCCAACAAAAAATATGTATCTTAATCAGGGTACATTTTTATGTGTCTTAAAGGGAAATTCTCTGAAATGTGCCCTGTTGGAGCCTAGAATTTCTTTTATTTTAGGCCACAGAAGTACAGGCTTTAAAGATTAGGAATTCACCTGACGTAAAAGAAATTGTGATTATGTGGCTCGAGGTACATTATGCGGTCACTGAATAACAATTTTATTGTAGCCCACTTTTTTTTCACTTTTTTGGGGGGGCACCTGGTATATCACACCAGTAGAAATTATTTGTTCCAATGTCGTTTGTCACTATCTGTAGCTGCGGTAACGCAGCAAAACCGCAAACAAATGATGCACTACCCAAATGCACTATATAGAAAGTATATAATTGACATATAACACCCCTGATTCAATCAGTTTTTTCGGGGGGCAACTGGTATATCACACCAGTAGAAATTATTTGTTCCAATGGCGTTTGTCACTATCTGTAGCTGAGGTAACACAGCAAAACCACAAACAAATGCTGCACTACCTAAATGCACTATATAGAAAGTATATAATTGGTATATAACACCCCTGTTTCAATCAGCGTTTGTCCCTCTGTATAGCTGCAGTATCGCAGCAGAACCGCACACAACTGCTGCACAATACAAATGCACTATAATATACTTTCTATGTTAGATAGTATATTATAAGTACATCACACCCCTCAGTAAGTCACACCTATCGATAGCACACCTATACTACTCTTTAAAAGGACTTTTGTGGCCCTATTAGCTAGCATTTTGTGTCCCTAACAGTCTGTCCCTGCTCCACACAGCAACCTCTCCTTACACTAGCAAAAGACTGAATGTAAAATGGCGGCCAGATCAGGTTTATTTATAAGATAGGTGGGTGTCCATGTGCTGAAATGTCTCAATTGGCTGTGCTGTACCACCTTACGGATGTGTCATTGGTCAAAGTTCTTCACAATGTAAAAGAATATGGCACGGCGGACATTGCCATATGTTCGCCCGTTAGGCAAATCGCGTACGAGCAAAGTTCGCAGCGAAGTGACCGCCGGGCGATCCGCAAGGCCATCTCTATTAGTCATATCCACAAAGTCTGAACACAAGCACAAATTAAAAACTCTAGTCCTTCCAGAAGCATAGGTCTAACCACAAGCAGAGGTGTGATTGGTTAACCCCTTGCTTGACAGATCGCAGACAAGCAGAGCAACCTGCATAGGAAAGAAAAAAAGTAAATTACATAATGGTGGTAACTAACTGATTTACCTTGAAATGGGCTAAAAAATAACAAAAAAACATATTTACCTCATCCATTTGATTGCGAATAGTCCGTCGCCACCATCTTGACTGAATATGTCACACACAAAATCCCATGGGCGGTGACATATGATGCCGCCACGCCAGCCAACTTTGCGGTGGATCTTCAATCAAGATGGCAGGCTCTTTGCGATCAAATGGATGAGGTAAGTGTGATTTTTTTTTATTACAGACTTAAATATTAAAGTCAGATGCCTTGATCAGTGATGAACGTGGCATCTGAGAAGTACAATGATGGGGATTGGCACAATTGCCATTCCCTGTCATTGCATGCACTATTTACAAAGAAATGCCCTTCCTGACAAAGCAATTCATCACAAAACAATGTTTTTTATATAATTTGGCGAAGCAGCCAAGTACAATTTTCCATAACTTTGCTACATAGAATATATCAGATGGGGTAAGGCACAATTAATAAATTATTTAATTGGAAAATACCTATTATTGAAACATTAACTAATCTGATCCCTTCTCTTTACAAGCACACAGGTATCACAGTGTTTTCTACCACACTTGCAAGGTCCCTATATACTCAACCAATTGCTATTTTGTGATGTTTTACAGTATGTCTCAAATATACACTGGGGGAGACGATATTACTAATTGTAGTAGGCCGTCTTGAAATAAAGCTATACCCCTTTTTTTTAAATTTCAAGTAAAATATTATCTGTATAGAGAATAGTGATGAGCGGCAGGAGCAATATTCAGATTTGTAATATTTTGTGAATATTTGGGTGAATATTCGCCATATATTCGGGAATTCGAGAATTTGTTATCTTCAGTCATTATTTTCTTGATTGCGGAAATCGGGAATTAAAAAATTCACAATAAAAATTTGCATTACAAAAATTCGCAATCAACACTACTCCTAAAGTCAAAGATATTGCAGCCTTCTCATTGGCCCACAAGCTAGACGCAGGGAGGGTTCATGTGAACTGATTAAAAAAAAATCTTGAATATTCAAAATTACGAATATATATGACTTTATTCTAAATATTCGCGAATTCTCGAAGTGCCGATATTCACGATAAAAATTTGCAATTCGAATATCCATGATCAACACTAATAGAGAATAGGTAAATATCTCCTAATCATTTTCACAATCCTATCATAAAATCTTCTATACTGTGTAGAAAAAAAGTCCTTAAATGCATTCTGATCGTTGAAAGTCCCAGTAGAATAGAGACTGCATCCTAGTCTGAACTCTACTTTGCACTCTATTAATCAAAGAGTACACCCTGTTCTCCAACTTTCAAGTAATATGATTCCTCTTGTTGAATATGATCTCAGAATCCTACAGAAGTCATATAGAACCCCCAATTATAATATCACTAAGATTGAATAGTCAGCACTCAAACAGCTATATAACTGTAAAGACATGATCTAAAGGGGGTTCAGTTGTCATCCTAGATAGTGGCTTATATGAAAGTGAGATAATAAGACTTTTACAAGACACAGAGGTCTATAGGAAAATGTTCTGTGACCCTACCTGAAACCTCTTTGGTTGCCTCTGTTATAGACAGTAGAGGAGGAACCTTTGTGCCAAACCTCAGATTTGACTTGCAAGACCTATGGGCATTATCCTGCCAGTGAGGAAACAGACAGAGCAGAGTTTTTGCAAATTCAAGAAATGAATAAGGTCAAGACAGGCAGCAAAAGAACACTATGGTTAGCAAGAACTGGTTGGGTAAAGCAGCAGAGGGTCAGAGTCAGTAAACAGACAGAGATTGGTACACGGGCAGACACACAAGAACAGCACACCTTCATTTGGAACTAGCAAGCTAGACACCCTAAAGCCCATGCACCCTCCCACTGGGGAAGGTGCTTATATACCTTGAGACAGACAACCATATGCTAGGTAAGAATTAGGGCACGTGCGCTAGCCCCTTAAGATATAGGAAGCTTGCACATACCTTATAGACTGGGAGAACAGATCAGGAAGAGAAGAGCAGGTTGAAGTCTGTGGGAGAGCAATGAGTCTCTGGTGGCCATACCCATCGCGGATGAGGAGAACGGATAGATACATCAATGGAAAGTTTCCCCACTCTTTGGACAATTTATATAACAATGCCTTTATTTAAATGCATAATTGTGATTATTTTCCATGGAATACATTTTTAACATTTCCCATCTCTTATTACAGTCAGAGATAACAGTGATGTTATGGTCAGGCTATGGATGTTAAATCCCAAAGAGCATCCCCTAACTCAATATTTACAACAAACAAGGTACAAAAGGCCTTAGAAAAGTACATAATGCAGCAATATTGATGGTAAAAAAGCACATAATTGGCTCCCCTGAAAGCATTATCAGACTGCAAATATTAGCTCTCATAAAATTGTCCAATTAAGATGGGATAGACGAAAAGAAACAATCCCCACAAGGTTGTCTGCAGTTAAAATCAGTTCACTGCAAATAATAATTTTGACAATTATTACAGATGTAAGTCATGTACTTTATGTGAATAACAAAATTAAGTGTCTTCAGAAAATAGGATTTCAACAGGAAAATATATTCTATAGTTTGTTTTCTCAAGCTAAGCTGCCTGTTTCATTTTCTTATGGACTTGTATACTGGTTGTATATTAACAGATAAGGCCTCATGCACGCGAACGTATTTTCTTTCCGTCTCCATTCAGTTTTTTTTTTGTGGGCCAAATGTAAAACCATTCATTTCAATGGGTCCGCAAAAAAACGGAAATTACTCCGTGTGCATTCCGTTTACGTATGTCCATATTCCCATTCCGTAAAAAAAATAGAATATGTCCTATTATTGTCCACATTACGGACAAGGATAGGACTGTTCTATTAGGGGCCAGCAGTTCTGTTCCCCAAAATACGAAATGCACATGGGCGTCATCCAAATTTCATGCGAGTCCGTTTTTTGCTGACCTCAAAATACATACGGTCATGTGCATGAGGCTTAAAAAGAAGGAAATAGTGTGAAAATGTTCTCTCTAAACTTTAAAAAAAAAGAATACAAAATATTCTACAAATTAGACTTTTAAAGTTGCATGTAACAGAAATGTTACACCCCTATGAATAGATCAGTTGTTTGCTGTCATATTTCGAATACTAAAGATGAAAAATTATTTTGCAGTTGGTGTATGGAAGTGTTTGATTTACTTGAACTGTCAAAACAGTGTGATTCATGTTAAAACAACACAATTGAAAATCAATTGTGATATTGTTGTGTAACTTGTACATAATTCACAAAATATTTCTCTTCATATCCTCTGTTGTTGGTAAAGCTGACTTCCATTTATTCTTTATTTGATTTGATTAACCCTTTTAGAACCAGGCCATTTTCAATTTTTTACTCTTAATCTTCCCTGAGACATAACAGTTTTATTTTTCAATTCACATAGATGTATGAGGGCTTGTTTTTTTGCAAGAAAAGTTGTACTTTCTAATGGCACCATTTAATATTGCTTAAGATTTAGTAGGAAGCTGGAATGCAAATTATACCACAGTTTCATGGATTTTGTTTTTATATCGTTTCGTATGAGGTAAAACTGAACTGTTACCTTTGTCGTCTGGGTCTGTGTTATTAAACACATTGCATTATAGCAAAAGTATTTTATGGCAATAAGGCCATTTTTATACCAGTGATCAGAGATGAGCGAATCAAGGCTGAAAAAGTGGAATTCGATCTGAATTTCAGGAATTATTCGATTCGTAGCAAATCCGAATTTCCTAACGCTTCGTGGTAACAAATCAATTTTTTTCCTAAAATGGCTGCTGCACATATTAGGACATGGATCAAGGAACTCTGGGAACGATGGCTCACCCACAGTGCTATGCATGCAGCCAATCAGCAGCCAGCCCTGTGATGTCACAGCCCTTTAAATAGCCACAGCCATCTTGGATTCAGCCATTTTTCAGTGTACTTGTGCAAGGAGAGACATTAGCAGACACTTGGGACAATGCTAGGAAAGACTTGAAAACTTATATTTTGCTCAATAGAAGTTAAGGGAAAGAGCATTAGAAGTGTAGGGAGAGAATAGGGAGGAATTATTCCACAGTATTGAAGCAGAACAGGGTTCAATAGGGGTGTTTACAGCCTGGGTAATAAGAACAATCCTATTACACCTTGCTACACTGACTGCGGATCTAAATTGCCATTATACTGCTGCTCATTTCAGGTTTGCAATACCTCTGTAATTCCAGCAAACTGTTCTTGTTATTGGGGTCTAATTAGCCCTTGTGCGGTGCAGTTATATATATATACACTCACCTAAAAAAATTATTAGGAACACCACACTAATACGGTGTTGGACCCCCTTTTGCCTTCAGAACTGCCTTAATTCTACGTGGCATTGATTCAACAAGGTGCTGATAGCATTCTTTAGAAATGTTGGCCCATATTGATAGGATAGCATCTTGCATTTGATGGAGATTTGAGGGATGCACATCCAGGGCATGAAGCTCCCGTTCCACCACATCCCATAGATGCCCTATTGGGTTGAGATCTGGTGACTGTGGGGGCCATTTTAGTACAGTGAACTCATTGTCATGTTCAAGAAACCAATTTGAAATGATTCGAGCTTTGTGACATGGTGCATTATCCTGCTGGAAGTAGCCATCAGAGGATGGATACATGTTCTCATTCTGTTTATGCCAAATTCGGACTCTACCATTTGAATGTCTCAACAGAAATCGAGACTCATCAGACCAGGCAACATTTTTCCAGTCTTCAACAGTCCAATTTTGGTGAGCTCGTGCAAATTGTAGCCTCTTTTTCCTATTTGTAGTGGAGATGAGTGGTACCCGATGGGGTCTTCTGCTCTTGTAGCCCATCTGCCTCAAGGTTGTGCGTGTTGTGGCTTCACAAATGCTTTGCTGCATACCTTGGTTGTAACGAGTGGTTATTTCAGTCAACGTTGCTCTTCTATCAGCTTGAATCAGTCGGCCCATTCTCCTCTGACCTCTAGCATCCACAAGGCATTTTTGCCCACAGGACTGCCGCATACTGAATGTTTTTTCCTTTTCACACCATTCTTTGTAAACCCTAGAAATGGTTGTGCGTGAAAATCCCAGTAACTGAGCAGATTGTGAAATACTCAGACCGGCCCGTCTGGCACCAACAACCATGCCACGCTCAAAATTGCTTAAATCACCTTTCTTTCCCATTCTGACATTCAGTTTGGAGTTCAGGAGATTTTCTTGACCAGGACCACCCCCCTAAATGCATTGAAGCAACTGCCATGTGATTGGTTGACTAGATAATTGCAATAATGAGAAATAGAACAGGTGTTCCTAATAATTCTTTAGGTGAGTGTATATGTTCTAAAGCCTTTTTTTGTCGTGTATTAGTGGGGGAAAAAAGGAGCTTATTAGCTGTTGTGTGTTAAAATGAGGAAATTACAGCCCTTTTTGGCGTGTATTAGTGGCAAAAAAAAATATTAATTACCGTTCACGGCTGCAGTTATGTGTTTCAAAGTTTTTTTTTTTTGTGTATTAGTGGGGAAAAGGAAAAAAAGGCTTATTAGCCGTTGTGTGGTGAAGTGAGAAAATTACAGCCCTTTTTGGCGTGTATTAGAGGCAAAAGAAAATATATTATTTGCCGTTCACGGCCGCAGTTATATGTTCTAAAGTCTCTTTTTGGTTTGTATCAGTGGGGAAAAAGAAAAAGGGCTTATTAGCCGTTGTGTGGTGAAGTGAGAAAATGAAAGCCCTTTTTGGCGTGTATTAAAGGCGGAAAAAAAATATATTTGGGGAAAAAGAAAAAGGGCTTTTTAGCTGTTGTGTGGTGAAGTGGGAAAATTAAATCCCTTTTTGGTGTGTATTAGTGGGGAAAAAAATATTATTTGCCGTTCACGGCCGCAGTTATATGTTCCAAAGTCCTTTTTGGTGTGTATTAGTGGGGAAAAATATAAAGGGCTTATTAGCCATTGTATGTTGCAGTGAGAAAATTACAGCCCTTTTTGGCGTGTATTAGTGGCAATAAAAGTATTATTTGCCCTTCACGGCCGCAGTTATATGTTCTAAAGTCCTTTTTTGTGTATATTAGTGGGGGAAAAGAAAAAAGGGCTTATTAGCCGTTGTGTGTTGAAGTGAGAAAATTACAGCCCTTTTTTGCGTGTATTAGTGGCAAAAAAATACAAACCGGATTCCCAAAAAGTTGGGACACTAAACAAATTGTGAATAAAAAATGAATGCAATGATGTGGAGATGGCAAATGTCAATATTTTATTTGTAATAGAACGTAGATAACAGATCAAATGTTTAATCCGAGTAAATGTATCATTTTAAAGGAAAAATACGTTGATTCAAAATTTCACTGTGTCAACAAATCCCCAAAAAGTTGGGACAAGTAGCAATAAGAGGCTGGAAAAAGTAAAATTGAGCATAACGAAGAGCTGGAAGACCAATTAAGACTAATTAGGTCAATTGGCAACATGATTGGGTATAAAAAGAGCTTCTCAGAGTGGCAGTGTCTCTCAGAAGCCAAGATGGGTAGAGGATCACCAATTCCCACAATGTTGCGCAGAAATGTTACCCAGCGAAAAATTGCAAAGACTTTGCATCTATCATCATCAACTGTGCATTACATCATCCGAAGATTCAGAGAATCTGGAACAATCTCTGTGCGTAAGGGTCAAGGCCGTAAAACCATACTGGATGCCCGTGATCTCCGGGCCCTTAAACGACACTGCACCACAAACAGGAATGCTACTGTAAAGGAAATCACAGAATGGGCTCAGGAATACTTCCAGAAACCATTGTCAGTGAACACATTCCACTGTGCCATCCACCGTTGCCAGCTGAACCTCTACAGTGCAAAGAAGAAGCCATTTCTAAGCAAGATCCACAAGCTCAGGCATTTTCACTGGGCCAGGGATCATTTAAAATGGAGTGTGGCAAAATGGAAGACTGTTCTGTGGTCAGACGAGTCACGATTCAAAGTTCTTTTGGGAAATCTGGGACGCCATGTCATCCGGACCAAAGAGGACAAGGACAACCCAAGTTGTTATCAATGCTCAGTTCAGAAGCCTGTATCTCTGATGGTATGGGGTTGCATGAGTGCGTGTGGCATGGGCAGCTTGCATGTCTGGAAAGGCACCATTAATGCAGAAAAATATATTCAGGTTCTAGAACAACATATGCTCCCATCCAGATGTCATCTCTTTCAGGGAAGACCCTGCATTTTTCAACAAGATAATGCCAGACCACATTCTGCATCAATCACAACATCATGGCTGCGTAGGAGAAGAATCCGGGTACTGAAATGGCCAGTCTGCAATCCAGATCTTTCACCTATAGAGAACATTTGGCGCATCATAAAGAGGAAGGTGCAACAAAGAAGGCCCAAGACGATTGAACAGTTAGAGGCCTGTATTAGACAAGAATGGGAGAGCATTCCTATTTCTAAACTTGAGAAACTGGTCTCCTCGGTCCCCAGGCGTCTGTTGAGTGTTGTAAGAAGAAGGGGAGATGCCACACAGTGGTGAAAATGGCCTTATCCCAACTTTTTGGGGATTTGTTGACACCATGAAATTCTGATTCAACATATTTTTCCCTTAAAATGGTATTTTCTCAGTTTAAACTTTTGTTCCGTGATTTATGTTCTATTCTGAATAAAATATTAGAAGTTGGCACCTCCACATCATTGCATTCAGTTTTTATTCACGATTTGTATATTTTGGAATCCGGTTTGTATATTATTTGCCATTCAGCGGTAAAGTTCCATTGTACTACAGCCATTTACGGGGTGTATTAATAGGATAGATACGTACGTCCTATTAGCCGTTCTGCGGTGAATTGTGATTGTTATATTTAGTTTTTTAGGGTGTATTAATAGGAAAAAGAATACGTCTTATTAACCGGTCTGCAGTGCACCGACATTGTTATACAGCCATTGTTAAGGTGTATTAATGGGAAAAATAAGTACGTGTGTAACGGATCCGCTTCCGTTAATGGACGCTTCCTAGCTTGCGCCGAGGGCCACAAGCACCGCACTGGACACCACAACCACCGCAGACTCCACAACCGCCGTAGCTTAACTGGAGCCGCGCCGTCTTCCTTCCACCCTGAATGAACCTCCAGCATTCCGGACCGTGTGGGAAAGATCTCTCCTCCAGGGAATATGCAGTGCATAGCAATCCCCAGCGTGATACAGCAATTCCCTCCAATAACGAGACGAGGCTGTGTTTTGAAGGGTTAGAAAAACATGAACTCAACTGTTTATTGAGGGCTACCTGCCCATATTTATGCAGGTCCCCATCTGGTGTACATGCCCCTAGGGGACCAGAAGGAGGACTGTGATACAGGACAGACACGTAGCACTCAGGATACAACACATCCCCACAATGCATCATGGTTTCCTCCTCTCTGCCCTGGAGACACCCGAAGAGCAATTCAATTATCTCTCAGGACAAAGGGAAATCACCAATACACATGTGGGAACAACAGGGCAGGAATCACCACCCAAATACACAAAATCCTCCCTTCTGTCTGTGATATTATTATGGATTAACATAACTATCACAGACAGTAAAAATACAGTTTTTAAACATACACTGTAACTTTAAAACCATACATTCCATCTCCATAAAAAATACATATTTAAACTCAGCATACATCAAACATAAACACTTCCAAAAATCACACAAATCCCTCCAGTGGATCAAAAGGTAAGTGGAAGTCCTTTATGACCGACCGCAAGCACAATTTCCTGCCCAAAACAGTTCCATAGATTTGGGCTGTGCGGTCGGTCAATTTCATGCAGAAAAACGATCTTCGAACGGGACTTAGTCTCTGGAGCTGAAAGTTCAGTATGGAAGAAGGTAAGGGTCAGCGGTGTTCGTGTATTTGCGCATCCGATTTTAGTTCCACAGAATCTTTAGTATACACCGCTGACCGCGTTCGGTCCTATTAACAGTCCAGACATGCGGCATAGTTCTGTTACACTGTTATTGAAGGGTAATATGTCCCGGGGCCATAGTCGTAGGGTAGGAGGCTAGCCATAAGCTTTCTATAATGCCCAGTGGCAAATGGCAGTTTGTCACACATCTCCCCTTTGTGGGGAAGACTAACCAGGCACCTGACCTTCTGTCGGTCAGTGCCTCCGTTAGTCGATCCACCAACCCACAGTAACCAAATGCCCGAGTAGCCCACCCACAACAAACAGGTACAAGGGTGACCCACCCACAAGAAACAGTTACTGCACCTGGGTATTTTGCTGTGGTGATGGGGCAACATGCTGTGGGGACTTGAGGGAGGGCAGAGGCCGACTGCACTCTGCCCAGCTGCCAGCTCTTCTGCTGGTGTGCTGAGACCATAGTCCGGCTCAGTAGCCAGAGGAACATGGGAGTCAGTAGGGGTTAACATTGCCTCTGTTAACCCTGAGGCCACGTTAGGAGTTAACTGGGGAGGGGAATTTGTACTTACCCCCTCCTCCTGTTGTCCTGGTGAGGGTAGTGGGGGATCTGGACAGGCTGTCCAGCATCCCGGTAGGTCAGGTGCAGAGACCACGGTCCCATCTGCGCCGTCTGGGTGATTGGTGTCTCCCCTTGTTAGGGTAAGCTGCCGCTGGGGAGAGAGGGTGCTGCGCTCCTCTCCCTGAAACACAGGCTGCCGCTGAGGAGGAAGGACGACACCTTCAGCTCCCTGGGGTACACACTGCCGCTGGGGGGGAAGGTCGACACCTTCGGCCCCCTGGGGTACACACTGCAGCTAAGGAGGCAGGAGGGCACCTTCAGCTCCCTGTAACACCCACTGCCGCTGGGGAGGAAGGACGACACCTTCAGTTCCCTGGGGTTCACACTGCCGCTGGGGGGGAAGGACGACATCTTCGGCCCCCTGGGGTACACACTGCCGCTGGGGAGGAAGGAGAGCATCTTAAGCTCCCTGTAACACACACTGCCGCTGGGGAGGAAGGACGACACCTTCAGCTCCCTGGGGTTCACACTGCCGCTGGGGGGGAAGGACGACACCTTCGGCCTCCTGGGGTACACACTGCCGCTGGGGCGGGAAGGACGACACCTTCAGCTCCCTGGGGTTCACACTGCCGCTGGGGGAAAGGACGACACCTTCGGTCCCCTGGGGTACACACTGCCGCTGGGGGGGAAGGAGGGCACCTTCAGCTCCCTGTAACACACCCTGCCGCTGGGGAGGAAGGACGACACCTTCAGCTCCCTGGGGTTCACACTGCCACTGGGGAGGAAGGACGACACCTTCGGCCCCCTGGGGTACACACTGCCGCTGGGGGGGAAGGACGACACCTTCGGCCCCCTGTAACTCACGCTTTTGCTGGGGCGCAGGGACGGAATACTTTGCTATCTCTGCCCGATATTCTGCTTCCTGCTGCAGATACTCCGCCAGTTCTCTCCTCACTTCTGGTACAAGTTCCTCTGTTAGGTGGGGCCCGTAGATAGCCAACCGCCTCTTCAGCATAGCGTCAAACCGTACGTGACTATACCAATATTCCAGCTCTGCTTGGTGTTCCAAGGATGCTGCTCCTCGCACTAGGGAAGCCATCCCAACGCTTGCCACCAATGTAACGGATCCGCTTCCGTTAATGGACGCTTCCTAGCTTGTGCCGAGGACCACAAGCACCGCACTGGACACCACAACCACCGCAGACTCCACAACCGCCGTAGCTTAACTGGAGCCGCGCTGTCTTCCTTCCACCCTGAATGAACCTCCAGCATTCAGGACTGTGTGGGAAAGATCTCTCCTCCAGGGAATATGCAGAGCATAGCAATCTCCAGCGTGATACAGCAATTCCCTCCAATAACGAGACGAGGCTGCGTTTTGAAGGGTTAGAAAAACATGAACTCAACTGTTTATTGAGGGCTACCCGCCCGTTTTTATGCTGGTCCCTATCTGATGTACACGCCCCTAGGGGACCAGAAGGAAGACTGTGATACAGGACAGACACGTAGCACTCAGGATACAACACATCCCCACAATGCATCATGGTTTCCTCCTCTCTGCCCTGGAGACACCCGAAGAGCAATTAAATTATCTCTCAGGACAAAGGGAAATCACCAATACACATGTGGGAACAACAGGGCAGGAATCACCACCCAAATACACAAAATCCTCCCTTCTGTCTGTGATATAATTATGGATTAACATAACTATCACAGACAGTAAAAATACAGTTTTTAAACATACACTGTAACTTTAAAACCATACATTCCATCTCCATAAAAAATACATATTTAAACTCAGCATACATCAAACATAAACACTTCCAAAAATCACACAAATCCCTCCAGCGGATCAAAAGTTAAGTGGAAGTCCTTTATGACCGACCGCAAGCACAATTTCCTGCCCAAAACAGTTCCATAGATTTGGGCTGTGCGGTCGGTCAATTTCATGCAGAAAAACGACTAAGTCCCATCTTCGAACGGGACTTAGTCTCTGGAGCTGAAAGTTCAGTATGGAAGAAGGTAAGGGTCAGCGGTGTTTGTGTATTTGCGCATCCGATTTTAGTTCCACAGAATCCTTAGTATACACCGCTGACCGCGTTCGGTCCTATTAACAGTCCAGACATGCGGCATAGTTCTGTTACACTGTTCTTGAAGGGTAATATGTCCCGGGGCCATAGTCGTAGGGCAGGAGGCTAGCCATAAGTTTTCTATAATGCCCAGTGGCAAATGACAGTTTGTCACAACGTGTTATTAGCTGTACTGCAGTGAATATACATTGTCATACAGACATTGTTGCTCTGTATTATTAGCAAAAATAAGTATGTGTTATTAGCCGTTCTGCGGTGAATTTTAGGCTACTTTCACACTAGCGTTCGGAGCGGGTCCGTCTGATGTTTCATCAGACGGATCCGCTCCTATAATGCAGACGTTTGCATCCGTTCAGAACGGATCCGTCTGCATTATAACTTAGAAAAATTTCTATGTGTGAAAGTAGCCTGAGCGGATCCGTCCAGACTTTACATTCAAAGTTAATGGGGGCCGATCCGTTTGAAGATTGAGCCATATGGTGTCATCTTCAAGCGGATCCGTCCCCATTGACTTACATTATAAGTCTGGACGGATCCGCTCGCCTCCGCACGGCCAAGCGGACACCTGAACGCTGCAAGCAGCGTTCAGGTGTCCGCTCACTGAGCGGAGCGGAGGCTGAACGCTGGCAGACGGATGCATTCTCAGTGGATCCGCCTCCACTGAGAATGCATTAGGGCCGGACGGCTGCGTTCAGGGCCGCTTGTGAGCCCCTTCAAACGGAGCTCACGAGCGGACACCTGAACGCAGGTGTGAAAGTAGCCTTACATTGTCATTCAGTGGTGAAATTTATTTGTGATACAGCCTTTTTTGGGAAAATTGTTCAGGGAATGTAGAATTTCTTCTGTAGGCACTGAGTAATTGCATTGATTAGCCATTCAGTGGTGAAATTTGTTTGTAATACAGCCTTTTTTGGGAAAATTGGTTGGTAGCTATAACTACGGTCAAAGACAATATATGTCCTTTAAGGCCCACTGGGTAAATGTGGTTCCTGCCCAGCCACACCAGCAACTTGGCCATATGACACCTTTTCCATCTCCAAGTTCTCACGCCGTTGGTCCTGCGACAATGTCCGCCTCTGCCTCCTCATCCTCCAACGTGTCCTCAGCCTCCACTGCAGGGACAATTCACAGTGCTCCTCCAGCATACTACATGTGCAGAGCACAGCGGTGTCACGCTGTTCTACACCTCGTTTGCCTGGGCGAATGGAGTCACACAGGGGAGAAACTGCTCCGTGTCCTTCATCAAGAAATCAAATCCTGGATCTCTCTGCGACAACTCAAAATCTGAACCATGGTGACCGACAATGGGAAGAATATGGTGTCGGCACTGCGTCAAGGAGGGCTAAGCCATGCGCCCTGCATGGCTCATGTGTTCAATCTGGTTGTAAAGCGGTTCCTGAAGTCTTCTACCCACCTGCTAGACATCCTAAAAATGGCCATGAAACTTTGCATGCACTTCAGCCACTCGTACACTGCCAAGCACACCCTCTTTAAGCTGCAGCGGCAGAACGGCGTACCCCAACATAGGCTGACATGCAACGTTTCCACCCTCCATATGTTGGACCGACTATACAAACAGAGAAAGGCTATAAACGATTTCCTAATAATCCAAGTGGACAGGAGTACTCCCCTGTGTAACTTTGATGTCATCCAGTGGCATCTCATGCTCAGGTCATACACCTGCCGTTTGCTCAGACCCTTTGAGGAGGCCACGTTATTTGTCAGATGCCAGGACTACAGGATGAACAATGTCATTCCATTGCTTCATGTCCTGGAACAGATGCTGGTAAATCTAGCTGGTCAGGGGACTGGAGATGTGGTGCCTACATCTCACGGCCACATGAGCCCTGTGGGGGCTGAACTGGAGGAGGAGGAGGAGGAGGAGGAGGAGATTGGAGCACAAGCAATGTGTAGCGAATTGGGTGGTTTTTCTACATAGGTGAAAGGAGAGGAGGAGCATTAGCAGCTGGAGGAGCAAGAGGAAGATGAGGAAGACGAGGTAGATGACCCAGGCACACTGTGGCAGTATGCAATGGAGATGGAGACCCTCTGAGTCTTTTTCGCAAATGGCCCGATGCATGCTCACTTGCTTGCGTAGTGACAGCCGAATTGTCACTATTCGCCAGAGGGATGACTACTAGCTCTCCACCATTTTAGACCCTTGCTACCGGTCCAAAATTGGGGCCTTTTTACACCGGCTTAGAGGGAGGACAAAATGAACTACTTTAGAGACATCCTATGTAGTCAGTTGGCCGCTGCCTATCTGCGCCATTGTCCATCCTCTCACAGGTCTGTCCAGGGGGGCCCTCTATACTCATGTTCCCTAGCCATGGCTGCTGGGAGAAGGGGGCAGGAGGAATACCAGCTCCATCAACAGCAGCCTGAGTCTAGAGTCGCTGATGAACAGTTTTTTTCATCCGCATAAAGAAGAAACTACTCACCAGCAGCTAGACATAGAGCAGAACCTGAACCAGAAGGTGGTGGCATACTTTAAATGCACCCTGACACCCATTATTGAATATCCGCTGGACTACTGGGCAGCCAAACTGGATTTGTGGCAGCAGCTGGCCGAGTTTGCCCTCAAAAAGCTGTCCTTCCCGGACAGTATTGTGGCATCAGAGCGCGTGTTTAGTGCAGCGGGGGCCATAGTTACCCCAAGGGGAACTCGTCTGTCCACTCAAAATGTGGAGAAACTGACCTTTGTCAAGATGAATCAGGTGTGGATCAGCCAGGATGTCCACCCACCAATGCCTGATGGATCAGATTAGATAATCCATGCTGCCTCACTCAAATCTTGACAAAAGAGACTTGTTCTTCTGGCTAACTGCCTTAGCTACTATTCTGAGGCTGCCACCCGCCTAATGCCACACATCGGATTCCAAGTGCTCCATCTTACACCCACCATCGTCAGCAGATACTGTTATGGCCACCCACCTCCCCACTCTGTCACCGGGTCACTCTGTAGTCTCCTCATGCTGCTGCTACTGCCACCTCCACACTATGTCACCTTGCCATTCTATGGTCTCTTCGTGCTGCTGCTACCTCCACACTCTGTCATTGTTCCACTCTGTGGTCTCCTCATGTTATTGCTGCTGCTACCTCAACACTATATCACCTTGCCACTCTGTGGCCTCTTCATGCTGCTGCTGCCACCACCACAGTCTGTCATTATGCTACTCTGTGGCCTCCTCATGCTGCTGCTACCCCAACACTATGTCACTGGCCCACTCTGTGGCATCCTCATGTTGCTGCTGCAACCTCCACACTGTCATTGTTCCACTCTGTGGTCTCTACATGTTATTGCTGCTGCTACCTCAACATGCTGATTTTATAAGTGCATTAGAGATATTCAGGAGATACTCAGGAGGTAATCTGGAGGTGGATACAATCTAAACAAGTAAGATTTGTTGGTTTAAAATCTTTCCCCTCTTTACAATGGCAGACCTGGTTCTGTGCAGGAATTGTTGTGCTTTTATTTCAGGCTCCACTCTTCGGAGGTTTGGATACTGTCTGATCTGTAGACAGCTCTCCATAATGCAGCAGAAAATGCCTTTTTGAAATATGAGATTTGTAAATTAACCGTTAAACAAACTCAGGCTGAGAACGTTGCAATGCCACTGCCACAGAGGCCCCCTAGAAATGGAAGATGGGTTACTGCAGGTTCTGGTAGACTGAGAGTTGTGGATAGAAGACTTGGGACAAATGATCTGGCTTGCAATGAGGTTTCAAAGGTGAAAGAAGCTTATCACACACTTGGAAAGGATATACGGGAGGTTGCATCAACTGTTTCATTCTCTGCAGTTTTGCCTGTGCATAACCTGCAGCATGACAGGAAGTTGCACATTAACCACTTCCCATCTGGGCCATTTGCCCCCTTCCTGACCAGGCCTAATTTTGCAAAACTGACATACTGACATATCTCACTTTATGTGGTAATAACATTGGAACGCCTTTACTTATCCAAGTCATTCAGAGACTGTTTTCTCGTGACACATTGTACTTCATGACAGTCATAAATTTGAATATTTCACCTTTATTTATGAAAAAATCCGAAATGTACCAAAAATTTTGAAAAATTAGCAATTTTCTAAATTTCAATTTCTCTGCTTTTAAAACAGAAAGTGATACCGCATAAAATATTTATTACTTAACATTCCCCATATGTCTACTTTATGTTGGCATCATTTTGGAAATGTCATTTTATTTTTTTAGGACGTTAGAAGGCTTAGAAGTTTAGAAGCAATTCTTCAAATTTTTAAGAAAATTGCCAAAACCCACTTTTTAAGGACCAGTTCAGGTCTGAAGTCACTTTGTGGGGCCTACATAGTGGATACCCCCATAAATGACCCATTGTAGAAACTACACCCATCAAGGTATTCAAAACCGATTTTACAAACTTTGTTAACCCTTTAGGCGTTCCACAAGAATTAATGGAAAATGGAGATCAAATTTAAACTTTTTTGGCAGATTTTCCATTTTAATAAATTTTTTTCTTTAACACATCGATGGTTAACAGCCAAACAAAACTCAATATTTATTACCCAGATTCTGCGGTTTAAAGAAACACCCCACATGTGGTCATAAACTGCTGTATGGGCACACGGCAGGGCACAGAAGAAAAGAAACTCCACATGGTTTTTAGATGCCATGTCCCATTTGAAGCCCCCTGATGCACCCTTACAGTAGAAACTCCCAAGAAGTGATTCCATTTTGGAAACTAGGGGATAAGGTGCCAGTTTAATTGCTACTATTTTTGGGTACATATGATTTTTTTGATCATTCATTATAACACTTTATGGGGCAAGGTGACCAAAAAATTGGTTGTTTTAGCACAGTTTCTATTTATTTATTTTTACAGCGTTCACCTGAGGTGTTCAGTCAAGTGACATTTTTATAGAGCAGATTGTTACGGACATGGCGATACCTAATATGTATACTTTTTCTTATTTATTAAAGTTTTACACAATAATAGCATTTTTGAAACAAAAAAAATATGTTTAATGTGTCCATGTTCTGAGAGCTATAGTTTATTTTATTTTTTGAGAGATTTTCTTATGTAGAGGCTCATTTTTTGCGGGATGAGGTGACGGTTTTATTGGTACCATTTTGTGGGACATACGCGTTTTTGATCACTTGGTATTGCACCTTTTGTGATGTAAGGTGACAAAAATGGCTTGTTTTGACACAGTTTTTTTTTTTTTTTCTTTTACGGTGTTCATCTGAGGGGTTAGCTCATGTGATATTTTTATAGAGCTGGTTTTTACGGACGCGGCAATACCTAATATGTATACTTTTTTATTTGTTTCACTTTAACACAATAATAGCATTTTTGAAACCAAAAAAATGATGTTTTAGTGTCTCCATGTTCTAAGAGCTATAGTTTTTTTTATTTTTTGAGAGATTTTCTTATGTAGGGGCTCATTTTTTGCGGGATGAGGTGACGGTTTTATTGGTACCATTTTGTGGGACATACGCGTTTTTGATCACTTGGTGTTGCACCTTTTGTGATGTAAGGTGACAAAAATTGTTTGTTTTGACAGCGTTTTTTTTTTTTTTTTTTTTACGGTGTTCACCCGAGGGGTTAGGTCATGTGATATTTTTATAGAGCTCGTTTTTACGGACGCGGCAATAATTAATATGTATACTTTTTTTATTTGTTTCACTTTAACACAATAATAGCATTTTTGAAACCAAAAAAATGATGTTTTAGTGTCTCCATGTTCTAAGAGCTATAGTTTTTTTTATTTTTTGAGAGATTTTCTTATGTAGGGGCTCATTTTTTGCGGGATGAGGTGACGGTTTTATTGGTACCATTTTGTGGGACATACTTGTTTTTGATCACTTGGTGTTGCACCTTTGGTGATGTAAGGTGACAAAAATTGTTTGTTTTGACAGCGTTTTTTTTTTTTTTTTTTTTTACGGTGTTCACCCGAGGGGTTAGGTCATGTGATATTTTTATAGAGCTCGTTTTTACGGACGCGGCAATAATTAATATGTATACTTTTTTTATTTGTTTCTCTTTAACACAATAATAGCATTTTTGAAACCAAAAAAATGATGTTTTAGTGTCTCCATGTTCTAAGAGCTATAGTTTTTTTATTTTTTGAGAGATTTTCTTATGTAGGGGCTCATTTTTTGCGGGATGAGGTGACGGTTTTATTGGTACCATTTTGTGGGACATACGCGTTTGTGATCATTTGGTGTTGAACCTTTTGTGATGTAAGGTGACAAAAATTGCTTGTTTTGACAGCGTTTTTTTTTTGTTTTTTTTTCACGGTGTTCACCCGAGGGGTTAGGTCATGTGATATTTTTATAGAGCTGTTTTTTACGGACGCGGCAATACCAAATATGTCTATTTTATTTTATTTTTTCTATTTTTAACATTTTTTTTTATTTCTTACTTGGGGAATTTTTTTTTTTTACATGTGAAACCTTTTTTCTATTTTATTTTTTCAACCCTTTATTTTTTTATTTTTTATTTTACACTTTTCGTCCCCCATAAGGTCATACAAGATTTCTGGGGGATATTTACTTCACTTTTTTTTTTCACTGTTGATTTCTCCTATAACTGGGGCTGACATAGTAGCCCCAGTTACAGGAGAAATACACCCCCCCCAGAGAGGCTGTACAGCATAATTCTGCGCTGTACAGCCTCAGAGCAGGGCTGATCGAGGTCTGTAAAAGACCTCACACAGCTCCTGCACTCTCCGGTCACAGCGGTCACACGACCGCCGGGCCGGAACAGGAAGCGCATAGCGCTTCCTGCTCTGCATACACAGCGCTCGGTGAGCGCTGTGTATGCAGCGATCTAGAAGGCAGGGACACCTGGGCACTGTCCCTGCCTTCTCTCTGGGTTGCCCTGCTGTCACTGACAGCGGGCAACCCGATCAGCAGCTGCACGATTAGCGTGCAGCTGCACTTTCTGAACGGACGTTCTGGAACGTCCGTTCAGAAATAGAGAACCGCCTCCCGGACATTTATAGTCAACGGGCAGACAGGATGTGGTTAAGGAATTCAATGTATGGCTTGGTGAATGGTGTCTGAACCAAGGGTTTGGCTTTGTGTCTCATGTTAGCTCTTTTTGGAATAGAAAAGAACTGTACAAGAAAGATGGTTTGCATCTTTCTCTCAAGGGAACGAATGTCCTCGGTGAACAGTTCCAAGTATTTGCTAAGGAGCATTTAAACTAGGAAAGGGGGGCAAAAGAATGATAATCCAGCAGTCCAACTGCCCCCCGGAACAATGCCAGAAGATGCCAGTAGCACAAAGGTTAAGAAATGACCAGCTCAGATTCTTGTCTACAAATGCTCGCAGTTTAGGGAATAAGATCAATGAACTTGAGGCTATAATGGCATCTGAGAATATAGATGTAGTGGCTGTTACTGAGACATGGTTCAATGGGAGTAATGACTGGAATATAACAATATCAGGGTTCTCTCTATACATGAAAGACAGAGAAGGCAAGAAGGGGGGACGGGTCGCCCTGTTTGTAAAAGATAGCATAAAATCGAATTTGATACAAGTTAGCGAGAACAATTTAGAGTCAGTTTGGGTTATCTTGCAGCTTGATAATCATAAGGTAACTCGTGTAGGTTTGATATATAGACCACCTAGCCAAGTCAAAGAATTAGATGATCTACTAGTTGAGGAAATAGCTAAAATGACATTGAAGGGGGAAGTTATCATTATGGGAGACTTCAATCTTCCTGATGTAAACTGGAAAACCAAAATAGCCAGTTCTGCCAAGAGTACAGATATTCTAAATTCCCTACTGGGATTATCTCTACAGCAAGTAGTTGAGGAGCCAACCCGGAAGGAGGCCATTTTAGATTTAGTATTCACAAATGGGAATTTGGTATCTGATATTACTGTAGGGGAAAGCTTGGGATCTAGTGATCACCAGTCAGTGTGGTTTACTATAAGTACAGTGACTGAGTCACACCACACAAAAACAAAAGTTTTAGATTTTAGAAAAACTGACTTTTCTAAAATTAGATTAGTGGTATACGAGTCCCTATCAGATTGGAACAGTTTCACTGGAGTCCAGGAGAAATGGGACTACTTAAAAGTGGCACTATTGAAGGCAACAGAAATTGCATTAGGCTTGTCAGTAAAAGCAAAAAAAAGAGACCACTGTCGTACTCAGCAGAAGTGGACAAAAACATTAAAAACAAAAAGATAGCATTTAGTAATTATTAAAAAAAACTAAACGAGGATGACAGGCAAATTTATAAGATTAGGCAGAGAGAGGCCAAACAAGTTATAAGAGCTTCTAAAGTTCAGGCAGAAGAGAAATTAGCTCAGTCAGGGAAAAAAGGCGATAAAGCATTCTTCAGATACATAAATGAAAAAAGGAAACTAAAACAAGGAATTACAAAATTAAAAACAAAAGAAGGAAGGTATATGGAAAAAGATAAAGAACTAGCTGACTGCCTCAATGAATACTTCTGTTCAGTTGTTACAAAGGAAAATAAAGGAAAAGGACCTCAGTTAGGAAAGAAGACTAATGAATCTTTTGATGCATGTGTCTTTAGAGAGGAAGAGGTTCTAAGTCAGCTGTCTAAAACTAATACAAATAAGTCACAGGGGCCTGATGGGATACACCCAAAGCTATTAAAAGAGCTCAGCGGTGAACTCGCAAAACCATTAACAGATTTATTAAACCAATCACTGGCAACAGGAGTCGTCCCAGAAGATTGGAAATTAGCAAATGTTGTGCCCATTCACAAGAAAGGTAGTAGGGAGGAATCGGGCAACTATAGGCCAGTAAGCCTGACATCAATAGTGGGGAAATTAATGGAAACCATACTTAAGGAGAGGATTGTGGAACATCTAAAATCCCATGGATTTAAAGATGAAAAACAGCATGGGTTTACTTCAGGGAGATCAAATCAAACTAATCTTATAGATTTTTTTGATTGGGTGACTAAAATAATAGATGGCGGAGGTGCAGTAGACATCGCTTATCTAGACTTTAGTAAGGCTTTTGATACTGTCCCACATAGAAGGCTTATCAATAAATTGCAGTCTTTGGGCTTGGACTCCCATATTGTTGAATGGATTAGGAAGTGGATGAGGGACAGACAACAGAGGGTTGTAGTCAATGGAGTATATTCAGACCATGGTCTTGTTACCAGTGGGGTACCTCAGGGATCTGTTCTGGGACCCATATTGTTTAATATCTTTATCAGCGAAATTGCAGAAGGCCTCGATGGTAAGGTGTGTCTTTTTGCTGTTGACACAAAGATTTGTAACAGGGTTGATGTTCCTGGAGGGATACACCAAATGGAAAAGGATTTAGGAAAACTAGAGGAATGGTCAAAAATCTGGCAACTAAAATTTAATGTTGATAAGAGCAAGATAATGCACCTGGGGCGTAAAAACCCAAGAGCAGAATATAAAATCAGTGATACAGTCCTACCCTCAGTATCTGAGGAAAGGGATTTAGGGGTCATTATTTCAGAAGACTTAAAGGTAGGCAGACAATGACATAGAGCAGCAGGAAATGCTAGCAGAATGCTTAGGTGTATAGGGAGAGGAATTACCAGTAGAAAGAGGGAGGTGCTCATGCCGCTCTACAGAGCACTAGTGAGCCCTCATTTGGAGTATTGTGCTCAGTACTGGAGACCATATCTCCAGAAGGGTATTGATACTTTGGAGAGAGTTCAGAGAAGAACTACTAAACTAGTACATGGATTGCAGGATAAAACTTACCAGGAAAGATTAAAGGACCTTACCATGTATAGCTTGGTAGAAAGATGAGACAGAGGGGATATGATAGAAACTTTTAAATACATAAAGAGAATTAACAAGGTAAAAGAGGAGAGAATTTTTAAAAGAAGAAAAACTGCTACAAGAGGACATAGTTTTAAATTAGAGGGGCAAAGGTTTAAAAGTAATATCAGGAAGTATTACTTTACTGAGAGAGTAGTGGATGCATGGAATAGCCTTCATGCAGAAGTGGTAGCTGCAAATACAGTGAAGGAGTTTAAGCATGCATGGGATAGGCATAAGGCCATCCTTCATATAAGATAGGGCCAGGGGCTTATCATAGTATTCAGTATATTGAGCAGACTAGATGGGCCAAATGGTTCTTATCTGCCGACACATTCTATGTTTCTATGTTTCTATGGTTATATTCAGTTATTTGAAAAACAGCCATTTTGTGCACAAAACTTTAATTGCAGCCTAGTCTGTATCAGTCGATGTGAGATACACCCTTTAGATACTGTGGTTCTATTCAGTTATTTGAAAAATAGCCATTTTGGGCAAACAAATTTAATTGCGGCCTAGTCTGGATCAGTCGGTGTGAGATACACCTTTTAGATACTGTGGTTATATTCTTCTATTAATAAAACACCTTTTTTGGGGCAAAATGCACAATTTTTCTGCCCTTGCAGCATAAGCATGTGTGAAATTCAAGGGTTATGTACTGCTGTGATATTCAGTTATTAAACAAACACCCGTTTTGGGCGAAAAAGTTTATTTTGCAGTCTTTGCTGCATATGTCACTGTGAGATACACACTTTAGATACTGTGGTTATATTCAGTTATTTGAAAAACAGCCATTTTGCGCACAAAACAAAAATTGCGGCCTAGTTTGGATCAGTCAGTGTGAGATACACCTTTTAGATACTGTGGTTATATTCAGTTATTTAAAAAACAGCCATTTTGTGCACAAAACTTTAATTGTGGCCTAGTCTGTATCAGTCGGTGTGAGATACACCCTTTAGATACTGTGGTTCTATTTGATTATTTGAAAAACACCCATTTTGGGCAAAAATCTTTAATTGCGGCCTAGTTTGGATCAGGGCTTGTGAGATACACCATTTAGATACTGGGGTTTTATTCAGTTATTTTAAATACAGCCATTTTGGTCAACAAACTTTAATTGTGGCCTAGTCTGTATCAGGACTTGTAAGATACACCCTTTAAATACTGTGGTTCTATTCAGTTATTAAACAAACACCCATTTCTGGCGCAAATCTTTAATTGCGGCCTAGTCTGGATCATGGCGAGATACACCCTTTAGATACTGTCGTTCTATTAAATAATTTGAAAAACAGCCATTTTTGGCCAAAAACTTTAATTGCAGCCTAGTCTGGATCAGGGCGTGTGAGATACACCCATTAGATACTGTGGTTATATTCAATAATATGAAAAACAGCAATTTTTGGCCAAAAACTTTAATTGAGGCCAAGTCTGGCTCAGGGCGTGTGAGATACACCCTTTAGATACTGCGGTTCTATTCAATAATTTGAAAAACAGCCATTTTTGGCCAAAAACTTTAATTGCGGCCTAGTCTGGATCAGGGCGTGTCAGATACACCCTTTAGATACTGTGGTTTTATTCAGTTAATTGAAATACAGCCATTTTGGTCAGCAAACTTTAATTGCGGCCAAGTGTGTATCAGGACGTGTGAGATACACCCTTTACATACTGTAGTTCTATTCAGTTATTAAACAAACACCCATTTTGGGCAAAATACTTTAATTTCGGACTAGTCTGCATCTGTATGTGTGAGATCTAACCTTTATATACTGTCATTCTATTCTGCTATTAATTAAACACCCATTTAGGGCAAGAACCTAAATTTGAGAAATATGAGAAGAGCGTCAAATAAGGGACATGGACCAGGTCGTGGTGCTCCTGGGGGAGCTCCTGTTGCAGGGAAAGGCAGGGCCGGATTAAGAGCATCATGGGCCTGGTGCTGAGGATTTTGCTGGGCCTTTTTATGGAACTGCACTCAGTGTCTTAATTACATATATATTTTATCGATACCATTAAAGTATTTTGTTCCTGCAACTACCCCTTCATTTGGCGTCTATCTTGGCAACATGGAGGGGGACCACGGGAGG
Organism: Bufo bufo; assembly: GCF_905171765.1. Lineage (NCBI taxonomy): Eukaryota > Metazoa > Chordata > Amphibia > Anura > Bufonidae > Bufo > Bufo bufo. The sequence goes on from NC_053390.1 coordinate 622,352,624, forward strand.
GGGACCCTGAGGGTGGGGCACCCTCAGGGCACTATAGTGTCAGGAAAACCGCTTTGTTTTCCTGACACTATAGTGATCATTTAACATGACTATGAAGATTACTGTTTTCTAGCTGCTGTGGACTGTGGACAACAGCAGCTAGAAACAGTAATTTTCATAGAGCTGTGTTATGATTTATGGACACAGCACTCAGCATGCTTAGCCAGTCAGATAGAAGGCTGGCTAAGCATGCTGAGAGCTGTGTCTAAATAACATAACACATTATAGGGATTCTGTCACCAGGTTTCACCCCTGTCAGCTAAAAATATGCTGATGTTCAGGGCGTCTGCACGATTCCTAATGTGGGCTTATAAATGTCATCTGTGGGCTTATTTAGCTAAAAAACAGCTTTTACTAACCTGTCAGTCAAACAAATAAGGTGCCCAAGGGGATGTTAATGAATGCAAGGTGCCGGCCGCACCCGCCGCCGTTCGTGCCCAGCGCCGCCTTTCCGGACTTCTGCGCCGCCTCCTAATCCTCTGTGCCGCCTCTCGCTCTCCCTCCCTCCCCCCTCCTTCTGCTGTAAGATCTCGCGCATACAGGGGTTGAGCGAAGTGCCGGCGCATGTGCACTTCGCTGTAAGAAGCCAAATGGAGAAGTCTGCACGGGCGCATCAGGCAGAGCCCTGTGCGCAAGCGCGAGATCTTACAGCAGAAGGAGGGGGGAGGGAGGGAGAGCGAGAGGCGGCACAGAGGATTAGGAGGCGGTGCAGAAGTCCAGAAAGGCGGCGCTGGGCACGAACGGTGGTGGGTGCGGCGGGCATTTGCACCCATTAACATCCCCTTGTGCACCTTATTGGTTTGACTGACAGGTTAGTAAAAGCTGTTTTTTAGCTAAATAATCCCACAGATGACATTTATAAGCCCACATTAGGAATTGTGAAGACGCCCTGAACATCAGCATATTTTTAGCTGACAGGGGTAAAACCTGGTGACAGAATCCCTTTAAAGAAATTACTGTTTCTAGCTGCTGTGGACTAGCAGCTAGAAACAGTAATTTCTTTAATGTGTTATGTTATAGAGACTGAGCTCTCAGCATGCTTAGCCAGTCAGTAATTTTCATAGTGCTGTTATGATTTATGGACACAGCTCTCAGCATGCTTAGCCAGCCTTCTATCTGGCTGTGCTTCTTGAGAGTCACAGTCCACAGGCTCAGAAACAGCCTGTGGACTGTGACTCTCAAGATGCAAAGCCAGATAGAAGGCTGGCTAAGCATGCTGAGAGCTGTGTCCATAAATCATAACAGCACTATGATTGCCCTCCCTTCCAACTGGATGAGTTTATCTGATACCTGCCCTGCTCCAGAAGCTCCTGCTGTCTCACGGGCTAGTGTGGCTGAGCGCTGTGGGCCATGTGCTGGTCGAAACTGCTGAGTAGGTTGTACACAGCGCAGCGTGCAGGAGGGATAACCGCGGGCGCACTGAGGTCATATCCGGCGGGCCGGCATTACAGGAACCGCACCAGCTGCTCTGACGTCCTGCCGCCGGATATCCTGTGACGTATATCCGGCGGCAGGACGTCAGAGCAGCTGGTGCTGTTCCTGTAATGCCGCGGCCCGCCGGATATGACCTCAGTAGTGATAGGAAGTTCGGATCTTTCAGATGAATCGGTTCATTTGAATCAGCTCATTCAAATGAACCGATTCATGAATCGGATCTTCGGTTCACTTGCTGAGTCACTGACTGCTGAGCTGACTCGCAAGTGAACCGAAGACTCTAGGTGCTGGTGCGCATGCGCAGATGCTATCCATTCGATTCACTTGCTGCTGCTGACTCAGTCGGCTCTTCAGCTCTCTAATGAGTGAGTCCGGATCAGGAAGAGTGATTGATTATAGTGATAGTGAAGGGAAGCTGAGGCTGACGCCGGACAGGAGGACTCAGGAGCTGTCACTGTGGTGTGCATTGTTGTCTGTTGTGCATTGTTACCCACAGTGACAACAGTCTGACACTGACAGTAGTACAACGAACCAAGTGAAGTGAAATGTGAATGCACAGGGAAAACTATGTGCTGAACTGATAACAGTATTACAGTAACACAGTCACTGGCTGATAATAAAATAGTCCCCCCAGTCCCCACTTAATGGAATCCATAAAGGAGATGTGAACCCACCCTTAGTTATATAGCTACTGAATGAGATGCCTTTAACATATATATCTCCTGAGAAGCCAATTTGATCCTAAAGGGTTAATTCAACCTGTAATCTAAACTCTGTGTCATCTGTCACTTATCTTATCTCTCTGCTCCTGTCAAAGGCTTACATAGAAATCACTGGGCCCCATAGCAAGAATCTAAATTGGGCCCCCATTCCCCTTTTATAGCCCCTCCCACTACCCATTCCAGGCCTCTCTCTTTGTTCCATGAACTATGTTCGCTGCTGTTTTATAATTTATGCCATCAGGGCCGGATTGGGATTACAAAACAGGCCTGGCACACAAAAGAGGCATAATAGATACAGTGTGTACAGATGTATAGTGTATACAGCAGTGTACTGATATGTGAGGAACGTGGTATAATATATGCAGTGTGTTCAGGTATATAGTATATACAGCAGTGTACTGATATATGAGGTATAAATTACAGCTCGTACCTCACATATCAATCCAATACTGTATATACAATATACCTGTACACACCATCTATTATACCTCGTACCTAACATATCAGTACACTGCTGTATATACAATATATCTATACACACTGCATATATTATACCTTGTACCTCACATATCTGTACATATTGCATCTATAATACTGTTTAATATATGCAGTGTGTGTGTGTGTGTATATATATATATATATATATATATATAGATGTGAGGCATACAAGGTATAATACTGTAGATGCAGTGTTTATAGAAATATGTGGTCAGTTATGCATTATAGTCACTGTGTGTGTGAAGTACATGAGGTTGTGGTCACTGTACCTGTCTGAAGTATTATACATGAGTGAGCAATGAGTAAAAACAGGGCATGGAGGGGGGGGTAAATGATGAAAAGTGGAGGACCTCCTCTTACCACTCCATTCCAGTCTGTATGGATCAATGCAGAGCTGATTGTGAACTTCTAATACTTGCTGTTAGGGGTTGAAGGACCTGTGATGATGTCATCACAGGTCCTGGCAGATGTACCTTTCAAACCTAGGAACTACAGCATTTTTGGTGCTGTTCCTTTGCTAGATTCTGCAGGACCTGTGATGCTGAAGATGATGTCATCACAGGTCCTGGCAGATGCACTGTTCTAACCTGGGAACTACACTTTACACTGTGCAATTCCCTTACAGGACCTGTGAAGACTCCCTGTACTACTCAGACCGGCCAGTGCTTGCCTTGCCTCAGCTCTGATTGGTTGGTGGGCGGGGAGGGGAGGGGCTGGCAGAAGCAGCTTCCACTCTAGGATCATATTACGCTCCTCGCAGTCCCTCCCTCAGGCTCCCTGCTGCCAGCGTGAGGTGAGCGTCTCTGCATTGTCTGTGTGCTATGTGACGCTGTGTACAACAGAGGACTTTTAACCCTCCCGACGGCCTTTTGGCTGGGGATGGGCCTATTTTATGGTAGGGGCCTGGAGCTGCAGCTCCATCAGCCCCTACGTTAATCCGGCCCTGGGGAAAGGACATGATTGATCTGTGCCAGCTACACAGCTACACGCACAAGTGAAACCCCTTCCTCAGGTGCTAGTAGGAAACAGAACCTCCAGTGGTATTTGGTCGGGACTAATGCAGCTCTACGAATGGTGAGGCCAGAACAAGTGCAAGCGATAGTAGATTGGGTTGCTGACAGTGTCTCCAGTTCCTTCACACTGTCTCCCACCCAGTCTCCTGCTGAAAGATCAGAGTTGGTACCTACCTGTAGCCGATATCCATCAGTCTTTCACCTCACCCTGCAAATCAGCCAAGCAGTCTGAGCCCCAAGTCATGCAGCAGTCTCTTCTGCTTTTTGATGACTCGGTTAGCAGGGTTTCCCAGGGCCATCCACCTATCCCTGCCCCAGGAGTGGAAGAGATTGAGTGCACCGATGCCCAACCACTTATGTTTCAAGATGAGTACATGGTAGGACCATCGCAGCACGTCTCGGATGATGACGAAACACAGGTGCCAACTGCTAGGGCTTTTGAAAGTGTGCAGACCAACAAGGAGGGCAGACTGGCTGGAAGATGATGTGGAGGACGATAAGGTCCTCGACCCCACATGGAATAAAGGTCATGCGAGCGACCTGTCTAGTTCGGAGGAAGAGGCGGTGGTCGCACAGAGCCACCAGCACAGCAGAAGAGGAAGACGGGTGCAAAAGCGGAGCGGCCGTCCCCTAAACAGTATGCCTGCTTCTTCCCACCGCAGCAAGGGACTAAGCACACCAAAGCCAGCTCCAAGGACTTCCCTGGCATAGCAGTTCTTCAGACAATGTGCTGACGACAAGTCACAAGTGGTTTGTACGCTGTGCAATCAGAGCCTGAAGCGAGGCATAAACGTTCTCAACCTAAGCACAACCGGCATGACCAGGCATTTAAGTACAAAGCACGAGCTGCAGTGGAGTAGACACCTCAAAAACCAAGAAAGGTCTCTGGCTCCTCCTGCTTCTTCTTCTGCTGCAGTCTCGGCCTCTTCATCCACCTCTGGAGTGACAGTGCCACCTGCCACCCCGCAAACAGAGGATCTGCCAGCAACACCACCACCTGGGTCACCAAGCATCTCCACATTGTCCTATCAAAGCGTTCAGCTCTCCATATCCCAAACACAGGAGATGAAGAGGAAGTACCCACCCGCGATCCCTAGCCCTGAATATCAGCATTTCTAAATTACTGGCCTTTGAAATGCTGTCATTCCGTCTGGCGGAGACGGATAGTTTTAAAGGCCTTATGGCAGTGGCTGTCCCACAGTACCTCATGCCCAGCTGCCACTACTTTTCCAGGCAAGCCATCCCTTCCCTGCACAACCAAGTGGGGGACAAAATCAGGTGTGCACTGCACAACGCCATCTGTGGCATGGTGCACCTCACTACGGATACGTGGGTCAGTAAGCACGATAAGGGCTGTTATATCTCCATAACAGCACACTGGGAAAATGCAGTGGCGGCTGGGCCTGATGCAGATAGCAGTTTGGCGCATGTCCTTCCACCACCAAGGATTGCAGGGCGCTTCAGTTTGCCTCCTGTTGCTTCCTCCTCCTAATCTGCTTCCTCATCCTCTACCAGCTCCTCATCTGGTCAGCGTAACACCTTCACCACTAACTTCAGCACAGCCAGGGGTAAACGACAGCAGGCAGTTTTAAAACTTATCTGTTTGGGTGATAAACCCCACACCGCGCAGGAGCTATGGACGGGCCTTGAACAACAGACCGATGAGAATTTGGTGCCAGTGAGCCTCAAGTCCGGTCTGGTGGTGTGCGATAATGGGCGAAATCTCGTAGTAGCTCTGGGACTAGCCAGTTTGACGCACATCCCTTGCCTGGCACATGTGCTGAATTTGGAGGTTCAGAGATTCCTTAAAAATTACCCCCATGTTTTCGAGCTGCTTGAAGAAACTGCGGGTCGTCTGTCCGTGCTTTTGGCGTTCTCACCCTGCTGCTGCTCGCCTATCAGCGCTGCAGCGTAACTTCGGCGTTCCCGCTCACCGCCTCATATGCGACGTGCCCACGAGGTAGAACTCCACCTTGCACATGCTGGCCAGACTGTGCGAGCAGCAGCAGGCGATAGTGGAGTTTCAGCTGCAGCACGCACGGGTGAGTCGCTCGGCGGAACAGCACCACTTCACCATCAATGACCGGGCCTCCATACGAGACCTCTGTTGCTTGTTGCACTGTTTTGAGTACTGCACCAACATGGCCAGTGCAGACAACGCCGTTCTCAGCGTTACTATCCCACTTCTATGCCTCCTTGAAAAAACGCTTTAGGCGATGATGGAAGAGGATGTGGCACAGGAGGAGGAGGAGGAACAGGGATCATTTCATAGGGTTTCAGGCCAGTCATTCACAAGTGGCTCCGAGGGTGGGTTCCTGCATCCACAAATGCCAGGTACACAATTGTCCAGCCAGGGCACAGTTCTGGAAGATGACAAGATGGAGGATGAGGAGGAGGAGATGGAGTTGGAGGAACCATGTTCACAGCAGGGTGGCACCCAGACCAGCTCATGGCCATCACTGGTGGGTGGCTGGGGGAATACAGAGGACAGAGATGATACACCTCCCACAGAGGACAGCTTTTCATTGCCTCTGGGCAGCCTGGCACACATGAGCAATTTACATGGTGCAGTGTCTCCGCAGAATACTGGGTGGCCGAGCTGCTGGATTTTCTTTACAAGGACAACATACCGTCCTTAATTCCGTCACTGGAGCGTGATCGTAAGATTCGCGAATACAAGCGCCTACTGTTAGACATGCTGCTGGTGGCATTCCCACCTGACAGCTGGGGCACAGTAGAAGCACAAGGCAAAGGTAGAGGAGGAGTAAGAGGTCGCCAGCGCAGCTGGGGCACCTCCAGCACCTCAGAAGGCAGGGTTAGCATGGCCGAAATGTGGAAAAGCTTTGTCAGCACCCCACAACAACCAGCACCACCAGCTGATATGGAATGTCTTAGCAGGAGGCAGCATTTCAGCAACATGGTGGAGCAGTATATTTGCACATGCCTACACGTACTAAATGATGGGTCTGCCCCCTTCAACATCTGGGTCTTAAAATTGGGCACATGGCCTGAGCTTACCTTTACGCCTTGGAGGTGCTGGCCTTCCCTGCAGCCACTGTATTGTCTGAACGTGTGCTTAGCACAGCAGGGGGCGTTATCACAGACAAGTGCAGCTGCCTATCCACAGCCAATGTGGACAAGCTCACGGTCATTAAAATGAACCAGGCATGGAACCCACAGGACTTGTCCGTATCTTGTGCAGAAAGGACATGTATACCGGCCTTACCCAGCCATTGTTATATTACAGCGCAATTGCTCATTGTTGTATTTTCGATATTTCCCACTCTTTTGGGGTGTACCCTAATTTAAATAAAAAAAAAAAAAGAATAAAAAAAAATTAAAACAAAAAACGAGTGTTGGCTACCTCCTCTTCTTCCACCGCCGCTTACACCTACACCGCTACGTCCGCCGCCTCCTCACCTCCTGCTCCATATGGACCTCCAGCTCATAGATCAAGATTACTATTTAAAATTTTTACATATTTTATTTTATTTTAAGGCATTTTACTAATTTGTCTGATACATTGTTGGGTGACATATCCTAATTTTTTTTATATGTTGTACCCCTGCTTTAAATTGTGGACAGGGAAATACCTTTCACAAATTTGTCTGTTACATTGTTGGGTGATATTTCCAAATTTCTGGCTGTGATATACCCCTGGTCTAAATTGTGGACAGGGAAATACCTTTCACAATTTTTTCTGTTACATTGTTGGGTGACATTCACCAATTTGTGGCTGTGATATACCCCTGCTCTACCTAGTAGGGAAATAAATTTCACTAATTTGTCTGTTACATTGTCGGGTGAAATTCACCAATTTTTGGCTGTGATATACCCCTGCTCTACCTAGTAGACAGGGAAATACATTTCACTAATTTGTCTGTTACATTGTTGGGTGAAATTCACCAATTTTTGGCTGTGATATACCCCTGCTCTACCTAGTGGACAGGGAAATACATTTCCCTAATTCGTCTGTTACATTGTTGGGTGAAAAAAATGCTCATCTTTTACTCTAGAAAGTACATTTGCGCCCTACACTGCATTTTGGACAGTACGAATGGTGAGGCCAGAACAAGTACAGACTATAGTGGAATGGGGTGCTGACAGTGCCTACAGTTCCTTCACATTGTCTCTCACCCAGTCTCCTGCTGAAAGATCAGAGTTGGCACCTACAGGACATTCCCATCTGTCTTTCAACTCACCCCCTTGCAAATCAGGCAAGCAGTCTGAGCCCCAAGTTATGCAGCGGTCTGTTATGCTTTTTGATGACTCTGCTGGCAAGGTTTCAGTGGGCCATCCACATAGCCCTGCACCAGAAGTTGAAGATTTGGAGTGCACTGATGCCCAACCACTTATGTTTCAGGATGAGGACCTGGGAAGACCACCGCAGCACGTCTCTGATGATGACAAAACACAGGTGCCAACTGCTGCGGCTTTCTGCAGTCTGCAGATCGACAAGGAGGGCAGGGCTAAAAAGTGGGTGGAAGATGATGTGGAGGATGATGAGGTACTAGACCCCACATGGAATCAAGGTCATGCGAGTGACCTGTATAGTTCGGAGGAAGAGGCAGTGGTTGCACAGAGGCACCAGCACAGCAAAAGAGGGAGCAGGGTGCAAAAGCGTCTGTTACATTCTTGAGTGACATTTTACCATTTTTGCTGTGAATAAACCCCTGCTCTGCATAGGGGACAGGGACCTAAATTTCAAAAAAAGTCTGTTACATTGCCAGGTGACATTTTACCAATTTTGCCGTATACAAACCCCTGCTCTGCATAGGTGACAGGGACCTAATTTTTGTAAAATCGTCTGTTCAATTCTTGGGTGACATGAACCCAGTTTTGCCATGAATAAACCCCTGCTCTGCATTGTTAACAGGGACCGAAATTTTTAAAAATCATCTGTTCCATTGGTGGGTGACATTAACCCATTTTTGCAGATGAAAAACCCCTGCTCTGCATAGGTGACAGGGACTTAAATTTCTAAAATTTGTCTTTAATTGACGCGCTCCCGTCCTTTCATTCGATCCTTCTGCTTTAATAACTTTTCCCACATTTCCACTCGTGATCAACATGGTAGGCGCAGAAAAGAACATCGAAAGTTGATAGAGAAGATATCCAATTGGATCGTGGATGTCACGGGGACGTGTGACATGGTTGAGCAGTATGTGTGCACATGCCTACATGTACTGACTGATGGGTCTGCCCCTTCAACTTCTGGATCTCCAAATTGGGCACATGGCCTGACCTTGCCCTTTACGCCTTGGAGGTACTGGCCTGCGCTGCAGCCAGTGTATTGTCTGAACGTTTGTTTAGCATGGCTGGAGGGGGTTGTCACAGGTTATATTTCCCAATGTTATGGGGTGTACCCTAATTTAAACAAAAATAAAAACCAGTGTTGGCTATCTCCTCCTGCTCCACGGCCGCTTTCACCTACACCACCACATCCACCGCCTCCTACTCCATATGGACCTCCTCCTCCTAAATCAAGATCATTATTTTTATTTTTTATGTATTTTATGTTATTTTAAGTTATTTCCCTATCCACATTTGTTTGCAGAGCACTTGCCATGCTCTTAACCACATTTTGCTGCCATTTGTAGCCCTCTAGCCCTTTCCATTACTTTTTTAGAGCCATGTTAGTGCTCAAAAGTCCGTGTTCCTATTGACTTCAATGGTGTTCGGGTTCAGGGTCAAGTTCGGGTTCCGAACTCAAACTTTTTTGCGAAGTTCGGCTGAACCCGTCGAACCCGAACATCCAGGTGTCCGCTCAAAACCTGTACCACGCTGTGCGTTATTTGAGGCTAGGAAGGAGGTTCACCTTCCAGCAGGACAATGACCCAAAACACACTGCTAAAGCAACACTTGAGTGGTTTAAGGGCAAACATGCAAATGTGTTGGATTGGCCTAGTCAAAGCCTGCCCAGATCTCAATCCAATAGAAAATCTGTGGTCAGACTTAAAGATTGCTGTTCACAAGCGAAAACCATCCAACTTGAATGAGCTGGAGAAGTTTTGCAAGGAGGAATAGGCAAAAATCCCAGTGGTAAGATGTGGCAAGCTCATAGAGACTTATCCAAAGCGACTTGGAGCTGTGATTGCCGCAAAAGGTGGCTCTGCAAAGTATTGACTTTAGGGGGGTGAATAGTTATGTACATTGACTTTTTCAGTTATTTTGTCCTATTTGTTGTTTGCTTCACAATATAAATAAAAACAAAAACATCTTCAAAGTTGTACACATGTTCTGTATTTTAAATTATGCAAATCCTCAAACAATCTATGTTAATTCCAGGTTGTGAGGCACCAAAATACGAAAAAAGTCAAGGGTGGTGAATACTTGCAATACTTGGGGGCCCATTTTTGGTTTTGCATTTTTATTTTTCCTCACAATGTTCCAATAGCCATACCTTTTTTTTAAGTTGTACTATTTAATAGCACCATTCATTGTATCATGTCTGTTATTGTAAAATGAGGAAAAATTCTTTGTGACGTTAAACTGAAAAAAAAATATATAAATCAAAATCAAAACTGTCTTTCCATCGCCATTTTCTGACAGCCATAGCTTTTTTATATTTTGGTCTACAGAACTGTATGAGAACTTTGTGATCACTGTTGGGGAATTGACCAAAAAAAACCGGCAAATTGTGTTTTTAATTTTTTTTCCATCATGACGATCAACGTACATGAAATTTTATTAATATGTTAATAGTTCAGACATTTTCAAATGAGGCGATACCTAATGTGTTTTTTTTTGTTTACATTTTTTTATATGTAAAATTGGAAAAGGGGGTGATTTAAACATTTAAGTTTTTTTTTTACTTTTAGGCCCCTTTCACACGGGTAAGTATTCCGCACTGGTGCAATGCGTGACGTGAACGCATTGCACCCACACTGAATCCTGACCCATTCATTTCAATGGGGCTGTGTACATGAGCGATGTTTTTCACGCATCACATGTGCGTTGTGTGAAAATCGCAACATGATAGATCCTGATGCACTGAGTTGCTTTGCGTTTTTCACGCAAGTAACTTAGCAACACTCAATGGATATCAGACAGGAAGTAGGAGTTTCTCTGCGTCTGGCTGCGACTGACTTGAGAGGCAGCATATGAGGCAGATGTTGGCAGCACAATTTGACAGCCCTTGTGGAGCAAAAATTTGCAAAAATGCCCAAGACACCACGGGCAATTGATGTAGAGAAGCTACGTTCTGGGGAGTACCAGGACCATTATAAGAAAGATGCCGCCTGGGAGGAGGTAACCCAGGATCTCTTCGCCACCATCTGGGAGGAAACCCAAGGCCAAAGTCGGAAGAATCTGAGTAAGTAGACAATGTATACATTTTTGATCCCTGCTGTCCTCCCTAGTATATAGGCCATGTCAAATGTTATCCTCCGTGGTACATAGCCCATGTCATATGTTATCCTCCCTAGTATATAGGCCATGTAATATGTTATCCTCTGTATAAATTTATAATTGCCTACAATTTCCTTTCTTGTCTTTTTATTACTAGTTGAAGAGGTCAAGAATCGTTCGCCATGCTGTCGTGACCATTTTCATAAAGAAATGAAGAAATGGTCTGGTCCACCCAAGAAAAGGACATATATTTTCAAGGAGCAGCTGATGCTCCTCTTTGACGTCTTGAACCTGCATCCGTAAGTACATTATACACACTGACCACTACATGTTGAGCAATACACACTGTATGTAGAATACATAGGTACTATGATTAGTGACAATTGTTATATGTGTAATGTCATAGTTGCCGATAGCAACCATTCACATTCCTCCTTTCTTTAGCAAAAGTAGGAGAACAATATGACAAGTGGAATAGGAATTGTTGTTATGGCCACCTATGATACTTATAATTTACCGAATGTAGCTAAATGACCACATATGTCTTATGTAGTATTGGTCATGTAGTACTATGTGACAAATGTATTTAGCTTATGATAGGAATATGTGAAATTATTAATTTAAAGGGAACTTGTCATCAACTTTATGCTGACCTTACTGAGGCAGCATAAAATGGTGACAGAAATGCTGATTTCGGCGGTGTGCCATTCATGAGCTAAAAGTAAGTGGTTGCTGAGAACCAGCATCATAAACATTGCAGCACAGGCCTTGAAAAGAGTCATGGTTATTAATAATCTCCTGCACTGTCACCCATCTGCCGATGATTGGCATTTCTCTCCTAGAGAGAAAAGGAGAAAACTAGGTGGGGAAGAGTCGGCACCGCACCTTTCCAGTGCGTGTGAAGAAAACACTACCTCAGCGCAGATGGAGAGTGCCCCAGGACCCATCCCTGCACCATCCAGGCTTCAAGCAGCATCCGGTGCCGATTTCCCCCCCCTTTGTCCCTACCCAGTAGGGCAAGACAACGGGCAATGCCTCCTGCCGAGACAAATGTGAATGCACAAGTTCTAGATTATTTATCTAGAGCCCGGCAGGAGCATCATCATGATGTTGGCCCATTATATGCACCAGCTACTTTCAGAACGATTATTGAGAACCAGATCGGCTCTCAAAATTGTTCTGGAGGTAGCCACTCCCCCCCACAGCCCAACTGAGGTGTTTGCGGCCCTAGAAAATATGCACCTCCATGGGCACATGCTTGGCCCCGGTCAATGCAAATGTCTCAGGCCTCACAGGGTCCACACGAATTCCGTCCTCCAAGGGATCATTATGGGCCACCGATGCCTCCATATGGGCCCCAGTATCAAGGGGAATCCAGCTATGGCCAGCAGGTCCCCTCCTCATCTCAAGCTGGGCCATCCCAGTAGTCTGGGCCCCCTTCCCAACCAGCCTACTCTGGCACGCAGCATCAGGGTCCCCCTTGCCATCTAGGCATTATGTAAATGTATAATTTTGTGTTATACAATGTATTTTATTTTATTACCTTTATACAAAAATATAGTTTAGTGGACTGTTTTGTATGAAAATAAACAACATTTTTTTATTACAAGAATACAGCGGCTCACCCCCTCACCGTATGGATAAGGTGCTCACCCTCAGGTCCCACCCTCAGGACCTCAGAAAACAAGAGGAGGTGTAAGCAATATGAAGGGGCACACTCAGAAGGGAAACACAATGGTGGTAAAGAATAATGGACTTTATTAGTCTAAAAACATACCCCTAAAAATATATAAAAAAACATACATATAGACACACATATAACTATGCAAATGTTAACAAATAATGTAAAGCAATAGTAGGGAGGGAATCCCTGTGGGTGTATGGAAGTCCCAAAGTTGGCATTACAGAGTGAGAATGTGGGAATATCACAAACAAAGAAAAAGGAAGCCTGGAACCAAAGGAAATAAGAAATAAAGCAAGAAAACCTGCTTGAATTCAAAAGCTGGAAGAGCAGTCGCCTAACAGTGACGTCATCAAAGTGTCTACTCGGTCCCCCGTACAACCAGGTCACGTGGGACGCCACGTACAGCCAGCACATCACGTGGGACGCTGTGAGTGCACGGCCGCTTGGACACAACGCTGCGGAGAGCAGTGAAGAGGGGTAAGACCGCGCTCATTCGTGAGCATTACAGAATCTATGAAGCAATTATAAGCTATACAAAATCAATTGCACCCCCAACTAAAATTCCCCCCCAACTGAGCGGCTGCAGCCGGGCACAACGGGGAGATGAGCGCTTCTATTGCGCTCATCAACATAGTTATCTGCCTGTGCTGCGGCGGGGCAGGGGAGGGAGAGGCTGCAGGCATTAGGCCGGCAGCCTATCAGACCGGCGCAGGCGGCACGATGACGTCATCGCGCCGCCTGAGCCATAAAGCGCGAGACACAGACCGGAAGAAGCCTGCATCGCATCGCTGACATGGAGGTAAGTATAAGTGTTTTGTTTTGTTTTTTTACAATAGTTTTACAGGCACATTTGGGGGGCTCTTGTTACTGGCACATTGGGGGGCTTATTACAGGCACATGATGGGGGGCTTATTACTGGCACATGATGGGGGGCTTATTACTGGCACATGATGGGTGGCTTATTACAGGCACATTAGGGGGGCTCTTGTTACTGGCACATTGGGGGGCTTATTACTGGCACATTGGGGGGGCTTATTACTGGCACATGATGGGGGGGGCTTATTACTGGCACATGATGGGGGGCTTATTACTGGCACATGATGGGGGGGCTTATTACTGGCACATGATGGGGGGCTTATTACTGGCATATGATGGGGGGCTTATTACTGCCACATGATAGGGGGCTTATTACTGGCACGTGATGGGGGGCTTATTACTGGCACATGATGAGGGGCTTATTACTGGCAGATGATGGGGGGGCTTATTACTGGCACATGATGGGGGGCTTATTACTGGCACATGATGGGGGGCTTATTACTGCCACATGATGGGGGGCTTATTACTGGCACATGATGGGGGGCTTATTACTGCCACACGATGGGGGGCTTATTACTGGCACGTGATGGGGGGCTTATTACTGGCACATGACGAGGGGCTTATTACTGGCACATGATAGGGGGGATTATTACTGGCACATGATGGGGGGCTTATTACTGCCACATAATGGGGGCTTATTACTGGCACGTGATGGGGGGCTTATTACTGGCACGTGATGGGGGGCTTATTACTGGCACATGATGAGGGGCTTATTACTGGCACATGATAGGGGGGCTTATTACTGGCACATGATGGGGGGCTTATTACTGGCACATGATGGGGGGCTTATTACTGGCACATGATGGGGAGCTTATTACTGGCACATGATGGGGTTTTTTTTACTGGCACATGATGGGGGGCTTATTACTGGCACATGATGGGGGGCTTATTACTGGCACATGATGGGGGGCTTATTACTGGCACATGATGGGGGGCTTATTACTGGCACATGATGGGGGGCTTATTACTGGCACATGATGGGGGACTTATTACGGGCACATGATGGGGGCTCTTGTTACTGGCACATGATGGGGGGCTCTTGTTACTGGAACATTGGGGGGGCTCTTATTACTGGCACGTGATGGGGGCTGGGCTCTTATTACTGGCACGTTATTGGGGGCACTTATTACTGGCACGTTATTGGGGGCACTTATTACTGGCACATTATTGGTGGGCACTTATTACTGGCACATTATTGGGGGCTCTTGTTACTGGCACATTATTGGTGGGTACTATAGGGGCATCTATTGAGGCCACAAAGAAGTGGTATTTTATATGGGGGCTCTGTACAGTAGCATTTTATACTGGGACACATTATGGTGGGTACTATGGGGAAGGGGGAGAGGAGTACTATGGAGTCATCTACGGGGGGCACTAAGAAGGGGAATTTTATACTTGCAAATTATGGGGGACACTGAGGGCATCTACTGGGGCACGATGATATATGGGGTATTTTATACTAGTACATTATGGGGGGCACTAGGAGGAAGGGGGAGAGGAGCACTATGGGGTCATTTACTGGGGGAACTATATAGGGGTATTTTATACTGGCACATTATGGCGACATTAGCTCAACTGGAGGCATTACAAGGCGGTATATTTTGCACTGTCACATTATAAGGAGAATTATTTCTACTGGGGGGGGGGAATTATGGTGGGCTTTATTACTCCCCCATGGTATGACCCCCTAGTAGCAGCACAAGCCTCTCCCTGCTCTGCTATCCCTCTGCCCCTTCTCCAAATTCTTATTATGAAATCTTTCTCATTAGGATAAAACACAACATCAGCTCAGCCGAGCCCCCCGGCCAAGTGTTGAAGTGGTGTCCAAGATCCTCAAGGGTCAAGCCAAGTAATTGTAAGTTTTCATGTGAAATATGTTTGTTATACACATATAGCATACACTGTGCCACACAATATACATATAGCATACACTGTGCCACCACTGGACCGCTCACAGGAGTGGACATTTCTTCTAAACTGTAATCTGTATCCTCTGACCTGCAGAAATCCGCACTCGCTCGGTAACAACTAACAGGCAGTGCCTGTAGGCTGTAGCCTGGCCCTGTTACCGAAGCTAGCCGAGTGGTGTAAGGTTAAGGTACTAGCAGAGATGACCAGCCGCTGAATCCTGATTAAAAGTTAAAGTTACTGGAGGCGGAGCTTGACCGCGGACTGGATGGCAGCTTGAGAGAGCTCTCTCCTGCCACGTACCTGTACTAGCATTGAAATACCCCATCAGATCGGCAAAATTATGGGCAAAATAGGAAGATACCAGCCGAGGGAAGCTGAAGGATCCACCAGATCTAAAATGAATCAAGCAGCGGTGTCGAAACTCTTTGCTAAGAGACTTACTCACTCTCCCGCCACACAGGCCAAGATGGCGCCGGAACCCTCCGAGCTGAGGGAATCGGAAGAAGAGGAGCGCCACTCCAGCAGTGAAGAAGAACAACCCGCAGATGAAGCGCTCACTGCGACAGTACTAAAAAGGACCCTAGCCCAGGCACTAAGACCGGTAAGGGACGACCTAGCTGACATTAAAACGGACTTACATGCCCTTGGTTTCCGAACGGAGGCCCTCGAGACGACGTGCTCGGAGTTAACTGTTCATGCTACAGGTCTCGCGACTAGAACAGAGCAGCTGGAGGCTCATGTGAACACGGCTTATACATTAATAGAAGACCAGGAGAACAGAAGCCGTCGTAAAAATATTAGAATAAAAGGGCTACCTGAATCCTGGGCTAATGAGGCGCTCCCTAAAGTGGCAAAAGAAATATTTGCTGAACTCCTGGGGCCGGACCGGGCACTGGAGGTAGTAATAGAGCGTATACATAGGGCCCTTCGCTCGAGGCCGAAGCCTAATGAGCCACCGCGTGATATAATTTGCGGTTTACTATCTTTTGTGGACACGGCAGCGATTCTAAGAGCGGCTAGGGAAAAGAGCCCTACTACATATGAAGGAGCCGAGATCTCTCTATATCAGGACATTGCCCCCTCTACCTTACAGAAGCGGAGAATGTTGCGACCGCTGCTGGAAAAACTAAGGGCAAAAAACCTCCAATATGCCTGGCTGTTCCCATTCGGAATATCTATATTAAAAAATGATAAGCGAATAATCATAAAAAACCCTGCTGATTTAGAAACCGCGTGGAAGATTTTGGACATAGAACCAATTGAGATTCCATCATGGTCGCCGGCGGCAGACTTGGTTCGTCTACCTCTTTTACCTCAGCTTGAAGATTGGCATACTGCTTCTAGGCCGAAACCCCAGAGAGCAAAGAGGCCATCGTTTCACAACAAGTCACCACCTCGCTGAAACAGGAGCATGTCTTGTTGTCTCCTACTTTGAATCGGTCCCTGTTGATCCACAAGCAGATTCATGGTAGCTGAATACGTTCCGATGTTCATCCGTTGGGAATGGATCCCTTCAATCTGTTTAAAGGAAATTCTTCTAAGACAGATCTCAAGAAGAACGTTGGTTTACATATAATTTGTGTAACTTTTCCTTCCTTCCATATTCCCCCCCCCCCTCCTCCCCCCCCCTCCTTCCATTTCCCTTAATCTTCCCTTTTAAGTTGTTATCTAGGATACACACAAGATACCATCGGTTTCTCTATGCAAGAGCTCACTCAAGCAGGACTCTGATTCAGCTTATTACCTGACAACATAGAAGTATAATTAATATACTGTACTGTACCTTATTATTAAGCGGCAGAAATGTATTAGTGTACTGTTTTCGTCTACCCCATTCCCCCCCCCCCCTTACCCTTCCTCCTGAAGTTGAGTAGGCCGCTAAGGAAGATATAGGTTCTGCGTTTTTGCATAGTCTGATTAGAAGTTATGCTTGTAATTTCCTTAGATGGTGCAGACGAAACATCAAAACATCAGATGCATAGAATGCTTTAATGGAGAATATTACATGTATCATATAATTCTGCCTCAGTTAAACTCTTCCCCATGCTCTGTCCCTCCCCTCCTTACCCACCTTCCCTTCATGTTGCTACTGTCCTGTTAGTCAAATATGGGCAGCACCTATGGCCGTACTTATCTGCTTAAGGACCTGATTTGATATTTGACTTACTAGTCAATAGACTGTTAGGAACTAGACAAGTAATTGTTGGTGCTTGAGAAATTGTGACAGTTATAAACATGTACTCTCTAGTCTTCAAGCATAGTAATTCATCCACAGTACCCCCCCCCCCCCCCCCCCCCCCCCCCCCTTTTTCTTCCCTTATCCCGCTTCCCAATCCAGGTTAGCTACTATATGTATCTTTGGAAGGAAACTGACATTTTACACTATAGATATGGTATATATTAGTTGGCGATTTGCCTTTCGTTCTTTCGTTTAACATAATGCTATGTACCTGTACACCACAGGTCAAGGGTTGTTCACAATTTGAACACACAGTCCCCTCCTCTCTGAGTATTATCTCACACAACAACCCATTTTATTAACTTCAAGAGATTTGAAGTTCATCTTTTACTTGATTTTATTTCACTTTATTTTATTTTATTTCTCGTTCATATATTGTTATTATTATTTTGTCTTCTCCTCCTCCTCTTCCTCCCCCTACCCCATTACCCCATTCCTATACTACACTTCTCTAATAGGTATCAGGAATATTTAGGAATATGAGTGAAATCAGATGCGCAACCTTTAATGTAAGGGGCTTAAATACCCCTAACAAACGACATCATATACTGGACATGCTCAAGAAACTTAAAGCCTCTATTCTCTTCTTACAAGAGACTCATTTTAAGAAAAATAAAATCCCCAAGTTACCCTCCAAACACTTCACAAACTGGTATCATTCCTGCCATGCTACTTCAGCTTCCAAGGGAGTATCGATAGCAGTACATAAAGCTATCCCTATCAAAATTCTGAAACAATACACAGATTTGGAAGGTAGAATGTTATTTCTGAGAGTGCAGATTTATAATACCAAACTTACTTTGGCAAACTTGTACGCTCCCAATCATGGTCAAGTTTCTTGGCTTCTAGACTCCTTGGATAAACTTAAATTGTTTGCAGATGGCCCAATAATCTTGGGAGGAGATTTGAATGTAACTTTGAATCCTTCACTGGATTCCTCTACGAACAAGTCAGGTATTTCTAACCGTGCATTAGCTAGATTGCGTTCTAAATTTTCTGAACTTTTTCTTTCAGACATTTGGCGACTGCAGAATCCCTCCGCTCGGGACTACTCCTATTTTTCTTCAGTTCATAACTCGCATCAAAGGTTGGATTACTTGATGGTTCAAGATTCTTTATTGTCATGGGTAACGACCACAGGTATCTCGTCTATAACTATATCAGATCATGCACCGGTTCATTTTTCCCTTACTTTAGCTGACGTTGTCCCAACAGCATGGAGATGGCGCCTAAACGAGCAGATTTTAGAAAATACTAAAGCGTTTCTTGATATACAATCGCAACTCAGGTTCTTCTTTGATTTAAACAAAAATTCTGGTCCAAAGAGTCCAATAATATGGGAAACTCATAAAGCTTTTGTTAGGGGCTTATTCATCTCATGGGGGTCTAAATTAAAAAAGGAAAGGCAGAAAGTCACAGATGAGTTGTTAGAGCAAATATCCATCTTGGAGAGAGAACACAAGAACACCAGCTTGAGGCCCACACAAGAGAAATTAAGAGTTTTAAGAGAAAAGCTCCTCACTCACTTACAGAATAAATCTGACAAAGCATATTTACATTTTAGACATAAGCTATATGCACATGGGAACAAAGGTGGGAAGCTTATGACGGCTCTACTTAAGAAGGAGAAAGCTAAACAACACATTCATAAAATCAAGGATCACATGGGAAAGACAACATCGTCGCTTCCAGAGATGGCAGCGGCTTTCCATAAATATTACTCGGCACTATATAATATAGATAAAGCCAATACTACATATAGCGAAAATCAGAAGAAAATCTTAACAGATAGCTTCTTACAAGACATCTCCTTACCAAAGCTAGACCAGGCAATGATCAATTCCCTCATTACTCCTATCACACAAAAGGAAGTTTCTATGGTCCTCGCCTCCTTCCCCCCAGGAAAAAGTCCAGGCCCGGACGGACTGCCATTGCTTTATTACAAAAAATTCCAGGAAATACTTATGCCTCACCTCTTGGATCTCTGTTCCTCATTGTTTGAGGGTGATCCACTACCTAAGCAGTCCCAGGAGGCCCATATTACCCTTATAGCGAAAGAAGGGAAAAATCCAGAAGAATGTGGAAGTTACAGACCCATATCACTTCTAAATTTAGACCTGAAAATTTGGGCTAAGTTACTATCCTTAAGAATTAAGAAGCTTCTGCCTCACTTGATAGGGGAGGAACAATCAGGCTTTGTCCCGGGGAGGGAGGGGAGGACCAATACAATTAAACTTCTCACTGCAATACATCAGGCACATGCAGAATCTAGATCACTGGTCCTTCTCGGAGTAGATGCAGAGAAGGCCTTTGATAGAGTTAACTGGCTTTTTATGCGCTCTACCCTCATGAAGTTTGGCTTCCCAAACAATTTCATAGAAGCGATATTCTCGCTATACTCTCAGCCATCGGCCTCTCTGCTGATCAATGACTATTTATCGACTCCTTTTGGGATTGCAAACGGTACCAGGCAGGGTTGTCCTCTATCCCCCACTCTATTTGTTCTAGTGATGGAGACACTACTTCAAAAAGTGAGACAAAACTCGAGCATTAGAGGTTTTTCCACCCCTGAAGGGGAATTGAAGGCTTTAGCTTTTGCAGATGACTTACTATTTTTGTTACCTGAACCGGAGGAGGGATTGCCCTGCCTGGTAGACCTGTTTAGGGTTTTTGGAGAGGTGTCAAATTTTAAAGTGAATGTCACTAAATCGGAGTTACTGAATATCTCCCTGACCAAACAGAGGCTTAGAGAAGTCAAAGATATCTCACCTTTTGTGTGGGCTTCTTCCTCTCTTAAATACCTAGGCGTGCATATCTCCTCGTCCATTCACAAACTATATGATATGAATTTCCGTCCGCTTCTTACGGAACTTCAAAAAATCCTTACAGATTACGATATCCCACTGATCTCGTGGTTTGGTAGGAAAAATGTCATTCAAACGTACATCCTCCCCAGGATCCTATACAAGATGCAAATGCTGCCGATTGCTTTACCACAAGTCTTTTTCGCCAAATTAAGATCACTGTTCTCGAGGTATATATGGAAGCAGAAACGCCCACGTTTAGCGCATGAACTTTTAGTTAGACCCCGGGGACAAGGAGGGATAGGTCTGCCGGATGTGCAAACTCTATATAAAGCGATCCAATTGAGAAGATGGAGTAATTTAGTAGGCTTCTCTGAACCGCAGAATATTTCCAAGTGGTCTGAAAGGGCTTATAAAGGAGAATTACTACGAGATCTATGGTTACCCTCCAAAACAAGTAAAAAGTTTAACCCATTTGACAATAATCTACTCTTTAAAGGCGCTTCTGATATATGGGCGTCCTTGTCTCCTTCTCTTGCTCCTAAGGTCTCACCGTTGCTGCCTTCCAGTTTGATACCTGTGGTCGTGGGTAGAGAATCTCTGACCTTTAAACCCATGTGGGAACAAATAGGACGAGTGACAGTCTCAAAATTATTCCCGAGCGGAGGGACTCCCAGCCGAACAGAACTGCAAGAGTTGATTCCAAACTTTACTCTCACATTTTTGCATATTTCTCACTTTAACAGGTGTTGTGCGGATTTCCTGCTAAACAACTACCCCTTCAGGGAGCTTACTGATTTTGAACTAGTCCTGTCATCTACGGTCTCCAGACTTGGTAAGCTCTCTGAAGTGTTACCAGTAGTGAGGGGAGCCAAGGTTTCGAACTGCCCGGGGTACATTTCGTCCTGGGAAAAGGAATTGGGTCTCTCTTTCACAGAGTTAGAAAGGAATCAAATACTCCAGAAGTCTCATGGTTTCTCCAGATGTGTGCGCTTGCAGGAAACACATTATAAGATTTTGGCTCGATGGTACAAAACACCGGAGTTTCTTCAAGCGCATGGCTTGTCATCCTCAAATCAATGCTGGAGGTGCAACTCTCAAATTGGTACACATGCACATATTTGGTGGGACTGTAAGCTTATATGCCCCTTCTGGTCTGAATTAGAACGTATAGTAACAGAAATCTTGGGTATGCAAATTAAGTTGACCCCGGCCCTGGTCTTGCTTGGGCTTCCTATACCGGGTACACATCAGCAGCCTTCAGTCTTGATAAACCACTTTTTAGCAGCAGCCAAATCTTTAATACCATTGAAATGGCTAAATACTGTGCCCCCTTCCATTAATGAGTGGATGGAAAAAGTGCATCAAATATGTAGGTTTGAAGAGATGTCCAGTAGATCATGTCGTAACCATCATAAGTTTCTCAAAACTTGGGATGCTTGGTTGAAGTCATCATATGGTGGAGCAACAAGAATTGATCCCCCTCCTGATACCTGAAGAATTAGGTTTCTAAACCACAAGTAACATTCTTCTTCCCCCTCCCCTTTCTTCTTCCCCCCCCCCACCCATGCCCCCCCCCCCCCCCCCCCCCACCCCTCTCCTCTTACTTTAAATTTTAAAGTTAAATTTTATTTAAATTTTATTTAAATTTTATTTACTGATCTAAACAAATCCGTAATTGGGCTCATGTCAATTTTTCATTGGCTTCTGGATATGAACAAGGTTAATGTTTTATATGTCGTTATCAAGATTTGTATCTCAGTATGATGTAATACTAGATAGGTACTGTATCTTGAATATGTCATGTCATCCATTGTTATTCATGAACCCGTAAGGGAAATGTTTGTACTTTAATGTGAAATGATGGATGACTTTTCTAGTTATCCAAATAATAAAAACACAGATGATAAAAAAAAAAAAAAAAAAAAAGTTAAAGTTACTGCAGGATATGGATTAAAGTTTAGAAATGTCAAATGTACACTCCTGTGAGAGGCAGGAAGGAGGATCTGTGGCTGACACTGTTATAGGGAGGGGGATCTATGGATGACACTGTTATAGGGAGGGGGATCTGTGGATGACAATGTTATAGGGAGGGTGATCTGTGGATGACACTGTTATAGGGAGGGGGATCTGTGGATGACACTGTTATATGGAGGGGGATCTGTGGATGACACTGTTATAGGGAGGGGGATCTGTGGATGACACTGTTATAGGGAGGGGAATCTGTGGATGACACGGTTATAGGGAGGGGGATCTGTGGATGACACTGTTATGGAGGGGGAAATGGGGATGACACTGTCATGGAGTGGATCTGTGGGTGACACATAGCATAAGATGCTATATACGGTATGTGTCATCCACAGATCCCCCCATAGCAGTGTCATCCACAGATCCCCCTCCCTATAAAAGTGTCATCCACAGGCAACTAGGACATGTTGAAATCTGAGTGATTGTTTTTGTTTTTTAAAACCACAGACAGCAGGACTTTTCTTCCCTGTTGCGGTTTAGGTATTGGCTAAAGTATTGCAGCATTTCTAAGCATACTTGTGTAAATGTATTGTTGTTATAGCTGCCCCCCCTACTTTTGTCTTGGCCCCCAGTGTGCCCCCCCAAAATTTGAAAGCTAGAGACGCCACTGGAACTTGAGCAGCTCAGCCTCTGTTAGTGGTGGACCTTGTCCCAGCCCTGCCAATATGTACAATTATAAACCTGTAGTTTGTGTCAGCCAAGGCCAACAAAACTACAGAGAAAAACTGCTTATAATTATAGTATTGGGACCCTGAGTTTGGTGGCTTCTTAACGCGTATGTGCTTCCCGTCAAGAGCACCAATACAATTTGGGAATTGAGCCCTCTCCAGGAAGCCCTGGGCTATATCAAGCCACTGCTGCTTGGTTGGATGTGGCAGCACTGAAGCCTTCAGTCTCAACCAAATGGCGGCACATGTAGCCCGTACCACGCCAGCAATTGTGGAGGTCCCCATTCTAAAATCAAAATGTAACGAGGAAAAAATAATTTTCTGTCGCCAGATATCTGAAATAAAAAAAAAAAAAAAAAAAAATGAATACAATAAATAGCGCTAGTTTAACAATCTAGTACATTACTTTTAATTATTTAATGGCAATGTGTCTGGCAAGGTGAATATGAAATAGGCCATACTCCAAAATTGCAAATCAATACTTTATATTCATAGATACTTTAAAGAAAGGAAGAGCATTTAGCAAAATCAAGTTCCAGACCATTACCAGATACACATAGGGGAAGTATCCTCATCATTACAGCCAGGATTTGAATAATTAACCCCCTCAGAACTGGAATCTGGTGTAACTAATCAATTACTTGTTAGTACACCAAGTGACTTTATACAAAGTGGCTGGCCCAAAAGCACACACAATTTGTGAATAAAAATTAACTATATACAATACATGTGTACTACTATTAAGTGCTTATACATAGAACACATAAAGTTCAGAAGACACAGGCCATAGACCAAACAGCTATGTATTGGCAAACAGTGGGTCATTCATGTATGAGTCTGATAATATATAGTCTTACCTTAAAGTAATAATGACACGTTCTTCAGAGGTGACACCGCATGTTGGTGTCCTGGAAAGTCAAGGAAGGCCTCAACTCCCCCAACAGCTGATCAAAGGTAGCCACATGCGACAATAATTGAAGAACTCCGGAGGGTGTGCACGGAGGTCAGAGTACAAGCCAACAAATTGACCTTTGCTGGCCCGCTGCGAAATGATAGGATGCACCCACATACGCTTCCTCCGCTGTTCCTCCTCAATCATTTGTGGCTGCTCTCCAAAACAGCGGAAGACCAGCCAATGCAAGAAGATATGGTCAGTGGATGAAACAGTGAAACTGGATATCCTGCAAATGGAAATCCTATCACCAAACACACACACCAACCAAACAACCAAAACTCCCCCAAAAAATGGAGCTGTCCAAAAAACCAAGGCATGCTGGGGGTATTTATATGAGTTTGCATTAACAGGTGAAAGTAGAGAATGGATCACTTTTTTTTTCACGCATGCAATCCAAATGTCACACGCACGGTAAAAAACACAATAACGCGACGCAATCACATGCAAAACTGACAGCACTTGCACGCAAAATCGCATGATTTTCCCTGGACGCATCCAGCCCTCACCCGCGACGCCCGTGTAAAAGAGGCCTTAAAGTGCCAACTTTTAAGTCCCTTAGAGGGCTAGAACCTGGGATGTTTTGATCCCTTGTCCTATTCACCCTAATCGCCATTCGCCGTGATTGCAGCCGGATGTCTGCTATATGATACAGCTGGCATTTGCCACTTATGGAGCTGGCTAAGCAGCAGCCTGCCCCATTCATTCACTCAGCCACTATGAAGTATGAGTATACCTGATTTATAGTGATTCGTGACAACTTAATTTGTAAGTAATCAAATTTCTTGTTAGAGTTTGGCGAATCGACCAAATTTTTCTAAATTTCAAATTTTTACTTATTTCGTTCATCACTAATTATGGTCACTGTGTAAGACACATGAGGCACTGGGGATTATTTTAATCTGCAGTACTATATATGAGTGAGATATGAGGTACTTCTCAGTTATACTGTATAATATGGCACTTTTGAGGTATGAGAATCAATGAGTCGTTTCGCTGCGATCTTTGCCCATTTGCGGTTCGCTGAACGGGCAAACATATGGCGATGTCCGTCGGCGCCATATTCTTTTACATTGTAAAGAACTTTGACCCATGACACATCCATCAGGTGGTACAGGACAGCCAATTGAGATGTTTCAGCACATGGACATACCCCCTACCTTATAAAAAAACCCGATCTGGCCGCCATTTCATATTCAATCTTTTGCCAGAGTAGGGAGAGGTTGCTGTGTGGAGAAGAGACAGACTGTTAGAGACACCAAACGCTAGCTAATAGGGCCACAAAAGGACTGGTATAGGTGTGCTATCAATAGGTGTGACATACTGAGGGGTGTAATATACTTATAATATACTTTCTAACATAGAACGTATATTATAGTGCATTTGTATTGTCCAGCAGTTGTGTGCGGTTCTGCTGCGATACTGCAGCTATACAGAGGGACAAACGCTATTGTCCTGCACGCCATCCCCTGAAGACGCCGAAATATATACGGCGAAACATGTAGGGATACAGGCATAGATTTTAGTCCAGGATAGAGAGGTAGGGACCCCATAGTGGGAAAGTTCAGTTAGATAGTGACAGACAGAATCAAACAGCAGGGCAGAGAGACCTGAGAAATGATCAGGTGTTGCACCTAGATACGGTTCATCTGAACATATGATATAACAACAATATACAAAGACATAAATTCCCTCCTGTCTTTCCTGAGGAATTTTAAATTAGTTCCTAAGAGTTATATGTGGTTTTAAGAGTAAACAATAAATAATGCAAATGTTACGCTTAGGTCCTAGAGACCTCTGAACTTTACAGACTGTTAGGGACACCCAACTCTAGCTAATAGGTCCACAAAAGTCCTTTTTAAGGACTGGTATAGGTGTGCTATCGATAGGTGTGACTTACTGAGGGGCGTAATATACTTAGAATATAATTTCTAACATAGAAATTTGTATTGTGCAGAAATTGTGTGCCAAACGCTATTGGAATAAATAATTTCTACTGGTGTGATATACCAGTTGCCCCCCCCCCCCCCCCCAAAAAACTGATTGAAGCAGGAGTGTTATATACCAATAATATACTTTCTATATAGTGCATATAGGTAGTGCAGCATTTGTTTGCGATTTTGCTGCGTTACCTCAACTACACAGAGTGACAAACAAATAATTTCTACTGGTGTGATATACCAATTGCCCCCCAAAAAAAACTGATTCAGGCAGTGGTGTGATATACCTTCTTCCACAAATACTGCTCTTCTATAGGGAATTTAGTCACAGGGTCATTTTGAAAATGACAGGCAGAGGAAGAGGCAGGCTATTCTGCAGGGGTGGTAGGGGTCGGGCAAGTGCAACAGACCGGAGCCTAAGGGGAAGTTGCAGAAGATGCATGCGATTACGTTAAAGGATGCACCAGACTTGGTTGGGTGGCTCACTCAGCCTTCCGCTTCTGCACCGTCCTCATCCTCTCTATCTGCACCCTCTTCACTCTCTGCTGTGTGCACCCCCAAACACACTATCACCACCATATCCCCTCTTCTCGAGTCAGAGGAATTATTTTCCCATCCATTCCAAGACCTTACTGATGCACAGCCATTCTTGACATTTGATCAAGAAGAGGAGGTATCAATGGTCGCCACCCAGCAGTCTGACGACAGTACCCAGATCAGCCCAAGGAGAGTGGTCCCTGTTGTTGCTGCCTACTCCAAGATCTCTAATGTCAGTGGTGGTAAAAGTGACAATGAGGATGTGTCTAAGGACGTCACGTGGGAGCCCAAAAGAGAGGAAGAGAAGAGGAGTTCAGAGGGAGAGACGGAGCAGCAGATAGGGAGGAGAAGGAGGGAAAGCAGGCAGATCTAACAATGCACAGGAGGCAAAAAGCAGACTGCTAATGTATCTGAAACGAGCTATCCACCATGCACGGTCACATCTGGCGCACCCAGGACGCCGACACATGGCTCCGCAGTGTGTTTTTTTTTTTTTTTTTACGTGTCTGCTGCTGACAATAGTGTTGCCATCTGCAGCCTGTGCTGTCAACGCATAAGTCGCGGTAAGCTCAACACTCACCTAGGGACAACAGCCTTAAGAAGGAACCTGGCCTCCCGTCAGCGAGCCCAGTGGGACCAACACCTTCAGAACCTACACTCCTGGCACTCCATGTCCTGCATATTCTCCTTCTCCTCCCCTTTGTCCTAAACTCCACCTTCTACCGTGCCGTCGTCGCATTCATCTGGCAAAAAGCAGGCTTCCGCGGCCCAAATGTTCGAGCATAAAAAGATGATGACGGGGCGGAGGAGAAGCAAGACGAGCATGCTTTAAACTTTTCTGGGATCCCTGGTGTTGTCCGTTGCTGGGGGGAGGAGACCGAGGACGAAATTATCCTGGACGATGAGCAGGAGCCAGGCCACTCCACCGCTTCCAGATTAGTGCAAATGGGGGCCTTCATGTTCCAGTGTTTGAAGAGGGACCCCTGTATAAACAGCATAAAGGGCAAGGACCAGTGCTGGGTGGCAACGTACTTAGACCCCCAATACAAACACAAAATGGCGGACATGTACCAGCATCACAGAGGGCTGTCAGAATGCAGCACTTCCAGGCCTTGCTTCGAGAAATGCTGCATTCTGCTTTTGCGGGCGCTGGCAGAGGAATTTCCACTCACAGAGAAACTGATGCGGGTAGCAATCCAACAGCGCATGCAAGAAAAGGACGGTTTGAAGATGTGTTAGTCACTTCGGATATGAGATTATTCTTGAAACCAACCCATCGACAGCCGCCATCCAGATCCAGCCTCAAGGAACGCCTAGACCGTCAGGTGTCCGACAACATCAGGTCAAAGGCCGATGTGGATGCTCTAAGAAGCGAGGAACCCCTGGACTACTGGGTGTGCAGGCTTGACCTGTTGCCAGAGCTGGCACAATTTGCCATGGAACTCTTGGCTTGCCCCTCGTCCAGTGTCCTGTCCGAAAGGACGTTCAGCGCAGCAGGGGGGATTGTGACCGATAAGCGCACTCGCCTAGCTCACGACAGTGTGGACTACCTCACATTTTTAAAAATGAATGAGGCATGGATCTCGGAGGAATTCAACACCTGTGATGACCACATTTAATTGAATTTCCTCATGCCAGCCCACAAATATCCGCCAGAACAAATAATGGTCCCTGTCTTAGGTAAATACAGCGGCATAAAAGGCCTTTTCTGTCCAGTGAATTCCTAATGTTTTGGGCCTCGGAGGAATTCAATTCTTATTATCATTAGAGTTTTTTTCAAGAGGGGGGATTTCGTTAGCCATGTTTTTAATCCAATTTGATATATTTTACATATGTATTTGACCTGAATTTGTACTGGCCTTCAGTAAAATTGATATCCATTGATCTTCTAATAGACCTCAAGCCACATAATCACTTGATCTTTTCTGTACACTGAATGCATCATTTTTGGGACCTGTAGACAACTGGCCCACTGTAAAATTGATATCCAATGACCGTGTAATCTACCTCCAGCCACATACTTACTTGTTCTCTTCTGTACGCTGAATGCGTTATTTTTGGGGCCTGTTGTACATTGGACTGCTGTAAAGATTAGATCCAATGACCGTGCAATCTACCACCAGCCACATACTTACTTGTTCTTTTCTGTACGCTGAATGCATAATTTTTGGGGCCTGTAGTCCACTGGCCTGCTGTAAAATTGATATCCAATGACCGTGTAGTCTACCTTCAGCCACATACTTGTTCTTTTCTGTACGCTGAATGCATAAAATTTGGAGCCTGTTGTACACTGGTCTGCTGTAAAATTGATATCCAATGACCGTGCAATCTACCTCCAGCCACATACTTACTTGTTCTTTTCTGTATGCTAAATGCATCATTTTTGGGGCCTGTAGTACACTGGCCTGCTCTAAAATTGATATCCAATGACCATGGAATCTACCACCAGCCACATACTTGCTTGTTTTTTTTTGCACGGTGAATGAATAATTGTTGCGGCCTCCAACACCAGTAACGACCACGTGTTATCGAATTTCAACTATAATCATTATTTTTTCAAGAGGGGGGATTTTGTTAGCCATGTTTTTAATCCAATTTTATTTTTTAGTTCTTTTAAACATATGTATTTGACCTGTATTTATACTGGCCTGCAGTAAAATTGATATTTATTGACCGTGTAATATACCTCCGGCCACATAATCACTTGATCTTTTCTGGCCGGTGAATGTGTAATGTTTGTGGCCTGTAGTCCAGTGGCCTACAGTAAAATTTTTATCCATTGACTGCATAAAATTTTTATCCATTGACTGCATTGACTGCATCCTCGAGCCACATAATCAGAATTTCTTTTATGTCAGGTGAATGCCTAATTTTCACGGCCGTACTCCCTTGGCCTAAAATAAAAATTTTCTAGGCTAAAACAGGGCACATTTCAGAGAATTTCCCTTTAAGACGCATAAAAATGGTCCCTGATTAAAATACAGAATTTTTGTTGGAATTTTTGTTATTGATCCCCCTCTAGTATGTCATTGTCCATGTTATGGGACTATTTCTGCAACTCTACTAAGTATTTGGTGGCTGCAAATATGAGCTGAAGGCTTTTCAGGTTCGCCTGCCATTAAAGTGAATGGGGCCCACCGCGAACTTGCAGTTCGCGAACATTTGATCTCGTTAGCGCGATCACGTTTGCGAACCGTCACGGACAATATTAGTCCATCTAAATCAATGAGGCATGAGGTACTTCTTCTCAGTAAAAAAAGTGAATGGGGGGAACATGAAGAAAAAATGGGAGAACTTCCTTTCACCCACTCTATTATAGAATCAGTTGCGAGCTTCTCTTGCATTTCTTCTCCATGTTGACAGGGGTTGAAGGACCTGTGATACCTAGCAGCTGCACCTTCTTAATCTGGGAACTACACCATTCTCTGTGCAGTTTCTTTACTAGATGGTACAGGACCTCTGATGATGTCTTTTAGCTTTCTGAGCCTCTGAACTGCACTGAAGGCAGGAACTCTGGGTGGGAGTCTGTAGTAAATGCAATTGGGACAGGGCTAGCTGACATTAGCGATGTGCTAATGTCAGCTAAACCTAACTAGCCTATTCCTACTTTTACCTACCCCCCCATTACGCCGGAAATCTAACTTTTATAATATGCTAATTAGCCTCTAGGAGCAGGAGGTTGTTGTTCCTGTTCCTAGAGGCTCCGTTCTCCCACCTTTGTCATCTCCCTCCAAGTCCTGATTGACAGGGCCAGGCAGCACTCGAATCTGTCTGCCAGCCCTGTGCTCTCGTGAAATCTCATGCCGTTTAGCATCGCTAATGTCAGCTAGCTTAATAGGGTTAAATCTGGTGACAGAATCCCTTTAATGATTAGTGATGAGCGGCATAGGTAATATTCGTTTTCACATTGCAAATTATTCGCATAATATTCGCAATAAATTTGTGAATTCTAGAATTTGTGATCTCCAGTTTCGCTATTGCACAAATCGGGTCTAACGATGCACATATTTTTTGCGCAATGCATGCAACTTCACATTTTATCAGGTCTGAGTAGATATTACTGATTGGTGCACAAAGTATTGTTGTGTCACAGCACTATGTCTGTAGCATGCATGTATGGACAGCAGAGAAACAGTAATTCCTATCAAACTACCTCACACCCTGCGCTGGATCAGCTACACTATATCACTATCTAACCTACACTATCTCCCAATAACTATCTGTATTATATATATGAACTAACTATCTAATGTAATTGGATATGGAATAGGATCCAGAAGAAAGCACAGAGCACAGTAATGTCACTGCTCTCGCTCAGAACTGCAAAAAAACTGCAGAAAATGGCTGCTGGGGAGTTTCTTATATAGTAAAGGGGTAGGCAACGTTCCTATTGGTTGCTAGGGATGTTGCTATGCTCTGACAAAGATATTGCAGCCTTCTCATTGGCCCACAAGAAAGAAGGGAGGTTACTGATCTAGAATATTCGCGATTACGAATATTATAGCACTGTATTCTACATCTTCGTGAATTCTCAATATTCTCAATATTAGCGATAAAAATTTGCAATTAGAATATTCGCGATCAACGCTATTATTCATCAGGATTACAATATTCTCATATTGTAAACAGTTAACATGGGAGCAGTACTGTGTGTAATTTTGGGAGTTTCAGGAAGATTTAAGTAACATTCTCTGACTTTTGATTTGGTTTTAGTTTCTGATCCAGTTAAACAGATGTCACCTCGAACTCCACTTATTTTATAAAATAAATGGTCAAAATGTATCTCTCATTAGTCTCTCTTTTGTGTTTGTATCCTGTGATCCTTGTTCAGAGGCTTTGGGTGTTAATGCAAACTCAGTTGTGATGCCATCTTCCAATGTGCTTTTCCATCTCTCAAACCATTGTAGGTGCACAAGAGGTCAAAAGCAGGCTGCAAAAGCTCTTTCTTTCCCCTTACTTTTACCCATGCTACAGTACCAGTCTTTGGATGGAGACAACATACTGCCAGCTCAATATACCCTGAAAAAAGAAACAGCATACATGGTAGACCACCATTCTATTCAAACTCCTCCTCACTGCTGTCATGGGGAACAGGAATCAGGGATTTGGGACCCTCATTCTTGTGATTGCTGGGACTCCTAGTGGTTTATGAGCAATCATTCATTCATCAGCTTATGGCCTCATGCACACAACCGTTTTTTTTTTGTGGTCCGCAAAAACGGGGTCCGTAGGTCCGTGATCCGTGTCCGTTTTTTCTTCCGTGGGTCTTCCTTGATTTTTGGAGGATCCACGGACATGAAGGAAAAAGTCGTTTTGGTGTCCGCCTGGCCGTGCGGAGCCAAACGGATCCGTCCTGATTTACAATGCAAGTCAATGGGGACGGATCCGTTTGACGTTGACACAATATGGTGCAATTGCAAACGGATCCGTCCCCCATTGACTTTCAATGTAAAGTCAGGAGTCCCTATTATACCATCGGATCGGAGTTTTCTCCAATCCGATGGTATATTTTAACTTGAAGTGTCCCCATCACCATGGGAACTCCTCTATGTTAGAATATACCATCGGATTTGAGTTAGATTGTGAAAACTCAGATCCGACAGTATATTCTAACACAGAGGCGTTCCCATAGTGATGGGGACGCTTCAAGTTAGAATATACTAAGAACTGTGTACATGACTGCCCCCTGCTGCCTGGCAGCACCCGATCTCTTACAGGGGGCTGTGATCCGCACAATTAACCCCTCAGGTGCCGCACCCCCTGTAAGAGATCAGGTGCTGCCAGGCAGGAGGGGGCACACCCTCCTCCCTCCCCAGTTTTAAATTCATTGGTGGCTAGTGTGGCCCCCCCTCCCTCCCCTGTATTACTGTACATTCATTGGTGGCCAGTGGGCCCCCCTCCCTCCCCTGTATTACTGTACATTCATTGGTGGCCAGTGGGCCCCCCCTCCCTCCCTGTAATACTGTACATTCATTGGTGGCCAGTGGGCCCCCCCTCCCTCCCGTGTATTACTGTACATTCATTGGTGGCCAGTGTGACCCCCTCCCTCCCCCTCCTAATTAAAATCCCCCCCCCCATCATTGGTGGCAGCGGAGATTTCCGATCGGAGTCCAAGTTTAATCGCTGGGACGCCGATCGGTAACCATGGCAACCAGGACGCTACTGCAGTCCTGGTTGCCATGGTTACTTAGCAATTTTAGAAGCATTATACTTACCTTCGCTGTCTGTGACCGGCCGGGCGCTCCTCCTACTGGTAAGTGACAGGTCTGTGCGGCGAATTGCTTATAGCACAGACCTGTCACTTACCAGTAGGAGGAGCGCCCAGCCGGTCATAGACATCGCAGGTAAGTATAATGCTTCTAAAAATTGCTAAGTACTGATCGGCACCTGAGGGGTTAATTGTGCGGATCACAGCCCCCTGTATGAGATCGGGTGCTGCCAGGCAGCAGGGGGCAGTCATGTACACAGTTCTTAGTATATTCTAACTTGAAGCGTCCCCATCACTATGGGAACGCCTCTGTGTTAGAATATACTGTCGGATATGAGTTTTCACGATCCGTCTGTGTGAAAGTAGCCTACGGCCACGGATCACTGACGCGGATGCCAATCTTGTGTGCATCCGTGTTTTTTCACGGACCCATTGACTTGAATGGGTCCGTGAACCGTTGTTCGTCAAAAAAATAGGACAGATCATATTTTTTTGACGGACAGGAAACACGGATCACGGCCGCGGATGAACAACGGTGCATTTTCCGAGTTTTCAACAGACTCATTGAAAGTCAATGGGTCCGCAGAAAATCACGGAAAACGGAACAACGGCCACGGATGCACACAACGGTCGTGTGCATGAGGCCTATGTGTGGATAGGTGATAAATGTTCTTAATGGGAATATTCTAAACAAAGTCTTCCTACATACATCTATTCTGAAACTCACATACTGTATAATAGCTGCTAACTTCTGTGGACTGAAATTTGAAGTTCTAATACAAGAAGATTGATATTGCTGACAAAAGCTTTATAATAACAGAAAGGCAGCTCTGTCAGCTATAGACTTAAACAGATCTGTGAGTTTTGAAGAAAGGAATATGTGTTCCATGTTGTGCATCATTGATGTTTTCCTTCATAGTGTTATGCAAAACAATACTACTCCCTAAAGCTTTGGCTATATTTGGTTGCTCTGAGCTGAAATAATGTTAGATCTGCCAATTGTGCATCTCATGAATAAAATATCTGTGATGGCATTGATTTTGTATTTTTGTATTTTATTTTATTTTGAACTCTGTATGCATTTTATTCTAATTTCACTCTGATTCCATTGAAATACAATTGATATGATGACTGTTTCTCATTTGGACTCTAAGTTCAAATTCCAGTGGAACTTTAATTGAATTTAACAATGTCAGCACCATCAATCAAGTTTGTTTTTACTTCCAACTCATGTTTAAACCAACACAGAATAAAAGAAAATAGCATTTTCTGGGAATACAATAGCAGTAGAACATTTTTAAGCTTCAATTTCTGTGTATTTTTAAGCCCTCTAATATAGTTTTTTTGTTTGTTTTCAATAAAACGATGATTATATAAAATTGTTATATACATTTTACTGGTAGACATTGTAAACCAAAGTCAAGATGCAATTTGCAATTACTTAACCCTTAGATTTGCCTCAGATTTCAGCCTCTTCAGTCCAATGGGTGAAATCCACACTGGAATGTATTTTCATAATTTTACATGTGGCAAATTTATAAATCTACGCTGAAACCCAATTTTTTCTGTGAATTTATTTCCCATTATGTGAATTACATTTTTTTTTACATTTTAAATACTCTTCTGCAACTGTAAAGAAAACTGCCAATCTATGTGCAATTCAGAAAATTGCACTTATTATGTAGAGGAAGTTAATACAAGCTACTTACTAATATATTGTCATTATCCATATTGCTTCCTTTGTTGGTGGATTCATTTTATATCGCATTATACACTTCTTGTTTCCATAATTACGACCACCCTGCATTCCAGCAGCGGTGGTCGTGCTTGCGCACTATTGGAAAAAGCACCAGCCTATGTGAGCTCCCATGGATCCAGCCACCAGAGAGGCCGGTGCTTTTTCCTACAGTGTGCAAGTATGGCCACCCTTACTGGATTGTAGGGTGTTTTTAATTACAAGCAGAGCCCTTGTAGCACGGTGGATTTTTCTGCTGGAGTAGGGTTCCCACCCCTATCAATAATAAATTCAGAGACTCCAGCCAAGTTTGTGTAAAGTGCAATTCTGTTTATTTAGCAAACAATGGTAGTTGCTACGGCAAAGTAAACAGTGACGTTTCGGCACATCCGTGCCTTCATCAGACTGCAGCAAAAAAATAGATAAATCAATAAATCAATGTACAGTGAATATATCAGGTATTTACATCAGCATACATGATAGCGACTGTATTCTATATGCATCTGTTTCTCTTAGATTTACAAACACATAAATGCAGAGATAAAAATGATAATACTTTGAGAATAACAAAGAAGCAAAAAAAGTGCATGGAAAGATTTTGCTGCTGCAGTTCAAGGCTGTAAACCAGGTCTATGTTGGCAAGGACACAGTCATTAATAGTCATCCTCCTATGAAAGAACAGTCATATCTGAAGTGCATTAGGTAAATAATCACAATGGGAATTAAAACTAATATTATAACGCCAGGTGGCAGTGCTTGCATATATCTATCACCAGGTAGAAGGTTCAAATGATTTGACAGAGGTTGCTGGTAGATTCTATTTCTGTCTATGAGCCAGCAGGTAGGTACAGAAAATAATGGTCCAGATACTCAGGAGTGACTTACCCAGTGCCGCTTGTAGTGCAGAAGATCTCAGGTGTGGATGCAGTAGAGGGAAAAACATGCGGTTGTACCGCTGAAGAGAAGAGGCGCCATGTCTGGGGTCATTTGTGTGGGGATTTAAATACCCGCACGCCTTCCCGCCGTTTCTCGCACCTCCCGAACCGGAAGTGCGTCACGTGGAACGCAAGCTAAAGCCACCATGCGTTCCACCGACAGGAAGTGTCTGGGTGGAGCGCAGGGTGGTCCCGCAGATTAATTGCGATAAGTGGGATACATAAAACAGTGTGATATTTGCTGAGATGGATGTATTAGGAAAGTATATATGGGATTGGCCTTTGTATTAACGAAATCTATATAGTACAATAAAGTGGAATGAATATTAGGTGGATAATGTGTTCCAACGGCCGGAAGTATATGGGGAATGTCAGTGATAGGATACAGTATGGGATGGCTGAGTACATGGGCTATTCTGCACTATAGGGGAAGAGAAGATATATTAGGCCAAAATGCAAAAAATTGGATATAATATTATATAGGTAAATAAGGGGAATAAAGTACTACAGAAAGTGTCCGTGACTATGTATTTTGTATATCAGCACTATAAGTATAGTTATAAGGGCGGGGTTTGTGTTGTGAATAGGGGAATGAGATCCAGGTATCTATAGTAATGAGTTCCAGAGTATGGTCACTTGAAGTATTGGTTGGAATAGAATGCAGGTGTTTGTGTACAGTAAGTATAGTCTTGGAGGCGGAGATTGTATTATATATGGAGAGATGATATATTGTTATCTATTTGTAGGGGCAGAGGGAGATATCTAGAAAGTTGGGTAAAATACTAAGAGTTGCGTGGGGGAGGACAAGATACTGTAATGGAACTGGAATAGGGATGTGAGTTAGTAACATGTAACATAAAACATATGACATTATAACACAATACGCCAAGACTTAGTGACTAGTGACATGGTATGATTACACTTAGGACAAAAAAGGGGAAAGCAGTCGGCACTCCTCTGGCAGAGTCGTGGTGCACGCGTCCAGGGTATGAAAAGCCCACTTACAATATGGAACAGAAGACCGGCACTTCACAGGTGGAATCTTCAAACTTTTATTTCAGCATAGGAGGAAATAGCACAGATGCGACACGTGTTTCGGCTCAGGTGTGAGCCTTTGTCAAGCATAATGAACTATTGCATGAAACACATTTAAATAGGCCGCCTACATGGGCGTCGAACGTGATGAAGTCACATCACCATAGGAACGGAGATACAAATCATAAGGTGCAACAATTCTCTACATTGTTGCAACAAGGTACTATGCTGTATGTGATACAATTACATCTTTAAGAGTATTACAGAAAAGAGAAATCAATAGTAGACATGGGATACAATAAATCTAGAAATTACAATAAACATATTCAATGTAATGATAATAATAATCATCTATTTGAGAACTAAATAACCCACTGGCTGTCTCAAAATATCAACATATTAAATCTTGCTGCTCTTTTTTCTTTTTTCAGATGCTTCATTATTTTCATTTTCTCTGTGACTGAATGAATAAAGAATATATATAGTACATTAAAAATGTAATTACAGTAGAATTTCCTATTGGATCTTACAGGAATGCACTCAAATCATATTCTCGATTTAAACCTTTCGGTTCAATGGTCTGCAGGGTGTGAATCCAAAAACTTTCACGTTTTTTCAGTAATAGCAACCTGTTGCCACCTCTGCGTGGTGGCAGTACCTGCTCAATTATTTGAAACCTTAATTGTGAGACATTGTGAGCACACCTGTCAAAATGAAGGGGAACAGGCAATAGCAAATTTTTCTTACGTATGGTGGATTTGTGATTACTGAACCTGTCCTTCATTCTGACAGATGTCTCACCAATGTACAATAAGCCACAAGGGCATTTTAGCAGATATACAACAAAATTGCTATCGCAAGTGAAGAAACCTTTTACTGGAAATTTCTTACCAGTGTGCGGATGAAAAAAGGATTCGCCCTTAATTACCGCAGAACAGTGAACACACTGTAGACAAGGGAAAGTGCCTCTTTTTGGTGTGGAAAGAAAAAGTTGACGGGGCATGCTAGTAGTACCACCTATGTCCGCTTTTACAATAGTGTCTCTAATGTTCCTGGTTCTCTTATAGCAGATCATAGGGATATCGTGGAATTCGGCAACATCTGGATAAGCTGAGCGCATAATCCCCCAGTGTTTATTAACCACATGACGAAACTTATTTATCCAGGGGTGATATTTGACAATAAACGGTAACCGCTTATTTTCAACATGGGGCTTAAATGTCTCAATCTTACATTTCTCTATCTCTGAATCTAAGAGGGGTTTAGGATATCCCCTTAGCAAGAATTTTTCTGCCATTTCATTGAATCTGACCTCCCTCACTAATGGATCTGACACAATCCTCTTGATACGCTTAAATTGTGAGGAGGGTAAAGACCTTTTCACCGCCGGTGAATGGTTGCTGGAGTAGTACAACAAACTGTTCTTATCCGTTTTTTTGATGTATAAATCAGTCTGTACACAACCATCATGACCCTTTATCACCAAAGTATCTAAAAAATTAATTTTGTCATGGTCATGCTGCACTGTAAAGCACAACTCGGGCCATATATTGTTAATGTACTGGGTAAATTTTTCCAAGGACTCAATGCCGCCCCGCCATACGCAAAAAATGTCGTCTATAAAACGACGCCAGGCAATACACGATTGTTTATATAATGGATTTACGTATATGAATTTCTCCTCAAGCCACGACATATAGCTATTTGCGTACGGCGGTGCGGCATGCGAGCCCATCGCGGTACCCCGTTTCTGCTGAAAGAATGTGTCATGGAACAGAAAATAATTTTCCTGTAAAGTCAGTGCCAATAATTGTAGAAAAAATTGTTTTTCTTGACTAGAATATTCTGACTGTTCCAGGATCCATTCTACGGCAGTAAGACCTTTTGTGTGCTCAATAGATGTGTAAAGACTGCACACATCAAATGTTACCAATAAATCTCCTACCTCAAGACGTAAATTTTTAATGTCTAACAAAAATTGATTAGTGTCAAGTACAAAAGATGGCATTTTTTTCGTTAATGGGGTGAGGACTTTTTCAATCAACATGGCTGGTGCAGATAAGATGGAGTCATTTGATGCTACAATGGGCCGTCCCGGGGGGGCTGTCATACATTTGTGAATTTTAGGCAGCGTGTATAAGACTGGTGTGACAGGATGTTGATTTATCAGAAATTGACACAATTTTTCATCGAGCAGACCCAATTCTTTGTATGTGTGAACAATACTGGTTAATTTACGTTTAATATCATAAACAGGGTCTCTATTTAGAGGTTGATAAGTATCTCTGTCGGACAGTTGTGTCAAAATTTCTGAGATGTAGTACTCTCTATCCAGCATAACTAGAGAGCCACCTTTATCTGCTGGCTTAAAAATAACAGATTTGTCATCCAGTATACTGCGTAATGCCTGTCTCTCTTCCTTTGACAAATTATGCGCTATAGTTAAACCATCATGTTGTATATCAGACAAAATAGCATCAAAATCCCTTTGCACCAGAGATATGAAAGCCTCTGTTGGATGTTGTGTTTTAGGAGGTTGAAAATGACTTTTCAGTCTCAAGCCAAATTTGCTTAATGTTAAACCACTAGTAACAGGTGCGTTAATCACAGAGGCTGACACATTCCCTGCTGCAAAATGAGCCTTCAATCTAACACTTCTAAAAAATCGGCGACAGTCCATATCAAACTGAAAAGTATCAAATGATTCAGTTGGACTAAAGGATAGACCTTTCTCCAATAACTGTACCTGAATAGGAGTCAGATTTTTAGATGATATGTTATATAGCAAAGTCTCGTTTATACCTGGGACCTGGTGGTCATGGACGCTTGTGTTTCTCCTGTAGTGCCGTCCTGCTCTCCTTGTATTCTTCCTCTTCGGCGCCTTTGTCCTAAAAAAGGCGCCTGAGGGCGTACACCGGTGGAATAATCGCTGCCTGATCCTGATGATTGAGAGCCTGTTCGGCGTGTAAAGCGTCTTGTCAATGGAATAGCTGTACCCAGCGAGTCCTGCCATTTGTATATCCTTTTATTCTGATAGTCCTCCAAGTCACGTGTATATTTTTTACGCTTGGTAGCTTCAATGTCCTTTTTCAGATCGCTGCAATTTTTATCAATCCTTTGTTTTAAGGATATCAAATCTTCAGCAGTGAGAGAATCCTGTAGTTGCTGTTCAATCGATGAAATATGAATCTTGGTCTCAGCAATAGATGTGTTCAAATGTTCTATGGTGAGTATCATTAAATCATGAGAACACTTGTTAAGTATGTTGGCAAATTGAGTGCAATACTGCAGATCATCGCAGAAAAAAGTGGGTCTCAGATTAACCCTCAAGCCGCGTGGGATTCTCTGGTGTCTACAATACTCAGCTAATGTACAGTACAGTGTGTTCACTGTTCTGCGGTAATTAAGGGCGAATCCTTTTTTCATCCGCACACTGGTAAGAAATTTCCAGTAAAAGGTTTCTTCACTTGCGATAGCAATTTTGTTGTATATCTGCTAAAATGCCCTTGTGGCTTATTGTACATTGGTGAGACATCTGTCAGAATGAAGGACAGGTTCAGTAATCACAAATCCACCATACGTAAGAAAAATTTGCTATTGCCTGTTCCCCTTCATTTTGACAGGTGTGCTCACAATGTCTCACAATTAAGGTTTCAAATAATTGAGCAGGTACTGCCACCACGCAGAGGTGGCAACAGGTTGCTATTACTGAAAAAACGTGAAAGTTTTTGGATTCACACCCTGCAGACCATTGAACCGAAAGGTTTAAATCGAGAATATGATTTGAGTGCATTCCTGTAAGATCCAATAGGAAATTCTACTGTAATTACATTTTTAATGTACTATATATATTCTTTATTCATTCAGTCACAGAGAAAATGAAAATAATGAAGCATCTGAAAAAAGAAAAAAGAGCAGCAAGATTTAATATGTTGATATTTTGAGACAGCCAGTGGGTTATTTAGTTCTCAAATAGATGATTATTATTATCATTACATTGAATATGTTTATTGTAATTTCTAGATTTATTGTATCCCATGTCTACTATTGATTTCTCTTTTCTGTAATACTCTTAAAGATGTAATTGTATCACATACAGCATAGTACCTTGTTGCAACAATGTAGAGAATTGTTGCACCTTATGATTTGTATCTCCGTTCCTATGGTGATGTGACTTCATCACGTTCGACGCCCATGTAGGCGGCCTATTTAAATGTGTTTCATGCAATAGTTCATTATGCTTGACAAAGGCTCACACCTGAGCCGAAACACGTGTCGCATCTGTGCTATTTCCTCCTATGCTGAAATAAAAGTTTGAAGATTCCACCTGTGAAGTGCCGGTCTTCTGTTCCATATTACACTTAGGACAAGAAATAACAAACCACATAAAAGGATACATTCTGCGGCACTAGAGTAGTCCTGGAGAGTCAATGACTCTCCAGGACTACTCTAGTGCCGCAGAATGTATCCTTTTATGTGGTTTGTTATTTCTTGTCCTAAGTGTAATCATACCATGTCACTAGTCACTAAGTCTTGGCGTATTGTGTTATAATGTCATGTGACGCACTTCCGGTTCGGGAGGTGCGAGAAACGGCGGGAAGGCGTGCGGGTATTTAAATCCTAGACATAGCGTCTCTTCTCTTCAGCGGTACAACCGCATGTTTTTCCCTCTACTGCATCCACACCTGAGATCTTTTGCACTACAAGCAGCACTGGGTAAGTCACTCCTGAGTATCTGGACCATTATTTTCTGTACCTACCTGCTGGCTCATAGACAGAAATAGAATCTACCAGCAACCTCTGTCAAATCATTTGAACCTTCTACCTGGTGATAGATATATGCAAGCACTGCCACCTGGCGTTATAATATTAGTATTAATTCCCATTGTGATTATTTACTTAATGCACTTCAGATATGGCTGTTCTTTCATAGGAGGATGACTATTAATGACTGTGTCCTTGCCAAAATAGACCTGGTTTACAGCAATGAACTGCAGCAGCAAAATCTTTCCATGCACTTTTTTTGCTTCTTTGTTATTCTCAAAGTATTATCATTTTTATCTCTGCATTTATGTGTTTGTAAATCTAAGAGAAACAGATGCATATAGAATACAGTCGCTATCATGTATGCTGATGTAAATACCTGATATATTCACTGTACGTTGATTTATTGATTTATCTCTTTTTTTGCTGCAGTCTGATGAAGGCACGGATGTGCCGAAACGTCACTATTTACTTTGCCGTAGCAACTACCATTGTTTGCTAAATAAACAGAATTGCACTTTACACAAACTTGGCTGGAGTCTCTGAATTTATTATGGATTGTAGGGTGGTCATAACTAGGGATGAGCGAACCCGAACTGTATAGTTCGGGTTCGTACCGAATTTTGGGGTGTCCGTGACACGGACCCGAACCCGAACATTTTCGTAAAAGTCCGGGTTCGGGTTCAGTGTTCGGCGCTTTCTTGGCACTTTTTGAAAGGCTGCAAAGCAGCCAATCAACAAGCGTCATACTACTTGCCCCAAGAGGCCATCACAGCCTTGCCTACTATTGGCATGGCTGTGATTGGCAAGTGCAGCATGTGACCCAGCCTCTATATAAGCTTGGGTCACGTAGCGCTGCACATCACTCTGCTGATACAAGCGTAGGGAGAGGTTGCTGCTGCGACGTTAGGGCGAGATTAGGCAGATTAACTCCTCCAAAAGACTTCATTCAGTGATCGATCTCTAGCTGTGGATCATTGAAGTGCTGATATTGAATTGCTCACTTTTTTTAGGCTGCCCAGAGCGTTTTTATATTACTTTTTTCTGGGGTGATCGGCGGCCATTTTGTGGCTTGTGGTGCGCCAGCACAAGCTACCATCAAAGTGCATTTAACCATCAATAGTGTGGTTATTTTTTGCTATATCCTACATCAGGTGCAGGCTGAGCCTGTGTCACCCAAGTGCATTTAACCATCAATAGTGTGGTTATTTTTTGGCCATATACTACATCAGGTGCAGGCTGAGCCTGTGTCACCCAAGTGCATTTAACCATCAATAGTGTGGTTATTTTTTGCTATATCCTACATCAGGGTCAAGCTTTCATCAAGTGCATTTAACCATCAAAAGTGTGGTTATTTTTTGGCCATATACTACATCAGGTGCAGGCTGAGCCTGTGTCACCCAAGTGCATTTAACCTTCAATAGTGTGGTTATTTTTTGGCCATATACTACATCAGGGGCAAGTTGAGCCTGTCACCCAGCGCCTAAAAAATAGGCCTGACATTTCTATTGCTCCAAATCAGTACTGTTTTAGCTGGTCAAGTTATTTTTAGTGACCGTAAAAGCACAGTTTTTGTTCTGGGTTGAAAAACAATTCCCAAATTTGCCATTCTCAAAATTAGTAGTTTCTGCTATATCAGGCTTACTTTAAATCTATCCCAAAAAGGGTATATTAGATTCAAGGTGCTGATAGTGTCATTCTGAAAAACTTAACACACACGCTACAGTGCAGATACAAGTCTCATTCTGTGATTAAACGTATACCTGTCACACAGCGCCTAAAAAATAGGCCTGACATTTATATTCCTCCAAATCAGTACTGTTTTAGCTGGTCAAATTATTTGTAGTGACCGTAAAAGCACAGTTTTTGTTCTGGGTTGAAAAACAATTCCCAAATTTGCCATTCTCAAAATTAGTAGTTTCTGCTATATCAAGCCTACTTTAAATCTATCCCAAAAAGGGTATATTAGATTCAAGGTGCTGATAGTGTCATTCTGAAAAACTTAACACACACGCTACAGTGCAGATACAAGTCTAATTCTGTGATTAAACGTATACCTGTCACACAGCGCCTAAAAAATAGGCCTGACATTTATATTCCTCCAAATCAGTACTGTTTTAGCTGGTCAAGTTATTTTTAGTGACCGTAAAAGCACAGTTTTTGTTCTGGGTTGAAAAACAATTCCCAAATTTGCCATTCTCAAAATTAGTAGATTCTGCTATATCAGGCCTACTTTAAATCTATCCCAAAAAGGGTATATTAGATTCAAGGTGCTGA
Source organism: Bufo bufo (assembly GCF_905171765.1). Lineage (NCBI taxonomy): Eukaryota > Metazoa > Chordata > Amphibia > Anura > Bufonidae > Bufo > Bufo bufo. The sequence goes on from NC_053390.1 coordinate 622,396,273, forward strand.
TAGTGTCATTCTGAAAAACTTAACACACACGCTACAGTGCAGATACAAGTCTAATTCTGTGATTAAACGTATACCTGTCACACAGCACCTAAAAAATAGGCCTGACATTTCTATTCCTCCAAATCAGTACTGTTTTAGCTGGTCAAATTATTTGTAGTGACCGTAAAAGCACAGTTTTTTTTCTGGGTTGAAAAACTATTCCCAAATTTGCCATTCTCAAAATAAGTAGTTTCTGCTATATCAGGCCTACTTTAAATCTATCCCAAAAATGGTATATTAGATTCAAGGTGCTGATAGTGTCATTGTGAAAAACTTAACACACACGCTACAGTGCAGGTACAAGTCTAATTCTGTGATTAAACGTATACCTGTCACACAGCGCCTAAAAAATAGGCCTGACATTTCTATTCCTCCAAATCAGTACTGTTTTTGCTGGTCAAGTTATTTTTAGTGACCGTAAAAGCACAGTTTTTGTTCTGGGTTGAAAAACAATTCCCAAATTTGCCATTCTCAAAATTAGTAGATTCTGCTATATCAGGCCTACTTTAAATCTATCCCAAAAAGGGTATATTAGATTCAAGGTGCTGATAGTGTCATTCTGAAAAACTTAACACACACGCTACAGTGCAGATACAAGTCTAATTCTGTGATTAAACGTATACCTGTCACACAGCGCCTAAAAAATAGGCCTGACATTTATATTCCTCCAAATCAGTACTGTTTTAGCTGGTCAAATTATTTTTAGTTACCGTAAAAGCACAGTTTTTGTTCTGGGTTGAAAAACTATTCCCAAATTTGCCATTCTCAAAATTAGGAGTTTCTGCTATATCAGGCCTACTTTAAATCTATCCCAAAAAGGGTATATTAAATTCAAGGTGCTGATAGTGTCATTCTGAAAAACTTAACACACACGCTACAGTGCAGATACAAGTCTAATTCTGTGATTAAAAGTATACCTGTCACACAGCGCCTAAAAAATAGGCCTGACATTTATATTCCTCCAAATCAGTACTGTTTTAGCTGGTCAAATTATTTTTAGTGACCGTAAAAGCACAGATTTTGTTCTGGGTTGAAGAACAATTCCCAAATTTGCCATTCTCAAAATTAGTAGTTTCTGCTATATCAGGCCTACTTTAAATCTATCCCAAAAAGGGTATATTAGATTCAAGGTGCTGATAGTGTCATTCTGAAAAACTTAACACACACGCTACAGTGCAGATACAAGTCTCATTCTGTGATTAAACGTATACCTGTTACACAGCGCCTAAAAAATAGGCCTGACATTTCTATTCCTCCAAATCAGTACTGTTTTTGCTGGTCAAGTTATTTTTAGTGACCGTAAAAGCACAGTTTTTGTTCTGGGTTGAAAAACAATTCCCAAATTTGCCATTCTCAAAATTAGTAGATTCTGCTATATCAGGCCTACTTTAAATCTATCCCAAAAAGGGTATATTAGATTCAAGGTGCTGATAGTGTCATTCTGAAAAACTTAACACACACGCTACAGTGCAGATAGAAGTCTAATTCTGTGATTAAACGTATATCTGTCACACAGCACCTAAAAAATAGGCCTGACATTTATATTCCTCCAAATCAGTACTGTTTTAGCTGGTCAAATTATTTGTAGTGACCGTAAAAGCACAGTTTTTTTTCTGGGTTGAAAAACTATTCCCAAATTTGCCATTCTCAAAATAAGTAGTTTCTGCTATATCAGGCCTACTTTAAATCTATCCCAAAAATGGTATATTAGATTCAAGGTGCTGATAGTGTCATTCTGAAAAACTTAACACACACGCTACAGTGCAGATACAAGTCTAATTCTGTGATTAAACGTATACCTGTCACACAGCGCCTAAAAAATAGGCCTGACATTTATATTCCTCCAAATCAGTACTGTTTTTGCTGGTCAAATTATTTGTAGTGACCGTAAAAGCACAGTTTTTGTTCTGGGTTGAAAAACTATTCCCAAATTTGCCATTCTCAAAATTAGTAGTTTCTGCTATATCAGGCCTACTTTAAATCTATCCCAAAAAGGGTATATTAGATTCAAGGTGCTGATAGTGTCATTGTGAAAAACTTAACACACACGCTACAGTGCAGGTACAAGTCTAATTCTGTGATTAAACGTATACCTGTCACACAGCGCCTAAAAAATAGGCCTGACATTTCTATTCCTCCAAATCAGTACTGTTTTTGCTGGTCAAGTTATTTTTAGTGACCATAAAAGCACAGTTTTTGTTCTGGGTTGAAAAACAATTCCCAAATTTGCCATTCTCAAAATTAGTAGATTCTGCTATATCAGGCCTACTTTAAATCTATCCCAAAAAGGGTATATTAGATTCAAGGTGCTGATAGTGTCATACTGAAAAACTTAACACACACGCTACAGTGCAGATACAAGTCTCATTCTGTGATTAAACGTATACCTGTCACACAGCGCCTAAAAAATAGGCCTGACATTTATATTCCTCCAAATCAGTACTGTTTTTGCTGGTCAAATTATTTGTAGTGACCGTAAAAGCACAGTTTTTGTTCTGGGTTGAAAAACTATTCCCAAATTTGCCATTCTCAAAATTAGTAGTTTCTGCTATATCAGACCTACTTTAAATCTATCCCAAAAAGGGTATATTAGATTCAAGGTGCTGATAGTGTCATTGTGAAAAACTTAACACACACGCTACAGTGCAGGTACAAGTCTAATTCTGTGATTAAACGTATACCTGTCACACAGCGCCTAAAAAATAGGAATGACATTTCTATTCCTCCAAATCAGTACTGTTTTTGCTGGTCAAGTTATTTTTAGTGACCGTAAAAGCACAGTTTTTGTTCTGGGTTGAAAAACAATTCCCAAATTTGCCATTCTCAAAATTAGTAGATTCTGCTATATCAGGCCTACTTTAAATCTATCCCAAAAAGGGTATATTAGATTCAAGGTGCTGATAGTGTCATTCTGAAAAACTTAACACACACGCTACAGTGCAGATACAAGTCTAATTCTGTGATTAACATATACCTGTCACACAGCGCCTAAAAAATAGGCCTGACATTTATATTCCTCCAAATCAGTACTGTTTTAGCTGGTCAAATTATTTTTAGTGACCGTAAAAGCACAGTTTTTGTTCTGGGTTGAAAAACTATTCCCAAATTTGCCATTCTCAAAATTAGTAGTTTCTGCTATATCAGGCCTACTTTAAATCTATCCCAAAAAGGGTATATTAAATTCAAGGTGCTGATAGTGTCATTCTGAAAAACTAAACACACACGCTACAGTGCAGATACAAGTCTAATTCTGTGATTAAAAGTATACCTGTCACACAGCGCCTAAAAAATAGGCCTGACATTTATATTCCTCCAAATCAGTACTGTTTTAGCTGGTCAAATTATTTTTAGTGACCGTAAAAGCACAGATTTTGTTCTGGGTTGAAGAACAATTCCCAAATTTGCCATTCTCAAATTTAGTAGTTTCTGCTATATCAGGCCTAATTTAAATCTATCCCTAAAAGGGTATATTAGATTCAAGGTGCTTATAGGGTCATTCTGAAAAACTTGACACACACGCTACAGTGCAGATACAAGTCTAATTCTGTGATTAAACGTATACCTGTCACCCAGCGCCTAAAAAATAGACCTCACATTTATATTCAGCTAAATCTGTCATTACTGGTGTGCCTGTATTAGTGTAATACGGTACCTAAAAAGATAGCCAGACAGTGTTAGGTGTCTGTAAAAAAAGGCCTGAATTTTAATTCAATACATTGGCCCGAATAATATTTTTCTTATTGTGGTGAACGGGAACAATTAGGAAAACATCTAGTAAGGGACGCGGACGCGGATGTGGACATGGTCGTGGTGGTGTTAGTGGACCCTCTGGTGCTGGTAGAGGACGTGGCCGTTCTGCCACAGCCACACGTCCTAGTGTACCAACTACCTCAGGTCCCAATAGCCGCCAAAATTTACAGGGATATTTGGTGGGGCCCAATGCCGTTCTAAGGATGGTAAGGCCTGAGCAGGTACAGGCATTAGTCAATTGGGTGGCCGACAGTGGATCCAGCACGTTCACATTATCTCCCACCCAGTCTTCTGCAGAAAGCGCACAGATGGCGCATGAAAACCAAGCCCATCAGTCTGTCACATCACCCCCATGCATATCAGGGAAACTGTCTGAGCCTCAAGTTATGCAGCAGTCTCTTATGCTGTTTAAAGACTCTGCTGGCAGGGTTTCCCAAGGGCATCCACCTAGCCCTTCCCCAGGGGTGGAAGAGATAGAACGCACAACCACTTTTGTATCCTGATGATGAGGACATGGGAATACCACCGCAGCACGTCTCTGATGATGACGAAACACAGGTGCCAACTGCTGCGTCTTTCTGCAGTGTGCAGACTGAACAGGAGGTCAGGGATCAAGACTGGGTGGAAGACGATGCAGGGGACGATGAGGTCCTAGACCCCACACGGAATGAAGGTCGTGCCACTGACTTTCACAGTTCGGAGGAAGAGGCAGTGGTGAGACCGAGCCAACAGCGTAGCAAAAGAGGGAGCAGTGGGCAAAATCAGAACACCCGCCGCCAAGAGACTCCGCCTGCTACTGACCGCCGCCATCTGGGACCGAGCACCCCAAAGGCAGCTTCAAGGAGTTCCCTGGCATGGCACTTCTTCAAACAATGTGCTGACGACAAGACCCGAGTGGTTTGCACGCTGTGCCATCAGAGCCTGAAGCGAGGCATTAACGTTCTGAACCTTAGCACAACCTGCATGACCAGGCACCTGCATGCAAAGCATGAACTGCAGTGGAGTAAACACCTTAAAAACAAGGAAGTCACTCAGGCTCCCCCTGCTACCTCTTCTGCTGCTGCCGCCTCGGCCTCTTCTGCTGCTGCCGCTGCCTCGGCCTCTTCCTCCGCCTCTGGAGGAACGTTGCCACCTGCCGCCCAGCAAACATGGGATGTACCACCAACACCACCACCTGCGTCACCAAGCATCTCAACCATGTCACTACTGGGACACGGCAGGGTTCAGCTCTCCATCTCACAAACATTTGAGAGAAAGCGTAAATTCCCACCTAGCCACCCTCGATCCCTGGCCCTGAATGCCAGCATTTCTAAACTACTGGCCTATGAAATGCTGTCATTTAGGCTGGTGGACAAAGACAGCTTCAAACAGCTCATGTCGCTTGCTGTCCCACAGTATGTTGTTCCCAGCCGCCACTACTTCTCCAAGAGAGCCGTGCCTTCCCTGCACAACCAAGTGTCCGATAAAATCAAGTGTGCACTGCGCAACGCCATCTGTGGCAAGGTCCACCTAACCACAGATACGTGGACCAGTAAGCACGGCCAGGGACGCTATATCTCCCTAACTGCACACTGGGTAAATGTAGTGGCGGCTGGGCCCCAGGAGGAGAGCTGTTTGGCGCACGTCCTTCCGCCGCCAAGGATCGCAGGGCAACATTCTTTGCCTCCTGTCTCCTCCTCCTCCTACTCAGCTTCCTCCTCCTCTTCTTCCACCTCCTCATCCAGTCAGCCACACACCTTCACCACCAACTTCAGCACAGCTCGGGGTAAACGTCAGCAGGCTGTTCTGAAACTCATATGTTTGGGGGACAGGCCCCACACCGCACAAGAGTTGTGGCGGGGTATAGAACAACAGACCGACGAGTGGTTGCTGCCGGTGAGCCTCAAGCCCGGCCTGGTGGTGTGCGATAATTGGCGAAATCTCGTTGCAGCTCTGGGACTAGCCGGTTTGACGCACATCCCTTGCTGGCGCATGTGCTGAATTTGGTGGTGCAGAAGTTCATTCGCAACTACCCCGACATGTCAGAGCTGCTGCATAAATTACGGGCCGTCTGTTCGCGCTTCCGGCGTTCATACCCTGCCGCTGCTCGCCTGTCTGCGCTACAGCGTAACTTCGGCCTTCCCGGTCACCGCCTCATATGCGACGTGCCCACCAGGTGGAACTCCACCTTGCACATGCTGGACAGACTGTGCGAGCAGCAGCAGGCCATAGTGGAGTTTCAGCTGCAGCACGCATGGGTCAGTCGCACTGCGGAACAGCACCACTTCACCACCAATGACTGGGCCTCCATGCGAGACCTGTGTGCCCTGTTGCGCTGTTTCGAGTACTCCACCAACATGGCCAGTGGCGATGACGCCGTTATCAGCGTTACAATACCACTTCTATGTCTCCTTGAGAAAACACTTAGGGCGATGATGGAAGAGGAGGTGGCCCAGGAGGAAGAGGAGGAAGAGGGGTCATTTTTAGCACTTTCAGGCCAGTCTCTTCAAAGTGACTCAGAGGGAGTTTTTTTGCAACAGCAGAGGCCAGGTACAAATGTGGCCAGACAGGGCCCACTACTGGAGGACGAGAAGGACGAGGATGAGGAGGAGGTGGAGGAGGAGGAGGATGAAGCATGTTCACAGCGGGGTGGCACCCAAAGCAGCTCGGGCCCATCACTGGTGCGTGGCTGGGGGGAAACACAGGACGATGATGATACGCCTCCCACAGAGGACAGCTTGTCCTTACCTCTGGGCAGCCTGGCACACATGAGCGACTACATGCTGCAGTGCCTGCGCAACGACAGCAGAGTTGCCCACATTTTAACGTGTGCGGACAGCTGGGTTGCCACCCTGCTGGATCCCCGGTACAAAGACAATGTGCCCACCTTACTTCCTACACTGGAGCGTGATAGGAAGATGCGCGAGTACAAGCGCACGTTGGTAGACGCGCTACTGAGAGCATTCCCAAATGTCACAGGGGAACCAGTGGAAGCCCAAGTCGAAGGCAGAGGAGGAGCAAGAGGTCGCCAACGCAGCTGTGTCACGGCCAGCTCCTCTGAGGGCAGGGTTAGCATGGCAGAGATGTGGAAAAGTTTTGTCACCACGCCACAGCTAACTGCACCACCACCTGATACGGAACGTGTTAGCAGGAGGCAACATTTAACTAACATGGTGGAACAGTACCTGTGCACACCCCTCCACGTACTGACTGATGGTTCGGCCCCATTCAAATTCTGGGTCTCCAAATTGTCCACGTGGCCAGAGCTAGCCTTTTATGCCTTGGAGGTGCTGGCCTGCCCGGCGACCAGCGTTTTATCTGAACGTGTATTCAGCACGGCAGGGGGCGTCATTACAGACAAACGCAGCCGCCTGTCTACAGCCAATGTGGACAAGCTGACGTTCATAAAAATGAACCAGGCATGGGTCCCACAGGACCTGTCCATTCCTTGTGCAGATTAGACATTAACTACCTCCCCTTAACCATATATTATTGTACTCCAGGGCACTTCCTCATTCAATCCTATTTTTATTTTCATTTTACATTATATTGCGGGGCAACCCAAAGTTGAATGAACCTCTTCTATATCTGGGTGCCGGGGCCTAAATATGTGACATTGGCCTGTTCCAGTGGTGGGTGACGTGAAGCCTGATTCTCTGCTATAACATGAAGACTCATTCTGTGCTGACATGAAGCCAGATTCTCTGTTACTGGACCTCTCTCCTCTGTCTGGGTGCCGGGTCCTAAATATGTGACAGTGGCCTCTTCCAGTGGTGGGTGACGTGAAGCCTGATTCTCTGCTATGACATGAAGACTGATTCTGTGCTGACATGAAGCCAGATCCTCTGTTACGGGACCTCTCTCCTCTCTCTGGGTGCCAGGGCCTAAATGTGTGACAGTGGCCTCTTCCATTGGTGGGTGACGTGAAGCCTGATTCTCTGCTATGACATGAAGACTGATTCTGTGCTGACATGAAGCCAGATCCTCTGTTACGGGACCTCTCTCCTCTCTCTGGGTGCCAGGGCCTAAATGTGTGACAGTGGTCTCTTCCAGTGGTGGGTGACGTGAAGCCTGATTCTCTGCTATGACATGAAGACTGATTCTGTGCTGACATGAAGCCATATTCTCTGTTACGGGACCTCTCTCCTCTGTCTGGGTGCCGGGGGCCTAAATATGTGACAGTGGCCTGTTCCAGTGGTGGGTGACGTGAAGCCTGATTCTCTGCTATGACATGAAGACTGATTCTGTGCTGACATGAAGCCAGATTCTATGTTACGGGACCTCTCTCCTCTGTCTGGGTGCCGGGGCCTAAATATGTGACAGTGGCCTGTTCCAGTGGTGGGTGACGTAAAGCCTGATTCTCTGCTATGACATGAAGACTGATTCTGTGCTGACATGAAGCCAGATTCTCTGTTATGGGACCTCTCTCCTCTGTCTGGGTGCCAGGGCCTAAATGTGTGACAGTGGCCTCTTCCAGTGGTGGGTGACGTGAAGCCTGATTCTCTGCTATGACATGAAGACTTATTCTGTGCTGACATGAAGCCAGATTCTCTGTTACGGGACCTCTCTCCTCTGCCTGGGTGCCAGGGCCTAAATGTGTGACAGTGGCCTCTTCCAGTGGTGGGTGACGTGAAGCCTGATTCTCTGCTATGACATGAAGACTGATTCTGTGCTGACATGAAGCCAGATTCTCTGTTACGGGACCTCTCTCCTCTTTCTGGGTGCCAGGGCCTAAATGTGTGACAGTGGCCTCTTCCAGTGGTGGGTGACGTGAAGCCTGATTCTCTGCTATGACATGAAGACTGATTTTGTGCTGACATGAAGCCAGATTCTCTGTTACGGGACCTCTCTCCTCTGTCTGGGTGCCAGGGCCTAAATGTGTGACAGTGGCCTATTCCAGTGGTGGGTGACGTGAAGCCTGATTCTCTGCTATGACATGAAGACTGATTCTGTGCTGACATGAAGCCAGATTCTCTGTTACTGGACCTCTCTCCTCTGTCTGGGTGCCAGGGCCTAAATATGTGACAGTGGCCTGTTCCAGTGGTGGGTGACGTGAAGCCTGATTCTCTGCTATGACATGAAGACTGATTCTGTGCTGACATGAAGCCAGATTCTCTGTTACGGGACCTCTCTCCTCTGTCTGGGTGCCGGGGCCTAAATATGTGACAGTGGCCTGTTCCAGTGGTGGGTGACGTAAAGCCTGATTCTCTGCTATGACATGAAGACTGATTCTGTGCTGACATGAAGCCAGATTCTCTGTTACGGGACCTCTCTCCTCTGTCTGGGTGCCAGGGCCTAAATGTGTGACAGTGGCCTCTTCCATTGGTGGGTGACGTGAAGCCTGATTCTCTGCTATGACATGAAGACTTATTCTGTGCTGACATGAAGCCAGATTCTCTGTTACGGGACCTCTCTCCTCTGCCTGGGTGCCAGGGCCTAAATGTGTGACAGTGGCCTCTTCCAGTGGTGGGTGACGTGAAGCCTAATTCTCTGCTATGACATGAAGACTGATTCTGTGCTGACATGAAGCCAGATTCTCTGTTACGGGACCTCTCTCCTCTGTCTGGGTGCCAGGGCCTAAATGTGTGACAGTGGCCTCTTCCAGTGGTGGGTGACGTGAAGCCTGATTCTCTGCTATGACATGAAGACTGATTCTGTGCTGACATGAAGCCAGATTCTCTGTTACGGGACCTCTCTCCTCTGTCTGGGTGCCGGGGCCTAAATATGTGACAGTGGCCTGTTCCAGTGGTGGGTGACGTGAAGCCTGATTCTCTGCTATGACATGAAGACTGATTCTCTGCTGACATGAAGCCAGATTTTCTGCTATGGCATGAAGAGACTGATTCTCTGCTGACATGAAGCCAGATTCTCTGCTATGGCATGAAGAGACTGATTCCCTGCTGACGTGAAGCCCGATTCTCTGCTATGGGACCTCTGTTCAATTGATATTGGTTAATTTTTATTTTTTTTATTTTTATTTTAATTCATTTCCCTATCCACATTTGTTTGCAGGGGATTTACCTACATGTTGCTGCCTTTTGCAGCCCTCTAGCTCTTTCCTGGGCTGTTTTACAGCCTTTTTAGTGGCGAAAAGTTCGGTTCCCCATTGACTTTAATAGGGTTCGGGTTCGGGACGAAGTTCGCGTCGGGTTCGGATCCCGAACCCGAACATTTCCGGGAAGTTCGGTCATAACCATGGAAACAAGCAGTGTATAATGCAATGGAAAAATTAATCAAGTCAGCAAAGGAGGCAATATGAACAATCACAATACATTAGTCAGTGTCTTGTATTAACTTTTTCTACATGATAAATGGCACTTGCTGTAGTGAGACAATCGCTTTATGCCCATTTTCTGTGTGGTAACTAAATAAAAGTATTATACTTAGGCTAGTTTCACACTAGCGGCAGTTTTCTCCGGTAGGTGAACAGCCTTCCAGGATCCGTGCTGCCGCTAGTCCACGTGTGCCGCCGGAGGTCTTCTCTGGCCCCATTGACTATAATGGGGGCGGGCCGGATTTCTGGCGGCAGCACGGCAAACATGCCGAGAGGTGGGCTGCCGCTAGTGTGAAACTAGCCTTACCTGCTCCCTGCCACTCCAGTCTGGTGCCCTTCGTCCATTTGGTGACCCTATACATCCAATATATGGAGAAGTTTATATCCACTGCTTTATCCAATAACTGGCCACAGTGGTGACATGTCCCCAGGCAGCATGTGACCCAGCAGTGATGTGCTGCTTGGAGACACATCACCACTGAGGCCAGTCATTGGCGGCACATATTTTTTTAATAGTATCTTTTTTATTTATTTATTAATTTAGCAAAAAGCATAACAAACACATCAAATACAGACAATCATCAATTGAGTCCAGTACAAATCATATACATGGGATCAATCATAACAGTTCCTCATGACCCAAGTTTGGGACAGAAGAAAAAGATATCACTTTCAGGATGAACAGTACCCAACATATCAATCCTAAGGAAGATTAAAAGTACTGCACACACACTCACACACACATTCACACACGCCTTCATTGGTCAGAACAGTCTTTCAGTCATCTATGGTACTAGAGTCTGGGCTCCAATCCAGGGGTCCCATATCTTCATGAAGCGATCAGGGGTCCCTATTCTCTCATACACAAACTTGTATAATTCAAGATCAGCATTAACTAGATGTACCCATTGTTGCACAGTAGGATTCTTAGGAGGTTTCCAGTTGAGAAGGATAGTTTTCCTAGCATAATATAAGAGTATTCTATACAGCTTCCTGCCAAATTTGGTTGGAACAATCTCGTTGGCTACTCCCAACAGACTAGTGAGTTCAGTACAGACGTTAGGAAAGCCTAGTTTGTCATTAAAATATTTATGGATCTCTTCCCAGAAGCCATGAATAATCGGACACTGCCAAACCATGTGTATAAGACAACCGTTTTCATGTCCACATCTTGTACAATGAGGGTTCGGCAATTTATTCATTTTAAATAGTCTCCCAGGAGTATAATAAATCCTATGAAGCCATTTAACTTGAATCAACTGATCCCTAGCACTTACCACTGTAGATCTCCATGTACAGCTAGATTCTTTAACATGAACATCTTCCAAACCTTCAATGTCCCTTTTCCACCTAACAAATGCCCTGTCTAGGGGGGAGTCCTGCAATGCCATCAACGACGCATACAGGGTCGACACTGGTTTGACCAACGGAACCCTCCTAATCGCTGCCTCAACTGTACCACACTCCAGCTTTAAAGGTTCTCTACCAAACTGAGCCTGACAGGCATGCCTGAGTTGAAGATATCTATACAAACAACGCTGGGGCAAATTAAATTCCTGTTTCAAACTATTAAAGGTTCTAAATAGGCCCTTATCATATAGTTGGGTAAGGTAGCGCACCCCCCTCTGAGGCCAAAATTCAAACTCCAGTAATGAGAACAGCTCCGGAAGCACTCTGTTTCTCCACAATGGCAAATATGGCGACCAAGTAATATCATTCTCATCAGTGTTACATTTCTGACCCCATTTGACCCACATCTGTACTGCAGCAGCCATCGATTGGGTGTAGTGTATTGTAGACCTAGCCCCCCTCCTATACGCCAAGTTCATAAGTGCCTCATAGGACCCCAATAAAGCTGCCTCCAACACTACCGCCGGGTTACCTGAGTCAGCCCGTACCCACCACGCCACATAGCTCAGCTGCACCGCTACATAGTACATGTACAGGTTTTGCAAGGCAAGATTCCCCCGCAGGTAAGACGCCTGGAGGGTGGATCTCGCTATTCTGGGAGAAGACTTATTCCATAGAAAGGGAGCGATTATTCTATCCAAAGTAGCAAAATGTCTCTTGGGGAGTAACGCTGGGGCAGCCCTATATAAGTATAGCAATTTTGGGAGAAGAATCATTTTTACCACATTTATACACCCAATCAGAGTTAAAGGAAGGTTTTCCCAAGCCTCTAGCTTTTGAGTAATGGATTGCATTGTAGGAGCAACATTCAAATCATAAAATTTTTCCACTTCTTTATGAACAATAATCCCCAAATATGTAAATTGCTCCACAATCTGAAGCTTATTGTTCACCGAAATGCGAGCTGGGTCAACATCATCAACCAGACATAGACTAGACTTAGCCCAGTTCACACGGAGACCCGAGAAACCCCCAAATTGATCAACAACACCTAAAAGGGTATCCAAGGATTTCCCTGAATCTGCTAGGTAAACCAGCATGTCATCAGCATATAATGAAAGCTTTTCTGATATTCCAGCTATTTCCCAACCTTCTATACCTGAATTAGAGGATATGAGTATCGACAAAGGTTCCATAATTAATGCAAATAACAGGGGGGAGAGAGGGCAGCCCTGTCTAGTGCCTCTACCCAAGGGGAAGGAGTCCGATGTATACCCATTCACCCTGACTCTCGCCGAAGGGGATCTATAAAGCATTTGTAACCAGCACAAAAATTTCTCCGGAAAGCCCATTTGAGTCAGCACTGCCCACATAAATTCCCATTCTACTGAATCAAATGCTTTTTCATTGTCTAAGGACGCAAGAGCCCTCATACCTCTGTTATCATGTTTGACCTGAAGATTAGTGAACAATCGCCTTCAATTAATATCTGTGGTTTTCCCTGGCATAAAACCCGATTGATCTACCCCAACCAAGGAGAGAATTACCCCCCGCAATCTTAACGCCAGTACCTTCGCAAAGATTTTGACGTCAAGATTCAGAAGTGAGATAGGTCGATAAGAGCTACACTGGTCAGATGGTTTCCCCGACTTGTGAATCACTACTATCGTTGCCTCCAGAAAGGACGGTGGCAACTAACCACTTTCCAGTGCATACCTCAACAGCTTCCCAAATCTACTAACCAGGTCTTTAGAAAATCGCTTATACCATTCAGCAGGAAATCCATCGGGTCCCGGGCTTTTCTTGGTTGCTAAGGAACTAATGGCCGTTTCAATCTCCAGGTCAGATATGTCTGCCGCCAGGGCTCCCCTGTCATCTCTGTCCAAAGAAGGAATATTAATACCTGCTAAGAAATTGACAATTTCCTCCAAAGTACACGTGATCTTGGGGGCATACAATGTCTCATAATAGGAGGCAAACTGTCGGCAGACATCTCTGGGCTCCCTTAATAAGAGCCCCTGATCATTCAGAACTCCCGCCACCACCGTTTGCTGTGTCTCAGATCTAGTCAAGTACGCCAAGGCCCTGCCACACTTATCACCATCTGAAAAATTAGTTTGCCTCTGATTTAAAAGTTTCTTCTCAGTATATTCAGTTAAATGCAAAGTAAACCTACGCTGCGCCTCAAGCCACAAAGTCTGTTTCTCAGGGCACGGATCTAGTATATATAACCTCTCCTTATCAGCTAGTTCCGTCTCTAGTTTTATCCGTTTGATATTCAGTTCTTTTCTATGAGTTGCAATAGCAGCAATCAATGCCCCTCCCATTACTGACTTGAAAGCATCCCATTCTACCAGAGGATTCGTAGACCCTTCATTTTCTGCCCAGTAGTTCCCCATTGCATCTAGACTCTCGCTCACCACAGGTAATACCTCGAGCCACATAGGGTTTAACAGCCACTGCTTATCAGTCGAAGCCAGTGTCTGTGACAGTATCAGAAGGAGGGGGGCATGGTCTGAAACCCCTCTCGGTAGATAATCACTGGACTTGATATAGGGGGATAAGTCTCTGCTGACAAAGGCCAGATCTATACGAGAGAGTGAGCCAGTAGAAGCTGAATAGCAAGAGAATTGCGCATCTGTGGGGTGGAAATAGCGCCACGCCTCTACTAAATCATAAGTATTAGCCCAATGTGATAGGACATTGTTGTGTGAGGCTTGGGGAACCCTTCTGTCCCGTATAGGATCTAAAGTGGCATTATAGTCACCCATAATAATATAAGGCATTGCTGGAAATCCTGCTATTTTAGCTGTAATTAAGTCTAGGACCTCTCTGCGGAATGGCGGAGGAATATATAGTCCCACAAATAGGTACTGCAGGCCTCTGACACAAGCATGTAAAATCACATACCTACCATAAGGGTCTAGCTGCACAGATAGTATTTGAAATGGAAGACTTTTAGCAATTAAAATAGACACGCCTCTAGCGTGATTTGAGTAAACCGCATGATATGTGGGGCCTATCCATGGGCGCCGCAAAGCTAGTACTTTCTGGCCCTGCAGGTGCGTTTCTTGCAATAACATTATGTCAGGGTTATACCTCTTCAGATAATTGAACACTAAAGACCGTTTAATCTTATCATTCAGACCCCGAACATTCCACGAAAGTAGCTTAATTACCGCCATTTATTCTTCCAAAGATAACATCTCCATAGTTTCCGACCAATGAAGGCACATTCACGCACACATACAATCCACATCAAAGAACCCCTCAACAGAGAAACCCTCTCCAACCCACCCATTCCCAACCTCCCCAACCCACCCTGCCCAAACCTCCCTAACATGGTTGAGCCTGACACCCCAAACTAGCAACTCCTGGGTACGATAACCTACCCTAACTCATTAGAACATATATACCATATAGGTACGTTGGTGATGGGAAGCAAGTATATACGTCTACCCACAACAGTGCATAGTCATACAGGGTGTTGCCACCCAGCATACCAATATGGGGTTAAACATCTGATAAATAGACAAAGTCAAAGAACAGGGATTCTAACAGGAGTAATAATGGTGCATTTAAACCAGATACTCCCCCCTCCCCCAACCATCTTGTCAGCAAAACAATTTAACATTTAATCATGTATTATATGCTTCAGCTGCCATCACTATAGTATAAACCATCAGCGGTGAGGCCTTGCATTTAGATTTCTCTCAATCCATTCTGTAGCCTCTTCAGGAGTACTAAAAAAACTGACTGTTTCACCATCCTGCACCCTCAAGCGAGAAGGGTAGATCATGGCATATTTCACATTTTTGTCCCTCAGCCACGCTCGGACCTCAGTAAACTGCTTCCTTTTCTTCTGGACCTCTGCAGTAAAGTCCGGGTAAAAGGACAAACGGACATTCTCATAGCTGACATTCCCCTTCTGTCGAGCAGCTAGCAAAATAGCGTCTCTGTCCCTGTAGTTCAGGATCTTCATGATGAAAGGTCTAGCAGGGGATCCCGGCGGTAAGGGCCTGGTTGGAATCCGATGTGCCCTTTCTATAACAAAGCAACTGGAAAGTGAGATGGGATGTAACACTTCTTTTATGAGCTGCTCCGCAAAAATTTCTGGGGTAGACCCCTCTGCTCGCTCCGGTAAGCCCAGGATACGGACGTTGTTATGTCTATTGCGGTTCTCAGCGTCCTCCGCCCTGGCTTGCAGCATCTGTACCTGTTGCAGCAGCTGCCTGGTGTCATTTCCAGCTGCTCTGGACGCATCTTCCACATCACTCACTCTTTGCTCCACTGCAGATGTTCTTTCACGTATTTTGTCAAAATCGTGTCGCAAACAGCTAAGGTCAGACTGTAAATGGTCTATCTTTGATGTAAGAGCAGCTTGACAGGCAGCTATAGCTTTCATAATTTGAGAGGCTTCAGCAGAGGAAACAGGGACAGGAGACCCCTCACTTTCCTGTTCAGTTTGACTCATGGCATCCATGAATCGTTTAACAGATGATGGAGCCACAGAAGAAGTTTTGCGGCCCATAGAAATAGTCCACAGACACTTTAACCCTCCTCTTATGTTAGCTTTCTGTTACTATCCATGATGTTAACGGGTCGGTTTTGACCCGTGTCTTAAATCAGCCATAAAATACCCTCTGAACAATTATTTATCATCCAATTTGTTTCTTACCTCTTGGATACCTTGTTAGGCTTCTTTATCCTTGAAAAGATTGGTTTTAATATTTTTGGTGTGACCCCTTAGACCTTTCTTTTGATAGCATACCTCTCATTTTCAAATTAAAAAAATGGTAAAATAAACCTCAATAGAATATTATAAGTAAATAAAAGGTTGTTATGTCACCAGAATGTTTCTGAGGAGTATTTGAACACATCTCTTAATTTTTTTTTTAATATTTATATTTTTATTTTAATAACATTAACTATAATAGCATTGATGGTGTTAGGGTCAATTTTGACCCATATATATTTACTTCAAGAAAATTGCCAAAAGTCTTTTTTTTTTTTTAACATAAAACGTTCATAAACAATGAAAAGCAAGTAATAATATAAAATGTAGACTTGCAAGGTCAAACAAACAACACACAATCAAGCAAGGCAAACCAATAGAAATCAAGTACTAGTTTCAAAGCATCTTTGTGCAAGAACTTGCATGTGTTTGTGTGGGTGTTTTTAGATGCATGTGTTGCAAAAGCACTTTTGCATGTTCTTTGCAGATATATTTTTTACAGTGGAGGCATAATGTGTGTGTCTTTCTGTCCTTATTGCTGGGGCAGACCTGACACCTCTTTCTTTTAGAATCAGATGGCATCACTGGAGTTGTGGCTGTGGCTGTGCTGGTTGATGTTGAGGCAAGGCTAGATGATGATGAGGATGCTGGCACTGATTCTCTTTGTGTTGTTGATGGTGTGGATGGAGTGCTTGATGAACTCTGCATCTGTCTGATCACGGCTGCAGCGATTGGATCTCGAGACACCCGTTTCCTTTGCTCAATGTGTGCCTTGACAAGCTAGCTCCTCGAGAAATATTCTCCACTTGTTATTTTTTTTTGTGTTCCAACCTGGGTGGATGTGGGTCCATAACACAAATGCATTGTATGCAGACACATCTAGGATGTTAGAAAACACAGCCATCAGCCATCTTGACATATCTGCCTCTTGACTTGTCCCAGAGACTATCAGTGGCCTCATTATAGGATCTGTACACTCCAGCAAGAAGAACACCAATATAAGCATCTAGGCATTCCTCATTTATGTCATTCCACATGTTGCCATGGACTTTTTTTCCTTCAAGGTTTGTCATTGCAATGATCACTTTTTTTAGTGACAATGGCATGAACAGTTCAAAACATGTTTTGATGTCACTTACTCTCGTCACAGCAAACCTTGTGATCCCACGGGTCAATTTGTTTACATCTGCAGCAGCTGCCCTGCAATGTAAGTCAGGAGGTTCTGAACTCCAACAGATCTTACCACTTTTGGATTTGAATGTTTCAGCAGGAACAGCAGCAGGTTCAGCACTGGTGGCCTCCTCATCAGACTCTTCAGATGTGTCTGTGTATTCTGGTTGATACTCTACTTCATCTTCTGCCTCAGAAACCTGCTCATCCATATCGCTATGCTGCTCTGTGTCCTCTGCCTCATTTTCATCCAAGATATAATTCAGTATTTGGCTTCCTGCAAATCTTCTCACTCTTGCATGCTGCATATTGGAGATGATTACTCTGCAAGTCAGCAACTCTGAAATGTATTGGTCCTATGTTTCTTTACTTTATTTAGAGAAGCAGACAAGCAGGCAAAGAGATCGGCCCCTCCCTAACTACAGCTCACAGGGCTGAGAGGTGATTGGCTGTCAGTGTTACTAAGCAGAGAGAGTGTTTAGGATTTCAGTTTTGGCACTTATTAGTGTCCTATAATCCTATATTATAACTGGGTCAGAATTGACCCTAACACCATAAACGTCTTAATTTTCACCACAGTATTTTATAATTTAGTTAAAAGGATAATTTTTCTATTACATTGTTTAAATAGAGGTTCCTGACAAAGTAAAAAAATCTTGATGCAATAAACAAATTTATGTGATACTTATAGACATTCAAAACCTGAAAACGGGTCGGTTCTGACCCTAACATAAGAGGAGGGTTAAGGATCTGCTGGGGTTTGTCACTCATGCAGCAAATCAAGATAAGGCTTTATTAAATTCAGCAAGTCCTGCCACACAGCCAAGTAGACTGCCAGTTATCTTTACATTCCTCAGGGGGGAGGGGGAGAAGTACACCAGCACCACCATTAAACTTTCATATAAACTGTGGTGAACTCTGCAGCTTTCATACATAAGGGCTCCTAACAGGATTACCACTGCAGGACTTCAGGATAATAGTGAAAGTAGGGAGATACAGAGCGTTTCGCCGATCCACTCCGTTTGCTGGGGCAGAGAGGAGCGCAGCTGCACATACACTTAACGGCAAGATGGTGCCTACCGCGCGACTTCTTCCCGCCTCGGTCTTCGGCTCAAGATTCCAGCAGGTATCGGCAGCAGTCCAAGGTAAGTTGTTAGCAACTTTCAGCAAGCCGTACATGCACTGTGTACCTTGTGGCGGATCGTGTCCCGGCCTCACTCCACACTCTCCTCAGTTTGCGTCCCTCTGCTCCTCTCCCTCAATCCGTCGGCATCCACAGCGCCACAGCCAAAACTCAGCAATCCAGCACCGGGCAGAGTGTCCCCAAGTATGAAGGGGTCCAACATATAGTGAATGCGCTCAAAAAACCCCGATTATGCCAGGTGTATAAAGGATATTTCACAGGATTTTGTAGGAGCACTGCAATCCTGCTTCCTCACTCCATGCTCTGGCAGCATTTGGCGGCACATATAACCCCATCCATTACCCAACTAAAAGTAAACAAGCTGAAGACCGGACAATTGGCAAATGGAGCCAGAGTCTGCGCTAGAGCAGGTGAGTATGATTGTTTCATTAGATACTTCATTAAAAAGATGACCGTTTTAAGAAGTTGAAAATTTAGCATTTTTTGCCTCACTACATTCCAAGAGTTATACTGTTTTTTATTTGCTACTGCATTCCATTCCCAAATAACCTTACAGGGTTGTTTGTTTTCAGGAACCTATCTTTAGAAACTTTATGGTGGAATTCTAAGCAGTGGAGGTTCCTGACTTTAGGATTTTCATATATCCTCTAGAGATAGCATATCACTCTGGAGGACCCAAAACATTTTTACTTTTTGAATGAATATATGCAATACTTAAATTTGCTTGGGCAGGCAGCAGCTGCCTTATGACAAGCATTTCCATCTTGTTGACTGTGCGGGCATTGCCACTGTGCCCATGCAAGAGCAGGGAATTGGCTGAAGCCTACTCTAGCCCACTAAATCTCAAACTTAGTCGTAGTGCCCTTTTCTCTCTCTCTCTATATATACACTCACCTAAAGAATTATTAGGAACACCATACTAATACGGTGTTGGACCCCCTTTTGCCTTCAGATCTGCCTTAATTCTACGTGGCATTGATTCAACAAGGTGCTGATAGCATTCTTTAGAAATGTTGGCCCATATTGATAGGATAGCATCTTGCAGTTGATGGAGATTTGAGGGATGCACATCCAGGGCACGAAGCTCCTGTTCCACCACATCCCAAAGATGCTCTATTGGGTTGAGATCTGGTGACTGTGGGGGCCATTTTAGTACAGTGAACTCATTGTCATGTACAAGAAACCAATTTGAAATGATTCGAGCTTTGTGACATGGTGCATTATCCTGCTGGAAGTAGCCATCAGAGGATGGATACATGTTCTCATTCTGTTTATGCCAAATTCGGACTCTACCATTTGAATGTCTCAACAGAAATCGAGACTCATCAGACCAGGCAACATTTTTCCAGTCTTCAACAGTCCAATTTTGGTGAGCTCGTGCAAATTGTAGCCTCTTTTTCCTATTTGTATTGGAGATGAGTGGTACCCGGTGGGGTCTTCTGCTGTTGTAGCCCATCAGCCTCAAGGTTGTGCGTGTTGTGGCTTCACAAATGCTTTGCTGCATACCTCGGTTGTAACGAGTGGTTATTTCAGTCAATGTTGCTCTTCTATCAGCTTGAATCAGTCGGCCCATTCTCCTCTGACCTCTAGCATCCACAAGGCATTTTTGCCCACAGGACTGCCGCATACTGGATGTTTTTCCCTTTTCACACCATTCTTTGTAAACCCTAGAAATGGTTGTGCGTGAAAATCCCAGTAACTGTGCAGATTGTGAATTACTCAGACCGGCCCGTCTGGCACCAACAATCATGCCACGCTCAAAATTGCTTAAATCACCTTTCTTTCCCATTCTGACATTCAGTTTGGAGTTCAGGAGATTGTCTTGACCAGGACCACACCCCTAAATGCATTGAAGCAACTGCTATGTGATTGGTTGACTAGATAATTGCATTAATGAGAAATAGAACAGGTGTTCCTAATAATTCTTTAGGTGAGTGTATATATATATATATATATATATATATATATTGTAGGAGAGTCCCCGGAATAATAATGGACGGACGATACGTGCCACCAGAGGTCCTGGCCTCGGTGGAGTAAGAACCGGATCATTGCGGTTACAGCGGCGAATGCTGCTGGCGCAGCGTGTCCGGGCCGGTTTTTACTGGGAACAGGTAAAGAGCTGGGGGGTGCCTGTTCCCCACGGCCAGCCCAGGTTTTTGGTGGAGCTGGGCCTTTAAAGAACCCAGCCTGCTGATGATGGGGGGGGTGTGTCTTGCTGTGCTGGAGATTTCCACAGACAGAGTCAGTGCTGGTGAAGGAGAGTCTGGGCGCAACACACGCATTGAAGGATAGTCCTGGGACCTGTGGTGCTACGAGACAAAGGGGCTCTGGCCTGAGGGAGACAAAGGCAGGTAGCTTACAAGCCTGCAGAACTGCTGTGGTCTGTCCAAAACAAGGTGACTCAAACCTGCTGTTTATTTTCTATGGAAGGACTTTTGTTTTATGCACTATGTGGATATGCACCTGTGTGGTCTGCACATTGCCTGTTATGCCTTTGGTGTAAATAAAGTCACGGTGTACCACAAAGACTGTCTGTGATTGCCTCAATACTGCCGCCGCTACCGTAGCCTACCACGAGCACATCCCCACAATATATATATATATATATCTTATTTATATAAAAATGAGTTTCTGTCTGTCTAGATGTCTGTCTGGACGTTCTTTATGCGCAACCAAACGACTGGACTGATCTTTACCAAATTTGGCGCACAGGTACATCAGGTGTCTAGGAAGGTTTTCGACCGTGTCTCAGCTTTCTAGGATGTACCGTTCCTGAAATATTCCCCAAAAATTAGCCCCCCCATACATGCCTGCAAGTCTTTCTCTTCAAATCCCAACTGCCATAAACACAGTTTTACTCCAGGTTTCCATAACAAGCCAGCTATTTTTCTTTACTGCTTAAATGTGCGGGTACTGTGGAGGTCACTGTCTTTAAAAGGGCGGGCACAGTGAAGATCACTGTTTTTAAAGCAGCGGGCACAGTGAAGGTCACTGTTTTTAAAGGGGCGGGCACAGTAAAGGTCATTGTTATTAAATAGGCAGGCACTGTGGAGGTCACTATTATTAAATGGGCGAGCTCTATGAAGGTCCCTGTTAAAGGGGCGGTCACTGTGAAAGTAACTGTTAAAGGGGCGGTCACTGTGAAAGTCACTGTTAAAGGGGCGGCCACTGTGCAAGTCACTGTTAAAGGGGCGGTCACAGTGAAAGTCACTGTTAAAGGAGCGGTCACTGAAAGTCACTGTTAAAAGGACAGTGACTGTGAAAGTCACTGTTAAAGGGGCGGTCACTGTGAAAGTCACAGTTAAAGAGGACCTTTCACCGATTATTACACTATGAACTAACTATACAGACATGGAGAGCCGGGCCCAGGGATC
This sequence comes from Bufo bufo, assembly GCF_905171765.1. Classification (NCBI taxonomy): domain Eukaryota; kingdom Metazoa; phylum Chordata; class Amphibia; order Anura; family Bufonidae; genus Bufo; species Bufo bufo. Next base: position 622,418,091 of record NC_053390.1, read on the forward strand.
TCACTGCACTTACTATTATCTCCGGGCGCCGCTCCGTTCTCCTGCTATGCCCTCCGGTATCTCGGTTCACTAAGTTATGGTAGGCGGAGTTTGCCCTTGTTCTTCTGTAGTGCTGGCCAATCGCATTGCAGAGCTCACAGCCTGGGAGAAAATAACCTCCCAGGCTGTGACCTCTGCGATGCGATTGGCCAGCGCTAGAGCAGAACAAGGGCAAACTCCGCCTACCATAACTTAGGGACTGAAATCTCCGCCTACTATAACTTAGTGAGCGGAGATACCGGAGGGCATAGCGGGAGAACGGAGAGGCGCCCGGGGATAATAGTAAGTGCAGTGAGATCCCCGGGCGCCGCTCTACATGTCTGTATACTTAGTTCATAGTGTAATAATTGGTGAAAGGTCCTCTTTAAAGGGGCGGTCACTGTGAAAGTCACTGTTAAAGGGGCGGTCACTGTGAAAGTCACTGCTAAAGGGGTGGTCACTGTGAATGTCACTGTTAAAGGGGCGGTCACTGTGAAAGTCACTGTTAAAGGGGCGGTCACTGTGAAAGTCACTGCTAAAGGGGTGGTCACTGTGAAAGTCACTGTTAAAGGGGCGGTCACTGTGAAAGTCACTGTTAAAGGGGCGGTCAGTGTGAAAGTCACTGTTAAAGGGGCAGTCAGTGTGAAAGTCACTGTTAAAGGGGCGGGCACTGTGGAGGTAATTGTTAAAGGAGCGGGTACTGTAGAGGTCACTATTATAGGGGAAACTGTCAATATCTTTTTACGCCACACGGAAACATAAAATGAAATAGATGAAATATACCCGTGCGAAGCCGGGTCCTTCTGCTAGTCTCTTATATATATAAAAATGAGTTTCTGTCTGTCTAGACATCTAGACATTTTGTATGCGCGACCAAACGACTGGACTGATTTTGACAAAATTTGGCACACAGGTACATAAGGTGTCCGGGAAGGTTTTAGACTGGGTCTCAGCTCTCTAGGACGTACCGTTCCTAAAATATTCGCTCTCTAGGACGTACTGTTCCTGAGATATTCCCAAAAAATAACCCAGATTAGCCAATACAAGCCTGCAAGTCTTTCTCTTCAAATCCCAACTGCCATAAACACAGTTTTACTCCAGGTTTCCAAAACAACCCAGCTATTTTTCTTTACTGCTTAAATGTGCGGGTACTGTGGAGGTCACTGTCTTTAAAAGGGCGGGCACGGTGAAGATCACTGTTTTTAAAGCAGCGGGCGCAGTAAAGGTCATTGTTATTAAATAGGCAGGCACTGTGGAGGTCACTATTATTAAATGGGGGAGCTCTATGAAGGTCCCTGTTAAAGGGGCGGTCACTGTGAAAGTAACTGTTAAAGGGGCAGTCCCTGTGAAAGTCACTGTTAAAGGGCGGTCACTGTGAAAGTCACTGTGAAAGGGGCGGTTACTTTGAAAGTCACTGTTAAAGGGGCGGCCACTGTGAAATTCACTGTTAAAGGGGTGGTCACTGTTAAAGGGGCGGTCACTGTGAAAGTCTCTGTTTAAAGGGGCGGTCACTGTTAAAGGGGCGGCCACTGTTAAAGGGACGGTCACTGTGAAAGTCACTCTTAAAGGGGCGGTCACTGTGAAAGTCACTGTTTAAAGGGGCGGTCACTGTTTGAAGGGGCTGTCACTTTGAACGTCACTGTTAAAGGTGCAGTCACTGTTAAAGGGGCAGTCACTGTGTAAGTCACTGTTAAAGGGGCAGTCACTGTTAAAGGGGCAGCCACTGTGAAAGTCACTGTTAAAGGGGCGGTCAATGTTAGAGGGGTCGTGACTGTGAAAGTCACTGTTAAAGGGGAGGTCACTGTGAAAGTCACTGTTAAAGGGGCTGTCACTGTGAAAGTCATTGTGAAAGGGGCGGTCACTTTGAAAGTCACTGTTAAAGGGGTGGTCACTGTGAAAGTCACTGTTAAAGGGGCAGTCACTGATAAAGGGGCGGTCACTGTGAAAGTCACTGTTAAAGGGGCGGTTACTGTGAAAGTCACTGTTTAAAGTGGCGGTAAGTGTTAAAGGGGTGGCCACTGTTAATGGGGCGGTCACTGGGAAAATCACAGTTAAAGGGGAGGTCACTGTGAAAGTCACTGTTAAAGGGGCAGTCGCTGTGAAGTTCACTGTTGAAGAGCAGTCACTATTAAAGGAACAAGCAATGTGGAGGTCCCTGTTAAAGGGGCGGGCACTGTTTAGGTCACTGTTAAAGGGGTTGTCAAACTCTGTGGAGGTCACTGTTAAATGGAAGGTCACTGTTAAAGGGACAGGCAATGTAAAGGTCACTGTTAAAAAGGCGGGCACTGTGGAGGTCATTGTTTAAGGGGCAGCCACTATGAAGGTCACTGTTATATGGGTGATCAATATTAAAGGGGCGGCCATTGTGAAGGTCACCTGTTAAAGGGGCGGGCACTGTTAAAAAGGCGGGCACCATGGAGGTCTCTGTTAAAGGGGCGGGCACTGGGGAGGTCGCTGTTTAAGGAGCAGTCACTGTGGAGGTCACTATTTAAAGGGGAGTCACTGTTAAAGGGGTGGACACTGTAAAGGTCACTGTTAAATAGGCAACCACTGTGCAGTTCACTATTAAAGATGCAGTCTTTGTTAAAAGGGTTGGCACTGTGGAGATCACTGTTAAAGGGACGGGTACTGTAGAGGTCACTGTTTAGGGGGATACAGGAAATTAATTAGATGAAATATACACGTGTGAAGTCGGGTCCTTCTGCTAGTATCTTATATATATAAAATGGGTTTCTCTCGGTCTGTCTGTCTGGTTAGACGTCTGTCTGGACGTTCTTTATGCGCGACCAAACGACTAGACCGATCTTCACCAAATTTTGCACATAGGTACATCAGGTGTTCGAGAAGGTTTTAGATGAGGTCTCAGCTCTCTAGGACGTACCGTTCCTGAGATATTCCCCAAAAAATGACCAACATTAGCAAATACAAGCCTGCAAGGTCTTTCTCTTCAAATCCCAACTGTTATAAACACAGTTTTACTCCAGGTCTCCATAACAACCCAGTCATTTTCTTTACTGCTTAAAGGGCGGGCGCTGTGGAGGTCACTGTTTTTAAAGGGGCAGGCAGAGTGGAGGTCACTGCTATTAAAGGGGCGGGCACAGTGGAGGACACTTATTAAATGGGCGGGCACAGTGGAGGTCACTGTTATTAAAGGGGCAGGCGCTATGAAGGTCCCAGTTAAAGGGGCAGGTACTGTGAATGTCACTGTTATAGGGGCGGTCACTGTGAAAGTCACTGTTAAAGGGGCGGTTACTGTTAAAGGGGTGGTCACTGTGAAAGTCAATGTTAAAGGGCGGTTACTGTGAAAGTCATTGTTAAAGGGCCGGTCACTGTGAAAGTCACTGTTAAAGGGCGGTCACTTTGAAAGTCACTATTAAAGGGGTGGCTATGTTAAAAGGGCGGTCATTGTTAAAGAGGCAGTAACTGTGAAAGTCACTGTTAAAGGGGCGGTCACTGTGAAAGTTACTGTTAAAAGGGCAGTCACTGAAAGTCACTGTTAAAGGAAAGGCCACTGTTAAAGGGGCGGTCACTGTTAAAGTCACTGTTAAAGGTGCGGGCACTGTGAAAGTCACTGTTAAAGGGGCGGTCACTGTTAAAGGGGTGGTCACTGTTGAAGGGGCGGTCACTGTTAAAGTCAATGTTAAAGGGGAGGTCACTGTGAAAGTCACTGTTAAAAGGGCTGTCACTGTGAAAGTCACTGTTAAAGGGGCGGTTAATGTGAAGTCACTGTTAAAGGGGCGGTCACTGTAAAAGTCACTGTTAAAGGGGAAGTCACTGTGAAAGTCACTGTTAAAGGGGAGGTCACTGTGAAAGTCGCTGTTAAAGGGGTGGTCACTGTGAAAGTCACTGTTTAAGGGGCGGTCACTATAAAAGTCACTGTAAAAGGGGCAATCACTGTGAAAGTCACTGTTAAAGGGGCAGTCACTGTGAAAGTCACTTTTAAAGGAGTAGGCACTGTGGAGGTCTCTGTTAAAGTGGCAGGCACTGTGAAAGCTACTGTTAAAGGGGCAGTCACTATCAAGGCCACTGTTAAAGGGGTGGTCAATGCTAAAGGGGCAATCACTGTTAAAGGGTCGGGCACTCTGGAGGTCACTATTAAAGGGGCAGGCACTGTTAAAGGGGCGGTCACTGTGAAGGTCATTAATAAAGGGGTGTGCACTGTGGAGGTCGATGTTAAAGGGACGGACACTGTGGAGGTCATTGTTAAAGGGGTGGGCACTGTGGAGGTCAATGTTAAAGGGGCGGCTACTGTAGAGGTCATTGTTATGGGGGAAACGGTCGATATCTTTTTACGACACACGGAAACATAAAATGAAATACAGATGTAGCAGGGGTAACACACACTCTTAACTCAAATTTCTTAACTCATTGTGTTATCTTGAAACAAAAGCCATTGAAAAGCAATTAATGCATTTAGTTGCATTTAGTTTAGATAACATGTCTCATAAAGCATGTGTGTTAACCCTGCTACATCCGTAGATGAAATATACCCGTGCAAAGCCGGGTCTTTCTGCTAATATATATATATATATATATATACAGTACAGACCAAAAGTTTGGACACACCTTCTCATTCAAAGAGTTTTCTTTATTTTCATGACTATGAAGCCATCAAAACTATGAATTAACACATGTGGAATTATATACATAACAAACAAGTGTGAAACAACTGAAAATATGTCATATTCTAGGTTCTTCAAAGTAGCCACCTTTTGCTTTGATTACTGCTTTGCACACTCTTGGCATTCTCTTGATGAGCTTCAAGAGGTAGTCCCCTGAAATGGTCTTCCAACAGTCTTGAAGGAGTTCCCAGAGATGCTTAGCACTTGTTGGCCCTTTTGCCTTAACTCTGCGGTCTAGCTCACCCCAAACCATCTCGATTGGGTTCAGGTCCGGTGACTGTGGAGGCCAGGTCATCTGGCGCAGCACCCCATCACTCTCCTTCATGGTCAAATAGCCCTTACTTTGAAAGTTTTCCCAATTTTTCGGCTGACTGACTGACCTTCATTTCTTAAAGTAATGATGACCACTCGTTTTTCTTTACTTAGCTGCTTTTTTCTTGCCATAATAAAAATTCTAACAGTCTATTCAGTAGGACTATCAGCTGTGTATCCACCTGACTTCTCCTCAACGCAACTGATGGTCCCAACCCCATTTATAAGGCAAGAAATCCCACTTATTAAACCTGACAGGGCACACCTGTGAAGTGAAAACCATTTCAGGGGACTACCTCTTGAAGCTCATCAAGAGAATGCCAAGAGTGTGCAAAGCAGTAATCAAAGCAAAAGGTGGCTACTTTGAAGAACCTAGAATATGACATATTTTCAGTTGTTTCACACTTGTTTGTTATGTATATAATTCCACATGTGTTAATTCATAGTTTTGATGCCTTCATAGTTATGAAAATAAAGAAAACTCTTTGAATGAGAAGGTGTGTCCAAACTTTTGGTCTGTACTGTATATATATATACAGTATATATACACTGTATGTATATATAAAATTATTATTTCAATTTCCATGTAAACATAACATGAATAATACTAAAAACAGGTAGTAGAATCCTACATATAATATAAAGTACAATATTAAGTTTTTAACTAAATAATTGTGGGTTGAAAGAAAATGCCTCCTTTCTGTATTTATTTTTGACATCAATATGGCTCCAATTTCTATCTAGTATGCTGTTTTTTCGAGAATTTTCCTTCCATTATCACAGTGTACGGCGCTAGTTGTATTGTGGAGATATCTGAATTCATGTAGACAAAATGAATGTTTTTTTTGCCAGTAGAGTTGTCTATGCTTTTGCATGTCACAAAACATTGATAGGGTAGAAAATTAAACATTATAAACTTCACTTTTTTAGTACTCTTAGTCAATAAGTCCCCATGGCTTAAATGACAAAAAGCACTTGCACTGTGGGATTCTGACGAATTCACACATGGCACCAGAGTCATAACACCTACATTGCTATTATGCGTGCCTTTGTTAATCCATGCTCTATTTCACAGAAGAACGGGCACAGAGCCCAAAAACAGAAGAACTTTAAAGTTTACTGGAAAAAAGTAAAACAACTATATGACATTTCTAAGCATGTTTTTCCTGCGGCAATGTTTTAATATGCCTAATACTATTCTCTATCACTGTAATCACTCGATTGTGAGAACATGTAATATAATAGCAATAAAATATATTTCTGCATGGGGGGGTTAAACCTGGGGGTCAAATAAGGAACACTTTTACTGTTTTGGGGCCCTATTGCTAGGTGGGACCTAAGGGGAGTACTATGGGGGCAGTAAGGAGCCACTATAATTGAATTCTGCACTATTACTGTGTGGGGCACTAGTATTGTGTGGTGCTCCTTAATTTATGAGGTACTAATAATGTGTGGTTCACTAAGCGGGCAGCAAATTCAGCAGAGATTAGTGATGGTCAGCATAAGTCATCATCATGGCCTGGTGAAGATAGAGAAGAAAAGGGAATGTGAAGGACTGCAAGTGTAAAACTGTGTGTTCACTATATTATGATTAGTTGTATTATTCTTTGAGGTAATTATTAGAGAAGAGCGAAGTTTAAAAAAATTTGATTTGGCTGCTTTGCCGAACTTACATAAGTAATTTGATTATTACGAATTGCTTTGTCGTCAATTTCTTTCCATTGTATCGAATCGGAGCAAAGATGGGGAATTGCATTATTTAACCCCTCAGATGCCACATTCAGCGCTGATCGTGGTATCTGTAACTCAGATTAAGGCAATCAGGGGTTAAAAAAATACTCACCTCATCCACTTGCTAGCGGACAGGCCATCTGCTCCAATCTTGAGTAAAGAAAACCATCGAAAGGCTAGGCATGCACCATGACGCTCCCAATCACCCAGCATGATCACGTGGTGACATCATCAAGCTTCCTGCAGGTATTTTGGCAGGTTATCTTCAATCAAGATCTAAAATATCTTCCATTTTATCAATTTTTTCAGCCACCATTTTAGGAAAAATAGATCACACAAATCTTCTTGATTAATCTAATTTTTCCTAATATTGGGATTGAAGTCAACGTCAGATAGTTCGATTCTCTCAAAACTAGTGGTTATATATGGTACTGGTGTGGAAATCACATTTGTTGCATGAATGGTCAATGACAAATATTCTAAAAAACAAATATATAGCACTATATTCGATATAGTGCTATATATTCGTTTTTTAGAATATTCGTCATTTTTCTCCATCTGAAGTCATGATAACTTCAGATGGAAAAAAATGACAAATATTCTAAAAAACTAATATATAGCACTATATTCTATAGTGCTATATATTCCTTTTTGACCCACGCCTGTATTGATCGCATAATATTTGCATATTACGCGATCATTACATTGCCGATTTTTCGAGTAAAAAAAAGAGGAATATTAAAAAAATTTATATATAGCACTATATTCGAAATATTCGCAAGTTGCGATATTCGCGACAAATATTCGTAATTCGAATATTCGCGCTCAACACTACTGTGGAGTCCCAGGTTGATGAGATGCTGAAGAGCAGATCCTTCTATTATCCTACAGTGTGATTTTTGGCAAAATTTTTATCTGTTTATGAAGATTGTCATTATGGACTATGTTGAAAGAGAAATACTATGGGGGTCATTTATTAAGACTGGCATTTTAGACGCCGGTCTTAATAACCCGTATATCTGACACAGACTTCTAAATAACTTCTGTGTATCCAACGGCAGTGTAAATGTAAGACAGCTTCCTAGCTTCCTAAAGCAGGCGTAGAAAATTATGAATGAGATGGACCTTCTGGCCCGTCCCTTCCCCGTCCATGCCCCACCCACTTTTTTAGACTAGACGTGAGCGGGGAAAAGTGGGACATGGTAGTTTTGAAGGTGGGGGTAGGAGCATTCTTCTGATGTAGAGGGATGCCTTTTCTCATTTTTCAACACCTTGATATCTTCTTGCAACTAAGTTGCTATAATATTCCCGTATGACAGTTTTACCCTTCTCCAGGTAATTCCCCATCAGAACACCATTCCTATCCCAAAAATGATTGCCGTCACCTTTCCTGCATAAACAACAATGTGGAAATTTTTTGGGACTTGGGGATGCAGCATGTTTCCACGCCATGCTTTGCTTTATGGTTTCAGGATCAAAATGAAGGGCCCACATTTCATCACAGTAGCAATTCAGGATAGAAAAGTTTCTGGGTCATCATTTATGGAAGCCGAATGGGGGGAATACATCCTCCCTTGACCTAACATTCTTGATACCCATCTCTACCACCCCGGACACTTTAATTCCAGGTGCAGAATTAATATGAATGCAAAAAAACATTTCCACTTTACTGTACACTTCACTGTAAAGGCTAATATGAATACAAACAGTAAAATTATACCACTAGTTTGTTGCAAATGTGTATTTTTCTGCTCAATACATTTTTTCACCAAAAGTTTAGCATGGACATAATGTATATCAATTTCTACAATCTGTCTAGAGTTTTGCTTTGGACTTTAACAAAGATGTCTGTTGCTATTAATGTCCAATGTTAACTCTTCCATCTGTTAATATATTTTTGTTTGACATAACAGGTTGTATATAACCTCTGGCTATGTATCTTAATAAAAACAACAAAAAACAAAACTGTGTACTCCTTTTAATTTTGCAATTGTAATATACAATTTGTACTGAACCTGTAACTGAATGAGTCTTCCAGGGCAATTCAATTTTTTATGCTTAACCCTTTCATGACCAAGGGTCATTGATGCCCCAGTGTCCAGGTCAAAATTTACAAATCTGACATGCGTCACTTTATGTGGTAATAACTTTGGAACACTTTTACTTATCCACGCCATTCTGAGATTGTTTTCTCGTGACACATTGTACTTCATGATAGTCATATATTTGAGTCAATATATTTCACCTTTATTTATGAAAAAATCCCAAATTTACCAAAAATTTTGAAAAATTCACAATTTTCCAGATTTCAATTTCTCTGCTTCTAAAAAAGAAAGTGATACCTAATAAAATATTTATTACTTAACATTCCCATATGTCTACTTTATGTTGGCATCATTTTGGAAATGTCATTTTATTTTTTTAGGACGTTACAAGGCTTAGAAGTTTAGAAGCAATTCTTAAAATTTTTAAGAAAATTTCCAAAACCCACTTTTTAAGGACCAGTTCAGGTCTGAAGTCACTTTGTGGGGTTTACATAGTGGAAACCCCCATAAATTACCCCATTGTAGAAACTACACCCCTCAAGTTACTCAAAACTGATTTTACAAACTTTGTTAACCCTTTAGGCGTTCCACAAGAATTAAAGGAAAATGGAGATGAAATTTCTAAATTTCACTTTTTTGGCAGATTTTCCATTTTATATATTTTTTATTCTTTAACACATTGAGGGTTAACAGCCAAACAAAGCTCAATATTTATTACCCTGATTCCGCGGTTTACATAAACACCCCACATGTGGTCGTAAACTGCTGTACGGGCACACGGCAGGGCGCAGAAGGAAGGAATGCCATACGGTTTTTGGAAGGCAGATTGTGCTGGATTGGTTTTCTGAATGCCATATGTTTTTTATTTTTCTGCCGATCGTCTTGTGCAGGGGCTCGTTTTTTGCAGAAAGTGTTGAGGTTTTTATTGGTACCATTTTTAGGTACATAGGATTTTTTGATCATTCATTATTACACTTTATGGGGCAAGGTGACCCAAAAATTGGCTGTTTTGGAACAGTTTTCATTTATTTATTTTTACAGCATTCATCTGAGGAGTTAGGTCATGTGATAGTTTTATAGAAAAGATCTTTACGGACGTGGCAATACCTAATATGTATACTTTTTCTTATTTATTTAAGTTTTACACAATAATAGCATTTCTGAAACCAAAAAAATGATGTTTTAGTGTCTCTATAGTCTGAGAGCCATAGCTTTTTTATTTTTTGGGCGATTGTCTTAGATAGGGTATCATTTTTTGCGGAACAAGGTGACGGTTTGATTGGTACTATTTTGGGGGTCATAAGCCTTTTTGATCGCTTGCTGTTGCACTTTTTGTGATGTAAGGTGACAAAAATAGCTTTTTTGGCACCGTTTTTTTAATTTTATTTTTATGGTGTTTATCGGACGGGGTCTATCATGTGATATATTTATAGAGACGGTTGTTACGGACGCGGTGACACCTAATATGTGTATTTTATTTCATTTTTTCATTTTTTTTTATAGGAAAAGGCAATTTCTTTTTTTAATTTACATTTTTATTTATTTTTTTATTTTTCATTTTTATTATTTTCACTTTTTTTTTTATCAAGTCCCTCTTGGATCATGAAGATCCAGTGGGGCTGATGGCTGTACTATACTTTGCAATGCTCTTGCATTGCAAAGTATTATACTATTAGATGCCCTGTAATGCCCTGTAGGTGGCAACAGCGCTGCAGCCCCGATGGTTGAGAGAGGGAGCTCCCTCCCTCTATTAACCCCATAAATGCCACAACCGCGGCATCTATGGGGTTACAGGAGAGTGTCAGCATAGAGCTGACACTCTCTGCTGATGGCGGCGGCTCAGTAATGGAGCCGCCGCCATCACACACAGCAGGGGGATCATATCACCAAAAATCGATTGCCACAATCAAATTTGCTATATGTCTTGTGGTTCAAAAGGTATCAACACAGAAAGTTGTAACAAAAACCAGGAACATTCCATATGATGCACAGCCATTTGATTTGTTCAATGTGTTGTCCTTGGTGCTGAAAACAGAACTTTGAAGCTTAAAGAGGACCTTTCACCGATTATTACACTATGAACTAACTATACAGACATGTAGAGCGGCTCCCGGGGATCTCACTGCACTTACTATTATCCCTGGGCGCCGCTCCGTTCTCCTGCTATGCCCTCCGGTATCTCCGTTCCCTAAGTTATGGTAGGCGAAGTCTGCCCTTGTTCTTCTGTAGCGCTGGCCAATCACATTGCAGAGCTTACAGCCTGGGAGGAAATAACCTCCCAGGCTGTGAGCTCTGCGCTGCGATTGGCCAGCGCTAGAGCAGAACAAGGGCAGACTCCACCTACCATAACTTAGTGACTGGAATCTCTGCCTACTATAACTTAGTGAGCGGAGATACCGGAGGGCATAGCAGGAGAACGGAGCGGCGCCCGGGGATAATAGTAAGTGCAGTAAGATCCCCGGGTGCCGCTCTACATGTCTGTATAGTTAGTTCATAGTGTAATAATCGGTGAAAGGTCCTCTTTAAAGTTTTGAACTTTCTGCGTTGATAACTTTTGAACAGAAAGTCATATTCAATTTCTGAGAAAATTCTGGTCTGAATTTTGATATGCTACATGGCCCCTTTCATTTGGAAAAATACGTCCTTTGTCCAATATGGAGGATTTGAAGATGGCAGTCATGTTCTGGACTTAGCCTAAAAGATAGGCCATCTCACCCATTACTAGCTGGGGTATTAAGCAATTAAATTTTCCTATTCATTTTTTAAATAAAATTGTGTCCTGAGACTTTTGACTCACTCTGTATTATGTTGACTAATATACATATGTCAAATGCCATCCTACAAGTCACAAATTATAGAGTTTATGGGAATATACAGTGGGGGAAATAATTATTTGACCCCTCACTGATTTTGTAAGTTTGTCCAATGACAAAGAAATGAAAAGTCTCAGAACAGTATCATTTCAATGGTAGGTTTATTGTAACAGTGGCAGATAGCACATCAAAAGGAAAATCGAAAAAATAACTTTAAATAAAAGATAGCAACTGATTTGCATTTCATTGAGTGAAATAAGTATTTGAACCCTCTAACAAAAAAAGACTTAATACTTGGTGGAAAAACCCTTGTTTGCAAGCACAGAGGTCAAACGTTTCTTGTAATTGATGACCAAGTTTGCGCACATTTTAGGAGGAATGTTGGTCCACTCCTCTTTGCAGATCATCTCTAAATCCCTAAGGTTTCGAGGCTGTCTCTGTGCAACTCTGAGCTTGAGCTCCCTCCATAGGTTTTCGATTGGATTAAGGTCCGGAGACTGACTAGGCCACTCCATGACCTTAATGTGCTTCTTCTTGAGCCACTCCTTTGTTGCCTTTGCTGTATGTTTTGGGTCATTGTCGTGCTGGAACACCCATCCACGACCCATTTTCAGTTTCCTGGCAGAGGGAAGGAGGTTGTCGCTCAGGATTTCACGATACATGGCTCCGTCCATTTTCCCGTTTATGCGAATAAGTTGTCCTGTGCCCTTAGCAGAAAAACACCCCCAAAGCAAAATGTTTCCACCCCCATGCTTGACGGTGGGAACGGTGTTTTGGGGGTCATAGGCAGCATTTTTCTTCCTCCAAACACAGCGAGTTGAGTTAATGCCAAAGAGCTCTATTTTGGTCTCATCAGACCACAGCACCTTCTCCCAGTCACTCTCTGAATCATTCAGGTGTTCATTGGCAAACTTCAGACGGGCCTGCACATGTGCCTTCCTGAGCAGGGGGACCTTGCGAGCCCTGCAGGATTTTAATCCATTGCGGTTTAATGTGTTTCCAATGGTTTTCTTGGTGACTGTGGTCCCTGCTAATTTGAGGTCATTAACTAACTCCTCCCGTGTAGTTCTAGGATGCTTTTTCACCTTTCTCAGAACCATTGACACCCCACGAGGTGAGATCTTGCGTGGAGCCCCAGAGCGAGGTCGATTGATGGTCATTTTGTGCTCCTTCCATTTTCGAACAATCGCACCAACAGTTGTCACCTTCTCTCCCAGCTTCTTGCTAATGGTTTTGTAGCCCATTCCAGCCTTGTGCAGGTCTACAATTTTGTCTCTGACATCCTTGGACAGCTCTTTGGTCTTTCCCATGTTAGAGAGTTTGGAGTCTGCTTGATTGATTGATTCTGTGGACAGGTGTCTTTTATACAGGTGACTAGTTAAGACAGGTGTCCTTAATGAGGGTGACTAATTGAGTAGAAGTGTCTAACCACTCTGTGGGAGCCAGAACTCTTAATGGTTGGTAGGGGTTCAAATACTTATTTCACTCAATGAAATGCAAATCAGTTGCTATCTTTTATTTAAAGTTATTTTTTTGATTTTCCTTTTGATGTGCTATCTGCCACTGTTACAATAAACCTACCATTGAAATGATACTGTTCTGAGACTTTTCATTTCTTTGTCATTGGACAAACTTACAAAATCAGTGAGGGGTCAAATAATTATTTCCCCCACTGTATAACTTTTTGGTAAATTCTGAAATGCTTGTGAATATGATTGTGAAACATACATGTAATTTCTGGAACAAAGTAACACATTTTTATATCCTGTTCATTTATACATAGAACATACAGTACAGACCAAAAGTTTGGACACACCTTCTCATTCAAAGAGTTTTCTTTATTTTCATGACTATGAAAATTGTAGATTCACACTGAAGGCATCAAAACTATAAATTAACACATGTGGAATTATATACATAACAAACAAGTGTGAAACAACTGAAAATATGTCATATTCTAGGTTCTTCAAAGTAGCTACCTTTTGCTTTGATTACTGCTTTTCACACTCTTGGCATTCTCTTGATGAGCTTCAAGAGGTAGTCCCCTGAAATGGTTTTCACTTCACAGGTGTGCCCTGTCAGGTTTAATAAGTGGGATTTCTTGCCTTATAAATGGGGTTGGGACCATCAGTTGCATTGAGGAGAAGTCAGGTGGATACACAGCTGATAGTCCTACTGAAAAGACTGTAAGAATTTGTATTATGGCAAGAAAAAAGCAGCTAAGTAAAAAAAAACGAGTGGCCATCATTACTTTAAGAAATGAAGGTCAGTCAGTCAGCCGAAAAATTGGGAAAACTTTGAAAGTAAGGGCTATTTGACCATGAAGGAGAGTGATGGGGTGCTGCGCCAGATGACCTGGCCTCCACAGTCACCGGACCTGAACCCAATCGAGATGGTTTGGGGTGAGCTGGACCGCAGAGTGAAGGCAAAAGGGCCAACAAGTGCTAAGCATCTCTGGGAACTCCTTCAAGACTGTTGGAAGACCATTTCAAGGGACTACCTCTTGAAGTTTATCAAGAGAATGCCAAGAATGTGCAAAGCAGTAATCAAAGCAAAAGGTGGCTGCTTTGAAGAACCTAGAATATGACATATTTTCAGTTGTTTCACACTTGTTTGTTATGTATATAATTCCACATGTGTTAATTCATAGTTTTGATGGCTTCATAGTCATGAAAATAAAGAAAACTCTTTGAATGAGAAGGTGTGTCCAAACTTTTGGTCTGTACTGTATATTTACTGCATTCAGCTAAATATTGTCTATGGTTATTTAAAACATTTGCTGAAGTAGTCCAGTTGAAACAAGCACTTTAAAGTGTTTTTTTTTTTTCAGTTCAAGATAAGTCAGCAATATCAGATCAGTGGCGATCCGACACCTAGCACTCCCGCCGACCACCTGTTTACAGCAGCTTCCTGCACAGGAAACATCACAGTGAATGGAACCAGAAGCAGAGAGATCCATCTACTGTGTAGTAGTTGTGCCAGCCTACTGCAGCAACCATTCACGCGAATAGGAGCTAAGCTGCAGCGTGCCGACACAACCACTACTTAGTGGAGCTTTCTTCTTTCATGTCAGTCCCCTGTGTTGTTTCAGGTGCCTTCAAGATAAAAAATTCTTAACCAGTTGAAGCAAATATTTTCTTTGTACTGAAAACTATTTTATAGCTAAAGTTTTAATGTGTTTAGATTGTACGCGGGGGGATGTAAGCAGCCAAAAGAAGACACATTCTTGTTTGGCACATGCTATGCCCTTTTACTTTAATAGTAGCTGCATCATATAAATAATACATATGTAATTAAGTATATCCCACCCATTGCTTTAAGGAAGAAGGCACATAATGTTCTTAAATGACATGAAATAATCATTTGCATTAAGAAGTTTAAATGCAGTTAATTCATAATTAAATACATGCCTGCAAACAAGAGGCGCAAAGTCTTCACATGTACATGTCACATGGCTTTTTTTTCCTTTTTACCCTTCACCAATCCTAAAAAAATGCAAAAATGGGTTGATGAAGTTCTCAAATGATTGATATGTGTTTCCTCTTATCCAAATATATACTCCACATTATGCTGTCCTGGATTAATGTCTATCATTGTATGTAAGTTGTCTAGGATGTACATCTATTTTAATTTCAGTAAAAAATGGTCGTGTGACGCGGCGATTTTTAGCACCAATGGAAGCCTATGGGGCTATTCATATGGCTGAACGGCCAGTGAATAGCATCCATCCAAAAATAGGACAAGTCCTATTTTTGGCCATCTTCAAGGCCAGTCGGGCCCCATTTAAATCATTGGAAAATTTTAACAGCTGCTTAGGCAGGAGTGCACCCGTCTAACAGCCGTTAAAAATGGGTACACTTTTACAATATGATCATTTAGGGTTTAAAAAAAAAAAAAAGTCACCTAATCCACTAGCTCATGCTGCAGCAGTCTCTTCTCTCTTCATTGAACAGGACCTGATGACATAACCACGTAGGAACGCGCAGTGACATCATCACACACATTGCAGGTCCTTCAGCAGGTCCTGTTCAATGAAAAGAGAGGATACTGCTGCAGTGTGATCATGTGGATGAATTGAGTTTTTTTTGTCAAATCAACAAAAAAAATTGCTAGGGCCCCTATGGGGGTTTTATTTCCACCATAGGAGAAATTATTCAAGCTTGGGGCCTACATTGGGGGCATTATTAAAGCTGGGTACAGTAAAAAGAATAGCTACACTATGGGGGACATTATTATAGGGAATGTCACTGGGGTATTTGGAAACGTTAGACAGGAGAGGCCCAGCTGCCGCTTTGTTTACTCTAGATAACTTCTGCCTGATCGCACGTCCCCGTGATCCATTTGGATATCTTCACTATCAACTTTCAATGTTCTTTACTGAGCCTACCATGTTGATCACGGTTATCGGCGAATCAGGGTTCCACGCCGGAGAGGGAGCGTGAGAAAGGGAGACCTCATCCAAGGGAGGTCAATGGATGAAATTAAATGTTGATCGAGCGGAAAAGTGGGACAAATTATTCAAGCCGAAGCTTACAAGTAAAGGAGGTGCTGCGCGTCAATTAAAGAAGAATTTTAGAAATTTATGTCCCTGTTACCTATGCAAAACAGGGGTTTAATCACGGCAAAAATGTTTAATCACATGATCACCAGGCACCCACGGATGCACTGTATTGATGTCACATCCGCTCTGCTGCGGCCAATAACGACAGGGATCGTCAGCAAACAAGTGGTGCGGCGTAGTTGATATAATTCGGCTCCTCGCAATGCGCCGACGCTAATACCCCGAACCCCTGACGAAGCCGCATCGCGGCAAAACATGTCGGGTGGGGAGTAGCGTTAGGAGCTTATTTTAGGCAGGTGTTTGGCGCTTTGGTTCTTGTATATATGGAAATACATCCAATACCCAATTGCAACAAGTGTGGCCCCTTTTGGGAAGTGTGTGCACGTCACAGTTCAACTGGATAAATATGCAGCTAATCAGCAATGCATATTTAAGTTAATACCCTGGAGATATAAATATATAATCCTAAGATGATGTATTGAGAGTGGCAAAGCCAACTCATATTCTCCTATAGGGATATATCTCATTTGGAGCATTTGCTAACTGCACATGTAACAAGTAGCCACTCATACTCCCCTTTGCTACATGGTTGCAGGGACCTGAATAAATAAGTAGTTAACCAGCGCTTCACCTGAGAGTTTTAGTGTTGTGGGGTTTCATGGTTTGTTAGAAACCAATATTTTAAACAATGATTCAATAAAGTATATATCTTTTAATTCCCTGAGGTTTACCTCCCGTGGGTCTCTACTAGGGCCTATATAGTATAGGCTGCCTAGAGGCAACGAAAATCTGTCCTCTGTTGGAGGTGTATCGCCTGTGTCCTCTGTATCCCCCCAGCCACGCACCAGTGATGGCCATGAGCTGGTTTGGGTGCCACTCTGCTGTGAACACGGTTCCTCCTCCTCCATCTCCTTCTCCTCATCATCCACCTCGTCATCCTCCAGAACTGTGCCCTGGCTGGACAATTGTGTACCTGATGTTTGTATGTGCAGGAACCAACCCTCGGAGCCCCTTGTGAATGACTGGCCAATAACCCTATGAAATGATCCCTCTTCCTCCTCCTCCTCCTGTGCCACATCCTCTTCCATCATCGCCAGAAGCATTTTTTCAAGGAAGCATAGAAGTTGGATAGTAACGCTGAGAACGGCATTATCGGCACTGGCCATGTTGGTGGAGTACTCGAAACAGCGCAACAAGGAACACAGGTCTCGCATGGAGGCCCAGTCATTGGTGGTGAAGTGGTGCTGTTCTGCAGAGCGACTCACACGTGCGTGCTACAGCTGAAACTCCACTATCGGATAGGAGTGCACCACGCATGCAGGGCCCCTGTTCCCATTCATTTGTATGGGGCAGACGGAAATAACCGAGCCAGCGCTCGGCTATTTTCAGTGGCCCCATAGAAATTATGCATGAGCAGTGCATCCTCCATTTATTTCCCCGCTCCATTCTAATTGTAGGTGCGGATCCCAGAGTTTGGACCCGCACTATCAGACAATGGGGGCATATCCTAGCGATATGCCCACATTGTCTGAGATGGCAAAACCCTTGGCAGTTGAACAAGATGCACATGGCAATATATATTAGACCGCATTTTAACCGGATTGCATTCCGGAGGCGGTCGTTTTGTTCCTCCTTGACGCGAGACGCGAGATTACGCTCACAGCCGCCCGCGCATGCGCATTGCAGGCCGGCATAAGTTAAAGGAGTATTTCGTCACCAGCCTGCCAGCCAATGATCGTCGCTGGCAGGCTGGTGATTTTCAAAAAATCGAATCACAAGCCAGTTAACACATTATATTTATAAATATAATGTGTTAAATGGCTTCTGTGCTCCTCTGCTGGTCCTTTTCGTCGGTTGGTCCCAGCAGAGGAGCACACATCACTGTGAGTACACACCAAACACTACACTTAGCCCCAGATCACCCCCCATCACCCCAATTAACCCCTTGATCACCCCTGTCAATCACTAGTGAAAGGGAAAAAAGTGATCAGTGTAAACTGTCACTTTTTTTTCCCACTAGTATTGACGGTTAGGTTTTAGCACCGCAGTCACTGATTCGCAGTCACTGATCAGCATTGATACTTTTATAGTATCTGTAAGTGATCAGAATTGATCACAGTCAGATCTATAATAGTATTAGTGTCACCTTAGTTCGCCCTCCACCCAAAACGCAGTGTTTGCCCGATCAGGCCTGATCCCACGCCCGCCCCGCCGCAGTGAAATTTTTTTTATTCTATACCAGCTTCCGGTACTTCTCTAGCCTCCCATTTGTAAGACAGGCTTGCTTTTTTTCTTGGGTAGTCTCAGGGAATACCCCCTAAATTTAGTTGACCATATGGCAAATAAGGGGTATTCTTCTGAAGAGGCCTACAGGATTCTGACCCAGTCGGATGAGGAATGGGAACCCTCATCTGACGAATCCAGCGGGACAGAATACGAACCTGTAGAAAGCAGTGGCAGTCTGACCCAAAGTTCGGACGATGAGGTTGAGGTCCCTAATACCACCAGGCGTACCCGGCCCCGTGTTTCTAGACCACAGGTTGTGCAGGATCCGCTTCAAGGGCAGCAGAGTGGGGCTGGCGCTGTCGGATTACGTGGTGAGGCATACACCAGCAGCGCAGCCCATCCTGGACCTAGTACCAGCACTGCCGTAGAACATGGTGAAGTGGCGAGCACCAGAAGAGCAGTTGAAGCTGGTACGGTGGCATGTGCATTAGTTCCCCCGTCGCAGCCACCGCACAGACAGGCCTGAAGAGCCCCTAGAGTCCCTGAGGTGCTGGCAAACCCTGATTGGCAGCCCCCAACTTCAGCTTCACCAGTAGTTCCCCCTTTCACCGCCCAGTCTGGAGTTCGGGTTGAGACAGCTCAGATCGGATCGGCACTGGGGTTTTTTGAGCTGTTCTTGACTGAGGAGCTCTTGGACTTAGTCGTGGCAGAAACAAATCGCTATGCCACTCAATTTATAGCCGCCAACCCGGGAGGCTTTTATGTCCAGTCTTTCCGGTGGAAACCCGTCCAAGTTTCCAAATTTAAAATTTTTCTGGGCCTTCTCCTCAACATGGGCCTGACAAAAAAGAATGAATTGCGGTCATATTGGTCCACGACCAGGACACGATTTGAGACCATCCTGTGTTTCCTGCACTTTTGCGACAACAGCACCTCTCGTCCCAGAGGCCACCCAGCTTTTGACCGGCTCCACAAAATTTGGCCCCTCATAGACCACCTTAACACCAAATTTTCAGATTTGTATACCCCTGAGCAAAACATCTGCATAGACTAGTCCCTTATACATTTTACCGGGCACCTTGGCTTCAAACAATACATCCCAAGCAAGCGCGCCCGGTATGGGGTCAAATTGTATAAGCTCTGTGAAAGGGCCATAGGCTATACGCACAAATTTTGAGTCTATGAGGGTAAAGATCAGACCCTGGAGCCGGTCGGTTGCCCTGACTACCTGGGGAGCAGTGGGAAGAAAGTCTGGGACTTGGTGTCACCCTTATTTGGCAAGGGGTACCATCTTTATGTGGACAATTTCTACACAAGTGTGCCCCTCTTCAGGCATTTGTTCCTAGAACAGATTGGCTGCTGTGGCACCACGCGACCTAGTCGCCGGGGCTTCCCCCAACGGCTCGTTACCACCCATCTTGCAAGGGGGGAGAGGCCTGCCTTGTGTAACGAAGAACTGCTCGCGGTGAAATGGAGAGACAAGCGTGAGGTTTACATGCTCTCATCCATTCACGCAGACACGACAATCCAAATAGAACGAGCAACCAGTGTCATTGAAAAGCACCTCTCAGTCCACGACTACAATTTGCTCATGGGAGGGGTGGACTTCAATGACCAGATGTTGGCTCCTTATTTAGTCTCCCGCCGCACCAGACGCTGGTATAAGAAGGTGTCTGTATATTTAATTCAATTGGCTCTGTACAATAGTTTTGTTCTCTACAGTAAGGCTGGGAGAACAGGATCCTTCCTCAAATTTCATAAACAGATCATCGAGAACCTCCTGTATCCAGGAGGTTCCGTGGCCCCATCCACCAGTGTAGTGAGCCGTCTACACGAGCGACATTTCCCCAATGTCGTTACTGGTACCTCAACCCAAGCGCCACCCCGAAAAAGATGTTGTGTCTGTAGCAGGAGTGGAATAAGGCGTGACACCTGCTATTTCTGTCCTGACTGCCCTGACCACCCTGCCCTATGCTTTGGGGAGTGTTTCTGGAAGTACCACACACAGGTACACTTAGCATAGGGATTGCGTTACACAGGACAGGCACACAGGGCTCTTAGGGCCCTTTCACTCACAGCTGCTGAAAACCTCTCCTTTCACCTGGGACAAAGTGCATAATGTACTTCACCACATCTCTGGGCGATTTGCGCTTTGCACATTGTCCCATGGGGAAGGAGAGGTTTGTCCTATAATGGTAAAAAAAAAAAAAAAAAAATCACCGGTAAGCAAAAAAGTTCATGTTCTGTTCCAAAAGTTCAATAAAGTTGATAAAAGTTAATGTTCTGTTCAAATGTTATATAAAGTTAATGTTAATAAATTTATTGCGTTGCGGCCTGTTTTTTTTTTTTTTACCTTCTAGGTGGACCAACCGATGAACGAGCTGCAGCACTAATGTGCATTCTGACAGAAGTATAGCGCTGCTCTCAGATTACACAAAAGTCGGTGTATGCGGCGTGCAAGACGACGCTGCAAGACGACGCTGCAAGATGAGTAAAAAAGATACGTTTGCCGAGGCATATGAGCTGAGGGGCGGTGTTCATATACTTTGGCAAACACTTTGTATATTAAAAAAATCCCGGCAATGATTTATTCATCCACATCGATTGATGTGAATGGAGAAATCGGGTTTGCCAGGGCATACGGGCTGAGTGGGTTTGGATGTTGGGCGGAGCTCCTATGTCATGGCAGACGCCTTTCCCCTCTTTTTTCATCCAAATTGATCGATGCAAATAAAGAAATCTGTGCCGTTCATTTTTTCTTTCAGCCCAGAGGCTGAATGGAAAAAAAATATCTCATTACCCGTATACTCAATAAAAGGAGAATAGCAGAAACTCCTAATGCTGGCCATACATGTAATGATTGTGGAGACCCTCAAATGCCAGGGCAATACAAACACCCCACAAATGACCCCATTTTGGAAAGAAGACACCCCAATGTATTCGCTGAGGGGCATATTAAGTCCATGAAAGATTGAACTTTTTGTCCCAAGTTAGCGGAAAGGGAGACTTTGTGAGAAAAAAATAAAATAAAATTCTGCAAACTTGTGCTAAAAAAAATCTTCTATGAACTCGCCATGCCCCTCATGGAATACCTTGGGGTGTCTTCTTTCTAAAATGGGGTCACATGTGGGGTATTTATACTGCCTGGCATTTTAGGGGCCCTAAAGCGTGAGAAGAAGTCTGGAATCCAAATGTCTAAAAATGCCCTCCTAAAAGGAATTTGGGCCCCTTTGCGCACCTAGGCTGCAAAAAAGTGTCACACATGTGGTATTGCCGTACTCAGGAGAAGTTGGGAAATGTGTTTTGGGGTGTCTTTTTACATATACCCATGCTGGGTGAGAGAAATATCTCTCTAAAATGACAACTTTGTATAAAAAAAATTGAAAAGTTGACTATTAGAGAGATATTTCTCTCACCCAGCATAGGTATATGTAAAAAGACACCCCAAAACACATTGCCCAACTTCTCCTGAGTATGGCGATACCACATGTGTGACACTTTTTTGCAGCCTAGATGCCCAAAGGGGCCCAAATTCTAAAGAGCACCTTTAGGATTTCACAGGGCATTTTTTAGGCATTTGGATTCCAGACTACTTCTCACGCTTTAGGTCCCCTAAAATGCCAGGGCAGTATAAATACCCCACAAGTGACCCCATTTTGGAAAGAAGACACCCCAAGGTATTTCATAATGGGCATAGTGAGTTCATGGAAGTTATTATTTTTTGTCAAAAGTTAGTGGAATATGAGACTTTGTAAGAAAAAAAAAAGTCATAATTTTCCGCTAACTTGTGACAAAAAATAAAAACTTCTATGAACTCACTATGCCCATCGGTGAATATCTTAGGGTGTCTACTTTCCGAAATGGGGTCATTTGTGGGGTGTTTTTACTGTCTGGGCATTGTAGAACCTCAGGAAACATGACAGGTGCTCAGAAAGTCAGAGCTGCTTCAAAATGCGGAAATTCATATTTTTGTACCATAGTTTGTAAACGCTATAACTTTTGCGCAAACCAATAAATATACACTTATTGCATTTTTTTTTATCAAAGACATGTAGAACAATAAATTTAGAGAAACATTTATATAGAAATGTAGTTTTATTTGAAAAATTTTACAACTGAAAGTGAAAAATTTCATTTTGTTGCAAAAAATTCGGTCAATTTCGATTAATAACAAAAAAAGTAAAAATGGCATCAGCAATGAAATACCACCAAATGAAAGCTTTATTAGTGAGAAGAAAAGGAGGTAAAATTCATTTGGGTGGTAAGTTGTATGACCGAGCAATAAACCGTGAAAGTAGTGTAGTGCAGAATTGTAAAAAGTGGTCTGGTCATTAAGGGGGTTTAAGCTAGGGGAGCTGAGGTGGTTAATACTGAAAAATAGTAAGTCTATCTATAAAGTAACAGATTAACTAAGAATGTGGCAGCAGTTGAACAAGATGCACACGGCAATATATTAGACCACTATTTATTACTGAGGTACAGTAAGTCTATCTATAAAGTAATGGATTAACTATGCTCACATTTAAAGGCAAAGACCGCGAGGGATGAAGATTTTATAGGGCTGGCTGCACAGCATTATGGATGAACTTGAATTCCTCGACTTCTTACTTTCACTTTGTAAGACATGCAGCCCCTATTTTAGAAGAAAAAAAAAACATTGCCACGAATCGCGAGGAAATTTGTATTCGTGGCACATCAAATTTTTCCTAAATTACAGATCGATTTCCACTTTGGATGCTTTAGTTCGCTCAATACTACCCATGAGCCTTTAGATATTCCCCTGAGTTGAGGAGCAATCTTACACTGTTGCATATGGTGAACATGTCTTCCTTTGATAATATATTTACACTTTTGGAATCAAGGCTAGTGTGATGTGGAAACCACAGACAGAATTAATATTTTAAATGCTGGGCCTTTTTGAAAGCTATGTTGGGTATAGAGGGTTCTTTTTCTTTCACCCCTATTTGGGATAATCAATACCTGAAGGAGTTTATCAAATTGAAGGACGCTTTTTTTGGATTATGTAGCAGAAGTTGATGAAAACGGAAAAAATGTTGTCATATGAGAACCGTAGCACTCTTAAAACAGTCAGGGTTTAGTGGATATTTTAAAACTACATTATGCGTTTGAAAGTTCTAATAATAAAGCAATTTTTGATATTTAGTCAAATGAAGAAGGTAATAGAGGTAGTAGTGCACGGATAAAAAAATTATTATTAAAGGGATATTTGGAGTAGTTTGTTTATCCTAGTCAAAAGGCTTTGTCGCTCAAGGTCTCCGGTTTAGATAAGGAAATCTGGGATAGGATCTATAATAATTTAGGTAGTGTACCTAAATGTTTTAATCATGTTAATCATGGTTCATTTGTAAGTTATCCATAGACTGTATTCATTATGTAGGTGCATAATGGCAAATGTTTTTCCATCTTTCTTGAGTCTGTCTAAAAGTGAGCTACAGTAATTTTGGCAATTAGTGTACAAAAAGAAGATAATCTTAAGATGTAAGTCCCCTTTACTATTCAGCGTTAATCTTAAAGGCCAAAAATAAGTTCCTCACAAAAAGTTTTGTTTTCAGTGAGACTGGTTATTGCCAGAAGTTGGATGTTGACTGAACCACCATGTATGTCAAAGTGGTAAAATGTAACATATAAAGTGAAAGGATATGAGAATTTTTAAAATGCCAATACGAAAAACCACAATTAATGAGTAATGTTTGATCTGATTGGGATCCTAACTAATGCCTCCTTATTACCTTTTCTTTTTTTTTCATCTCCAGCAGGGAAGTCCTTGGGTTAGGGAATTTAGAGGCTATTGGAAGGGAATAATGGGAAATAAATATATTGCCTTTTAATTGTAATTTATGAATAAACATAATGGAAAAAATAAATGAATTGGAAATTGTATTTTAATAATCATGATTTATTGTCTAATTAATAACTTTGATTGTGGTATGAAGTGGGGTTTGTGTATTTTACTTGTCAAGTCTCTTAGGGGAGCACATGAACTGCATATAAACATGTGGTTTATATAGTAGAACAACAAATGGATGCAAAATATGCAGGTTAGACATATTTCTGGCTGAACTACATCTATTTCTTAGCAGCTGTCTAAAGAAGGATTGGGATTTAAACTTCGCTTATGGGAATGTATGATTTTTTGTCATGTAGGTTCTCATCTTGACACACTCCACAAAATAAGAACATATACTATATATGGAGTACATATTCATATAACTACTGTACATCTAATTCTAACACAATATAATTGAAACGGGGTGCCGAAGGAGCACTCGGTCCCCCATCAGCCGCAGACCTGCTGCTTAGCTTCGGGAGTGAGGATCTGTGTTTGACCGAGTTCCCAGGGCAGCTTTGCTAGCTGGGAGGCTCCCTGCTGATCACTCGGTGCTCGACTGGTCGGTCTGTTGGTCATGTGATGCTGGCCACGTCACATGATCCTCACTCCCCATTATAAATACAGGCAGCCTGCTGGCCACAGGTTGCCTGTTAATTTTAGGTATCTGGTGATTGTTTTGTTCCTGCATATTTACCTGAACCTGTGTTCCCTGACGATTCTCTGCCTGCTCCTCCTGTACTGCGCATCTCTCCTGGTATCCTGACCCAGGATTCCACCTGACGATTCTTTGCGGACTCCTGTTATACTTCGTTTCTCTCCTGGTATTTGACCTCGGCTTTTCCTGACTATTCTCTGCTCATTCCTTAGTACTACGTAGCTCTCTAGGTATTGACCCGGTCTGTTCACGTTCCGTTATTTGTCTTGTCTGTCTTCTCAGCACGTATCTTAAGTTAGGGACTGCCGTCTAGTTGTCCCCTGTCATTAGGACTTGCGAGGCAAGTAGGCAGGGCCAGGGGTGAGGGTGGAGCGCAGTGGTCACTATCCTCCCCCCTGTGTGTAGTGTACCTTACTGTCACAATAATTCTTAAAATAGTATAAAAAAAAACTATAAAAATACAGCCCAAACTTTATACAGTTGTAGGAAAAACACAAGCTGTCATTCTTTGTGCTCATTTATGCAACAAACAATGCCATAAAATATTCAGCAAAATGTATAATTTACATGATCATTATAAATTGAAAGCAGCACTTGATTTATAAAGAATGGCTTTCTGCATATTGGCTTATACTATGAAGTGCTTGGCTGCTGGAAAATAGATCCTTTCACATGAAAACGGATTATAAAATAACAATATTTAGTAATAAAATTCTTAATAGATTAGATACTGGATGTCAACCTAGGCAGTCAAAAATATATACATACCTAGGGCACATGCTGTATATGTTAGCCTAGTAACCAAATAAACTTTCAGTGACCACCACACTGTGTAAAACCTCTTTGACATATACGATGCAGAGAGTCCCTAGTGTTCTGCAGGGACCAGTGCTTGGAGTGGGAGATTCATGCCAGTCTGCATGAGTGACCAGAAGAAGACACTGAGATGGGGACACTGAGCCACAGACCATGGGTCACTAGCTCTGTAACCACTGAGCTACAGACCGTGGGCCTCCCTTCTTTGACCAGGGCAGCAGCCGCAGCCTTCTAAGACAGAGAGGGATAGCTAGCTCAGGTCTTTCCTTAGAATCAAACCCTTCTTCTGCCAGGGAGGCCCTATGCCTTGCCTGTATTGTTTTGCACCTGAATTCCTCTAGTAAAGAAGCACACTGGTTTACTGCAGACCCTGACTCTCTTATTTCCCATTGGGGCGCACCACACCTTACCATCCCTGCCGGATAGCAGCAACACATGGTGACATCTTGATAGTATACAGGAGACCCAGCATAGCTTTGGGGCCACCCCAAACCTGGCCACTGCACCTTAACAAATCTTTGGATTAGAGTTTCTTGCCACAATTTTCTACCCAATGCGGCTGACAAGGCTGAGGTATGAACTTTAATAGTGCCAGCCTTTAAGTCTTTATCGAAATCTTGCTGTAGAAAGTGTAAAATATTCTGAATTGAGGGATAATGAGATGATACTTGATTCTTGTGGCAAAATAAAGAAAAAGTATTTTTAACTCTGAGGTACACCTTATTCATGGTCTGCGTTCTGGACTTCAGGAAAATGTTTACCACCGCCCCTGGAAGTCACTCAAAATGAAGCAGTCAACCTCCAAGCCATCAGCTGCAATTTATACAAATGTATCTGCTGTCCTGAGTCACCAGATGTGGAAATTCCAGAAGTTTCCAGAAGTTTTTCAGGCTCATCTCCATCAGAGGGGTGAACCACTCTCTCTTTGGCCAGTATGAGCATATTACAATTGTCGAGACTCGCTCCCGTTTGATCTTTTGTAAGACCTTCGGTATCATTGTGATGGGTGGAAATACATGACAACTTGAAGTCCTATGGAATCGAGAGGGCATCCAGAGCCCAACGGTTGTCATTCTTCAAGAGGGAACAAAATCAAGCTACTGATCGGTGAGTGCCGCCTGAATATTTTCTTTTTATTTGTCACAAAATCAAGCTGTGTTGGTATTGGCACAAGTAACCATGAAATCTATCTGGGGGACCCCCAATGTTTTGTAATTTGGAGAGAAATTCCCTGGTCTAGGGACCATTCTCCCAGGAGTAGCAGATTGCAACCTAGTCAGTCTGCAGAGTGTTGTTTTCCCCCTGAGCCAAGAGCTGTTAAATGTTTGCACATACAAACATCCATTCCACCTCTCTCGGGAGGGTTAGGGATCTGGTTTTTCCCTGGTGATTTAGATACATGACAGTGGTGACATTTTCCGATTTTATTTTCATTGCTTGTCCCTGGACAAAGGTGTAGAAATGTACAAGCCACAACTTCAGGGAATCTCTTGTCTTTTTGGAGACTATTTTTATCTCGTCCAGAGAAATAAGGTCTTGATTCCATTACTGCATCAATTCCCACTTCACTGCAATGGTCTTATGTGCCACTTTGCCCATTTTACCGCCTGGCTGTCAGCCATCATAAGGCCAAGGTCTTCAACATCTGATGAAGGGACACCAGCCTGGCATGTCTCAAAAGACATATATTCTGCAGAACAACATTCAATCTTTTTGTGGAGGAAGGGAAACAGTCATTGTTCTGGTATTCAAAATGAACCCTAGGAACTGTTTATGTTGAGCTGGTCTAAGGTTGGACTTCTCCCAGTTGATGATTTATCATAAAGACTGTACCCTGTCGAATATGACCTTTGATGAGAACTAAGAATTCTGCTTTCCTGGCTTTTAGTAGCCAGTAAGGATGAGCGAGTTCTGGTACCCAGACCGAAACCCAGACTTTTTCACTGAAGTCTGGGTTCGGGCTCGGTGTTTGGGTGATTTTATTATTTTCCGTTATAACATGGTTATGTTGAAAAATAATAGCATTCTTAAGACAGAATGCAAATGAATATGGCCATTTAGGGGTTAAAAAAAATACTCACCTCATTAACTTGATCGCGCTGCAGCAGTCTCTTCTACCTTCATTCAGCAGGATCTGTCAAAGGACCTGCAATGTGCGTGATAATGATGTCACCGTGTTCACCATGTGGGATTGCGTGACGTCATCACGCACATTGCAGGTCCTTTGGCAGATCCTGCTGAATGAAGATAACTAACTTGAACGTGCTGCAGCAGTCTTATCTAAGTGAATTGTGTTTTTTTAACCCCTAAATTGAGAGGAGACGGGGGGCTAAATGTATCACTAGGGATAATCTGACATGACGTAGGTCCCTGAAAGCACTATGTCCATATTCTATGCATATTGTATGGGGGACATATAATTTAGTCTGACCACATGTAGTTTGCCTATTGAGACCTATAGCAGTGCTTTTTCTAATGGTCTGCCTGTCAGATAGGGTATAGGGCATTATGATCGGACATAAGGGGTATTTGATCAGGCAGAGTATGCAGCTTAGTATACTGCTCTTCGCTTACACCCATGACTTTATTTTTTATTTGCCCCTTTCTATTGTCATCCGGATAGCAGTCCTAAGTGAGGCTTTCCTCACAGAACATCTAACTTAGGATGACAATATAATTTATACATTTTCATTTATCACTTTCCATCAATTAAGGCGAGAGAAAAAAAGAAGGGAGAGGCGCTCATAGGGTGGTGGGTAACGATAATACGGTTTAGCAAACTGGATGGAGTATGCTCACCTTTTGTTGTTGTGCGAGTGTAAGCACAACGTCCGTAAGGGCAGATACACAGAGAGACGGGGGTCGGTGCTGCCAGTACCCGTTTGGTCCCTTTGGATGGAGTTGCCAAAAACTCCTAGGGACTGTGGAGGAAGTGGTGGGTGGTTTGTGTGCTTGCACACAGTAGGATACTTCTTTGGCGCACAAAAGACGACCTCAATTAGGGGATTTTTGGTGTAATAGCTGTTTATTGTGCAGTAGACAACGCGTTTCAGAGTTTATAACTCCTTTCTTAAGTCTAAAAAGATACAACGAAAGTGCCGAAGCCAAATGTATCCCCACATAATTAGGTGGGTATGAACGTGCATTATACAATAAAAGGTTAGAGAGGTATGTACGTACATTATGCACTAAAAGATGTATATTTATATACATATAAAATAATAATAATGATGAGAACTGTAGTTTACAGAGAAGAATAAAATGCGAATGTCAGTTTAAACTACAATAAATCAATCAATTAATTAAAAGCAAAGGGAATCAATGGATGTTTGATATCATATATTCCATATTACGCGTATAAGGCCACTCATGGACCCAGCAATGTCTAATAGATTCTGCTAGCATAAAATTTGTGTACTCCAGTGTGTCTTAAATGAACAATGTTTATAATAGGTGAATATATGTGGCATAACGGGACCATGAAATGTGTAGGAATATCCTGGTGTGGATTATAATGGGAAGTAGTGTCTTAGCCTGCCAGTAAAGACAAACAGCCTTTTCTATTCAAGCCCTGACAACGCTGGTCACAGTCACCTTACTGATGACCAGCACGGTTCTTTATGCTGCAGGGTTACCTTAGCAGCGTAGCCTACACACCTCAGGGAGATCCCGCCTAGTTCTGCCTCCAAAATGAGGTGTGTTCAGTGGGGCACTCAAGCACCTCGGGATGCTCCAGTCATGTGGGAGGCTAATGTCACGTGGGAGGTCATATGCCTCAACACGCACCTCCGGGGGAAGGCCTACAAAGTACCCGTGGATGTTAGATAAACCACGTGTAATGCCAAGCATGGTAGTTGCCATACACAGCACACAGGAGCCCACACCATTTGGACATGGTCATTGGGATAGAGCTTACTACTTTTGGCCTCAGCTAATGACCAATGCTGAGCCTTTTCTACATAGTCCTCTGATGACTTGGGTGCTTGACAAAGAAACGCGTTGGAACTGGGGTCTCCCTGCTGTTTCCCTGACAAAGCTAGGAAGTCACAAGGTTGCATAGGGAAAAGCAGGGACACCTAGCTTTTTTAGGAACGGCTCAGTGGGGTCGCCCTTTTGAGAGTGAGCGTACTGATCCCTGAGCAATAATACTAGCTCAGGTCAAGCAGGGACGTCTAGGGCTAGAGACCCAACACTTGGATCCAAGAGACCCCCACTAGGCACCATGAATTGACCCTGTGGTAAGACCGTTCTTTTTCCTTGCACCATGAATCATTGCACAAGCGTGCATCACTTTTTGTACTATGATATTTGTTCATGGGCTATTATTTTATCTGTATTTTATATTAAAAGTTAAGTATTAATAAGGTCATTCACTGCAATTTGTTTGTTTAGATTGACTCAATTGGGTTGCCCATTTGTTTGTCATCTGACTGACCATTGTGACACTGGTTATGTGAGTTTAATTAACCCCTAAATGGCAATATTCTTTTGCATTCTGTCTTAAGAATGCTACTATTTTCTGACATAACCATGTTATAACGAAAAATAATAAAGTAAAGTTCGGGTCCCAATTGACTTCAATGGGGGTTCGGGTTGGGAGTCAAGTTTGGGTCCCGAACCCAAACTTTGACCTGAAGTTCGGCCAAGCCCGGCAAACCCGAACTTCCATGTGTTCGTTCATCCATAGTAGCCAGTCATTCAGGTACAGGATTATCGGAATTCCTAACTCTCAGACCTGCCACTATTGCGGCGACCACTTTCATGAATGTGGATGGAGCTGACAAGATTCAAAAAGGTAGAGAAGTGAACTGTAGCTGATGATGTTCTTTCCCTAGGAAAACTGCAATGAGCAAAAATTTCCAATGTTTTTTTTTTTGTGTATGGGAATTAGAGATGAGCGAATCGAAGTTGACTAAGTGGAAAATCAGATTTGTCCTGAAGTCGAATTTCCTTGCGCTCTACTTTCACACTACTGTTTTTGGTAGATCCGGCAGGGTTCAGCAAAAACACCTCTGTAACTGATAATAATTTTTCCACCTTTAATGTGACCTATAAACTGTATCACTCAATTGAAAAACAAACTGAAATCTTTTAGGTGGAGGGAAGAAAACAAAAAAAGTGTGCACACCCTCTTATAACTGGGGATATAGCTATCACAAGCTGATATAGCAATCACATTCAAAATCATGTTAAATAGGAGTCAGCATACACCTGCCATCATTTAAAGTGCCTCTGATTAACCCCAAATAAAGTTCAGCTGCTCTAGTTGGTCTTTCCTGAAATTTCCTTAGTCGCATCCCACAGCAAAAGCCATGGTCCACAGCATCAGAGTGATCTCATTGTTAAAAGGCATAAGTCAGGAGAAGGATACAAAAGAATTTCCAAAAGCATTAGATATACCATGGAACACAGTGAAGACAGTCATCAAGTGGAGAAAATATGACACAACAGTGACATTACTAAGAACTGGACATCCCTCAAAATTTATGAAAAGACGAGAAGAAAACTGGTCTGGGAGGCTACCAAGAGGCCTACAGCAACATTAAAGGAGCTGCAGGAATATCTGGCAAGTACTGGCTGTGTGGTACATGTGACAACAATCTCCTGTATTCTTTATATGTCTGGGCTATGGGGTAGAGTGGCAAGACAAAAGCCTTTTCTTACTAAGAAAAACATCCAAGCCAGGCTACATTTTGCAAAAACACATCTGAAGTCTCCCAAAAGCATGCAGGAAAAGGTGTTATGATCTGATTAAACCAAGGTGGAACTTTTTGGCCATAATTCCAAAAGATATGTTTGGCGCAAAAACAACACTGCACATCAACAAAAGAACACCATACCCACAGTGAAGCATGGTGGTGGCAGCATCATGCTTTGGGGCTGTTTTTCTTCAGCTGGAACTGGGGCCTTAGATAAGCTAGAGGAAATTATGAACAGTTCCAAATACCAGTCAATATTGGCACAACCTTCAGGCTTCATCTTTCATCTTTCAGCATCTTTCAGAATGACAATGACCCAAAGCATACATCCAAATCAACAAAGGAATGGCTTCACCCGAAGAAGATTAAAGTTTTGGAATGGCCCAGCCAGAGCCCATACCTGAATCTGATTGAAAATATGTGGTGTGATCTGAAGAGGGCTGTGCACAGGAGATGCCCTCGCAATCTGACAGATTTGGAGTGTTTTTGCAAAGAAGAGTGGGCAAACCTTGCCAAGTCAAAATGTGTCATGCTGATAGACTCATACCCAAAAAGAGGTGCTTCAACAAAGTATTAATTTAAGTGTGTGCACACTTATGCAACCATATTATTTTATGCTTATATTTTTTCTTCCCTCTACCTAAAAGATTTCAGTTTGTTTTTCAATTGAGTTGTATAGTTTATAGGTCACATTTAGAGTTGAGCGAACACCTGGATGTTCGGGTTCGAGAAGTTCGGCCGAACTTCCCGGAAAATTTTCGGCACTAAAAAGGCTGTAAAACAGCCCAGGAAAGAGCTAGAGGGCTGCAAAAGGCAGCAACATGTAGGTAAATCCACTGCAAACAAATGTGGATAGGGAAGTGAATTAAAATAAAAATAAAAAAAATAAAAATTAACCAATATCAATTGGACAGAGGTCCCATAGCAGAAAATCTGGCTTCACGTCAGCAGAGAATCAGTCTCTTCATGCCATAGCAGAGAATCTGGCTTCATGTCAGCACAGAATCAGTCTTCATGTTATAGCAGAGAATCAGGCTTCACGTCACCCACCACTGGAACAGGCCACTGTCACATATTTAGGCCCCGACACCCAGGCAGAGGAGAGAGGTCCCGTAACAGAGAATCTGGCTTCATGTCAAAACAGAATCAGTCTTCATGTCATAGCAGAGAATCAGGCTTCACGTCACCCACCACTGGAACAGGCCACTGTCACATATTTAGGCCCAGGCACCTAGGCAGAGGAGAGAGGTCCCGTAACAGAGAATCTGGCTTCATGTCAGCACAGAATCAGTCTTCATGTTATAGCAGAGAATCAGGCTTCACGTCACCCACCACTGGAACAGGCCACTGTCACATATTTAGGCCCCGGCACCCAGACAGAGGAGAGAGGTCCCGTAACAGAGAATCTGGCTTCATGTCAGCACAGAATCAGTCTTCATGTCATAGCAGAAAATCAGGCTTCACGTCACCCACCACTGGAACAGGCCACTGTCACATATTTAGGCCCAGGCACCCAGGCAGAGGAGAGAGGTCCCGTAACAGAGAATCTGGCTTCATGTCAGCACAGAATTAGTCTTCATGTTATAGCAGAGAATCAGGCTTCACGTCACCCACCACTGGAACAGGCCACTGTCACATATTTAGGCCCCGGCACCCAGACAGAGGAGAGGTTCATTCAACTTTGGGTTGCCCCGCAATATAATGGTAAAATGAAAATAAAAATAGGATTGAATGAGGAAGTGCCCTGGAGTACAATAATATATGGTTAAGGGGAGGTAGTTAATGTCTAATCTGCACAAGGGATGGACAGGTCCTGTGGGATCCATGCCTGGTTCATTTTTATGAACGTCAGCTTGTCCACATTGGCTGTAGACAGGCGGCTGCGTTTGTCTGTAATGACGCCCCCTGCCGTGCTGAATACACGTTCAGACAAAACGCTGGTCGCCGGGCAGGCCAGCACCTCCAAGGCATAAAAGGCTAGCTCTGGCCACGTGGACAATTTGGAGACCCAGAAGTTGAATGGGGCCGAACCATCAGTCAGTACGTGGAGGGTTGTGCACAGGTACTGTTCCACCATGTTATTGAAATGTTGCCTCCTGCTAACACGTTCCGTATCAGGTGGTGGTGCAGTTAGCTGTGGCGTGGTGACAAAACTTTTCCACATCTCTGCCATGCTAACCCTGCCCTCAGAGGAGCTGGCCGTGACACAGCAGCGTTCGCGACCTCTTGCTCCTCCTCTGCCTTCACCTTGGGCTTCCACTTGTTCCCCTGTGACATTTGGGAATGCTCTCAGTAGCGCGTCTACCAATGTGCGCTTGTACTCGCGCATCTTACTATCACGCTCCAGTGCATGAAGTAAGGTGGGCACATTGTCTTTGTACCGTGGATCCAGCAGGGTGGCAACCCAGTAGTCCACACACGTTAAAATGTGGGCAACTCTGCTGTCGTTGCGCAGGCACTGCAGCATGTAGTCGCTCATGTGTGCCAGGCTGCCCAGAGGTAAGGACAAGCGGTCCTCTGTGAGAGGCGTATCGTCATCATCCTGCGTTTCCCCCCAGCCACGCACCAGTGATGGGCCCGAGCTGCGTTGGGTGCCAGCCCGCTGTGAACCTGCTTCATCCTCATCCTCCTCCATCTCCTCCTCATCCTCGTCCTCCTCGTCCTCCAGTAGTGGGCCCTGTCTGGCCACATTTGTACCTGGCCTCTGCTGTTGCAAAAAACCTCCCTCTGAGTCACTTCGAAGAGACTGGTCTGAAAGTGCTAAAAATGACCCCTCTTCCTCCTCCTCCTCCTGGGCCACCTCCTCTTCCATCATCGCCCTAAGTGTTTTCTCAAGGGGACATAGAAGTGGTATTGTAATGCTGATAACGGCGTCATCGCCACTGGCCATGTTGGTGGAGTACTCGAAACAGCGCAACAGGGCACACAGGTCTCGCATGAAGGCCCAGTCATTAATGGTGAAGTGGGGCTGATCCGCAGTGCGACTGACCCGTGCGTGCTGCAGCTGAAACTCCACTATGGCCTGCTGCTGCTCGCACAGTCTGTCCAGCATGTGCAAGGTGGAGTTCCACCTGGTGGGCACGTCGCATATGAGGCGGTGAGCGGGAAGGCCGAAGTTACGCTGTAGCGCAGACAGGCGAGCAGCGGCAGGGTGTGAACGCCGGAAGCGCGAACAGACGGCCCGCACTTTATGCAGCAGCTCTGACATGTCGGGGTAGTTGTGAATGAACTTCTGCACCACCAAATTCAGCACATGCGCCAGGCAAGGGATCTGCGTCAAACAGGCTAGTCCCAGAGCTGCAACGAGATTTCGCCCATTATCGCACACCACCAGGCCGGGCTTGAGGCTCACCGGCAGCAACCACTCGTCGGTCTGTTGTTTTATATCCCGCCACAACTCTTGTGCGGTGTGGGGCCTGTCCCCCAAACATATGAGTTTCAGATTGGCCTGCTGACGTTTACCCCGGGGTGTGCTGAAGTTGGTGGTGAAGGTGTGTGGCTGACTGGATGAGCAGGTGGAAGAAGAGGAGGAGGAAGCTGAGTAGGAGGAGGAGGAGACAGGAGGCAAAGAATGTTGCCCTGCGATCCTTGGCGGCGGAAGGACGTGCGCCAAACAGCTCTCCGCCTGGGGCCCAGCCGCCACTACATTTACCCAGTGTGCAGTTAGGGAGATATAGCGTCCCTGGCCGTGCTTACTGGTCCACATATCTGTGGTTAGGTGGACCTTGCCACAGATGGCGTTGCGCAGTGCACACTTGATTTTATCGGATACTTGGTTATGCAGGGAAGGCACGGCTCTCTTGGAGAAGTAGTGCCAGGTGGGAACAACATACTGTGGGACAGCAAGCGACATGAGCTGTTTGAAGCTGTCTGTCTCCACCAGCCTAAATGACAGCATTTCATAGGCCAGTAGTTTAGAAATGGTGGCATTGAGGGACAGGGATCGAGGGTGGCTAGGTGGGAATTTACGCTTTCTCTCAAATGTTTGTGAGATGGAGAGCTGAACGCTGCCGTGTGACATGGTTGAGATGCTTGGTGACGCAGGTGGTGGTGTTGGTGGTACATCCCATGTTTGCTGGGCGACAAGTGCTAATGTCCCTCCAGAGGCGGAGGAAGAGGCCGAGGCGGCGGCAGCAGCAGAAGAGGCCGAGGCGGCAGCAGCAGAAGAGGTAGCAGGGGGAGCCTGAGTGACTTCCTTGTTTTTAAGGTGTTTACTCCACTGCAGTTCATGCTTTGCATGCAGGTGCTTGGTCATGCAGGTTGTGCTAAGGTTCAGAACGTTAATGCCTCGCTTCAGGCTCTGATGGCACAGCGTGCAAACCACTCGGGTCTTGTCGTCAGCACATTGTTTGAAGAAGTGCCATGCCAGGGAACTCCTTGAAGCTGCCTTTGGGGTGCTCGGTCCCAGATGGCGGCGGTCAGTAGCAGGCGGAGTCTCTTGGCGGCGGGTGTTCTGATTTTGCCCACTGCTCCCTCTTTGTCTTTTGCTACGCTGTTGGCTCGGTCTCACCACTGCCTCTTCCTCCGAACTGTGAAAGTCAGTGGCACGACCTTCATTCCATGTGGGGTCTAGGACCTCATCGTCCCCTGCATTGTCTTCCACCCAGTCTTGATCCCTGACCTCCTGTTCAGTCTGCACACTGCAGAAAGACGAAGCAGTTGGCACCTGTGTTTCGTCATCATCAGAGACGTGCTGAGGTGGTATTCCCATGTCCTCATCATCAGGAAACATAAGTGGTTGTGTGTTAGTGCATTCTATCTCTTCCACCCCTGGGGAAGGGCTAGGTTGATGCCCTTGGGAAACCCTGCCAGCAGAGTCTTCAAACAGCATAAGAGACTGCTGCATAACTTGAGGCTCAGACAGTTTCCCTGATATGCATGGGGGTGATGTGACAGACTGATTGGCTTGGTTTTCATGTGCCATCTGTGCGCTTTCTGCAGAAGACTGGGTGGGAGATAATGTGAACGTTCTGGATGCACTGTCGGCCACCCAATTGACTAATGGCTGTTCCTGCTCAGGACTTACCATCCTTTGAAAGGCATTGGGCCCCACCAAATATCCCTGTAAATTCTGGCGGCAACTGGGACCTGAGGTAGTTGGTACACTAGGACGTGAGGCTGTGGCAGAATGGCCACGTCCTCTCCCAGCACCAGAGGGTCCACCAACACCACCACGACCATGTCCACGTCCGCGTCCCTTACTAGATGTTTTCCTCATTGTCACCGTTCACCACAATAAGAAAAATATTATTCGGGCTAATGTATTGAATTAAAATTCAGGCCTTTTTTTACAGACACCTAACACTGTCTGGCTATCTATTTAGGTACCGTATTACACTAATACAGGCACACCAGTAATGACAGATTTAGCTGAATATAAATGTGAGGCCTATTTTTTAGGCGCTGTGTGACAGGTATACGTTTAATCACAGAAATAGACTTGTATCTGCACTGTAGCGTGTGTGTTAAGTTTTTCAGAATGACCCTATCAGCACCTTGAATCTAATATACCCTTTTAGGGATAGATTTAAAGTAGGTCTGATACAGCAGAAACCACTAATTTTGAGAATTGCAAATTTGGGAATTGTTTTTCAACCCAGAACAAAAACTGTGCTTTTACGGTCACTAAAAATAACTTGACCAGCTAAAACAGTACTGATTTGGATGAATATAAATGTCAGGCCTATTTTTTAGGCGCTGAGTGACAGGCTCAACTTGCCCCTGATGTAGTATATGGCCAAAAAATAACCACACTATTGATGGTTAAATGCACTTGGGTCACACAGGCTCAGCCTGCACCTGATGTAGTATATGGCCAAAAAATAACCACACCATTGATGGTTAAATGCACTTGATGAAAGCTTGACCCTGATGTAGGATATAGCAAAAAATAACCACACTATTGATTGTTAAATGCACTTGGTGGTAACTTGTGCTAGCGCACCACAAGCCACAAAATGGCCGCCGATCACCCCAGAAGAAAGTGACTGAAAAACGCTCTGGGCAGCCTAAAAACACTGAGCAATTGAATAGAAGCAGTTCAATGATCCACAGCTGTAGATTGATCACTGAATGAAGTCTTTTGGAGGAGTTAATCTGCCTAATCTCGCCCTAACGTCGCAGCTGCAACCTCTCCCTACGCTTGTATCAGCAGAGTGACGTGCGGCGCTACGTGACCCAAGCTTTTATAGAGGCTGGGTCACATGCTGCACTGGCCAATCACAGCCATGCCAATAGTAGGCATGGCTGTGACGGCCTCTTGGGGCAAGTAGTATGACGCTTGTTGATTGGCTGCTTTGCAGCCTTTCAAAAAGTGCCAAGAAAGCGCCGAACACCGAACCCGAACCCGGACTTTTACGAAAATGTTCGGGTTCGGGTCCGTGTCACGGACACCCCAAAATTCGGTACGAACCCGAACTATACAGTTCGGGTTCGCTCATCCCTAGTCACATTAAAAAGGTGGAAAAAGTTCTGAAATGATCACAGAAACCTGACATTTTAACAGGGGTGTGTAGCAGGGGCGTACATAGAAATCACTGGGCCCCATAGCAAGAATCTAAATTGGGCCCCCATTCCCCTTTTATAGCCCCTCCCACTACTCATTCCAGGCCTCTCTCTTTGTTCCATGAACTATGCGTGCTGCTGCGTTTTATAATTTATGCCATCAGGGCCGGATTGGGATTACAAAACAGCCCTGGCACGCAAAAGAGTTATAATAGATGCAGTGTGTATATACAGTCCACTGCTGTATATACAATATATCTGTACACACTTCATCTATTATACCTTGTATTTAACATATCAGTACACTGCTGTATGTACTATATATCTATACACACTGCATATATTATACCTCATACCTCACATATCAGTACACTGCTGTATTTACTATATATCTATACACACTGCATATATTATACCTCATACCTCACATATCAGTAAAAAAAATTCTCACACAGAGCAGTGTATTAATGTGAGACATACAGTACAAGGTATAATACTGTAGATGCAGTGTTTACAGAAATATGTGGTCAGTTATACATTATGGTCACTGTGTGTGTGAGGTACATGAGGTAGTGGTCACTGTAACTGTCTGAAGTATTATACATGAGTGAGCAATGAGTAAAAACAGGGCATGGGGGGGTAAATTACGGGAAGTGGAGGACCTCCTCTTGCCACTCCATTCCAGCCTGTATGGATCAATGCAGAGCTGATTGTAAAATTCTAATACTTGCTGTTTGGGGTTTTAAGGACCTGTGATGATGTCATCACAGGTCCTGGCAGATGTACCTTTCAAACTTAGGAACTAGTTGCTACACCATTTTGGTGCAGTTCCTTTGCTAGATCTTGCAGGACCTGTGATGTTGAAGATGATGTCATCACAGGTCCTGGCAGATGCACTGTTCTAACCTGGTAACTACACTTTACACTGTGCAGTTCCCTTACATGACCTGTGATGACATCATCAAAGGTCCTTTACAACAGTTTGCATATGTGCCTCCCACTTGTTAAGGAACCAAAAGTAATGGGACAGAATAATAATCATAAATCAAACTTTCACTTTTTAATACTTGGTTGCAAATCCTTTGCAGTCAATTACAGCCAAAAGTCTGGAACACATAGACATCACCAGACGCTGGGTTTCATCCCTGGTGATGCTCTGCCAGGCCTCTACTGCAACTGTCTTCAGTTCCTGCTTGTTCTTGGGGCATTTTCGCTTCAGTTTTGTCTTCAGCAAGTGAAATGCATGCTGAATCGGATTCAGGTCAGGTGATTGACTTGGCCATTGCATAACATTCCACTTTTCCTTAAAAAACTCTAGTTGCTTTTGCAGTATGGTTTGAGTCATTGTGCATCTGCACTGTGAAGCGCTGTCCAATGAGTTCTGAAGCATTTGGCTGAATATGAGCAGATAATATTGCCCGAAACACTTCAGAATTCACCCTGCTGCTTTTGTCAGCAGTCACATCATCAATAAATACAAGAGAACCAGTTGCATTGGCAGCCATACATGCCCATGCCATGACACTACCACCACCATGCTTCACTGATGAGGTGGTATGCTCTGGATCATGAGCAGTTCCTTTTCTTCTCCATACTCTTCTCTTCCCATCACTTCTGGTACAAGTTGATCTTGGTCTTATCTGTCCATAGGATGTTGTTCCAGAACTGTGAAGGCTTTTTTTTTTATGTCATTTGGCAAACTCTGATCTGGCCTTCCTGTTTTTGAGGCTCACCAATGGTTTACATCTTGTGGTGAACCCTCTGTATTCACTCTGAAGTCTTCTCTTGATTGTTGACTTTTACACACATACACCTACCTCCTGGAGAGTGTTCTTGATCTGGTCAACTGTTGTGAAGGGTGTTTTCTTAACCAGGGAAAGAATTATTCGGTCATCCACCACAGTTGTTTTCCGTGGTCTTCCGGGTCTTTTGGTGTTGCTGAGCTCACCGGTGCCTTTCCTCTTTTCAAGGATGTTCCAAACAGTTGTTTTGGCCACACCTAATGTTTTTGCTATCTCTCTGATGGGTTTGTTTTGTTTTTTCAGCCTAATGATGGCTTGCTTCACTGATAGTCACAGATCTTTGGATCTCATCTTGAGAGTTGACAGCAACAGATCCCAAATACAAATGGCACACTTGAAATGAACTCTGGACCTTTTATCTGCTCATTGTAATTGGGATAATGAGGGAATAACACACAAGGCCAGGGAACAGCTGAGAAGCCAATTGTCCCATTACTTTTGGTTCCTTCACAAGTGGGAGGCACATATGCAAACTGTTGTAATTCCTACACCGTTCACCTGATTTGGATGTAAATACCCTCAAATTAAAGCTGACAGTCTGCAGTTAAAGCACATCTTGTTTGTTTCATTTCAAATCCATTGTGGTGGTGTATAGAGCCAAAAATGTTACAATTGTGTAGATGTCCCAATATTTATGGACCTGACTGTATATGTAGTGCGGGCAAAAAGTATTTTACACCGTTCCTTCTGCGCCCTGCCGTGTGCCTGTACAGTGGTTTACGACCACATATAGGGTGTTTCTGTAAACTACAGAATCAGAGCCATAAATATTGAGTTTTGTTTGGCTGTTAACCCTTGCTTTGTAACTGGACAAAAAATATTAAAATGGAAAATCTGCTAAAAAAGTGAAATTTTGAAATTGTATCTCTATTTTCCATAAATTCTTGTGGAACACCTAAAAGGTTAACAGAGTTTGTAAAATCAGTTTTGAATACCTTGAGGGGTGTAGTTTCTAGAATGGGGTCATTTTTGGGTGTTTTATACTGTATTATGTAAGCCTCACAAAGTGACTTCAGACCTAAACTGGTGCTTAAACAATTGGTTTTGCTTCTAAACTTCTAAGCCTTGTAACGTCCCCCAAAAATAAAATGTCATTCCCAAAATGATCCTAACATGAAGTACACATATGGGGAAATGAAAAGTAATAACTATTTTTGTAGGTATTACTATGTATTTTAGAAGAAGAGAAATTGAAACTTGGAAATTTGCTAATTTTTCCAAATTTTGGGCAAATTTGGTATTTTTTTTTATAAATAAAAAAGAATTTTTTTGACTCCTTTTTACCAGTGTCATGAAGTTCAATATGTGATCAAAAAATCTCAGAATGGCCTGGATAAGTCAAAGCGTTTTAAAGTTATCACCACATAAATTGACAATGGTCAGATTTGCAAAAAAATTTCCTGGTCCTTAAGGTGAAAATGAGCCTGGTCCCTAAGGGGTTAAACAGTAATTTCAGTAATCCAGGCATCTGTTATTGGGTTGAAAGTGCTGTCTGATACAAGCAGTTTTGGGGTGTGTTAATTTTAAATATATAAAAGTATGTCCGTTCATCCTTGCTTTTTGGGGTGAATTTGCTGCGTCATACAACCAGTTTTGGGGTGTGTTTATTTCATGCATAAAAGTACTGCCATTCTTCCTTGCTTTTGGGATGAAAGTGCGGTCTGATACAACCATTTTTTGGGGTGTGTTTATTTCATATATAAATAATGTGTTCTTATGACGGATGAGAAGAAGGGCAAAATAAACAGTAGCGTCAATACAAACTTAAAGGACTTCTGTCACCCCACTAAACAGTTTTTTTTTTTTTTGGTTACTTATAATCCCTATACTGCGATTTATGCATACATACTGTAATTAATCATTTTGGTTCAGCAGATTATGTTAAAAACTTACTTTTAAAATATGCAAATTACCTTGCTACCAGCAAGTAGGGCGGCTACTTGCTGGTAGCAGCCGCATCCTCCTATCCTAAAGACGCCCCCTCTGCATGTTGATTGACAGGGCCAGCGGACGGGATATTTCTCTGCTGGCCCTGTTTGCATTCAAAATCTTGCGCCTGCGCCGTACCTGTCTTCAGTCGGCGCAGGCGCACTGAGAGGCGGACGCTCGCTCGGCCGCTCCATCCTCAATGCACCTGCGCCGATGACGTCACATCTACACCCGGCGCAGGCGCATTGAGGAAGGAGCGGCCGAGCGAGCGCCCCCCTTCTCAATGCGCCTGCGCCGGGTGTAGATGTGACGTCATCGGCGCAGGTGCATTGAGGATGGAGCGGCCGAGCGAGCGGCCGCCTCTCAGTGCGCCTGCGCCGACTGAAGATAGGTACGGCGCACGGGCGCAGGCACCAGATTTTGAATGCAAACAGGGCCAGCAGAGAGAGATCCCGTCCGCTGGCCCTGTCAATCAACATGCAGAGGGGGCGTCTTTAGGATAGGATGATGCGGCTGCTACCAGCAAGTAGCCGCCCTATTTTCTGGTAGCAAGGTAATTTGCATATTTTAAAAGTACGTTTTTAACATAATCTGCTGAACCAAAATGATTAATTTCAGTATGTATGCATAAATCGCAGTATAGGGATTATAAGTAAAAAAAAAAAAAAAAACACTTTAGTGGGGTGACAAAAGCCCTTTAATCCTGACACCCTCTCTACTCTGTCAGGGGGACACTACTTGTCTCAGAGTGTAACAGAATAGGTTCTGTAGAAATCTATGTGGAATCAGCTGAAGACGGTGTAAAAGGAGTGTGCTCTTTCACTCTATAGTGGAAACTTGGGCCACTGCACGGTTCTTTATACCAGACGCTAACATTGACCTATAAGGCTGAGTTTACACTTGTTATTTGGTCAGTTTTGGCTCCGTAACTGACCAAATGAGTGAAATGTGAAGTGATTCTTAGGGTCCATTCACACGTCCGCAATTTCTTTCTGCATTTTGCGGAACGGAATTGCGGACCCATTCATTTCTATGGGGAGCACGATGTGCTGCCCGGATCCGGAATTGCGGATGCGCACTTCCAGGTCCGCAGTTCCGATCCCGAAAAAA
This sequence comes from Bufo bufo, assembly GCF_905171765.1. Classification (NCBI taxonomy): domain Eukaryota; kingdom Metazoa; phylum Chordata; class Amphibia; order Anura; family Bufonidae; genus Bufo; species Bufo bufo. Next base: position 622,460,785 of record NC_053390.1, read on the forward strand.
TATAGAACATGTCTTATTCTTATCCGCAATTGCGGACAAGAAAAGGCATTTTCTATTAAGTGCCGGCGATGTGCGGACCGCAAAATGTGGAACGCACATCGCTGTTGTCCGTGTTTTGCAGATCCGTGGATCTTTGGATCCGCAAAACACACATGGACGTGTGAATGCACCCTAAGAGTGACGCCTGTCATCTGCGTGTCATACTGGCTCACAGTACTGTTTCAGTAGCATAGCGGACTACCTATGCATGTTTTTGCAATTCACAGTGTTCTACACTACTATACAGGCTCTCAGCAGCCAGGAAATAGCTATTTTTTAACGTGATTCATCATAAATAAATTCAGATTGAATAATAATTCCGTTTTTCCTCCCAGCGGGTGTAAAAAAGGCCTCCATTTTGGACCGGTGACGAGGGTCCAACAAGGTGGAGAGACAAAAGTCATCTCTTTGTCAAATGGTGACAATTCGGCTGTCACTATGCAATCAAGTGAGCATGCATCGAGCCATTTGTGCAAGTGACTTGGAGGGACTCCCTGCCTCCATCTCCACTGCATACTTCCATGGTGTGTCTGGGTCCTCTGCCTCCTCTTCCTCATCGCCATGTAGCTCCTTTGGCTGCTTCTGCTCCTCCTCTCCTGTCACCTGTGTAGAAAAACCACATATTTCGCTACACATTGCTTGTGCTCCAATGCCCTCCTCATCCTCCAGTTGAGCCCCCACAGGGCTCATGTGGCCATGAGATCTAGGCATCACATCTCCAGTCCCCTGACCAGCCAGATTTACCAGCATCTGTTACAGGACATGAAGCAGTGAAATGACGTTGTTCATCCCGTAGTCCTGGCGACTGACAAATAATGTGGCCTCCTCAAAGGGCCTGAGCAAATGGCAGGTGTCACGCATAAGCTGCCACTGGTTGACATCGAAGTTACACAGGGGAGTACTCCTGTCCGCTTGGATTATCAAGAAATCGTTTATGGCCTTTCTCTCTTCATACAGTCGGTCCAACTGTCACGGACATACCAAGACAGACGTCCAGGCGACAGTGAGTGGCAGGAGATCTGTGAGACTGGCAACACGTGGTTTGATCTGACAGGTTTTCCTTGTGGATCAATAGGTGTCTGTGTTGTTAATGGCCACACCCCTTGCCTCCAGGTGTTGCTTATGTGGTTATTTAACCTTCCTTATTTATAGTTGCTTCTCCCACTATGCTGTGCGGTTTACAGCTTCTTTGCCTGTGGATTGTTTGTGCTTGGATCTTGGCTGAGTTCCTGGTGCTTCCATAGACTCTTTGAAGTTAAGTCTTTCATTTCCCTTTTGTATTTTGTTTGGGTTCTGTGTGTTGCATTTCCTATTGTTTGTATTAGGCCTGAAGTAGACTCCTGCTTAGGATTGAGCGAACCCGAACTGTAAAGTTCGGGTTCGTACCGAACTTTATGATTTTTGGACCCCGGACACCAACCCGAACATTTCAGTAAAAGTTTAGGTTCAGGTTTGGTGTTCGTTGAGTTAATGGCACTTTTTGAAAGGCTGCAGAACAGCCAATCAACAAGCGTTTAGCTCTGTGCCCTTAGAAGCCATCACAGCCAGTATCTCTCCCTTGCTCTGATGAGAGTGGCACAATCATAAACCATCCACAGTCACACAAGCCTAAAAAGAACTCATTTCAACCATCTTGGGTTGGCACGCATTGCCTACTTCAATCCGAGACCTTTCTCAAGCTGCAGGACTTCTCCTGGCCTGAACTACAGCTGCGGCCTAGCAGTAAAGAACATCCGCGGCCTGGATTTGAACCGGACGCGGCCGTTCGCGGAGCTTCATATGCCGGTCCAAGCTGCGCTAACTCCTGCACAGTCGCCGGTCAAGTAAAATATCACAGCCCGGAACCAGCAGAAGCCTCTGCTGTCCCTTAAGACCTGGTGAAATACCGTGCTGAATTCGGCAAACTACATGCGGGCGCCATATTGGGAGTTCCGAACATAGATTTGACCGGCGGCAGAGAAGCCACTTACAGGCACCGGAATCCAAGTATCAAGGTACTCCCCCTTACCTTTGCTCCGGCCTACCGGGGAGCCACATACTCTCACCGTTCAGGCTCCCGTTGTACTGCACAGGGCCCTAGCTGCAACATCAGCGGTATGCTCTGGTAAATCGGTGCTGATCCTGGCCCTTGTACACCTCATAGTTCGGGACTGTTAGTAACAAAATATCTCACAACTCCTCTGTAGTAATAGCCGAACTCTGAGCATAAAGAGTCAGTCTCTGTGATATCGTCAATTTTAAAGGGACAGTAACCTATTTAGACAAAGTGTTAATTATATAGCAGCAATAACCCTAATTCATAAAATTAAGTGCAAAGCTGCTATTATGTACGTCTGACATCAGAGTCGTTAGGCAAACAGAAGTGTCTCACCACTCACGCTTTTGTCACAGGATTTACAGCGATATATCTATCCTCCGTCAACTGAGAATATTGCCTGTCTGACGGACTTTAGGGTCTTGGGCCCAATTTTTCTAGCCTTTACCTAGAAGATTAATAGAGGCGCCACAATGCAAACCTACATGTAAACAGTAGCCACGGCCACTGAGGGCCAGATAAAAAGAGTATAAGAGGGACTCACTATTTTAATCACACGGCCCTGCTATTCCTTTGAGCTCTCACTCTAGTGGGATTGATTGACTCAGTCAGCTGGATAAATAGTGATGGTCAAAATCGGTCCAGGCAAACCCAGGCCTTCCTCCAATAAGTGTCTCACGGGCTCTCTAGATTCCTATATGCAGAAACGTCTTACCGCACCACTGGTGAAGAATCCTTATACACAAAGACCCACGCCCTCGGGCTCTTCAAACAAAGATACAACACCAAATAATCCCCCAGAGATAGAAAGTGACCAGGAAGATGACACAAGCTTACCCATTTCCAGAGCATTCCTGGGGCAAGCCCTTTCAAGAGCACTCGAACCAGTAGTAAAGGAACTGCAAGATATAAAACAAGAAATGAAATCCATGGGGGGAAGAGTGGAGCAATTGGAATCTACGCAAGCGAAAATAATCTCCTACACAGAAGCGACTTCTGCAAACTTCTCATCATGCCAGACACACATGAACAAAATTGTCAATTGGATGGAAGATCAGGAGAACAGGGCCAGACGCAATAACTAGGGATGAGCGAACCCGAACTGTACATTTTCGTAAAAGTTCAGGTTCGGTGTTCGGCGCTTTCTTGGCGCTTTTTGAAAGGCTGCAAAGCAGCCAATCAACAAGCATCATACTACTTGCCCTAAGAGGGAATTTACAGCCATGCCTACTATTGGCATGGCTGTGATTGGCCAGTGCAGCATGTGACCCAGCCTCTATATAAGCTTGGGTCACGTAGCGCTGCACATCACTCTGCTGTTACAAGTGTAGGGAGAGGTTGCAGCTGCGACGTTAGGGCGAGATTAGGCAGTGATTAACTCTTCCAAAAGACTTCATTCAGTGATCGATCTACAGCTGTGGATCATTGAACTGCTGCTATTCAATTGCTCACTGTTTTTAGGCTGCCCAGAGCGTTTTTCAGTCACTTTTTTCTGGGGTGATCGGCGGCCATTTTGTGGCTTGTGGTGCGCCAGCACAAGCTACCACCAAGTACATTTAACCATCAATAGTGTGGTTATATTTTGCTATATCCTACATCAGGGTCAAGCTGTCATCAAGTGCATTTAACCATCAATAGTGTGGTTATTTTTTGGCCATATACTACATCAGGGGCAAGTTGAGCCTGTCACGAGTGCATTTAACCATCAATAGTGTGGTTATTTTTTGGCTATATCCTACATCAGGGTCAAGCTGTCATCAAGTGCATTTAACCACCTCCGGACCGCCGTACGCAGCGACGCGTCCTGGAGGTGGTTGATTGATTCCGACTGGACGTGCAGGCGCGTCCTCTCGCGAGACGCGAGATTTCCTGTGAACGCGCGCACACAGGCGCGCGCGCTCACAGGAACGGAAGGTAAGAGAGTGGATCTCCAGCCTGCCAGCGGCGATCGTTCGCTGGCAGGCTGAAGATGTGATTTTTTTAACCCCTAACAGGTATATTAGACGCTGTTTTGATAACAGCGTCTAATATACCTGCTACCTGGTCCTCTTGTGGTCCCCTTTGTTTGGATCGACCACCAGAGGACACAGGTAGCTCAGTAATATGTTGCACCAAGCACCACTACACTACACCCCCACCGTCACTTATTAACCCCTTATTCACCCTTGATCACCCCTGATCACCCCATATAGACACCCTGATCACCCCCTGTCATTGATTACCCCCCTGTCATTGATCACCCCCCTGTAAAGCTCCATTTAGACGTCCGCATGATTTTTACGGATCCACTGATAGATGGATCGGATGCGCAAAACGCATACGGACGTCTGAATGGAGCCTTACAGGGGCGTGATCAATGACTGTGGTGATCACCCCATATAGACACCCTGATCACCCCCCTGTCATTGATTACCCCCCTGTCATTGATCACACCCCTGTAAAGCTCCATTTAGACGTCCGCATGATTTTTACGGATCCACTGATAGATGGATCGGATCCGCAAAACGCATACAGACGTCTGAATGGAGCCTTACAGGGGAGTGATCAATGACTGTGGTGATCACCCCATATAGACTCCCTGATCACCCCCCTGTCATTGATTACCCCCCTGTCATTGATCACACCTCTGTAAAGCTCCATTCAGACGTCCGCATGATTTTTACGGATCCACTGATAGATGGATCGGATCCGCAAAACGCATACGGACGTCTGAATGGAGCCTTACAGGGGCGTGATCAATGACTGTGGTGATCACCCCATATAGACTCCCTGATCACCCCCCTGTCATTGATTACCCCCCTGTCATTGATCACACCCCTGTAAAGCTCCATTTAGACGTCCGCATGATTTTCACGGATCCACTGATAGATGGATCGGATCCGCAAAACGCATACGGACGTCTGAATTGAGCCTTACAGGGGCGTGATCAATGACTGTGGTGATCACCCCATATAGACTCCCTGATCACCCCCTTGTCATTGATTACCCCCTGTCATTGATCACCCCCCTGTAAAGCTCCATTTAGACGTCCGCATGATTTTTACGGATCCACTGATAGATGGATCGGATCCGCAAAACGCATACGGACGTCTGAATGGAGCCTTACAGGGGCGTGATCAATGACTGTGGTGATCACCCCATATAGACTCCCTGATCACCCCCCTGTCATTGATCACCCCCCTGTCATTGATCACCCCCCTGTAAAGCTCCATTTAGACGTCCGCATGATTTTCACGGATCCACTGATAGATGGATCGGATCCGCAAAACGCATACGGACGTCTGAATTGAGCCTTACAGGGGCGTGATCAATGACTGTGGTGATCACCCCATATAGACTCCCTGATCACCCCCTTGTCATTGATTACCCCCTGTCATTGATCACCCCCCTGTAAAGCTCCATTTAGACGTCCGCATGATTTTTACGGATCCACTGATAGATGGATCGGATCCGCAAAACGCATACGGACGTCTGAATGGAGCCTTACAGGGGCGTGATCAATGACTGTGGTGATCACCCCATATAGACTCCCTGATCACCCCCCTGTCATTGATCACCCCCCTGTCATTGATCACCCCCCTGTAAGGCTCCATTCAGAATTTTTTTGGGCCCAAGTTAGCGGAAATTATATATTTTTTTCTTACAAAGTCTCATATTCCACTAACTTGTGTCAAAAAATAAAATCTCACATGAACTCACCATACCCCTCACGGAATCCAAATGCGTAAAATTTTTTAGACATTTAAATTCCAGACTTCTTCTCACGCTTTAGGGCCCCTAGAATGCCAGGGCAGTATAAATACCCCACATGTGACCCCATTTTGGAAAGAAGACACCCCAAGGTATTCTGTGAGGGGCATATTGAGTCCATGAAAGATTGAAATTTTTGTCCCAAGTTAGCGGAAAGGGAGACTTTGTGAGAAAAAAAAAAAAAAACAATTTCTGCTAACTTGTGCCAAAAAAAATAAATTTCTATGAACTCGCCATGCCCCTCATTAAATACCTTGGGGTGTCTTCCTTCCAAAATGGGGTCACATGTGGGGTATTTATACTGCCCTGGCATTCTAGGGGCCCTAAAGCGTGAGAAGAAGTCTGGGATCCAAATGTCTAAAAATGCCCTCATAAAATGAATGTGGGCCCCTTTGCGCATCTAGGCTGCAAAAAAGTGTCACACATGTGGTATCACCGTACTCAGGAGAAGTTGGGCAATGTGTTTTGGGGTGTCATTTTACATATACCCATGCTGGGTGAGATAAATATCTTGGTCAAATGCCAACTTTGGATAAAAAAATGGGAAAAGTTGTCTTTTGCCGAGATATTTCTCTCACCCAGCATGAGTATATGTAAAAAGACACCCCAAAACACATTCCCCAACTTCTCCTGAATACGGCGATACCACATGTGTGACACTTTTTTGCAGCCTAGGTGGGCAAAGGGGCCCACATTCCAAAGAGCACCTTTAGGATTTCACAGGTCATTTACCTACTTACCACACATTAGGGCCCCTGGAAAATGCCAGGGCAGTATAACTACCCAACAAGTGACCCCATTTTGGAAAGAAGACACCCCAAGGTATTCCGTGAGGGGCATGGCGAGTTCCTAGAATTTTATATTTTTTGTCACAAGTTAGCGGAAAATGATGATTTTTTTTTTTTTTTTTTCCTTGTAAAGTCTCATATTCCACTAACTTGTGACTAAAAATAAAAACTTACATGAACTCACTATGCCCATCACGAAATACCTTGGGGTGTCTTCTTTCCAAAATGGGGTCACTTGTGGGGTAGTTATACTGCCCTGGCATTCTAGGGGCCCAAATGTGTGGTAAGAAGTTTGAAATCAAAATGTGTAAAAAATGACCGGTGAAATCCGAAAGGTGCTCTTTGGAATATGGGCCCCTTTGCCCACCTAGGCTGCAAAAAAGTGTCACACATGTGGTATCTCCGTACTCAGGAGAAGTTGGGGAATGTGTTTTGGGGTGTCATTTTACATATACCCATGCTGGGTGAGAGAAATATCTTGGCAAAAGACAACTTTTCCCATTTTTTTATACAAAGTTGGCATTTGACCAAGATATTTATCTCACCCAGCATGGGTATATGTAAAATGACACCCCAAAACACATTCCCCAACTTCTCCTGAATACGGAGATACCAGATGTGTGACACTTTTTTGCAGCCTAGGTGGGCAAAGGGGCCCACATTCCAAAGAGCACCTTTCGGATTTCACTGGCCATTTTTTACAGAATTTGATTTCAAACTCCTTACCACACATTTGGGCCCCTAGAATGCCAGGGCAGTATAACTACCCCACAAGTGACCCCATTTTGGAAAGAAGACACCCCAAGGTATTCCGTGAGGGGCATAGTGAGTTCATGGAAGTTTTTATTTTTTGTCACAAGTTAGTGGAATATGAGACTTTGTAAGAAAAAAAAAAAAAAAAATCATAATTTTCCGCTAACTTGTGACAAAAAATAAAAAGTTCTATGAACTCACTATGCCCATCAGCGAATACCTTAGGGTGTCTACTTTCCGAAATGGGGTCATTTGTGGGGTGTTTGTACTGTCTGGCCACTGTAGAACCTCAGGAAACATGACAGGTGCTCAGAAAGTCAGAGCTGCTTCAAAAAGCGGAAATTCACATTTTTGTACCATAGTTTGTAAACGCTATAACTTTTACCCAAACCATTTTTTTTTTTACCCAAACATTTTTTTTTTATCAAAGACATGTAGAGCAATAAATTTAGAGCAAAATTTATATATGGATGTCGTTTTTTTTTGCAAAATTTTACAACTGAAAGTGAAAAATTTCATTTTTTTGCAAAAAAATTGTTCAATTTCGATTAATAACAAAAAAAGTAAAAATGTCAGCAGCAATGAAATACCACCAAATGAAAGCTCTATTAGTGAGAAGAAAAGGAGGTAAAATTCATTTGGGTGGTAAGTTGCATGACCGAGCAATAAATCGTGAAAGTAGTGTAGGTCAGAAGTGTAAAAAGTGGCCTGGTCTTTCAGGGTGTTTAAGCTATGGGGGCTGAGGTGGTTAACCATCAATAGTGTGGTTAATTTTTGGCTATATCCTACATCAGGGTCAAGCTGAGCCTGTCACCAAGTTATTCTCAATAACTTCACACACACGCTACTGTGCAGATCCAATTCTAATTCTGTGATTAAACGTATACCTGTCACCCAGCGCCTAAAAAATAGGCCTCACATTTATATTCATCCAAATCTGTCATTACTGCTTTAGCTGGTCAAGTTATTTAGTGTCCGTCAAAGCACAGTTTTTGTTCTGGGTTGAAATACAATTCCCAATTTTGCAATTCTCTAAATTAGTGGTTTCTTCTGTATCAGGCCTACTTTAAATCTATCCCTAAAAGGGTATATTAGATTCAAGGTGCTGATAGGGTAATTCTCAATAACTTCACACACAAGCTACTGTGCAGATCCAAGTCTAATTCTGTCCGTAAACGTATACCTGTCACCCAACGCCTAAATAATAGGACTCAAATTTATATTCAGCTAAATCTGTCATTACTGATGTGCCTGTATTAGTGTAATACGGTACCTAAATAGATAGCCAGATAGTGTTAGGTGTCTGTAAAAAAAGGCCTGAATTTGAATTCAATACATTGGCCCGAATAATATTTTTCTTATTGTGTTGAACGGTAACAATGAGGAAAACATCTAGTAAGGGACGCGGACGCGGACATGGTCGTGGTGGTGTTAGTGGACCCTCTGGTGCTGGGAGAGGACGTGGCCGTTCTGCCACAGCCACACATCCTAGTGTACCAACTGCCTCAGGTCCCAGTAGCCGCCAGAATTCACAGCCATATTTGGTGGGGCCCAATGCTGTTCTAAGGATGGTAAGGCCTGAGCAGGTACAGGCATTAGTCAATTGGGTGGCCGACATTGCATCCAGCACGTTCACATTATCTCCCACCCAGTCTTCTGCAGAAAGCGCACAGATGGCGCATGAAAACCAAGCCCATCAGTCTGTCACATCACCCCCATGCATATCAGGGAAACTGTCTGAGCCTCAAGTTATGCAGCAGTCTCTTATGCTGTTTGAAGACTCTGCTGGCAGGGTTTCCCAAGGGCATCCACCTAGACCTTCCCCAGCGGTGGAAGACATAGAATGCACTAACGCACAACCACTTATGTTTCCTGATGATGAGGACATGGGAATACCACCTCAGCACGTCTCTGATGATGACGAAACACAGGTTCCAACTGCTGCGTCTTTCTGCAGTGTGCAGACTGAACAGGAGGTCAGGGATGAAGACGATGCAGGGGACGATGAGGTCCTAGACCCCACATGGAATGAAGGTCGTGCCACTGACTTTCACAGTTCGGAGGAAGAGGCAGTGGTGAGACCGAGCCAACAGCGTAGCAAAAGACAAAGAGGGAGCAGTGGGCAAAAGCAGAAAACCCGCCGCTGAGAGACTCCGCCTGCTACTGACCGCCGCCATCTGGGACCGAGCACCCCAAAGGCAGCTTCAAAAAAGTTCCTTGGCATGGCACTTCTTCAAACAATGTGCTGACGACAAGACCCGAGTGGTTTTCACGCTGTGCCATCAGAGCCTGAAGCGAGGCATTAACGTTCTGAACCTTAGCACAACCTGCATGACCAGGCACCTGCATGCAAAGCATGAACTGCAGTGGAGTAAACACCTTAAAAACAAGGAAGTCACTCAGGCTCCCCCTGCTACCTCTTCTGCTACTGCCGCCTCGGCCTCTTCTGCTGCTGCCGCCGCCTCGGCCTCTTCCTCCGCCTCTGGAGGAACGTTGGCACCTGCCGCCCAGCAAACATGGGATGTACCACCAACACCACCACCTGCGTCACCAAGCGCCTCAACCATGTCACACGGCAGATTTCAGCTCTCCATCTCACAAACATTTGAGAGAAAGCGTAAATTCCCACCTAGCCACCCTCGATCCATGGCCCTGAATGCCAGCATTTCTAAACTACTGGCCTATGAAATGCTGTCATTTAGGCTGGTGGACACAGACAGCTTCAAACAGCTCATGTCGCTTGCTGTCCCACAGTATGTTGTTCCCAGCCGGCACTACTTCTCCAAGAGAGCCGTGCCTTCCCTGCACAACCAAGTATCCGATAAAATCAAGTGTGCACTGCGCAACGCCATCTGTGGCAAGGTCCACCTAACCACAGATACGTGGACCAGTAAGCACGGCCAGGGACGCTATATCTCCCTAACTGCACACTAGGTAAATGTAGTGGCGGCTGGGCCCCAGGCGGAGAGCTGTTTGGCGCACATCCTTCCGCCGCCAAGGATCGCAGGGCAACAATCTTTGCCTCCTGTCTCCTCCTCCTCCTACTCAGCTTCCTCCTCCTCTTCTTCCACTTGCTCATCCAGTCAGCCACACACCTTCACCACCAACTTCAGCACAGCCCGGGGTAAACGTCAGCAGGCCGTTCTGAAACTCATATGTTTGGGGGACAGGCCCCACATCGCACAGGAGTTGTGGCGGGGTATAGAACAACAGACCGACTAGTGGTTGCTGCCGGTGAGCCTCAAGCCCGGCCTGGTGGTGTGCGATAATGGGCGAAATCTCGTTGCAGCTCTGGGACTAGCCGGTTTGACGCACATCCCTTGCCTGGCGCATGTGCTGAATTTGGTGGTGCAAAAGTTCATTCACAACTACCCCGACATGTCAGAGCTGCTGCATAAAGTGCGGGCCGTCTGTTCGCGCTTCCGGCGTTCACATCCTGCCGCTGCTCGCCTGTCTGCGCTACAGCGTAACTTCGGCCTTCCCGCTCACCGCCTCATATCCGACGTGCCCACCAGGTGGAACTCCACCTTGCACATGCTGGACAGACTGTGCAAGCAGCAGCAGGCCATAGTGGAGTTTCAGCTGCAGCACGCACGGGTCAGTCGCACTGCGGAACAGCACCACTTCACCACCAATGACTGGGCCTCCATGCGAGACCTGTGTGCCCTGTTGCGCTGTTTCGAGTACTCCACCAACATGGCCAGTGGCGATGACGCCGTTATCAGCGTTACAATACCACTTCTATGTCTCCTTGAGAAAACACTTAGGGCGATGATGGAAAAGGAGGTGGCCCAGGAGAAGGAGGAGGAGGAGGAAGAGGGGTAATTTTTAGCAATTTCAGGCCAGTCTCTTCGAAGTGACTCAGAGGGAGGTTTTTTGCAACAGCAGAGGCCAGGTACAAATGTGGCCAGACAGGGCCCACTACTGGAGGACAAGGAGGACGAGGATGAGGAGGAGGTGGAGGAGGATGAGGATGAAGCATGTTCACAGCGGGGTGGCACCCAACGCAGCTCGGGCCCATCACTGGTGCGTGGCTGGGGCAAACGCAGGACGATGACGATACGCCTCCCACAGAGGACAGCTTGTCCTTACCTCTGGGCAGCCTGGCACACATGAGCGACTACATGCTGCAGTGCCTGCGCAACGACAGCAGAGTTGCCCACATTTTAACGTGTGCGGACTACTGGGTTGCCACCCTGCTGGATCCACGGTACAAAGACAATGTGCCCACCTTACTTCATGCACTGGAGCGTGATAGTAAGATGCGCGAGTACAAGCGCACGTTGGTAGACGCACTACTGAGAGCATTCCCAAATGTCACAAGGGAACAAGTGGTAGCCCAAGGCGAAGGCAGAGGAGGAGCAAGAGGTCGCCAACGCAGCTGTGTCACGGCCAGCTCCTCTGAGGGCAGGGTTAGCATGGCAGAGATGTGGAAAAGTTTTGTCACCACGCCACAGCTAACTGCACCACCACCTGATACGGAACGTGTTAGCAGGAGGCAACATTTCACTAACATGTTGGAACCGTACCTGTGCACACCCCTCCACGTACTGACTGATGGTTCGGCCCCATTCAACTTCTGGGTCTCCAAATTGTCCACGTGGCCAGAGCTAGCCTTCTATGCCTTGGAGGTGCTGGCCTGCCCGGCGGCCAGGATTTTGTCTGAACGTGTATTCAGCACGGCAGGGGGCGTCATTACAGACAAACGCAGCCGCCTCTCTACAGCCAATGTGAACAAGCTGACGTTCATAAAAATGAACCAGGCATGGATTCCACAGGACCTGTCCATCCCTTGTGCAGATTAGACATTAACTACCTCCCCTTAACCATATATTATTGTACTCCAGGGCACTTCCTCATTCAATCCTATTTTTATTTTCATTTTACCATTATATTGCGGGGCAACCCAAAGTTGAATGAACCTCTCCTCTGTCTGGGTGCCGGGGCCTAAAAATATCTGACAGTGGCCTGTTCCAGTGGTGGGTGACATGAAGCCTGATTCTCTGCTATGACATGAAGACTGATTCTCTGCTGACATGAAGCCAGATTCTCTGCTATGGGACCTCTCTCCTCTGCCTGGGTGCCTGGGCCTAAATATGTGACAATGGACTGTTCCAGTGGTGGGTGACGTGAAGCCTGATTCTCTGCTATGACATGAAGACTGATTCTCTGCTGACATGAAGCCTGAATCTCTGTTATGGGACCTCTCTCCTCTGTCTGGGTGCCGGGGCCTAAAAATATCTGACAGTGGCCTGTTCCAGTGGTGGGTGACATGAAGCCTGATTCTCTGCTATGACATGAAGACTGATTCTCTGCTGACATGAAGCCAGATTCTCTGCTATGGGACCTCTCTCCTCTGCCTGGGTGCCTGGGCCTAAATATCTGACAATGGACTGTTCCAGTGGTGGGTGACGTGAAGCCTGATTCTCTGCTATGACATGAAGACTGATTCTCTGCTGACATGAAGCCAGATTCTCTGCTATGGGACCTCTCTCCTCTGTCTATGTGCCGGGGCCTAAATATATGACAATGGACTGTTCCAGTGGTGGGTGACGTGAAGCCTGATTCTCTGCTATGACATGAAGACTGATTCTCTTCTGACATTAAGCCTGAATCTCTGTTATGGGACCTCTCTCCTCTGTCTGGGTGCCGGGGCCTAAATATATGACAATGGACTGTTCCAGTTTTGGGTGACGTTATGCCTGATTTTCTGCTATGACATAAAGACTGATTCTCTGCTGACATGAAGCCTGATTCTCTTCTATGGGACCTCTGTCCAATTGATATTGGTTAATTTTTATTTATTTTATTTTTATTTTTATTAATTTCCCTATCCACATTTGTTTGCAGGGGATTTAACTACATTTTGCTGCCTTTTGCAGCCCTCTAGCCCTTTCCTGGGCTGTTTTACAGCCTTCTTAGTGCCGAAAAGTTCGGGTCCCCATTGACTTCAATGGGGTTCGGGTTCGGGACGAAGTTCGGGTTGGGTTCGGATCCCGAACCCGAACATTTCCGGGAAGTTCGGCCGAACTTCTCGAACCCGAACATCCAGGTGTTCGCTCAACTCTAGCAATAACCTAAGACTCAAGGGAATTCCAGAATCCATCTCTACAGAGGCCCTAACAGATACAGTCAAACAAATATTCTCAGCTATACTGGGCGACAACTATCTATTGGAAATTTCCATAGAAAGAGCCCACAGGGCATTACAAATCAAACCACAAGGGTCAGACCCACCGAGAGATGTAATTTGTCGCCTCTTCAACTCCAGAGTGAGAGATGACGTCTTAAAATTTGCTCGCACCAAACCCATGGTAAAATTAGAGGGGTCTGAAGTCTCGATATATCAAGACCTAGCCAGAGTCACTTTATCTAAAATGAATATGCTCCGTCCTTTAACAGAAATCCTACGGCACAGGAATATTCCTTACAGATGGCTATTCCCGTTCGGCCTCTCTTTCACAGCTGAAGGGAAGAGATACATCTTGAGAGACCACTCCAAACTGGCAGAAATTCTATCATCACTTCAGATCACAGATGTGGACATCCAGGATTGGACCCAATATCAGACCTTACCAGCTTACCGACGGTCCCTCCACCGACGCCATGGGAATCTGTTGGAGCTGAAAGGAAGAGCCGGAGCCGGAAGCGACAGGGGAAGCTGACTCCAAGACGTCTAGACATTGACCCCACCTGAGAACTGATCTATCCTAGGTGACGTCCGCTCAATGTTTCCTCCTAGATACATTCTACTCAGCAGTTTAGTTGATCGTATTTACGGTTTGTTGCAGTTCCCCCCTTTGCTAGACTTACCTTTGTTTCCGGGGCCCTGCTAGGGGGACGGGGTGGGGGGGTGTGCCGTGACACCATGTTATGGAAAAAATCATGGTTTGGTTTATATTATACTCCCACACCCAATGGGAGTCGGTCGCGGGCCACTCCCCCATCCCTCACCACTACTCCTCATACCTAGATAATAGGACCGGGCACCCTCTCCTGACTCGATAAAATCCCCTGATATGTAAGTCCCCTCACTACAGTCAAAGTATTGTCAAAACTGATGGAACCCTCATGGCTGTAGCTTCTTAATGTTGATGTATATGCTAGATTTACTCCGTTCTTTACTATATTTTCATATATTTTTCCCTCTAGGGATGTTACATTTATGGTTGTTACAGACAAGTACTTACTGCTTGACCTCCACCCCCTCCCTGCATCCTTTTAAGGCACAATCCTCGGACCTCCCACCCTGTTATCCTACAACGCCCAGGTGTAACTTCGACACTCGAATACCACCTTTTCATTGTATCCCATGGCCACCGTACACTTAACTACTTATAACGTTAGAGGCCTAAACTCTCCGATTAAGCGCAGCCACTTACTCCCAGCCCTGAAAAAGTCAAGAGCTGATATTTTATTTTTACAAGAAATCCACTTCCTTACGGAAAAGACCCCCACATTCCAGAAACATTTTTATAACCTCTGGTACCACTCACACACCCCTACAAAGAACTCCAGAGGGGTAGCCATTGCCTTCTCCAAACACACTACATTCGAACTCGAAAGTTCATACAAAGATAAAGAGGGCAGACTCCTTATGCTCGTTGGGTTACTAAACGGTAAACAGGTCACTCTGGCGAACCTTTATGCCCCCAACACTCAACAACCCCAATGGATAAGAGACACCACAACATTAATACATAGTATGTCGAAAGGAGTTCTAGTGGTAGGTGGTGATCTCAACGTAGCCCTTGATCCACTTCTTGATACATCCTCTGGACGATCTACCCTTTCCTACAAGGCATTAAGACATCATTGCAAATACTATCCTTGACCGACGTGTGGCGCTTCCTCCACCCTTCGGTGAAATATTACTCCCTGTACTCAACACCACACAATTCTTACCACAGAATCGATTACTTTTTTCTCCAGCAATCCTCCCTCACTAAAATACAATCATCTGCAATAGGCTCAGGAATACACTCGGATCACTCTCCGTTAGAAATTCATATAATAATGTCCGACCGCCCATGTACACGGCCGCCGTGGAGACTTAATGAAACTCTTCTCACTACTACTGAGGTCCATAATAGAATCTCAGAACGTCTCAACACGTACTTCGAGTTGAATAATAATTCAGAAGTCTCTCACCGATAATGTGGGAAGCACACAAGGCAACCATTAGAGGTGAATTCATCTCCATTGGCACATATTGTAAAAAACAAAGAGAACAGAAAATTAGATCCTTGCAGGCAGAGATTTCACACCTAGAAAAACTTCATAAACAATCACTCATAGCACCAATTCTCCAAAGACTTACAGAATCCCGACTACAACTTAGGGATTTACTAAACAAAAACTCAGCCAAACTGTACATGTCCGTCAAACATTCCTTCTATGCCCATGGAGACAGGGCATCTAATTTAATGATGTCCCTTATTAAAAGAAGAAAGCCCCACACCTTTATAAGGGAAATTAAGGATAATAAGGGAATTATTACTAACAACCCAGAGAAGATTGAAAAAGAATTAATTAACTTCTACTTCTCATTATATCAATTGCACACCCCAGAGCGACAGAGGAATGCACAAGACACTCTTGCAGCAATATCAAAATTTCTAACCCGTGCTTCCCTTCCCAAACTAGAACCTAGTGTAGACACAAATCTGATGAAACCCTTCTCACAGGTAGAGGTCCGGTCCATCCCGCGAAAGTGTCCTAAACAGAAAGCACCGGGTCCAGATGGTCTCCCCTGCTCCTATTACAATTCCTTCTCGGATGTCCTTCTCCCTCACCTGACGGATACATTCAATGCTTACCTCTCTGCTATCAGCATACCAAGACAGGCCCTTGAGGCCTATATTACCTTAATACACAAAGAGGGGAAGGATGCCACCCAGTGTGGAAGCTATAGGCCCATTTCTCTGTTAAACACAGACCTGAAATTATACGCAAGTTTGCTGGCCAATAGACTTAAACCGTTCATTCCTTCTTTGATTTCTCCAGAGCAGGTGGGGTTTGTGTCCGGAAGGGAGGGGAAGGATAACACTCTGAGAATTCTCTCCATAATGCAGATAGCTAACCAGAAGAAGACCCCCTTGGTCCTACTGGGAACAGACGCAGAGAAGGCTTTCGACAGGGTGGACTGGACCTACATGAAGCAGGTACTCCTACACTTCGGTCTACCCCAAGAGTTTGTGGATGCCATATTCTTGATGTATGATGCCCCCTCAGCGAGATTACGTATAAATCAAAACCTCTCAGCACCTTTTCATATATATAATGGAACAAGGCAAGGGTGTCCACTATCACCAATCCTCTTTGTCCTCTCGCTCGAACCATTATTGGCCTCTATTAGACTCCACCCTGACATAAAAGGACTCAATGATGGCAGATATGTACATACCACAGCTGCATATGCAGATGATATCTTACTGACACTGTCAAATCCATTCTCTGCCTTGCCTGCGCTACAAAGCATCTTAAAGGAATATGGTATGTTATCAAACTTCAAAATAAACGCCTCCAAGTCAGAGGCACTAGGGCTTAACCTTAGTAAGGAGGAGATCGAATCTTTGCGCACCCAATACCCCTTCCATTGGCCAAAATCATATATCACTTATCTAGGTATAAAATTAAGTTCCAATTGGAACGATTTATACTCGCTCAACTACGCTCAGATTCCAAACACCTTCAGACAAATACTTTCTTCATGGTCTTTACCCTTTTTGTCCTGGATGGGCCGCAAAAACCTAATAAAAGCAATTTTACTCCCTAAACTGACATACCTATTTCAAACTCTCCTGATACCACTCCCGGTATCTTTTTTCAACAATATACGCAGAATTGTTAGCAATTACCTTTGGGGCGGCAAAAAAACTAGATTAAACTGGACCCTGCTAGCCCAGCACAAATTAAGGGGAGGCATGTCGACCCCTGACTGGAGATTATACTACGAAGCCACACATATATCCAGGATAATACATTGGTTAAGGTCGGACGAAAATAAACTCTGGCTCCCATTGGAAAACCTACTAGCCAAATCTCCCCTCAGGGCATTACTATGGAAGAAAAAAGATAAACCTATCTCCCAACTTACACTAAACGCTATTACACAATCCACCTTATCACTATGGTATCAATATTCAGATTCCCTAAGTCCCATATTGTCCCCCTTAATGACGATAACAGACATTACAGAACTATATCAGGAGAAATATAAAGATACAGGACTCAAGCTTAAGGATATTAGTTCAATTACACTACACTCCTTCCTTAATCAGGAACAAATTGAGGATCCACTGAGTCACATTCCAATGCACACACTACATAAAGCACATGTTCGCTCACTAATAAAACCGTACCTTACCCAAACTACAAGTCCAAGGGAAATGACGCAATTTGAAAAGTTAGCGGCCTCCTCCGTTCCTCCCAAACATTTGCTGTCGCAGATTTATAACACCTTACAACAAATCAAATATCCAGGCGCTAGAGGTTTTCTGGGGGATTGGGAAAAAGATTTAGACACCACATGGTCCGATGCAGAAATCAAACAAATATACCTCAAATCTCATGGTATTTCCAGATGTATCCGGCTACAAGAAAACTCATATAAAATAGTCACTAGATGGTACCGAACACCTGTTAGACTAAAGCAGATGACTTGTTTAAACTCAGACATATGCTGGAAATGTAAACGCTCAAGAGGTACATATATCCACATGTGGTGGGAATGCCCGGTAATCAATACATTTTGGACCCAGGTACTCAACTTAATCAAAGAAATATGCAACTTGACACAAGACTAGGGATGAGCGAACCCGAACTGTATAGTTCGGGTTCGTACCGAATTTTGGGGTGTCCGTGACACTGACCCGTACCCGAACATTTTCGTAAAAGTCCGGGTTCGGGTTTGGTGTTCGGCGCTTTCTTGGCGCTTTTTGAAAGGCTGCAAAGCAGCCAATCAACAAGCGTCATACTACTTGCCCCAAGAGGCCATCACAGCCTTGCCTACTATTGGCATGGCTGTGATTGGCCAGTGCAGCATGTGACCCAGCCTCTATATAAGCTTGGGTCACGTAGCGCTGCACGTCACTCTGCTGATTCAAGCATAGGGAGAGGTTGCTGCTGCGACGTTAGGGCGAGATTAGGCAGATTAACTCCTCCAAAAGACTTAATTCAGTTATCGATCTCCAGCTGTGGATCATTGAAGTGCTAATATCGACTTGCTCACTTTTTTTAGGCTGCCCAGAGCGTTTTAGGTCACTTTTTTCTGGGGTGATCGGCGGCCATTTTGTGGCTTGTGGTGCGCCAGCACAAGCTACCACCAAGTGCTTTTAACCATCAATAGTGTAGTTATTTTTTGCTATATCCTACATCAGCTGCAGGCTGAGCCTGTGTCACCGAAGTGCATTTAACCATCAACAGTCTGGTTATTTTTTGGCCATATACTACATCAGGTGCAGGCTGAGCCTGTGTCACCCAAGTGCATTTAACCATCAACAGTGTGGTTATTTTTTGGCCATATACTACATCAGGTGCAGGCTTAGCCTGTGTCACCCAAGTGCATTTAACCATCAACAGTGTGGTTAATTTTTGGCCATATACTACATCAGGTGCAGGCTGAGCCTATGTCACCCAAGTGCATTTAACCATCAACAGTGTGGTTAATTTTTGGCCATATACTACATCAGGTGCAGGCTGAGCCTGTGTCACCCAAGTGCATTTAGCCATCAATAGTGTGGTTATTTTTTGGCCATATACTACATCAGGGGCAAGTTGAGCCTGTCACCCAGCGCCTAAAAAATAGACCTGACATTTCTATTCAACCAAATCTGTACTGTTTTAGCTGGTCAAGTTATTTGTAGTGACCGTAAAAGCACAGTTTTTGTTCTGGGGTGAAAAACTATTCCCAAATTTGACATTCTCAAAATAACTAAGTAGTTTATGTTATATGAGGCCTACTTGAAATCTATCCCAAAAAGGATATCTTAGATTCAAGGTGCTGATAGTGTCATTCAGAAAAACTTAACACACACGCTACCGTGCAGATACAAGTCTAATTCTGTGATTAAACGTATACCTGTCACACAGCGCAAAAAAAAATAGGCCTCACATTTCTATTCAACCAAATCTATACTGTTTGAGCTGGTCAAATTATTTGTAGTGACCGTAAAAGCACAGTTTTTGTTCTGGGGTGAAAAACTATTCCCAAATTTGACATTCTCAAACTAAGTAGTTTATGCTATATGAGGCCTACTTGAAATCTATCCCAAAAAGGATATCTTCGATTTAAGGTGCTGATAGTGTCATTAAGAAAAACTTAACACACACGCGCCCGTGCAGATACAAGTCTAATTCTGTGATTAAACCTATACCTGTCACACAGCGCAAAAAAAAATAGGCCTCACATTTCTATTCAACCAAATCTGTACTGTTTGAGCTGGTCAAATTATTTGTAGTGACCGTAAAAGCACAGTTTTTGTTCTGGGGTGAAAAACTATTCCAAAATTTGACATTCTCAAAATAACTAAGTAGTTTATGCTATATGAGGCCTACTTGAAATCTATCCCAAAAATGATATCTTAGATTCAAGGTGCTGATAGTGTCATTCAGAAAAACTTAACACACACGCTACCGTGCAGATACAAGTCTAATTCTGTGATTAAACGTATACCTGTCACCCAGCGCAAAAAAAAATAGGCCTCACATTTCTATTCAACCAAATCTGTACTGTTTGAGCTGGTCAAATTATTTGTAGTGACCGTAAAAGCACAGTTTTTGTTCTGGGGTGAAAAACTATTCCCAAATTTGACATTCTCAAAATAAGTAGTTTATGCTATATGAGGCCTACTTGAAATCTATCCCAAAAAGGATATCTTAGATTCAAGGTGCTGATAGTGTCATTCAGAAAAACTTAACACACACAATACCGTGCAGATACAAGTCTAATTCTGTAATTAAACGTATACCTGTCACACAGCGCAAAAAAAAATAGGCCTCACATTTTTATTCAACCAAATCTGTACTGTTTGAGCTGGTCAAGTTATTTGTAGTATAATCAAGGTATGGTGGCTCACTCTGTAAGCGGTTATGGAAATGGGTGCTGCTAAGTCTGGTATGACTCACCCAGTCATGAAAGGATTATAGTATATATGTATGGAAAGACTGAGCACTCACCAGCTAGACCAAGTGAAGACCAAGAACAGATGTATATAATATAACAATAATTTATTAGTAGAATATTAATAAATAGCCCTAAACTTATACTGCAATAAAATCTAAAATACAATGACAATATATTATATAATAATGTAGTACCCGAATAACGAATTAAAATGTGATAATTACATCTACATTAATACAGTGATATACCATAGACAATGCTAAAAAGCTAAAAAGGGCAACTGATATAATATAAAAAAACAAAAACAAATGTAAAAGTGGTTATATATTCGATAGATATTCGGTATATGTTCGATAAACCACTGCTCAGTCCAGTGAAGAAATATGCCAGGTATAATGTCCGATAATAAAAGCGGATAAGTGTCCCTGTATTTGAAAAAATGAATTCGCTTATGTGGAAGCAAATGATCGTACAGTCTAGGAATAAGAATGCACCTGTTATTTGCCGTCTGATGTGAGTATAACCGTGGCGTCCCACGAGGCTCACTGAATCAGATTAGGCAGTACCTGGGTCTAGTCGCTTGCTCAAGGTGGTCATGTAGCTCTCAGCATGAGAGATCTCTTAATAGTGTTCACCGATGTTGCAAGCCTGGACCTGGTTGGTAATTATCAAGGCGTCTTACTTCATTCGCATTTGCGAGATGTCGCTGTTCCGGCAAAATTAAGATCCAATTGTCGGGATGTTGGGGTCTCGTAAATGTTCATCAGCTGATGTCCAAGGTGTACAGAAACCAAACGCGTTTCGGGGTCCTTTCCTGGCCCCTTCCTCAGGAGTCAGGAAAGGGCCAGGGGCCAGGAAAGGACCCCGAAACGCGTTTGGTTTCTGTACACCTTGGACATCAGCTGATGAACATTTACGAGACCCCAACATCCCGACAATTGGATCTTAATTTTGCCGGAACAGCGACATCTCGCAAATGCGAATGAAGTAAGACGCCTTGATAATTACCAACCAGGTCCAGGCTTGCAACATCGGTGAACACTATTAAGAGATCTCTCATGCTGAGAGCTACATGACCACCTTGAGCAAGCGACTAGACCCAGGTACTGCCTAATCTGATTCAGTGAGCCTCGTGGGACGCCACGGTTATACTCACATCAGACGGCAAATAACAGGTGCATTCTTATTCCTAGACTGTACGTTCATTTGCTTCCACATAAGCGAATTCATTTCTTCAAATACAGGGACACTTATCCGCTTTTATTATCGGACATTATACCTGGCATATTTCTTCACTGGACTGAGCAGTGGTTTATCGAACATATACCGAATATCTATCGAATATATAACCACTTTTACATTTGTTTTTTTTTGTTTTTTATATTATATCAGTTGCCCTTTTTAGCTTTTTAGCATTGTCTATGGTATATCACTGTATTAATGTAGATGTAATTATCACATTTTAATTCGTTATTTGGGTACTACATTATAATATTATATATTGTCATTGTATTTTAGATTTTATTGCAGTATAAGTTTAGGGCTATTTATTAATATTCTACTAATAAATTATTGTTATATTATATACATCTGTTCTTGGTCTTCACTTGGTCTAGCTGGTGAGTGCTCAGTCTTTCCATACGTATAAGTTATTTGTAGTGACCGTAAAAGCACAGTTTTTGTTCTGGGGTAAAAAACTATTCCCAAATTTGCCATTCTCAAAATTGTGGTGAACGGGAACAATGAGGAAAACATCTAATAAGGGACGCGTACGCGGACGTGGACATGGTCGTGGTGGTGTTAGTGGACCCTCTGGTGCTGGGAGAGGACGTGGCCGTTCTGCCACAGCCACACGTCCTAGTGAACTAACTACCTCAGGTCCAAGTAGCCAGCAGAATTTACAGCGATATTTGGTGGGGCCCAATGCCGTTCTAAGGATGGTAAGGCCTGAGCAGGTACAGGCATTAGTCAATTGGGTGGCCGACAGTGGATCCAGCACGTTCACATTATCTCCCACCCAGTCTTCTGCAGAAAGCGCACAGATGGCGCATGAAAACCAAGCCCATCGGTCTGTCACATCACCCCCATGCATATCAGGGAAACTGTCTGAGCCTCAAGTTATGCAGCAGTCTCTTATGCTGTTTGAAGACTCTGCTGCCAGGGTTTCCCAAGGGCATCCACCTAGCCCTTCCCCAGGGGTGGAAGAGATAGAATGCACTAACGCACAACCACTTATTTTTCATGATGATGAGGACATAGGAATACCACCTCAGCACGTCTCTGATGATGACGAAACACAGGTGCCAACTGCTGCGTCTTTCTGCAGTGTGCTGACTGAACAGGAGGTCAGGGATCAAGACTAGGTGGAAGACGATGCAGGGGACGATGAGGTCCTAGACCCCACATGGAATGAAGGTCGTGCCACTGACTTTCACAGTTCAGAGGAAGAGGCAGTGGTGAGACCGAGCCAACAGCGTAGCAAAAGAGGGAGCAGTGGGCAAAATCAGAACACCCGCCGCCAAGAGACTCCGCTTGCTACTGACCGCCGCCATCTGGGACCGAGCACCCCAAAGGCAGCTTCAAGGAGTTCCCTGGCATGGCACTTCTTCAAACAATGTGCTGACGACAAGACCCGAGTGGTTTGCACGCTGTTCCATCAGAGCCTGAAGCGAGGCATTAACGTTCTGAACCTTAGCACAACCTGCATGACCAGGCACCTGCATGCAAAGCATGAACTGCAGTGGAGTAAACACCTTAAAAACAAGGAAGTCACTCAGGCTCCCCCTGCTACCTCTTCTGCTGCTGCCGCCTCGGCCTCTTCTGCTGCTGCCGCTGCCTCGGCCTCTTACTCCGCCTCTGGAGGAACGTTGGCACCTGCCGCCCAGCAAACATGGGATGTACCACCAACACCACCACCTGCGTCACCAAGCATCTCAACCATGTCACACGGCAGCATTCAGCTCTCCATCTCACAAACATTTGAGAGAAAGCGTAAATTCCCACCTAGCCAACCTCGATCCCTGGCCCTGAATGCCAGCATTTCTAAACAACTGGCCTATGAAATGCTGTCATTTAGGCTGGTGGACACACACAGCTTCAAACAGCTCAAGTCGCTTGCTGTCCCACAGTATGTTGTTCCCAGCCGGCACTACTTCTCCAAGAGAGCCGTGCCTTCCCTGCACAACCAAGTGTCCGATAAAATCAAGTGTGCACTGCGCAACGCCATCTGTGGCAAGGTCCACCTAACCACAGATACGTGGACCAGTAAGCACAGCCAGGGACGCTATATCTCCCTAACTGCACACTGGGTAAATGTAGTGGCGGCTGGGCCCCAGGCGGAGAGCTGTTTGGCGCACGTCCTTCCGCCGCCAAGGATCGCAGGGCAACATTCTTTGCCCCTGTCTCCTCCTCCTCCTACTCAGCTTCCTCCTCCTCTTCTTCCACCTGCTCATCCAGTCAGCCACACACCTTCACCACCAACTTCAGCACAGCCCGGGGTAAACGTCAGCAGGCCATTCTGAAACTCATATGTTTGGGGGACAGGCCCACACCGCACAGGAGTTGTGGCGGGGTATAGAACAACAGACCGACGAGTGGTTGCTGCCGGTGAGCCTCAAGCCCGGCCTGGTGGTGTGCGATAATGGTCGAAATCTCGTTGCAGCTCTGGGACTAGCCGGTTTGACGCACATCCCTTGCCTGGCGCATGTGCTGAATTTGGTGGTGCAGAAGTTCATTAGCACCTACCCCGACATGTCAGAGCTGCTGCATAAAGTGCGGGCCGTCTGTTCGCGCTTCCGGCGTTCACACCCTGTCTGCGCTACAGCGTAACTTCGGCCTTCCCGCTCACCGCCTCATATCCGACGTGCCCACCAGGTGGAACTCCACCTTGCATATGCTGGACAGACTGTGCGAGCAGCAGCAGGCCATAGTGGAGTTTCAGCTGCAGCACGCACGGGTCAGTCGCACTGCGGATCAGCCCCACTTCACCACCAATGACTGGGCCTCCATGCGAGACCTGTGTGCCCTGTTGCGCTGTTTCGAGTACTCCACCAAAATGGCCAGTGGCGATGACGCCGTTATCAGCGTTACAATACCACTTCTATGTCTCCTTGAGAAAATACTTAGGGCGATGATGGAAGAGGAGGTGGCCCAGGAGGAAGAGGAGGAAGAGGGGTAATTTTTAGCACTTTCAGGCCAGTCTCTTCGAAGTGACTCAAAGGGAGGTTTTTTTGCAACACCAGAGGCCAGGTACAAATGTGGCCAGACAGGGCCCACTACTGGAGGACGAGGAGGACGAGGATGAGGAGGAGGTGGAGGAGGATGAGGATGAAGCATGTTCACAGCGGGGTGGCACCCAAAGCAGCTCGGGCCCATCACTGGTGCGTGGCTGGGGGGAAACACAGGACGATGACGATACACCTCCCACAGAGGACAGCTTGTCCTTACCTCTGGACAGCCTGGCACACATGAGCGACTACATGCTGCAGTGCCTGCGCAACGACAGCAGAGTTGCCCACATTTTAACGTGTGCGGACTACTGGGTTGCCACCCTGCTGGATCCCAGGTACAAAGACAATGTGCCCACCTTACTCCCTACACTGGAGCGTGATAGGAAGATGCGCGAGTACAAGCGCACGTTGGTAGACGCGCTACTGAGAGCATTCCCAAATGTCACAGGGGAACCAGTGGAAGCCCAAGGCGAAGGCAGAGGAGGAGCAAGAGGTCGCCAACGCAGCTGTGTCACGACCAGCTCCTCTGAGGGCAGGGTTAGCATGGCAGAGATGTGGAAAAGTTTTGTCACCACGCCACAGCTAAGTGCACCACCACCTGATACGGAACATGTTAGCAGGAGGCAACATTTCACTAACATGGTGGAACCGTACCTGTGCACACCCCTCCACGTACTGACTGATGGTTCGGCCCCATTCAACTTCTGGGTCTCCAAATTGTCCACGTGGCCAGAGCTAGCCTTTTATGCTTTGGAGGTGCTGGCCTGCCCGGCGGCCAGCGTTTTGTCTGAACGTGTATTCAGCACGGCATGGGGCGTCATTACAGACAAACGCAGCCGCCTGTCTACAGCCAATGTGGACAAGCTGACATTCATAAAAATGAACCAGGCATGGATCCCACAGGAAATGTCCATCCCTTGTGCAGATTAGATATTAACTACCTCCCATTAACAATATATTATTCTACTACAGGGCACTTCCTCATTCAATACTATTTTTATTTTCATTTTACCATTATATTGCGGGGCAACCCAAAGTTGAATGAACCTCTCCTCTGTCTGGGTGCCGGGGCATAAATGTGTGACAGTGGCCTGTCAGTGGTGGGTGACGTGAAGCCTGATTCTCTGCTATGACATGAAGACTGATTCTGCGCTGACATAAGGCCAGATTCTCTGTTACGGGACCTCTCTCCTCTGCTTGGGTGCCGGGGCCTAAATGTGTGACAGTGGCCTGTTCCAGTGGTGGGTGACGTGAAGCCTGATTCTCTGCTATGACATGAAGACAGATTCTGTGCTGACATAAGGCCAGATTCTCTGTTACCGGACCTCTCTCCTCTGTCTGGGTGCCGGGGCCTAAATATGTGACAGTGGCCTGTTCCAGTGGTGGGTGACGTGAAGCCTGATTCTCTGCTATGACATGAAGACTGATTCTGCGCTGACATAAGGCCAAATTCTCTGTTATGGGACCTCTCTCCTCTGCTTGGGTGCCGGGGCCTAAATGTGTGACAGTGGCCTGTTCCAGTGGTGGGTGACGTGAAGCCTGATTCTCTGCTATGACATGAAGACAGATTCTGTGCTGACATAAGGCCAGATTCTCTGTTACGGGACCTATCTCCTCTGATTGGGTGCCGGGGCCTAAATGTGTGACAGTGGCCTGTTCCAGTGGTGGGTGACGTGAAGCCTGATTCTCTGCTATGACATGAAGACAGATTCTGTGCTGACATAAGGCCAGATTCTCTGTTACGGGACCTCTCTCCTCTGCCTGGGTGCCTGGGCCTAAATGTGTGACAGTGGCCTGTTCCAGTGGTGGGTGACGTAATGCCTGATTCTCTGCTATGACATGAAGACTGATTCTGCGCTGACATAAGGCCAGATTCTCTGTTACGGGACCTCTCTCCTCTGCTTGGGTGCCGGGGCCTAAATGTGTGACAGTGGCCTGTTCCAGTGGTGGGTGACGTGAAGCCTGATTCTCTGCTATGACATGAAGACAGATTATGTGCTGACATAAGGCCAGATTCTCTGTTACGGGACCTCTCTCCTCTGACTGGGTGCCGGGGCCTAAATGTGTGACAGTGGCCTGTTCCAGTGGTGGGTGACGTGAAGCCTGATTCTCTGCTATGACATGAAGACAGATTCTGTGCTGACAGAAGGCCAGATTCTCTGTTACGGGACATCTTTCCTCTGCTTGGGTGCCGGGGCCTAAATGTGTGACAGTGGCCTGTTCCAGTGGTGGGTGACGTGAAGCCTGATTCTCTGCTATGACATGAAGACAGATTCTGTGCTGACATAAGGCCAGATTCTCTGTTACGGGACCTATCTCCTCTGCTTGGGTGCCGGGGCCTAAATGTGTGACAGTGGCCTGTTCCAGTGGTGGGTGACGTGAAGCCTGATTCTCTGCTATGACATGAAGACAGATTCTGTGCTGACATAAGGCCAGATTCTCTGTTACGGGACCTCTCTCCTCTGCTTGGGTGCCGGGGCCTAAATGTGCGACAGTGGCCTGTTCCAGTGGTGGGTGACGTGAAGCCTGATTCTCTGCTATGACATGAAGACAGATTCTGTGCTGACATAAGGCCAGATTCTCTGTTACGGGACCTCTCTGCTCTGCTTGGGTGCCGGGGCCTAAATGTGTGACAGTGGCCTGTTCCAGTGGTGAGTGACGTGAAGCCTGATTCTCTGCTATGACATGAAGACAGATTCTGTGCTGACATAAGGCCAGATTCTCTGTTACGGGACCTCTCTCCTCTGTCTGGGTGCCTGGGCCTAAATGTGTGACAGTGGCCTGTTCCAGTGGTGGGTGACGTGAAGCCTGATTCTCTGCTATGACATGAAGACAGATTCTTTGCTGACATAAGGCCAGATTCTCTATTATGGGACCTCTCTCCTCTGCCTGGGTGCCTGGGCCTAAATATGTGACAGTGGCCTGTTCCAGTGGTGGGTGACGTGAAGCCTGATTCTCTGCTATGACATGAAGACAGATTCTGCGCTGACATAAGGCCAGATTCTCTGTTACGGGACCTCTCTCCTCTGCCTGGGTGCCTGGGCCTAAATGTGTAACAGTGGCCTGTTCCAGTGGTGGGTGACGTGATGCCTGATTCTCTGGTATGACATGAAGACTGATTCTGCGCTGACATAAGGCCAGATTCTCTGTTATGGGACCTCTCTCCTCTGCCTGGGTGCCTGGGCCTAAATATGTGACAGTGGCCTGTTCCAGTGGTGGGTGACGTGAAGCCTGATTCTCTGCTATGACATGAAGACTGATTCTGCGCTGACATAAGGCCAGATTCTCTGTTACGGGACCTCTCTCCTCTGCCTGGGTGCCGGGGCCTAAATGTGTGACAGTGGCCTGTTCCAGTGGTGGGTGACGTGAAGCCTGATTCTCTGCTATGACATGAAGACTGATTCTGTGCTGACATGAAGCCAGATTCTCTGTTACGGGACCTCTCTCCTCTGCCTGGGTGCCTGGGCCTAAATATGTGACAGTGGCCTGTTCCAGTGGTCGGTGATGTGAAGCCTGATTCTCTGCTATGACATGAAGACTGATTCTGCGCTGACATAAGGCCAAATTCTCTGTTACGGGACCTCTCTCCTCTGCTTGGGTGCCGGGGCCTAAATATGTGACAGTGGCCTGTTCCAGTGGTGGGTGACGTGAAGCCTGATTCTCTGCTATGACATGAAGACAGATTCTGTGCTGACATAAGGCCAGATTCTCTGTTACGGGACCGCTCTCCTCTGTCTGGGTGCCGGGGCCTAAATGTGTGACAGTGGCCTGTTCCAGTGGTGGGTGACGTGAAGCCTGATTCTCTGCTATGACATGAAGACAGATTCTGTGCTGACATAAGGCCAGATTCTCTGTTACGGGACCTCTCTCCTCTGTCTGTTTGCCGGGGCCTAAATATGTGACAGTGGCCTGTTCCAGTGGTGGGTGATGTGAAGCCTGATTCTCTGCTATGACATGAAGACAGATTCTGTGCTGACATAAGGCCAGATTCTCTGTTACGGGACCTCTCTCCTCTGTCTGGGTGCCGGGGCCTAAATATGTGACAGTGGCCTGTTCCAGTGGTGGGTGACGTGAAGCCTGATTCTCTGCTATGACATGAAGACTGATTCTGCGCTGACATGAAGCCAGATTCTCTGCTATGGCATGAAGAGACTGATTCTCTCCTGACATGAAGCCAGATTCTTTGCTATGGCATGAAGAGACTGATTCTCTCCTGACGTGAAGCCAGATTCTCTGCTATGGGACCTCTGTCCAATTGATATTGGTTAATTTTAATTTTTTTTATTTTAATTCATTTCTTTATCCACATTTGTTTGCAGGGGGTTTACCTACATGTTGCTGCCTTTTGCAGCCCTCTAGCTTTTTCCTGGGCTGTTTTACAGCCTTTTTAGTGCCCAAAAGTTCGGGTCCCCATTGACTTCAATGGGGTTCGGGATCGGGACGAAGTTCGGGTCGGGTTCGGATCCCGAACCCGAACATTTCCGGGAAGTTCGGCCGAACTTCTCGAACATCCAGGTGTTCGCTCAACTCTACACAAGACCCAACTCTGGCCTCTATTTTCCTCAATATCCGTTTAGATAACGTTCCAGTAGAGAATAGAATACTTTTCCAACACCTCACCGCGGCAGCTAAATCACTGATCCCTCAACATTGGAATCAACCAAGCTCTCCCACCCTTTCTCAATGGCTGCACAAAGTCAACCACATTTTCCACATGGAAGAACTTTCGGCATGGGAACTAAGAACTCATGATAGGTTTATTAAGATTTGGGATGGCTGGGTCAAATACCGCTCCTCCACTCCTGCTATACAACTTCTAACCGACTCATCTTGAATTACACCTAGGGTGATTATAATCGCTGCCATATAACCGAGGTCCTCCCATCTCCCTTCCTTTCCCCCTCCCCCCCTACCCCTCCTCCTTGATTCCCCTCCCTGACACCTTCTCCCCCTTTTCACTGACGGAATATGGTAGTTCCCAACCTATACCAACTCACTTTCACCTCCTCCGTCACTTACTCCGTTTTATGGTTTCTCTTTCAAACTTAATAAGGCTTGAACTGACTTGTTGTATTATCTGTCTTTATGCGGTACATTGTTATGATGCCTATTGAACAATTGTACTTTTTGTCTCTGTATGATTACAATGTACATTTGTCAGATTTCTCCATATAATATTCAAAAAATCAATAAAAAGAAAATTGAAAAGAAAAAGAAGCCATCACAGCCATGCCTACTAATGGCATGGCTGTGATTGGCCAGTGCAGCATGTGACCCAGCCTCTATATAAGCTGGAGTCATGTAGCACGTCATTCTGCTGTTACCAGTGTAGAGAGAAGATGCTGCTGCTGTGAGGGAGATAATAGGAAAGAAACTTTAATCAGAACTGCAATTGAACTCAGCGATCTACATAGATTATGTTGTGTGGGTGCAGTGCACGATCTTTTTACCCTGCCCTGAGCCCAGTGACAGAGAAAAATAAGTTTTATCCATCAGTTAGTTAGGTGGGCGGCGGCGGACATTTTATGCAAGCTCATATATGCTCTTGTGACATTTAAATCCAAGCTTGAAATACTGCAATAATAATTTGGGCTTAAAAAAACACCCATTTTTGGCAATATCCTACATCTGGTGCCTTTGCAGCATTTGTCAGTGTGCATTTTAAGCTAGAAATACAGCAATCATTTTCTGGGTTTTAAAAAACTCCCTTTTTGGGCAAAATACACAATTTTACAGCCCTTGCTGCATCTGTACGTGTGAAATGAAAGCGTTATATAATGCTGTCATATCCTGTTATAAAAAAACACCTATTTTGGGCAAAATACTTAATACTGCAGCCTTTGCTGCATCTGTGATTTTTTAAAACAAGCTTGAAATACTTCAATAATTTTCTGGCTTTGAAAAAACACCTATTTTTGGCAATACCCTCCATCTGGGGCCTCTGCCGCATTAGTCAGTGTGCAATTTAAGCTACAGTAGGTGAACCCGATTTTGTGTCAATCTCGCTCTCTTTCTCGGCGAGATTGAGCACCTACGAGCCCCATCGCGGGAGCCAGCGCCGAGCTGGCTTGCCGCGATGGAGACAGAGCCGTCATAGAAGCGACGGGAGATCCGACTTGGATTCCCGCCAATTCTACACGTGTGCGGCGTTTGTTATGAATCCTGAGGGGGAAGTCCCCGCCGGATTTTAAATAAAAATCCGGCATGGGTCCCCCCCTCAGGAGCATACTGGGCCCTTAGGTCTGTTATGGGTTGTAAGGAGAGCCCCCCCTACGCCGAAAAAAACGGCGTAGGGGGTCCCCCTACAATCCATACCAAACCCGTATCCAAAGCACGCTACCCGGCCAGCCAGGAAGGGAGTGGGGACGAGCGAGCGCCCCCCCCCCCCCCCCCCTCCTGAGCCGTACCAGGCTGCATGCCCTCAACATGGGGGGGTTGGGTGCTCTGGGGCAGGGGGCGCACTGCGGCCCCCCCACCTCAGAGCACCCTGTCCCCATGTTGATGAGGACAGGGCCCCTTCCCGACAACCCTGGCCGTTGGTTGTCGGGGTATGCGGGCGGGAGGCTTATCGGAATCTGGGAGCCCCCTTTAATAAGGGGGCCCCCAGATACCGGCCCCCCACCCTAAGTGAATGAGTATGGGGTACATCGTACCCCTACCCATTCACCTGCAAGAAAAGTGGTAAAAACACAAATAAACCACACAGTGTATTAAAATATTTTATTTTTCTGCTCCGGAGGCCGCCCCCTGTCTTCTTTATTAGCTCTTTTACCAGGGGGGGCTCTTCTTCTTCCGCTATCCCGACGGGTCTTCTCCGCTATCCGGGGGGTCTTCTCAACTCTCCGGGGTTCTCCTTCTGTCTTCGCCGCTCTCCGTTGTTGACTCTGCGCACCCCGGTTCTTCGTCTCGCGAGATCTCGGATTTTAAATAAAAATTTAGCGAGACGAAGAACCGGGGTTCTCCTTCTGTCTTCGCCGCTCTCCGTTGTTGACTCGGCGCACCCCGGTTCTTCGTCTCGCGAGATCTCGGATTTTAAATAAAAATTTAGCGAGACGAAGAACCGGGGTTCTCCTTCTGTCTTCGCCGCTCTCCGTTGTTGACTCGGCGCACCCCGGTTCTTCGTCTCGCTAAATTTTTATTTAAAATCCGAGATCTCGCGAGACGAAGAACCGGGGTGCGCCGAGTCAACAACGGAGGGCGGCGAAGACAGAAGGAGAATCCCGGAGAGTTGAGAAGACCCCCCGGATAGCGGAGAAGACCCGTCGGGATAGCGGAAGAAGAAGAGCCCCCCCTGGTAAAAGAGCTAATAAAGAAGACAGGGGGCGGCCTCCGGAGCAGAAAAATAAAATATTTTAATACACTGTGTGGTTTATTTGTGTTTTTACCACTTTTCTTGCAGGTGAATGGGTAGGGGTACGATGTACCCCATACTCATTCACTTAGGGTGGGGGGCCGGTATCTGGGGGCCCCCTTATTAAAGGGGGCTCCCAGATTCCGATAAGCCTCCCGCCCGCATACCCCGACAACCAACGGCCAGGGTTGTCGGGAAGGGGCCCTGTCCTCATCAACATGGGGACAGGGTGCTCTGAGGTGGGGGGGCCGCAGTGCGCCCCCTGCCCCAGAGCACCCAACCCCCCCATGTTGAGGGCATGCAGCCTGGTACGGCTCAGGAGGGGGGGGGGCGCTCGCTCGTCCCAACTCCCTTCCTGGCTGGCCGGGTAGCGTGCTTTGGATACGGGTCTGGTATGGATTGTAGGGGGACCCCCTACGCCGTTTTTTTCGGCGTAGGGGGGGCTCTCCTTACAACCCATAACAGACCTAAGGGCCCGGTATGCTCCTGAGGTGGGGACCGATGCCGGATTTTTATTTAAAATCCGGCGGGGACTTCCCCCTCAGGATTCATAACAAACGCCGCACACGTGTAGAATTGGCGGGAATCCAAGTCGGATCTCCCGTCGCTTCTATGACGCGCTTGCTGGGATGTGCTGTCACTATTCCAGTGAGTGCGAGATCTCGGCACCATGTCGCCGAGTATCAGCGCGACGCTGTCGTGCTAAAAGCACAATATCACAAACACCTACTGTAGAAATACAGCTTTAATTTTCTGGCTTTTAAAAAACAAAATTTTTTGGCAAAATACTCAATTCTCAACTCAGTTCTGTACGTGTGAAATTCAAGCATTATATACTGCTGTCTTATTCTGTTATTCATAAAAATCTTTATTTGCAGCCTTTGCTGCATCTGTCATTGTGAGATACATGCGTTAGATACTGTTGTTTAATTCTGTTATTAAAAAAGCACCTATTTTGGGCAAGATCCTAAATTTGAGAAATAAGAGTAGAACGTCAACTAAGCGACGTGGCCCCTGTCGTGGTGCTGCTGGTGGAGCTCCTGTTGCAGGGAGAGGACGTGGTCGATCTGTGCCAGCTACACGCACAAGTGAAACACATTCCTCAGGTGCGAGTAGGCAACAGAACCTTCAGCAGTATTTGGTCGGTAGCGATAGTAGATTGGGTTGCTGACAGTGCCTCCAGTTCCTTTACATTGTCTCCCACCCAGTCTCCTGCTGAAAGATCAGAGTTGGCACCTGCAGCCGATGTCCATCAGTCTTTCACCTCACCCCCTTGCAAATCAGCCAAGCAGTCTGAGCCCCAAGTCATGCAGCAGTCTCTTCTGCTTTTTGATGACTCTGTTAGCAGGGTTTCCCAGGGCCATCCACCTAGCCCTGCCGCAGAAGTGGAAGAGATTGAGTGCACCGATGCCCAACCACTTATGTTTCAAGATGAGTACATGGGAGGACGATCGCAGCACGTCTTGGATGATGATGAAACACAGGTGCCAACTGCTGTGGCTTTTGAAAGTGTGCAGACCGACAAGGAGGGCAGGGGTGAAGACTGGGTGGAAGATGATGTGCAAGACGATGAGGTCCTCGACCCCACATGGAATCAAGGTCATGCGAGTGACCTGTGTAGTTCGGAGGAAGAGGTGGTGGTCGCACAGAGCCACCAGCACAGCAGAAGAGGGAGCAGGGTGCAAAAGCGGAGCAGCCGTCCCCTAGACAGTACACCTGCTACTGACCACCGCAGCAAGGTACCAAGCACACCAAAGCCAGCTCAAAGGAGTTCCCTGGTGTGGCAGTTCTTCAGACAATGTGCTGACGACAAGACACGAGTGGTTTGCACTCTGTGCAATCAGAGCCTAAAGCGAGGCATAAACGCTCTCAACCTGAGCACAACCTGCATGACCAGGAATCTAAGTGCAAAGCACGAGCTGCAGTGGAGTAGACATCTAAAAAACCAAGAAAGGTCTCTGGCTCCTCCTGGTTCCTCTTCTGCTGCAGTCTCGGCCTCTTCATCCACCTCTGGAGTGACAGTGCCACCTGCCACCCCGCAAACAGAGGATCTGCCAGCAACACCACCATCTGGGTCACCAACCATCTCCACAATGTCCCACAGAAGCATTCAGCTCTCCATCTCTCAAACACTGGAGCGAAAGAGGAAGTACCCCCCTACCCACCCGGCAATCCCTGGCCCTGAATGCCAGCATTTCAAAATTACTGGCATTTGAAATGCTGTCATTCTTTCTGGTGGAGACGGAGAGCTTTAAAAGCCTTATGGCGGTGGCTGTCCCACAGTACGTTGTGCCCAGCCGCCACTACTTTTCCAAGTGTGCCATCCCTTTCCTGCACAACCAAGTGGGGGACAAAATCAGGTGCGCACTACGCAATGCCATCTGTGGCAAGGTGCACCTTACTACGGATACGTGGACTAGAAATCATGGTCAGGGACGTTATATATCCAGAACAGTTTGGCGCATGTCCTTCCACCACGGAGGATTGCAGGGCGCTTCAGTTTGCCTCCTTTTGCTTCCTCATCCTCAACCGGCTCCTCATCCGGTCAGTGTCACTACTTCACCACCAACTTCAGCACAGCAAGGGGTAAACGACATCAGGCAGTTTTAAAATGTATCTGTCTGGGGGACAAACCCCACACCTCGCAGGAGCTGTGGATGGGCCTTGAACAACAGACCGATAATTGGTTGGTGCCAGTGAGCCTCAAACCTGGCCTGGTGGTTTACGATACTGGGCGAAATCTCGTAGCAGCTCTGGGACTAGCCGGTTTGATGCACATTGCTTGCCTGGCGCATGTGCTGAATTTGGTGGTGCAGAGATTCCTTAAAAATTACCCCGATATGTCAGAGCTGCTGCATAAAGTGCGGGCCGTCTGTGCGCGCTTTCGGCATTCTCACCTTGCTGCTGCTCGCCTGTCACCGCTGCAGCGTAACTTAGGCCTTCCCGCTCACCGCCTCATATGTGACATGCCCACAACGTGGAACTCCACCTTGCACATGCTGGCCAGACTGTGCGATCAGCAGCAGGCGATAGTGTAGTTTCAGCTGAAGCACGCACGGGTGAGTCGCTCTGCAGAACAGCACCACTTCACCACCAATGACTGGGCCTCCATGCGAGACCTGTGTTCCTTGTTGTGCTGTTTTGAGTACTCCACCAACATGGCCAGTGCCGATAACGCCATTCTCAGCGTTACTATCCCACTTTTATGCCTCCTTGAAAAACGCTGCTGGCGATGATGGAAGAGGACGTGGCACAGGAGGAGGAAGAGGGATCATTTCATAGGGTTTCTGGCCAGTCATTCACAAGTGGCTCTGAGGCTGGGTTCCTGCACCCACAAACGCCAGGTACACAATTGTCCAGCCAGGGCACAGTTCTGAAGGATGACGAGGTTGAGGATGAGGAGATGGAGGAGGAGGAACTATGTTCACAGCAGGGTGGCACCAAGACCAGTTCTTGGCCATCACTGGTGCGTGGCTGGGGGTATACAGAGGACACAGATGATACATCTCCCACAGAGGACATCTTTTTGTTGCCTCTGGGAAGCCTGGCACACATGAGCGATTACATGCTGCAGTGTCTCCGCAACGACCGCCGAGTTGCCCAAATTTTTACTTGTGCTGAATACTGGGTGGCCACGCTGCTGGATTCCCGTTACAAGGACAACGTACCATCCTTAGTTCCCTCACTGGAGCGTGATCGTACGATGCGCGAGTACAAGCGCACGCTGGTAGACGCGCTGCTAGTGGCATTCCCACCTGACAGTGGGGGCACAGTGGAAGCACAAGGCGAAGGCAGAGGAGGAGGAAGAGGTCTCCAACGCAGCTGGGGTACCGCCAGCACCTCAGAAGGCAGGGTTAGCATGGCCGACATGTGGAAAAGCTTTGTCAGCACGCCACAACAACTAGCACCACCAGCTGATATGGAACGTCATAGCAGGAGGCAGCATTTCACCAACATGGTGGAGCAGTATGTGTGCACGTACTGAATGACCTCACCCTCCTAGATCAAGATTATTATTTTTTATTTGTACGTATTTTATGTTATTTAAAGTGATTTCCCTATCCACATTGGTTTGCAGAGCACTTGCCATGCTTTTAACCACATTTTTGCTGGCATTTGCAGCCCTCTAGCCCTTTCCATGACATTTTAGTGCTCAAAAGTTCGGATCCCCATTGACTTCTAACTATTTTGTGAAGTTCGGCCGAACCCGTCGAACTCGAACATCCAGGTGTCAGCTTAACTCTACACCTGTTCTTCCTTTTGGAGGAACAGGTAGTCTCATCCCTGCCATTAGTATTGGGTCCTATAGGTCTAGATAGGACTCTAGGTATTACTGCGTATGAACTCACCTACCTTTGGGGTCTGTTCATACTGGTAGTCAGTCAGGATTTTGGTTAGGGTTTTTTACTCGGAGGTGTCCATCTGCCTTCCCTAGTTCTCAGGCCTGATTCCCTGTTTCCTTCTTCCCTCCTATGCTCGGTGTGGTGTTTCTGTCTCACACCAAAGCATGACACCAACATATTGAGGGTGGAATTCCAATGGGTGAAAACGTCGCATATCAGTCTATTTTTTGGATGTCATTCTGCCGCTGCAGCTTAAGGAGGGTGTGCTTTGCGGTGTACGAGTGGCTGAAGTGCATGCAAAGTTTCCTGGTCATTTTTTGGATGTCTTGCAGATGGGTGGAAGACTTCAGGAACTGCTTGACAATCAGATTGAACATGTGTGCCATGCAGGCTCACCAACGACACCATGTTCTTCCCGTTGTCACCATGGCTCCGATTTTTAGTTGACGCAGAGAAAGCCAGGATTCGATTTCTTGATAAAAGACACGGAGCAGTTCCTCCCCTGAGTGACTCCGTTCACCCAGGCAAACGAGGTGTAGAACAGTTTGACACTGCCGTGCCCTGCACATGTGGTATGCTAGAGGGGTACTGTGAATTGTCCCTGCAGTGGAGGCTGAGGACACAGTGGAGGATGAGGAGGCAGAGGCGGACACTGTCATAGGACCAACAGAGTGAGAACGTGGAGGCGGAAGCAGCGTCACCTGGCCAAGTTGCTGGTGTGACTCTCCAGGAACCACATTAACCCATTGGGCCATAAAGGACATGTATTGTCCCTGACCATAGATACAGCTCCACACGTTGGCACTGCCGTGAACTTTGGCAGACACCGACAGGCTCACAGACTAGCCCACCTTCTGTTCTACATACGTGTGCAATGCTGGTACTGCTTTTTGGCAAAGAAATGACGGCTTGGGACTCTCCACCTCGGCTCGGCACAAGGCATCAGTTCTCTAAAAGGTGCATCCACCACTTGGATAGGGAGGGTCTGCAGCACCAGCAACTTGACCAAAGAGCACATTCAGCTTCTGCGCCGCTGGATGAGTGCACGCATACTGTTGGCAATCGCTTTGGTGATCGATTTCTGATGGAATGACTGATGAGGAGGAGGAGCAGGAGCATCAGGAGCAGCAGATGATGGGAAGGACAGACATCTCCCTTCGGCTGAGGTGGTAGAGCCTTGACTGGCTGAAATCGGGTGCGTGCCACTGGGTGATGCAGCGGTTGCTGCAGCAGGTTGGACCACCACATCGGAGACACTGTTCTCCCAAGCCACTTTATAGTGATGCTGCATATGTTGACGCAGGGCCGTGGTGCCAACATTGGCACCCTGGCCATGCTTCACCTTCTGCCCTCAGATACTTCAAATGGCCATGTTCACCGCGGCATAACAAAAAACTGCCACACTGCTGAGTAGGTGATTTTACCCCCAAAACTCTGCACTGACTGACTGCTACCGCTGCTGCTTCCGTGAACCCCAGCACCACTACTTTCCAGGCAGGTAGGCTCCTGCAAAGCGGGTGGTCTACCGCAGGCTTGTTTAGCTCCGAACCTCCCACTGCTGCCACCCTACTGACTCCCGGCCACGCCTGCGGCTTGATGGTTCTGCCACTGAATAAAGAGCAAGCTGCCACCCTTTTCTCCCGATGCTGATGAAGCTCCTAATTTACCCGGCTCCCAAGTGCGATTAGCTACATCATCATCGAGTACTGTCTTCGTGTCAATGATGTCCTCCTCAAAGGTCTTTGGGGCAGGAGCCTGACCGCTCGCAATACTAGCTCCTACGCCACTCTCCTCATCACTACTTGCCTGCCTACCAGAGGAAGTGGCGGATGTCTCTTCCACATCTTGGCTGGCCAGTAGCTGCTGATTGTCCTCTAGTAGCTCGTCCTAGTTGTATAGTGGAGCTGAGCCCACAGCAAATAATACTTCTCTGTCTAAGGGAACAGAAAAGGACAGAGGCAGGTGGAGGACAGGTGAGGTCACAGGGCCTACTCCCGGGCCATGCCAACTAAAGGTTGTGTCTGATGAACCCACCGACTGTTGGCTGGGGGTGTCTGATGCTACTTGGGACAAAGTGGATGACCGAGTCAGCCATTCAAGAACCACTGGGTTGCTGGTCAAGACACGACCGCTAGATGACTCCAGCTGCCATGCCCCCTTACTCTTCTGTGACCTCTGCTTGTGCCAGAAACATTTAGCCTCTGCCATTCCCCTGTGCAGGGCCTGTCACTTTTCTTTCTTACATACTGTTAGATCAAATAAAAAAATAAAATGGAAATTAAAACACCCCAAAAAAGTCTGTAATATTCTCACTTGACTACACAACAGCTAGCCCTTTTTTCCCCCACTAATACACGTCAAAAAGGGCTTTAGAACATATAAGATCACCGCAGAACGGTAAGTAGGCCCTTATTTTTTTCCACTTATACTCGCCTCAAAAGGCTTTATAACATAAAACTGCACCGCTGAACGAGAAAAATATATATTTTTTTACCACTAATACACGCCAAAAAGGGCTTTAGAACATACCGTAACTGCACGATTGAATGGCAATATATATATATATATATATTTTGCCACTAATACACTCCAAAAAGGCCTTTAGAACATTTAACTGCACCGATGAACGGCAAATAATATATATTTTTTGCCACTGATACAAGCTGTAGGAAGGCACAAGGGTCCGTTGTTGATGGAAGGTATGTGTCACCGAGGTTCCTGGCCTCGGTGAAGTAAGAGCCGGTATTTTCAAGTGTCAGCAGCAGGTTGATACGCTAGTGCTCGTTAACACGTTGCTATTTTATTATGGCTGTAAGCTGATCCGGGCCAGCTCTTACTGGGAGAAGCTAAAGTGCTGGGGGGGTTTGCTCCCCACGCTTCAGGTGGGGTCTTTCCTGGCCTATATCAAACCCAGCCAGCCGGGTCAGCTGTGTGTGGATTACTCCTCTCTGACAGTGGAGCGCTGCAAAAAGTCACTTTTTGTTTTTCCTTATGTGTGAATAAAACACTGAACTGTTTAAGTTAAAGACTTTGTGGTTGCCTCTATACTGCGTCTGCTAGCCTGTCTACCAGAGCAAATCCCCAGGCCAAAAAGGACTTTAGAACATATAACTCCAAATAGGCCCTTATTTTTTCCACTTATACACGCCACAAAAGGCTTTAGAGCATATAACTGCACCACTGAATGGCAAATAATATATATTTTTTTGCCACTAATAGACTCCAAAAAGGGCTTAGGACATATAACTGCACCACTCAACAGCAAATATATTTTTTTTGCCACTAATACACGCCAAAAAGGGCTGTAATTTTCTCACTTCACCACACAACGACTAATAGGCCCTTTTTTTTCGCACTAATACAAGGCAAAAAATGCTTTAGAACAATTGCAGTGCACAAGGGCATATAAGACGTAGAAATATTTCCTTGTAATGAACACTGCTAATGGCTGTATCAAACAGCACTTTCCCCCCAATAACAAGGACAGTTTGCTGGAATTACAGAGCTGTATAATGGCAATTTGGATTCCAGTCAGTGCAGCAAGGTGTAATAGGATTGTTCCTATTACCCAGGCTGTAGGCTCCCCTACTGAACCCTGTTATGCTTCAATACTGTGGAATGACGCCTCCCTATCCTTTCCCTTAACTTTTATACAGCAAAATACAAGTTTTAAAGTCTTTTCTACCATTGTCCCTAGCGCCTGCTGACGTCTCTCCCTGCACTAAGTACACTAAAAAATGGCTGAATCCAAGACGGCTGTGTCATCAAAGGGTTGGCTGGCTGCTGATTGGCTGCATGCATGGCACTGTGGGTGATCTCTCGTTCCCAGAGTTCCTTGCTCTATGTCCTAACATGTGCAGCAGCCATTTTAGCGAAGCGTGAGGAAATTCAGATTCAATGCAAATCAAATTTTTCCTGAAATTGGGATCGAATTCCACTTCGTCAACTTCGAGTCGTTCTTCTCTAATGCTTACATTTTCCAGATGACTTCCTCCCAAAATAATTTTGCTCTCCAGAGTCATCTATAATAGAGCAGAGTTAATCCATTACACATTAAAGTTATCCCTACAGGAGTTTCAAACATGTCAAATAGCTGTTCATCACAATGAACGTTCACTGTGTTGATAACTTTTGAACCAACATGAATATGTTTAGATGTGAGCAAAGACTGCCTTTCCTCTCCCCCTACCCTGTACTGCTTGCGCTGCACAACCTTGTCAGTGGTTATTTGCAAACACTGTCACCTGACCTGCTCTCAGCTCAAGCAGGCAAACAGATAATCTTGAAATATTACAGCTCGACATTGTAGTTTCTAGTCTTATCAATACACTTTTACTTTTGTTTGGTCTCCTGCTACTTCTGCTGCATGTATTCTAGTTATTTCTTCTGTTCCAGTCCAGCAAGGAAAGCATCAAGGCATTTACTCTAAAATTGATATCCCCCTTCTGCCTATCTGGTTGGA
The DNA here is from genome assembly GCF_905171765.1 of Bufo bufo. NCBI lineage: Eukaryota > Metazoa > Chordata > Amphibia > Anura > Bufonidae > Bufo > Bufo bufo. The sequence continues at coordinate 622,501,661 of NC_053390.1, forward strand.
AAATTGAATGGTAAGGTCCACTTCACATATGTCTGGTGATCTGGTGTAACAGGCCAGTGTATACCCACAGTCAAGACTATACCTGCGGTTAAAGTGGCCTAGGCTAATTTATACTTCAGGGTATAACTTGGCCTAGGACAAAATATACCCAAGTGTATAAATTAGTCTAGGCCAATTCATACCCCTCAGGCCATATTATACCCTCATCAGTAGCACTGAGTGATATAAACAATAATTACTTAATTTTTCAACATTTTATTGGGGATTCAGCTTTGTCTGGTAAGTTAAGTGAGAAAGCTAACAGACTTAAATCTTAAAGCTCTAAACAAACAGACTTATTATATCAACCAGAAAAAATTTATGGGTCACCTGATCAGCGCATGACATGTCATACACTAATCAGGTGACCCGGAAGCCCCGCGGGGATAGGAAACAGCGCGAAATGCAAAGGCTGCATCCAGAGAAGCGAGAAATGGCGGCTAGTGCAGACACGGAGGAGGGATGGAGGAAGGCCAGGACATGCTGGGTGGTGAGTATGTAATTATTTTTTCTCATTTTCTCGTTAGCGATAAGTCACTTATCGCTCAATACAAGGGACAACTATCCAGGACAAAAAAAAAATCGCCCAATAGTCGCCCCGTGTATTGGGATCTTTAGACTATCAAGTCCTTGCTACAATATAAACGTTTTAAGGTAAACACTGATAACAACATTAACCCCTTAAGGACCCTGCCATTTTTCACCTTAAGAACCAGGCCATTTTTATCAAATCTGACATGTGTCGCTTTATGTGTTAATAACTTTAAAACACTTTTACTTATCCAGGCCATTCTAAAGCCTCCTTCACGTGTGCGCTCCGTGGCCGTATTGCGGACCGCATTTGCAGATCCGCAATATATGGGTGCTGTTCTGTGGGCATTCCGCAAATCCGGAGATGCGGAATGGTGCAGAACGGAAGCACGGAATCCTACGGTAGCACTACGGAGTGCTTCCGTGGGGTTTTGTCCCGTACTTCCGTTCTGCAAAAAGATAGAACATGTCCTATGTTTTTGTGGAACGGGCGGATCGCGGACCCATTAAAATGAATGGGTCCCCGATCCGCTGCGGTTGCTCCACGGTTGGTGTTCGTGCAACCGCAACCTCAATTTGCAGGCCACAGTACGGCAACGGGGCGCACACGTTCATGTGCAAAAGGCCTAAGATCGTTTTCTCGTCACATATTGTACTTCATGACAGTGGTAAAATTTAGTCAAAATATTTCATTTTTGTTTATAAAAAAAAATCCCTAATTTACCTAAATTTAAAAATTTCAATTTATCTACTTTTATAATATATAGTAATGCCTCCAAAATGGTTATTACTTTACATTCCCAATATGTCTACTTCATGTTTAGATCATTTTGAAAATAACATTACATTTTTTTGGGACGTTAGAATGCTTTGAAGTTTAGAAGCAAATCTTAACATTTTTAAGAACATTTCCAAACCCCAATTTTTTCAGGACCAGTTCAGTTAGGCTGAGTTCACACGGGCGTTGCAGGAAAATGTGAGGGTGCGTTGCGGGTATACGCGCGATTTTTCCGCGCGAGTGCAAAACATTGTAATGCGTTTTGCACTCGCGTGAGAAGGATCGCGCATGTTTGGTACCCAAACCCGAACTTCTTCACAGAAGTTCGGGCTTGGGATCGGTGTTCTGTACATTGTATTATTTTCCCTTATAACATGGTTATAAGGGAAAATAATAGCAATCTGAATACAGAATGCATACAAAAATAGCGCTGGAGGGGTTAAAAAAATAAATAAAATCATTTAACTCACCTTAATCCACTTGATCGGCATCCCCTTCTGTCTTCATCTTAGCTGTGTGGAGGAACAGGACCTGTGGTGACGTCACTCCGGTCATCACATGATCCATCACATGATCTTTTACCATGGTGATGGATCATGTGATGACCGGAGTGACGTCACCACAGGTCCTGTTGCTCCACACAGCTAAGATGAAGACAGAAGGAGATGCCGGCTCCGCGATCAAGTGGATTAAGGTGAGTTAAATTATTATTATTATTTTTTAACCCCTCTAGCGCTATTTTAGTATTTATTCTGTATTCAGAATGCTATTATTTTCCCTTATAACCATGTTATAAGGGAAAATAATAATGATCGGGTCTCCATCCCGATCGTCTCCTAGCAACCGTGCGTGAAAATCGCACCGCATCCGCACTTGCTTGCGATTTTCACGCAACCCCATTCACTTCTATGGGGCCTGCGTTGCGTGAAAAACGCAGAATATAGAGCATGCTGCGATTTTCACGCAACGCACAAGTGATGCGTGAAAATCACCGCTCATGTGAACAGCACCATAGAAATGAATGGGTCCAGATTCAGTGCGGGTGCAATGCGTTCACCTCCCGCATTGCACCCGCGCGGAATACTCGCCCGAGTGAACTCAGCCTTATGAAGTCACTTTCTGAGGCTTACATATTATAAACCACCCATAAACCACCCCATTTTAGAAACTACACCCCTCAAGCTATTCAAAACTGATTTTACAAACTTTGTTAACTTTTTTGGTGCCCCATGAGAATTAAATGAAAATGGGAATGAATTTTCAAAATTTCACTTTTTTTAACAGATTTTGAATTTGAATACATTTTTCTGCAACAAATCAAGGGTTAACAGCAAACAAAACGCAAAATATATTACCCTGAATCAGCAGATTACAGAAACACGCCATGTGTGCTCAAAAACTGATGTATGGGCGCACAGCATGCTTCAGAGTGAAAGGAGCACCATATGGCTTTTAGAGAGCGGATTTAGCTGGAATGGTAATTGGGAGCTATGTCGCATATGAAGACAACCTGAGGTGGCCCTACAGTAGAAACCCCCAAAAAGTGACTACACCCCTCAAGGAATATTTCAAGGTGTGTAGTGAGCACTTTGACTCATCAGGCATTTCACAGAACTAGGAAACGCTTGGCTGTGAAAAATTTAAATTTAAATTTTTTTCCAGAAAAAGTTGATTTACACCCACATTTTTCACTTTCACAAGGCGAAACAGGACAAAATGCACCCCACATTTTGTTGCCCATTTCCCCCCGAATACGCAAACACCCCATATGTGCTAAAAAAATGATGTATGGGCGCACACCAGGCTTCAGAGTGGAAGGAGCACCATATGGCATTAGGAGAGAGTATTTAGCTGGAATGCTATGTCGCATATGAAGACACCCTGAGGGGGTCCTACAGTGGAAACCCCCAAAAAGTGACCCCATTCTGGTAACTATACCCCTCAAGGAATATTTCAAGGTGTGTAGTGAGTTCTTTGACCCATCAGGTGTTTCACAGAATTAGGAAACGCTTGGCTGTGAAAATGAAAAATTTTAATTTTTTCCAGAAAAAGTTGCTTTACACCCACATCTTTCACTTTCACAAGGAAAAACAGGACAAAATTCATCCTACATTTTGTTACCCATTTCCCCACCGAATACCCCAATATCAGATATGTGCTCAAAAAATGATGTATGGGTGCATGGCAGGGTTCAAAATGGAGATAGCGCCATAGGGCTTTTGGAGGACAGATTTTGCAGGATTGGCTTTTGGGAGCTATGTCGCTTATGAAGACACCCTGAGGTACCCCTAGAGTGGAAACCACCAAAAAGTGACCACATTCTGGAAACTTTACCCCTCAAGAATTATTTCAAGATATGTAGTGAGAACTTTGTCCTCAAAGGTGATTCATGGAATTGCATGTGAAAATGAAAAATTACTATTTTTTCCAGGAAAATGGACTTTAGGCCCAAATTATTCACTTTCACAAGGGGGAACTGGAGAAAATTCTTCCTCTAATTTATTGTCTATTTTCTCCTGATTACAGCAACACCCAATATGTGCTTGTATAGTGCTATATTGGCGTACCACAGGGGTCAGAATGAAAGGAGCACCAAAGGGCTTCTGGAAGGCAGATTTCACGGAAATAATTGACAGTTGCCTTCTTGCAATTGAACACACCCTGAGGTACCCCTAGAGTGGAAACCCCATTCCAGAAATGCACTCCTCAAGGAATATATCAAGGTGTGTAGTGAGCACTTTGACCCATCAGGCATTTCACAGAATTAGGAAACGCTTGGCTGTGAAAAATAAAGATAAAAATTTTTTTCCAGAAAAAGTGGATTTACACCCACATTTTTCACTTTCACAAGGGGAAACAGGACAAAATGCAGCAGACCCCAATTTTTTTTCAAAATCGGTGAAAGGAGAAAATGCCCTCCCAGTATATGGTCCCCATTTTCTCCTCTTTTTGCAAACACCCCATATGTGCTTGTAGCCTGCTGTATGTGCGCACAGCAGGGCTCTAGAGGCAAAGTGCAAAATATGGTTTTTGCAGGCCTGAATAAAAAGACATGGATTTTAGCTGCCATGTCGCATTTAAAATATTCTTGAGGTCACCAGAAATAAAATAAAAAACAAGAAGTGGGCCCATTTCGGAAAGAGCAACCCTGTACGAACATTTTAAGGGGTGGAAAGGGCACTTTTGACCTAACAGTTGTCTCACAGAAAATAATATGTAGTGGTTGTTGGAAAGTGGATATGCAAGCAAGGTGGACTAAATCAGAGATATAAAGTGGAAATATTACAGGGAGCATAAAGGATGAAATTTAATTAATTCTCCATGGATGTGTGGTAGATTCTGAAACACTCCTGCATGCACAGGCCAGGTTTTTCAGGGCAGGTTTCGCATTGGTAAATTGTGTCTTTCCTTTTCCCCCTTTTGGAACACACCCTGAGTCTTTTTTGGGTCCTTCCCTTCCTTGCTGTCTGGGGGACACGACCTGGAAAATTCTGCCCTGGTACAACACGGGCACCATGACATTCAGAAGTACGAGGACCATCCCCGGCCTGGGTTTGAAAAATGAGGGCCTTGATAACCACCTCTTGAAACTGAAGAAAAGTTCCTCTGTGGCCTGCAGAATGAAATAGCACATACGCATTGCACATTGCCATCTGTACAATGTGTACGTCCAGCTTCTTGTACCACACTTTTGCTTTCCATGTGGCACTGTAGGGCTTCAGAAGTTGATCTGAAAGATCCACCCCTCCCATGTGCCTATTGTAGTCCAGGATGCAAACTAGTTTGGGGACAGTGGTAGTGGTACCACGTACAGGGGCAGGGGAGCTGGCGTTAGTGTGAATGTTGGGACGTCCTTGTACTTAACCACCAGCATGTTATGGAGGAGAGCCCTACTTTCACCTATTCTCAGAGGTTTCCCTACCAGGGATCTTGGAAGGCCTCTTTGATTTTTGTGCACTGTGCTGCAAGCCACAGTACATCTGGCAGTTAGGGACCTGAATAGGGGTAAGCTGGTATAATAGTTATCCACATATAGGTGGTAACCCTTATCCAGCAGTGGGTGCAGTAAGTCCCACAGGATCTTCCCACTAACTCCTAGGATAGGGGGGCATTCTGGAGGTTCCAACTGGGAATCTTTCCCTTCATAAACGGGAACTTGTGGGTGTACCCGGAGCTACTCTCGCAAAGTTTGTATAACTTTATGCCATACCTTGCCCGTTTGCTAGGCAGGTACAGGCAGAATCTAATCCTCCCTTTGAACAGTAATAGAGACTCATCTACACATTTTTATCGGGTTGTACACCTCACCAAACTTTGTGCTAATGTGGTCAATGACAGTTCTAACTTTTAACCAAATTATTGGGTCCTTTTGGGGTGGGCACTGTAAATTGTCGTTGTAGTGTAGGAATTTGACTTAAATCGCCTCCGGGTCATGGTCTGACTATAAATTGGAGTCTGGTAGAAAATGTCAGAACTCCAATATTGCCTAATAGTTGTTATTTTTACAACACCCATTTGTAGCACGATGTCATCATTAGTGTTGGGCGAGCATGCTCAGCTGAACACCAGTTCGGCTCGAGCATCGCTATGCTCGGCCAAATATCGCGTGTGCTCGAGTCAGTGTATTTAAATCTAATTTAGTATCTATTTCTGAAAAGTTTCTGGTGGGATTCAAACTCACAACCTTCTACATTACAGCCAAGAATGTTAACCACTACACTATAGAGCTGCATGGCCAGTTTCTTTCTTTAAAAAAATTAATTAAAAAATACCCAAATACAAAAAGGTGCAATCAAATCACATGGTACAAATTAGGTGTCAATGAAAACACATGATGCAAAGGGTGCTCAATCACGTGACATCAAATTAGATTACAATAAATATATTTATTCGCTCATTACAGAATTGCATAAAAAAAATCAATTGTTGAATACAGTGTAAAAGAATAAGTGCTATAAGTATACAATACTCCTCTCATATCCCAGTTATGGATTCAAAGGCCTATATAATAGTGCAAATGTGCAAAAGTGCTCGGTTCTGGTAATAAAAGGGTTAAAAGACATCATCTGTAGCAAAAAGGATACAGCCGTATCCCATTAGTATATTAAAATAGCATCGCTTACCATTGGTGGTTCAGAATCGTAAGGGATCCAGAAGCTTGTGATCTTAGATTCTCAGAGATGTCTGACAAGTTCACCCGTAGAGGTTACCCCAAAAAGTTGGTCCAGAGACATCTGGATACTTTGGGGTCAATCTCTCTGAGCTAACCAATAAACACACCTTTCATTTCCACGTTCACAGAAGGTAGTTACCAAATAGCAGGGGTAATTAAAAAACACTGGCCGATATTGAAAAGCAACTTTAACCTTGTTAAGGAATTCGCTGCCCCTCCTCTTATGTCGTATAGAAGATCCCCCAACTTGCGTAAAAAATTGGTCAGAGTGGATGTGGTTGGGGATCAAAGACTTATTCAGACATATATATAGGCCATTAAAAAAAATGGATGCTTCCCATGTTTAAGCTGCATCAATTGCAGCTATATGCTGAAAGGAGACAAATTTGTACATCCCACCTTGAAGACTCAGTTCGAGATCCGTCACTACTTAACATGTAATAGTACATTTGTTATATACTTGTTGCTGTGTCCATGTGGCCTCCTTTATGTTGGAGAGACCACTTTGGATCTAAAGACTAGGCTTAACCAACATAGGTATACGATACGCAAGAAAAGGAAGGATCTCCCTGAGTCCAAGCATTTTGCGGATGTTGGGCACAGGGAGAAGGATCTCAAATTTAGAATTATCGATCATATTCCCCCTCTTAAAAGAGGAGGGAACAGAGAGTTGATATTAAAACAGCGCAAACTAGTATGGATTCATCGGTTGCGCACACTTAAACTGGAGGGTCTAAATACGGAATTTAGATGGGATTTGTGTAGTTAGGAGGTGTAGTCGACTCCGTGAACGTGGGGGATCTGATTTGTCCAGCCTGGTATTGGAAATATGCAACAGTGTTAATTTTCTTATATACTGACCTAATTTTTTCTTTCTGCTTTTTTTCACAGAACTTTTGGGTATACTATAGGCCTTTTGTCTTCTAGCTAGCGAAGCCAGAAGTGGTTCCGTGTCTCCGCGAATTATGGCCTTGTTTATCACATGAAGAAACTCTGGATATCAGTGGTTACATCTAGGAGTGTGTTTTATTCCGTATGATGAAAATTTTGGATGTGCAGATGACGGTTTGATGTCTACAGTGGTGGTGATCGATTGACTGCCGGGGCTGATCATAGTGTATTCTTTGACAGTCACAAATATAGCAATAGTGGATGGAACTTGATTGCCTCCTCCCTTATGTTACACCATTACACACTATAGTATAGAGGGTAGGGTTAATCCCACCTCTGTCATCTGTAAGGGTTGATCTGAATGTGGGGGCTATGGGGTACACGGCATTGAACCTCTGATTGCCCACTGGTAGCCTGGTGGTCAACAGTTGGGTTCATGTGTCAAGCAGGGACACCATGATGGTTTCCCCTAGGAACACAAGACACGCCTCCATAGCTTCCTGAAGTTCACTAATATGTCTGATATGATTGGATTTATGTTCGCAGTGTATGCGATCATCTAGATGCTCCCACTGATGTCTTCTTCGGAGTGTATACTCAGCCTGATGCGCCCGTGCGGACTCCTGGCAGCGGCTTCGTTGAGCGAAGTGCGCATCAGGCCGGCGCATGTGCACTTCGCTCAACGAACCCGCTGCCAGGAGTCCGCACGGGTGCATCAGGCTGAGCCTTGTACGCAAGCGCGGGATCTGGCAGAGGTGACGGGGAGGATTGCGGAAGCCGCGCTGAGCTGTAGAAGGCAGTGCTGAAGACAGAGAAGGCGGCGCTGGGCATCGGACGGCGAGGGGTGCGGCCGGGCACCCTGTATTAACGGACCTCCCCTTGGGCACCTTAAGTAAGTGATTGACAGGTTATAAAAAACATTTTTTTGGGCAAATAGAGCCACAGTCAGGTTTAATAAGGCCAGCTTAGGATTCTTCTTATTAGTCTGGACATGAGCATATGTTTAGGTTAGAAGGGTTAAATCTGATGACAAAATCCCTTTAAAGGAAATATTAATTATTAATATTTTGTGTTAATATCAATAATTAATATTCATAAATAGGCGTGAATCATCTATTAATGACTCTGCCTATTTATACCTTTAAAAGAAGCTTCCTCTGTTGCCTCACTTTTAGTGTTGAGCGAACAGTTCGAGCATAGTTCGGGTCCGTACCGAATTTTGGGGTGTTCGCGACACGGACCCGAACCCAAACTTTTTCGTAAAAGTTCGGGTTCGGGTTCGTCGTTCGGCATGTATTTTGGCGCATTTTGAAAGGCTGCAAAGCAGCCAATCAACATGCATCATACTACTTGCCCTAAGATGCCATCGCAGCCATGCCTACTATTGGCAAGGCTGTGATTGGCCAAGTGCAGCATGTGACTCAGCCTCTTATAAGCTTGTGCGCACGTCGGGACGTGCTCACTACCGATGTGAATAGAACAGGGTTAGACGCAGCTGATGCTAGGGCGAGAATAGGCAGGGATAATTGAATAACTGGAAGCAAATTTCTCTCCTCCACCTGTGATTCATCTGAACAACTGCAGCTGAGCTGCTTTTTTGATAGGGATTGGCTATTTTTAGAGTGGCCAGAGTGATTTTTCCATCCACATGTACCCAGGCTGACCGCCGGCCGCCATTTTGCGACTTGTAGTGCTGCAGCAGAAGCTGCCACAGTGTGCATTCCAAAGCTCCAAACAAGTCAGACATCTACACCTGGGATTCAGACCAATAGCGATTTAGCAGCACAGTCCAAGGCTATTTTTTTTAAAGGTTGTGCAGACCATTTTGTGGCACATGTTACTGGGCTGATAGGCGGCGGCCATCTTGGGACTAGTGCTGCAGCACAATCTCTCCCAACGTCCATTAATCACTTGTAATAGTGGTCTGTGCCATAGAAATCCTACATCAGGGACTTGGGTGTGCTTTTGTCACCCCTACTAATACCAGTCCACCTGTAATCCATACAGTGAAAAGCCATAAAGTATTCCAGTGAGGGAATTTTTTATTTATTTAAAAAAGGCCAAGTTAGTTTATCTGGCGTTCAATATACTAGATACAGTTAGGCCTGCGTTTCATACATCTGGAATTAGCAAACTAATGTGCTGGGGTTGGGAAAACATATATGTACCCATACTAGAATCTGTCAAAGAAAGCGGTACTCACATATAACAGTCATTCCATCTGTAATCCATACAGTCAAAAGACTGAAAGTATTCCAGTGAGGGAATTTTTTTTATTTAAAAAAGGCCAAGTTAGTTTATCTGGCGTTCAATATACTAGATACAGTTAGGCCTGCGTTTCATACATCTGGAATTAGCAAACTAATGTGCTGGGGTTGGGAAAACATATATGTACCCATACTAGAATCTGTCAAAGAAAGCGGTACTCACATATAACAGTCATTCCATCTGTAATCCATACAGTCAAAAGACTGAAAGTATTCCAGTGAGGGAATTTTTTTTTTATTTAAAAAAGGCCAAGTTAGTTTATCTGGCGTTCAATATACTAGATACAGTTAGGCCTGCGTTTCATACATCTGGAATTAGCAAACTAATGTGCTGGGGTTGGGAAAACATATATGTACCCATACTAGAATCTGTCAAAGAAAGCGGTACTCACATATAACAGTCATTCCATCTGTAATCCATACAGTCAAAAGACTGAAAGTATTCCAGTGAGGGAATTTTTTTTATTTAAAAAAGGCCAAGTTAGTTTATCTGGCGTTCAATATACTAGATACAGTTAGGCCTGCGTTTCATACATCTGGAATTAGCAAACTAATGTGCTGGGGTTGGGAAAACATATATGTACCCATACTAGAATCTGTCAAAGAAAGCGGTACTCACATATAACAGTCATTCCATCTGTAATCCATACAGTCAAAAGACTGAAAGTATTCCAGTGAGGGAATTTTTTTTATTTAAAAAAGGCCAAGTTAGTTTATCTGGCGTTCAATATACTAGATACAGTTAGGCCTGCGTTTCATACATCTGGAATTAGCAAACTAATGTGCTGGGGTTGGGAAAACATATATGTACCCATACTAGAATCTGTCAAAGAAAGCGGTACTCACATATAACAGTCATTCCATCTGTAATCCATACAGTCAAAAGACTGAAAGTATTCCAGTGAGGGAATTTTTTTTTTATTTAAAAAAGGCCAAGTTAGTTTATCTGGCGTTCAATATACTAGATACAGTTAGGCCTGCGTTTCATACATCTGGAATTAGCAAACTAATGTGCTGGGGTTGGGAAAACATATATGTACCCATACTAGAATCTGTCAAAGAAAGCGGTACTCACATATAACAGTCATTCCATCTGTAATGCATACAGTCAAAAGACTGAAAGTATTCCAGTGAGGGAATTTTTTTTATTTAAAAAAGGCCAAGTTAGTTTATCTGGCGTTCAATATACTAGATACAGTTAGGCCTGCGTTTCATACATCTGGAATTAGCAAACTAATGTGCTGGGGTTGGGAAAACATATATGTACCCATACTAGAATCTGTCAAAGAAAGCGGTACTCACATATAACAGTCATTCCATCTGTAATCCATACAGTCAAAAGACTGAAAGTATTCCAGTGAGGGAGTTTTTTTTTTATTTAAAAAAGGCCAAGTTAGTTTATCTGGCGTTCAATATACTAGATACAGTTAGGCCTGCGTTTCATACATCTGGAATTAGCAAACTAATGTGCTGGGGTTGGGAAAACATATATGTACCCATACTAGAATCTGTCAAAGAAAGCGGTACTCACATATAACAGTCATTCCATCTGTAATCCATACAGTCAAAAGACTGAAAGTATTCCAGTGAGGGAATTTTTTTTATTTAAAAAAGGCCAAGTTAGTTTATCTGGCGTTCAATATACTAGATACAGTTAGGCCTGCGTTTCATACATCTGGAATTAGCAAACTAATGTGCTGGGGTTGGGAAAACATATATGTACCCATACTAGAATCTGTCAAAGAAAGCGGTACTCACATATAACAGTCATTCCATCTGTAATCCATACAGTCAAAAGACTGAAAGTATTCCAGTGAGGGAATTTTTTTTATTTAAAAAAGGCCAAGTTAGTTTATCTGGCGTTCAATATACTAGATACAGTTAGGCCTGCGTTTCATACATCTGGAATTAGCAAACTAATGTGCTGGGGTTGGGAAAACATATATGTACCCATACTAGAATCTGTCAAAGAAAGCGGTACTCACATATAACAGTCATTCCATCTGTAATCCATACAGTCAAAAGACTGAAAGTATTCCAGTGAGGGAATTTTTTTTTTATTTAAAAAAGGCCAAGTTAGTTTATCTGGCGTTCAATATACTAGATACAGTTAGGCCTGCGTTTCATACATCTGGAATTAGCAAACTAATGTGCTGGGGTTGGGAAAACATATATGTACCCATACTAGAATCTGTCAAAGAAAGCGGTACTCACATATAACAGTCATTCCATCTGTAATCCATACAGTCAAAAGACTGAAAGTATTCCAGTGAGGGAATTTTTTTTATTTAAAAAAGGCCAAGTTAGTTTATCTGGCGTTCAATATACTAGATACAGTTAGGCCTGCGTTTCATACATCTGGAATTAGCAAACTAATGTGCTGGGGTTGGGAAAACATATATGTACCCATACTAGAATCTGTCAAAGAAAGCGGTACTCACATATAACAGTCATTCCATCTGTAATCCATACAGTCAAAAGACTGAAAGTATTCCAGTGAGGGATTTTTTTTTATTTAAAAAAGGCCAAGTTAGTTTATCTGGCGTTCAATATACTAGATACAGTTAGGCCTGCGTTTCATACATCTGGAATTAGCAAACGAATGTGCTGGGGTTGGGAAAACATATATGTACCCGAACTAGAATCTGTCAAAGAAAGCGGTACTCACATATAACAGTCATTCCATCTGTAATCCATACAGTCAAAAGACTGAAAGTATTCCAGTGAGGGAATTTTTTTTATTTAAAAAAGGCCAAGTTAGTTTATCTGGCGTTCAATATACTAGATACAGTTAGGCCTGCGTTTCATACATCTGGAATTAGCAAACTAATGTGCTGGGGTTGGGAAAACATATATGTACCCATACTAGAATCTGTCAAAGAAAGCGGTACTCACATATAACAGTCATTCCATCTGTAATCCATACAGTCAAAAGACTGAAAGTATTCCAGTGAGGGAATTTTTTTTATTTAAAAAAGGCCAAGTTAGTTTATCTGGCGTTCAATATACTAGATACAGTTAGGCCTGCGTTTCATACATCTGGAATTAGCAAACTAATGTGCTGGGGTTGGGAAAACATATATGTACCCATACTAGAATCTGTCAAAGAAAGCGGTACTCACATATAACAGTCATTCCATCTGTAATCCATACAGTCAAAAGACTGAAAGTATTCCAGTGAGGGAATTTTTTTTTTATTTAAAAAAGGCCAAGTTAGTTTATCTGGCGTTCAATATACTAGATACAGTTAGGCCTGCGTTTCATACATCTGGAATTAGCAAACTAATGTGCTGGGGTTGGGAAAACATATATGTACCCATACTAGAATCTGTCAAAGAAAGCGGTACTCACATATAACAGTCATTCCATCTGTAATCCATACAGTCAAAAGACTGAAAGTATTCCAGTGAGGGAATTTTTTTTATTTAAAAAAGGCCAAGTTAGTTTATCTGGCGTTCAATATACTAGATACAGTTAGGCCTGCGTTTCATACATCTGGAATTAGCAAACTAATGTGCTGGGGTTGGGAAAATATATATGTACCCATACTAGAATCTGTCAAAGAAAGCGGTACTCACATATAACAGTCATTCCATCTGTAATCCATACAGTCAAAAGACTGAAAGTATTCCAGTGAGGGAATTTTTTTTATTTAAAAAAGGCCAAGTTAGTTTATCTGGCGTTCAATATACTAGATACAGTTAGGCCTGCGTTTCATACATCTGGAATTAGCAAACTAATGTGCTGGGGTTGGGAAAACATATATGTACCCATACTAGAATCTATCAAAGAAAGCGGTACTCACATATAACAGTCATTCCATCTGTAATCCATACAGTCAAAAGACTGAAAGTATTCCAGTGAGGGAATTTTTTTTTTATTTAAAAAAGGCCAAGTTAGTTTATCTGGCGTTCAATATACTAGATACAGTTAGGCCTGCGTTTCATACATCTGGAATTAGCAAACTAATGTGCTGGGGTTGGGAAAACATATATGTACCCATACTAGAATCTGTCAAAGAAAGCGGTACTCACATATAACAGTCATTCCATCTGTAATCCATACAGTCAAAAGACTGAAAGTATTCCAGTGAGGGAATTTTTTTTATTTAAAAAAGGCCAAGTTAGTTTATCTGGCGTTCAATATACTAGATACAGTTAGGCCTGCGTTTCATACATCTGGAATTAGCAAACTAATGTGCTGGGGTTGGGAAAACATATATGTACCCATACTAGAATCTGTCAAAGAAAGCGGTACTCACATATAACAGTCATTCCATCTGTAATCCATACAGTCAAAAGACTGAAAGTATTCCAGTGAGGGAATTTTTTATTTATTTAAAAAAGGCCAAGTTAGTTTATCTGGCGTTCAATATACTAGATACAGTTAGGCCTGCGTTTCATACATCTGGAATTAGCAAACTAATGTGCTGGGGTTGGGAAAACATATATGTACCCATACTAGAATCTGTCAAAGAAAGCGGTACTCACATATAACAGTCATTCCATCTGTAATCCATACAGTCAAAAGACTGAAAGTATTCCAGTGAGGGAATTTTTTTTATTTAAAAAAGGCCAAGTTAGTTTATCTGGCGTTCAATATACTAGATACAGTTAGGCCTGCGTTTCATACATCTGGAATTAGCAAACTAATGTGCTGGGGTTGGGAAAACATATATGTACCCATACTAGAATCTGTCAAAGAAAGCGGTACTCACATATAACAGTCATTCCATCTGTAATCCATACAGTCAAAAGACTGAAAGTATTCCAGTGAGGGAATTTTTTTTATTTAAAAAAGGCCAAGTTAGTTTATCTGGCGTTCAATATACTAGATACAGTTAGGCCTGCGTTTCATACATCTGGAATTAGCAAACTAATGTGCTGGGGTTGGGAAAACATATATGTACCCATACTAGAATCTGTCAAAGAAAGCGGTACTCACATATAACAGTCATTCCATCTGTAATCCATACAGTCAAAAGACTGAAAGTATTCCAGTGAGGGAATTTTTTTTATTTAAAAAAGGCCAAGTTAGTTTATCTGGCGTTCAATATACTAGATACAGTTAGGCCTGCGTTTCATACATCTGGAATTAGCAAACTAATGTGCTGGGGTTGGGAAAACATATATGTACCCATACTAGAATCTGTCAAAGAAAGCGGTACTCACATATAACAGTCATTCCATCTGTAATCCATACAGTCAAAAGACTGAAAGTATTCCAGTGAGGGAATTTTTTTTTTATTTAAAAAAGGCCAAGTTAGTTTATCTGGCGTTCAATATACTAGATACAGTTAGGCCTGCGTTTCATACATCTGGAATTAGCAAACTAATGTGCTGGGGTTGGGAAAACATATATGTACCCATACTAGAATCTGTCAAAGAAAGCGGTACTCACATATAACAGTCATTCCATCTGTAATCCATACAGTCAAAAGACTGAAAGTATTCCAGTGAGGGAATTTTTTTTATTTAAAAAAGGCCAAGTTAGTTTATCTGGCGTTCAATATACTAGATACAGTTAGGCCTGCGTTTCATACATCTGGAATTAGCAAACTAATGTGCTGGGGTTGGGAAAACATATATGTACCCATACTAGAATCTGTCAAAGAAAGCGGTACTCACATATAACAGTCATTCCATCTGTAATCCATACAGTCAAAAGACTGAAAGTATTCCAGTGAGGGAATTTTTTTTATTTAAAAAAGGCCAAGTTAGTTTATCTGGCGTTCAATATACTAGATACAGTTAGGCCTGCGTTTCATACATCTGGAATTAGCAAACTAATGTGCTGGGGTTGGGAAAACATATATGTACCCATACTAGAATCTGTCAAAGAAAGCGGTACTCACATATAACAGTCATTCCATCTGTAATCCATACAGTCAAAAGACTGAAAGTATTCCAGTGAGGGAATTTTTTTTTTATTTAAAAAAGGCCAAGTTAGTTTATCTGGCGTTCAATATACTAGATACAGTTAGGCCTGCGTTTCATACATCTGGAATTAGCAAACTAATGTGCTGGGGTTGGGAAAACATATATGTACCCATACTAGAATCTGTCAAAGAAAGCGGTACTCACATATAACAGTCATTCCATCTGTAATCCATACAGTCAAAAGACTGAAAGTATTCCAGTGAGGGAATTTTTTTTATTTAAAAAAGGCCAAGTTAGTTTATCTGGCGTTCAATATACTAGATACAGTTAGGCCTGCGTTTCATACATCTGGAATTAGCAAACTAATGTGCTGGGGTTGGGAAAACATATATGTACCCATACTAGAATCTGTCAAAGAAAGCGGTACTCACATATAACAGTCATTCCATCTGTAATCCATACAGTCAAAAGACTGAAAGTATTCCAGTGAGGGATTTTTTTTTATTTAAAAAAGGCCAAGTTAGTTTATCTGGCGTTCAATATACTAGATACAGTTAGGCCTGCGTTTCATACATCTGGAATTAGCAAACTAATGTGCTGGGGTTGGGAAAACATATATGTACCCATACTAGAATCTGTCAAAGAAAGCGGTACTCACATATAACAGTCATTCCATCTGTAATCCATACAGTCAAAAGACTGAAAGTATTCCAGTGAGGGAATTTTTTTTATTTAAAAAAGGCCAAGTTAGTTTATCTGGCGTTCAATATACTAGATACAGTTAGGCCTGCGTTTCATACATCTGGAATTAGCAAACTAATGTGCTGGGGTTGGGAAAACATATATGTACCCATACTAGAATCTGTCAAAGAAAGCGGTACTCACATATAACAGTCATTCCATCTGTAATCCATACAGTCAAAAGACTGAAAGTATTCCAGTGAGGGAATTTTTTTTATTTAAAAAAGGCCAAGTTAGTTTATCTGGCGTTCAATATACTAGATACAGTTAGGCCTGCGTTTCATACATCTGGAATTAGCAAACTAATGTGCTGGGGTTGGGAAAACATATATGTACCCATACTAGAATCTGTCAAAGAAAGCGGTACTCACATATAACAGTCATTCCATCTGTAATCCATACAGTCAAAAGACTGAAAGTATTCCAGTGAGGGAATTTTTTTTTTATTTAAAAAAGGCCAAGTTAGTTTATCTGGCGTTCAATATACTAGATACAGTTAGGCCTGCGTTTCATACATCTGGAATTAGCAAACTAATGTGCTGGGGTTGGGAAAACATATATGTACCCATACTAGAATCTGTCAAAGAAAGCGGTACTCACATATAACAGTCATTCCATCTGTAATCCATACAGTCAAAAGACTGAAAGTATTCCAGTGAGGGAATTTTTTTTATTTAAAAAAGGCCAAGTTAGTTTATCTGGCGTTCAATATACTAGATACAGTTAGGCCTGCGTTTCATACATCTGGAATTAGCAAACTAATGTGCTGGGGTTGGGAAAATATATATGTACCCATACTAGAATCTGTCAAAGAAAGCGGTACTCACATATAACAGTCATTCCATCTGTAATCCATACAGTCAAAAGACTGAAAGTATTCCAGTGAGGGAATTTTTTTTATTTAAAAAAGGCCAAGTTAGTTTATCTGGCGTTCAATATACTAGATACAGTTAGGCCTGCGTTTCATACATCTGGAATTAGCAAACTAATGTGCTGGGGTTGGGAAAACATATATGTACCCATACTAGAATCTGTCAAAGAAAGCGGTACTCACATATAACAGTCATTCCATCTGTAATCCATACAGTCAAAAGACTGAAAGTATTCCAGTGAGGAAATTTTTTTTTTATTTAAAAAAGGCCAAGTTAGTTTATCTGGCGTTCAATATACTAGATACAGTTGGGCCTGCGTTTCATACATCTGGAATTAGCAAACTAATGTGCTGGGGTTGGGAAAACATATATGTACCCATACTAGAATCTGTCAAAGAAAGCGGTACTCACATATAACAGTCATTCCATCTGTAATCCATACAGTCAAAAGACTGAAAGTATTCCAGTGAGGGAATTTTTTTTATTTAAAAAAGGCCAAGTTAGTTTATCTGGCGTTCAATATACTAGATACAGTTAGGCCTGCGTTTCATACATCTGGAATTAGCAAACTAATGTGCTGGGGTTGGGAAAACATATATGTACCCATACTAGAATCTGTCAAAGAAAGCGGTACTCACATATAACAGTCATTCCATCTGTAATCCATACAGTCAAAAGACTGAAAGTATTCCAGTGAGGGATTTTTTTTTATTTAAAAAAGGCCAAGTTAGTTTATCTGGCGTTCAATATACTAGATACAGTTAGGCCTGCGTTTCATACATCTGGAATTAGCAAACTAATGTGCTGGGGTTGGGAAAACATATATGTACCCATACTAGAATCTGTCAAAGAAAGCGGTACTCACATATAACAGTCATTCCATCTGTAATCCATACAGTCAAAAGACTGAAAGTATTCCAGTGAGGGAATTTTTTTTTATTTAAAAAAGGCCAAGTTAGTTTATCTGGCGTTCAATATACTAGATACAGTTAGGCCTGCGTTTCATACATCTGGAATTAGCAAACTAATTTGCTGGGGTTGGGAAAACATATATGTACCCATACTAGAATCTGTCAAAGAAAGCGGTACTCACATATAACAGTCATTCCATCTGTAATCCATACAGTCAAAAGACTGAAAGTATTCCAGTGAGGGAATTTTTTTTATTTAAAAAAGGCCAAGTTAGTTTATCTGGCGTTCAATATACTAGATACAGTTAGGCCTGCGTTTCATACATCTGGAATTAGCAAACTAATGTGCTGGGGTTGGGAAAACATATATGTACCCATACTAGAATCTGTCAAAGAAAGCGGTACTCACATATAACAGTCATTCCATCTGTAATCCATACAGTCAAAAGACTGAAAGTATTCCAGTGAGGGAATTTTTTTTATTTAAAAAAGGCCAAGTTAGTTTATCTGGCGTTCAATATACTAGATACAGTTAGGCCTGCGTTTCATACATCTGGAATTAGCAAACTAATTTGCTGGGGTTGGGAAAACATATATGTACCCATACTAGAATCTGTCAAAGAAAGCGGTACTCACATATAACAGTCATTCCATCTGTAATCCATACAGTCAAAAGACTGAAAGTATTCCAGTGAGGGAATTTTTTTTATTTAAAAAAGGCCAAGTTAGTTTATCTGGCGTTCAATATACTAGATACAGTTAGGCCTGCGTTTCATACATCTGGAATTAGCAAACTAATGTGCTGGGGTTGGGAAAACATATATGTACCCATACTAGAATCTGTCAAAGAAAGCGGTACTCACATATAACAGTCATTCCATCTGTAATCCATACAGTCAAAAGACTGAAAGTATTCCAGTGAGGGAATTTTTTTTTTATTTAAAAAAGGCCAAGTTAGT
Organism: Bufo bufo; assembly: GCF_905171765.1. Classification (NCBI taxonomy): domain Eukaryota; kingdom Metazoa; phylum Chordata; class Amphibia; order Anura; family Bufonidae; genus Bufo; species Bufo bufo. The sequence continues at coordinate 622,520,702 of NC_053390.1, forward strand.
TTATCTGGCGTTCAATATACTAGATACAGTTAGGCCTGCGTTTCATACATCTGGAATTAGCAAACTAATGTGCTGGGGTTGGGAAAACATATATGTACCCATACTAGAATCTGTCAAAGAAAGCGGTACTCACATATAACAGTCATTCCATCTGTAATCCATACAGTCAAAAGACTGAAAGTATTCCAGTGAGGGAATTTTTTTTATTTAAAAAAGGCCAAGTTAGTTTATCTGGCGTTCAATATACTAGATACAGTTAGGCCTGCGTTTCATACATCTGGAATTAGCAAACTAATGTGCTGGGGTTGGGAAAATATATATGTACCCATACTAGAATCTGTCAAAGAAAGCGGTACTCACATATAACAGTCATTCCATCTGTAATCCATACAGTCAAAAGACTGAAAGTATTCCAGTGAGGGAATTTTTTTTATTTAAAAAAGGCCAAGTTAGTTTATCTGGCGTTCAATATACTAGATACAGTTAGGCCTGCGTTTCATACATCTGGAATTAGCAAACTAATGTGCTGGGGTTGGGAAAACATATATGTACCCATACTAGAATCTGTCAAAGAAAGCGGTACTCACATATAACAGTCATTCCATCTGTAATCCATACAGTCAAAAGACTGAAAGTATTCCAGTGAGGGAATTTTTTTTTTATTTAAAAAAGGCCAAGTTACTTTATCTGGCGTTCAATATACTAGATACAGTTAGGCCTGCGTTTCATACATCTGGAATTAGCAAACTAATGTGCTGGGGTTGGGAAAACATATATGTACCCATACTAGAATCTGTCAAAGAAAGCGGTACTCACATATAACAGTCATTCCATCTGTAATCCATACAGTCAAAAGACTTAAAGTATTCCAGTGAGGGAATTTTTTTTATTTAAAAAAGGCCAAGTTAGTTTATCTGGCGTTCAATATACTAGATACAGTTAGGCCTGCGTTTCATACATCTGGAATTAGCAAACTAATGTGCTGGGGTTGGGAAAACATATATGTACCCATACTAGAATCTGTCAAAGAAAGCGGTACTCACATATAACAGTCATTCCATCTGTAATCCATACAGTCAAAAGACTGAAAGTATTCCAGTGAGGGGATTTTTTTTATTTAAAAAAGGCCAAGTTAGTTTATCTGGCGTTCAATATACTAGATACAGTTAGGCCTGCGTTTCATACATCTGGAATTAGCAAACTAATTTGCTGGGGTTGGGAAAACATATATGTACCCATACTAGAATCTGTCAAAGAAAGCGGTACTCACATATAACAGTCATTCCATCTGTAATCCATACAGTCAAAAGACTGAAAGTATTCCAGTGAGGGAATTTTTTTTATTTAAAAAAGGCCAAGTTAGTTTATCTGGCGTTCAATATACTAGATACAGTTAGGCCTGCGTTTCATACATCTGGAATTAGCAAACTAATGTGCTGGGGTTGGGAAAACATATATGTACCCATACTAGAATCTGTCAAAGAAAGCGGTACTCACATATAACAGTCATTCCATCTGTAATCCATACAGTCAAAAGACTGAAAGTATTCCAGTGAGGGAATTTTTTTTATTTAAAAAAGGCCAAGTTAGTTTATCTGGCGTTCAATATACTAGATACAGTTAGGCCTGCGTTTCATACATCTGGAATTAGCAAACTAATTTGCTGGGGTTGGGAAAACATATATGTACCCATACTAGAATCTGTCAAAGAAAGCGGTACTCACATATAACAGTCATTCCATCTGTAATCCATACAGTCAAAAGACTGAAAGTATTCCAGTGAGGGAATTTTTTTTATTTAAAAAAGGCCAAGTTAGTTTATCTGGCGTTCAATATACTAGATACAGTTAGGCCTGCGTTTCATACATCTGGAATTAGCAAACTAATGTGCTGGGGTTGGGAAAACATATATGTACCCATACTAGAATCTGTCAAAGAAAGCGGTACTCACATATAACAGTCATTCCATCTGTAATCCATACAGTCAAAAGACTGAAAGTATTCCAGTGAGGGAATTTTTTTTTTATTTAAAAAAGGCCAAGTTAGTTTATCTGGCGTTCAATATACTAGATACAGTTAGGCCTGCGTTTCATACATCTGGAATTAGCAAACTAATGTGCTGGGGTTGGGAAAACATATATGTACCCATACTAGAATCTGTCAAAGAAAGCGGTACTCACATATAACAGTCATTCCATCTGTAATCCATACAGTCAAAAGACTGAAAGTATTCCAGTGAGGGAATTTTTTTTATTTAAAAAAGGCCAAGTTAGTTTATCTGGCGTTCAATATACTAGATACAGTTAGGCCTGCGTTTCATACATCTGGAATTAGCAAACTAATGTGCTGGGGTTGGGAAAATATATATGTACCCATACTAGAATCTGTCAAAGAAAGCGGTACTCACATATAACAGTCATTCCATCTGTAATCCATACAGTCAAAAGACTGAAAGTATTCCAGTGAGGGAATTTTTTTTATTTAAAAAAGGCCAAGTTAGTTTATCTGGCGTTCAATATACTAGATACAGTTAGGCCTGCGTTTCATACATCTGGAATTAGCAAACTAATGTGCTGGGGTTGGGAAAACATATATGTACCCATACTAGAATCTGTCAAAGAAAGCGGTACTCACATATAACAGTCATTCCATCTGTAATCCATACAGTCAAAAGACTGAAAGTATTCCAGTGAGGGAATTTTTTTTTTATTTAAAAAAGGCCAAGTTACTTTATCTGGCGTTCAATATACTAGATACAGTTAGGCCTGCGTTTCATACATCTGGAATTAGCAAACTAATGTGCTGGGGTTGGGAAAACATATATGTACCCATACTAGAATCTGTCAAAGAAAGCGGTACTCACATATAACAGTCATTTTATCTGTAATCCATACAGTCAAAAGACTTAAAGTATTCCAGTGAGGGAATTTTTTTTATTTAAAAAAGGCCAAGTTAGTTTATCTGGCGTTCAATATACTAGATACAGTTAGGCCTGCGTTTCATACATCTGGAATTAGCAAACTAATGTGCTGGGGTTGGGAAAACATATATGTACCCATACTAGAATCTGTCAAAGAAAGCGGTACTCACATATAACAGTCATTCCATCTGTAATCCATACAGTCAAAAGACTGAAAGTATTCCAGTGAGGGAATTTTTTTTATTTAAAAAAGGCCAAGTTAGTTTATCTGGCGTTCAATATACTAGATACAGTTAGGCCTGCGTTTCATACATCTGGAATTAGCAAACTAATGTGCTGGGGTTGGGAAAACATATATGTACCCATACTAGAATCTGTCAAAGAAAGCGGTACTCACATATAACAGTCATTCCATCTGTAATCCATACAGTCAAAAGACTGAAAGTATTCCAGTGAGGGAATTTTTTTTTTATTTAAAAAAGGCCAAGTTAGTTTATCTGGCGTTCAATATACTAGATACAGTTAGGCCTGCGTTTCATACATCTGGAATTAGCAAACTAATGTGCTGGGGTTGGGAAAACATATATGTACCCATACTAGAATCTGTCAAAGAAAGCGGTACTCACATATAACAGTCATTCCATCTGTAATCCATACAGTCAAAAGACTGAAAGTATTCCAGTGAGGGAATTTTTTTTATTTAAAAAAGGCCAAGTTAGTTTATCTGGCGTTCAATATACTAGATACAGTTAGGCCTGCGTTTCATACATCTGGAATTAGCAAACTAATTTGCTGGGGTTGGGAAAACATATATGTACCCATACTAGAATCTGTCAAAGAAAGCGGTACTCACATATAACAGTCATTCCATCTGTAATCCATACAGTCAAAAGACTGAAAGTATTCCAGTGAGGGAATTTTTTTTATTTAAAAAAGGCCAAGTTAGTTTATCTGGCGTTCAATATACTAGATACAGTTAGGCCTGCGTTTCATACATCTGGAATTAGCAAACTAATTTGCTGGGGTTGGGAAAACATATATGTACCCATACTAGAATCTGTCAAAGAAAGCGGTACTCACATATAACAGTCATTCCATCTGTAATCCATACAGTCAAAAGACTGAAAGTATTCCAGTGAGGGAATTTTTTTTATTTAAAAAAGGCCAAGTTAGTTTATCTGGCGTTCAATATACTAGATACAGTTAGGCCTGCGTTTCATACATCTGGAATTAGCAAACTAATGTGCTGGGGTTGGGAAAACATATATGTACCCATACTAGAATCTGTCAAAGAAAGCGGTACTCACATATAACAGTCATTCCATCTGTAATCCATACAGTCAAAAGACTGAAAGTATTCCAGTGAGGGAATTTTTTTTATTTAAAAAAGGCCAAGTTAGTTTATCTGGCGTTCAATATACTAGATACAGTTAGGCCTGCGTTTCATACATCTGGAATTAGCAAACTAATGTGCTGGGGTTGGGAAAACATATATGTACCCATACTAGAATCTGTCAAAGAAAGCGGTACTCACATATAACAGTCATTCCATCTGTAATCCATACAGTCAAAAGACTGAAAGTATTCCAGTGAGGGGATTTTGCTTATAAAAAATAATATATTTCATTGTGGTGCGAGTTGAATCGCAACAATGAAGAAAAATACTATTAAGGGACGAGGACGCGGTCGTGGTGGTGTCCGTGGAGCCTCTGTTGCTGGTAGAGGACGTGGCCGTTCGGCCCCAGGCGCACACAGTAGGGAACGAACTCCCTCAACTAGCCGGCAGAATGTACCGCAATATCTCGTGGGGCACAATGCCGCTCTTAGGATGGTAAGGCCTGAGCAGGTACAGGCATTAATCGATTGGGTGGCCGACAGTGCTTCCAGCACGTTCACCACATGGTCTTCCACCCAGTCTTCTGCGGAAAGCGCACAGGTGGCACCTGAAAACCAAGCCCATCAGTCTGTCACATCACCCCCAAGCATATCAGGGAAACGGTCTGAGCCACAAGTTATGCAGCAGTCTCTTCTTCTGTTTGAAGACTCTGCTTCCAGGGTTTCCCAGGGGCGTCCACCTAGCCCTTCCCCAGTGGAGGAAGACATACCATGCACTGACGCACAACCACTTATGTCTCCAGATGAAGAGGACATGGGAATACCACCACAGCAGAGTCACCGACTCTCTGATGATGACGAAACACAGGTGCCCACTGCCGTGTCTTTTTGCAGTGTGCAGACTGAACAGGAGGAGGTCAGGGAGGGAGACTGGGTGGAAGACGATGCAGAGGACGATGAGGTCTTAGACCCCACATGGACTGAAGGTCGTGGCGATGACTTTCACAGTTCAGAGGAAGAGGTAGTGGTGAGACCGAGACAACAGCGAAGCCAAAGAGGGAGCAGGGGGCCAAAGCAGACGAGCCGCCGCCCCCAGAGTTCGCCTGCTACTGGACATCGCCAACAGGGACCCAGCCCCACAAAGGCAGCTTCAAAGAGTTCCCTGGCATGGCACTTCTTTAAACAATGTCCTACCGACAAGACCCGAGTGACTTGCACGCTCTGCCATCAGAGCCTGAGGCGAGGCATTAACGTTCTGAACCTCAGCACAACCTGCATGACCAGGCATCTACATGCAAAGCATGAACTGCAGTGGGGTACACACCTTAAAAACCAGGCACTCGCTGAGGCTCCCCCTGCTCCCTCTACCGCTGCTGCCTCGGCTTCCGCCTCGAGAGGAATGTTGCCACCTGCCGAGCAGCAAACAGAGGATGTGCCACCGACACCACCACCACCGCCACTGTCAACTAGCGTCTCCACTATATCACACAGCAGCGTTCAGCTCTCAATATCTCAAACCTTAGAGAGGAAGCGCAAATTCCCCCCGAGTCACCCTCGAGCCCTTGGCCTGAACGCCAGCATTTCTAAACTGCTGGCCTTTGAAATGCTGTCATTCCGGCTGGTGGACACAGACAGCTTCAAAAAGCTGATGGCCATGGCTGTCCCGCAGTATGTGGTTCCCAGCCGCCACTACTTCTCCAAGACAGCCGTGCCTTCCCTGCACATGCAAGTGTCCGATAAAATCAAGTGTGCACTGCGCAACGCCATTTGTGGCAAGGTCCACCTAACCACAGATACGTGGACCAGTAAGCACGGCCAGGGACGCTATATCTCACTAACTGCACACTGGATGAATGTAGTGGCGGCTGGGCCCCCGGCGGACAGTTCCTTGGCGCACGTCCTTCCGCCCCCTAGGATCGCAGGGCATCATTCTCTGCCTCCTGTAGCCTCCTCCTCCTACTCGGCTTCCTCCTCCACTGCTTCCACCAGCTCATCCGGTCAGCCACACACCTTCACCACCAACTTCAGCACAGCCCGGGGTAAACGTCAGCAGGCCATTCTGAAACTCATATGTTTGGGGGACAGGCCCCACACCGCACAGGAGTTGTGGCGGGGTATTGAACAACAGACCGACGAGTGGTTTCTGCCGGTGGGCCTCAAGCCAGGCCTGGTGGTATGCGATAATGGGCGAAATCTCGTGGCAGCTCTGGGACTAGCCGGTTTGACGCACATCCCTTGCCTGGCGCATGTGCTGAACTTGGTGGTGCAGAGGTTCATTCACCACTACCCCAACATGTCAGAGCTGCTGCATAAAGTGCGGGCCGTCTGTGCGCGCTTCCGCCGTTCACATCCTGCCGCTGCTCGCCTGTCTGCGCTACAGCGGAACTTCGGCCTTCCCGCTCACCGCCTCATATGCGACGTGCCCACCCGGTGGAACTCCACCTTGCACATGCTGGAGAGACTGTGCGAGCAGCAGCAGGCCATAGTGGAGTTTCAGCTGCAGCACGCTCGCGTCAGTCGTACTGCCGAACAGCACCACTTCACCACCAATGATTGGGCCTCCATGCGAGACCTGTGTGCCCTGCTGCGCTGTTTCGAGTACTCCACCAACATGGCCAGTGGCGATGACACTGTTATCAGCGTTACAATACCACTTCTATGTCTCCTTGAGAAAACACTTAGGGCAATGATGTTAGAGGAGGTGGCCCAGGTGGAGGAGGATGAGGGCTCGTTTCTAACACTTTCGGGCCAGTCTGTTCGAAGTGGCTCAGAGGGAGGTTTGTTTAAGCAGCAGAGGACAGGTTCACAAGTCGCCAGCCAAGGCACTGTACTGGAGGACGAGGAGGATGAGGAGGAGGAGGTGGAGGGGGACGAGGATGACGCAAGTTCACAGCGGGGTGGCAGCCCAGGCCCATCACTGGTGCGTGGCTGGGGGGATACGGTGGACGATGACGATACGCCTCCCACAGAGGACAGCTTGTCCTTACCCATGGGTAGCCTGGCCCACATGAGCGAATATATGCTCCAATGCCTGCGCAACGACAGCAGAGTTGCCCACGTTTTAACGTGTGCAGACTACTGGGTGGCCACCCTGCTGGATCCCCGGTATAAAGACAATGTGCCCACTTTAATTCCTGAACTGGAGCGCGACCGTAAGATGCGCGAGTACAAGCGCACGCTGATAGAGGCGCTCTTGAGAGCATTCCCACATGTCACAGGGGAACAGGTGGAAGGTGAAGGCAGAGGAGTGGCAAGAGGTCGCCAACGCAGCTGTGTCACGGCCAGCTCATCTGAGGGCAGGGTTAGCATGGCAGAAATGTGGAAAAGTTTTGTCTCCACGCCACAGCTATCTGCACCGACACCTGATACGGAACGTGTTAGCAGGAGGCAGCATTTCACTAACATGGTTGAACAGTATGTCTGCACACCCCTCCACATCCTGACGGATGGTTCGGCCCCATTCAACTACTGGGTTTCGAAATTGTCCACGTGGCCAGAGTTAGCATGTTATGCCTTGGAGGTGCTTTCCTGCCCGGCGGCCAGCGTTTTATCTGAACTCGTATTCAGCACGGCAGGGGGCGTCATTACTGACAAGCGCAGCCGCCTGTCCACAGCCAACGTGGACAAGCTGACCTTCATAAAGATGAACCAGGCATGGATCCCACAGGACCTGTCCCTCCCTTGTGCAGAGTAGTCCTTATTAACTGCCTAAAACATGTCTTGTTGTGCTACGGGCCACTTCTTTATTTGATACAAATTTTATGAAACCCACAGTTGAATGAAACTCTTCTCTGTCTGGGCGCCGGGGCCTAACCAGATGAAAGTGGCCGGTTAAACTAACGGGTGACATGAAGCCATAACCTCTGCCATGCTACCTCTGTCTTCTGTCTGGGTGCTGAGGCCTAAGTCAAATAAAGCGGTCTTCTGCTGTGCTGGGGGATATGAAGCTAATCTCTGACCTCTCTCCTCTGTCTGGGTCCAAAGGCCTAAATCACTGAAAAGAGGCCTTCTCCTGTGGTGTGTGATATGATGCCAGAATATGTGCTGTGGGGCCTCTCTCCTCTTCCTGGGTGCAGGGGTCAAATAAACTAAATTGTGGCCTACTCCTGTGGTGGCTGATATGATGCCAGAATATGTGCTGTGGTGCCTCTCTCCTCTTCCTGGGTGCAGGGGTCAAAGTAACTAAATGGTGGCTTCTCCTGTGGTGGCTGATATGATGCCAGAATATGTGCTGTGGGGCCTCTCTCCTCTTCCTGGGTGCAGGGGTCAAAGTAACTCAATCGTGGCTTCTCCTGTGGTGGCTGATATGATGCCAGAATATGTGCTGTGGTGCCTCTCTCCTCTGTCTGGGTCCAAAGGCCTAAATCACTGAAAGAGGCCTTCTCCTGTGGTGTGTGATATGATGCCTGAATATGTGCTGTGGTGCCTCTCTCCTCCTCCTGGGTGCGGGGGTCAAAGTAACTCAATGGTGGCTTCTCCTGTGGTGGCTGATATGATGCCAGAATATGTGCTGTGGGGCCTCTCTCCTCTTCCTGGGTGCAGGGGTCAAAGTAACTCAATGGTGGCTTCTCCTGTGGTGGCTGATATGATGCCAGAATATGTGCTGTGGTGCCTCTCTCCTCTTCCTGGGTGCAGGGGTCAAAGTAACTCAATCGTGGCTTCTCCTGTGGTGGCTGATATGATGCCAGAATATGTGCTGTGGTGCCTCTCTCCTCTTCCTGGGTGCAGGGGTCAAAGTAACTAAATGGTGGCTTCTCCTGTGGTGGCTGATATGATGCCAGAATATGTGCTGTGGTGCCTCTCTCCTCTTCCTGGGTGCAGGGGTCAAAGTAACTAAATGGTGGCTTCTCCTGTGGTGGCTGATATGATGCCAGAATATGTGCTGTGGTGCCTCTCTCCTCTTCCTGGGTGCGGGGGTCAAAGTAACTCAATGGTGGCTTCTCCTGTGGTGGCTGATATGATGCCAGAATATGTGCTGTGGGGCCTCTCTCCTCTTCCTGGGTGCAGGGGTCAAAGTAACTCAATGGTGGCTTCTCCTGTGCTGATTGATATAAAGCTGATGGTTGTGCCATCTGACATGGTTGCCAGGGTCTGATTCAATGGGGGCCTACTCCTGTGGTGGGTGATCTAAATGCCTGATTCTCTGCTGTGAAACCTCTCTCCTCCGTCTGGGTGTAGGGGTCAAAGTCTTTCAAAGTCGCCTTCTCCTGTGCTGATTGATATGAAGCTGATGGTTGTGCCATCTGACATGGTTGCCGGGGTCCCATTAAATTGTGGCCTACTCCTGTGGTGGTTGATATGATGCCTGATTCTCTGATGTGGAACCTCTCTCCTCTGTTTGGGTGAAGGGGTCAAAGTAACTAAATGGTGGCTTCTCCTGTGGTGGCTGATATGATGCCAGAATATGTGCTGTGGGGCCTCTCTCCTCTTCCTGGGTGCAGGGGTCAAAGTAACTCAATGGTGGCTTCTCCTGTGGTGGCTGATATGATGCCAGAATATGTGCTGTGGTGCCTCTCTCCTCTTCCTGGGTGCGGGGGTCAAAGTAACTCAATGGTGGCTTCTCCTGTGGTGGCTGATATGATGCCAGAATATGTGCTGTGGTGCCTCTCTCCTCTTCCTGGGTGCGGGGGTCAAAGTAACTCAATGGTGGCTTCTCCTGTGGTGGCTGATATGATGCCAGAATATGTGCTGTGGTGCCTCTCTCCTCTTCCTGGGTGCAGGGGTCAAAGTAACTAAATGGTGGCTTCTCCTGTGGTGGTTGATATGATGCCTGATTCTCTGCTGTGAAACCTCTCTCCTCCATCTGGGTGTAGGGGTCAAAGTCTTTCAAAGTCGCCTTCTCCTGTGCTGATTGATATAAAGCTGATGGTTGTGCCATCTGACATGGTTGCCAGGGTCTGATTCAATGGGGGCCTACTCCTGTGGTGGGTGATCTAAATGCCTGATTCTCTGCTGTGAAACCTCTCTCCTCCGTCTGGGTGTAGGGGTCAAAGTCTTTCAAAGTCGCCTTCTCCTGTGCTGATTGATATGAAGCTGATGGTTGTGCCATCTGACATGGTTGCCGGGGTCCCATTAAATTGGGGCCTACTCCTGTGGTGGGTGATCTAAATGCCTGATTCTCTGCTTTGAAACCTCTCTCCTCCGTCCGGGTGTAGGGGTCAAAGTCTGTCAAAGTCGCCTTCTCCTGTGCTGATTGATATAAAGCTTATGCTTGTGCCATCTGACATGGTTGCCGGGGTCTGATTCAATGGTGGCCTACTCCTGTGGTGGGTGATCTAAATGCCTGATTCTCTGCTGTGTAACCTCTCTCCTCCGTCTGGGTGTAGGGGTCAAAGTAACTAAATGGTGGCCTACTCCTGTGGTGGGTGATATGATGCCTGGTTCTCTGCTGTGGGACCTCTCTCCTTTGTCTGGGTGCTGTGGTCAAAATAATAGTAAGTGACCTTCTCCATTGGTGGGTGACTTGAAGCCTGATTCTGTGCTATGGGACCTCACTCCAATTAATATTGTTTAATTTTTATTTATTTTATGTTAACTCATCATTTCCCTATCTACATTTGTTTGCAGGGGATTTAACTACATTTTGCTGCCTTTTGCAGCCCTCTAGCCCTTTCCGGGTGTGTTTTACAGCCTTTTTAGTGCCCAAAAGTTCGGGTCCCCATTGACTTCTATGGGGTTCGGGTTCGGGATGAAGTTCGGGTCGAGTTCGGATCCCGAACCCGAACATTTTTCGAAAGTTCGGCCGAACTCGTCGAACCCGAACATCCAGGTGTTCGCTCAACTCTACTCACTTTACATTAAACTATGAGCGACTTACTCCTATACTACAGTGGCGACTACTACTACTACTACAATAAATGACCGCAAGCTGTACTATGAATAATAAAAGGATTTTATTAAAACATTACAAGCTCTACAGTCTAATTATTGCTATAACTATATACATTTACATCAAAGGACATATAAATATATAAAGATAAAGACACAAATACAATAGCACTCAGCAACCAGCATTCCGCCCTGCCTCTATGCTGGTTGCTGAGTGCTATTGCATTTGTGTCTTTTTCTTTGTATATGTATTTTGCCATAGCGATGTGCACCTGCATATAGGGTTGTGCTAATTGAATCCCCCATATAAATATATATACTTATAGTCGCACACAGTAAAATATTAAACACACCACAACACAGCAATATAATAATACGCCTAACTACACTACACAATACAATACACAATCCCAATTCCACCCCACAATCTAACTAAGCATACCACTTACATACACACATAAATATTAGCAGCAGCCTGCACAACTTGGCTCTAGACTGTCCCTATGGGAATCAAGGGGTTAAACACAATATGGAATGGGTCAGGGGGTATGCACTGCAAGGATAGGGCAATGCAGGGCAGGGGGTATCCTTGTTCCACTTCCCACATCCAGGAGAAACAAGGCAGCAGAGGTTCTGTGGGCTACGGCAGCGGTCCAAGGGTTAAAGGCACTGTGCAGGGGTTAATGCTGGGAAAGTAGGGTGGTACAGGGGTTAATACAGGGATAGGGGTATCAGGGGTTAATCTGTAGGGGTTATAGGGAATGTATAGGAGTCAGGGCAGGGATACTTAGCCAGCCTTCAGTTGGGCTGCAGGGCTTCGTCCATCCTGCACTTTCTGCTCTCCTTGAGCGCTGCCTGCACTCTTCCTCTTAGTGTGGGGCCGATCTTCTCTGAGCACTGCCTGCACTCAGAGGCGGCTCTTCCATTAGGCCACTTAGGCAGCCGCCTAAGGCCTCGCGCTGGTGGGGGCCTCGCTCTGGCTCCCACCAGCACCTGACACCGCCGCAATTTAATTGTCTGCTCCTCCGTCACCTAACACACACACTAATAGTAACTAAGTTAGACGAGCCGCCGCGGCCAGGCCGCTCGCGCCCCTCTGCTCTCTGCCTCTTTAAGAGAGCAGAGGCTGCTGGCCGGGCTCAGAGCGTGCCGCCGCACAGGCACGTCTCTATGCAACAGCAGACACGCCCCCTTCCCTCAGAGCGCTGCGCAGGCAGGGAGAGAAGAAGCGCCATCTCACCTCACCGCCACCGGCTGTGTGCCTGTGTCTGTTTTCCGGTGACCCGACGCCGACCCAACTGTTCTGGCTGCCGCCAGCGCCGCCCTGAAGACAGTGTCAGTGGTGGTGGACTCACTGGACTGTCTGTCACTGTGGATTGTGGAAGAATTAGAATCCTCCAAGGACCAAGGTGGTCAGGTGTGTGCCCCACTCCCTGTCCTGCTGGCCGCTGTACCCCTAACCCCTCCTCCCAGTCCCCCCTCCCTGGCTGTCGCCTGATCTGATATTAAGAGAGAGAATAAGTTGGGGACTGAGAAATGTGCAGCAAGCCTCATGATGGAGGGGGTCTAGGGGACTGAGAAATGTGCAATGGGGGGGCCTTTCTCAGTCCCCTAAACCCCCTCCATGAGGCTTGAGGCTTGCCTGGCAGCACATCTTACTCTCCCCCCCCCCAATTGCACATGTCTCAGTCCCCCTCCATGAGGCTTGCCTGGCAGCACATCTTACTCTTCCCCCCCCCCCCCCAATTGCACATGTCTCAGTCCCCCTCCATGAGGCTTGCCTGGCAGCACAGTGCAATTTGGGTGGGGGGGGGGGGGGTAGGATGTGTAAGGCTACTTTCACACCTGCGTTCAGGTGTCCGCTCGTGAGCTCCGTTTGAAGGGGCTCACGAGCGGTCCTGAACGCAGCCGTTCAGCTCTAATGCATTCTCAGTGAGCGGACCCCTGAACGCTGCTTGTTCGGGTGTCCGCCTGGCCGTGCGGAGGCGGGCGGATCCGTCCAGACTTACAATGGAAGTCAATGGGGACGGATCCGCTTGAAGATGACACCATATGGCTCAATCTTCAAGCGGATCCGTTCCCCATTGACTTTCAATGTAAAGTCTGGACGGATCCGTCTGAAGCTACTTTTACACTTAGAAATTTTTCTAAGTTATAATGCAGAAGGATCCGTTCTGAACGGATGCAAACGTCTGCATTATAGGAGCGGATCCGTCTGATGAAACATCAGACGGACCCGCTCCGAACGCTAGTGTGAAAGTAGCCTAAGATGTGCTGCCAGCCTCATGGAGGGGGACATGTTGCCTTAGGCTACTTTGACACTAGCGTTCAGAACGAATCCGTCTGCATTATAACTTAGAAAAATTTCTGTATGCATTCTGAGTGGAGGCGGATCCGCTGAGAATGCATCAGTCTGGCAGCGTTCAGCCTCCGCTCCGCTCAGTGAGCGGACACCTGAACGCTGCTTGTTCGGGTGTCCGCCTGGCCGTTCGGAGGCGAGCGGATCCGTCCAGACTTATAATGGAAGTCAATGGGGACGGATCCGCTTGAAGATGACACTATATAGCTCAATCTTCAAACGGATCCGTCCCCCATTGACTTTCAATGTAAAGTCTCGACGGATCCGCTCAGGCTACTTTCACACTTAGAAATTTTTTTAAGGGCTCTTTCACACCTGCGTTATTGTCTTCCGGCATAGAGTTCCGTCGTCGGGGCTCTATGCCGGAAGAATCCTGATCAGGATTATCCTAATGCATTCTGAATGGAGAGAAATCCGTTCAGGATGCATCAGGATGTCTTCAGTTCCGGTACAGAACGTTTGTTGGCCGGAGAAAATACCGCAGCATGCTGCGCTTTTTGCTCCGGCCAAAAATCCGGAACACTTGCCGCAAGGCCGGATCCGGAATTAATGCCCATTGGAAGGCATTGATCCGGATCCGGCCTTAAGCTAAACGTCGTTTCGGCGCATTACCGGAGCCGACATTTAGCTTTTTCAGAGTGGTTACCATGGCTGCCGGGAGGCTAAAGTCCTGACAGCCATGGTAAAGTGTAGCGGGGAGCGGGGGAGCGGTATACTTACCGTCCGTGCGGCTCCCCGGGCGCTCCAGAGTGACGTCAGGGCGCCCCAAGCGCATGGATCACGTGATCGCATGGATCACGTCATCCATGCGCATGGGGCGCTCTGACGTCATTCTGGAGCGCCCCGGGAGCCGCACGGACTGTAAGTATACCGCTCCCCCGCTCCCCGCTCCTACTATGGCAACCAGGACTTTAATAGCGTCCTGGCTGCCATAGTAACACTGAAAGCATTTGGAAGAAGTTCCGTCTTCAAATGCTTTCAGTACACTTGCGTTTTTCCGGATCCGGCAGGCACCTCCGGCAACGGAAGTGCACGCCGGATCCCAACAACGCAAGTGTGAAAGAGGCCTAAGTTATAATGCAGACGGATCCGTTCTGAACGCTAGTGTGAAAGTAGCCTAAGGCTACATGTCCCCCTCCATGAGGCTGGCAGCACATCTTAGGCTACTTTCACACTAGCGTTCGGAGCGGGTCCGTCTGATGTTTCATCAGACGGATCCGCTCCTATAATGCAGACGTTTGAATCCGTTCAGAACGGATCCGTCTGCATTATAACTTAGAAAATTTTCTAAGTGTGAAAGTTGTCTGAGCGGATCCGTCCAGACTTTACATTGAAAGTCAATGGGGAACGGATCCGTTTGAAGATTGAGCCATATGGTGTCATCTTCAAACGGATCCGTCCCCATTGACTTCCATTATAAGTCTGGACGGATCCGCTCGCCTCCGAACGGCCAGGCGGACACCCGAACAAGCAGCGTTCAGGTGTCCGCTCACTGAGCGGAGCGGAGGCTGAACGCTGCCAGACTGATGCATTCTGAGCGGATCCACCTCCACTCAGAATGCATTGGGGCTGGACGGATGCGTTCGGGGCCGCTTGTGAGCCCCTTCAAACGGAGCTGACAAGCGGAGCCCCGAACGCTAGTGTGAAAGTAGCCTTATAGACAGACTAAGGATACTATACCAAGTGTTTTTGTTTGTAGTTAATCTTTATTAGCGCTTGCATATCTTGTGTTCGTGGGGGCCTCATGTTCGAGTTTCGCCTAAGGCCTCACAAAGTCTAGAGCCGCCTCTGCTGCACTCTTCTTACATGCCAGGCTGTGGGGGTGTTGACCGCACTGAGCACATCGCTGCCGGGATATTTAAACCCGGCTGCGCTCATTTAAACCCGGTGCGATGATAGGACGTCACCGTGCCAGCACACGCATCCTGGAGCGTGCCTCCAAACGGAGGATGATTTGAATCTCCCGCCTGTGAAGTTCCCGCATACCTCCTGCTGCTATAATTACAGAATTGGAGGTATGCGACCTACAGGGGCGGGGGAGTTCTTTGTTCCCTGTCTTTGTAGTGCCTTGCCGGAGATGATATCAAAGGACAGATGATCTAAATTGATTCACTGTCCTTTGAAGTGGCCGAAACTGGACATAATTGTCCAGTTGTTGGCCTCCCTTCCTACAGGCGTATTCCAGAGGGGGGGGGGGGCACCCGAGATGGGGGGATATATTGGCCATATTTAGGTTTACTTATAAGTATATATATATATATATATATATATATATATATAAAATTTGGGGCACATCTATATATATATATATATATATATATATATATATACACATAAAACCTGGGGCATAAATGGGCAGCTATAAGCCCACATCCTGGGGGCACATAAGTGTAAATACATATATATAGACATGTATGCTGACAAAGGGGCATGCATACATCTATATATATATATATATATATATATACACACCCCCTGGAAGAAGCCGTTGGGCGAAACGTGCGTTGGGGAGTCGCTGAAGACCACACCACTCTGCGGTTTGTACCATTTACAATGCTATACTTGTCCTTCTTGTTGTGGTTTATGCATTATTCAGTGTTTGCCCACTTGTTTTTAATGGTGGCACACTGCTGCATATACACATCTATATGGACTTCCATGGATCACTGTGCTTAAGGTATTACCTGATGGAGTGAGTCTTACGTGGCATTTTTGGACCGCTGGGAATTTTTTCTGCCTCCCCTTTCAAATTCATTATAGTTATTATTTTTTATGATTAGTGTTTGTACCTATCTGAATTACTTTTGCTATAATGTACAGTGACCTATGGGCTTCATTTGTTTGTGGACTTGTTGCTATACTTTTGGTATTTGCGAACCGTTGGTAGTTGATGCGACCTTCCATGTGTTGCTACATAGGATCCATTTTTTAACCGTATTGATGTGATTGTTCTATGATATTTATATTTATTTTTTATTGTATTGGATTTAATAAAGACTGATAATTTTACTAGTTTTGTTTGGCCTTTTTTTGGTGTTAATAATATATATATATTACACACACACACACAACCTGGACAGACCCATAAACTGGGCCCACATACAGGGGACCCATATGTGTCCACAGGCCATACAGGGCCAATATACACTGCTCAAAAAAATACAGGGAACACAAAAATAACACATCCTAGATCTGAGTTAATTAAATATTCTTCTGAAATACTTTGTTCTTAACATAGTTTAATGTACGGACAACAAAATCACACAAAAATAAAAAAAATCGAAATCAAATTTTTCAACCCATGGAGGTCTGGATTTGGAGTCACACTCAAAATTAACCACTTAAGGACCACAGGTTTATACCCCCCTAAAGACCAGGCCCTTTTTTACAAATCGGCACTACACTACTTTCACCGTTTATTGCTCGGTCATGCAACTTACCACCCAAATGAATTTTACCTCCTTTTCTTCTCACTAATAGAGCTTTCATTTGGTGGTATTTCATTGCTGCTGACATTTTTACTTTTTTTGTTATTAATCGAAATTTAACGATTTTTTTGCAAAAAAATGACATTTTTCACTTTCAGTTGTAAAATTTTGCAAAAAAAACGAGATCCATATAGAAATTTTGCTCTAAATTTATAGTTCTACATGTCTTTGATAAAAAAAAAATGTTTGGGTAAAAAAAAAAAATGGTTTGGGTAAAAGTTATAGCGTTTACAAACTATGGTACAAAAATGTGAATTTCCGCTTTTTGAAGCAGCTCTGACTTTCTGAGCACCTGTCATGTTTCCTGAGGTTCTACAATGGCCAGACAGTACAAACACCCCACAAATGACCCCATTTCGGAAAGTACACACCCTAAGGTATTCGCTGATGGGCATAGTGAGTTCATAGAACTTTTTATTTTTTGTCACAAGTTAGCGGAAAATGATGATTTTTTTTTTTTTTTTTTTTTTCTTACAAAGTCTCATATTCCACTAACTTGTGACAAAAAATAAAAACTTCTATGAACTCACTATGCCCATCACGAAATACCTTGGGGTCTCTTCTTTCCAAAATGGGGTCACTTGTGGGGTAGTTATACTGCCCTGGCATTCTAGGGGCCCAAATGTGTGGTAAGGAGTTTGAAATCAAATTCTGTAAAAAATGACCTGTGAAATCCGAAAGGTGCTCTTTGGAATATGGGCCCCTTTGCCCACCTAGGCTGCAAAAAAGTGTCACACATCTGGTATCTCTGTATTCAGGAGAAGTTGAGGAATGTGTTTTGGGGTGTCTTTTTACATATACCCATGCTGGGTGGGATAAATATCTTGGTCAAATGCCAACTTTGTATAAAAAAATGGGAAAAGTTGTCTTTTGCCAAGATATTTCTCTCACCCAGCATGGGTATATGTAAAATGACACCCCAAAACACATTCCCCACCTTCTCCTGAGTACGGCAATACCAGATGTGTGACACTTTTTTGCAGCCTAGGTGGGCAAAGGGGCCCATATTCCAAAGAGCACCTTTCGGATTTCACAGGTCATTTGTTACAGAATTTGATTTCAAACTCCTTACCACACATTCGGGCCCCTAGAATGCCAGGGCAGTATAACTACCCCACAAGTGACCCCATTTTGGAAAGAAGACACCCCAAGGTATTCCGTGAGGGGCATGGCAAGTTCCTAGAATTTTTTATTTTTTGTCACAAGTTAGTGGAAAATGATGATTTTTTTTTTTTTTTTTTTTTTCATACAAAGTCTCATATTCCACTAACTTGTGACAAAAAATAAAAACTTCCATGAACTCACTATGCCCATCAGCGAATACCTTGGGGTCTCTTCTTTCCAAAATGGGGTCACTTGTGGGGTAGTTATACTGCCCTGGCATTCTAGGGGCCCGAATGTGTGGTAAGGAGTTTGAAATCAAATTCTGCAAAAAATGACCAGTGAAATCCGAAAGGTGCTCTTTGGAATATGGGCCCCTTTGCCCACCTAGGCTGCAAAAACGTGTCACACATCTGGTATCTCTGTATTCAGGAGAAGTTGAGGAATGTGTTTTGGGGTGTCTTTTTACATATACCCATGCTGGGTGAGATAAATATCTTGGTCAAATGCCAACTTTGTATAAAAAAAATGGGAAAAGTTGTCTTTTGCCAAGATATTTCTCTCACCCAGCATGGGTATATGTAAAATGACACCCCAAAACACATTCCCCACCTTCTCCTGAGTACGGGGATACCAGATGTGTGACACGTTTTTGCAGCCTAGGTGGGCAAAGGGGCCCATATTCCAAAGAGCACCTTTCGGATTTCACAGGTCATTTTTTACAGAATTTGATTTCAAACTCCTTACCACACATTTGGGCCCCTAGAATGCCAGGGCAGTATAACTACCCCACAAGTGACCCCATTTTGGAAAGAAGAGACCCCAAGGTATTCGCTGATGGGCATAGTGAGTTCATGGAAGTTTTTATTTTTTGTCACAAGTTAGTGGAATATGAGACTTTGTATGAAAAAAAAAAAAAAAAAAAAAATCATCATTTTCCACTAACTTGTGACAAAAAATAAAAAATTCTAGGAACTCGCCATGCCCCTCACGGAATACCTTGGGGTGTCTTCTTTCCAAAATGGGGTCACTTGTTGGGTAGTTATACTGCCCTGGCATTTTCCAGGGGCACTAATGTGTGGTAAGTAGGTAAATGACCTGTGAAATCCTAAAGGTGCTCTTTGGAATGTGGGCCCCTTTGCCCACCTAGGCTGCAAAAAAGTGTCACACATGTGGTATCGCCGTATTCAGGAGAAGTTGGGGAATGTGTTTTGGGGTGTCATTTTACATATACCCATGCTGGGTGAGAGAAATATCTTGGCAAAAGACAACTTTTCCCATTTTTTTATACAAAGTTGGCATTTGACCAAGATATTTCTCTCACCCAGCATGGGTATATGTAAAATGACACCCCAAAACACATTCCCCCACTTCTCCTGAGTACGGCGATACCAGATGTGTGACACTTTTTTGCAGCCTAGATGCGCAAAGGTGCCCAAATTCCTTTTAGGAGGGCATTTTTAGACATTTGGATACCAGACTTCTTCTCACGCTTTGGGGCCCCTAGAATGCCAGGGCAGTATAAATACCCCACATGTGACCCCATTTTGGAAAGAAGACACCCCAAGGTATTCAATGAGGGGCATGGCGAGTTCATAGAAATTTTTTTTTTTTGGCACAAGTTAGCGGAAATTGATATTTTTAATTTTTTTCTCACAAAGTCTCCCGTTCCGCTAACTTGGGACAAAAATTTCAATCTTTCATGGACTCAATATGCCCCTCACGGAATACCTGGGGGTGTCTTCTTTCCGAAATGGGGTCACATGTGGGGTATTTATACTGCCCTGGCATTCTAGGGGCCCTAAAGCGTGAGAAGAAGTCTGGAATATAAATGTCTAAAAAATTTTACGCATTTGGTTTCCGTGAGGGGTATGGTGAGTTCATGTGAGATTTTATTTTTTGACACAAGTTAGTGGAATATGAGACTTTGTAAGAAAAAAATAATAATAATTCCGCTAACTTGGGCCAAAAAAATGTCTGAATGGAGCCTTACAGGGGGGTGATCAATGACAGGGGGGTGATCAATGACAGGGGGGTGATCAATGACAGGGGGGTGATCAATGACAGGGGGGGTGATCAATGACAGGGGGGTGATCAGGGAGTCTATATGGGGTGATCACCACAGTCATTGATCACGCCCCTGTAAGGCTTCATTCAGACGTCCGGATGCGTTTTGCGGATCCGATCCATCTATCAGTGCATCCGTAAAAATCATGCGGACGTCTGAATGGAGCTTTACAGGGGGGTAATCAATGACAGGGGGGTAATCAATGACAGGGGGGGTGATCAGGGAGTCTATATGGGGTGATCACCACAGTCATTGATCACGCCCCTGTAAGGCTTCATTCAGACGTCCGGATGCGTTTTGCGGATCCGATCCATCTATCAGTGCATCCGTAAAAATCATGCGGACATCTGAATGGAGCTTTACAGGGGGGTAATCACCACAGTCATTGATCATGCCCCTGTAAGGCTTCATTCAGACGTCCGGATGCGTTTTGCGGATCCGATCCATCTATCAGTGCATCCGTAAAAATCATGCGGACATCTGAATGGAGCTTTACAGGGGGGTGATCAGGGAGTCTATATGGGGTGATCACCACAGTCATTGATCATGCCCCTGTAAGGCTTCATTCAGACGTCCGGATGCGTTTTGCGGATCGGATCCATCTATCAGTGCATCCGTAAAAATCATGCGGACATCTGAATGGAGCTTTACAGGGGGGTGATCAGGGAGTCTATATGGGGTGATCACCACAGTCATTGATCACGCCCCTGTAAGGCTTCATTCAGACGTCCGGATGCGTTTTGCGGATCCGATCCATCTATCAGTGCATCCGTAAAAATCATGCGGACGTCTGAATGGAGCTTTACAGGGGGGTAATCAATGACAGGGGGGTAATCAATGACAGGGGGGGTGATCAGGGAGTCTATATGGGGTGATCACCACAGTCATTGATCACGCCCCTGTAAGGCTTCATTCAGACGTCCGGATGCGTTTTGCGGATCCGATCCATCTATCAGTGCATCCGTAAAAATCATGCGGACATCTGAATGGAGCTTTACAGGGGGGTAATCACCACAGTCATTGATCATGCCCCTGTAAGGCTTCATTCAGACGTCCGGATGCGTTTTGCGGATCCGATCCATCTATCAGTGCATCCGTAAAAATCATGCGGACGTCTGAATGGAGCTTTACAGGGGGGTGATCAGGGAGTCTATATGGGGTGATCACCACAGTCATTGATCATGCCCCTGTAAGGCTTCATTCAGACGTCCGGATGCGTTTTGCGGATCGGATCCATCTATCAGTGCATCCGTAAAAATCATGCGGACATCTGAATGGAGCTTTACAGGGGGGTGATCAGGGAGTCTATATGGGGTGATCACCACAGTCATTGATCATGCCCCTGTAAGGCTTCATTCAGACGTCCGGATGCGTTTTGCGGATCGGATCCATCTATCAGTGCATCCGTAAAAATCATGCGGACGTCTGAATGGAGCTTTACAGGGGGGTGATCAATGACAGGGGTGTAATCAATGACAGGGGGGTGATCAGGGAGTCTATATGGGGTGATCACCACAGTCATTGATCACGCCCCTGTAAGGCTTCATTCAGACGTCCGGATGCGTTTTGCGGATCCGATCCATCTATCAGTGGATCCGTAAAAATCATGCGGACGTCTGAATGGAGCTTTACAGGGGGGTAATCAATGACAGGGGGGTAATCAATGACAGGGGGGTAATCAGGGAGTCTATATGGGGTGATCAGGGGCTAATAAGGGGTTAATAAGTGACGGGGGGGGGGGTGTAGTGTAGTGTAGTGGTGCTTGGTGCTACTTTACTGAGCTACCTGTGTCCTCTGGTGGTCGATCCAAACAAAGGGGACCACCAGAGGACCAGGTAGCAGGTATATTAGACGCTGTTATCAAAACAGCGTCTAATATACCTGTTAGGGGTTAAAAAAAACACATCTCCAGCCTGCCAGCGAACGATCGCCGCTGGCAGGCTGGAGATCAACTCTCTTACCTTCCGTTCCTGTGAGCGCGCGCGCCTGTGTGCGCGCGTTCACAGGAAATCTCGGCTCACGCGAGATGACGCCTATTGGCGTTAGTGTGACCTGGGAGCGCCGCAGAAATGACGCCTTTCGGCGTTAGCGTGGCGGGAAGTGGTTAAAGTGGAAAAACACACTACAGGCTGATCCAACTTTGATGTAATGTCCTTAAAACAAGTCAAAATGAGGCTCAGTAGTGTGTGTGGCCTCCACGTGCCTGTATGACCTCCCTACAACGCCTGTGCATGCTCCTGATGAGGTGGCGGACGGTCTCCTGAGGGATCTCCTCCCAGACCTGGACTAAAGCATCTGCCAACTCCTGGACAGTCTGTGGTGCAACGTGACGTTGGTGGATAGAGCAAGACATGATGTCCCAGATGTGCTCAATTGGATTCAGGTCTTGGGAACGGGCGGGCCAGTCCATAGCATCAATGCCTTCGTCTTGCAGGAACTGCTGACACACTCCAGCCACATGAGGTCTAGCATTGTCTTGCATTAGGAGGAACCCAGGGCCAACCGCACCAGCATATGGTCTCACAAGGGGTCTGAGGATCTTATCTCGGTACCTAATGGCAGTCAGGCTACCTCTGTGCAGCCCTCCAAAGAAATGCCACCCCACACCATTACTGACCCAATGCCAAACCGGTCATGCTGGAGGATGTTGTAGGCAGCAGAACGTTCTCCATGGCGTCTCAAGACGTCTGTCACATGTGCTCAGTGTGAACCTGCTTTCATCTGTGAAGAGCACAGGGTGCCAGTGGCGAATTTGCCAATCTTGGTGTTCTCTGGCAAATGCCAAACGTCCTGCACGGTGTTGGGCTGTAACCACAACCCCCACCTGTGGACGTCGGACCCTCATATCACCCTCATGGAGTCTGTTTCTGACCGTTTGAGCAGACACATGCACATTTGTGGCCTGCTGGAGGTCATTTTGCAGGGCTCTGGCAGTGCTCCTCCTGTTCCTCCTTGCGCAAAGGCGGAGGTAGCGGTCTTGCTGCTGGGTTGTTGCCCTCCTACGGCCTCCTCCACGTCTCCTGATGTACTGGCCTGTCTCCTGGTAGCGCCTCCATGCTCTGGACACTACGCTGACAGACACAGCAAACCTTCTTGCCACAGCTCGCATTGATGTGCCATCCTGGATAAGCTGCACTACCTGAGCCACTTGTGTGGGTTTTAGACTCTGTCTCATGATACCACTAGAGTGAAAGCACCGCCAGCATTCAAAAGTGACCAAAACATCAGCCAGGAAGCATAGGAACTGAGAAGTGGTCTGTGGTCACCACCTGCAGAACCACTCCTTTATTGGGGGTGTCTTGCTAATTGCCTATAATTTCCACCTGTTGTCTATCCCATTTGCACAACAGCATGTGAAATTGATTGTCACTCAGTGTTGCTTCCTAAGTGGACAGTTTGATTTCACAGAAGTGTGATTGACTTGGAGTTACATTGTGTTGTTTAAGTGTTCCCTTTATTTTTTTGAGCAGTGTATATATATATATATATATATTTTTTTTTTTTTTTTTTTTCAAAGAAGAGGCAGCACTCCAAGATACGGTGAAAAAACGACCCTCTTTATTTCCCCTGTGCAACGTTTCGACTGCTCATTGCAGTCTTTCTCAAGCATTACAGTGGTGTCACAGCATTTCCATTTATACCCACAATGCTTAGTGGGTCAATTAACACAGTAATTGACAACAATATAGTCAGATCAAATATAAAAACGTGAATTACAATAAAATATTTTCATGATCATAGGTGTAACATGTATGCCGATCACAATCTTTACATACATCGTGCAAATTCATAAAAATCACAGATCAGTAAACAATACCAAGTGCATAAAGTGCCTTGTGCTTTGTGCCCAATTATAGTGATCACCTGTGTACATTAATTACGCGGTACAAGGCCGCATGGTTAAAAAAACTTACATAGTGGAGTGTAACGATGGCAGGCATCTCGGCATCCCTGTAGCCTCACCGCGCATGCCCGGTGTCCTGGATACCGATGTACACAATCGGAAGACGCAACCGGAAGTGACGTCAAACCAGATGCGCACACCAGTATCCCGGCGCCAACCCCACAGCATGACGGAATGGAGGGCAGCATCTCCCTGTCCGTCCTCCCGATCACATGACTTTGTCACGTGTATCGTTGCCTGGCAACCAGGAAGCGCTTACCTTCAACACCACGCCACCTCCGGGGTCGATCAGAGCACGGTCGTGAAAGCTATATCAGGGACAAATTAGTTGGAGAATGATAAGGTCATGCACACTATTCTCATGGTTATAGTAAAAAACTGAAGTATAAAGATATATAGAGAACAGGATATCAAATCGTGAATATCGGAGGATTGTACTCCTTAAAGGGGACAACACATATATTATTTAATTTAGTTTTTTTGTTGTTTTTGGAGAAAGGGGGGTATGGTCCGCGGGGTGCAAAGTGTTGTCCACACCCCGCATGCCCACACGCCTTCTTCTACCCCCCATGAATCTCCTATACCCATGACTTCCTCCATTCACGACTTATCCATTTTTTTTTCAATGTGATGCCATGATTCCATGATTCAATTGTGTCCCCTATTCTCCCATTCCAAACTTATGCCGCCAAGGCGACCGCCATCATTCTCTTCCACCATGAAAATAACTTGAAGAATAAGTATATCCCTTTAGGATCTAAATAGTCCTAAATAGAGAATAAAAGGAATAAGTAAATATAGTAATTTAAATTTTGACACCAAAGGTGGTCACATAATCAATTTGGCGGACTGAAACCCCACACAGGCGCAATAGGACCCAGTTTACATGATATTCCACTTAAAGTCCACATTTAGACCCTTAGGTTTGAGTGACTGTAGGCGATGTATCCACCGCAGTTCCCGTTGCTTAAGGGTCACTGTACGGTCGCCACCTCGTCTACCCCTCTGAACCTGGTCTATAATCATACACTTAAGGTCTTTCTCAGTATGTCCATACTCCACAAAGTGTTTAGGGACCGGTAGGTCCAATCTTTTGCGTCTTATCGAGAACCGGTGGTTATTTAACCGCGTTTTCATGTCACATGTGGTCTCCTCCACATAGAGGAGACCACATGGACATTTCAACACGTAAATAACGAATGTGCTGTCACACGTCAAATAATGACGAATGTCATATTGTGCTCCAGTTTCCGCATGTATAAAGACATTACCCTTGATCATATAAGTGCAGTTCACACAGGAAAGGCACGGGAAACATCCCGTCCTCCTTGCACCAAGAAATGTCTGCACCTTCTTTTTAATAGTAGTATAATCTTATCAATCTGTATTACTTACAACATTAAGTTCCGTAGCAGAGAGGAGGGAGGAGGCAGGCCGGGAGGGCGGGCGGGCAGTGCGTCACTCACTATGTCATGCGCCTGCACCGCCCACTTTATGAATGAAGTAGGTGGCGCGGGCGCGTGACGTAGTGAGTGACACGCCGCCCGTCCGTCCTCCCGGCCTGCCTCCTCCCTCCTCTCTGCTACGGAACTTAATGTTGTAAGTAATACAGATGGATTACACATGATTATTATATCTTAACAATACAGGTTAGATAAGATTATACTACAGTGAGCGGGGCCGGTGCATTAGAATACAGGGACTGCACCGGTCCCCGCTCTCATTCCTAATGCAGATGCCGGCCCCAGCCCCTGTATTGGGGGTCATTCACACTGCAGGGACACTGTTATGGGGGGGGGATCTGTGGATGGCACATAGCATAAGATTCTATATATTTGTCATCCACAGATCCCCCCATCACAGTGCCATCCAGAGATCATCATTACAGTGCCATCCAGAGATCCCCATAACAGTGCCATCCACAGATCCCCCCCACAGCTGTAATGCTTTGTTCTTGTGCCTCATCACTTTTTTGAAGCTCTTGTCCATTCCCCTCCACTGTTGTCCTGTTCACCAGTTTAGGTGACCTTTTTTCAGCCTGTCTGCAGTGTTAGTAGCATGGTACTTGGGTCAGATACGTGTTGGTTTTCCCCACGTGTCTGGTCTGACTAACATGCTACATCAACCTATTTCTTTGCATGGGTCGTTATTTGGATATATATTTTCATTAATTCTGCCCTATGCTTACGTATTGTTTACATGTTATGAAGCAAGTCACCATGCATATAGTACATGCAATTGAATTATGCCACAAAGCATGTTACTATCTATATAGCACATACGATTGAATTATGTCTTGCCTCACTAATCATGTTTATCGGATTATTGCATAATCATGTCTCTAAGAATATTCTATTGTTAAAATACTATTTCTTGTATATTATGTTTTGTCAGCCTGATGTAGGGCGTATGTTAGCCCGAATCGTTGCAAGCAACTGATGTACCACTGTTTCCGGCTGAAATAATGTGAAATAAATTATCACTTATTATCATCATTACCACGGAGTGCTGCTGTCTAAACATTTGTGTGATACCCCCCCCATAGCAGTGTCATCCACAGATCCCCCCATAAGTGTTTGGATCACTTTGTTTCTTACACCGTTCACACAATTCTTATGTACAGGATTCGTAGGATTCGAGATTCAAAAAATTCTATATATTCGAGACCCTTTTCGGAGTCAGATTCGAAAAAAATTGGATTCGTGCCGCCTCTAGTTATTTTAAATAAAGCATTTGCAAAAACAAAATGCAAATGTATGAATGCTGTTGTATTAAAATGAAGTTGTTTCATTTAAATTTACTTCCAAACTTCAATAATAAATGAAAATATTTTTGTTTTCTTTGTGGAGCCAGAAACAACAGAAGACAAACAAGCCATGTTCACATCATTCAGCACAAAGTTTATGCTTTCCTCAAGAAACAGCAACATCATTAAAACAACATTAGGAGTCGTGATTAAGTCAGCAAAAAATAAGCAATGTGTATACAAAATATTACAGATCTTTTCATAAATGACAAAAAAAAAACAATAGTAAAATAATCATACCATGTGTAGGGATCTGCCTTAACCACCTCAGCCCCCCTAGCTTAAACACCCTTAATGACCAGGCCACTTTTTACACTTCTGCACTACACTATTTTTACCGTTTATTGCTCGGTCATGCAACTTACCACCCAAATGAATTTTACCTCCTTTTTTTCTCACTAATAGAGCTTTCATTTGGTGGTATTTCATTGCTGCTGACATTTTTACTTTTTTTGTTATTAATTAGGGATGAGCGAACCCGAACTGTATAGTAAAAGTCCGTGTTCGGGTTCGGTGTTCGGGGCTTTCTTGGCGCTTTTTGAAAGACTGCAAAGCAGCCAATCAACAAGCGTCATACTACTTGCCCCAAGAGGCCATCACAGCCTTGCCTACTATTGGCATGGCTGTGAGTGGCCAGTGCAGCATGTGACCCAGCCTCTATATAAGCTTGGGTCACGTTGCGCTGCACGTCACTCTGCTGATTGAAGCATAGGGAGAGGTTGCAGCTGCGACGTTAGGGCGAGATTAGGCAGTGATTAACTCCTCCAAAAGACTTCATTCTGTGATCGATCTGCAGCTGTGGATCATTAAAGTGCTAATATTGACTTGCTCACTTTTTTGAGGCTGCCCAGAGCGTTTTTAGATAACTTTTTTTCTGGGGTGATCGGCGGCCACTTTGTGACTTGTGGTGCGCCAGCACAAGCTATCACCAAGTGTATTTAACCATCAATAGTGTGGTTATTTTGTGCTATATCCTACATCAGCTGCAGGCTGAGCCTGTGTCACCGAAGTGCATTTAACCATCAACAGTCTGGTTATTTTTTGGCCATATACTACATCAGCTGCAGGCTGAGCCTGTGTCACCGAAGTGCAATTAACCATCAACAGTCTGATTATTTTTTGGCCATATACTACATCTGGTGCAGGCTGAGCCTGTGTCACCCAAGTGCATTTAACCATCAACAGTGTGGTTATTTTTTGGCCATATACTACATCAGGGGCAAGTTGAGCCTGTCACCCAGCGCCTAAAAAATAGACCTGACATTTCTTTTCAACCAAATCTGTACTGTTTTAGCTGGTCAAGTTATTTGTAGTGACCGTAAAAGCAGACTTTTTGTTCTGGGTTAAAAAACTATTCCCAAATTTGCCATTCTCAAAATAACTAGTTTCTGGTATATGAGGCCTACTTGAAATCTATCCCAAAAAGGATATCTTACATTGAAGGTGCTGATAGTGTCATTCAGAAAAACCTAAGACACACGCTACCGTGCAGATAGAAGTCTGATTCTGAGATTAAACCTTAACCTGTCACACAGTGCAAAAAAAAAACAGGTCTCACATTTCTATTCAAGCAAATCTGTACTGTTTTAGCTGGTCAAGTTATTTGTAGCGACCGTAAAAGCACATTTTTTTTTCTGGTTTGAAAAACTATTCCCAAATTTGCCATTCTCAAAATAACTAGTTTCTGGTATTTGAGGCCTACTTGAAATCTATCCCAAAAAGGATATCTTACATTGAAGGTACTGATAGTGTCATTCAGAAAAACCTAAGACACACGCTACCGTGCAGATAGAAGTCTGATTCTGAGATTAAACCTTAACCTGTCACACAGTGCAAAAAAAAACAGGTCTCACATTTCTATTCAAGCAAATCTGTACTGTTTTAGCTGGTCAAGTTATTTGTAGCGACCGTAAAAGCACATTTTTTTTTCTGGTTTGAAAAACTATTCCCAAATTTGCCATTCTCAAAATAACTAGTTTCTGGTATTTGAGGCCTACTTGAAATCTATCCCAAAAAGAATATCTTACATTGAAGGTACTGATAGTGTCATTCAGAAAAACCTAAGACACACGCTACCGTGCAGATAGAAGTCTGATTCTGTGATTAAACCTTAACCTGTCACACAGTGCAAAAAAAAACAGGTCTCACATTTCTATTCAAGCAAATCTGTACTGTTTTAGCTGGTCAAGTTATTTGTAGCGACCGTAAAAGCCCTTTTTTTTTTCTGGGTTGAAAAACTATTCCCAAATTTGCCATTCTCAAAATAACTAGTTTCTGGTATTTGAGGCCTACTTGAAATCTATCCCAAAAAGGATATCTTACATTGAAGGTACTGATAGTGTCATTCAGAAATACCTAAGACACACGCTACCGTGCAGATAGAAGTCTGATTCTGAGATTAAACCTTAACCTGTCACACAGTGCAAAAAAAAACAGGTCTCACATTTCTATTCAAGCAAATCTGTACTATTTTAGCTGGTCAAGTTATTTGTAGCGACCGTAAAAGCACATTTTTTTTTCTGGTTTGAAAAACTATTCCCAAATTTGCCATTCTCAAAATAACTAGTTTCTGGTATTTGAGGCCTACTTGAAATCTATCCCAAAAAGGATATCTTACATTGAAGGTACTGATAGTGTCATTCAGAAAAACCTAAGACACACGCTACCGTGCAGATAGAAGTCTGATTCTGTGATTAAACCTTAACCTGTCACACAGTGCAAAAAAAAACAGGTCTCACATTTCTATTCAAGCAAATCTGTACTGTTTTAGCTGGTCAAGTTATTTGTAGCGACCGTAAAAGCCCTTTTTTTTTTCTGGGTTGAAAAACTATTCCCAAATTTGCCATTCTCAAAATAACTAGTTTCTGGTATTTGAGGCCTACTTGAAATCTATCCCAAAAAGGATATCTTACATTGAAGGTACTGATAGTGTCATTCAGAAAAACCTAAGACACACGCTACCGTGCAGATAGAAGTCTGATTCTGAGATTAAACCTTAACCTGTCACACAGTGCAAAAAAAAACAGATCTCACATTTCTATTCAAGCAAATCTGTACTGTTTTAGCTGGTCAAGTTATTTGTAGTGACCGTAAAAGCACTTTTTTTTTCTGGGTTGAAAAACTATTCCCAAATTTGCCATTCTCAAAATTGTGGTGAACGGGAACAATGAGGAAAACATCTAATAAGGGACGCGGACGTGGACATGGTCGTGGTGGTGTTAGTGGACCCTCTGGTGCTGGGAGAGGACGTGGCCGTTCTGCCACAGCCACACGTCCTAGTGTACCAACTACCTCAGGTCCCAGTAGCCGCCAGAATTTACAGGGATATTTGGTGGGGCCCAATGCTGTTCTAAGGATGGTAAGGCCTGAGCAGGTACAGGCATTAGTCAATTGGGTGGCCGACAGTGCATCCAGCACGTTCACATTATCTCCCACCCAGTCTTCTGCAGAAAGCGCACAGATGGCGCATGAAAACCAAGCCCATCAGTCTGTCACATCACCCCCATGCATATCAGGGAAACTGTCTGAGCCTCAAGTTATGCAGCAGTCTCTTATGCTGTTTGAAGACTCTGCTGCCAGGGTTTCCCAAGGGCATCCACCTAGCTCTTGACCAGGGGTGGAAGAGATAGAATGCACTAACGCACAACCACTTATGTTTCCTGATGATGAGGACATGGGAATACCACCTCAGCACGTCTCTGATGATGACGAAACACAGGTGGCAACTGCTGCGTCTTTCTGCAGTGTGCAGACTGAACAGGAGGTCAGGGATCAAGACTGGGTGGAAGACGATGCAGGGGACGATGAGGTCCTAGACCCCACATGGAATGAAGGTCGTGCCACTGACTTGCACAGTTCAGAGGAAGAGGCAGTTGTGAGACCGAGCCAACAGCGTAGCAAAAGAGGGAGCAGTGGGCAAAATCAGAACACCCGCCGCCAAGAGACTCCGCCTGCTACTGACCGCCGCCATCTGGGACCGAGCACCCCAAAGGCAGCTTCAAGGAGTTCCCTGGCATGGCACTTCTTCAAACAATTTGCTGACGACAAGACCCAAGTGGTTTGCACGCTGTGCCATCAGAGCCTGAAGCGAGGCATTAACGTTCTGAACCTTAGCACAACCTGCATGACCAGGCACCTGCATGCAAAGCATGAACTGCAGTGGAGTAAACACCTTAAAAACAAGGAAGTCACTCAGGCTCCCCCTGCTGCCTCTTCTGCTGCTGCCGCCTCGGCCTCTTCTGCTGCTGCCGCCGCCTCGGCCTCTTCTGCTGCTGCTGCCGCCGCCTCGGCCTCTTCCTCTGCCTCTGGAGGAACGTTGGCACCTGCCGCCCAGCAAACATGGGATGTACCACCAACACCACCACCTGCGTCACCAAGCATCTCAACCATGTCACACGGCAGCGTTCAGCATTCCATCTAACAAACATTTGAGAGAAAGCGTAAATTCCCACCTAGCTACCCTTGATCCCTGGCCCTGAATGCCAGCATTTCTAAACTACTGGCCTATAAAATGCTGTCATTTAGGCTGGTGGACACACACAGCTTCAAACAGCTCATGTCGCTTGCTGTCCCACAGTATGTTGTTCCCAGCCGCCACTACTTCTCCAAGAGAGCCGTGCCTTCCCTGCACAAACAAGTGTCCGATAAAATCAAGTGTGCACTGCGCAACGCCATCTGTGGCAAGGTCCACCTAACCACAGATACGTGGACCAGTAAGCACGGCCAGGGACGCTATATCTCCCTAACTGCACACTGGGTAAATGTAGTGGCGGCTGGTCCCCAGGCGGAGAGCTGTTTGGCGCACGTCCTTCCGCCGCCAAGGATCGCAGGGCAACATTCTTTGCTTCCTGTCTCCTCCTCCTCCTACTCAGCTTCCTCCTCCTCTTCTTCCACCTGCTCATCCAGTCACCACACACCTTCACCACCAACTTCAGCACAGCCCGGGGTAAACGTCAGCAGGCCGTTCTGAAACTCATATGTTTGGGGGACAGGCCCCACACCGCACAGGAGTTGTGGGGGGGTATAGAACAACAGACCGACGAGTGGTTGCTGCCGGTGAGCCTCAAGCCCGGCCTGGTGGTGTGCGATAATGGGCGAAATCTCGTTGCAGCTCTGGGACTAGCCGGTTTGACGCACATCCCTTGCCTGGTGCATGTGCTGAATTTGGTGGTGCAGAAGTTCATTCGCAACTACCCCGACATGTCAGAGCTGCTGCATAAAGTGCGGGCCGTCTGTTCGCGCTTCCGGCGTTCACACCCTGCCGCTGCTCGCCTGTCTGCGCTACAGTGTAACTTTGGCCTTCCCGCTCACCGCCTCATATGCGACGTACCCACCAGGTGGAACTCCACCTTGCATATGCTGGACAGACTGTGCGAGCAGCAGCAGGCCATAGTGGAGTTTCAGCTGCAGCACGCACGGGTCAGTCGCACTGTGGATCAGACACACTTCACCACCAATGACTGGGCCTCCATGCGAGACCTGTGTGCCCTGTTGCACTGTTTCGAGTACTCCACCAACATGGCCAGTGGCGATGACGCCGTTATCAGCGTTACAATACCACTTCTATGTCTCCTTGAGAAAACACTTAGGGCGATGATGGAAGAGGAGGTGGCCCAGGAGGAAGAAAAGGAAGAGGGGTAATTCTTAGCACTTTCAGGCCAGTCTCTTCGAAGTGACTCAGAGGGAGGTTTTTTGCAACACCAGAGGCCAGGTACAAATGTGGCCAGACAGGGCCCACTACTGGAGGACGAGGAGGACGAGGATGAGGTGGAGGAGGATGAGGATGAAGCATGTTCACGGCGGGGTGGCACCCAAAGCAGCTCGGGCCCATCACTGGTGCGTGGCTGGGGGGAAACACAGGACGATGACGATACGCCTCCCACAGAGGACAGCTTGTCCTTACCTCTGGGCAGCCTGACACACATGAGCGACTACATGCTGCAGTGACTGCGCAACGACAGCAGAGTTGCCCACATTTTAACATGTGCGGACTACTGGGTTGCCACCCTGCTGGATCCCCGGTACAAAGACAATGTACCCACCTTACTTCCTACACTGGAGCGTGATAGGAAGATGCGCGAGTACAAGCGCACGTTGGTAGACGCGCTACTGAGAGCATTCCAAAATGTCACAGGGGAACCAGTGGAAGCCCAAGGCGAAGGCAGAGGAGGAGCAAGAGGTCGCCAACGCAGCTGTGTCACGCCCAGCTCCTCTGAGGGCAGGGTTAGCATGGCAGAGATGTGGAAAAGTTTTGTCAACACGCCACAGCTAAGTGCACCACCACCTGATACGGAACGTGTTAGCAGGAGGCAACATTTCACTAACATGGTGGAACAATACCTGTGCACACCCCTCCACGTACTGACTGATGGTTCGGCCCCATTCAACTTCTGGGTCTCCAAATTGTCC
The DNA here is from genome assembly GCF_905171765.1 of Bufo bufo. Taxonomy (NCBI): domain Eukaryota; kingdom Metazoa; phylum Chordata; class Amphibia; order Anura; family Bufonidae; genus Bufo; species Bufo bufo. The sequence continues at coordinate 622,553,919 of NC_053390.1, forward strand.
ACGTGGCCAGAGCTAGCCTTTTATGCCTTGGAGGTGCTGGCCTGCCCGGCGACCAGCGTTTTGTCTGAATGTGTATTCAGCACGGCAGGGGGCGTCATTACAGACAAACGCAGCCGCCTGTCTACAGCCAATGTGGACAAGCTGACGTTCATAAAAATGAACCAGGCATGGATCCCACGGGACCTGTCCATCCCTTGTGCAGATTAGATATTAACTACCTCCCCTTAACAATATATTATTCTATTCCAGGGTACTTCCTCATTCAATACTATTTTTAATTTCATTTTACCATTATATTGCGGGGCAACCCAAAGTTGAATGAACCTCTCCTCTGTCTGGGTGCCGGGGCCTAAATGTGTGACAGTGGCCTGTTCCAGTGGTGGGTGACGTGAAGCCTGATTCTCTGCTATGACATGAACACTTATTCTGTGCTGACATGAAGCCAGATTCTCTGTTACGCGACCTCTCTCCTCTGCCTGGGTGCCTGGGCCTAAATATGTGACAGTGGCCTGTTCCAGTGGTGGGTGACGTGAAGCCTGATTCTCTGCTATGACATGAAGACAGATTCTGTGCTGACATAAGGCCAGATTCTCTGTTACGCGACCTTTCTCCTCTGCCTGGGTGCCTGGGCCTAAATGTGTGACAGTGGCCTGTTCCAGTGGTGGGTGACGTGAAGCCTGATTCTCTGCTATGACATGAAGACAGATTCTGCGCTGACATAAGGCCAGATTCTCTGTTACGGGACCGCTCTCCTCTGTCTGGGTGCCGGGGCCTAAATTTGTGACAGTGGCCTGTTCCAGTGGTGGGTGACGTGAAGCCTGATTCTCTGCTATGACATGAAGACAGATTCTGTGCTGACATAAGGCCAGATTCTCTGTTACGCGACCTCTCTCCTCTGCCTGGGTGCCTGGGCCTAAATGTGTGACAGTGGCCTGTTCCAGTGGTGGGTGACGTGAAGCCTGATTCTCTGCTATGACATGAAGACAGATTCTGCGCTGACATAAGGCCAGATTCTCTGTTACGGCACCGCTCTCCTCTGTCTGGGTGCCGGGGCCTAAATATGTGACAGTGGCCTGTTCCAGTGGTGGGTGACGTGAAGCATGATTCACTGCTATGACATGAAGACAGATTCTGTGCTGACATAAGGCCAGATTCTCTGTTACGGGACCGCTCTCCTCTGTCTGGGTGCCGGGGCCTAAATGTGTGACAGTGGCCTGTTCCAGTGGTGGGTGACGTGAAGCCTGATTCTCTGCTATGACATGAAGACAGATTCTGTGCTGACATAAGGCCAGATTCTCTGTTACGGGACCGCTCTCCTCTGTCTGGGTGCCGGGGCCTAAATGTGTGACAGTGGCCTGTTCCAGTGGTGGGTGACGTGAAGCCTGATTCTCTGCTATGACATGAAGACAGATTCTGCGCTGACATAAGGCCAGATTCTCTGTTACGGGACCGCTCTCCTCTGTCTGGGTGCCGGGGCCTAAATGTGTGACAGTGGCCTGTTCCAGTGGTGGGTGACGTGAAGCCTGATTCTCTGCTATGACATGAAGACAGATTCTGTGCTGACATAAGGCCAGATTCTCTGTTACGGGACCGCTCTCCTCTGTCTGGGTGCCGGGGCCTAAATGTGTGACAGTGGCCTGTTCCAGTGGTGGGTGACGTGAAGCCTGATTCTCTGCTATGACATGAAGACTGATTCTGTGCTGACATGAAGCCAGATTCTCTGCTATGGCATGAAGAGACTGATTCTGTGCTGACATGAAGCCAGATTCTTTGCTATGGCATGAAGAGACTGATTCTCTGCTGACGTGAAGCCAGATTCTCTGCTATGGGACCTCTGTCCAATTGATATTGGTTAATTTTTATTTTTTTAATTTTTATTTTAATTCATTTCCCTATCCACATTTGTTTGCAGGGGATTTACCTACATGTTGCTGCCCTTTGCAGCCCTCTAGCTCTTTCCTGGGCTGTTTTACAGCCTTTTTAGTGCCCAAAAGTTCGGGTCCCCATTGACTTCAATGGGGTTGGGGTTCGGGACGAAGTTCGGTTCAGGTTCGGATCCCGAACCCGAACATTTCCGGGAAGTTCGGCCGAACTTCTCGAACCCGAACATCCAGGTGTTCGCTCAACTCTATTATTAATCGAAATTTAACAAACTTTTTGCAAAAAAACGACATTTTTCACTTTCAGTTGTAAAATTTTGCAAAAAAAAACGACATCCATATATAAATTTTTCTCTAAATTTATTGTTCTACATGTCTTTGATAAAAAAAAAATGTTTGGGTAAATAAAAATGGTTTGGGTAAAAGTTATAGCGTTTACAAACTATGGTACAAAAATGTGAATTTCCGCTTTTTGAAGCAGCTCTGACTTTCTGAGCACCTGTCATGTTTCCTGAGGTTCTACAATGCACAGACAGTAGAAAAACCCCACAAATGACCCCATTTCGGAAAGTAGACACCCTAAGGTATTCGCTGATGGGCATAGTGAGTTCATAGAACTTTTTATTTTTTGTCACAAGTTAGCGGAAAATAATGATTTTTTTTTATATATTTTTTTTCCTTACAAAGTCTCATATTCCACTAACTTGTGACAAAAAATAAAAACTTCCATGAACTCACTATGCCCATCACGAAATACCTTGGGGTGTCTTCTTTCCAAAGTGGGAAATCCTAAAGGTGCTCTTTGGAATGTGGGCCCCTTTGCCCAACTAGGCTGCAAAAAAGTGTCACACATCTGATATCACCGTACTCAAGAGAAGTTGGGCAATGTGTTTTGGGGTGTAATTTTACATATACCCATGATGGGTGAGAATCTCGGCAAAAGACAACTTTTCCCATTTTTTTATACAAAGTTGGCATTTGACCGAGATATTTCTCTCACCCAGCATGGGTATATGTAAAATGACACCACAAAACACATTCCCCAACTTCTCCTGAGTACGGCGATACCAGATGTGTGACACTTTTTTGCAGCCTAGGTGGGCAAAGGGGCCCACATTCCAAAGAGCACCTTTAGGATTTCACAGGTCATTTTTTACACATTTTGATTTCAAAATACTTCCCACACATTAGGGCCCCTAAATTGCCAGGGCAGTATAACTACCCCACAAGTGACCCCATTTTGGAAAGAAGACACCCCAAGGTATTCCGTGAGGGGCATGGCGAGTTCCTCGAATTTTTTTTTTTTGGTCAAAAGGTAGCGGAAAATGATGTTTTTTTTTTTTTTTTTTATTCTTACAAAGTCTCATATTCCACTAACTTGTGACAAAAAATAAAAACTTCCATGAACTCACTATGCCCATCACAAAATACCTTGGGGTGTCTTCTTTCCAAAATGGGGTCACTTGTGGGGTAGTTATACGGCCCTGGCATTCTAGGGGCCCTAATGTGTGGTAATTAGTTTGAAATCAAAATGTGTAAAAAATGACCTGTGAAATCCTAAAGGTGTTCCTTGGAATGTGGGCCCCTTTGCCCACCTAGGCTGCAAAAAAGTCTCACACATCTGGTATCGCCGTACTCAGGAGAAGTTGGGTGACACTAATACTATTATAGATCTGACTGTGATCAGTTTTGATCACTTACAGATACTATAAAAGTACAAATGCTGATTAGCGATACGCTAATCAGCGAATAAGTGAGTGCGGTGCGGTGGGCTGGGCGCTAACTGACGCTAACTACCTAACCAAGGGACCTAAACTATCCTAAAACCTATCAGTCAATACTAGTGGGAAAAAAAAGTGACAGTTTACACTGATCACTTTTTTCCCTTTCACTAGTGATTGACAGGGGCGTTCAAGGGGTGATCAAGGGGTTAATTGGGGTGATGGGGGGTGATCTGGGGGCTAAGTGTGGTGTTGGGTGTACTCACTGTGATGTCTGCTCCTCTGCTGGAACCAACCGACCAAAAGGACCAAATATAAGGTGTTAGATGGCTTGTGATTAGATTTTTAAAAAATCATCAACCTGCCAGCGACGATCATTGGCTGGCAGGTTGCTGATGAAACACTCCTCAAATTTTTGCCGGCCCGCGATGCGCATGCGCGGGCCGGCTTTGAGCGAAATCTCGCGTCTCGCGAGATGACGCGTATATGCGTGACTCTGCCTGCAGCTGCCGCCTCCGGAACGCGATCCTGCATTAGGCGGTCCGGAGGCGGTTAATGGTAGCCTTCAAATAAGAACACAGCAGCAGACTTTTAGCATTGAAAGCAAAGAAATGGTTGTCTTTTATTCTTGACAAAACAATAAGGCAGTAACAGCAGTGACCAGCTTGCAATAAAGTCCCGTATCTATAGAATCACACAGGTATGGTTTTGCACAGTACCATAACCCCACGGGGTGTATGTGGACCTCGCTTTGTCTTCAGTCTTTCAGGCACAGCAACTCCAGCTTAGACTCTGATCCAACACAGCACTCCACAGAGCTTCACTGTCAGAGAGAACTAATCACCGCCACCTGACACTGTTGGCTGTTATTTGTAGGCCAGTCAAAACGTGGCCTGAAACGTGTGGAGTAGTCACCCAACCAGCACTATAACTACTCCTAGTAAGTGCCATCCTGGATTACCTATTCACAGCTATACTAAAACACAAAGTCTCAACCAGCTACACCTGAAATACTGGCTCTTCCTTTACCGAGGCCAGGAAACCTCGGTGACACATATCTACCATCAACAATAGTCCCTTGTCTCTTCCCACACATGTAATGAGTGTTTATCATTTATCTCAAGATATTATTATAGACATATAGGGGGTCATTTACTAACCATAAATAAACATATATTAAACTTATTTGTGGCGCAGATTGCGGCTCAAAGGTCCTTTGCACCGCAATCTGCAACTTTTCCCTGCTCACACCATGTCTAAAAAAGCGAGTGTGGCATGGGCGGGGAAGGGAATGGGCTGACAGGCCCATCTTATTTTTCATTTTCTATGCCTGGTTTAGGCCGGTCTTAATAAATGACCCCTATAATACTTAGTGAGAAATATTTTGAAATTGTATTAATTCCTTCATACATTGATTCGATTCAGTACATTTTACAGTATTGCTACATTAACCCCTTAATGCAAAATGACACACATATGTGACATTTGCATGTAAGAGATGTATAGAGGGAGCTCATGAGCTGTGTCCACTCCATACATGGCGGGAGCCAGCTATAATATGGGTGAAACCTGCTGGAAATGACCGGGATCAGGAATGACTCTGGACCTGTTCAGGGAAGGGTCTCTCATCCTCTGATTGCAGTCCCTGCAGTAAATCTTAGGATTTCAATCAGATATGGCAGCTTAAGGACTTGTAAGGGTTCCCAGGCCTGCCATGTCAGACTGGCTCTTATGTGCGCATGAGTGAGGGGTTGTTGGAAGTCTATTCAAAATCCAATAGACTGTAATAGTGTACTATTGGTGCCTAAGGTTCACATGTTAAAGTATCTTGTAAAAAAAAAAAATTCCAATTACTCTCCTTTCTGAATTTTACATATAAAAATAAATTAAACCTAAAAATTAAGAATTACATTTGCAAGGTTTGCAAGATGTTTGGCGGTCTTTATACAGGAAAGGTATGAGACACATAGCATGTCTGATCACTCTCCAATGTTAACCCCCATTTGTTGTCATTGATCAAAGATCAGGAGATGATATCTGAGGGTATTGGAGATTTTTGAGATATAAATGAGGGGAGGGGTGTTTTTACCAAAAATGTATAACTTGAGAGTTACCCTTGCTAAGAAAGTAAAATTACTTAGCGAAAGATTCTATGCCATTGAGAGAGAATGCACTTCTAATCCAATATTGGATAATCAAATACAGTACAATTTGAATCCAGAGGAAATAAATCAGGCTGGTTTGAGAGCTGCATTTATACAAGCAGGCAAATAACGCGAGTTTGTGAGCGTTCACATTTTTTAGTGTAAGTGTTTGTTTGTATTAAGTGTGTGACTTTAGATTTCGTGAGGGAGTATCTGTGAGCGTTAAATTATTTGTGTGCATTGCTGAGTGGCTGTGCCTGACTTTATTGTGTGACTGCATAGCAGCTGAGTTCCAGTGTGTGTTTGTATTAAGTGTGTGACTTTAGATCACATGACTTGAGATTCAGGGACTTTAGGAGGGTACTACAGTAAGTAAGATTCTTATCACTCCACTATATTGTATTTTTTTTTTCTTTTCTTGTGTAATCGCCACTTAGTATATGTTCCATTATTGACTGTGCAGTCCGGTCCACATCTTGTCTAATGTATGCAGTCCAGGTACAGCCGTTTGAGGGTGCATATCTTTGTTCAAAATGTGAGCAAATTTCCCGTTTTGAATCGCACATTGCGTATCTAAATGGGCTAATTTCAACACTGAGAAGAGTTGACAATTTGGAATAAAGTTTGCTGCTCACTGATCAAGCACTCTATAGAGTAGATGTAGGGGAGGTAACTAGCTGGGTAACAGAAAGCACAGTAGAGGGAAGAGTGCTAGGGAGGCTAGCCCTGATCTGACACACCCCAACAAGTTTGCACAGTTAGCAGATAGGGGGGATGTCAGTTGAGGGAGAGCACTACTACAGCCAGACACTTCCTCTGACAGTCAGGGGAATGTCAGCTCCAGTAAGCAGGGGACCAGGAGAGCAGGGCAGGTCAGACAGGTGCTGGTAGTGGGAGACTCAATGATTAGGGGTACAGATAAAGCAGCCTATCACAAAGACCGGGATCATCAAACAGTGTGTTGTCTTCCTGGCGCTCAAGTTCGACACATCGCGTATCGGGTTGACAGATTACTGGGAGGGTCTGGGGAAGATCCAGCGGTCCTGGTCCATATCACAACCAATGACAAAGTTAGAGGTAGGTGGAGTGTACTTACATTTTTTTTTTAGGGATTTAGGTCAAAAGCTTAGGGCAAGGACCTCAAAGGTAGTAGTTTCCGAAATACTACCAGTACCTCGAGCCACACAAGAAAGGCAGCAGGAGATTAGGGAGGTTAACAAGTGGCTCAAGAACTGGTGTAGGAAGCAGGGGTTTGGGTTCCTGGAGAACTGGGCCAACTTCTATGTTGGCTACAGGCTCTATTGTAGGGATGGGCTGCACCTCAATGGGGAAGGGGCAGCTGTGTTGGGGAGAAGATGGCTAGAAGGTTGGAGGAGTGTTTAAACTAGGGACTGGAGGAGGGGAATTGCGTTATAGGATGGGAAGATAGTGCAGATAGAGACCGGGGGCAAGGTAGTGGGACTGGGGGAGGAATGAACGGAGGTATTAGAACAGCTCAGAAGGAAAAGTGTAGGGTACAAAATATACATAAACCTTTTTAAATGTATGTATATTAATGCCAGAAGCCTGACTAATAAAACTGGGGAACTGGAATTAGTGATGTGTGAGGAGGACTATGACAGTAGGAATAACTGAGACATGTCTGGATGATAGCTATGACTGGGCGGTTAATGTACAGGGTTACAGTCTGTTTAGAAAGGATTGCCAAAACCGGAGAGGGGGAGGGGGCTGCCTTTATGTAAAGTCCTGTCTAAAGCCCACCCTCCGGGAAGATATAAGTGAGAGACATTAACATGTGGAGTCGCTGTGGGTAGAAATACATGGAGGCAAAAACAATAATAAATTACTAATAGGAGTTTATTATAAACCACCTAATATACCAGAGTCCACGTAAAATTTGCTACTAAACGAGATAGACGAGGTGGCAAATCATAATGGGGTGGTTATTATGGGGGACTTCAACTACCCAGATATAGACTGGGAAACTGAAACTTGTATATCTTATAAAGGAAACAGGATCTTGGCAATAACCAAAGACAATAACCTTTCCCAACTGGTTCAGAACCCTACTAGAGGGATGGCCATACTGGACTTAGTATTAACCAATAGACCTGACAGAACAACAGATGTGCAGGTCAGGGGATACCTGGGAAATAGTGTTTCCTCAGGGAGGAACAAAAATACCAAAATACAGCCACAAAATGGGATATTTTAAAAAACATCCTAATATCTAATTGTGAGAGTTACATAGATAAATAGAACTGTAAAGAAAGCAATAAATTACAAAAACAAGCATTTAAATCACTAAAACAGGAGGGTAGCGAGGAAGCACAGATAAAAAATAGAATATGTAAAAAACAAATAAGAGCAGCCAAACTAGAGACCAATAGATTAATTGCCAAAATGAGAAAAAATAACCCAAAAATGTTTTTCAATTATATAAATGGTAAAAAGTATAAATCTGAAGGTGTCGGCCCTCTACGGAGTAATGAGAGGGGAGTTGCAGAGAGCGATGAGGAGAAAGCAAAGCTATTAAATATTTTTTTTCTCCACTGTATTCACTGAAGAAAAAAAACTGTCCGATGAAATTCAGTATGTAAAAGTTAATTCCCCATTAAAAGTGCCCTGTCTGGGGGGGCGGAGCTAGCGCCTGAATAGCATGGACGCTTGAGGGTACAGCTCCGTTACAAGAATCACCACCGAAGCTCTTTTCCATTAAGCTGGCACACCGATCATGGTGAAAATCGGTGGTCCATGGACCGGAGATCAAGATGCACAGGTCAGGAGAAATCCTACCTCCGGAGAAATGGACAAATATATAAAAAAAGCGGCGACGCTGTAAGCGCCCAGGGAGCCTAAGATGGCGCCGACCCCTACTCGCGCCCCGCGCTTTAAACAAACCGACCTGCTGGATTAAGCTGCAGGCGGTGAAGAGGACACAGACGATCTCCCTGTCTCACGCACCTTTCTGAAGGAACTCCTGTCCTCCTCCTTAGCCTCTGCCCTAGAGCCTCTGAGCTCCGATCTCGCTGCCATTAAACAAGAAATATTGCAGGTGGGCTGCAGTGTTGAAACGTTAGAGGACACACAAGAAGCAATTATCCGTCACCAAACAGAAATGTCCCAGCGGTTCCTGAGCATCCAGCAAAAGATGAACAGCCTCTGTAACTCCCTGGAAGACCAGGAAAACAGAGGTAGGCGAAACAACTTACGTTTCCGCGGTGTCCCTGAATCTGTGGACACAGGAGACATCCCAAGCACCGTGGTGCAAATATGCATGTCACTTCTTGGCCCAGAAACGGCCCATGAAGTCATTCTAGAGAGGGCCCACCGAGCCCTAAGGCCTAAGCCTGCTGCCACAGCTCCACCAAGAGACATCATCTGTAAACTTCTCAGCTTCCCGGTCAAAGAGGCAATTATCACTAAAGCCCGTCAATCTGGCAAAGTGACCTGGGACGGCCATGAAATACAAATTTTCCAAGACCTGGCCCAATCCACCCTGGATAAAAGAAGGGCTTAGTATCCAAATATGCAGATTTGAGCTCAATCTTTGAACATTTGCAGATAGATCCCCTGTAGAGTTGAGCGAACACCTGGATGTTCGGGTTCGAGAAGTTCGGCCGAACTTCCCGGAAATGTTCGGGTTCGGGACCCGAACCCGACCCGAACTTCGTCCCGAACCCGAACCCCATTAAAGTCTATGGGGACCCAAACTTTTCGGCACTAAAAAGGCTGTAAAACAGCCCAGGAAAGGGCTAGAGGGCTGCAAAAGGCAGCAAAATGTAGTTAAATCCCCTGCAAACAAATGTGGATAGGGAAATGAATTAAAATAAAAATAAAATAAATAAAAATTAACCAATATCAATTGGAGAGAGGTCCCATAGCAGAGAATCAGGCTTCATGTCAGCAGAGAATCAGTCTTCATGTCATAGCAGAGAATCAGGCTTCACGTCAGCCAAAACTAGAAAAGTCCATTGACATATATTTAGGCCCCGGCACCCAGACAGAGGAGAGAGGTCCCATAACAGAGATTCAGGCTTCATGTCAGCAGAGAATCAGTCTTCATGTCATAGCAGAGAATCAGGCTTCACGTCAGCCAAAACTGGAACAGTCCATTGTCAGATATTTAGGCCCCGGCACCCAGACAGAGGAGAGAGGTCCCATTACAGAGATTCAGGCTTCATGTCAGCAGAGAATCAGTCTTCATGTCATAGCAGAGAATCAGGCTTCACGTCAGCCAAAACTGGAACAGTCCATTGTCAGATATTTAGGCCCCGGCACCCAGACAGAGGAGAGAGGTCCCATTACAGAGATTCAGGCTTCATGTCAGCAGAGAATCAGTCTTCATGTCATAGCAGAGAATCAGGCTTCACGTCAGCCAAAACTGGAACAGTCCATTGTCATATATTTAGGCCCCGGCACCCAGACAGAGGAGAGAGGTCCCATAACAGAGATTCCGGCTTCATGTCAGCAGAGAATCAGTCTTCATGTCATAGCAGAGAATCAGGCTTCACGTCAGCCAAAACTAGTGATAAGCGGCAGGGGTCATATTCGAATTTGCGATATTTCGCGAATATTTTGTAGAATATTCGTAGAAAATTTGCAAATTCGAAAATTTACTCAAAAAATCGGAAAGGTAATGATTGTGTAATATGCGAATTTTCAGAATTCGAATTTTCGGATTCAAATTTTTTATTGAGAATTTTTCAACTTACAGCTATTAGACAAAGAAGATTATATCACTATATTAGCTAAATTGCTCTATTTGATTTTTTTCGAATATTCTCTATATTGTTATAACTTTGTTTTTTCGAATATTCGTAATATTCTAAAACAAGAATATATAGCAATATAGCGAATATTCAAAAAAAACTAATATAGAGCAAAATTCGCAAACACTACTACTCCTAAAGTCAAGTATATTGCAGCCTTCTTATTGGCCCACAAGCTAGAAGCAGTGAGGGATCATGTGTACTGATAAAAAAAAAAATAATAATAAAAAAAAATAAATCAGAAAAAATTCGAAATTTCGAATATATATAACTATATTCGAAATTTTCGCGAATTTTCAAAGTACCTATATTGGCGAAAAAAATGCAAAATTCGAATATTCGTGATCAACACTAGCCAAAACTGGAACAGTCCATTGTCAGATATTTAGGCCCCGGCACCCAGAAAGAGGAGAGAGGTCCCATAGCAGAGATTTAGGCTTCATGTCATAGCAGAGAATCATGCTTCACGTCACCCAAAACTGGAAAAGTCCATTGTCAGATATTTAGGCCCTGGCACCCAGACAGAGGAGAGAGGTCCCATAGCAGAGATTCAGGCTTCATGTCATAGCAGAGAATCAGGCTTCACGTTACCCAACACTGGAAAAGGCCACTGTCAGATATTTTTAGGCCCCGGCACCCAGACAGAGGAGAGGTTCATTCAACTTTGGGTTGCCCCGCAATATAATGGTAAAATGAAAATAAAAATTGGATTGAATGAGGAAGTGCTTTGGAGTACAATAATATATGGTTAAGGGGAGGTAGTTAATGTCTAATCTGCACAAGGGATGGACAGGTCCTGTGGGATCCATGCCTGGTTCATTTTTATGAATGTCAGCTTGTCCAAATTGGCTGTAGACAGGCGGCTGCGTTTGTCTGTAATGACGCCCCCTGCCGTGCTGAATACACGTTCAGACAAATGCTGGCCGCCGGGCAGACCTGCACCTCCAAGGCATAAAAGGCTAGCTCTGGCCACGTGGACAATTTGGAGACCCAGAAGTTGAATGGGGCCGAACCATCAGTCAGTACGTGGAGGGGTGTGCACACGTACTGCTCCACCATCTTAGTGAAATGTTGCCTCCTGCTAACACGTTCCGTATCAGGTGGGTGCAGTTAGCTGTGGCGTGTTGACAAAACTTTTCCACATCTCTGCCATGCTTACCCTGCCCTCAGAGGAGCTGGCCATGACACAGCTGCGTTGGCGACCTCTTGCTCCTCCTCTGCCTTCGGCTTCCACTTGTTCCCCTGTGACATTTGGGAATGCTCTCAGTAGCGCGTCTACCAATGTGCGCTTGTACTCGCGCATCTTCCTATCACGCTCCAGTGTAGGAAGTAAGGTGGGCACATTGTCTTTGTACCTGGGATCCAGCAGGGTGGCAACCCAGTAGTCCGCACATGTTAAAATGTGGGCAACTCTGCTGTCGTTGCGCAGGCACTGCAGCATGTAGTCGCTCATGTGTGCCAGGCTGCCCAGAGGTAAGGACAAGTTGTCCTCTGTGGGAGGCGTATCGTCATCGTCCTGCATTTCCCCCCAGCCACGCACCAGTGATGGGCCCGAGCTGCGTTGGGTGCCACCCCGCTGTGAACATGCTTCATCCTCATCCTCCTCCACCTCCTCCTCATTCTCTTCCTCCTCGTCCTCCAGTAGTGGGCCCTGGCTGGCCACATTTGTACCTGGCCTCTGCTGTTGCAAAAAACCTCCCTCTGAGTCACTTCGAAGAGACTGGCCTGAAAGTGCTAAAAATGACCCCTCTTCCTCCTCCTCCTCCTCTTGTACCACCTCCTCTTCCATCATCGCCCTAAGTGTTTTCTCAAGGAGACATAGAAGTGGTATTGTAACGCTGATAACGGCGTCATCACCACTGGCCATGTTGGTGGAGTACTCGAAACAGCGCAACAGGGCACACAGGTCTCGCATGGAGGCCCAGTCATTGGTGGTGAAGTGGTGCTGTTCCGCAGTGCGACTGACCCGTGCGTGCTGCAGCTGAAACTCCACTATGGCCTGCTGCTGCTCGCACAGTCTGTCCAGCATGTGCAAGGTGGAGTTCCACCTGGTGGGCACGTCGCATATGAGGCGGTGAGCGGGAAGGCCGAAGTTACGCTGTAGCGCAGATAGGCGAGCAGCGGCAGGATGTGAACGCCGGAAGCGCGCACAGGCGGCCCGCACTTTATGCAGCAGCTCTGACATGTCGGGGTAGTTGTGAATGAACTTCTGCACCACCAAATTCAGCACATGTGCCAGCAAGGGATGTGCGTCAAACCGGCTAGTCCCAGAGCTGCAACGAGATTTCGCCCATTATCGCACACCACCAGGCCAGGATTGAGGCTCACCGTCAGCAACCACTCGTTGGTCTGTTGTTCTATACCCCGCCACAACTCCTGTGTGGTGTGGGGCCTGTCCCCCAAACATATGAGTTTCAGAATGGCCTGCTGACGTTTACCGCGGGCTGTGCTGAAGTTGGTGGTGAAGGTGTGTGGCTGACTGGATGAGCAGGTGGAAGAAGAGGAGGAGGAAGCTGAGTAGGAGGAGGAGGCAACAGGAGGCAAAGAATTTTGCCCTGCGATCCTTGGCGGCGGAAGGACGTGCGCCAAACAGCTCTTCGCCTGGGGCCCAGCCGCCACTACATTTACCCAGTGTGCAGTTAGGGAGATATAGCGTCCCTGGCCGTGCTTACTGGTCCACGTATCTGTGGTTAGGTGGACCTTGCCACAAATGGCGTTGCGCAGTGCACACTTGATTTTATCGGATACTTGGTTGTGCAGGGAAGGCACGGCTCTCTTGGAGAAGTAGTGGCGGCTGGGAACAACATACTGTGGGACAGCAAGCGACATGAGCTGTTTGAAGCTGTCTGTGTCCACCAGCCTGAATGACAGCATTTCATAGGCCAGTAGTTTAGAAATGCTGGCATTCAGGTCCAGGGATCGAGGGTGGCTAGGTGGGAATTTACGCTTTCTCTCAAATGTTTGTGAGATGGAGAGCTGAACGCTGCCGTGTGACATGGTTGAGATGCTTGGTGACGGAGGTGTTGGTGGTGTTTGTGGTACATCCTCTGTTTGCTGGGCGGCAGGTGCCAACGTTCCTCCAGAGGCGGAGGAAGAGGCCGAGGTGGCAGCAGCAGAAGAGGTAGCAGCGGGAGCCTGAGTGAGTTTTTTTGTTTTTAAGGTGTTTACTCCACTGCAGTTCATGCTTTGCATGCAGGTGCCTGGTCATGCAGGTTGTGCTAAGGTTCAGAACGTTAATGCCTCGCTTCAGGCTCTGATGGCACAGTGTGCAAACCACTCGGGTCTTGTCGTCAGCACATTGTTTGAATAACTGCCACGCCAGGGAACTCCTTGAAGCTGCCTTTGGGGTACTGGGTCCCAGATGGAGGTGGCCAATAGCAAACGGACTCTCTTGGCGGCGGGTGTTCTGCTTTTGCCCACTGCTCCCTCTTTTGCTACGCTGTTGGCTTGGTCTCACCACTGCCTCTTCCTCCGAATTCTGAAAGTCAGTGGCATGACCTTCATTCCATGTGGGGTCTAGGACCTCATCGTCCCCTGCATCGTCTTCCACCCAGTCTTCCTCCCTGACCTCCTGTTCAGTCTGCACACTGCAGAAAGACACAGCAGTTAGCACCTGTGTTTCGTCATCATCAGAGGCGTGCTGAGGTGGTATTCCCATGTCCTCATCATTAGGAAACATAAGTGGTTGTGCGTTAGTGCATTCTATCTCTTCCACCCCTGGGTAAGGGCTAGGTGGATGCCCTTGGGAAACCCTGCCAGCAGAGTCTTCAAACAGCATAAGAGACTGCTGCATAACTTGAGGACCAGACAGTTTCCCTGATATGCATGGGGGTGATGTGACAGACTGATGGGCTTGGTTTTCATGCGCCATCTGTGCGCTTTCTGCAGAAGTCTGGGTGGGAGATAATGTGAACGTGCTGGATCCACTGTCGGCCACCCAATTGACTAATGCCTGTACCTGCTCAGGCCTTACCATCCTTAGAACGGCATTGGGCCCCACCAAATATCGCTGTAAATTCTGCTGGCTACTGTGACCTGAGGTAGTTGGTTCACTAGGACGTGTGGCTGTGGCAGAACGGCCACGTCCTCTCCCAGCACCAGAGGGTCCACTAACACCACCACGACCATGTCCGAGTCCGCGTCCCTTACTAGATGTTTTCCTCATTGTTACCGTTCACCACAATAAGAAAAAAAATATTTGGCCCAATGTATTGAATTCAAATTCAGGCCTTTTTTACAGGCTCCTAACACTATCTGGCTATCTATTTAGGTACCGTATTACACTTATACAGGCACAACAGTAACGACAGATTTAGCTGAATATAAATTGTAGGCCTATTATTTAGGCGCTGGGTGACAGGTATACGTTTACGGACAGAATTAGACTTGGAAATGCACGGTAGAGTGTGAAGTTATTGTGAATGACCCTATCCGCACCTTCAATCTAATATACCATTTTATGGATAGATTTAAAGTAGGCCTGATACAGCAGAAACCACTGATTTAGAGAATTGCTAAGTTGGGAATTGTATTTCAAACCAGAAGAAAAACTGTGCTTTGGCGGACACTAAATGAATTGACCAGTCTCAGCAATAAACACAGATTTAGCTGAATATAAATTTTAGGCCTATTATTTAGGCGCTGGGTGACAGGTATACGTTTAAGGACAGAATTAAACTTGGAAATGCACGGTAGCGTGTGAAGTTTTTGAGGATGACACTATCCGCACCTTAAATCTAATATACCCTTTTATGGATCGATTTAAACTTGGCCTGATACAGCAGAAAAAAATTATTTAGGGAATTGCTAAGTTGGGATTTGTATTCAACCCAGAACAAAAACTGTGCTTTGGCGGACACTAAATGAATTGAACAGCCTCAGCAATAAACACAGATTTAGCTGAATATAAATTTTAGGCCTATTATTTAGGCGCTGGGTGACAGGTATACCTTTACGGACAGAATTAAACTCGGAAATGCACGGTAGCGTGTGAAGTTATTGAGGATGACACTATCCGCACCTTCAATCTAATATACCCTTTTATGGATAGATTTAAAGTAGGCCTGATACAGCAGAAACCACTGATTTAGAGAATTGCTAAGTTGGGAATTGTATTTCAATCCAGAAGAAAAACTGTGCTTTGGCGGACACTAAATGAATTGACCAGCCTCAGCAATAAACACAGATTTAGCTGAATATAAATTTTAGGCCTATTATTTAGGCGCTGGGTGACAGGTATACGTTTACGGACAGAATTAAACTTGGAAATGCACGGTAGCGTGTGAAGTTATTGAGGATGACACTATCCGCACCTTAGATCTAATATACCCTTTTATGGATAGATTTAAAGTAGGCCTGATACAGCAGAAACCACTGATTTAGAGAATTGCTAAGTTGGGAATTGTATTTCAAACCAGAAGAAAAACTGTGCTTTGGCGGACACTAAATGAATTGACCAGCCTCAGCAATAAACACAGATTTAGCTGAATATAAATTTTAGGCCTATTATTTAGGCGCTGGGTGACAGGTATACGTTTACGGACAGAATTAAACTTGGAAATGCACGGTAGCGTGTGAAGTTATTGAGGATGACACTATCCGCACCTTAGATCTAATATACCATTTTATGGATAGATTTAAAGTAGGCCTGATACAGCAGAAACCACTGATTTAGAGAATTGCTAAGTTGGGAATTGTATTTCAAACCAGAAGAAAAACTGTGCTTTGGCGGACACTAAATGAACTGACCAGCCTCAGCAATAAACACAGATTTAGCTGAATATAAATTTTAGGCCGCACCTTCAATCTAATATACCCTTTTATGGATAGATTTAACCTTGGTCTGATAGTAATTCCCTAAATTTGTGGTTTCTGCTCTAAGTTGGGAATTGTATTTCAACCCAGAACAAAAACTGTGCTTTGGCAGACACTAAATAGATTGACCAGCCACAGCAGTATCAACAGATTTAGCTGAATATAAATTTTAGGCCTATTATTTAGGCGCTGGGTGACAGGTATACGTTTACGGACAGAATTAGACTTGGAAATGCACGGTAGCGTGTGAAGTTATTGAGAATGACCCTATCCGCACCTTCAATCTAATATACCCTTTTATGGATAGATTTAAAGTAGGCCTGAAACAGCAGAAACCACTGATTTAGAGAATTGCTAAATTGGGAATTGTATTTCAAACCAGAAGAAAAACTGTGCTTTGGCGGACACTAAATGAATTGACCAGCCTCAGCAATAAACGCAGATTTAGCTGAATATAAATTTTAGGCCTATTATTCAGGCGCTGGGTGACAGGTATACGTTTACGGACAGAATTAAACTTGGAAATGCACGGTAGCGTGTGAAGTTATTGAGGATGACACTATCGCAACCTTAAATCTAATATACCCTTTTATGGATCGATTTAAACTTGGCCTGATACAGCAGAAAAAAAAATATTTAGGGGATTGCTAAGTGGGGAATTGTATTCAACCCAGAACAAAAACTGTGCTTCGGCAGACAGCAGACAGTATTACAATTGGCTAGCCACAGCTGAAACACCAGATTTAGGGTACTGCTATTTTTGCAATTGTATTTTTCACCTCAATAAAATAGCAAGCACAGCCAAGCCCCTGATGTAGGATATAGCAAAAAAAATAACCACACTATTGATGGTTAAATTAACTTGGTGGCAGCTTGTGCTGGCGCACCACAAGACACAAAATGGCCGCCGATCACCCAAGAAAAAAGTGACATAAAAACGCTCTGGGCAGCCTAAAAACAGTGAGCAATTAAATAGCAGCAGTTCAATGATCCACAGCTGTAGATCGATCACTGAATTAAGTGTTTTTGCAGAGTTAATCACTGTCTAATCTGGCCCTAACCGCAGCTGCAACCTCTCCCTACACTGATCAGAGCAGAGTGACGTGCGGCGCTACGTGACTCCAGCTTAAATAGAGGCTGGGTCACATGCTGCACTGGCCAATCACAGCCATGCCAATAGTAGGCATGGCAGTGATGGCCTCTTGGGGCAAGTAGTATGACGCTTGTTGATTGGCTGCTTTGCAGCCTTTCAAAAAGCGCCAAGAAAGCGCCGAACACCGAACCCGAACCCGGACTTTTACGAAAATGTTCGGGTTCGGGTCCGTGTCACGGACACCCCAAAACTATACAGTTCGGGTTCGCTCATCCCTAATCCCCTGGAGATAGAAAATTGGGATCCTATCCAGGACTTTTCCAATCTTCCTGATATTCCACAACCAGGCATCTGGGAACGTCAACGCACTCCTAAACGCCAAAAGAGTCCCATGAGCTCCAGAAGAACCTCGTCCAGAAGACTACCTATGGACAACTGAATACCTCCTCACAAGTTTGGCCAGATCCGCCAGATCTTTAACAATATAGTGATTTCTAACATGTTTCCTTTATTTCCCCCCTAACCTATAGGCTTTACCATGCCTCTTACCTTACTGTTCACACTAGATACATTAATTTCTAGTTATGTTGTTAACCCTTTCGTTCTAGGATGTATTATGATCTACGGTCCCTGTAATCAACCTGCAGAAAGGAATAATGATATGTATTCTCCGTATTTTCTTGCAAACTTGGGAGAGGTGCCTCTTCTGGGGGGAGACGGTGGGACAGCCCCAGTCTATTTATAATATAATATGGCAGATATACAAATTACTTCCTATAATGTAAAAGGCTTTAACGCCCCTTCCAAACGCTGCCAAATTCTTTCAGAATTAAAGAAAATGGGCTGCTCCGTGGTCTTCCTCCAGGAGACGCACTTCAGGGTAAATCACTTCCCGAACTTATCTCACTCTTACTTCCCTACCTGGTTTCATCGTGGTACTAACTCGTCCGCCTCCAGAGGAGTCAGTGTGGGTTTTAATAAGAACACTCCTTTCACTCACATTGACCATATACTGGACCCTGAGGGTAGATTAATTTTTTTAAAAGGTTACATAGCAAACCAGATATACACATTCATTAATGTGTACGCTCCAAATGTCAACCAGGTTACATGGCTCCACAACATTCTCCAAACAATTGATCATTTTAGAGAAGGTGGGACCGTTATGGGTGGAGACCTCAATCTTGCCCTGCGTTCCCCAGCAGATTCTTCTTCCAGAAAATCTGCTATCTCAAACAGTGCCCTAAGCAAGCTGAGAAAATCTCTCCATGAGCGACGCCTGGTTGACATCTGGAGAACCCTGAACCCTACGGTTAGGGATTATACATTCTATTCACACCCACACAGCTCTTATCAACGCTTAGACTTTTTTTTTATTTCTTCCGACCATATCCAACTTTGCTCTAAGGCCCAAATTGGCTTTATCAGCCTATCTAACCATGCCCCTATATGGATTAACATTCTTACACCTGACAGACCCATTAACTCATACAGCTGGAGACTCAATGAGTTGTTGATTCAATCCCCAGAAAACAAAGAAAAGGTCCTCAAATGGTTGAAAGACTTTTTCTCAGATAACAATACCCCTGATATTCACCCATATACTTTATCGGACACCCATAAAGCATATATCCGGAGCCAACTCATAAGTTTAGGCTCCTTTACAAAAAAACTAAGGCTTGCCCGTATTGACTCTCTCTTAAAAAATATCAGAGATATTGAGATCCTCCACAAAAGATCCCTGTTAGACGCTCACATGACAAAACTTACTCTCCTCAGGGCTGAACTAAAAAACCTCCTAAACATGCAATCGGCCAAATACTTTCTCCATGCACAATATAAATATTTTTCCCACGGAGACAAGGTGTCCAAATTTATGATGTCCAGAATTAAAAAGAGAAAGGCCCAAAATTTCGTCTGCAAAATTCGCAACAAAGACGGCGACATACTTTCCAATACTGAAGACATAGCTCGGAGATTCTCTGAGTTCTATCGCTCCCTTTATAACCTTCCTACCCAGAATAGTGCTACCCCAGACATCACACATCAGGATTTAATTAAACTCTTCCTCCGCTCTATAGATATGCCTCGAATGACCGACACCCACATTAATACCCTAAATTCCCCATTTACTAGTGAGGAACTTCTTATAGCTATAAAACAACTCCCAAAAGGTAAGGGCCCCGGCCCTGACGGGTTCCCAGCTCTATATTACCGCTCTTTTCAATCCGTCCTATTACCACACTTACTCAATGTCTGTAACGAAACCCTACAGGGTGACCCTCTCTCCCATGAAATGGCAAAGGCCAATATCTCCATTATCCCCAAAGAGGGGAAAGACCCCACGGACTGCGGCAACTATCGCCCTATCTCCTTATTAAATTTAGATTTAAAACTGTTAGCTAAACTATTGGCTAATCGCCTTGCCCCCATTCTCCCCCAACTCATCCACAGAGATCAAACAGGCTTTATAAAAGGCAGGGAAGGAAAAGACAATACAGCCAGAGTCTTAAATGTATTGCTTCATGCCTCAAAACACCACCCTCCCCTAGTCTTGGTCAGCACCGATGCCGAAAAAGCTTTCGACCGGGTATGTATCACACCATGGAACATTTTGGAATCCCTAATACCTTTATAAGATCTGTTCAAGCCATGTACACTAATGCCTCGGCATCAGTGCTGATCAACAACACTATTTCCAACCCCTTTCCCATAAAAAATGGGACTAGACAGGGATGCCCCTTGTCCCCCTTGATTTTTGTATTGATCTTAGAACCCCTCTTTTCTCTCATACGTAGTGAAGACACTATTAAAGGGCCAAAATTGGGTGATCAGGAACACAAAATAGCTGCCTTTGCCGACGACCTTCTTATTATGTCCTCTAACCCCGATGAATCTCTACAATGTATATACTCCATTTTGGAAAAATTTTGTCTCCTTTCCAATTTTAAAATAAACATGAAAAAATCCCACATTTTAAGTGTAGGGCTAAATCAGAAACAAAAAAACAAATTTAACTCTCTCCTCTCCCTTTAATTGGGACTCACCCCATATATCTTACCTAGGAGTCAAGATCCACCCTGATACTGCATCACTGTTTAAACTAAACTATATCCCCCTGCTTAGTTCTATTAAAAGCCAACTGGAAGCCTTAAACCCCCCCTTTACTTTCTTGGTGTCATGGTCTTACCTGCTTGCTGCTCTCCTTCGTTTGACATGTGCTGGCGGCCATCTTGGTTTCTGGGTTTCTTGTAGCCTTCCACCCTGCGGCTCCTCCTTCCCCTGGGAGGAGCTGGATGCCTAGCTCATATATATAGGAGGTCTGTGGCTTCAGTTCCTTGCTTGGTCCTCTTGTGTTCACATGCTTCTAAGACTGCTGCTGCTTCTGGTTCCTGATCCTGGCTTCGTCTGACTACCCTGCTGGTTCCTGATCCTGGCTTCGTCTGACTACCCTGCTGGTTCCTGATCCTGGCTTCGTCTGACTACCCTGCTGGTTCCTGATCCTGGCTTCGTCTGACTACCCTTCTGGTTCCTGACCTCTGGCTTCGCAAAGACTCTGCTCGGTTTCACCATCCGTTTGGACTTTTGCTTTACAGCTTTATTTTCAATAAAGCCTTCTTATTTTCACTTATCTCTTGTTGTACGTCTGGTTCATGGTTCCGTGACATTAGGACCAAGCCATGAATTCTGACGGTACAGGGCCATCCTCGCTACCCACGCTGGTTGCCAGACTTGATCAGCAGGATCACCTGTTGGGTCGGTTCGCTGTGGCGTTGCAAACCCTGCTTGAACGCACGGCTCATTTCGCTCCCGTTGCCGATGGGTCGGTTGTCGCTCCTGGGCTCGCTCCTATTGCCGCTCTGGTTGTTGCGCCAGAGTCTACCCCGACACCTGTTGTTGCGCCTGCGGTGTTTCGGGGTATGACCGGTTCTGCCCCTCTTCCACAGCGCTTTGGGGGAGAGCCAACTCAGTGCCGAGGTTTCCTTAACCAGGTGGGCATTTATTTCGAGTTGCTGTCACATGCCTTTCCTACTGAGAGATCAAAGGTGGGCTTCTTGATCTCGCTGCTCTCGGACAAGGCCTTGGCCTGGGCCAGCCCTTTATGGGAGAACAACAATCCGGTGGTTGCCGAGTTTTCCGGTTTTGTTGCTTCTCTTCGGAAGGTATTCGATGTGCCGGCTCGTGCTGCCTCTGCTGCGAAGCTCCTTATGTCCATCAGACAGGGTTCACGATCCGTAGCTGAATACGCCATTGAGTTTCGTACCCTGGCAGCAGAGGTGGGCTGGAATAATGAGGCTCTGGTCGCTGCTTTCTCTCATGGTCTCTCGGATGCCTTGAAGGATGAGGTTGCAGCTAAGGACCTACCAGTTGAGCTCGAGTCTCTTATTTCTTTCCTGATTTTGATTGACACCAGACTCAGGGAGAGACCTTCCTTTAAGGAGAACCTGCGGAGGTCTTCTAACAGATTGGTGCCTACGTTTGCTGTCCCACCCGTGCCTCCCTCTCCTCCCACGCCTCCTGGGGATGACTTGTCTGGGGGTGAACCCATGCAGCTGGGGTTTGCTCGCCTGTCCGAGGGGGAGAGGGCACTCCGGAGACGCGAGGGCCGATGCATGTACTGTGGTCTCGGTGGGCATTTTCGGTTGGCATGTCCGAACCGTCCGGGAAACGCTCGTACCCTGAGATCCTGTCGGGGGCAGATCTTGGGTGGAGTCTCCTCGTCCCCGGTTTCCCGTGTTGACAAACCACTGATCACTGTTGTCCTCTCCTGGGTCGGGGGCTCGGTGACGACCCAGGCGTTGGTGGACTCTGGTGCTGGTGGTTTGTTCATTGATAGTGTGTTCGCTGCCGCCAATTCCATTCCTCTGCAGGCTCGAGGTTCCCCACTGGCTCTTGAGGCGATAGACGGCAGACCCCTTCTGCCGCCACACGTGACTCATGAGACCCTTCCAGTGGGGATAGCCATTGGTGCCGTTCACAGAGAGTCGGTCTGCCTCCAGGTTATTTCGTCTCCACACTACTCGGTGGTCTTGGGGTACCCCTGGCTCCAGAAGCATAATCCGACTTTCGATTGGAGATCGGTCGAGATCCTCTCGTGGTCACCGCAGTGTGGGGCTAGTTGCATCCATGGGTCTGTCAAGTTGCTGTGTACTTCCTCGGACTCTCTGTTGCCTCCTGAATACGAGGAGTACCGGGATGTATTCGATAAGGTGCGCGCGGTTGCCCTACCTCCGCACCGCCCATACGATTGTGCCATAGAGTTACAATCTGGTGCCGTTCCTCCTCGTGGCAAAGTCTATCCACTGTCGGTAGCGGAGAATGAGGCCATGGAGGAGTACGTGAGGGAGGCGCTTTCATGCGGACACATTCGCAAATCTTCGTCCCCGGCAGGGGCTGGATTTTTCTTTGTGAAAAAGAAGGGCGGTGAGTTGAGGCCTTGCATCGATTACAGGGGTCTCAATCGCATCACGATCAAGAACGCTTACCCGATACCCTTGATTTCCGAGCTGTTCGATCGCCTTAAAGGGGCCACGGTCTTTACCAAACTCGACCTGAGGGCGGCATATAACCTGGTAAGGATCAAGGCGGGCGATGAGTGGAAGACCGCGTTTAACACCAGGACCGGTCATTACGAATCCTTGGTTATGCCCTTTGGGTTGTGCAATGCGCCCGCAGTCTTTCAGGAATTCATCAACGATGTTTTCCGTGACCTGTTGCAGCAGTGTGTGGTAGTCTATTTAGATGACATCTTGGTATATTCTGAATCCATGGAGGCCCACATTCTGGATGTCAGACGAGTGTTGCAACGGTTACGAGAGAACAAGCTGTTCGGTAAGCTTGAGAAATGCGAATTTCACCGATCCCAGGTAACCTTCTTAGATTACATCATTTCCGCTGAGGGGTTCTCCATGGATTCTGAGAAGGTTTCGGCTGTCTTACAGTGGCCCCAGCCCAGTGGTCTTCGTTCCCTGCAGCGCTTTTTGGGCTTCGCCAATTATTATCGGAAGTTCATCAGGGACTTTTCCATGCTGGCCAAGCCTCTCACGGATCTGACCAGGAAGGACAGTAATTCCCAGGTCTGGCCGCTCGAGGCCATCCGAGCTTTTGAGGCCCTAAAGTCCGCCTTTGTGTCGGCTCCGATTCTGTCGCATCCCAACCCTGGGTTGCCCTTTGTCCTCGAGGTGGACGCGTCTGAGACGGGAGTAGGCGCCCTTCTGTCTCAGCGTAGAACACCAGAGGGTCCTCTGCTTCCTTGTGGGTTTTACTCCCGGAAACTGTCTTCCGCGGAGTGCAACTATCAGATTGGTGACAGGGAGTTATTGGCCATCGTGCAGGCCCTTAAAGAATGGAGGCACTTGCTCGAGGGTTCGGTGGTTCCGGTTCTCATCCTGACGGACCACAAGAATCTGACCTACCTTTCTGAGGCCAAGAGATTGACACCACGTCAGGCCAGATGGGCTCTGTTCTTGTCTCGTTTTAATTACGTGGTCTCCTACCTACCCGGTTCCAAGAACATCAGGGCGGATGCCTTATCACGGCAGTACTCCGAGCTGTCCAGGGAGGAGTCGATTCCGACTTCGGTCATACCTCCGAATCAGATCCTGGCCGCCATTCGCACCAGCCTGACCTCTCCCCTGGGTGAGCAGATTTTGGCGGCTCAATCTGGTGCTCCCTCTGGGAGACCCAACGGCAGATGTTTTGTGCCTGAGGAGTTGCGCACTCGGTTGTTGCGAACCTACCATAACTCCAAGACCGCGGGGCATCCTGGAAAGAATCAGCTGTCCTGGGCTGTTTCATGTCTGTTCTGGTGGCCTTCCCTACGTTCCGACATCGCCGCATATGTAGCGGCATGTTCCGTTTGTGCCCAGAGTAAGTCCCCTCGGCACCTTCCGTTGGGCCTTCTGCAACCCATAGCCACCGGGGAGCGCCCATGGTCACACCTGGGGATGGATTTCATTGTGGACCTCCCTGCATCCCGAGGCCATACGGTCATTCTCATGATTGTGGATCGGTTTTCCAAAATGTGCCACTGTGTTCCTCTCAAGAAGTTACCCTCTGCACAAGAGTTGGCCACGATTTTTGCCAGGGAGGTCTTCCGGTTGCACGGTTTGCCTAAGGAGATTGTGTCGGATCGGGGGAGTCAGTTTGTGTCCAGGTTCTGGCGCGCCTTTTGCTCCCAGTTGGGGATTCATCTCTCCTTCTCCTCGGCCTACCACCCTCAGTCCAATGGGGCCGCAGAACGATCCAATCAGGCCTTGGAGCAATTCCTTCGTTGCTATGTCTCCGATCACCAAGACAATTGGGTTGACCTCCTGCCTTGGGCTGAGTTTGCCAGGAACACGGCGGTGAACTCTTCCTCTGGGACGTCTCCCTTCATGGCCAATTATGGGTTCCAACCTGCCGTGTTACCGGAGGTATTCTCTCCCCAGCATATTCCGGCTGTGGAGGATCACCTTTCCGTCCTACGTGCTTCTTGGGTACAGATCCAGAAGTCCCTTGAGGTCTCTGCGCAGCGCCAGAGACTCCAGGCTGATCGCAGACGAGCGCCTGCTCCTTCCTACCAGGTCGGAGACCGTGTATGGTTGTCCACCCGCAACCTCAACCTTCGAGTGCCCACTCCCAAGCTGGCGCCTCGCTTTGTTGGTCCCTTCCGAGTGCTTCGCAGGGTAAACCCGGTAGCCTATGCCCTTGCGCTTCCTCCTGGCATGCGGATCTCCAACGTGTTTCATGTCTCCCTGTTGAAGCCACTGGTGTGTAATCGTTTCACTTCCTCGGTTCCTCGGCCTCGTCCGGTCCAAGTGGGCAATCGTGAGGAATATGAGGTGAGCAATATCCTGGACTCACGCCTGGTCCGCGGTCGGTTGCAGTTTTTGGTCCATTGGCGTGGTTATGGTCCAGAGGAGCGTTCCTGGGTTCCCTCCGCAGATGTCCATGCTCCTGCCTTGCTCCGAGCCTTCCACGCACGCTTCCCTCAGAAACCGTTTTGTGCTCCGCGGAGGAGGGGCCCTTGAGGGGGAGGTACTGTCATGGTCTTACCTGCTTGCTGCTCTCCTTCGTTTGACATGTGCTGGCGGCCATCTTGGTTTCTGGGTTTCTTGTAGCCTTCCACCCTGCGGCTCCTCCTTCCCCTGGGAGGAGCTGGATGCCTAGCTCATATATATAGGAGGTCTGTGGCTTCAGTTCCTTGCTTGGTCCTCTTGTGTTCACATGCTTCTAAGACTGCTGCTGCTTCTGGTTCCTGATCCTGGCTTCGTCTGACTACCCTGCTGGTTCCTGATCCTGGCTTCGTCTGACTACCCTGCTGGTTCCTGATCCTGGCTTCGTCTGACTACCCTGCTGGTTCCTGATCCTGGCTTCGTCTGACTACCCTTCTGGTTCCTGACCTCTGGCTTCGCAAAGACTCTGCTCGGTTTCACCATCCGTTTGGACTTTTGCTTTACAGCTTTATTTTCAATAAAGCCTTCTTATTTTCACTTATCTCTTGTTGTACGTCTGGTTCATGGTTCCGTGACACTTGGTTTGGACGAAAAAACACGGTCATGTCCCTCGTCCTACCTAGACTAACATACCTTCTCCAGGTACTCCCGATTCCTATACTGAACTCCTTTTTTCAATCACTGGGTCAATACATACGCTCCTTCATATAGAATGGTAAAAAGGCAAGGATCAATATTAATAACCTCCAGAGATCTAGAATTCAAGGTGGCATTGGCCTTCCCAACCCCCTAGTATACAATAAAGCCATACTTCTCTCCAGAGCCCTGGACTGGTCTAGAAGCCCTGAACATAAATCCTGGGTAGGCATGGAGACCCCTCCTTATCTCCAAAACTTAAGGGCCTTACTAGTAGACCCCCATCACAATTTGTTATCACCCCTCAAACACAATTTACTAGTGTCATCTACCCTTGAGGCATGGAAATGGTTTCAAAACTCGAACTGGGGTTTTCCATCTCCCTCCCCTCTTGTCCAAGTCAGAGATGTGATGGGCTTAGCTCCCCTGGATCTTAGACAAAGTGTTCCTAAAAGCCTGCGGTCCTCTGATATATCTATAATCTCCATTTTATTAAAGAATAAGGAGGGGATGGTAAACCGAGAAACTCTTATCTCATCTCTTTCAGAGATTAAATCCCATCCCCATATGCTCTCCTTTTTGATGACTTACATTAACAAACACATACCAATGAGTTCTCTCACTAGACCTCTCACATGGTTTGAGAGCCTTATCCTCAGCTCTTCTCTCCCGAGGAAAGTTATATCACTACTATATAAATATCTCAACACGGCGACCCTACCTCCCAAACCTAGCTTTATAACCTTATGGGAAAGGGACTTGAACACTCATTTCTCATGCGAGGAACAACACATTCTTTTTAAAATACCACACACATCCTCGAAATGTACCAGAATCCAGGAAAATGGATACAAACTGTTAACTAGATGGTACGAAACACCTGACGTCACATGCTGTTACAGTAACAATGGTTCTGACGCCTGTTGGAGATGTGGAGAAGAACGGGGAACAATGTTCCACATCTGGTGGACATGCCCCCTGATCTTTGAATGGTGGACCAATATTTTTAAAAAATGCAACGAAATTTGCAAATCAAATATCACCCCGTCACCAGTTCTAGCTCTACTGGGACTGCATACTGACCATAAGGCAAAAATCCCTCCCATATTCAAGATCTTAATTATAGCCGCTCGACTCCTAATCCCTACACA
This sequence comes from Bufo bufo, assembly GCF_905171765.1. Classification (NCBI taxonomy): domain Eukaryota; kingdom Metazoa; phylum Chordata; class Amphibia; order Anura; family Bufonidae; genus Bufo; species Bufo bufo. Next base: position 622,581,067 of record NC_053390.1, read on the forward strand.
TTGGTTATCACCAAATATTCCCTCTCTGGACCATTGGTCTAATAAAGTTGACTCAATATATAGATTTGAGGAGATAGCAGCTTGGGAAAACAGGTCCCATCACAAATTTACAACCCTCTGGGAAAGATGGAGATCCTACAGAGATTTCCATGGATAAATTTATCCTCACTGCCCTGCCTCACAATATTCCTCAAAACCGTGGACCTACTTCTATTTGCGAATATGTACTCCATACAATATAGCTCTGTTTACATACATCCTTTGTTGTTGTTATGTTGCTTATTGCTTACTAATTGCCACTAAACAACCTATGTAAAACTATTTATGTATATCGGGAGCTCACACCTCCCCCTTTCTTTTTCAATGATTTGATGTAATTGTAACTGATATCTATTTTGCAATAAAGCTTTTAAAAAAAAAAAAAAGTGCCCTGTCTGACCCAGGATGAAGTACAGCGGCCTCTTAAAAAGATTAAAATAGACAAATCGCCAGGACCACATTGCATACCCGTAATGCCAATATTCAAAAAAGGTCCAAAAACAGAGCCCAGAAACTATAGGCCGGTAACATCTGTCGTGGGTAAACTGTTTGAATGTTTTCTTAAGAGATGCTATCTTCGAGTACCTCAAGAAAAATAAGCAAATAACGCCATATCAGCATGGCTTTATGAGGGATCGGTTATGTCAAACTAATTTAATCAGTTTCTATAACGAGGTAAGTGGTGTTGGGCGAGCATTCTCGGCCAAACACCAGAATGCCTCTTTTGCTCGAGCCAGTGTATTTAAATTTAATTTAGCCTCTATTTCTGAAAATTTTCTGGCGGGATTCAAACTCACAACCTTTTACATTGCAGCCAAGAATCTTAACCACTACACTATAGAGCTGCATGGCCAGTTACCTTAAAAAAAAAAATGAAAATGAAAAAAATAAAAATAAAATATGAGACTTCTGCTATATAGGAATACTTACTAGTAGTAAGTATTCCTATACAGCAGAAGTCTCATATAGTTTTTTTTGCTTTTAGCAACTGTTCATGCAGCTCTTTAGTGTAGTGGTTCACATTCTGGGCTGTAATGTAGAAGGTTGTGAGCTTGAATCCTCTCCAGAGGCATTTCACCAATAGAGGCTTATTAAATTTATATATTTTATATTTTTTTAGTAATTGTAAAAAATGTGTAATTACAAAAAAATATAAATTATATAGCCTTTGTTAGGTTGAGCATGCTCAGTGTGTTGTATCAATTCTCTAGCTAAATGTCTTGTGAATCCAAGGGCATGTCAGTGTGCTGGTGATTACTGAGTAGAGGGGGCGTGACCGGACATGTGATAAAGATAGTGAATGAGTTTGGTGCTTTATCAGGACTCGAGATGAATTGGGGTAAATCCATTTTAGTCCCATTAGATCAACAAATCATTGAAAATATAGAGGGTCTACTTGTTTTAAATAGGACAGACCATTTTGAGTATCTTGGGATCAAAAATATCTGTAAACTCAAGGAATAAATTACTTTGACTGTAAGACCTTTGATTAACAATATCAAGAACAAGGTTAGTGCATGGCAGAAATTTCCTCTCACAATGGTCAAGATGATATTGCTTCCACAATTTTTTTATACGTTGATATCATGTCCAATATGGATCAAGGATTATAATTTTTTTTTATTTTTATTAATGTTAAATATAATAAATGACCTTAATAGGGGAAGAAAGAGAGTTCCAATCAAACAACATTACCCGTGGCCTCCTAAGGAAGAGAGAGGACTGTCCCTCCCATTCTTTCAGGCATAGGCATCGCTACAGGGGGTCAAGGGGGGTCAATTACCCCCCCCAGCTGATTCCCCTAGTACAGCAGCGATCTGTCAGTTTTGCCAAATTGAAAGTACTGCCAATGCTGCCCACCCGCTTCACTACAGGCTCCTCGGCAGTCGGCAGCCAAGTGAATCTTCCACCGCCCACCTCAGCTGCTATTGGCTGGGAGGGAGAGGGCAGCACTGCCATTGGCTGCCTGTGTATTTCAGCCTAGCAAGGCCTGCAGAGACAGAAAAGAATGTGGCTTGGGGATTTACCATCAGGAAGCATCAAGTATCCATGCATACTGCAATACTCTCGTATTTTGTAATCTTATTTATATATACTTACTAGCAGAAGGACCCGGCTTCGCTTGGGTATATTTAATCTATTTAATTTAATGATTGTGTGTGTCATTAAAAGATATCAACACTATCCATTACAACAGTGACATCTACAGCACCCCGCCCCTTAACATTGACCCCCAACAGTGCACCCCGTCCCTTAAAATTGGACCTCCACAGCAGCCCACCCCCTTAACTTTGACTTTTACAGCAGCCTTCCCCCTTTAACAGTGACTTTCAGAGCATACCACCCCCTTGAGAGTGACCTCCACAGGGGCTCACCCCTTAACAGTGGCCTTTACTGGATCAGGGGCGTGTCCTTTTGAACAGCTCACTCTAAGAGAGCAGCACACTAATGTCTGAGTGTGATCTGTACGGAGAAAGTCACCGTCCTTCCCAGCTCTGCAGCTGACAGAAGTTGATTTTTACCTTAATTTTTTTAAATCCCTGTCGGCTAAGGAGTGGAGGGGGCGTGGCCTGACCAGATCATGGGCGTGGCTTAGCTGGACCTGGGGGCAGGGTTTTAAGTCTTTTGAGGGTGGACACATTGTGGCAGGGGGCATGTCTGGGCTCCTTCCTGCAGGAGTGACGCCCCTCTGGGCACCTTACTGGCTCATTTGCATTTCAAGTTAACTGGATTTTCAGAGGATAAAAACATCTATTGCTGGAACAAAGGCACATCTGGAAATAAAGTTGTTCTTCATTGTTAATGGTCGCATGGCACCTTTATTGCACATTTAAACAGGGGCTGTTGCTGATATGGGGATTGGCTGGTTAGGTTGGGGGGACAATATGTACAGTTGCAAGAAAAAGTATGTGAACCCTTTGGAATTATATGGATTTCTGCACAAATTGGTCATAAAATGTGATCTGATCTTCATCTAAGTCACAACAATAGACAATCACAGTCTGTTTTTATTGAACACACCATGTAAACATTCAAAGTGCAGGTGGAAAAAGTATGTGGGACTCCCTAGACTAATGACATCTCCAAGAGCTAATTGGAGTGAGGTGTCAGCCAACTGGAGTCCAATCAATGAGATGAGATTGGAGGTGTTGGTTACAGCTGCCCTGCCCTATAAAAAACACACACCAGTTCTGGGTTTGCTTTTCACAAGAAGCATTGCCTGATGTGAATGATGCCTTGCACAAAAGAGCTCTCAGAAGACCTACGATTAAGAATTGTTGACTTGCATAAAGCTGGAAAGGATTATAAAAGTATCTCCAAAGCCTTGCTGTTCATCAGCCCACGGTAAGACAAATTGTCTATAAATGAAGAAAGTTCAGCACTGCTGCTACTCTCCCTAGGAATGGCCGTCCTGTAAAGATGACTGCAAGAGCACAGCGCAGACTGCTCAATGAGGTGAAGAAGAATCCTAGAGTGTCAGCTAAAGACTTACAAAAGTCTCTGGCATATGCTAACATCCCTGTTAGCGAATCTATGATACGTAAAACACTAAACAAGAATGGATTTCATGGGAGGATACCACAGAGGAAGCCACTGCTGTCCAAAGAAAACATTGCTGCACGTTTACAGTTTGCACATGAGCACCTGGATGTTCCACAGCAGTACTGGCAAAATATTCTGTGGACAGATGAAACCAAAGTTGAGTTGTTTGGATGAAACACACAACACTATGTGTGGAGAAAAAGAGGCACATCACACCAACGTCAAAACCTCATCCCAAATGTGAAGTATGGTGGTGGGGGCATTATGGTTTGGGGCTGTTTTGCTGCATCAGGGCCTGGACGGATTGCTATCATCGAAGGAAAAATGAATTCCCAAGTTTATCAAGACAGTTTGCAGGAGAACTTAAGGCCATCTGTCCACCAGCTGAAGCTCAACAGAAGATGAGTGCTGCAACAGGACAACGACCCAAAGCATAGAAGTAAATCAACAACAGAATGTCTTAAACAGAAGAAAATATGCCTTCTGGAGTGGCCCAGTCAGAGTCCTGACCTCAACCCGATTGAGATGCTGTGGCATGACCTCAAGAAAGCGATTCACACCAGACATCCCAAGAATATTGCTGAACTGTAACAGTTCTGTAAAGAGGAATGGTCAAGAATTACTCCTGACCATTGTGCACGTCTGATCTGCAACTACAGGAAACGTTTGGTTGAAGTTATTGCTGACAAAGGAGGTTCAACCAGTTATTAAATCCAAGGGTTCACATACTTTTTCCACCTGCACTGTAAATGTTTACATAGTGTGTTCAATAAAAATATGGTAACATTTAATTATTTGTATGTTATTATTTTAAGCAGACTGTGATTGTCTATTGTTGTGACTTACATAAAGATCAGATCCCATTTTATGACCAATTTGTGCAGAAATCCATATCATTCCAAAGGGTTCACATACTTTTTCTTGCAACTGTATATTATTGGCAGTGGAATGATAAAGCATTTCATCTTATTGGTATTGAATTACATATCTTAGTTTATGGCTGATGAAGGAAAAAATAAATAAAACTGATGCAGCATAAGTCTCCCTGCACTCTCCATCTCCAAAATTCTTCTATTAATCATTTTTAGCTACACGGTCCCTAGGGCATGAGCGCTTTCCATGTCTCTCCCTATATTCTCTACTTTGCCAATATAATAAATAATAAATAAATAATAATCTTGAGCCAGGAGGTGGAGGTCCAAGGAGAGGAGGAGGTGAACGTGGCAGTGTATGTGGAAGAGGCGGAGGAGGTAGCAAAAATGTTTATTTATTTATGTAATTTATTTATTTATTTTTGGAGGGGAGGCCCCAAAACATTGGGAAATGGCAAGCAGAACACATAAACTGTGTTGGAGTATAACAGTAGCTGAGTGCGGTCGGTATACTTCTCTACTCTGCTCAAGGTACGGACAAGTCTTGTGGGATCCATGCCCAATTCATTTTAATAAACGTAAGCGTGTCCACGTTGGCTGTGGACAGGCAGATGTGCCTGTCCGTGATCACACCCTCTGCCCTGCTAAACACGCGTTCGGACAACACACTTGCCGCAGGGCAGGCCAGCTCCTCCAAGGCGTAAAGGGCAAGCTCAGGCCATGTGTTCAGTTTGAAGACCCAGAAATTACATGGTGGAGACAGTTACAGTATGTGCAGACGTGTGAATACGTACTCTTCCAACATGTTGCTGAAACGCTGTCTTCGGCTAAGACTGTCCGTGTCAGATGGTGGTGCTGGATGTTGTGGCATGCTGACAAAGCTTTTCCACATTTCAAACATGCTAACCCTCCCTTCTGAAGTGGTGCCGATGCCCCAGCTGTATTGGTGACTTCTTCCTCCTCCGCCTTGTGCTTTCACTGAGCCCCTGCTGTCAGGTGGGAATGCTGTCAGTAGCCTGTCTACCAGCGTGTGCCTGTATTCATGCATCTTCAAATCATGCTCCAGTGACAGAAGTAAGGATGGCATGTTGTCCTTGTAGCGGGGATCCAGCAGGGTGGCCACCCAGTAATCAGCACTAGTAACAATGAGGGCAACCTGATGGTCGCTGCACAGGTACTGCTGCATATAGTCGCTCATGTGTGCCATGCTGCCCAGAGGCATCGACAAGTTGTCCTCAGTGGGAGGTGTATTATCTGTGTCCTCTGTATCCCCCCAGCCATGCTCCAGTAATGCGTGAGCTGATTTGGGTGCCACCCTGCTGTGAACATGATATCTCCTCCTCATCATCATCATCCTCCTCATTCTCCAAAACTGTGCCCTGGCTGAACAGTTGTGTACCTGGCTGTTCTTGGTACAGGAACCCAACCTCCTGGCTGTGCTGAAGTTGGTGGTGCAGGTGTTACGCTGGCCGAATGAGTAGGCAGTAGAGGAGGATGAGGAGGCTGTAGATGAGGAAGCAGAGGAGGAGGTAACAGGAGGCACCGAGATACCTCCAGCAATACTCAGTGGTGGTAGGACATGTGCCAAACCGCCTTCTGCCTCAGGCCTATCCACCACTACATTTACCCAGTGGGCAGTTAGAAGATATAACGTTCCTGCCCGTGCTCACTGGTCCACGTATTGGTGATTATGTGGACCTTCCCACTGATGGTGTTGCGCAGCATGCACATTTTTCTGCCACTTTTTCATGCTGGGTAGGGATGGCCCACCTGGAAGAGTAGTGACGGCTATGGGTACCACGTACTGTAGGACAGCCACCATCAAGTTTTTAAAACTTTCAGTCTCCACCAGACAAATGACAGCATTTCAAAAGCCAGCAATTTTGAAATGATGGCATTCAGGGCCAGGGCTCATGGGTGGGTAGGGGGGTACTTCCTCTTTCACTGCGGTGTTTGGGGGATGGACAGCTGCACGCTTCCATGGGACAGTGTGGACATGCTCGTTGACACTGCTGGTGGTGGTGCTGCTGTCACACCCTCTCTTTGCGGAATGCCAGGTGGCCCTGTCGCTCCAGATGGGGAGGAAGAGGCCAAGACCGCAGCAGAAGAGGGAGCAGGTGGAGCCTCTGATCTTTCGTGGTTCTTGAGGTGTCTACTCCACTGGAACTTGTGCTTTGGGGTTAGATGTCGGATCATGCAGGTGGTGCTCAGGTTTAGAACATTTTTGCCTCGCTTCAGGCTCTGACTGCACAGCGTGCAAACCACCCATGTCTTGCCGTCAGCACACTGCCTAAAAAACTGTCACACCAGGGAACTCCTTTGAGTTGGCTTTGGTGTGCTTGGTGTCCATCGCCGCCGTGGGCAGTAGCAGGCGTACTGACTAAGGGCCGGCTGCTGTGGTTTTGCATTCTGCTCCCTCTTTAGCTATTCGGCTGGTGCTGCGTGACCAACACCTCTTCCTTTGAACTACACACGTCACTCAGATTACCTGGATGCCATGTGAGGTCTAGGACCTTATCATCCATCCCATCATCTCCCACACACTCCTCACCCCTGCCCTCCTTGCCGGTCTGCACACTGCAGAAAGCCGCATCAGTTGTGTTTCGCCATCATGATCAGAAACATGCAGCGGCAGTCCTCCCATGTCCTCATGTTCAAACATAAGTGGTTGGGTATCAGTGCACTCAATCTCTTCCACTTCTAGGGCAGAGCTAGGTGGATGGCCCTCGGAAACCCTGCCTGCAAAGTCATCAAAAAGCATAAGTGACAGCTGTATGACTTGGGGATCAGACTGCTTGGCTGATGTGCAAGTGGTTGAGGTGGAAGACAGATGCCCGTGGCTGCCAGTGCCAAATCTGTGTTTATAGCAGGGGACCGGGTAGGAGACCAATTGAAGGAACATGAGGCACTGTCAGCCATCCAATCTTCTACCGCCTCTACTTGTTTTGGCCTCAACATACATAGAACGATATTCGGACTGACAAATTGACGTAGAATGTCCTGTCGCCTGCGTGCACCAGAGGAAGGTATTTTATATGGATGCGTAGCTGGCACAGATCAAGAATGTCCTCTCACTGCAGCAGGATTTGCACCACAACCAACACCAGCAGCACCACAACCACATTTGATGATCTCCTCATTTTATTTGCATTCAACCATAAAATTGGCTGACAGACAAACAATTGTATTTCTGTGTCACGGTGCACATGAGGTGTTTTGCACACCCAAAAAATGGCTATAGGTCACTAACAGAATTAACAAACAGATTAATTCTGTTACAGTAAAACAGATGTAACGATGGACTTTGGAACCCAAAAAATGGCTTTATGTTACCGACACAATTAACAGACTAATAAACTCTCGTATTACAGTAAGACGTATGCAAAGGCAGTGTTATGAACGCCAAAAAATGGCTTGATGTGACCGATACAATTAACAGACTGATTAACTTTCCTATTACAGTAAGATGGATACAAAGGTGGAGTTTGGAACCCAAAAAAATTTCTTTATGTCACCGACACAATTAACAGACAGATTAACTCTCCTATTACAGTAAGACGGATGCAACAGTGGACTTTGTAACCATAAAAAATGGCTATTGGTCACCCACAGAATTAACAGCATGAATAAGTATTGTATTTCTGTGTCATTGGTTCAAAGGAGGTGTATTGCACTAATAAAAAATGCCTAAAGGTCACCCACAGACAAAACAGCTAGATGAAAATCGTAATACTGTCCCTCACTTCAGTGGTGTCCTGTACCTACACTACTTAGATATTTTATTAAATAGTCACATAAAGGACAACCAAATAGACAATAATAAATATAATAAGTATATAGCAGTAATGTAGTGGCGCTATGAATCAGCGCCCCACCAAGGCTACACCGGATCGCTGTACCCCCTTAGTGCACACCTCCTAATGACCTGAATTAGCTGTACAGAGATAAAATATCTCACCCACAGGCAAAGGGAAATGTGCACAAAAGTGGTCATGCAGGTGATACCATGCCAATCAAATTGAAATGGTTAATGAACATAGTGTGTGAGCATGATGTCCAAGTTGTAGGACACACTGTTGTGCCACATCCTTCCGACACCCAAATAACCACAACAGGCTTGTAAAACCCCAGTCTAAAAAAATAATAGGGAACAAACCTTAGAGCCTCGGTGAGCGCACCCCGACGTGCGTTTCGCTCAGCTTTTTCAAAGGGGAAAAAGCTGAGCGAAACGCGCGTCGGGGTGCGCTCACCGAGGCTCTAAGGTTTGTTCCCCATTATTTTTTTAGACTGAGGTTTTACAAGCCTGTTGTGGTTATTTGGGTGTCGGAAGGATGTGGCACAACAGTGCAACATATCACCTGCATGACCACTTTTGTGCACGTTTCCCTTTGCCTGTGGGTGAGATATTTTATCTCTGTACAGCTAATTCAGGTCATTAGGAGGTGTGCACTAAGGGGGTACAGCGATCCGGTGTAGCCCTGGTGGGGCGCTGATTCAAGTGATAAGGCATTTATACATGCATGGTCACGTGCTACATGGGCCAATCACAGCCATGCCAATACTAGGCATAACTGTGATGGCTTCCAAGTGCCGACAGCTTAAAAGCCTGTTGATTGGCTGTGCTGCAGCCTTTCAACAAGCTTTATTTAAAATCTGAACACCGAACACAAACACAGGCTTTTGCGCCAATGTCTGTGTTTGAGTTCGGGTACCCAGACACAGTATTGTTTGGTACGAACCCAAATATTCTAGTCCGTGTTCGCTCATCCCTAATATTGACCTGCAGAGTGAAACATAATTTTTACTTCATAAAAATGCCATAAAACAATGTCAGAACTGTGTTTTTTCCATTTCCATCCTACTTAGAATTTTTTTTACAGCTTCCTACTACATTAAAGTATATGCAATAATAATTCATTTCATTATAAAGTGCAACTTGTACCGTAAAAAAATAAATAACTACTATGGCTATCTGAACAAATTAATAAAAATGTTTTGGCTCCTGAAAATCAGGGAGTAAAAAAAACAAAAATGTAAAAATAGAAAATGGCATGGTCAAGAAGGGGTTTACACTTAAGTTAATAAATGACAATTAGAAACAGACGGTCTGACGTTTGCACCCATCATTTAATACATTTAATGGATCTGTTTTTTTTTTAAATCATTTACTAGATCTGTTCCTCTGATGGAACAGAAATATAGAAAGCACAGTGTTTATGTGAACAAGCCTGTACCTTGATTAACCCCTTTCTTCAATCCGCTTTATAAAGTTAGGTTGACCACAGCAGCTAAAGGACACCGAGATCACAGGTGCATTTCCGTCGCTAAGGATGCCTTATAAAGGTTCCCAGAAATGTCATACCAATGTTCCTGTCAGTGGCAGGACTTAATAGAAACACCACATAGACAGCAATGGTAAACTATTGCAGTCTGTGGTATGAGCGATTTATTGATCACATGTTTAAGGGGGCTAGAAAAAAAGTTGAAAAAGAAAAAAGTTTTTAAAAACATAAACAAAATTACCCCATTTCCCCATTTTTAAAATAACATAGTAACATAATTTAGAAGGCTAAAAAAAAAAGACATCTACATCGGTCCATCTAGTTTAACCTGTTATCCTTCAAGTTGATCTAGAGGAAGGCAAAAAAAAACCCTGTGGATAAAAGCCAATTTTCCTCATTTTAGGGGGGGGGGGGAATCCTTCACGACTCAGGCAATCAGAATAAGTGTATATTCACACAATGTGCTGTCCGCATCCGTAGTTCCATTTCACAGCCCCGCAAAATAAATAGAGCATGTCCTATTCTTGAATGCAGACATGCATAGGCATTTCTATCATAGTGCCGGCCATGTGCGGTCTACAAAATGCGGAACGCACATGGCCGATATCTGTGTTTTGCGGAACGCTAAACACTCACGGAAGTGTAAATGTACCCTTACTCCTTGGATCAATGACCCTTCTCCATAAATATAGTAACTATAACCTGTAATATTATTACACCTCAGAAATACATCCAGGCCTCTCTTGAACTCTTTTGGTGAATTCACCATCATCACCTCCTCAGGCAGAGAGTTCCATAGTCTCACTGCTCGTACCGTAAATAATCCTCTTCTACTGTACATTTGTGTAGAAACCTTCTTTCCTCTAAATGTCCCATTGTCACAGTCTCAGTCCTGGGTCTAAATTGATGGGAAATATTTCTGTATTGCTAAATTAATCCATAGTTATTGATTGCCCTTCCATCTTTTTTCTAAACTAAATAAGCTTAATTTTAATAATCTTTCTAAGTACTGTAGTCCACCCATTCCAATTATCACTTTAGTTGCCCTCTTCGGAACCCTCTTTAGCTCTGCCATCTCTTTCTTGTGCACAGGAGCCCAGAAATGTACACAATACTTTATGTGTTGTCTGACTAGCGATTTGTAGAGTGGTAGGACTAAGTTCTTATCTATGCCCCTTTTGATGAGCTAAATGAAAAAAAAAAAATATATATATATATATATACAGTATATTCAAAATTTTACAAGAAAGTTTAGACTGGCATATTCTTATTCATAATCATAGTCATGGGTGCACATCCATAAGGCAAACATAATAAATAAAAAAATAATAATGGCTGCACACACATATAGGCAGTAAAGCTGAGAAATGGGGATCATTCTAAATTCAAGTGGTACTATACCTACTATTGGAATCAATGGAAGCTCTTAGTTCACATTTTGATCAAACTGTTTGCCTTATGGATGTGCACCCATGACTATGATTATGAATAAGAATATGCCAGTCTAAACTTTCTTGTAATATTTATCTGAGGGTGGCACCTCTTTTAGACTGAGCACACGCCCATCTGCCTGGAGCTTCTGAGCAAAGTACAAATTAAGCTGGTTCCTTCAATGCCCTGATAATGTGCAGTAAACATGAAAAAATAATAATAAAAAACCATTTGAATTGCAAAACTTGCAGACTGAGTGCCTCAAATTCTTATCATTTGGATACGGCCTTATAAGCCCTTGATCGGCACCGGTGATACTACTTCTAAACAGAGTGCGGTTCCTCATTTCTCTCCAGATGCCCTGATAATGTGGACTTGGATAAGTCCAAGAGAGGCGGTATATTAGTGATAGGGACCCGTCCGCGGAAGCCACCTTGACGCGTAATGGATGGGCCCGACACAAGTTTGATCAAAATGTGCACTAAGAGCATCCATTGATTCCAATAGTAGGTATAGTACTAATTGAATTTAGAATGATCCCCATTTCTCAGCTTTACTGCTTATATGTGTGTGCAGCCATTATTATTTTTTTATATTCAAAATATATAAGTATTTATCCTGTATGCTGAGAAAACAAAAAAAAACCTGAAATATTGTTCTGGTCTTGAAAGGCTTAATCTGGCATTGTGAGGGTTCTGGTTGAAGAAAACTTTGTCAAAATACTTATGTCAACTGGGGGCGGAACTAGCGCCGGTCTGAGATGGCCGCTTTATCCTGAGCTCCGTGACATAGTCTGTCCTCAGCATTAGCTATCTTCAGCTGCACACTTCAAAATGGTCAAAATCGGGAACCCCAAAGCAGGAGAACACCCAGGCACCAACAAGAACCACATTGCAGGAGGAGATATGGATAAAATTATTAAAAAAGCTGCCTCCTCGTTTGCTGCCCGCGAATCCAAGATGGCGCCGGCTCAGACACACAAGGCCAGCATACAGGACAGATCGGAGAACGAAAGCGACACCGAGGAGCCGCAAGGTAGGGGGGCCCTTCCGATCACCAGGAACTACCTGAAAAACACATTATGCAAAGCCCTTGAGCCCCTACTGAGCGAAATCGCCGCCCTGCGCCAAGACATGAGGCAGGTGGGCGATTGAGTGGAAACGCTTGAAAACCACCAGGCCCAGATCCTGGAACACCAGAGGGCCACCACAAGCTCACTACAAAAGTGCAGCACTTACTTCAACGAGCTGCGTACTACAATCTGAGGGTTTATTATGGATGTCTCGTAATGCAGTATATCAATACCTTACTCCATGTTTCTTTACTCCCTCTATCTTTCTTCCTCCCTAACAAATCCTCTTAATGTCCGTCTGGTCATAATTCTTCCTCAGCCTCCCTCCATATCATCTCTCTTATACCTTCAAGCACACTTTCTCCTTCTTACTTTTTTGTTTTAAATCTGGGTTTATCCAGAACTAGAGTTGAGCGAACACCTGGATGTTCGGGTTCGAGAAGTTCGGCCGAACTTCCCGTAAATGTTCGGGTTCGGGATCCGAACCCGAACCGAACTTCGTCCCGAACCCGAACCCCATTGAAGTCAATGGGGACCCAAACTTTTGGGCACTAAAAAGGCTGTAAAACAGCCCAGGAAAGAGCTAGAGGGCTGCAAAAGGCAGCAACATGTAGGTAAATCCCCTGCAAACAAATGTGGATAGGGAAATGAATTAAAATTAAAATTAAAAAAATTAAAATGAACCAATATCAATTGGACAGAGGTCCCATAGCAGAGAATCTGGCTTCACGTCAGCAGAGAATCAGTCTCTTCATGCCATAGCAAAGAATCTGGCTTCATGTCAGCAGAGGATCAGTCTCTTCATGCCATAGCAGAGAATCTGGCTTCATGTCAGCGCAGAATCAGTCTTCATGTCATAGCAGAGAATCAGGCTTCACGTCACCCACCACTGGAACAGGCCACTGTCACACATTTAGGCCCAGGCACCCAGACAGAGGAGAGCGGTCCCGTAACAGAGAATCTGGCCTTATGTCAGCGCAGAATCTGTCTTCATGTCATAGCAGAGAATCAGGCTTCACGTCACCCACCACTGGAACAGGCCACTGTCACACATTTAGGCCCAGGCACCCAGGCAGAGGAGAGAGGTCCCGTAACAGAGAATCTGGCCTTATGTCAGCGCAGAATCTGTCTTCATGTCATAGCAGAGAATCAGGCTTCACGTCACCCACCACTGGAACAGGCCACTGTCACACATTTAGGCCCAGGCACCCAGGCAGAGGAGAGAGGTCCCGTAACAGAGAATCTGGCCTTATGTCAGCGCAGAATCTGTCTTCATGTCATAGCAGAGAATCAGGCTTCACTTCACCCACCACTGGAACAGGCCACTGTCACACATTTAGGCCCAGGCACCCAGGCAGAGGAGAGAGGTCCCGTAACAGAGAATCTGGCCTTATGTCAGCGCAGAATCTGTCTTCATGTCATAGCAGAGAATCAGGCTTCACTTCACCCACCACTGGAACAGGCCACTGTCACACATTTAGGCCCAGGCACCCAGGCAGAGGAGAGAGGTCCCGTAACAGAGAATCTGGCCTTATGTCAGCGCAGAATCTGTCTTCATGTCATAGCAGAGAATCAGGCTTCACGTCACCCTCCACTGGAACAGGCCACTGTCACACATTTAGGCCCCGGCACCCAGACAGAGGAGAGCGGTCCCGTAACAGAGAATCTGGCCTTATGTCAGCGCAGAATCTGTATTCATGTCATAGCAGAGAATCAGGCTTCACGTCACCCACCACTGGAACAGGCCACTGTCACACATTTAGGCCCAGGCACCCAGGCAGAGGAGAGAGGTCCCGTAACAGAGAATCTGGCCTTATGTCAGCGCAGAATCTGTATTCATGTCATAGCAGAGAATCAGGCTTCACGTCACCCACCACTGGAACAGGCCACTGTCACACATTTAGGCCCAGGCACCCAGACAGAGGAGAGAGGTCCCGTAACAGAGAATCTGGCCTTATGTCAGCGCAGAATCTGTATTCATGTCATAGCAGAGAATCAGGCTTCACGTCACCCACCACTGGAACAGGCCACTGTCACACATTTAGGCCCAGGCACCCAGGCAGAGGAGAGAGGTCCCGTAACAGAGAATCTGGCCTTATGTCAGCGCAGAATCTGTCTTCATGTCATAGCAGAGAATCAGGCTTCACGTCACCCACCACTGGAACACGCCACTGTCACACATTTAGGCCCCGGCACCCAGACAGAGGAGAGCGGTCCCGTAACAGAGAATCTGGCCTTATGTCAGCGCAGAATCTGTCTTCATGTCATAGCAGAGAATCAGGCTTCACGTCACCCACCACTGGAACAGGCCACTGTCACACATTTAGGCCCCGGAACCCAGACAGAGGAGAGCGGTCCCGTAACAGAGAATCTAGCCTTATGTCAGCGCAGAATCTGTATTCATGTCATAGCAGAGAATCAGGCTTCACGTCACCCACCACTGCAACAGGCCACTGTCACACATTTAGGCCCAGGCACCCAGGCAGAGGAGAGAGGTCCCGTAACAGAGAATCTGGCCTTATGTCAGCGCAGAATCTGTCTTCATGTCATAGCAGAGAATCAGGCTTCACGTCACCCTCCACTGGAACAGGCCACTGTCACACATTTAGGCCCCGGCACCCAGACAGAGGAGAGCGGTCCCGTAACAGAGAATCTGGCCTTATGTCAGCGCAGAATCTGTCTTCATGTCATAGCAGAGAATCAGGCTTCACTTCACCCACCACTGGAACAGGCCACTGTCACACATTTAGGCCCAGGCACCCAGGCAGAGGAGAGAGGTCCCGTAACAGAGAATCTGGCCTTATGTCAGCGCAGAATCTGTCTTCATGTCATAGCAGAGAATCAGGCTTCACGTCACCCTCCACTGGAACAGGCCACTGTCACACATTTAGGCCCCGGCACCCAGACAGAGGAGAGCGGTCCCGTAACAGAGAATCTGGCCTTATGTCAGCGCAGAATCTGTATTCATGTCATAGCAGAGAATCAGGCTTCACGTCACCCACCACTGGAACAGGCCACTGTCACACATTTAGGCCCAGGCACCCAGGCAGAGGAGAGAGGTCCCGTAACAGAGAATCTGGCCTTATGTCAGCGCAGAATCTGTATTCATGTCATAGCAGAGAATCAGGCTTTACGTCACCCACCACTGGAACAGGTCACTGTCACACATTTAGGCCCCGGCACCCAGACAGAGGAGAGCGGTCCCGTAACAGAGAATCTGGCCTTATGTCAGCGCAGAATCTGTATTCATGTCATAGCAGAGAATCAGGCTTCACGTCACCCACCACTGGAACAGGCCACTGTCACACATTTAGGCCCAGGCACCCAGGCAGAGGAGAGAGGTCCCGTAACAGAGAATCTGGCCTTATGTCAGCGCAGAATCTGTATTCATGTCATAGCAGAGAATCAGGCTTCACGTCACCCACCACTGGAACAGGCCACGGTCACACATTTAGGCCCAGGCACCCAGGCAGAGGAGAGAGGTCCCGTAACAGAGAATCTGGCCTTATGTCAGCGCAGAATCTGTATTCATGTCATAGCAGAGAATCAGGCTTCACGTCACCCACCACTGGAACAGGCCACTGTCACACATTTAGGCCCCGGCACCCAGACAGAGGAGAGCGGTCATGTAACAGAGAATCTGGCCTTATGTCAGCGCAGAATCTGTATTCATGTCATAGCAGAGAATCAGGCTTCACGTCACCCACCACTGGAACAGGCCACTGTCACACATTTAGGCCCAGGCACCCAGGCAGAGGAGAGAGGTGTCGTAACAGAGAATCTGGCCTTATGTCAGCGCAGAATCTGTATTCATGTCATAGCAGAGAATCAGGCTTCACTTCACCCACCACTGGAACAGGCCACTGTCACACATTTAGGCCCAGGCACCCAGGCAGAGGAGAGAGGTCCCGTAACAGAGAATCTAGCCTTATGTCAGCGCAGAATCTGTATTCATGTCATAGCAGAGAATCAAGCTTCACGTCACCCACCACTGGAACAGGCCACTGTCACACATTTAGGCCCCGGCACCCAGACAGAGGAGAGCGGTCCCGTAACAGAGAATCTGGCCTTATGTCAGCGCAGAATCTGTCTTCATGTCATAGCAGAGAATCAGGCTTCACGTCAGCCACCACTGGAACAGGCCACTGTCACACATTTAGGCCCAGGCACCCAGGCAGAGGAGAGAGGTCCCGTAACAGAGAATCTGGCCTTATGTCAGCGCAGAATCTGTATTCATGTCATAGCAGAGAATCAGGCTTCACGTCACCCACCACTGGAACAGGCCACTGTCACACATTTAGGCCCCGGCACCCAGACAGAGGAGAGCGGTCATGTAACAGAGAATCTGGCCTTATGTCAGCGCAGAATCTGTATTCATGTCATAGCAGAGAATCAGGCTTCACGTCACCCACCACTGGAACAGGCCACTGTCACACATTTAGGCCCCGGCACCCAGACAGAGGAGAGGTTCATTCAACTTTGGGTTGCCCCGCAATATAATGGTAGAATGAAATTAAAAATAGTATTGAATGAGGAAGTGCCCTGGAGTAGAATAATATATTGTTAAGGGGAGGTAGTTAATATCTAATCTGCACAAGGGATGGACAGGTCCTTTGGGATCCATGCCTGACATTTTTATGAACGTCAGCTTGTCCACATTGGCTGTAGACAGGCGGCTGCGTTTGTCTGTAATGACGCCCCCTGCCGTGCTGAATACACGTTCAGACAAAACGCTGGCCGCCGGGCAGGCCAGCACCTCCAAAGCATAAAAGGCTAGCTCTGGCCACGTGGACAATTTGGAGACCCAGAAGTTGAATGGGGCCGAACCATCAGTCAGTACGTGGAGGGGTGTGCACAGGTACTGTTCCACCATGTTAGTGAAATGTTGCCTCCTGCTAACACGTTCCGTATAAGGTGGTGGTGCACTTAGCTGTGGCGTGTTGACAAAACTTTTCCACATCTCTGCCATGCTAACCCTGCCCTCAGAGGAGCTGGGCGTGACACAGCTGCGTTGGCGACCTCTTGCTCCTCCTCTGCCTTCGCCTTGGGCTTCCACTGGTTCCCCTGTGACATTTGGGAATGCTCTCAGTAGCGCATCTACCAACGTGCGCTTGTACTCGCGCATCTTCCTATCACGCTCTAGTGTAGGAAGTAAGGTGGGCACATTGTCTTTGTACCGGGGATCCAGCAGGGTGGCAACCCAGTAGTCCGCACACGTTAAAATGTGGGCAACTCTGCTGTCGTTGCGCAGGCACTGCAGCATGTAGTCGCTCATGTGTGCCAGGCTGCCCAGAGGTAAGGACAAGCTGTCCTCTGTGGGAGGCGTATCGTCATCGTCCTGTGTTTCCCCCCAGCCACGCACCAGTGATGGGCCCGAGCTGCTTTGGGTGCCACCCCGCTGTGAACATGCTTCATCCTCATCCTCCTCCACCTCCTCCTCATCTTTGTCCTCCTCGTCCTCCAGTAGTGGGCCCTGTCTGGCCACATTTGTACCTGGCCTCTGGTGTTGCAAAAAACCTCCCTCTGAGTCACTTCGAAGAGACTGGCCTGAAAATGCTAAAAATGACCCCTCTTCCTCCTCTTCCTCCTGGGCCACCTCCTCTTCCATCATCGCCCTAAGTGTTTTCTCAAGGAGACATAGAAGTGGTATTGTAACGCTGATAACGGCGTCATCGCCACTGGCCATGTTGGTGGAGTACTCGAAACAGCGCAACAGGGCACACAGGTCTCGCATGGAGGCCCAGTCATTGGTGGTGAAGTGGGTCTGATCCGCAGTGCGACTGACCCTTTCGTGCTGCAGCTGAAACTCCATTATGGCCTGCTGCTGCTCGCACAGTCTGTCCAGCATATGCAAGGTGGAGTTCCACCTGGTGGGCATGTCGCATATGAGGCGGTGAGCGGGAAGGCCGAAGTTACGCTGTAGCGCAGACAGGCGAGCAGCGGCAGGGTGTGAACGCCGGAAGCACGAACAGACACTCTGACATGTCGGGGTAGTTGCGAATGAACTTCTGCACCACCAAATTCAGCACATGCGCCAGGCAAGGGATGTGCGTCAAACCGGCTAGTCCCAGAGCTGCAACGAGATTTCGCCCATTATCGCACACCACCAGGCCGGGCTTGAGGCTCACCGGCAGCAACCACTCGTCGGTCTGTTGTTCTATACCCCGCCACAACTCCTGTGCGGTGTGGGGCCTGTCCCCCAAACATATGAGTTTCAGAATGGCCTGCTGACGTTTTCCCCAGTGCTGTGCTGAAGTTGCTGGTGAAGGTGTGTGGCTGACTGGATGAGCAGGTGGAAGAAGAGGAGGAGGAAGCTGAGTAGGAGGAGGAGGAGACAGGAGGCAAAGAATGTTGCCCTGCGATCCTTGGCGGCGGAAGGACGTGCGCCAAATAGCTCTCCGCCTGAGGCCCAGCCGCCACTACATTTACCCAGTGTGCAGTTAGGGAGATATAGCGTCCCTGGCCGTGCTTACTGGTCCACGTATCTGTGGTTAGGTGGACCTTGCCACAGATGGCGTTGCGCAGTGCACACTTGATTTTATCGGACACTTGTTTGTGCAGGGAAGGCACGGCTCTCTTGGAGAAGTAGTGGCGGCTGGGAACAACATACTGTGGGACAGCAAGTGACATGAGCTGTTTGAAGCTGTGTGTGTCCACCAGCCTAAATGACAGCATTTCATAGGCCAGTAGTTTAGAAATGCTGGCATTCAGGGCCAGGGATCGAGGGTGGCTAGGTGAGAATTTACGCTTTCACTCAAATGTTTGTGAGATGGAGAGCTGAACGCTGCCGTGTGACATGGTTGAGATGCTTGGTGACGCAGGTGGTGGTGTTGGTGGTACATCCCATGTTTGCTGGGCGGCAGGTGCCAACGTTCCTCCAGAGGCGGAGGAAGAGGCCGAGGCGGCGGCAGCAGCAGAAGAGGTAGCAGGGGGAGCCTGAGTGACTTCCTTGTTTTTAAGGTGTTTACTCCACTGCAGTTCATGCTTTGCATGCAGGTGCCTGGTCATGCAGGTTGTGCTAAGGTTCAGAACGTTAATGCCTCGCTTCAGGCTCTGATGGCACAGCGTGCAAACCACTCGGGTCTTGTCGTCAGCACATTGTTTGAAGAAGTGCCATGCCAGGGAACTCCTTGAAGCTGCCTTTGGGGTGCTCGGTCCCAGATGGCGGCGGTCAGTAGCAGGCGGAGTCTCTTGGCGGCGGGTGTTCTGATTTTGCCCACTGCTCCCTCTTTTGCTACGCTGTTGGCTCGGTCTCACCACTGCCTCTTCCTCGGAACTGTGAAAGTCAGTGGCACGACCTTCATTCAAGGGGGGGCTAGGACCTCATCGTCCCCTGCATCGTCTTCCACCCAGTCTTGATCCCTGACCTCCTGTTCAGTCTGCACACTGCAGAAAGACGCAGCAGTTGGCACCTGTGTTTCGTCATCATCAGAGACGTGCTGAGGTGGTATTCCCATGTCCTCACCATTAGGAAAAATAAGTGGTTGTGCGTTAGTGCATTCTATCTCTTCCACCCCTGGGGAATGGCTAGGTGGATGCCCTTGGGAAACCCTGGCAGCAGAGTCTTCAAACAGCATAAGAGACTGCTGCATAACTTGAGGCTCAGACAGTTTCCCTGATATGCATGGGGGTGATGTGACAGACCGATGGGCTTGGTTTTCATGCGCCATCTGTGCGCTTTCTGCAGAAGACTGGGTGGGATATAATGTGAACGTGCTGGATCCACTGTCGGCCACCCAATTGACTAATGCCTGTACCTGTTCAGGCCTTACCATCCTTAGAACGGCATTGGGCCCCACCAAATATCGCTGTAAATTCTGCTGGCTACTGGGACCTGAGGTAGTTGGTTCACTAGGACGTGTGGCTGTGGCAGAACGGCCACGTCCTCTCCCAGCACCAGAGGGTCCACTAACACCACCACGACCATGTCCACGTCCGCGTCCGCGTCCCTTATTAGATGTTTTCCTCATTGTTCCCGTTCACCACAATTTTGAGAATGGCAAATTTGGGAATGCTTTTTCAACCCAGAACAAAAAGTCTGCTTTTACGGTCACTACAAATAACTTGACCAGCTAAAACTGTGCAGATTTGGTTGAATAGAGATGTGAGACCTGTTTTTTTTTTGCGCTGTGTGACAGTTATAGGTTTAATCACAGAATGACACTTCTATCAGCACGCTAGCGTGTGTCTTAGGTTTTTCTGAATGACACTATCACGGTCGGCGTGACTATCACATACGTGACACAGAGGGAGGGAACAAGGAAGGCCCTGCCCAAGTGAGAGGGAAAGTGGTGACCCCTGACTCACCTAGCGGCTGGCACCTGGCTGCCCTGACGTCCCTAGACGGGTTCCTCACCCGTACGCCGATCACGTGCCTAAAGCCCTGGCTTTCCCTAAGCTGAGCCCTAGATAGTGAACAGGGCGGTGGGAACACTAGTCCGCACCACTAGCTCTAAAGGAAAACACCAAGGGAAGGACAGACAATACAAACTCAACATATAATCCCAGGTGGGCGACAACAGGAGACAACAAGAAGCCCAACAGGGATCCGGAGGGTAGCACTCTGGAACGACAACCAGGATTCACAACTCCAGTGGGTCAGTATAGATGTCCAGGCAGGAAGCTCTATAACTGGCAACTAGAGAAGTGTGAGGGGAGAATATAAGGAGGTTGGGAGTGGCAGACAAGAAACAGCTGAGGAGGAGAAGCTACGGATCCCTGATTGAGACAAAAAGGATAGCAAGGCAAACACAGAAAACAATCACTAAGAAACAACGTGATCTTTAGATATAGAGCGCGCAGCCACCCGCTGCGACCTTCTGACCCCGGGTATAACGGAGTCAGACGTGGCTCTTGATACCCTCGTGACAGTACCTCCCCTTTCACGAGGGGCCTCCGGACACTCAGGACCAGGTCTCTCCGGATGAGAGGCATGGAAAGTCTGAATTAACCTGTTGGCGTTTACCTCTGACGCTGGAACCCACATTCTTTCCTCGGGACCGTAACCCCACCAATGCACCAGATACTGAAGAGAGCGGCGGACCCGACGAGAATCAACAATTCTGGCTATTTGAAACTCCAGATTACCATCCACAATAACAGGAGGAGGTGGCAGCGGTGACGGTTCTAGAGGTGGAACATACTTCTTGAGTAACGATTTATGGAAGACGTTATGGATTATAAAAGTCTGAGGTAGCTCCAGGCGAAAAGCCACAGGGTTAATGACGGCTACTATTTTATAAGGACCAATGAACCTAGGGCCCAGTTTCCAAGAGGGAACCTTCAACTTAATATTCCTAGTAGACAACCACACATAGTCATTCACCCCTAGGTCCGGACCTGGCGACTGTTTCTTATCGGCCATGCATTTATATTTACCACTCATCTTTTTCAAGTTAACTTGCACCTTCTGCCATACCGATGAAAGAGATGAAGAAAACCTTTCCTCTTCGGGAACCCCAGAAGACCCCCCCTCTTTGAAAGTACAAAATTGGGATGAAAACCGTATGCACCAAGGAATGGTGACTTGCCAGTGGACTCCTGATAATGATTATTTATGGCAAACTCAGCTAACGGTAAATATGATGACCACAACTCTTGGTTTCCAGACACAAAACACCTTAAATATGTTTCTAGGTTTTGGTTGGTACGCTCAGTCTGTGCATTCGACTGAGGATGGAAAGCTGAGGAAAAGGACAAGTGTACCCCCAAACGGGAACAAAAAGCTTTCCAAAACTTAGAAATAAACTGGGTTCCCCGATCCGAAACCACATCGGAAGGGACCCCGTGAAGCTTCACGATTTCACTGATAAACACCTGAGCAAGAGTTTTAGCATTAGGAAGTGCGGGTAGCGCAATAAAGTGTACCATTTTGCTAAACCTGTCTACTACTACCAAAATAACTGTTTTACCCACAGACAACGGTAAGTCAGTGATGAAATCCATTGACAGATGTGTCCATGGCCTATTGGGGATAAAAAGTGGCAATAAAGACCCTGCTGGACGTGTATGAGAGACTTTCGCGCGTGCACAAGTAGAGCAAGTAGACACGAAATCCATTACATCCTGACGCAACCTTGGCCACCAAAAACGACGAGATAATAGCTCCAAGGTTGCTTTACTACCCGGGTGCCCAGCAAGTGCCGAATTATGATGTTCTTTTAATAATTCAAGACGCAGGTTTAACGGTACAAACAATTTCTCTGAGGGGCAAGAGGCCGGGGCGTCCCCCTGGGCCTCTAACACCTTTCCCTTTAGAACAGAGTGTACAGCAGAGACAACCACTCCTCTTTGTAAAATAGGTACCGGATCACTAACATTACCCCCTCCAGGGAAACTACGAGATAACGCGTCTGCCTTGGTATTTTTTGCCCCAGGACGATAGGTGATTACAAAGTTAAATCTGGTAAAGAATAGCGACCACCTAGCTTGTCTAGGGGTGAGACGCTTAGCCGATTCTAGGTACAGAAGGTTTTTGTGATCTGTAATCACCGTGACGGGGTGGATTGCTCCCTCTAAGAAGTGACGCCACTCTTCAAGCGCCAGTTTTATCGCCAACAGTTCCCTATTTCCAACATCATAGTTCTTCTCTGCAGAAGATAATTTTTTGGAAAAGAAAGCGCAAGGGCGCCATTTGCCAGGAGACGGACCCTGAGACAATACAGCCCCCACTCCCACCTCTGACGCATCTACCTCAACAATAAAAGGCTGGGAGACATCAGGTTGAATTAGAACAGGTGCCGAGGTAAACCTCTCTTTTAGAGAGGAAAATGCATTTTTAGCGGCGTCAGACCATTTGGAAAAATCTGTCCCCTTCCTAGTCATGTCGGTAAGGGGTTTAACGATCACTGAATAATTTTTAATGAACTTTCTATAGAAATTTGCGAAACCCAAAAAACGTTGTAGGTCTTTAAGGTTCTCAGGAAGATCCCAATCTAAAATTGCCTGGACCTTCCCAGGATCCATACGGAAACCTGAAGCAGATAATAGATATCCCAGGAACTGTATTTCCTGAACGGCGAAGACACATTTTTCAATTTTCGCATATAATTTATTCGTCCGTAGGACCTGCAGTACTTGCCTGACATGCACCTCATGTGTTTTCAGATCAGCCGAATAAATTAAGATATCATCTAGGTATATGACTACAAACCTGCCGATGAGATGACTAAAAATATCATTAACGAAATGTTGGAAGACAGCGGGGGCATTGGTCAGACCGAAAGGCATAACTAGATTTTCATAATGCCCCTCAGGGGTGTTAAAAGCTGTCTTCCACTCATCCCCTTCCCTGATACGAATCAGATTGTAGGCCCCCCTAAGATCAAGTTTGGAGAACCACCTAGCACCCGCAATCTGATTAAAAAGGTCAGGAATGAGAGGAAGAGGGTATGGGTCTCGGATGGTTATCTGGTTTAGCTCACGGAAATCTAGGCAAGGACGCAGGCCCCCATCTTTCTTTTTAACAAAGAAAAACCCTGCAGCCACGGGTGAAGAAGAGGGTCTGATGTGTCCCTTAGCCAGACTCTCGGAGATATAATCTTTCATGGCTTGTCTCTCGGGACCCGAAAGATTATACAACCTGGACATGGGTAATTTTGCACCGGGAATCAGGTTAACCGGGCAATCATAAGGACGATAAGGTGGTAGCTTCTGACAACCCTTTTCAGAAAAAACGTCCTCAAAGTCCGAAATAAATGTAGGTAGGGAAGCTATGGAGGCGATTAAGCAATTGTTATTTAAGCAATTCTCTCTGCAATGCTCACTCCACTCCAATATCTCCCTGGCCTGCCAATCCACCACTGGATTGTGCGCTACCAACCAGGGAAGACCCAATACCACAGGAGAGGGAAGGCCCTCCAGAACGTAACATGAAAGACACTCATTATGGTGGTCCCCTACCCGAAGGTGTAAATTATGAACAATGTGGGTGAGGTTTCTCTGAGACAGAGGAGCCGAATCTATAGCGAATACGGGAATAGGTCTCTGCAGCGTACAGACAGACAAACCCATAGTGCGGGCAAAATGGGCATCTATCAAATTTACCTCTGCTCCACTGTCTAGAAAAAAAGAAATAGACTCCGTCTTAACACCAAAAACAATAACCGCTGGTAACACAAATTGAGATGTTCGAATGGAGGAAACGTATACCCCCCGGCTGACATCCTCCGCACAGCCTGGGGTTAGTAGTTTTCCGACGGTCTTTTGTTTTTGAGAAAGGAGGGACAGACATTAATGAAATGACCCTTCCCCCCACAGAAAAAACAAGCCCCCCCGCTACGGCGAACCTCCGGAGGACGGACCTGACGAGAAGTTCCGCCTAGCTGCATAGGCTCATCTAAGTCAGTACAGACTAATTGTTGCTTGGGAGAGGTAACCAATTGCTCAGGAATTTTCGATCTCTCCCTAAGACGCCTATCTATTCTGATAGAGAGGGACATAACAGCATCAAGGGAAAGGGGGGTCTCATACAGCGCCAGTGCATCCTTAACCCTTTCAGATAACCCAGAGCAGAACTGACTCCTGAGAGCCGGGTCGTTCCACTGAGTATCCGTAGCCCACCTACGGAACTCTGAGCAATATTCCTCTGCTGACCGATCTCCCTGTAGGAGTCTCCGTAACTTCGACTCAGCCAGGGCGACTCGGTCAGGGTCATCATATATGAGACCCAAAGCCCCAAAAAATCCCTCCACTGACCGGAGAGCCTGGGAACCAGGGGGTAACGAGAACGCCCAGGATTGTGGGTCCCCCTGAAGCAGGGAAATGACAATCCCCACCCGCTGTTCTTCATTACCTGAGGAGTAAGGGCGCAACTTAAAGTATAATTTGCAGGCCTCACGGAACGTCGCAAATTTGTCCCTTCCCCCAGAAAATCTGTCAGGAAGAACAACCTTGGGTTCTGTAACAACCTGGTTACCCATAGCAACCGCTGGGGGTGCGGTCTGCTGCATTTGCTGCTGTTGTTGGAGGACAGACGACTTTAATCCTGCCACCTCCAAAGACAGGCCTTGAAGCTGTTTTGCCAAGGCAGCAATAGGATCCATATTGGATTCTAATTAGAGAAAAAAAAAAAAAAAATTCTCAAAAAGTAATGGCCAGTTATAATATCACGGTCGGCGTGACTATGACATACGTGACACAGAGGGAGGGAACAAGGAAGGCCCTGCCCAAGTGAGAGGGAAGGTGGTGACCCCTGACTCACCTAGCGGCTGGCACCTGGCTGCCCTGACGTCCCTAGACGGGTTCCTCACCCGTACGCCGATCACGTGCCTAAAGCCCTGGCTTTCCCTAAGCTGAGCCCTAGATAGTGAACAGGGCGGTGGGAACACTAGTCCGCACCACTAGCTCTAAAGGAAAACACCAAGGGAAGGACAGACAATACAAACTCAACATATAATCCCAGGTGGGCGACAACAGGAGACAACAAGAAGCCCAACAGGGATCCGGAGGGTAGGACTCTGGAACGACAGCCAGGATTCACAACTCCAGTGGGTCAGTATAGATGTCCAGGCAGGAAGCTCTATAACTGGCAACTAGAGAAGTGTGAGGGGAGAATATAAGGAGGATGGGAGTGGCAGACAAGAAACAGCTGAGGAGGAGAAGCTACGGATCCCTGATTGAGACAAAAAGGATAGCAAGGCAAACACAGAAAGCAATCACTAAGAAACAACGGGATCTTTAGATATAGAGCGCGCAGCCACCCGCTGCGACCTCCTGACCCCGGGTATAACGGAGTCAGACGTGGCTCTTGATACCCTCGTGACAGTACCCCCCCTTTCACGAGGGGCCTCCGGACACTCAGGACCAGGTCTCTCCGGATGAGAGGCATGGAAAGTCTGAATTAACCTGTTGGCGTTTACCTCTGATGCTGGAACCCACATTCTTTCCTCGGGACCGTAACCCCACCAATACACCAGATACTGAAGAGAGCGGCGGACCCGACGAGAATCAACAATTCTGGCTATTTGAAACTCCAGATTACCATCCACAATATGGCTCTTGATACCCTCGTGACAGACACTATCAATACCTTCAATGTAAGATTTTCTTTTTGGGATAGATTTCAAGTAGGCCTCAAATACCACAAACTAGTTATTTTGAGAATGGCAAATTTGGGAATGCTTTTTCAACCCAGAACAAAAAGTCTGCTTTTACGGTCACTACAAATAACTTGACCAGCTAAAACTGTGCAGATTTGGTTGAATAGAGATGTGAGACCTGGTTTTTTTTGCGCTGTGTGACAGTTATAGGTTTAATCACAGAATGACACTTCTATCAGCACGCTAGCGTGTGTCTTAGGTTTTTCTGAATGACACTATCAATACCTTCAATGTAAGATTTTCTTTTTGGGATAGATTTCAAGTAGGCCTCAAATACCACAAACTGGTTATTTTGAGAATGGCAAATTTGGGAATGCTTTTTCAACCCAGAACAAAAAGTCTGCTTTTACGGTCACTACAAATAACTTGACCAGCTAAAACTGTGCAGATTTGGTTGAATAGAGATGTGAGACCTGTTTTTTTTTGCGCTGTGTGACAGTTATAGGTTTAATCACATAATGAAACTTCTATCAGCACGCTAGCGTGTGTCTTAGGTTTTTCTGAATGACACTATCAATACCTTCAATGTAAGATTTTCTTTTTGGGATAGATTTCAAGTAGGCCTCAAATACCACAAACTAGTTATTTTCAGAATGGCAAATTTGGGAATGCTTTTTCAACCCAGAACAAAAAGTCTGCTTTTACGGTCACTACAAATAACTTGACCAGCTAAAACTGTGCAGATTTGGTTGAATAGAGATGTGAGACCTGTTTTTTTTTGCGCTGTGTGACAGTTATAGGTTTAATCACAGAATGACACTTCTATCAGCACGCTAGCGTGTGTCTTAGGTTTTTCTGAATGACACTATCAATACCTTCAATGTAAGATTTTCTTTTTGGGATAGATTTCAAGTAGGCCTCAAATACCACAAACTGGTTATTTTGAGAATGGCAAATTTGGGAATGCTTTTTCAACCCAGAACAAAAAGTCTGCTTTTACGGTCACTACAAATAACTTGACCAGCTAAAACTGTGCAGATTTGGTTGAATAGAGATGTGAGACCTGGTTTTTTTTGCGCTGTGTGACAGTTATAGGTTTAATCACAGAATGACACTTCTATCAGCACGCTAGCGTGTGTCTTAGGTTTTTCTGAATGACACTATCAATACCTTCAATGTAAGATTTTCTTTTTGGGATAGATTTCAAGTAGGCCTCAAATACCACAAACTAGTTATTTTCAGAATGGCAAATTTGGTAATGCTTTTTCAACCCAGAACAAAAAGTCTGCTTTTACGGTCACTACAAATAACTTGACCAGCTAAAACTGTGCAGATTTGGTTGAATAGAGATGTGAGACCTGTTTTTTTTTGCGCTGTGTGACAGTTATAGGTTTAATCACAGAATGACACTTCTATCAGCACGCTAGCGTGTGTCTTAGGTTTTTCTGAATGACACTATCAATACCTTCAATGTAAGATTTTCTTTTTGGGATAGATTTCAAGTAGGCCTCAAATATCACAAACTAGTTATTTTGAGAATGGCAAATTTGGGAATGCTTTTTCAACCCAGAACAAAAAGTCTGCTTTTACGGTCACTACAAATAACTTGACCAGCTAAAACTGTGCAGATTTGGTTGAATAGAGATGTGAGACCTGGTTTTTTTTGCGCTGTGTGACAGTTATAGATTTAATCACAGAATGACACTTCTATCAGCACGCTAGCGTGTGTCTTAGGTTTTTCTGAATGACACTATCAATACCTTCAATGTAAGATTTTCTTTTTGGGATAGATTTCAAGTAGGCCTCAAATACCACAAACTAGTTATTTTGAGAATGGCAAATTTGGGAATGCTTTTTCAACCCAGAACAAAAAGTCTGCTTTTACGGTCACTACAAATAACTTGACCAGCTAAAACTGTGCAGATTTGGTTGAATAGAGATGTGAGACCTGTTTTTTTTTGCGCTGTGTGACAGTTATAGGTTTAATCACAGAATGACACTTCTATCAGCACGCTAGCGTGTGTCTTAGGTTTTTCTGAATGACACTATCAATACCTTCAATGTAAGATTTTCTTTTTGGGATAGATTTCAAGTAGGCCTCAAATACCACAAACTAGTTATTTTCAGAATGGCAAATTTGGTAATGCTTTTTCAACCCAGAACAAAAAGTCTGCTTTTACGGTCACTACAAATAACTTGACTAGCTAAAACTGTGCAGATTTGGTTGAATAGAGATGTGAGACCTGTTTTTTTTTGCGCTGTGTGACAGTTATAGGTTTAATCACAGAATGACACTTCTATCAGCACGCTAGCGTGTGTCTTAGGTTTTTCTGAATGACACTATCAATACCTTCAATGTAAGATTTTCTTTTTGGGATAGATTTCAAGTAGGCCTCAAATATCACAAACTAGTTATTTTGAGAATGGCAAATTTGGGAATGCTTTTTCAACCCAGAACAAAAAGTCTGCTTTTACGGTCACTACAAATAACTTGACCAGCTAAAACTGTGCAGATTTGGTTGAATAGAGATGTGAGACCTGGTTTTTTTTGCGCTGTGTGACAGTTATAGATTTAATCACAGAATGACACTTCTATCAGCACGCTAGCGTGTGTCTTAGGTTTTTCTGAATGACACTATCAATACCTTCAATGTAAGATTTTCTTTTTGGGATAGATTTCAAGTAGGCCTCAAATACCACAAACTAGTTATTTTGAGAATGGCAAATTTGGGAATGCTTTTTCAACCCAGAACAAAAAGTCTGCTTTTACGGTCACTACAAATAACTTGACCAGCTAAAACTGTGCAGATTTGGTTGAATAGAAATGTTAGGTCTATTTTTTAGGCGCTGGGTGACAGGCTCAACTTGCCCCTGATGTAATATTTGGCCAAAAAATAACCACACTGTTGATGGTTAAATGCATTTGGGTGACACAGGCTCAGCCTGCAGCTGATGTAGTATATGGCCAAAAAATAATCAGACTGTTGATGGTTAAATGCACTTGGGTGACACAGGCTCAGCCTGCAGCTGATGTAGTATATGGCCAAAAAATAACTAGACTGTTGATGGTTAAATGCACTTCGGTGACACAGGCTCAGCCTGCAGCTGATGTAGGATATAGCACAAAATAACCACACTATCGATGGTTAAATATACTTGGTGATAGCTCGTGCTGGCGCACCACAAGTCACAAAATGGCCGCCGATCACCCCAGAAAAAAAGTGATCTAAAAACGCTCTGGGCAGCCTCAAAAAAGTGAGCAAGTCAATAATAGCACTTCAATGATCCACAGCTGCAGATCGATCACAGAATGAAGTCTTTTGGAGGAGTTAATCTGCCTAATCTCGCCCTAACGTCGCAGCTGCAACCTCTCCCTATACTGATCATAGCAGAGTGATGTGCGGCGCTACGTGACTCCAGCTTAAATAGAGGCTGGGTCACATGGTGCACTGGCCAATCACAGCCATGCCAATAGTAGGCATGACTGTGATGGCCTCTTGGGCCAAGTAGTATGACGCTTGTTGATTGGCTGCTTTGCAGCCTTTCAAAAAGCGCCAAGAAAGCGCCGAACACCGAACCCGGACTTTTACGAAAATGTTCGGGTTCGGGTCCGTGTCACGGACACCCTAAAATTCGGTACGAACCCGAACTATACAGTTCGGGTTCGCTCATCCCTATCCAGAACCCCTTCTGCCTTCCATTACAGATGGTTACCTGTCTTGTTTTTCACCTTCTTAATGGGTTGCTATTTAATGTGCTGAACGGCATGTTTACTGGACCAATTTTCCCCTCATGCTTAATACCTGCGTGTCATTCCACGCACAATGTTATTATTTGGTTATATGTTATGTTCTCATCTTTTTCCCTCTCCCTATGTTTAACTTTAGGTACTCGATACAGTCACCTTTGACCCCTGAGATAGGACAGCAAGACCCTTGGACCCTGGCTTCTCCTCTGGACCGAGCAGACACAACTTAATCTGTAAGTGTTCTCCCCTGGGGGATCAGCACATTTCACTTTTTTCCGCCCATGCTAACCCCTGATTATGGCTGACATAAATATAGCATCCTACAATGTAAAGGGTTTTAACTCACCTTCCAAAAGGAGTCAAATATTCACTATTTTACGCAAGGCGGGTTCTGATGTGCTGCTCCTCCAGGAGACACATTTTAAGTTTAAAGGGAACCTGTCACCAGGATTTTGGGTATAGAGCTGAAGACATGGGTTGCTAGATGGCCGCTAGCACATCTGTAATACCCAGTCCCCATAGCTCTATGTGCTTTTATTCTGTAAAAAAAATGATTTGATACATATGCAAATTACCCTGAGATGAGTCCTGTATGTGAGATGAGTCAGGGACAGGACTCATCTCAGGTTAATTTGCATATGTATCAAATCATTTTTTTTACACAATAAAAGCACACAGAGCTATGGGGACTGGGTATTGCGGATGTGCTAGCGGCGATCTAGCAGCCCCTGTCCTCAGCTCTATACACAAAATCCCGGTGACAGGTTCCCTTTAACCATTACCCCAACCTGGAATTCTCTCATTACCCTCTTTGGTTCCACTGTGGAGGTAATTCTGCTGCGTCTGGAGGAGTAAGTATTGGGTTTAGGAGGAAGGTCCCATTCAAATATATTAATCATATATAGGACCCAGATAGGAGATTTCTCTTGGTTAAAGGTCATATAGAGCCCCAAATATATACATTTATAAATCTATATTCTCCCAATACTAAACAAGCCCAATGGATCTCAGATATCGCCCAGATTGTTGCCCCCTTCAAAGAAGGCATAACTATTATGGGTGGTGACCTTAACATCGCCATTAACCCGCAAATTGACTCATCCTCACATAAGTCGACCCACTCAAGGCATACCCTGAAGTTCATTAAGGACATCTTTTGGGATCTTCATCTAGTGGATGTATGGCGCACCCAGATACGCCAGATTACACTTTTTACTAACATGTCCACAATACCTATCATCGCATTGATTACATCTTCATCTCTAAAGAGCATCTCCAGCTTTGTCCGGAAGCTAAGATTGGGTCCATCCACATTTCAGATCATGCCCCAACAACCCAGAATCTATAAAAAAAGTAGCGTTGTTACTAGACGAATACTTTGTCCTGAATGCCCACCCAGATCTATCATCCCAAATTCTCTGGGATGCGCACAAACCCTTTATTAATGGTGAATTTATCAGTATTGGCTCGCACTTGAAAAAACTTAGAGAGAGAAACATTAGTAATCTTCTCTCCAAGATAAATAGGTTGGAAACAATCCACAAACGCTCCTTAACTGAACCCCAACTCCAAGAACTCTCCAAAGCTAGAGCTGAATTAAAGGCTCTCCTACAAACCAAATCAGCCAAATACTATCTCAAATCCCAATACAAATATTTTGCACATGGGGATAAAGCCACCAAATTCCTAATGAATAGAATCAAAACCAGAAGAGCGGACAACTACATTCATCAATTATCCTCCTCAAATGACACCCCCATTTTCGCTTCAGCTAAAATTGCTAAGCAATTTAGGGACTTTTATGAAGCGCTTTACAATCTCCCTTCCCCTCCCTCACTTGGCTCCCATTCTTCGCTTATTGCTAAGTTCTTAGAATCTTCAACTCATACGACTCTTTCTGAAGGCCAAAAACAATCGCTAGAGGCCCCATTTACCATGGACGAGCTTTCTATAGCCCTATCCCAGATGCCTTTGGGGAAAAGCCCGGGTCCTGATGGCCTTCCAGCCTCTTATTATAAAGCATTTAAGAAGCAATTACTACCTCATCTTCTTAACGTTTGCAACCAATCCCTCCAAGGTATTCCCCTCTCTAGTGACATGACGATTGCTCACATAGCTCTAATACCCAAAGAGGGGAAGGACCCTAAATTGTGCTCAAATTATAGGCCCATCTCGCTTCTAAACATTGACCTCAAGCTTGTAGCTAAATTACTTGCAAACTGCCTAGCAAATCTCCTTCCTCTCTTGATACATATGTGTCATGACCCAGGTTGTATTCGAACCGGGATCTTCCTGGTCTCTTAAACCATAGCCTTACCTGTTGTGCTACAGAAGAGATCTAGACTTTGGGAATGTCCTTACTGTGTTCAACACTACATCATACTCTCTAGCTCCACCTGCTGCCAGCTGTGGACAATTCTCAATCTGGACAGCCTTTAAATAGGAAGTGAGGACATCACTCAGTGCCCGTTTATTTGGATTTCTTCCCTGGGTGTTTTGACTTCAGTGATCTTCCTTGTATTGAACTCCTGCCTGATATCCCGACTATTCTACAGCCTGCTGATTTTGTACCTTGCCGCCAGATCGTGAATGACCTTAGCCTGCCTGACTCTTCTCCGGATTTTGATTGTGAACTATTTGCCTGACGACGCTTTGCCTGGATCTCTAGCACACTACTTCCACTTCGGACACTACCTTTTACAGGTACCTTACAATATGGACCAGGTGGGGTTTGTTCGCAATAGAGAAGGTAGAGACAATACGACTAGGGTCATTAATGTGCTTTGTCATGCTAAACATACCTCCACTCCTCTTGTACTCCTCAGCACTGACGCTGAGAAAGCGTTCGACCGCATTAACTGGAACTACTTAACTCATGTTCTAGAGGGTTTTGGACTGCCTGGTCCATATGTCAAAGCTGGTTTTGCTATGTAAAACCACGCCACAGCTCGCGTCATGGTAAATGGGGACCTATCCTCCCCTTTTCAAATCCACAATGGAACCCGTCAGGGATGCCCCCTGTCCCCCCTCCTTTTCATCCTTGCAATGGAACCTCTCCTATCTACGCTTCGGGCAGATACTGATATCAGAGGCCTGAACCTAGGGAGTCATGATCATAAGATAGCGGCATTTGCCGATGATGTTATGATAATGACAACCAACCCCAAACTCTCCCTCCCTAAAATCCAGGATCACTTAAAGAACTATAGTGTGCTTTCCAACTTTAAGATTAATGAGAGTAAATCCATCATAATTAGTACTGGAATATCCCCCGAGTTAAACTTTCTCTAATGGAAAATTCCCCATTCAACTGGTCTTCCCCAACTATTACATATTTAGGAGTCAAACTTAGCCCCAATATTTCAGACCTATTTGCACTTAATTATATCCCTCTAAAAGCATCAATATTCAAAACAATAGACAAAATCTCCAATTCTGCCCCGACCCTCTCTTGGTTCGGTAGAAAAAACCTCCTCACTTCTCTTATCATCCCCCGTCTCACGTACATGCAACAAGTCCTTCCAATTCCCATAGCTAAGTCCTTTTACACCTCTCTTAAACAGAAATTCAGAGCCTTCATATGGAACGGGAGGAAAGCTAGACTTTCTTACTCTCTCCTATCTCGATCCCGTTTGGTAGGTGGTATTGGGCTCCCAGATCCAGAACTATATGGGAAAGCCATACTTCTGTCCAGAATTGTTGACTGGCTTAGAAATACGAGAAACAAATCCTGGGTAGCGTTAGAACAAGGTATCATAGGGATGCCTACTCGTGCTTTATGTCTGGGATACAGTAATCCGCCCCAAAATAATTTAACAGCCTTCCCAATCATTAAAGCTACTCTGGAAGCATGGAAATGGCTGAGCTCCTCCCATTGCTCAATACCTTTTCCCTCTCCCCTCATCACAATCAGTGATATCTTAGGCTCATCTTCCATGGGTCCACGCTACTCCTCCTCTAAATCAGTTAGATCCTCTTCCTTGCCAATTTCTCACCTCCTTGAATCCCAAGGATCTTTAGCTTCCAAAGATACCCTCAAGACCTTGCTTAACCCACAACCCTGCGACTTCACCCTTTGTCTCTAGAAACAACATGAAGGGAGAGCTCCTACGTCCCCTTACATGGTATGAAGCCTTTATAGTAAACCCTAACCCTCCAAAAAAACTTATCTCACAGATATATAATAAACGTTGCTCCCCTCCCTTAATTGTCAAACCCTCGTTCATTCGCACTTGGGAAAACGACACTGGGATCGATCTGCCCCTCTCAATTTTGCCCACATTATTTGAAATACCACATAAATCATCAAGATGTGTACGAGTTCAGGAAAACGGTTACAAAATTCTGTCACATTGGTACATTACCCCAATTAAATCCTCACACTTCTCTGGATCTTCATCAAACAAATGCTGGAGATGCTTAGAGGAGAAAGGCACTTTCCTCCATATCTGGTGGCAATGACCTCCTATTAGTAAGTGGTGGGCGGATATCATCCTGATTTGTAATCAAATTTACTCCTTATCTGTCAAAATATCCCCTTACGGAGCCCTGCTCTCCTACTTCGACGAGGGTACAACTCCCCCTCCCTCTTTTCTCTTCAAACAACTGCTGATAGCGGCTCGCCTTCTGATACCTAAATATTGGCTACAGACCCATCTTCCCTCGGTAGAGCAGTGGAGGCTCAAGGTAGATCAGCTTTACCGTTTTGAGGAACTCGCCTCATGGGAATCCCGAATCCATCCGGCCTTTATTAAACGTTGGGCACCTTGGACAAATTACAGGTTTCTCAAAACCTAATAATTTCCAGTTGAATCCTTCTGGTCCTCCATGACCCTCCCCTTGATATTCCACTGCTACTCAGAGTGAAGCCCTATTATTGCCTTTATTTAGCTCAGATGAAAGTAAGGAAAGGGACTCTGACCGCCTTCTAACATCTTACAAGCTTTAGTTTGAGATAGTTGGGCATGGTATGAGGGAACCTTGACTGTTGTATTATCTCCCCTTTGTCTCATATCAAACTATGAAAAGTGTTACTTAATAATAGAATGCTTGTCTCCCTTGGGACCTTGAATATACAAAATGTATATTTGCTTATCAACTACTTGTAATCGGCTGCTGTTCTTTACCATCCTTTTTACAAACTGGTGTCTTCCTATGATGATGTATCTGGTACCGAATTACACCGCTGTTGGTGTCATGTTTACCTTGTCATTTTTCTGTTAATGAAAATAAAATATTTTAAAAATAAAAAAATATAAAAATAAAATACTTATGTCAACTAAAATATGAATATAAAAAGAATAGGTTAGTTTTACAATATTACTTAGTTAACCATGGTAATTGTTCCTAAATAATATTCATTGAACTTTAAGCTAGAGACTATTAAAGCTTTAAGGAGAACAATAATGGCATAAAATATGGGCATTTTCATTTTAAAATATTTATTGTGCAACATGTCAAGTAATCAATGCCAAAACATAAATAATATAAATGGAATGTTCCTAAAAAAGAACATTATGTAAATGGAAGGGTCATAAAGCGAACATTTTATAAAGGTTTAAAACATTTAATATCATTTCCAGTTACTTATTTTGCAGCCTAAGTTGGTTAGTCATTTACTAAAAGCATAAGTTAAAACGGAGTTTAAATCTATAATGTACATAAATAGATGATCAATTTTAACCTTATATTAACCTTCGTATAAAAGCGACCAATATGTTAAGGTTTCGATTTTTTTTTTTCTCCAGAATAAAAATGTGGTTCCTTATCAGTAACACAAATGCTTTTATTTTCTATAAGTTTTCTGTATTGAAGTCATTCAAATGTAAGAAATAGGTAAGAATATGTAACATATTATTAAAGGAGCTGATTGAATGTCATCTAATAAGATTCATATTTATATGCAAATTTTGCAATTACATTAAATTACAAGGTCCTTCAAATCTGTCCTTTCTAATAACTATAAACTGCCGTAGTGTTAAGAAAGTCTAATGTTAAAAAAATAGCTTTTTAAAAAGAGACATCTTTTAAAGGAAAGAAGTTACTTTATTAATATAGGTAATTGTTCATCTGGTAGCATGTAATACCTTAAGAGACTTGCCCTATTAATTTTCAATTTGATAATACATGACTTTGCATAAATCAAAAAGAATCACTTGATTATTACGTTGACCTCATCTACAAAATGTAATTTCTTCATTTAAAGCATACAGCTCTTTTGATAAAAGACCACTATCTTATAATTGGGTGGCATTCAAATTCAACTACTTATTTAACATTTGCACAACTACGGTGATTTGTAATTCTGAAAAAAATGCTGTCTTTATTGTCTATTTTTAAGAAAAACAAGAATCTTAGAAAAGACATTACACTAGTAATGTCCATGTGAGCACTGCTTCCTCTTCATTAGACTGCACGTCGTCTTGGAACTGCAGAGTAATGACAAGTATTTGCTCCATTCACCAGTCCACAGGAGACAACGTGGCAAAACATAGTGGAATGACCAGGAAGCTGGGGTGCCAGGTGTCTGACCCCCATCGATTAGATATTGATGACCTATCCTGATGATAGATCATCAATATATATGGCAGGACAACCCCTTTTAAGTGCAGCCATAAAAAAAATTGTCAATGTTTGTATGCACAATGCTAGATGTGTTTTAGATCTAAACCACATAGGATTGTCCACACTAGCTTTTTTTTGCAATATGCTTTTGTCCAATGAATTGACTTTGATGAATGTCTATGGATTGCATTTAGTGCAACTAACCTTTGAACTAAACCTGTTATTCTTTGTACTCATTGGCCTTGATGTATCAAACAGTTTTTGTCTTTATTTTGGAGAAAAATTGTGCCTTTGTTCTGTTTTATTTCTAAGACAAATTTATCAATAGTCTGCCAGAGGCCAAAGTAATTTTTTGCTCCTGTTAAGTCAACTTCAGAAATCCAGCTGTTTGTGAGTGTTCCTCTGGAGTAAGTTGGTTTTTGGCTCTATTCATCATAAAGTACAAGAGGACAACTCTCAAAAAATTGGCTTAACTGCACTGCACTCCACTCCTGACGTGCCTTAGTTGTCATAGGTGAAAATAAGTCAGAATGTCATCGCTTGCCTGTTCTAAATTCCATAAGTGCTGTTCGCCCCTTTCATAAATTTAAATCACAGACCGTTATCATTACACAAATAGACAAATTTGAAGACAAACTTCAAAATTTTCCCTGTTAATAAATCAGGGCAATGCTTATGTCTGCAAATATGAATCTGTATTATTAACCACCTAATTAAAAATCGGTTACAGGAGTAAAATTGATATAATTTGAAATAAGTAATTGAGCAGGTATATATATTTTTTTTAGCTTCCAAAATGAATGGATATTTAAGTTATTAATTTCTCCTGCTCACAAATATATAATCGTTCTATTTTTCATATTTTACCTATAAAATATTAAAAAGTAGTTTAAGTATTTTAAAGATGATGTCCACCTAATTTTAAAACACCACAAATCCCCGAAATGTGTCAAAATAATAAAAATAATCTTGTACTCAGCACTTAATTCCATGCTGTTTACAGTGCTGTTGCTTCAATCCAGAACTACATACTGTAGCTGTGGCGTAACAACTGTATATGACATGAGACCACTTCAGAGAAACACTGGCCTCAGTGGTGCCCTGCCATATATTGCTGAGGCCAAAGATTGGCTACAACAGTCAAGTTCCATATACAGTATGGCTAAATCACTTTTGCATTCATGTGAATACAGAATGGAGGTGATAACCAGAGCGGCAGAGCTGAAATGGCAGGGATTAATTAGTAAATATATGATCTTACATTAACTCAACAGATTTATAGGCTTTGGGGAGTTTTTAACATAAGCCAGACAACCCGTTTAACTACATAAAATGAAATGTTATGATTAAAATCTTCATCATGGCTTTCTGGCAGCTTGGCCTCTAGCTCCTATCTCTTCTTCTGAATGATCTTCTAAGCTGATTTATTATGACCAAATCAAAGTTCAACTTTGAGTTGGTCTTAAATCAGTTTAAAAGTTCATTCAGAAGTAGAGTGAGAGGGGCTAAGAACCGAGCAGACAGAAAGGATGACAGATTGATCGCAGAAAGGCATTCTACAGCTGCCCTATACTCTGAATTATAGAAGCTGAAGAAGCCAAACAAAGCAAAATATTTAACACACATATTACAAAAGCATTATTTTAGCCCAAGATACATCTTTCTAAAGCAATAAATTCAAAGCCACTGCCCTCCTCAGTGTAGGATGGCATTGTTCCTACAGGTTTTTGTAATTTCTCCATAGCACTAAGCAAAGAGTATATGAAAAGAGAGGAGTGATTTTGGCAAGTCTTGTGAATGTGTGTCCCCTTAAACCACCCCTTTAAGCAAACCATGTGCTTGAACTGTAACCACTAGTAAATTAACTGGTGACCAATCTATTTTTATATTTTTCCATCTTTTGATTATAGATATGACATTTTATACATGCTGCACAGAGGATTGTTGTGTTGTATCATTACATTGCAGGCATTGTATTATAGATGTACTGTACACATAAGACTATAAAACACTCAGGTTGCCTGAGGTTGAGGGTCACACATGCATACCGTGTGGTGTTATGCAGCATGCATTGCATTATAGATGGGGCTAGGTCATAAACAGAAGTGTTTCAAGGTCGGTGTACCTGCCACTAGTTAGTGGTGAAGAGGATTCATGGTTGGAGTAGTGCCTGCTAAGAAAGTAGAAATTCTAAGATCCAATAAGATAGTTTTCAACTACTTCCTATGCCATAGGTCTGCTTTAGACTGACTGCTGTAGCTGACTGAGCCATGTAGGAAGGTGCAAGAGTCCGTCATTGACGGAAGGTATGTTTCCTGATTCCAGGCCTCGGTAAGATAAGAGCCGGTAATTTCATGTGTCAGCAGCAGCTAGTGCTGGCTGACATGGTTTTGCTATTTAGTATGGCCGACTCTTACTGGGAGCAGCCAAAGTGCAGGGTGAGTGGCTTCTACCCACATTCCAGGCCGGGTCTTGGTTTGGGCCATAAAACACAGACAGCACTGTCAGGTGGTGGGAATTTATTCCTCTCTGACAGTGAAGCTCTGTCAGTCTCTGTGTTGGGACCTGGGAGTTTGGGCCTGGGTAAAGGCCTGCTATCTTGTTGGTGTGATAGCAGGTGGTTTCTGCTATGTCCAAGGACTTCTGCATTGCTGCATGGTGTGAATAAACACTGTTTTCCTTGAAACTGACTTTTTGTTTTGCTTATCCTTGTATGTGAATAAACACCAAACTGTTTAAGTTAAAGACGTTGTCGTTGCCTCTATACTGCGTCTGCAAGCCTGTCTACCAGAGCAAATCTCCACAGCCATTTAAGTGTGTGCTCAACCCTTGTTGAGGAGACCAACTGGGGGAACACAAGTAGAGTGTGAGCAGTGACCCTAACATAATGTACAATAGCTCGAGCAAAGAGACTGTCCTGTGGCTAATGACAACCACCTGATAAGTGTGCAGTCAGTACAATGTGACTACAAGGCATAATGCTAATATCAACTGACTGATACAAGTACCCTGTGTGCGAATTAGAGAAAGTTTCTTGCTAAGTGACAAATGCATGTGAAATACGGAGACTCTCCTGTTGCCTTTACACACCAAACTGGCTCCTAATGAGTTAATTGCTGTGAGAAACTGATACAAATCATTACCCCAATATAAGAACACACAGCTCAATATATCGTACAAAAATAAGTAATTTTATTGTTCATGTATACAATATTGTTAAAAATCCAATATTAGCAGCTAAGATACAAAGAGAAAAAAGATAGGGCTCACATATTCAATGTCATTTGTCAGCATGTGCAACTCCTAGATAAAACCAATATTTCAAATTGAATTCCTTTCATAACGCCTAAATTACTGGAGGAGAGAGGCATTAAACAGATCCCAAACAGTAAAGTACTTACTCCTACCCAGAGTCAAAGTGAATCTAATGAAGTATGCCCATATGCCAAAATATTAATAAAGTGCAGAGTGCATACAAATAAACAATATATCTAAGAGTGCAGCATACATTTAATACGGACCAGTGTAGACCTTTGACAACTGCCTCTGGAATACAAATATTGTACAGTCACCTGCCTTTGAAGTATACAGACTGCATGGCGACTCTGGCCAACTACCAATAAAGTTATTTAGAAACCATATATTGACATTGTAAATTTATTTTATTAACTTCAAGCCTTTTTCCTCACAAATTTGTGTGTATAACCAGCAAGCTCTGTGCCCCAGTACTGTGTAACCATTAAGTTTGTGCCCCCTCTGAGAGACTGGGGCAAAAGTATTGTTGCTTCAAATTGTAAAAACAATGTTCAAGCTAAACTTATTGAGAGCCCTCAACCATAAGATTCCGACCTTCTTACACTCATTTTTTCTGATGTCATATAAAGGCATCAGGGCTGCAAAAACAATGCATGGACACTGTTTACAACAGCCTGGTCAAAAACAGTAGAAGAAAAACATGGATGAAAGTTATTGAAGGCAACAGGAACAGGGACAGAAGTACAGTAAGTACAAAAAAAAAATTGCATCATAGCAAAACCCTTTAAGTACACTGCAAGAAATATGTAAACATTGATTTCCAAGAGGCACTCTTAAACATACAGTATCTCACAAAAGTGAGTACGCCCCTCACATTTTTTAAAATATTTTATTATATATTTTCATGGGACAACACTGAAGATATGACACTTTGATACAATGTATAGTAGTCAGTGTACAGCTCGTATAACAGTGGAAATTTGGTGTGCCCTTAAAAAAACTCAACACAAATTCATTAATGTCTAAACTGCTGCCCAGTGTCATATGAATCGTTAGTGTGACAGGGTCTCACATGTGAATGGGGAGCAGGTGTGTTAAATTTAGTGTTATCCTTCTCACACTCTCTCATACTGGCCACTGGAAGTTCAACCTAGCACCTCATGGGCAAAGAACTCTGAGGATTTTGAGAGCACACCAAATGTACACTGTTATACAAGCTGTACACTCACCACTTAATATTTTATTAAAGTGTCATATCTTCAGTGTTGTCCCTTGAAAAGTTATAATAAAATATTCACAAAAATGTGAGGGGTGTACTAACTTTTGTGAGATATTGTATTAAATTGCATGTTAATGCTCTTGATCCACATTTTTAGCAAATATTGTTTTTACAGTTTTGTCTCTAGAAGTTCAACATTAAATATGCCAAATGTTCACTAGATAAATGTAATTAAATATCCCAAGGACAGTCAGAGAATACTTTAAAGAACTTAATGAGCGTATCCTTTTTTTTTTTTTTTTTTTTTTTACTTTGACCCTGGTACTAATGACAGGAATGAGACATCATGTTCCTCCAAAACGAAGGATGAATGGGAGTCTCCCTAAGGCCTAATACAAAAAACAACCAAGGAATGCAACACACAGAAAAGCAAAGGGAAAGGTAACACTTTTTTTTGTGATAAACCATGTATTTTATTGTATTTGTGTGACAATTCAGTTATTATGCAAATTAGTTTACAGGGTGTATTCTGCCCTGACAGGTGTGTCTGAATGAAATATTTGCACACATGGTATTTTTTTTTTCTTTTTTCCTCTTTCTCTTTTCCTCTTTCCCTTTTTAATCCAATAAATATTTTATTTTCTTTAATGATAATAACATAGCATTTAAACAAAACCGGAAGAGAAAAAAAAAAACTAATAAAACATAAAAAACTAAGGAAAAAAGTACACACAAAATAGGCTTATACACACAGAGAAGATATTACTATCGTTTTAACATCATCACAGCCATGAGATTAAATCCAGCTCTGTAAAATCAAGCCTAATATCTTTAATCCAAAATATTCCCCCCCCTTCCCTTGGCTGCTGTTGCTGATAGACCCTACCCCATACTCCCTCCTCGTACCCATCCACGTACACCACCCAACAGAGCGCAGTAATCAATCCACCTCGCTGCCACAGATAAAGGGGTATCACGTACCTTACCTTCTCCGCTTCTCAATCTCCTCATACAGCTTTATTTGGGACATAATCCTTCTCCACTCCTCAAAAACGGGGGATATGGGGGAACCCCATCTCTTAACTATCAGAACCTTTGCTATCAAGCAGCCCTTCAGCCAGATCAGATGGTATACAGAAAAGTTTAGCTTTTCTGGTATATAGGATCCCAAAATCACAGAAATCATATCCGGTGCACAAGATTGGGGGAAATCCCCCTGGAGTGCTGTAAATACCTGCTCCCAAAACCGCTTTATCACGCGACATTCCCATAAAAGATGGATATATCCAACGTTGGGGCTACCACACTTTCGACAAAAAAATTCACGACCTCTGTCATTAGCAAACTTATCCTGCATTTGTGGTGTATAATACACCCTATGTAAAATTTGAAACTGGATCAATCTATAACTGGTTTCAGATATTGCCTTCTTCGTATTTAGAAAAATCTGTGGCCAGGGGAGGGGGGAGATTCTCAGCTCCCGTTCCCATTTAGGTATACTTTTAAAGTAAATCACTCTGTAGACAGTGAAGCTCGCAATTTCAAATAAATCTGTGCCATTTTTATCTTTTTCCCTACGTGAAAAAAGCAATAATCAAAAAGTAAGTGTTGTTGGGTAATCATATATGTTTTATTAAGTGTAGCTTTGTATGCATGTTTTAAGCAAGCATACATAAATTGGTCTAAAATGAAATATTTGTGAAATTAAAATCCCCTAATACCTTAAAACGGTCCGCGACAAACAAATGTGCCACTCTAGTGATACCCCTATGACTCCAATAAGTGTAATCAGTTATTTTCAAAAATTCTGGTAAGTTCTGATTCTCCCACAACGGGGTAAAATGAAGCACATGTGACACCTGCAAAGTCGTTTTCAATGTATCCCAGACCCTCTGCTGAGTTCTCAGGATCAAACAACTAGTGTCCAAACCTCTAAACTGTGCTGTTTCTAAGTGCATAAAAATATTATCAAGTGACCTACCTGTTACCCTAGTTAAATATTGCCCAAGTGCATTCTCTCTAAAATTACAGCATCTTTGTAGCTGCACAGAAAAAAAATACCCTTGAAAGAAAGGAAGTGCCAATGCCCCCTCTGACTCGGACAGCCACAAATACTTCTACTTTATACGAACCCTCTTCCTCCCCCAAATTAGGTAATTTATTAAAGCTTCCAGTCTATAAAAGAAGGCATCCTCTATCCAGATGGGGGAGGCACAGATCGGATACAAAACCAAAGGTAATATGATCATTTTAACTAATGCCAGTCGATCGGATTGCAATATTAACAATTTTTGCCAGGCTCTGATTTTCCCCTTAATGAGCGTATCCTTAAACTATACTTTCCTTTTCTCTATAAAGTGCCTAATTTGTAATGTTAGGAGAACTATTTGCCTATTTTATTATTATAATTATGCTTTAAAAATGTATTTTCAACTGGACATCTAGGCTTACAATTTTACATTCTGACAAATATCTGTTCTATTAAATTGAGTTTGCTTGATCCCAAAATAATTTTATTTAAATGTGTGAAAATAAATCTCACTATTCAATCATCTAGGTGCACTTCTGCTTGAAATGAAATGTTCTAGAAAATAAAATGAAGAATGAATGGCAAATATGTTATTAAATGTGAAAGTGAGAGC
Organism: Bufo bufo; assembly: GCF_905171765.1. Taxonomy (NCBI): domain Eukaryota; kingdom Metazoa; phylum Chordata; class Amphibia; order Anura; family Bufonidae; genus Bufo; species Bufo bufo. The sequence goes on from NC_053390.1 coordinate 622,624,773, forward strand.
TTCAAAGATGAATGAGTGAAGTTTACAATTATTTTATTGTTCAGTAATGATGCAGCTCTATGCTCCAATAATATTTCATGTCATCTAAACAGGTAATAAAAACTGACACACTAAAATAGAAAACATACAGAAATTCAATTGCAATCTGCATGTGTACCAAAAAATGTAATTTTCCACAACCATTACAATCGAAACAAAAAAATGTGAATGTTTATTAATAGACCCAATTCTTATTTCTTGTAAGTACTTCAGTCTTAACCACATTTTTTTGACCGTATACAATACGTACAATCTTTCTCAAGATTGGAGTCAATCATTACTGGGCGAAATCAACACGAAAATCAAACTTCTCCAATTATTAAGGACTGCAGCTGCATAAAACAGTCCCATGCTAGTTTGAAGTGTAATAGTCTGATAAATTAGAGACTTTCTCAAACCAATTATTAATTTGTCATCATTTTTTTAATCTTAATGCAATAATTAGACCAAGATACCGAAATGTTTGAACCAAAATTAACAAATAGGCTTAAACAAACATAACTCTGCTCGGCTGAGCTAGTAGCTAATATAACAAAACAGTCCCTGACTATACATAGGACTGGCTACCCGGCCCACAGGTACAAAGGGTAAGTATTGGGTGGCACATGCAATAACTTCTGTAGTTCAGTAATCAGCTTCTCCATGTATAGCCACACTGCTCAGCTCTACACTGAGCTTTAAAGTATGCCCTAATGACCCATGTGACTCTCAGCTATGGGCTATGAAGCCAAGGACCAAAGCCCGTGTGGAGTGAGCGTCCCACGGCCAACCTCACTCACTCCAGTATAAGCAGGTCCCAGTACATATTTTACAATCTATGCTAGCTATGGTTATCATAGACAAAACAGGCTACCAACCCTGCTTATCCTGTGTCTAAGTTAACCTTTCAGTTCCCAGAGACACACCCAAGGCTTACCAGCCACAGTTTAACCATTTCAAAGACAGATATCGGTTCTCCCAAACTATGTCCTTCTCACACCATCAGATACTGCAAATAATACTATTACAGGATTCTACAGGGTGGGCCATTTATATGGATACACCTTAATAAAATGGGAATGGTTGGTGATATTAACTTCCTGTTTGTGGCACATTAGTATATGTGAGGGGGGGGAAACTTTTCAAGATGGGTGGTGACCATGGCGGCCATTTTGAAGTCGGACATTTTGAATCCAACTTTTGATTTTTTAATAGGAAGAGGGTCATGTGACACATCAAACTTATTGGGAACTCCACAAGAAAAACAATGGTGTGCTTGGTTTTAACGTAACTTTATTCTTTCATGAGTTATTTACAAGTTTCTGACCAGTTATAAAATGTGTTTAATGTGCTGCCCATTGTGTTGGATTGTCAATGCAACCCTCTTCTCCCACTCTTCACCCACTGATAGCAACACCGCAGGAGAAATGCTAGCACAGGCTTCCAGTATCCGTAGTTTCAGGTGCTGCACATCTCGTATCTTCACAGCATAGACAATTGCATTCAGATGACCCCAAAGATAAAAGTCTAAGGGGATCAGATCGGGAGACCTTGGGGGCCATTCAACTGGCCCACGACGACCAATCAACTTTCCAGGAAACTGTTCATCTAGCTGGCACGTTCCCTGAGTTTTTCCAGCAAGATGGTGCGCCACCACATTATGGGTGTCAGGTCCGAGCATTCCTAGATGAACAGTTTCCTGGAAAGTGGATTGGTCGTCGTGGGCCAGTTGAATGGCCCCCAAGGTCTCCCGATCTGACCCACTTAGACTTTTATCTTTTGGGTCATCTGAAGGCAATTGTCTATGCTGTGAAGATACGAGATGTGCAGCACCTGAAACTACGGATACTGGAAGCCAGTGCTAGCATTTCTCCTGCGGTGGCCTTTTATTCCGGCTTCCCAATACATTGTATGCAACTGTAAATGTTGCCATTAGAAAGAACAAATAACCCCACAAAAAACCACTCAGATGGTTATGTGAATGGAAAAATAAAAAAGATATGGCTTTGGGCTGGGAGTGAAAAACAAAAATGAAAATCACCTAGTCCTGAAAGGGTTAAACTAATGAGGCCACATTGTTTAGCTAGTTTGCATTGCTAATGGCCTTGTGGCCCATGCGATACTATGTGGCCACTTACAGTAAACAGTGCAGTCTTAGGATCCCATGCAGACCGTATGGCTGCATGGTTCTTGATTGCCGAATAGGCACATTCCAAACACCAAAAGACCACACTGTATTGCCATACCTTTACAGATAAAAGGGATGCTGACCATCTGAATGCATTGCAGGATTGCTTTTCAAGGCTTAAAATTTCTTTGGGTGATTTTAACCAGTGCAATATCTCTTTCCGAACAGACATATTTTTATTTTACATGTGGTGATTTTATTTTTCATTTGGCTCTTTAAATAATTTTTGTATTTTTTCTTTCATACACAAAGCTTTATGTTGTCATTTTTATCATAGTATATTTATTTGTGAAAAAATTATGTCAAAATGGAAAACTAGCACTTTCTCATCCTTTTTAATAGCACAAAGTGAAACTAAAATAAAATTTTTAATTGAGCATTTTTGTGCATTGTAATCATTTTCACATAGAGGATCTATAGTTTGATATGGGCAGAGTTAGAAGCTGTGGCGTGGCCTAGTGGTGTTATTTTTTTATTTATTTTTTTATTCATTGCTGACAACATCCTTGCAGAAATAAAGAAGGAACGTATTGAACAGATTAAGAAAATAATAGATGAATCTATTCTCCCACTGGGTTTTACAAACTGGCTACTCTGTTCAATTTGAAATGATCAGAATAGGTAAATTGTTTCTACATTAGATCTCTAACTACAAATCATAGAATTTACAAATAAAGTCATTTATAATGACATCTGAAACAACTTCCAGACTTTTTCTAGCCAAAGTAATACAGCACATTTCAGTTGATTAGAATCAATCTGCTAATGTTTACGTATATCCATGGCCTTTCTTAGAATTTTACCTCCATCATTGTTAAACTATCTCCTTCTCTTAAAATTCTGTTTTATCTTTGGTGGAAATAATTTCAGTTTTACTCTTTTATACTCTCATAAGCAACCTCTTGTGTTTAATTACTTCCCTGCTGGAGTCCTTTTGTTTTGTAAGGCTAATAGAACCTTGCACTTTACTTATAATTTGTTTTGACAGGAAATTATGTCTTATTCATTTTACAAGGAAATGATCATGTTGACATGATGGCCCCGCAGAGATTGCTGACACTGCGGACAGGAAGGTTAATGATAAGATAAATCTCATGGCAATTGTCTTAACTCTTGAACTTAGACCAAATGTGCATATTTATATCCACTATTTCAATCATGTTATATTGGTTCAAAATACTTCTCTGTACTTCCAATTCAAAATGAGTTACACACATCAGGAGCTCACTCAGTTGACTAGAATAATTAATCTCTAGTGTATTGTTTATGAAACAGCAACAGATTTTTAGGAATTTGCATCGTAACATTAATACATATAATAATGCACAAAAAGGAGGACGTTATGACTATATATAATAAATAGATGCACAAATTGGCAAAGACAAACACAACCACATGGAGAGTGCACAAAACACGTCGGGACATCTAGTTATAGCATTCCCTGAAGAAGCTGACGCAAAATAAGTGTCGGGTTATCTTGGAGGTGCCATTAGCTGGGTCTGTATTGTGTATATGTTGTGAATCATGTTTTTTTTATCTAGGTTGGGGAGCCACATGGTTTGATTTTGTATTTATTAATACTTGTTTCTCCATCCCACCTTTTCCACTACTTGTAATGCTATAACTGGATGTTCCCATGTGCTTTGTGCACTCTCCATGTGGTTGTATTTGTCTTTGCCAATTTATGCATCTATTTATTTGTTTTATCGATTTCAGAAAATATATATTTTTGTATAATATTTTTGTATTATATTTTTGTAGATGCTAAGTGCCTGGGTTTGTCTCATCTAGGAGATATACATTTTTTATAGTGTTGGGCGCGAATATTCGAAGAGCGAATAGTAATTGCGAATATCGGCACTTCGAGAATATTTAGACTATAGTGATATATATTCGTAATCTGAACCCATGATCCCTACCTGTTTCTTGCTTGTGGGCCAATGAGAAGGCTGCAATGTCTTTGTCTGAGCTTAGCAACATCCCTAGCAACCAATAGGATAGTTACCTACCCCTTACTATATAAGAACCTCCCCAGCAGCCATTTTCTGTAGTTTTATGGAGTTCTGAGAGAGACAGCAGTGTCATTGCTATGCTCTGTGCTTTCCACTCATTACATTAGATCGATAGTTAGATAGTATAAATATATATATACACTCACCTAAAGAATTATTAGGAACTCCTGTTGTATTTCTGATTAATGCAATTATCTAGTCAACCAAACACATGGCAGTTGCTTCAAATCATTTAGGGGTGTGGTCCTGGTGAAGACAATCTCCTGAACTCCAAACTGAATGTCAGAATGGGAAAGAAAGGTGATTTAAGCAATTTTTAGCGTGGCATGTTTGTTGGTGCCAGACGGGCCGTTCTGAGTATTTCACAATCTGCTCAGTTACTGGAATTTTCACGCACAACCATTTCTAGGGTTTACAAAGAATGGTGTGAAAAGGGAAATACATCCAGTATGCGGCAGTCCTGTGGGAAAAAATGCCTTGTGGATGCTAGAGGTCAGAGGAGAATGGGCCAACTGATTCAAGCTGATAGAAGAGCAACGTCGACTGAAATAACCACTCGTTACAACCGAGGTATGCAGCATAACTCTTGTGAAGCCACAACACGCACAACCTTGAGGCGGATGGGCTACAACAGCAGAAGACCCCACCGGGTTCCACTCATCTCCACTACAAATAGGAAAAAGAGGCTACAATTTGCACGAGCTCACCAAAATTGGACTGTTGAAGACTGGAAAAATTTTGCCTGGTCTGATGAGTCTCGATTTCTGTTGAGACATTCAAATTTGGCGTAAACAGAATGAGAACATGTATCCATCCTCTGATGGCTACTTCCATCAGGATAATGCACCATGTCACAAAGCTCGAATCATTTCAAATTGGTTTCTTGAACATGACAATGAGTTCACTGTAATAAAATGGCCCCCACAGTCACCAGATCTCAACCCAATAGAGCATCTTTGGGATGTGGTGGAACGGGAGCTTCGTGCCCTGGATGTGCATCCCTCAAATCTCCATCAACTGCAAGATGCTATCCTATCAATATGGGCCAACATTTCGAAAGAATGCTATCAGCACCTTGTTGAATCAATGCCACATAGAATTAAGGCAGTTCTGAAGGCAAAAGGGGGTCCAACACTGTATTAGTATGGTGTTCCTAATAATTCTTTAGGTGAGTGTATATATATATATATATATATATTTATACACTGCTCAAAAAAATAAAGGGAACACAAAAATAACACATCCTAGATCTGAATTAATTAAATATTCTTCTGAAATACTTTGTTCTTTACATAGTTGAATGTGCTGACAACAAAATCACACAAAAATAAAAAAATGGAAATCAAATTTTTCAACCCATGGAGGTCTGGATTTGAAGTCACACTCAAAATTAAAGTGGAAAAACACACTACAGGCTGATCCAACTTTGATGTAATGTCCTTAAAACAAGTCAAAATGAGGCTCAGTAGTGTGTGTGGCCTCCACGTGCCTGTATGATCTCCCTACAACGCCTGTGCATGCTCCTGATGAGGTGGCGGATGGTCTCCTGAGGGATCTCCTCCCAGACCTGGACTAAAGCATCTGCCAACTCCTGGATAGTCTGTGGTGCAACGTGACGTTGGTGGATAGAGCGAGACATGATGTCCCAGATGTGCTCAATTGGATTCAGGTCTGGGGAACGGGCGAGCCAGTCCATAGCATCAATGCCTTAGTCTTGCAGGAACTGCTGACACACTTCAGCCACATGAGGTCTAGCATTCTCTTGCATTAGGAGGAACCCAGGGCCAACCGCACCAGCATATGGTCTCACAAGGGGTCTGAGGATCTCATCTCGGTACCTAATGGCAGTCAGGCTACCTCTGGCGAGCACATGGAGGGCTGTGCGGCCCACCAAAGAAATGCCACCCCACACCATTACTGACCCAATGCCAAAACGGTCATGCTGGAGGATGTTGCAGGCAGCAGAACGTTCTCCACGGCGTCTCCAGACTCTGTCACGTCTGTCACATGTGCTCAGTGTGAACCTGCTTTCATCTGTGAAGAGCACAGGGCGCCAGTAGCGAATTTGCCAATCTTAGTGTTCTCTGGCAAATGCCAAACGTTCTGCACGGTGTTGGGCTGTAAGCACAACCCCCATCTGTGGACGTCGGGCCCTCATATCACCCTCATGGAGTCTGTTTCTGACCGTTTGAGCAGACACATGCACATTTGTGGCCTGCTGGAGGTCATTTTGCAGGGCTCTGGCAGTGCTCCTCCTATTCCTCCTTGCACAAAGGCGGAGGTAGCGGACCTGCTGCTGGGTTGTTGCCCTCCTACTGCCTCCTCCACGTCTCCTGATGTACTGGCCTGTCTCCTGGTAGCACCTCCATGCTCTGGACACTACGCTGACAGACACAGCAAACCTTCTTGCCACAGCTCGCATTGATGTGCCATCCTGGATAAGCTGCACTACCTGAGCCACTTGTGTGGGTTGTAGACTCCGTCTCATGCTACCACTAGAGTGAAAGCACCGCCAGCATTCAAAAGTGACCAAAACATCAGCCAGGAAGCATAGCAACTGAGAAGTGGTCTGTGGTCACCACCTGCAGAACCACTCCTTTATTGGGGGTGTCATGCTAATTGCCTATAATTTCCACCTGTTGTCTATCCCATTTGCACAACAGCATGTGAAATTGATTGTCACTCAGTGTTGCTTCCTAAGTGGACAGTTTGATTTCACAGAAGTGTGATTGACTTGGAGTTACATTGTGTTGTTTAAGTGTTCCCTTTATTTTTTTGAGCAGTGTATATATATATATATATATATATATATATATATATATAAAATTATAGTCATTATTATTAGTAGTAAGTCAGTGTAGGTTATATCCAGATATAGTGGAGCTGTTGCAGTGCAGGGTGTTAGGTAGTGTGATAGGTTCTGCTGTCCATACATACATGCTACAGACATAGGGCTGTGATGTCTCAACAATACACACCAAATACACAACAATTGCACCAATAAGTAATTTGTATACATCTTAAAAGGAAACTCTCAAAAATGTGCCCTGCTAGAGCCTAGAAAAATGTTATTTCCTATCGTTTTGATGTATACAAATGTGCAGCACTCCACGTTTTTGTATCCGGCAGAGTCTATTAAAAAAATGCATATGTTAACATACATTTTTTCTACCATGGACGGACGCCACTGTACGGCATCACTCTAAGGTATGTGTTAATGCATACATTTCTGGTATGCATTAAATGTATGGCAAAAATAGGATGTGAACCCATCCCTAGTGTCAGAATAAGCACCAGTACACATCGGAGCAGCGTGGCGGAGAGTGGAGGCTGCCATGTACTGACAGAGCGCTACCTGGTCCTGGTTGTCAGGGATGAGGACTGTGTTTCCCAAGGATCATTTTATCTCCTAGAATCTATATAATATAAAGATATTAGCCCTACCCCCGAATGATAATACAATTAGGTGATCATTTATTATATAGAAATATGTCTGTTAGGTGTATTTCTGCCACAGATTGTGGCACAAAGGTACTTATCACCGCAATCTGCATATTTTTCCCGCTCATGCCAGGTCTAAAAAAGGATGGCGTGGGCAGGGAAAGTGATAGTTATGGCCATCCAGATATTGGATACCACATCAATAAATTGACCGGATAACACCTCTGCACAGTGACCGGATAACACCACCATACCGTGACGGGATAAAAGAGTATAAGAGGGCACAGTACAAGTAATGACTAAGGGCACTGCACAGGGTGTGGTAAGAGGGAAAAATGCAGGGTATAAGGGGGCACAGTACAGGGTGGGGGGGCACAGTCACATGACCCTGTGAAATTAGAAGGTCCTTAAGGTGAATGCGGTTCATACGCCACCATAATGAGAGGCAGAGGAGTGAGACAGGGGTGTGATTATGTGGCTAGAGATAAAAAAAATTAACTGTCGGCCAGTACAGGCCCCAAAAATTAGGCAATAAGCATTCACCTGACAGCAGAGAACTTTGGATTCTGTGTCTGGAGGTATATTAGGCGGTCACAGGATAAATATTTAACTGTCAACCAGTACAGTCCCCAAAAATTAGCCAATTTGCATTCACCTGACAGCAAAGAACTTTGGATTCTGTGGCTTGAGGTACATTAGGCGTTCACAGGATAAATATGTAACTGTCGGCCAGTACAGGCCCCAAAAATTAGGCAAGGGGCAAGCCAACAGTTCCATGGCAAATTGTGTGCCAGCTTTGGTCACAGGTCATGCCTTCACACCCAGTAGTCCAGGGAGTTATAGCTTCTCAGAGCGTCCACATCGGCTGTTAACCTGATGTAGTTGGACATCTGTCGGTCTATGTATTCCCTGAGGCTGGATTAGGAGAAAGGCTGTCGATGGGTTGGCTGCAAGAATGCTCTCATATCCGAAGTCACCAACACATCTTCAAACCGCCCTCTTCTTGCATGCGCAGAAGGATTGGTACCCACAACGCCCGCAAAAGCAGAATGCAGCATTTCTCAAAGCAAGGCCTGGATGTGCTGCATTCTGACAGCCGTCTGTGATGGTGGTAACACTTCCACCATTTTGTGTTTGTACCGGGGGTCTAAGTACGTTGCCACCCAGTACAGGTCCTTGACCTTTATGCTTTCTATACGGGGGTCCCTCTTCAAACACTGGAGCATGAAGGCCCTCATTTGCATTAAACTGGAAGCGGTGGAGTGGCCTGGCTCCTGCTCGTCATCCAGGATAATGTCTTCCTCGTTCTCCTCCGCCCAGCTATGGACAACACCAGGGATCCCAGAAACCTTTTAAAGCATGCTCTTCTTACTCCTCCTCCACCCCGAAACCATCCTCCTCTTCAGACTCCTGTTGTTGATTTGTCTTAGATGGAGTAGCCCCCCTGGGAATTTATCCAGCAATGCGACTTCCTCATCTTCCTGCCCCTGCTCCTCGACGGTTTGATCAATGACACGACGCAAAGCACGCTCCAGAAAGAAGGCGTAAGGTACGATGTCACTGATGGCGCCCTAGCTGCGACTGACCAGTTTGGTGATCTCATCAAATGGGCACAGAAGTCTGCAAGCGTTGTGCATGAGCAGCCACTGGTGCGATGATAAAAAAAAATCTCCCCAGAACCTGTCCTGCCGCAGAGTTCGTGCAGGTAGTCGTTAACTGCATGTTTCTGCTGGAGCAGCCTATCAAACATATACAAGGTGGAGTTCCATCACGTCGTGCAGTCACAAATCAGACGCCTGACGAGCAGGAGGTGTCACCGCTGAATGTCAGCAAGGCGAGCCATTGCCGTGTAAGATCTTCTAAAATGGCCAGAGTTTTTCCTGGTATACCGCAAGACGTCTTTGACCCTGGGGTATTTGGCAATGAATCGCTGCACTACTACTTTCCCTGTTTCAGCGCGCTCGTGCAGCGTGCAGATTGGCACCGTTGTTGAACAACACTTTACTAAATGTCAAATTGAGCGGGGTTAGCCACTGATCGGCCTGTGACCACAAAGCTGAAAGGAGTGCAGGAACGGTGTGGCTCTTGGCTTCCAGGCACAAGAGACACAGCACAGCATGACAAAGTCTCACCTGGCACATCGAATAGGTTCTGGGGAGCTTGGGGAGCGCAGCAGAAGAGACGGTAGCAGCGGAAAAGAAAGAGTCAGCCGAGGAGGAGAGGGAGGATTGAGTAGGAGGAGGAGAAGAAGAGGCAGGCCTGCATGCAATCCGTGGCGACAACACAAAATCTACACAGGTGCCACAGGTTGTATGCTTGATGGCCATCAGAAGGTTCACCCAGTGGGTAGTAAAAGTTATGTACCTTCCCGGCCCGTGTTTGCTAGACCCCGTGTCTGTGGTCAGATGTATCTTGGCACCGACACTGTGTGCCAGAGATACATTCACTTGCTGCCAACCGTGGCCATATAGCTCTGGGATGCCCTTCTGGGAGAAATATTTCCTTCCGGGGACCTTTAAATGCAGTGTTCCAATGGCCACAAATTTTCTAAAGGCCTCCGAGTCCACCAGTTTAGATGGCAGTAGTTGGCAGGCTAGCAGTTCTGACAAGCCAGCGGTCAGCCGTTGGGCAAGAGGGTTATCCAGCGTCATCATCTTTTTTCGCTCGAACATTTGGGGCAAGGAAGCCTGTCTTTTGGCAGATGAACGCGACCATGGCACGGTGGAAGGTTAAATGGAGGACATCTGGAGGAGAGAGCAGAAGGAGAAGAGGCAGGATGGGGAGCATTGGGAGTGTGGCTTTGTGGGTTCTGACAGTGTTGCTCCCCCTGGGCTCGGTGATGGGAGGCCAGGTGCCTTCTTTCTTTTCTTTTCAAAATCTTTTTATTGATTTCAAAGTTATGAATAGACTCAAAAGTACAAAGACTTATAAATGTATTTTGAATGTATAAACATTTCAAACGTATATAAACATTTTGAACATACGGCATGTAAAGAGGAATGGGTGGCATCCAATAAAAGCACAGCTACCGAGACAGATCCGCATTGTCAGGCATTCCAAACGGTACATCCAGACATAACAACCTCTTACATCTGTGAATATATAGCACTTTAGGGTTTAAAGTTGTAACTTAAAGTACCAGAGTCCTCAAAATAACTGAGTTGTACCCATAAGCATACAAAAAATAGTGGTAGGTTGTGGTAGCTCACTAGCAAGTAGTTAAGGTATGGTGCTGCAAGCTCATATAGAGGGAATCACCCCACCCTCTCTTAAAAGGCAAATGTAGTAATAGGAAAATGAGCGAGCACTCATACACTTGGCAACCAAATTGACATGTGCAGAAAATATTTATTAAATCCCCATAAAATACAAGTAATAAAATTTATAAGAACAATGTAGCAATAATATACAACATTACAATCACATATATTGTGGTAGATATGATCGATACTATATTCAATAAAAATATATTCGATAGAAAATTCAATGTTGAAATATTCGATAGTGTCGATAAATTCAATAATATATATCACACCAAAAAACTTCAAGTATATGCTGTTATTTGGGAAAGAGGGGGTATTATCTTCTAGAGCTCTATCCCAATTTGGGAAACTGAATGTCACTGAAAATGTTGTAGGTGTATTCACTGGGAGTGCAATATGTTCATAAAGTGTCCACAGGAATCCTGATAATGTGAAAAGTCTCTTATAGCATATCCTTTTAAGGTCGATATGAGCTTGGAATCGAAGAAAACTTTAAATCGATATTTGGCTTACCGTCTGGCGTCTGCTGTCTCCCTATTGCTTCAATGGAGCTTTAAATATTTGCCGGCTTATTCAGTCGCTCCATACAGCAAGCTGGTTTAAATTTCGCGGGAGTTCCAAAGATCGCGGGAGTTGCCACTCTGTTCCGCAATTTCCTTCGGTGCATCTTTCGACGATAAGAATAGTTAGTCCTTTACTGTAGAAATTTTCTTCTGTATGGCCATACAGTATTATCGGAGGCTTTTCAATGCAGGTACATCACTTGTTTAACCATACGCGTTTCGGGTAGATTCACTCTCCATTCCTCAGTGGTCCTAGTTGCATAGTTAGGACTAAAAATAGCATGAAGTAGATCCAGTATCTTCAACGGAATCAAGCATTAATGCCAACAACTTATGCCAAAGGTAAAGCCATGCCGTGTGATAGGGGAGGGAAAACACAGAGACATACAGTTTAGACACATACAACTAGACAAGGGAATAAGAAACAAGAGGGAAGAGAGGAAAGGTAGGGGATATAAAGTGGATATTGTAGACTGGTCTATGTGGGTTCTTGCCTTGAGATGTCCTATATATATATATAGAGGGTATAAGACTACCAGCTATGAGAACTTGTCACTGCTAGAAGGCCATAGTGTTGAATATAAAAGTGTACGGTTAGAGGAAACTTTAGCAATCAGTCATCATCATTTGTGTCTACCCCCGCCCTCACTCCGGTCATCACATGATCCATCACCATGGTAAAAGATCATGTGATGGATCATGTGAGGACCGGAGTGATGTCACCACAGGTCCTTTTCCTGCAATCAGCAAAAAAGAAGACAGAAGAGAAGCCGGGCTCCGCGATCAAGTGGACTAAGGTGAGTTTAATTATTTTTTATTTTTTTTAACACCTCCAGCCCTATTTTACTATGCATTCTGTATTGAGAATGCTATTATTTTCCCTTATAACCATGTTATAAGGGAAAATAATAATGATCGGGTCTCCATCCCGATCGTCTCCTAGCAACCGTGCATAAAAATCGCACCGCATCCGCACTTGCTTGCAGATGCTTGCAATTTTTAACGCAGCCCCATTCACTTCTATGGGGCCTGCGTTGTGTGGAAAACGCACAATACAGAGCATGCTACGATTTTCACGCAACGCATAAGTGATGTGTGAAAATCACAGCTCATGTGCACAGCCCCATAGAAATGAATGGGTCCAGATTCAGTGCGGGTGCAATGCGTTCACCTCCCGCATTGCACCCGCGCGGAATACTCACCCGTGAGAACTCAACCTAAAAGCTTTCCCTGACTGCTATGCACATGCAAGGGTCTCAGTGGTAGACGATTGCATGCCCACGTACTTGTGACAACTGAAAACCCTATAATAGTGAGGGGACACAACCACTGGCTCCCTGCACTTAACACAGACAGAGTCGGGGTCACCTAGAATCAAGCCAGCAAGGAAACACAATAAGGGAAAAGACTTATCTGAGCAAGCAGCAGCAGCAGCCTCCAGTAGTGAACACTTCATCCAGGAAGTAGTATAAACCGCAAAGTGAGGCAGTATGGGAGGGAATATAAAGGAAAACGATTAGTCTAAATGAGTGACACCTGGCAGAAGGAAAGGAGATGACAAAGTGAAACCAAAACAAAGAACGTCATACAAGAGGTAGAGAAGAACGTCTGCCAGACCTTCTCACAGAACTGGCGGTGACATTACCCCTCCCTCTACGGGTGGAGTCCAGACAATCAGAGCCCACCTTCTCAGGATGAGACCTATGGAAAGCCCTGATGAGACAAGTGGCCTTAATGTCTGCCACTGGGACCCACATCCTCTCCTCAGGACCATAACCCTCCCAAATTCAAGATTACCATTAACAAAAATCGGAGGAGGAGGCAAAGAGGAGGGTACAGTGGGTTGGACATAAGGTTTAAATAGGGACCTGTGAAAAAGATTATGGATCTTCCAAGTCTGAGGAAGATCAAGACGGGAGGCAACGGGATTGATGACGGATAAGATTTTGTAAGGCCCAATAAACTTAGGATTCAACTTCTAGGAGGGAACCTTCAGTTTGATATTCTTTGTAGACAACCACACCAGATCACCCACATTCAGGTCTGGACCAGGCACACGTCTCTTATCCTCCACACGCTTATCTCTCACTCATCCTCTTCAGATTACCCTGAATCTTTTGCCAAATAAATGACAAAGACAAGGAATATCTCTCCTCATCAGGAAAACCAGAAGACCCCTCTCCAGAGAATGTCCCAAACTGCGGATGAAACCCATATGCACCAAAAAATTGTGACTTATCAGAGGACTCCTGGCGATGGTTATTTAAAGCAAACTCAGCAAGGGACAAAAATGAATATCAATCCTCCTGATTCTCCGCCACAAAACAGCGCAGATATGTCTTCAGATTCTGATTGACGCGTTCGGTCTGACCATTCGACTGCGGGTGGAAAGCAGAAGAGAATGACAACCGAACCCCCAAGCGAGAGCAGAAGGCCTTCCAGAATCTGGAAACAAATTGCGTGCCCCTATCAGAAACGATGTCTGAAGGAATGCCATGCAATTTAACAATGGGATCAACAAACGTTTGCGCCAGCATCTTAGCATTGGGTAACCCAGGAAAGGGAATGAAATGCGCCATTTTGCTAAAACGGTCCACTACCACCAGAATCACAGTCTTCCCTGAGGAACGAGGCAGGTCCGTAATGAAGTCCATGGACAGATGCATCCAAGGACGAGAAGGAATGGGTAATGGGAGGAGAGAACCCGATGGCCGTGAATGAGGGACCTTGGCACGAGCGCAGGTCTCGCAGGCTGCCACAAAACCCTCAACCGTCTTACGAAGAGCCGGCCACCAGAATCTCCGAGCAATGAGATCCACTGTGGCTCTACTCCCCGGGTGCCCAGCAAGGACAGTATCGTGGTGCTCCTTAAAAACCTTGTGTCGTAAAGCGAGAGGCACAAACAACCTCCCAGTAGGACAAAGATCAGGAGCCTCTGCCTGGGCTGCCTGAACCTCTGCCTCCAAATCAGGATAAAGAGCAGAGACGACCACCCCTTCAGCCAAAATGGGACCCGGGTATTCAAAGTTCCCCTCACCCGGAAAACAACGTGACAGAGCATCCGCCTTCACATTCTTAACCCCAGGGCGGAACGTAACAACAAAATTAAACTGTAACGGGGTTCCGAAGGTGCACTTGGTCCCCCATTACCCGCAGACCTGTTGCTTAGCTTTGGGAATAAGGATCTGTGTTTGACCTTATTCCCAGGGCGGCTTTACTGCTGGGTGACTCCCTGCTCCTAAGTCTGCCTTGAGCGCCGAGCTGATCACTCGGTGCTCAACTGGTTGGTCTGTCGGTCATGTGACGCTGGCCACGTCACATGACCCTCACTCCCCACTATAAATACAGGCAGCCTGCTAGTCAAAGGTTGCCTGTTAATTTCTAGGTTCCTGGCTATTTGTTGGACTACTGAAGACTCACCTGATTCCGTTCCCTGACGATCCATTGCCTGCTCCTCCTGTACTGCGCATCTGTCCTGGTATTGTGACCTCGGCTCCCACCTGACTACTCTCTTAGGACTCCTCTTGTACTTCTCTGCTCTCCTGGTATTTGACCCCGGCTTCTCCTGACCATTCTTTGCTTAACCCTTTGTACTGCGTAGCTCTCTTGGTTCTGACCCGGTCCATTCATGTTCTGTATTTTGTCTTGTCTGTCTTCCCTGCACGTATCCTAAGTTAGGGACTGTCGTCCAGTTGTCCCCTGTCATCAAGACTCGTGAGGCAAGTAGGCAGGGCTAGGGGTGAGGGTGGTCACTATCCCTCCCCCTGTGTGTGTGTGGACGTGACCGTTACATAAACCTAGAAAAGAACAAAGACCATTTGGCCTGTCTCGGGTTCAGACGCTTGGCCGATTCCAAGTAGGCCAGATTCTTATGGTCGGTAAACACGGTAATAGGGTGTCTGGCTCCCTCTAACCAATGGTGCCATTCCTCAAAAGCTAATTTGATGGCCAACAACTCCCTATCTCCCACATCGTAATATCTCTCTGCAGAGGAGAGTTTCCTTGAGAAAAAGGCACACGGTCGCCATTCGGCAGGAGAGGGACCCTGAGATAAGACCGCACCCACACCCACCTCAGAAGCATCCACCTCAACAATAAAAGGTAGAGAGACATCAGGTTGTACCAAAATGGGAGCGGAAGCTTTAATACTAGAAAAGGCTTTAAGTGCATTTACCGACCACGAGGAAAAATCCACCCCCTTTTTAGTCATATCAGTGAGTGGCTTAACAACAGAGGAACAATTCAAAATGAACTTTCTGTAATAATTGGCAAAACCCAAAAACCGCATCAGCGCCTTCTGATTCTCAGGAAGCTTCCAATCAAGTACAGCACGGACCTTCTCAGAGTTCATCCGAAAAACAGAAGCGGAGAGAAGAAAACCAAGAAATTGAATCTCCGGAACCGCAAACACACATTTTTCCAGTTTAGCGTACAATTTATTCTCCCGCAGAATCAGCAAGACCTGACATAGGTGGTCCCGATGAGTCTTGAAATCAGGAGAAAAAATCAAAATGTTATCTAGATACACCAGTACAAATTTCCCCATTAAATGATAAAAAATGCTGTTCACAAAATGTTGGAAGACGGCCGGAGCATTCATCAAACCAAAGGGCATAACCAAATTCTCGAAATGACCCTCAGGGGTATTGAAGGCCTTCTTCCATTCGTCCCCTTCCCTGACCCTGACTAGGTTGTATGCCCCTCTTAAATCCAACTTAGAAAAAACCTTAGCCCCAACAATCTGGTTAAACAGGTCCGGGATCAGAGGAAGCGGATAAGGGTCACGAATCGTGATACGGTTCAGCTCCCTGAAATCCAGACAAGGTCTTAAAGAGGCATCTTTTTTCTTAACAAAAAAAAAACCAGAGGGTCGGATGTGTCCCTTTCTTAGGCTCTCAGAGATATAAGTACGCATAGCGACTCTTTCCGGTTGGGAGAAATTGTATAATCGTGATTTTGGCAGCTTGGCGCCTGGGATGAGATTAATAGGGCAGTCGTACTCCCAGTGAGGGGGCAACTCCTGGACACCACTCTCGGAAAACACATCAGAAAATTCTGAGAGAAAAGATGGTACAGTCTTGGTAGAAACCTCTGAAAGAGACGCCGTGAGGCAATTCTCTCTGCAAAACTCACTCCAACCATTTATTTGCCTTGCTTGTCAATCAATGGTGGGGTTATGTTTAGTGAGCCAGGGTAGCCCCAACACTAGAGGAGTAGGTAATCTGCTTAAGACGAAACATGACATATCCTCAACATGAGCGTCACCCAGAGTCAAATGGATATTGTGAACTATGCCCTTTAACGATTTTGAGAAAGTGGAGCAGAATCGATAGAAAAAACAGGTATATCCTTTTCCAAAGTGCATACCTGGAAACCATGCGTTAATGCAAATTGATTATCAATGAGATTGACAGCTGCTCCACTATCTACAAAAATCTCACAAACAATGTTCTTGCTGTCTAGCACCACCCTGGCAGGTAGGAGAAAATGGGAACTACAAGCAAACGGCAAACCTTCAATTTCCGCATCAACCTTGCCAATAGTAGCAAATGGAAAGTTTTTAGAGGGTTTCTTTTCTTTTTTAAACCCAGATTATTATTGTAGTATTTCAAGCTTAGATTTGAATGTAACAGAAGCACATATGCTGTGCTGGTGCATTGAGCTTGCATAAAATGGCCGCTGCCCCCACCTAACTAACAGATGGATAAAAGTTATTTTTCTGGGTCACTGGGCTCAGGGCAGGGTAAAAAGATTGTGCACTGCACCCACAAAACTAAATCTAGGTAGATTGCTGAGTTAACAAGCACTTCTAATTAAAGATTCTTTCCTATTCTCTCTCTCACAGCAGCAGTATCCTCTCCCTACACTAGTAACAGCAGAGTGACGTGCAGCGCTACGTGACTACAGCTTATATAGAGGCTGGGTCACATGCTGCACTGTCCAATCGCAGCCATGCCATTAGGCTGTGATGGCTTCTAAGGGCACAGAGTTAAATGCTTGTTGATTGGCTGCTCTGCACCGAACCCGAACTTTTACTGAAATGTTCGAGTTCGGGTCCGTGCTTTTACTGAAATGTTCGAGTTCGGGTCCGTGGTCCAAAAACCCAAAAGTTTGTTACGAACCCGAACTTTACAGTTCAGGTTCGCTCAACCCTAATCATGAGTTAAAGTTCTTCACAATGTGAAAGAATATGGTGGGAGCGAATATCGCCATATGTTCGCTTGTTCGGTGAACGAGCAAAGTTCGCTGCGAAACGACCACCAAGCCAACCGCAAGGCCATCTCTAATCCCGACTATATATCATGTTATACCTTAAATTGGTATTGAGTTACTCTGTCAGAATATATAAGGAGAGAGAGAAAAAGCAGAGGCAGCGCCCTGTGTGTGATACCATTATGTATGACTATAGTGATTTTACGTAGATTGCGCTTACCCTTTAGGGTTATGAGGAGTCAGAACGCCTATACTTCGCTTTGCTGAAAAAATCCCATTCAGCGTTCGGGACAAATCTGCTGCTGCAGCCAGGTCCTTGCCCTTCACCGTGGGTTGCGGGATTTGGGATGAGTAGATGCATCAGTGGAGTAGAAGATCGGATCTTTTTTTCGGCGCTGAAGCCGATGGACTCAGGACCAGGATGGTGATGATGAAGAAATGAATTTTTTTCCAAGTCAACGCGTTTCAGGGGCCAACAACCCCCTTCATCAGGACAATAAAAGCTTATACATAAAACCTGTTTAATGTGGTCTCATATTTAAAAACTCTGTTTGGGCGCGCTGTATTCGATTATAGGGGGGCGGGGTTCGGGGCGGGGGGAGCAGGGAAGCAGGGGCATAGAGTAGTAAGTTGGTGGTTCATTATACATCATTCACAGTGTTCCTAATCCAATGATTTTCTATGTCAGCACTCAGGTTGGTAGTCTTATTGTGTTTTGTGGGGGACTTATCGTGATGTCCCTTTGCAAATGCAGCTGATGTGATCGCTTCTTTCAGCTGCTGGCAGTGAGGACCTGGAGGGGGTGGAGACGGTAGGTAGGATGGCACACTAATTCACTGATTTTGGTGCTTGCTAGATCTGCATGCAATTGCAATGTCTATACGCAGGAAAAAAAAAAATGAAATCATTTAAGTTGAAAGTATATTATGCTTTGTATAATCTGAGAAATGTAATGATTCACCACTTGAAGACCCCTTGAAGCCCCATACATTTACAACGGATGTTGGGTCCTTAAAGATGGTGCCCACTTCAGAGACCAGCAGGTTCATACCCAAGTTTGTGCTATTTTAAACAGCAGACAATCAGGGATAGTGTCTGTAATAGGTAATAACTCCGGTCACAGAGATTTAGCCCATCAAGTGTCATGGTCTCTTGCTACTATGGCATTTGAGAGGCTTGTTTGTACTGGCACGTCCCAAAACACCCATATTTTAAAATATAAATTTATTTATTCTGTACAGTGATGATCTTAACAGGATAAAAATCTAAATTTTCAATTTTTTGTTGGTTCACCTCCAACATACACACGCCAAAAAGGTTTCACTGAAAACTATAGATCGCCCTGTAAAAAGTGAGCCCTTACATAGCTCCATAAATTTTTCAAAGTTTTTATTTTTTTCAGTATTAAAATACAAGGAAAACTCTATACTGTAAATGTGATATCACTGTAATTGTACTGACTTACTACACAGGGAAGGATGTAAAAAGAATACCTATAAAATTGTGTCATAAAATGGTGCCATTAGAAAGTACAACTTGTCCCACAAAAGACAAGACCCCATATAGCAGGTATGGCCAACCTGCGGCTCTCCAGCTGTTGCAAAACTACAACTCCCAGCATGCACAGTCTGCCTACAGCTATCAGCCTACAGCAGGGCATGGTGGGAGTTGTAGTTTTACAACAGCTGGAGAGCTGCAGGTTGGCCAACCCTGCCATATAGTGGCTGATATGAGGCTTTCACCTGACAGAAAAGAACTAATGATTATGTGGCTGGAGGTATATTAGACAGTCAGTGGATAACAATTTTATTGTAGGCCAGAACAGGCCCCAAAAATTAGGAATTAACCTGACAGAAAAGAACAAATGATTATGTGGCTAGAGGTACATAAGGCGGTCACTGAATAACAATTTTACTGAAGGCCAATGGAGAACAGGCCCCAAAAATTAGGCATTCAACTGACAGAAAAGAACAAGTGATTATGTGGCTCGAGGTACATTAGGCGGTCACTAAATAACAATTTTACTGTAGGGCAGTGGAGTATAGGCCCCAAAATTTAGGAATTCACCTCACAGAAAAGGCCTTTTATACTGCTGTATATACAGACAAGGACCATTCTTTGTTTTGGGTTGTGGCGGATATGTGTGGGCTGGCATGAGAAAATTCAATTACACTTGGTCGTCACAGGTGTTGAATTCCTTTGAAATCCATGCCTCACTCATTTTTCGAATTGTGAGGTAGTCCCCCCTGCTGCGCTGAACGTCGTTTCAGACAGGACACTTGACGAGGGGCAAGCCAAGAGTTCCATTGCAAATTGTGCCAGCTCTGGCAACAGGTCAAGCTTCCACACCCAGTAGTCAAGGTGTTCCTCGTTTCTCAGAGCGTCCACATCGGCTGTTAACCCAATGTAGTCGGACACCTGATGGTCTAGGCGTTCCATGAAGCTGGATGCCCTCTTCTTGCAGGCGCGGTAGGATTGGTACCTGCACCTGTTTCGCTGTGGGTGGAAATTCCTCTGCCAGTGCCCACAACAGCAGAATGCAGCTTCTCTCTCAGCAAGGGCTGTAAATGCTGCATTCTGCCAACCGTCTGTAATGCTGGTAACATGTCCGGGGGTCTAAGTACGTTGCCAGCCAGTACTGGTCCTTGCCCTTTATGATTTTTATACGAGGGTCCCTCTTCAAACACTGGAGTGTGAAGACCCCCATTTTCACTAAATTGGAAGCAATGGAGCACCCTGGTGTCTGCTTATTGCCCAGGAGAATGTCATCCTTGGTCTCCTCCCCCCAGCCATGGACAACAACAGGGATCCCTGAAAAGTTGAAAGTCCCCCTCAAAGTCTGCTCTTCTTGCTCCTCCTCCTCCCCCCAGCCACCATGCTCCTCTTACTCCTCTTCAGACTTCTGACTTGTCTCAGATGAAGTAGCCTCCTCTGGGAATTCATTCACCATTGCGACTTCCTCATTTTCCAGTTCCTGCTCCTCGATGGCTTGATCAATGACACCAAGCAATGCACGCTCCAGAAAGAAGGCGTAAGGTACAATGTCACTGATGGCACCCTGGCTGCGACTGACCAGTTTGGTGATCTAATCAAATGGCCACAGAAGTCTGCATGCGTAGCGCATGAGCAGCCACTAGCGTGGTGAAAATAAACCAAGCTCCCAGAACCTGTCCTGCTGCAGAGTTTGTACTGGAACAGTCTATCAAGCATATACAAGGTGAAGTTCCAGTGTGTCGGGCTGTCACAAATCAGATGTCTGACGGGTAGGTGGCGTAGCCGCTAAATGTCAGCAAGGTGAGCCCTGGCCGTGTAAGATCTTCTAAAAATAGTTTTTCCTGGCCTGCAGCAAGACGTCCTGGACCCCAGGGTATTTGCCAATGAATCGCTGCATGACTAAGTTCAGGACGTGTGCCGCACTGCAAGTGTGTCATTTTGCCCTGTTTCAGTGTGCTCAGCAGATTGGCACTGTTGTCGCACACCACTTTACCAACTGTCAAATTAAGCGGGGTTATTCACTGATCGGCCTGTGACCGCAGACCTGAAAGCAGTGGTGTACCGGTGTGGCTCTTGGCGTCCAGGCATAACAGCTGCAGCACAGCATGGCAACGTCACACCTGGAACATCGAATAGGTTCTGGGGAAATTAGGGGGTACAGCGGAAAAGGCGGTAGCAGTGGAAAAGGAGGAGTCAGCTGAGGAGGAGACGGAGGATTGAGTAGGAGGAGGAGAAGAAGAGGCAGGCCTGCATGCAATCTGTGGCGGTAACACCAAATCCACACAGGTAGCATGGGTTACATGCTTGACGGCAGTCAGAAGGTTCAGCCAGTGGGCAGTCAAAGTTATGTACCTTCCCTGCCCATGTTTGCTAGACCATGTGTCTGTGTGAGATGTATCTTGGTACTGACACTGTGTGCCAGAGATATATTCGTTTGCTGCTGAAAGTGTCCATATAGCTCTGGGATGCCATTCTGGGAGAAAAATTTCCTTCCGGGGACTTTCCAATGCGGTGTGCCAATGGCCACAAATTTTCTAAAGGCACCCGAGTCCACCAGTTTATATGACAGTAGTTGGCGGGCTAGAAGTTCCGACAAGCCAGCGGTCAGCCGTTGGGCAAGAGTGTTATCCGGCATCATGAACATTTGGGCTAGGGAAACCTGCCTTCTGCCAGATGAACGCGACGACGGCAGGGTGGAAGGTGGAGTGGAAGACAATGGGAGGAGAAAGGAGAAGAAGAGGCAGGATGTGGTGCACCAGGATTGTGGCTTTGTGAGTTCTGGCGGTGTTGCTCCCACTGGGCTCGGTGATAAGAGACCAGGTGCCTTCTTAAGGCAGTCGTCCCTAGGCGAGTGTTGGGCTTACTGCGACTTATGTATTGACAGCACAGGCTGCAGATGGCAACACTATTATCAGCAGCTGACAAGTTAAAAAAAGCCCACACTGCGGAGCCATGTGCCATCGTGCTGGGAGCGCAAGATGTTACCGTGCTCGCTCCTGATACATTTTCAATCTCCTTTTTGCCTCCTGTGCACTGCAAGTTCTGCCTGCTTCTCCTCCTTCTCCTCCCTAATTGCTGCTCCATCTCTCCCTGTGAACTCCCCTCCTCTTTCTCTCTTGTGGGCACCCACGTGACACGCATATCAATCCTCCTAATCAGTGTTTTGTGGAAGCAGGTATATCAAACCCATTATCCAGTATTTTGTGGAAGCAGATATATTGCGTCAGTGGATAACAATTTTACTGTAGGAAGCAGATATATTTTGTGGAAACAGTTATATAAAACCCCTTAACCCCTTAAGGACCGGGCTCATTTTCACCTTCAGGACCAGGCAATTTTTTGCAAATCTGACCATTGTCATTTTATGTGGTGATAACTTTAACAAGCTTTGACTTATCCAGGCCATTCTGAGATTGTTTTTTCATCACATATTGTACTTCATGACACTGGTAAAATGGAGTAAAAAAAAAATCATTTTTACTTATAAAAAATACCAAATTTGCCAAAAATGTGGAAAAATTTTCAAATTTCCAAGTTTCAATTTCTCTACTTCTACAGTATAATACATATTAATACCTATAAAAATAGTTATTACTTTACATTTCCCATATGTCTTCTTCATGTTAGGATCATTTTGGGAATGACATTTTATTTTTGGGGGACGTTACAAGGCTTAGAAATTTAGAAGTAAATCTTGAAATTTCTCAGAAATTTTCAAAAACCAACTTTTTAAGGACCAGTTCAGGTCTGAAGTCACTTTGTGAAGCCTACATGATAGAAACCACCCAAACATGACCCCATTCTAGAAACTACACCCCTCAAGGTATTCAAAACTGATTTTACAAACGTCGTTAACTCTTTAGGTGTTCCACAAGAGTTATTGGCAAATAGAGATGAAATTTCAGAATTGAAATTTTTGGGCAAATGTTCCATTTTAATCCATTTTTTCCAGTAACAAAGGAAGGGTTAACACCCAAACAAAACTCAATATTTATGGCCCTGATCCTGTAGTTTACAGAAACACCCCATATGTGGTCGTAAACTGCTGTACGGGCACACGGCAGGGCGCAGAAGAAAAGGAATGCCATACGGTTTTTGGAATGCAGGTTTTGCAAGACTGTTTTTTTTTACACCATGTCCCATTTGAAGCCCCCCTGATGCACCCCTAGAGTAGAAACTCCAAAAAAGTGACCCCATTTTAGAAACTGCGGGATAGGGTGGAAGTTTTGTTGGTACTAGTTTAGGGTACATATGATTTTTGGTTGCTCTATATTACATTTTTGTGAGGCAAGGTAACAAGAAATAGCTTTTTTGGCACTTTTTCTTTAGTTATTTACAACATACATCTGACAGGTTAGATCATGTGGTATTTTTATAGAGCAGGTTGTCACGGACGAGTTGATACCTAATATATATACAATTATTTTATTTATGTAAGTTTTACACAATGATTTCATTTTTGAAACAAAAAAAATAATGTTTTAGTGTCTCCATAGTCTGAGAGCCATAGTTTTTTTCAGTTTTTGGGCGATTATTTTAGTTAGGGTCTCATTTTTTGCAGGATGAGATGAAGGTTTGATTGGCACTATTTTGGGTTTCATATGACTTTTTTATCGCTTGCTATTACACTTTTTGTGATGTAAGGTGACCAAAAATGGTTTATTTAGCACAGTTTTTATTTTTTATTTTTTACGGTGTTCATCTGAGGGGTTAGGTCATGTGATATCTTAATAGAGCTGGTCGATACGGACGTGACGATACCTAATATGTCTATATGTCTTTTCCCTATTTTTTTTTACTATTTTTTTTAACTTTCTTTTTGGAAAAGGATGCATTTTTTTTTTTTTACTTGAAACTTTTATTTTTTTGTAAAACTTTAATTTTATTAACTTTTTTTTTCACTTTATTTTTTGTCCCACTATGGGACATGGTCTGATCCTTGTTTCAGTACAGCACAATACATCTGTATTGTACTGTATTGAACTGTTTGTGTCTTACACTGTAAGACGCTAACAGTTGCCTAGGAGACCCAGCCTGGGGGCTGGGCCTCTTAAGCTTCCGTACATGACAGGCCCCAAGCCTTGGAATGGCTTGGGGCTGCCATGGCAACCATCGAGTCCCCACTACAGCAGCACGGGGACCCGATGCATGAGGTGAGGAGCGCAAACCTCCCATATGCGGGGTTAATCCACCGGCATCGGCGTTATCGCCGATGCTGATGGATGCAGCAGGGATCCGGCTGTCAGTAACCGCCGGATCTCTGCTGCTGATCGGGGGGACCGCACGCGGGGAAAGGAACGACTGCAGGATGAGAACGCTCGTCCTAGAGCTCTAAGTGTCGGCGATTGAGGACGAGCATTCTCGTCCTCGGTCGTTAAGGTGTTAATCAATATTTTGTGAAAGCAGGTAAATCGCAACCCTCAATCTGTATATTGTGGAAGCAGGTATATCAAACACCTTATTCAGTATTTTGTGGAAACCGGTATAGCGCACCCCTCAATCAGTGTTTTGTGGAAGCAGGTATATCAAACCCCTCAATAAATATTTTGTGGAAGCAGGTATATCAAGCCCCTTAATCAGTATTTTGTGGAAGCAGGTATATTGCACCCCTCAATCAGTATTTTGTAGAGGCAGGTATATAAAACCCCTCAATCAATATTTTGTGGAAGCAGGTATATCAAACTCTTTTATTAGTATTTTGTGGAAACAGGTATATAGAACCCCTTAATCAATATTTGGTGGAAGCAGGTATATCGCAACCCTCAATCTGTATTTTTTGGAAGCAGGCATATCAAACACCTTATTCAGTATTTTGTAGAAGCAGGTATATTGCACCCCTAGTTCAGTATTTTGTGGTAACAATTATATCAAACAACTTAATATTTGGTGGAAGCAGGTATATCAATCCCCTTAATCATTTTTTTGTTGAAGCAGATATATAGAACCCCTTAATAAATATTTGGTGGAACCAGATATATTGCACCCCTCAATCTATATTTTGTGGCAGCAGGTATATCAAACCCCTTAATCAATATTTTTTGGAAGTAGGCATATCACACCCCTCAATCAGTAATTTGTGGAAACAGGTATATTAAACCCCTTTATCAATATTTTGTGAAAGCAGGTTTAGAGCACCGATCAACCAGTATTTTGTGGAAGCAGGTATATAAAAACTCCTTACTCAATATTTTGTGGAAGCATGTATATCCCACCACTCAATCTGTATTTTGTGGAAGCAGGTGTATTGCAGGCCTCAATCAATATTTTGTGGAAGCAGGTATATCAATCCTCTTAATCAATATTTTGTGGAAGCAGGGATATTAATCCCCTCAATCAGTATTTTGTGGAAGCAGGTATATCGCACCCCTCAATCTTTATTTTGTGGAATCAGATATATCAAACCCTTTATTCAGAATTTTGTGGAAGCAGGTATATCACACCTCTAAATCATTATTTTGTGGAATTTAGTATATCAAACCCCTTAATCAGTATTTTGTGAAAGCAGGTATACTAATCCCCTTAATAAGCATTTTGTGGAAACAGGTATATCGAACCCCATAATCAATATTTGGTAAAAGCAGGTATATTGCACCCCTCAATCTGTATTTTGTGGAAGCAGGTATATAGAACCCCTTAATCAGTATTTTGTGGAAGCAGGTATATCAAACTCCTAAATCAGTATTTTGTGGAAGCAGTTATATAGATCCATTTAATCAATATTTGGTTGAAGTAGGTATATTGCACCCCTCAATCTGTATTTTGTGGAAGCAAGTATATCAAACCCCTTATTCAGTATTTTTGGAAGCAGGTATATTGCACCCCTCAGTCAGTAGTTTGTGGAAGCAGGTATTTCAATCCCCTTAATCAGTATTTTGTAGAAGCAGGTATATATAAACCCTTAATCAATATTTGCTGGAAGCAGGTATATTGCACCCCTCAATCTGTATTTTGTGGAAACAGGCATATAGAGCTGATTGGTTAGTGAGAGAATTTGGGGGTCACTCAATATATGGCAAAAAATGGACAGATGTATAAAGGTTTATCAAAGATACTTTATCAAATATACTCGCTAGACATAGTTAAAAAATTAAAACATACTTAATAATAAAAACCACAATTCATGATAAAAAACATAGTAATATTAGACGGCAAGTGATATATGGTGGAAAAATGTGCAAATCAGCAAATTAGCAGCGACTCCAATTGTTTAGTGGGTTGATTAGTTGTTCACCACACTCTCAATAGGAATTGGATGCATACATTATGTATATGGCAGTAGTGTCCACACAATGCACAATGGGGCTTATTCTTAGAGTCTCTCCTAGGTTTTTTCTTCATAAACTAGATGAGGAAAGGGACAGTTATCAAGCAATCCTCCTATCTAGGGAGACAAATCAGTTGGATGCATGCAATGTGTGTATCATCATGGTATCCACACAGTAGGGCTCAATTGTGTCCACACATTATGGTTCAGTTTTGAAATCTCTCAAGATTTTGCCACATATGCTAGATGGGAAAAAGTCAATTGACAGACAATATTCTTATTACATAGAAACATAGAAACATAGAATGTGTCGGCAGATAAGAACCATTTGGCCCATCTAGTCTGCCCAATATACTGAATACTATGGATAGCCCCCGGCCCTATCTTATATGAAGGATGGCCTTATGCCTATCCCATGCATGCTTAAACCCCCTCACTGTATTTGCAGCTACGACTTCTGCAGGAAGGCTATTCCATGCATCCACTACTCTCTCAGTAAAGTAATACTTCCTTATATTACTTTTAAACCTTTGCCCCTCTAATTTAAAACTGTGTCCTCTTGTGGTAGTTTTTCTTCTTTTAAATATGCTCTCTTCCTTTACCGAGTTGATTCCCTTTATGTATTTAAAAGTTTCTATCATATCCCCTCTGTCTCTTCTTTCTTCCAAGCTATACATATTAAGGTCCTTTAACCTTTCCTGGTAAGTTTTATCCTGCAATCCATGTACTAGTTTAGTAGCTCTTCTCTGAACTCTCTCTAGAGTATCTATATCCTTCTGGAGATATGGCCTCCAGTACTGCGCACAATACTCCAAGTGAGGTCTCACCAGTGTTCTGTACAGCGGCATAAGCACTTCACTCTTTCTACTGCTTATACCTCTCCCTATATATCCAAGCATTCTGCTGGCATTTCGTGCTGCTCTATTACATTGTCTTCCCACCTTTAAGTCTTCTGAAATAATTACTCCTAAATCCCTTTCCTCAGATACAATGCAGTACTTTACCGCTCCTAGCGTTCGCTTGTGCTGATCCGTTTGTACAGGGTGCAGTTAATCTTTGATGTAATCTGCAAGGGCCTGTATGGTGTTGATCTTGGTCTCTGCTGCGACCTGCAAGGACCTCTGCTGCGACCTGCAAGGACCTGTGTGGCGTCCCACGTGGTTCTCGAGCAGGTCAAGTGATCAGGATTTTGGGCGGAGCTCTATTCCATTTGGATACAAAGGTCTTTTTCAAAGTATTGTTAGATTTCCCGGATGTATATTCATGCGAACCAGAGCGCTCTTTCTTGATAGCTCTTCCTTAATGTTCCCTCACTGTTGTTTACCAAACGCGTTTCGGGGTAGAAAGACCCCTTCCTCAGTGGTTTTAACTGTGGTGTTCAGAGCTCTTCCTTTTATATGGTATCATGGATACTGCAATGTATGCTGGGACAGTGAGGGATTTTTGAAAAGCATGGATATGGATCCCGTTATATTGCACCGGGATTCGTATGTGGGTTCATAATAAAACCTTATCCATCATATTGAATTGTGACATTGTTCCGCACCCATTCGCATTCATGGTTTCCATTATAGCATCCTAAGCATAATTGTGTATATATCAATTGGCCTTTTACAATATTTTTTCCACCATAAAATAAAGAAAAGGGGCTTAAAACATATATAAACCGTTAAAACATGAGACCATCAATATAAGACATTGTAAGGCATCAATCTAGATGAGAGAAAAAAAATAAAAAAACGCATATGCGGTTTCTGTGCATTTTCTACGCGTTTTTTCCCAAATAAGTGCCAAAAAGTGAAGGACTTGTATATATACCAGTTGGTATCAAAAACCTTTAGTGATGAAGAGATAAAGTGCATTAGTGCTATAAACGAGCAGTTTCTGTGCATCTATATGCAAGTTCATTGTGACATGAACCATTTATTCTGATTCATATGTAGACTCATAAGCCGCATGTACACTTGCTGTGTTTTTTTAATATCCTTTTTTCTGGAATTGGATCGGAAGTAATAGGATGTGTGGGTATGGATGATTATATAGATAATATAGATTATTGTGAATGAATATAGATGAATATAAATTATAGGAGTGGATAGATGTAGGTAGGGGCGCAGGCCTACCCGGAAGGAGAGATCTGGGTGCTGGAAAACAGCCGGACACAGATGTCACATTCCAGATAGGCCGTCGCCCCTTTATAAGAATCCAAAGAGTTCAATTTCGGCATTTAAACCCTTTGGGATCAGGGTTTCGAAATCAAAAATCCTCTTTGATTCTGTTCTGGACATCTGGAGGATGTGATTGCCCCCTCTCCACGAATGTTAGACTTTTTCGAGTGCCGTGTATACAAGGGTAGATGGGTCATTATTATGATAATCCCTGTAATGATTGGATAGAGAGTGTAATTCGTATCCTTTCCTTATGTTTGTGACGTGCTCTGATATTCTCTTTTTTAAGGTTCTTTTTGTTCTCCCTATGTACTGCTTATGGCATGGACATTCAATCAAATAGATTACATTCATAGAGTCGCATGTTAAGCCCTCTTTAATGTCGAATGAAAGGAGTTCTGTGTTGATAGTGCCTTTACAGTGTTCTTAGGGAAAGAGGTAATCCTACAGTTAGAGCAACGTTCACATCTGTGGAAACCGTTAAAGGACAACCAGTTTTGTTTATTTGAAATGGTTTTGTTCTTTACTGAAGGGGCATTTTTTAAGCCCAAATTTGGAACCTTAGTGTAAGTGATCTGTGGTGTGTTTGTGAGCAATGGTCCAATTATCTTGTCCCTAAGCAGATGATGCCAATATTTTGGATGATTCTTTCTGTGATTTTATATTGTATCATTTATATTCATCTATATTCATTGACAATAATCTATATTATCTATATAATCATCCATACCCACACATCCTATTACTTCCTATCCAATTCCAGAAAAAAGGATATTGAAAATACACAGCAAGTAAACATGCGGCTTATGAGTCTACATATGAATCAGAATAAATGGTTCATGTCACAATGAACTTAAAATTGCACTAACGTGCACACATGCATATAGATACACATGGAAGTGAATTAAATAAATGCACAGAAACTGCTCGTTTAGAGCACTAATGCACTTTTTCTCTTCAACACTAAAGGTTTTTGATACCAACTGGTATATATACAAGTCCTTCACTTTTTGGCACTTATTTCGGAAAAAAAACGTCAAAGCACAAATCAGAGAATGGAAAACCCTGTAAGAAGGAATTCTGATGCCAGAAGCCAAAAAGTAGGAGGTCGGCTGACACATCACTACTCACAGTGGCAAGAGATTACTTCAGACACCTGGGTTCTAAACATCATAAAAGAAGGATACATGTTGGAGCTAGATCGTCATCCAAGGGACAGATTTCTACTGAACAAGAAAGTAGATCCCAGAATTTTCTCTCTTCTAGACGAATTCCTAAAGAAAGTAGCGTTAGAACCAGTACCCAGGCACCAAAGAAGTTCCGGAGTATACTCCAAAATATTTCAGGTTCCCAAACCAGGGGGGAAGTATCGTCTTATAATAGACCTTCGATACTTGAATCAATTCATAAAAAAGATCCATTTCAAAATGGAGACATTAAGATCTATCACAGCGGTGCTCACAGAAAATCAGTTCATGGTCTCTCTAGATCTAAGAGACGCCTACCTGCACATCCCCATAAGGGAAAAATCCAGAAGATTCCTAAGAATAGCGGTCATAAGAAAGAAGAAAGTGTCACACTTCCAGTTCAAAGCACTACCGTTTGGCCTTTGTTCCTCTCCCAGAATCTTCACCAAGGTGGCAATCCTGGTTGCAGTACATCTTCGTCTCCAGAGAATACAAGTTTTTCCATATTTCGACGACTGGTTACTGGTAGCTCAGTCAGAAGATCTTCTACACTTTCATCTCAAACAAACTGGGAGAAATCCGACGTGATTCCTACTACCTCAAAGATTTTTTGGGCCTGCAGATAGATACACTCTCAATGGCTCTGTTTCTTCCCCCACCAAAGATCAGAGCTCTGAAGAAAGAAATAAAGATTCTCATTTCTTTACATTCTCCCACAGTCCGCAGAGTGATGAAGACCCTGGGACATCTAACAGCAGTAACGGATGCGGTCCCTTGGGCAAGAATCCATACCAGAGACCTACAGCAAAATATGCTTCAAGTCTGGCATCACACTTCTCACAATCTGGAAGCAAGAGTGAGACTAAGGCCTTCAACAGTTCAGAGCCTCAGGTGGTGGTTGCAATCCAGGAATCTATCCAAGGGGAAGACCTTCAAATATCTACCCCCAGTGGTAATCACTACGGATGCGTCTGGCCGAGGCTGGGGAGCCCATCTTCAAGACAGTTGGATCCAGGGGCTGTGGTCCTCCGAGGACAGGAAGAAGTCTTCAAACTTCTTCAAAGAACTAAAGGTAGTGCAACTGGCACTTCTCCAGTTCAAGAAACTTATAGTAGGAAAACCAGTGTTGATTCGTTCGGACAATCTTGCAACTGTATTCTACCTCAACAAGCAGGGTGGAACGAGGAACAGTTCCCTCCTGAAGTTGTGCAAAGAGATCTTCTGTTGGGCGGAAGCCAATATCTTAGAGCTAAAAGCCTTGCATATAAGAGGTTGCTTGAATATTCAAGCGGATCGTCTGAGCCGGAGAAAAATAGACCCAGCAGATTGGGAACTGAACCAGAGAATATTACAGAAGATTGTGACCAGATGGGGATGTCCAGAGTGGGACTTGATGGCATCAGCATCAAACAAAAAGGTTCCCAAATTCTGCTCTCTGAACAAGCTGGACAAGCCCACAATACTGGATGCCTTTTCCTTCAGTTGGAGACGCCTGTTTGTCTACATTTTTCCTCCAGTACCTCTCATTCCAAGAGTCCTGAGGAAGATAATGATGGACAAGCCTCAGACGATATTAATAGCCCCATTCTGGCCAAGGAGGTCATGGTTCCCTTTACTACTCCAGCTATCCAAGGGGGAGTTCTGGAAGCTTCCCCTAGTTCCAGATCTTCTGTTACAAGACGGTTTCTATCACCAGAGCCTCAACCATTTACATCTGACAGCCTGGAGGTTGAGAGAGCTAAATTAATGCAGATGGGCCTCTCTGATTCTGTAGTTAAGACCTTATTATGTTCCCGCAAAGATTCTACTAATAAAAAATACGCTAGAATATGTAAAAGGTTTACAGCCTGGTTGGCTGAAGCGAACCATGTGAAGATTGAGGTCGGATCCATTCTTCAATTTCTTCAGGAAGGTTTCCAGAAGGGATTTAAGCCTAACACATTAAAAGCGCACATGACGGCTATCAATATTATGACTGAGAACAAGTTTCTCCATCACCCACTTATTTTCAGATTCTTCAAAGCAATAAGAAGATTGAAACCTACACATAGAGAGCCTACACCAGTCTGGAACCTCTCTCTGTTTCTGAGGAGGCTTACACTTGCTCCATTTGAACCCTTGCAGCAAACTGACTTAAAATGGCTGTCATACAAAGTATTGTTTCTGGTTGCGGTCACCTCCGCAAAAAGAGTAGGTGAACTTCAAGCGCTGTCTTCCAAATACCCTTTTTTAAGAATCCTGCCTGATGGGGTCCTTCTTCGCACCATACCATCTTTTACTCCTAAGGTGCCTTCTACTGCTAACAATAATAGAGAAGCCTTTCTCCCCGTGTTTTTTCCTGACCCGGTTGATGAAGAACAAACTCTACTACATACTCTAGATCTGAAAAGGGCAATCGAGATCTATCTCCAGAGAACAGAAGAGTTCCGGTTAGCCGAAAATTTGTTCATATTGTTCACAGGTCCAAGAAGAGGGCAACAACCTTCCAGAGATACATTAGCTAGATGGCTAAAGGATACTATCAAAGAATCATATTCCTTAGAAGAGATGGTTTCTCCTTTTCCAATTAAAGCCCATTCAACAAGGTCTGCCGCAACCTCCTGGGCTGAACAGGCGCATGTATCTATAGAAGAAATCTGCAATGCTGCCTCCTGGTCCTCATCTCAGACCTTCATGAAGCATTATCGGTTAGACATCAACGCTAGAAGCTCAGCCTTTGGCACTGGGGTATTAAGTGCAGTTCTTGATGAAAAATCCCCCCTTCATGATCTATACAAATTCCATGCTGTGCTGCCGTAGGACGAAATGGGAAAGGGAAAATCTGTACCTGAGATTTTACTTTCCTTGAGTCCGAAGGCAGCACAAGTATACCCTCCCTTAAATAAATTTTGTTATTTTTGCATTGAATGAAAGTCTATTCTTTTTAAACACAGTGGAGCATTGTGGGAGGCCAGCTTTATAGTCTCTACTTATGATTTAATTAATTAATTATTTTAATCTAGGTGGGCGGTCCTAGCCAAGGGATGAAGACGAGCTTAACCCATACTTGTGCTGCCTTCGGACTCAAGGAAAGTACAATCCCAGGTACAGATTTTCCCTCTACATATGAATCAGAATAAATGGTTCATGTCACAATGAACTTAAAATTGCACTAACGTGCACACATGCATATAGATACACATGGAAGTGAATTAAATAAATGCACAGAAACTGCTAGTTTATAGCACTAATGCACTTTATCTCTTCATCACTAAAGGTTTTTGATACCAACTGATATATATACAAGTCCTTCACTTTTTGGCACTTATTTCGGAAAAAAAAAACGCATAGAAAACGCACAGAAAACGCATATGCGTTTTTAGATTTTTTATTATTATTTTTTTCTCATCTAGATTGATGCCTTACAATGTCTTATATTGATGGTCTCATGTTTTAACGGTTTATATATGTGTTAAGCCCCTTTTCTTTATTTTATGGTGGAAAAAATATTGTAAAAGGCCAATTGATATATACACAATTATGCTTAGGATGCTATAATGGAAACCATGAATGCGAATGGGTGCGGAACAATGTCACAATCCAATATGATGGATAAGGTTTTATTATGAACCCACATACGAATCCCGGTGCAATATAACGGGATCCATATCCATGCTTTTCAAAAATCCCTCACTGTCCCAGCATACATTGCAGTATCCATGATACCATATAAAAGGATGAGCTCTGAACACCACTGTTGAAACCACTGAGGAAGGGGTCTTTCTACCCCGAAACGCGTTTGGTAAACAACAGTGAGGGAACATTAAGGAAGAGCTATCAAGAAAGAGCGCTCTGGTTTCGCATGAATATACATCCGGGAAATCTAACAATACTTTGAAAAAGACCTTTGTATCCAAATGGAATAGAGCTCCGCCCGAAATCCCGATCACATGACCTGCTCGAAAACCACGTGGGACGCCACACAGGTCCTTGCAGGTCGTAGCAGAGACCAAGATCAACACCATACAGGCCCTTGCAGGTTACATCAAAGATTAGCTGCATCCTGTACAAACGGATCAGCACAAGCGCACGCTAGGAGCGGTAAAATACTGCATTGTACTAATAAGAATATTGTCTGTCAATTGACTTTTTCCCATCTAGCATATGTGGCAAAATCTTGAGAGATTTCAAAACTGAACCATAATGTGTGGACACAATTGAACCCTACTGTGTGGATACCATGATGATACACATATTGCATGCATCCAACTGATTTGTCTCCCTAGATAGGAGGATTGCTTGACAACTGGCCCTTTCCTCATCTAGTTTATGAAGAAGAAACCTAGGAGAGACTCTAAGAATAAGCCCCATTGTGTGGACACTACTGCCATATACATAATGTATGCATCCAATTCCTATTGAGAGTGTGGTGAACAACCAATCAACCCACTAAACAATTGGAGTCGCTGCTAATTTGCTGATTTGCACATTTTTCCACCATATATCACTTGCCGTCTAATATTACTATGTTTTTTATCATGAATTGTGGTTTTTATTATTAAGTATGTTTTAATTTTTTAACTATGTCTAGCGAGTATATTTGATAAAGTATCTTTGATAAACCTTTATACATCTGTCCATTATTTACCATATATTGAGTGACCCCCAAATTCTCTCACTAACCAATCAATCACTTATACCAGCATTCAGGGAGTGCTGTGCGGTAGTGCACCCTCCAAACGTGGAACAGTGAGTGAGCCACCATCTTCTCCATTTTCCAGGTATATAGAGCTACTCAGTATTTTGTGGAAGCAGGTATATTGCACCCCAAAATCTGTATTTGGCGGAAACAGTTATATCAAACTCCTTAATCAGTATTTTGTGGAAGCAGGTGTATCGCAGTCCTCAATCAATATTTGGTGGAAGCAGGTATATCACTCCCCTTAATCAGTATTTTATGAAGCAGGTATATCAATCCCCTTAATCAGTATTTAGTGGAAGCAGATACAGTCAGGTCCATAAATATTGGGACATCGACACAATTCGAACATTTTTAGCTCTATACACCACCACAATGGATTTGAAATTAAATGAACAAGATGTGCTTTAACTGCAGACTGTCAGCTTTAATTTGAGGGTATTTACATCCAAATCAGGTGAACGGTGTAGGAATTACAACAGTTTTCTGATGTGCCTCCCACTTGTTAAGGGACCAAAAGTAATGGGACAGAATAATCATCATAAATCAAACTTTCACTTTTTAATACTTGGTTGCAAATCCTTAGCAGTCAATTACACCCTGAAGTCTGGAACACATAGACAACACCAGACGCTGGGTTTCATCCCTGGTGATGCCCTGCCAGGCCTCTACTGCAACTGTCTTCAGTTCCTGCTTGTTCTTGGGGCATTTTCCCTTTAGTTTTGTCTTCAGCAAGTGAAATGCATGCTTAATCATATTCAGGTCAGGTGATTGACTTGGCCATTGCATAACATTCCACTTCTTTCCCTTAAAAAACTCTTTGGTTGCTTTTGCAGTATGCTTTGGGTCATTGTCCATCTGCACTGTGAAGCGCCGTCCAATGAGTTCTGAAGCATTTGGCTGAATATGAGCAGATAATATTGTCCGAAAAACACTTCAGAATTCATCCTGCTGCTTTGTCAGCAGTCACATCATCAATAAATACAAGAGAACCAGTTCCATTGGCAGCCATACATGCCCATGCCATGACACTACCAGCACCATGCTTCACTGATGAGGTGGTATGCTTAGGATCATGATCAGTTACTTTCCTTCTTCATACTCTTCTCTTCCCATCACTCTGGTACAAGTTGATCTTGGTCTCATCTGTCCATAGGATGTTACAGAACTGTGAAGGCTTTTTTAGATGTTGTTTGGCAAACTCTAATCTGGCCTTCCTGTTTTTGAGGCTCACCAATGGTTTAAATCTTGTGGTGAACTATCTGTATTCACTCTGGTGAAGTCTTCTCTTGATTGTTGACTTTGACATACATACACCTACCTCCTGGAGAGTGTTCTTGATCTGGCCAACTGTTGTGAAGGGTGTTTTCTTCACCAGGGAAAGAATTCTTCGGTCATCCACCACTGTTGTTTTCCGTTGTCTTCCGGGTCTTTTGGTGTTGCTGAGCTCCGTTCCTTCTTTTAAGGAATGTCCCAAACAGTTGTTTTAGCCATGCCTAATGTTTTTGCTATCTTTTTGATGGGTTTGTTTTGTTTTTTCAGCCTAATGATGGCTTGTTTCACTGATAGTGACAGCTCTTTGGATCTCATCTTGAGAGTTGACAGCAACAGATTCCAAATGCAAATAGCACACTTTAAATTAACTCTGGACCTTTTATCTGCTCATTGTAATTGGGATAATGAGGGAATAAAAAACACCTGGCCATGGAACAGCTGAGAAGCCAATTGTTCCATTACTTTTGGTTCCTTAGCAAGTGGGAGGCACATATGAAAACTGTTGTAATTCCTACACCGTTCACCTGATTTCCATGTAAATACCCTCAAATTAAAGCTGACAGTCTGCAGTTAAAGCACATCTAGTTTGTTTCATTTCAAATCCTTTGTGGTGGTGTATAGAGCAAAAATGTTAGAATTGTGTCGATGTCGCAATATTTATGGACCTGACTGTATATCGCACCTTCAATCTGTATTTTGTGGAAGCAGGTATATTGCAGGCCTCAATCAATATTTGGTGGAAGCAGTTATATTAATCACCTTAATCAATATTTTGCGGAAGCAGGTATATCGCAGCCCTCGATCAATATTTGGTGGAAGAAGGTATATCAATCCCTTAATTAGTATTTTGTGGAAGCAGGTATATAGAAATCCTTAATCAGTATTTGTTGGAAGCAGGCATATCGCAACCCTCAATCTGTATTTTGTGGAAGCAGGTATATCAAATTCCTTATTCAGTATTTTGTGAAAGCAGGTATATCACACCCTTCAATCAGTATTTTGTGGAAGCAGGTATATCAATCCCCTTAATCAGAATTTTGTGGAAGCAGGTATATAGAACTTCTTAATCAATATTTGGTGGAAGCAGGTATATTGCACCCCTCAATCAATATTTTGAGGAAACCGGTATATAGACCCCCTTAATCAATATTTTGTGGAAGCAGGAATATCGCACCCCTCAATCAGTATTTTGTGGAAGCAGGTATATAAAAACCCCATAATCAGTATTTTATGAAAGCAGGTATATCGCACCCCTCAATTCATATTTTGTGGAATTAGGTATATAGAACCCCTTAATCAATACTTGGTGGAAGCAGGTATATCGTACTGCTCAATCAGTATTTTGTGAAAGCAGGTATATCAAACCCCTTAATCAGTATTTTGTGGAAGCAGGTATATTGCAGGCCTTAATCAGTATTTGGTGGAAGCAGGTATATCGCACTCCTCAATCACTATTTTGTGGAAGCAGGTATATCAAACCCCTTAATCAGTATTTTGTGGAATCAGCTATATTGTACCGCTCAATCAGTTTTTTGGGGGGCAACAGTTATATCACACCCATTGCAAATACTGTAGTTGTTCCAATAGCGCTTGTCCCTCTATATACCTGCGGTTTCGTAGCAGAACCGCACACAACTTCTGCATAATACAAGTCCACTATAATATACATTCTATGTTAAAAAGTGAATTATAAGTATATCACACCCCTCAGTATATCACACCTATCGATAGCACACCTATACCAGTCCTTAAAAGTCCTTTTTGGCCCTATTAGCTAGCGTTTGGTGTCCCTAACAGTCTGTTCCTTGCTCCACAAAGAAACCTCTTCCTACACTGGCAAAACACAGAATGTAAAATGGCTGCCAGATCAGGTTCTGTTATAGGGTGGGTGTGTGTCCATGTGCTGAAATGTCTCAATTGGCTGTCCTGTCCCACTTGCTGGATGTGTCATGGGTCAAAGTTTGGCGTAATGTAAAAGAATATGGCGCATGCGAACATCACCATATGTTTGCATGTTCGGCGAATCGCGAACCAGCAAAGTTTGCCGTGAAACGACCGCCGGGCGAACAGCAAGGCCATCTCTATACCCGACCACATCCTATTTAGCTTAAAGGGCTTGTCTCACTTCAACAAATAGCATTTATCATGTAGATAAAGTTAATACCCGGCACATACTAATGTATTGTGACTGATCATATTGCCTCATTTGCTGGCTTGATTCATTTTTCCATCATATAGTACACTGCTCGTTTCTATAGTTATGACCACCCTGTAATGTAGCAGCAGTGGCCGTGCTTGCACACTATAGGAAAAAGCACCAGACTATGTGCTCTCCCACGGTCATGGACACCAGAGAGGCCAGAACTTTTTCCTATAATGTGCAAGTACGACCACCACTGATGGATTGCAGGGTGATCGTAACCATGGAAATGATCATTTATAATATGATGGAAAAATCAATATAGCAAAGGAAGTCATATGGATAATACATTAGGAAGTGGCTTTTATTACTTTCTCTACATAAGAAATGTTATTTGCTGAAGGGAAACAAACCCTGTAATCTCACAAAATGCCATGCAATCTTCTTATACCTGAACTATCCCTCTAGTTTTTACAATTCAGTCCAGAATAAAGTTTTTAGTACTGTTGTCTTGCATTGTGATCTCGGAAGCTGGAGTTGAAATATACTCTAAATTCTACATTATTCTAGTCCTTGCATTGGATTCTTCATTTAATCTAGTTCCTTTTCACCACCCAAACTTTTAGTAGGTACATTAGATTTAGCAGCTTTGGCTTGTGCATATACTTGAGCACAAAGCTATAAAAATGAAAATATACAAATACAGTATAAATATACTCCAAAAGGTAGAACATTGTTTCTCTGAAGCAGGCTATAGGTGTAAGTCAAAACCCAACCATTACAACTAGAGATGAGAGAATTCTTCACTAAATCTTTTGTGAAAAATGTATTTTGATACAAATTTATTTGCGTTGAATTACGTTAAAAAACTGCAATTTCCTGGCTGCAGAGAGCCTTTATAGTGGTTTAGAACACTGTGCCTTGCAGTAACACGCATATGGAGTCTGCTTTGGTAGTGAACTAATACTGTGAGTCAGTATGACATGCAGATGACAGGCGTCACTCTTAGAATCACTGCACACTTCACTTATTTGTGCAGTCACGGGGCCAAAACTGACCAAATAACTCAAGTATGAACTCAGGCTTACAGGTCAATGTTAGCACCAAGAAGAAGCGCACTTCTTTTACACCTTCGTCAGCTGATTGCACATACAGTCATGGCCGTAAATGTTGGCACCCCTGAAAGTTTTCAAGAAAATGAAGTATTTCTCACAGAAAAGTATTGCAGTAACACATGTTTTGCTATACACATGTTTATTCCCTTTGTGTGTATTGGAACAAAACCAAAAAAGGGAGGAAAAAAAGCAAATTGGACATAATGTCACACCAAACTCCAAAAATGGGCTGGACAAAATTATTGGCACCCTTATCTTAATATTTGGTTACACATCCTTTGGAAAAAATAACAGAAATCAGTCGCTTCCTATAACCATCAATAAGCTTCTGACACCTCTCAACCAGAATTTTGGACCACTCTTCCTTAGCAAACTCTCTTATTGGAAGGTCTCTCTTATTGGAAGGGCGCCTTTTCCCAACAGCAATTTGGTATTCAATGGGATTTAGATCTGGACTAATTGCTGGCCACTTCAGAACTCTCCAGCACTTTGTTGCCATCCATTTCTGGGTGCTTTTTGACGTATGTTTGGGGTCATTGTCCTGCTGGAAGACCCAAGATCTCGGATGCAAACCCAGCTTTCTGACACTGGGCTCTACAGTGTGACCCAAAATCCGTTGGTAATCCTCAGATTTCATGATGCCTTGCACACATTCAAGGCACCCAGTGCCAGAGGCAGCAAAATAACCCCAAAACATCAATTAACCTCCACCATATTTCACTGTAGGTACTGTGTTCTTTTCTTTGTAGGCCTCATTGTGTTTTCATTATACAGTAGAATCATCTCTCCACAAGACGTTTTCCCAGAAGTGTTTGGGCTTACTCAGGTTCATTTTTGCAAAATGTATTCTTGCTTTTTTATGTTTCTGTCGACGGATAGTATGCGCTGACACTGATGCTCCCTGAGCCTGCAGTACAGCATGAATATCTTTGGAACTTGTTTGGGGCTGCTTATCCACCATCCGGACTATCCTGCGTTTACACCTTTCATCAATTTTTCTCTTACGTCCTCGCCCAGGGAGATTAGCTACAGTGCCATGGGTTGCAAACTTCTTGATAATGTTGCGCACTGTGGACAAAGGCAAATCCAGATCTCTGGAGATGGACTTGTAACCTTGAGATTGTTGATATTTTTCTGCAATTTTGGTTCTCAAGTCCTCAGACAATTCTCTTCTTTCTGTTGTCCATGCTTAGTGTGGCGCACACAGACACACAATGCAAAGACTAAGTGAACTTCTCTCCTTTTTATCTGCTTTCATGTGTGATTTTTATATTGCCCACACCTGTTACTTGCCCCAGGTGAGTTTAAAGGAGCATAACATGCTTGAAACAATCTTATTTATCCATAATTTTGAAAGGGTGCCAATAATTTTGTCCAGCCCATTTTTGGAGTTTGGTGTTACATTATGTCCAATTTGCTTTTTTTTCTCCATTTTTTGTTTTTTTCCCCAACACACACACAGGGAATAAACATGTGTATAGCAAAACATGTGTTACTGCAATACTTTTCTGTGAGAAATACTTCATTTCCTTGAAAAATTTCAGGGGTGCCCACATTTACGGCCATGACTGTAGATGTCTACAGAACCTGTTCTATTAAAAGCTTATACAAGTAGATCCCCCTTACAGAGTGGAGAGTGTGTCAGCAGTAAGTTTGTGTTAACGTCACTGATTATTTTGCCCTTCCTCTGATCTGTCAGAACAATAACCACCAAAAAACTAATCCTGTCTGTGGAGCAAACGAGGTGCAGAAGGGATGGACAGACAGCTCCCTTCAGCTGAGGTGGTGGAGCCTTGACTGCCTGAAATCGGCTGTGTGCCACTGGGTTATGCAGCAGTTGCTGCGGCAGGCTGGACCACCACATCAGAGCCACGGTTCTCCCAGGTCACTTTATGGTGAAGCTGCATATGTTGACGCAGGGCCGTGGTGCCAACATTGGCACCCTGGCCACGCTTCACCTTCTGCCCACAGATTCTACATATGGCCATATTCTTCTCCTCCGCGGCTTAAAAAAACACTGCCACACCGCCAAGTAGGTTTATTTTACCCCAACACTACACACTGACTGACTGCTACCGCCGCTGCCTCCGTGAACCCATGCACCTCTACTTCCCGGGCA
Organism: Bufo bufo; assembly: GCF_905171765.1. Taxonomy (NCBI): domain Eukaryota; kingdom Metazoa; phylum Chordata; class Amphibia; order Anura; family Bufonidae; genus Bufo; species Bufo bufo. The sequence goes on from NC_053390.1 coordinate 622,665,911, forward strand.
GGTAGGCTACCGCAAAGCGGGTGGTCTACACCGGGTATGTTTGGCTACCGACCTGCCACTGCTGCAACCCTGCTGACTCCCAACCACGCTAGCAACTTGCTGGCTCCGTCGCTGCCTCACGGGCAAGCTGCCACCCTCTTCTCCCGATGATGAAGGCCCTTTGTCAGAGGGGGTGAATACGTGATGACATAGGTTTGCTACGTCGCCCCTCCCTTGCACCATTCTATCCCACCACACTATGCAAGACACAAGCCTCTCTATCTGAACCATGCGACACTCCTAGTTCTGGGCCCTTTGCGTTATGCTGGACCAGACTCTCGGTGGATCCCCTGCTTTTGTCCGCCTTGTCTGGCAGTGACTGCTTTCTGCCTCGCCTCGGGGAGGTCGCCATCCTTCTGATGCTTCGGTCTCCGCTGCTTCCTGCCGCCCCCCTCCTTGGATCTTTGGTGTCGGCTGGGACCTGGTTACAGGTTTGAAGTTTGAAGTATCAAATATATGTTGCTTCGTGTCCTCCTCTGCCTCCATGTTTGACCCCTCCTCCCCCATGCCCTGTATAATCGTTTTCTCGATCTCCCCGCTTAGTCTATTAATTTATAGGGAATATAGGACAGAAGGTAAAAATTTCTTAACTTTATAAAGTGTTGCTTAAAATACAATTAATAATACACGTTCTCCGGGACAAAGGGCTTGGCAAATTGATTGTACGGGAATTCTCCACATACAACAAAAATAAAAAAGTTATAGCTCTTGGAAGGCGACGATAAAAAAAGGAAGAAAAGTCAGTAAGGCCCTAAACTGTCTGGTCACGAAGGGATTAAAACTTGCAGAATATAGTAAGATTCCATTTGGTAAAACCAGTAGTGTGTTCCAACAGCGGAGCAGACTACTGTAGTTACAATAGCCTCATGGCTGGGCACCGCTGGATCCCCATTAACTATAATGGTATCTGCTGGGATCTTCTGCTCAAACAGACTACTGGAATTACCAAATAGAGATTTAACCCTAACAGAAAAAAGGTGCTACAAGAAGAAAGCTATAAACTGTCCTACAGAGACAGATAAGACTAGATTATTTGTGCACAATAACTTTAATATATTCTAGGGTTTGTAGGCCTTGGAAAACTTAATATACATCAATAGTAATTATCAAAATATACTATAAAACTATACTATTCTATAATAGGCTAGGGCTACACAACAAAATTTGTTGCACGACACATAGGGAACAACTACAATGCAACATGCGTTGCGCGATATTAATGTCGCACCAATGTCACGCGGCAATTTTTATAATGATAGTCTATGGTGTCGCACTGCAACATGCGACATCCTGCGACTGCGATGGTAGCAGAAAAATCCATTTTGGATAGGTTTTTTGCGACTGTTGTGTCACAGTCTCAGCATGTCACATGTCACAGTGCGACACCATAGATTATCGTTATAAAAATGTCACGCGACAAATGTTGTCGTGTAGTCCTAGCCTTAGACCTCTTGCAATGGTTCTTAACTCATTAGACAGATCCCTAAAAATGTTACAGAACTTGTAAAAAGCAAAGGGTAAATTAGTTTTACCAATAGTAGATTTATGCACATTGTATGGAATAAAAAGGACTTTTACCAGAAAACAGAGATAGTGCTAGGTAAAGTTTTAAAGCTAGTATGGAATGGCAGAGTATTTGAGCTTTGAAGCTTATAGAACTATTGGTGTGAATTTTGGATCTCAAAATAGACCATAACTAAGGATAAGTAACTAGTGTTGAGCGAGCATGCTCGGCCAAATACCTGTTCGGCTCGAGCATCGCTATGCTCAGCACATGGCGGTACTCGACCGAGTACCGCATGTGCTCGAGCGCCATGCTCGAGTTTCCTCCCTGCACGTTTTGCGGCTGCTAAGCAGCCAATAAACGTTCAGGTAAGTACTACCATCACTGTAATGCCAGTAGCCATGTTGGCTACTGGCATTACAGTGATTGGCTGGCCGAAACACGTCATCGCGTGCTATATAGCTCATTGCGAGTCAGGGAGAACTGCGGTTAGGAAGGGACAGATAGTGTAGGGAGTTTGTGATCGCAATTTATTCAATTTTAAAACGTTTCAAAGACCAAAAATTCCTTTTAAGGACTATTGTGTGCGGTGGCAGAAATTTGATATTGCAAAGTAGTCCGATTTTTTTTCCCATACTTTTTTTCTATAGAGAGTGTCTGCAGTGACTTGTGACATCTGTTCAGAAATACCTCCTGTGTGTCAGGGGCAGAGATAGGAAGAATATTATTGAAAACAATTATATTTTTTCCATAATTTATCCACATTTTTCCTATAAATGGTCCCTGCAGTCAATTGTCACATCTGTGCTGCAATAGCGTGTGTCAGGGCCAGATATTGCGAAACATATTACTGACAACAAATATATTTTTTACATAATTTATCCACACTTTTATAAACAGTGTCTGCAGTGAATTGTCACATCTGCGCTGCAATAGTGTGTGTCAGGGCCAGATATTGCGAAAGATATTACTGACAACAAATATATTTTTTCCATAATTTATCCACACTTTGCCTATAAACGGTCCCTGCAGTGAATTGTCACATCTGCGCTGAAATAGCGTGTATCAGGGCCAGATATTGGGAAAAATATTACTGACAACAAATATATTTTTTCCATAATTTATCCACACTTTGCCTATAAACGGTGTCTGCAGTGAATTGTCACATCCTAGATATCTTGCTTTATTTCCCAGTTTGCAGGGAGGCGCAGGACACCACTCTCGAAGTCACACCAGTGCGACCAGGTGGTCGGTTGGATTGCAGCAGATAATGCTTCCAGTCGGTTAATCACCACCCTGTCTTCCCCCAAGTCCAGTCTCAGTAGCCAGGAGTCTGGTCCACACAATCCTCACCCTGATCCTCCTTCCTCCCACCATTTAAAGTCTGGCCAAACAAGTGATCCCACACTCGGATATTCTGAGGACCTCTTTGCATCGCCATTAATTGATTTGGCCCTCTCGCCAAGCATGCTTGAAGAGGGAACTGAGATCTTGTGCCCTGATTTCCAACCCCTTGAGCATCCAGAGTCACAAGAACATGACGCTGGAGGACGGCAATTAGTGTTTAATGAGGTGGATGATGATGAGACACAGTTGCCAATGACTCAACCGCAATTACTGTCTCAAGAGGTTGAGGAAGAGGATGACACACAGTTGTCAATCACTGAGGTTGTGGTTAGGTCAACAAATCAGGAGAATGATCAGAGTGAAGAAGTGAAAGAGAAAGTGCTGGAAGATGAGGTCACTGACCCAACCTGGGAAGGTGCCAACAAGCCGAGTGAGGAGAGCAGTACAGCGGGGGAGGGATCTGCAGCACTGCAACAGGCTGTAAGAGGCAAAAGGGAGAAGTCGGCCCACACCAAACAGGCCCGCAACTGTTACACCGAGCACCCCCTTGCGTAAATCTCCCTTGCCAAGGGGTAGGTGTTCGGCAGTATGGCGCTTTTTTGAGGAAAGTGCGGACGACAAAAGAATAGTAGTTTGCCACCTGTGCCACGCCAAAATGAGCCGGGGCATGAACACTAGCAACCTCACCACCACCAGCATGATCCGCCACATGTCATCAAAGCACCCTAATAGGTGGGCCGAACGCCTGGGTTCCCAATCTGTGTCTGCGGGTCACACCACTGTCTCCTCTTCCCCTGTGTTACGTACTAGCCAATCCCCTGTCCAAGACTCAGGCCCACAACTGCAACAGGACTTTTGCAAGCACCATCAGTGACCACATCCACTTCCCTGTCCCAGTGCAGCGTCAAAATGTTCTTACCCCAGGCATTTGAATGCAAGCGCAAATACCCAGACACCCAACCACAGGCCATAGCACTAAATGCACAGCTTTCCAAATTACTAGCCCTAGAAATGTTGCCATTTAGGCTTGTGGACACTGAGGCCTTCCACAGCCTGATGTCGGTGGCTGTCTCTCATTACGCAGTCCCCAGCCGCCACTATTTTTCAAGGTGTGCCGTACCAGCTGTACACCAACATGTGTCCCTTAACATCACACGTGCCCTTACCAACGCAGTTACTGAGAAGGTCCACTTAACCACTTACACATTGACAAGTGCTTTCGGGCAGGGACACTACATTTCCATTACGGCACACTGGGTGAATGTTGTGGAGGCCGTGAGCGACTCGTACCCTGGGATGGCACAGGTGCTACCGACGCCAAGGATTGCCCCAATTCCATCAGGGTTTCCGGCAGCACCTAAGTTAGTGGCTCCAACCCCCACTTCGCATCCTTCTCCACTTCCACCTCCGAAGTATCCGCGTGCAGCACCAGTCAGTCATCAGTCGGCAGCTGGAAGCAGTGTACTGTATGTCATGCCCTGCTCAGGTTATGTGCGGAGGTCTTCCAGGTTTGCAGCACGTGTGTAGTTTTTTGTTTGTTTTGGGTTTGGAGTTGAGCTGTATCCGTATCCCTTCAGGTGGGGTCGTTTGTGTGAGTTTAAATTACGCCCCTTCCTATTGTCCTGTGGGGGTTATAGCTTCTATCTTGCTCTGTGGAAAGGTGAATTTGCTGTTTCTGCTCTGCTACAAGATAAGTTGGTTTTTGTTTCCTTTTGTGTTCTGTCTAGGCTGTTAGAGAGACACCTGTCTCCTCCAGGACCTAAAGAAGCAGGCTGCCTCTTTCCCCTCTTCCACCATCTCAGGGACTTTAGGGAATCTTCAGCCTTAGGAACGGGGGCACGTTGATTCCCACCTTTAGGGTATGAACGTACGCACAGAAGTCCAGGGAGAGCTGGTAGGGAATTGTCAGGAGGTGACCTTTATCCCCAGCTTCTGGCCTAGACGCTTGTTTCGAGGTTTCTGTGTGTTTATTGTATCTTGTTTCCTTCCCACAGTGACATTATAACCCACCAAGACCTAGACTGCCATTTCTCAGCTGCTTTGAGATGGAGATGGAGTCAATTGATGCGTTAGTTGATCGCATGCAGGGATTATCCCTAGAGGTTGCTGATCTGCGTAATTCTGTCGCATGGTGTCAGAATGCTCTGGCATCAGGTGCTATAGGAGGAAATTTAACTTTTACTAAATTATATTAAAAGAAGCATCATTCCAAATATTCCATGATAGTATATTTTTGTATGCCAGACAAAAAGAAGCTAAGCCCACCTCTGGAGCACTGATAACACATCTATCTCTTAAGGATATCTTCTAACCGTAAGTGCAATATCCGTCTTACCTATTATTTATAAATTATTCTCCCACTACCCTAACTCCAGAGGTGGGCTTAGCTTCTTTTTGTCTGGCATACAAAAATATACTATCATGGAATATTTGGAATGATGCTTCTTTTAATATAATTTAGTAAAAGTTAAATTTTAAATTGGTAGCTATAACCTTCTGTGATATTATTTGATGATAGCTTGCCACTACTATATATGACACTCTGTGACTGTGCTATAGGAGGAAGTCAAATTTATGGGGAGCCTAGAGTCGCTCTCCCTGATAGATTTTCAGGGGGTGTGGATGACTTTATCCGCTTTAGAGAATCATGCAAGCTGTATTTTCTGTTGCGGCCGTCTTCATCTGGTGATGAGAGTCAGAGAGTAGGGATAATCATATCCCTGCCTAAAGGGGACGTGCAGTCCTGGGCCTTTTCTCTGCCGACCGGTTCTCTGGCCCTCCGGTCGGTGGATGAATTTTTTAAAGCTTTGGGATTCATTTATGATGACACAGATCGGGTCTCGATGCCGGAATCTAAGTTGCGTAATTTATTACAAAGAGAACATACTGCAGAGGCATACTGCGTTGAGTTTTTGAGATGGGCTACGGAGTCTGAGTGGAATGACCCGGTGCTACATAGTCAGTTTTGTCAGGGTTTGTCTGAGAGATTGAAAGATGCCCTCACTTTTCATGAGTATCCGGATACGTTGGAGAATGCTATGCCTTTAGCAGTACTGTTAGATAGACGCATTAGAGAGAGGTGTAAGGTTCCTTCCGCGCGAGGGATCCTTTCTGGGAGTGGTTTCGTCTCACCGGTTCCCCAGGGTAATATGACATGTAATTCTGGGGTAGGGGAAGAACTCATGCAGCTGGGTCAGGTGTCTTTCTGTTCTGGTAATAGGAACTTTAGGAGGTTGCATAAGCTATGTTATTACTGTGGAGAGAGTGGTCATTTTGTTTATGCTTGTCTTTTTGTTAAACCGCAAGTTGATAATAAAGTACCACAAAGAGGTTTACATAAAGAAAAAAAAAAAAGCACCTTACTCTTGGTAGTGTGAATGGGGTGTCGGAGCAAGCAGGTATGCAATCTGCCTGCAATACTCGTTTTCTCCTTCCAGCTATGGTGGCGCTAGACTCAGGAAAATTTTATTTTGAAGTATTCATTGACTGTCATGCTGGGGTAAACCTTATTGATTTTCTTTTTCTTCAAAATCTGGGCTTAAGTACTTGCATTTTAGAAAGAGAGATTCCGGTGTTCGCAATTGATTCTTCCCCTCTTTCTCAAAGGATTCTCACTCATATTGCTCATGGTATTCAGTTAAGGGTGGGTGATTCGCATGCTGAGATCATTTCTTGTTTTGTCATGAAGGACTTGCCTGCTCCTATGGTCTTAAGTTTACCGTGGTTGATAAAACATACTACAGATTGGCAGGCAAGGCAGATCATTGGTTGGAGTGAATTTTGTTCAGACAATTGTCTTAGTGCATCTATCTCAGGGGTGTCTACTACATTTCTACCTCAATATCTCTCAGATTTTGCAGATGTATTTTCGGAGGGTGGGGCTCAGGAGTAGCCTCCTCATCGTGAATATCATTGTCCGGTTAATCTCATCCCAGGGGCTAAGTTGCCAAAGTCTCGGCTATATAATCTTTCTCAACCCGAAAGACAGGTCATGCGGAAGTATATTGCCGAGAGTTTGGCAAAGGGTCATATTAGGCCATCTAAGTCTCTGGTCGCAGTTGGTTTATTCTTTGTAAAGAAAAAGGATGGATCGCTTAGACCTTGTTTGGATTTCCGGGAATTGAACTTCATTACGGTCCGTGATCCGTATCCCCTTCCTTTGATTTCTGAACCTTTTTGATCAAATTGCTGGAGCCAAGGTGTTCTCCAAGTTAGATTTAAGAGGGGCCTACAATCTGATCAGAATCAAGGAGGGGGATGAGTGGAAAATGGCCTTCAACACGCACGAGGGTCATTTTCCATCATTTGGTGGGAAGGTTCATTGTAATTTACTTGGATGACATACTAATTTACTCGCCTGATCTGAAGACCCATCAGGATTACGTGAGACAGGCTTTGTCGATCCTTCGGGAGAATAAATTATATGCAAAATTGGAGAAATGTGTGTTTTCTGTTCAGGAGCTTCCGTTTCTGGGATATCTGCTTTCTGACTCTGGTTTTCGTATGGACCCCGAAAAGGTGCGGGCGGTTCTGGAATGGGACCGACCAGAGAATCAGAAAGCTTTGATGCGGTTTTTGGGGTTTACCAATTTTTATAGAAAATTTATCTTGAACTACTCTACCATTGTAAAACCGTTGACCGATATGACTAGGAAAGATATCGACTTCTCTGTTTAGTCGGATGAGGCATTGTAGGCCTTTTCGGCTATTAAGGAATGTTTTGCGTCTGCTCCCATTCTGATGCAGCCCGATGTGTCTCAGCCATTCGTGGTGGAGGTGGATGCATCAGAGGTGGGGGTTGGAGCAGTGTTGTCGCAGGGTTCATCTCCTGGCAAATGGCGTCCGTGTGCTTTTTTTTTCCAAAACCTCTTGGTCGCCGAGAGGAATTATGATGTATGAGATAGGGAATTGCTGGCCATCAAATTGGCCTTTGAGGAATGGCGTCACTGGTTGGAGGGGCCGTCTCATCCCGTTACGGTATATACTGATCATAAGAATTTGGCTTTCCTGCAATCCGCCAAGCGTCTGAATCCTAGACAGGCTAGATGGTCACTGTTCTTTACTAGGTTTAATTTTGTGGTTACTTTTCGCCCAGGGGTTAAAAATGTCAAGGCAGATGCATTGTATCATAGTTTTCCTGGGGGAAGTTATTCGGAGGATCCTGCTCCGATTTTGGCTGATGGGGTGGTGGTCTCCGCTCTGTACCCCGAGTTGGAGATGGAGGTGTTGGGAGCCCAGGATGGGGCTCCTGATTCTTGTCCCTCAGGGAGGATGTTTGTTCCTGCTGGACTGCGATACAAGATATTCAAGGAACATCACGATACTGTCCTTGCTGGACATCCTGGTGGCAAGTCCACCTTTGATCTTATTTCTCGGAGGTTCTAGTGGCCCGGGTTACGTAACAGTGTTGAGGATTACGTAGCAGCTTGTGAGACCTGTCTGCGGTCAAAGGTTGCTCACACTCGACCTTCTGGTTCACTTCTTCCTTTGTCTATTCCATCTCGTTCTTAGACGCGATTGTCTATGGATTTTATTACTGATCTGCCGAGTTCCTCCGGGAAAACTGTGATTTTGGTTGTTGTGGACCGTTTTAGTAAAATGGCTCACTTTGTATCGTTAGCTAGTCTGCCCAATGCTAACACTCTTGCTCAGGTTTTTTTTTATAACATCGTGAAATTACATGGTATTCTCTCGGATGTGGTTTATGATAGGGGCACGCAGTTTGTTTCCAGGTTTTGGAGTGCGTTCTGCTCTCGTCTTGGTGTTCAACTTTCGTTCTCTTCGGCTTTTCATCCGCAGTCGAATGGGCAGACGGAGCGTACTAACAAAAACCTGGAGACCTACTTGAGGTGTTTTGTGGCTGAGAACCAGGAGGACTGGTCCTCATTCTTATCTCTAGCAGAGTTTGCTTTGAATAACCGTAGGCAGGAGTCCACGGGTAAGTCGCCATTTTTCATACGGTTTTCATCCTCAGTTTAGGACCTTTTCTGGGACTGGTTCCTCTGGGAAGCCAGAGGAGGAGAGATTTTCTTCTGCCTTGTCTTCTATCTGGCGGAGGATCCATGTTAATTTTTGAGAAGATGCGTGAGAGGTATAAGCGTGTGTGTGGGTGATCTGGTGTGGTAATCTACTAAAAATATTAAACTGAGAGTACCATCTTGGAAACTGGGTCCAAGATTTATTGGACCTTACAAAATATCTGCGGTTGTCAATCCAGTGGCGTTTCGTCTGGATCTTCCGCAGATCTGGAGAATCCATGATGTGTTCCACAGGTCTTTACTGAAGAAATAAGTGAAACCGGTGTAACCATCGCCATTGCCTCCTCCCCCTGTTCTGGTTGATGGCAATTTAGAGTTTGAGATCTCTATGGTTCTCGACTCAAGTGTTCTTCGGGGTTTCCTTCAGTACCTGGTACACTGGAGGGGATACAGCCCCGAGGAGATGATGTGGGTTCCGGCTGTGGATGTTAGTGCCAACAAACTGGTGAGGGCCTTTCACAGGGCCCACCCAGATAAAGTTGAGCCGGGGTGTCCAGAGGTCACCCGTAGATGGGGGGATACTGCCATGCCCTGCTCAGGTTATGTGCGGAGGTCTGCCAGGTTTGCAGCACGTGTGTAGTTTTTTGCTTGTTTTGGGTTTGAAGTTGAGCTGTATCCGCCTCCTTTTAGGTGCACTAGGTGGGGTCGTTTGTGTGAGTTTAAATTACGCCCTTCCCAGTGTCCTGTGCGGGTTATAGCTTCTGTCTTGCTCTGTAGAAAGGTGGATTTGCTGTTTCTGCTCTGTTACACGATAAGTTGGTTTTTGTTTCCTTTTGTGTTCTGTCTAGGCTGTTAGAGAGACACCTGCCTCCTCCAGGACCTGAGGAAGCAGGCTGCCTCTTTCCCCTTTTCCACCATCTCAGGGACTTTAGGGAATCTTCAGCCTTAGGCACGGGGGCACGTTGATTCCCACCTTTAGGGTCTGAACGTTGGCACAGAAGTCCAGGGAGAGCTAGTAGGGAATTGTCAGGAGGTGACCTTTATCCCCAGCTTCTGGACAAAACGCTTGTTTTGAGGTTTCTGTGTGTTTATTGTATCTTGTATCCTACCCACCGTGACAGTGTAGCACTTTAGTGAGGAAGCGACAACAGGCCTTGCTGAAGCTGATCTGCCTAGGTGACAAACAGCCGCAGAGCTATGGCAGCGGATAAGAAACCAGACTGAGCTGTGGCTCTCGCCACTCAACCTAGAACCAGGCATGGTTGTGTCTGATAATGGCCGTAACTTGGTGGTGACTTTGGAGCTGGGCAACCTTAGACACATGCCATGCCTTGCCCACGTATTCAACCTTGTTGTTCAGCGGTTTCTCAAAACCTACCCCAATTTGCCTGAGCTACTGGTGAAGGTGCGCCACGTGTGTGCACATTTCCGCAAGTCATCGACAGCTTCAGCCGGACTGTAAACGCTGCAGCAGCGCTTAAAATTGCCATCTCACCGGCTGTTGTGCGTTGTGAGAACACGTTGGAACTCCACGTTCCAAATGTTGGCCAGGATTTGTGAGCAGCAGAGGGCAGTTGTGGAATACCAGCTGCAACATGGTCTTTGCCTTTCCAGTCAGCTTCCACTATTCACAAGCGAGGAGTGGGCATGGATGTCTGACCTTTGTGAGGTTTTACACAACTTTGAGGAATCAACACAGATGGTGAGCGGCAATAACGCTATTATCAGCGCTATCATCCTACTTCTGAGTCTTCTCAAATGCTTGCTGTTCACAATTAAGGACGACACTGTGCATGTGAAAGAGGTGGAAATGGGGGAAAGAAATTGCACAGGTTAATGATAACCAGACCACCCTCAGAGTGTCTTCTCATTGCGAATTGGAGGAGGAAGAGGAGGAGCAGGAGACGGTTGCCTCCGCTACAGAGTGTAATACCCATGGAAGTTTAATTCCATCTGTTTTGCGTGGGTGGGCATAAGAGGATGAAGAGGATGAGGAGATTAGGAGTGATCCTCCTGATGACGACAGTGAAGTCTCGCCTGTTGATACTCTGGCACACATGGCTGACTTCATGTTAGGCTGCCTTTCCCACAACACGCGCGCTATACGCATTTTAAATAGAGATGTCCCGAACTATTCGCCGGCGAACAGTTCCCGGCGAACATAGTTTGTTCGTGTTCGCCGCGGCGGGCAAACATATGCGATGTTCGGTCCGCCCCCTATTCGTCATCATTGAGTAAACTTTGACCCTGTACCTCACAGTCAGCAGACACATTCCAGCCAATCAGCATCATAGCCTCCCTCCCAGACCCTCCCAACTCCTGGACAGCATCCATTTTAGATTCATTCGAAAGCTGCATTCTTAGTGAGAGGAGGGACAGTGTAGCTGTTGCTGATTTAATAGGGAAATCGATAGCTAGGCTAGTGAATTCAGTGTCCACTACAGGCCTGAAAGACTCATCTGATCTCTGCTGTAAGGACAGCACCCCAGAAAGCCCTTTTTAGGGCTAGAACATCAGTCTGCTTTTTTTTTTTTTATATGTAATCTAATTGCAGTTTCCTGCCAGCGTGTGTGTCAGGCTCACAGCGTATACTGTGCCCACTTGCCCAGTGCCACCACTCATATCTGGTGTCACAGAAGCTTGTATTTAAAAAAATAAAAATAAAAAAATTGACTGTAATATAATAACAGTCAGTTGCCTGCACGCTTGTGCGTTTCATGCCCTGCAAGTGCATAGTGTCACCAGCGCAACTCATATCTGGTGTCACAGTAGATTACATTTAAAGAAAAACAACAATTTTGACTGTGAATAAATAGCAGTCAGTTGCCTGAACGTGTTTGTGTGTTTAAGGCCCTGCTGCAAGTGCATAGTGTCACCAGCGCAACTTATATCTGGTGTTACAGTAGATTACATTTAAAAGAAAAACAACAATTTTGACTGTGAATAAATAGCAGTCAGTTGCCTGCACGTGTTTGTGTGTTTAAGACCCTGCTGCAAGTGCATAGTGTCACCAGAGCAACTCATATCTGGTGTCACAGTAGATTACATTTAAAGAAAAACAACAATTTTGACTGTGAATAAATAGCAGTCAGTTGCCTGCACGTGTTTGTGTGTTTAAGGCCCTGCTGCAAGTGCATAGTGTCACCAGCGCAACTCATATCTGGTGTTACAGTAGATTACATTTAAAAGAAAAACAACAATTTTGACTGTGAATAAATAGCAGTCAGTTGCCTGCACGTGTTTGTGTGTTTAAGACCCTGCTGCAAGTGCATAGTGTCATCAGCGCAACTCATATCTGGTGTCACAGTAGATTACATTTAAAAGAAAAACAACAATTTTGACTGTGAATAAATAGCAGTCAGTTGCCTGCACGTGTTTGTGTGTTTAAGGCTCTGCTGCAAGTGCATAGTGTCATCAGCGCAACTCATATCTGGTGTCACAGTAGATTACATTTAAAAAAAAAAAATATTTTTGACTGTGAATAAATAGCAGTCAGTTGCCTGCACGTGTTTGTGTGTTTAAGGTCCTGCTGCAAGTGCATAGTGTCACTAGCGCAACTCATTTCTGGTGTTACAGTAGATTACATTTAAAAGAAAAACAAAAATTTTGACTGTGAATAAATAGCAGTCAGTTGCCTGCACGTGTTTGTGTGTTTAAGGCTCTGCTGCAAGTGCATAGTGTCATCAGCGCAACTCATATCTGGTGTCACAGTAGATTACATTTAAAGAAAAACTAAAATTTTGACTGTGAATAAATAGCAGTCAGTTGCCTGCACGTGTTTGTGTGTTTAAGGCCCTGCTGCAAGTGCATAGTGTCACCAGCGCGACTCATATCTGGTGTCACAGTAGATTACATTTAAAGGGAGTCTGTCATCAGCATTTCACTTTTTTAACGCTTCCCATAGCTCCCTAGCATGCTTACATTTAATAAAAACGTTACCTCTGGCATCAATCTTGGATTTATAGAACCATCCAAAACGATCTTTATAACTTTTGCAAATGAAGACTCGCAAGTGCCCAGGGGTGGCGTTACACTCGTAGGTGCCCTGCTTGCTCAGCCTTTTCATTGCGTCCCCCCGCCCCTTCCTACCCTCCGCCCGCCCATCCTTTCCTTCTGACCGCCTTTCTACTAACTTGTTATTCCGCTGAGATCCCGCGGCTGCGCACTCTGTCCGTCGGCCGGCGCATGCGCACTGCGATGCCCATTCCTTGTATGGCATCACAGTAATTAATGCGCATGCACAATAGTTACTGTGATGCCGTACAAGGAATTGGCATCGCAGGGCGCATGCGCCGGCCGACGGACTGAGTGCGCAGGCGCGGGATCTCGTCGGAATAACAAGTTAGCAGAAAGGTGGTCAGAGGAAAAGGATAGGCGGGCGGAGGGTAGGAGGTGGCGGGGGGACACAATGAAAAGGCTGAGCAAGCAGGGCACCTACGAGTGTAACGCCGCCCCTGGGCACTTGCGAGCCCTCATTTGCATAAGTTATAAAGATAGTTTTTGATGGTTCTATAAGTCCAGGATTGATGCCAGAGTTAACATTTTTATTAAATGTTAGAATGCTAGGGACGGGAGCTATGGGAAGGGTTAAAAAAGTGAAATGCTGATGACAGACTCCCTTTAAAGAAAAACAACTATTTTGACTGTGAATAAATAGCAGTCAGTTGCCTGCACGTGTTTGTGTGTTTAAGGCCCTGCTGCAAGGGCATAGTGTCACCAGCGCAACTCATATCTGGTGTCATAGTAGATTACATTTAAAGAAAAACAACAATTTTGACTGTGAATAAATAGCAGTCAGTTGCCTTCACGTGTTTGTGTGTTTAAGGCCCTGCTGCAAGTGCATAGTGTCACCAGCGCAACTCATATCTGGTGTTACAGTAGATTACGTTTAAAGAAAAACAACAATTTCGACTGTGAATAAATAGCAGTCAGTTGCCTGCACATGTTTGTGTGTTTAAGGCCATGCTGCAAGTGCATAGTGTCACCAGCGCAACTCATATCTGGTGTCACAGTAGATTACATTTAGAGAAAAACAACAATTTTGACTGTTAATAAACAGCAGTCAGTTGCCTGAACGTGTTTGTGTGTTTAAGGCCCTGCTGCAAGTGCATAGTGTCACCAGCGCAACTCATATCTGGTGTCACAGTAGATTACATTTAAAGAAAAACAACAATTTTGACTGTGAATAAATAGCAGTCAGTTGCCTGCACGTGTTTGTGTGTTTAAGGCCCTGCTGCAAGTGCATAGTGTCACCAGCGCAACTCATATCTGGTGTCACAGTATATTACATTTAAAGAAAAACAACAATTTTGACTGTGAATAAATAGCAGTCAGTTGCCTGCACGTGTTTGTGTGTTTAAGGCCCTGCTGCAAGTGCACAGAGTCACCAGCACAACTCATATCTGGTGTCACAGTAGATTACATTTAAAGAAAAACAACAATTTTGACTGTGAATAAATAGCAGTCAGTTGCCTGCACGTGTTTGTGTGTTTAAGGCCCTGCTGCAAGTGCATAGTGTCACCAGCGCAACTCATATCTGGTGTCACAGTATATTACATTTAAAGAAAAAACAACAATTTTGACTGTGAATAAATAGCAGTGTCATGGTCTTACCTTCTTGCTGTTCTCCTTCGTTTGACATGTGCTGGCGGCCATCTTGGTTTCTGGGTTTCTTGTAGCCTCCCACCCTGCGGCTCCTCCTTCCCACTGGGAGGAGCTGGATGCCTAGCTCATATATATAGGAGGTCTGTGGCTTCAGTTCCTTGCTTGGTCCTCCTGTGTTCACATGCTTCTAGTCTGCTGCTGCTTCTGGTTCCTGATCCTGGTTTCGTCCGACTACCCTGCTGGTTCCTGATCCTGGTTTCGTCCGACTACCCTGCTGGTTCCTGATCCTGGCTTCGTCTGACTACCCTGCTGGTTCCTGATCCTGGCTTCGTCTGACTACCCTGCTGGTTCCTGATCCTGGCTTCGTCTGACTACCCTTCTGGTTCCTGACCTCTGGCTTCGCTAAGACTCTGCTTCGGTTTCGCCATCCGTTTGGACTTTTGCTTTACAGCTTTATTTTCAATAAAGCCTTCTTATTTTCACTTATCTCTTGTTGTACGTCTGGTTCATGGTTCCGTGACATTAGGACCAAGCCATGAATTCTGACGGTACAGGGCCATCCTCGCTACCCACGCTGGTTGCCAGACTTGATCAGCAGGATCACCTGTTGGGTCGGTTCGCTGTGGCGTTGCAAACCCTGCTTGAATGCACGGCTCATTTCGCTCCCGTTGCCGATGAGTCGGTTGTCGCTCCTGGGCCCGCTCCTACTGCCGCTCCGGTTGTTGCGCCAGAGTCTACCCCGACACCTGTTGTTGCACCTGCGGTGTTTCGGGGTATGACCGGTTCTGCCCCTCTTCCACAGCGCTTTGGGGGAGAACCAACTCAGTGCCGAGGTTTCCTTAACCAGGTGGGCATTTATTTCGAGTTGCTGCCACATGCCTTTCCTACTGAGAGATCAAAGGTGGGCTTCTTGATCTCGCTGCTCTCGGACAAGGCCTTGGCCTGGGCCAGCCCCTTATGGGAGAACAACAATCCGGTGGTTGCCGAGTTTTCCGGTTTTGTTGCTTCTCTTCGGAAGGTATTCGATGTGCCGGCTCGTGCTGCCTCTGCTGCGAAGCTCCTTATGTCCATCAGACAGGGTTCACGATCCGTAGCTGAATACGCCATTGAGTTTCGTACCCTGGCAGCAGAGGTGGGCTGGAATAATGAGGCTCTGGTCGCTGCTTTCTCTCATGGTCTCTCGGATGCCTTGAAGGATGAGGTTGCAGCTAAGGACCTACCAGTGAAGCTCGAGTCTCTTATTTCTTTTCTGATTTTGATTGACACCAGACTCAGGGAGAGACCTTCCTTTAAGGAGAGCCTGCGGAGGTTTTCTAACAGATTGGCGCCTACGTTTGCTGTCCCACCCATGCCTCCCTCTCCTCCCACGCCTCCTGGGGATGACTTGTCTGGGGGTGAACCCATGCAGCTGGGGTTTGCTCGCCTGTCCGAGGGGGAGAGGGTACTCCGGAGACGCGAGGGCCGATGCATGTACTGTGGTCTCGGTAGGCATTTTCGGTTGGCATGTCCGAACCGTCCGGGAAACGCTCGCACCTGAGATCCTGTCGGGGGCAGATCTTGGGTGGAGTCTCCTCGTCCCCGGTTTCCCGTGTTGACAAACCACTGATCACTGTTGTCCTCTCCTGGGTCGGGGGCTCGGTGATGACCCAGGCGTTGGTGGACTCTGGTGCTGGTGGTTTGTTCATTGATAAGGTGTTCGCTGCCGCCAATTCCATTCCTCTGCAGGCTCGAGGTTCCCCACTGGCTCTTGAGGCGATATACGGCAGACCCCTTCTGCCGCCACACGTGACTCATGAGACCCTTCCAGTGGGGATAGCCATTGGTGCCGTTCACAGAGAGTCGGTCTGCCTCCAGGTTATTTCGTCTCCACACTACTCGGTGGTCTTGGGGTACCCCTGGCTCCGGAAGCATAATCCGACTTTCGATTGGAGATCGGCCGAGATCCTCTCGTGGTCACCGCAGTGTGGGGCTAGTTGCATCCATGGGTCTGTCAAGTTGCTGTGTACTTCCTCGGACTCTCTGTTGCCTCCTGAATACGAGGAGTACCGGGATGTATTCGATAAGGTGCGCGCGGTTGCCCTACCTCCGCACCGCCCATACGATTGTGCCATAGAGTTACAATCTGGTGCCGTTCCTCCTCGTGGCAAGGTCTATCCACTGTCGGTAGCGGAGAATGAGGCCATGGAGGAGTACGTGAGGGAGGCGCTTTCACGCGGACACATTCGCAAATCCTCGTCCCCGGTAGGGGCTGGATTTTTCTTTGTGAAAAAGAAGGGCGGTGAGTTGAGGCCTTGCATCGATTACAGGGGTCTCAATCGCATCACGATCAAGAACGCTTACCCGATACCCTTGATTTCCGAGCTGTTCGATCGCCTTAAAGGGGCCACGGTCTTTACCAAACTCGACCTGAGGGCGGCATATAACCTGGTAAGGATCAAGGCGGGCGATGAGTGGAAGACCGCGTTTAACACCAGGACCGGTCATTATGAATCCTTGGTTATGCCCTTTGGGTTGTGCAATGCGCCCGCAGTCTTTCAGGAATTCATCAACGATGTTTTCCGTGACCTGTTGCAGCAGTGTGTGGTGGTCTATTTGGATGACATCTTGGTATATTCTGAATCCATGGAGGCCCACATTCTGGATGTCAGACGAGTGTTGCAACGGTTACGAGAGAACAAGCTGTTCGGTAAGCTTGAGAAATGTGAATTTCACCGATCCCAGGTAACCTTCTTAGGTTACATCATTTCCGCTGAGGGGTTCTCCATGGATCCTGAGAAGGTTTCGGCTGTCTTACAGTGGCCCCAGCCCAGTGGTCTTCGTTCCCTGCAGCGCTTTT
Organism: Bufo bufo; assembly: GCF_905171765.1. Lineage (NCBI taxonomy): Eukaryota > Metazoa > Chordata > Amphibia > Anura > Bufonidae > Bufo > Bufo bufo. The sequence goes on from NC_053390.1 coordinate 622,683,219, forward strand.
TGGGCTTCGCCAATTATTATCGGAAGTTCATCAGGGACTTTTCCATGCTAGCCAAGCCTCTCACGGATCTGACCAGGAAGGGCAGTAATTCCCAGGTCTGGCCGCTCGAGGCCATCCGAGCTTTTGAGGCTCTAAAGTCCGCCTTTGTGTCGGCTCCGATTCTGTCGCATCCCAACCCTGGGTTGCCCTTTGTCCTCGAGGTGGACGCGTCTGAGACGGGAGTAGGCGCCCTTCTGTCTCAGCGTAGAACACCAGAGGGTCCTCTGCTTCCTTGTGGGTTTTACTCCCGGAAACTGTCTTCCGCGGAGTGCAACTATCAGATTGGTGACAGGGAGTTATTGGCCATCGTGCAGGCCCTTAAAGAATGGAGGCACTTGCTCGAGGGTTCGGTGGTTCCGGTCCTCATCCTGACGGACCACAAGAATCTGACCTACCTTTCTGAGGCCAAGAGATTGACACCACGTCAGGCCAGATGGGCCCTGTTCTTGTCACGTTTTAATTACGTGGTCTCCTACCTACCCGGTTCCAAGAACATCAGGGCGGATGCCTTATCACGGCAGTACTCCGAGCTGTCCAGGGAGGAGTCGATTCCGACTTCGGTCATACCTCCGAATCAGATCTTGGCCGCCATTCGCACCAGCCTGACCTCTCCCCTGGGTGAGCAGATTTTGGCGGCTCAATCTGGTGCTCCCTCTGGGAGACCCAACGGCAGATGTTTTGTGCCTGAGGAGTTGCGTACTCGGTTGTTGCGAACCTACCATAACTCCAAGACCGCGGGGCATCCTGGAAAGAATCAGCTGTCCTGGGCTGTTTCACGTCTGTTCTGGTGGCATTCCCTACGTTCCGACATCGCCGCATATGTAGTGGCATGCTCCGTTTGTGCCCAGAGTAAGTCCCCTCGGCACCTTCCGTTGGGCCTTCTGCAACCCATAGCCACCGGGGAGCGCCCATGGTCACACCTGGGGATGGATTTCATTGTGGACCTCCCTGCATCCCGAGGCCATACGGTCATTCTCATGATTGTGGATCGGTTTTCCAAAATGTGCCACTGTGTTCCTCTCAAGAAGTTACCCTCTGCACAAGAGTTGGCCACGATTTTTGCCATGGAGGTCTTCCGGTTGCACGGTTTGCCCAAGGAGATTGTGTCGGATCGGGGGAGTCAGTTTGTGTCCAGGTTCTGGCGCGCCTTTTGCTCCCAGTTGGGGATTCATCTCTCCTTCTCCTCGGCCTACCACCCTCAGTCCAATGGGGCCGCAGAACAATCCAATCAGGCCTTGGAGCAATTCCTTCGTTGCTATGTCTCCGATCACCAAGACAATTGGGTTGACCTCCTGCCTTGGGCTGAGTTTGCCAGGAACACGGCGGTGAACTCTTCCTCTGGGACGTCTCCCTTGATGGCCAATTATGGGTTCCAACCTGCCGTGTTACCGGAGGTATTCTCTCCCCAGGATATTCCGGCTGTGGAGGATCACCTTTCCGTCCTACGTGCTTCTTGGGTACTCATCCAGAAGTCCCTTGAGGTCTCTGCGCAGCGCCAGAGACTCCAGGCTGATCGCAGACGAGCGCCTGCTCCTTCCTACCAGGTCGGAGACCGTGTATGGTTGTCCACCCGCAACCTCAACCTTCGAGTGCCCACTCCCAAGCTGGCGCCTCGCTTTGTTGGTCCCTTCCGAGTGCTTCGCAGGGTAAACCCGGTAGCCTATGCCCTTGCGCTTCCTCCTGGCATGCGGATCTCCAACGTGTTTCATGTCTCCCTGTTGAAGCCACTGGTGTGTAATCGTTTCACTTCCTCGGTTCCTCGGCCTCGTCCGGTCCAAGTGGGTAATCGTGAGGAGTATGAGGTGAGCAATATCCTGGACTCACGCCTGGTCCGCGGTCGGGTGCAGTTTTTGGTCCATTGGCGTGGTTATGGTCCAGAGGAGCGTTCCTGGGTTCCCTCCGCAGATGTCCATGCTCCTGCCTTGCTCCGAGCCTTCCACGAACGCTTCCCTCAGAAACCGTTCTTTACTCCGCGGAGGAGGGGCCCTTGAGGGGGAGGTACTGTCATGGTCTTACCTTCTTGCTGTTCTCCTTCGTTTGACATGTGCTGGCGGCCATCTTGGTTTCTGGGTTTCTTGTAGCCTCCCACCCTGCGGCTCCTCCTTCCCACTGGGAGGAGCTGGATGCCTAGCTCATATATGTAGGAGGTCTGTGGCTTCAGTTCCTTGCTTGGTCCTCCTGTGTTCACATGCTTCTAGTCTGCTGCTGCTTCTGGTTCCTGATCCTGGTTTCGTCCGACTACCCTGCTGGTTCCTGATCCTGGTTTCGTCCGACTACCCTGCTGGTTCCTGATCCTGGCTTCGTCTGACTACCCTGCTGGTTCCTGATCCTGGCTTCGTCTGACTACCCTTCTGGTTCCTGACCTCTGGCTTCGCTAAGACTCTGCTTCGGTTTCGCCATCCGTTTGGACTTTTGCTTTACAGCTTTATTTTCAATAAAGCCTTCTTATTTTCACTTATCTCTTGTTGTACGTCTGGTTCATGGTTCCGTGACAAGCAGTCAGTTGCCTGCACGTGTTTGTGTGTTTAAGGCCCTGCTGCAAGTGCACAGAGTCACCAGCACAATTCATATTTGGTGTCACAGTAAATTACATTTAAAGAAAAACAACAATTTTGACTGAAAATAAACAGCAGTCAGTTGCCTGCACGTGTTTGTGTGTTTAAGGCCCTGCTGCAAGTGCATAGTGTCACCAGCGCAACTCATATCTGGTGTCACAGTAGATTACATTTAAAGAGAAACAATACTTTTGACTGTGAATAATTAGCAGTCAGTTGCCTGCACGTGTTTGTGTGTTTAAGGCCCTGCTGCAAGTGCATAGTGTCACCAGCGCAACTCATATCTGGTGTCACAGTAGCTTGCATGCATAGTACAACTAAACTAATCTAAAAAAAATGATAGGCAGAGGCAGGCCACCCCGCAGGGGCCGTCGTGGTCGTGGTGATGTGATTCCCTTTGGCCCTAGAGTAATGCCCAGTGTTCAGAGGCCACGTACCCTGAACTCGAAAAGTTCTGAGGACATAGTTGACTGGCTAACACAGGACACCCAATCTTCTACAGCTTCCGCTCTGAACCTTGATGCACCATCCTCCTCCAGCTCAGCTTCGGGCACCTCTCAAGTTACCACTCGCCCGCCTGCCGCCACCACCAACACTAGCACCACAGTTGTTTCACTTGATCTGTCAGAGGAGTTATTTACACATCAGTTGGAAGAAATGAGTGATGCACAACCATTATTGCCAGAGGATGTAGATAACAGGGATATGTTTCAGTCAGGCAGCATTACACACATGGACGTACGGTGTGATGATGATGATGTTGTACCCGCTGCTGCTTCCTTTGCAAGTGAAGCAGTTGATGATGACGATGTGTCCGTGGATGTCACGTGGGTGCCCGCTCGAAGAGAAGAAGAACAGGGGGAAAGTTCAGATGGGGAGACAGAGAGGAGGAGGAGACGAGTTGGAAGCAGGGGGGGGTCGTCGCAAGGAGCTAGTGGCACAGTCAGACAGCATGCATTGACACCCGGGGTCAGCCAGACAGCACGCCAATCGATGCATGCTGTTGCCACCACCAGAATGACATCATTTTAGAGATAAGCAGTGTGGCATTTTTTTTTGTGTATCTACCTCTGACACCAGCGATGCCATTTGCAACCTGTGCCAAAAGAAACTGAGTCGTGGGAAGTCCAACACCCACCTAGGTACAACTGCTTTGCGAAGGCAAATGATCTCAAATCACAAACGCCTATGGGATCAACACATGAGTACAAGCAGCACACAAACTCAAAGCCGCCATCCTCCTCCTGGTCCAGCATCTTCAGCCACGTCAACCACTGCTGTCCTCATTGCCCCCTCTCAACCATCCGCCACTCCGTCTCTCGCATTGAGCAGTTTCTGCTCATCTGCCCACAGTCAGATGTCTGTCAAGGACATGTTTCAGCGTAAGAAGCCAATGTCACAAAGTCACCCACTTGCCCGGCGTCTGACAGCTGGCTTGTTGGAACTCTTAGCCCGCCAGCTTTTACCATACAAGCTGGTGGAGTCTGAGGCCTTCCAAAAATTTGTAGCTATTTTTCTTTGCACAAAAGGCAATCCCCAACCTGTACTCTATTGTGCAAAAGGAAGTCATGGCATGTCTGGCACACAGTGTTGGGGCAAGGGTCCATCTGACCACTGATACCTGGTCTGCAAAGCACGGTCAGGGCAGGTATATCACCTACAGTGCGCATTGGGTAAACCTGCTGACGGATGCCAAGCATGTAATGCGTGGCTCTGTAGAGGAGTTGGTGACACCGCCACGACTTGCAGGCAGGCCTGCTGCCACCTCCTCTACTCCTCCTACTCCATCCTCTTCCATAACCTCCTCGGCTGAGTCCTCTTCTGCTGCTGCGTCTTGCTCCACATCAACGGCACCCCCCCCCCCCAGCTCCCCAGGGGCTATTCCACATCCCGGATATGACAGTGTCACGCAGTCTCGGGTTGACTTGCCTGAAAGCAGAGAGTCACACCGGACCAGCACTCCTGTCCACCCTGAACGCACAGGTGGATTAGTGGCTGACTCCGCACCAACTGGAGATCGGCAAAGTGGTGTGTGACAACGGAAGCAATTTGTTGGCGGCATTGAATTTGGGCAAGTTGACACATGTGCCGTGCATGGCACATGTGTTGAATCTGATTGTACAATGCTTTGTGCATAAGTACCCAGGCTTACAAGACGTCCTCAAGCAGGCCAGGAAGGTGTGTGGCCATTTCAGGCATTCCTACATGGCCATGGCGCACTTTTCAGATATCCAGCGGCGAAAACAACATGCCAGTGAGGCAACAGTGATTTGCAACAGCCCTACACGTTGGAATTCAACACTCCTAATGTTCGACCGCCTGCTCCAACAAGAAAAAGCAGTCAACGAGTATTTGTATGACCGGGGTGCTAGGACTGCCTCTGCGGAGCTGGGAATTTTTTTGCCACGTTACTGGACGCTCATGCGCAATGCCTGTAGGCTCATGCGTCCTTTTGAGGAGGTGACAAACCTAGTCAGTCTCACCGAAGGCACCATAAGCGACATCATCCCATTTGTTTTCTTCCTGGAGCGTGCCCTGCGAAGAGTGCTGGATCAGGCCGTAGATGAGCGTGAAGAGGAAGAGTTGTGGTCACCATCACCACCAGAAACAGCCTTATCAGCATCGTTTGCTGGACCTGCGGCAACGCTGGAAGAGGAGTGTGAGGAAGAGGAGTCAGAGGAGGAATGTGGCTTTGAGGAGGAGGAGGAAGACCAACCACAGCAGGCATCCCAGGGTGCTCGTTGTCACTAGAGTTGAGCGAACATCTGGATGTTCGGGTTCGAGAAGTTCGGCCAAACTTCCCGGAAATGTTCGGGTTCGGGATCCGAACTTCGCCCCAAACCCGAACCCCATTAAAGTCAATGGGGACCCGAACTTTTCGGCACTAAAAAGGCTGTAAAACAGCCCGGGAAAGAGCTAGAGGGCTGCAAAAGGCAGCAAAATGTGGTAAATCCCCTGCAAACAAATGTGGATAGGGAAATGAATTAAAATAAAAATAAAATAAATAAAAATTAACCAATATCAATTGGAGAGAGGTCCCATAGCAGAGAATCAGGCTTCATGTCATAGCAGAGAATCAGGCTTCATTTCACCCACCACTTGAACAGGCCATTGTCAGATATTTTTAGGCCCCGGCACCCAGACAGAGGAGAGAGGTCCCATAGCAGAGAATCAGGCTTCATGTCATAGCAGAGAATCATGCTTCATGTCACCCAACACTGGAACAGGCCACTGTCAGATATTTTTAGGCCCCGGCACCCAGATAGAGGAGAGAGGTCCCATAGCAGAGATTCAGGCTTCATGTCATAGCAGAGAATCATGTTTCATGTCACCCAACACTGGAACAGGCCACTGTCAGATATTTTTAGGCCCCGGCACCCAGACAGAGGAGAGAGGTCCCATAGCTGAGATTCAGGCTTCATGACAGAGCAGAGAATCAGGCTTCATGTCACCCAACACTGGAACAGGCCACTGTGAGATATTTTTAGGCCCCAACGCCCAGACAGAGGAGAGAGGTCCCATAGCAGAGAACCAGGCTTCATGTCAGCAGAGAATCATGCTTCATGTCACACAACACTGGAACAGGCCACTGTCAGATATGTTTAGGCCCCGGCACCCAGACAGAGGAGAGAGGTCCCATAGCAGAGAATCAGGCTTCATGTCATAGCAGAGAATCATGCTTCATGTCACCCAACACTGGAACAGGCCACTGTCAAATATGTTTAGGCCTCGGCACCCAGACAGAGGGGAGAGGTCCCATAACAGAGAATCAGGCTTCATGTCATAGAAGAGAATCATGCTTCATGTCACCCAACACTGGAACAGGCCACTGTCAGATATGTTTAGGCCCCGGCACCCAGACAGAGGAGAGAGGTCCCATAGCAGAGAATCAGGCTTTATGTCACCCACCACTGGAACAGGCCACTGTCAGATATTTAGGCCCCGGCATCTAGACAGAGGAGAATGGTCCCATTGCAGAGAATCAGGCTTCATGTCACCCACCACTGTAACAGGCCACTGTCAGATTTTTAGGCCCCGGCACTTAGACAAAGGAGAGAGGTCCCATTGCAGAGAATCAGGCTTCATGTCACCCACCACTGGAACAGGCCACTGTCAGATATTTAGGCCCCGGCAACTAGACAGAGGAGAATGTTCCCATTGCAGAGAATCAGGCTTCATGTCACCCACCACTGGAACAGGCCACTGTCAGATATTTAGGCCCCGGCACCCAGACAGAGGAGAGGTTCATTCAACTTTGGGTTGCCCCGCAATTTAATGGTAAAATTAAAAAAAGAGGATTGAATGAAGTGCCCTTGAGTACAAGAATATATTGTTAAGGGAATGTAGTTATAAATGTCTAATCTGCACAAGGGATGGACAGGTCCTGTGGGATCCATGCCTGGTTCATTTTTATGAACGTCAGCTTGTCCACATTGGCAGTGGACAGGCGGCTGCGTTTGTCTGTAATGATGCCCCCTGCCGTGCTGAATACACGTTCAGACAAAACGCTGGCCGCCGGGCAGGCCAGCACCTCCAAGGCATAAAAGGCTAGCTCTGGCCACGTGGACAATTTGGAGACCCAGAAGTTGAATGGGGCCGAACCATCAGTCAGTACGTGGAGGGTGTGCACACGTACTGTTCCACCATGTTAGTGAAATGCTGCCTCCTGCTAACACATTCCGTATCAGGTGGTGGTGCAGTTAGCTGTTGCGTGGTGACAAAACTTTTCCACATCTCTGCCATGCTAACCCTGCCCTCAGGGGAGCTGGCCGTGACACAGCTGCGTTGGCGACCTCTTGCTCCTTCTCTGCCTTCGCCTTGGGCTTCCACTTGTTCCCCTGTGACATTTGGGAATGCTCTCAGTAGCGCGTCTACCAATGTGCGCTTGTACTCGCGCATCTTCCTATCATGCTCCAGTGCAGGAAGTAAGGTGGGCACATTGTCTTTGTACCGGGGATCCAGCAGGGTGGCAACCCAGTAGTCCGCACACGTTAAAATGTGGGCAACTCTGCTGTCGTTGCGCAGGCACTGCAGCATGTAGTCGCTCATGTGTGCCAGGCTGCCCCGAGGTAAGGACAAGTTGTCCTCTGTGGGAGGCGTATCGTCATCGTCATGCGTTTCTCCCCAGCCACGCACCAGTGATGGGCCCGAGCTGCGTTGGGTGCCACCCCGCTGTGAACATGCTTCATCCTCATCCTCCTCCACCTCATCCTCGTCCTCCTCGTCCTCCAGTAGTGGGCCCTGTCTGGCCACATTTGTACCTGGCCTCTGCTGTTGCAAAAAAACTCCCTCTGAGTCACTTCTAAGAGACTGGCCTGAAAGTGCTAAAAATGACCCCTCTTCCTCCTCCTCCTGGGCCACCTCCTCTTCCATCATCGCCCTAAGTGTTTTCTCAAGGAGACATAGAAGTGGTATTGTAACGCTGATAACGGCGTCATCGCCACTGCCATGTTGGTGGAGTACTCGAAACAGGGCACACAGGTCTCGCATGGAGGCCCAGTCATTGGTGGTGAAGTGGTGCTGTTCCACAGTGCTACTGACCCGTGCGTGCTGCAGCTGAAACTCCACTATGGCCTGCTGCTGCTCGCACAGTCTGTCCAGCATGTGCAAGGTGGAGTTCCACCTGGTGGGCACGTCGCATATATGAGGCGGTGAGCGGGAAGGACGAAGTTACGCTGTAGCGCAGACAGGCGAGCAGCAGCAGGATGTGAACGACGGAAGCACGCACAGACGGACCGCACTTTATGCAGCAGCTCTGACATGTCAGGGTGGTTGTGAATGAACTTCTGCACCACCAAATTCAGCACATGCACCAGGCAAGGGATGTGCGTCAAACCGGCTAGTCCTGCGACGAGATTTCGCCCATTATCGCACACCACCAGGCCGGGCTTGAGGCTCACCGGCAGCAACCACTCGTCGGTCTGTTGTTCAATACCCCGCCACAACTCCTGCGCGGTGTGGGGCCTGTCCCCCAAACATATGAGTTTCAGAATGGCCTGCTGAAGTTTACCCAGGGCTGTGCTGAAGTTGGTGGTGAAGGTGTGTGGCTGACTGGATGAGCAGGTGGAAGAAGAGGAGGAGGAAGTCAAGTAGGAGGAGGAGGCTACAGGAGGGAAAGAATGTTGCCCTGCGATCCTTGGCGGCGGAAGGACGTGCTGAAATTCAGTGGCACGACCTTCATTCCATGTGGGGTCTTGGACCTCATCGTCCCCTGCATCGTCTTCCACCCAGTCTTCCTCCCTGACCTCCTGTTCAGTCTGCACACTGCAGAAAGATGCAGCAGTTGGCACCTGTGCTTCGTCATCTTCAGAGACGTGCTGAGGTGGTATTCTCATGTCCTCATCATCAGGAAACAAAAGTGGTTGTGCGTCAGTGCATTCTATGTCTTCCACCACTGGGGAAGGGCTAGGTGGATGCCCTTGGGAAACCTTGCCAGCAGAGTCTTCAAACAGCATAAGAGACTGCTGCATAAGTTGAGGCTCAGACAGTTTCCCTGATATGGATGGGGGTGATGTGACAGACTGATGGTCTTGGTTTTCAGGCGCCATCTATGCGCTTTCTGCAGAAGACTGGGTGGGAGATAATGTGAACGTGCTGGATCCACTGTCGGCCACCCAATTAACTAATGCCTGTACCTGCTCAGGCCTTACCATCCTTAGAACGGCATTGGGCCCCACCACATATCGCTGTAAATTCTGGCGTCTACTGGGATCTGAGGTAGTTGGTACACTAGGACGTGTGGCTGTGGCAGAACGGCCACGTCCTCTCCCAGCACCAGAGGGTCCACTAACACCACCACGACCATGTCCCCGTCCGTGTCCCTTACTAGATGTTTTCCTCATTGTTACCGTTCACCACAATAAGAAAAAAATTATTTGGCCCAATGTATTGAATTCAAATTAAGGCCTTTGTTTACAGGCACCTAAAACTATCTGGCTATCTACTTAGATACCGTATTACATTAATACAGGCACAGCAGTAACCACAGATTTAGCTGAATATAAATTGTAGGCCTAGTATTTAGGTGGTGGATGACAGGTATACGTTTACGGACAGAATTAAACTTGGAGATGCACGGTAGCGTTTGAAGTTATTGAGAATGACCCTATCCGCACCTTCAATCTAATATACCCTTTCATGGATAGATTTAAACTTGGCCTGATACAGCAGAAACCACTGATTTAGGGAATTGCTAAGTTGGGAAATGTATTTCAACCCAGAACAAAAACTGTGCTTTGGCGGACACTAAATAACTTTACCAGCCACACCAGTAAACACAGATTTAGCTGAATATAAATTGTAGGCCTATTATTTAGGCGCTGGATGACAGGTATACGTTTACGGACAGAATTAGACTTGGAGATGCACGGTAGCGTTTGAAGTTATTGAGAATGACCCTATCTGCACCTTCACTCTAATATACCCTTTTATGGATAGATTTAAACTTGGCCTGATATAGCAGAAACCACTGATTTAGGGAATTGCTAAGTTGGGAATTGTATTTCAGCCCAGAACAAAAACTGTGCTTTGGCGGACACTAAATAACTTTACCAGCCACAGCAGTAAACACAGATTTAGCTGAATATAAATTGTAGGCCTATTATTTAGGCGCTGGATGACAGGTATACGTTTACGGACAGAATTAGACTTGGAGATGCACGGTAGCGTTTGAAGTTATTGAGAATGACCCTATCTGCACCTTCACTCTAATATACCCTTTTATGGATAGATTTAAACTTGGCCTGATACAGCAGAAACCACTGATTTAGGGAATTGCTAAGTTGGGAATTGTATTTCAGCCCAGAACAAAAACTGTGCTTTGGCGGACACTAAATAACTTTACCAGCCACAGCAGTAAACACAGATTTAGCTGAATATAAATTGTAGGCCTATTATTTAGGCGCTGGATGACAGGTATACGTTTACGGACAGAATTAGACTTGGAGATGCACGGTAGCGTTTGAAGTTATTGAGAATGACCCTATCTGCACCTTCAATCTAATATACCCTTTTATGGATAGATTTAAACTTGGCCTGATACAGCAGAAACCACTGATTTAGGGAATTGCTAATTTGGGAATTGTATTTCAACCCAGAACAAAAACTGTGCTTTGGCGGACACTAAATAACTTTACCAGCCACAGCAGTAAACACAGATTTAGCTGAATATAAATTGTAGGCCTATTATTTAGGCGCTGGATGACAGGTATACGTTTACGGACAGAATTAGACTTGGAGATGCACTGTAGCATTTGAAGTTATTGAGAATGACCTTATCCGCACCTTCAATCTAATATACCCTTTTATGGATAGATTTAAGCTTGGCCTGATACAGCAGAAACCACTGATTTAGGGAATTGCTAATTTGGGAATTGTATTTCAACCCAGAAAAAAATATATCCTTTGCCAGACAGCAGACAGTATTACAATTGGCTAGCCACAGCTGAAACACCAGATTTAGGGTACTGCTATTTTAGCAATTGTATTTCACCCATCAATAAAATAGCAAGCACAGCCAAGCCCCTGATGTAGGATATAGCAAAAAAAACAACACACTATTGATGGTTAAATGTACTTGGTGGCAGCTTGTGCTGGCGCACCACAAGACACAAAATGGCCGCCGATCACCCCAGAAAAAAGTGACAGAAAAACGCTCTGGGCAGCCTTAAAAAAGTGAGCAATTAAATAGCAGAGGTTGAATGATACACAGCTGTAGATCGATCACTTCAGTAATTGTTTTTGAAGACTAAGGCCTCTTTCACACTTGCGTTGTCCGGATCCGTCGTGTACTCCATTTGCCGGAAGTGCCCGCCAGATCCGTAACACCGCAAGTGAATTGAAAGAATTTGAAGACGGATCCGTCTTCAAAATGCGTTCAGTGTTACTATGGCACCCAGGATGCTATTAAAGTCCTGGTTGCCATAGTAGTAGTGGGGAGCGGGGGAGCAGTATACTTACAGTCCGTGCGGCTCCCGGGGCGCTCCGTGTTGTTGATGGAGGACATGCGCAGCTTTTTAAGTCCTACGCATCGCCAGAGCCCTTCGGGGTCCACCCTCAGAGATCGACTTGACCGAAAGGTAGCAGACTACCTCGCCTTAACTGCAGATATCGACACTCTGAGGAGCGATGAACCCCTTGACTACTGGGTGTGCAGGCTTGACCTGTGGCGTAAGCTATCCCAATTTGCGATAGAACTTCTGGCCTGCCCCGCTTCAAGTGTCCTGTCAGAAAGGACCTTCAGTGCAGCAGTAGGTATTGTCACTGAGTAGAGAAGTCGCCTATGTCAAAAAAGTCTAGATTACCTCACCTATATTAAGATGAATGAGGCATGGATCCCGAAGGGACTAACAGTGGGAGATACATTCAACTAAAAAAGGCCTGATGAGATAAGCTGCCAAAAAATGGTCCACACGCTGCTGTATTTTATCTCTGAATGCCAGATGACTTGTGTGACTTAACCGCCACCAACTAGGGTTCAATCTGCAATGTTTTAGGGCACTTTCTGCCTGGGAAATTTTTCTGGCAACAATACCTGATTTTTCAGGCATGTGTACATGCCTATTTTTTTCTGGCCTCTGGTGCTGCACTGTGGCTGCAAAAAAAAAAAAAAAAAAGGCACATGCATGTGTCAATTCCCCTTCGTGATCATTACCTTGTTGTGGTGAAGGGGCTTGAGTATCACAATGAAGCAACCACCTCTATGAGTGTGTTGGCAATGGCAATGTTGGCACACCCCAGATGATAAGGTCGTTGCTTCATTGTGAACAGACCAAAAGCGATTGGCTGGATAATTTTGCATAGAAAAAACATTAATTTTCTTTGTGATCAGCTAAGGTGATCATTAAAGCATACTAGGCCAACAATGGGCCCACACTGCAGAATCATTTTTTTCTGGGTCACTTAACTGTCACTGAACTACCTCAGCACGTCCATAGGCTTTGAAAAACCCCCATCGCCCGCAATCTCCCAAACGTGCGCACGAGCACAGTCATCACTACACCAAGATTGACGCATAGAGGAATAAAATTTATGTCATGAGTGTGTCAATTATTGACAACTCTTTGCGGTTGTCTAAAATCTATTCCATACACGTCCCCTGATAGGGGACATAAAAGGGATTAAACTGATAGGAAAAGTACTACTTAACACACCACTCCTATCTGGTGGCACAGTACATTGCACGGCGCACGCGCAGTGCCCCAAATTGGAAGTAGGAGGACTGACCAAGCATCTTTTTCCATCTCCCGGTTCCTAAAATTTATTCCATACACGTCCCCTGATAGGGGACGTTACAGGGATTAAACTGATAGAAATAGTACTACTTAACACACCTTATAATAATAATAATAATAATACTAGTGGACGTAACAGGGATTAAACTGATAGGAATAGTACTACTTAACACACCACTCCTATCTGGTGGCATAGTACATTGCATGCAGTGCCCCAAATTGGAAGTAGGAGGACCGACCAAGCATCTTTTTCCATCTCCCGGTTCCTAAAATCTATTCCATACACGTCCCCTGATAGGGGACGTAACAGGGATTAAACTGATAGGAATAGTACTACTTAACACACCTTATAATAACGCAGAGAGAGGCAATGCAGAGAGAGGAGTCTGAAGAAGAGGAGTCAGAGGAGAAAGGTGGCTTTGAGGAGGTGGAAGACCAACCACAGCAGGCGTCCCAGGGGGCTTGTTGTCACCTTTCGGGGACCCTTGGTGTTGTACGTGGCTGGGTGGAGGAAGAGACCTTCAATGACATCAGTGAGGACAAGGAATGGGACATGGCTAGCTTGGTATCCAACCTTGTGCAAATGGGGAGTTTGCGGTTGTGCAAATGGACTGTTTGCGGTTGTTTGCAGTGCGTTAAACGGGGAGTTTGGTCTGTCATAGTTTGGTCTGTCACTGTGAAGCGGGCGTAACCCTTACACTACCTGATCGATACAACATCATACCTGATGTTTTAAAGCACGTTATTCCAAACAATTTAGGAATGTTAGGTGATTTATGAGCTTTATGGATTAAAACCCGACTCTGTGTCAACTACGTAATTTTCCATGGGAGTTTTGCCATGGATCCCCCTCCGGCATGCCACAGTCCAGGTGTTAGTCCCCTTGAAACAACTTTTACATCACTATTGTGGCCAGAAATAGTCCCTGTGGGTTTTAAAATTCGCCTGCCTATTGAAGTCTATGGCGGTTCACCCGTTTGCGAATTTTTACGAAAATTCGCGCTCGCCGTTCGCGAACGGAAAATTTTATGTTCGCGACATCTCTAATTTTAAACAACACGGATTACTGGTTGTTCACACTTCTCGACCCCTGCTACAAAGAGAACTTCTCATCTTTCATTCCTCTGGTGGAGAGGACGAGCAAAATGGTGCAATACTAGAAGATCCTTGTCTGAAAATTGCTCCAAAATTTTCCATCTGACAACAGTGGCGGCAGAGTCCGTAGTTCCTTGGCCAACCGAGGAGGGGAGAAAAGGGGAACACACAGCAGTTCCAACAGAGGAATGGCAACACTCTCCAAAGCTTGGGACAGTTTCATGACACCCCACCAGCACCCTCACCCTGATGGGCGGCCTACGGCCACAAGGAGAAATTTTTTTTAGAAGATGGTGAAGGAGTACATAGCAGACCATGTCAGCGTCCTCAATGATCCCTCAGTGCCTTACAACTACTGAGTGTCCAAGCTAGACACGTGGCACAAACTTGCGCTCTACGCTTTGGAGGTGCTGGTCTGCCCTGCCGTCAGCGTTTTGTCTGAGCATGTATTTAGTGCTGCTGGTGGCATTATAACAGATAAAAGTATCCGCCTGTCAACTGAAAATGCTGACAGGTTGACTCATATAAAAATGAACAAGGCCTGGATTGACATTAAAGGCACTTTACATGTGTTGTTTTTAATGTAGTTAATAGACTGTATTCCCATGCACGCCTTCCACCACAAGCAAGGGTATATGGTTGAATCTTCCTTTTCTCATCATCCTCTCTTTCGTCATATCAACATGCATTGCTTATTTGTCACATATAATGCCCTCGCATATGTGTCCTTCAAATAACATTTTTTAGAGGGTCCGCTCACCAGCAGGCAGTCACATATATTTTTTTTTAGAGGGTCCGCTCACCAGCAGGCCCTCACATATCATTTTTTACAGGGTCCGCTCACCAGCAGGCCCTCACTTATAATTTTTTACAGGGTCTGCTCACTTGCAGGCATGCAACTCAAATCTTTTCCAGGGTCAGCTCATCTGCAGGCCCAAACCTACAATCTTTTACATGGTCAGCTCACCTGCAGGCCCGCAACTCAAATCTTTTACAGGGTCAGCTCAGCTGCAAGCCTGCAACTCAATGTGAATGAGGCCCTCCTTCATGTGATATACAGGTTGTATAGGAGTGCCTATTCCTTGTAATTTTTGTCAGCACTTACACTTTATATGCAAGTACATATACAGGAAAGAATATTTTCAATAAATTTTTCCCATAAAATCTTTACTTTGTTTTTTTCCATTAAACCTTAATTATATTGTGGGCCTGGTGATCAGTTTAAGGCCTTTTAAGCAGCATAAGCAGACGCGTGGTGATAAAAATGAGTGGCAGGGTGACATGTTGTGGAGATGGCAGTACGAGGAGGCCACATAGTGGCACAATGACTGATTCTGGATAAAAGACTAAGGCCAGAGATTGTTTAGATAGATGCATATGGAAAGAATCTGTGGAGCTGTATCACGGTCACCTGCAGATTAATGCAGCCATCAAAATCAAGTTGGGTTTGTCGGTTCCACCTTAACTCACCAGCAGACCTGCACCTAAAATCTTTTACTGGGTCAGCTCACCTGCAGGCCCGCAACTCAAATCTTTAACAGGGTCAGCTCACATGCAGGCCCTCGCATATAATTTTTTAGAGAGTCAGCTCAGCTGCAGGCCCTCGCATATAATTTTTTAGAGGGTCAGCTCAGCTGCAGGCCGTCGCATATGTTTTACAGGGTCATCTCACCAGCAGGCCCGCACCTAAAATTTTCTACAGGGTCATCTCATCTGCAGGCCAGCAACTCATGCTGCCTTGCTTTAAAGTAGTAGCCGTAGCCTTTTATCAGGCTCCCTCTCCGAAATCGAACAATGATTCCCTGTTACCGGTGGTCACCATGTTAGGCGCATCAAAGAACATCGAACGTTGATAGGGAAGATATCTAAATGGACCGTGGAAGTCACGGGGACGTGGGATCAGGCAGAAGTTATCTAGAGTCAACAAAGCGGCAGCAGGGCCTCTCCTGTATAATGTTTCCTCATTAGTGTTGATCGAGCATGCTCGGCCAAATACCTGTTCGGCTCGAGCATCGCTATGCTCGGCACACCAAAATACTGCCGTGACATTTCCTGTAATTTTTTATTACTCATTCCAATAACAGGGCATCTTAAGAGTCCTGTATTGTTATTTATCGTCACTACCTCCTTGAGTTGGGAGTGTGTGATTTGCGTGCCACCCGCTTGCCTTCCTTGGATGTGGTAGCCGTTTCTCAGGCTCAGTCTCCGGAAGCAAACACTGATTCCCCGTTACCCGTAGTTTACAATGGTTTTGAGCTGACAATTACATTGAAAGGTGATAGGCCAGACATCCGAGTAGATCGTCGCCATCTTCCCCAGATTTACTAGAGTCACCAAAGAGGCAGCAGGCCACCTCCCATAATGTTTTATATGGTCAGTTCAGCAGGCCCTTGCCCCTAATGTTTTTGAGGGTCACCAGCAGGCCATCAATCATAATTTTTAAAGGGTGTGTGTGATGCCCTCCTTTATGTGTAACTAAGGGTGTATAAGAGATAATTTTTGGCAGCACTTACACTTTATATACAAGTAAATATTCAGAAAAGAATGTGGCATACTATTTGAACAACATAGTTCCCAGCAGCTACCAGCGAGTCCAAGATGCATCTATACATCCTTCCCATGCTGTTAGAGAACCATTTCGGTGGTGTTACCAACAATTTCTGACATTTTCTGATAAACCAGGCACCCTCCCCTCTTCAGAGAATGGGGTACCTGGTTTAATGTTCGGGTTCTCTCATTGACTTCCATTATACTCGTTCGGGTGCTCGGTCGAGCACCCGAATATCACGATGTGTTCGGCCCGAGCATCCGAGCACTACGGTGCTCGATAAACACTATAAGCAACAAGTAATACCTAATAATAAGTAATATTAAGTAGTACATTTGTACAATCATAAGTTGGATCTATATTAGAGATTAGCAAACTTCTTGAAATTCATTTTGTGTCTGATTTGGCAATTTAAAATAAATTTTTTTTTTATGTGATTCTAAATGAATAAAATATGCTCCAATTGACCTGAAAATTGGTATATGACACTTGGAGGTCCCTTAGGACTTATTTTTTTTTATATCTTTATAAACCCCCCCCCCCCCCCCCTAAGCTTTTTAATGCAATGACAACAATAGCAAATAGACTGAGTGACACTGTCAGATGGGTAAATGCATGATTGACAGTGTTAACAAAAACACATCTCGCTGTTGCATATGTTATGCTTTTTTGAAATATATTTACATTTGAAAAATTGTCCCTTATTGGCAGCAGATGATGCTAAACACGCACTCTATGATAGAAAAAAAAATTGGTGGCTTGTTGGGACCATGAGTACAAAAATGTTGCCTTAATGGGGGCAAACCACTTTTCCTGTTTATACACACGTTAATGTCATAAGAAACAGTGGCTTATTCTACACAAGCATCCAAAAAGTATGCATTAACGTAGGCAGAAATTCCGCCAGTATTTATACACATATGCAGTAAGTGATAATTGTCAGAACAAACAGCGGCTTGTTCTGAAGTTGAACAAGCCTTTTATTTGGGAGCAGCAGCACTACATTGTGGATGTAGAAGGGTAAGGTGTGTAGGGGTAGTAGTGGCAGAAATATTAGTACCATCAGTATCAGCACAGCATGGCACAGACAGGGCAGAAAGTAGATGTGTGTGTGGCTGTTTTAGGTTAATAGTAGGAGTGGCAGATGTGTAGATGTAATGGTACTGGCAGTAGGGGGAGTAGGAGTAGTCTGAGAGGTTGAAGCAATAACCGATGATAACAATGACAAGGACACTGTACTGCACCTGGATGTGGCCTAGCTATCACAAATAAGACCCAGAAGGAGGATGACTATCTTTTGCACTAGCTGTTGGTCATTTTCATTTCTCCACAAGAACTGGTGATGCTGCTTCATGTGCTGCAATAGAGCCATGGTGGCTACGTACATGTTCAAAATCTTCTTAGTATCTGAAAAAGTACACAAGAGGTGTATAGAGCAACACCTCGGAAACCATAGGAGTAAGTATGCAATTTTTGCAGTAAAATATCTACATTGCAATACAGGCCCAATGCTGCAAAAGCAGTAATGCATTTGCTAACTTAGGCCTCTTTCACACTTGCGTTGTCCGGATCCGGCGTGTACTCCACTTGCCGGAATTACACTCCGGATCCGGAAAAACGCAAGTGTACTGAAAGCATTTGAAGACGGAACCGTCTTCCAAATGCGTTCAGTGTTACTATGGCACCCAGGACGCTATTAAAGTCCTGGTTGCCATAGTAGTAGTGGGGAGCGGGGGAGCGGTATACTTACAGTCCGTGCGGCTCCCGGGGCGCTCCAGAATGACGTCAGAGCGCCCTATGCGCATGGATGACGTGATCCATGTGATCACATGATCCATGTGCTTGGGGCGCCCTGACGTCACTCTGGAGCGCCCGGGGAGCCGCACGGACGGTAAGTATACTGCTCCCCCGCTCCCCGCTACACTTTACCATGGCTGCCAGGACTTTAGCGTCCCGGCAGCCATGGTAACCACTCTGAAAAAGCTAAATGTCGGCTCCGGCAATGCGCCGAAACGACGTTTAGCTTAAGGCCGGATCCGGATCAATGCCTTTCAATGGGCATTAATTCCGGATCCGGCCTTGCGGCAAGTGTTCCGGATTTTTGGCCGGAGCAAAAAGCGCAGCATGCTGCGGTATTTTCTCCGGCCAAAAAACGTTCCGTTCCGGAACTGAAGACATCCTGATGCATCCTGATGTATCCTGAACGGATTTCTCTCCATTCAGAATGCATTAGGATAATCCTGATCAGGATTCTACCGGCATAGAGCCCCTACGACGGAACTCTATGCCGGAAGACAAGAACGCAAGTGTGAAAGAGCCCTTAAGCATATGGCTCGAAGGTCTATATAGCTGGTTAATGAGAGCACCTGATCACCTGGTAATCAAGCACAAAAACCAGAGAAAGATTGACCCTACATAAATACAGGGCATATAAAACTCAGGAAACAGTTCACACTAGGCACAAAACACCATTGGCAACAAGCACCACATGCAACCAGCAAGACATCCAACTAGTAGGGATGCTTTGTTCAGCCGAACTTCAGGTTAAAGTTCAGTACCCGAACTTGACCCCGGACCCGGACCACATTAAAGTCAATGGGGATCCGAACTTTGCTTTATTATTATTATTTTTTATTTATTTTATTATTTTCCTTTATAACATGGTTAGAACGGAAAATAATAGCATTCTTTAGACAGAATGAATCTTCTATCTTCATTCTGCAGGACCTGCGGTGACGTCACCGCACTCGCCACGTGGTGAGCGCGGTGACGTCATTGCAGGTCCTTTCGCAGGTCCCGAAGAAAGAAGACCTGCGCAACCAAGTTTGCACGATCAAGTGGATGTTATAACAGTAAATAATAAAATCACCCGAACACCGAACCCGAATTTCAGTGAAAAAGTCTGTGTTCTGGTCCGGGTACCCACACTCGCAAAGTTCGGTACTAACCTGAACTTTGCAGTTCGGGTTCGCTCAACCCTACCAACTAGGCAAAACATAGAACTGTCTTGTAGTACAACAACAGGGAACATACACATACACAGGCCACCCACACATGTGTTCAGACACAGAAGACCGTAGCCAGCACACAGCACCCAAGCAACCAGCATATATGTGCAGAAGCCCAAAGCTAGTATGTAGACCGCATGCTGCAAACCTACATGGAAAGCAGAGTTAGGAACTACACTGTGATGCAGACACAGGGAGTTCACCATGTAGCCAGCACGCAGCCCCAAGCAAGCAGCATACATAGCAAGCCCCAAGCAAGCCTGCAGCCAGTATGTAAGAGCACCTGCAGCCAAACTGCACAGCTAGTAACTAAAGATGAATGAATTTATCAAAAATTCAATTTGGTCGGTTCGCTGAATTTTCCGAAAAGATTTGATTTGATCCAAATTTATTGGTGGAGAATCGCATAAAAAAAATTAAAAAAAACTAGTTCCTGGCTGCAGAGAGCCTATATAGTGGTGTAGAACACTGTGCCATGCAGTAACATGCATAGGGAGTCTGCTATGGTTGTGAAACAATACTGTCAGTCAGTATGACACACACATAATAGTCGTCGCCCTGAGAATCACTGCACACTTCACTTATTTGGGCAGTTATGGTTCCAAAACTGACCAAATAACTCAAGTGTTAACTCAACCTTACAGGTCAATGTTAGCGTCAAGAAGAAGCGTGATCCGTCAGCTGATTCCACATAGATGTCTACAGAACCAGTTTTATTAAATGCCTATACAAGTAGAGCCCCCCGACAGAGTGGAGAGGGTGTCAGCAGTAAGTTTGTGTCAACGTCACTTATTATTTTGCCCATCCTCTGATCCGTCAGAACAATAACTCACAAAAAACGGATCCTGTCTGTTGAGCATCTGCCTTCACTCGGTCTGCATTTTGTCAGTAATCCATCATTATTGCTAAAGCAAAAAATATATATATTTGCATGTCTTCTGTGTTTTGTACCCACTTCTGCTTTTGGCTACAAAATCATAAGCCAATTGTGATGGGACCATAAAGGCCTTACAGCTGCTACATAGACATGATCCATATTCCGTCTCATTTTTCCTTCCTTCTGACCGATCAGAAGAATGGTCAAATAAATGGTGATGTCAACCAGGCTAAAAAGGCAAAATAGTGGCCCAGTCATGAAGTGGGGAGGGTAGGAACAGCATGAGAAGTCCACTGAGTGGCCCAATGACATAGTGGTGATGTGGAAGCAGCATGAGAAGACCACAGAGTGGTGAGGTGGCAGCAGCATGAGGAGACCACAGAGTGGCCCAGTGACAGAGTGGGTAGGTGGGGTGCAATACCAGTACCAGCTGAAGATGGTGGCTGACAGTAGGAGCACCTTGCAGCAGGTGTGGCATCAGGTAGGTGGCAGCATCAGAATAGTATCTGAAGCAGGTAGCCAGAAGGAACAGGTCTCTTTTGTCAAAGTGTTGATGTGGCACCATGGATGATCCACGCCTGATTTATTTTCACAAATGTCAGTTTCTCTACATTTTGGGTGGACAGGCAAGTTCTCCTTGGGGTAACTATGGCCCCCGCCGCACTAAACACCCGCTCTGATGCCACACTGCTGGCCGGGCAGGAAAGCTTGTCCAGTTGCGGCCACAAATCGGTTTTGACTGCCCAGTAGTCCAGGGGATCTTCGATGTGGGGTGTTAGTGTACACTGCAAGTATGCCACAAGCTGCTCGCTCAGGTTCTGCTCTATGTCTACCTGATGCTGCTGGTGAGCAATTTCCTCAGTAGGTGGGTGAAGAAAACTGCTCATCAGCGACTCTAGACTTAAGTTGCTGCTGATGGAGCTGGTACTGCTCCTGATCGCCCACCCCAGAAGCCATAGCAGTGGAACGTGAGCGCAGACGGCCCCCCAGTCAGACTTGCGTGAGGATGGGCGATGGCACACATACAGGTGAAACTCGAAAAATTTGAATATTGTGCAAAGTTCATTTATTTCAGTATTGCAACTTAAAAGGTGAAACTAACATATGAAATAGACTCATTACATGCCAAGCGAGATATTTCAAGCCTTTATTTGTTATAATCTGGATGATTACGGCTTATAGCTTATGAAACCCCAAAGTCACAATTTTGAGGTACCCTTTGCTCAGAGGACATGGATTAATTAGCTGACTAGAGTGTGACATTTTAAGCCTAGAATATTGAACCTTTTCACAAAATTCCAATTTTCAGCTGCATTAATGCAATTCCTTTTAATTTGCATTGCTGAAATAAATGGACTTTTGCACGATATTCAAATTTTCCGAGTTTCACCTGTAGGTAGCGGCCAACTGAATACATACAGGTGAAACTTTATAAATTAAAATATTGTGCAAAAGTCCATTTATTTCAGTAATGCAAATTAAAAGGAATTGCATTGATGCAGCTTAAAATTAGAGTTTTGTGAAAAGGTTCAATATGCAGCGGGTGTGAAAAAGGCCCCAATTTTGGACCGGTAGCGAGGGTCTAACATTGTGGAGAGCCAGTAGTTATCCCTCAGGCGAATGGTGACAATTCGGCTGTCAAATGATCATTCATCGGGCCATTTGCGCAAGTGACTCGAAGGGACTCCCTGCCTCCATCTCCACTACATACTGCCATGGTGTGTCTGGGACCTCTGCCTCGTCTTCCTCATCGCCCTCTAGCTCCTCTGGCTCCTCCTGCTCCTCATCTCCTGTCACCTGTGTAGAAAAACCACACATTTCTCTACACATTGCTTGTGCTCGAACATCCTCCTCCTCTAGTTCAGCCCCCACAGGGCTCATGTGGCCATGAGATGTAGTCACCACATCTCCTGTCCTGTGGCCAGTCAGATGTAGCAGCATCTGTTCCAGGACATGAATCAGTGGAATGGCATTGTTCATCCTGTAGTCCGGGCGACTGACAAATACAGTGGCCTCCTAAAAGGCCCAGAGCAAATGGCAGGCGTTAGCTCTCACTGACTAACATCAAAGTTACACAGGGGAGTACTCCTGTCCACTTGGATCATCAAGAAATTGTTTATGGCTTTCTCTGTTCGTATAGTCGGTCCAACATACAGTACAAACCAAAAGTTTGGACACACCTTCTCATTCAAAGAGTTTTCTTTATTTTCATGACTATGAAGGCATCAAAACTATGAATTAACACATGTGGAATTATATACATAACAAACAAGTGTGAAACAACTGAAAATATGTCATATTCTAGGTTCTTCAAAGTAGCCACCTTTTGCTTTGATTACTGCTTTGCACACTCTTGGCATTCTCTTGATGAGCTTCAAGAGGTAGTCCCCTGAAATGGTCTTCCAACAGTCTTGAAGGAGTTCCCAGAGATGCTTAGCACTTGTTGGCCCTTTTGCCTTCACTCTGCGGTCCAGCTCACCACAAACCATCTTGATTGGGTTCAGGTCCGGTGACTGTGGAGGCCAGGTCATCTGGCGCAGCACCCCATCACTCTCCTTCATTGTCAAATAGCCCTTACTTTCAAAGTTTTCCCAATTTTTCGGCTGACTGACTGACCTTCATTTCTTAAAGTAATGATGGCCACTCGTTTTTCTTTACTTAGCTGCTTTTCTCTTGCCATAATACAAATTCTAACAGTCTATTCAGTAGGACTATCAGCTGTGTATCCACCTGACTTCTCCTCAACGCAACTGATGGTCCCAACCCCATTTATAAGGCAAGAAATCCCACTTATTAAACCTGACAGGGCACACTTGTGAAGTGAAAACCATTTCAGGGGACTACCTCTTGAAGCTCATCAAGAGAATGCCAAGAGTGTGCAAAGCAGTAATCAAAGCAAAAGGTGGCTACTTTGAAGAACCTAGAATATGACATATTTTCAGTTGTTTCACACTTGTTTGTTATGTATATAATTCCACATGTGTTAATTCATAGTTTTGATTCCTTCAGTGTGAATCTACAATTTTCATAGTCATGAAAATAAAGAAAACTCTTTGAATGAGAAAGTGTGTCCAAACTTTTGGTCTGTACTGTATGAAAGGTGGAATTCCAACGGGTGGAAACATCGCATATCAGCCTATGTTGGGGGATGCCGTTCTGCCACTGCAGCTCAAGGAGGGTGTGCTTTGAGGTTTCTGAGTTGCTGAAGTGCAATGCAAAGTTTCCTGGCCATTTTTAGGATGTCTTGCAGATCGGCGGAAGACTTCAGGAACCGCTTTATAACTAGATTGAATGTGTGTGCCATGCAGGGTGCATGACTCAACCCTCCTTGACGCACCGCCGACACCATGTTCTTCCCATTGCCAGTCACCATGGTTCCGATTTTGAGTTTTTGAGGAGAAAGCCAGGAATCGATTTCTTGATGATGGACAAGGAGCAGTTCCTCCCCTGTGTGACTGCATTCGCCCAGGCAAACTAGGTGCAGAACAGCGTGACAGCGCTGTGTCCTGCACATGTGGTATGCTGGTGGGGCACTGTGAATTGTCACGGTGGAGGATAAGGAGGCAGAGGCGGCTATTGTCCGAGGACCAACGGCGTGAGAACATGGAGGCAGAAGCAGCGTCACCTGGCCAAGTTGCTGGTGTTGCTGAACATAAACCACGATATATAGTCCTTAACCATAGATATAGCTCCACACATCGGCGTTGCCGTGCAGTTGCCGGCAGATACCGACAGGCTCAAGGACTGGACAACCTTCTGTTCTATATATGTGCGCAGGGCTGGTACTGCCTTTTTGGCAAAGAAATGGCGGCTTGGCTCTCTCCACCTCAGCTTGGCACAAGCCATCACTTCTCTGAAAGTGAGGGACTGCAGCTTGGCCAGTAGCAAGTTCAGCTTCTGTGCTGTTGGATGAGTGCACGCATACTGTTGTCTCTTGGCAATGATGATCGATTGCTGACGGAATGACTGACAAGGAGGAGGAAGAGGAGCAGGAATATCAGAACCAGCAGATGATGAGAAGGACAGACAGCTCCTTATTGCTGAGGTGGTGGAGCCTTGACTGCATGAAATTCGGTGTGTGCCACTGGGTGATGCAGCGGTTGCTGCGGCAGGCTGGACCACCACATCAGAGCCACGGTTCTCCTAGGCCACTTAATGGTGTTTTTGTATGTTTTGACATAGGGGCGTGGTGCCAACATTGTCACCCTGGCCATGCTTTACCTTCTGCCCACATATCAGCCAAATGGCCATATTTAACTTCTCCGGCGGCCTAACAAACAATTGCCATACCTCCGAGTATGGCATTTTCCCACCAACACTCTGTGCTGACTGCCTGCTATCGCTGCCTCCGTGAACTCATGCACCGCTACTTTCTGGGCTGGTAGTCTCCTGCAAAGCGGGTGGTTTATCCCGGGCACATTTGGCTCCCAAACTCCGACTGCTGCCACCCTGCTGATTCACAGCCACGCTGCCACCCTGCTGGCTGGCTGGCTGGCTCAGCCGCTGCCTCATGCTCAAGCTGCCACCCTTTCGGCTCTACACTTAGCATTTCATTTTTCAGTCTGTGCTGCCCTTGTCTTTATTTTGTGTATATATATATATATATATATATATATATACACTGCGTGCAGAATTATTAGGCAAATGAGTATTTTGACCACATCATCCTCTTTATGCATGTTGTCTTACTCCAAGCTGTATAGGCTCGAAAGCCTACTACCAATTAAGCATATTAGGTGATGTGCATCTCTGTAATGAGAAGGGGTGTGGTCTAATGACATCAACACCCTATATTAGGTGTGCATAATTATTAGGCAACTTCCTTTCCTTTGGCAAAATGGGTCAAAAGAAGGACTTGACAGGCTCAGAAAAGTCAAAAATAGGGAGATATCTTGCAGAGGGATGCAGCACTCTTAAAATTGCAAAGCTTCTGAAGCGTGATCATTGAACAATCAAGCGTTTCATTCAAAATAGTCAACAGGGTCGCAAGAAGCGTGTGGAAAAACCAAGGCGCAAAATAACTGCCCATGAACTGAGAAAAGTCAAGCGTGCAGCTGCCAAGATGCCACTTGCCACCAGTTTGGCCATATTTCAGAGCTGCAACATCACTGGAGTGCCCAAAAGCACAAGGTGTGCAATACTCAGAGACATGGCCAAGGTAAGAAAGGCTGAAAGACGACCACCACTGAACAAGACACACAAGCTGAAACGTCAAGACTGGGCAAAGAAATATCTCAAGACTGATTTTTCTAAGGTTTTATGGACTGATGAAATGAGAGTGAGTCTTGATGGGCCAGATGGATGGGCCCGTGGCTGGATTGGTAAAGGGCAGAGAGCTCCAGTCCGACTCAGACGCCAGCAAGGTGGAGGTGGAGTACTGGTTTGGGCTGGTATCATCAAAGATGAGCTTGTGGGGCCTTTTCGGGTTAAGGATGGAGTCAAGCTCAACTCCCAGTCCTACTGCCAGTTTCTGGAAGACACCTTCTTCAAGCAGTGGTACAGGAAGAAGTCTGCATCCTTCAAGAAAAACATGATTTTCATGCAGGACAATGCTCCATCACACGCGTCCAAGTACTCCACAGCGTGGCTGGCAAGAAAGGGTATAAAAGAAGAAAATCTAATGACATGGCCTCCTTGTTCACCTGATCTGAACCCCATTGAGAACCTGTGGTCCATCATCAAATGTGAGATTTACAAGGAGGGAAAACAGTACACCTCTCTGAACAGTGTCTGGGAGGCTGTGGTTGCTTCTGCACGCAATGTTGATGGTGAACAGATCAAAACACTGACAGAATCCATGGATGGCAGGCTTTTGAGTGTCCTTGCAAAGAAAGGTGGCTATATTGGTCAATGATTTGTTTTGTTTTGTTTTTGAATGTCAGAAATGTATATTTGTGAATGTTGAGATGTTATATTGGTTTCACTGGTAAAAATAAATAATTGAAATGGGTATATATTTGTTTTTTGTTAAGTTGCCTAATAATTATGCACAGTAATAGTCACCTGCACACACAGATATCCCCCTAAAATAGCTAAAACTAAAAACAAACTAAAAACTACTTCCAAAAATATTCAGCTTTGATATTAATGAGTTTTTTGGGTTCATTGAGAACATGGTTGTTGTTCAATAATAAAATTAATCCTCAAAAATACAACTTGCCTAATAATTCTGCACTCCCTGTATATATTGGATATAAAAAGTCTACACACCCCTGTTAAAATGTCAGGTTTCTGTGATGTAAAAAAATTAGACAAAGATAAATCATTTCAGAACTTTTTCCACCTTTTAATGTGACCTATAAACTGTACCACTCAATTGTAAAACAAACTGCAATCTTTTAGGTGGAGGGAAGAAAAAAAATAATAATAATGTGGTTGCATAAGTGTGCACACCCTCTTATAACTGGGGATGTAGCTATGATCAGAATTTAGCAATCACATTAAAAATCATGTTAAATAGGAGTCAGCATACACCTGCCATCATTTAAAGTGCCTTTGATTAACCCCAAATAAAGTTCAGCTGCTCTAGTTGGTCTTTCCTGAAATTTTCTTAGTCGCATCCCACAGCAAAAGCCATGGTCCACAGAAAGCTTCCAAAGCATCAGAAGGATCTCATTGTTAAAAGGTATCAGTCAGGAGAAGAGTACAAAAGAATTTCCAAGGCATTAGATATACCATGGAACACAGTGAAGACAGTCATCATCAAGTGGAGAAAATATGGCACAACAGTGACATTACCAAGAACTGGACGTCCCTCCAAAATTTATGAAAAGACGAGAAGAAAACTGGTCTGGGAGGCTACCAAGTGGCCTAAAGCAACATTAAAGGAGCTGCTGAAATATCTGGCAAGTACTGGCGGTGTGGTACATGTTGCAACAATCTCCCGTATTCTTCATATGTCTGGGCTATAGAGTGGAGTGGCAAGATAAAAGCCTTTTCTTCCGAAGAAAAACATCCAAGCCAGGCTAGCTACAATTTTGCAAAAACACATCTGAATTCTCCTAAAAGCATGTGGGAAAAGGTGTTATGGTCTTATGAAAACAAGGTTGAACTTTTTGGCAATAATTCCAAAAGATATGTTTGGCGCAAAAACAACACTGCACATCACCAAAAGAACACCATACCCACAGTGAAGCACGGTGGTGGCAGCATCATGCTTTGGGGCTGTTTTTCTTCAGCTGAAACTGGGGCCTCAGTTAAGCTAGAGGGAATTATGAACAGTTCCAAATACCAGTCAATATTGGCACAAAACCTTTAGGCTTTTGCTAGAAAGTTGAACATGAAGAGGAACTTCATCTTTCAGCATGACAACGACCCAAAGCATACATCCAAATCAACAAAGGAATGGCTTCACCAGAAGAAGATTAAAGTTTTGGAATGGCCCAGCCAGAGCCCAGACCTGAATCTGATTTAAAATATGTGGGGTGATCTGAAGAGGGCTGTGCACAGGAGATGGCCTCGCAATCTGACAGATTTGGAGTGTTTTTCCAAAGAAGAGTGGGCAAATCTTGCCAAGTCAAAATGTGCCATGCTGATAGACTCATACCCAAAAAGACTGAGTGCTGTAATAAAATCAAAAGTTGCTTCAACAAAGTATTAATTTAAGGGTGTGCACACTTATGCAAACATAGTATTTTATTTTTTTATATTTATTCTTCCCGCTACCTAAAAGATTTCAGTTTGTTTTTGAATTGAGTTGTACAGTTTATAGGTCACATTAAAAGTGGAAAAAGTTCTGAAATTATTTATCTTTGGCCTCATGCACACGACCGTTGTGTGCATCCGTGTCCGTTGTTCCGTTTTCCGTGATTTTCTGCGGACCCATTGACTTTCAATGGGTCCGTTGAAAACTTGGAAAATGCACCGTTTTTCATCCGCGTCCGTGATCCATGTTTCCTGTCCGTCCAAAAAATATGACCTGTCCTATTTTTTTGACGACAACGGTTTAGGGACCCATTCAAGTAAATGGATCCGTGAAAAAACACGGATGCACACAAGATTGTCATCCGCGTCCGTCATCCGTATCCGTAGGCTACTTTCACACAGACGGATCCGCTGATCCGTCTGCATAAAAGCTTTCTAGATCTGAGTTTTCACTTCGTGAAAACTCAGATCCGATAGTATATTCTAACAAAGAGTCGTTCCCATAGTGATGGGGACGCTTCAAGTTAGAATATACTAAGAACTGTGTACATGACTGCCCCCTGCTGCCTGGCAGCACCTGATCTCTTACAGGGGGCTGTGATCCGCACAATTAATTGTGCGTATCATGTGCGTATCATAGCCCCCTGTAAGAGATCAGGTGCTGCCAGGCAGGAGGGGGCAGACCCCCCTCCCTCCCCAGTTTTAAATTCATTGGTGGCCAGTGCGCCCCCTCCTCCCTCCCCTGTATTTAACTCATTGGTGGCCAGTGCGGCCCCCCTCCCTCCCCTGTATTTAACTCATTGGTGGCCAGTGCGGCCCCCCCTCCCTCCCCTGTATTTAACTCATGGTGGCCAGTGCGGCCCCACTCACTCCCTACCCTCTATTTAACTAATTGGTGGCCAGTGCGGCTTCCCCTCCCCCCTTAATTAAAATCCCCCCCCACTCCCTCCCCATCATTGGTGGCAGCGGAGAGTTCCGATCGGAGTCCCAGTTTAATCACTGGGGCTCCGATCGGTAACCATGGAAACCAGGACGCTACTGCAGTCCTGGCTGTCATGGTTACTTAGCAATTTTAGAAGCATTATACTTACCTGTGATGTCTGTGACCGGCCGGGCGCTCCTCCTACTGGTAAGTGAAAGGTCTATGCTATAGGCAATGCGCCGCACAGACCTGTCACTTACCAGTAGGAGGAGCGCCTGGCCGGTCACAGACAGCGCAGGTAAGTATAATGCTTCTAAATTTGCTAAGTAACCATGACAGCCAGGACTGCCGTAGAGTCCTGGTTTCCATGGTTACCGATCGGAGCCCCAGCGATTAAACTGGGACTCCGATCGGAACTCTCCGCTGCCACCAATGATGGGGGGGTGATTTTAATTAGGGGGGGGCTGCACTGGCCACCAATAAGTTAAATACAGCGGAGGGATGGAGGGTTGGCCGCACTGGCCACCAATGAGTTAAATACAGGGGAGGGAGGTAGGGGGGGGCCGCACTGGCCACCAATGAATTTAAAACTGGGGAAGGAGGGGGTCTGCCCCCTCCTGCCTGGCAGCACTTGATCTCTTACAGGGGGCTATGATACGCACAATTAACCCCTCAGGTGCGGCACCAGTTCTTAGTATATTCTAACTTGAAGCGTCCCCATCAAAATGGGAACGCCTCTGTGTTAGAATATACTGTCAGATCTGAGTTTTCACGATATAACTTAAATCCGATGGTATATTTTAACATAGAGGCGTTCCCATGGTGATGGGGACGCTTCAAGTTAAAATATACCATCGGATTGGAGAAAACTCCGATCCGATGGTATAATAGGGACTCCTGACTTTACATTGAAAGTCAATGGAGGACGGATCCGTTTGCAATTGCACCATATTGTGTCAACGTCAAACGGATCCGTCCCCATTGACTTGCATTGTAAGTCAGGACGGATCCGTTTGGCTCCGCACGGCCAGGCGGACACCAAAACGACTTTTTCCTTCATGTCCGTGGATCCTTCAAAAATCAAGGAAGAATCACGGAAGAAAAAACGGACACGGATCAAGGAACTACGGAACCCGTTTTTGCGGACCTCAAAAAAAAATGGTCGTGTGCATGAGGCCTTTATCTAATTTTTTTTACATCACAGAAACCTGACATTTTAACAGGGGTGTGTAGACTTTTTATATCAACTGTGTATATATATATATATATATATATATATACAGTCAGGTCCATAAATATTGGGACATCGACACAATTCTAACATTTTTGGCTCTATACACCACCACAATGGATTTAAAATTAAACAAACAAGATGTGCTTTAACTGCAGACTGTCAGCTTTAATTTGAGGGTATTTACATCCAAATCAGGTGAACGGTGTAGGAATTACAACAGTTTGTATATGTGCCTCCCACTTGTTAAGGGACCAAAAGTAATGGGACAGAATAATAATCATAAATCAAACTTTCACTTTTTAATACTTGGTTGCAAATCCTTTGCAGTCAATTATAGCCTGAAGTCTGGAACGCATAGACATCACCAGACGCTGTGTTTCATCCCTGGTGATGCTCTGCCAGGCCTCTACTGCAACTGTCTTCAGTTCCTGCTTGTTCTTGGGGCATTTTCCCTTCAGTTTTGTCTTCAGCAAGTGAAATGCATGCTCAATCGGATTCAGGTCAAGCGATTGACTTGGCCATTGCATAACGTTCCACTTCTTTCCCTTAAAAAATTCTTTGGTTGCTTTTGCAGTATGCTTTGGGTAATTGTCCATCTGAACTGTGAAGCGCCATCCAATGAGTTCTGAAGCATTTGGCTGAATATGAGCAGATAATATTGCCCGAAACACTTCAGAATTCATTCTGCTGCTTTTGTCAATAAATACAAGAGAACCAGATCGATTTGCAGCCATACATGCCCACGCCATGAAACTACCATCACCATGCTTCACTGATGAGGTGGTATGCTTAGGATCATGAGCAGTTACTTTCCTTCTCCATACTATTCTCTTCCCATAACTCTGGTACAAGTTGATCTTGGTCTCATCTGTCCATAGGATGTTGTTCCAGAACTGTGAAGGCTTTTTTAGATGTCGTTTGGCAAACTCTAATCTGGCCTTCCTGTTTTTGAGGCTCACCAATGGTTTACATCTTATGGTGAACCCTCTGTATTCACTCTGGTGAAGTCTTCTTTTGATATTTGACTTTTAGACACATACACCTACCTCTTGGAGAGTGTTCTTGATCTGGCCAACTGTTGTGAAGGCTGTTTTCTTCGCCAGGGAAATAATTCTTCGGTCATCCAGCACCGTTGTTTTCTGTTGTCTTCCGGGTCTTTTGGTGTTGCTGAGCTCACCGTTGCGTTCCTTCTTTTTAAGAATGTTCCAAACAGTTGTTATGGCCATGCCTAATGTTTTTGATATCTCTCTGATGGGTTTGTTTTGTTTTTTCAGCCTAATAATGGCTCGTTTTACTGATAGTGACAGCTCTTTGGATCTCATCTTGAGAGTTGACAGCAACAGATTCCAAATGCAAATAGCACACTTGAAATGAACTCTGGAACTTTTATCTGCTTATTGTAATTGGGATAATGAGGGAAAAACACACACCTGGCCATTTGTCCCATTACTTTTGGTCCCCTAACAAGTGGGAGGCACATATGCAAACTGCTGTAATTCCTACACTGTTCACCTGATTTGGATGTAAATACCCTCAAATTAAAGCTGACAGTCTGCAGTTAAAGCACATCTTGTTTGTTTCATTTCAAATCCATTGTGGTGGTGTATAGAGTCAAAAATGTTAGAATTGTGATAATGTCCCAATATATATGGACCTGACTGTGTATATATATATTTATATATATATTTTTTTTCTTCTTTTAATACACCCCCCCCCCCCCCCAAAAAAAAGTTAAATGTAAAATCAACGCAGAATGGCTAACTGGACGTACATGTCTATCCTATTAATACACCCCATAAATGGCTGTAGTACAATGTAACTTCACCCCTGAATTGCAATTATGACACATATTTGTCACGATTCTATAGGGATAGTGCAGCTCTAAGCTCCACACACTCCACTATCCCTACCTACTTGCACGGTCCATCCTAACCAACGGTGCACAACTGGATAGCCATCCCTAGCTTGAGTATTTGCAGGGGTCTACAAGGAGGTAAAAAGGTGGGAGAAAACAAAAGAGTAACACAGTAACGTAAGCTACAAGGCTGGGTAGTAACAAAACAAGAAAATAACCAACCATATGCAAAACCAGAATAAAATGAAAACCGAGGTCAAGTACCAGAAGATCACATCAGTACAAAAGGATTACACAAGATCAAGGTCAAAATACAAGTCAAGGTCAGGAGCCAGGAGGTCACGTTAGTACAAAGGGATTAGCAGGATCAAGAGTCAAATACAAGCCGAGGTCAAGTTCACAAAATCACACATGCAGGAAAACGCTAGTGGAGAAGTAAGAACAATCACAGGCAACTTGTGGCCAGCAAGCTGCCTGTTAAATAGGCCAGACTGAATGATCACCTGACGGGGCCAGTGACACGTGACCCAGCGTCAGCCCCAGCCAAAACCCTGAGCGCTGACTCATATTCGTCGGCACTCATTTCTGCCCCTGCTCGTTGCCTAGGGGATGGAGGATGCTGGCTGCGCTGAGGAAGCGTGCCCTACCAGGTCCTCCCCACCCCCTTGTTGCCACAGAGATGAGGACGCCGGCCACGTCCGACGCTGTCTCCTCCTCCCTCTTTATCAGCGGGATGCCAGCGGTGCTGCAAGGAGGGAGTGCACCGCGGGTTCCCTGTTACAGTACCCCACCTTCCACAAGGGGCCACTGGACGCTTACTCACCGTAGCCTGTTTCTCAGGGTGTGCCAGATGAAATTTTCTAATCAAATTAGTAGCATGCATTTTATTCGCTGGCACTCAAGACCTCTCTTCCGGACCAATAGCTCTCCAGTGAACCAAATACCGCAAAGAATTACAAATTGTCCTTACATCAAGGATTCTAGAAACCTCGTATTCTAGTTGACCGGCAACCTCCACTGGTGACGGAAACTCCTGTGCTGGAGATATAGACGGCACATACTTTTTGAGTAGAGCTTTGTGAAACACATTATGAATACGAAAGGAGTCAGGTAATAGTAACTTAAAAGACACAGGGTTAATGATCTCGATAATCTCATACAGACCAATAAATTGAGGCGCAAATTTAACCAAAGGTACTATAAGACACAAATTCTTGGTGGACAACCACACCTTGTCTCCCAACCCAAAATTTACACCTCGAGAACGCCTTTTGTCTGCATTAAACTTCTGAACCTCTTGGGCTTTCTTCAGGTTCGACTGAACCTGGGCCCAGACTGTGCACAGTTCTTCAACTACAAAACCAGCCTCCGGAACCTTGGAAGAAGACGGCAAGAATGAGCAAAATCGCGGATGAAACCCCACATTACAAAAGAAAGGAGACATACCGGTAGACGAGTTCATCTGATTGTTAATGGCAAATTCTGCCACTGACAAGTATTTCGCCCAACTACAGTATGTTGGTTGTCAGAAAAAATATTCTCTGGAATACCATGCAAACAAACTATGTGGTCCACAAAAAGAGAGGCAAAATTTTTTGCATTGGGTAACTTTGGCAGGGGGATAAAATGACACATTTTGCTCAACCTATCAACCATAACCCACACAACTGTTTTACCCTCAGACATCAGAAGATCGTTAAAAAAATCCATGGATACATGAGATCAAGGCCTACTAGGGATGGGTAGAGGAGTCTTGGACCTGGCACAAACCTCACAAGTGGATACATATGAATGGACATATCTGGACAAAGTGGGCCACCAATAAAACCTGTAAACTAGTTACTTGGTGGCATTAATGCCCAGATGACCACTAAAAACAGCATTATGACACTCACGTAATAGACAAGTAAACGAGTAAAGCTCCTTTCACATCACTGTTTCTCCTTTCCGTTCTCCGGCTCCGTTGAGGAGCAGGAGAACGGAAAGGACGGATTCTGCAGATAACTGAGACCTAACTGAGCGTAACAGAGCCTAAAGACCCCATAGACTATAATGGGGTCCGTTCGGTGTCCGCTCAGAATATGAGCCTGTCTGGGATTCAAACGCTTAGCAGACTCCAAAAACGTAAAATTCTTATGATCCGTAAGTACAGTGACACAATATTGAGCCCCCTCCAAAAAGTGATGCCACTCCTCAAAGGCCTGATTTCCGATGTTGTCATTTCTCTTGGTAGGAGAGAACTTACGAGAAAAGAAAGCACAAGGTCTTAAGTTAGTGAGGGTTGGTGACCATCGGGAGAGTACTGCCACCACCCCATCCTCAGAAGCATCCACCTCAACCACAAAGGTTTCTCTTGGTCTAGATGAACCAATACTGGGGCGTCAACGAAACACCTCTTAAGTGCTTCAAAAGCCTCTATAGCCTCTTGCAACCAATTGACTACATCCACACCCTTTTTGGTTAAATCAGTGAGAGGCTTAGCAATAACAGAATTTTTTTTTAATGAACTTCAGGTAATAGTTCGAAAAACCTAAAAAGTGTTGTAACGCTTTGAGAGAGGAGGGTTGCACCCATTCCAAAATATGGGAGAATATATTCCAAAAATGATATTTAATGAACTCCAAATATACACTTCTTACCCTTAACGAATGATCGGTTCTCCCGAAGAACCTCCAGTACCTGTCTAGTGTGTATAATATGTGATTCCCTGTTTCCTTGACTAAGAGACTTTAATTGACACTCTGCCACAGCTGACTTATCGGGTTCGTCGCAAAGTATACCTAGTGCTTAAAAAAACACCTCGACAGTAGTCAGACAAGGTGAGTCTGTTGGGAGAGAATAAGCCCATTCTTGCGAGTCTCCCTGCAACAAAGAGATAATAATGCCAACTCTTTGTTGTTCAGAACCCAAAAAGTATGGGCGTAAACGAAAATAGAGCTTGCAGCTCTCCTTGGAAGTCAAAAAATGCTTATGATCTCTTGAAAACCGATCAGGCAACTTAACATGAGGTTCAAGATTCTGAAGAGAAGAGGTTGCTATAGGCGGAGTCTGAAGCAACTCCTGCTGCTGCTGCCTCTCTGCCAGTTCCTGCACCATTTGGGCGAGATTCTGCACCTGATCCGCAAGGACTCTCATGGAGTCCATGGTTTCAGGTAGGCCTGTGATTCTGTCACGATTCTTTAGGGACAGTGCGCAACTGGATGGCAGTCCCTAGCTTAAGTACGTGCAGGGTCTACAGGGATGGAACAAGGTGGGGGAAAACAAAATACTAAGACCGAATGTAAGCTACTAGGCTGGGTAGTAACAAAACAAGCAAATAACCAACCATAAGCAAAACCAGAATAAAATGGAAGCCGAGGTCAAGTACCATGAGGTCACGTCAGTACAAAGGAATAACACAGGATCAAGGTCAAATACAAGACGAGGTCAGGAGCCAGGAGATCACATCAGTACAAAAGGATTACACAGGATCGAGGACAAAATGCAAGTCAAGGTCAGGAGCCAGGAGGTCAAGTTAGTACAAAGGGATTAGCAGGATCAAGAGTCAAATACAAGCCGAGGTCAAGTTCACAAAATCACACATGCAGGAAAACGATAGTGGAGAAGTAAAAACAATCATAGGCAACTTGTGGCCAGCAAGTTGCCTGTTAAATAGGCCAGACCGTGCATCAGCCCCAGCCAAAACCCTGAGCGCTGACTCATATCCGTCAGCGCTCGTTCCTGCCCCTGCTTGTTGCCAGGGAGATGAGGAAGCCGGCCATGTCCGACGCCAGCTCCTCCTCCCTCTTTATCAGCGGTACGCCGGCGGTGGTGCAAGGAGGGAGCTCACCGCCATTCCCTATTACAATATTATTCCTTTTTTTTACCCTATTAATACACCACCAAAGAAAGTTAAATAATGTAAAATCAACGCAGGACGGCTAATAGGACGTGCGTGTCTATCCTATTAATACACCCCGTAAATGGCTGTAGTACAATGCAACTTCACCACTGAATAGCATTTATGACAAATATTTTTCCCTTTTTTTTTCTACTAATAAACCCGCTCCAAAAAAAGTAAAACAACGTAAAATCAACGCAGAAAGTCTAATAGGATTTACGTATAATGACCCTGGGTTTTTCCATTTTTTTGTTTTCGTTTTTCACTCCCTGAATTCCCATAGTCCTAAATTTTTTATTTTTCCATTCACATAGCCTTATGAGGGCTTATTTTTTTGTGGGACAAGTTGTACTTTCAAATGGCACCATTTACAGTTGCATACCATGTAGTGAGCGGGAAACAAATTCCAAATGGAGTAGAATTGGGAAAAAATGCAATTATGATAAAGGTTTTTATTTTTTTATTTTTTTACACTGTACACTATGCGGTAAAATGGACCTGTTATCTTCATTCTCCAGGTCATTACGGGTCCAACGATACCACACTTGTATAATTTTTCTTGCGTTTTAATCCTACCATTTTTTTTAAACCTTTGAGGAAAATGTTTTCATAACCATATTCTGGCCCCTATAACTTTTTTGTAGCTATGTGTACGAGGCTATGTACGGGGCTATGTGAGGGCTCATTTTTTGCGGGACGATCTATTCTTTTCAGTGATACCAATTTTAAGTGTGTGCAACTTTTTAATCACTTTTTATAAAAAAATTATTGGGAAGTTGAAGTGACATAAAATGGCAAATTGGCTATTTTTATATTTTTTCCCGCTACGCCATTTGCTGTATACCATTAATATTGTTATATTTTAATAGTATGGGCATTTTTGCACGTGGTGATGCCCCTAATGTTTATTTTTTTAGTATTTTTATTTTAAGGAAAGGGGGTGAATTGAACTTTTAGGTTGTTTTATTTTTTTATATTTGTAAAACCTTTTTTTTTTTTTACTTTTTTCTAAGTCACCTTGGGTGACATCAACTGGCAATCATTCTATTCCCCATAGTATTCAGTGATGGCTAAATATTGAAGAATTAATTTGCACTATATCAATACAAGGATGCCACCTAGTGGCCTGTATTAATATATACATATATATATATATATATATATATATATATATAATACAGACCAAAAGTTTGGACACACTTCATTTCAAAGAGTTTCATATGGAATTATATACATAACAAACAAGTGTGAAACAACTGAAAATATATCATATTCTAGGTTCTTCAAAGTAGCCACCTTTTGCTTTGATTACTGCTTTGCACACTCTTGGCATTCTCTTGATGAGCTTCAAGAGGTAGACCCTGAAATGGTTTTCACTTCACAGGTGTGCCCTGTTAGGTTTAAGGGATTTCTTGCCTTATAAATGGGGTTAGGACCATCAGTTGCGTTGAGGAGAAGTCAGGTGGATACACAGCTGATAGTCCTACTGAATAGACTGTTAGAATTTGTATTATGGCAAGAAAAAAGCAGCTAAGTAAAGAAAAACGAGTGGCCATCATTACTTTAAGAAATGAAGGTCAGTCAGTCAGCCGAAAAATTGGGAAAACTTTGAAAGTAAGGGCTATTTGACAATGAAGGAGAGTGATGGGGTGCTGCGCCAGATGACCTGGCCTCCACAGTCACCGGACCTGAACCCAATCGAGATGGTTTGGGGTGAGCTGGACCGCAGAGTGAAGGCAAAAGGGCCAACAAGTGCTAAGCATCTCTGGAAACTCCTTCAAGACTGTTGGAAGACCATTTCAGGGGACTACCTCTTGAAGCTCATCAAGAGAATGCCAAGAGTGTGCAAAGCAGTAATCAAAGCAAAAGGTGGCTACTTTGAAGAACCTAGAATATGACATATTTTCAGTTGTTTCACACTTGTTTGTTATGTATATAATTCCACATGTGTTTATTCATAGTTTTGATGCCTTCATAGTCATGAAAATAAAGAAAACTCTTGAATGAGAAGGTGTGTCCAAACTTTTGGTCTGTACTGTATATATATAATTGACTCTGAAACCTGCTTGAGGCTTCGGTCGATTAGCGCAAGGTAACAGGTTCCCCGATCTCAGCCGGGGAACGCTGTTACCGGACCTGAAGCACGCAACTTCCGGTCTGCGCAGATGCCGTGGTCACATTTGACCACGGCATCTGAAAGGTAAGATGTATGTGATCAGCCTTATGGCTGATTGCATACATGTGCCGTGGGTTTCTGCTATTTAAAATAGCAGAAGCCCGGCGGCTAAGGCGCCTGCTGGTCGCACAAGGGGGCGTCATATTTAGGGATCGGACCCATGACCCATAACCCTTAAAGTGTTAATACACCCCGTAAGTGGCTGTATTACAGAACTTGCACCCCAATCACAAGCAAGGTTTGCTGGAATTAGTGATGTATTTTATAGTGCAAACAACCTAAAAGCAATTTGGAACCCCAATAAGTGCAGCAAGGTGTAATAGAATCGCTCCTATTGCACCCTGTTCTCCTTTTATAGTGTAGATAATGCCTCCCTATCCTTTCCCTACACCTTGACTGATCTGTCCCTGAACTTGTAAATCATTTTTCAGCACAATGAAGTCTTTCCTAGCACTTTCCCTAGCGCCTGCTGTCGTCTCTCCCTGCACTATGTACACTGGAAAATGGCTGAATCCAATATATATAGATCCAGCACTAGTGATTAAACTTTGTTGCACTTTATTTGTTCTTGTAGCACATAACACACAGACACAATCCTCCACCCCAGCATAGTTGGCGCGTTTCAAACACAGGTGTGTTCTTAGTCGTAAACAAATGAGATCCCCCTTGCTAGGCTAATATAACTTTTTATTGCAGCTAATTGCAGCTAATGTAACTTTTTATTGGAAATGTCAAATCATGATTCGAATCATGAACGTTTTTAGTACGTACAGCATATTTACAAGTTTTACATGAATGACTACCACATTTTGAAAAACCTTTATATTTAAGCCAAGTATTAGATGTAGTTTTGGCCATAGTTGAGAAAAATGAAGGGGAAAGAGTGTTAGCTAGTGTCCGTGAGCGTCTTAACACTATCCTACAACCATCTTTCGATACATTATGTAAATTGTCATCCTCTTATAAAATGGGGAGACATTTAAATTTGGCATTTTTTATTTGAGAAAATTACCGACTATAAGTTAACACTAATGTAGGTAGTATTATTCTTATTCTTATTTTTATTTCCCCTATTCATATTTTGTTGTATCTTTTTTCTGACCTGAAAAGCAACTCCTTTCTCTTTTTATTTTTAACAATATTGAGGGCCCTAGACAACATCCATTGGGGATATCCTCTATCTTGCAAATGTGAAACAACTTCTCCACATTCTCTATTAAAAGAAGCATCTATACTGCAATTCCTGCGGGCTCTGATCAATTCGCCTACAGGAATAGCTTAAAGAGTGTGCATAGGGTGGCGACTATTAGCCCTCAGTATCTTACTGACAGTTATTTTAAGCCTGCAGGAATTACAGTACAGATGCTTCTTTTAATAGAGAATGTGGAGAAGTTGTTTCACATTGGCAAGATAGAGGATATCCCCAATGGATGTTGTCTAGGACCCTCAATATCGTTAAAAATGAAAAGAAAAAAAGTTGCTTATCAGGTCAGAAAAAAAGATACAACAAAATATGAATAGGGGAAATAAAAAATAAGAATAAGAATAATACTACCTACATTAGTGTTAACTTATAGTCGGTAATTTTCTCAAATAAAAAATGCCAAATTTAAATGTCTCCCCATTTTATAAGAGGATGACATTTTACATAATGTATTGAAAGATGGTTGTAGGATAGTGTCAAGACGCTCACAGACACTAGCTAACACTCTTTCCCCTTCATTTTTCTCAACTATGGCCAAAACTACATCTAATACTTGGCTTAAATATAAAGGTTTTTCAAAATGTGGTAGTCATTCATGTAAAACTTGTAAATATGCTGTACGTACTAAAAACTTTCATGATTCGAATCATGATTCGACATTTCCAATAAAAAGTTACATTAGCTGCAATGCAGTTGGTATAGTATATATTAGATGACTGTGATTTGATGTATGTAGGCAGTTTTAGAAAATGTAAGACCAGAATATTAGAACATATTAATTATATAATAAATCCATCCAGCCTGGGTACATCAAATGCAGCCAAACATTTCATATCCTCACATGATCATAGTTTAAGAAGTTTTCAAACACTTGCAATAGAAAAAGTTGTGGCCCCCCCGTAGAGGTGGAGATATTAAAAAAATAATTTTACAAAGACATTTTGGATTTTTAAGCTAAACACCAGGTCCCCTATGGGATTAAATATGAGAAAGGAGTTAATGTATTATTATAGAATTTTGTTGATATTTCATATAATAAATCATTTTTATATACATACAAAATAATAATAATATTAAGAGAAGTCTTTCTCTCTCCCTCCCCCTTCCCCTGCTTTTTTTTTTTCTCCCTTATATTTCCTATGCACAAACAGCAAGCAAGCTCCATTATATATTGTCAAAAGGGTATAGATACAATCTATGATAATGCACTGACAATGTGACTTTAGGAAATTAACTGAATGGTTGTTTTTTCTTCTTTTCCTTTTTTTTATTCTGTTCACATTTTGTGTTTTTTATGTTTGCAGACTTAATTTGAGGTCTGGATTATATATTGATTGTTAATTTAAAACATGAAAAGTCGCATTTTACATAATTTTTTATGTTGATTTTAAATGTCATATGTGACAAGTTAATGAGCTCCTCCTGGTATCAGGTTCATTTATTCCCACCCCTAATTTGATTTGAGGTGGGATATGCATTTAAAGCCTAACAAGGGGGATCTAATTTGGTTACGAGTGCGACTAAGAACACACCTGTGTTCGAAACGCGTAAACTATGCTGGGGTTGAGGATTGTGTATATACAGTATGTGTTATGTGCTACAAGAAGAAATAAAGTGCAACAAAGTTTAATCATTAGTACTGGAAAAAACATTTTTCTTCCTATCTTATATCTGAGAGATTTGCTTGGCTCATTCCCTGCACAGGGCTGTGGATTATGAGGTGAGCTGGATAGTTTTCTCCATGAACTGAATCCAAGATCGCTGATATTATTTATATGGCTGTGACATCACAGGGCTGGATGGCTGCTGTTTGGATGCATGCATGGCATTGTGGGTGATCCCTCATTTTCTTGCGGATTCGGTGCAAATCGAATTTTACTGAAATTTAGATTGAATTCCACTTCGGCAAATTTGATTCGCTCATCTCTACTAGTAACACAGTGAACTGTACTGTGACACATGGGTATAACAATACCTTCTTTTAAGAAAAATGCCCTTGAACTACACAGTAGATTGCAAAAATGTGTTCACCAACAGGGGTGAATACCTTTTGGATCACTTTTTATTATTTATTTTTTTCGGGGGGGGGGGGGGAAGAAGCAGCAAAAAATAGCAAACAAAATATGAATAGGGGAAATATGAATAAGAACAATTTTACACAGCCTACATTAGTGTTAACTTATAGTTGACAATTTTTTCAAATGAAAAATGCTAGATTTAAATGTTTCCCCATTTTATGAGGATGAAATTTTACATAATGTATTGAAATCCACCATTTTCAGTTTTGTTTTTTCCATTACAGATGTTCACAGTATGGAATTCATTTAATCATATTTTGATACTATGGAAACACCACCATGAATTTAAAAACTTATATTTTCCCTTTATCAAAACTTTTTGCTGCCATGTCTTGAACCTAGGACCCTATGTATGGGAGGCAAATACCTTGCCAGCTGAACCACAGGCTTGCCTATGGTGATTTAGTGGAATTCCTCTAACTAAAACATTCACTATATATTTATAAATACATATATATGTATATATATATATATATATATATGAATAATATTGACTTTTGCTGTTATCCCAATGTCTTGGTATACAGAGATATATCTGTAGATACCAGTATATTGTACATGAATACTACTGAAAGTTTTGGGCTAATTATATAGTAGTAGGGAACAGCCTGCCAGATCTCTGTGAACTCTGGCATTGCTGGAGGTCTATAAGGCTCTGTCCGGCCCCATTTACTATAATAGTACCGCTACACGCAGCCGTTGGGCGGATCTCTGCCGTACCCAATTATAGTGAACGGGGCCAGATGGAGCCTTACAAACATCTGGCAATGCCGCAGTATGCAGAGATCTAGCAGGTTGTACCGTGTCAGAACAGCCTGCAGGATCTCTAATGCTAGTGTGCAACAAGCCTGTAGAAAGAGAAATTCCTTCTATTGATAACAGAGCGCTCTGTAGCACACTGGTATGGTGTCAATCTCTCATACAGAAGGTTGTGAGTTTAAGACCATAGTAACAATTTAAAAGTAGAGACTGACAAAAATTTTAATATACAGGGATATCCACCTACAATCAGAATGGTAAGTGTTAGGGATACCCACAGGGATACTCTGTATATGGAACAGAATCATTGTCTACACAACTACTCATGGTGACAGATTCCCTTTAAGCGAGAGCCAAAATATAAATAGAAGGATAATTATGAAGGAACACTGCTGTATGTGGCTTAAATACTTCACCATAAATAGCATGTTTGAGTCTGGTCTTTTGGGGGTGTCGTTTTTGATGCATTTTTTTTTAAACCAGAGTAAAAAAATAAATCCAATAGGACTGAGAAGTATGTCCTTCCTATATATTCCTATACCTTTTAAATCTCCTGGCTGTGCTCAAAAAAGTACATCAAATGAAAATAGATGTTCTGGTCACTTATTCTTCCTAAAACAAGGAATATCACAAATTTTCTTCTAGGTATAGGTGATGACTTTAATATGATTCTTGACCCTAACTTAGATTGTTCAACATTAAGTAGATATGCCTCCTAGTTGGCTGCTTCTATCTAATATATAAAGCTGAGTGCATGTGTGTGTGTGTGTCCGCTAAAGGAATCCACACTGTCGCATTTACAATCACAAAATTTGGCACACAGGTACATCAGGTGTCCGGGAAGGTTTTAGACCAGGTCTCAGCTGTCTAGGGCGTACCGTTCCTGAGATATTCCCAAAAAATGCATTAGCCAATAGAAGCTTGGTCACATGACCCTTATCAGCCAATAGAAGTTCGCAGGTCCTCCAGCCTCCACATACACAGTTTTACTCCAGATTTCCATAACAACCCAGCCATTTATATTCACTGCTTTAGGAGATAATTGCTATTAAAATAAAGCCATGACCTAATAGCACTTAGTACCTTATTTCAAGATGTGCCTTTGTTCAAGCAATAGATGTTTTCATTCTCTGAAAATCCAATTTATTTGGTATGCAAATGAGCCAGTAAGGTGCCCAGAGGGGCGTTACTCTTGCAGGAAGGAGCCCAGACACTCCCCGTGCCACAATGTGTCCACCCTCAAAAGACTTAAAACCCCGCCCCAGGTCCTGCTAAGACACGCTCTCTTTTCTGGTTAGGTCACATCCCCTTCCACTAATGAGCCGTCGGGGATTTAAAAAAAAGACGGCAAAAATCAACTTCAGTCAGCTGCAGATGTGGGAGGGAGGGTAGACTTTCTCCCTGCAGCTTACACTCAGACAGCACAGTGCTGCTGTCTTAGAGTGAGCTGTTCAAAAGGACATGCCCCTGAACCTGTTAGGCCACGCCCCCTCCCACTCAGCCAACTGAGATTGAAAAAATAAAGTTAAAAATCAACTTCTAGGTCCCGCTAAGCCACGCCCCCATCTGGTTAGGCCATGCCCCCTCCACTCCTCAGCCGACAGGGATTCAAAATATGAAGGTAAAAATCTAATTCTGTCAGAGATGGGAGGGAGGATGACTTTCTCCCTGCCGCTCACACTCAGACAGTACAGTGCTACTGTCTTAGGCCTCTTTCACACTTGCGTTGTCCGGATCCGGCGTGTACTCCACTTGCCGGAATTACACTCCGGATCCGGAAAAACGCAAGTGTACTGAAAGCATTTGAAGACGGAACCGTCTTCCAAATGCGTTCAGTGTTACTATGGCACCCAGGACGCTATTAAAGTCCTGGTTGCCATAGTAGTAGTGGGGAGCGGGGGAGCGGTATACTTACAGTCCGTGCGGCTCCCCGGGCGCTCCAGAATGACGTCAGAGCGCCCCATGCGCATGGATGACGTGATCCATCTGATCACATGATCCATGAGCTTGGGGCGCCCTGACGTCACTCTGGAGCGCCCGGGGAGCCGCACGGACGGTAAGTATACTGCTCCCCGCTCCCCACTACACTTTACCATGGCTGCCAGGACTTTAGCGTCCCGGCAGCCATGGTAACCACTCTGAAAAAGCTAAATGTCGGATGCGGCAATGCGCCGAAACGACGTTTAGCTTAAGGCCGGATCCGGATCAATGCCTTTCAATGGGCATTAATTCCGGATCCGGCCTTGCGGCAAGTGTTCCGGATTTTTGGCCGGAGCAAAAAGCGCAGCATGCTGCGGTATTTTCTCCGGCCAAAAAACGTTCCGTTCCGGAACTGAAGACATCCTGATGCATCCTGAATGGATTTCTCTCCATTCAGAATGCATTAGGATAATCCTGATCAGGATTCTTCCGGCATAGAGCCCCGACGACGGAACTCTATGCCGGAAGACAAGAACGCAAGTGTGAAAGAGCCCTTAGAGTGAGCTGTTCAAAAGGACACGCCCCCAATCCAGTAAAGGCCACTGTTAAGGGGGCGGGCCCCTGTGGAGGTCACTGTCAAGGGGGTTATATGCTGTGAAAGTCACTATTAAAGGGGAAAGCTGCTATAAAGGTCAAAGTTAAG
Source organism: Bufo bufo (assembly GCF_905171765.1). NCBI lineage: Eukaryota > Metazoa > Chordata > Amphibia > Anura > Bufonidae > Bufo > Bufo bufo. Next base: position 622,727,948 of record NC_053390.1, read on the forward strand.
GGGGTGTGCTGCTGTGGAGGTCCTATTTTAAGGGACAGGGCACTGTGGGGGGGTCAGTGTTAAGGGGTGGGGGGCTGTGGAGGTCACTGTTTTGGTGGCAGGGTGCTATAGATGTCACTGTTATAGTGGATAGTGCTGATATCTTTTAACGACACACACAAACATTAAATTAAATAGATTAAATATACCAGAGCGAAGCTGGGTCCTTCAGTTAGTATGAAATAAAAATGCCTTAGTTGCCTAGGGGTGCCAAGATGGTAGAGAAAAAGATTATACTTTTAGCCGTTCCTCCCAACTTTCTTACTCCAGGAGTCCTTCTCTTACCCTGGTCTTTGCGGCCAGGTGTCAGCTATATTACAGTGCTGGCACCCACATTGAGCAGCTTCACACATCCCATGCATGTTAATGATGAACAGTTCCATTGTTTCATGTTAAAGGGTTAAACACTTCCAAATGCAATGCTATGTTAACGGCAACAGAACAGAGGCCTTTGTGTAAAGCAGAATAAAAACAAGTGCCCCAGTGCTCCAGTATTGCCTTCTGCCTGGATGATGGGATAATAGATCATTACTTACCTCATTGATAATTTATAACAAATATTTCATCTCTCTCTACAACTTACATAGTGACTCTTTTACTCATTGTCCCTTGCAAATGGAAATATATTTGTTTTAGTGTGTTCCCTACATGAATTAACAAAACCCATCTCCTTTTTGAAACACCATAAATTGCCGGGTTTGGAGAGTTTCACAAACGTTTATTATAAACATTTCTCCATAACTCAAGTTCTATTTATCACTTTTTAGAGATGCTTTTATTAAGGCAGCTCAAAAGGAAAGTTTCCCACCTGAAAAAGGCTAAAATAGTGACCCACCTGAAACACTGCAAAGACCACACTACAATTGTAAATTTCTGTCTAATTTCACTACTAAACATGGAGGTTTATTGACAGAATCCTCTTAAACCCCTTCTCTTCTCCTACTTATGGACACAACGATGGCATTTAACAAGGTCTATTAACCCCTTAATGTATAATTCTGTACATGTACGGCATTATTAACAGTGAATTGTATGGAGCGGGCTGCAATGCCTAGTCCATTCCATATGCAGGGGGTCCCAGCAGCAGGCACCCAGCCACAATAATCGGGATCATCAATGATGCCGAAACTGGTCATTTAACCCCTCAGATGCCGCGTTCAACAGAGATCACGGCATCTATGAAATCAGGCAGATGGATGCAGTTCACTCTGCCTTCTGGTTACTACATTCCTGATCAAAAGTTTAAGACCACTTGAAAAATGGCAAAAAATCATATGTAGCATGGCTGGATCTTAACAAGGTTCCAAGTAGAGCTTCCACATGCAACAAGAAGAAATGGGAGTGAGACAAAACATTTTCTGAGCATATACACTCACCTAAAGAATTATTAGGAACACCATACTAATACGGTGTTGGACCCCCTTCTGCTTTCAGAACTGCCTTAATTCTACGTGGCATTGATTCAACAAGGTGCTGATAGCATTCTTTAGAAATGTTGGCCCATATTGATAGGATAGCATCTTGCAGTTGATGGAGATTTGAGGGATGCACATCCAGGGCACAAAGCTCCCGTTCCACCACATCCCAAAGATGCTCTATTGGGTTGAGATCTGGTGACTGTGGGGGCCATTTTAGTACAGTGAACTCATTGTCATGTTCAAGAAACCAATTTGAAATGATTCGAGCTTTGTGACATGGTGCATTATCCTGCTGGAAGTAGCCATCAGAGGATGGATACATGTTCTCATTCTGTTTACGCCAAATTCGGACTCTACCATTTGAATGGCTCAACAGAAATCGAGACTCATCAGACCAGGCAACATTTTTCCAGTCTTCAACAGTCCAATTTTGGTGAGCTCGTGCAAATTGTAGCCTCTTTTTCCTATTGGTAGTGGAGATGAGTGGTACCCGGTGGGGTCTTCTGCTGTTGTTGCCCATCTGCCTCAAGGTTGTGCGTGTTGTGGCTTCACAAATGCTTTGCTGCATAACTCGGTTGTAACGAGTGGTTATTTCAGTCAATGTTGTTCTTCTATCAGCTTGAATCAGTCGGCCCATTCTCCTCTGACCTCTAGCATCCACAAGGCATTTTTGACCATAGGACTGCCGCATACTGGATGTTTTTCCCTTTTCACACCATTCTTTGTAAACCCTAGAAATGGTTGTGCGTGAAAATCCCAGTAACTGAGCAGATTGTGAAATACTCAGACCGGCCCGTCTGGCACCAACAACCATGCCACGCTCAAAATTGCTTAAATCACCTTTCTTTCCCATTCTGACATTCAGTTTGGAGTTCAGGAGATTGTCTTGACCAGGACCAAACCCCTAAATGCATTGAAGCAACTGCCATGTGATTGGTTGATTAGATAATTGCATTAATGAGAAATAGAACAGGTGTTCCTAATAATTCTTTAGGTGAGTGTAATTTAATGAAAACAACGAATAAACTTAAACAGGCTGTTTTTTCAGCTGATCAAAAGTTTAGGACGACACCTCCAAAAAAATCTTAACCCCAACAAAACAGAAATCCAACTTCCAAACATGAACTCAGTAATTAGTAGCTCCACCGTTATTGTTTATCACTTCAAAAATTCGTTTCGGCATGCTTGATGCAAGCGTTTCCATGAGGTGAGTGGGAACATTTCTCCAAGTGGTGAAGACGGCCGCATGAAGGCCATCTACTGTCTGGAACTGTTGTCCATTTTTGGTTCTAAATTGGATTTAGATCAGGGGAACACGCAGGATGGGCCAAAAGAGTGATGTTATTCTCCTGGAAGAAGTCCCTTGTCCTGCGGGCATTGTGTACTTTAGCGTTGTCCTGTTGAAAAACCCAGTCGTTACCACTCAGACGAGGGCCCTCAGTCATGAGGAATGCTCTCTAAAAGATCTGGACATAGCCAGCGGCCGTTTGACGCCCCTGCACTTCCTAAAGCTCCATTGTTCCACTGAAGGAAAAAGCACCCCAGACCATTATGGCGCCCCCTCCACTGTGGTCCGTAGAAAACATCTCAGGTGGGATCTGCTTGTCATGCCAGTAACGTTGGAAACCATCAGGACTAGAGTTGAGCGAACACCTGGATGTTCGGGTTCGAGAAGTTCGGCCGAACTTCCCGGAAATGTTCGGGTTCGGGATCCGAATCCGACCAGAACCTCGTCCCGAACATCGTCCCGAACCCCATTGAAGTCAATGGGGACCCGAACTTTTCGGCACTAAAAAGGCTGTAAAACAGCCCAGGAAAGGGCTAGAGGGCTGCAAAAGGCAGCAAAATGTAGTTAAATCCCCCGCAAACAAATGTGGATAGGGAAATGAATTAAAATTAAAATAAAATAAATTAAAATTAACCAATATTAATTGGAGAGAATCAGGCTTTATGTCAGCAGAGAATCAGTCTTCATGTCATAGCAGAGCATCAGGCTTCATGTCACCCACCACTGGAACAGGCCACTGTCAGATATTTTTAGGCCCCGGCACCCAGACAGAGGAGAGAGGTCCCATAACAGAGATTCAGGCTTCATGTCAGCAGAGAATCAGTCTTCATGTCATAGCAGAGAATCAGGCTTCACGTCACCCACCACTGGAACAATCCATTGTCACATATTTATGCCCAGGCACCCAGGAAGAGGAGAGAGGTCCCATAGCAGAGAATCTGGCTTCATGTCAGCAGAGAATTAGTCTTCATGTCATAGCAGAGAATCAGGCTTCATGTCACCCACCACTGGAACAGGCCACTGTCAGATATTTTTAGGCCCCGGCAACCAGACAGAGGAGAGAGATCCCATAACAGAGATTCAGGCTTCATGTCAGCACAGAATCAGTCTTCATGTCATAGCAGAGAATCAGGCTTCATGTCACCCACCACTGGAACAGGCCACTGTCAGATATTTTTAGGCCCCGGCACCCAGACAGAGGAGAGAGGTCCCATAACAGAGATTCAGGCTTCATGTCAGCAGAGAATCAGTCTTCATTTCATAGCAGAGAATCAGGCTTCACGTCACCCACCACTGGAACAGTCCATTGTCACATATTTAGACCCAGGCAGAGGAGAGAGGTCCCATAGCAGAGAATCTGGCTTCATGTCAGCAGAGAATCAGTCTTCATGTCATAGCAGAGAATCAGGCTTCACGTCACCCACCACTGGAACAGTCCATTGTCACATATTTAGGCCCAGGCACCCAGGCAGAGGAGAGAGGTCCCATAGCAGAGAATTTGGCTTCATGTCAGCAGAGAATCAGTCTTCATGTCATAGCAGAGAATCAGGCTTCACGTCACCCACCACTGGAACAGTCCATTGTCAGATATTTTTAGGCCCCGGCACCCAGACAGAGGAGAGAGGTCCCATAACAGAGATTCAGTCTTCATGTCATAGCAGATAATCAGGCTTCACGTCACCCACCACTGGAACAGTCCATTGTCACTTATTAAGGCCCAGGCACCCAGGCAGAGGAGAGAGGTCCCATAGCAGAGAATCTGGCTTCATGTCAGCAGAGAATCAGTCTTCATGTCATAGCAGAGAATCAGGCTTCATGTCACCCACCACTGGAACAGGCCACTGTCAGATATTTTTAGGCCCCGGCACCCAGACAGAGGAGAGGTTTATTCACCTCTGGGTTGCCCCGCAATATAATGGTAAAATGAAAATAAAAATAGGATTGAATGAGGAAGTGCCCTGGAGTACAATAATATATTGTTAAGGGGAGGTAGTTAATGTCTAATCTGCACAAGGGATGGACAGGTCCTGTGGGATCCATGCCTGGTTCATTTTTATGAACGTCAGCTTGTCCACATTGGCTTTAGACAGGCGGCTGCGTTTGTCTGTAATGACGCCCCCTGCCGTGCTGAATACACATTCAGACAAAACGCTGGCCGCCGGGCAGGCCAGCACCTTCAAGGCATAAAAGGCTAGCTCTGGCCACGTGGACAATTTGGAGACCCAGAAGTTGAATGGGGCCGAACCCTTAGTCAGTACGTGGAGGAGTGTGCACAGGTACTGTTCCACCATGTTATTGAAATGTTGCCTCCTGCTAACACATTCCGTATCAGGTGGTGGTGCAGTTAGCTGTGGCGTGGTGACAAAACTTTTTCACATCTCTGCCATGCTAACCCTGCCCTCAGAGGAGCTGGCCGTGACACAGCTGCGTTGGCGACCTCTTGCTCCTCCTCTGCCTTCGCCTTGGGCTTCCACTGGTTCCCCTGTGACATTTGGGAATGCTCTCAGTAGCGCGTCTACCAACGTGCGCTTGTACTCGCGCATCTTACTATCACGCTCCAGTGCATGAAGTAAGGTGGGCACATTGTCTTTGTACCGTGGATCCAGCAGGGTGGCAACCCAGTAGTCCGCACACGTTAAAATGTGGGCAACTCTGCTGTCGTTGCGCAGGCACTGCAGCATGTAGTCGCTCATGTGTGCCAGGCTGCCCAGAGGTAAGGACAAGCTGTCCTCTGTGGGAGGCGTATCGTCATCGTCCTGCGTTTCCCCCCAGCCACGCACCAGTGATGGGCCCGAGCTGCGTTAGGTGCCACCCCGCTGTGAACATGCTTCATCCTCATCCTCCTCCACCTCCTCCTCATCCTCGTCCTCCTCGTCCTCCAGTAGTGGGCCCTGTCTGGCCACATTTGTACCTGGCCTCTGCTGTTGCAAAAAACCTCCCTCTGAGTCACTTCGAAGAGACTGGCCTGAAAGTGCTAAAAATGACCCCTCTTCCTCCTCCTCCTCCTGGGCCACCTCCTCTTCCATCATCGCCCTAAGTGTTTTCTCAAGGAGACATAGAAGTGGTATTGTAACGCTGATAACGGCGTCATCGCCATGTTGGTGGAGTACTCGAAACAACGCAACAGGGCACACAGGTCTCGCATGGAGGCCCAGTCTTTGGTGGTGAAGTGGTGCTGTTCCGCAGTGCGACTGACTCGTGCGTGCTGCAGCTGAAACTCCACTATGGCCTGCTGCTGCTCGCACAGTCTGTCCAGCATGTGCAAGGTGGAGTTCCACCTGGTGGGCACGTCGCATATGAGGCGGTGAGCGGGAAGGCCGAAGTTACGCTGTAGCACAGACAGGCGAGCAGCGGCAGGATGTGAACGCCGAAAGCGCGAACAGACGGCCCGCACTTTATGCAGCAGCTCTGACATGTCGGGGTAGTTGTGAATGAACTTCTGCACCACCAAATTCAGCACATGCGCCAGGCAAGGGATGTGCGTCAAACCGGCTAGTCCCAGAGCTGCAACGAGATTTCGCCCATTATCGCACACCACCAGGCCAGGCTTGAGGCTCACCAGCAGCAACCACTCGTCGGTCTGTTGTTCTATACCCCGCGACAACTCCTGCGCGGTGTGGGGCCTGTCCCCCAAACATATGAGTTTCAGAACGGCCTTCTGACGTTTACCCCGGGCTGTGCTGAAGTTGGTGGTGAAGGTGTGTGGCTGACTGGATGAGCAGGTGGAAGAAGAGGAGGAGGAAGCTGAGTAGGAGGAGGAGGAGACAGGAGGCAAAGAATGTTGCCCTGCAATCCTTGGTGGCGGAAGGACGTGCGCCAAACAGCTCTCCGCCTGAGGCCCAGCCGCCACTACATTTACCCAGTGTGCAGTTAGGGAGATATAGCGTCCCTGGCCGTGCTTACTGGTCCACGTATCTGTGGTTAGGTGGACCTTGCCACAGATGGCGTTGCGCAGTGCACACTTGATTTTATCGGATACTTGGTTGTGCAGGGAAGGCACGCCTCTCTTGGAGAAGTAGTGCCGGCTGGGAACAACATACTGTGGGACAGCAAGCGACATGAGCTGTTTGAAGCTGTTTGTGTCCACCAGCCTAAATGACAGCATTTCATAGGCCAGTAGTTTAGAAATGCTGGCATTCAGGGCCAGGGATCGAGGGTGGCTAGGTAAGAATTTACGCTTTCTCTCAAATGTTTGTGAGATGGAGAGCTGAACGCTGCCGTGTGACATGGTTGAGATGCTTGGTGACGCAGGTGGTGGTGTTGCTGGTACATCCCATGTTTGCAGGGCGGCAGGTGCCAACGTTCCTCCAGAGGCGGAGGAAGAGGCCGAGGCGGCGGCAGCAGCAGAAGAGGCCGAGGCGGCAGCAGCAGAAGAGGTAGCAGGGGGAGCCTGAGTGACTTCCTTGTTTTTAAGGTGTTTACTCCACTGCAGTTCATGCTTTGCATGCAGGTGCCTGGTCATGCAGGTTGTGCTAAGGTTCAGAACGTTAATGCCTCGCTTCAGGCTCTGATGGCACAGCGTGCAAACCACTCGGGTCTTGTCGTCAGCACATTGTTTGAAGAAGTGCCATGCCAGGGAACTCCTTGAAGCTGCCTTTGGGGTGCTCGGTCCCAGATGGCGGTGGTCAGTAGCAGGCGGAGTCTCTTGGCGGCGGGTGTTCTGCTTTTGCCCACTGCTCCCTCTTTTGCTACGCTGTTGGCTCGGTCTCACCACTGCCTCTTCCTCCGAACTGTGAAAGTCAGTGGCACGACCTTCATTCCATGTGGGGTCTAGGACCTCATCGTCCCCTGCATCGTCTTCCACCCAGTCTTGACCCCTGACCTCCTGTTCAGTCTGCACACTGCAGAAAGACGCAGCAGTTGGCACCTGTGTTTCGTCATCATCAGAGACGTGCTGAGGTGGTATTCCCATGTCCTCATCATCAGGAAACATAAGTGGTTGTGCGTTAGTGCATTCTATCTCTTCCACCCCTGGGGAAGGGCTAGGTGGATGCCCTTGGGAAACCCTGTCAGCAGAGTCTTCAAACAGCATAAGAGACTGCTGCAAAACTTGAGGCTCAGACAGTTTCCCTGATATGCATGGGGGTGATGTGACAGACTGATGAGCTTGGTTTTCATGTGCCATCTGTGCGCTTTCTGCAGAAGACTGGGTGGGAGATAATGTGAACGTGCTGGATCCACTGTCGGCCACCCAATTGACTAATGCCTGTACCTGCTCAGGCCTTACCATTCTTAGAAAGGCATTGGGCCCCACAAAATATCGCTGTAAATTCTGCTGGCTACTGGGACCTGAGGTAGTTGGTTTACTAGGACGTGTGGCTGTGGCAGAACGGCCACGTCCTCTCCCAGCACCAGAGGGTCCACTAACACCACCACGACTATGTCCGCGTCAGTGTTCCGAACTAGATGTTTTCCTCATTGTTACCGTTCACCACAATAAGAAAAATATTATTCGGGCCAATGTATTGAATTCAAATTCAGGCCTTTTTTTACAGACACCTAACACTATCTGGCTATCTATTTAGGTACCGTATTACACTAATACAGGCACACCAGTAATGACAGATTTAGCTTAATATAAATTTGAGGCCTATTATTTAGGCGCTGGGTGATAGGTATACGTTTACGGACAGAATTAGACTTGGATCTGCACAGTAGCGTGTGTGTGAAGTTATTGAGAATTACCCTATCAGCACCTTGAATCTAATATACCCTTTTAGGGATAGATTTAAAGTAGGCCTGATACAGCAGAAACCACTAATTTAGAGAATTGCAAAATTGGAAATTGTATTTCAACCCAGAACAAAAACTGTGCTTTGACGGACACTAAATAACTTGACCAGCTAAAGCAGTAATGACAGATTTGGATGAATATAAATGTGAGGCCTATTTTTTTATTCGCTGGGTGACAGGTATACGTTTAATCACAGAATTAGACTTGGATCTGCACTGTAGCGTGTGTGTGAAGTTATTGAGAATAACTTGGTGACAGGCTCAGCTTGACCCTGATGTAGGATATAGCCAAAAAATAACCACACTATTGATGGTTAAATGCACTTTGTGACAGGCTCAACTTGCCCCTGATGTAGTATATGGCCAAAAAATAACCACATTATTGATGATTAAATGCACTTGATGACAGCTTGACCCTGATGTAGGATATAGCCAAAAAATAACCACACTATTGATGGTTAAATGCACTTGGGTGACAGGCTCAGCTTGCCCCTGATGTAGTATATGGCCAAAAAATAACCACACTATTGATGGTTAAATGCACTTGATGACAGCTTGACCCTGATGTAGGATATAGCCAAAAATAACCACACTATTGATGGTTAAATGCACTTGGGTGACAGGCTCAGCTTGCCCCTGATGTAGTATATGGCCAAAAAATAACCACACTATTGATGGTTAAAGGCACTTGATGACAGCTTGACCCTGATGTAGGATATAGCCAAAAAATAACCACACTATTGATGGTTAAATGCACTTGGGTGACAGGCTCAGCTTGCCCCTGATGTAGTATATGGCCAAAAAATAACCACACTATTGATGGTTAAATGCACTTGATGACAGCTTGACCCTGATGTAGGATATAGCAAAAAATAACCACACTATTGATGGTTAAATGCACTTGGGTGACAGGCTCAGCTTGCCCCTGATGTAGTATATGGCCAAAAAATAACCACACTATTGATGGTTAAATGCACTTGGGTGACAGGCTCAGCTTGCCCCTGATGTAGTATATGGCCACAAAATAACCACACTATTGATGGTTAAATGCACTTGATGACAGCTTGACCCTGATGTAGGATATAGCCAAAAAAAAAACACACTATTGATGGTTAATTGCACTTGGGTGAAAGGCTCAGCTTGCCCCTGATGTAGTATATGGCCAAAAAATAACCACACTATTGATGGTTAAATGCACTTGATGACAGCTTGACCCTGATGTAGGATATAGCAAAAAATAACCACACTATTGATGGTTAAATGCACTTGGGTGACAGGCTCAGCTTGCCCCTGATGTAGTACATGGCCAAAAAATAACCACACTATTGATGGTTAAATGCACTTGATGACAGCTTGACCCTGATGTAGGATACAGCAAAAAAAATAACCACACTATTGATGGTTAAATGTACTTGTTGGCAGTGACTGAAAAACGCTCTGGGCAGCCTAGAAACAGTGAGCAATTGAATAGCAGCAGTTCAATGATCCACAGCTGTAGATCGATCACTGAATGAAGTCTTTTGGAGGAGTTAATCACTGCCTAATCTCGCCCTAACGTCGCAGCTGCAACCTCTCCCTACACTTGTATCAGTAGAGTGACGTGCAGCGCTACGTGACCCAAGCTTATATAGAGGCTGGGTCACATGCTGCACTGGCCAATCACAGCCATGCCAATAGTAGGCATGGCTGTGATGGCCTCGGGTTCGCTCATCCCTAATCAGGACCATCAAGGTTAAAAAATTTTCTCATCAGAGAATAAAACTTTCTTCCACTTTTGAATGTCCCATGTTTGGTGCTCTCTTGCAAAGTCCAAACGAGCAGTTCTGTGGCGTTCAACGAGACGAGGTCTTTGAAGACGTTTTTTTGTTTTTGAAGCCCTTCAGTCTCAGGTGCCATCTGATGGTTATGGGGCTGCAGTCAGCACCAGTAAGGGCCTTAATTTGGGCCGAGGATCGTCCAGTGTCTTGACGGACAGCCAATTGGATCCTCCGGCTCAGTGCTGATGAAAATTTTTTTGCGTCTTCCACTTGACTTTTTTATTCCATAACCCTCAGGATCATTTAAGAAATTCTAAATGACTGTCTTACTGTGCCCCACCTCAGCAGCAATGGCGCGCTGTTTGAGACCCTGCTTATGCATTTCAACAACCATTTTTCAATTTATTTTCAATTAATTGAATGCTCAAAAAATGTTTTGTCTCACTCTCATTTCTTCTTGTTGCATGTTGAAGCTCTACTTGGAACCTTGTTAAGATCCAACAATGTAAAATATGATTTTTTGCAATTTTTCAAGTGGTTTTAAACTTTTGATCAGGACTGTATGACAGCCTGGGACCTGCTGGAGGTTCCCAGGCCTTTCATGGTAAGCAGCCTGTTAAGCTGAGCATAAGGCACAGCTCAGCAGGCAGAATTCCATTCCCCATAATAGATCTTTATTATGCTGAATGGCACAAGGGATCCAATATTTAAATTTTAAGTCACTCCCTTTCCCAATTTAATATATAGAAATATATAAACAATAGAAAATAAACATAACAGGTATCAGCACGTCAGAAAATTTCTAAACTAATAAAAATATTATATCTTTTTTCCTGTGTGGTGAACACCATAAAGGAAATAACAAAACCATTGTTAGTCACATTTTTCTTGGAAAAAAATTTGAAGAACAAATTATCAAAAAGTTTAAAGTTAAGTTTAAAATTATACAAATTATAACAAATTATCAAAAAGTTAAAAGTTAATTTTAAAATTATACCAATTAAAACTACAGTTTTCCAGCAAAAAAACTAGACTCATATACAGTGCTGCCCATAATAATTCATACCCCTGGCAAATTCTGACTTAAAGTTACTTTTATTCAACCAAGTAATTTTTTGATGGGAAATGACATAGGTGTCTCACAAAAGATAATAAGTCGATGTACAAGAGGCATTATTGTGGAAAAAAACATTTCTCAGCTTTTATTTACATTTGAGCAAAAAGTGTCCAGTCCAAAATTATTCATACCCTTCTCAATAATCAATAGAAAAACCTTTATTGGCTATTACAGCAATCAAACGCTTTCTATAATTGCAGACCTGCTTTTTGCATGTCTCCACAGGTATTTTTGCCCATTCATCTTTAGCAATGAGCTCCAAATCTTTCAGGTTGGAGGGTCTTCTTGCCATCACCCTGGTCTTTAGCTCCCTCCACAGATTCTCAATTGGATTCAAGTCTGGACTCTGGCTGGGCCACTCCAAAACGTTAATGTTGTCTGCTAACCATTTCTTCACCACTTTTGCTGTGTGTTTTGGATCATTGTCATGCTGAAATGTCCACTGGTGCCCAAGGCCAAGTTTCTCTGCAGACTGCCTGATGTTGTCATTGAGAATCCTCATGTATTGCTCTTTTTTCATGGTGCCGTTTACTGTAATTAGGTTCCCTGGTCCATTGGCTGGTCCACCCCCAAAGCATTAGGTTCCCACCACCATGTTTGACAGTGGGGATGGTGTTCTTTGGGTTGAAGGCTTCTCCTTTTTTACGCCAAAACATCATTGTGACCAAACAATTAAATTTTTGTTTCATCTGACCATAACAGAGAAGACCAGAAGTCTTCTTCTTTGTCCAGATGAGCTTTTGCAAAGGCCAAGCGAGCTTTTGTGTGCCTTATCTGGAGAAGTGGCATCCTCCTTGGTCTGCATCCGTGGAACCCAGCAGTGTGCAGTGTCCATTGGATTGTCTGCCTTGAGACATTGCCACCAGCATAATCCAGATTCACCAGGATGGCCTTGGTGGTGATCCTTGGATTCTTTTTTACCTCTCTAACTATCCTCTTTGCCAGCACAGGTGTCACTTTTGGCTTCCGACCACGTCCTCTGAGATTTTCCACAGTGCAGAACATCTTGAATTTTTTAATAATACTTTGCACTGTAGCCACTGGAACTTGAAAACAACTTGTGAGCAGCACACAATGCGCAGCCGCAGGTCCTCACTGAGCTAAACCAACTGCAGAGAGCTGCTGTTTTTTACCTGTTGAGTTGATTAAAACAGTTGTTCCCAATTAATCAGGGTAATTAGGATGCTTTAGAACAGCTTGGACTATTTGGAATGGTATAGAACTGTGACAGTTTGTGAAGTATATGAATAATTTAGGACTGGACATTTTTCCTCAAATGTAAATAATAGCTGAGAAATGTTTTTTTTCCACAATAATGCCTCTTGTACATCATCTTATTATCTTTTGGGAGACACCTACGGTATGTCATTTCCCGTCAAAAAATTACTTGCTGGTTGAAAAAAAGTAATTTTAAGTCAAAATTTGCCAGGGGTATGAATAATTATGGGCAGCACTGTAGCTCTGTACACCAAAATATAAAAACTGTATCGCTGTCAGAAAATGGTGATGCATGTCACCCTAAACAGTAAAATATGGGAAAAAGTTAAAAGATTAAGCCCTTTAAAGCCAGCTCCACAATTCTTTAGGTATCTAGGGGTCAAGGTTTATTCTTACAGATGTTTACAGAAGTAACTTTATCCCACTTTTAAAATCTATTGAAATACAGTTAAAAGAATGGGACTCATTATGGCTGTCATGGTTTGGTAGAATCAACTTAATAAAAATGATGATCCTACCTAAATAGATATTCCCAGGGATTTCTTTAAAAAAGCTAAGAATCTTATAGCGAAATTTATTTGGCAAGGGAAACATAACAGAATTAAATATAACACACTGACCAGACATGGGAAAAACGGAGGAACAGGTCTACCTGACATTGAGAATTACTACAAGGCAACCACTTTGTCTAGATTACTAGAATGGGGTGTTTATCCAGCAAACAAAATTTGGGTAGCTATAGAACAAGACTGTTCCAAAGTTAACCTCTCTGCTTTGTTGTGGAAGACTTAAGTTAACCTCTCTGCTTTGTTGTGGAATCTTAAAAACCTTAGTACAACTCAAAATATGAGTACAACTCATCAAAAAAATGGCACAGTATTAATAGATCCTTAAAACTACTCTCTAAGTTTGACACAAAAACTCCTGTTGCTAGTTTCATTCCTTATATACTTGGCATACGTTGGTTAAAACTCTAAAGGAGAACAGTTAGGGAAAACCCCTATAGGAGATGTATTTAAAAACAATACCCTTATTCCCCTAGAAGACCTTTGTAGGCTGTTTGGACGTAGGGCGATCTCCCCCCAAAAATATGCAACTTTATCTAAGCTGCTGATCAATTGTTTTAACGAGCAGATAGAACCTGTTGAAGATAACCTTTTGGCCTCCTTGTTGCACAAGAATACAATAGGAGATCGCAATTGCGGACAAGAAAAGGCATTTTCTATATAGTTCTGGCAATGTGCGGATCCACAAAATGCGGAAAGCACATTGCCGGTGTCCGTGTTTTGCGGATCTGCGGTGTCCGTGTTCCGCGGATCCGCAAAACACATACGGACCTCTGAATGGAACCTTACAGTGGGGTGATCAATGACAGGGGGGTGATCAGGGAGTCTATATGGGGTGATCAGGGGTTAATAAGGGGTTAATAAGTGACAGGGGGGTAGTGTAGTGTGGTGCTTGGTGCTACTTACAGAGCTGCCTGTGTCCTCTGGTGGTCGATCCAAGCAAAAGGGACCACCAGAGGACCAGGTAGCAGGTATATCAGACGCTGTTAACAAAACAGCGTCTGATATACCATTCAGGGTTTAAAAAAATCGCATCTACAGCCTGCCAGCGAATGATCGCCGCTGGCAGGCTGTAGATCAGCTCGTTTACCTTCCGATCCTGTGAACGCGCGCTCCTGTGTGCGCGCGTTCATAGGAAATCTCGCGAGATGGCGCACCGATGCGTCAACGAGGAATAACCCGGCCGCCCGCAGGACGCATCCCTGCGTTAGGCGGTCGGGAGGCGGTTAAATTTTGTATCCTTGTACTATATACAGTTACCTTGGCCACTGTTGACAAAACAGGGGTTCTCTACTGCAGAGGTCAAGCATGTGCATTGCCACTCCATTCACTCTATAAAAACAGTGCTCAGCTTTTTCCATTTGTCCTACTGATATGAATGGAACATTTATTTCTGGGATATGGGGCCCTGATGTCATAATTGTGGAGGTCCACGTGCTGGGATAGAGGTTAATGTCAAATTACTGGAATACCCCTTTAATACACACAGCCTAACTTGCCTAAACATTTAAAGCAATGGGAGGTGTGGCTACTGTACATTAATGTTAGGAGATGGTAACTGTCACGACCGCTACCCCAGCAGCAGTTGTGTCGCACCAGACGGAGGGGAAGGGGGACCCTTATCTACGGATAGGAATCGTATGGCCACCCCTGACTAACCCTAAGCTGGCACCTGTCTGCCCTGATACCCTAGACGGGGTGTGAACCCGTGCGGCGAGCAGGATGCCTAAACCCTCAGTCACCCTAAAGCCTAGAGTGGGGAAAGGCCGATGGGAGCACTAGTCACCATCACTCATGTCTAGGAGAACAGCAGGGGAAGACAGCAACAAACAAACTATATCAGAGATAGACTTATCCAGTCACGAGCAGAGAAGGCGATCCCAATCACGACCTTCCACGCCGGACAAGAGCTCCAATCCCAATCACGACCGTCCACGCCGGACAAGAGCTCCACAGCAACACCATCAAACGATCTCCTTCAAAGGTCAGAATAGAGCTGGAAGTAAGGACTATATCTGGCAATGACTGCAAGTGAAAGTGAAACTAATATAGTAGCTGGGAGTGGCAGACAGGACTCACCTGAGAAGGATGCCTACAAACTCCCGGTCAGGACAAAAAGGTTCACAAGGCAAAACCCAGATGACATACCCTGAACCACGGAGCAAACTCACAAGCTATCGCGAGTAGCAAGTCGCTGCGACCTTCTCCTCCCAGACCTGTCTGGATCAGTCACAGTCGTGACAGTACCCCCCTTTCTACGAGGGGCCCCTGGACCCTCAAGACCAGGCCTCTCCGGATGGGAGCTATGAAAAGCCCGAATGAGTCTGTCCGCTTTTATCTTTGATGCTGGAACCCACATTCTCTCTTCGGAACCATAACCTTTCCAGTGCACCAGGTACTGAAGAGAGCGGCGAACATATCGTGAATCAACAATTTTTTCTACCTGAAACTCAAGACTGCCATCAACAACCACCGGTGGAGGCGGTAGTGGCAATGGTTCAGGAGGTTCCACATATCTCTTAAGCAGAGATCTGTGGAAGACATTATGGATCCTTAGAGTCTGAGGTAGCTCCAGACGAAAAAGCCACCGGGTTAATGATCTTAATTACCCTATAAGGGTTCAGGTTCTCAGGCAGATCCCAGTCTATAATCGCCCGGACTTTCTCTGGATCCATGCGGAAACCTGAATCTGACAACACATACCCCAGAAATGGCAGTTCTTTTACGGCGAACACACATTTTTCTAACTTAGCAAACAATTTGTTGGCCCTTAATATCTGCAGCACTTGTCTCACATGGATCTTATGTGTATCCAGATCCGGGGAATAGACCAGGATGTCATCAAGATATATCACAACAAATCTCCCGATAAGGTGACTAAAAATATCGTTGACAAAATGTTGGAATACCGCAGGCGCATTAGTAAGACCAAATGGCATGACCAGATTTTCATAATGCCCTTCCGGAGTATTAAAAGCCGTCTTCCATTCATCCCCCTCTTTGATGCGAACCAGGTTATAGGCTCCTCTGAGATCCATTTTGGAGAACCATTTAGCACCAGCAACCTGATTAAAGAGGTCGGGAATGAGAGGAAGAGGATAGGGATCTCGGATAGTTATCCGGTTTAATTCCCGGAAATCCAGGCAAGGACGTAGGCCCCCCATCTTTCTTTTTAACGAAAAAGAACCCTGCAGCCACAGGTGAAGAAGAGGGTCTGATGTGTCCCTTAGCCAAACTCTCCGAAATATAATCTTTCATAGCCTTCCTCTCCGGGCCGGAAAGATTGTATAACCTGGTTTTAGGTAGTTTGGCCCCAGGTAGTAGATTAATCGGGCAATCATATGGACGATGAGGTGGTAACCCCTGACAACCCTTCTCAGAGAACACATCCATAAAATCTGACAGAAAGGCAGGTAAAGATGTTACAGAGAGTGTAGAGCACCTACTACTCAAGCAGTTGTCCTTACAATGTTCACTCCACTCCACAATCTCCCCGGCCTGCCAATCCACCACTGGATTGTGAGTCACCAGCCAGGGAAGCCCCAATACCATAGGAGCCGGAAGACCGTCCAGGACATAACACGAGATATGCTCTTTATGGAGGTCCCCTACCTGCAGATGGATATTATGAATGATCTGAGTTAACTCTTTCTGAGTAAAAGGGGAGGAGTCGATGGCAAAAACAGGAATAGTTCTGCGTATCGGTTCTGGAGTAAAACCCAGAGTCTGAGCAAACCGTGAATCCACCAAGTTGACCCCCGCCCCACTGTCCAAAAAGACGGAACAGATCTCCGTCTTATTGCCCGCCTCAACGGTAGCGGACAACAAAAACTGAGACATGCGTATGGAGGAAACGAATACGCCCAGACTGTTATCCTCCGCACAATCTGGGGACTCTAGTTTTCCCGGCGGCTCCTTTGTTTGTGGTCTCTTGGGTTCTGAGGGACAAACCTTTACAAAATGACCCCTCCCCCCACAACGAAAACAAACCTCTGACCTACAGCGGAACTTAGAAGGATTCACCTGTCTAGTGGCGCCCCCTATTTGCATTGGTTCGACTGGATCATAACAAACCGATCCCTGCCCTATAGAGGCCTCCGTAAAATTTAATAGTCTCTCCCTGAGTCGTCTGTCGATTCTTATGGACAGAGACATAGCAGCCTCCAGAGACCCAGGGACCTCGTATACCGCCAGCGCGTCTTTTAATTTTTCAGACAACCCCTGGCAGAACTGACTCCTAAGGGCCGAGTCGTTCCATAACGTATCAGTAGCCCACCTAAGGAATTCGGAACAATATAGTTCAGCAGACCGGTTCTCCTGCCGAAGTCCACGTAGCTTAGACTCAGCCAGTGAGACCCTGTCCGGGTCATCATATACGAGACCCAGGGCTTCAAAAAACTCCTCCACTGATCGTAAGGCCAGAGAGTCTGATGGTAGGGAGAAAGCCCAAGCCTGCGTATCTCCTTGCAGGAGAGAAATTACAATACCCACCCGTTGTTCCTCACCGCCGGAGGATCTAGGGCGTAACCTGAAGAACAATTTGCAAGCTTCTCTGAAGGTTACAAATTGGTCTCTCCCTCCTGAGAACCTATCAGGTAAAGCCACTTTTGGCTCAGGAGTACCTTGGTTTCCCGTAGCAACGGTGGAACCCAAGGATGGCTGCTGCTGCTGCAGCACTGTTGCTTTTAATCCTGCCACTTCAAGGGATAATCCCTGTAATTGTTTCGCCAAAACCGTAACCGGATCCATAGTGGAACAGAAAAATACAAAGCAAAACAGGAAGCAAAAAAAAAAAAAAAAAGAAATGTCTCTTTTTATATTTTTATTTTTTTTATCTTTAAAAGGCCACATATACTGTCACGACCGCTACCCCAGCAGCAGTCATGTCGCACCAGACGGAGGGGAAGGGGGACCCTTATCTACGGATAGGAATCGTATGGCCACCCCTGACTAACCCTAAGCTGGCACCTGTCTGCCCTGATACCCTAGACGGGGTGTGAACCAGTGCGGCGAGCAGGATGCCTAAACCCTCAGTCACCCTAAAGCCTAGAGTGGGGAAAGGCCGATGGGAGCACTAGTCACCATCACTCATGTCTAGGAGAACAGCAGGGGAAGACAGCAACAAACAAACTATATCAGAGATAGACTTATCCAGTCACGAGCAGAGAAGGCGATCCCAATCACGACCGTCCACGCCGGACAAAAGCTCCAATCCCAATCACGACCGTCCACGCCGGACAAGAGCTCCACAGCAACACCATCAAACGATCTCCTTCAAAGGTCAGAATAGAACTGGAAGTAAGGACTATATCTGGCAATGACTGCAAGTGAAAGTGAAACTAATATAGTAGCTGGGAGTGGCAGACAGGACTCACCTAAGAAGGATGCCTACAAACTCCCAGTCAGGACAAAAAGGTTCACAAGGCAAAACCCAGATGACATACCCTGAACCACGGAGCAAACTCACAAGCTATCGCGAGTAGCAAGTCGCTGCGACCTTCTCCTCCCAGACCTGTCTGGATCAGTCACAGTCGTGACAGTAACTTTATTATATTTTTACTATCGACATCCCACCCTGGTCTCACACATCCTTTGGACCAAGATTGTTTAGTTAACATTTGGGGATTGTAGAGCTGATGGGGTATATACAGTGTTTTCTAATACCTTGTTTGCATTTTTATTGTATTATGTTCTTTCTTTGTAATTTGTAATGTGGTATTGCATATTCATATGATACACAAGTCATTTTTTCACATTTTTTTACTACTAAAATGTATGGACGTCTAAGTGAATTTTGTACTGCCCATGTAATGTTAAAAAAAATAAAAAAATTAATTACAATTTACATTACAATAAAATACTGCATCAAAAACTGCAGTGGATTTATTGTAAATAAATGCTATATATGAAGATACTTTAGACAATTTTCATAAATTTTCACCATTTTATGTTAAGGATTATATTTACATAAGATATTGATTTTTGTTTGTGTGTTTTTCCATAGTTACAGCATTATTTCTATTTTTTCATATGTGTGAACATGGGACAGATTTACTAATCCTAAATAAGTTGTAAACATAGATAGCTTGCCGAGACCTACATCAGATAAATCTGTTACAGGGATAGACACTTTTGCCTAACTCTGGCCAACTTTTGGTTGGGTTTCTTTATGACAGAATTGTACCTTAAAATTATGTCTCAATTTTGTAGCAAAATGTTGAATCTTAGACAAAAACCCTCTCTAATCACATCCCTTTCAAGTAGGCTACACCACCTTGTCAGACTAGACACTGAATTTTCAAACTTAAAAAAATGGACAGACATGGTATATTACGTGCAAAGATATATTTCAGTGACACCTATATTTTACACAATATATTTCACCATTCAAATGGGAACTGTTGCAAAGATATGTCTACTCTGCAATATTTTAAGTGTCGGTATGTCATTATAGTCACTGCATATGATCGTAATTCAGCTGGGAGGCACAAGCAACACGTGGTTCTTGTGGAACACTCATGTTATTAAATCTTCAATTCTGTGTATATATTGGAAGTATATGTAATTGGCCAATGCACTTGTTTTTCCCGTTTTACTTGGTTGCCTAATTAGCTAATTAATGCTAATCAATTAGTAGAATTTTGATGAATTAAGAATCTTTTTGAATGCTAAATATACAAATCAGCCTCATGCATTTGTATTTGCACAAATAATACCTGTTGTCAGAGATGTGCTGCCAAGTTTAGCAGATTATGCAAAGTGTTTACTTGTAACAGACAGGGACTATAATACTTTAGAAATTTTATCTTAGGGCCCATTTGGGCAATGTTTTATGTATTAAAAGATTTTTTATGCAAACTGAAAAAAAGAATGTATTTGCACAGTTGATATTAAAACTGGCCTTTTCTTCATTCGTAGCTCTTTCAAAAGCCTTCAGGTAAAATGAGAAATGGAATCGGCAAATACAAAATGAAATATGAATATTATAAGGAACCTAGAGCTACATTCTACTTACGCTGCATCCTGCCTTATGCTTTCTTCTGAAAAAGAAAAAAAATCTACAAAAATATAGAAACTGAAACATATGCTCACTTTTCTAGCAGATGTAAAGAACAGAAGGTCTTTAAAGATGTATGAGTTTTAGATATTAAAAAAAAATGCTTTTAAACCACAGCAAAATGCTTGAATAAAAGGAAAGGTGTTTTGTAAAGTATTAGAATGCAATGTGACATACAGTACAGACCAAAAGTTTGGACACACCTTCTCATTCAAAAAGTTTTCTTTATTTTCATGACTATGAAGGCATCAAAACTATGAATTAACACATGTGGAATTATATACATAACAAACAAGTGTGAAACAACTGAAAATATGTCATATTCTAGGTTCTTCAAAGTAGCCACCTTTTGCTTTGATTACTGCTTTGCACACTCTTGGCATTCTCTTGATGAGCTTCAAGAGGTAGTCCCCTGAAATGGTCTTCCAACAGTCTTGAAGGAGTTCCCAGAGATGCTTAGCACTTGTTGGCCCTTTTGCCTTCACTCTGCGGTCCAGCTCACCACAAACCATCTTGATTGGGTTCAGGTCCGGTGACTGTGGAGGCCAGGTCATCTGGCGCAGCACCCCATCACTCTCCTTCATTGTCAAATAGCCCTTACTTTCAAAGTTTTCCCAATTTTTCGGCTGACTGACTGACCTTCATTTCTTAAAGTAATGATGGCCACTCATTTTTCTTTACTTAGCTGCTTTTTTCTTGCCATAATACAAATTCTAACAGTCTATTCAGTAGGACTATCAGCTGTGTATACACCTGACTTCTCCTCAACGCAACTGATGGTCCCAACCCCATTTATAAGGCAAGAAATCCCACTTATTAAACCTGACAGGGCACACTTGTGAAGTGAAAACCATTTCAGGGGACTACCTCTTGAAGCTCATCAAGAGAATGCCAAGAGTGTGCAAAGCAGTAATCAAAGCAAAAGGTGGCTACTTTGAAGAACCTAGAATATAACATATTTTCAGTTGTTTCACACTTGTTTGTTATGTATATAATTCCACATGTATTAATTCATAGTTTTGATGCCTTCAGTGTGAATCTACAATTTTCATAGTCATGAAAAAAAAGAAAACTCTTTGAATGAGAAGGTGTGTCCAAACTTTTGGTCTGTACTGTATATGCAAATTATATATTTAGTCAAAATATATACTTGTTCTGACAATGTCTTGGATAACAATCAGTTAGGACTAGTGATAAGCGAGCATGCTCAGCCGAATACTTGCTCGAGTCTCCTCCCCGCACTGATAAGCAGCCAATAAATGTGCAGGTAAGTACTGCCATCACTGTAATGCCAGTAGCCATGTTGGTTACTGGCATTACAATGATTGGCTGGCCGGAACGCGTCATCGGGTGCTATATAGCACCCGACGATGCGGGTTTGGCTCATTGCGAGTCAGAGAGAGCTTAGGAAGGGACAGATAGTGTTAGGGAGTTTTTGATCGTATTTTATTCAAGTGAATAACGTTTAAAAGACCCAAAAGTACTTTTAAGGACTATTGTGTGTGGTTGGCAGCAATTTATTTTAGCAAAGTAGTACTCAATTTTCTTTTACATACTTTGCAAAATAACAATTCTTTTTCTATATAGAGGGTGTCTGCAGTGACTTGTGACATCTGTGCAATACATTCTGTATGTCAGGGGCAGAGATAGGAAGAATAATAGTGAAAACAGTAATTTTTTTTCCTATAATCTATCCACATTTTTGCTGCAAACGGTGTCATATGTGAGTTCTCAGATCTGCGCATCAATACCTTGTGTGGTTGGCAGGGCCAGATATAGAGGAAAAAAATAGAATACAGAAAACACTATTTCTTTCCCCCTAATCTATCCACATTTTTGCTGTAAACGGTGTCATCCGTGAGTTGTCAGATCTGCGCTGCAATACCTTGTGTGGTTGTCAGGGCAAGATATAGAGAAAAAAATAGAATACAGAAAACACAATTTTTTTCCCTATAATCTATCCACATTTTTGCTGTCAACGGTGCAATCAGTAATCTGCGCTTTAATACATTTTGTGGTTGTCAGGGCCAATTATAGGGAAAAGATTTGAATGGAGAAAACATATTTTTTTTCCCATAATCTATCCACATTTTTGCTGTGAATGGTGCAATCCATGAATTGTGTGATCTGCGCTTCAATATATTGGGTGGTTGTCAGGGCCAGATATAGGGAAAAAATTAGAATACAGAAGACACAATTTTTTTTCCAATAATCTATCCAGATTTTTACTGCAAACGGTGTCATCTGTGAGTTGTCAGATCTGCGCATCAATACCTTGTGTGGTTGGCAGGGCCAGATATAGAGAAAAAAAATAGAATACAGAAAACACTATTTCTTTCCCCCTAATCTATCCACATTTTTGCTGTAAACTGTGTCATCCGTGAGTTGTCAGATCTGCGCTGCAATACCTTGTGTGGTTGTCAGGGCAAGATATAGAGAAAAAAATTGAATACAGAAAACACAATTTTTTTCCCTATAATCTATCCACATTTTTGCTGTCAACGGTGCAATCAGTAATCTGCGCTTCAATACATTTTGTGGTTGTCAGGGCCAATTATAGGGAAAAGATTTGAATGCAGAAAACATTTTTTTCCCATAATCTATCCACATTTTTGCTGTGAATGGTGCAATCCATGAATTGTGTGATCTGCGCTTCAATATATTGGGTGGTTGTCAGGGCCAGATATAGAGAAAAAACTTGAATACAGAAAACACAATTTTTTTCCCTATAATCTATCCACATTTTTGCTGTCAACGGTGCAATCAGTAATCTGCGCTTCAATACATTTTGTGGTTGTCAGGGCCAATTATAGGGAAAAGATTTGAATGCAGAAAACATATTTTTTTTCAATAATCTATCCACATTTTTGCTGTCAATGGTGAAATCAGTGATCTGCACTTCAATACATTTTGTGGTTGTCAGGGCCAGATATAGTAAAAAATATAAATATAAATATAAACTACATCAGAAAACAGTGCCTGTACCTCAGATTCCAATAATTTGGGCCTAAAATATTCTGTGTGTTTCTGTGACATATACTGTCCTGCATCGGAAAACAGTGTCTTTAGAGCAAAATCCTAATATCTGGGCCTAATCTAGTGTCCATATTATGTGTGTTTCTGTGACATATACTGTCCTGCATCAGAAAACAGTGTCTTTAGAGCAAAATCCTTATATCTGGGCCTAATCTAGTGTCCATATTCTGTGTTTTTCTGTGACATATACTGTCTTGCATCAGAAAACTGTTTCTTTAGCGGACTGTAAAACAATCTGCACCACATCTAGTGACAAAACAATTAAAATGAAGAAGGCGAGCACTAAGGGACGGGGAAGTTGGTGTGATGCTGATGGTGCACGCAGAGGCCATGGCCCTGGACACAATGAAACTGTGCCTGCTGCCATTGCACCAGAAAAAAAATTAAACATCCACTGTACCCAGGTTCATGTCCAACTTAGCTCGTCATAATAGCCGGGAATATGATGGAAAATACAGACTAATGTGAAATTAAGTGAAGTGCTTCACTGAAAATACCTAGAAAGAGCTGAAGTCTAAAACCGGTACATCACAGGAATAATCAATCAGCCAGCCCACTTTCACTACCTGTGCTTGCGTAACCTGAGGCACGTGGGACGTCAAACACATGGAACCCACAGTACAGCGAGCCGAGATACCGGGACCACCGCAGACAAACAGCGGGGCACAGTACCCCATCGGCAAAAAAGTAAAGCGGAACGCACCTGCTCTACATACAATCCAAGTGATGTATCATCAATTTTCCCTCCTGGCATGACATAATGCA
The DNA here is from genome assembly GCF_905171765.1 of Bufo bufo. Taxonomy (NCBI): domain Eukaryota; kingdom Metazoa; phylum Chordata; class Amphibia; order Anura; family Bufonidae; genus Bufo; species Bufo bufo. Next base: position 622,751,942 of record NC_053390.1, read on the forward strand.
CAGACAGAGGTAAGCTCCGTTTAGGTACTCCACGTGGGATGCCACAAATGAACACTGACCTTGCAATTGTGAGTACTAACAGACATCACTGAATTAAGTCTGAAAATGTATTCTGACTAATGAATGAACATTAGAGAAGCACAGGAAGAGTATCTAAGATTATTATGTGATAACAATTAACGCAACTAACACAAGATTAGAGATATTCTTTCAAAGGAGACCTTTTATAACTAACTAAATAGATTCTATTGCACCATACCAATTATAAGATCTGAATGAGTGGTAGTGACTAATACAGAACAACTGGTAATTCCTGACCGCTGGATACCACAATATTAGTCCTTTTGGGAATATAAAAATAACACTCAGTACTTCCAAAGAGTACTTATATTTTGTGCTCATCTATACTTTTCTCATTCATATGTGCTGCCTTAACAGCTGTTCTCACAATCATATTGATCTGATGCGCCGATCCAACAGCGCACCACTTTAGGCGCAATTTGCCATCCGGACCAACTCAATCTCAAAGTATACCAATAAATGTACTAGTTGACTGGACATTCTAGATATTGTTTTACTCATGTATTTTATATTTTTATACACATTTACATTTTTATCTAGTCCATATTTTATTGATTATATCCAGTTCTAAATAAATGTTTTATCGATTCTATGTGATTTCATTTGTGATTTCAGTGCCCATCAATTTTTCTCTTACCTTACCTCCATGGTTGTGTCTGACAATGGCCGTAACTTGGTGGCCGCTTTGGAGCTCAGCAATCTGACACACATCCCATGCCTAGCCCACATCTTAAACTTAGTGGATCAGCGGTTTATAGAACGTACCCCAATTTGCCAGAGCTACTACTGAAGACGCGCCGCGTGTGTGCCCATTTCCGCAAGTTGTCCACAGCTTCAGCCGGTCTGTCAACGCTGCAGCAGCGCTTGCAGCTTCCAGCTCACCGACTGTTGTGCGACGTGAGCACACTCTGGAACTCTATGTTCCACATGTTGGCCAAGCTTTGTGAACAGCAGAGGGCAGCTGCAACAGGGTCATCACCTTTCGAGTCAACTGAAACTATTCACAAGTGAGGAGTGGGCATTGATGTCAGACCTCTGTGAGGTTTTAAAAAATTTTGATGAATCCACACAGATGGTTAATGGCGATAACGCTATTATCAGCGTAACCATCCCACTGCTATGTCTACTCAAACAATTGCTGCTCACAATTAAGGACAACGCTCTGAATGTGACAGACAAGGAAATGGGGGAGGACATTACACAGGGTGATAGCCAGCCCACCCTCAGTTCAACTTCTCAGCGCAAATTGGACCATGAAGAGGAGGAGGAGGAGCTGGAGACAGTTGCCTCTGCTACAGAGGGTAGTACCCATGGAACTTTAATTCCATCTGTTCAGCGTGGATGGGCAGAAGAGGAGGAGGAGGATAATTGACGTCTTGCCTGTTGGTACTCTGGCACACATGGCTGACTTCATGCTAGGCTGCCTTTCCAGCGACCCTGGCGTTATACGCATTTTAGATAACATGGATTACTGGGTGTTCACCCTTCTGAACCCCCGCTACAAAGAGAACTTCTCATCTCTCATTCCTGTGGTGGAGAGGATGAGCAAAATGGTGCAATACCAGAAGATCCTTGTTGGAAAATTGCTCCAAAATTTTCCTTCTGACAGTGCTGGAGGCAGAGTCCGTACTTCCAACAAAGGCAGGGCAACACTCTCCAAGGCATGGGACACTTTCATGACACCCCGCCAGCAATCTCACCCTGAAGCGCGGCCTAGTGGTACAAGGAGGGAAAAGTTTTGGAAGATGGTGAAGGAATACATAGCAGACCGTGTCAGTGTCCTAAATGATCCCTCAGTGCCTTGCAACTACTGGGTGTCAAAGCTGGATACATGGCACAAACTTGCGCTCTACACCTTGGAGGTGCTGGCCTGCCCTGCCGCCAGCGTTTTGTCTGAGCGTTTATTTAGTGCTGCTGGTGGCATTATAACAGATAAACGTATCCGCTTGTCCACTAGCAATGCTGATAGGTTGACTCAGATAAAAATGAGGAACCTATATATAGCCCAAAATAAAGTCCAGGACCAACCCCTAACTATATCATGAAAACCAACCAAAAGGAATGGGTCAATTAGGTAGAAAAACACTTATAATACTGAAGTAATCAAAAAATAACATGATTTTATTGAGAATCACAAAAGGACATAATTGGCACAAATCACAAAACACATTTAACACAGGTCACAATACATAATAGTATTAAAAACCAAGGGGACCGATGGTGGACTGTTGGTATATATTTATAAAGTGCAAGTGCAATAATTATGATTGGTCACTAGTAGAAAGGTATATTACACCAAACCACTATGGCTCAAAAATACATAGTACAAAAAAACTCCTATGCATATGTGTACAACAGACACCAAAGCATGTGGGTGATAATACACACCACAAGGGCTGACTGATGCAATAGAGCAACTAAAAATGTAATAGGCACATAGAAAATACTGACCAACCAACCTAGTATACCACACACGAACACCAACGGTCCACCGGAGTGTGGATCGGTGGTGTTCGTGTGTGGTATACTAGGTTGGTGGTGTTCGTGTGTGGTGTTCGTGTGTGGTATACTAGGTTGTTTGTTCAGTATTTTCTATGTGCCTATTACATTTTTAGTTGCTCTATTGCCTCAGTCAGCCCTTGTGGTGTGTATTATCACCCACATGCTTTGGTGTCTGTTGTACAAATATGCATATGAGTTTTTTTGTACTATGTATTTTTGAGCCATAGTGGTTTGGTGTAATATACCTTTCTACTAGTGACCAATCATAATTATTGCACTTGCACTTTATAAATATATACCAACAGTCCACCATCGGTCCCCTTGGTTTTTAATACTTTTATGTATTGTGACCTGTGTTAAATGTGTTTTGTGACTTGTGCCAATTATGTCCTTTTGTGATTCTCAATAAAATCATGTTATTTTTTGATTACTTCAATATTACAAGTGTTTTTGTACCTAATTGACCCATTCCTTTTGGTTGGTTTTCAGATAAAAATGAACAAGGCCTGGATTGCCCTGACTTCTGAACTCCACCAGAGGAGAGCTGAGCTGATGAAGAACATAAAGGCAATTTCAATCTATCATTTATAATGTACTCAATCTACTGTAGTGTATTCCAATGCATCTTTTCCACCATAAAAAAAAGAGTATGGGATTGAATCTCGTTTTCTCGTCCTCCTCCTCATCCAGATTGTCTGTATTTTCTCCACTATAATTTTTTTAATAGGGTCAGCTCAACTGCAGGCCCTTGCCCATAATGTTTTTGAGGGTCAGTTCAGCAGAAGGCCCTCGCTCATAATGTTTTAGTGGGTCAGCTCAGCAGCAGGCCATCGCATATAATGTTTTAGAGGGTCAGCTCAGCAGCAGGCCCTCGCCCATAATGTTTTAGAGGGTCAGCTCAGCAACAGGCCCTCACCCATAATGTTTTAGAGGGTCAGTTCAGCAGCAGGCCCTCGCCCATAATATTTTTGAGGGTCAGTTCAGCAGCAGGCCCTCGCCCATAATGTTTTAGAGGGTCAGCTCAGCAGCAGTCCATCGCATATAATGTTTTAGAGGGTCAGCTCAGCAGCAGGCCCTCGCCCATAATGTTTTAGAGGGTCAATTCAGCAGCAGGCCCTCGCCCATAATGTTTTAGAGGGTCAGCTCAGCAGCAGTCCCTTGCCCATAATGTTTTAGAGGGTCAGTTCAGAAGCAGGCCCTCGCCCATAATGTTTTAGAAAGTCAGCTCAGCAGCAGACCATCGCATATAATGTTTTAGAGCGTCAGCTCAGGAGCAGGCCCTCACCCTTAATGTTTTAGAGGGTCAGTTCAGCAGCAGGCCATTGCCCATAATGTTTTAGAGGGTCAGCTCACCTGCAGGCCCACACCTAAAATCTTTTACTTGGTCTGCTCACCTGCAGGCCCGCAACTCAATGTGAATGAGGCCCTCCTTTATGTGATATTGGTTGTATCGGAGTGCCTCTTCATTGTAATTTTTGGCAGGACTTGCACTTTATATACAATTAAATATACAGGAGAGAATGTTTTCAATAAATTTTTCCTATAAAATCGATTTTTTACTTTGGTTTTGTGAGTAAAACCTTAATTAGATTGTGGGCCTGGTGATCAGTTTAGGGCCTTTTAAGCAGCATCAGCAGCAGCAGCATGGTGATAAAAATGAGTGGCAAGGTGACATGGTGTGGAGATGGCAGCATGAGGAGGCCACATAGTGGCACAATTACTGATTCTGGATAAAAGACCACAGATTGCTTAGAAAGATGCAGATGGAATCAATATGTGGAGCTGTATCACCGTCACTTGCAGATTAATGCAGACCAGGGCCGTAGCTATAGGGGAAGCTGCAGCTTTGGGGCCCTGACCCAGTAGGGGCCCATCCAGGAGGAGGAGGACTAAAGGATTTGGTCAGGGTCCCCTCAACAGTATTACACAATGAAATTAGATAGAGTTACATTATAGACAGTGTATAAAACTGATGGAACAGCAGCCGGCCCTGGTCTGAGAGAGCGATTTTTACTAGCCACAGGAATGGGGGCAGCATGAAAGGAAGGGAACGCTAAAAAATTACTGTGGGATGTAGCCCCATTGAAAAATTTGCTGTGGGGCCCAGTGAATTCTAGCTACGCCACTGATGCAGCCCACAAAAGCAAGTTGGGTTTATCAATTCCAAAAACTTAATTTAATTGTGTGCCTGGTGATCAGTTTAAGGCCTTTTAAGCAGCATCAGCAGCAGCATCGTGATAAAAGGTGACATGGTGTGGAGATGGCAGCATGAGGAGGTCACATAGTGGCACAATGACTAAGTCTGGATAAAAGACTAAGGCCACAGATTGTTTAGAAAGATGCAGATGGAAACAATCTGTACAGCTGTATCACCGTCACCTGCAGATTAATGCAGCCATCAAATTTAAGTTGGGTTTGTCGGTTCCACCTCAGCTCACCAGCAGGCCCGCTCCTAAAATCTTTTACTGGTTCAGCTCACCTGCAGGCCTGCAACTCATGCTGCCTTGCTTTGAAGTAGTAGCCGTGGCAGTTTATCAGGCTCCCTCTCTGAAATCGAACTATGATTCCCCGTTATCGGTGATCACCATGGTAGGCGCATAAAAGAACATCGAAAGTTGATAGGTAAGATATCCAAATGGATCGTGGACATTACGGGGACGTGCGATCAGGCAGAAGTGATCTAGAGTCAGCAAAGCGGCAGCAGGGCCTCTCCTGTATAACGTTTCCTCATCCAAAATACTGCAGTGACATTCCCTGTAATTTTTTTATTACTCATTCCAATAACAGGGCATCTTAAGAGTCCTGTATTGTTATTTATCGTGAATACCTGCCCGAGTCGGGAGTGGGTAATTGCCTCCCTTAGATGTGGTATCCCTTTCTCAAGCTCCCTATCCAGCATCAATCCCTGATTCTCCATTACCCGTGATCACCATGGTAGGCGCAGATAAGAACATCTAAAGTTGATAGGGCAGACATCCAAATGGATCGTCGCCGTCACGGGGACGTGCAATCGCCCAGAGATTATCTAGAGTCACCAATGCGGCAGCAGGCCCTCACCCCTAAGGTTTTAGATGGTCAGATCAGCAGGCCCTTGCTCCAAATGTTTTTGAGGGTCACCAGCAGGCCACCAATCATAATTTTTCAAGGGTGTGTATGATGACCTCTTTTATGTGTAACAAAGGGTGTTTTGGAGTGCCGGTTCCTTGTAATTTTTGGCAGCCCTTTCACTTAGTGCATAGGCTTTATGCGTGTAGGAGTCCCACTACCTGAACAATTGTACCACAATGTGAATGAGGCCCTCCTTTATGTGATATACAGGCTGTTTCGGAGTGCCTCTTGCTTGTAATTTTATTGCAGCACTTGCACTTTATATACAATTAAATATACAGGAAAGAATGTTTCCTAACAATTTTTCCTGCAAATTAGTGGGGTTTTGTGCATATTTTTGTCAGTCTGTAAAAGTTGCGTACAACTTGAACAACATGGTTCCCAGCAGTGACCTGGGAGTCCAAGATGCATCCATACATCGTCCCCATGGTGTTCCCAATCCATTTCAGTGGTGTTTCTGTCACTTTCTGACCTTTTCCAATGGACCAGGCACTCCCATTGACTTCCATTATACTCAGGTGCTCAGCCGAGCACACAAATATAGCAACACCTGAACACCCGAATACTTTGGTGCTCGATCATCACTAGTTAGGACACCAATCTCTGTAATGTTATGTATCTACCATGGTGAAATATTAGAAAAGGTTCTGTAGATTGTAACATTTGCAGATTATATTGTGCCTGCATTGTAAGATGCAGTAACATCTGAATGGCCAGTATAAGGTTAAGAAAGATAATGTTTGTATTTATTCCCTTCTCACAAAGAAATAACTAACATAATAATAGTATTCATCTGTATATGAGACTGTTCAATAAAACCACATGCCTAATATTGTGTAGCTCTCTTTGTGCTGCTAAAACAGCTCTGACCCACTGAGGCATGGACTCCACAAGAACTCTGAATGCATTGTGGTAAGTGGCACAAAGTCATTAGCAGGAGACACTGTAAGCCCTGTACATTGCAATGTGGGGCCTCCAAGAATCAGATTGTTTTCAAGCACATCTCACAAATAGTGATGAGCGGCAGTGGTCATATTTGAATTTGCGATAAATCGGCAAGGTAATGATAGCGTAATATGCGAATATTACGCGATCAATACAAGCATAGGTCAAAAACGAATATATAGCACTATAGAATATAGTGCTATATATTCTTTTTTTTAGAATATTTGTGATTTATTTCCATCGGAAGTCATGAATCATGACTTCAGATGGAAAAAAATGACGAATATTCTAAAAAACTAATATATAGAGCAATATAGCTAATATAGTGCTATATTAGTTTTTCAGAATATTCGTAATATTCTAAAACAAGAATATATAGCAACATAGCAAATATTCTAAAAAAAACTAATATAGAGCAATTTAGCTAATATAGTGCTATAATCTTTTTTTTTAATAGTTGTCATTTTTTTCCAAACAAAATATCAGATGAGAAAAAAATTACAACTATTAGACAAAGAAGATTATAGCACTATATTAGCTAAATTGCTCTACATTTGTTTTTTTGAATATTTGCTATATTGCTCTATATTCTTGTTTTAGAATATTACGAATATTCTAAAAAACAAATATATAGCGCTATATCGAATATATTAGTTTTTTAGAATATTCATCTGTACAGTTGTTCCACTTTGGCATACTCCTCCCCGACAAGCTCCCCAGTCACCATGGGAACGCCTGGGGGTTAGAATATACCATCGGATCTGAGTTTTGACGATATTACTGAGATCGTGAAAACTCAGATCCAATGGTATATTCTAACCCCCAGGCAAGCATTCCTGTTACCATGGGAAACCTGTGGGTTAGAATATACCATCGGATCTGAGTTTTCACGATCTCACTGAGATCGTAAAAACTCAGATCCGATGGTATATTCTAACGCCCAGGCGTTCCCATGGTGATGGGGATGCTTGTCAGGGAGGAGTATGCCAAAGTGTTACAACTGTACAGATTAAAAAAAAAAAAAAAAAAAGACGAATATTCTAAAAAGCTAATATATTCGTATAGTGCTATATATTTGTTTTTTAGAATATTCGGCATTTTTCCCATCTAAAGTCATGATTCCTCCCTGCTTAAGTTGCTTGTGGGCCAATGACTTATTGGCCCACAAGCAATAAGCAGGGAGGAATCATGTTTTCAGATGTTAAAAAATAATGAATATTCGATATAGTGAATATATAGCACTATATTCGAAATATTTGTGAATTCTCGAAGTTGCAATATAAATATATATAATAAATATTCGAAATTCGAATATTTGCGCTCAACACTACTCACAAAGACTAGACCAGACTGTGATCTGGGCTATGTTAACACCTTGAATTCTTTGTCATGTTCTCTAAACTATTACTGAACAATATTTTGCAGATGCATATTTGGCAGGATGCATTATCCTAATGAATGAGGTCACTGCTATTAGGGAATATCGTTGTAATGAACCTGGTTTGTGAAAATGTTTAAATAGGTGGTAAATGTCAAAATAGCACCCTCATGAATGCCAGGACCAAGATTTCCTAGGAGAACATTGCCCAAAGCATCACATTGCCCTCCCAGGCTTGCCATCTGCCCATAGTAAATCCTGGTGCCACCTCTTCTCCAGGTATTCAATCAACAAGCATCCAGCTGTGACATTCTAGCTGATCTGTGACTACACAGGTAAATATGCAGCAAGCTGTGATGCACCATGTGTTCTGGCACTTTTTCATCATATGTAAACGGAAAATGCAAATGTGATCGCACACTACATCCAGCACTCTGCCCTCCATGCTGGATGAGACATTGGTTTATATTTTGGCCAAAGCATAGTAAGCCACTCACCGCGTCAAGGTCGTCTCATGAGTGGTCCCTAACTCTTGTTCCTACCTGTTCATGGGCCATGACAGCCACATAAAATCCAGGGAATGCAGGTCAGCATGCAAGCCAAGTACACTTTGCTTGTAACCCCGTCCGGTGCCATTACAGCTTTCATCGGATCCAGGGATGCAAGTACCAACATGCATGCTGAACCCACCATATACCTCTCCTGGAGCCAGATGGCTAATGGTAGGTTCTATACAAGCAGACTCAGTTTTATACTGACTTTAAAACCAGCCTCAAGGACAGATTAACTGGTCAGGTGTGCAATGACTCCAAGGAGATCGCCACGCCTCCAATATATACTACAAAGAAAAAAATAAGGGGTTGGGTCAGCACAACCTGCCTGTAGGTGCAGATCACTATGGCGAAATACATATATAAACGGAAAATGCAAATGTGATCGCACACTACATCCAGCACTCTGCCCTCCATGCTGGATGAGACATTGGTTTATATTTTGGCCAAGGCTTACTATGCTTTATATATGTATTTCGCCGTTTATATATGTATTTCGCCATAGTGATCTGCACCTACAGGCAGGTTGTGCTGACCCAACCCCTTATTTTTTTCTTTGTAGTATATATTGGAGGCGTGGCGATCTCCTTGGAGTCATTGCACACCTGACCAGTTAATCTGTCCTTGAGGCTGGTTTTAAAGTCAGTATAAAACTGAGTCTGCTTGTATAGAACCTACCATTAGCCATCTGGCTCCAGGAGAGGTATATGGTGGGTTCAGCATGCATGTTGGTACTTGCATCCCTGGATCCGATGAAAGCTGTAATGGCACCGGACGGGGTTACAAGCAAAGTGTACTTGGCTTGCATGCTGACCTGCATTCCCTGGATTTTATGTGGCTGTCATGGCCCATGAACAGGTAGGAACAAGAGTTAGGGACCACTCATGAGACGACCTTGACGCGGTGAGTGGCTTACTATGCTTTGGCCAAAATATAAACCAATGTCTCATCCAGCATGGAGGGCAGAGTTCTGGATGTAGTGTGCGATCACATTTGCATTTTCCGTTTATATATGTATTTCGCCATAGTGATCTGCACCTACAGGCAGGTTGTGCTGACCCAACCCCTTATTTTTTTCTTTGTAGTATATATTGGAGGCGTGGCGATCTCCTTGGAGTCATTGCACACCTGACCAGTTAATCTGTCCTTGAGGCTGGTTTTAAAGTCAGTATAAAACTGAGTCTGCTTGTATAGAACCTACCATTAGCCATCTGGCTCCAGGAGAGGTATATGGTGGGTTCAGCATGCATGTTGGTACTTGCATCCCTGGATCCGATGAAATCTGTAATGGCACCGGACGGGGTTACAAGCAAAGTGTACTTGGCTTGCATGCTGACCTGCATTCCCTGGATTTTATGTGGCTGTCATGGCCCATGAACAGGTAGGAACAAGAGTTAGGGACCACTCATGAGACGACCTTGACGCGGTGAGTGGCTTACTATGCTTTGGCCAAAATATAAACCAATGTCTCATCCAGCATGGAGGGCAGAGTGCTGGATGTAGTGTGCGATCACATTTGCATTTTCCGTTTATATATGTATTTCGCCATAGTGATCTGCACCTACAGGCAGGTTGTGCTGACCCAACCCCTTATTTTTTTCTTTTCCATCATAGCCAGGATTGGCTTTGTCCACAATTTGTGCTACAATAACTGTTTTGTGTTGCCTTTGTTTATTACATGTATCTGTTAAGTTTGGGAAACCATGATGCTGATGCTGGTTCCCCAGTTGTCCTTCCTTGGAGCAGTTTTGGTGGGAACTAACCACTGTATACCCTGAACAGCCCATAAGACCTGCCGTTTTGTAGGTGGTGTGACCCAGTTGTCTAGCCATCAGAACTTGGCACATAGTCATTTTTTCTCCTTCAAATATATTAACTTTAAGAAGTGACTGTTTATTTGCTACTTGATATACTTCATACCTCGACTGCTTGCTATGTATAGGTCTGCAAAGTCCAGTTGAACTATAGTGTGGGCATATATCAAAGACACATGTGCCACCACATAATATACAAGGTTTTCCATGTCAATGAAATGAGCAAAGAGTTGTAATAAACTGATTCAATACATAGTTTGAACAGTATACACATTGTAGGGGCAGTCCCTGGCCCAACACCTTTCACCACTGGCTAATTTCTCAATATTCCCCCAATTTTTTATACCCCCATGAAACAATCACATAAACAATCGCATCAGTATTCAATCCACCTAATTGGTATCACATAACTGTATTTTCACATGCTATGACTGATTAGGAAGAATGTTTATGGTGGAAGTGCATCACAAGAAATTACATCATACAAGGGGAAAAGAGGCTAGAGAATGTAAGGGTAAAAGTGGCCAAACTAAATCCAGTGAACATAATGGAATATATCTGAAGGACATTGCAGAAAATTACATCATACTAAGGAAAATAGGCCAGAGATATTAAGTACAAGAGTACCCTAATCAAATCCAATAGACACAATGGGATATACCAGAAAGGCATCACAGAAAGTTACATCACAATAAGGGAAAGAAGCCAGAACAGGTAAGGGTGAAAGTCCCCAAAAGAACTCTGATAGTCATAATGGAATATAGATTCTAATAAATAGAATCAGCGGCTCACCTATTTGGATTAATGGATAAGGTGCTCTATCCAAAGGCGTACCCACCACCTTATTCAAACAAAGAATGTATTAAAAAAAAACAGATGGATGGCACTCTAAACATTTATGAAGCATGAATATAATGCTAATTTATTAATAATTAAAACAAACAATAATTAAAAAGATTCTAGAAAAGGAGAAACAAAGCAAAAAAGAAAAAGTGTAGTCCTCTAAAATGGTATGTGTATATACAGTTGCAAGAAAAAGTATGTGAACCCTTTGGAATTATATGGATTTCTGCACAAATTGGTCATAAAATGTGATCTGATCTTCATCTAAGTCACAACAATAGACAATCACAGTCTGCTTAAACTAATAACACACAAAGAATTAAATGTTACCATGTTTTTATTGAACACACCATGTATACATTCACAGTGCAGGTGGAAAAAGTATCTGAACCCTTGGATTTAATAACTGTCTGAACCTCCTTTGGCAGCAATAACTTCAACCAGACATTTCCTGTAGTTGCAGATCAGACGTGCACAACTGTCAGGAGTAATTCTTGACCATTCCTCTTTACAGAACTGTTTCAGTTCAGCAATATTCTTGGGATGTCTGGTGTGAATTGCTTTCTTGAGGTCATGCCACAGCATCTCAATCGGGTTGAGGTCAGGACTCTGACTGGGCCACTCCAGAAGGCGTATTTTCTTCTGTTTAAGCAATTCTGTTGTTGATTTACTTCTATGCTTTGGGTCGATGTCCTGTTGCAACACCCATCTTCTGTTGAGCTTCAGCTGGTGGACAGATGGCCTTAAGTTCTCCTACAAAATGTCTTGATAAACTTGAGAATTCATTTTTCCTTTGATGAGAGCAATCCGTCCAGGCCCTGTTGCAGCAAAGCCCCCACCACCATACTTCACAGTTGGGATGAGGTTTTGATGTTGGTGTGCTGTGCCTTTTTTTCTCCACACATAGTGTTGTGTGTTTCTTCCAAACAACTCAACTTTGGTTTCATCTGTCCACAGAATATTTTGCCAGTACTGCTTTGGAACATCTAGGCGCTCTTGTGCAAACTGTAAACGTGCAGCAATGGCTTCCTCTGTGGTATCCTCCCATGAAATCTATTCTTGTATAGTGTTATACGTATTGTAGATTCGCTAACAGGGATGTTAGCATATGCCAGAGACTTTTGTAAGTCTTTAGCTGACACTCTAGGATTCTTCTTCACCTCATTGAGCAGTCTACGCTGTGCTCTTGCAGTCATATTTACAGGACGGCCACTCCTAGGGAAAATAGCAGCAGTGCTAAATTTTCTCCATTAATAGACAATTTGTCTTACCGTGGACTGATGAACAGCAAGGCTTTTGGAGATACTTTTATAACCCTTTCCAGCTTTATGCAAGTCAACAATTCTTAATCGTAGGTCTTCTGAGAACTCTTGTGCGAGGCATCATTCACATCAGGCAATGCTTCTTGTGAAAAGCAAATCCAGAACTGGTGTGTGTTTTTTATAGGGCAGGGCAGCTGTAACCAACACCTCCAATCTCATCTCATTGATTGGACTCCAGTTGGCTGACACCTCACTCCAATTACTTTTTCCACCTGCACTGTGAATGTTTGCATGGTGTGTTCAATAAAAACATGGTAACATTTAGTTGTTTGTGTGTTATTAGTTTAAGCAGACTGTGATTGTCTATTGTTGTGACTTAGATGAAGATCAGATCACATTTTATGACCAATTTGTGCAGAAATCCATATAATTCCAAAGGGTTCACATACTTTTTTATTGCAACTGTATATATATATATATATATATATATATCAATGTAAAATAAATATAAATATATCAATTGGGTAGATGACTTATATATTCATATATGAAAAGGGGAAGGGAAAGAGTTTACCCTCAGTCCATGTATAAATATGCATATGCAGATTCAATCACATCAATTAGACAGACAGTAGCTCTAAAATTGTAATAAAAGATTAAAAAAACAGCAATCAGTAGCAATAAATGGATGACGTCAGGAATGGCTGGTATCCCAAACAGTTCTTCAAAATAAACGTCTGTAGTAGCAGCAAGAATAATAATGACAATAGCAGCAGTATTTAGTCTGTATAAAAAGTAAGAGACTGGTACCTGCAGGTACCAAAAATCCAGGTCTTGAAGGGAAATTTTTTTTCCACAACAGGGTGTTTTCTATACAAAAGAAGGTAGTTCTATATATAAAAAAGTGTTATTTCCTTCTTGGAACAATGCACAGTAGTATAGAACCTTTAATAATATTGAAGGTACATTACCGCTCCTGGATGAGTTATATATCAGGCATCTGCGATATAAATCTACACAGTAAAGTTGGTAATGTCTATTTGCCTCAGTGTCCCGGCCTGGCGTCCCACGTGCTTGGTATAATAATGTTTGCAAACCAAAGTACTTAATAGAAACAATATTGTTTCTTTCTTATCAGGACAATGTTAAGAGTACATTACTGCTCCTGCAGTGGTCTGGCAACAGGGATCTGTGATGTGGGTCCGTACGGTGATGCTGGTGTCGACTTCTCTCCTCAGCATCCCGGCTTGGTGTCCCACATCGTTAGTGTAGTAACCTTGCTAACGCTGTGCGAACTCCCGGGCATCCCGGATCGGCGTTCCACGTGGCGTCCCACTTGGTCGGGAGGAGGCTTTTCAATTTAGATGTGGGCAAAGGTGATCCTGCTGATATAGGGGGATACTTGCTCCACTCATATGCTGCCCGAATTTAGAGTTATTTGGTAGACAATACTGCTTTTTGTTAAGTCTATTGTGGCTGTATGGATATTATATTTCCGATACGTGTTTCGGAGCGCCGTGCTCCTTCATCAGTGGGTTTACATAGCCATTTTTTCCCAGGTTTATATCCAGTCTTCAATTAGTAAACAATTAGTAAAATGGGCGGTGTAGTACTTTTTTGTGATAAATAAAACTAGGACTGGATTGTTTTATCCAGATTGAAATAGATAAGTATATACATTTGGATCTTCCTATTATTCCATATAAAAAGGATAAAATAAGAGAAGAGGGGAAATAATGAATATACAGTATAGTATATAGTATTCAATCTCACTAAAATATATTTTTTTATTTTACAATAAAAGGTAAATAAGAATAAATAAGGTATGAGAAATGAAAAAATGAAAGTGTAAAATGATAAAAAAAATTAAAAATTAAAAATATATATATATATACACTCACCTAAAGAATTATTAGGAACACCATACTAATACGGTGTTGGACCCCCCTTTTGCCTTCAGAACTGCCTTAACCCTCCTCTTGTGTTAGGGTCAGAACCGACCCGTTTTCAGGTTTTAAATGTCTATAAGTATCCCATAAATTTGTTTATTGCATCAAGATTTTTTTACTTTGTCAGGAACCTCTATTTAAAAGGACTTTTGTGGCGCTATTAGCTAGCGTTTGGTGTCTCTATACTCTCTAACAGTCTGTCCCTGCTCCACACAGCAACCTCGACCTACACTGGCAAAAGACTGAATGTAAAATGGCGGCCAGATCGAGTTTATCTATAGGGTAGGGGGGGTGTCCATGTGCTGAAACATCTCAATTGGCTGTCCTGTCCCACCTGATGGATGTGTCATGGGTCAAAGTTTGGCACTAGGCAAAAAAAGCCGCGTGCAAATATCGCCATAAGTTTGCTGCAAAATGTCCACTGGGTGAACCGCAAGGCCATCTCTATTAGAGACGTGGCGCCTAGATCTCACGGTCACATGAGCCCTTTGGGAGCTGAACTGGAGGAGGATGAGGACATTGGTGCAGAGGCAATTTGTTGCAAAATGGGTGGATTTTTCTACTCAGGTGACAGGAGATGGGGAGCAGGAGCAGCCAGAGGAGCTACAGGGCGATGAAGAAGATGAAACAGAGGTCCCAGACACACCGTGGCAGTATTCAGTGGAGATGGAGGCAGGGAGTCCCTCCGAGTCACTTGAACAAATGGCCCGATGCATGCTCACTTGCTTACGTACTAGTGACAGCCGAATTGTCACCATTCGGCAGAGGGATAACTTCTGGCTTTCCACCTTGTTGGACCCTTTCTACCGTTCCAAAATGGGGGCCTTTTTTACACTCACTGAGAGGGAGGACAAACTGAACTACTACAGAGACATCCTATGTAGTCAGTTGGCCGCTGCCTATCTGCGCCATCGTCCATTTTTTTGCAGGTCTGACCGGGGGGGCCCTCTGCACTCACGTTCCACTGCCTTGGCTGCTGGGGAGTTGTGTTGAGCGCAAATATTCAAATTATGAATATTTATCGTGAATATCACAACTTCGAGAATTCGCTAATATTTTGAATATAGTGCTATTTCGTATATTCGGCAAATTCGTCAAATATTCGTCATTTTTTTCCATCTGAAAACATGATTCCTCCCTGCTTCTTGCTTGTGGGCCAATGAGCCATTGGCCCTCAAGCAACTTAAGCAGGGAGGAATCAAGACTTCAGATGGGAAAAAAAAGACGAATATTCTAAAAACAAATATATAGAACTATATTTATTATAGTGCTATATATTAGTTTTTTAGAATATCATGATTCCTCCCTGCTTAAGTTACTTGTGGGCCAATGACTGTTCACTTCAGATGGAAAAAAAAGATGAATATTCTAAAAAAAACTAATATATAGCACTATATTCTATAGTGCTATGTATTAGTTTTTGACCCACTTCGCATTACGCGATTTTTACTTTGCAGATTTAATCTCGAATACAAATATTCACGAATATATGACAAATATTTTACCACATATTAGCGAAATGTCGAAAATTTTAATATTGCCCCTGACGCTCATCACTACTGGGGAGGGGCGGGGTGGCAAGAGCAGTACCAGCTCCATCAGCAGCAGCCTGAGTATAGAGTCACTGATGATAAGCTTTCTTCACCAGCATAGTGAAGAAACTACTCACCAGCAGCAGCAGGTAGACCTGGAGCAGGACCTGAACCAGCAGGTGGTGGCATGCTTGGACAGCACCCTGCCAACCCACATTGAAGATCCGCTGGACTACTGGGCAGGCAAACTGGATTTGTGGCCGCAACTAGCAGAGTTTGCCCTGGAAAAGCTGTCCTGCCGGGTGATGAGTGCATGGGGCATGGGGCACTCTGTCATTGTGCCACTCGGTGGCCTTCTCCTGATGCTTCTGCTACCACCCCCAGACTCTGTCATTGTGCCACTCGTGGCCTTCTCCTGGTGCAGCTGCTGCTCCTGCCACCTCCAGACTCTGTCACTATGCCACTCGGTGGCCTTTTCCTGATGCTGCTGCTGCTCCTGCCACCTCCAGACTCTGTCATTGTGCCACTCGGCGACCTCCTCATACTGCTGCCACCTCAAAAGTCTGTCATTGTTCCACTCTGTGGCCTCCTCATACTGCTGCCAACTCTAGACTCTGTCATTGTGCCACTCGGTGGTCTCCTCATACTGCTGCCACCTCCAGACTCTTTCATAGCGCCACTCGGTGGCCTCCTCATACTGCTGCCACCTCCAGACTCTGTCATTGTTCCACTCGGTGGCCTTTTCCTGATGCTGCTGCTTCTCCTGCCACCTCCAGACTCTGTCATTGTGCCACTCGGCGACCTCCTCATACTGCTGCCACCTCAAAAGTCTGTCATTGTGCCACTCGGTGGCCTCCTCTTACTGCTGCCAACTCTAGACTCTGTCATTGTGCCACTCGGTGGCCTTCTCCTGATGCTTCTGCTGCCACCCCCAGACTCTGTCATTGTGCCACTCGGTGGCCTTCTCCTGATGCTGCTGCTGCTCCTGCCACCTCCAGATTCTGTCATTATGCCACTCGGTGGCCTTTTCCTGATGCTGCTGCTGCTCCTGCCACCTCCAGACTCTGTCATTGTGCCACTCGGCGACCTCCTCATACTGCTGCCACCTCAAAAGTCTGTCATTGTGCCACTCGGTGGCCTCCTCATACTGCTGCCAACTCTAGACTCTGTCATTGTGCCACTCGGTGGCCTTCTCCTGATGCTGCCAACTCCAAACTCTGTTATTGTGCAACTCGGTAGCCTTCTCCTGATGCTGCTGCTGCCGCCACCTCCAGACTATGTAATTGTGCCACTCGTTGGCCTCCTCATACTGGTGCCACCTCCAGAATCTGTCACTGCTCTACTCAGCGGTCTTCTCCTGATGCTGCCAACTCCAGACTGTGTCATTGTGCCACTCGGTGGCCTCCTCATACTGCCGCCACCTCCAGACTCTGTCATTGTGCCACTCGGTGGCCTCCTCATACTGCCTCCACCTCCAAACTCTGTCATTGTGCCACTCGGTGGCCTTTTCCTGATGCTTCTGCTGCCACCTCCAGACTCTGTCATTGTGCCACTTGGTGGCCTCCTCGCACTGCTGCCACCTCCAGACTTTATCATTGTGCCACTCGGTGGTCTCCTCATACTGCTGTCACCTCCAGACTCTTTCATTGTGCCACTCGGTGGCCTCCTCATACTGCCGCCACCTCGAGAGTCTGTCATTGTGACACTCGGTGACCTCCTCATACTGCTGCCAACTCCAGACTCTGTCATTGTGCCACTTGGTGGCCATCTCCTGATGCTGCCAATTCCAGACCCTTTCATTGTGCCACTCGGTAGCCTTCTCCTGATGTTACTGCTGCCACCTCAATACTTTGTCATTGTGCCAATCGGTGGCCTCGACATACTGCTGCCATCTCAAAAGTCTGTCATTGCTCTACTCAGTAGCCTTCTCCTGAAGCTGCAAACTTCAGACTGTGTCATTGTGCCACTCGGTGGCCTCCTCATACTGCCGCCACCTTCAGTTCAGACTCTGTCATTGTGCCACTCGGTGGCCTTCTCCTGATGCTTCTGCTGCCACCTCCAGACTCTGTCATTGTTCCACTTGTTGGCCTCCTCATACTGCTGCCACCTCCAGACTCTGTCATTGTGCCACTCGGTGGTCTCCTCATACTGCTGCCACCTCCAAACTCTGTCATTGTGCCATTCGGTGGCCTTTTCCTGATGCTTCTGCTGCCACCTCCAGACTCTGTCATTGTGCCACTTGGTGGCCTCCTCAAACTGCTGCCACCTCCAGACTTTATCATTGTGCCACTCGGTGGTCTCCTCATACTGCTGTCACCTCCAGACTCTTTCATTGTGCTACTCGGTGGCCTCCTCATACTGCCTCCACCTCGAGAGTCTGTCATTGTGACACTCGGTGGCCTCCTCATACTTCTGTCAATTCCAAACTCTGTCATTGTGCCACTTGGTGGCCATCTCCTGATGCTGCCAATTCCAGACCCTTTCATTGTGCCACTCGGTAGCCTTCTCCTGATGTTACTGCTGCCACCTCAATACTTTGTCATTGTGCCAATCGGTGGCCTCCTCATACTGCTGCCATCTCAATACTTTGTCATTGTGCCACTCGTTGGCCTCCTCATACTGCTGCCACCTCAAAAGTCTGTCATTGCTCTACTCAGTAGCCTTCTCCTGATGCTGCAAACTTCAGACTGTGTCATTGTGCCACTCGGTGGCCTCCTCATACTGCCGCCACCTTCAGTTCAGACTCTGTTATTGTGCCACTCGGTGGCCTTCTCCTGATGCTTCTGCTGCCACCTCCAGACTCTGTCATTGTTCCACTTGGTGGCCACCTCATACTGCTGCCACCTCCAGACTTTGTCATTGTGCCACTCGGTGGTCTCCTTATACTGCTGCCACCTCCAGACTCTTTCATAGCGCCACTCGGTGGCCTCCTCATACTGCCGCCACCTCCAGACTCTGTCATTGTTCCACTCGGTGGCCTTTTCCTGATGCTTCTGCTGCCACCTCCAGACTCTGTAATTGTGCCACTTGGTGGCCTCCTCACACTGCTGCCACCTCCAGACTTTATCATTGTGCCACTCGGTGGTCTCCTCATACTGCTGTCACCTCCAGACTCTTTCATTGTGCCACTCGGTGGCCTCCTCATACTGCCGCCACCTCGAGAGTCTGTCATTGCGACACTCGGTGACCTCCTCATACTGCTGCCAACTCCAGACTCTGTCATTGTGCCACTCGGTGGCCATCTCCTGATGCTGCCAATTCCAGACCCTTTCATTGTGCCACTCGGTAGCCTTATCCTGATGTTACTGCTTCCACCTCAATACTTTGTCATTGTGTCAATCGGTGGCCTCCTCATACTGCTGCCATCTCAATACTTTGTCATTGTGCCACTCGTTGGCCTCCTCATACTGCTGCCACCTCAAAAGTCTGTCATTGCTCTACTCAGTAGCCTTCTCCTGATGCTGCAAAGTTCAGACTGTGTCATTGTGCCACTCGGTGGCCTCCTCATACTGCCGCCACCTTCAGTTCAGACTCTGTCATTGTGCCACTCGGTGGCCATTTCCTCATGCTTCTGCTGCCACCTCCAGACTCTGTCATTGTTCAACTTGGTGGCCACCTCATACTGCTGCTACCTCCAGACTTTGTCATTGTGCCACTCGGTGGTCTCCTCATACTGCTGCCCCCTCCAAACTCTTTCATAGCGCCACTCGATGGCCTCCTCATACTGCCGCCACCTCCAGACTCTGTCATTGTTCCACTCGGTGGCCTTTTCCTGATGCTTTTGCTGCCACCTCCAGACTCTGTCATTGTGCCACTTGGTGGCCTCCTTACACTGCTGTCACCTCCAGACTTTATCATTGTGCCACTCGGTGGTCTCCTCATACTGCTGTCACCTCCACACTCTTTCATTGTGCCACTCGGTGGCCTCCTCATACTGCCGCTACCTCGAGAGTCTGTCATTGTGACACTCGGTGGCCTCCTCATCCTGCTGCCAACTCCAGACTCTGTCATTGTGCCACTCGGTGGCCATCTCCTGATGCTGCCAATTCCAGACCATTACATTGTGCCACTCGGTAGCCTTCTCCTGATGTTACTGCTGCCACCTCAATATTTTGTTATTGTGCCACTCGTTGGCCTCCTCATACAGCTGCCAACTCCACATTCTGTCATTGCTTTACTCAGTAGCCTTCTCCTGATGCTGCCAACTTCAGACTATGTCATTGTGCCACTCGGTGGCCTCCTCATACTGCCGCCACCTTCAGTTCAGACTCTTTTATTGTGCTACTCGGTGGCCTTCTCCTGATGCTTCTGCTGCCACCTCCAGACTCTGTCATTGTTCCACTTGGTGGCCTCCTCATACTGCTGCCACCTCCAGACTTTGTCATTGTGCCACTCGGTGGTCTCCTCATATTGCAGCCACCTCAAGAGTCTGTTATTGTGCCACTCGGTGGCCTGTTCATACTGCTGCCAACTCCAGACTCTGTCATTGTACCACTCGGTGGCCTTCTCCTGATGCTGCTCCTGCCACCTCCAGACTCTGTCATTGTGCCACTCGGTGACCTCCTCATACTGCTGCCAACTCCAGACTTTGTCATTCTGCCACTCGGTGGCCTTCTCCTGATGCTGCTAACTCCAGACTCTGTCATTGTGCCACTCGGTAGCCTTCTCCTGATGCTGCTGCTGCAGCCACCTCCAGACTCTGTCATTGCGTTACTCAATGGCCTTCCCCTGATGCTGCCAACTCCAGACTGTGTCTTTGTGCCACTCAGTGGCCTCTTCATACTGCTGCCACCTTCAGACTCTGTCATTGTGCCACTAGGTAGCCTCCTCATACTGCTTTCATCTCCATGTCATAGGTCCACTCTGTGGACTTCTACTGCTGTTCCTACCCTCCCCACTTTATGACTGGTCCACTATTTTGGCTTTCGGTCTAGCTGACATCATAATTTATTTGACCTTTCTTCTGATCTGTCAGAAGGAAGAAAAAATGAGACGCACAATGGATCCTGTCTGTGTAGCAGCTGTAAGGCCTGTATGGTCCCATCAGAATTGGCTTATGATTGGGTAGCCAAAAGCAGGAGTGGGTACAAAACAAAGGAGACATGCAAATATTCCATTCACGTGTCATCTCTGTTTTAGATCCACTCCTGTTTTTTTTTTTTGCATTATCAATACTGATGGATTACTGACCAAATGCTGACCGAGTGAAGGCATATGCTCCACAGACAGGATCTGTTTTTGTGCGTTATTGTTCTGACAGATCAGAGGAAGGGCAAATTAATCAATGATGTCAACACAAACTTACTGCTGACACCCTCTCTACTTTGTCAGGGGGGCTCTACTTGTATAAGCGTTTAATAGAACAGGTTCTGTAGACATCTATGTGGAATCAGCTGAAGAGGGGGTATAAGGACTGTGCTTCTTATTGACGCTAACATCGACTTGTAAGGCTGAGTTGATACTTCAGTTATGTGGTCAGTTTTGGCCCTGTGACGGCCGAAATAAGTGAAGTATGCAGTGATTCTAAGAGCGACCCCTGTCATCTGCATGTCATACTGACTCACAGTATTATTTCACTCCCTATGCATGTTACTGCAAGGCACAGTTTTCTACATCCCTATAAAGGCTCTCTGCAGCCCAGAAATATACTTTTTTAACGTAATTTGCCTCTAATAAATTCGGATCGAAGCGAATATTTTATAAAAATTTGGTGAACCGGCAGAATCAACACGCAGCAACCTCGCAAAGTCAACAGCAGAACTACACAGGCCTGTCCATTGTATAATGGATGAGGCTGGTTACTTCAGCACTGCTCCCATTTGTTTCAATGTGAGCAGAATTTCAGTAACTAGTTTCATCCACTACATAACGGGTGGCGCTGTGTAGGTCTGTTGATTACTTCTGGCACTGGAGGTACTCCAGAACAGCTGATTGGTTGGGTGCAGGGTGTTGGACCCCCACTGATAAGATTTTGATGGTCCATCTGGAGAATAGGCCATCAGCATAAAAAGACTGGACAATCCTTTTAAGGGTGTTGCTATCTTAGATTTTTATGGCATGATAGAAAGTGGGTTCCACTCCTGTTAGCCACACCTGTCTACTGAATGTGGTCCCCCGACCCTCATGTTGATTGGCAGCTTTCTCCATTGACCCCAAGGTGAGCCAGCTGAGCCATTATATGCAGTTATTTTTGTTACTTCCATAGAAGTGAATGGCCATGACTGCACACATGCACATCCACTTCTCCATTCATTCTCTGTTTAGAGGTGGTATCCAGTAGCTGCCTCACCTATCGGGACAGTGGTTTTGGGGATGCCCATTCTGAAGAGAGATGTGAGTACAAAAGGTGGGACCCGTATCTAAAAGACATTTATATCATATACTGTGAACTTAAATGTCTAAGATGGGAACACTTCTTTAAAGGGGTTGTCCGGGTTAAGAGCTGAACCTGGACATATCCCCATCTTCACCCCTTGGCCCCCCTCCTCCCTGATATGAGCATCAGAGCATTTTATGCTCCGATGCACGCCCTTGCCCTGTGCTGTATCGCGCAGGACAAGCTCTTTTTTGTTTACAATGGAGGCTTCCACCCAGCAGCGTCACCGGCTCTGATAAGCAGGCTTTAACGCTGCCCTAGCCATTTTATATTGGGAATGCCAGGCTGCAGCTGGCATTAATGGCTACTTACTCAATTATTCCTCTCACTACAGCTACATGTCTGCTTTTTAAAAATCATAAGTACTTCACAAAACGAAACAAAAAAAATACTTTCATTGGTACAAATTTTGGTAAGATTTGGGCCATTTTTATTGAGAGAGAAAGTACTTCAAATTCATTATTTTATAATAAATTGTTCTTCCCATAAGAAACGTATGCAGCTAGAAGCATCTGAGATGTTGTTGATATTATGTCTTCAAAGACTTTGTCTTCAATATGTTCAGAACATTTTTACTTTCTAACAGATGCATACAATAAATAATAAATGAAATCAAGCTACACAATGCATTAGGAAAATATAGATAAACATCTGAGCACATGAATTAAATGTGAAACAGATGCTTTTACATTTAGAAGTAATGCCCAAATGATACCAATGTGAAATAGACCCACTTTAGGAAGAGGTACTTATAATAACAGGTGTTACTACAAAAATATCGTGTTTTGCTATGACTGATATTTATAATGGAATCCCTTTGCTATCTAGGCCCTGTAGGTACTTAAATAATGCATATCACTGCAGCAATGTACAGATGCATTTGATTATATTCTTCATAAAAATATTATCTTAATAAAATAAATACATTTAAACTGTTACCAAGACATTATACTAAGATAAGTAAGGCCAAGCTCATGTGATATTAGATTTTGGCAAGTATTCTTTGGTGAGATCCACAGGAAAACCTTGTCTATTCTGCCTCCCATTCCTCTTTATGATGCCTTGTCGACAAAATGTGAACACTGCAGCCAAATGTTGGCCAAAGTGACACAGCTGAGGTCAGTGATTTGTTGCAGTGTTGACCTATTGTGGACATGAT
Source organism: Bufo bufo (assembly GCF_905171765.1). NCBI lineage: Eukaryota > Metazoa > Chordata > Amphibia > Anura > Bufonidae > Bufo > Bufo bufo. The sequence continues at coordinate 622,775,442 of NC_053390.1, forward strand.
GTCATCACTGTAGACAGAGTCCGGTGGGGAGAACAGGAGTGGTTGCTCAGTATAAAATAATTTGAAACTTTTTTCTAAAAAAAATACTAAGATTTTTGAAAGAAACTTCTAGGACAATGGCTAAAAATATTGCACCCAGCACTAAACATTCATCTCAGCTAAATGCTTAGAAGGAATCTGTCACCAGCAGCTATGGTTCACCTAATTAACCTCCTAGCAGTAACATTAAAATTGGAAAAAACCCTTTGTAGACTTTTAATATGTGTCTGAAGTAAATCTTGCTGGCATACAACTCAGGGGACACTACTGAATTTTAACCCCTTAGTGATATAATTAAGTATAGCCTAAAAAAGGTTGTCTCATCTGAGACAATGGGGGCATATCACTAGAATATGCCCCCATTGTGATTGTGTGATTGCGTTGGGGCCTGCACCTATCTCCAAAACGGATCCCCAAAAGTGCGCAGCCACCCTCCACAGTGGCTTGCTATTTCTGTTGTGCCCATAGAAGTAAATGGGAGTGGTGGCCGGTCATACGTGATGGGCTCCCATTCACTTTTATGGGGAGAGCACTTGGTGGTGGTCGGACCGGAGTCCTCTAGACACCACTTTGGTACACTCCGTTCTCAATATAGGTGTGGGTTCCACCGCTATCAGACAATGGAGACATATGCTGGCAATATGCCCCCAATATCACAGACAAGACTGGGATACAGTGAATGAAGCTGATAGTGAAAGTAAAAGCAGTTTTTAACAAGGCCAGGCCCATGTCTCTAACTGCTACCAATCTGGAGAAATAGGCAGCTAAAGCAACCCCTCGCTAGGTGGTTAAGACATTATTTTTCTGTTGATCCGAAGCTTCTTTCCAAGTTATGATAATTTTTCTTAATATGCAAATTAGGTATTTGGAGCAATGAGGGCATCACCATTGCTCTTGTAGCACCCATGCTCCATTAATTTCTGTGGCAAGACCCTCCCTATGTGCTTTGATTGACAGGGCCAGGCAGTGGCAAAGCAGTAACTGACGGGCTGGTAACAGAAATGAGTGGAGCTTGAGTGCAACAAGAGCAATAATGATGCCCTCAATGTGCTTAAGTCCTAATTAAGATGATATTATGAAAAAGTATCATAACTAAGGTACTGAAACTCCGATCAACAAAAGGTAAATGAGGTGAAAAAACAGCTATGTATGTGTCTATGCAAACACTTTGATAGGGAGGTCACTGGTGACAGATTCCCTTTAATGGCTGGTATTCTGGATACATTTGTGCAAGTAATGGAAAGCAATGCCATGAGCAATGGCATGTATGTTTAATACCTAAAGTGAAGCATGAGATTGAGCGATAATTGAGCCACCAAAATGTCACACATTTTATTGCATGCTCAATTTAGCTCAAGCATTTGCAACTTTTTGCCCTTTTTTGCCACACTCACTAATTGTATAATAGTGGTTGGGGCATGGGCAGGGTACGGGTGGGGCCTTTGCAGCCGGACATATTTATCTAGCACAATCTTTAAGTGTGACTATCATTTTAGTTCATTTTTAATATTGTGTAGGGATACAGATTTTAAGAATTTTTGCAATATACTTTATTAGACAAAGATGTTTCTTAGTTTTACAAATTAGTAAAAGTGAGTCATAACAAAGCTCTAAAAGCACTGTTAAGGAGAGTCTGTCTTCAATCTCCAACATTTTAATGAGAGAATCCTCTGTAATAGGCCTCATGCACATGACCCTTTTTTTTTTTTTAAGGTCCGCAAAAACGGGGTCCGTAGGTCTGTGATCCGTGTCCGTTTTTTCTTCCGTGGGTCTTCCTTGATTTTTGGAGGATCCACGGACATGAAGAAAAAGTCGTTTTGGTGTCCGCCTGGCCGTGCGGAGCCAAACGGATCATCCTGACTTACAGTGCAAGTCAATGGGGACGGATCCGTTTGACGTTGACACAATATGGTGCAATTGCAAACAGATCCGTCCCCCATTGACTTTCAATGTAAAGTCAGGAGTTAATATACCATAGGATCGGAGTTTTCTCCAATCCGATGGTATATTTTAACTTGAAGCGTCCCCATCACCATGGGAACGCCTCTATGTTAGAATATACCATCGGATTTGAGTTAGTTCGTCAAAACTCAGATCCGACAGTATATTCTAACACAGAGGCGTTCCTATAGTGATGGGGACGCTTCAAGTTAGAATATACTAAGAACTGTGTACATGACTGCCCCCTGCTGCCTGGCAGCACCCAATCTCTTACAGGGGGCTGTGATCAGCACAATTAACCCTTCAGTCATACACACCCTAGAAAGGTGTCAATGAAAAGTACAAATCGCCCTGCAAAAAATGAATGCTCATATCGGGTTAAGAATATGGCAACAATTATTTTTATTTTTTTTCCCAAGGTTTTTACTTTATCATTTTCAAAATGCAAAACAAACTATACATATAAGGTATCACCAGATTCATACTGACCTGTAGAATAAAATAAACTGGTCAGTTTTATTGCACATCGAACATCGTAAATTTAAAAAAAACTTTAAATTGTGAGGAAATTGATTTTTTTTTCCATTTCTACCCAATTTGGATTTTATTTCCTGCTTCTCACTACATTATATGCAATATTAAATGGTGGCGTTGGAAAGTACAACATGTCTTGCAGAAAACAAGCCCTCATACGGCTATGTGAAAGGAAAAATAAAAAAGTTATGGCTCTGGAAAGTCAGGGAGCGCAAAACAAAAACACAAAACTAAAAAACCTCTGAGGTAGAAAGAGTTAAAAGGGTTGCCCAGCTGTTAATATTGATCCTTTCACCAGGATCTATCGATCAGCTGCATATGAGCGCCACTTGCTCTTCACTACACTGCATTACACTTCGCTTTGTCTCAAGTAAATGGAGTAAGTGGTTGTAATTACATAACACCGTCGCTCTACAGGAGACAAGATGCAGTGTATTGACCTCCTCATCAACCAGCTGATTGGCAGGGGTGACAGACCCCAGCCGATCATGACAATAGGGTATCAATGTTAATGGCTGGATGGACAACCCCTTTAACATACAGTACCCTAAAGAGGTACATAAAAAGGGACTGGCTGGCTCAGAGAACCAAGTATTAAGTGAATAACAGTGAAACCTCTCCAAAACACTGGTCCTTTATTCAGATCAGATTTCCTGTGACAGACAATCAGTTGATCCCTATATGATACATACCAGCCATCTTTTTTGAAAATATCCAATAAACAAACAAAAATGAAAAACTTCAAAAACGGAGGCTCACCTTTAGGTTGTGCTGGAATAGGCACAACACTATTGTACGCTTATTTGGATAAAAGTCCTAGTTGCAAGGTATGCTGCCAAAACTGGATTGTCTTGAGGCAGAGGTGCCCAATCTCCCAAAAGGACAGATACAGCTTCAGAAATGTTCACCTTCTCCGGCTCAAGGAACCATCACAACAGGTATGTGAAGAAGGATCTTCTCTTTTATTTTGTCTGATCAATATAAAATATAGAGGAAACAACGCGTTTCGGGGATCAACAGGTCCCCTTCATCAGGTTCAAGTTGAAAATTTCTGAATCTTTTTTAAAAAGACCATTCGACTGGGAAAACGTTTTCCATTGCAATTGTGGGTGGTTGTTTCACTGTATATGAAAGATAGAAAACACCTATTATGAATCAAAAATAGTTATATTATCAGCTTGAGCCCAGCGAACCATTTCTAATGGTTAATGTTTAAAAGAAAATAACCTAGAATACACGCATGATATGGTAACTTTTTTCTGTTTTCATTTTGCGTTGCTAATTCTGTAAAAAGCAAATTGTCAAATTTGAATAACTAATATTGAATAAAACCTTAAAACATATATATATATTTTTTATCCCAGTAGACTTTTCAACAAGCTTAGGAGTCATTGTAAACTTGTTTTCTATGGAAATCACTACTGTTTCTCTAAGGACAATAAGGGTTGATTAAACATTATGAATTTCCATGGAACATCTGCTTGAAAAAGTTTGCTATTGCTTATATTAGACTTTAAGGGAATTTTAATGTAAGAACTGAACAATGTGTCGTACATGATGATTGTGCGTTTCTGATGAATTCAGTCTTGAATGAAAGTCTAACAATGCTATTTTAATATGCATTTGTATCACAGCTACTCATAGCAATATATGTGAGAACTAAAATTGATCACCCATTGCTATATTATATACATTGTGTAATCATTTTTAGCATGCAGTTCAACCTTAACCTGGGTATTCCAGCATTGCATTTATGTACCAATAAGTTTGACATTATTAAAGTTGACATAACATAACATCACTCCTTCAGAACTGGTAGGACCAGGTAATGCATAAACATTATAGAAAACTTGAAAAAAAATAAAAAATTAGTTGGGGGGCGGAGCTAAGGCCAGAAAAAAAAAATTCACAACTGGTTCAGGACCTGACTAGAGGGATGGCCACACTGGACTTAGTATTAACCAATAGTTCTGACAGAACAACAGATGTGCAGGTAGGGGGACACCGGGGAAATAGTGACCATAAAGTAAAAATGCAGCCACAAAATGGGATATTTTTTAAAAACATCCTAAAATCTAATTGTTAAAGGTACATACCTAATGGGAATAAAAGGTTAAGGAACAATACAAAAAAAAATATGTGGATAAATAGAACTGTAAAGAAAGCTATAAATGACAAAAAAAAGCATTTAAATCACTAAAACAGGAGGGTAGCATTGAAAAACTATCAGGAAATAAATAGAATATGTAAAAGACAAATAAAAGCAGCCAAACTTGTGGAGAGATTACTTACCAAAGAGAGTAAAACTAACCCTAAAAAATTCTTCAATTGTATAAATAATAAAAAGTATAAATCTGAAGATGTCGGCCCTTTACAGAGTGATGAGGGGGGAGTTGCAGAGAGGGATGGGGAAAAAGCACAGCTATTAAATATATTTTTCTCAACTGAATTCGCTAAAGAAAATAAACTGTCAGATGAAATGCAGAATGTAAAAGTAAATTCCCCATGAAAAGGGCCCTGTCTGACCCAGGAAGAAGTACAGTGGTGTCTTAATAAGATTAATCACCAGGACCAGAGGACATACACCCCTGTATCCTAAGAAAATTAAGTAATCTCATAGTCAGAACCTTATTTCTAATATTTAAGGACTCTATATTGACAGGGAGTGTTCCACAGGATTGACGCAGAGCAAATGTGGTGCCAATATTCAAAAAGGGTCCAAAAACAGAACCTGGAAACTATAGGCCGGAAAGTTTAACATCTGTCATGGGTAAACTGTTTAAAGGTTTTCTAAGAGATGCTATCTTGTAGTACCTCAATGAAAATAAGCAAATAAAACCATATCAGCATGGCTTCATGACGGATCGGTCATGTCAAACTAATTTAACCAGTTTCTATGAGGAAGTAAGTTCTAGACTTGACCGCAGCGAATCAATGGATGTCGTATTTCTTGACTTCTCCAAAGCATTTGACACTATACCGCATAAAAGGTTAGTATATTAAATGAGAATGCTTAGACTACGGGAAAATGTCTGTATGTGGGTAAGTAACTGGCTCAGTAATAGAAAACAGGGTGGTTATTATTGGTACACACTCAGATTGGGTCACTGTGACTAGTGGAGTACCTCAGGGGTCAGTATGGGACCATTTTCTCTTCAATATACAGGTCAAACTCGAAAAATTAGAATATCATGCAAATTTCATTTATTTCAGTAATGCAACTTAAAAGGTGAAACTAGTATATGAGATAGACTCATTACCAGCAAAGCAAGATATTTAAAGCCTTTGTTTGTTATAATTTGGATGATTATGGCTTACAGTTTATGAAAACCCCAAAGTCACAATCTCAGGTACTCTTTTTTCAGGGGGTATCGATTAATTAACTGACTAGAGTGTGAAACTTTGAGCCTAGAATATTGAACCTTTTCACAATATTCTAATTTTAAGTTACATTAATGCAACTCCTTTTAAGTTGCATTACTGAAATAAATGAACTTTTGCACGATATTCAAATTTTTCAAGTTTCACCTATATTTATTAATAATCTTGTAGAAGGCGTGCACAATAAAATAACAATTTTTGCAGATGACACTAAACTGTGTAAAGTATTTGACACGGAAGAGGACAGTATAACTGCTACGGATGGATCTGGATAGATTGGAGGCTTGGGCAGATGAGTGGCAGATGAGGTTTAAAGGGGTTGTCCGAGTTATGAAAAAAAATAATATAGCACTGAAAATCTGATATATAACTGAGCTAAGCAAGTTTTATGCAAAACAAAATATATATTTCCTCATTTCCCTGTTTTTTTTCTGGCCCTTTGTTTACATGCAATAAAAACAATCTCTGCCCCTCCGCCTGTACTGCTAAGGGAGTGAATACAAGAGCTGCCCTGAGTGACATGTCTGCCCCTCCTCCTGCTCTGCTAAGGGAGTGAATACAAGAGCTGCCCTGAGTGACATGTCTGCCTGCTGGGAGACTCTGCAGCATGTAGTAAGTGTAGGACTACAAGTCCAAGCTGTATAATGACACTGCTAAGGGAGTGGGTACAAGAGCTGCCCTGAGTGCTGGGAGAATCAACAGCAACTTGTAAGTGTAGAACTACAAGTCCCACTTGTATAATGACACTGCTAATACACACAGGATCTTCCCCCTACCTTCTTGTGCAATTCTCTCTCTAGTATGCCAGCTCCAGTGCCCAGCATTGTCTCCTCACTGCCTGCAGATCTACCCAGTGTGTGCAGCTGAAGGGGTTAAGAATCCTAGCAGAGAGTAGACGGCAGTGAAGGGGGGGCGTGGCCAGCACAGTGACATCTCCTTTACAGGCTTGTAAACGACCTTTATCAGAGCAGGGAGAGAAGCTGACATCACAGGTCATGTGACCCTCAGTGAAATCTGAGAAACCAGGCACTGGAGATAAAGTGAGTTAATTGGAAAGCTGTTACATTTGCTTAGTTAGGAACATAGAAAGAACAAAAAAATAACTTGGATAACCTCTTTAACACTGACAAATGTAAGGTTATGCACATGGGAAGGAATAATACAAGTCACCAATAAATACTAAATGGTAGAACACTGAGTAACACTCACATAGAAAAGGACATAGGAATTTTAGTGAACAGCAAACTAAGCTGTAGAAACCAGTGTCAGTCAGCTGCTATTAAGGCCAATAAGATAATGGGTTGCATCAAAAGGGCCCTTTACAAATCACTAGTGAGACCATACATGGAGTACTGTGTACAGTTTTGGGCTCCTGTGTAGTTATGGACGAACATCTGCCGGGACGTTTCGCAAACACGCTTGCGCGAACAAGAACAGATGTTCGCGAACCGCAAGTTCGTGGTGGGTCCCATTCATTTTAATGGCAGGTGAACCTAAAAAACCTTCAGCTCATATTTTCAGCCAATAAATAATTACTAGAAGTGCACAAATAGTCCCACAACATGGACAGTGACATACCAGATGTATTATTCGAATTTGCAATCTCCATTCATAATTTTTATCAATGCAAAATATCGGCAATATAATTTTCGCAAACACGCATGCGCAAATGCACTATCCAGTACACAAATGCACTATAAAGAAAGTACCGTATTTTTTGCTTTATAAGACACACTTTTTCCCCCCCAAAAGTGGGGGGGAAATGGCCGTGCGTCTTATAAAGCAAATACTTCCCTGGCCGCTATGCTGCACAGCGCGGCCAGTGAAGTATCAGTGACAGTGTGGAGGGAGGAGGCGGGGACACTCATGGCGGGGCCCGATGCAGTGACTCTACTCTAATACACCGGGCCCCGCAACTGTTAAACATTCAATCTGATCTATATCTAATTGTATATGCTCTGTACGGTACTTACTGTAGTAACGTAAGTATGGCGCAGACCGGCATCTCCCTCGGTCATGCGTCGCTTACCGCACCTCCTTCCTCATGCGCCGTCTGCTCCAGCTCCCTCTGTCATGCGCCGCCTGCCTGTTCATTCATAAAGTGAGATAAGCAGGCAGGCGGCTCATGAGGAGGGAGCTGGGGCAGGCGGCGCATGACAGAGGGAGCTGGAGCAGACGGTGCATGAAGAGGGAGCTGGGGCAGGCGGCGCATGACAGAGGGAGCTGGAGCAGACGGCGCATGAGGAGGGAGCTGCGGAAGGCGGTGCATGACCGATGGAGATGCCGGTCTGCGCCGTCTTAATGCTATACTTACGGTACTACAGTAAGTATACAGAGCATATACAATTAGATATAGATCAGATTGAATGTTTAACAGTTGCGGGGCCCGGTGTATTAGAGTAGAGTCACTGCACCGGGCCCCGCCATGAGTGTCCCCACCTCCTTCCTCCACACTGATGCATCTGATGGGGGATCTGTAGATGACACTTATGGGGATCTGTGGATGACATAAGTGTCATCCACAGAGCCCCATATGTGTCATCCACAGATCCCCCATCAGTGTAATACACAGATCCCCCCTCAGTGTAATGCACAGAACCCCCTCAGTGTCATTCGCAGATCCCCCTCAGTGTCATTCACAGATCCCCCCTCAGTGTCATTCACAGATCCCCCCATCAGTGTCATTCACAGATCCCCCCATCAGTGTCATCCACAGATCCCCCATCAATGTCATCCACAGATCCCCCATCAGTGTCATCCACAGATCCCCCATCAGTGTCATCCACAGATCCCCCATCAGTGTCATCCACAGATCCCCCATCAGTGTCATCCACAGATCCCCATAACAGTGCGTCATCGACAGATCCCCATAACAGTGCGTCATCCACAGATCCCCATAACAGTGCGTCATCCACAGATCCCCATAACAGTGCGTCATCCACAGATCCCCATAACAGTGCGTCATCCACAGACCACCATTAGTTCAAAAGCTACCAAAAGCACAACTTTTGGTTCAAAATATTTTTTTCTTACTTTCCTCCTCAAAAACCTAGGTGCGTCTTATCATCAGGTGCGTCTTATAAAGCGAAAAATACAGTATATTGGTATATAACACCCTGCTTCAATCAGTTTTTTTGGGGGGCGACTGGTATATCACACCAGTAGCAATTATTTGTTCCAATAACGCTTGACCCTCTATATACCTGCAGTATCGCAGCAAAACTGCATACAACTGCCACACAATAAAAATGCACTATAATATACTTTCTAACATAGAAAGTATATTATAACATTGTACAAGGAAGGCAATCCATGAGAATATACATAAAGATAAAACGTAACCTTTAATAATGTTACTATGCAGGTACATTCACAAGTCCGTAAAACACGTAACCCCACAATGTGCATTCCGCAATTTGCACACCGCACATCGCCGGCACTATAATAGAAAATGCCTAATCTTGTCTGCAATTGCGGACAAGAATAGGACATGTTCTATTTTTTTGCGGAAACGGAAGCACGGATGCGGAAGTGCGGATCCGCGGATGCGTACAGCACATTCCGGCCCCATTGAAAATTTTGCGGATGTGTGAATGGAAAAGATATTCCTCAAAATGAAAATAAATAAAATTATTAAAGTTAAGCAAAAAGCATAGATGCGGTAGGCAATAACAAGTACTCGGCGGCACTAAATCAGAAACCATATGTCCTACCACAATCCGAGGGGTTCCAGTGCATATCCATGAATCCCGGAGGGAAAGCAAAAAACATCTATCCCTGGGCTAGATGATGATGTGGTATTGAAGGACAGGGTGGCCAAAGAACTGTCCCTGATATTGCCCTACAGGGGGGTGCTATTCTGGCCCTGATAGCCTAACCACAGACCACCCGCCCTGATAAGAGCGACCCCATCCGGAACCTTACCCTATATAAAAATGGCCCCTAGTAAGCCCCTAGTAAGCCCCTAGCCCCTAGCCCCTAGGCCCCTGACTTCCAGGTGATCACTATATAGATCTATGTGTTTTTGACTCATTATAAAAGTATATTATAAGTATATTGCACCCCTCCTTAAAAGGACTTTTGTGGCCCTATTAGCTAGTGTTTGGTGTCCCTAACAGCCTGTCCCTGCTCCACACAGCAACCTCTCCCTACACTGGCAAAAGACAGAATGTAAAATGGCAGCCAGATCGGGTCTATTTATAAGGTAGGGGGTATGTCCATGTGCTGAAACTTTTCAATTGACTGTCCTGTACCACCTGATGGATGTGTCATGGGTCAAAGTTTTTCACAATGTAAAAGAATATGGCGGGCGCGAATATTGCCATATGTTCGCATGTTCGGTGAACACGCGAAGTTTGCCGCGAATTGAGCACTGGACGACCCCCAAGGCCATCTCTACTCCTGTGAACAAGGCAGACATAGCAGAGCTGGAGAGGGTTCAGAGGAGGGCAACTAAATAAAAAACTGTAATGGGTGGAGTACACTACCCAGAAAGATTATCAAAATTAGGGTTATTCACTTTACAAAAAAGGGGAGATCTAATAGCTATTGTGGGATTTAGCTCTGATAAAAGAAGGATTTGGCTGGCTTGCGGACAGTCAGAGACAGTGACACACGGGATAAAGTCCAAACAAAGTTCCACTTTATTGTGGTTTCAAGAAAAAATAAATAAATGACCTTTACATTTCAGGCAAAACACAAAACAAATTCTGCTCGCCTGAGCACTAACTACACAGTGTTTCACTAACTGTCCTAGATACAGTACTGTCAGCACTGAAGTTCACTTCTACAAAGCCACTTCAGGAAAGCTTGGGCTTTCCACTACATACTATTATTCATTCCCTGGAGCTTAAGCTGCATATGACAGGATTCGGGGGGGAAAAGTACCTGCCATCAATCACTTCCTGTCACTGTCTCACACTATGTATAACTATATCAGGGGTTAGTACAGATATCTCTCCCATCATCTATTTATCCCCAGGATTGTGACTGTGACGAGGGGACAGCCTCTGCGTCTGGAGGAAAGAAGGTTTGTACAGAAACATAGAAGAGGGTTCTTTAAGGTAAGAGGAGTGAGACTATGGAACTCTCTGCCTGAGGAGGTGGTGATGGTGAGTTCACTAAAAGAGTTCAAGAGGGGCCTGGATGTATTTCTGGAGTGTAATAATATTACAGGTTATAGCTACTAGAGATGGGTCGTTGATCCAGGGAGTTACTCTGATTGCCTGATTGGAGTCGGGAAGGAATTTTTTATTCCCCTAAAGTGGGGAAAATTGGCTTCTACCTCACAGTTTTTTTTTTTGCCTTCCTCTGGATCAACTTGCAGGATAACAGGCTGAACTAGATGGATAGATGTCTTTTTTCGGCCTTATAAACTATGTTACTTCTGTTTGAAGCACTGCTCCATGTGAGACTTTACCCTTCTCGCCTGGTATCATGGCTCGAGTATGGTCAAAATAGGAGGATCCAAGACTGGGGAAACTGCTGGTCCTCAGAAAACCGTTGTATGCAGTAGTTAGATGGAGAAATTTATTAAAAAAGCTTCCGCTACCTATGTATCATGTGACACCATGAGCTGCAGGACATAAGCTGTCTGAAAATTTTGATGTGGCACAGGGAGATGAGGAAAAACACGGTAGTCTCTCTATATCCTGGACTTACCTGAAAGAGGCTCTTGCTTCATCGCTGGCATCAGCATTGGAACCACTCACTACAGATCTATCCGTCAACAAACAAAATGTTTGCCAAATAGGTCGGAGAATAGAATCCTTAGAAGAGACCCAATCTGCAGTTTTCCAGCACCAGGTATAGCATTAACCTAGTGCTTGTCCTCCTGTCAATCCCACCTGAATAAATTGTATAATGCTATAGAGGATCAGGAAAATCTGGGAAGGTGCAATAACCTTCACTTTAGAGGCATGTCGGAAACCATTGCCCCTAGTGACATCCCCAACATGGTGGTCCATATTTGCCTCTCTCTATTGGGGCCAATTTGGCTCATGAAGTGATGCTTGAAAAAGCTCACAGGGCCCGGAGCCATATACTCTACTATCAGAACCACCAAGAGATATAATTAGAAAATTCCCAGTTAAAGAAGCTATCCTTGCTAAAGACCGCAATGCACCATCTGTGGTATGGGATGGACATAGTATAACTATATTCCAGGGCCTGGCACAGTCTACACTAAAGAATAGAAGAACTCTGAAGCCTCTGACAGATTGTCTCCGACGCCACAAGATATTGTACAGGTGGTCATTCCCCTTTGGACTTTCTTTTATGTTTGAAGGTCTCTGTATGTCAATTTCTACCACTTTATGACAACCTGAAGATACCTCCACTGGACATAACCAATTGGGAAACAGTTCAAGATCTTGCCTCCCCCTGGACCTTCCCACGACTGTACCCTGGGAACAACAACGTACTCCCAAGCCTCAAAGGAATAAAAGAGGAGCATTGTCGACAACTCCCAGAAGATTACCATGTGGGGATTAATGATATGCATGTTTCTCCAGTCATTAGACTGTCCATTGCAGAACATGTTGTTGTTAAATTGTTCAGTTTGTTCAGTTTCCCTCTTTTCAGATGCTTTGTTGAGTTTTTTAAAATCAGCTGCAGCAGAGTTGGTCTTCCAATGGATTCTACTGCTTCACCCGGGGAGGCTGACTATTATCTTTTTCCACTAATCATTCATGTTCTTGCATATCTATTTTGACGACCTTATTACCCATCCTGTCCACTGCCATGGCTGACCTATGTGTAGCATCATATGTCAGGGGCTTTAACTCACCCTCAAAACGTAGCCAGATATTCTCACACATCAAGAAAAAGATATGTACTATTTTTCTACTCCACTACACTCACTTTTGGTTTAATCACTATCTAAATCTCTCCCACTCTATCTTTCCCCTCTGGTTTCATTGTGGCTCGGATTCCTCGACTTCAAGGGGTGTGAGAATTGGAATCCAAAAAAGGGCCCTATTTCAATATTGTGACCATAAGCAAGATATGGATGGTAGATATATAAAGCTGAAAGGAACGATTGCTAACCAGATGTATATGTTCATTAACATATATGCACATAATGTTTATTAGTGTTGATCACGAATATTCGAATTTCGAATTTTTATCGCGAATATAGGTACTTTGAAAATTCGCGAATATTTCGAATATAGTGATATATATTCGTCATCTCGAATATTCGATTTTTTTTTAAATCAGTACACATGATCCCTCCCTGCTTCTAGCTTGTGGGCCAATGAGAAGGCTGCAGTATTTTTGACTTTAGGAGTAGTGTTGTTTGCGAATTTTCGTAAAAAAAATAACGAATATAGAGCAATTTAGCTAATATAGTGCTATAATCTTTTTTTTTTAATAGTTGTAATTTTTTTCCAATCTGAACCTCAACCAAAAAAATTACAACTATTAGACATACAACTATTAGAATATATTAGCTAAATTGCTCTATATTAGTTTTTTTTTTCGAATATTCGCAATATTGCTATATATTCTTGTCTTAGAATATTACGAATATTCGAAAAAAACAAAGATATAGCAATATAGCGAATATTCAAAAAAAAAATACGAATATAGAGCAATTTAGCTAATATAGTGCTATAATCTTCTTTGTCTAATAGTTGTAAGTTGAAAAATTTGCAATAAAAATTTGCATTACGAAAATTCGCATATTACACGATCATTACCTTGCCGATTTTTCGAGTAAAAAAATCGTAAACTATAACGAATATTCAAATTTGCGAATATTAGACGAATATTCTACAAAATATTCGCGAAATATCGCGAATTCGAATATGACCCCTGCCGCTCATCACTAATGTTTATCAGGTAGCATGGTTTTCTACCATTCTTCCAAACGTGGATGCATTATTTCTAGAAGGGGATTATAATATAACCTTGGAGCCCACTCTAGGGAAGGGGCTTCTGTCACCCCACTAAAGTCATTTTTTTTTTTTGGGCTAGTTAAATTCCTTATACTGTGATATATGAAAATATAATAGTCTTACTTACTTTCCTTCAGCAGTTTCTTATAAAAATGAACTTTTATAATATGTAAATTAGGTCTCTACCAGCAAGTAGGGCGTCTACTTGCTGGTAGCCGGCCAGCCGCAATCTCCTCCTCCGGCCGGCCCTGTCAGCATTTCAAAAATCGTGCGCCTGTGTTGATTCGGCGCAGGCGCTCTGAGACGAGGAGGCTCGCCTCCTCAGCACTCCCTCAGTGCGCCTGCACCGATGACGTCTTCTCTTTCGGTGATGTCATCGGCGCAGGCGCACTGAGGGAGTTCTGAGGAGGCGAGCCTCCTCATCTCAGAGTGCCTGCGCCGAATCAACACAGGCGCGCAATTTTTGAAATGCTGACAGGGCCGGCCGGAGGAGGAGATTGCGGCTGGCCCTGTCAATCAACACGACGAGGGGGCGTTTTTTTGCGGCGGCTACCAGCAAGTAGACGCCCTACTTGCTGGTAGAGATCTAATTTACATTCTAAACTGGAGACCTTTGCTGCATCTGTCATTGTGAAATACAAGCTTGAAATACTGCCATAATATTCTGTTATTAAAAAAAAAAAGCCAATTTTTGCCAATACTTTACATCTGGCAATACCCTACAAAGTTTGCAGATGTAGAGTATTGTCAAAAATGTGTGTTTTTTTTAAACAGATTATTATAGCAGTATTTCAAGCTTGTATTTCACACTGACAGATGCAGCAAAGGCCTCTAGTTTAGTAATTTGCCCAAAATGGGTGTTTTTTTAAGCATAGAATATTATTGCAGTATTTCAAGCTTGTATTTCACACTGACAGATGCAGCAAAGGCCGCAGATGTAGGGTATTGCCAAAAATGGGTGTTTTTTTAAACACAGAATATTATTGCAGTGTTTCAAGCTTGTATTACACATTGACAGATGCAGCAAAGGCATCAGATGTAGGGTACTGTCTAAAATGGGTGTTTTTTTAAACCCAGAATTTTATGGCAGTATTTCAAGCTTGTATTTTACACTGACAGAGGCAGCAAAGGCCTCTAGTTTAGTATTTTGCCCAAAATGGGTGTTTTTTTAAACAGAATATTATTGCAGTATTTCAAGCTTGTATTTCACACTGACGGATGCAACAAAGGCCGCAGATGTAGGGTATTGCCAAAAATGGGTGTTTTTTTAAACACTGAATATTATGGCAGTGTTTCAAGCTTGTATTTCACACTGACAGATGCAGCAAAGGCCGCAGATGTAGGGTATTGTCTAAAATGGGTGTTTTTTTAAACACAGAATTTTATGGCACTATTTCAAGCTTGTATTTCACACTGACAAATATAGCAAAGGCTGCTAATTTAGTATTTTGCCCAAAATGGGTGTTTTTTAATAACAGAATATAACAACAGTATCTAACACTTGTATTTCACACTGACAAATGCAGAAAAGGCCTCTAATTTAGTATTTTGCCCAAAATGGGTGTTTTCTAATAACAGAATATACCAGCAGTATCTAATGCTTGTATTTCACACTGACAAATGCAGCAAAGGCCGCTAATTTAGTATTTTGCCAAAAATAAGCATTTTTTTATAACAGTAAATTATTGCAGTATTTTAAGCTTTTATTTCACACTGACAAATGCAGAAAAGGCCTCTAATTTAGTATTTTGCCCAAAATGGGTGTTTTTTAATTACAGAATATAACAGCATTATCTAACGCTTGTATTTCACACTGACAAATGCAGCAAAGGCTGCTAATTTAGTATTTTGCCCAAAATGGGTGTTTTTTTAATAACAGAATAATATTGCAGTATTTCAAGCTTGTATTTCACACTGACAGATGCATCAAAGTCCGCAGATATAGGGTATTGCCACAAATGGGTGTTTTTTTAAACCCAGAATATTATTGCAGTATTTCAAGCTTTTATTTCACAGTGAAAAATGCAGCAAAGGCCCCATATGTAGGGTATTGCTTAAAATCTGTGTTTTTTGGGGGGCGGAGCTTGCGCCGGATGAAGATGGTCGCATAGCTCTGAGCTCTGTGTAGATATCGTCCCTAACGTCAGCTAATATCAGCTTTTTGAGGCGAAGATGGTCAAGATCGGGAACGCCAAGCATGGTGACACTCCTGCTCCCTCCAAAAACCAAATCGCTGGAGGTGACATGGAGAAATTCTTAAAGAAAGCTGCCGCAACGGTAGCAGCCAGAGAGCCCAAGATGGCGCCGACACCACAAGTCAAGTCACAGAAGCGCGCCCCGGTACAATCAGAAGGGGAAAGCGATTCGGATGATGCGCATACCAGCTCTGACCTCCCGGTCACAAGAAAATACCTCGACCGCGCTCTGAGCAGAATAATGGAGCCGATCCTTGCAGAGTTGTCAGCATGCAGGAACGAGGTGAGGCATATTGGGGACCGTGTAGAAAACCTGGAGTCACACCAAGCAGAGATGTTAAATCACCAGTCTGCGGTGACAGATTCTTTTCGCCGCTGTGCCTTATACTTAAACGACCTTCACAGCTCGCTAGAAGATCAGGAAAACAGGGGGCGCCGAAATAATTTGAGATTCAGGGGTGTACCAGAATCGGTCTCCCCTGGTGACGTTCCAACCTCCATTATTGAAATATGCGGGATTCTATTGGGCCCCAACTTCCCTCAAGATATAATCATAGAAAGGGCGCACAGAGCCCTCAGGCCTAAACCCAAGCCGGCTGAACCCCCCAGGGACATAATTTGTAGGTTCCTTAACTTCCAAGTGAAAACTGCCATTTTGGAAGCAGCAAGAAACCACCCGGATATAACATATGAAGATTCTAAAATCGACATATATCAGGATATAGCTCCCTCAACTCTGAAGAAGCGTAGATCCCTCAAGCCGTTGACAGATTGGCTACGCTCCAAGAAAGTTCTATATCGCTGGTCTTACCCCTTTGGCCTAACCTTCTCATATGCGGGCAAAAGGGCCAACATATCATCATTCACAGATCTCGCATCTACCTTTGAGCTTCTAAATATACCGCCATTGCCGATTGAAAATTGGGAACTCTTTCAGGACTTAGGTGCTCTGCCAGATATCCCCAAAGTGGCTTCATTTGAATTACCACATACGCCGAAGTCCTCCAGATCTAAGAAAAGAGGTCTCCAGCTTACCCCAAGAAGTCTTTCACAAGAGCAGTAAAAAGACTTTTTTGTATATAATATGGTAGCCTTATGTTATGCTAATATCCAAAGCTGCCACTCATATATTGCCTAGTATATGTGTCATTGCTGTTTGTATGTTTTCCGACAGCCTGCTCACAAGTCTTTTGATGTTTCTTTTCCATCTTGCCTTATTACTGCCCTCTTATGGGCATTATACGATCTCCCAACTGGTCTACAGACCAATTAACCCCCTCCTGATTACGACAAATTACAATTTGTCTATGCTTGTTCTTATTGTTGGTTTAACAAGTTATGCTATGTTCCTTTTCCCTACCCCTAACTCAAGGTATATGTCTCTTTTGTTGAATTGGAGTGACACCTACCCACGCATAACCACCATGATACATGTGACAGAAGACCACAGTGAACATGACATTTCTTCTAAAAAGAGACCACAACAGCTTCAAGGTAACTTCACACACAATACAAATAATGGCTGACTTGTCAGTAGCCTCTTACAATGTCAAAGGTTTTCACTCCCCTTCCAAACGGAGCCAAATCTTTGCCATTCTAAGAAAAGCCGGGGCTAGTGTGATATTTCTTCAGGAGACACACTTCCGCTTCAACCGATATCCAGATATGCGGTTCTCCCATTTCTCAAACTGGTACCATTGTGGGAGCAGTTCCTCAGCCTCCAGCGGGGTTAGTATTGGGCTGCAGAGGAGAATCCCTTTCAAATTAGTCAGCCAAAGTTTAGACCCAGAAGGCAGGTATATATTGCTCAAGGGCACAATAGGACCACAAACGTATACTTTCGTTAACTTATATGCCCCCAATTCCAACCAATCACGCTGGTTTTCTGACGTTTTCCCTATTATTGAGTCATTTAAGGAGGGTATAGTGATCGCTGGAGGGGACTTAAATGTGGCCCTTGTCCCTCAACTAGATACCTCCTCCCATAAATCATCCCACTCCAGAAGGGCACTTAAAGCTATCAAAAATACTCTTTGGGATCGGCATCTGATTGACGTCTGGCGATCCTTCCACCCTAGTGCTGAAGATTTCACTTTCTTTTCACCTACACATAAAACCTACCATAGACTAGATTACTTGTTTATCTCCAAAGAACACATACACCTTTGCAGAGAGGCTACCATTGGTGCTATTCATTTATCAGACCATTCCCCAATATTTATTACAGTATTGGCCCCAAACGAAACACCCTCGAGTTTCAACTGGCGATTAAATGAGACCCTTCTAGGATATCAAGATTCGGTTGAGCGGATCTCCAAACACCTAAAAGAATACTTCTCCCTAAATAAAAGCTCTGATATATCTGCTAACACCCTCTGGGATGCCCATAAACCAGTTATTAGAGGACAATTTATTAACATTGGCACATACCAAAAAAGAGAGAGAGAAAGAGAAATAGATGACACCCTAAAACATATCCAGACGCTAGAGTCTTGCCACAAAGCCAATCCCTCTGAACACTCAACTCAAAAATGAGTAGGGCCAGAATATAGGGCCAAATTTAGATCACTCTTGGCTAATAGATCAGCTAAATATTACATGAGCTTCCAGCACAAATTCTTCGCACACAGGGATATGGCTACCAAGTTCGTAATGAACAGGATCAAAGGGAGGAGGTCCACTAATTATGTCCACCAACTATCCTCACAAGATGGCACTTCTATTTTTTCGGTCAACCAAATTGCTGCCCAATTCTGCTCGTTTTATAATGATCTATATAATCTCCCCTCTGCTCTTGACCCAAGAACCCTTGTCCCATCCATATCTTCCTTTTTGGAAACCGCAAAACTTCCCAGTATTGACTTGGAACAGAAGTCAATTCTTTCAGCACCTTTTTCCCTAAACGAATTAAAGAAAGCTATGAATCAAATGCCGACAGGCAAAAGTCCCGGTCCTGATGGCCTTCCCCTAGCATACTACAAAACGTTTCAAGAAATCCTTCTTCCTCATCTTTTAGAAGTTTGTAATCAGACACTTAGGGGAACCCCCCTTTCAAGAGACATGACGGCAGCCCATATAACTCTCATCCCCAAAGAAGGGAAAGACGCAAAATTATGCTCCAATTACAGGCCCATTTCCCTCCTAAACATAGACCTAAAACTCCTGGCCAAGATGTTAGCTAATAGACTAGCCATTCTCCTGCCTCAACTCGTCCATGGGGATCAGGTGGGTTTCGTCCGTAGCAGAGAAGGCAAGGATAATACCACGAGGGTAATTAATGTCCTTTGTCATGCTAAAAAGATTTCCTCTCCTTTGCTTTTACTCAGTATAGATGCTGAGAAAGCATTTGACAGGGTCAACTGGTCATATCTAAAACAAGTGCTGCATGGATTCGGCCTACCTGATCCCTACATTAAAGCAGTTTTTTCAATGTATGAACAAGCTACAGCCTCAGTTCTAGTTAATGGTACTATATCCCCCTCCTTTGCTATTAAAAATGGGACTCGGCAGGGTTGCCCCCTCTCGCCTCTCCTATTTATACTAGCTCTTGAACCACTTTTAGCAAATATAAGATTGGACCAGGAGGTGATGGGTCTATGTTTGGGAGGCAGGGAACAGAAAATTGCAGCCTTCGCGGACGATGTTCTTATAATGACGACCAATCCAAAAACGTCTTTACCCCGAATTCAGTCCCACCTAAATACATACAGCATATTGTCAGATTTTAAAATTAACGCAAATAAATCGCTGGTCCTATGCTCAGGTATTTCTCGGTCAACCAAAGATCATTTAATGTTGGAATCTCCATATAATTGGTCCTCTCCCAATATCACATATTTAGGGGTCAAAATTAGTCCAGATGTCACGGAACTCTTTTCTCTTAACTATATTCCCTTAAGAAAATCTATTATAGAGGCGATTGATAATCTGGCCAGATCTAACCCAACACTGTCTTGGTTCGGTCGAAAGAACCTTCTTTCACCCTTAATACTTCCCAAACTCACCTACTTACAGCAAGTTTTACCTATTCCCGTCCCCAAGTGTTATTATAATTCCATTATGAAAAAATTTAGGTCTTTCATTTGGAATGGAAAGAAGGCGAGACTCTCTACTTCTCTCCTCACTAAGCCTAGGCAAGCGGGAGGAATAGGCCTACCAAGCCCGGAGCTATACGGGAGGGCCATTCTCCTCTCACGCTTATTAGCATGGATGAGCGCTTCTCCGCCTTCAGCTGTAGTTCAGATAGAGCTTGATATACTGAATAGACCAGCTAGAGCGCTTCTCTTGGGTCAGGAGAAGGTCTTTACTGGACATATGTCCCCTTATCCAATCGTTCGGGCTGTACTGGAGACCTGGAGGTGGCTATCATCCACACATTGTTCTATCCCATTCCCCTCGCCCACTCTAACTGTAAAAGATGTATTAAATACGACCCCTTCTGCATTAAGAGACTCTACTTCATAAGGTCTGATGTCTTCTTTAACACCTATAATATCTTTAGCTCTCCCTAATGGGGGCTGGATGGACTTAAGAGACACAAATACCCTACTTAACCCCCATCCACGAGATTTTCTATCTATTACTTATCTCAGGGCCTACATAAAACAACACATCAAGGTGGGTGATCTTCTTCGCCCACTAGTTTGGCTGGAAGCTTTGATATTACAACAAACACTGCCCAGAAAACTCATATCATGGCTTTACAGTAAACTGCGTCTACCTCCTATGGTAGCCAAACCATCCTTCATTAGGCAATGGGAATCTGATCTCAATACCACACTTCCTCACGAATCCCTACCTAAATTACTAGAACTCCCCCATGGTGCCTCCCGCTGTGTCAGAATCCGGGAAAACAGCTACAAAATCCTTACAAGATGGTACAATACACCAGACAAGATAGCGAGATTTGCTGGTTCCACTTCTGATACGTGCTGGAGGTGCCTTGGAGAGAGAGGAACCTTTCTCCATATTTGGTGGACCTGCCCACCTATTCAGAAATGGTGGAGTGAAGTTTTTTCTATGGCTAATGACGTCTGTGGAACAATGATTCAGCCCTCCCCGCAAATTGCCTTACTCTCACTTTATCAAGGGAGAGTGAATGCTAAACCACCATTTGTATTTACACAGATGATTCTGGCAGCACGCCTTCAACTCCCTAAATTCTGGCTACAGACTACTGTGCCAACCCTGGACCAATGGATCCAAAAAATTGACCAGATCCATAGATTTGAGGAATTATCCTCCTGGGAATCCCGCACACATCTGACTTTCCTCAAGAAATGGTCAATGTGGCTCAAATATAGATCCCCCAAACCATGAGCTTAGCTCATTGAAACATACGCTAACTGAATTATCATTGTAACCTCCCAACATAAGCACACACCACTTCATCTGCTCATCCAGATAATATTGCATTTCAGATGATAAACTATAGCACCTTGTTGCATAGTCTCATTCTCCACACAGGGTCTTGACTCCTAGCTTCATAAATACCTCGGATATTAGAAATGTATTTTAAAGAGACAGGCTTGTATCTTAACTCATGTCCTATGTAATGCATGGTCTCTCACTTGTACTCACTTTGTACTCACTCTGTATTGTACTACTATGATATGGCCTGCGAGCCTATAACTTGACACCCTGTTATTCCCTGTTATATTGTAAAAGTTACAATAAAAATATAAATAAAATAAAATAAAATAAAAAAAATCTGTGTTTTTTTAAAACCCGGAATATTATTGCAGTATTTCAAGCTTGTATTTCACTGTGACAAATGCAGCAAAGGCCCCAGATGTAGGGTATTGCCAAAAATGGGTGTTTTTTTAAACCCAGAATATTATTGCAGTATTTCAAGCTTGTATTTTACAATGAAAAATGCAGCAATGGCCCCAGATGTAGGGTATTGCCAAAAATGGGTGATTTTTTTAAACCCAGAATATAATTGCAGTATTTCAAGCTTGAATTTGACTGTCACAAAAGCACATATGCTGTGCTGGTGCACTGAACTTGCATAAAATGTCCGCCGACGCCCACCCAACTAACAGACAGATAAAAGTTCTTTTTCAGTGTCACTGGGCTCAGGGCAGGGTAAAAATATTGTGCACTGCACCCACAAATCAAAATCGCTGTAGATCTCTGATTTAAACAAGCACTTCTGATAAAAGATTCTGTCCTATTCTCTCCCTCACAGCAGCAGCATCCTATCCCTACACTAATCAGAGCAGA
Source organism: Bufo bufo (assembly GCF_905171765.1). Classification (NCBI taxonomy): domain Eukaryota; kingdom Metazoa; phylum Chordata; class Amphibia; order Anura; family Bufonidae; genus Bufo; species Bufo bufo. The sequence goes on from NC_053390.1 coordinate 622,797,655, forward strand.
GTGACGTGCAGCGCTGCGTTACTCCAGCTTATATAGAGGCTGGGTCACATGCTGCACTGGCCAATCACAGCCATACCATTAGTAGGCATGGCTGTGATGGCTTCTAAGGGCACGCAAGTTAAACACTTGTTGATTGGCTGCTCTGCAGCCTTTAAAAAAGCGCTAAGAAATCGCTGAACACCGAACCAGAACCTGAAGTTTTACAGAAATGTTCGAGTCCGGGGTCCAAAAATCCTAAAGTTCGGTACGAACCCAAACTTTACAATTCGGGTTCGCTCAACCCTTCTGACTAACTAAATCCCGTACTAAATCCAGAAAGTACTGGTACTAAAATTAAAGAATACAACTTATATTGAGTGCTTTTCTTAAAAACTGTATATCCATCTTGAAATGTTTAGAGTTTATGAGCTCACCTCCAGTGGGTGCACGCAATTCAGGCCACTGCAGCCATACAAAGTATCCAATAAAAGGCAAATTAGCACTCCAATGAGATATAATAAAATATTGAGTTTATTCCATATTGTACTTGTTAAAATGCAATACATCAAGTCCAATTGCAGAAAAAACACACAAATCTGATGTGTTTCCGACCCCTCTGAGTCCTTAGTCATAGATTAATATATATATATAAATATAAAAAAAAGTAGTTATCTATGACTGGCTTCTTCCGAAGATCCCCGGAAGAAGCCAGTCTACTGGCGAAACGACGTTGGGAGGAGGCGACTGAGGGATCGGGGCGGTATTTATCATTGCTTTTTATTTTTTTTATTCGTTTTTTAGAATATTTGTAAATATGATTCCTCCATGCTTAAGCTGCTTGACGAATACAACGCTATATATTCCTTTTTGACCCACGCCTGTATTGATCGCGTAATATTCACATATTACGTGATCATTACATAGCCGATTTTTCTAGTAAAAAAAAAGTAGAATATAACGAATATTCGAATTTGCAAATATTCGACAAATATTCTACAAAATGTTTGCGAAATATTGCAAATTCGAATATGACCCCTGCCGCTCATCACTATTCTGTAAGTGAGACGCCCTGTAAGTATTGAGACTATGGCAGTAATATAAAGTGATGGCACACCATGGCAGCGTCATGACACTCTGGAGATTCATAAAACCTTGGTAGGATTTCATTAACACACAATATACGGTACATGAAAATACATTTCACTGTATAATGATATAGATTTATGCAGTCATGCAATCTATTGAGCAAGAGTATTATGAAGGACTGCTTGGCAGACTTCATTGTTAGAATCAAGCAGGAAATGGAAAAGTAATAGCTGATAAGCAGTTGCTAGAGACATATCCAGTGATCATTCCTATGAAAATGGTGGAGGTGAATGCTACTGGTCACTACTGGTCTAGCTTAGCTAGAGCATAGAAGCCAAATACTGCAAAGGAGTTGGAGCAAGAGCTCAGGGTTAACGAGAAGCTGTGTAGTCCGGGCATCCTGGAAGCAGTAAGACCTGTAAAAGACCACACAAAAGAACTAATTTCAATTGCTTAAGATGACAATATCTATTAAAAATAATCAGACAAACATGGAAATTATCCACCACACAACTATAATAAATCACCTATACCAAAAACATGTGCCTCATGGACCATATAAACCTATCAAATTATATTATCTTTATTGAAAAATATGTGTTTCATCTATCAAGCCTTTGCCTGGGTGCCTAGTGTCTGCTCCGACAGATACGTTTTGGCTATCAAATCTTTGTTTGGGGGTTTAACCTCAGATGAAGGCTTGATAGCTGAAACGCACAATAGGGTGAATTCTGGACCACTGTCACTTATGACTATATGTATATTTTTGCAGATTATGCACTTTATTATTCATTTTTAAGCATGATAGACATGACAACTGCTAACCATTTCTTGTAGACACTTGTCATATATGTGTACTAGGTAGAGGAGCCCAGATCCTTTGGCTGCGATTCTATTTAAGGGCATCTGTCAGCAGATTTGTACCTATGACACTGGCTGACCTGTTGCATGTGCGCTAGGCAGCTGACGGCATCTGTGTTAGTCCCATGTCCATATGTTCCTGCATTGCTGAAAAAAATGAATTTGTAATAAATGCAAATGAGCCTCTAGGAGCAACAGTGATATTGCCATAAATCCTAGAGGCTCTACTTTCTCTAGAACTACCTTGTCCTCTGCTCTTTGATTGACAGGACCAGGCAGGTGTTGATTAAGGCCTATAAAAAACATAGGCCTGTAACAGAGACCAGACAACCTGTAAGCAGTACTGTGTTAGAGATGTAATGTAATTTTGAGTGTCACGAAGCAGAGATACAGTGATGGGTAAGAGTATGCATAGTGGTTATGAAAGAAGATACTTCAACCTGGAACTTTGTGTCGCAAGGCAGATATACTGTAATGAATAATTGTGTGCACAGTGGTTGTTGAATCAGAGATCCCAAAACTAGGGAGTGTCTATGTAGATTGTGTGCTGTGCTACTTGGAAAGAAAGCTGTGCTAATAAATGTGAGAACCGCCATTTACATTGTTGCCACCCTGAGGAGATCAAAACCATAGTGTTGACACTCAAGTAGTTGGGTGCAATGCAAGGCAGAGCAAGTGTGAGTTGTTATATCTTAAAGGGATTATCCCATGATTAATGTAAAAAATGAAAAACGGACATCATATACTACATGACAATCTCTTTCTAACAAATATAGAACAAGCCCTGTACCTAACCTCACATAGATCCAGAGATCTCCCCATTTATTGCTTTTCTAGATATATATTAAGCTGCAGCTCAAGGAGTGTCTTTTCTGCTGCATGTTTATGCTATCCCTATCACAACTCAGGATTCAGTTGAAGGATGACACTGAGCATGTGTGACCATCTCAGTGAGTTGGACAAAGAAATAAGAAAAAGGACAAACAGCAGGTGGCTCTATACAGATACATTTTATTGAATAACTAAGTAGTGTGGTGACGTGTACGGTATAAGTGCTGGAATGTGTGTATATCCCATCCAGATACCTCAGCTGGGTGAGATAAATAAAATCCAGAAAGCTGCAAGGGTTTCAGCAAAGCGTAGTTTGCTGAGACAGTTTTGTTTACATTTTGTTCTGGGATGGATTTAATTTGGACTGGTGGATAGGTTTGGTAGTGGGATCTGCCAGTCCACACCCTTCCAGTACGTGTGTTGTCTTTTACCTGAGGTCATCACAGGTGAGGCCTGCAGCAATCAAGGAGGGATAAAACCAACCCTCTGTGTGTCAGTCTGAGAAGATAAAACCTGGAAACAGAGGCCTACAGAGGCTCTGGGTGGTTTCAGCCAGGAGGGCTACGTGTAGCCGGATCTCTACCTTATCTAGACTTGTGTTCGGTGACTGGATCTGCTAAGGGTTGGAGCTTAAGACCCTGTGTATAAGCTGTGCTTAGAGGTGAGTCAGGGAAAAGTACTGTGTATTAGTTAGAGCCCAGATAGGCAGGTGTTTATTTTGATGCTTATGTTTGTGCGGGTACTGAAGTGCCAAAATAAAGCACCAGTTTGGACATTAAATCCTGTTGTCTGCGAAGAAGTCTGTGATTGTGACCCCCTGATATAGAGCGATCCCTTACAGTAGCTATACAAAAATGTTAATATTGTGTTTACTTTTACATAGACTGTTTTGTTGCTATGATCTAAAAATGTGGGTTTTGCTTTATTTTTCAGGCCAACACTTGCCATGTGAGGATATTTTCTGAGCAGTTATGCCAAACACGCTTTAATGGCTAATAACCATAAATAACTGGAGAGAAGTTTAAGTTGGGTCACAGCATATACACTGCTCTAGAGGGTAGATAACCATGCAGTACAATGTCTTCTTGGCACAGCAAATAAAGATACTAGCATGTGAAAGAGATATAGAACTCATCTTATACTACAGCTTAAAATATCTCTAAATCCAATTATCCCACCAAGCATCAGTATTCTAGCTGCCGTAGAGTCTTTGGATGTGTTGAAACACCTGGCAGTGTAGCATATTTTCTGCCAACATAGGCACATCAGAAAAGGTGTTGATTTTAGGCTAACAGCATGAGCTTTCGGTTTGGGGCAGTGCCAAGAAAATGTGACACAGCTGCGTATATGCGCTTTTCCTAATTTAGTCAGCTGTTTCTCTGTGGATTTAGAGCGGGTATTCCAGTAAGCTGCACTAAGCCTAAGCAAGTTCCACTGATGCACCTGTATTATACTGAAAAGAAGAAGGACATACAGTGCAAAAAGATTCTCTTGTTTAGATTACTAATTAATGTCCCTTAATTGCTTGATAACTACAAATGCTAAAACTGATTTTTAAACATTTTCTTAACATATTGTTAAAAACAGAAATGTATTTGAAAAAAAAAAGTCAGCTTTAGCACAGCATGCAAAGGCAAACCATAAAAAAATATCATTACTGTATCTTAGCCATAATGTAAAGTGTCATAAAGTTTAATCAGAGTTACAAAGAACCCTTTTATATGAGCTGATAATCGGGCCAATTGATGGGAACGAATGTTCATATAAATGTTAAATAATTCCAACAGTTTACTCTTTTAAAGTTGCCATCGATCACACGGCAAAAAAGTAAAATTATCTTTTGTTGGGTAAGGGTGGGTTCACACTAGTGTTACGGATTCCGTTATGACTTTCCGTAATAACATGGTTATAACGGAAAATAACGGAATCCATAAGATGGAAGGATGGATCCATTCTTCTGCCCATAGACTTGTATTATGACAGAATCCAAAACGGAAGCCTTTAAAAGGCATTCCGTTTGCTTTCCGTCCAAATTAACAAAGTAGGCATCCTCAAAGGAAAGTATCATACATATTGAACATACAGTCCTGATCAAAAGTTTAAGACCACTTGAAAAATGGCAAAAAATCTCATTTAGCCTGGCTGGATCTTAACAAGGTTCCAAGTAGAGCTTCAACATGCAACAAGAAGAAATGGGAGTGAGACAAAACATTGTTTGAGCATTCAATTTAATAAAAACAACAAATAAACTGAAACAGGCTGTTTTTCAGCTGATCAAAAGTTTAGGACCACACCTCCAGAAAACCCCTAAACCCCCCTAAAACATAAATCCAACTTCCAAACATGAACTCAGTAATGAGTAGCTCCGCCGTTATTGTTTATCACTTCCAAACTTCGGCATGTTTGATGCAAGCGTTTCCATGAGGTGAGTGGGAACATTTCTCCAAGTGGTGAAGAAGGCCGCACGAAGGCCATCTACTGTCTGGAACTGTTGTCCATTTTTGGAAACTTCCCTTGCCATCCATCCCCAAAGGTTCTCAATTGGATTTAGATCAGAGGAACACGCAGGATGGGCCAAAAGAGTGATGTTATTCTCCTGGAAGAAGTCCCTTGTCCTGCGGGCATTGTGTACTGTAGCGTTGTCCGGTTGAAAAACCCAGTGGTTACCACACAGACGAGGGCCCTCAGACATGAGGAATGCTCTTTGCAACATCTGGACATAGCCAGCGGCCGTTTGACCCCCCTGCACTTCCTGAAGCTCCATTGTTCCACTGAAGGAAAAAGCACCCCAGACCATTATGGCGCCCCCTCCACTGTGGCGCGTAGAAAACATCTCAGGTGGGATCTGCTTGTCATGCCAGTAACGTTGGAAACCATCAGGACCATCAAGGTTAAATTTTTTCTCATCAGAGAATAAAACTTTCTTCCACCTTTAAATGTCCCATGTTTGATGCTCTCTTGCAAAGTCCAAACTAGCAGTTCTGTGGCGTTCAAGGAGGTCTTTGAAGACGTTTTTTGTTTTTGAAGCCCTTCAGTCTCAGATGCCGTCTGATGGTTATGGGGCTGCAGTCAGCACCAGTAAGGGCCTTAATTTGGGTCGAGGATCGTCCAGTATCTTGACGGACAGCCAATTGGATCCTCTGGCTCAGTGCTGATGAAATTTTTTGGGATCTTCCACTTGAGGTTTTTGTTGCATAACCCACAGGATCATTTAAGAAATTCTAAATGACTGTCTTACTGCGTGCTGTGAGAGACCCTGCTTATGCAGTTCAACAACCCGACCATGTTCAAAAAGGGAGAGTTTTTTTGCCTTTGCCATCACAACGTGTGACTACCTGACAGAAAATGACAATGAATCCACATCTTTGCACAGATTTGGCCTTTTAAAGGCATGTGGTCCTAAAATTTTGATCAGCTGAAAAACAGCCTGTTTCAGTTTAATCGTTATTTTCAATTAATTGAATGCTCAAAAAATGTTGTTAAAATTGTTAAGATCCAACAATGTAAAATAAGATTTTTTGCCATTTTTCAAGTGGTCTTAAACTTGATCAGGACTGTACAAGTAAAATATGCACAAAACCAAGTGGTCTAGTCACAAGGAATGCTTAGTGGGGTTGTTTAGTGGGGTTGGTGGGCAGATAGATTCAAACAGTAAAATTAGAATAAGACATAGTAGAAGCAGGATAGGAGTGGCCCAATATATATATATATATAAATAAAATGGGATGTGCCAAGTCTCTCTCGTTCTCTTTTCCTGTTCTCTCTGCTGGATTTTTGTAGACTAATGCAATCCTTAATATGTAGTGTAATTTTCCTATATACAATAAATACAAATGATGTGATATATGTCACATAAGAGGAATCATGGAAAAACTTCTAAATGGGAAACCTTTTCTGAAATAAGGATGGTGAATTTTGTCACCTTTGAGCATATTGCTAGATCGAGAGCAATGTAAACAAGGACTCCACTTAGGGGTCCTCAGAAACTGTTTAACCCCTTAAGGACACATGACGTATCGGTACGGCATGTTTCCTGAGTCCTTAAGGACACATGACGTACCGGTACGTCATGTGTTGTTCCGATCACTGCCGCCCGGCCGGCTGTGATCGGAACAAGGTGCCTGCTCAAATCATTGAGCAGGCACCTCGGCTAAATGCGCGGGGGGTCCCGTGACCCCCCCATGTCCGCGATCGCAACAAGCCGCAGGTCAATTCAGACCTGCGGTTTGTTGCGCTTTATGCAGTTTATGATCGCTGCGGTCCCTGACCGCGGCGATCAGAAACTTTAGTGTGGCGAAAATATATATTTATCACCCCCCCCCCTGCACCTCTGAATGATTTTAGCCCGGTGGGAGGTGCAGGGGGGGTGTTGCGGGCGGTGGGGGGCGGTGCAGCCCCCCGATGGGAGAGGGAGAGAGCTCCCAGACAGCCCCCCGCCAGCCCCGTCCTCACCCTTCCCCGTCTGCGAAGTTGTGGCACACGGGGAAGGTTCCCATGGCAACAGGACGCCGTCTCAGGCGTCCTGCTGTCCATGGTGCTGAACAGATCTGTGCTGAAAGCATAGATCTGTTCAGTGTAAGTAAAATACAGTGCAGTACCATATATACTGTACTGTACTGTATTATACAGACATCAGACCCACTGGATCTTCAAGAACCAAGTGGGTCTGGGTAAAAAAAAAAGTAAAAAAAAAGTGAAAAAAAGTAAAAATCAAAAAACACATTTATCACTGATTAAAAATTAAAAAAATAAAATTCCCTACACATGTTTGGTATCGCCGCGTCCGTAACAACCTGATCTATAAAAAGGTCATGTTACTTTTCCCGAACGGTGAACGCCATAAAAATAAAAAATAAAAAACTATGATGAAATTGAAATTTTGCCCACCTTACTTCCCAAAAAAAGGTAATAAAAGTGATCAAAAAAGTCGCATGTACGCCAAAATTGTAACAATCAAACCATCATCTCATCCCGCAAAAAATGAGACCCTACTTAAGATAATCGCCCAAAAACTGAAAAAACTATGGCTCTTAGACTATGGAAACACTAAAACATCATTTTTTTTGTTTCAAAAATGAAATCATTGTGTAAAACTTACATAAATAAAAAAAAAGTATACATATTAGGTATCTCCGCGTCCGTATCGACCGACTCTATAAAAATATCACATGACCTAACCCCACCGTAAAAAAAAATTTTTTTTGTCATCTTACGTCACAAAAAGTGTAATAGCAAGCGATCAAAAAGTCATATGCACCCCAAAATAGTGCAAATCAAACCGTCATCTCATCCCGCAAAAAATGAGACCCTACTTAAGATAATCGCCCAAAAACTGAAAAAACTATGGCTCTTAGACTATGGAGACACTAAAACTTTTTTTTGTTTTAAAAATGAAATCATTGGGTAAAACTTACATAAATTAAAAAAATTTAATACATATTAGGTATCGCCACGTCCGTGACAACCTGCTCTATGAAATTACCCCATGATCTAACCTGTCAGATGAATGTTGTAAATAACAAAAAAAAAAACGGTGCCAAAAAAGCTATTTCTTGTTACCTTGCTGCACAAAAAGTGTAATATAGAGCAACCAAAAATCATATGTACCCTAAACTAGTACCAACAAAACTGCCACCCTATCCCGTAGTTTCTAAAATGGGGTCACTTTTCTGGAGTTTCTACTCTAGGGGTGCATCAGGGGGGCTTCAAATGGGACATGGTGTCAAAAAACCAGTCCAGCAAAATCTGCCTTCCAAAAACCATACGGCGTTCCTTTCCTTCTGCGCCCTGCCGTGTGCCCGTACAGCAGTTTACAACCACATATGGGGTGTTTCTGTAAACTAAAGAATCAGGGCCATAAATAATGAGTTTTGTTTGGCTGTTAACCCTTGCTTTGTAACTGGAAAAAAAATATTAAAATGGAAAATCTGCCAAAAAAGTGAAATTTTGAAATTGTATCTCTATTTTCCATTAAATCTTGTGCAACACCTAAAGGTTTAACAACGTTTGTAAAATCAGTTTTGAATACCTTGAGGGGTGTAGTTTCTAAGATGGGGTCACTTTTATGGAGTTTCTACTCTAGGGGTCCATCAGGGGGGCTTCAAATGGGACATGGTGTCAAAAAAACAGTCCAGCAAAATCTGCCTTCCAAAAACCGTATGGCATTCCTTTCCTTCTGCGCCCTGCCGTGTGTCCGTACAGCAGTTTACAACCACATATGGGGTGTTTCTGTAAACTACAGAATCAGGGCCATAAATAATGAGTTTTGTTTGGCTGTTAACCCTTGCTTTGTAACTGGAAAGAAAATATTAAAATGGAAAATCTGCCAAAAAATTGAAATTTTGAAATTGTATCTCTATTTTTCATAAAATCTTGTGCAACACCTAAAGGGTTAACAACGTTTGTAAAATCAGTTTTGAATACCTTGAGGGGTGTAGTTTCTTAGATGGGGTCACTTTTATGGAGTTTCTACTCTAGGGGTGCATCAGGGGGCTTCAAATGGGACATGGTGTCCAAAAAACTGTCCAGCAAAATCTGCCTTCCAAAAACCAAATGGCGCACCTTTCACTCTGCGCCCCGCTGTGTGGCCGTACAGTAGTTTACGGCCACATATTAGGTGTTTCTGTAAACGGCAGAGTCAGGGCAATAAAGATACAGTCTTGTTTGGCTGTTAACCCTTGCTTTGTTAGTGGAAAAAATGGGTTAAAATGGAAAATTAGGCAAAAAAATGAAATTCGCAAATTTTATCCCCATTTGCCAATAACTCTTGTGCAACACCTAAAGGGTTAACGAAGTTTGTCAAATCAGTTTTGAATACCTTGAGGGGTGTAGTTTATAGAATGGGGTCATTTTTGGGTGGTTTCTATTATGTAAGCCTCGCAAAGTGACTTCAGAGCTGTAGTGGTCCCTAAAAATTGGGTTTTTGTAAATTTCAGAAAAATTTCAAGATTTGCTTCTAAACTTCTAAGCCTTGTAACATCCCCAAAAAATAAAATATCATTCCCAAAATAATTCAAACATGAAGTAGACATATGGGGAATGGTAAGTCATCACAATTTTTGGGGGTATTACTATGTATTACAGAAGTAGAGAAACTGAAACTTTGATATTTGCTAATTTTTCCAAATTTTTGGTAAATTAGGTATTTTTTTATGCAAAAAAAAAATTATTTTTGGACTTCATTTTACCAGTGTCATGAAGTACAATATGTGACGAAAAAACAATCTCAGAATGGCCTGGATAAGTCAAAGCGTTTTAAAGTTATCACCACTTAAAGTGACACTGGTCAGATTTGCAAAAAATGGCCTGGTCCTTAAGGTGAAATAAGGCTGTGTCCTTAAGGGGTTAAGTACAATATATTTTGACCCCTTGTCTGCCCTATGTCATTTGTTGTTGAGGTTCCCAAAATGCAGACACAAAATGTTTATTTTTGGGCTTGGGTTATGTGGGGGTCTATGTTTATGAATGATTGTATTGTAATATCTCCAAGATCTGAATTTGTCTTCCATTTGTATATTTTCACTGAGCCAAGTCGGAAACCATACTTTTGACTCTATTCAATTGTAACATAGTAACATAGTAACATAGTTTAGAAGGCTGAAAAAAGACATCTGTCCATCTAGTTCAGCCTGTTATCCTGCAAGTTGATCCAGAGGAAGGCAAAAAAATTACATAATGTAACGTGGTCTCAAAAAGCAGGAAATGCTCAATCCCATATGCAGTTGTGCATTTATAACCGGGGCAGCAAATCCTGCACATGTGGTCCGTTGCTAATGGCGCCCCCCAGCAAGAAATGCGTACAAATAAGGATGCCCGCAGCAGACCACAAGTGCCACATAGACAATACTCTATGAGGCACTTGTGGTCCACTGCGGGCATCCTCCATTGTACGCATTTCTTGCTGGGGATCGCCATTAGCAACGGACCACATGTGCAGGATTTGCTCCCCCGGTTATAAATGCACAACTGCATATGGGGTTTAGCATTTCCTGCCTTTTGAGACCATATTACATTGTAACATGTAATTTGTCCATGTATTTCTACCCCCAGTGATTCCACATGTTCATGTCCCTCACTTATATCTTCCCGAAGCATGGGTTTTAGACAGGACTTTACATAAAGGCAAACCCCTCCCTCTCTCCGGTTTTGATGATCCTTTCTAAACAGACTGTAACCCTGTACATTAACTGCCCAGTCATAGCTATCATCTAGCCATGTCTCAGTTATTCCTACTATGTCATAGTCCTACTCTCACATTACTAATTCCAGTTTACCAGTTTTATTAGTCAGGCTTCTGGAATTAGTGTACATACAATTAAGAGGTTTATGTATATTTTTTAGGCAACACCTTTCCTTATGAACTGTTCTAGAACCCTCCTTCCATTCCTCCCCCAGTTCAATTACCTTGCCCCAGTTTTCTATCTGCACTATCTTCCTCTCATGACTTAGGTCTTCCACTGTCACATCCTTAAGGCTTGTAAAATAGCTGGATCTTGATATAGGGACCTTGTTTATTAGAGATAACCTTGCTGTTCACCCGGCGGTCGTTTTGCGGCGAACTTAGTTTGTTCGCTATTCGCCGGACATGCGAACATATAGCGATATTAGCATGCGCCATTTTTTTTGCATAGCGCCAAACTTTGACCCATGACACATCCATCAGATGGGACAGGACATCCAATTGAGACGTTTAAGCAAATGGACGCACCCCCTACCGTATAAATAAACTGGATCTGGCTGCCATTTTACATTCAGTCTTTTGCCAGTGTAGGGAGAGGTTGCTGTGTGGAGCAGGGACAGGCTGTTAGAAAGTATAGAGACACCAAATGCTAGCTAATAGGGCCACAAAAACCCTTTTAAGGACTGGCATAGGTGTCCTTCCGATAGGTGTGACATACTGAGGGGTGTGATATACTTATAATATACTATCTAACATAGAAAGTATATTATAGTGCATTTGTATTGTACAGCAGTTGTGTGCGGTTCTGCTGAGATACTGCAGCTATACAGAGGGACAAATGCTACTGAAATAATTAATTGCAACTGGTGTGATATACCAAGTGCCCCCCAAAAAAACTGATTGAGGCAGGGGTGTGATATACCTATAATATACTTTCCATATAGTGCATTTGTATTGTGCAGCAGTTGTGTGCGGTTCTGCTGAGATACCACAGCTATAAAGAGGGACAAACGCTATTGGAACAAATAATTTCAACTGGTGTGATATACAGTACCAGTTGCCCCCCCAAAAAACTGATTGAGGCAGGGGTTTGATATACCTAGAAAATACTTTCCGTATAGTGCATTTGTAATTTGCAGGAGTTATGTGCGGTTCTGCTGAGATACCCCAGCTATTCAGAGGGACAAATTTTATTTGAGCAAATAATTTCAACTGATGTGATATACCAGTTGCCCCCCCAAAAAAACCAAATTGAGGCCAGTGGCAGATCCAGAGCCTGTTCTCGGGAGGGGCACTTCCCCCGGCAATAGGAGATTATGGGGTCCCTGTGTCCCCGCCCACGCTCAAGCCCACACCCGCACACAGCCCCACCCATATAACACGCCCATACCTCTTTCATCCAGTGACATCTCCTTTGATGTAGATGTTCTCTTTATTCATCTTCTCTATTCAGACCAGCCCACCGTGATGATTTCTTTCATCCATCTCTCATCTCTGCAGAGTTTGGCAGACAGAAAGACATCTTAGTTTCCTACTTTTCCTCCCACCTTCTCAACATCCCATTATGCCCCCCCAATGCTGAGACGCTGTGCCCCCCAAAACTATACTGCTGAAACAGATAAACCCCCTGAAAATACTAGTTACACACAGATAGCGACCCCTTCAATAATTATTGGAACACAATGCCCTAAAAAAATAACTGCACCCAGTAAATAGTTCCCCTGACACTAATAGTGTAACTATAATGTCCCCCAAAAATAACTGTGCTAAGCTGATACTGTGCCAGGGGGCCCCCACAGTAAAAGTGCTTCCCAAAATCCCCAAAATAGTAATAATTTTGTGCCAGAGGGCACTTCGTAGTAAAAGTGCTGCTACAGTGCCCCCAACAGTAATTGTGTCCCAGAAGTAATAATGCTCCCATAGTCCCGCAGTTTTAATAAAGCCTCCTTATTATGTGCGCCAGTACAAAAAAATTCTCCGTTGTGTGGCAGTAAAAAATACCTCCTCTTAATGCCCCCAGTAGAGTCAATGTCCCCAGAGCGCCCTCATGTGATCCAATGTCCCGTACTGTGTGCCACTATAAAAAACACTTAGTGCCCCCAGTTGAGATAAGGTGCCCATAGTGCCTTATAATTTGTGCCAGTATAAAATACTCCTATATAGTGCCAACAGAAGATGCCCCCATAGTGCTCCTCCCTGTCCTAAATAGTGCCTCCAGAAGATGCCCCCATAGTGCTCCTCCCTGTTCTATATAGTGTCCCCAGAATATGCTTCCATAGTGGCCCCAAAATGGGTGCCAGTATTAAATGCCCCTATATAATGCCCCCATAGTTCCCCACAGTGCCCCCCCCATAATGTGCCAGTATATGGGGCCCCCATTAGATGCCCCCATAGTGATTCTTCCCCATTTCTCCAGAGTGCTCCCCCCGATATGTGCCAGTATATAGGGCCCCACCCCCCTTCTTGCCATACTGTACTAAAAATAATTAACACAATAAACACTTATACTTACCTCCATGACACTGCGATGCGATGCAGACCTCTTCCGGCCTGTGTCCCACTCTGTGCGGCTCAGGCAGCACGATGACGTCATCGCGCTGCCTGCACTGGCCTCTGATAGGCTGCAGGCCTAGTACCTGTAGCCTATCAGAGGAACGGGCAAGGGAGACGCCTCTCCACTGCTCCTCCGCACCATTGATCTGTATTGCTGTCCTGAGGGCGGCGACACAGATGAATATGGAGATGAGCGCTTCCACAATGTAAGCGCTCATCTCTCCCTGCCGCTTCCACTGCCGCCGGGCCCGGAATGTTCAGTCCGCCCCTGGCTCTCACAACATTCTCGGGGGGGCAAGTGCCCCGTTGCCCACCCCTGGATCCACCAATGATAGAGGCAGGGGTGTGATATACCCATAATACAGTCCTGATCAAAAGTTTAAGACCACTTGAAAAATGGCAAAAAAAAATCATATTTAGCATGGCTGGATCTTAACAAATAGAGCTTCAACATGCAACAAAAAGAAATGAGAGTGAGACAAAACATTTTTTGAGCATTCAATTAATTGAAAATAATGATTAAACTGAAACAGGCTGTTTTTCAGCTTATCCAAATTTTAGGACCACATGCCTTTAAAAGGCCAAATCTGTGCAAAGATGTGGATTCATTGTCATTTTCTGACAGGTGAGCACACGTTGTGATGGCAAAGGCAAAAAAACTTCTCCCTTTTTGAACGTGGTCGGGTTGTTGAACTGCATAAGCAGGGTCTCTCATAGCGCGCCATCGCTGCTGAGGTGGGACGCAGTAAGACAGTCATTTGGAATTTCTTAAATGATCCTGTGGGTTATGGAACAAAAAAGTCAAGTGGAAGACCCAAAAAAATTTCATCAGCACTGAGCCAGAGGATCCAATTGGCTGTCCGTCAAGACACTGGATGATCCTCGACCCAAATTAAGGCCCTTACTGGTGCTGACTGTAGCCCCATAACTATCAGACGGCATCTGAGACTGAAGGGCTTCAAAAACAAAAAAAACGTCTTCAATGACCTCGTCTCCTTGAACGCCACAGAACTGCTAGTTTGGACTTTGCAAGAGAGCACCAAACATGGGACATTCAAAGCTGGAAGAAAGTTTTATTCTCTGATGAGAAAAAATGTAACCTTGATGGTCCTGATGGTTAGAAGGGAGTCGTAGCGGTATGACGTAGCAGAGCAGCTGCGTGGGCGTACTGCACGTCCGCATGGGTTCCGCCCCCTCACCCACCTGCCTCGTCCCGGCGTCTCGGCGTCTCGGCACTTTCACCGCCTCGCTCCCTCCAGCACGGCTATTGGTGTCGGACTGAAGCCGCAAACTACCTGCCACGATATCGGCTGTGCGCGGGGCGAGAGACCGAGCGGCCGAGTTAAGACCTAGACACACACGCCTGCCAAACTGCTGGTATGCCCTGGAGAAAGTTTGCTACGGACAGAGGTGGCCCCCCGGGAAAAGTGCCTGACGTCCGCCTGATGCCTGACCGTATCCTGGTGAGCACAGGAGGCTGCTGAGAGCTGGGACCGCGGATTGCAAGATCATCGTTGGCAGATTGTTTTCCGGCGATGATACACCCCGCCTGGCCGGCTGGCTGAAAACTTGGTGAGATCGCTTCTATGTTCACCTATCCATTGTCACCCCTCCTTACTAATTAACGTTTTATATACTAACCCTATGTGAAAGGAGGGCTGTTGACCGACTGATCCGGTGTGGTCACTGGTTATTATACTCGCCGGGGCTACGGCCTGATGAAATGGCTATGCAGGACAGTTCTATATCAATCCCCGTGAAGAGGATAGCCGGAAAATGAGAGTCGGAATCCCTGGTACAGTGGTATTAGCCAGCCGGGTGTTTGGTGTTTCGTGACTTTCTCATTCTTCAACTGCCTTGCCCTCTAACGGCTAAAGTCCATATTTATATCTCCCTGTGATGTAAAATCAACCATATGGTTGTAGGAGCGTGGAGTTACAGGGGTCTACTGCTTGATATTCCCCCCCACATTAAGTTAACAGGGGCTCCTTTAAGCAGATGGGCCAAGATTGACTGGACTGTCCCTGCGATAATCCGTCTCGCGGACTATATTTAACCATACTGGAATTTCAAGGGAGGACATTACCCGTTGATCCAATTTGGGGTCCAATTGTTAAAAGGTCAAATCGGGGACTCTAATTGTTACAAACAGGGGTGTACGCGGAGAGCGGGAAGAGGACCGCGAGCCACTTGATTACTGACTCCACCTGTACCTCTGCTGCGAATAGGTGTCTAACCTCTGTCAGCATCACCCTCCACACGTCATTGCTGGGCAGGGCTCTGACACTTATTGACTTTATGTTATATGTATAATTGCCTTTGTTCTGGATAGCTGTACACGTTCCAGTCCGCTGGGTCCTGGTTGGTGGGAAGGGAGATGGGACCCTTGATATAGGTCGACGCTGATATTCTCCTCTCAGAGTGGTCTGGAAAATTCTGGTTTGGGAAAATCAATGTTGGGTATATATATAACTCCACTCTGTAATTGAGCATAATATTAGTTAGACAACCAGTGGTCGACCTGGTGCTGGGATATTTGTGATAGGGGGCGACACTGTGAGATTGGCTGCTCCTGGGATAACCCGCCTCCCTTATCTCTCCCCTAGTTGTTTTATACGGTGTATCCCCGCTCACGAGGTCTGAGACAACATGCCTCCTAAATATAATAGGAGATCTGGGGGTACGGGATCCCCTAGGACAGGTGATGGTAATAGTCCTCAGGCGAGAATGGATAGATATTTGAAATCGCCTCCACCTAAACAGCGGGGGGGGAGAAAAATACCTGACCCTGTGGAAGCACAGACAGACCCACCGGGACAGATAGAACAGTGTTTGAGATTTGATATGATTGAGAATAAGCTGGCGGATATATTATTAATTGTGCAGACCACCAATCAATCAGTTTTGGATATCTCTACCACTATACTGACACTGCAGACTGAGCTTACTCTCATTAGAGATGATATGAATAAAGTCAGGGCCGGCATCTCATCTGTAGAAACCGGGTTATCCAAGGTCCTAATAGAACAGCGACAGATGACCATAAAAATAGATGAATTGGACAAAGAAAATAAACGGATCAACGCGAGATTAACAGATATGGAGGATAGAGCATGCCGTAACAACCTCAGGATAGTAGGTTTCCCAGAGGGGGTAGAGGGGGGGAACCCTGTGGCGTTCATGCAAAAATGGCTGATTGATGCGCTGGGACCCTGTGGGGATACTCCTGCACTATGTGTGGAGAGAGCGCATAGAATGCCTGCTAAAAAACCTCCACCGGGTGGCCCCCCTCGACCCCTCTTAATTAGGATAGTATCCTCTAGCGATAGAGATTGGGTGCTTCGACGTAAGAGGGAATTAGCAGAGATTGCTTTTAATGGTCATTTGATACAGATATACCCCGACTTCTCCAAGGATACACAAAATAAGCGTAGGGAGTATTTTGATATCAAGAAAAGATTACGGGATGGAAACATCAAATACTCTATGTTATACCCCGCAAAGCTAAGAGTGGTTTATAGGGATACTGTAATG
Source organism: Bufo bufo (assembly GCF_905171765.1). Taxonomy (NCBI): domain Eukaryota; kingdom Metazoa; phylum Chordata; class Amphibia; order Anura; family Bufonidae; genus Bufo; species Bufo bufo. The sequence continues at coordinate 622,814,678 of NC_053390.1, forward strand.
TTTTTCCATTCACCTAAAGAAACCTTGGAATGGTTAGATACTGTCAGGGACTAGGAATTGGATTTGGGCCAATACGGCAGGAGATTGATCTAATGAAGGGGGAGGTGGAATAGTGGGGGCGGCCCATGGACGGATGGGCGAATTGTGAGAGGTTGACAACGATGCTTTGCATCAGTGAACCAGTCAGGGGGATATGTTGGGGTGGGAAAAAAGGGGCGGGGGGAGGGTGGGGGTGGATCCTGGCCTGGCCGCGGTTGCTTTGGGGGGGGCGACGGACGTCTCCTCTATAGCTTACAGTATGACTAATAATAGAGTGATGATATGGAATGTGCGTGGACTGGCCGATAGAACGAAACGGGTAGTGGTGTTCGATTTGATTATTCGACACCTCCCCGCAATAGTGGCCCTACTCGAAACGCACGCTGCACCTGACATCCCAGAATACCTAACAAAGAGGTGGGCGGGACATCAGTTCCACTCCGGCTTTTCGTCATATTCCCGAGGGATAAGTGTGTATGTACACCAAAGTATTGACTTTATTTTGTTAGATCAGTCGATCGATAGAGATGGGAGATTTATCTTCCTCTACGCCCAATGGAATGGTAGAAAGTGCGTCCTTGCCTTTCTGTATATCCCGCCACCTTTTGCAATGACAGTCCTAAATCAGCTGATGGTCTTCATCCATAATAGAGAGCGGTCTCCGGTACTAATATGCGGCGACTTTAACTGCGTGCTGGACCCGGCGCTGGATAGAATCTCAGTTGCGGGGAAAAGTGCGCAGGGAAAACATTTCTTATTTCGAGGGTTCTGTGAGGAGTTAGGACTAATAGACGTCTGGCGATGGCTTTATGGTAACAAACAGGTGTTCTATTGCTTTAGTAAAACATATAGTGCGATGTCCAGGATTGATATTGCCCTGGCCAATGGCGAGATGCTCGATTCTATTTTAAAAATGACATATGAGATTCACGGTATCTCCGACCATTCACCGATTCTATTGATGATGAAGACTGGCCAACAATCTGATATTAGTAGATCGTTCAGATTGAACGAGCACTGGCTAACTATATTAAATGTCTCAGTAGGGATTGATAAAGAACTCATACAATTTTGGCAAGAAAATATAGGTACAACACACGTTCATTATGTTTGGGATGCCACGAAGGCATTTATTCGTGGGCTATATTTCTCTAGAATAAAAAAAAAAAGAAAAGAATTCTTTGAGGAGCAAAAAAAGTTGGAAGTAAACATTGCATATCTGGAGGGCTGTATTAGACTACAGAACGACGCGAGTACACGCACTAAGTTAAAATCCGTTAAAGATCATTATATAACCTTTATGAGGAAAAAAGCTCAGAATCAACTATTTTTTATGGGTTATAAAGATTTCTGTGAGGGCGGCACTCCGGGTAGGTTGTTGGTTTCTATCATGGTGAATCAAAAACCCCCCCAGAAAATTAGACAAATACTGACGGATGATGGGCGCAGATTGGAAAGGGGAGTGGAGATGGAAGGAGAGTTTTTAAAATATTTCGGCAATTTATATCGCTCTGGTGTGGATGAAGTAGGGACTAAGACAGATGACTTTTTAGAACAGGTTGAGATCCCGGCCCTCTCGGACTCGGCTGCGGCTCCTCTGAGTGCTCCCATCTCTCTAGATGAGCTACAGATGGCTTTACATGAGACCCGGGGTTCCTCGGCACCTGGATCGGATGGACTCCCGTTTGGTATATACAAGAGCCATGCGGGGGTGCTCCTGCCCGGGTTGTTGCAGGTTTTGAACGAATCCAGCAAATGCGGAAAGCTGCCCCCGTCCTTGACGGAGGCAACGATTACGCTGATCCTTAAGAAAGGGAAAAGCGGCAATAAAGTTGAGGATTATTGCCCTATATCGTTGCTTAATGCAGACTATAAAGTAATTGCTAAAGTCCTCTCTAACAGGCTAAAAAAAGTTATAACCGGCCTGGTCCACATAGATCAGACAGGGTTTATCCCCGGGCGACAGATTCAGACCAACATACGCCGGACCATCCTTAATATTGAGATTGGCGGGGGGGAGGACCGCTCCATCCTGTCTTTGGACGCCGCTAAGGCGTTTGACCGGGTGGAGTGGTCCTTCCTCTGGCGTGTTATGCATAGGATGAATTTGATGACCACCCAAGTGCTGTGGCTATGCCCTAATATAAATCAATAAACTGTTAAGGTTTTTTTTTTTTAAATTATAAATATCAGTATGACAGTTCACATCAAACAGGATCTGATACGATGAAGGTTTGAGAAAAATCTAAGAGAGGGATATGGGCGCCCTAAAGCCCCCTCGCGGCAGCCGCACCAGGCCAGGTGTGCAGGGTGGGGGGACAGGGAGGGGGTGAGGGTGGGCCTCTCCGGGAGCCTCGGGGGGGGGGTGGGTTTATGGGTTTTGATATGTGTGATAGAGAATCGATACTCTGGATATAGATGCCTTTGTAGGTGTGTCGTTTAAGTACCGAAGTGATATATTGCTTAAATGTACCTGCCATACGTGCCTACTTTCTGTGATCAGATATTTGTTCCATCATTTTTTCTTGTTTTATGTAAGAAAAGTAATAAAGATATAAAAAAAAAAAAAAAAACGTTACTGACATGACAAGCAGATCCCACCTGAAATGTTTTTTACGCGCCACAGTGGAGGGGGCGCCATAATGGTCTGGGGTGCTTTTTCCTTCAGTGGAACAATGGAGCTTCAGGAAGTGCAGGGGCGTCAAACGGCTGCTGGATATGTCCAGATGTTGCAGAGAGCATTCCTCATGACTGAGGGCCCTCGTCTGTGTGGTAACGACTGGGTTATTCCACCGGACAACGCTACAGTACACAATGCCCGCAGGACAAGGGACTTCTTCCAGGAGAATAACATCACTCTTTTGGCCCATCCTGCGTGTTCCCCTGATCTAAATCCAATTGAGAACCTTTGGGGATGGATGGCAAGGGAAGTTTCCAAAAATGGACAACAGTTCCAGACAGTAGATGGCCTTCGTGCGGCCTTCTTCACCACTTGGAGAAATGTTCCCACTCACCTCATGAAAACGCTTGCATCAAGCATGCCGAAACAAATTTTTGAAGTGATAATCAATAATGGCGGAGCTACTCATTACTGAGTTCATGTTTGGAAGTTGGATTTCTGTTTTGGGGGGGTTTAGTTTTTTTTCGGAGGTGTGGTCCTAAACTTTTGATCAGCTGAAAAACGCCTGTTTCAGTTTATTAGTTGTTTTCATTAAATTGAATGCTCAAACAATGTTTTGTCTCACTCCCATTTCTTCTTGTTGCATGTTGAAGCTCTACTTGTAACCTTGTTAAGATCCAGCCATGCTAAATATGATTTTTTTGTGGTCTTAAACTTTTGATCAGGACTGTATAATTTCCATATAGTACATTTGTAATTTGAGTTGTGTGTGGTTCTGCTGAGATACCCCAGCTATACAGAGTGACAAACGCTATTTGAACAAATAATTTCAACTGTTGTGATATAACATTTGCCCCTCAAAAAAACTGATTGAGGCAGGGGTGTGATATACTTGTGATATAGCATATACTTTCCGTATAGTGCATTTGTAATTTGCAGGAGTTGTGTGCGGTTCTGCTGAGATACCCCAGCTATACAGAGGGACAAGTGCTATTGGAGCAAATAATTTCAACTGGTGTGATATACCAGTTGCCCCCCCAAAAAACTGATTGAGGCAGGGGTGTGGTATATATAATTTCCATATAGTACAATTGTAACTTGCAGGAGTTGTGTGTGGTTCTGCTGAGATGCCCCAGCTATACAGAGTGACAAACGCTATATGAACAAATAATTGCAACTGGTGTGATAAAACATTTTCTCCAAAAAAACTGATTGAGGCAGGGATGTTATGAACCTAGAATATACTTTTCGCATAGTGCATTTGTAATTTGTAGGAGTTGTGTGCGGTTCTGCTGAGATACCCCAGCTATACAGAGGGACAAACGCTATTGGAACAAATAATTGCAACTGGTGTGATATACCAGTTTCCCCCCAAAAAAAAATAATTAAGGAGTTTGATATACCTGCTTCCAGCAAATAATCAGTAAGCAGTACTATATACCTGCTTCCACAAATACTGCTCTTCTACAGGGACTTTGTCAGAGGGTCATTTTGAAAATGACAGGCAGAGGACGAGGCTGGCCATTCCGCAGGGGTAGTAAGGGTCGGGCAGGTGCACCAGGCCGGAGACTAAGTGGGAAGTTGGAGAAGGTGCGTGCGATTACGTCAAAGGATGCACCAAAGTTGGTTGAGTGGCTCACTCAGCCTTCCACTTCTGCACCCTCCTCATCCTCTGTATCTGCACCCTCTTCACTCTCTGCTTTGTGCATTCCCAAAGACACCAACACCACCACCATAGCCCCTCCACTCGAGTCAGAGGAATTATTTTCCCATAAATTCTCAGACCTTACCGATGCGCAGCCATTCTTGGCATCGGATGAGGAAGAGGAGGTAGCAACGGCTGCCACACAGCGGTCTGACAACAGTACCCAGTTCAGCCCAAGGAGGGTGGTCCCCACTGTTGCTGCCTACTACAAGATCTCTAATGTCAGTGGTTGTAAAGGTGACGATGATGACGTGTTGATGGACGTCACGTGGGTGCCCACAAGCGAGGAAGAGGAGGGGAGTTCAGAGGGAGAGATGGAACAGCATATAGAGAGGAGAAGGAGGAGAAGCAGGCAGAACTCGCAGTGCACAGGAGGCAAAAAGTAGACTGCAATTTATCTGGAGTGAGCCATCCACCATGCACGGTCACAACTTGCGATCCCAGGACGCCGGCATATGGCTCTACAGTGTGGGCTTTTTTCAACTTGTCAGCTGCTGATAATAGTGTTGCCATCTACAGCCTGTGCTGTCAATGCATAAGTTGCGGTAAGCCCAACACTCACCTAGGGATGACTGCCTTAAGAAGGCACCTGGCCTCTCATCACCAAGGCCAGTGGGAGCAATGCAATCAGAAACTACAAAGCCACACTCCTGGTGCTCCACGTCCTGCCTCATCTCCTTCTCCTCTCTTCACCAATTTGTCCTCCACTCCACCTTCCACTGTGCAGTCGTCGCGTTCATAAAAAAATGATCATGCTGGATAATCATCTTGCCAAACGGCTGACCGCTGGCTTGTCGGAACTGCTAGCCCGCCAACTACTTCCATATAAATTGGTGGACTCGGAGGCTTTTAGAAAATTTGTGGCCATTGGCACACTGCAATGGAAGGTCCCTGGAAGGAAATATTTCTCCCAGGTGGGCATCTCAGAGCTATATGGCCACGTTCAGCGGCAAGTGAATGTATCTCTGGCACACAGTGTCGGTGCCAAGATACATCTGACCACAGACACGTGATCTAGCAAATACGGGCAGGGAAGGTACATAACTTTTGCTGTCCACTGGGTGAACCTTCTGACTGCTGTCAAGCATGCAACCCGTGGCACCCATGTGGATTTGGTGTTACCGCCACGGATTGCAAGCAGGCCTGCCTCTTCTTCTCCTCCTCCTACCCCATCCTCCGTCTCCTCCTTGTCTGACTCCTTTTTTTCCACTGCTACCGCCTCTTCCGCTGCACCTTCCCCACTCCCCAGAACCTATTCAACGTGCCAGGTGAAACGTTGCTATGTTGTGCTGCGGCTTTTGTGCCTGGGAGCTAAGAGCCACACCGGTTTTGCACTCCTTTCAGCTCTGTGGTCACAATCCAATCAGTGGCTAACCCCGCTCATTTTGACAATTGGTAAAGTGGTGTGCGACAACAGTGACAATCTGCTAAGAGCGATGAAACTGAAAAAGATGACACACGTGCCGTGCATGGCAGGCAAGGAAAATCTCTGGCCATTTTAGAAGACCTTACACAGCTATCACTCACCTTGCTGATGTTCAGTGGCGACACCACTATCCCTTCAGATGTCTGATTGGTGACTGCCCGATGCACTGAAACTCCACCTTGCATATGCTTGATAGGCTTCTCCAGCAGAAATGTGCCATTAATGACTACCTGTACGAACTCTGCGGCAGGACTGGTTCTGGGGAGCTTGTTTTTTTTTCACTGTGCCAGTGGCTGTTAATGCACATTGCAAGCAGACTTCTGCTGCCATTTGATGAGATCACCAAACTGGTCAGTCACAGCTAGGGCGCCATCAGTGACATCGTACCTTACGCCTTCTTTCTAAAGCGTGCATTGCGTCGTGTCATTGATCAAGCCGTCGAGATGCAGGAGCAGGAAGATGAGGAAGTCACTATGCTGAATGAATTTCCAGAAAGGGCTTCTCCAACTGAGACAAGTCAGCAGGAGTCTGAAGAGGAGTCAGAGGAGGGTGGTGCCTGGGGGGAGGAGGAGGAGCAAGAAGAGCAGGCTTTAAACTTTTCGGGGATCCCTGGTGTTGGCCATGGCCGGGGGGAGGAGACCGAGGACGACATACTCCTGGGCGATGAGCAGGAGCCAGGCAGCTCCACCGCATCCAAATTAGTGCAAATGGGGGCCTTCATGCTCCAGTGTTTGAAGAGGGACCCCCGTATAAAAAACATAAATGGCAAGGATCAGTACTGGGTGGCAATATACGTAGACCCACATGTTACCAGCATCACAGAAGGCTGTCAGAATGCAGCATTTCTAGGCCTTGCTGCGAGAGATGCTGCATTCTGCTGTTGCGGGCGCTGGCAGAGGAATTTCCACACAGAGAGAAACAGTTGCGAGTACCAATCCTACAGCGAAAGCAAGAACAGGGCGGTTTAAAGATGTGTTGGTCACTTTGGATATGAGATCATTCTTTCAGCCAACCCATCGACAGCCGCCCTCCGGATCCAGCCTCAGGGAATGCCTAGACCGATAAGTGTCCGACTACATCGGCTTAACTCTTGGCTTGCCCCTTGTCAAGTGTCCTGTCCGAAAGGATGTTCAGTGCAGCAGGGGGTATCGTGACCGATAAGCGCACTTGCTTAGCGAAGGTCAGTGTGGACTACCTCACATTTCTAAAAATGAATGTGTCGACCACGTTTAATTGAATATTCTCATGAAAGCCCACAAATATCCACCACCACCCAGAACCAATAATGGCCCCTGTCTTAGGTAAATCTAGCGACATAAAAAACCTTTTCTGTCCGGTGAATGCCTAATGTTTGAGACCTCGGAGGAATTCAACACCTGTGACGACCACGTGTTATCGAATTTCAACTATTATCATTTGAGGTTTTTTCAAGAGGGAGGATTTTTTTAGCCATGTTTTAATCCAATTTTATTTTTTTTGTTCTTTTAAACATATGTATTTGACATCTATTTGTACTGGCCTGCAGTAAAAATGATATGTAATGACCGTCTAATATACCTCCAGCCACATAATTACTTGATATTTTCTGTCTGGTAAATGCCTATTATTTGGGGCCTGTACTACACTGGCCTGCAATAAAATTGATATTGAATGGCCGTCTAATATACCTCCAGCTACATAATCACTTGATCATTTATGTACGGTGAATGCATCATTTTTGGGGCCTGTAATCTAACTGGTCAACAGTAAAATTGTCATACAGTCACCGCCAAATTTGCCTCCAGCCACATTATCAATTGTGCTTTTCTGTACGGTGAATGAATAATTTTTAGGGCCTGTAGTCCACTGGCCTGCTGTAAAATTGATATCCATTGACCGTCTAATATACCTCCGGCCACATAATCACTTGATCTTTTATGTACACTATGGTGAATGCATAAATTTTGGGGCCTGTAATCTAACTGGCCAACAGTAAAATTGTTATATGGTGACCGCCTAATGTACCTCCAGACACATTATCAATTGTTCTTTTCCGTCCGGTAAATGCCTAATGTTTGGGGCCAGTACTACACTGGCCTGCAGTAAAATTGATATTGAATGATCTTCTAATATACCTCCAGCCACATAATTACTTGCTCTTTTCTGTCTGTTGAATGCCTAATGTTTGGGACCTCGGAGGAATTCAACACATGTTGACAACGACCACATGTTATCGAATTTTAACTTTTTTTTTTTCAAGAGGTGGGATTTCGTTAGCCATGTTTTTAATCCGGTTTTATATTTTTTGTTCTTTTAAACATATGTATTTGGCCTGCAGTAAAATTTATATCCAATGACCGTCTAATATACCTCCAGCCACATAATCACTTGATGTTTTCTGTCAGATGAATGCCTAGTTTTTGGGGCCTGTACTCCCGTGACCTAAAATAAATTTTTTCTAGACTCCAGTAGGACACATATTTGACAGTTTCCCTTTATGACGCATAAAAATGGCCCCTGATTAAAATAATTTTTTTTTGTGGGAATTTTTGGCATTGATCCCCCTCTGGTATGTCACTGTCCATGTTGTGGGATGATTTTAAGTATTTGGTTGCCGCAATAATGACCTGAAGGTTTTTCAAGTTCACCTGCCATTAAAGTGAATGGGGCCCGCCGTGAAAATGCGGTCCGCGAACATTTAATGGCGTTCGCGCAATCGAGTTCGCGAATCATCCCAGCCAATGTTCGTCCATCACTACACTTAATATGGTGGGTCTGGTGATATCTATAATGGGGACACCCCTTTGCTTTTTTTTTTTATTCTTGGAGGGATATCTGGCTTTCACTGTGTTGAAGACCCATATCTGGGGCTCCACAGTTATTTTACTTGTTACTGTTTCCCAGGGAACTTTGCACTTTGGATTGCTGTGTTGAGACTCTTAAATGGGTCTCTGGGGTGTATTTTGTAGTTGATCTCCCTATGATCAGCTGTTGTTTTGTTTGAATAATCTGAACACATGACCTTCTCCCCTACCTCCTCTGGATCATCAAGATGGTCATTGGTGAACTTCAAATGTGCCTGGGCATGTGCTGGCGTGAGCAGGCGGACCTTGCATGCCCAGCAGGATTTTATTCCATCATGGCATAGTGTGGTACTAATGGTAATCTTTGAGACTGTGGTCCCAACTCTCTTCAGGACATTGACCAAGTCCTCCCATGTAGTTCTGGGCTGATTCCTGACCTTTCTAAGAATCATCCTTACCCCACGAGGCGAGATCTTGCACGGAGTCCCAGACCGAGGAAGATTGACAGCCATATTGTATTTCAGTGTTGAAAGGTGTTAGAGACCCAACAGTCCTTTTAAGGACTATTGTTTTATCTGGCTGCAAAATATATTAGCGCAATGTGCGCTAAATTGCATGCAATTGTTTGGCTGCTGGTTACAGCAGCGACATTACCTGCGCCACATCTCCTGTATAACGTTAGCCGGAGGTGACAGCAAAGACATTACCTGCGCTACATCTCCTGTATAATGTTAGCCGCTGGAGACAGCAGCGACATTACCTGCGCTACATATTCTGTATAACGTTAGCCATTGGTGACAGCAGCGACATTACCTGCGCTACATCTCCTGTATAACGTTAGCCGCTGGTGACAGCAGCGTCATTACCTGCACTACATCTCCTGTATAACGTTTGTGCATCATAAATATTAGTGACATTCAGTTTAATTTTTCCGCCGCTGGTGACAGTGACATTACCTGTGCTACATCTCCTGTATAACGTTTGTGCATCCTAAATATCTGTGACATTCAGTTTAATTTATTTGCTCATGCACTTACAAAACCTGCACTACTGTACCTGTGACATACTTGCAAGCATATATACCATTTAATATGCTCAAGGCAAGTGCCGTGCTGCTGATGGGGCATGCAGAAGCCGTGACCCTGTGCGCGGTGAAACTGTGCCTGATGCCAAAGCACAAGAAACACACTCATCCACGATACCTAGCTTCATGTCCCAATTTGCAGGGTGGCACAGGACGCCACTCTCGAAGTCACACCAATACGACCAGGTGGTCGGTTGGATTGCAGCAGATAATGCTTCCAGTCGGTTAAGCACCACCCTGTCTTCCACAAAGTCCAGTCTCAGTAGCCAAAAGTCTGGTCAACAGAATCCTCACCCTGATCTTCCTTCCTCCCACCATGGAGAGTCTTTGCAAACAAGTGATCCCACACTCGGATATTCCGAGGAGCTCTTTTCATCGCCAAGCCCGCTTGAAGAGAGACATGAGGAGATCTTGTGCACTGATTCCAAAGCCCTTGAGCACAGTCAGAAAAAGATGACGGTGGGGAATGGCAATTAGAGTTTCACGAGGTGGATGATGATGATGATGAGACACAGTTGCCAATAAGTTAACCGCAATTAGTGTCTCAGAAGGTTCATGATGAGGATGAAACACAGTTGTCAAAAAGTGAGGTTCTTGTTAGGTCAACAAGTCAGGAGGATGACCAGAGTGAGGAAGTAGAAGAGGAGGTGGTGGATGATATAGTCAAAGAAGGGAAGACAGTTCCCTTCTAGACAACTGTCTAGTCAGCAGTCTTCCCCATGAATGTGTAGCCTATTGAACCAAACTGAGAGACCATTTAACGGTTTTGGAAACATTTGCAGGTGTTTTTTGATGATTCACTGATTAGAGTGTGACACCATGAGCCTACAATATTGAACTTTTTCACAATATTCAAATTTTCTGAAATACTGATTTTAGGCCTCTTTCACCCCAACGATACGAATTAGCTCTGGATGCGTTCAGGGTGCGTTCAGTGAAACTCGCACCATTTTTCAAGAAAGTTCAGTCAGTTTTGTCTGCAATTGCATTCAATTTTTTCTGCATGAATGCAATAAATTTTGATGTGTTTTTCACGCGCGTGATAAAAAACTGAAGGTTTACAAACAACATCTCTTAGCAACCATCAGTGAAAAACAGTCTTTCACAGAAGCCCCATTCACTTCTATGGGGCCAGGGCTGCGTGAAAAATGCATAATATAGAACATGCTCTGTTTTTCACGCAACGCAGAAATGATGCATGAAAAAAAAAACGCTCATGTACAGTACACAGACCCATTGAAATGAATTGGTCAGGATTCAGTGAGGGTGCTATGCTTTACATTGCACCTGTGTGGAAAACTTGCTCGTATGAAAGGGGTCTTAGGCTGGTTTCACACGGGCGTTGCGGGAAAATGTGCGGGTGCGTTGCGGGAACACCCGCAATTTTTCCGCGCGAGTGCAAAACATTGTAATGCTTTTTGCACGCGCGTGAGAAAAATCGCGCATGTTTGGTACCCAAACCCGAACTTCTTCACAGAAGTTCGGGTTTGGGATCGGTGTTCTGTAGATTGTATTATTTTCCCTTATAACATGGTTATAAGGGAAAATAATAGCATTCTGAATACAGAATGCAAAGTAAAACAGCGCTGGAGGGGTTAAAAAAAAATTATAAAAATTTAACTCACCTTAGTCCACTTGATCGCGGCCCGGCATCTACTTCTGTCTCCTTTGTTGAATAGGACCTGTGGTGAGCATTAAATACAGTTACAGGACCTTTGATGATGTCACTCCGGTCATCACATGATCCATCACCATGGTAAAAGATCATGTGACGTACCATGTGATGACCGGAGTGACATCATCAAAGGTCCTGTAACTGTATTTAAAGCTCACCACAGGTCCTATTCAACAAAGGAGACACAAGAAGATGTCGGGCTACGCGATCAAGTGGACTAAGGTGAGTTAAATTATTTTTATTTATTTTTTAACCCCTCCAGCCCTATTTTACTTTGCATTCTGTATTCAGAATGCTATTATTTTCCCTTATAACCATGTTATAAGGGAAAATAATAATGATCGGGTCTCCATCCCGATCGTCTCCTAGCAACCGTGCGTGAAAATCGCACCGCATCCGCACTTGCTTGTGGATGCTTGTGATTTTCACGCAACCCCATTCACTTCTATGGGGCCTGCGTTGCGTGAAAAACACAGAATATAGAGCATGCTGCGATTTTCACGCAACGCATAAGTGATGCGTGAAAATCACCGCTCATCTGAACAGCCCCATAGAAATGAATGGGTTGGTATTCAGTGTGGGTGCAATGCGTTTACCTCACGCATCGCATCCGCGCGGAATACTCGCCCATGTGAAAGGGGCCTTAGAGTTTTCTTTAGCTGTAATCTATAATCATCAACATTAAAAGAAATGAAAGCTTGAAAGAGATCATTCTTTGTGTAATAAATCTATATAATATGATTTTCACTTTTTGAATTGTGTTACTGAAATAAATAAATGTTTCAATGATATTCTAATTTATTGAGATGCACCTGTAAATGGTGGAATTTGTATAACCTAAAATCTACTACAGTCACATGTTCTGAATTCTTGAGTAATTCCTTAAAGTATCCTGTCAAGGCAAATTACACCCAAAAGTATCACCACACCCTCTATCAAGCTGATGTATTGTCTAAAGAAAGAAGTCTGAAAATACCAGTAAAGAGCCAAGGAGGTTGTGTATGCTTCACTTCATTGCACATTTGCCAGATACAGACAAAGCTGTAATGATCAATCCTGGCTTTTTGAATTTCAATAAAGTCAAGAGAGGTGCATTTAAGGTCTGGCACCAGCTTTGTGATACTGGTAATGCTACTTTCACACTTGCGTTCGGACCGGATCCGTCTAGTGTCTGCACAGACGGATCCGCTCTTATAATGCAAACGATGGTATCCGTTCAGAACGGATCCGTCTACATTATATTTCTGAAAAAAATCTAAGTGTGAAAGTTAGTTAGACGGATCCGTCCAGACTTTGCATTGAAAGTCAATGGGGGACGGATCCGTTTGAAATTGCACCATATTGTGTCAACTTCAAACAGATCCGTCCCCATTGACTTACATTGTAAGTCTGGACGGATCCGTTTGGCTCAACACGGCCAGGCGGACACCCGAACGCTGCAAGCTGCGTTCGGGTGTCCGCCTGCTGAGCGGAACGGAGGCCAAGCGGAGCCAGACTGAGGCATTCTGAGCGGATCCGCATCCACTCAGAATGCATTGGGGCTGTACGGATCCATTCGGGGCCGCTTGTGAGAGCCTTCAAACGGAACTCACAAGTGGAACCCCGAACGCAAGTGTGACAGTAGCCTTAGATGTAAGCAACACATGCTCATGCCTCTTCATTTAGGTAATGCAGCAATAAATAATAGATATACGTTTTGATTATGAAACTGTAGTAGTCATTTGGGGGTGTATTTTGCCCTGACAGTTTCCATTTAAAAAACTGTCAATTGTGCAAAATTATATATGTAATTTGTGCTATAATGTGTATATATAATGAGCATTTTAGATTTGGTTAAGATTGGTTCAGAACCAAATTAATTCGGGCTGAACCAAAGTTGGACTCCCAGGACTCCCAGGATTTTTTTATTTTTCCCTCCCCTTTCGCCAAGTTCTGGAATGCAATGACAGCAATAGTAAATTATGTTTGAGTGACACTAACATACATAGCTGTGGTTAAATGCATGTTTGACAGTATTAACATACAGCGTGTTTAAAAACACAGTGCTCCTCCACATGTGTTATGCTTTTTCATATTTCAAAGCTTCCAAATATTGTCCCTTATTAGGGGCAGATGATGTTTAAACACACAAAGTGTTATGGGATAAAATTTGTTTTTAAAAAGTGGCTTGGGGGTCCAAGCATCCAAAAGTTTTGCCTTGACAGGGTCAGGATCAGGGCCGTCTTTACCAAGGGGCAAAAGGGGCAGCTGCCTCTTGAGCCCTGCCTCTTGAGCCCTGCTAGCTACTGCCCCGGGTGTCAGGCTGTCAGCTACACAGGGGGTGCTGCCATGCCTGCTGGCACTGAGTCCAGGCATCATGATCGTACTGTGTTAAAGTTGTGATATAGGACCTTAATGACATCATCACCATGTGACCAGTAACCTAGCAATTACTGGTCACATGGCTATGACGTCATCACAGGTCCTATCAGGAGTGTTGCAGAAGTTAACTGTGGAGCTTTTTTGTGTGAAGATTACATCAGAAAAAGGTGACAGGGGCTGTTATGTTAATATACTGTAAACTACTGTATAGTGGGGTGCTGTATACTGTGTGGGGGCCTGTATACTGTGTGGGGGCCTGTATACTGTGGGGGGCTGTATACTATGTGGGGGCCTGTATACTGTGTGGGGGCCTGTATACTGTTGGGGGCTGTATACTGTGTGGGACTGTATACTGTGTGGTGGGCTGTATACTGTGTGGGGGCCTGTATACTGTGGGGGGGGGCTGTATACTGTGTGGGGGCCTGTATACTGTGGGGGGATGTATACTGTGGGGGGATGTATACTGTGGGGGGGCCTGTATACTGTGGGGGGCTGTATACTGTGTGGGACTGTATACTGTGGGGTGGGCTGTATACTGTGTGGGGGCCTGTATAGTTTGGGGGGGCTGTATACTGTGGGGGGGGCCTGTATACTGTGGGGGGATGTATACTGTGTGGGGGCCTGTATACTGTGGGGGGCTGTATACTGTGTGGGACTGTATACTGTGTGGGACTGTATACTGTGTGGTGGGCTGTATACTGTGTGGGGGCTCTGTATACTGTGGGGGGAGGGCTGTATACTGTGTGGGACTGTATACTGTGTGGGGGGCTGTATACTGTGTGGGGGCCTGTATACTGTGGGGGGGCTGTATACTGTGTGGGGGCCTGTATACTGTGGGGGGATGTATACTGTGGGGGGATGTATACTGTGAGGGGATGTATACTGTGTGGCAGATGTATACTGTGTGTGGGCCTGTATACTGTGGGGGCCTGTATACTGTGTGGTGGGCTGTATACTGTGTGGTGGGCTGTATACTGTGTGGGGGCCTGTATACTGTGGAGGGGCTGTATACTGTGTGGGGGCCTGTATACTGTGGGGGGCTGTATACTGTGTGGGGGCCTGTATACTGTGGGGGGGCTGTATACTGTGTGGGACTGTATACTTTATGGGGGCCCGTATACTGTGGGAGCTGTATGCTGTGTGGGACTGTATACTGTGTGGTGGGCTGTATACTGTGTGGGGGCCTGTATACTGTGGGGGGGCTGTATACTGTGTGGGACTGTATACTGTGTGGGGGCCTGTATACTGTGGGGGGCTGTATACTGTGTGGGACTGTATACTGTGTGGTGGGCTGTATACTGTGTGGGGGCCTGTATACTGTGGGGGGCTGTATACTGTGTGGGACTGTATACTGTGTGGGGGCCTGTATCCTGTGGGGGGATGTATACTGTGGGGGGTCTGTATACTGTGTGGGGGCCTGTATACTGTGGGGGGGCTGTATACTGTGTGGGGGCCTGTATACTGTGGGGGGGCTGTATACTGTGTGGGGGCCTGTATACTGTGGGGGGGCTGTATACTGTGTGGGGGCCTGTATACTGTGTGGGGGGATGTATACTGTGTGGGGGGCTGTATACTGTGTGGGGGGCTGTATACTGTGGGGGCTGTATACTGTGTGGGGGCCTGTATACTGTGGGGGGATGTATGCTGTGGGGGGGGCTGTATACTATGGGGGGCTGTATACTGTGTGGGACTGTATACTGTGTGGTGGGCTGTATACTGTGTGGGGGGCTGTATACTGTGTGGGGGCCTGTATACTGTTTGGGGGCCTGTATACTGTGGGGGGGCTTGTATACTGTGTGGGGGACTGTATACTGTGGGGGGGCCTGTATACTGTGGGGGGGGCTGTATACTGTGTGGGGGCCTGTATACTGTGTGGGGGCCTGTATACTGTGGGGGCCTATATACTGTGGGGGGGCTGTATACTGTGGGGGGGGCTGTATAGTGTGGGGGGCCTGTATAGTATGGGGGGGCCTGTATAGTGTGGGGGGGCCTGTATAGTGGGGGGGCCTGTATAGTGGGGGGCTATACTGCTGTACTGTATACTGTGGGGGTCTGTATACTGTATACTGTGGGTTGGGTATAGTGTGGAGTGCTATACTGCTGTACTGTATAGTGTGGGGGGCTGTATCGTGTATAGTTTGGGGTGCTGTATACAGTGAGGTGTTGTATACTGTGGGGTGCTGTATACTGTGGGCTGCTATACTGCTCTACTATATACTGTGGGGTACT
This sequence comes from Bufo bufo, assembly GCF_905171765.1. Taxonomy (NCBI): domain Eukaryota; kingdom Metazoa; phylum Chordata; class Amphibia; order Anura; family Bufonidae; genus Bufo; species Bufo bufo. The sequence goes on from NC_053390.1 coordinate 622,830,600, forward strand.
GTATAGTGTGGGGTGCTATACTGCATACTGTGGGTTGCTGTATACTATAGGGTGCTATACTGCATACTGTGGGGTGCACTGTAACACTAGGGTGAGCCGAGCCCTGGTCTCCTTCCTGCAGAGCAGTGCCCACTTCCAGCCTGAGCCCAGCTGCCCAGAGCACTGATCCTGAGCCGCTGGAGTCTTCAGAACTGGAAGTATTTACAGTCATTCACTGTACTCTACCAGATGTGTGGATTTTTTGTGTGTGTGTTGTGGTGGAGGGCGTGCTTGCATGCTAAGGTGTGGGAAGGCGGGATCCAGGGGGCCCAAGTAAATTTTTGCCCAGGGTCCAATCAATATTAAAGACGGCCCTGGTCAGGATGCCTGCTCATACAACACGCACAAGTGTTGATTGTCAGAAGAAAAAGTGTCTTGTTGTTAACAAACAGAGCACTGCAGTGTAGATGTGGAAAGGGTACAGTCCGGATATAGTGGTATGCAGCCGCATTAGTAGAGGCAGCAGGAGCAGCATAGCATGAAACATACAAGACTGTCTCTGAGTAGTAGTAGTAGCAATAGTAGTAAAAGTAATAGTGGTAGTAGTGGCAGATGCTTTGCAATAGTGGTGGCAGTAGGGAATTAGCAGCGAGAGACAGCAGAGTAAATGAAATAAATGGAAACGGACGATGGAAACCTGAACCTTAATATCACATTAACACTTGCAGGTAAATTGTTGCCCTAGCCTGTGTATTAGTGTACTGATCACCTACAGTGAGGAACAGAAGTATTTGAACACCCTGCGATTTTGCAAGTTCTCCTACTTAGAAATCATGGAGGGGTCTGAAATTCACATTGTAGGTGCATTCCCACTCTGAGAGACCAAATAAAAAAAATAAAAAAAATCAGGAAATCACATTGCATGATTATTAAAGAATTTATTTGTCTTGCACTGCTGAACATAAGTATTTGAACACCTGAGAAAATTAGTGTTAATATTTGGTACAGAAGCCTTTGTTTGCAATTACAGAGGTCAAACGTTTCCTATAGTTCTCGTGTTTCGGGGCTATCGCTGAGCAACATCTTTCTTATCATCAGTGACACCCCACGAGGTGAGATCTTGCATGGAGCCCCAGTCTGAGGGAGACTGACAGTTGTCTTTAGCCTCTTCCATTTTCTAACAATTGCTCCAACAGTTGATCTATTTTCACCAAGCTGCTTGGCAATTGCCCCGTAGCCTATTTCAGCCTTGTGGATGTCCACAATTTTGTCTCTTATGTCTTTTGATAGCTCTTTGGTCTTGCCCATGGTAGTAGTTGGCGTCTGACTGACTGAAAGGTGGACAGGGGTCTTTAAAGAGCTCAGACAGGTGCTTCTAAGTTAGATTAATGAGTGGACTTTTTAAAGGCACAGTAACAGGTCTTTGAGAGACAGAATTCTTGCTGTTTCTCAGGTGTTCAAATACTTATGTTCAGCAGTACAAGACAAATAAATTCTTCAAAAATAATACAATGTGATTTCCTGATTTTTTAAATTTTATTCTGTCTCTCAGAGTGGAAATGCACCTACAATGTGATTTTCAAACCCCTCTATGATTTCTAAGTGGAAGAACTTGAAAAATCGCAGGGTGTTCAAATAATTCTGTTCCTCGCTGTATATGCTGGTTTCATTTAATTGAAAAATCTCCCAAAAAAATAAAATTCCAACCATGTGGATATAAAATAAATGAAAACAAATTATAAAGGGCCACACTTGACACTTAATTTCACTTTAACACTCACAGGTAAATTGTTCCCTTAGCCTGTGTATTGGTGTACTGAAACTGTCTAGAAATAGGAATAGAATAAATGGAAATGAGTGATTGAGGCCTAACTCTTAATATAAATCAATTAGCCACTGGGGCTTATTACCTAGCTTGACCTAGATTAACAATTATGTGATAACTAAAATATAACTTTTATCAATATGTGCAAAAAACTGTGATCTCTAAATAAAGTGTTTTAAAAAAAACTGTTCCCTGAGTACAGACTTGTTTTACAGTTGATGCCCAGAGAGGAGATGTGCACTCTCTCCACTCTACAGCAACGATGCTGCCAGCCCTACAACAGTAGCCAGTGAACTCGCTGACCTACTGAAAGATCTGGACTAATTGCAAATAGTGTTGGGCGAGCATGCCTTGTGTGCTCGAGCGCGATGCTCGAGTCTCCTCCCCACATGTTTGTTGGCTGCTACGCAGCCAATAAACATTAAGGTAAGTACTGCCATTCACTGTAAAGCCGTAGCCATGTTTGCTGCTGGCATTACAGTGATTGGCTGGCCGAAACGCGTCATCGGGTGCTATATAGCACCCGATGACATGTGTTCGGCTCAGTATTAGTCAGGGAGAGCTGGAGAGCAGAAAGAAGCGATAGTGAAGGGATTGAAATAGCAATATTTTAGTTTTTATACTTGTTATAGACCAAAAAGTCTTTTTAAGGACTATTGTGTGTGGCAATAATATTTATTTTTAGTGCAACCTGCACTAAATTGCTAAAACTTGTTAGAGACCCAAAAGTCCTTTTAAGGACTATAGTTGTATCTGGCAGCAATATATATTTTTAGCGCAACCTGCTCTAAATAGCTTGCAATTCTTTGGGCGCTGCAGACAGCAACTGTAATGACCGGCGTCACGCACAGGGAGGGAAAAGGGAAAGCCCTGCCCAAGGGAGAGGGAAAGGTGGTGACCCCTGACTCACCTTGCGGCTGGCATCTCACTGCCCTGACGTCCCTAGACGGGTTCCTCACCCGTGCGGCGATCATGTGCCTAAACCCTGGCTTTCCCTAGAATGAGCCCTAGATAGTGAACGGGCCGGTGGGATCGCTAGTCCGCACCACTGACACTAAGAGGGAAACACCAGGGAGAGGACAGACAATACAGACAAACACATACACACAGGTGGGCAACCACAGCAGACCACAAAGGTCCAACAGGGATCTGGAGGGTAACGTTCTGGACCAACAACCAGAGAACGCAGCAACACAGCTCCAGAGGGTCAGTATAGAAGTCCAGGCAGGAAGCTCTATATCTGGCAACCAGAGAAGTGTGAGAGGGGAATATAAGGAGGTTGGGAGTGCTGGACAAGGAACAGCTGAGGAGAAGGAGCTACGGATCCCTGAGTAAACCAAAAAGGGTTGCAAAGAAAACCCAGAAAGCTACCATAAGGAAACAGCCCTATCTTACATAGAGCGCGCAGCCAACCGATGTGACTTCCTGACCCCGGGTATAACGGAGTCAGGTGTGGGTCTTGACACCCTCGTGACAGTACCCCCCTCTCTACGAGGGGCCTCCGGACACTCAGGACTAGGTCTCTCAGGATGAGAAGCATGAAAAGCCCGAACTAGCCTGTCAGCGTTTACCTCAGACGCAGGAACCCACATTCTTTCCTCGGGACCGTAACCTCTCCAATGCACCAGATATTGAAGAGAGCGGCGGACCCGACGAGAATTAACAATTTTGGTTATCTGAAACTCTAGATTACCATCCACAACAACATGAGGGGGTGGCAGCGGTGACGGTTCTAGAGGTGGAACATATTTTTGGAGTAACGACTTATGAAAGACGTTATGGATTATAAAAGTCTGAGGTAGCTCCAGGCGAAAAGCCACGGGGTTGATGATGGCTACAATTTTGTAAGGGCCAATGAACCTAGGACCCAGTTTCCAAGAGGGAACCTTTAATTTAATATTCCTAGTAGACAACCACACATAGTCATTCACTCCTAGGTCCGGACCTGGCGACCGTCTCTTATCAGCCATGCATTTATTTACCTCCCATATTTTTCAAGTTAGCACCTTCTGCCATACTGATGAAAGAGATGACGAAAACCGTTCCTCTTCGAGAACTCCAGAAGACCCCCCCTCTTTGAAAGTACAGAATTGGGGATGAAAACCATATGCACCAAGAAATGGTGACTTGCCAGTGGATTCCTGAAGACGATTATTTATGGCAAACTCAGCTAACGGTAAATATGATGACCACAACTCTTGGTTTTCAGACACAAAACATCTTAGATATGTCTCCAGGTTTTGGTTGGTACGCTCAGTCTGTCCATTCGACTGAGGATGGAAAGCTGAGGAAAAGGACAAGTGTACCCCCAAACGGGAACAAAAAGCTTTCCAAAATTTAGAAATAAACTGGGTACTCCGATCCAAAACAACATCGGAAGGGACCCCGTGAAGCTTCACGATTTCACTGACAAATTCACCTGAGCAAGAGTCTTAGCATTAGGTAGTGCGGGTAACGCAATGAAGTGTACCATTTTTCTAAACCTGTCCACTACTACCAAAATAACTGTTTTACCCGCAGACAAAGGTAAGTCAGTGATAAAATCCATTGACAGATGTGTCCATGGTCTATTGGGAATGACGAGTGGTAATAGAGACCCTGCAGGACGTGTATGTGAAACTTTTGCGCGCGCACAGGTAGAACAAGAAGATAGACAAAATCCAATACATCCTGACGCAACCTTGGCCACCAAAAACGATGAGACAATAGCTCCAAGGTTGCTTTACTACCCGGGTGCCCAGCAAGTGCCGAATTATGATGTTCCTTTAATAGTTTGAAACGCAGGTTCAACGGTACAAACAATTTCTCTGAGGGGCAAGAGACCGGGGCGTCCCCCTGGGCCTCTAACACCTTCCCCTCCAGAGCAGAGTGTACCGCAGAAACAACCACTCCTCTTTGAAGAATGGGTACCGGATCACTCACATTACCCCCTCCAGGGAAACAACGAGATAGTGCATCAGCCTTGGTATTCTTTGCCCCAGGACGATAGGTAATAACAAAGTTAAACCTGGTAAAAAATAGCGACCACCTAGCTTGTCTATGGGTGAGACGCTTAGCTGATTCGAGGTACAGAAGATTTTTGTGGTCCATAATCACAGTGACTGGGTGGACTGCCCCCTCTAAAAAGTGACGCCATTCTTCAAACGCTAGTTTAATAGCTAATAGTTCCCTAATGCCAATATCGTATTTCTTTTCTGCTGTAGATAGTTTTTTAGAAAAGAAAGCACAAGGACGCCATTTGCCAGGAGACGGACCCTGAGACAGCACTGCCCCCACTCCCACCTCTGAGGCATCAACTTCAACAATAAAAGGCTGGGAGACATCAGGTTGGACTAGTACAGGTGCCGAGGTAAACCTCTCTTTTAGAGAGGAAAAAGCAACTTTAGCGGCGTCAGACCATTTAGAAAAATCAGTCCCCTTCCTAGTCATGTCAGTAAGGGGTTTTACAATAACTGAATAATTTTTAATGAATGTCCTATAGAAATTCGTGAAGCCCAAGAACCGTTGTAGTGCTTTGAGGTTCTCAGGAAGATCCCAATCTAAAATTGCCTGGACCTTCCTAGGATCCATACGGAAACCTGACGCAGATAAAAAATAACCTAGGAATTGTATCTCCTGAACGGCGAAGACACATTTTTCAATTTTAGCATATAATTCATTCGTCCTTAGGACCTGCAGTACTTGTCTGACATGCACCTCATGTGTTCTCAGGTCAGACGAATAAATTAAAATATCATCTAGGTATATTACCACAAACCTGCCGATAAGATGACTAAAAATGTCATTAACGAAATGTTGAAAGACGGCAGGAGCATTGGTCAGACCGAAAGGCATAACTAGATTTTCATAATGCCCCTCACGGGTGTTAAAAGCTGTCTTCCACTCATCCCCCTCCTTGATACGAATCAGATTGTAGGCCCCCCTAAGATCAAGTTTGGAGAACCACCTAGCACCCGCAATCTGGTTAAACAGGTCAGGAATGAGAGGAAGAGGGTATGGGTCTCGGATGGTTATCCGATTTAATTCGCGAAAATCTAGGCAAGGACGCAGGCCCCCATCTTTCTTTTTAACGAAGAAAAACCCTGCAGCCACGGGTGAAGAAGAAGGTCTGATGTGTCTCGAAGATATAATCCTTCATGGCTTGTCTCTCTGGACCCGAAAGATTATATAACCTGGTCTTGGGTAATTTTGCGCCGGGAATAAGGTTAACCGGGCAATCATAAGGACGGTGAGGTGGTAACTTCTGACAACCCTTTTCAGAAAAAACGTCCTCAAAGTCCGAAATAAATGTAGGTAGGGTAGTTATGGAGGCGACTAAGCAATTGCTATTTAAGCAATTCTCTCTGCAATGCTCACTCCACTCCGATATCTCCCTGGCCTGCCAATCCACCACTGGATTGTGCGCTACCAACCAGGGAAGGCCCAGCACTACCGGAGTGGGAAGCCCCTCCAGAACATAACATGAAAGCATCTCGTTATGGTGGTCCCCTACCCGAAGGTGTAAATTATGAACAATGTGGGTGAGGTTTCTCTGAGAGAGAGGAGCAGAATCAATAGCGAATATGGGAATAGGTCTCTGTAGCGTACAGAGAGACAAACCCATAGTGCGGGCAAAATGGGCATCTATCAAATTTACCCCTGCTCCACTGTCTAGAAAGAAAGAAATAGTCTCCGTCTTAACACCAAAAACAATAACTGCTGGCAACACAAATTGCGATGTACATATGGAGGAAACATATACCCCCCGGCTGACATCCTCCACACAGCCTGGGGTTAGTAGTTTTCCGACAGTCTTTTGTTTCTGAGGAAAGAAGGACAGACATTAATGAAATGACCCCTCTCCCCACAAAAAAAACAAACCCCACGCCTACGGCGAGCCTCAGGAGGACGGACCTGACGAGTAGTTCCTCCTAGCTGCATAGGATCGTCTAAGTCCGTACAGACTAACTGCTGCTTGGGAGGGGTTACCAATTGCTCCGGTTTTTTCAACCTGTCCCTAAGGCGTCTATCTATTCGGATAGAAAGGGACATAACCGCATCAAGGGAAAAGGGGGTCTTATATAATGCAAGGGCATCCTTAACCCTTTCGGATAACCCAGAGCAGAACTGACTCCTGAGAGCCGGGTCGTTCCATTGGGTATCCGTAGCCCACCTACGGAAGTCAGAGCAATACTCCTCTACCGGCCGCTCTCCTTGTAGGAGTCTCCGTAAACTTGATTCAGCCAGTGCGACTCGGTGAGGGTCGTCATATATGAGACCCAAGGCCCCGAAAACCTCATCCACTGACCGAAGAGCCTGGGAATCAATGGGTAAAGAGAATGCCCAGGACTGCGGGTCCCCCTGCAGCAGGGAAATAACAACCCCCACCCGCTGTTCTTCATTACCAGAGGAGTAAGGGCGCAGTTTAAAATATAATTTACAGGCCTCACGGAATGTCAAAAACTTGTCCCTTTCCCCAGAAAATCTGTCAGGGAGAGGGACCTTGGGTTCCGCAACAACCTGGTTACCAGTAGCAACCGCTGGGCTTGCGGTCAGTTGTAATTGCTGCTGTTGCTGGAGGACCGACGCCTTCAATCCTGCCACCTCCAAAGACAGGCCATGAAATTGTTTGGACAGAGCAGCAATTGGATCCATACTGGATTCTAAGTAGGTACATATTTTTTTTTTTTTTTTTACCTACACAAAATAAGGGCCAGATATAATGTAATGACTGGCGTCACGCACAGGGAGGGAAAAGGGAAAGCCCTGCCCAAGGGAGAGGGAAAGGTGGTGACCCCTGACTCACCTTGCGGCTGGCACCTGACTGCCCTGACGTCCCTAGACGGGTTCCTCACCCGTGCGGCGATCACGTGCCTAAACCCTGGCTTTCCCTAGAATGAGCCCTAGATAGTGAACGGGCCGGTGGGATCGCTAGTCCGCACCACTGACACTAAGAGGGAAACACCAGGGAGAGCACAGACAATACAGACAAACACATACACTTAGGTGGGCGACCACAGCAGACCACAAAGGTCCAACAGGGATCCGGAGGGTAACGTTCTGGACCAACAACCAGAGAACGCAGCAACACAGCTCCAGAGGGTCAGTATAGAAGTCCAGGCAGGAAGCTCTATATCTGGCAACCAGAGAAGTGTGAGAGGGGAATATAAGGAGGTTGAGAGTGCTGGACAAGGAACAGCTGAGGAGAAGGAGCTACGGATCCCTGAGTAAACCAAAAAGGGTTGCAAAGCAAACCCAGAAAGCTACCATAAGGAAACAGCCCTATCTTACATAGAGCGCGCAGCCAACCGCTGTGACTTCCTGACCCCGGGTATAACGGAGTCAGGCGTGGGTCTTGACACCCTCGTGACAGCAACATTATCTGCGCTACATCTCCTGTCTGAGGGTCCATTCACACGTCCATGAATGTGTCCGCACCGTTCCGCAATTCTGCGGAACGGGTGCGGACTCATTCATTCTCTATGGGGCAGGAATGGATGCGGACAGCACACAGCGCTACATCTCCAGTATAATGTTAGCGCATCCAAAATATCATTGACATTCAGTGTAATTTTTTTTGGCTCTAGTGACAGTAACATTATCTGCACTACATCTACTGTGTAACGTGTGCGCAGACTAAAAATATCTGACATCCAGTGTACTTTTTCGGTAGATGGTGTCCGCTGCGGACAGTTACAATATCTCCTGTATAACGTTTGCGTATCCGAAATATCAGCGGCATTCAATCAAATTTTTTTGCTACTGGTGGCAGCGACATTACCTGCGCTACATCTCCAGTATAACGTTAGCACATCCAAAATATCAGTGACATTCAGTGTAACTTTTTTTGCCGCTGGTGACAGCAACATTATCTGCGCTACATCTCCTGTGTAACGTGTGCGCAGCCTAAAAATATCTGTGACATCCAGTCAAATTTTTCTGTAGATGGTGTCCGCTGCGGACAGTTACATTACCTGCGCTACATCTCCTGTACAACGTTTGCATATCCGAAATATCAGTGACATTCAGTCAAAATTTTTTGCTGCTGGTGGCAGCGACATTACTTGTGCCACATCTCCTGTATAACGCTTGCCCATCCTAAATATCAGTGATGTTCATTCAGTGTAATTTTTTATTAGGCAGTGGTGACAGCGACATTACATGCTCTATACCTCCTGTTTAACGTGTGCAGATCCTAAATATCAGTGACATTCATTCAGTGTAATTTTTTATTAGGTAGTGTGACAGCGACATTACTTGCGCTGTTCCTCCTGTTCAACGTGTGCGCATCCTAAATATCAGTGACATTCATTCAGTGAAATTTTTTATTAGGCAGTAGTAACAGCGAAATTACTTGCGCTATACCTCCTGTTTAACGTGTGCACATCCTAAAATATGTGTGCCATTCTGTGTACTTTTGTAATTTGCGCATTCACTTACAAAACCTGCGCTACTGTACGTGTGACATACTTGCAAGCATATATACCATTTAATATGCACAAGGCGAGCAGTAAGTGATGTGGAAGTGGCCATGCTGCTGATGGTGCATGCAGAGGCCGTGACCCTGGGCGCAGTGAAATTGTGCCTGCTGCCAGAGCACAAGAAACACACTCATCCACGATACCTAGCTTCATGTCCCAGTTTGCAGGGCGGCACAGGGCACCACGCTTGAAGTCACACCAGTGCAACCAGGTGGTTGGCTGGATTGCAGCAGATAATGCTTCCAGTCGGTTAAGCACCACCCAGTCTTCCACAAAGTCCAATCTCAGTAGCCAAGAGTCTGGTCAACAGAATCCTCACCCTGATCCTCCTTCCGCCCACCATGGAGAGTCTTGGCAAACAAGTGATACCACACTAGAATATTCGGAGGAGCTATTTTCATCGCCATTCCTTAACCACCTCCGGACCGCCTAACGCAGGATCGCGTTCCGGAGGTGGCAGCCCTGCGCAGAGTCACGCATATATGCGTCATCTCGCGATGGCTGAGATTTCCTGTGAACGCGCGCACACAGGCGCGCGCGCTCACAGGAACGGAAGCTAAGAGAGTGGATCTCCAGCCTGCCAGCGGCGATCTTTCGCTGGCAGGCTGGTGATGTGATTTTTTTAACCCCTAACAGGTATATTAGACGCTGTTTTGATAACAGCGTCTAATATACCTGCTACCTGGTCCTCTGGTGGTCCCCTTTGTTTGGATCGACCACCAGAGGACACAGGTAGCTCAGTAATATGTTGCACCAAGCACCACTACACTACACTCCCCCCCCCTGTCACTTATTAACCCCTTATTCACCCTTGATCACCCTTGATCACCCCTGATCACCCCATATAGACTCCCTGATCACCCTCCTGTCATTGATTACCCCCCTGTCATGGATTACCCTCCTGTAAAGCTCCATTCAGATGTCTGCATGATTTTTACGGATCCACTGATAGATGGATCGGATCCGCAAAACGCATATGGACGTCTGAATGGAGCCTTACAGGGGCGTGATCAATGACTGTGGTGATCACCCCATATAGACTCCCTGATCACCCCCCTGTCACTGATTACCCCCCTGTCATTGATCACCCCCCTGTAAAGCTCCATTCAGATGTCCGCATGATTTTTACGGATCCACTGATAGATGGATCGGATCCGCAAAACGCATGCGGACGTCTGAATGGAGCCTTACAGGGGCGTGATCAATAACTGTGGTGATCACCCCATATAGACTCCCTGATCACCCCCCTGTCATTTATTACCCCCCTGTCATTGATCACCCCCCTGTAAAGCTCCATTCAGATGTCCGCATGATTTTTACGGATCCACTGATAGATGGATCGGATCCGCAAAACGCATACGGATGTCTGAATGGAGCCTTACAGGGGCGTGATCAATGACTGTGGTGATCACCCCATATAGACTCCCTGATCACCCCTCTGTCATTGATTACCCCCCTGTCATTGATCACCCCCCTGTAAAGCTCCATTCAGATGTCCGCATGATTTTTACGGATCCACTGATAGATGGATCGGATCCGCAAAACATATACAGGCGTCTCCCTGGAGCCTTCCGGGGGGGTGATCACCCCATATAGACTCCCTGATCACCCCCCTGTCATTGATCACCCCCCCTGTCATTGATCACCCCCCCTGTCAGGCTGCATTCAGATGTCCGTATGATTTTTACGGATCCACGGATACATGGATCGGATCCGCAAAACACATACGGACATCTGAATGAAGCCTTATAGGGGGGTGATCAATGACAGGGGGGTGATCACCCCATATAGACTCCCTGATCACCCCCCTGTCATTGATCACCCCCCTGTCATTGATCACCCCCTGTCATTGATCACCCCCCTGTAAGGCTCCATTCAGACATTTTTTTGGCCCAAGTTAGCGGAAATTTTTTTTTTTTTCTTACAAAGTCTCATATTCCACTAACTTGTTTCAAAAAATTAAATCTCACATGAACTCACCATACCCCTCACGGAATCCAAATGCGAAAATTTTTTTAGACATTTATATAACAGACTTCTTCTAACGCTTTAGGGCCCCTAGAATGCCAGGGCAGTATAAATACCCCATATGTGACCCCATTTCGGAAAGAAGACACCCCCAGGTATTCCGTGAGGGGCATATTGAGTCCATGAAAGATTGAAATTTTTGTCCCAAGTTAGCGGAAAGGGAGACTTTGTGAGAAAAAAATTAATAAAATCAATTTCCGCTAACTTGTGCCAAAAAAAAAAAAATTCTATGAACTCGCCATGCCCCTCATTGAATTCCTTAGGGTGTCTTCTTTCCAAAATGGGGTCACATGTGGGGTATTTATACTGCCCTGGCATTTTAGGGGCCCCAAAGCGTGAGAAGAAGTCTGGGATCCAAATGTCTAAAAATGCCCTCATAAAAGGAATGTGGGCCCCTTTGCCCACCTAGGCTGCAAAAAAGAGCCACACATGTGGTATCGCTGTATTCAAGAGAAGTTGGGGAATGTGTTTTGGGGTGTCATTTTACATATACCCATGCTGGGTGAGATAAATATCTTGGTCAAATGCCAACTTTGTATAAAAAAATGGGAAAAGTTGTCTTTTGCCAAGATATTTCTCTCACCCAGCATGAGTATATGTAAAAAGACACCCCAAAACACATTGCCCAACTTTTCCTGAATACGGCGATACCACATGTGTGACACTTTTTTGCAGCCTAGGTGGGCAAAGGGGCCCACATTCCAAAGAGCACCTTTAGGATTTCACAGGTCATTTACCTACTTACCACACTTTAGGGCCCCTGGAAAATGCCAGGGCAGTATAACTACCCCACAAGTGACCCCATTTTGGAAAGAAGACACCCCAAGGTATTATGTGAGGGGCATGGCGAGTTCCTCGAATTTTTAATTTTTTGTCACAAGTTAGTGGAAAATGATGATTTTTTTTTTTTTCTTACAAAGTCTCATATTCCACTAACTTGTGACAAAAAATAAAAAGTTCCATGAACTCACTATGCCCATCAGAGAATACCTTGGGGTGTCTTCTTTCCAAAATGGGGTCACATGTGGGGTAGTTATACTGCCCTGGCATTCTAGGGGCCCAAATGTGTGATAAGGAGTTTGAAATCAAATTCTGTAAAAAATGACCAGTGAAATCCGAAAGGTGCTCTTTGGAATATGGGCCCCTTTGCCCACCTAGGCTGCAAAAAAGTGTCACACATCTGGTATCTCCGTATTCAGGAGAAGTTGGGGAATGTGTTTTGGTGTGTCATTTTACATATACCCATGCTGGGTGAGAGAAATATCTTGGCAAAAGACAACTTTTCCCATTTTTTTATACAAATTTGGCATTTGACCAAGATATTTATCTCACCCAGCATGGGTATATGTAAAATGACACCCCAAAACACATTTTCCAACTTCTCCTGAATACGGAGATACCACATGTGTGACACTTTTTTGCAGCCTAGGTGGGCAAAGGGACCCACATTCCAACGAGCACCTTTCGGATTTCACTGGCCATTTTTTACAGAATTTGATTTCAAACTCCTTACCACACATTTGGGCCCCTAGAATGCCAGGGCAGTATAACTACCCCACAAGTGACCCCATTTTGGAAAGAAGACACCCCAAGGTATTCGCTGATGGGCATAGTGAGTTCATGGAAGTTTTTATTTTTTGTCACAAGTTAGTGGAATATGAGACTTTGTAAGGAAAAAAAAAAATCATCATTTTCCACTAACTTGTGACAAAAAATAAAAAATTCTAGGAACTCGCCATGCCCCTCACGGAGTACCTTGGGGTGTCTTCTTTCCAAAATGGGGTCACTTGTGGGGTAGTTATACTGCCCTGGCATTTTCTAGGGGCCCTAATGTGTTGTAAGTAGGTAAATGACCTGTGAAATCCGAAAGGTGCTCTTTGGAATGTGGGCCCCTTTGCCCACCTAGGCTGCAAAAAAGTGTATATGTATATGTAAAAAGACACCCCAAAACACATTCCCCAACTTCTCCTGAGTACGGAGATACCAGATGTGTGACACTTTTTTGCAGCCTAGATGCGCAAAGGGGCCCACATTCCTTTTATGAGGGCATTTTTAGACATTTGGATCCCAGACTTCTTCTCACGCTTTAGGGCCCCTAGAATGCCAGGGCAGTATAAATACCCCACATGTGACCCCATTTTGGAAAGAAGACACCCCAAGGTATTCAATGAGGGGCATGGCGAGTTCATAGAATTTTTTTTTTTTTGGCACAAGTTAGCGGAAATTGATTTTATTTATTTTTTTCTCACAAAGTCTCCCTTTCCGCTAACTTGGGACAAAAATTTCAATCTTTCATGGACTCAATATGCCCCTCACGGAATTCCTGGGGGTGTCTTCTTTCCGAAATGGGGTCACATGTGGGGTATTTATACTGCCCTGGCATTCTAGGGGCCCTAAAGCGTGAGAAGAAGTCTGGAATATAAATGTCTAAAAATTTTCACGCATTTGGATTCCGTGAGGGGTATGGTGAGTTCATGTGAGATTTTATTTTTTGACACAAGTTAGTGGAATATGAGACTTGTAAGGCTCCATTCAGGCGTCCGTATGCGTTTTGCGGATCCGATCCATCTATCAGTGGATCCGTAAAAATCATGCAGACATCTGAATGGAGCTTTACAGGGGGGTGATCAATGACAGGGGGGTAATCAATGACAGGGGGGTGATCAGGGAGTCTATATGGGGTGATCACCACAGTCATTGATCACGCCCCTGTAAGGCTCCATTCAGACGTCCGTATGCGTTTTGCGGATCCGATCCATCTATCAGTGGATCCGTAAAAATCATGCGGACATCTGAATGGATCTTACAGGGGGGTAATCAATGACAGGGGGATGATCAGGGAGTCTATATGGGGTGATCACCACAGTCATTTATCACGCCCCTGTAAGGCTCCATTCAGACGTCCGTATGCGTTTTGCGGATCCGATCCATCTATCAGTGGATCCGTAAAAATCATGCGGACATCTGAATGAAGCTTTACAGGGGGGTGATCAATGACAGGGGGGTAATCAATGACAGGGGGGTGATCAGGGAGTCTATATGGGGTGATCAGGGGTGATCAAGGGTGATCAAGGGTGAATAAGGGGTTAATAAGTGACAGGGGGGGGTGTAGTGTAGTGGTGCTTGGTGCAACATATTACTGAGCTGCCTGTGTCCTCTGGTGGTCGATCCAAACAAAGGGGACCACCAGAGGACCAGGTAGCAGGTATATTAGACGCTGTTATCAAAACAGCGTCTAATATACCTGTTAGGGGTTAAAAAAATCACATCTCCAGCCTGCCAGCGAACGATCGCCGCTGGCAGGCTGGAGATCAACTCTCTTACCTTCCGTTTCTGTGAGCGCGCGCGCCTGTGTGCGCGCGTTCACAGGAAATCCCGGCTCACGCGAGATGACGCGTATATGCGTCGCTGAGCGCAGGGCTGCCACCTCCGGAACGCGAATCTGCGTTAGGCGGTCCGGAGGTGGTTAATAGTGATGAGCGGCAGGGGCAATATTCGAATTTGCGATATTTCGTGAATATTTGGGCGAATATTCGCCATATATTCGAAAATTCGCGAATTCATGATCTCCAGGCATTATTTTCTCGATTGCGAAAATTCGCATAAAATTCGCCTAAAATTTTCGCATAAAAATTCGCATGAACTGGTATTTTAAAAAAAATCGAATATTCGCGATTACGAACATATTTAGCGATATTCTAAATATTCGCGAATTCTCGAAGTGCCGATATTCGCGATTAAAATTTGCAATTCGAATATTCGTGATCAACACAAGTGGTTAACACAGTACTAGGGTTGAGCGAACCCAAACTGTAAACTTTTGGATTTTTGGACCCCAGACCCGAACCCGAACATTTCAGTAAAAGTTCGGGTTCGGGTTTGGTGTTCGACGATTTCTCAGCGCTTTTTAAAAGGCTGCAGAGCATCCAATCAACAAGCGTTTAATTCTGTGCCCTGTGATTGTCCAGTGCAGCATGTGACCCAGACTCTATATAAGCTGCAGTCACGTAGCCATGCACGTCACTCTGCTGTTACTAGTGTAGGGAGAGGATGCTGCTGCTGTGAGGGAGAGAATAGGAAAGAAACTTTTATCAGAAGTGCAATTGAACTCAGCGATCTAAATAGATTTAGTTGTGTGGGTGCAGTGCACAATCTTTTTAACCTGCCCTGAGCCCAGTGACAGAGAAAAATAAGTTTTATCCGTCTGTTCGTTAGGTGGGTGGCGGCGGCAGCCATTTTATGCAATCTCAGTGCACCAGCACTGCATCTGAGCTTTTGTGACATTGAAATCCAAGCTTGAAATACTGCAATAATAATCTGGGTTTAAAAAAAAAAAGAAATTTTTGGCAATATACTACATCTGGTGCCTTTGCAGCATTAGTCAGTGTGCAATTTAACCCTTTCATGACCAAAGGTCATTGATGCCCCAGTGTCCAGGTCAAAATGTAAAAATCTGACATGCGTCACTTTATGTGGTAATAGCTTTGGAACGCTTTTACTTATCCAAGCCATTCTGAGATTGTTTTCTCGTGACACATTGTACTTCATGACAGTCATAAATTTGAGTCAATATATATCACCTTTATTTATGAAAAAATCCCAAATTTACCAAAAATTTTAAAAAATTTGCAATTTTCTAAATATCAATTTCTCTGCTTCTAAAACAGAAAGTTATACCTCATAAAATATTTATTACTTAACATTCCCCATATGTACACTTTATGTTGGCATCATTTTGGAAATTATTTTATTTTTTTAGGAAGTTACAAGGCTTAGAAGTTTAGAAGCAATTCTTAAAATTTTTAAGAAAATTTCCAAAACCCACTTTTTAAGGACCAGTTCAGGTCTGAAGTCACTTTGTGGGGCTTACATAGCGGATACCCCCTATAAATGACCCCATTGTAGAAACTACACCCCTCAAGTTACTCAAAACTGATTTTACAAACTTTGTTAACTCTTTAGGCGTTCCACAAGAATTAAAGGAAAATTGAGATGAAATTTCTAAATTTCACTTTTTTGGTAGATTTTCCATTTTATTACATTTATTTCTTTAACACATTGAGGGTTAACAGCCAAACAAAACTCAATATTTATTAATCTGATTCTGCAGTTTACAGAAACACCCCACATGTGGTCGTAAACCGATGTAAGGGCACACGACAGGACACAGAAGGAAAAGAACTCCACATGGTTTTTGGAAGGCAGATTTTGCTGTCCCATTTAAAGCCCCCCTGATGCACCCCTACAGTAGAAACTCCCAAAAAGTGACCCTATTTTGGAAACTAAGGGGATAAGGTGACAGTTTTATTGGTACTATTTTGGGGTACATATGATTTTTAATTGCTCTATATTACGTTTTTTGTGAGGCAAGGTAACAAAAAATTGCTGTTTGGGCACCGTTTTGTCCTCTTAAATTTTTTACAAGATTCATCCGACATGGTAAATCATGTGCTATTTTAATAGAGCAGGTTGTTATGGACGCAGTGATATAAAATATGTCTACTTTTTTTGTTTGTTTGTTTCAGTTTTACATAATAAGGCATTTTTGAAAAATAAATTATGTTTTTGTGTGTTTATTTTTCTACCGAGGGGGCTCGTTTTTTTCCGAAAGATTTGAGTTTTTTATTGGTACTGTTTTTGGGCACATATGATTTTTTGATCATTCATTATTACACTTTTTGAATAACGCTTCAAGGGCGCTCCGTGGATGTACTAGGTGGTGGCAGCGGTATCGCAGCAGAACCGCAAAGTCTGCCGCATAAGGGAAGGCACTGTAATAAATATAACGATACTGCGCTCTGGGACTTTTGGTATATTGAAATTGATGCTGGGGTATCACAAGTTATTACAATTCAGCACATGAGTATACACTGTTATACAAGTCTTTATCTGGCTTTGCCAGGATACCTGTAGTGTGGACTCCTGTCTGTATGTTGATCCTCCTGCTTGTACTTTTATATTTGGTGCGCTGGTGCGTCTTCCTGAAAATCGGAGATTGCCGATTGAATGACTGTTGCTCACCGAATCCTCAATGCTGGAGTCCGGGGAATAAGGTGGTTCAGGTCTCGTATGAGTCGGCGTGCAGGTCAGCGTGTAGCTTTGCGTCCCGGCCGGTGATGCGATGCTGCAATCAGTAGAGGTTTGCACAAAAACTGTTTTAGCGCTCACTGAGAGAAATGAGTGACGTCACTACCACAGTCATCAATGACCATAGGTGCCAGGTATCTTTACTCCAACATGTTTCGAACAGACGCTGTTCTTCATCATTATTACACTTTATGTGGCAAGGTGACCAAAAAATTGGCTGTTTTGGAACAGTTTTTTATTTATTTTTTACAGCGTTCATCTGAGGGGTTAGGTCATGTGACAGTTTTATAGAGCAGATTGTTACGGACGTGGCAATACCCAATATGTATACTTTTTCTTATTTATTTAAGTTTTACACAATAATAGCATTTCTGAAACCAAAAAAATTATGTTTTAGTGTCTCCATAGTCTGAGAGCCATAGCTTTTTTATTTTTTGGGCGATTGTGTTAAATATGGGCTAATTTTTTGCGGGATGAGGTGACGGTTTGATTGGTACTATTTTGGGGTGTAAACGCCTTTTTGATCGCTTGGTGTTGCACTTTTTGTGATGTAAGGTGACAAAAATGGCATTTTTTTTACACAGGGACCGATGGCAGAGGCAGGGCTCACAGTGGTGGTGGGGGGTTGGAGGCACACAAGAAGGGGGCACAGATAGGGGGCTTCAGGACACTACACTACCCGATTTCAAGCTCTGATCTGCAGAGCGCAGATCAGAGCCTTAAACCGGCATTTTAACACTGCCGAGATCCGATTGGTTAGTCTGCACAGACTAACCAATCGGATCGATTGCCGGCAAGGAACCACTCTGATTGGTCCCTTGCTGACATTACTAGACTGTATGCTGTCCGTGGATTAAAGAACTGCAATAACGTCTATACACGTGGTAGCTGCACGGAGTATGTGCAGCTATCACGTATATATACGGATTGCAGTCGTGAAGGGGTTAAGCTAGAAATACAGCTATAATTTTCTGGGTTTTAAAAAACACCCTTTTTGGGCAAAATACACAATTTTACAGCCGTTGCTGCATCTGTGCGTGTGAAATTCAAGCATTATATATGGCTGTCATATTCTGTTAGTTAAAAAAAAACACCTATTTTGGGCAAAGTACTTAATATTGCAGTATTTGCTGCATCTGTTATTTTTAAAACAAGCTTGAAATAGTTCAATAATTTTCTGGCTTTGAAAAAACACCCATTTTTGGCAATACCCTCCATCTTGGGCCTCTGCTGCATTAGTCAGTGTGCAATTTAAGCTAGAAATACAGTTTTATTTTTCTGGGTTTTAAAAAGCACCCTTTATGGGCAAAATTCTTAATTTTACAGCCCCTGCTGCATCTGTATGTGTGAAATTCAAGCATTATATACTGCTGTCATATTCTGTTAGTAAAAAAAAAAAAAAAAAACATTTTGGGCAAATTACTTAATATTGCAGTCTTTGCTGAATCTGTTATTGTTAAAACAAGCTTGAAATACTTAATTTTCTGGCTTTTAAAAAACACCCATTTTTGGCAATACCCTCCATCTTGTGCCTCTGCCGCATTATTCAGTGTGCATTTTAAGCTAGAAATACAGCTATAATTTTCTAGGTTTTAAAGAACACACTTTTTGTGCAAATTGCTAAATTTTACAGCCCTTGCTGCATCTGTACTTGTGAAATTCAAGCGTGATATACTGCTGTCATATTCTGTTATTCAAAAAACACCCATTTTGGACAAAAATACTTAATATTGCAGCCTTTGCTGCATCTGTTATTGTTAAAACAAGCTTGAAATACTTCAAAATTTTTCTAGCTTTGAAAAAACACAAATTTTTGGCAATAACCTCCATCTTGGGCCTCTGCCGCATTAGTCAGTTTGCAATTTAAGCTAGAAATACAGCTATAATTTTCTGGGTTTTAAAAAACACCCTTTTTGGGCAAAATACTAAATTTTACAGCCCTTGCTGCATCTGTGCGTGTGAAATTCAAGAGTTATATACTGCTGTCATATTCTGTTATTCAAAAAACACCCATTTTGGGCAAAAAACTTAATTTGCAGCCTTGTCTGCATCTTTCAGTGTGAAATTCAAGAGTTATATACTGCTGTCATATTCTGTTAGTAAAAAAAAAAAACATTTTGGGCAAAGTACTTAAAGGGGTTGTCCGGGATTAGGGATCATTGTTTAATAGCATTGCACATACACACACTTTACATACACCCATGTCCTACCTTTTCAGCATGTTTCTAAGTATCCTTTTTACCCAAAACCTTTATGGCAGGAAGTAACTGATTATTTTCAGTCAGTGACGTACCGGGTCCCTTGCAGAGGAGGAAAGCTTCCGCTTCCGCTGCTCTGGGAGCCCGGTGACGTCACTGACAGCCTAATTAATTATTCAAAAGTCTTGGAGGGGCAGTAACTCTCCTGGCCAAGATTGCGCTAAGCTCCGCCCCTCCAGTAAGCTCCGCCCCTCCAGTCCGGTGCCGCTATTGATGGCAGCGGCTCAGGAACGGAGCCGCTGCCATCAGCAGAGAGCGTTAGCTGTAACTTTAACAGCTAACACCCGCGGCATCCAGATCCATGTGGTTGAGAAGGAGGGAGCTCCCTCTCTCTACCATCACGCCCCTGCTGCTGCGATTGCAGCGGCGCGATCGTTGCCATGGCAACCGGACGCCTAACAAAGGCGTCCTGGTTGCTATGGCCCTAAGGCTAATCAGACTTTGAATTTACAAATGGCGACAAGACTTTTTAGTCTTGTCGCCATTTGCAACTAGACCCGCCGCCGCAGCTCCGCTCAATACAGCGGCGGGGCACAGGACATGATAGTTCTCAGCAGCGCAGTGGAGGAGTCTCTCCCTCCCCCCTGTGCTGCTGCTGTCCCCGCCGCTGCCTCCGCCAATATGAAGAGACGGGAGGAGGAGAGGAGAGGAGAGGAGGGGGGGGGGCTGCGCCACCAATGTTTCTTATACAAATACAGGAGGCGGGTGCCGGAATCAAATAGCCGGCACCCGACCTCTGTGACAGGGAGCTGCGATCAGCTGCAGTTGAGTTAACCCTTCAGGTGCAGTACCTAAGGGGTTAACTGCTGCTGATCGCAGCTCCCTGTCACATAATACATGTTGGTGGCACAGTGCACCCCCCCAGTATAATACATGTTGGTGGCGCAGCCCCCCCCCCCAGTATAATACATGTTGGTGGCGCAGCCCCCCCCCCCCAGTATAATACATGTTGGTGGCACAGTGCCCCCCCCCCCCCCAGTATAATACATGTTGGTGGCACAGTGCGCCCCCCCCCCCTAGTATAATAAACGTTGGTGGCACAGTGCGCCCCCCCCCCAGTATAATAAACGTTGGTGGCACAGTGCGCCCCCCCAGTATAATAAACATTGGTGGCTCAGTGGGAAGTGCCAATGAGGGTTAAAAATAATTTAAAAAATTAACTCACCTCCTCCAGTTGATCGCGTAGCTGCCGGTCTAGTGTTCTTTCTTCAGGACCTGTGGTGACGTCACTGACCTCATCACATGGTCCATTACCATGGTGATGGATCATGTGATGAGCACAGTGATGTCACCACAGGTCCTTTGACAGGTCATGAAGAAAGAACAGAAGACGATCAATTGGAGGAGGTGAGTTAATTTTTTTTAAATTTTTTTAACCCTCATTGGCACTGCCCACTGCGCCACCAATGTCTATTATATTGAGGGGGGGCGCACTGCGCCACCAATGTCTATTATATTGAGGGGGGGCGCACTGCGCCACCAATGTTTATTATATTGAGGGGGGGCGCACTGCGCCACCAATGTTTATTATATTGAGGGGGGGCGCACTGCGCCACCAATGTCTATTATATTGAGGGGGGTGCACTGCACCACCAATGTTTATCATACTGGGTTGTTGGGGGGGGCGCACTGCGCCACCAATGTTTATTATATTGAGGGGGGGCGCACTGCGCCACCAATGTCTATTATATTGAGGGGGCGCACTGCGCCACCAATGTTTATTATATTGAGGGGGGCGCACTGCGCCACCAATGTTTATTATATTGAGGGGGGGCGCACTGCGCCACCAATGTTTATTATATTGAGGGGGGGCGCACTGCGCCACCAATGTCTATTATATTGAGGGGGGGCGCACTGCGCCACCAATGTCTATTATATTGAGGGGGGGCGCACTGCGCCACCAATGTCTATTATATTGAGGGGGGTGCACTGCACCACCAATGTTTATCATACTGGGTTGTTGGGGGGGCGCACTGCGCCACCAATGTTTATTATATTGGGGGGGGGCGCACTGCGCCACCAATGTTTATTATATTGAGGGGGGCGCACTGCGCCACCAATGTTTATTATATTGAGGGGGGCGCACTGCGCCACCAATGTCTATTATATTGAGGGGGGTGCACTGCACCACCAATGTTTATCATACTGGGTTGTTGGGGGGGGCGCACTGCGCCACCAATGTTTATTATATTGGGGGGGCGCACTGCGCCACCAATGTTTATTATATTGAGGGGGGGCGCACTGCGCCACCAATGTTTATTATATTGAGGGGGGGCGCACTGCGCCACCAATGTTTATTATATTGAGGGGGGGCGCACTGCGCCACCAATGTCTATTATATTGAGGGGGGTGCACTGCACCACCAATGTTTATCATACTGGGTTGTTGGGGGGGGCGCACTGCGCCACCAATGTTTATTATATTGGGGGGGGCGCACTGCGCCACCAATGTTTATTATATTGAGGGGGGGTGCACTGCGCCACCAATGTTTATTATATTGAGGGGGGCGCACTGCGCCACCAATGTTTATCATAATGGGTTGTTGGGGGGGGCGCACTGCGCCACCAATATCTATTATACTGGGGTGTTGGGGGGGGCGCACTGCGCCACCAATGTTTATTATACTGGAGTGTTGGGGGGGCGCACTGCGCCACCAATATCTATTATACTGGGGTGTTGGGGGGGGTGCACTGCGCCACCAATGTTTATTATACTGGAGTGTTGGGGGGGCGCACTGCGCCACCAATGTTTATTATATTGACCTTCTACTATGCATTCTGTATTAAGAATGCTATTATTTTCCCTTATAACCATGTTATAAGGGAAAATAACACAGTGAATAGACTTTCATCCTAGCAACCATGCGTGAAAATCGCACCGCATCCGCACTTGCTTGCGATTTTCACGCAGCCCCATTAACTTCTATGGGGCCTGCGTTGCGTGAAAAACGCACAACATAGAGCATGCTGCGATTTTCACGCAACGCACAAGTGATGCGTGAAAATCACCGCTCATGTGCACAGCACTAATACATTCCTATGGGGAAAAATGCCGGATCCGGCATTCAGGCAAGTCTTCAGTTTTTTTCGCCGGAGATAAAACCGGAGCATGCTGCGGTTTTCTCTTTTACCTGATCAGTCAAAATGACTGAACTGAAGACGTCCTGATGCATCCTGAACGGATTACTCTCCATTCAGAATGCTTGGGGATATACCTGATCAGTTATTTTCCGGTATAGAGCCCCTGTGACGGAACTCTATGCCGGAAAAGATAAACGCTAGTGTGAAAGTACTCTAAAATATTAAGTTTAAATCCCCCCTTTCCCAATTTTGCATATAAAAAATATAAACAATAAATAAACATATTACATAGCGCTGTCCAAACTATTAAATTATTAAAAAATATCTCCTATGCGGTGAGCATTCGCCATTTTTTAGTCACCTTATCACCCCAAAAAATAGGATAGGACTATTCTATTATGGGCCGAATGTTTCATAAAATGCGAAATGCACGCGGCTTTTTTTTTTTTTTTTGCGCGGTATTGAGTATCGCAATACTTTTTTATGGTGACGAAAGCGAATCAAAATTTTGGTTTCAAAACAACCCTACGCCGATCTGATCGGCGTAGCGTTGTCACGATACCAAAATTTTGATTCGGTTTCGATTTGGCGACTAAAAATTTGATTTGGCTCCTAAATTTTGCAGTTCAGGAGCCAATGGCTACTAGGTATTTTTTTTAGTCTGAAGCACTGTTAGTGCAAAAGTAGCACTGACAATACAGTGCATTGAAATAGATGACTATTGCAATGCACTGTATGAAAGTGAAAGTTTTAAAAAAGGGAATGAAAAAAAAGTGAAACTGAAAAAAAGGGAACGTGCAAACAAATTGAAAGTGAAAAAAAAAATTGAATTAAAAATAAAATAAAAATTGTCTTTTATCCGTTCATTTATTACATAAAAAAAATTAAATGAATAAAAAAACCTACACATATTTGGTATTGCCTTGTCCGTAACAACCGGCTCCATAAATATATCACATTACACACCATGTCAGAAAAACACCTTAAAAGCCTTTTTTTTAACCTAACATCACATAAAGTGCAACAACAAGCGTTCAAAAAGGCGCATGTCCCCCAAAATAGTACTAATCAAACCGTCACCTCAACCCGGCAAAAAATGAATCCCTAACTAAGACAATCGGTCAAAAAATAAAAAAATGGTGGCTCTCAGACTATGGACACGCTAAAACAATATTTTTTTGTTTCAAAGCTGCTATAATTGTGTAAAGCTCTCAGTCATGTTTAGGGATCTTTATGGGAGCGTGGCCCTTATAGTGTGACGCTGTCAGCGATGTTTATGGATGTGGGAGCGTGGCCCTTATAGTGTGACGCTGTCAGCGATGTTTATGGATGTGGGAGCGTGGCCCTTATAGTGTGACGCTGTCAGTGATGTTTATGGATAGATGTGGGAGCGTGGCCCTTATAGTGTGACGCTGTCAGCGATGTTTATGGATGTGTGAGCGTGGCCCTTATAGTGTGACGCTGTCAGCGATGTTTATGGATGTGGGAGCGTGGCCCTTATAGTGTGACGCTGTCAGTGATGTTTATGGATAGATGTGGGAGCGTGGCCCTTATAGTGTAACGCTGTCAGCGATGATTATGGATAGATGTGGGAGCGTGGCCCTTATAGTGTGACGCTGTCAGCGATGTTTATGGATAGATGTGGGAGCGTGGCCCTTATAGTGTGACGCTGTCAGCGATGTTTATGGATAGATGTGGGAGCGTGGCCCTTATAGTGTGACGCTGTCAGCGATGTTTATGGATAGATGTGGGAGCGTGGCCCTTATAGTGTGACGCTGTCAGCGATGATTATGGATAGATGTGGGAGCGTGGCCCTTATAGTGTGAAGCTGTCAGCGATGATTATGGATAGATGTGGGAGCGTGGCCCTTATAGTGTGACGCTGTCAGCGATGTTTATGGATAGATGTGGGAGCGTGGCCCTTATAGTGTGACGCTGTCAGCGATGTTTATGGATAGATGTGGGAGCGTGGCCCTTATAGTGTGACGCTGTCAGCGATGATTATGGATAGATGTGGGAGCGTGGCCCTTATAGTGTGAAGCTGTCAGCGATGTTTATGGATGTGTGAGCGTGGCCCTTATAGTGTGACGCTGTCAGCGATGTTTATGGATAGATGTGGGAGCGTGGCCCTTATAGTGTGACGCTGTCAGTGATGTTTATGGATAGATGTGGGAGCGTGGCCCTTATAGTGTGACGCTGTCAGCGATGTTTATGGATGTGTGAGCGTGGCCCTTATAGTGTGACGCTGTCAGCGATGTTTATGGATGTGGGAGCGTGGCCCTTATAGTGTGACGCTGTCAGTGATGTTTATGGATAGATGTGGGAGCGTGGCCCTTATAGTGTGAAGCTGTCAGCGATGATTATGGATAGATGTGGGAGCGTGGCCCTTATAGTGTGACGCTGTCAGCGATGTTTATGGATAGATGTGGGAGCGTGGCCCTTATAGTGTGACGCTGTCAGCGATGTTTATGGATAGATGTGGGAGCGTGGCCCTTATAGTGTGACGCTGTCAGCGATGTTTATGGATAGATGTGGGAGCGTGGCCCTTATAGTGTGACGCTGTCAGCGATGATTATGGATAGATGTGGGAGCGTGGCCCTTATAGTGTGAAGCTGTCAGCGATGATTATGGATAGATGTGGGAGCGTGGCCCTTATAGTGTGACGCTGTCAGCGATGTTTATGGATAGATGTGGGAGCGTGGCCCTTATAGTGTGACGCTGTCAGCGATGTTTATGGATAGATGTGGGAGCGTGGCCCTTATAGTGTGACGCTGTCAGCGATGATTATGGATAGATGTGGGAGCGTGGCCCTTGTAGTGTGAAGCTGTCAGCGATGATTATGGATAGATGTGGGAGCGTGGCCCTTATAGTGTGACGCTGTCAGCGATGTTTATGGATAGATGTGGGAGCGTGGCCCTTATAGTGTGACGCTGTCAGCGATGTTTATGGATAGATGTGGGAGCGTGGCCCTTATAGTGTGACGCTGTCAGCGATGATTATGGATAGATGTGGGAGCGTGGCCCTTATAGTGTGAAGCTGTCAGCGATGATTATGGATAGATGTGGGAGCGTGGCCCTTATAGTGTGACGCTGTCAGCGATGTTTATGGATAGATGTGGGAGCGTGGCCCTTATAGTGTGACGCTGTCAGCGATGTTTATGGATGTGGGAGCATGGCCCTTATAGTGTGACGCTGTCAGCGATGTTTATAGAGAGGTGTGGGAGCGTGGCCCTTATAGTGTGATGCTGTCAGCGATGATTATGGATAGATGTGGGAGCGTGGCCCTTATAGTGTGACGCTGTCAGCGATGTTTATGGATAGATGTGGGAGCGTGGCCCTTATAGTGTGACGCTGACAGCGATGTTTATGGATAGATGTGGGAGCGTGGCCCTTATAGTGTGACGCTGTCAGCGATGTTTATGGATAGATGTGGGAGCGTGGCCCTTATAGTGTGACGCTGTCAGCGATGATTATGGATAGATGTGGGAGCGTGGCCCTTATAGTGTGAAGCTGTCAGCGATGATTATGGATAGATGTGGGAGCGTGGCCCTTATAGTGTGACGCTGTCAGCGATGTTTATGGATAGATGTGGGAGCGTGGCCCTTATAGTGTGACGCTGTCAGCGATGTTTATGGATGTGGGAGCATGGCCCTTATAGTGTGACGCTGTCAGCGATGTTTATAGAGAGGTGTGGGAGCGTGGCCCTTATAGTGTGATGCTGTCAGCGATGATTATGGATAGATGTGGGAGCGTGGCCCTTATAGTGTGACGCTGTCAGCGATGTTTATGGATAGATGTGGGAGCGTGGCCCTTATAGTGTGACGCTGACAGCGATGTTTATGGATAGATGTGGGAGCGTGGCCCTTATAGTGTGACGCTGTCAGCGATGTTTATGGATAGATGTGGGAGCGTGGCCCTTATAGTGTGACGCTGTCAGCGATGATTATGGATAGATGTGGGAGCGTGGCCCTTATAGTGTGAAGCTGTCAGCGATGATTATGGATAGATGTGGGAGCGTGGCCCTTATAGTGTGACGCTGTCAGCGATGTTTATGGATAGATGTGGGAGCTATGGAGGAGGCTGAATATGTATGAGGGGAGCGGGTGCAGGGAGGTGATCTTACACTGTAGACACCAGGAGCTGCTGAGCTGCACTGGGAGCCACAATGCACTGCAGCAGGAAGTGATGGCACATAACAACATGCATGTAAACAGTCTGCTGGGGACTGTAGGAGCCATGCAGCAGTGCAAAAGCTACCTAAAAACATCTTAGGAAGATAGATTTGGCTACTAACAGTGAGTAAGCAGTTTTTTAAAAAAAAGTTTGATCCCGGACAACCCCTTTAATATTGCAGTCTTTGCTGCATATGTTATTGTTAAAACAAGCTTGAAACACTTCAATAATTTTCTGGCTTTTTAAAAACACCCTTTTTTGGCATTAACCTCCATCTGGGGCCTCTGCCGCATTAGTTAGGCTACTTTCACACTAGCGTTCGGGTGTCCGCTCGTGAGCTCCATTTGAAGGGGCTCACGAGCGGCCCTGAACGCAGCCATCCGGCCCTAATGCATTCTCAGTGGAGGCGGATCCACTGAGAATGCATCCGCCTGCCAGCGCTCAGCCTCCGCTCCGCTCAGTGAGCGGACACCTGAACGCTGCTTGCAGCGTTCGGGTGTCCGCCTGGCCGTGCGGAGGCGAGCGGATCCGTCCAGACTTATAATGGAAGTCAATGGGGATGGATCCGCTTGAAGATGACACTATATGGCTCAATCTTCAAGCGGATCCGTCCCCCATTGACTTTCAATGTAAAGTCTGAACGGATCCGCTCAGGCTACTTTCAGACTTAGAAATTTTTCTAAGTTATAATGCAGACGGATCCGTTCTGAAAGGATGCAAACGTCTGCATTATAGGAGCGGATCCGTCTGATGAAACATCAGACGGACCCGCTCCGAACGCTAGTGTGAAAGTAGCTTTAGTGTGCAATTTCAGCTAGAAATACAGCTATAATTTTCTGGGTTTTAAAAAACTTCCATTTAGGGCAAAATACTTAAAGGGAACCTGTCACCAGGATTTTGTGTATACAGCTGAGGACATGGGTTGCAAGATTGCCAGATTGATACATATGCAAATTAACCTGAGATGAGTCCTGTATCTGAGATGAGTCGGGGACAGGACTCATCTCAGGTTAATTTGCATATGTATCAAATCGTTTTTTTTACACAATTAAAGCACACAGAGCTATGGGGACTGGGTATTGTGGATGTGCTAGCGACCATCTAGCAACTCATGTCCTCATCTCTATACACAAAGTCCCGGTGACAGGTTCCCTTTAATTTGTGGCCTTGTCTGCATCTGTCAGTGTGAGATAAACACTTTAGATACTGCTGTGCTATTCTGGTATTAAATAAACACCCATTTTTGGCAAAATACTTAATTTGCGGCCTTGTCTACATCTGTCAGTGTAAAATTCAAGTGTTATATACTGCTGTCATATTCTTGTATTTAAAATCTGTAAGTGTGAGATACACCCTTTAGATACTGTTGTTCTATTCTGATATTAAAAAACACCCATTTAGGGCAAAAAACTAAATTTTCAGCATTTGCTGCATATGTCATTGTGAGATACACCCTTTAGATTCTGTTGTTCTATTCTGCTATTAAAAAAAACACCCATTTAGGGCAAAATTCTTAATTTGCGGCCTTGTCTGCATCTGTCATTGTGAGATACACATGCTAGATACTGTTGTTCCATTCTTTTATTAAAAAAACACCCATTTTGGGTAAGATCCTAAATTTGAGAAATATGAGGAGCACGTCAAATAAGGGACGTGGCCCCGGTTATGGTGCTGCTAGAGGAGCTCCTGTTGCATGGAGAGGATGTGGTCGATCTCTGGCAGCTACACGCACAAGTGAAACACCTTCCTCGGGTGCGAGTAGGCGACAGAACCTTCAGCGGTATTTGGTCAGGCCTAATGCGGCTCTACGAATGGTGAGGCCAGAACAAGTACAGACGATAGTAGATTGGGTTGCTGAAAGTGCCTCCAGTTCCTTCACATTGTCTCCCACCCAGTCTCCTGCTGAAAGATCAGAGTTGGCACCTGCAGCTGATGTCCATCAGTCTTTCACCTCACCCCCTTGCAAATCAGCCAAGCAGACTGAGCCCCAAGTTATGCAGCAGTCTCTTCTGCTTTTTGATGGCTCTGTTAGCAGGGTTTCCAAGGACCATCCACCTAGCCCTGCCCCAGAAGTGGAAGAGATTGAGTGCACCGATGCCCAACCACTTATGTTTCAAGATGAGTACATGGGAGAACCATTGCAGCACGTCTCGGATGATGACGAAACACAGGTGCCAACTTCTGGGGCTTTCGAAAGTGTGCAGACTGACAAGGAGGGCAGGGGTGAAGACTGAGTGGAAGATGATGTGGAGGAGGATGAGGTCCTTGACCCCACATTCTAACTTGTGCTGATTACTGGGTGGCACACTCTTTAATTCCCTCACTGGAGCGTGATTGTAAGATGTGCAATTACAAGCGCACGCTGGTAGAAGCACTGCTGTTGGCATTCCCACCTGACAGCGGGGGCACAGTGGAAGCACAAGGAGACGGCAGAGGAGGACGAAGAGGTCGCCAACGCAGCTGTGGCACCGCCAGCGCCTCAGAAGGCAGGGATAGCATGGCCGATATGTGGAAAAGCTTTGTCAGCACTTCACAATAACCAGCACCATCAGCTGATATGGAACGTCTTAGAAGGAGGCAGCATTTCACCAATATGGTGGAGCAGTATGTGTGCACACGCCTACATGTACTGAATGATGGGTCTGCCCCCTTCAACTTCTGGATCTCCAAATTGGGCACATGGCCGAAGCTTGCCCTTTACGCCTTGGAGGTTCTGGCCTGCCCTGCAGCAAGTGTATTATCTGAACGTGTGTTTAGCACGGCAGGGGGCGTCATCACAGACAAGCGCAGCCGCCTGTCCACAGCCAATGTGGACAAGCTCACGTTCATTAAAATGAACCAGGCATGGATCCCACAGGACTTGTCCGTACCTTGTGCAGAATAGACATGTATACCGGCCTTAACCAGCCATTGTTATACTACAGCGCAATTGCTCATTCTTGTATTTTGGATATTGTACACTCTTTTGGAGTGTACCCTAATAAAAAAATAAGAATAAAAAAATTAAAACCAGTGTTGGCTACCTCGTCTTCCTCCACCGCTGCTTCTACCTACATCGCTACGTCCACCACCTCCTCAAACTCTTACTCCATGTGTACCCCCACCTCATAAATCAAATTTTATTTTTTATTTTTTCGTAAGTATTTTATTTTATGTCATTTCACTAATTTGTCTGTTATATTTTCGGGTGAAATTTACCAATTTTTGGGTGTGATATACCACTGCTATACCTAGTAGACAGGTAAAAAAAAAAACACTAATTTGTCTGTTACATTTTTGGGTAAAATTCACCAATTTTTGGGTGTGATATACCACTGCTCTACCTAGTAGACAGGTTACAAAAATTTACAAATTTGTCTGTTACATTTTTGGGTGAAATTCACAAATTTTTGGGTGTGATATACCACTGCTCTATTTAGTAGACAGGTAAAAAAAAATCACTAATTTGTCTGTTACATTTTCGGGTGAAATTCACCAATTTTTGGATGTGATATAGCACTGCTATACCTAGTAGACAGGTGAAAAAAATTCTATAATTTGTCTGTTACATTTTCAGGTGACATTCAACAATTTTTGGCTGTGATAGACCCCTGACTAATTTTTCTGTTACATTCTTGGGTTGACATTTTATAATTTTGCCGTGAATAAACCCCTGCTCTCCATAGGTGACAGGGACTTAAATTTCTAAAATTCGTCTTTAATTGGCCCTTTCATTCGATCCTTCCGCTTTAATAACTTGTCCCACATTTCCGCTTCATCCGTTTGCAGCCATTGACCTCCCTTGGATGAGGTTTCTCTTTCTCACGCTCCCTCTCAGGCGTGGAACCCTGATTCGCCGATAACCGTGATGAACATGGTAGGCTCAGAAAAGAACATCGAAAGTTGATAGAGAAGATATCCAAATGGATCGTGGACGTCACAGGGACGTGCGATCAGGCAGAAGTTATCTAGAGTCCTCAAAGCGGCAGCATGGCCTCTCCTGGCTAATGTTTCCAAATCCAAAATACCCCAGTGACATTACCTATAATTTTTTTATTAATCATTCCAATAACAGGGCATCTTAAGAGTCCTGTATTGGTATTTATCGTCACTACCTCCCCGAGTCAGGGGTGGGTAATTGACCTCCTTAACTTGGAAGCTTATGCTTCAATACTTTGTCCCACATTTCCGCTTGATTACATTTAATTTCATCCATTGACCTCCCTTGGATGTGGTATCCCTTTCTCAGGCTCCCTCTCCGGCCTGGAACCCTGATTCCCCGCTACCCGTGATCACCATAGTAGGCGCATAAAAAAACATTGAAAGTTGATAGAGAAGATATTTAATTGGATCGTGGACATCACGGGTACGTGCAACATGGTGGAGCAGTATGTGTGCACACGCCTACACGTACTGACTGATGGGTCTGCCCCCTTCAACTTCTGGGTCTCCAAATTGGGCACATGGCCTGAGCTTGCCCTTTACGCCTTGGAGGTGCTGGCCTGCCCTGCAGCCAGTGTATTGCCTGAACGTGTGTTTAGCACGACTGGAGGGGGTTATCATAGGTTATATTTCCCAATGCTTTGGGGTGTACCCTAATTTAAAAAAAAATTAAAATAAAACCAAAAAACTGTGTAGGCTACCTCCTCCTCCTCCACCGCCGCTTCCACCTACACCGCCACATCCACCGCCTCCTTAACCTCCTACTCCATATGAACCTCGTCCTCCTAGATCAAGATTATTATTTTTTTTTTTTACGTATTTTATGTTATTTAAAGTCATTTCCCTATCCACATTTGTTTGCAGAGCACTTGCCATGCTCTTAACCACATGTTGATGCCATTTGCAGCCCTCTAGCCCTTTCCATGACATTTTTACAGCCATTTTAGTGCTCAAAAGTTTGGGTCCCCATTGACTTCAATGGGGTTCGGGTTCGGGGTCAAGTTTAGATCAAGTTCGGTTCCCGAACTCTGACTTTATTCTCAAGTTCGGCCGAACCCGTCGAACCCGAACATCCAGGTGTCCGCTCAACTCTACACAGTACACATCAAGTGATCATCCCTCCCTTCTTCTAGCTTGTTAGCCAATGAGAAGGCTTTGTCACAGCTTAGCAACATCCCTAGCAACCAATAGAAAAGTTGCCTATCCCTTACTATATAAGAACCTCCCCAGCAGCAATTTTCTAAAGTTTATTGGAGTTATGAAAGAGACAGCAGTGTCAGTGCTGTGCTCTGTGCTTGGTTATATTACATCAGACAGTTAACTTATATATATAATTCAGATAGTTAAAAGGGATTCTGTCACCAGGTTTCACCCTGTCAGCTAAACATTTGCTGATGTTCAGGGCCTCATCAGGATTCCTAATGTGGGCTTCTAAATGTGATCCGTAGCCTTATTTTGCTAAAAAAACAGGTTTTACTAACCTGTCACTCAAAGAAATAAGGTGCCCAAGGGGATGTCAGGGGATGTCAAGGGATGCAAGGTGCCCGCCGCACCCACCGCCGTTCGTGCCCAGCGCCGCCTTTCCAGACTTCTGCACCGCCTCCTAATCCTCTGTGCTGCCTCTCGCTCTCCCTCCCTCCCCCCTCCTCCTGCTGTAAGATATCGCGCGTGCGCACAGGGCTGTGAGAGGCTGGCGCCAGACTGCAGGTCATACCTGGGTTGAGCGAAGTGCTGGCGCATGTGCACTTCGCTTCAAAAAGCCAAATCGAGAAGTCCGCACGGGCGCATCAGGCAGAGCCCTGTGCGCACGCGCGAGATCTTACAGCAGGAGAAGGGAGGAGGGGGGATGGAGGGAGAGAGAGAGGCGGCACAGAGGATTAGGAGGCGGTGCAGAAGTCTGGAAAGGCGGCGCTGGGCACGAACGGCGGTGGGTGCGGCGGGCACCTTGCATCCCTTGACATCCCCTGACATCCCCTTGGGCACCTTATTTCTTTGAGTGACAGGTTATTAAAACCTGTTTTTTAGCAAAATAAGGCTACGGATCACATTTAGAAGCCCACATTAGGAATCCTGATGAGGCCCTGAACATCAGCATATGTTTAGCTGACAGGGGTGAAACCTGGTGACAGAATCCCTTTAAGGGTGGATAGTCAGTGTAGGTTAGATTGATCTATAGTGTAGCTGATAGGTTCCAGTGCAGGGTGTTAGGCAGTGTGATAGGTTATGCTGTCCATACATACATGCTACAGACATGGTGCTGTGATGTCACAAGTTGCACGTATTGCGAAAAAATATGTGCATCATTATTGGCCGAAAATTCGCAAGAGCAAATATATTGGAGCACTCTATCTGCATATAAAGCTATTCTAATGTTCTGCTGAGCCAACCATTTTCTCCAGTCTCGGGAACCATACGCCTGTATTTCGCACACATTATGTGAATATTACATTGCCAATTTTCGTAATCAAGAATATTATCTCGAATTCTCGTATATATATATAATGAATATTCTACAAAATGTTTGCGAAATATAGCAAATGTGAATATTGCCCCTGCCGCTCATCACTATTCATGATGAGGATGACACTGTTAATAACTGAGGTTGTTGTAAGGTCAACAAGTCAGGAGGATGACCAGAGTGAGGAAGTGGAAGAGGAGGTGCTGGACGATGAAGTCACTGACCCAACCTGGAAGGTGGCAAGCAGAGCGAGGACAGCAGTACAGAGGCGGAGGGATCCGTAGCACCGCAACCGGCTGGAAGAGTCAGAGGGGTGGCAAAAGGCGGGCCACTCCAAACAGGCCCGCAACTGTTCCCCGAAGCACCCCCTTGCGGCAAACTCCCTTGCCAAGGGCTAGGTGATCCTCAGTCTGGTGCTTTTTTGAGGAAAGTGCAGACTATAAAATAATTGTCATTTACAACCTGTTCCGTACTAAAATGAGCAACGGCGTGAACACTAGCAACCTCACCACCACCAGCATAATCCACCACATGGCATCAAAGCACCCTAATAGGTGGGCCGAATGCCTGGGTCCACAACCAGTGTCTGCGGGTCACACCACTGTCTCCTCTTTCCCTGATTTGCATGCTGGCCAATCCCCTGTCCAAGACGCAGGCCTGGATGCCTCCCACCATGCACCTAGACCTTCGCAAGCACCATCAGCTAGCACATCCACTTCTGTGTCCCAGCGCAGCGTACAGATGTCTATACCCCAGGCCTTTGAACAAAAACGCAAATATCCAGCCACCCACCCACAGACCATAGCACTAAATGTGTACCTTTCCAAATTGCTGGCCCTGGAAATGTTGACATTTAGGCTTGTAGACACTAAGGATTTCCGCAGCCTGATGGCAGAGGCTGTCCTGTGATATTCTGTCCCCATCCACCAATATTTTTCACAGTGTGCAGTCCCAGCCGTACACCAGCATGTGTCCCGTAACATCACCCGTGCCCTGACCAATGCAGTTATTGGGAATGTCCACTTAACAGCTGACACATGGACAAGTGCTTTTGGCCAGTGACGCTACATTTCCCTCACTGCACACTTAGTGAATGTTGTGGAGTCTGGGAGCGAGTTGTACCCTGGGATGGCATAGGTGCTACAGACACCAAGGATTGCGGGCCCTTCTTCCATCAGGGTTTATGCCACCACCTATGTTAGTGGCTGCAACACCCCCTTCTTCTCCTCTGCCTCCTCCTCCACTTCCACCTCTGAATTACCATCTTGCAGCACCATTCAGCCATCAGTTAGTAGCTGGAAACAGTGTAGCACTGCAGTGGGGAAGTGGCAACAGGCCGTGTTTCAATTGATCTGCTTAGGTGACAAACAGCACACCGCCGCAGAGTTGTGTCAGGCTATAAGGGACCAGACTAAGCTGTGGCTCTCGCCACTCAATGTACAACCAGGCATGGTTGTGTCTGATAATGGCCATAAATTGGTGGCAGCTTTGGAGCTCGGCAAGCTCACACACATACCATGCCTAGCCCACGTGTTCAACCTACTGGTTCAGCGGTTTCTCAAAACCTACCCCAATTTGCCTGAGCTGTTGGTGAAGATGTGACGCGTGTGTGCCCATTTCCACAAGTCATTGAAAGCTTCTGCCGGTCTAGCAACGCTGCAGCAGCGCTTGCAATTGCCAGCTCACCGACTGTTGTGCGACATGAGCACATGCTGGAACTCCACATTGTACATGTTGGCCAGGCTTTGTGAGCAGCAGAGGGCAGTAGTGGAATACCATCTGCAACATGGCCGTCACCTTTCCAGTCAGCTTCCGCTCTTCACAAGCGACGAGTGGGCATGGATGTCTGACCTCTGTGAGGCTTTATGCAACTTTGAGGAATCAACACAGATGGTGAGTGGCGATAACGCTATTATCAGCGTAACCATGCCACTTCTGTGTCTACTCAAACGCTCGCTGCTCACAATTAAGGCAAACGCTTTGCATGTGGAAGAGGTGGAAAAGGGGGAAGAAAGTACCCAGGGTGATAGTCAGACCACTCTTAGTTCGTCTTCTCAGAGCAAATTGGATGATGATGAGGAGGAGGAGGAGCAGGAGACGGTTGCCTCCGCTACAGAGGGTAGTGCACATGAAAGTTTTATTCCATCTGTTCAGCGTGGATGGGTAGAAGAGGAGGAAGAGGATGAGGAGATTGAGAGTCATTCTCCTGATGAGGACAGCAAAATCTTGTCTGTTGGGACTCTGGCACACATGGCTGACTTTATGTTGGGCTGCCTTTCCCGTGACCCACCGCATTTTGTCCAACATCGATTACTGGCTGTTCACCCTTCTCGTCCCCCGCTACAAAGAGAACTTCTGATCTCTCATTCCTGTGGTGGAGAGGGCGAGTAAAATAGTTCAATACCAGGAGGTACTTGAGGGAAAATTGCTCTAAAAATTTCCAGCTGACAATGCTGGCTGCAGAGTACGTAGTTTGTTGTTGTAAACAATGTCCAGCTCACCTGCTGTCTCTATCCCTTGTATCAATTTCCTGGATGCACGGAAACCTTGGTAAGACCGTTAAATAGTAGAAATAAAGCGATGGATCCAGCATCGAAGTTTGAAAATATTGTGGGTTCCCTTATTCAGTATAGTACAAATCCATACAGTGACAGCATCACCTCAGTGTTCCAAATGAACGTCTACGCGTTTTCGAACAAACATGTTCTTAGGTCACGACTAAGAACATGTTTGTTCGAAACGCGTAGACGTTCATTTGGAACACTGAGGTGATGCTGTCACTGTATGGATTTGTACTATACTGAATAAAGGAACCCACAATATTTTCTAACTTCGATGCTGGATTAATCGCTTTATTTCTACGTAGTTTGTTGGCCAACCGAGGAGAGGAGACGAGGGGAACACACAGCAGTTCCAACAGAGGCAGGGCAACACTCTCCAAAGCCTGGGAAAGTTTTATGACACCCCACCAACACTCTCAACCTGATGCGCAGACTAGTGTCACAAGGAGGGAAACATTTTGGAAGATGTTGAAGGAGTACGTAGCAGACCGTGCCAGAGTCCTCAGTGATAACTGTGTGCCTTACAACTATTGGGTGTCCAAGG
This sequence comes from Bufo bufo, assembly GCF_905171765.1. Lineage (NCBI taxonomy): Eukaryota > Metazoa > Chordata > Amphibia > Anura > Bufonidae > Bufo > Bufo bufo. The sequence goes on from NC_053390.1 coordinate 622,866,972, forward strand.
TGGACACGTGGCATGAACTGGAGCTCTACACCTTGGAGTTGCTGGCCTGCCCTTGCGCCAGCGTTTTGTCAGAGCATGTATTTAGTGCTGCATAATAACTGATAAGCGCATCCGCCTTTTAGCTGAAAATGCTGATCGGTTGACTCTTATAAAAATGAACAAGGCCTGGATTGCCCCGACTTCTCTACTCCACCAGAAGAAAGCGGCTGAACATAAAGGCACTCTAAATGTGGCTTTTATGGTGTATTGAATACACTTTATTCCCATGCACCCCTTCCAGTACTAAAAAGGGTATATGGTTCAATCTTCCTTTTCTCGTCCACCTCCTCCATCATATCAACATTCTTATTAAGCTGCCCTCGCTCCTAATGTTTTAGAGGGTCAGCTCAGCAGCGGGCCTTCACCCATAATGTTTTTGAGAGTCACCAGCAGGCCCTCACCCATAATGTTTTTGAGGGTTACCAGCAGGCCCTCAACCATAATGTTTTAGAGGGTCACCAGCAGGCCCTCAACCATAATGTTTTAGAAGGTCAGCTCAGCAGCAGGCCCTTGCCCACAAAATGTTTTAGATGGTCAGCTCAGCAGCAGGCCCTCTCCCACAACATTTTTTAGATGGTCAGCTCGGCAGCAGGCCCTCACCCACAAAATGTTTTAGATGGTCAGCTCGCCAGCACGCCCTCGCCCACAAAATGTTTTAGATGGTCAGCTTGGCAGCAGGCCCTCGCCCTTAATGTTTTTGAGAGTCACCAGCAGGCCCTCAACCATAATGTTTTAGAGGGTCACCAGCAGGCCCTCAACCATAATGTTTTAGAGGGTCACCAGCAGGCCCTCAACCATAATGTTTTAGAAGGTCAGCTCAGCAGCAGGCCCTTGCCCACAAAATGTTTTAGATGGTCAGCTCAGCAGCAGGCCCTCTCCCGCAACATTTTTTAGATGGTCAGCTCGGCAGCAGGCCCTCGCCCACAAAATGTTTTAGATGGTCATCTCGGCATCAGGCCCTCGGCAGCAGACCCTCGCCCACAAAATGTTTTAGATGGTCAGCTCGGCAGCAGGCCCTCGCCCTAAAATCACATTACAAGGAATGTGTGGGAGAGGGCCTGCTGTTGAGCTGACTCCAAGGTGTAGAGCGCCAGTTCGTGCCACGTGTCCACCTTGGACACCCAATAGTTGTAAGGCACACAGTTATCACTGAGGACTCTGACACGGTCTGCTACTCGTCCACCTCCTCCATCATATCAACATGCTTATTAGGCTGCCCTCGCTCCTAATGTTTTAGAGGGTCAGCTCAGCAGCGGGCCTTCACCCATAATGTTTTTGAGAGTCACCAGCAGACCCTCACCCATAATGTTTTTGAGGGTCACCAGCAGGCCCTCAACCATAATGTTTTAGAGGGTCACCAGCAGGCCCTCAACCATAATGTTTTAGAAGGTCAGCTCAGCAGCAGGCCCTTGCCCACAAACTGTTTTAGATAATCAGCTCAGCAGCAGGCCCTCTCCCACAAGATTTTTTAGATGGTCAGCTCGGCAGCAGGCCCTCACCCACAAAATGTTTTAGATGGTCAGCTTGGCAGCAGGCCCTCGCCCTAAAATTTTTTAGATGGTCAGCTCGGCAGCAGGCCCTCGACCACAAAATGTTTTAGGTGGTCAGCTCGGCAGCAGGCCCTCGCCAACAAAAGGTTTTATATGGTTAGCTCGGCAGCAGGCTCTCGCCCACAACATTTTTTTAGATGGTCAGTTTAGCAGCAGGCTCTCGCCCACAACATTTTTTAGATGGTCAGCTCGGCAGCAGGCCCTCGCCGACAAAATTTATTAGATGGTCAGTTCAGCAGCAGGCCCTTGCCCACAAACTTTTTTAGATGGTCAGCTCAGCAGCAGGCCCTTGCTCCTATTGTTTTTGCGGGTCACCAGCAGGTCATCAATCATAATTTTTCAAGGGTGTGTATGATGCCCTCCTTTATGTGTAATGGTGTATTGGAGTGCTTGTTCCTTGTAATTTTTGGCAGCCCTTTCCCTTAGTGCATAGGCTTTATGAGTGTAGAAGTTCCACTACCTGAACAATTGTACCACAATGTGAATGAGGCCCTCCTTTATGTGATATACAGGTTATATTGGAGTGCCTCTTCCTTGTAATTTTTGGCAGCACTTGCACTTTATATACAAGTACATATAAAGGAAAAAATGTTTCCTAACAATTTTTCCTCTAAAATCGATTTTAGCTTCGGTTTTGTGCATATTATTGTCAGTCTGTAAAAGTGCCGTACTACTCGGACAACATCTTTCCCAGCAGCGACTTGGGAGTCCAATCTGACATCCTCCCCATGCTGTTCCTGGACCATTTCAGTGGTGTTTCCATCAATTTCTGACCTTTTCATGAACCATTGATGGGAGGTATGTGTCACTGAGGTTCCAGGCCTCGGTGAGGTAAGAGCCATTTTTTCTCATGATCCCTGAAATGTCATTATTGCAGTCTGACACTTCAGCTGGTTAGTATGGCTGTAAGCTGATCCGGGACGGCTCTTACTGGCATTAGCCAAAGTGCTGGGTGGGTGGCTCCTCCCCAAGTTCCAGGATGGGTCTTTGGAGGCTTATAAAAAACAGTCAGCACTGTCAGGTGGTGTGGATTATCCTCCATCTCACAGTGAAGCTGTGGAGTCTCTGGCCCAGATTCAAGAAGCACTTGCGCGGGAACAAGTGTGATTTGCGCTGCGCAAGTACTGATTTGCTCCTATGCAAATTTGCGGCTGATTCTGTAAACCAGTTAAGCCTGAAATGCGGCCATTTTCCCGCGCACGCAGCCTAGCTGTTCCTGCGCAATTTTCGTGCAATTTTGCGCGGGGTGTAAATTGCGCCTTCATGGAATTCCCTCAGCGAATATGCAAATTAGGTACTGCCGATGATTCAGAAACACGCGCGTGTGATGCGCATCTTGCGCTGGAAGCGTGCAAGCTTTTTTCCCTGGGCAAACTTGCTCCTGTTAAAAGCAGGGGCAAGTTAGCAAAAGATGGCCAAATGTCATCTGAAGGAGCGCGCAACTTCAGCAGCACCTAGACAGACGATCTGAACAAGCAGAGCACCCACATTTTCGGGACCTCACATCTGTGCACCAACATGCCAGGGGCAGCTATGGTTCTTGATATTCTATTGACTGAGCCGACTCGTAGGAGGGCACGGGAGAGGATTTACAGAGGGCGCTACAACCTTTTTCAGATGACTGATACTGAGGTGTATCGCATGTTTCGCTTTAGCCCTGAAGTCATCCTTGAGTTGGTAACAATCCTGCAGGATGACATCAGCAGCCCGACCCATCGGGGACAGGCAGTGCAGCCACTGGTGAAGGTAGTGGCAACCCTTCATTTTTTGGCAACTGGCTCATTTCAGCGCACAGGTGGAGTGGTGGCGGGGATGTCCCAATCCAGCATGAGCAGGTGTGTGCACCAAGTGATCCCTGCAATACTCAGACGAATGGGCACACAATTTATCAAACCAACCACGGCTGACGTGCGGCAGAAGGCAATCAGTGATTTTTATTTATTAGCCAGATTTCCACGCACTGTGGGTGCAATAGATTGTACCCATGTGGCACTACGCCCCCCCCCCCCCCCCCCCGGCACCTCGAGCATATCTACTGCAACAGGAAACATTGGCATTCGATAAATGTGCAGATGATTGTGGATGCACATGGCCTCATATGGCATGTCCGTGCCAAACACCCAGGGTCAAGCCATGACAGTTTTATTTACCGACACAGCCCCATCCCAACCGAGTTTGACCAGAACATGTATGGAGACAGCTGGCTGATTGGTGAGTGACATGGGTGTCAGGTATGACTGCCCCCCCCACCATGATGCACACATCACAAGGGGCACATGCACGACTAACATCCTCCTGTCTTTTCCCTTCCAGGTGACTCTGCCTATGCCCTGGGACCTCACATGATGACCCCATTTCGTAACCCTCAAACACCAGGAGAGGAAAGATATAACGAAGCCCATGCACGTACCCGTGCGGTGGTGGAGCGCACATTTGGCATCCTTAAATCTCGATTCAGATGTCTGGATAAATCAGGGGGGACCCTATTGTATTCACCCAACTTTGTATGCCAAATCGTAGGGGCATGTAGTATTCTCCACAATTTAGCTCAAAGAAGGGGCATGCACATTGAGCTACGCAATGACCTTACCCCCGAACCACGCAACCCCCCCCCCCCCAAGAAACACTACCGGATCTTCTGAGGGAAGAGCAATCCGGAATGGTCTTGTGGAACGTCTCTTTGCACATTAAACACACCCTGATCTTGTCACAAGTATAATGCATGTATGTACACCACTGTAGTCCCTAGCACACACCCGACACATGCACCCCCAATTGGATTAGACCCAACAATACCCCATGGTATTAGGGAGCAGCAACGCCGCGTCAAGGCTCCAATTATGTTGCTGTCCATTCATACACCTTTCACATGGCAGAGGGTGACACCCCTTTTCCAGCAGGAGGGCCCCCCCCCCCCCCCCCCATTCACACACCAGTCACACTGTAGTATACACTCCTCACCGTGTGTAGGGACTACAAATAAATATAAAAACTCATATCCTGAGCATATAAAAAAAAAAAAATCTCATACCCTGAGCATATATAAAAAAAAAAAAAAAAAAATATTGTGTTGAGCAAAAAAATGTAGACATAAAATTATTTTTTTCTTTTTTTTCTTTGGGCCAAGGGTGCCCCGGCTCTGGCTCCTCAATCTCCGTGGTGCGGAGGAGGCATGGGGTGGGGATGGAGGGGTGGGGGGAGGAGGGGGGGGAGGAGCATCAACCCCTACTTCCACACTCCTTGCAGGTGGTGGCTGCATGCCCTCCATGGCGTTGGCCAGGCGGGCAAGGATGGTGTTGGTCTGGGCCAACATCCGCATTTGGCGGGTGGTGGTATCCCGCTGATGCCGGCGGGTAACTCTCGCCTCCTCCTGCACTGCAGCGGTGTTGGCCTGCACCGCAGCTGTCATCCTGCTTAACAAAGCTGGTGTGGTCTCCAGAGCCACCAAGCAGGTGACTATGGCCTTAGAGTTGCCACTAATTTCCCCCAGGCTCTGTGCCACATGTTTGTCCCGGTCCTCATGCAGGGTGAGGGCATGCTGCATAGAGGTGGAGGTGGATGCCATGCTGTCCGCCAGACGACGCACCTCTCCCACCATGGCCCCTATATGGTGGGTCTGCAGGGCCTGCTCCTCCAGCAGACCGTCACGGAGGCTGGAGGATATATGCCTCGTTTTGGACAGAGCCTTCCTGGGAGGAGAGGCTCGGCCACGGACAGAGTGAGAAGGGGAGGGGTCCACAAGGGAGGGGCTTGCCCTGGAGGGGCTTGCCCTGGAGGGGGATGACGTGCTGGGCGGGGGGGTGGTGGGTTGCACAGGGATGGTGGTATCCTCCTGGAGGGAGCCAGAGTCCTCCTGGATGAGGAAAAAGGAATCCTCCTCCAATACCACTTGCTCCTCCATACTTGGCCCCGGTATGATCTCCTCCTGGACCAGCATAGCCAGAATGTCCATGGGGCCTGACTGGACCCCTGGCTCTGGTCTGGATGGGCTGGGTCGAGCCGCAGCCGAAGACGGCCCAGCTTCTTCTTCCTCATCACCACCTGTGGATGACACCAAAACGACATATTTTGCTGGTGCAACACACTTCTCATATGTTCACTTGTACCCCCTCCCATGATGCACAGCAGATATGAAAGAAAAATAACTTACCAGTCCCCAAGTTCCCAACAGTGGAGTCGTACCCTTCAAGTCCCTCCACCTGCTCCTGCACGAACGTTTGTGCAATAAGCTGCTCCTCCTGATTGAGCCGGATCATACATCGCGGACCACCTCCCGTGCCACCGGTATGCTTCCTGATAAGAGCCAGTTTTTCACGGACCCTGCGCCTCATATCATTTAATTTCTTCTGGATGTCATCCCAGGTACGCACTTCATTACCCAGGGCATTGATGTCCAGGGCAATAGCTTCATATATAGCCCTCCTTTGGGCAATGGTGGTGTTTGCCCGCTGGGCACCATATAGGACTTCCTTATGCTGCTGGAGTGCAGCAATCAGGATGTCCATCTCTGCAGCCACAAAGTTGGGCTTCCTTTTTTTGGTCCCTTTGGGAGGTGCCATGTCTTGCAAAAGGGCTGAATTTCCTTGCTCAGGGGGGGTAGGAAAAAGCAGGATGAAATTCAGCAAAGAACATGCGCAAGTCTGCTCCTATTTATTTGCTCAGTGCAAGCAGCTGAGCAGGATTTGCCCTGAAATTATGCTAGCAAACCTCTGCTGAGCCGAAAATTCCTCATTTACATAGGGGCACACCCACTTTGACTTGCACGGCCTTGCGCCCTCAGCTTTGCCTTAAACAGGAGCAAATTAAATGAACAAACGATTCCTGAATCAGGTGGCAATTTGGCAAAATTGCTCCAGCGCAGAGAAATTCAGCTGAGCGGCTCAGGTGTAAGTAATGGGCAAATCTACCTGAATCTGGGCCTCTGTGTTTTGGGATCTGAAGATGTGTTCTGTGCAAAAGGGCTGAAATCCGCATGCTGGAAAAACAGGCCTCTAAAGCATGCTGGGGACCGCTGATGAAAAACTGCTAACAAGGTGAATGATTTTTTTCTGTGGACTTTCCATGGTGTGAACGAACACCAAGACTGCAAACTCATTTTGTTTTGCCTTCTGTGTCAATATATACTGAACTGTTACAGTTAAAGACTTTGTGATTGCCTCTATACTGCGTCCGCTAACCAGCTTACCAGAGAGAATTCCTACAATTGGTGGAGGATGCATGCAAACGCAGTGAGGCTGGCCTGAGGAAGGCCCTTGCCCACAAAATGTTTTAGATGGTCAGCTCGCCAGCAGGCCCTCTCCCACAACATTTTTTAGATGGTCAGCTCGGCAGCAGGCCCTCACCCACAAAATGTTTTAGATGGTCAGCTCGCCAGCAGGCCCTCGCCCACAAAATGTTTTAGATGGTCAGCTCGGCAGCAGGCCCTCGCCCTTAATGTTTTTGAGAGTCACCAGCAGGCCCTCAACCATAATGTTTTAGAGGGTCACCAGCAGGCCCTCAACCATAATGTTTTAGAGGGTCACCAGCAGGCCCTCAACCATAATGTTTTAGAAGGTCAGCTCAGCAGCAGGCCCTTGCCCACAAAATGTTTTAGATGGTCAGCTCAGCAGCAGGCCCTCTCCCGCAACATTTTTTAGATGGTCAGCTCGGCAGCAGGCCCTCGCCCACAAAATGTTTTAGATGGTCAGCTCGGCAGCAGGCCCTCGCCCACAAAATTTATTAGATGGTCAGTTCAGCAGCAGGCCCTTGCCCACAAACTTTTTTAGATGGTCAGCTCAGCAGCAGGCCCTTGCTCCTATTGTTTTTGCGGGTCACCAGCAGGTCATCAATCATAATTTTTCAAGGGTGTGTATGATGCCCTCCTTTATGTGTAATGGTGTATTGGAGTGCTTGTTCCTTGTAATTTTTGGCAGCCCTTTCCCTTAGTGCATAGGCTTTATGAGTGTAGAAGTTCCACTACCTGAACAATTGTACCACAATGTGAATGAGGCCCTCCTTTATGTGATATACAGGTTATATCGGAGTGCCTCTTCCTTGTAATTTTTGGCAGCACTTGCACTTTATATACAAGTACATATAAAGGAAAAAATGTTTCCTAACAATTTTTCCTCTAAAATCGATTTTAGCTTCGGTTTTGTGCATATTATTGTCAGTCTGTAAAAGTGCCGTACTACTCGGACAACATCTTTCCCAGCAGCGACTTGGGAGTCCAATCTGACATCCTCCCCATGCTGTTCCTGGACCATTTCAGTGGTGTTGGCGGTGTCAAGAACCTGGTCACATTAGGGCCGACTGTTCCCATTGTGGGGAACCCATGGACACTCACTTTGGCTACCGCCCCTCAATGTATGCCAGGAGGCTGTGTGCCACCGGTACCCCCGAGACAATAGACAATAGTCACCTGTGCCAGATAAAAGTGGGAGATACCCTGGCAGTGGCACTGCTGGACTCAGGGAGCCTGGTGTCCCTGGTAAGAGCTGCCCTGGCGCAGCCTGGCCGAAAAGTCAGCGTTGTATGCATCTATGGAGACTTAAACGACTATTCCACCGCCCTGGTGACTCCATCCACGGTGGCTGGCAGGTGGACTCATGAGGTGGCCGTCGCCACAAAGTTAAATTATGAACTAATAATTAGGAGAGACTTCCCCGGTTTTCTGTCACTGTGGGCTGAGGCGAGAGTCACCAATACACATAAGACAGGGATAACCCTAGCAGAGTGGCCCGGCTCAGGGGGAGACCAAAATCCTAGGAACCTGAGACCGAAGGGCCAGCGGTAGGGATGACCGCCACTTCAGTGGAAGAGGAGGAGATAACCCCGCTAAGTGTGATGGTGGGAGATGTGAAGGACTTGCCGCCGGGTCCGGAGTTAGCAGACCTCAACGTCCCCGGAGATAATTTTGGTACAGCATAGCACCAGGACCCGACTCTATCTAGAGCCTGGGAAAATGTGGTAGTAGTTGATGGTGATTTGCAACAACCGGGGGCCGAGTCTATGTTGTGGTTCAAGAGGAGATGCTGTATCGGGTAAATCAACTATGGGGTGAGCATATTGAACAGTTGGTGGTGCCCAAGGCGTATAGCAAGCTCGTGTTGAAGTTAGCCCACCAACATGTTCTTGGGGGACACCTGGGCCAGCAGAAAACGCAGGACCAGATTCTACAGCGATTCTACTGGCCCAGTGTGTTCAGAGAGGTGGAAGAGTATCCCCAACCATATTTCCGTAGTCCCCTGGTCCCTCTTCCGATAATTGAGGTTCAATTTGAGTGGATCGCTATGGATCTCATAGGCCCAGTACCGAAGTCCGCTAGAGGGCACCAACACATCTTGGTAGTCCTGGACTATGCCACTCAATACCAGAAGGCGGTGCCGCTGCGACATACCTCAGCCAAACTTATAGCCAAAGAGTTAGTGGAGATGTTTTCCCAAGTGGGAATACCTAAAGAAATTCTGACCGACCAGTGGACCCCTTTTATGTCAAAAGTCATGAGGAAACTCAGTAAACTACTACAGATCAAATAGTTGCGGACGTCCGTCTATCACTCACAAATGGATGGCCTGGTAGATAGATTTAATCAAACTTTTAAAAACATGTTAAAGCAGGTGGTGTCTAAAGATGGAAGGGATTGGGATCTGCTACTGCCCTATCTCATGTTCACAGTGCGAGAGGTGCCCCAGGCCTCTACAGGGTTCTCGCCCTTCAAATTGCTGTATGGCCGACATCCGCGTGGGTTGTTGGCCATAGCCAAAGAGGCGTGGGAACAACAACCCAGACCGCATAAAAGTGTGAATGAGTATGTCACTCAAAAGCAAGAGCCGCTGGTTAGGGAACATATGAAGGCAGCCCAGCGAGCTCAGAGTAGGGTCTATAATCACCAAGCTCGGGTTCGGAATTTTAACCTGGGAGATCGGGTTTTGGTTCTGGTGCCGACAGTGGAGGGTAAGTTCCTGGCAAGGTGGCAGGGTCCCTACAAAGTGCCCGAAAAAGTTGGGGAGGTAACCTACAAGTTACTCCAGCCCGGGCAGAGAAAGTATGAGCAACTATACTATGAAAACTTGTTGAAACCGTGGAAAGATAGGGAGACCAGTATGGACAACAGCCCCCAGCCGGGTTTTCTGGGGGAAAAGTTTCCAGTCCTGCGGTCTGATACGAGGGAAGCAGTTGCCACAGTAAAGATTGTTGACAACCTTTCCTCTAAACAGACTCAGAAGGCCAGGGAGTTTGTCAGCAGAAACACAGATGTGCTTTCGGACCTCATCTGACATGATATTGTCACTGAGAATTAGGCCAGAATCCGGTTGAAACCATACCGGGTACCTGAGTCGCGGTGACAAGCCATCTCGGAAGAAGTGCAGCTGATGTTACAGCTAGTGATGAGCGGGAGGTGCCATATTCGATTTTGACGAAATTCGCGATTATTCGCGAATATTCGGCATTATTCTAGTTATCGCGATTAATATGCAATTTAAATAATCGCGTATTGCGATTTTAACTTAAGGTAACTTTCCTATTGGTTTGATATCTAGAATTAGCGAAGATGACGAATATGACAAATGTATTCGTCATATTCCTCAAAACGAAGATAACAAAGTATTCTCCATCTTCGTTTTAGCTCCAAATTCGTCAACTTCGCTAATTCTAGCAATCAAATAGGAAAGTTGACTATAGAGACAGCTGTGTTTAATTTGCTATGCGTTTATATTACTTTGCTTTTTTTTTTATAAATAGAATAATTATAATTATCAAGTATTATAATTATTTTATATATATAAAAAAAGCTAAGTAATATAATCGCATAGCGAATTAAAAACTTAACTGTCTCTAGTCAACTTTTCTATTTGATTGCTAGAATTAGCGAAGTTGACGAATATGGAGCTAAAACGAAGATGGAGAATACTTTGTTATCTTCATTTTGAGGAATATGACGAATACATTCGTCATATTCGTCATCTTCGCTAATTCTACCAAGCCAACCATAGTAAACCAGGTCTAAGTTGAAATCGCAATGCGATTACTTCAAGTTATATTAATCGAATTGCGATTTCAACTTAGCACTGCTATATTCCATATTCGTTAACTTCGTTAATTCTAGCAAGCTGACCCATTAGAAACACAGCTCTAAGTTGAAATCGCAATTCGATTAATATAACTTGAAGTAATCGCATTACTTCAAGTTATATTAATCGCATTGCGATTTTAACTTAATTCTCACATCCGACAGTACATTCTAGTATGGAGGCGTTCCCATGGTGATGGGGACGCTCCATGAGCACGGAAGTCGGCAGAAGCGGCAACGGGCACTGACTGGAGCAGCCAGGAAGCCAGGAATCCTCAGGACAGGTAAGAACTACTTTTGGGAAGTGGGAAAGAAAAAAATATAACAATAAAAAAAAAAAAAAAAAGAATATTCGAAATAGCGAATTTATAGTGCTATATTCAAAATATTAGCGAAGTGCCGATATTCGCAAAAATAATTCGCTATTCGAATATTACACTAGTTACAGCTAGGTGTCATCGAGGAGTCAAAAAGTGAATGGGCCAGTCCTATAGTCTTAATACCCAATCCGGACGGGACATTACGATTCTGTAACGACTTCCTCAAACTTAATGAGGTTTGCAAGTTTGACACATATCCCATGCCCCGAGTGGATGAGCTTATTGAGAAGTTAGGCCAAGCCCGGTATTTTTATGTTTTGGACCTCACCAAAGGATAATGGCAGGTACTCTTGACGGATGCTGCCAAGGAAAAAACTGCACCATCACACCAGGGGGGCTGTATCAGTACAAAGTATTACACTTTGGTCTACATGGCGCTCCCGCCAAATTTCAAAGACTAATGGACATTGTGCGCCGTCCACATCGTCGGTACACTTTGGTGTACCTGGATGATATCGTTATCCACAGCACCGACTGGGAAAGTCACCTACCTAAAGTACAGGCGGTAGTGAACTCCCTTAGGAAGTTTGGCTTAACCGTTAACCCAAAAAAGTGCGCAATACGGTTAGGGTACTTAGCACTAGCATTTTTCTTGTCCGGCATAGAGTTCCGTCCTAGGGGCTCTATACCAGAAAAGAACTGATCAGTTTTATCCCCATGCATTCTGAATGGAGAGCAATCTGTTCAGGATGCAGCAGGATATCTTCAGTTCAGTCTTTTTGACTGTTCAGGATGGAGATAATACCGCAGCATGCTGCGGTTTTATCTCTGGCCCAAAAAACTGAACACTTGCCTGAATGCCGGATCCGACATTTTTTTCCATAGGAATGTATTAGTGTCGCATCTGGCATTAAAAATACAGCAATGCCGGATCCATCCTTCTGGTCTGCGCATGCGCAGACCTTTAAAAATGTGAAAAAAAATATATAAACGGATCCGTTTGTCCGTATGACAAATGGACAGACGGATCCGTTCTTGCAATGCATTTGCGAGACGGATCTGCATACGGATCCGTCTACAAATGCTGTCCGTTTGCATGCAGATTGCCAGATCGCGACAGAACTGCTTGCCGGATCACTCTGCTGCAAGTGTAAAAGTACCCTTAGAAGAGACCAAGTACCTGGGGTATGTAATTGGGTGCGGAATTATCAAACCTCAGGTGAACAAAATTGAGGCAATTCGGAATTGGCCCCGAACTGTCACTACTCGGCAAGTAAAGTCGTTCCTGGGAATAGTGAGGTACTATATGAGGTTTGTCCACCACTTTGCTACAGTCGCCGCACCATTGATAGGTCTTTTGAAGGGAAGCAAGTCAGTGACGGTCCACTGGAATTAGCCGGGGAAAAAGGCTTTCCCCGTTTTGAAGCCAGCCCTGTGTGGGTCCCCAGTTTTGTTGACGCCCGACTTCAAAAGGGAGTTTATAGTGCAGACCAATGCCTCCGAGGTAGGTCTCGGTGCTGTACTGTCTCGGGAAGTCTACGGGGAAGAGCATCCGGTTGTCCTCCTCAGCTGGAAGCTTACCCCAGCCGAGACCAGGTATAGTATAGTGGAGAGAGAGTGCCTGGCTATCAAGTGGGCACTCGAGTCTCACCGCTATTATTTGTTGGGGAGAAAGTTTCAACTGGTGACCAACCACTCCCCTCTCAAATGGATGAGCCAGGCCAAGGACAGAAATGCCCAGGTTACCAGGTGGTTTTTGTCTTTGCAAAATTTCAAGTTTTTATCAAACACAGGGCAGGCCGGTTACTAGGAAATCTGGATGCCTTGTCCCGGATACACTGTTTAATGTGTGTCCACCCCCTCAGGGTTGAACAAAGGGGGGGGGGGGGTAGGTAGGAAGGAACAAGGGGTTGTCATTGATGGGCGGTATGTGTCACTGAGGTTCCTAGCCTCGGTGAGGTAAGAGCTGTTTTTTCCCCTGAAATGTCATTATTGCAGTCTGACACTTCAGCTGGTTAGTATGGCTGTAAACTGATCCGGGATGGCTTTTACTTGCATTAGCCAAAGTGCTGGGTGGGTGGCTACTCCCCACATCCCAGGCCGGGTCTTAGGAGGCTTATAAAAAGCAGTCAGCACTGTCAGGTGGTGTGGATTATCCTCCATCTCACAGTGAAGCTGTGGAGTCTCTGTGATCTGAAGATGTGTGCCGTGCAAAAGGGCTGAAAGCCGCATGCTGGAAAACAGGCCCCTAAAGCCTGCTGGGGACCGCTGATGAAAAACTGCTAACAAGGTGAATGTTTTTGTTCTGTGGACTTTCCATGGTGTGAAGACTGCGATCTGTCATTTTGTTTTGCCTTCTTTGTGAATAAACACTGAACTTTTGCAGTTAAAGACTTTGTGATTGCCTCTATACTGCGTCTGCCAACCTGCCTTCCAGAGAAAATCCCCACAATATATATATATATATATATACACTGCTCAAAAAAATAAAGGGAACACAAAAATAACACATCCTAGATCTGATTTAATTAAATATTCTTCTGAAATACTTTGTTCTTTACATAGTTGAATGTGCTGACAACAAAATCACACAAAAATAGAAAAATGGAAATCAAATTTTTCAACCCATGGAGGTCTGGATTTGGAGTCACACTCAAAATTTAAGTGGAAAAACACACTACAGGCTGATCCAACTTTGATGTAATGTCCTTAAAACAAGTCAAAATGAGGCTCAGTAGTGTGTGTGGCCTCCATGTGCCTGTATGACCTCCCTACAACGCCTGTGCATGCTCCTGATGAGGTGGCGGACGGTCTCCTGAGGGATCTCCTCCCAGACCTGGACTAAAGCATCTGCCAACTCCTGGACAGTCTGTGGTGCAACGTGACGTTGGTGTATAGAGCGAGACATGATGTCCCAGATGTACTCAATTGGATTCAGGTCTTGGGAACAGGCGGGCCAGTCCATAGCATCAATGCCTTCGTCTTGCAGGAACTGCTGACACACTCCAGCCACATGAGGTCTAGCATTGTCTTGCATTAGGAGGAACCCAGGGCCAACCGCTCCAGCATATGGTCACACAAGGGGTCTGAGGATCTCATCTCGGTACCTAATGGCAGTCAGGCTACCTCTGGCGAGCACATGGAGGGCTGTGCGGCCCCCCAAAGAAATGCCACCCCACACCATTACTGACCCAATGCCAAACCGGTCATGCTGGAGGATGTTGCAGGCAGCAGAACGTTCTCCACGGCGTCTCAAGACTCTGTCACGTCTGCTGTCACATGTGCTCAGTGTGAACCTGCTTTCATCTGTGAAGAGCACAGGGCACCAGTGCCAAATTTTCCAATCTTGGTGTTCTCTGGCAAATGCCAAACGTCCTGCACGGTGTTGGGCTGTAAGCACAACCCCCACCTGTGGACATCGGGCCCTCATATCACCCTCATGGAGTCTGTTTCTGACCGTTTGAGAAGACACATGCACATTTGTGGCCTGCTGGAGGTCATTTTGCAGGGCTCTGGCAGTGCTCCTCCTGTTCCTCCTTGCACAAAGGCGGAGGTAGCGGTCCTGCTGCTGGGTTGTTGCCCTCCTACGGCCTCCTCCACGTCTCCTGATGTACTGGCCTGTCTCCTGGTAGCGCCTCCATGCTCTGGACACTACGCTGACAGACACAGCAAACCTTCTTGCCACAGCTCGCATTGATGTGCCATCCTGGATAAGCTGCACTACCTGAGCCACTTGTGTGGGTTGTAGACTCCGTCTCATGCTACCACTAGAGTGAAAGCACCGCCAGCATTCAAAAGTGACCAAAACATCAGCCAGGAAGCATAGGAACTGAGAAGTGGTCTGTGATCACCACCTGCAGAACCACTCCTTTATTGGGGGTGTCTTGCTAATTGCCTATAATTTCCACCTGTTGTCTATCCCATTTGCACAACAGCATGTGAAATTGATTGTCACTCAGTGTTGCTTCCTAAGTGGACAGTTTGATTTCACAGAAGTGTGATTGACTTGGAGTTACATTGTGTTGTTTAAGTGTTCCCTTTATTTTTTTGAGCAGTGTATATATATATACACACTCACCTAAAGAATTATTAGGAACACCTGTTCTATTTCTCATTAATGCAATTATCTAGTCAACCAATCACATGGCAGTTGCTTCAATGCATTTAGGGGTTTGGTCCTGGTCAAGACAATCTCCTGAACTCCAAACTGAATGTCAGAATGGGAAAGAAAGGAGATTTAAGCAATTTTGAGCGTGGCATGGTTGTTGGTGCCAGACGGGCCGGTCTGAGTATTTCACAATCTGCTCAGTTACTGGGATTTTCACGCACAACCATTTCTAGAGTTTACAAATAATGGTGTGAAAAGGGAAAAACATCCAGTATGCGGCAGTCCTGTGGGCAAAAATGCCTTGTGGATGCTAGAGGTCAGAGGAGAATGGGCCGACTGATTCAAGCTGATAGAAGAGCAACGTTGACTGAAATAACCACTAGTTACAACCGAGGTATGCAGCAAAGCATTTGTGAAGCCACAACACGCACAGCCTTCAGGCGGATGGGTTACAACAGCAGAAGACCCCACCGGGTACCACTCATCTCCACTACAAATAGGAAAAAGAGGCTACAATTTGCACAAGCTCACCAAAATTGGACTGTTGAAGACTGGAAAAAAGTTGCCTGGTCTGATGAGTCTCGATTTCTGTTGAGACATTCAAATGGTAGAGTCCGAATTTGGCATAAACAGAATGAGAACATGTATCCATCATGCCTTGTTACCACTGTGCAGGCTGGTTGTGGTGGTGTAATAGTGTGGGGGATGTTTTCTGGGCACACTTTAGGCCCCTTAGTGCCAATTGGGCATTGTTTAAATGCCACGGGCTACCTGAGCATTGTTTCTGACCATGTCCATCCCTTCATGATCACCATGTACCCATCCTCTGATGGCTACTTCCAGCAGTATAATGCACCATGTCACAAAGCTCAAATCATTTCAAATTGGTTTCTTGAACATGACAATGAGTTCACTGCACTAAAATGGCCCCCACAGTCACCAGATCTCAACCCAATAGAGCATCTTTGGGATGTGGTGGAACGGGAGCTTCGTGCCCTGGATGTGCATCCCTCAAATCTCCATCAACTGCAAGATGCTATCCTATCAATATGGGCCAACATTTCTAAAGAATGCTATCAGCACCTTGTTGAATCAATGCCACGTAGAATTAAGGTAGTTCTGAAGGCAAAAGGGGGTCCAACACCGTATTAGTATGGTGTTCCTAATAATTCTTTAGGTGAGTATATATCTTGTAGTGCATCTATCAAAGGAGCTGAAAACCCCTCCTTCCCTGCTCCTTCAAACAGAAAGTAAGTCTGTAGAAATGGCTTGTAGTTAACCGTACACCAGGGCCGTCTTTAATATTGATTGGACCCTGGGCAAATATTTACTTGGGCCCCCTGGATCCCGCCTTCCCACACCCTCGCATGCAATCACGGCCTCCACCACAACACACACACACAAAAAATCCACACATCTGGTAGAGTACAGTGATATAAATACTCCCAGTTCTGAAGACTCCAGTGGCTCAGGATCAGTGCTCTGGGCAGCTGGGCACAGGCTGGAAGTGGGCACCGGTCTGCAGGAAGGAGACCGGGGCTCGGTTCACCCTAGCGTTACAGTGCACCCCAGAGTATGCAGTATAGCACCCTATAGTATACAGCAACCCACAGTATGCAGTGTAGCACCCTATAATATACAGCACCCCACACTATGCAATATAGCACCCCACACTATACAACACCTCACAGTATACAGTAGAGCAGTATATCACCCCACAATATACAGCACCTCACAGTATACAGCACCCCAAACTATACACTATACAGCACCCCAAACTATACAGCCCCCCACACTATACAGTACAGCAGTATAGCACTCCACAATATACAGCACCCACAGTATACAGCACCTCATGGTATACAGCACCCCAAACTATACAGAATACTGCACCTCACAGTATACAGTACCCCAAAATATACAGCCCTTCACAGTATAAAGCACCCCACAATATACAGTATACAGCACCCCCATAGTATACAGTAGAGCAGTATAGCACCCCACTATACAGTAACTTACAGTATATTAGCATTACAGCCCCTGTCACCTTTTCCTGATGTAATCTTCTCAAAAAAAGCTCCACAATTATGGGAAACTTCTCCTGCAGCAACACTCCTGGTAGACAGGACCTGTGATGACCTCATAGCCATGTGACCAGTAATATTGCTAGGTTACTAGTCACATGGTGATGATGTCACAGAAGGTCCTAGAAAATCACATCTCTCACAGTACTCTGCCTGGAGTGCCGGCAGGCAGGCATGGCATGGCAGCACTCCCTGTGTAGCTGATAGCCTGATATTCGGGGCAGTGGCCAGCAGGGCTCAAGAGGCAGCTGCCTTGGGCCCCCCAGGAGCAACTGGGCCCAGGGCAGCTGCCCCTTTTGCCCCTTGTTAAAGACGGCCCTGCCATACACACTGTTGTTGGCTGTGGTCTGTCTTTTCTGACACAGTGGCAGAAAGTGATTCCTTCAAGGTGCCATCTATCAATGTACAGGGTGAGGCTATGATTTGTAGAGCAGCACAGCAGAGAAATGCCTGCTAGGCACTGCTCCACCAATCAATGTACATTTTCTACATTAGAGGAAAGGAGCATTACTCATCTCCATTCCTCTCACTGAGCCTTACAGCCCGCTGTCCATATCTTCAATACTTCTACCTTGCAGTGCTGCTTCCACACCCATTTGGCTGTCAAGGCTGGTAGAAGGCAGTGCCTAGTGGTGCAACATACCTCCCAATGTCCTCCCTCATGTCTGGCATTCACATTCGCTGGATATCAGCAGCTCCTCCCTACCAGTGTGAAACTGGGAGGAAGAATGATTTACTACATAGAATGGTAGGGCAGGGAGTCAAGGGCTCTCTGCTCCACTATAGTTTTCAACTGAACTTGCAACCTGATAATACAGATCTAGTTGAAAGTAGTTCTGCTGCTGGGGAACATGGCAACCATAGGGCCCAGTGCAGGTACACTATTTGCCCTATGGTTAAATAGGCCCTGCTCTATAGCATAGTCTTTATGGAAGAGTCTGTTGGACAGTAAAGGGAATTATACTTCACCCCTTTCACTATTTACAGTGTGGTGTGTAGGGGTATCCAGTAAGTAATATCAGGTCTATTACAGGACCTACAACTTAAGTAGATTCAAGATATGAAAGCCCCCCCAAACATCAAACACCTTAGATGCTGCAGTTGATATTTTGGAAATAGATGACTCCAATCATACCAGATGTAACTGCGCTGTAATTAGTGAATGCTAGTGCTGGAACAATTGTTCTTTTAAGAGATCCATCAGTGCTGTGAAAAATGTACAGATAGACTGCAGCAGACAAGATTGAGGAGAAGTTGCACCCGGGTCCATGAGCCCTTCTTTACACCAATGCATGGATCTATCAAAAAATTTGCCACATTGACTCATATGATTCCATGTGCTACACTTTTAAAAAACTGAGGGCATATGGGAGAAAAATATGGCAAGTTACATGTAAACATTCACTGTATGTTTCCTGGAATAAAGTATTTATGTTGCTGACTATAATCATTAGGGATGAGCGAACCCGTGGAAGCTCGGGTTTGCCGGGTTTGGCCAAGTCAGGTCAAAGTTCGGGTTAACCCCGAACCCAAACCCCATTGAAGTTAATATGGACATGAACTTCACTTAATTATTTTCCGTTATAACATGGTTATGTTGGAAAATAATAGCATTCTTAAGACAGAATGCAAAACAATTTGGCCATCTAGAGGTTAACAAAAAATAAAAAATAAAAATCACCTCATCCACTACAGCAGCTTTTTCTATCTTCACTGAACAGGACCTGCCAAAGGACATGCGATATGCGTGATGATGTCACCACGTGGGAAAGCGCAGTGATGTTATTGCGCACATCGCAGGTCCTTTGACAGGTCTTGTTCAATGAAGATAAAAGACTCTGCTGCAGCGCGATCAAGTGGATGAGGTGAGTTTTTGTTTGTTTGTTTGTCTTTTACCCCTAAATGGCCATATTGTTTTGCATTCTGTCTTAAGAATGCTATTATTTTCCAATATGTCCATGTTATAACGGAAAATAATAAAATCACCCAAACACCGAACCCGAACCTGGACTTCAGTGAAAAAGTACGGTTTCGGGACCGGGTACCCAAACTCACAAAGTTTGGGTTCGCTCATCCCTAATAACTATATTTTGTTGCAGCATATATCAGAATTTAATAGAAAAATAAACTCTAACGTCAAAAACTACTTGTTTACTGACAACTTTCTCCAATGCACCAGAGACTTTTCCCCAGTATGATTGCTTAAGAAAGGGAGGTGGTGAAAAGAAAAAAGTTCTCTATGTTAATGGTTCTAAACAATGCAGAACTTCATTGATATTTAATAGACAGCATACTTGGAACTAAACCATGAAAGTACATATTTTTCTTATCAGCAGATGTTCAGCTAAAAAGGAAAGGAATACAAAACTGTACAGAGCCCTTGAATTGAACATTTAGTGTAAAGCGAAACAATCCCAGTAGCAGATGGTTAGCAGGCTGTTTTACAATGAAAATAAGGGAGATACAAAGATTGTATCTTATGAAATATTGCTTCTTACACCCGTCAAGATAGACAGACGGATAGATAAATAGATAGATAGATAATAGATAGATATGAACAGATATAGATAGATAAATAGATAGACTATAAAGTTTAGTATAGCATGCTGTAATAAAGATTGCAAATGAAAAGAAAAAGGATGGCCACAGTTGATGGATTGCACGGTGTTCATAACCATGGAAACGAGCAGTGTATAATGTGATGGAAAAATGAATCAAGCCAGCAAAGGAGGCAATATGGATAATCACAATACATTAGTAAGTGCCTTGTATTAACTCTCTCTACATGAGAAATTACATTTGCTGAAATGAGATAATCCTTTAAGTCTAAGTTTAAATTATACTGTACATTACAAAATTACACTGAAATTTATTAATTGAATAGTGCCTACTGCACGACTTTTGTTATTTATAAAATGATTCTGTTAGTTCCACTTCTCGCACACGTAGTACATTATTTTATTCATCTGAATGCCATTTAATTGATTCAGTATTCAATATATTGCAATATTATTAATAAACTACACGTTAAGCCCGTTACAATAACGGGCGCTAAAACAGTAGTGCATACACATTAGTAGGAACAGTCTATATTAAATGGCAAGGGAACTTGACCACACTGGCTGGTGGCTGTAGCTGGTGGCCGAGACTGGCGGCTATGGCTGAGACTGCTGGCACTGACTGGTGGCTGTGGCTGAGACTGCTGGCACTGACTGGTGGCTGAGACTGGTGGCTGTGGCTGGTGGCTGAGATTGCTGGCTGCAGCTGGTGGCTGAGACTGCTGGCACTACCTGGTGGCTGTGGCTGAGACTGCTGGCACTGACTGGTGGCTGTGGTGGAGACTGCTGGCTGCAGCTTGTGTCTGAGACTGCTGGCCATGAGTGCTGGCTGTAGCTGAGAATGCTGGCACTGACTGGTGGCTGAGACTGGCGGCTGTGGCTGAGACTGCTGGCACTGACTGGTGGCTGTGGCTGATACTGCTGGCTGCGGCTGAGACTGCTGACACCAAGTGCTGGCTGTGGCTGAGACTGCTGGCACTGAGTGCCGGCTGTAGCTGAGACTGCTGGCACTGACTGGTGGCTGAGACTGGTGGCACTGACTGATGGTTGAGATGGCTGGCACTGACTGGTGGTTGACACTGCTGGCACTGTGACTGGTGGCTGTGGCTGTACAACTGGCACTGACTGCTGGTGCTGAGACTGCTGGTAGCGACTGGTAGGTCAGACTGCTGACAGGGGCTCCTCTCTATATGGCTGATAGTGCTGTGACTGACAAACATAAATTGCAGCTGGCACTGACGAACAGAAATGGCGGCTGGGACTGACTAACATAAATGGTGATGCTTTGACCTGCTTGCCGATGGGTTGGTGTGGGCGGTGCAGGCGGCATGTTGAGCAAGGTAACCAGGCGCGCTCGTGTGAGCAAGGTAACCAAAAAATGGCTGTTCTGGCACAGTTTTTATTTATTTTTTTACAATGTACATGTTTTACAATGTTCATGACAGAGTAGATAATGTGATATTTTTTATAGAGCATGTCATAACGATCTGGCAATACCTAATAAGTAATAATTTTTTTTTTTTTTGGGATTTACACAATCAAATATTTTTAAAAATCATGTTTTTGTGTTTCCATTTTCTGAAAGCCATATTTATTTATTTATTTGAGTGATTGTCTTAGGTAGGGTCTCATTTTTTGCTGGAAGAGATGATGTTTTGGTTGGAACTATTTTGGGGCACATATGAATTTTTGATCACTTGGTATTACACTTTTTGTGATGTAAGGTGATAAAAAATTGCTTTTTTGGCACGTTTTATTTTATTTTTTGATGACATTCACCAGATGGGTTGGATCAAATGCAATTTTATAGAGCAGGTTGTTACGGACACAGCGATGCCTAATATGTGTATTTTATTTTACTTAATAAAATAATTTTTGAAAAAAAAATATGTTTTTGGGTTTCCATTTTCTGAAAGCCATATTTTTTTATTTTTTCGGCAATTGTCTTAGGTAGGGTCTCATTTTTTGTGGGATGAGATGACAGTTTGATTGGCACCATTATGGGGCACATATGACTTTTTGATTGGTATTACACTTTTTTTGATGTAAGGTTTTAAAAAAATTGATTTTTTTGGCACATATTTTAATTTTTTTATGATGTTCACCAGATGGGTTGGATCATATGCTATTTTTATAGAGCAGGTGATTACAGACATGACAATACCTAATATGTGCATTTTTTTTTACTTAATTAAATTCAATAAAGCATGTTTGAAAAAAAAAATCATGTTTATGTGTCTCCATTTTCTGAAAGCCATTTTTTTTCTTATTTTTTTGGAAAATTTGCTTATGTAGAGGCTCATTTTTTGTGGTATGAGGTCAAGGTTTGCAATTCCATCATAGTTTTTCTTTTTCTTTTTTTTCTTTTTCTATAGTGTTCACCATGCGATAAAATTATTATGATCCTTTTATAGATCAGGTTCTTACGGACGTAGCGATACCAAACATGTTTAGTTTTTTCTTCTTTTTTTTTACATTTTTAACCAATTATGTGTGTATATAGGAAGGTTTTTTTATTTTTTTTATTTATTTTTTACTTTTTTTTTTACTTTTTTTGGACCCAGACCCACTTGGTTCTTGAAGATCCAGAGGGTCTGATGGCTTACAATCCAATGCAGTACTCTATGTAGTGTACTGCAGTGTATTGAACTTAGGACTGGGCGATATGGCCTAAAATCTATATTGCGATAAAATTTGAAGCATGTGCGATCACAATATAATATTTTCTATATTTTGGGGGGAGTTAAACTTTTTATTTTTACTTTTTATTTACTAACTATTACCCCCTTAGGGGCTGGAACCCTTGTCCTATTCACTCTAATAGAGATCTGTCAGGGTGAATAGGACTTTACACTGTCCCTGCTGCCCTGTGGTTTGTGCACACGGCAGCAGGGAGCTTACCATGGCAACCAATGGGTGAGGAGGGGGGGACCCTGGGGCCACTGCCACCAATGATTTAATACTGTTGGGGGGGTGAGGGGTGCCCTGGGGGGGGGAATTAATATAATACTGAGAAGAGGGGCAGTAGAAGAGAGGTACTGTGGCCACTGTACCACCAATGAATATAGTTAATGCTTGAATACAAACATAGCCTGCGTGTGCCGACCATATCCCATACCGGGCCTCTATGACTGCACGCTGCTATCTGCCGCAATTAACCCATCAGGACCTGAGGGGATAATTGCGGCGGTTCTCGGCGACATAGAGGCCGGGGGCCGGGTATGGAATATGGTCGGCACACGCCGGCTACGTTTGTATTCAAGCATTAACTATATTCATCGGTGGCGCAGTGGCCACAGTCCCTCCCTTCTACTCCTCTCTGTTCTCATTGGTGGCCAGCGGCAGCCTCACACAGTGGGGAGGGAGGGAGCTTAACCCTTCAAGCAGTGGCCCGATGGTTAGCCCCTTCCAGACAGTGGTCCCTAAGGACCGCAACATGGAAGGGGTTAAACTGTTATGGAGCGCTGTGTGTGTGTGGAGCGCTGTGTCCTGATTGGACGCCCCGCTGTGCCTGCCCAGGGCAAAACTGGTGACACACACACAGACACAGCGCACTCACACAGGGATTTTGTTATTATAAATATGCTGTTATCTGCAACACAATATATTGATTTGAACAATAAATTCCATTATTTCTTTCCGCTTTTTAATTATTCCAGTGAGTAGTTAGATTGGTATTGTTATGCTCATTAAGATTCTACTTGTAGAAGCGCACAATAGAGTTTATGCAACCAATTTGATTTGAACTGCTTTAACACAATTAATCACCATTTAACGCTGCATTTGTACTCTGTTATATGCATGTAATTTCTAGTCAGGGTTTTGAATGTGTTTTACATGTTACTGTAAATATCACTAGCAGACTTTTTTGTATACTACGTATTTGTTTGCATCTAATTTAGCTGGCTTCCTGATAGAACTGACCTGCTTTACAGAAAGTATTTAAAGGCTATGTACACCTTTGGCGTTAATTTTATTTTAATGATTGCATATTTTCAATTGATCTTTATTAAAATATTGAGTTGTTCAGTCACAAAGGGTTAACCGTGTTTCTAACTGTGTGACTAGTACTTTCACTTTCACTTTGTGTTGGTCATTTAATAAACCTTATCTCTAAACTACTGAGAGGTCATAAATAGAGTTGAGCGGACACCTGGATGTTTGGGTTCGACGGGTTTGGCCAAACTTCACAAAAAAGTTTGAGTTCGGGACCCGAACTTGACACCGAACCCCATTAAAGTCAATGGGGACCCGAAATTTGGAGCACTAAAATGGATCTAAAAAAGTCATGGAAAGGGCTAGAGGGCTGCAAATGGCAGCAAAATGTGGTAAAGAGCATGGCAAGTGATCTGCAAACAAATGTGGATAGGGAAATGACTTCAAATAACATAAAATGCATAAAAATAATAATCTTAATCTAGGAGAAGGAGGTCCATATAGACTAGGAGGTTGAGGAGGCGGTGGATGTGGAGGTGTAGATGGAAGCGGCAGTGGAGGAAGAATCCAGCACTTGTTTTTTATTTAAATTTTTTTAAATTTGGGTAGACCCCAAAACATTGGGAAATATAAAAAATAAAACAAAGAGAAAGTGCACTGGAGTACAACAATGGCTGGGTGAGGCCGGTATACATGTCTATTTTGCACAAGGTACGGACAAGTCCTGTGGGATCCCTGCCTGGTGCATTTTAATGAACGTGAGCTTGTCCACATTGGCTGGGACAGACGGCTGCGCTTCTCTTTGATAACCCCCTCCTGCCGTGCTAAACACACGTTCAGACAATACACTGGCTGCAGGGCAGGCCAGCACCTCCAAGGCGTAAAGGGCAAGCTCAGGACATGTGCCCAATTTGGAGACCCAGAAGTTGAAGGGGGCAGACCCATCAGTCAGTATGTGTAGGCGTGTGCACACATACTGCTCCATCATGTCGCACGTCCCCGTGATGTCCACAATCCAATTGGATATCTTCTCTATCAACTTTCGATGTTCTTTTCTGCGCCTACCATGGTGATCGCGGGTAGCGGGGAATCAGGGTTCCAGGCCGGAGAGGGAGCCTGAGAAAGGGATACCACATCCAAGGGAGGTCAATGGATCAAATTAAATGTGATCGAGCAGAAATGTGGGACAAATTATTGAAGCAGAAGCTTCCAAGTTAAGGAGGGGGTGCTCGGCAATTACCCACTCCCGACTCGGGGAGGTAGTGACAATAAATAACAATACAGGACTCTTAAGATGCCCTGTTATTGGAATGATTAATAAAAAAAAATACAGGGAATGTCACTGGGGTATTTTGGATTTGGAAACGTTAGACAGGAGAGGCCATGCTGCCGCTTTGTTGACTCTAGATACAGTAACTTCTGCCTGATTGCACGTCCCCGTGATCCAATTGGATATCTTCTCTATCAACTTTCGATGTTCTTTTCTGCGCCTAACATGGTGATCCCGGGTAGCGGGCAATCAGGGTTCCACGCCGGAGAGGTACCGTGAGAAAGGGATACCACATCCAAGGGAGGTCAATGGCTGAAAAATGATCGAGCAGAAATGTGGGACAAGTTATTAAAGCCGAAGGATCGAATGAAAGGAGGGGGCGCGTCAATTAAAGACGAATTTTAGAAATTTAAGTCCCTGTCACCTATGCAGAGCAGAGTTTTTTTCATCGGCAAAAATGGGTTAATGTCACCCACCAATGGAACAGACGATTTTTAAAAATTTCGGTCCCTGTCAACTATGCAGAGCAGGGGTTTATTCACGGCAAAACTGTGCTCATGTCACCCACCAATTGAACAGACGATTTTACTAAAATTAGGTCCCGGTCACCTATGCAGAGCAGGGGTTTGTATATGGCAAAATTGGTAAAATGTCACCTGACAATCTAACAGACGATTTTTTTTTTATTTAGATCGCTGTCACCTATGCAGAGCAGGAGTTTATTCACGGCAAAAATGGTATAATGTCACCCAAGAATGTAACAGATGCTTTTGCACCCTGCTCCCTCTTTTGCTGTGCTGGTGCCTCTGTGCAACCACCGCCTCTTCCTCCGAACTAGACAGGTCACTCGCATGACCTTGATTCCATGTGGGGTCTAGTACCTCATCATCCTCCACATCATCTTCCACCCACTCTTTACCCCTGCCCTCTTTGTCGGTCTGCAGACTGCAGAAAGCTGCAGCAGTTGGCACCTGTGTTTTGTCATCATGAGAGACGTGCTGCGGTGGTCCTCCCATGTCCTCATTCTGAAACATAAGTGGTTGGGCATCAGTGCACTCAATCTCTTCCACTTCTGGTGCAGGGCTATGTGGATGGCCCACGGAAACCCTGCCAGCAGAGTCATCAAAAAGCATAAGAGACTGCTGCATGACTTGGGGCTCAGACTGCTTGCCTGATTTGAGGTGAGTTGAAAGACAGATGGCCATGGGCTGTAGGTGCCAACTCTGATCTTTCAGCAGGGAACTGGGTGGGAGACAATGCGATGAAACTGTAGGCACTGTCAGCCCCCCAATCTACTATTGTCTGTACTTGTTCTGTCCTCACCACTCGTACTGTCCTAAATGCAGTGTAGGCCGCAAATGTACTTTCTAGCGCAAAAGATGAGTATTTGTCACCCGACAATGTAACAGACAAATTAGTGAAATGTATTTCCCTGTCCACAATGTAGAGCAGGGGTATATCACTGCCAAAAATTTGGGAATGTCACCCAACAATGTAACAGACAAATTTGTGAAAGGTATTTCCCTGTCCACATTGTAGAGCAGGGGTATATCACAGCCAAAAATTGGGGATATGTCACCCAAAAATGTATCAGACAAATGAGTGAAATGACTTAAAATAAAATACATAAAAATGAAAAATAATAATCTTGATCTATGAGGTGGAGGTCCATATGGAGTAGGAGGTTGAGGAGGCGGTTGACGTAGCGCAGTAGGTGGAAGCGGCGGTGGAGGAGGAGGTAGCCAACATTGTTTTTTTGGTTTTAATATATTTTTATTTATTTTTTCAATTCGGGTATACCCCAAAAGAGTGGGAAATATCAATAATACAACAATAAGCAATTGCTTGCCTGTGATAACACCCCCTGCCGTGTTGTCCTCCCTGCACGTATCTTAAGTAGGCAGGGCCAGGGGTGAGGGTGAAGCGCAGTGGTCACTATCCTCCCCCCTGTGTGTATGTGTACGTGACCATTACTCGTGCTAAACACACTTTCAGACAATACACTGGCTGCAGGACAGGCCAGCACCTCCAAGGCGTAAAGGGCAAGCTCAGGCTATGTGCCTAATTTGGAGACCCAGAAGTTGAAGGGCCAGTTGAAGGGGCAGACCCATCATTCAGTACGTGTAGGCATGTGCACACATACTGCTCCACCATGTTGCTGAAATGCTGCTTCCTGTTAAGACGGAATTAAGGATGGTACTTTGTACTTGTAACGGGGATCCAGCAGCATGGCCACCCAGTAATCAGCACAAGTTAGAATGTGGCCAACTCGGCGGTCATTGCGGAGACACTGCAGCATGTAATCGCTCATGTGTGCCAGGCTGCCCAAAGGCAACGAAAAGCTGTCCTCTGTGGGAGGTATATCGTCTGTGTCCTCTGTATCCCCCCAGCCACGCACCAGTGATGGCCATGAGCTTGTTTGGGTGCCACCCTGCTGTGAACATGTGTCGTCATCCTCCAGAACTGTGCCCTGGCTGGACAATTGTGTACCTGGCATTTGTTGGTGCAGGAACCCACCCTCGGAGCCACTTGTGAATGACTGGCTTGAAACCCATGGAAATTATCCCTCTTCCTCCTCCTGTGCCACATCCTCTTCCATCATCGCCTGAAGCGTTTTTTCAAGGAGGCATAGTAGTGGGATAGTAACGCAGAGAACGGCGTCATGGGCACTGGCCATGTTGGTGGAGTACTTGAAACAGCGCAACAAGGAACACAGGTCTGGCATGGAGGCCCAGTCATTGGTGGTGAAGTGGTGCTGTTCCGCAGAGAGACTCACCGGCGCGTGCTGCAGCTGAAGCTCCACTATCGCCTGCTGCTGCTCGCATAGTGTGGCCAGCATGTGCAAGGTGGAGTTACACCTGGTGGGCACGTCGAATATGAGGCGGTGAGCGGGAAGGGCGAAGTTACGCTGCAGCGCTGACAGGCGAGCAGCAGCAGGGTGAGAATGCCGAAAGCACGCACAGATAGCCCGCACTTGCTGCAGCAGCTCTGACATATCGGTGTAATTTCTAAGAAATTTCTGCACCACCAAATTCAGCACATGCGCCAGGCAAGGGATGTGCGTCAAACCGGCTAGGCCCAGAGCTGCTATGAGATTTCGCCCATTATTGCACACCGCGAGGCCGGGCTTGAGGCTCACTAGCACCAACCAATTATCGGTCTGTTGTTCCATGCCTGTCCACAGCTCCAGTGCGGTGTGGGGTTTGTCCCCCAAACAGATAAGTTTCAAAACTGCCTGCTGTCGATTACCCCTCGCTGTGCTGAAGTTGGTGGTGAAGGTGTTACGCTGACCGAATGAGGAGCCGGTAGAGGATAAGTAAGCGGAGGAGGAGGCAACAGAAGGCCAAGAGAAGTGCCCTGCAATCCTCGGTGGTGGAAGGACATGCGCCAAACTGCTATCCGCCTCAGGCCCAGCCGCCACTGCTTTTACCCAGTGTGCTGTTAAGGAGATATAACGTCCCTGACCGTGCTTACTGGTCCACGTATCCGTAGTTAGGTGGACGTTGCCACAGATGGCGTTGCGCAGTGCACACCTGATTTTGTCCCCTACTTGGTTGTGCAGGGAAGGGATGGAAAAGAAGTGGCGGCTGGGCACAACGTACCGCGGGATTTCCACCGCCATAAGGGTTTTAAAACTCTCCTTCTCCACCTGAGGAAGGTGTTTCACTTGTGCGTGTAGCTGGCACAGATCGACCACGTCCTCTCCCTGCAACAGGAGCTCCACCAGTAGCACCACAAACGGGACCACGTCCCTATTTGACGCTCTCCTCATTCTTTGCGTTCACCAACCAAACTAACAAATGGTTTATGTCAGGCAACAATGTAACCGCCAATAGTCAACAATTAAGTTCACTAACAGTAAGGCAGTGTCGGTGTCATAAAGAGGAAAAATTTATTGAGGTGACACAATAGTGTACCAGGCGACTTTTATAAAATTACTTTACGGTCACAAAAAAAATTTAATTTGTCAAAAAACAATATAACAGCAGTATTGACTGGTTGTATTGGACTGTCAGAAATGCAGCAAAGGCCGCAAATGTATTATATTGCCACAAAATGGTTGTTATTTTTAATACCAGAATATAATAGCAGTATCTAACGCTTGTATTTGACAGTCACAAATGCAGCAAAGGCTGCAATACAGATAAAGCAGGGTTAGCACTCCAGCTCTTAACTCAAATTTTTTATCTCATTGCGTTATCTTGAGACAAAAGCCATTAAAAAGCAATTGAAGGTGTTTGCTTAGATTAGATAACACAACTCAGAAATCTCAGAAAACAGGAGTGTTAACTCTACTCCATTCGTATATTATCTTGCCTAAAATGGGTGTTTTTTTAATACCAGAATATAACAGCAGTACATAACGCTTGTATTGGACTGTCACAAATGCAGCAAAGGCCCCAAATGTATTATATTGCCACAAAATGGTTGTTATTTTTAATACCAGAATATAATAGCAGTATCTAACGCTTGTATTTGACAGTCACAAATGCAACAAAGGCCGCAAATGTGTTATCTTGCCCAAAATGGGTGTTTTTTTTATATCAGAATATAACAACAGTATCTAACGCTTGTATTGGACTGTCAGAAATGCAGCAAAGAACACAAATGTATTATCTTGTCACAAAATGGGTGTTATTTTTAATACCAGAATATAACAGCAGTATCGAACGCTTGGATTGGACTGTCAGAAATGTGGCAAAGGCCGCAAATGTGTTATGTTGCCTAAACTGTTTTTTTTTAATACCAGAATATAATAGCAGTATCTAACGCTTGTATTTGACAGTCACGAATGCAACAAAGGCCGCAAATGTGTTATCTTGCCCAAAATGGGTGTTTTTTTTAATTCCAGAATATAACAGCAGTATCTAACGCTTGTATTTGACAGTCACAAATGCAATAAACACCAATAAATGACTCACAGAAGTGAGTACCCTTGCCAAGCCTGCACGCAAAGTAGAGCACCAAATAAAAGGGGAAGGCTAGCACAATAGCAATAGATATAAACTTTATTATAGTCTCAATACGAGACAAAATGCAGTAAAATACAGGTAAGAAACAATACTGTGGTGGATATAGAACACACACGAAGAGATGGGACACCACTAGTACATCAACATATACATATAAATATCCGGGCTGGTGAAATCATGTAAATATGGCATAGTATATAGGTAGCATAGACCAAGTATCTAATACATGAGACCAACCAAGGCTAACAAGACAGAATGGAGATCCAATACAGTACAGGGATGTATAAAGTGCAAAGTGCAAAAATACTAAATACATGGATCACAAATACTGAACTGTCCACAATAGAGCCATAACAAGATAACCTGAGTGGTGAACCAGATAACCCCAACGCATGTTTCGCCTAAGCTTCTTCAGGGGGAAGAGGGTGTGCATGTAGAGGAGGCTGATAGGGTAGTTTATATAGCCAAATGATTTGATAAAACAATGGACAGCTGTGAAGAGACATGTGTGGCCACACATGGAAGGGAAGCGAGTGCGCTCCGGCATGGAACGCATCGCGTCACTTCCGGTCATCGGAGGGGCAGCCCTGCGTCGTGGAACACAAGGTGTAACTTCCGGTGCATGGGAATAGAAAGGAGAAGCATAGCAGACTGGGGACATGGAAAATGTGTGAAAAGTAAATAGAGTAGTGTCATGGGGGATACCTACATCATTGTGACAAAATATTATGCCAATATAACCTATATATAATAATCGGACAAACCGGAAGTGCGCTCCACATGTATGGAACGCAAAAGGCGATCACATGACCATGTGGAACGCACATGACCGGACGCCCATGAAGGTGCAGTGCATAGAATCCAAAAACAGGGAAACAGAATATATAAGATCATACAGAGTATATGCATGGATGAATGATTTTGAATAAGAAAGTGAAAATAAGTAACGCGCACACAAAGCTGCGCTGGAGAGTAAATAGAATAAGTGATAATAATATACTAATAATAAAACACAGTCAATACAAATCTGTGTCAAGATATGTCTATGAGCAAACTGTGGTGAAGGTGCACTAATGCAGTGCAATGCCAGTGAAAAAATAAGTGGACACTGGGGAGATGAGTCCTATTAAAAAAAGTGTACCCAGTACAATTATCTATATTAAAATATTGGAACAGTGTAGATAAACAACAATAAGTGTAAATACATATAAAATGTATATAAAATATATATAGTACAATGAAACTAACCAGGCTATATATAATGATACATAAAAAATAAAAAAATAAAAAGGCAAATGCAGAGGCAGGGAATGTCCACGACCCCTGCATACAGAGTCCATAATGAAACCTTCTCCAAGATGGAAGGGAGGGGGGGGGGGGAGAAAAAGGGGGAAGGAGGGAGGGAAGGGATGAGGAAGACAGAGGTATGAAATGAAGGATCCCATCATATGTAAGGGGGCCACACCTAAATGGCTGACAAAGAAAGGAAACATAATTAAAAGCAAGAATAAACAGACAAACTAGCATGTAAAAAAGGCAACCTGACCAAAGATCATGTCCACGTATAATAAAACCTAAAAGCCACCATGCGTGGATGTGTACCTACGGGTCCAACACCCACGCATGTGGGTGAACACACATATATAGAAAAAGCACCAAGGAACACACAAAGTGTGGTCATGAGTAGGTGAGGAATGTAGCAACCACGGTCAATCTAAACATATGGAGAATTATTGAAGAATTTTTACAGGAAAGGGGCATAGCTCAGGCCCTCATTTAGACCATGTGGAGTAACCGTGTTTAGCTGGAAAATCCATTTAGCCTCACGTTGGGCTAGTATCCGCTTCCAATTTCCACCCCTACTGCCCACAAAAACCCTATCTATACCTCTTACATTGAGGAGGGAACCGTCGCAGGCGTGATGGATCTTGAAATGACGTGGAATCGTCTTAAGACAGGTATCGTCCTCCTCGTCCGCCGCAGACTGTATCCCCAGGACATGCTCTCTAGTTCGGCGCTTCAGTTCACGTGAAGTAAGCACGACATATAGAAGTCCGCATGGACAGCTCGCCACATATACCACACCGATGGTGTTACAGGTAATCGTATGGGTGATTTGAAAAGTCTTGTGGCCTGTGGAATCAGTAAAGGAAGTTGTAGTGAGAATGTTGGCACATGCCACACAATTCCCACAGGCACGGCAACCCCATTTAGGATCCTTAGACCCAAATAGTCTGAGAGGGGTGATGGCCTGGTAATGACTATGGACCAAGGCATCTCGAATGTTGCTGTCTCGTCGGAATGTTAAGGAAGGTCTGGGAGGTAAATGATGTTTCAAAATCGGGTCCATATACAGAATATTCCAATGTGTTCTCAACGATTTCAACACTGCGTTGTAGACAGAATTAAACGAAGTGATAAAACGTACCATGCTGTTTTGGGACTGCTTTATCCCCTTGGGCCGTTGCTTTAGAAGAGCGTCTCTGCCGGATCGCCTGGCTCTAAAATAGCCTTTCTTCAGTGAGGATTCGCTATAGCCCCGCTCCCTGAATCTTCTGGTCAGCTCCTGCGCACGTTTTTCAAAGAGGTCATCATTGGAGCAGATTCGCCTGAGTTGCAGGAAATGACCCGTCGGAATCCCTTCAATCAATTTCCTTGGGTGGGCAGATCCAGCATGCAAAAGACTGTTGACTGAAGTGGGTTTCCAATGGAGATCAGTGTAGATGTAACCATCCTGATCCATTGGAGGAGGACGTCCAGGAAATCCATATCCTTTTGGCCGGATTTGTACGTCAGGTGAATATTAAGATGATTCTTATTCAGGTTCATCATGAAGGAATCCAATTCTCCAGTCGTGCCCTGCCAAATCATGAGCACATCATCGATGTAACAGTTCCACATATGTACCCTATCGATGAAAGGGACAGGGTCAGTAAGAAAGAGGCCCCTCTCCCACAGCCCCAGGAAAAGGTTGGCGTAGGACGGCGCGCACGCCGCCCCCATGGCCGTTCCCTGGAGCTGCAGGTAGAAGGAACCCTTAAACATAAAGAAATTGTGCCTGAGGGCAAAATCCAAGATCTGCAAAATAAAAGAGGCATAATCACCTTCAACATCCGACATGGCCAGGAACTGGGCTACAGCTGTCATCCTGTCCTTATGACAAATGGAGGTATAAAGTGATTCTACGTCACAGGTCACAATTAACATGTCCTCCTCCAGCTGTATGCCGTTCAATTTGCGCAGAATGTCACCAGTGTCTCTAAGATAAGAGGGAAGACTCTCAACCAAGGGTCGTAAAACATGGTCCACTAGTCTGCATATTGGTTCGCACATATTATTGTTACCTGCCACAATAGGGCGGCCTGGAGGAGTAGACAGCTGCTTATGCACTTTAGGTAACAAGTAGAACGTGGGTAACGTGGGGTGGGTCACAAGTAGACAATTGAATTCCTTCTGACTGATGATGCCACGGTCATGGGCCGAGCGCAGTATTTTACCTAGGGCATCCTGAAAAGAGTTGAGAGGGTTAAAAGTAAGTTTTTTATGACATACAGTGTTCTTTAGCTGGCAAAAGGTCTCCCTCTCATATAATGTGACTGGCCAAACCACCACATTACCCCCTTTATCGGAGGGTTTTATGATCAGATCCTTCATATTGCTCAGTTGCTTGACCGCCAAATGTAATTCACCATTCATATTCCCATAACGAAACCTGGTGGAGGTCTTGCTCAGGTCGTCCGTCACCAGTTTGACAAAGATATCTATGTTGGGGAACATAGACACAGGGGGAATTTTTTGGGATTTAGGCATCAAGGTGTTAGGCAGTCTACTTACTGGGGTGGGATCCTGTTCCTCCAGCAGGTCACATAGATCTTGTATAGCTCTTTGTTCATTGTCCAGGGGCATCATCAAGCGGTCTCCATCCTTATGAAAAATCCTTTTAAAAAACAGATTTCTGGCGAATAAATTCAGGTCTTTTATCGCTGTGAAGACATAAAATTTAGGGGGGCGGAGCTAGCTGCAGAGCTGTTCAGAAGCAGCTTATATGAGCTCTGGTGAAAAAATTGCTATATAAAGCTAAAAATCGGTGAAAACTGATAGAATCGACCCAAAATTCATAGTTCCTGACACAGGACATTGCCTGGAACACCAGGACATCTTTATTTCGGGAAATAGTGACAGCGAAAAATCGCGGCCTAAGGCACCCTGGTAAAAACCGGACTAAATTAGTGCGCCCATAAGGGTTGCAAGAGCCGTGCCCCGCGGCTTATGTGCCTCCCGTCGCCGTAGCTAACAGAGATCCTTATTCAACTGGATCATCTGAAGGAGGGAAAGAAGAAAGCCGGATAACCTGCGTTAACAGCAACGCTTGCTGTGGTTCCAGCTGCAATAGAAACCGGCGAATGTAGATCCGGCCGTGAATCGCGGCGGGTCTGGAAAGAAAAACCATCAAGTGTCCCCCCTCCTGATGCCTCTCTACAAGTAATCGCTGGAGAGGTAAGTGCCCTGGGCCATTCCCCCCTAAAACGGCAGCTAAATAGAAGAAATCAAGGGGACTATTACTTACCCCTGCAAACACCACCAGCACTAGGCAGAAGAGTCCTGGCAGTCATTCCAACGAGTAGATCCATCCGCCGGCCTGAAATAGGCACGAAATTCAAATCACTTCCCACACAAAGCTACCATAGCACTGAATCTGCTTAATAATAAAGATTGCCGAAGTTAAAATAAATTGAAGGCACAGCAGTGCAATGGTGACAGGGCACATAAACCCCAACAAATACCTAAGGGTTTAAATTGTGAGGAAGGGGTGGTGCGAAAGCTTTCAGAATTAAAGAGACAGTGTCACACCTGGATCCCGATTTAAAGAGACAGTGTCATATTTGGAATAATAACACAAAATGACAGAAGTTCTCTAGATGCAGCAATTTAAGCCTTAAATAATAAAAAAAAGAGAATAAGAAAAAAGGGAAAAGATAAATAAAGAGCGAGATGGTCTAACCTCTCTGCCCTAACCAATATTCACCCTAATAGCGTGGCATATCAGCCTGATTTAACCAAGATGGTAAAAATAGGTGGCTCCAAAGCTGGGGAAGCAGCTGGTCAGCAAAAATCAAATCCAACAAATGGAGAGATGGATACATTTTTGAAAAAAGCAGCTGCAACTGTCGCAGCCAGAGAACATAAAATGGCGCCAGACACCCCGAACGCCTCAAGCCGCAAACAGGCCGAAATCCCGGCCCAAGAATGGGAAAGTGGAGAAGAAATAGACAACATCCCCATCTCCAGATCTTTTCTGAAAGAAGCCCTGGCGTCTTCGCTATCCTCTGCACTAGAGCCTATCAGCTCTGACCTATCATCCATTAAACTTGATGTGAGGCAGATAGGGAGAAGAGTAGAGACCCTGGAAGAAAACCAGACAAGCGTCATTCAACATCAGAAAGCGGTTACAAATAGCCTCTCCATGGTTCAGAAAAATCTCAATAGCATATACAGCGCAATTGAAGACCAGGAAAACAGAGGAAGACGTAACAACCTTCGCTTCCGTGGCATCCCCGAATCTGTAACCGCAGGAGATCTCCCTTACACAGTAGTACAGATATGCCTCATGCTTCTGGGACCTGACACAGCCCACAAAGTTATCCTGGAGAGGGCCCATAGGGCTTTGAAACCAAGACCTGCACCGTCTGAACCCCCCAGGGATGTGATCTGCAAGTTCCTGACATTCCCAGTGAAGGAAGCGATCATGTATAAAGCAAGATCAGGAGGCCCCATACAATGGGAAGGAAAAGACATCCTCATTTTCCAAGACCTGGCCCAGTCTACCCTGAGGAAGAGAAGAGCACTTAAACCTCTTACAGACTGGCTTAGGTCCAAGAAGATTCTCTACCGTTGGTCCTTTCCTTTTGGGATCTCCTTTATGTTTGAAGGACGCAGACTGTCTATCACCTCACATCAGGACTTAAGAGTCAATATATGATCTGCTAGGATGCGGTCCTCTAAACGTCCAAAATTGGGACCCGGTTCAGGACCTCCTAGAACTTCCAGAAATACCCAATATGGATCCTTGGGAAAAACAGCGAACACCGAAATCTCAAAGACACAGGAAAAACACCCGAGGTCCATCTCCAAGACGTCTACAAGTGGACAATTGATATCCAATTAATTACCACTAAGTATACACTGCTAAAAGTATATTGATTCAACTTTTCTGCATTTCGCTTTAACTGCTCTTCTGTCTATTCTAACTCCCTCTCCTGTCAATTTGCTTCTATAGGGATATGGTATACTCCCTATAGTCACACACCTATTGTTCCCAGATGGTTACTAACCTCTTTATAGGGTGAACCTATTGATACCTAACTCATTCCCCCCCACCTCCTTCCTTCCCCCCTACTCCCCCTACTCTCCCTACCTGGTACTCCAGGGTTCTAAACCCACTTCCTACTATTACTTAATTTACCTCCAAAAGTTATGTTGCTGTATTATCCAGCAATGGCTTGTACACTAACCCGGGCATATTGCTCTTTTCTTGTTCATGTTATTATTGGTTTAAAGGGACACCGCAACTCTAGACAGAATCTGTGTAACGAGGACGACTCAAGTCATATAGATGGGTCGGTGGCTCCTCTGGAGGCTGGAGACTTGGAATCCACCCACACATCAGTAGCACGTATGAGACATTTCTTCTTACTTTTGCCATGACAGATCTCCAAATTTCCTCATACAATGTCAAAGGCTTCAAGTTCCTTCCAAAAGAGCCCAAATTTTCTCTTTACTAAAAAAGGAGAATTGCTCCATCATTTTCCTTCAAGAAACACATTACAAATCTGAACTCTACCCTAACCTCTCTTTTTCTAGTTTCCCAGTGTGGTATCACAGTGGATCTGAGTCTTCAGCCTCCAGGGGAGTAAGCATAGGATTCAAAAAAGGTAATCCATTCCAATATAGCTCACACATTCAGGATCCCGACGACCGTTACATAATGGTGAAAGGTACTCTTGCTAATCAGATATATACATTCATCAACATTTATGCCCCTAATACTCATCAACAAAAATGGTTTTCTTCCCTCTCCCCAATTGTGGAAAAATTTAAAGAAGGGATAGTCGTTATGGGCGGGGACTTTAACATTTCACTGGATCCCACTCTGGACTCCACCTCACAAAAATCCGCTCTATTTCAAAAAAATCTCAGGATTATCCGCAAACAATTGCATTCACTTCAATTGGTGGATGCATGGAGAATTTTAAACCCCTTATGTAGAGATTATACTTTCTATTCCAATATGCATCATTCATACCATAGATTAGACTATTTATTTATCTCTAAAGAACACCTCCAGTATTGCACCAATACTAAAATTGGATCCATACACTTGTCAGACCACTCCCCCATTTACCTAAAGATTTCCATCCCCCAAAACACGCCAAAAACATTCAAATGGAGATTAAACGAGCAACTAATTACTATCACCGATCTTAAAAAACAAGTACAAAACTACCTAGAGGAATATTTTCTCCTAAATGCCATTCCCGAAACCTCCCCTCATGTAGTGTGGGATGCTCACAAAGCCTATATAAGAGGACAGTTTATTAAACTTGGAACTCAAGTAAAAAAAAAAGAGAAATGCAAAGATAGAACAACTTCTCTCAGAAATCCAGAACATAGAGGAGATCCACAAAAAATCCCTTCTAGTCTCAAACCTCTCCCAACTTAACGATCTTAGATCAGAACTAAAAAACCTCCTCAATACCAAATCAGCCAGACTTTACTTACACTCCCAATTTAAATACTTCGCTCATGGCAACAAAGCTTCCAAGCTAATGATGGGCCTCATAAAAAAGAGGAAAGTCCAAAACCATATTAGCAAAATTAATAAAAAAGAAGGAGGTACGGCCATATCTTCTAAAGACATTGCTCTTCAGTTTCAAGAGTACTACCAATCTCTGTACAACATCCCACAAAATAGGTTAAAAGACAAAAACTCTCCAATCCCAGTATCCATTGACTCATTCCTTAATGCTATCACCCTTCCCAGACTGACTGAAATGCAAAAATCAGCCCTCATTGCTCCATTCAAATCGGAAGAAATAAATAAAACTATAAAAAATCTCCCAAATGGTAGAGCCCCGGGCCCAGATGGTCTCCCGGCTCTTTACTATCGCTCTATTAGTAATACCCTCACTCCACATCTGCTACAGATCTCTAATAATTCCTTTCTAGGTATACCCCTCACAACGGATATGACTAAAGCCCATATTACCATTCTTCCCAAGGAGGGTAAAGACCCATCCCAGTGCTCAAGTTACCGCCCCATATCCCTGCTAAATCTTGATTTAAAAATTCTTGCTAAAATGTTAGCTAACCGTCTTGCTCCATTTCTTCCAGATTTGATCCATAGAGATCAAACAGGGTTTGTGAGAGGCCGAGAGGGGAAAGACAACACTGCAAGAATCCTCAATGCCATCTACCACGCAAAAAAGAAAGGTATCCCCCTGACATTGCTAAGCACTGATGCGGAGAAAGCATTTGACAGGGTCAACTGGAATTTCATGCGCTGTGCAATGGACAAGTTTGACTTCCCTACCCCATTCATAGAAGCCCCTTTTGCTATGTATTCTAATGCCTCCGCATCAGTGCTGGTAAATGACACAATATCTCCCCCGTTTGCTATTAAAAATGGCACGAGGCAAGGCTGTCCCCTATCCCCCCTTTTATTCGTACTATCGATGGAACCACTTCTACAGACCATCAGACAAGATATAAAAATAGCGAGGATAAAAATGGGTAAACAAGAACACAAAACCGCGGCATTTGCGGATGACCTTTTAATCCTTACCACAAACCCACAAACTTCCTTAACTGTCATCTACAATATACTAGAACGGTTCAGTCCTCTGTCCAATTTTAAAATTAATATGAACAAATCTCAGGCCATGGGCATAGGCGTCCCCATATCTATGAAAAATTCCCTAAAAAGTAAATCTCCCTTTAATTGGGATAACCCTTATATCACCTACTTAGGAATAAAAATAGGCCCTGATCCCAACAATCTTTTCAATCTTAACTATACCCCATTACTTCAGTCTATTTCTGACCAACTAAAACATTTAGATCTCCAGACACTGTCGTGGTTCGGCAGGAAAAACTTAGTCACTGACTTAACTACCTGCAGCAAGTACTCCCTATCCCAATTAAAAATAAATATTTCACGACTCTATTGACTCTGATCCGTAGATTTATATGGAAACAAAAAGCCCAAGATTGGCGACAACTACTCTACAAAAACCCAGGGACTTGGGGGGCATAGGTCTTCCCAACCCCCAACTTTACAACAAAGCGATTCATCTAACCAGAGTTCTAGACTGGTTTCGCAAACCACCTCATAAGTCCTGGGTGGAAATGGAGTCCTCCACAACCAAATTCTCTCTAAGGGCACTACTGACGGGTAATAAAGAAAAAATTACATCCCTTTCAAATACCAACCAGATTATTAATTCCTCGCTCACAGTATGGAAATGGTTACAAGAATCCAGTTGGGGTTTTCCTCTACCCTCCCCCTTGATTCAAGTGAGAGATGTGCTAGAATTGGCCCCACTAGAATTGAAACAATGTCTTCCCAATTCACTTAAAACATCCCAAATCCCTATTATTTCACTGTTCAATGAAGAAGGGAAGTTGATAAATAAAAAAGAAATCGCATCAATACTCTCCACTTCAGACTCAATTCCTTCTCCAATATCTTTCCTGCACACCTATATTACTAAACAAATCCCCCTTCAAACACTTCTCAGACCAATAACCTGGTTTGAAGGATGGATATGCAGTCAAACCACAATTAATAAACCAATCTCCCAAATATACAAAAAATTTAATACCCCTATTAACATGCCATAACCAGCTTTTGTTGGCTTATGGGAAAGAGACTTAGAAATATCATTCTCACCACAAGATTTAAACAAACTATTTATTACCCCACACAAATCTTCAAGATGTGTCCTCATCCAGGAAAATAGCTATAAACTACTCACAAGGTGGTACAGAACCCCTGACATCACATCCAAATATAGTAGCTCAGGATCAGATAAATGCTGGAGGTGCAATGATTCAAGGGGAACTTTTCTCCACATTTGGTGGCTATGCCCTCGTGTATTAAGTTGGTGGAAAGATATATTTGACAGGAGTAACAAAATATGCAAAACCTCAATACCATCAAATCCCCAGTTAGCCTTATTAAGTCTCCCACCGTCTGATTCTACATCAATGATTCCTCCATTATTCCACACCCTGCTCATGGCCGCACGCCTCCTATTACCTAGTTTTTGGCTCACAGCTGAACTCCCGTCCCCTGATTTATGGAGGGAAAAAATTGATACAATATACAGATTCGAGGAATTGGCGGCTGCTGAAGCGCGCAATTATAAAAAATTTAGTGGTAGATGGGATAACTGGGTGAAATACAGTCACTCCAAACACGGACAAGCAACCTCTGCCGAAAAGCCGACTTCTGCCAACAAGACATAAAATTTAGTAGTCGGAACAAAATTGAGGCCCAAACTCAGAACCTCTAGTTGGGCCTCGGTGAGAATAACATCTGAGAGATTGATTACCTGGACTCTAGACGGGCCGACATCTCCTGTGCAATGTCTTTTGTTAATTTTCTGATTATTCAGCAGATCCTTCCGTTTACCCCCATATCTCGTAGGGTGGGAACTGGCCACATCGTCGCCTCTTGCCCCTTCAGCATCGGTCGAAGCATAAGAGGAAACAGACACACTTCTGCTGCGTGGTGTCATTTTGAACCGCTTCCATCGATAGACCCGTTTCTGTTCGTAGTCCTGGCAATCCCTCTGGAAATTGCTGGCCTTACGTTCCTTTATTTGTTTTTCCCATAAGTCGTGGGTACTCTCCATTTCATGTTTGAAAGCCTCCAGATCTGTGCTACTAAGTATCTGTTTCAGTTAGGCGTCAACCGTGGTCAATTCCTTATGCACTTCAGTTAGCATGGTCTCATTGGCTGATATCAGAAGTTTTAGGAAGGTAATGGAACAGACATTACAAGCTTCCTCCCAACTAGCATTCAATTGCTCCACCTCTAGACCATAGGAGGGAAACACCTGGACCCGAAGGCCCCGTGGAATTAAATTTTTAGATACATACTGTTCCATAGAGGTCTTATTCCACCAAATGCGTAACCGTTTATGCGAAAGATTCCTGAATGCACTCTTCACGTCACGTGTGTTCCTTTGATGATCAACATCCTGTGTGCTCTCACCACCACAATTAAAAATGGCATTCGCCTGGGACCTCCAAGAGGCTAAGAAATCCATAATAGAAGAGTCTGCAAAAACAAGACAAATAAATGTCCACAGATAATCAATAAACACCAATAAATGACTCACAGAAGTGAGTACCCTTGCCAAGCCTGCACGCAAAGTAGAGCACCAAAAAAAAGGGGTAGGCTAACCCAATGGCAATAGATATAAACTTTATTATAGTCTCAATACGAGACAAAATGCAGTAAAATACAGGTAAGAAACAATACTGTGGTGGATATAGAACACACACGAAGAGATGGGACACCACTAGTACATCAACATATACATATAAATATCCGGGCTGGTGAAATCATGTAAATATGGCATAGTATATAGGTAGCATAGACCAAGTATCTAATACATGAGACCAACCAAGGCTAACAAGACAGAATAGAGATCCAATACAGTACAGGGATGTATAAAGTGCAAAGTGCAAAAATACAAAATACATGGATCACAAATACAGAACTGTCCACAATAGAGCCATAACAAGATAACCTGAGTGGTGAACCAGATAACCCCAACGCATGTTTCGCCTAAGCTTCTTCAGGGGGAAGAGGGTGTGTATGTAGAGGAGGCTGATAGGGTAGTTTATATAGCCAAATGATTTGATAAAACAATGGACAGCTGTGAAGAGACATGTGTGGCCACACATGGAAGGGAAGCGAGTGCGCTCCGGCATGGAACGCATCGCATCACTTCCGGTCATCGGAGGGGCAGCCCTGCGTTGTGGAACACAAGGTGTAACTTCCGATGCATGGGAATAGAAAGGAGAAGCATAGCAGACTGGGGACATGGAAAATGTGTGAAAAGTAAATAGAGTAGTGTCATGGGGGATACCTACATCATTGTGACAAAATATTATGCCAATATAACCTATATATAATAATCGGACAAACCGGAAGTGCGCTCCACATGTATGGAATGCAAAAGGCGATCACATGACCATGTGGAACGCACATGACCGGACGCCTATGAAGGTGCAGTGCATAGAATCCAAAAACAGGGAAACAGAAT
Organism: Bufo bufo; assembly: GCF_905171765.1. Classification (NCBI taxonomy): domain Eukaryota; kingdom Metazoa; phylum Chordata; class Amphibia; order Anura; family Bufonidae; genus Bufo; species Bufo bufo. The sequence goes on from NC_053390.1 coordinate 622,909,200, forward strand.
ATATAAGACCATACAGAGTATATGCATGGATGAATGATTTTGAATAAGAAAGTAAAAATAAGTAACGCGCAAACACAAAGCTGCGCTGGAGAGTAAATAGAATAAGTGATAATAATATACTAATAATAAAACACAGTCAATACAAATCTGTGTCAAGATATGTCTATGAGCAAACTGTGGTGAAGGTGCACTAATGCAGTGCAATGCCAGTGAAAAAATAAGTGGACACTGGGGAGATGAGTCCTATTAAAAAAAAGTGTACCCAGTACAATTATCGATAATAAAATATTGGAACAGTGTAGATAAACAACAATAAATGTAAATACATATAAAATGTAAATAAAATATATATAGTGCAATGAAACTAACCAGGCTATATATAATGATACATAAAAAATAAAAAAAATAAGGCAAATGCAGAGGCAGGGAATGTCCACGACCCCTGCATACAGAGTCCACGATGAAACCTTCTCCAAGATGGAAGGGAGGGGGGGGGGGAGAAAAAGGGGGAAGGAGGGAGGGAAGGGATGAGGAAGACAGAGGTATGAAATGAAGGATCCCATCATATATAAGGCGGCCACACCTAAATAGCTTGAGGAGGGAACCCTGTTTTTGGATTCTATGCACTGTACCTTCATGGGCGTCCGGTTATGTGCGTTCCACATGGTCATGTGATCGCCTTTTGCGTTTCATACATGTGGAGCGCACTTTGTCCGATTATTATATATAGGTTATATTGGCATAATATTTTGTCACAATGATGTAGGTATCCCCCATGACACTACTCTGATTACTTTTCACACATTTTCCTTGTCCCCAGTCTGCTATGCTTCTCCTTTCTATCCCCATGCACCGGAAGTTACACCTTGCGTTCCACGACGCAGGGCTGCCCCTCCGATGACCGGAAGTGACGCAATGCATTCCATGCCGGAGCGCACTCGCTTCCCTTCCATGTGTGGCCACACATGTCTCTTCACAGCTGTCCATTGTTTTATCAAATCATTTGGCTATATAAACTACCCTATCAGCCTCCTCTCCGCAACAACCGCCGAGTTGCCCACATTCTAACTTGTGCTGATTACTGGGTGGCCACGCTACTGGATTCCCGTTACAAGGACAACGTACTGTCCTTAATTCCGTCACCGGAGCGTGATCGTAAGATGCTCGAGTACAAGCGCACGCTGGAAGACGCCCTGTTGGTGGCATTCCCACCTGACAGTGGGGGCACAGTGGAAGCACAAGGTGAAGGCAGAGGATGAGGAAGAGGTCGCCAATGCAGCTGGGGCACCGCCAGCACCTCAGAAGGCAGGGTCAGCATGGCCGAAATGTGGAAAAGCTTTGTCAGCACGCCACAACAACCAGCACCACCAGTTCATATGGAACGTCTTAGGAGGAGGCAGCATTTCACCAACATGGTGGAGCAGTATGTGTGCACACGCCTACACGTACTGAATGACGGGTCTGCCCCCTTCAACTTCTGGGTCTCCAAATTGGGCACATGGCCTGAGCTTGCCCTTTACGCCTTGGAGGTGCTGGCCGGCCCTGCAGCCAGTGTATTATCTGAACATGTGTTTAGCACGGCAGGGGGCGTCATTACAGACAAGCGCAGCCGCCTGTCCACAGCCAATGTGGACAAGCTCACGTTCATTAAAATGAACCAGGCATGGATCCCACAGGACTTGTCCGTACCTTGTGCAGAATAGACATGTATTCCGGCACTAACCAGCCATTGTTATACTGCAGCGCAATTGCTCATTCTTGTATTTTGGATATTTCACACTCTTTTGGAGTGTTCCCTAATTTTAAAAAATAAAATTAAAACTGTGTTGGTTACCTTGTCCACACTTGGAGGTGCTGGCCTGCCCTACAGCCAGTGTATTGTCTGAACGTGTTTTTAGCACTAATGCAGGGGGTTATCACAGGTTATATTTCCCAATGTTTTGGGGTGTACCCTAATTTAAAAGATAAAATTTAAAACCAAAAACCAGTGTAGGCTACCTCCTCCTCCACCGCCGCTTCCATCTACACCGCCACCTCAACATTCTACTCCATATGGACCTCGTCCTCCTAGATCAAGATTATTATTTTTTATTTTTACGTATTTTATGTTATTTACATTCATTTCCCTATCCACATTTGTTTGCAGAGCACTTGCCATGCTCTTAACCACATTTTAATGCCATTTGCAGCCCTCTAGCCCCTTCCATTACATTTTTACAGCGATTTTAGTGCTCATAAGTTCGGGTCCCCATTGACTTCAATGGGGTTCGGGTTCGGGGTCAAGTTCGGGTCAAGTTCGGGTCCCGAACTCGAACTTTTTTCCAAAGTTCGGCCGAACCAGTCGAACCTGAACATCCAGGTGTCTGCTCAACTCTAATGGAGACCATATTTGGTATTGTCGCGACCGTAACAACCTGCTCTATAAAAATAGCTCATGATTTAACCTGTCAGATGAACATTGTAAATAACAAAAAATAAAAACAGTCGCAAAAAATTTGCCTCACAAAAAGTGTAATATAGAGCAACCAAAAATCATAGAGCAAAAATATAGAGCAACCCTAAAATAGTACAATCAAAACTGTCATCTTATCCCATAGTTTCCAAAATGGGTTAACTTTTTTGTAGTTTCTACTCTAGGGGTGCATCAGGGGGTCTTCAAATGTGACATGGCATGTTATCCCAGTGAAATCTGCCCTCCAAAAACCATATGGCGTTCCTTTCCTTCTGCGCCCTGCCGTGTGGCTATACAGCCGTTTTCGACCACATATGGGGTGTTTCTGTAAAATACAGAATCAGGGCAATAAATATTGAGTTTTGTTTGGCTGTTAATCTTTGCTTTGTTAGCGAAAAAAAAATGATTAGAATGGAAAAATTCTGAAATTTCATCTTCATTTTCCATTAATTCTTATGGAACACCTAAAGGGTTAACAAAGTTTGTAAAATCAGTTTTGAATACCCTGAGGGGTGTAGTTTGTAAAATGGGGTCATTTTTGGGTGGTTTCTATTATGTAAGCCTCACAAAGTGACTTTAGACCTGAACTGGTCCTTAAAAAGTGGGGTTTGGAAATTTTCAGAAAAATTTTAAGATTTGCTTCTAAACTTATAAGCCTTCTAACGTCCACAAAAAATAAAATGGCATTCACAAAATTATCGAAACATGAAGTAGACATAGCAGAGAAATAGAAATTTGGAAAGTTGTGAATTTATGAAATTTTTGGGTAAATTTTGTATTTTTTTATAAATAAAAATGAAATATTTTGATTCAAATTTACCACTGTCATGAAGTACAATATGTGACGAGAAAACAATCTCAGAATTGCTTGAATAAGTAAAAGTGTTTTAAAGTTATCACCACATAAAGTGACACATGTCTGATTTGCAAAAATCAGTCTGGTCCTTAAAGGATAACTGTCACATTTAGACCCTAATTTCAATTTTCATATATGTAGTTACTAATAACATGATATTCTAGAATCAGTTACTATTTGACTGACTTACCCCATATTTAATAAGATTCAGCCCTTAGCAACCAGTCTGCATAAAACTGCAATTTCGCTATTCAGTTAAGATGGCCGCCACTTTCCCTCACCCTGAGGCTAATCCCGCCTGCCCTCACTAGCCAGTAACAATAGCCCCCCAAAAGTGTCAGTAACCAGAGCCCTCCCCCTAAAGGGTTAATGTCCTGCAGCACAAAGGGGTCCTCTTACCACATGTTGTTTTCATTTATACACTGAGCAGACGGCAGATCTCCCTTCCCTGCTCTGCGCTGCTTCCACTCTGCATTGTCCCAGCTCTGCTGAGTGAGGGAGCGTCTGCCAAGCGCAGGGACAGGGAGAAGTGCACACAGCCCAGGCACTGTTATCAGCTGCTGGGGAGGACCTGGCTTTAATCATTTACTTACAGTCCCTGGCTGTCAGTAATCTGACCTTGCACGCAGCCTGCTTATGTGTCCTCCGTCCTTCAACACATAGACGGACCATGCCTAGCAACCCTATTTTAAGCACAGGTAAAAGTAGGCAGTACAGGGAACAAAAATGTGGAATTAAGGGGTAAATTAATACACAGTGAAAAGTTGAAATAGGGTCACCAAGGAGATATTAATCACCACAATCCAATACTCCAAAAAAAAATAAAAAATATGACAGTTATACTTTAAGGTGAAAAATGGCCTGGTCCTTAAGGGGTTAAGGACCAGTTCAGGTCTGAAGTCACTTTGTGGGGGCTTACATAGTAGAAAAGCCCCACAAATGACTCCATTGTAGAAACTACACCTCTCAAGTTACTCAACACTGATCTTACAAACTTTGTTAACCCTTTAGGTGTTCCACAAGAATTATCACGTGTCATGGACGCGGCAATACCAAATGTCTATTTTTTTATTTTTTTTTCTATTTAAATTTTTTTATTTTTTTATTACTTAATTGGGGACATTTTTAATTTTTTTACATGTGAAACCTTTTTATTTTTATTTTTTTTATAAAACACTTCAATTTTTTTATAATTTTTTTTTTTACACTTTGCGCCCCCCATAAGGTCATACAAGACCTCTGAAGGACATTTAACTTTAATATTTATTTTTTTTCCACTATTGATTTCTCCTGCAACGGGCTGACATAGTAGCCCCAGTTACAGGGGAAATACACCCCCCAGGCTGTACAGCCTCAGTGCAGGGCTAATCGAGGTCTGTGGAAGACCGTACAGCTGCAGCACTCTCCCGGCCCCGAAGGTCACATGACCATCGGGCCGGCACAGGAAGCGCATAACGCTTCCTGATCTGTATACACAGCGCTCGCTGAGCTCTGTGTATACAGCTATCTCAAAGGCAGGGACACCTGGGAACTGTCTCTGCCTTCTCCCTGGGGTGCCCTACTGTCACTGACAGTGAGCCCCCCGCTCGGCAGCTGCACGATTAGTGTGCAGCTGCCATCTCCAAATGGACGTTCCAAAACGTCCATTTAGAGATAAACAAACGCCCATAGGACGTTTATATCCTATGGGCGGTCGGGAACTGGTTAAGGACAGCTATTTTGAGCCTTAAAGGGGTTGTGACACCAGAAAATAGCATTTATTATGTAGATTAAGTTAATACAAGGCATTTACTTATGTATTGTGATTATTCATATTGCCTCCTTTGCTGGCTTGATTTATTTTTCCATCACATTATACCATGGATGCCCAACCTTTGGCCCTCCAGCTGTTGCAAAACTACAACTCCCAGCTTGCCTGGACAGCCTACAGCTATCAGCCTTATGGGAGTTGTAGTTTTACAACATATGGAGGGCCGCAGGTTGAGCATCCCTGCATTATACACTGCTTGTTTCCATGGTTACAACCACCCTGCAATCCAGCAGCAGTGGCTGTGCTTGCAAACTATAGGAAAAAGCACTAGCCTATGTGAGCTCCCGTGGTCCCAGCCACCAGATATGCCAGTGCAATTATAATTCTATAGAATCAGGATAATTTTATAGAGAGATAGAGGCACCATACAGCAGTACTGAGCAGTTTAGATATGAATCTAGCAGTTAACGAACAGCATATTAAAGAGCAGGAGGAGCTGAACATATTCATATATAATGTACATCTGTAGGAAAAGATTTAGTAAAACTTGCAATTTATACATTAAACCCCCTGCTTTTTTCAGCTCAGTTATATAAGAGGGCAGTCTTATGAGTGATTGATGATATTCTCTCTGTAAGTGTGTATACAGAGATAGCTGTCAGTCACTGATAGTTGTTCTCAGAAGTCCTGTCTTGTAGAGGCCTGTCACCACAAAATGTAGTGCAATGGGCTGGCAGCATGTTATAGGACAAGAGGAACTGAGCAGATTGATATATAGTTTTATAGTTTATAGATGTATAGTGTGAAAAGATTCGGAAAAATGTATTTATACTTTTTAATCTCTGTTCTTCCTGATTTCAGCTATACACGACAGAGGTGTTATCAGTGAGTGATATAGCATTCTCTGTATAAGTGTGTATACAAAGAAAGCTGTCAGTCAAAGCCAGTTGTGCATGGGGGTCTTAAGTTCAGAAAAAGAAGACATTTAAATTACTAAATTATAAAATGTACTTAATCTTTTTAAAACTACAGTATATATCAATCTTGGACAATGCATTTTGTACAAAACCATCTAAGCCCGTCTGCCGAACGTCAAAGCGATCTCTGTTAGACGGGTCCTAAACACTAAATACTACCTGTTATGCGCCATAATGACCGCCATAAAATTCAGGAAGTGTTGGACCCACATTACTAAATTATAAAATGTACTTAATCTTTTTAAAACTACAGTATATATCAATCTGCTCAGCTCTTCTTGCTCTATAATGTTCTGTCAGCAGGTTGCATTGCATATTATAGTGACAGACTATATTTAAGTTTATAAAGAGAAGACATTTAAATGTATAAATTGCAAGTTTCACTTAAAGGGGTTGTCCGGGTTCAGAGCTGAACCCGGAAATATCCCCATTTTCACCCAGGCAGCCTCCCTGATATGAGCATCGGAACATTTCATGCTCTGATGCTCTCATTTGCCCTGCGCTAAGTCACAGGCCTTTTTGGCGATCCATTAATGTACCGGCACTAATGGGTGGGATTTAGTGTTGCCCTAGCCTGTAAAACGGATAGGGCAGCGCTAATGCCCACCCATCTGTGTGGCGACACCACCAGCAAAACCTCTGCCTAGCAGTGTAAAAAGTATAAACAAATAGAACTTTGTTTTCAGCGCATGGCTAGAGAGATCATTGGAGCATGACATGCTCCGATGCTCATATTAGGGGGGGTTGCCTGGATTAAAATGGGGATATGTCCAGGTTCAACTCTGAAACCAGACAACCCCTTCAATCTTTTCCCATAAAACTACCGTATCAGCTCAGCTCTTCTTGCTCTATAACGTGCTGCCTGCAGGTTACATTGCATTTCATAGTAACAGATTATCTTTAAGTTTAGAAAGAGCAGAGATTGAAATATATAAATTGCAAGTTTTGCTGAATCTTTTCCCACAAAACTATATATCAATCTGCTCAGCTCCTCCTGCTCTATCACTTTCCGCCTGCAGATTGCACTGCATTTAGTGGTGAACTCTCTTTAAAGCAAAACATCACCTTTTTTATAATCTGTTTTCGAAAAAGTTAAAAGTCAATAATGGCTATGTTTTTATATGTTTTATGGTCTCAGTAAGATGTTTCAAATCAAATGCATAGGATTAGAAAAATAGGTTTTATGACTGTAAGGATATCATCTCCCATCTACTAACTTTAAATTAGCCTGATTACTGCCATTTGTGCATCAAGAGGTGGGGTTATGCATGTTTCAGCACAGCGCATGTTACAGAAAAAGGGGGTTAAATCTTCCTCTTTAAGTATTCATTCAATATTTCTTTACATCTAATTAAAAAGTCAAAATATGTCTATTCTAAAACAGTAGTAAGATTAAAAAAAAAATGCCTGCTTCAAACTGAATTATCCTGTATATAATGTGCAATGATTTCAATTAAAGCAAATACTAACCATACTTTTTCATCTCCATTTTCTAGTTTTATGGAGTTCTAGCTTCATTTCATTTCATTTATAGTTTTACACAAATTAATCAAATTAATATTCAGAAGAAACCAGTTGTCATGATGATTTATTTTTCCATAAAGCGTGCCTTCAAGCATGCATTCACCACCCTGAAAATGGGTGCCTTAAAATGGTAATTTCATGCATATTTTTTTTTCTAGGAACAACACTATTTCCAATAAATTCAATAATTTGAAAAATATATAAATGCATTTATTTAGAAAATAATATAATCTGGCATTCTGGATGCACTGAAGTAGATTGCCAAATATGTCAAGTGTAGAATATCATTAAATAAACATAGAGAAAATGTGCCATATTGCAGGAGAACATGTAGAATTATATACAACAGAAAATAACATATTGCTTTCTTTGAGGGTACCTTTTTACCTTTTAAAAGTAAAGCTTTGTGTTGTTATATTGTGTGCATGAGAATGATGTCAGATTTGCCACATGTTATCGTGGGTTAGCATTATTGTACATTACATTGGTGTACCAAAATAGTACATTGTGAACTTTCTTTTATTTATTTTTATTATCACTGTCTATATGACCTTATTTCACATATAAAGAGCCTGGAAAATTAACTCACTAAGAATAGATAAAAAGTGGATAAGAGTAAATAAGAATGTATGGCATAAAGCAGATTGATAGTGAATAGTTTGTGGATGTATATATGAAGTCTACCAGGGGCAGACTGGGAACTTAAAGTGGCCCTGGAAAAAATACTAAAAGTGACCCCCTTTTGTAGTCGGGTCCGAATTGACGGAAGGGAGAGCCAGCAATACCATATTGTAGAACATTATACCACCCCAACAGAGCCAAATACCACAGTCCATCATAAAATACTGCCATCAGCACAAAATACATCCCCAAAAACTTCCACTGGCTGGCCGTGAGGAGGGCCCAGGCCCAGGGTCTATGGCCAATCCGCCCCTGAAGTCTACTAATGGATCCAATAGCTGATTAAAATGCTCTTTGTTATGTGAGATGTTGGCACAAATACTGTTCATAGAGGAGGACAAGGCAACATTCTCTTGTTAGACATACAGTTGCAAGAAAAAGTATGTGAACCCTTTGGAATTATATGGATTTCTGCACAAATTGGTCATAAAATGTGATCACAACAATAGACAATCACAGTCTGCTTAAACTAATAACACACAAAGAATTAAATGTTACCATGCTTTTATTGAACACACCATGTAAACATTCACAGTGCAGGTGGAAAAAGTATGTGAACCCTTGGATTTAATAACTGGTTGAACCCCCTTTGGCAGCAATAACTTCAACCAAACGTTTCCTGTAGTTGCAGATCAGACTTGCACAACGGTCAGGAGTAATTCTTGACCATTCCTCTTTACAGAACTGTTTCAGTTCAGCAATCCTCTTGGGATGTCTGGTGTGAATCGCTCTTTTGAGGTCATGCCACAGCATCTCAATCGGGTTGAGGTCAGGACTCTGACAGGGCCACTCCAGAAGGCATATTTTCTTCTGTTTAAGCCATTCTGTTGTTGATTAACTTCTATGCTTTGGGTCGTTGTCCTGTTGCAACACCCTTCTTCTGTTGAGCTTCAGATGGTGGACAGATGGCCTTAAGTTCTCCTGTAAAATGTCTTGATAAACTTGGGAATTCATTTTTCCTTCGATGATAGCAATCCGTCCAGGCCCTGACGCAGCAAAGCAGCCCCAAACCATGATGCCCCCACCACCATACTTAACAGTTGGGATGAGGTTTTGATGTTGGTGTGCTGTGCCTCTTTTTCTCCACACATAGTGTTGTGTGTTTCTTCCAAACTCAACTTTGGTTTCATCTGTCCACAGAATATTTTGCCAGTACTGCTGTGGAACATCCATGTGCTCTTGTGCAAACTGTAAACATGCAGCAATGTTTTTTTTGGACAGCAGTGGCTTCCTCTGTGGTATCCTCCCATGAAATCCATTCTTGTTTAGTGTTTTACGTATCGTAGATTCGCTAACAGGGATGTTAGCATATGCCAGAGAATTTTGTAAGTCTTTAGCTGACACTCTAGGGTTCTTCTTCACCTCATTGAGCAGTCTGCGCTGTGCTCTTGCAGTCATCTTTACAGGACAGCCACTCCTAGGGAGAGTAGCAGCAGTGCTGAAATTTCTCCATTTATAGACAATTTGTCTTACCGTGGACTGATGAACAGCAAGTCTTTTGGAGCTACTTTTAGAACCCTTTCCAGCTTTATGTAAGTCAACAATTCTTAATCGTAGGTCTTCTTAGAGCTCTTTTGTGCGAGGCATCATTCACATCAGGCAATTCTTCTTGTGAAAAGCAAACTTAGAACTGGTGTGTGTTTTTTTTATAGGGCAGGGCAGCTGTAACCAACACCTTCAATCTCATCTCATTGATTGGACTCCAGTTGGCTGACACCTCACTCCAATTAGCTCTTGGAGATGTCATTAGTCTAGGGGTTCACATACTTTTTCCACCTGCACTGTGAATGTTTACATGGTGTGTTCAATAAAAACATGGTAACATTTAATTCTTTGTTATTAGTTTGAGCAGACTGTGATTGTCTATTGTTGTGACTTAGATGAAGATCAGATCACATTTTATCACCAATTTGTACAGAAATCCATATCATTCCAAAGGGTTCACATACTTTTTCTTGCAACTGTATGACAATAACTCTCTAAAAATGTTGGTTAATGCAGGCAATTACAACTCCAAGTGGACAAAGTACACGGTCAAAAGCGATGTCACGAGTGTAGTTCAGGGATCAGCAACCTTCTGCACTCAAACTGCTGTGAATCTACAACTCCCAGCATGCTCATGCTCAGCTGTTCTAACTTCCACAGAAATATGCATAACAACTGTGGAGCTCCAGTTTTGGGTCTTCAACTCACTTCGTGGAAGTGAACAGAGCATTCTGAGAGTTGTAGTTTTAGAACAGCTGGAGTGCCGGAGGTTGCTGTTCCCTGATGTAGCTTCTTGCTTTTAGCAAGCACAAGCAAATAAAATCTACAGTATGTTGCACAGACAGCATTGATTTTCATTTGCACTAGAGCTCATTATTATATTTTTCAGTTTCACGCAACTTAGTGCTTAGATTTTCCTGTCTGTCCAAATGCTAACCAGGGTCAAAACTTGCCCTCCAGTAGTAATTATGGACGGGTCTTTTTTATAGAACATATGCCTAGTAAACCCTCTACCAAAACATACCACATCTAAGCTGGTGGTAATGTGTCTGAATTACAAGACTAGTGTAGATCACTAAGCAGGTTGGCATCTCTTCTCTTCTTCCTTACAAAATGTCTGCTGCTTTCTCTATACCTGATTATGTGTGTATTTTTAGTCATTGTATAGAGCGAGGGAAGCCACAATGTGGGCTAACTGCTATCAAGCAACTTGAAGAATTTCATTTCCTTCCTCTTTCAAGAGAACAATGGGTCAGATTTACTAAGCCTGTAGATGGGATAAACTTACGGTCCTATACAGCACTTTAGAGAGTAGCTTGCAGTGTCATAACTAGAAATGACTGGCCCCCACAGCAAATTTTTGAATGCCCCCCCTTCTCTAGCAACTTCTTTTCCCGACTCCCGACTCCTGTGCGACTCCCACTCCTGAGGCTAGTTAAGATTACGCTCTCAGATGAGGCCCGGCAGCTTCTCCGTCGGTTTCCTACCATGACACTGTATATAATGTTATGAGATAACCGTGTATATAAAATCATTTGTTCCTGTAACGGTCACGTACACACACACACAATGGAGAAGGGAAGTGACCACTGCGCTCCACCCTTACCCCTGGCCCTGCCTACTTGCCTGGCGAGTCCTAATGACAGGGGACAACTGGACGGCAATCCCTAACTTGGAATAAGTGCAGGGATGACAGACAGACAAACAACAGGACGTGAACGGACCGAGGTCACAATACAAGTACAAAGGATTAAGCAAAGAATGGTCAGGAGAAGCCGGGGTCAAATACCAGGAGAGCAGAGAAGTACAAGAGGAGTCCTAAGAGAGTAGTCAGGTGGGAGCCGAGGTCACAATACCAGGACGGATGCGCAGTACAGGAGGATCAGGCAAAAGGATGGTCAAGGAACAGGATCAGGTAAGTATTCAGCAGTCCAACAAATAGCCAGGAACCTAGAAATTAACAGGCAACCTGTAGCCAGCAGGCTGCCTGTATTTATAGTGGGGAGTGAGGGTCATGTGACGTGGCCAGCGTCACATGACCGACAGACCAACCAGTCGAGCACCGAGTGATCAGCTCGGCGCTCAAGGCAGACTTAGGAGCAGGGAGCCACCCAGCTAGTAAAGCCGCCCTGGGAATGAGGTCAAACACAGATCCTCATTCCCAAAGCTAAACAACAGGTCTGCGGGCGATGGGGGACCGTGTGCACCTTCGGAACCCCGTGACAGTTCCTCCTCCTGGGTGGGCCCCTTCTTGGTCTGGGCCCCAAAGAAGTTGCTTCCCCTGCTTCAACTATAGCTATGCCCCTGGTCGCTTGCGTTTAAGGCCTCTTTCACACTTGCGTTGTTGGGATCCGGCGTGCACTTCCGTTGCCGGAGGTGCCCGCCGAATCCGGAAAAACGCAAGTGTACTGAAAGCATTTGAAGACGGAACCGTCTTCCAAATGCTTTCAGTGTTACTATGGCACCCAAGACGCTATTAAAGTCCTGGCTGCCATAGTAGGAGCGGGGAGCGGGGGAGCGGTATACTTACAGTCCGTGCGGCTCCCGGGGCGCTCCAGAATGACGCCAGAGCGCCCCAAGCGCATGGATCACGTGTCCATGCGATCACATGATCCATGCGCTTGGGGCGCCCTGACGTCACTCTGGAGCGCCCGGGGAGCCGCACGGACGGTAAGTATACTGCTCCCCCGCTCCCCGCTACACTTTACCATGGCTGCCAGGACTTTAGCGTCCTGGCAGCCATGGTAACCATTCAGAAAAAGCTAAATGTCGGCTCCGGCAATGCGCCGAAACGACGTTTAGCTTAAGGCCGGATCCGGATCAATGCCTTCCAATGGGCATTAATTCCGGATCCGGCCTTGCGGCAAGTGTTCCGGATTTTTGGCCGGAGCAAAAAGCGCAGCATGCCGCGGTATTTTCTCCGGCCAAAAAACGTTCCGTTCCGGAACTGAAGACATCCTGATGCATCCTGAACGGATTTCTCTCCATTCAGAATGCATTAGGATAAAACTGATCAGGATTCTTCCGGCATAGAGCCCCGACGACGGAACTCTATGCCGGAAGACAAGAACGCAAGTGTGAAAGAGCCCTAAAAGACTTCAATTACATGAAACAATCACTAAATATTTTACATTGATTGCTAGTTATATTGTACCAAGCAGTTGAGCAGTGAAGAAAAATGGCTGGGTTGTTATAAAACCTGGAGTAAAACTGTGTATGTGGAGGCTGGAGGACCTGCGAGCTTCTATTGAATGATAAAGGTCATGTGACCAAGCTTCTATTGGCTAATGCATTTTTTGGGAATATCTCAGGAACGGAAAGTCCTAGAGAGCTGAGACCTGGTCTAAAACCTTCCCGAACACCTGATGTACCTGTGTGCCAAATTTCATGATTGTAAATGCAATAGTACGGATTCATTTAGCGGAAATACACACATACACTCAGCTTTATATATTAGAAGATATAACTATCTAATGTAGTGTGAAAAGCACAGAGCACAGCAATGACACTGCTGTCTCTCTCAAAACTTTCAAAAAACTGTAGAAAATGGCTGCTGGGGAGGTTCTAATATAGTAAGGGGTAGGCAACTTTCCTATTGGAAGCTAGGGATGTTACTAACCTCAGACAAAGACATTGCAGCCTTCTCATTGGCCCACAAGCAAGAAGGGAGGTTACTGATAAAAAAAAAAATCTAGAATATTAGAAATTACGAATATATATCACTATATTCAAAATATTCGCAAATTCTCAAAGTGCCGATATTCGCAATTACCGTATTTTTCGCCCCATAAGACACACTTTTTCCTCCCCAAAAATGGAAGGAAAATGCCCCTGCGTCTTATGGGGCAAATGCTGACAGTTTAACATCGCTGGATGCGATGTACGGAGCGGGGGCCGGGGGAGGGACTGGGAGGAGGAGCTGGGGGCCGGCAATAGCGGTGGGGCGGTGCAGTCACTGTACTATAGCCCCGCCCCACCGCTCCGGTATTCTAATATAAAATGTATTATTGAATTAAAAGTTATTAAACATGCCCCCCTCACTCCTAATAGTACCGTATATCCTAATTGTTTCTGTATAATGCCGGCTGGCCGGGCGGGCGGCAGCGTAACTCCCTGATGTCACGTGCCTGCGCCGCCTATTTTATGAATGAAGCAGGCGGCGCAGACAAGTGACGTCACTGAGGGACGCACCGGCCGGCCGCCCGGCCTGCCGGCATTATACAGAAGCAATTCGGATATACGGTACTATTAGGAGTGAGGGGGGCATGTTTAATAACTTTTAATTCAATAATACATTTTATATTTGTATACTGAAGGGGCGGGGGGGCACACGGAATCTGTAGATGGCACAGTTAAGGGGTGGGGGTCTGTGGATGGCACAGTTATGGGCTGGGGGGGTCTGTGGATGGCACTGTTATGGGGTGGGGGGTCTGTGGATGGCACATATAACAGTGCCAGCCACAGATCCCCCCCTGTAACAGTGCCAGCCACAGATCCCCCCCTGTAACAGTGCCAGCCACAGATCCCCCCTGTAACAGTGTCCGTCATCTACAGATCCCCCCATAAGTGTCCGTCATCCACAGATCCCCCATAACAGTGTCCGTCATCCACAGATCCCCCATTACAGTGTCCGTCATCCACAGATCCCCCCATAACAGTGTCCGTCATCACAGATCCCCCCATAAGTGTCCGTCATCCACAGATCCCCCCATAACAGTGTCCGTCATCCACAGATCCCCCCCATAACAGTGTCCGTCATCCACAGATCCCCCCCATAACAGTGTCCGTCATCCACAGATCCCCCATAACATTGTCCGTAATCCACAGATCCCCCCATAACATTGTCCGTAATCCACAGATCCCCCCATAACAGTGTCCGTCATCCACAGATCCTCCCATAACAGTGTCCGTCATCCACAGATCCCCCCCATAACAGTGTCCGTCATCCACAGATCCCGCCATAACAGTGTCCTTCATCCACAGACCACTATTAGTTCCAAACCCACCAAAAGCACACCTTTTGGTTAAAAAAATTTTTTTCTTATTTTCCTCCCCAAAAACCTAGGTGCGTCTTATGGGCCGGTGCGTCTTATAGGGCAAAAAATACGGTAATATTCTATAGTGTTGAGCATGAATATTCATAATACAATTTTTTTTATCGCGAATAGAGTTGAGCGGACACCTGGATGTTCGGGTTCGAGGGGTTCGGCCGAACTTCGCAAAAAAGTTCGACCCTAACTTGACCCCGAACCCCATTGAAGTCAATGGGGACCTGAACTTTTGAGCAATAAAATGGCTCTAAAAATGTAATGGAAAGGTTAGAGGGCTGCAAATAGCAGCAAAATGTGGTTAAGAGCATGATAAGTGCTCTGCAAACAAATGTGGATAGCGAAATAACTTCAAATAACATTAAATACTTAAAAATAAAAAATAATAATCTTGATCTAGGAGGACCAGGTCCATATGGATTAGAAGGTTGAGGAGGCGGTGGATGTGGCGGTGTAGGTGGAAGCGGTGGAGGAGGAGGAGGTAGAGAACACAGTTTTTTTGTTTTAATTGTATTTATTTTTTATTTTGTTTAAATTAGGGTACACCCAAAAACATTGGGAAATATAAACTCTGATAACCCCCTCCAGCCTAGCTAAACAAACGTTCAGACAATACACTGGCTGCAGGGCAGGCCAGCACCTCCAAGGCCTAAACGGCAAGTTTAGACCATGTGCCCAATTTGGAGACCCAGAAGTTGAAGGGGGCAGACCATCAGTCAGTACGTGTAGGCGTGTGCACACATACTGCGCCACCATTTCGCACATCTCCGTGATGTCCACGATCCAATCAGATATCTGCTCCAGGGCTGGGACAAGGTCCACCACCAACAGAGGCTGAGCTGCCCAAGTGCGCCCCCCCCCCCCCCCATCTACCCCACCAGACATTTAGATGTTATTTATTCCTGCAGCTCTAATGCTCTGATGATCACTGATCAGTAGATGACTCAAGCAAGCCCCCCCCCCCACGCCATTTAGATATGTATGTTTGTTATTAATCATCTCCCACCCCAAGACGCACCTAGGTTTTAGAGGAGGATAATAGGAAACAATATTTTTCATTCCACCTCAGGTCAGACCCGCAATGTTATTTGGACCTCAGCTCGCAGGCACAGCCCCAATGCCTCAGATCAGACCCCCATGTCAGCCATCAGCCCTCCATGTCATATTTCTCCCCGTCCATGGCACAGACAGACTACAGACATTGTCTCCGGCCCATCATGTAACCCCCATCCTCACCCATGTCACATTTATCCCCCTCCATTTGATTGCTCTAACACCTAAAGAAAAAATAATAATTAAAAAAACCTGATGTTTCTCCAGATGATCTTATGCTAAAAGTCGTGGTAATAGAGTCTCATAGGTCTATAGAAGCAGGTACACAATTTTTACAAACCTTTGAGACTCTATTAACACTACTATCAACATCAGGTCATTTAGAGAAACAGCAGGTTTTTTTAATTATGTTTTTCCTTTAGGTGTTAAAACATAACTTTCATTTGATTGCTGTAACACCTAAAGGAAATATCATTTTAAAAACCTGCTGTGTCTCTAGATGACCTGATGTTGACAGTAGTGTTAATAGAGTCTCAAAGGTTTGTAAAAATTGTGTACCTGCTTCTATAGACCTTTGAGACTCTATTACCACGACTTTTAGCATAAGATCATCTGGAGAAACATCAGTTTTTTTAAATTATTATTTTTTCTTTAGGTGTTAGAGCAATCAAATGGAGGGGGAGAAATGTGACATGGGTGAGGATGGGGTTACATGATGGGCCGGAGACAATGTCTGTAGTCTGTCTGTTTCATGGACGGGGTCTGTAAAAATAGGGTAACTGCTTCTATAGACCTTTCAGACTCTATTACCGCTGCTATCAACATAAGGTCATCTAGAGACACAGCAGGTTTTTAATTTTCCTTTAGGTGTTCAAGCAATCAAATAAGTTATGTTTTAACACCTAAAGGAAAAAAAAAATATTTTAAAAACTTGTTCTTTCTCTAGGTGACTTTATATTTATAGTAGTGTTAATAGAGTCTCAAGGGTCTATATAAGCAGTTACCCTATTTTTACAGACCTTTGAGACTCTATTAACACTACTATCAACATAAGGTCTTCTAGAGAAACAGCAGACTTTAAAAAAATCCCTTTAGGTGTTAGAGTAAATTGCAATCAAATGAACGTTATGTGTTAAGATTAGGGTCAGAAGCAGACAAGCAGGGTTTCTTTAGCCTCTTGGGTATTAGTTTTTACATTCATAAAGCTCCACATTGAGCTTCCAGCAGCAGACAGATGCCAGGGCACTTCTGTGGTCACCTCACCTGGGCACATGGTCTTTGCTCAGCAGAGTCCTGCCATACATGCTGGGTAGATGCTAGAATGGATTTGTTAGAAGGAGGTCTGTGACGTCACTGGTCACATGCTCCTTCATGGTCACATGATCCACTGTGAGAACTCCTGCCTCCTGCTGTGTTCAGCTCCAGAGAGAAGGGGGTGTGAAAGGATGGACCAATGGCAGGGCAGCTAGCTGATAATGGCCAATCAGCAGCCTCCTGCTCCTATCTGTGGCTTAACACAAGCGCAGCTTAGAGTGAACACTGGCTGGGGAGGGGAGGGCGCCCGCAAGCGCTGCGCTGCTGGCAAGTAAGTGATTAAAAAAAAGTTTGTTTTTCCGCCCACCCCAAGCTGCGCCCTGAGGCTGGAGGCTCCCCAGCCTCTGTGTCGGCCCGGCCCTGATCCATCCCGGAGAGGGAGCCTGAGAAAGGGATACCACATCCAAGGGAGGTCAATGGCTGCAATGTGATCAAGCTGAAATGTGGGACAAGTTATTAAAAGAAGGATCGAATGAAAGGGCAAATTAAAGACGAATTTTAGAAATTTAAGTCCCTGCCACCTATGCAGAGCAGGGGTTTTTTTATCGGCAAAAATGGGTTAATGTCACCCACCAATGGAACAGACGATTTGTAAAAATTTCGGGCCCTGTCAACTATGTAGAGCAGGGGTTTATTCATGGCAAAACTGTGTTCATGTCACCCACCAATTGAACAGACGATTTTACAAAAATTAGGTCCCTGTCACCTATGCAGAGTGCGGGTTTGTATACGGCAAAATTGGTAAAATGTCAACTGACAATGTAACAGATGATTTTTTTAAATTTAGGTCCCTGTCACCTATGCAGAGCAGGGGTTTATTCAAGGCAAATCTGTGTTCATGTAACCCAACAATTGAACAGAGAATTTTACAAAAATTAGGTCCCTGTCACCTATGCATAGCAGGGGTTTGTATATGGCTAAATTGGTAAAATGGCACCTGATAATGTAACAGACGATTTTTTGAAATTTAGGTCCCTGTCACCTATGCAGAGCAGGGCTTTATTCACGGCAAAAATGGTAAAATGTCACCCAAGAATGTAACAGACGAATTAGTGAAATGTATTTCCTTGTCCACTAGGTATAGCAGGGGTATATCACAGCCAAAAATTGGTGAATGTCCCCCAACTATGTAACAGAGAAATTAGTGAAATTTATTAACCTGTCTACTAAGTAGAGCATGGGTATATCACAGCCAAAAATTGGTGAATTTCACCTGACAATGTAACAGACAATTTAGTGAAATTTATTAACTTGTCCACTAGGTAGAGCAGGGGTCTATCACAGCCAAAAATTGGTGAATTTCACCCGACAATGTAACAGAGAAATTAGTGAAATTTATTAACCTGTCTACTAGGTAGAGCAGGGGTATATCACAGCCAGAAATTGGTGAATGTCACCCAACTATGTAACAGAGAAATTAGTGAAATTTATTAACCTGTCTACCAGTTAGAGAAGGGGTATATCACAGCCAAAAATTGGTGAATTTCACCCAACAATGTAACAGAGAAATTAGTGAAATTTATTAACCTGTCTACTAAGTAGAGCATGGGTATATCACAGCCAAAAATTGGTGAATTTCACCTGACAATGTAACAGACAATTTAGTGAAATTTATTAACTTGTCCACTAGGTAGAGCAGGGGTCTATCACAGCCAAAAATTGGTGAATTTCACCCGACAATGTAACAGAGAAATTAGTGAAATTTATTAACCTGTCTACTAGGTAGAGCAGGGGTATATCACAGCCAGAAATTGGTGAATGTCACCCAACTATGTAACAGAGAAATTAGTGAAATTTATTAACCTGTCTACCAGTTAGAGAAGGGGTATATCACAGCCAAAAATTGGTGAATTTCACCCAACAATGCAACAGACAAATTAGTTAAATTTATTAACCTGTCCACTAGGTAGAGCAGGGGTATATCACAGCCAAAAATTTGGGATATGTAACATAACAATGTATGCAGACAAATTAGAAAAATGACTTCAACTTTTTTTAAAAACGTAAAAAAAAAAAAAAAAAATCTTGATCTATGAGGTGGAGGTCCAAATGAAGTATGAGTTTCAGGAGGCGGTGAATGTAGCAGTGTAGGGGGAAGCGGCGGTGGAGGAGGACGAGGTAGCTAACACAGTTTTTTTTTGGTTTAAATTAGGGTACACCCCCAACAAATGGGAAATATCAAAAATACAACAATGAGCGAGTAGGGGGTAGGTGGGTAGGGGGGTACTTCCTCTTTAGCTCCAGTGTTTGGGAGATAGAGAGTTGAACGCTTCCATGGGACATTGTGGAGATGCTTGGTGACCCAGGTGGTAGCGTTGCTGGCAGATCCTCTGTTTGCGGGGTGGCAGGTGCCATTGCCACTCCAGAGGTGGATGAAGAGGCCGAGACTGCAGCAGAAGAGGAAGCAGGAGGAGCCAGAGACCTTTCTTGGTTTTTGAGGTGTCTACTCCACTGCAGCTCGTGCTTTGCACTTAGATGCCTGGTCATGTAGGTTGTGCTCATTTTGAGAACATTTATGCCTCGCTTCAGGCTCTGATTGTGCAGCATGCAAACCACTCGTGTCTTGTCGCACATTGTCTGAAGAACTGCCACTCCAGAGAACTCCTTGGAGATGGCTTTGGTGTGCTCGGTCCCTTGCTGCGGTTGGCAGTAGCAGGCGTACTGTCTAGGGGACGGCCGCTCCGCTTTTGCACCCTGCTCCCTCTTCTGCTGTGCTGGTGGCTCTGTGCGACCACCGCCTCTTCCTCCGAACTACACAGGTCACTTGCATGACTTTGATTCCATGTGGGGTCAAGGACCCCATCGTCCTCCACATCATCTTCCACCCAGTCTTCACCCCTGCCCTCCTTGTCGGTCTGCACACTTTCGAAAGCCCCAGCAGTTGGCACCTGTGTTTCGTCATCATCCGAGACGTGCTGTGGTGGTCCTCCCATGTACTCATTCTGAAACATAAGTGGTGCACTCAATCTCTTCCACTTCTGGATCACGGCTAAGTGGATGGCCCTGGGAAACCCTGCTAGCAGAGTCATCAGAAGAGTCTCAGAAGAGACTACTGCATGACTTGGGGCTCAGACTGCTTGGCTGATTTGCAAAGGGGTGAGGTGAAGGACTGATGGACATGGGCTGCAGGTGCCAATTCTGATCTTTTACCAGGAGACTGGGTGGATGACAATGTGAAGGAACTAGAGGCACTGTCAGCCACCCAATCTATTATCGCCTGTACTTGTTCTGGCCTGAACATTCATAGAGCCGCATTCGGCCCTACCAAATAACGCTGAAGGTTCTGTCGCCTACTCGCACCTGAGGAAGGTGTTTCACTTGTGCGTGTAGCTGGCACAGATCGACCACGTTTTCTCTCTGTAACAGGAGCTCCACCAGCAGCACCACGACCGGGGCGACGCCCCTTATTTGACGCTCTCCTCATTCTTTGCGTTCACCCACCAAACTAACAGATGGTTTATGTCAGGCGACAATGTAACCACCAATAGTCAACAATTAAGTTAACTGAGAGTAAGGCAGTGCCGGTGTCATAAAGAGGAAACATTTCTTGAGGTCACACAACAGTGTGACAGGTGAATTTTATACAAATATTTCACAGTCACAAAAGTTTTTAATTTGTCAACCAACTATGTAACTGCAGTTTTGACTGGTTGTATTTAACTGTGACAAATGCAGCAAAGGCCCCAGATGTCTTGCAAATAATTGGTGTTTTTTTAAACCCAGAATATAACAGAAGTATTTAAAGTTTGTATTTGACTGTCACAAATGCAACAAAGGCCGCAAATGTATTATCTTGCCCAAAATGGGTGTTTTTTTAAAACAAGAATGTATCCGCAGTATCTAACAATTGTATTGGACTGTCAGAAATGCAGCAAAGACCGCAAATTTATTTTTTTGCCCAAAATTGGTGTTTTTTTAAAACAAGAATATAACAGCAGAATCTAACACTTGTATTGGAATGTGACAAATGCAGCAAAGGCCCCAATTTATTATCTTGCCCAGAATGGGTGTTTTTTTTAACACCAGAATATAACAACACTATCTAACGCTTGTATTTCACTGTGACAAATGCAGCAAAGTCACCAGATGTAGGGTATTGCAAAAAATGGGTGATTTTTTAAACCCAGAATATGATTGCAGTATTTCAAGCTTGTATTTCACTGTCACAATGCAACAAAGGCCACAAATGTATTATCTTGCTTAAAATGGGTGTTTTAAGAATGCCAGAATATAACAACGGTATATCACGCTTTTATTGGACTGTCAGAAATGCAGCAAAGGCCACAAATTTTTTATCTTGGCCCAAATGGGTGTTTTCTAAATACCAGAATATAACAGCACTATCTAACGCTTGTATTTCACTGTGGCAAATGCAGCAAAGGCACCAGATGTAGGGTATTGCAAAAAATGGGTGTTTTAAGAATTTCAGAATATAACAGCAGTATATCACGCTTGTATTGGCCTGTCAGAAATGCAGCAAAGGCCACAAATGTATTATCTTGCCCAAAATATATATATTTTTTAATACCAGAATATAACAGCACTATCTAACGCTTGTATTTTACTGTGACAAATGCAGCAAAGGCACCAGATGTAGGGTATTGCTAAAAATGGGTGTTTTTTTTAAACCAGAATATAATTGCAGTATTTCAAGTTTATATTTCACAGTGAAAATGCAGCAAAGGCCCCACATGTAGGGTATTGCAAAAAATTGGTGTTTTTTATTTTATTTTTAAACCCAGAATATAATTGCAGTATTTCAAGCTTGTATTTAACTGTGACAAATGCAGCAAAGGCCTCAGATGTAGGGTATTGCAAAAAATGGGTGTTTTTTTTTTAAACAGAATATAATTGCAGTATTTCAAGCTTGTATTTCACTGTGACAAATGCAGCAAAGGCACCACATGTAGGGTATTGCAAAAATATTGGTGTTTTTTTAAACCCCAAATATAATTGCAGTATTTCAAGCTTGTATTTCACTGTGACAAATGCATCAAAGGCCTCAGATGTAGGGTATTGCAAAAAATGGGTGTTTTAAGAATTTCAGAATATAACAGCAGTATATCACGCTTGTATTGGCCTGTCAGAAATGCAGCAAAGGCCACAAATGTATTATCTTGCCCAAAATATATATTTTTTTTAATACCAGAATATAACAGCACTATCTAACGCTGGTATTTCACTGTGACAAATGCAGCAAAGGCACCAGATGTAGGGTATTGCTAAAAATGGGTGTTTTTTTTTTAAACCAGAATATAATTGCAGTATTTCAAGCTTGTATTTCACTGTCACAAATGCAACAAAGGCCACAAATGTATTATCTTGCCCAAAATAGGTGCTTTAAGAATACCAGAATATAACAGCGGTATATCATGCTTGTATAGGACTGTCAGAAATGCAGCAAAGGCCGCAAATTTATTATCTTGCCCAAAATGTTTTTTTTTTTTTTAATACCAGAATATAACAGCACTATCTAACACTTGTATTTCACTGTGACAAAATCAGCAAAGGCACCAGATGTAGGGTATTGAAAAAAATTGTGTTTTTTTAAAACCAGAATATAATTGCAGTATTTCAAGCTTGTATTTCACTGTGACAAATGCAGCAAAGGCACCACATGTAGGGTATTGCAAAAAAAAATGTGTTTTTTTAAACCCAGAATATAATTGCAGTATTTCAAGCTTGTACTTCACTGTGACAAATGCAGCAAAGGCCCCAGATGTAGGCTATTGCAAAAAATTGGTGTTTTTTTAAACCCAGAATATAATTGCAGTATTTCAAGCTTGTATTTCACTGTGACAAATGCAGCAAAGGCCCCAGATGTAGGGTCTTGTAAAAAATGGGTGTTATTTTTTTTTAAACCCAGAATATAAGTATTTCAAGCTTGTATTTCACTGTCAGAAATGAAAATATGCTTTGCTGGTGCACTGAACTTGCATAAATGGCCGCTGACGCCCACCTAACTAACAGACAGATAAAAGTTTTTTTTCTGTGTCACTGGGCTCAGAGCAGGGTAAAAATATTGTGCACTGCACCCACAAAACTAAATCGTTGTAGATCGCTGAGTTAACAAGCAGTTCAGATAACTGATTCTTTCCTATTCTCTCCCTCACAGCAGCAGCATCCTATCCCTACACTAATCAGAGCAGAGTGACGGGCAGCGCTACATGACTCCAGCTTATATAGAGGCTGGGTCACATGCTGCATTGATCAATCACAGCCATGCCATTAGTAGGCATGGCTGTGATGGCTTCTAAGGGCACACAAGTTAAACGCTTGTTGATTGGCTGCTCTGTAGCCTTTCAAAAAGCGCCATTAACTCGCCGAACACCAAACCCGAACCCAAACTTTTACTGAAAAGTTTGGGTTCGGGTCCGGGGTCCAAAAATCCTAGAGTTCAGTATGAACCTAATCGCGAATATCGGCACTTCGATAATTTGTGAATATTTAAAATATAGTGCTATATATTCGTAATGACTAATATAAGTTTTTATATATAAGAGGAAGAGGGGGCTGATTTACAATGGGTGCTACCTCCCTTGTCAAATGACAGCAGAACTGATGAGGAAGTTAGGCACCCGAGGCAAAAGGTGCGCCAGGTCACCAGTGAGCCCAGTGTCACTGGTAATGTCAGTAGGAAGAGGCAGCAGCAGCCAGCTCCACCTGTGCGCACCGATCCTGAACAGGTGCAAGTCAGTATCACCCCATCTGACAGGAGGTCGGTGCGTAAGTTGCCTGTTTGGGCCTACTTCACCCTGGCAGCAGACAATGTAACAATTGCCATCTGTCAGCTGTGCCATGCCAGAGTGAGGAGACAGAGGTCTGCTGCTCGGCTGGGTACCACTGCCCTTACCCAGCACATGAGATTAAACCACTGGCGGGAATGGGAATAGATGCAAGGTGGTTGTAGCAGCGCCACCAGCAGTGAACAGGGGACAGCAGCTCCTGATACTGTACTGCAGCCACCCCAACCCCTTACAACAATGCATACCCACTTCCCTGCTCCCTCTCCTAGAGGTACTAGTACTGGCAGCCAGACCTCTTCC
This sequence comes from Bufo bufo, assembly GCF_905171765.1. Lineage (NCBI taxonomy): Eukaryota > Metazoa > Chordata > Amphibia > Anura > Bufonidae > Bufo > Bufo bufo. The sequence continues at coordinate 622,933,386 of NC_053390.1, forward strand.
TCTACTGCACCCTCCTCTATTCCCTCCCCTGCCGTCCGGCGCCAGCTGTCGGTCGCCGACACATTTGAATGCACCGCACCCTACGCCCCCGGGGACCGACGCGTGCGTTCACTCAGCGGGCTCCTGGCAAGGGTTATCGCCCAACATCTGCTGCCCTTCAATATTGTTGACAGCAATTCATTCCGGCAGATGCTGGAGCAGGCCCAACCTAGATGGCGTGTCCCGCCATTTCTTTTCCAGGACCGGCATCCCTGCCCTACACCAGCACATTGTGCAGAATGTATCCCTGTTACTGGATCATCCTGTCAGCGACAGGGTGCATTTGAAAATGGATGCATGGACCAGCAGACATGGGTAGGGATGATACATCAGCTTTACTGCTGGGAAGGCGCCGATGAGGGATCATTACATGTGGCGGCATCTGAGTTTGTGGTGCCGCCCCGGGGTGTTCAGGGGAGAAATGCTGCTATCACTCAAGCCACTGTCTCCACCGCTGCTGAGCCCCCCAGCAAACATCCCCGTAGCTATGCAAGTGTGGGGCTCATCTGCTGCCAGGCCGTGCTCCAGCTTGTGAGCTTAGGGGAACGGAGACACACTGGACCTGATGTTCTGGCAGCACTATAGGCCCAGGTCCAGAAGTGGCTGACACCCCGAAAGCTAGAGGAAGGTATGGTTGTCTGTGACAATGGCAGCAACCTCCTGGCAGCCCTCCATGCTGGCAGTCTCACACACATGCCCTGCACCTTGTGGTACAGAAGTTCCTACCCTTATACCCAAGGTTGAGTGGCATTGTGCAAAGGGTACGGAGGATTGCCAGCCACTTCTGACGCTCCCCAACCGCCACTGCGTCCCTTTCCAATCTGCAGCAGGACAACAGCCTGCCCCCTCACAGGCTGATTGTGGACAGCATGACACGGTGGAACTCGACCCTCCACATGCTGGAGAAGTTGTGGGAGCAGCGACGGGCAGTCAAGGAATACCTGCTGGACCATCACACCCACTCCCCTACATCACCAATGCGAAGTGGGGGCAGATACACCAGGTCTGTCACCTGTTGGCCCCATTCGAGCAGGCAACAAAGATGGTCAGCGGGGAGCATGTTGGTCTCAATGACATGCTCCTCATAGTTTTCCTGCTGGACAGGACACTAGATCACCTGCTCGAGGCTGGGGAGAGTTCCTTGGTGGAGCAAGAAGAGCCAACAATGCTCCACCAAGACCAGGCCCAGGACGAGGAGGAGGAAGAATTTGTAGAGGATTTTGGCGACGTCCAGGAGTCTGGGCCTGGCCAGGAGGGAGAGCTGGTGCTCGGGGCACCATTAGTCTGGGGGTGAGGTGGCTCCCACAGGGAGCAGCAGCAGCAGGGGGACCAAGAAGTCATGGTCCCGGGCAGCCAAGAAGAGTCACAGCGTGCTGTCCTCTTTCCCATGGCTGCCCACATGCTGCAATGCCTCAGGAGGGACCCCCAGATCAAGAAAATTAAGGAGAGGGATATTTATTGGTTGGCCACCCTTTTAGACCCTTGCTGCAAGGGGAAACTGGAGCAGTTCATCCCAGCCAGCCGGATGGATGTCCGTATGCAAAATCTGCGGGCCTGTCTGATCCTCCGGCTGGAGCAGGCAAACCCTCTGCCTCATGCTCCAGTTCTCTCCGCCCATCTCACCCAGCAGGTGGCTGGACCCAGCAGCACCAGCCGAGCAAGTGACCTTATGGGTGAGATGAGGTTGTTCTACCAGTTTGCGCGACCCAGTAGCTGCAGCAGCAGTAGTCACCACCAGCAGCTGGCCCACATGGTGGCTTACTACATTTGGTCTGTCGGTGCTTCCGAAAGCATGAGCACCAACAACCCCATGAAGTACTGGGTTGCCAGGCTGGACACCTTCCATGAAGTAAGCTCTGGAGTTACTGGCTTAACCCCCCTCTCTCCAGCGCATCTGAGCAGACATTCAGCACGGCAGGTGGGGTGGTCACCGACAAGCGGACCCGTCTGTCCACAGACTCCATGGACTAACTAACATTCATTAAAATGAATCAGCGGCGTCTTCTTGGCCCCCGCAGTCGGTTCAGGGCGCTGAAGGGTCCCTTGTCCATCCCTCTACTTGTCTCCTCCTCCAAAACTACGTTGTTTTTTAATCTTTTTATGTATTTAATCATGTATATATTTATTTTTTTAGTCATTCATTCATTCATTTATTTATGGACACATTTTTTATTTATTTATTGACTACTTTATTGATATATTTATATATTGATTACCTTTTTTAATCATGTATTTCTATATTATTTTATTTATTCATCCTTTAATTATTTCATATATTTATTTATTTATATATTTATTCTAATCATGTCTTTGTAGATTAATTTATTTATCGATTGCATTTTTTTTAAATATATTTATTTATTTATTGTCATATTTCCATATTGACGAATTTGATTAAAAATGCATTTGTAGATTGATTTATTTATTGATAGTTTGATTTTTAAATGTATTTATTTATTTCTAGATATATTTGTATATCGTAGATTTTTTTATATATTGTATTTTGAAAATACTTAATTTAATAATGTTTGAATGTTTTAATATATTCATGAATTAATTTATTGATATATTTCTAAATTTTTTAATAGAGTTGAGCGAACACCTGGATGTTCTGGTTCGAGAAGTTCAGCCGAACTTCCCAAAAATGTTCGGTTTCGGGATCCAAACTCGACCCGAACTTCGCCCCAAACCCCATTGAAGTCAATGGGGACCCAAACTTTTCGGCACTAAAAAGGCTTTAAAATAGCCCAGGAAAGGGCTAGAGGGCTGCAAAAGGCAGCAAAATGTAGGTAAATCCCCTGCAAACAAATGTGGATAGGGAAATGAATTAAAATAAAATAAAATAAATAAAAATTAACCAATATCAATTGGAGAGAGGTCCCATAGCACAGAATCAGGCTTCATGTCACCCACCGATGGAGAAGGCCACTTTTACTTATTTAGGCCCCAGCACCCAGACAGAGGAGAGAGGACGCATAGCAGAAAATCGGGCTTCATGTCACACACCGATGGAGAAGGCCACTTTTACTTATTTAGGCCCCTGACACCCAGACAGAGGAGAAAGGTCCCATAGCAGAGAATCAGGCTTCATGTCACCCACCGATGGAGAAGGCCACTTTTACTTATTTAGGCCCCAGCACCCAGACAGAGGAGAGAGGTCGCATAGCAGAGAATAAGGCTTCATTTCACACACCGATGGAGAAGGCCACTTTTACTTATTTAGGCCCCTGACACCCAGACAGAGGAGATAGGTCCCATAGCAGAGAATCAGGCTTCATGTCACCCACCACTGGAACAGGCCACTTTCAGATATTTAGGCCCCGGCACCCAGACAGAGGAGAGAGGTCGCATAGCAGATAATCAGGCTTCATGTCGCACACCGATGGAGAAGGCCACTTTTACTTATTTAGGACCCTGACACCCAGACAGAGGAGATAGGTCCCATAGCAGAGAATTAGGCTTCATGTCACCCACCACTGGAACAGGCCACTTTCAGATATTTAGGCCCCGGCACCCAGACAGAGGAGAGAGGTCCCATAGCAGAGAATCAGGCTTCATGTCACCCGCCACTGGAACAGGCCACTTTCTGATATTTAGGCCCTGGCACCCAGACAGAGGAGAGAGGTCGCATAGCACAGAATCAGGCTTTATGTCACCCACCGATGGAGAAGGCCACTTTTACTTATTTAGGCCCCAGCACCCAGACAGAAGAGAGAGGTCGCATAGCAGAGAATCAGGCTTAATGTCACACACCGATGGAGAAGGCCACTTTTACTTATTTAGGCCCCTGACACCCAGACAAAGGAGATAGGTCCCATAGCAGAGAATCAGGCTTCATGTCACCCACCACTGGAACAGGCCACTTTCAGATATTTAGGCCCCGGCACCCAGACAGAGGAGAGAGGTCCCATAGCAGAGAATCAGGCTTCATGTCACCCACCACTGGAACAGGCCACTTTCAGATATTTAGGCCCCGGCACCCAGACAGAGGAGAGGTTCATTCAACCTTGGGTTGCCCCGCAATATAATGGTAAAATTAAAAAAAGAGGATTGAATAAAGAAGTGCCCTGGAGTACAAGAATATATGGTTAAGGGGAGGTAGTTATAAATGTCTAATCTGCACAAGGGATGGACAGGTCCTGTGGGATCCATGCCTGGTTCATTTTTATGAACGTCAGCGTGTCCACATTGGCTGTGGACAGGCGGCTGCGTTTGTCTGTAATGACGCCCCCTGCCATGCTGAATACACGTTCAGACAAAACGCTGGCTGCCGGGCAGGCCAGCACCTCCAAGGCATAAAAGGCTAGCTCTGGCCACATGGACAATTTGGAGACCCAGAAGTTGAATGGGGCCGAACCATCAGTCAGTACATGGAGGGGTGTGCACACGTACTGTTCCACCATGTTAGTGAAATGCTGCCTCCTGCTAACACGTGCCGTATCAGGTGGTGGTGCAGTTAGATGTGGTGTGGTGACAAAACTTTTCCACATCTCTGCCATGTTAACCCTGCCCTCAGAGGAGCTGGCCGTGACACAGCTGCGTTGGCGACCTCCTGCTCCTCCTTTGCCTTCGCCTTGGGCTTCCACTTGTTCCCCTGTGACATTTGGGAATGCTCTCAGTAGCGGGTCTACCAACGTGCGCTAGTACTCGCGCATCTTCCTATCACGCTCCAGTGCAGGAAGTAAGGTGGGCACATTGTCTTTGTACCGGGGATTCAGCAGGGTGGCATCCCAGTAGTCCGCACACGTTAAAATGTGGGCAACTCTGCTGTCGTTGCGCAGGCACTGCAGCATGTAGTCGCTCATGTGTGCCAGGCTGCCCAGATCTAAGGACAAGCTGTCCTCTGTGGGAGGCGTATCGTCATCGTCCTGTGTTTCCCCCCAGCCACGCACCAGTGATGGGCCCGAGCTGCGTTGGGTGCCACCCCGCTGTGAACATGCTTCATCCTCCTCCACCTCCTCATCCTCATCCTCCTCGTCCTCCAGTAGTGGGCCCTGGCTGGCCACATTTGTACCTGGCCTCTGCTGTTGCAAAAAACGTCCCTCTGAGTCACTTCTAAGAGACTGGCCTGAAAGTGCTAAAAATGACCCCTCTTCCTCCTCCTCCTCCTCCTGGGCCACCTCCTCTTCCATCATCGCCCTAAGTGTTTTCTCAAGGAGACATAGAAGTGGTATTGTAACGCTGATAACGGCGTCATCGCCACTGGCCATGTTGGTGGAGTACTCGAAACAGCGCAACAGGGCACATAGGTCTCGCATGGAGGCCCAGTCATTGGTGGTGAAGTGGTGCTGTTCCGCAGTGCGACTGACCCATTGGTGCTGCAGCTGAAACTCCACTATGGCCTGCTGCTGCTCGCACAGTCTGTCCAGCATGTGCAAGGTGGAGTTCCACCTGGTGGGCACGTCGCATATGAGGCGGTGAGCGGGAAGGCCGAAGTTACGCTGTTGCGCAGACAGGCGAGCAACGGCAGGATGTGAACGCCGGAAGCACGCACAGACGGCCCGCACTTTATGCAGCAGCTCTGACATGTCGGGGTAGTTGTGAATGAACTTCTGCACCACCAAATTCAGCACATGCGCCAGGCAAGGGATGTGCGTCAAACCGGCTAGTCCCAGAGCTGTGACGAGATTTCGCCCATTATCACACACCACCAGGCCGGGCTTAAGGCTCACCGGCAGAAACCACTCGTCGGTCTGTTGTTCAATACCCCGCCACAACTCCTGCGCGGTGTGGGGCCTGTCCCCCAAACATATGAGTTTCAGAATGGCCTGCTGACGTTTACCCCGGGCTGTGCTGAAGTTGGTGGTGAAGGTGTGTGGCTGACTGGATGAGCAGGTGGAAGAATAGGAGGAGGAAGCCGAGTAGGAGGAGGAGGCTACAGGAGGCAAAGAATGTTGCTCTGCAATCCTTGGCGGCGGAAGGACGTGAGCCAAAGAACTCTCCGCCTGGAGCCCAGCCGCCACTACATTTACCCAGTGTGCAGTTAGGGAGATATAGCGTCCCTGGCCGTGCTTACTGGTCCACGTATCTGTGGTTAGGTGGACCTTGCCACAGATGGCGTTGCGCAGTGCACACTTGATTTTATCGGATACTTGGTTGTGCAGGGAAGGCATGGCTCTCTTGGAGAAGTAGTGGCGGCTGGGAACAACATACTGTGGGACAGCAAGCGACATGAACTGTTTGAAGCTGTCTGTGTCCACCAGCCTGAATGACAGCATTTCATAGGCCAGTAGTTTAGAAATGCTGGCATTCAGGGCCAGGGATCGAGGGTGGCTAGGTGGGAATTTACGCTTTCTCTCAAATGTTTGTGAGATGGAGAGCTGAACGCTGCCGTGTGACATGTTGGTAAAGCTTGGTGATGGAGGTGGTGGTGTTGGTGGTACATCCTCTATTTGCTGGGCGGCAGGTGCCAACGTTCCTCCCGAGGTGGAGGAAGAGGCCGAGGCAGCAGCAGAAGAGGTAGCAGGGGGAGCCTGAGTGAGTTCCTTGCTTTTAAGGTGTTTACTCCACTGCAGTTCATGCTTTGCATGCAGATGCCTGGTCATGCAGGTTGTGCTAAGGTTCAGAACGTTAATGCCTCGCTTCAGGCTCTGATAGCACAGAGTGCAAACCACTCGGGTCTTGTCATCAGCACATTGTTTGAAGAACTGCCACGCCAGGGAACTCCTTGAAGCTGCCTTTGGGGTGCTTGGTCCCAGGTGGTGGTGGCCAGTAGCAGGCAAACGCTCTTGGCGGCGGGTGCTCCCTCTTTTGCTACGCTGTTGGCTCAGTCTCACCACAGCCTCTTCCTCTGAACTCTGAAAGTCAGTGGCACGACCTTCATTCCATGTGGGGTTTATGACCTCATCGTCCCCTGCATCGTCTTCCACCCAGTCTTCCTCCCTGACCTCCTGTTCAGTCTGCACACTGCGGAAAGACGCAGCAGTTGGCACCTGTGTTTTGTCATCATCATAGACGTGCTGAGGTGGTATTCCCATGTCCTCATCATCAGGAAACATAAGTGTTTGTGCGTCAGTGTATTCTATGTCTTCCACCGCTGGGGAAGTGCTAGGTGGATGCCCTTGGGAAACCCTGCCAGCAGAGTCTTCAAACAGCATAAGAGACTGCTGCATAACTTGAGGCTCAGACAGTTTCCCTGATATGCATGGGGGTGATGTGACAGACTGATGGGCTTGGTTTTCAGGCGCCATCTGTGCGCTTTCTGCAGAAGACTGAGTGGGAGATAATGTGAACCTGCTGGATCGACTGTTGGCCACCCAATTGACTAATGCCTGTACCTGCTCAGACCTTACCATCCTTAGAACGGCATTGGGCCCCACCAAATATCTCTGTAAATTCTGGCGGCTACTGGGACCTGAGGTAGTTGGTTCACTAGGACGTGTGGCTGTGGCAGAACGGCCACGTCCTCTCCCAGCACCAGAGGGTCCACTAACACCACCACGACCATGTCCGCGTCCACGTCCCTTACTAGATGTTTTCCTCATTGTTACCGTTCACCACAATAAGAAAAAAATGATTTGGCCCAATGTATTGAATTCAAATTCAGGCCTTTTTTTACAGGCACCTAACACTATCTGGCTATATACAGTCATGTGAAAAAATTAGGACACCCTTTGAAAGCATGTGGTTTTTTGTAACATTTTTAATAAATGGTTATTTCATCTCCGTTTCAACAATACAGAGAGATTAAAGTAATCCAACTAAACAAAGAAAACTGAAGAAAAGTCTTTTCAAGATCTTCTGTAAATGTCATTCTACAAAAATGCCTATTCTAACTGAGGAAAAAGATAGGACACCCTCACATGTATTCCCTCTTAAATTGGCTCAGATCTCACACAGGTATATCACACCAGGTGCACATAATTAGTAGATCGTTACTCTGCATGTTAAATGAGGCTTGCCCTATTTAAACCTCAGACATTTAGTTTGGTGTGCTCCTGACTGTTGAAGTGAGAGTGAGCACCATGGTGAGAGCAAAAGAGCTGTCAGAGGACTTCAGAAAAAAGATTGTAGCAGCCTATGAGTCTGGGAAGGGATTTAAAAAGATCTCAAAAGATTTTGAAATCAGCTATTCCACTGTCCGGAAGATAGTCTACAAGTGGAGGGCTTTCAAAACAACTGCCAACATGCCCAGGACTGGTCGCCCCAGCAAGTTCACCCCAAGAGCAGACCGCAAGATGCTAAAAGAGGTATCCAAAAACCCTAAAGTGTCATCTCGAGAACTACAGCAGGCTCTGGCTACTGTTGATGTAGAAGCACATGCCTCTACAATCAGAAAGAGACTGTACAAGTTTAACTTGCATGGGAGGTGTGCAAGGAGGAAACCTTTGCTTTCCAAGAGAAACATCGAGGCCAGACTGACATTTGCCAGCGATAAAGTTGACAAAGACCAGGACTTCTGGAATAATGTTCTTTGGACAGATGAGTCCAAAATTGAATTATTTGGACACAACAGCAGAGGACATGTTTGGCGTAAACCAAACACAGCATTCCAAGAAAAGAACCTCATACCAACTGTGAAGCATGGAGGTGGAAGTGTCATGGTTTGGGGCTGCTTTGCTGCAGCAGGACCTGGTCAGCTCACCATCATAGAATCCACGATGAATTCTACTGTGTATCAGAAGGTGCTTGAAGAACATGTGAGACCATCAGTTAGAAAATTAAAGCTGAAGCGGAACTGGACCATGCAACATGACAATGACCCAAAACATACTAGTAAATCAACCAAAGATTGGCTGAAAAAGAAGAAATGGAGAGTCCTGGAATGGCCAAGTCAAAGTCCAGATTTGAATCCCATTGAGATGCTGTGGGGTGACTTGAAAAGGGCTGTACGTGCAAGAAACCCCTCAAACATCTCACAGCTGAAAAAGTTCTGCATTGAGGAGTGGGGTAAAATTTCCTCAGACCGATGTCGAAGACTGGTAGATGGCTACAAGAACCGTCTCACTGCAGTTATTTCAGCCAAAGGAGGTAACACTCGCTATTAGGGGCAAGGGTGTCCTATCTTTTTCCTCAGTTAGAATAGGCATTTTTGTAGAATGACATTTACAGAAGATCTTGAAAAGACTTTTCTTCAGTTTTCTTTGTTTAGTCGGATTACTTTAATCTCTCTGTATTGTTGAAACGGAGATGAAATAACCATTTATTAAAAATGTTACAAAAAACCACATGCTTTCAAAGGGTGTCCTAATTTTTTCACAAGACTGTATTTATGTACCGTATTACACTAATACAGGCACAGCAGTAACCACAGATTTAGGGGAATATCAATTGTAGGCCTAGTATTTAGGCCCTGGATGAAAGGTATCCTTTTACGGACAGAATTACACTTGGAGATGCACAGTAGCGTGTGAAAAAATATATAGGATTATGCTTTGAGCACTTGTATTTTAACACTTAGTGTAATATACCCTTTAACGGAAAGAAATACACTTGGAGATGCACGGTAGCGTGTGAAGTTATTGAGGATGACCCTATCAGCACTTGTATTTACACCTTGAGTATAATATACCCTTTTATGGACAGAAATACACTATGAGATGAACAATAATGCGTGCAAATTTAAAGGATTATGCTTTCAGCTATTGTAATTTAACACTTTGTGTAATATACCCTTTTACGGAAAGAAATACACTTGGAGATGCACGCTGAGTGTAATATACCCTTTTACAGACAGATTTACACTTGGCCTGCAACAGCAGAAACCACTGATTTAGGGTATTGCTATTTTGGCAATTGGATTTCACCCCAGAACAAAAGCTATGCTTTGACGGACACTATAAAACTTGTCCTGCCACAGCTTTAACACCAGATTTAGGGTATTGCTATTTTGGCAATTGAATTTCACCCCAGAAAAAAATATAAACCTTTGCCAGACAGCAGACAGTATTACACTTGGCTAGCCACAGCTGGAACACCAGATTTAAGGGATTGCTATTTTTGCTAGTAAATTTCACCCCTCAATAAAATATAGAAAATTCTATCCTGAGTTTCTAGGGGTGACAATAAGCACAGCCAAGTCCCTGATGTAGGATATAGCAAAAAAAAAAATAACTACTATTGATGGTTAAATGGACTTGGTGGCAGCTTGTGCTGGCGCACCACAAGACACAAAATGGCCGCCGATCACCCCAGAAAAAAGTGACAGAAAAACGCTCTGGGCAGCCTAAAAACAGTGAGCAATTAACTAGCAGAAGTTGAATGATTCACAGCTGTAGATCAATCACTTCATTAAGTGTTTTTGCTGAGTTAATCCCTGCCTAATCTCGCCCTAACAGAAGCTGCATCCTCTCCCTACACTAATCAGAGCAGAGTGACGTGCGGCGCTACGTGACTCCAGCTTAAATAGAGGCTGGGTCACATTCTGCACTGGCCAATCACAGCCATGCCAATAGTAGGCATGGCTGTGATGCCCTCTTGGGGCAAGTAGTATGACGCTTGTTGATTGGCTGCTTTGCAGGCTTTCAAAATGCGCCATAGAAATCGCCGAACAACGAACCCAAACCCAAATTTTTACGTAAATGTTTGGGTTCGAATCCGTGTCACGAACACCCCAGAATTCGGTACGAACCCGAACTATCAGTTAGGGTTCGCTCATCCCTATTTTTTTATTTTTTATATCATGTACTTATACATTTACGGGTGCTTTATTGGCACACAGTGCTACGCACACGCCTGCATCAGTCTGCTCTCAGTTTTCATATTGGGCACTTTGAGTCTGTAGCAGAATACTGCGGTAACGCAGCCTGCCTCACCATGTGCTGATTCCTCCAAGCCAGAGGGCAGTAGGAGTGGCAGGGTTTAGCAGTGGCTCTCTCATCCTCATTTTGTCTGTGAGGAGGCATGGGTACCGCCGCTCTCCCCCCATACACAATCGACACCGCGCACACGCTGGGCTCTGGCCATCGGCAGGACCCATCCTTCCTCTGCCCGTCTGAGCACAGAAGCCAGTGATTAGCCAGCTTGCCTCGGCCCGGGTCTGGTAGTGTCCCCTGCTCTGCCGCTGGGATCATTTGCCCTTCCTGTCAGTAATAACTCAGCCACGGTCTCAGGTTGCTGTCTTGGTGCTCGGCGGCTGTCTCCGGTGCGCAGCATGGATCATTGATCGCAGGTCAGGCTGCTGAATAAGCCTTTAGCTGCGATGCTTGACTTCACACGGAGGGCAGTGTCACATAACTCGGGCCAGACATCCCTAGGAAGGGGCTGACAGGCAACGGGGAGCACTGACACTGTCATCCAGCAGAGCGGAGTTAGTAGTTTGTTCTGAAGCCACCATGTGTTCACCAAGACATAGAACTGCAGGTAAACTTAATCCACAAAATGAATGTAGCTCTGCTTCATATCTGTCGACTTGACATAGAAAATGAGTTCTGGAAGGTGTAGCAATCTGTTACAATACTATTTTTAGGTCTGGAGGGGGAGAAGAATGCAGGGATTTAAGTGAGAGTTGGGGTAGATAGGTAAATTTGAGGCCCTAAGGGTAAGGCTGCGTGTACCCAAGACTATACATCATCATAAGCCACATGTAAATATCTATCTACCCCATCTCTCCCTGGAAGCCCTGCATTCTTCTCCCCCAAATTTTGTGTGCTTTCAAAATTTAAAATACCTTTGACAAAAAAATTGACAATGTAGAATATTGCATTTTGTATTCATGTTACCACATTACTGCTGTAGACAAAGAGCCTGCTGCTGTCAGAGGTGTCTTAGTTTATTTTTGGTGTTGCCCTTCTCTGCTGGGGGCCCATTCCTGGGAACACATTTCTGCTGCAAACTTAGAACCTGCTGCTGTCAGAGGTGTTTTACTTTATTTTTGGTGTTGCCCTGGTCTGGTCGGGGTCTATTCCTGGGAACACATTCCTGCTGCAAGCTTAAAGAATGCTGCTGTCAGAGGTGTCTTAGTTTATTTTTGGTGTTGCCATGGTCTGGTGGGGGCCCATTCCTGGGAACACATTCCTGCTGCAAAATAAGAGCCTGCTGCTGTCTGTCCTGAAGAGTTAGGGTCCATTCACACGTGCGTTGTTTCTTTCCTGATCTGTTCCGTTTTTTTGCGGAACAGATCTGGACCAGATCTGGACCCATTCATTTTCAATGGGTCCTGAAAAAAATCTGACATTGAGCTGTCCGATTTTTTTCAGGACCCATTGAAAATGAATGGGTCCAGATCTGGTCCAGATCTGTTCCGCAAAAAATGGAACAGATCAGGAAAGAAACAACGGACGTGTGAATGGACCCTTAGGCTGAGATATGTGTAGGCCTTATACTCGACTGTTACCATAAACCTGCTGCTGCTGTCTGTCCTGATCATGCTGAGTTATTTGTAGGCCTTATACTACACCATTACCTTTAGCTGCTGCTGCCTTCCCTGCTGAATTAGGCCGAGCTATGTGTAGGCCGTATACTCGACCGTTATCATGTACCTGCTGCTGTCTGTCCTGATCATGCTAAGTTATGTGTAGGCCTTATATTACACCATTACCTTTAGCTGCTGCTGCTGCTGCCTGCCCTGCTGAGTTAGGCCGAGCTTTGTGTAGGCCATATACTTGACTATTATCATGTACCTGCTGCTGCTGCTGTCTGTCCTGATCATGCTAAGTTATGTGTAGGCCTTATTGTACACCATTAGCTTTAGCTGCTGCTGCCTGCCCTGCTGAGTTAGTGCGAGCTATGTGTAGGCCTTATATTTGACCGTTATCATGTACATGCTGCTTCTGCTTTCTGTCCTGATAATGCTGAGTTATGTGTAGGCCTTATACTACACCATTACCTTTAGCTGCTGCTGCTGCCTATCTTGCAGAGTTAGGCCAAGCTATGAGTAGGCTTTATACTCGACTGTTACCATGTAACTGGTGCTGCTGCTGTCTGTCCTGAATCAGCAGAGTTAGTCCCAGCTATGTGTAGGCCATTTACCATTTACCATTTACCTGCTTCGGTCTGTCCTGATCCTGCAGAGTTGAGTCAAGCAATGTGTAGCCCTGATGCTACAGAGTTACTATTTACATGCTGCTGTCTGTCATGATCCTGCTGAGTCTGGCCCATCGATGTGTAGGCCTTATACTATTGTGTTACTATTTACCTGCTACTGTATGCCCTTATCCATGACAATTTATTATTATTATTTTTTTCGGTGAAAGTGCTTACCACACAGCTTGAAATATTCCTTGAGGAGTGTAGTTTCTGGAATGGGGTAACTTATTGTTGTTTTCCTACCTTGGGTTACCTCTGGGTGTCTTCACATGCGACATAGCCAATTACCATTTGAGCTAAACCCTCTCTCCTAACGCCATATGGTGCACCTTCCACTCTGTAGACTGCTGTGCGCCCATACATCAGTTTTTTATTGCACATAGGGTGTTTTTGTAAACTCCTGATTCAGGATAACAGATTAAGAGTTTAGTTTTTAGTTGATGAGTTGTATAAAAAAATAGATAAAAAATATATTTCTGCAAAAAAAATATATATTTGAATGTCATTTACTTTTTCAGTGAATTCTTTTTAGGCACTTAAAGGGTTCACAAAGTTTGCAAAATCATTTTTTAATAGCTTGAGGGGTGTAGCTTCAAAAATGGGTTGATTTATGGGTGGTTTACACTATATGAGCCCCAGAAAGTTACATATTAAATGAAGTTGTCGTAAAATATTGGGTTTGGTAATTTTTCTTATAAATTTTAATATTTGCTTCAAAACTTCTAAGCTTTGTAACATCAAGAATAAATTAAATGTCATTTTAAAACTGATCTAAACATGAAGTAGACATATGGGAATGTTGAGTAATAACTATTTTTGAAGGTATTGCTATTTATTATAAAAGTAGAGAAATTTAAATTAATACATTTTAAATTTTTTTAAATTTTTTGATAAATTCAGGATTTTTGATAAATGAAAATTAATGTTATGGACTATATTGTAAAACTGTCATCATGAAGTACAATATGTGACGAGAAAATCTCACAATGGCCTGGATAAGTAAAATCATTTTAAAGTTATTAACACATAAAGTGACACATGTCAGATTTGCTAAAAATGGACTTAACCGTAGGTTGAAAACTGACACGGGGTAGAAAGGGTTAATGTTTCTGTATATGTTATATGGGTACAGATTTATTTTACTGTGTACACATATTTACCCTCTTGGCGGGGGGTGGTGACTACCTCCTCCTCTTCATCAACTGGAGATGGGGGTGGGGAAACCGATTCCTGGGAGGCTTCTGCCTAGACCTTCACAACTTCCCCCACATCAGGTGGGGGAGGGGCATCCTGCTTCCCAGAGGGTCTGGCCTGCTCTCCGTACTCCTCTTCCTCCGCCTCCTCCTCCTCAGAGACCTCCACCACCCTCAGATCCTCTGTAGAAAATCTGTGGCGGACAGACAGAAGGGGAACACCTGTAATCACACAATGTTCAAAATTTTGACAAACAACTCAGAACTCATAACAAATCCAAATTAATTGGGGGGATGTATGTAATGTAATGATGGGCAGGGCCTTTTACTAGAATACAGATTAATGATTGCAGTTTATGTATACAGTACAGACCAAAAGTTTGGACACACCTTCTCATTCAAAGAGTTTTCTTTATTTTCATGACTATGAAAATTGTAGATTCACACCGAAGGCATCAAAACTATGAATTAACACATGTGGAATTATATACATAACAAACAAGTGTGAAACATATGACAAAATATGTCATATTCTAGGTTCTTCAAAGTAGCCACCTTTTGCTTTGATTACTGCTTTGCACACTCTTGGCATTCTCTTGATGAGCTTCAAGAGGTAGTCCCCTGAAATGGTTTTCACTTCACAGGTGTGCCCTGTCAGGTTTAATAAGTGGAATTTCTTGCCTTATAAATGGGGTTGGGACCATCAGTGTCGTTGAGGAGAAGTCAGGTGGATACACAGCTGATAGTCTGTCACGACTGTGACTGATCCAGACAGGTCTGGGAGGAGAAGGTCGCAGCGACTTGCTACTCGCGATAGCTTGTGAGTTTGCTCCGTGGTTCAGGGTATGTCATCTGGGTTTTGCCTTGTGAACCTTTTTGTCCTGACTGGGAGTTTGTAGGCATCCTTCTCAGGTGAGTCCTGTCTGCCACTCCCAGCTACTATATTAGTTTCAGTTTCACTTGCAGTCATTGCCAGATATAGTCCTTACTTCCAGTTCTATTCTGACCTTTGAAGGAGATTGTTTGATGGTGTTGCTGTGGAGCTCTTGTCCGGCGTGGACTGTCGTGTTTGGGATCGCCTTCTCTGCTCGTGACTGGATAAGTCTATCTCTGCTGTTGTTTGTTTGTTGTTGTCTTCCCCTGTTGTTTTCCTAGACGTGAGTGATGGTGACTAGCGCTCCTATCGGCCGTTCCCCAGTCCAGTGTTAGGGCGACTGAGGGTTTAGGCATCCAGCTCGCCGCACGGGTTCACACCCCGTCTAGGGTATCAGGGCAGACAGGTGCCAGCTTAGGGTTACTCAGGGGTGGCCATTCTATTTCCCATCCGTAGATAAGGGTCCCCCTTCCCCTCCGTCTGGTGCGACACGACTGCTGCTGGGATAGCGGTCGTGACAGTATATCTGGCCTTTTAAAAAAAAAAAAAAAAAAAAAGTGACATTTCATTTATTTTTTATTTTTTTTCTGCTTGCTGTTTTGCTTTGTATTTTGTCTGTTCCACTATGGATCCGGTTTCGGTTTTGGGGAAACAATTACAGGGGATATCCCTTGAAGTGGCAGGATTAAAAGCAACAGTGCTGCAGCAGCAATGCTTGGGTTCCACCGTTGCTACGGGAAACCAAGGTACTCCTGAGCCAAAAGTGGCTTTACCTGATAGGTTCTCAGGAGGGAGAGACCAATTTGTAACCTTCAGAGAAGCTTGCAAGTTGTTCTTCAGGTTACGCCCTAGATCCTCCGGCGGTGAGGAACAACGGGTGGGCATTGTAATTTCTCTCCTGCAAGGAGATCCGCAGGCTTGGGCTTTCTCCCTACCATCAGACTCTCCGGCCTTACGATCAGTGGAGGAGTTTTTTGAAGCCCTGGGTCTCGTATATGATGACCCGGACAGGGTCTCACTGGCTGAGTCTAAGCTACGTAGACTTCAGCAAGAGAACCGGTCTGCTGAACTATATTGTTCCGAATTCCGTAGGTGGGCTACTGATACGTTATGGAACGACTCGGCCCTTAGGAGTCAGTTCTGCCAGGGGTTGTCTGAAAAATTAAAAGATGCGCTGGCGGTATACGAGGTCCCTGGGTCTCTTGAGGCTGCTATGTCTCTGTCCATAAGAATCGACAGACGACTCAGGGAGAGACTATTAAATTCCTCCTCTATAGGGCAGGGATCGGTCTGTTATGGTCCAGTCGAACCAATGCAAATAGGGGGCGCCACTAGACGGGTGAATCCTCCTAAATTCCGCCCGTCTAGTTCAGAGGTTTGTTTTCGTTGTGGGGGGAGGGGTCATTTTGTAAAGGTTTGTCCCTCAGAACCCAAGAGACCACAAACAAAGGAGCCGCCAGAAAACTAGAGTCCCCAGATTGTGCGGAGGAGAACAGTCTGGGCGTATTCGTTTCCTCCATACGCATGTCTCAGTTTTTGTTGTCCGCTACCGTTGAGGCGGGCAATAAAACTGAGATCTGTTCCGTCTTTTTGGACAGTGGGGCGGGGGTCAACTTGGTGGATTCACGGTTTGCTCAGGCTCTGGGTTTTACTCCGGAACCGGTATGCAGAACTATTCCTGTTTTTGCCATCGACTCCTCCCCTCTTACTCAGAGAGAGTTAACTCAGATCATCCATAATATCCATCTGCAGGTAGGGGACCTCCATAAAGAGCATATCTCTTGTTATGTCCTGGACGGTCTTCCGGCTCCTAGGGTATTGGGGCTTCCCTGGCTGGTGACTCACAATCCAGTGGTGGATTGGCAGGCCGGGGAGATTGTGGAGTGGAGTGAACGTTGTAAGGACAACTGCTTGAGTAGTAGGTGTTCTACACTCTCTGTAACATCTTTACCTGCTTTTCTGTCAGATTTTATGGATGTGTTCTCTGAGAAGGGTTGTCAGGGGTTACCACCTCATCGTCCATATGATTGCCCGATTAATCTATTACCTGGGGCAAAACTACCTAAAACTCGGTTATACAATCTTTCCGGCCCGGAGAGGAAGGCTATGAAAGATTATATTTCGGAGAGTTTGGCTAAGGGACACATCAGACCCTCTTCTTCACCTGTGGCTGCAGGGTTCTTTTTCGTTAAAAAGAAAGATGGGGGCCTACGTCCTTGCCTGGATTTCCGGGAATTAAACCGGATAACTATCCGAGATCCCTATCCTCTTCCTCTCATTCCCGACCTCTTTAATCAGGTTGCTGGTGCTAAATGGTTCTCCAAAATGGATCTCAGAGGAGCCTATAACCTGGTTCGCATCAAAGAGGGGGATGAGTGGAAGACGGCTTCTAATCCTCCGGAAGGGCATTATGAAAATCTGGTCATGCCATTTGGTCTTACTAATGCGCCTGCGGTATTCCAACATTTTGTCAACGATATTTTTAGTCACCTTATCGGGAGATTTGTTGTGATATATCTTGATGACATCCTGGTCTATTCCCCGGATCTGGATACACATAAGATCCATGTGAGACAAGTGCTGCAGATATTAAGGGCCAACAAATTGTTTGCTAAGTTAGAAAAATGTGTGTTCGCCGTAAAATAACTGCCATTTCTGGGGTATGTGTTGTCAGATTCAGGTTTCTGCATGGATCCAGAGAAAGTCCGGGCGATTATAGACTGGGATCTGCCTGAGAACCTGAAGGCATTGCAACGCTTCCTGGGGTTTGCCAATTTTTATAGAAAGTTTATAAAGAACTATTCCTTGGTGGTCAAACCACTGACGGACATGACCCAAAAGGGATCCGATTTTTCCAAATGGTCACATGCAGCCAAAACTGCCTTTGCGTCTCTGAAGGAGAGGTTCACCTCGGCCCCTATTCTCGTACAGCCAGATGTCTCGCTTCCTTTTATTGTAGAGGTTGACGCATCAGAGGTGGGGGTGGGAGCGGTACTATCTCAGGGCCCGTCCCCTGGTGAATGGCGTCCGTGTGCTTTCTTTTCGAAGAAATTGTCTACTGCAGAAAGGAACTATGATATTGGCAACAGGGAACTTTTGGCTATTAAGTTGGCCTTTGAGGAGTGGCGTCATTTTTTGGAGGGGGCGGTTCATCCCGTCACGGTGATTACTGATCACAAAAACTTATTATATCTGGAGTCTGCTAAACGTCTCACCCCTAGACAGGCTCGGTGGTCGTTATTTTTTACTAGGTTTAATTTTGTAATAACCTATCGCCCGGGGGCAAAAAATACTAAGGCGGATGCATTGTCTCGAAGTTTTCCTGGAGGGGGTGATGTTGAGGTACCAGAGCCCATTTTGCAAAAGGGGGTGGTGGTCTCTGCATTACACTCAGGTTTGGAGGGGAGGGTGTTGGAAGCTCAGGGGGACGCCCCGGCCTCCTGCCCCTCGGGTAAACTGTTTGTGCCAGAAAATTTACGACTGGAGATACTAAAAGAACACCATAACTCCACACTGGCAGGACACCCAGGTAGTAGGGCAACCTCTGAGTTAGTGTCTCGTCGGTTCTGGTGGCCTAAATGGCGCCAGGAGGTGTTGAATTTTGTGTCTGCATGTGCTACCTGTGCTCGTTCTAAGGTAGATCATACTCGTCCGGCAGGGCGTCTTTTACCTCTGGCCATCCCCAACAGGCCTTGGACGCACCTGTCAATGGATTTCATTACGGATCTACCAGTATCAGCGGGGAAGACTGTTATTCTGGTAGTTGTTGACAGATTCAGTAAAATGGTGCACTTTATTGCTCTTGCCGCATTGCCTAATGCTAACACACTGGCTCAGGTTTTTATTGACCACATCGTGAAGCTTCCGATATTGTTTCGGATCGTGGTACCCAATTCGTTTCTAAATTTTGGAAAGCTTTTTGTTCTCGTTTAGGGGTTCATCTGTTGTTTTCTTCATCTTTCCATCCACAGTCCAACGGTCAGACTGAACGTACCAATCAAAACCTAGAGACATATTTGAGATGCTTTGTTTCCGAAAATCAGGAGGAATGGTCATCTTATTTACCGTTAGCTGAGTTTGCCATTAATAATCGTCGTCAAGAATCCACCGATAAGTCACCATTTTTTGGTGCGTATGGTTTCCATCCTCAGTTTTGTACGTTTAGTGAGGGGGGGCCGTCTGGGATTCCCGAGGAGGAATGATTTGCGTACTCACTTTCTTCAGTGTGGCAGAGTGTGCAAGAAAGTTTGAATAGAATTGGTGGTAGATACAAACGTGCGGCTGATAGGAAGCGCTCTGAAGGTCCGGACCTTGGGGTAAATGACTTGGTGTGGTTGTCTACCAGAAATATCAAGTTGAAGGTTCCCTCGTGGAAATTATGTCCGAGATTTATTGGTCCTTATAGGGTAATTAAGATCATTAACCCGGTGGCTTTTCGTCTGGAGCTACCTCAGACTCTAAGGATCCATAATGTCTTCCACAGATCTCTGCTTAAGAGATATGTAGAACCTCCTGAACCATTGCCACTACCGCCTCCACCAGTGGTTGTTGATGGCAGTCTTGAGTTTCAGGTAGAAAAGATTGTTGATTCACGATATGTTCGCCGCTCTCTTCAGTACCTTGTGCACTGGAAAGGTTATGGTTCCGAAGAGAGAATGTGGGTTCCAGCATCAGAGATAAAAGCGGACAGACTCATTCGGGCTTTTCATAGCTCCCATCCGGAGAGGCCTGGTCTTGAGGGTCCAGGGGCCCCTCGTAGAAAGGGGGGTACTGTCACGACTGTGACTGATCCAGACAGGTCTGGGAGGAGAAGGTCGCAGCGACTTGCTACTCGCGATAGCTTGTGAGTTTGCTCCGTGGTTCAGGGTATGTCATCTGGGTTTTGCCTTGTGAACCTTTTTGTCCTGACTGGGAGTTTGTAGGCATCCTTCTCAGGTGAGTCCTGTCTGCCACTCCCAGCTACTATATTAGTTTCAGTTTCACTTGCAGTCATTGCCAGATATAGTCCTTACTTCCAGTGCTACTCTGACCTTGGAAGGAGATCGTTTGATGGTGTTGCTGTGGAGCTCTTGTCCGGCGTGGACTGTCGTGTTTGGGATCGCCTTCTCTGCTCGTGACTGGATAAGTCTATCTCTGCTGTTGTTTGTTTGTTGTTGTCTTCCCCTGTTGTTTTCCTAGATGTGAGTGATAGTGACTAGCGCTCCCATCGGCCGTTCCCCAGTCCAGTGTTAGGGCGACTGATGGTTTAGGCATCCAGCTCTCCGCACGGGTTCACACCCCGTCTAGGGTATCAGGGCAGACAGGTGCCAGCTTAGGGTTACTCAGGGGTGGCCATTCTATTTCCCATCCGTAGATAAGGGTCCCCCTTCCCCTCCGTCTGGTGCGACACGACTGCTGCTGGGATAGCGGTCGTGACATAGTCCTACTGAATAGACTGTTAGAATTTGTATTATGGCAAGAAAAAAGCAGCTAAGTAAAGAAAAACGAGTGGCCATCATTACTTTAAGAAATGAAGGTCAGTCAGTCAGCCGAAAAATCGGGAAAACTTTGAAAGTAAGGGCTATTTGACCATGAAGGAGAGTGATGGGGTGCTGCTCCAGATGACCTGGCCTCCACAGTCACCGGACCTGAACCCAATCGAGATGGTTTGGGGTGAGCTGGACCGCAGAGTGAAGGCAAAAGGGCCAACAAGTGCTAAGCATCTCTGGGAACTCCTTCAAGACTGTTGGAAGACCATTTCAGGGGACTACCTCTTGAAGCTCATCAAGAGAATGCCAAGAGTGTGCAAAGCAATAATCAAAGCAAAAGGTGGCTACTTTGAAGAACCTAGAATATGACATATTTTCAGTTGTTTCACACTTGTTTGTTATGTACAGTATATAATTCCACATGTGTTAATTCATAGTTTTGATGCCTTCATAGTCATGAAAATAAAAAAAAACTCTTTGAATGAGAAGGTGTGTCCAAACTTTTGGTCTGTACTGTATATACACACATGTATATAGATATTTATGTGTGTGTGAAATGTACAAAATCAGCCGGTTACATCATACATCTCTACCTTGCTATGTGTATAAATATATATGTATATACTCACAGAGAGGTAAAGATGTATAATGTAACCGTAACTGGATGATTTAGTAATTGTCCCACCAGGTACTACTAAGTAATCATTTGTAAAGGGGTAAAATAATTATTTGCATAACTATATATATATATATATATATATATATATATATATATACATTATAGAGTGTTGGCGAAAGATACAAAAGTAATGTTAGCATTGTACCTGGGCATTTTCTATCACGGATCTCTCTGATCCGCTCCCCGTGCCTCATCTTAATATCAGACCATTTTTTCACAATGGCCATCTTCTTTTGGCTTGCTTGGAATTCACGCCACAGTTCAAAGCGGATCCCCCTCACAATACGCAGTTTTTTATCATGGGCCTGGGTCCTGTAATACCCCCGCTCCAACATGCGCTGCAGGATAAAGATGCAAGCATGAAATCCCAAGTTTTTTACATTTACGGATTGAAGATAATGTCATCAACAACACAGCAAAAAAAATATGTAGTATTTAAAGGTCAAATATTAGATTTAGGGCTCATGCACACGAACATGTGCCGACCCTTCCGTGCATTGGGGACCATAACAGCGGTCCCCAATGCACAGGCAACATCCCTGCATCTGCTGCAGACGGATCCCAAACCCATTCGCTTGAAAGGGTCCGTGATCTGTCCGTTCCGCAAAAAATAGTGCATAAACTACATTTTGTGGTTCGGAGGCACAGCCAGTACTTCTGTGGGGTTCCGCACCGAATCTCTTGGATCACGGACCCATTGAAGTGAATGGGTACATGATCCGTGATGCAGGGTGCACACGGCTGGTGGCCATGTATTGCGGACCCGCTGTATGCGGGCCGTAATTCGGCCACGGGCGGCATATGTTCGTAAAGTTACCGTTATAAGATCGCATTGTATTGCTTTTGTATATGTGTGGGGTCTGAGCAATCGTATATTGGCTAGCTGAGCAGATGTACCTGTCTAGTGAAGTGACAGTATGGTATGGGGTGTACAGCTGGTTCGCCTCCCCGTAGTGCACCCTGGGTAATGCTAAATTAACCAGCAAATTATGGTGGTCAGACAAAGAAAGCTTCTCCTGACCAATAGGACAAAAACTTTAATCTATAGACTATGTGAGGGGTATATAGTGTGTGTTATTATATATATATATATATATATATATATATATATATATAGTGTGTGGCAGGTAAATAAATGTGCAATGTGCATGTGAGAGAGATTTATCTGCTGTCCATACATACATGCTACAGAAATAGTGCTGTGATATCCCAACAATACTAAGTTCAACAATTAGTATTATGTTGTCAGACCTAATTAAAGGTGAAGTTTTATGTATTGAGCTAAAATATTTGAATCAATAGTGGCGATTTGCACACTCTCGAATACTTTGAAAAACTCTATCTGCATATAAAGCTATTGTTATGACATGCATTGAATTAAAATCTAAAACAGTGCTGTAATGATCATTTACTTACCGTGATCAGGAGTTCTTCCTCACCATCTCAAAAGTTGCTGCCAACCATTTTCATCACTTATGTAGCTAATAGTGCGTGCGCGCACGTGCATAATAGTGCAATCTAAAATAATTTGTAAATATCACGAAATCACGAATATTTGGTGAATATTCGCCTAAATATTCATGATATATTGCAAATTCGAATATTGCCCCTGCCGCTCATCACTAATAAAAAATCTGCAACATAAATAAATTGAAATTGACAACTACACCACAGGTCCATTTCAACATGAATTCCCTGTGGATTTTTTCATTGCTTGTGAATGAGATTTGCTAAAATTCTATCAACTTCACTGCTACTATAATACACTGTGAATGATCTATCCACTCACAAAATCCAGATGAAATATCCTCAGTTTATCTGTCCCATGCGAACATACCCCTAGAGACAAAAATCCATCCATATAATTGCTTAATGTGTGATAGTCCTATATGGTAGAACTCCCTGTTTTTATATACTGGCAGCATGAGGAGGCCACAGAGTGGCACAATGACAGAGTCTGGATAAAAGACTGAGGGCACAGATTGTTGAGAAAGATGCAGATGGAAAGTTATCTGTAGAGCTGTACGACGTAACCTGCAGATTAAGTCATCACTCAAAAGCAAGTTGGGTTTGTGGGTTCCAAAACCTAAATTAGATAGTGGGGCAGGTGAGCAATCCAAGATCTTCAAGCAGCAGCAGCATGATACCACAGAGTGGCAAGGTGACATAGTGTGGAGATGCCAGCATGAGGAGGCCACATAGTGGCACAATGACAGAGTCTGGATAAAAGACTGAGGGCACAGATTGTTGAGAAAGATGCAGATGGAAAGTTATCTGTAGAACTGTACGACGGAAACCTGCAGATTAATGCAGCCCTCAAAAGCAAGTTGGTGATGATAAAAATGAGGGGCAAGGTGACATAGTCTGGAGATGGCAGCATGAGGAGGCCACATAGTGACATGGTGACATAGTGTTGAGATGGCAGCAACAGCAGCAGCATGATACCACACAGTGGCAAGGTGACATAGTGTGGAGATGGCAGCAAGAGCAGCAGCATGATACCACAGAGTGGCAAGGTGACATAGTGTGGAGATGGCAGCAAAATCAGCAGCATAATACCACAGAGTGGCAAGGTGGCATAGTGTGGAAATGGCAGCAAGAGCAGCAGCATGATACCACAGAGTGGCACAGTGACATAGTGTGGAGATGGCAGCAACAGCAGCAGCATGATTCCACAGAGTGGCAAGGTGACATAGTGTGGAGATGGCAGCAACAGCAGCACCATGATACCACAGAGTGGCAAGGTGACATAGTATGGAGATGGCAGCAACAGCAGAAGCATGATTTCACAGAATGGCAATCTGACATAGTGTGGAGATAGCAGCAAAAGCAGCAGCATGATACCACAGAGTGGCAAAGTGACATAGTGTTGAGATGGCAGCAACAGCAGCAGCATGATACCACAGATTGGCAAGGTGACATAGTGTGGATATGGCAGCAACAGCAGCAGCATGATACCACAGAGTGGCACAGTGACATAGCGTGGAGATGGCAGCAACAGCAGCAGCATTATACCCCAGAGTGGCACAGTGACATAGTGTGGAGATCGCAGCAACAGCATGATTCCACAGAGTGGCAAGGTCACATAGTGTTGAGATTGCAGCAACAGCAGCACCATGATACCACAGAGTGGCATGGTGACATAGTATGGAGATGGCAGCAACAGCAGAAGCATGATTTCAGAGAATGTCAATCTGACATAGTGTGGAGATGGCAGCAAAAGCAGCAGCATGATACCACAGATTGGCAAGGTGACATAATGTGGAGATGGCAGCAACAGCAGCAGCATGGCAGCATGATACCACAGAGTGGCACAGTGACATAGTGTTGAGATTGCAGCAACAGCAGCACCATGATACCACAGAGTGGCATGGTGACATAGTATGGAGATGGCAGCAACAGCAGAAGCATGATTTCAGAGAATGTCAATATGACATAGTGTGGAGATGGCAGCAAAAGCAGCAGATGATACCACAGATTGGCAAGGTGACATAATGTGGAGATGGCAGCAACAGCAGCAGCATGGCAGCATGATACCACAGAGTGGCACAGTGACATAGTGTGGAGATGGCAGCAACAGTAGCAGCATGATTCCACAGAGTGGCAAGGTGACAAAATGTTGAGATTGCAGCAACAGCAGCACCATGATACCACAGAGTGGCATGGTGACATAGTATGGAGATGGCAGCAACAGCAGCAGCATGATACCACAGAGTGGCAAGGTGACAATATGTAGCCACTGCATACTGCCACGGTGTGTCTGGGTCCTCTGTCTCATCTTCCTCATCGCCCTCTTGCTCCTCCTTTCCTGTCACTGCAGTAGAAAAACGACTCAATTGGCTACATATTGTCTGTGCTGCAATGTTCTCCTCCCCCTCCTCCAGTTCAGTCCCCACAGGTCTCATGTTACCGTGAGATGTAGGCGCCACGTCTCCAGTCCCCTGACAAGCCATATTCACCAGCATCTGTTCCAGGACATGAAGCAGTGGAATGACGGCTTTCATCCTGTAGTCCTGGCGACTGACAAAAAACATGTCCTCCTCAACGGACCTGAGCAAACAGCAGGTGTCACACATGAGCTGCCACTGGCTGACATCGAAGTTACAAAGGGGAGTTACAAACGGGAGTACTCCTATCCGCTTGGATCATCAAGAAATCGTTGATGGCCTTTCTCTGTTCGTACAGTCAGTCCAACATATAGAGGGTGGAATTCCAAAGGGTGGAAACATTGCATATCAGCTTATGTTGGGGGGATGCTGTTCTGCCGCTGCTGCTCAAGGAGGGTGTTCTTTGCGGTGTATGAGTGGCTGAAGTGCATGCAAAGTTTTAGGATGTCTTGCAGATGGGTGGAAGACTTCAGGAACCGCTTGACAACCAGATTGAACACGTGGTCCATGCAGGGACCATGGCTCAGCCTTCCTTGACGCAGCACCAACAACATGTTTTTCCCCTTGTCGGTCACCATGGTTCTTATTCTCAGTTGTCGCGGAGAAAGCCAGCAGTCGATTTCTTTGTGAAGGACACGGAGCAGTTCCTCCCCTGTGTGACTATGTTCACCCAGTCAAACCAGGGGCAGAACCGCGTGACACCGCCGTGCCCTGCACATGTGGAATGCTGGAGGGGCACTGTGACTTGTCCCTGCAGTGGAGGCTGAGGACATGGTGGAGGATGAGGAGGCAGAGTCGGACATTGTCGCAGGACAAATGGTGTGAGAACGTGGAGGCGGAAGCGGTGTCACCTGGCCAAGTTGCTGGTGAGGCTGTGCAGGAACCACATTCACCCAGTGGGCCGTAAAGGACATGTATTGTCCCTGACTGTAGTTACAGCTCCACACGTCGGCGCTACCGTGCACTTTGGCAGACACAGACAGGCTGAAGGACTGGACCTCATTCTTATAAACATAAGTGTGCAGGACTGGTACTGCCTTTTGTGAAAGGAAATGACGGCTTAGGACTCTCCACCTCAGCTCCACAAGACATCAGTTCTATGAAAGATGCAGAGTCCACCACTTGGAAAGGGAGGGACTGCAGCACCAGCAACTTGGCCAGGAGCACGTTCAGCTTCTGCGCCGTTGGATGCGTGCATGCATACTACTGTCTCTTGGCAATCGCTTCAGTGATTGATTGCTGGCAGAATGACTGACGAGGAGTAGAAGGAGGAGGAGCAGGAGCTTCAGGACCAGCAGACTATGGGACAGACAGACAGCTCTCTTCTGCTGAGCTGGTGGAGCCTTGACTGCCTGCAATGGAGTGTGTGCCACTAGGTGATGCAGGAGTGGCTGCAGCAGGCTGGACCACCACATCAGAGCCACGATTGTCCAAGGTCACTTTATCGTGTTGCTGCATATGTTGTATATATTTCTCTTTTTTTTAAATAAAATACTTCCCTATACACTTTCACCAGAAATTACTGCAACAGTGCAGTGGGTATATATTTTTCTTGTATTACTGAAATAAGGCCATTATATGCTTTCGCCAGTATTTAATGCAACAGTGCAGTGGGTATATATATTTTTTTTAAACTGAAATACGTCCCTATATGCTTTCAACAGTAATTACTGCAACAGTGAAGTGGGTATATTTTTTTCTTGTATTACTGAAATAAGGCCACTATATGCTTTCTCCAGAAATATCTGCAGAAGTGATCTGAGAAAATATATTTCTTGTTGGACTGAAATAGGCCTCTATACGCTTTCACCAGAAATAACTGCAACAGTGCAGTGCGTATCTATTTTTCTTTGTTTACTGAAATACATCCCTATTAGGCTACTTTCACACCTGCGTTCAGGTGTCCGCTCGTGAGCTCCGTTTGAAGGAGCTCACGAGCGGTCCCGAACGCAGCCGTCCAGCCCTGATGCATTCTCAATGGAGGCGGATCCACTGAGAATGCATCCGCCTGCCAGCGCTCAGCCTCCGCTCCGCTCAGTGAGCGGACACCTGAACGCTGCTTGCAGCGTTCGGGTGTCCGCCTGGCCGTGCGGAGGCGAGCGGATCCGTCCAGACTTATAATGGAAGTCAATGGGGACGGATCCGTTTGAAGATGACACAGTATGGCTCAATTTTCAAACGGATCCGTCCCCCATTGACTTTCAATGTAAAGTCTGAACGGATCCGTTTGCATTATCATGAAAAAAAAAAAAAAATATATATTTTTTTTAATTTTTTTTTTGTTCATGGTTATGCAAACGGATCCGTTCTGAACGGATGCAAGCGTTTGCATTATAGGAGCGGATCCGTCTGTGCAGACACCAGACGGATCCGCTCCTAACGCAAGTGTGAAAGTAGCCTTAGAGATGGCCTTGCTGTTCGCCCGGCAGTCGTTTCGTGGCGAACTTTGCTTGTTCGCGGTTCGCCGAACATGCCTACATATGGCGATATTCGCGCCTGCCATATTCTTTTACATTGTGAAGAACTTTGACCCATGACACATCCATCAGGTGGTACAGGACAGCCAATTGAGACGTTTCAGCACATAGACACACCCCCACCCTCTAAAAAGAACCCGAGTTGGCAGACATTTTACATTCAGTCTTTTGCCAGTGTATGGATAGGTTTCTGTGTGGAGCAGGGACAGACTGTTAGGGACACAAAACGATAGCTAATAGGACCACAGAAGTCCGTTTAAAGACTGGTATAGGTGTGCTATCGATAGGTGTGACTTACTGAGGGGTGTGATATACTTATAATATAGAAAGTATATTATAGTGCATTTGTATTGTGCAGCAGTTGTGTGCAGTTCTGCAGCCACACAGAGTGCCAAATGCTATTGGAACCAATAGCATCTACTTGTGTGATTTAGCAGTTGCCCCCCCCCCCCCCCAAAAAAAAATGATTGAGGCAGGGGTGTTATATACCAACAATATACTTTCTATATAGTCATTTGTGTTGTGCAGCATTTGTTTGCTGTTTTGTTGCATTACCGCATCTACACAGAGTGACAAACGCTATTGGAACAAATAATTTCCACTGATGCGATTTACCAGTTGCCCCCCCCCAAAAAAAAACACTGATTGAATCAGGGGTGTTATATACCAATAATATACTTTCTATATAGTCATTTGTGTTGTGCAGCATTTGTTTGCTGTTTTGTTGCATTACCGCATCTACACAGAGTGACAAACGCTATTGGAACAAATAATTTCCACTGATGCGATTTACCAGTTGCCCCCCCCCCCCAAAAAAAACACTGATTGAATCAGGGGTGTTATATACCAATAATATACTTTCTATATAGTGCATTTGTGTAGTGCAGCATTTGTTTCCGGTTTTGCTGTGTTACCTCAGCTACAGATAGTGACAAATGACATTGGAACAAATAATTTCTACTGGTGTGATATACCAGTTGCCCCCCAAAAAAAAGTTTACAAAAAGTGGGCTACAGTAAAATTGTTATTCAGTGAACGCATAATGTACTTCGAGCCACATATTCACAGTTTCTTTTATGTCAGGTGAATGCTTAATTTTTAAGGCCCGTACTCCTGTGGCTTTGGCATTACTGCACCTACACAGAGTGACAAACGCTATTGGAACCAATAGCATCTACTGGTGGGATTTAGCAGTTCCCCCCCCCCCCCCCAAAAAAAAAAAAATTGAGGCAGGGGTGTTATATACCAACAATATACTTTCTATATAGTGCCTTTAGGTAGTGCAGCATTTGTTTGCTGTTTTGCTGCATTACCGCATCTACACAGAGTGACAAACGCTATTGGAACAAATAATTTGTACTGATGTGATTTACCAGTTGCCCTCCCCAAATTTTTTTTTTTTTAAAGTGGGCTACAGTAAAGTTGTTATTCAGTGAACACATAATGTACTTCAAGCCACATATTCACAGTTTCTTTTATGTCAGGTGAATGCTTCATTTTTAAGGCCCGTACTCCTGTGGCCTAAAATAAACATTTTCTACTCTCCAGCAGGGCACATTTAGGAGAATTTCCCTTTAAGACGCATAAAAATGTCCCCTGATTAAGACACATACTTTTTGTTGGAATTTCTTTCATTGATTCCCCTCTAGTATGTCACTGTCCATGTTGTGGGCCTATTTGTGCACTTCTACTAAGTATTTGGTGGCTGCAAATATGAGCTAAAAGGTTTTTCAGGTTCGCCTGCCATAAAAGAGAATGGGGCCCACCGCAAACTTGCGGTTCGCGAACATTTGATCGCGTTCGCGAACCGTCCCATCCGATGTTCGTCCATCACTAGTCCCTATACGCTTTCAACAGAAATAACTGCAGAAGTGACCTGAAAATGTATTTTTTGTGTTGGACTGAAATTGGCCACTATACGCTTTCACCAGCAGTGCGTATGTATTTTTATTATTTTAATGAAATAAGCCCCTATACTCTTTTACCAGAAATGAATACAACCATGCAGTGCGTTTAAATGTTTTGTGTATTACTGAAATACCGCCCTATACTCTTTCATCAGAAATGACTGCAAATGATTTTAGCGTAAATAATAACAAAAGTGACTTGCATATATATTTCTTGTATTGTATTGAAATAGGCCACTAAATGATATCAGCGCAGTTAACAGCAAACGTGACCTGCATATACACTCACCTAAAGAATTATTAGGAACACCTGTTCTATTTCTCATTAATGCAATTATCTAGTCAACCAATCACATGGCAGTTGCTTCAATGCATTTAGGGGTGTGGTCCTGGTCAAGACAATCTCCTGAACTCCAAACTGAATTTAAGAATGGGAAAGAAAGGTGATTTAAGCAATTTTGAGCGTGGCATGGTTGTTGGTGCAGACGGGCCGGTCTGAGTATTTCACAATCTGCTCAGTTGCTGGGATTTTCACGCACAACCATTTCTAGGGTTTACAAAGAATGGTGTGAAAAGGGAAAAACATCCAGTATGCGGCAGTCCTGTGGGCAAAAATGCCTTGTGGATGCTAGAGGTCAGAGGAGAATGGGCCGACTTATTCAAGCTGATAGAAGAGCAACGTTGACTGAAATAACTACTCGTTACAACCGAGGTATGCAGCAAAGCATTTGTAAAGCCACAACACGCACAACCTTGAGGCGGATGGGCTACAACAGCAGAAGACCCCACCGGGTACCACTCATCTCCACTACAAATAGGAAAAAGAGGCTACAATTTGCACGAGCTCACCAAAATTGGACTGTTGAAGACTGGAAAAATGTTGCCTGGTCTGATGAGTCTCGATTTCTGTTGAGACATTCAAATGGTAGAGTCCGAATTTGGCGTACACAGAATGAGAACATGTATCCATCCTCTGATGGCTACTTCCAGCAGGATAATGCACCATGTCACAAAGCTCGAATCATTTCAAATTGGTTTCTTGAACATGACAATGAGTTCACTGTACTAAAATGGCCCCCACAGTCACCAGATCCCAACCCAATAGAGCATCTTTGGGATGTGGTGGAACAGGAGCTTCGTGCC
The DNA here is from genome assembly GCF_905171765.1 of Bufo bufo. Taxonomy (NCBI): domain Eukaryota; kingdom Metazoa; phylum Chordata; class Amphibia; order Anura; family Bufonidae; genus Bufo; species Bufo bufo. Next base: position 622,964,019 of record NC_053390.1, read on the forward strand.
CTGGATGTGCATCCCTCAAATCTCCATCAACTGCAAGATGCTATCCTATCAATATGGGCCAACATTTCTAAAGAATGCTATCAGCACCTTGTTGAATCAATGCCACGTAGAATTAAGGCAGTTCTGAAGGCAAAAGGGGGTCCAACACCGTATTAGTATGGTGTTCCTAATAATTCTTTAGGTGAGTGTATATTTATCGTTTTCCACAGATAAAAGCCACTTAAGGGTTTTTAACATAGCACTTGCACCCCAATAACTAATTGCTGGAATGACAGGGAGGTATTATGAGACTATCTGGATCCCCAAGTAATGTTTCCCTGCACTAGTAAATCGATTGTTTTCACAATGAGGATTTTACTATAACTCTCCCTAGCATCTGCACATGTCTCTCCCTGACTGTGAAATGATTCCTCTAACTGTCCTTTCCCTGCACTTGAAAATCGCTGGTTTTCACAATGAGGAAATTCCGATGACTCTCTCTACTAGCATCTGCACACGTCTCTCCCTGCCTATGAAATGATTCCTCTCACTATCCTTTCATTGCAGTAGTAAATCGCTTCTTCCTTTTTTTTTTTACAATTAGTTTTTCTTTCACTCTCCCTAGCACCTGCATACATGTCTTTCCCTGACCAATGTACGATGGTGAATGGCAGCATCTAAGATGGCCACCGTATTTATAGGGCTGTGACATCACCGGGCTGGCTGGCTGCTGATTGGCTGCATGCATGGCATTATGGACCATCCCGTCTTCCCAGAGTTCCTTGACCCATGTCCTCACATGTGTAGCCGCTATTTTAGATGCCATTTTAACCTCGTGCCACTGTAGGAAATAATGTTATTTGGCACCACGAAGCGTGAGGAAATTCGCATTCGTTCATAATCAAATTTTTCCTGAAATTTGGAACGAATTCGACTTTGTCAGCTTCGATTCGCTCATCTCTACTTCTCATATCCTGTGATGCAGGGGATGTGGACAGATTGTGCCACGGAGCAGATTTGGCTTGGAGGTAGCTCTAGGGGAAATTGTCAAGGTATGACAATTTTCACCTTTTCATCCCTATATGGGTTTTGTACTTTGCTGTGGGTGCCACCAAGTTGCTGTGACTTCTTCCCGCTCACATCAGGTCTAAAAAAGTGGGCGTGGTGTGGGTGGGGATGTGCCAGTGTTAGGCATGGAAAATGGTTTAAATGTAAAACAGCTAGGAAGCTGTCTTATATTTAGAAGCGGAGGTAGAACCGCCAAAGTTATGATGAGGCCTGCACCCCTTTCATAACTCTGGCGGATCCACCGCCAGGTATAGGGATTATTAAGACCGGCATCCAAAATGCCGGTCTTAATAAATGTGCCCCTTAGTTTTTGAATAGAGAGCTTAGCTCCATTGAAGACATCATCAAGGTAAGATTTCTTGTTACCATTACCTCTATTTGTATCATTATGGGCATCGGTGCCATGTTGGGCACTGGTGGATGGAGCCATTTAAGTCATGTTAAGTCTATTTTTCCTGAACTTCCAATATCATAATACAAAGACCTTCACATAATACCTGAATACTATACATTTAAGGAGTTTCTGCAGGTGTGGACTGTGATGAAATTGTAATTGTGTGCATTTTATTTATATGCTTAATAATAGGAAACAAATGTACAGAAAGCACTTTGATAGCTGTACTACAAACATAATCTTATATATCTTATTACTTTTCGGCGACCAGACTCAGCATGTTTGCTGGACTATTAAATAGCTGAGGAAATGTGTGTGGGAACATATTTCAGATTTTTGAAACTGATTTTGCCCAGTGCCGTATCATTTTATTAAACACGATAATACTAATCTTTCATTTTTTCCTCTTTCAAGGTATCTGTAGGATTAAAAAGCAAACTAGGGGAGGGGAAGGAGTATGAATATTTGATTATTATATTGGTTTCAAAAATTATTCACAAAGAAAGCAGTGAGTTTGAATTCAGTCTGCAAAGTGAATTTTATTTATGGTTTCTTTTTCACACTAAAGGTAAAAATATGTTCATATTAAACAGCTTTAAAAGAAATGTGTCACCAAACATTTTATCTGCCAGTTAAACCAGATAGCAACATGTATCCTTTTTTCCTAACCTGTTTTTATTTTCTATATGCAGATTTATTTATTCAATTTCCTTATAATCTTGCCTGGGCTTTGCCCATCTTGCCTGGGGTTTTCTTTAAAGCATTTAGAAAGCATTAAGAAAACTGCTTTACGGCAGCCAGAGGGACATGGACACAATGTTCTGTAGGGAACCACATTGACTTCTATGGAAGAGTTTTCTAGGCATGCTCTGTGACCTGTACAGAAGTCATCATACAAGAAAAGAATAGATGAGCTTTGACAATCACCTATTGTGAATGGTGGAAACTATGTATGCACAGAGGTGATATCATTACAAGCAGGATTAGAATGAAAGATAAGCAAGTAACTGCAGTAAAGTGACCTGTACAGACCAAGTAGTGGCCCATATTATTAGGCTTAGCGGCCAGTGCGAAAACTTCAGAATTTTATGATTTTTGTTTAATCTCTTAAGGACATTGCCATTTTTCACTTTAAGGACCAGGCCGCTTTTGGAAATTTGACATGTGTCACTTTTTGCATGCTTTTATTTATCCAAATCATTATGAGAAATTTTCTCACAATATATTGTACTTCACGATAGTGGAAAATTTGAGTCAATATAATTCACCTTTATTTATAAAATAATCAAAAATGTATGGAAAATTTGAAAGAATTCACATTTTCTAAATTTAAATTTCTCTGCTTTTAAGGAAGCTAGTGATACATCATAAAAGAGTTATTACTTTACATTTCCTTTATATTTTCCCACTTTCATAATTACATCATTTTGTAAATGTAATTATATTTTTTAGGACGTTAGAGGGCTTTGAATTTTAGAAGAAAATTTTTAAGAAAATTTTCAAAACTCACTTTTTAAGGACCAGTTCAGTTATGAAGTCATTTTGTGGGGCTTACATAGTGGAAACTGATAGGAATCTCTGAGTCCCACTTGGTACCCCTGGCACCAAACTTCTAGTATCGGCTTGGTTTGAGTCCCTTTCTGACGTCAGGAGAGCGCTTCACTCAGTAGGTAACAAAAGACACAACAGTGATGTACTGAATGAACACTCTAAGGTTTATTTTTAATGCACACAGGTTATATAGAGGGGGCTTTACCCTCTTTATTAGCATCATCGTATGTTATGTATTTAACCTATCAGATTAACACGTTTCATTCTACGCTCAGAGAAATAGAAACAAAAACGGAACTTCCATATTAGGAATATTGTCCGGGAGTAGTGCCAAAGAGATAAGATTCAGGGTTACAGAGAATAGAAACCTTACAGTATATTAGTTTCACAGCAATCAGAGTTAGTACCTAACATAGAAACAAAACTTCAGCAAAAAGCAGAATTGATTTTGACATAATAAAGAACATGGGTTCCTTTCAAATCCCCTCGTAGAACCTTTAGTGGATCACACTACATGGTTCTTTCCTTTCTTGTCCTTTTTCTCTCGATATGATATTAGGTAATTCTTATCCCCATCTGGGCTTCGATCCTCCTGGGGTAGAGTAGTCTGATATAATGACATATTAGAGAGCCCTTTTTCTAGCATTCGTCTCACACAGGGAATAACACACAATGCTACTACACCTATTACTACAATTACTATTAGTATGACAATCCCTAGTTGCATGAGACCTTGTTTCCAACTTGTGAACCATCCAAAGTATTGATCCCATGGATTATTTATACCTGAGTTCTTTTTCAGTTCTACTGACAGATCTTCAAGCTTTTTTTATAGCTATTGTGACCTTACCAGTGGGGCCAGTATTATTTGGTATGTATGTGCAGCAGGAGGTTGGATCAATCAATACTCGGCACACTCCGCCCTTCTCTGCGAGAATCTTATCCAACACCATTCGATTCTGGAATGTCATGATTGAGTCTGCTTGTTGTTCTTCTGCTACCCCTAGAAATGCATCTCTGGTAGAGTTTACAAACCTTTGCTGATTGTAGTATATGTCATTTATCCAATCAACATTTTTATTCACAGTAATGATGGGAAATATTGATTCAAATCCGGCGGCTACTTGATCTCCAGCTTTGAACTCATCTGGGACCCCTCTTGGAACACCTATTGCATCTATATACACATGGGGGTCAAAACTTGAAAGGGGGCTGCTTCTTTTGTTTATCTTTAGCACCCCTTTGTCTATAATATCCGATTCAGTAAAAATGTGCATGTTCATTATAGCTTTGGCAAGCGCACATTCACCTTTCCAGGCACCTTCCAATCTGGATCTTATCTTTCCATCTCCACAGATCCAGTACACATCTCCTATGGAGTATACTTGGTTCTGAGTGAGGGATATGTTCAGATTGCTGTATTTGTGACAATAACCTTTGGTGAAATTCTGTACATTCCTCCCATGTGTGCTCCCCTTGTAACATGTGTAGTTACCTGGATATACCTGGATTCCTGCCCCTGGGCGAGGATTTTTTAACAAAAGAGGGTATTTTGATTTCCATTCTGTACATGCACTGTGGTTATAAGACATATTAACAAAAAGAGTCAAAAAACATTCTTCAACACTTTCTGGTAACACTAGGGGTACGGTACCTAGGTGTGGCTTGGCAGCACTGCATATGTAACAGTTACTTTTATTCACAGAGGCTGCACTATACTTCATCCACTCCAGCCACAAATTAGCATCAGAAAAACCCGTCCCCATGGCCAAAGTATCCTCATATATGGGATTAGATATGGCCCTTAGGTTTTTTAGAGAAACTATATGAGGGGCTAGTGGGTTTTTGGGGACACCTGTAATGGGCTGGTATTCCTTAGACTTATACATATCTCTAAGTTTGAACATTTGTGTTACCTGAGAAGTCTCAGCTCCCCACATGTTATGGAAGTACCATCCCAATACATAATCTCCTTCATCATATTTACCAGGGTTGTCTATTGTCAATACAATCTTCATTTCCGCTGACCTTTTTTTGCAATGATACACTGAAGAGGTGTCCACATAACACGTCCCTCTCTCAAGGAGGGTCATTCTAGTCAAAAGGGACTTAGAATTTTTATCCCTCCTTTTGAGGGCGCTTTCTGGTTTATATCCCCATTCTGTCCCTGTATTCCATCCCACTGATCCCCAGTATGCACAACCTTTTCCCCAGTATGAGTCTGTTACACATATATAGGCCTGTCCTTCTACATAGTCGTTGGAACAATAGTTATAATATGAACATGTTTTTAAGATATCACAAAGGCAAAAGGTGTAGGCAGCTACGTGAGTGTTAGATGAATTATACCAAAAGGTGATGACGCCGCCCTTGCTAGTTGCGGCTACTTCTCCCTTACTACTAATTGGTAAAATCAACAAGATTATTGAAGCAATCTTAGTCAGTACATTCAACCATTTCCCAGAAAGGAGTGAGGAGCTCATCATGTTGGAGGTCAGGGCTGTCTGCCCCCGTTAGTACCTCTGGGCCTTGTTGGAGGTCAGGGCTGTCTGCCCCCGTTAGTACCTCTGGGCCTTGTTGGAGGTCAGGGCTGTCTGCTCCCGTTAGTACCTCTCGTCCTTCTTCAAGGCCAAGGCTGTCTGCCTCCGTTCCTGCCTCCTCTCTTGTTCTCACAAGCTTCACTCGGGTGGCGTGGATCCAAGTTGGAGACTGTTCAGTCAGCACGGCTGTTCTTGTTACTGCGACCACAGTAGTGGGTTGGCCATATGCGAAATCACCTTGGGATTTTCCTTTCTTCAGTGTTTTGTTCACTACCTCATCCCCCACCCTGTATGGGTGGGTGGGTTCCTGTGGAAGAGAGGGAGACTTACAAGAAACTTTTTCCTCAGTTTTATTAAGAACCTGTATCAATTTGGTGACATATTCTTCCCTTATTAAATCAAGATCACCTTCCTGCACTATCATTGGGCGTCTTGCCCAGGGGGTGGGGAAAGGCCTTCCCATGAGTATCTGTAAGGATTCTCAATGCTGTTATATCCTACCCCCTCTTTGCAGACTAATCCTGTCTTAGGATTTTTCTGCAATACTGGATAACACCAGTCTTGCTGTTCCTGTTCAGTGGAATATCTTTGAAGATCAGTAAGCATTTGTGACATCTCAGGGGTTGGAGGTGCCAAACATGGCATCTCCCAATGGTTACATGGACCTGTGGGGTTGCATTTGGCCACTCGTTTCGCCACCTTATCTGCCAGCGCATTGCCCTGTGAGACATGATCCTTACCATCTGCTGCCGTGAATCCTCTCCTCTGTCAAATCATACCATGGTCCCACACTACCCCATGTGCGTACCTACTATCAGTATAGATGGTGACAGATCTATCAGTATGTAGAATACATGCTCTAGTGAGTGCAATGAGCTCAGCTGCCTGCTGTGTTGAGTGTGGATGTCCTTGAGTAGGCCTATAACATCATGTGTAGTGTGTAAAAATGGTGTAACGTCACATTGTGAAAGGAGTTGCCAACTCTACCATCATAGCACAGGCTGCAAGAGAACGCAGACATGCCGGCATCCCTTGAACAGGGGTGGGCATTACCTTTGAGAAAAATACACAAGGACGCCACTTGCCTCCGTGTTCTTGTGTCAGTACACCCGCCATGGTTTTACAATTTTGTCGTGCAAACATGTGGAAGTTTGTAGTCAGGGAGGCCTAATCCTGGACTTGACATTAATGAACATTTCAGATAATCAAATGCATTGTACATTTCTGAAGACCATCTTATTAAATCAGGTTTGTCCTGCAGTGTTGCCTGCCTCAAGATATTGTCATAGTAGGAACAGTCTGGGATCCATTGTCTGCAGTAGTTTATCATTCCAAGGAAGGATAGCATTTCCTTCTTGGAGTGCGGGGTGACCAGGCCCGCTACAGACTGAACTCTCCCTGGACTGATCCTCTTTTCCCCCTTTTCAGGACAAACCCCAAGTATTCGACTTGCTGTTTACACCATTGCATTTTCCCTAATGACACTTTGTGTCCACATTCAAACAACCATTGTAACAGTGATATACCATCCTCAATGTTGGCCTCCACTGACATACTGCACAACAGTAAATCATCCACGTATTGCAACAACACGGAACCTTGGGGGGGGGTGCCATGGTTTTAACGTGGCTTGGAGGACTATGCTGTACACTACAGGTGAATCAGCACATCCCTAGGGCATTTCTGCCCCAGGTCAGTTGACATCTGTCAAAGGAAAAAGCAAAAATTAGTCTGGTCTTCTTGTCAACTGGGATAGAAAAGAATGCGATTTTCAGATCTATCACACTGAACCAAACAGCATCTGCTGGAATGGCAGATAGTAATTGAGTGATGTCAGGTACAACAGGGGCTATAGGCACAATGATGTTGTTGATGGCCCTTAAATCCTGTACAAAGCGGGCAGCACCATCTGCCTTTGTCACTGGATTCACGGGCGTGCTGTAGGGTGAAATCACCTCTTCCAGGATTCCCTTTTGTAGGAATTCTTTTATCATTGGCCTAAGTCCATCAAGTTTCTCTTTTGGCAGTAGGTATTGTTTCTGGAACACTGAAATGACACCTGGTTTTACAGTAGCTTTGTAAGGTGTGCAATCTATGAATCCTGTGTCATATTCATTTGAAGACCATAATGCAGGGTTAATGTTGTTAAGTTCTGGGTGGTTCTGTATGTTTGCAAGAATCAGTGGCACTGGTGTAGAGACTGGAATGAGATCTGAGTGTACTCTTATGCCCTGATTTTTGGCTGACACTTGTAAGTCAAGCTTAATGAACAAATCTTTACTTAACACACTTGAGGTTGCACTGCTATCTACCATGAATCCTACTCTCAGTCATCTAAGTCCACCCCTTTTAGTCGGACGCTGTGGTCCACCTTCTGTCCACCTTCTGTCCATACGAGCAGAGCTCTGATGTGAAGCACAACACTTAACATGTAACACATAACTTCAAACATTGAAACAAACAGATCTGACAATACAGACATAAACGCACAAAAGGCCCATAAAAACTTTTCATTGACTTCAATAATAAAAAAAATTTACAGCTTGATCAATGCTGTTGGCACCAATAAAAACCAAAAACTTCCAAGAAAAATAAAATAAAATTCTCAATGTGCATATTATATGAAAACAAATATCGTACTCCATACACATTCATATACATTTCATGTACTCATCTTCACAAAACAGCTCATAACCACGCCCTTACACATAAAAACTGAATTGCACACACAGCTCTCCTAAAGCATCCATTAGGGCTCTTTCACACTTTCAACTCCACTACAACTCAGAGCCACACCCATTCACATTCCACTGAATCATTTGTCTTCCAACCTAATCACACAATTGTCTTTGTTTCATCCCAAAACTTGCAGCACAGACAAACACAGCTTTCCGGATAGCCACAGCTTTCCACACCACACCCAGAATTGCTGATGGTCTGTCGCTGTAAGACAATATACATGTTTGTTGTGGCAGAACGGCCACGTCCTCTCCCAGCACCAGAGGGTCCACTAACACCACCACGACCATGTCCACGTCCGCGTCCCTTATTAGATGTTTTCCTCATTGTTCCCGTTCACCACAATTTTGAGAATGGAAAATTTGGGAATAGTTTTTCAACCCAGAACAAAAAAATGTGCTTTTACGGTCACTACAAATAACTTGACCAGCTAAAACAGTACAGATTTGGTTGAATAGAAATGTGAGGCCTGTTTTTTTTTTTGCGCTGTGTGACAGGTATAGGTTTAATCACAGAATTAGACTTGTATCTGCACGGTAGCAAGTGTGTCTTAGGTTTTTCTGAATGACACTATCAGCACCTAATATGTAAGATATCCTTTTTGTGATAGATTTCAAGTAGGCCTCATATAGCAGAAACTAGTTATTCTGAGAATGGCAAATTTGGGAATAGTTTTTCAACCCAGAACAAAAAATGTGCTTTTACGGTCACTACAAATAACTTGACCAGCTAAAACAGTACAGATTTGGTTGAATAGAAATGTGAGGCCTGTTTTTTTTTGCGCTGTGTGACAGGTATAGGTTTAATCACAGAATTAGACTTGTATCTGCACGGTAGCAAGTGTGTCTTAGGTTTTTCTGAATGACACTATCAGCACCTAATATGCAAGATATCCTTTTTGGGATAGATTTCAAGTAAGCCTCATATAGCAGAAACTAGTTATTTTGAGAATGGCAAATTTGGGAATAGTTTTTCAACCCAGAACAAAAAATGTGCTTTTACGGTCAATACAAATAACTTGACCAGCTAAAACAGTACAGATTTGGTTGAATAGAAATGTGAGGCCTGTTTTTTTTTCCGCTGTGTGACAGGTATAGGTTTAATCACAGAATTAGACTTCTATCTGCATGGTAGCATGTGTCTTAGGTTTTTCTGAATGACACTATCAGCACCTAATATGTAAGATATCCTTTTTGGGATAGATTTCAAGTAGGCCTCATATAGCAGAAACTAGTTATTTTGAGAATGGCAAATTTGGGAATAGTTTTTCAACCCAGAACAAAAAATGTGCTTTTACGGTCACTACAAATAACTTGACCAGCTAAAACAGTACAGATTTGGTTGAATAGAAATGTCAGGTTTATTTTTTAGGCGCTGGGTGACAGGCTCAACTTGCCCCTGATGTAGTATATGGCCAAAAAATAACCACACTATTGATGGTTAAATGCACTTGGGTGACACAGGCTCAGCCTGCACCAGATGTAGTATATGGCCAAAAAATAACCAGACTGTTGATGGTTAAATGCACTTCGGTGACACAGGCTCAGCCTGCAGCTGATGTAGTATATGGCCAAAAAATAACCAGACTGTTGATGGTTAAATGCACTTCGGTGACACAGGCTCAGCCTGCAGCTGATGTAGGATATAGCGCAAAATAACCACACTATTGATGGTTAAATACACTTGATGATAGCTTGTGCTGGCGCACCACAAGCCACAAAATGGACGCCGATCACCCCAGAAAAAAGTGATCTAAAAACGCTCTGGGCAGCCTCAAAAAAGTGAGCAAGTCGATATTAGCACTTCAATGATCCACAGCTGCAGATCGATCACAGAATGAAGTCTTTTGGAGGAGTTAATCTGCCTAATCTCGCCCTAACGTCGCAGCAGCAACCTCTCCCTATGCTTCAATCAGCAGAGTGACGTGCAGCGCTACGTGACCCAAGCTTATATAGAGGCTGGGTCACATGCTGCACTGACCAATCACAGCCATGCCAATAGTAGGCAAGGCTGAGATGGCCTCTTAGGGCAAGTAGTATAACGCTTGTTGATTGGCTGCTTTGCAGCCTTTCAAAAAGCGCCAAGAAAGCGCCGAACACCGAACCCGAACCCGGACTTTTACGAAAATGTTCGGGTTCGGGTCCGTGTCACGGACACCCCAAAATTCGGTACGAACCCGAACTATACAGTTCGGGTTCGCTCATCCCTAGTTGTAATCGCTACCAAAGATGCTTCAATTAAATACTAAGTGAAGAGTCTAAATACTTATCTAAATACAATATTTTACTTTTTTCTTCTCAATAAATTAGTATTGACTTTGAATGTTTTGTTTTTTTACAGTCTTTATGGGGTATTGAGTGCAGAATGATGGAAGAAAACTAGATTTTTATTCTTTTAGCACAAGGCCGCAGCAAAATGTGAAGAAAGTGAAAGGGTCTAAAGAATTTTGTAAGGCATTGTATCTGTGGTTGGTTGGATAGATTCAATTTATATAAATATAATAGTTATACATAGTTATCATAAGATAACAGCATTCTGTGATTTTGATATCCTGACTATTGTTGAGCGAATTGAACTGTCTTTAGTGGACTTCAGGGAAAATTAAATTAGTCACAAAGCTGAATTTCCTCGTGCTTCATGGTAACTAGTTGATTTTCCCAAAATCTTGTGCGCAGTGACGTATGACATCACCATGTGCAGCACAAGATTTTGCATTGGATCTTCAATCAAGATGGCGGCAACAAGCTCTTTGCGATCGACTGGATGATGTAAGTATGATTTTATTATTATTATTTTTTATTATAGACCTTAATATTAGTGTCAAATGCCGCGATCAGCGATGAACCCGGCATCTGAGAGGTACAATGACGGGGAGAGGCGCAATCGCAGCTCTCTGTCATTGCACCCACTACTTACAAAGAAATGCGCTTTGTGAGAAGTAAATCATTAGAAAGCAAATTTTTTGTAAAATTCGGCGAAGCAGCCAAATCAAATTTTCAAGAACTCTTCTCTAATCCTGGAAAAATTAGCAACATGATTCTGAATTAGAAACTAATAGTTGGGAAACAATGTTTACATAAATCTGCTGCACACTCAAATTCTAATACTTCCAATGGGTGAGATGAATGTTCAAAGGGTGCCTAGGCACACAAACCCCATTTAAAGTTGTGTACATCACGCGCATATACACCCAAATGCCACTATCAAGACTTGTTGGAATGTGAATATTACTGTAATTGGTCATTTCAATCAATAGAATGCCCCTACAAGAAGCAAGATGAAGAAATATAACAATAAAACAACCAGGGTGAGCAATGGCAATTTTTGTATCAGATAGGGTGACCAATAATCAATATAAAAGTAAGGTGGCCTTATGATGATAATACCTAAATTTTAAATATTCATTTAATAAAATATAGCCCATATGTTTGTAATATATACAACAGTGAATAAATCTAGTGCAATTGATACCAGTGCCCGATAAAAACGAGAATGATCTTACCGCTTATGTCATTAGTCTATGGAGACAGGTGGTACCTAGGGATCCCCCACACACAGAGCCAGGTGCCTTTCCCTGAATGCCCCTACTTAGCCTGAGCTACTCTTTACGCTCAGGTAGCAAAGCACTCACCCTGAAAAGTGCGAACCCTCTGAGCCATCCCTAAATGCTTCCTAGGACTCCCTGCTATGCCCTGTCATACAAAAGATCCCGGCACAATGTAGGGATCAAATGAATAAAGAGCACAGCAGAAAATGGCGGCACTACTCTGACAAGCAAGAACGACCCCAATAGACGGTGAGACTCCGACCATTCAACATCTAAGCAACATCTTCTGTGGTGCACAGCATGCCAGGACAAAAGGTACAAATAAGCGCAGTAATGAGAGAGAGAAAATGCGGCACTCACCAAGTTGCTATTACAATTTCAGGCTTTATTCCTTCATATATGGAAACGACAGACAGGCAGGGGAGCGGAACAAGCCCTTCACTGAGGATCGATGACGGCCGTTTCTCGCTGAACTAGCGCTTCGTCGGACCGCTATGACGTCTCTGCGCACCGGACGTGCTTCAAATAGGCGTCACCTCCACCATTCCCATAGTGACGGCAAGACGCTCCATGTATAAACAGAAACAAAGTAAGACCATATTGAGAAAAGGACACATGTGTACAAGAGCATATCGATACATGCAGGCACTAATGTAGCCAAAAAATAAATAACAAGTAACGGATGAGAAAGCGAGCACAAACGAGCACAAGTTTTTATAGATAAACTACAAGAACACCGCCATGTCATTTTTATCATTCAAGCCATGTGGGCCAGTAGCTTTGGTTTTTATGATCCACCGTGCCTCCCGCTGCAACAAGAGGTGGTGGCGATCACCACCCCTAGGAATGGGTCCCACCGCCTCTATGCCCGCTAAAGAGAGGCACCGCAGATCCCCACCATGTATGGCACATACATGTTTCACGAGGCGGGGAGAACGTCGACCGGTTCTAACCGAGCCGAGGTGCTCACGTACCCGCTCGAAAAGTGGTCTGATGGTTTTCCCAATATAGAACTTTTGACATTCACAGACTATGGCATATACTACAAAAGGTGTACGACAAGTGATGAAATCCCTCACCTTGTATACAACACCTCCTAAATGCAAAATCTTACTTTGTGAGTTACGGGGACAAAAGGCGCATCTCCCACACTTATAATTCCCCAATGGCGTATTGCTTTGTAGCCAATCCAATCATTTAGATTGTTTGACCACACTATGAGCGAGTTTGTTTTTGAGAGTGTGACATCTCTTAAAGGTAACTAAAGGCCTCCTAGACGTCAAATACCCCAAACTAGAATCGCCCTTTAGTAGGTCCCAGTTATTCAGGACTGCCTGTTTCACTATATCAGCGGCCGGGATAAACTTGAATGCAAAGGCAAACCTGTCAGTTTCACGTTCCCTGACTCGTTCAGCCAGTAGATCGTGACGAGTGTAATTGCCAGCCCGATGCATTGCTGCAAGAACGTCCCTCCGCGGGTAATCCCTCTCTAAGAGTCGATCCTTCAACTGATGAGCTTGGCGAAAATAACCACTATCAGTGCTATTAATTCTGCGGAGCCGGACAAACCGTCCAAAGGGGACCGCGTCCTTAACCACAGCAGGATGGAAGCTGGTCTGGTGGAGCAGCGAGTTGGTAGCGGTAGGCTTACGATAATCAGTAGTGGACAACATACCATCTACGGTGGTGACTCGCACATCTAAAAAGTCCAGCGAGTCACCGCCAAAGTTCAAAGTGAACTTCATATACATCTGGTTGGTGCCATTAAAATACTGTACAAATTGCCTCCTCGCTGCCCGACCAGACCAGAAACACATCATCTACATAGCGTAGGAACAAGTGAATATAGCCAGGAAAGGGGTTATCCATAGAGAAGACGTAGGTCTCCTCAAATATCGCCAGGTATAGGTTAGCGAACGTTCACGACACAGGCGTGCCCATCGCTTTACCCAATACTTGGCAGTACCACTGTTGGTCAAACTGGAATACATTGTTGGTAAGTATCAAATCCAGGGCTTCCTGGATGAATTTGCAAAAGACGGTGCCCTTGTCAGACCGATTCAAAACTACCACGAAGGCGCGTAGCCCCAAATTATGGGGAATCCTGGTATAAAGGCTTTCAACATCCAAGGACACAAGGCGGAATTCCTCCCGCCACTCAAAATGATTGAGGGCACGGAGGAAGTCCCTGGTGTCCTTCAGATATGTTGGGGTGCCATGAAGCAATGGCCTTAACAGCCAATCGACGTATCTGGAAATGGATTCAGTCACTGACCCGACACCCGCAACGATAGGTTGACCAGGAGGCCGGGTCAGTGACTTGTGAATTTTGGGAACAGAATACCAAGGTTCTCCCCGCCTCGTGGAACATGTATGTGCCGTACATGGTGGGGATCCGTGGTGCCTCTCTTTTGGCATAGAGGCGGTGGGACCCATCCCTAGGGGTGGTGATCGCCACCGCCTCTAGTTGCAGCGGGAGGTACGGTGGATCATAAAAACCAAAGCTACTGGCCCACATGGCTTGAATGACAAAAATGACATGGCAGTGTTCTTATAGTTTATCTGTTGGGACACTTGTTAGCCTACTTTGTCTTTCTACTCCTACTACTCGTTTGTGCTCGCTTTCTCATCAGTTACTTGTTATTTATTTTTTGGCTACATCAGTGCCTGCATGTATCGATATGCTCTTGTACACGTGTCCTTTTCTCAATGTGGTATTACTTTGTTTCTGTTTATACACGGAGCGTCTTGCCGTCACTATGGGAATCGTGGAGGTGACGCCTATTTGTAGTACGTCCGGTGCACAGAGACGTCATAGCGGTCCAACAAAGCGCTAGTTCAGCGTGAAACGGCTGTCACCGCCGATCCTCAGTGAAGGGCTTGTTCCTCTCCCCTGCCTGTCTGTTGTTTCCATATATGAAGGAATAAAGCCTGAAATTGTATTAGCAACTTAGTGAGTGCCGCATTTTCTCTCTCTCATTACTGCGTCCATGTAGGGATCAGTCAGAATATTCAGCAGGTTTGTCCCAGATGTCTAAATATGCCCCAGCGCATTTTTTAAGTCAAAGAACCTAGTCCAGGTACAGTTGTCACCTGAACCTAGAAAAGTGCTCTACTATAGCTTAATGATGCTGAATGCCGGCAAGGACCAGGACTGTAGCGCATATCGCACTGAGCTTCCTGAGCGTCCCAAGTGGAGTTTTAAGTTCGCAGAACGCACACACACACACACACCCCAAGATGCGCATCACACAGAGGTCACCACCCACTTCATTATGTCTCCACCGAATGGTAAGTGTAGGAGGCAGGCTTGCGGAAGATTCCTCTAGTAGGGGCTTAACTACACCCAGGGATTCCCTCGTGAATAATAATGAAGTGATTTAACCGCCTTACTTGGTTTGAACGCATCCATGGCTGTGATACTGTTATCTTACGGCCACTCAGATACAGCGCATTGAAGCTTACTTTGGCAGATATATTTTATCAGTGACTAAAAATATTAGTGAAGAAATATAACAGCTGCAGGCTTCAGACCTGAAACTTGAAGTACTGATAACGCACATCGTAAGCAATTAAACATGGTTTATACATTTTTCAGATATGCTTCTCAGGACCATTCATTTATTTATTGAGGTAGCTCTACTATAAATATATGAGTGAATGATTCATAAGTGGTGGTTTATTTTTTACTCAGGTTCCATTTCTATAACATTACATCTTGTTCAAAGATATGCAAACAGACATAATAGTAACTGACATAGGGCAAATATTTTTTTCACACCATCAATATGTCACGCTTCGGTGTGGGAGGGAAACACCACACCGAGCATAGGAGGAAAGGGGAAAACAGGAAATCAGGCCTGAGAACTAGGGAAGAAAGATGGACACCTCTTAGTGAAAACCCTAACCAAAATCCTGACTGACTACCAGTATGAACAGACCCCAAAGGTAGGTGAGTTCATACGCAGGAATACTTAGAGTCCTATCTAGCCCTATAGGAACCTGGTACTAATGGCAGGGATGAGACTATCTGTTCCTCCAAAAGGAAGGATGAACAGGAGTCTCCTTCAGGCCTAATACAAACAATAGGGGACTGCAACACACTGAACCAAAAAAAAATACAAAAAAGGGAAACAAAAGACTTAACTTCAAAGAGGCTATGGAAGCACCAGGAATTCAGCCGAAATCCAACCACAAACAATCCACAGACACAGAAGCTATAAACCGCACAATATAGTGGGAGAAGCAACTATCAATAATGAAGGTTAAACTGACCACATAAGCAACACTTGGAGGCAAAGGGTGTGACCATTACCAGAAACAACACAGACACCTATTGATCTGCAAGGAAAACCTGTCAGATCAAACCACATGTTGCCAGTTTCACAGATCTCCTGTCACTCATTGTCACAGGGACGTCCGTATGTCTCGGTATGTCCGTGATACAACATATACAGTACGTATTTAAAGGGGAATTTAGCCTTAAATATTTTTATTGTTATACTATAGATGATATGAGCTAAGGCTTTGTTCACCTCCTCATTGGGATTTACGCTCACAAAGGTGAACCCCATTGTCTGTTATTTTGACAACTGGTCTTCTTGCTATCAACAAAACTGCCAGCTGATGCTTTAGTGAACCAATGATTTCATAACATGAGGTCTATACACGGTCTAAGCCCCATCAACATAGGTTAGTGATATGCAACAATACGATAAAGTAACCCTTTCAGGCTACATTCACACCACACGACAGTATAAATGAGTCCGCATCCATTCCGCAATTTTGCAAGACGGGTGCAGACTATTGTTGAGCAAGCATGCTCGGCCAAATACCAATTCGGCTCGAGCATCGCTATCCTCGGCACATGGCGGTACTCGGCCGAGAACGGCATGTGCTCGAGCGCACTGCTCGAGTCTCCTCCCCGAAAGTTTTGCTGCTGCTAGGCAGCCAATAAAACGTGCAGGTATGTACTGCCCTCACTGTAATGGCATTACAGTGATAGGCTGGCCAGAACGCGTCATCGGGTGCTATATAGCAACCGATGACGCGTGTTCGGCTCATTCTAAGTCAGGTCTGAGCATAGGAAGGGACAGAGAGTGTAGGGAGTGTAATTGAATTAAATTTTTATACAAAACGTTTCAGAGACCCAAAAGTCCTTGTAAGGACTATTGTGTGTGACAGCAGCAATATACACTCAGCTAAAGAATTATTAGGAACACCTGTTCTATTTCTCATTAATGCAATTATCTAGTCAACCAATCACATGGCAGTTGCTTCAATGCATTTAGGGGTGTGGTCATGGTCAAGACAATCTCCTGAACTCCAAACTGAATGTCAGAATGGGAAAGAAAGGTGATTTAAGCAATTTTGAGTGTGGCATGGTTGTTGGTGCCAGACAGGCACAATCTGCTCAGTTACTGGGATTTTCACGCACAACCATTTCTAGGGTTTACAAAGAATGGTGTGAAAAGGGAAAAACATCCAGTATGCGGCAGTCCTGTGGGCAAAAATGCCTTGTGGATGCTAGAGGTCAGAGGAGAATGGGCCGACTGATTCAAGCTGATAGAAGAGCAATGTTGACTGAAATAACCACTCATTACAACCGAGGTATGCAGCAAAGCATTTGTGAAGCCACAACACGCACAACCTTGAGGCGGATGGGCTACAACAGCAGAAGACCCCACCGGGTACCACTCATCTCCACTACAAATAGGAAAAAGAGGCTACAATTTGCACGAGCTCACCAAAATTGGACTGTTGAAGACTGGAAAAATGTTGCCTGGTCTGATGAGTCTCGATTTCTTTTGAGACATTCAAATGGTAGAGTCCGAATTTGGCGTAAACAGAATGAGAACATGTATCCATCCTCTGATGGCTACTTCCAGCAGGATAATGCACCATGTCACAAAGCTCGAATCATTTCAAATTGGTTTCTTGAACATGACAATGAGTTCACTGTACTAAAATGGCCCCCACAGTCACCAGATATCAACCCAATAGAGCATCTTTGGGATGTGGTGGAACGGGAGCTTCGTGCCCTGGATGTGCATCCCTCAAATCTCCATCAACTGCAAGATGCTATCCTATCAATATGGGCCAACATTTCTAAAGAATGCTATCAGCACCTTGTTGAATCAATGCCATGTAGAATTAAGGCAGTTCTGAAGGCAAAAGGGGGTCCAACACCGTATTAGTATGGTGTTCCTAATAATTCTTTAGGTGAGTGTATGTTTGTAGCGGAACCTGCGCTAAATTGCTCAGTGTTCGGGAGAGCTGTGCATAGGAAAGGACAGACAGTGTAGAGAGTGTAATAGGAAGATATTTATACAAAAAAAAAATCAGAAACCCAAAATTGTGCATGACAGCAGCAATATATATTTTTAGCGCATCCTGTGCTAAATACCATGCAATAGGCAGCTGCGGACAGTTAAATTATCCGCGTCACATCTCCTGTTTAAAGTGTGTGCATCCCTAAATTATCAGTAACATCCAGTGCAGTTTTGCCGTAGACTGTGTCCGTTGCAGACAGTTAAATTATCTGCGCCACATCTCCTGTTTAAAGTGTGTGCATCCCTAAAATATCAGTGACATCCAGTACACTTTTTTCCGTAGACGGTGTCCCCTGTGGACAGTAAAATTATCCGCGTCACATCTCCTGTTTAATGTGTGCTCATCCCTAAAATATCAGTGACATCCAGTGCACGTTTTCCGTAGATATTGTCTGCTGCGGACAGTTAAATTATCCGCGCCACATATTCTGTTTAAAGTGTGAGCACCTCTAAAATATCAGTGACATCCAGTACATTTTTTCCATAGAGGGTGTCCCCTGCAGACAGTAAAATTATAAGCGCCACATCTACTATTTAAAGTGTGCTCATCCCTAAAATATTAGTGACATCCAGTGTACTTTTTCCGTAGAAGGTATCCACTGCGGACACTTAAATTACCTGCGCCACATCTCCTGTTTAAAGTGTGTGCTTCCCTAAAATATCAGTGACATTCAGTGCACTTTTTCTATACACGGTGTCCCCTGCGGACAGTTAAATTATCCGCGCCACATCTCCTGTTTAAAGTGTGCGCATCCCTAAAATATTAGTGACATCCAGTGTACTTTTTCCGTAGAAGGTATCCGCTGCGGACAGTTAAATTATCTGCACAACATCTCCTGTTTAAAGTGTGCACATCCCTAAAAAATCAGTGACATCCAGTGCACTTTTTCCATACACGGTGTCCCCTGCGGACAGTTAAATTATCCGCGCCACATCTCCTGTTTAAAGTGTGCGCATCCCTAAAATATCAGTGACATCCAGTGCATTTTTTCCGTAGATAGTGTCCCCTGCGGACAGTTAAATTATCTGTGCCACATCTCCTGTTTGAAGTGTGTGTATCCCTAAAATATCAGTGACATCCAGTGCAGTTTTTCCTTAGACGGTGTCTGCTGAAGACAGTTAAATTATCCGTGCTACATATTCTGTTTCAAGTGTGCGCATCCCAAAAATATCAGTTACATCCATTGTACTTTTTTCCTTAGACACTGCGAACTGTGACATTACCTGTGGTACCTGTCCTGTATAATGTTTCCTCATCACAAATACCTTTGTAATTTTTTTTTGCACATACACTTTTAAATCCTACTTTACTGTATGTGTGACATACTTTCAAGCATATATCACATTTAAAATGAAGAAGGCGAGCAGTAGGGGACGGAAAGTTGCCGTGATGCTGATGGTGCATGCAGAGGCCGTGGCCCTGGGCACGGAGAAACAGTGCTTGCTGCCAGAGCACAAGAAAAACAATCATCCAAGATACCTAGCTTCATGTCCCAGTTTGCAGGGCGGCGCAGGACACCACTCTTGAAGTCAGCCCAGTGCGAGGAGGTGGTCGGTTGGATTGCAGCAGATAATCCAGTCGGTTAAGAACCACCCTGTCTTCCACCAAGTCCAGTCTCAGTAGCCAGGATTACGGTCAACACAATCCTCACCCTGATCCTTCTTCCTATTACCACTTACAATCTGGCCAAACAAGTGATCCCACACTTGGATATTCCGAGGACCTCTTTTCATGGACATTACTTGATTTGGCCCTCTCGCCAAGCACGCTTGAAGAAGGACATGAGATCTTGTGCCCGATTCCCAACCTCTTGAACATCCACAGTCACAAGAACATGACGGTGGGGAACGACAATTAGTATTGAATCAGCTGGAAGATGATGAGACACAGTTGCCAATGAGTCAACCGCAATTACTGTCTCAAGAGGTTGATGTTGAGAATGACACACAGTTGGCAATCACTGAGGAAGTGGTTAGGTCAACAAATCAGGAGGATGATCAGAGTGAGGAAGTGGAAGAGGATGTGGTGGACGATGAGGTCATTGACCCAACCTGGGAAGGTGGTAAGCCGAGCGAGGACAGCAGTACAGAGTGGGAAGGATCTGCAGCACTGCAACAGGCTGGAAGAGGCAGAGGGGTGGCAAAAGGGAGCAGGCAGGCCACACCACACAAGCCAGCAACTGTTCCACGGAGCAACCCCTTGCGGAAATCTCCCTTGCCAAGGGGTAGATGTTCCGCAGTATGGCGCTTTTTTGAGGAAAGTGCGGACGAATAGTAGTTTGCAACCTGTGCCATATGAAAATGAGCCGGGGCGTGAACACTAGCAACCTCACCACCACCAGCATGATCCTCCACATGGCACCCAAACACTGTAATAAGTGGGAAAAACGCCTGGGTACATAATCTGTGTCTGTAGGTCACAACACTGCCTCCTTTTCCCCTATTTTACGTGCTGGACAATCCCCTGTTAAAGGCGCAGGCACAGATGTATCCCGCCCTGCACCTAGACCTTTGCAAGCACAATCAGCGACCACATTCACTTCCGTGTCCCAGCTCAGCGTACATATGTCCTTACCCCAGGTATTTGAAGGCAAGTGCAAATACCGAGCCATCCACCCATAGGCCATATCACTACATGCACATCTTTTCAAATTACTGGCCCTGGAAATGTCATCATATAGTCTTGTGGACACTGAGGCCTTCCGCAGCATGATGTCGGCAGCCGTCCCTCATTACGCAGTCCCCAACTGCCACTATTTTTCACGGTGTGTAGTGCCCGCCTTACACCAACATGTGTCCCGTAACATCACATGTGCCCTGACCAACGCAGTTACTGGCAGCGTCCACTGAACCACGGATACATAAACAAGTGCATTCGGCCAGGGATGCTACATTTCCCTGGCGGCAAACTGGGTGAACGTTGTGGGGGCCAGGAGCGAGTCGTACACTGGTATGGCACAGGTGCTACAGACACCAAGGATTGCGGGCCCTACGTCAATCAGGGTTTCCACCAGCACCTAGGTTAGTGGCTTCAACCCCCACTTATCCTCCTTCACCCCCTCCTCCACTTCCACCACCGAATTATCTGTGTGCAGCATCAGTCAATAATCAGTTGGTAGCTGGAAGCAGTGTAGCACTGCAGCGGGGAAGCGACAACAGGCCGTGCTGAAGATGATATGCTTAGGGGACAAACAGCACACTGCCGCAGATCTATGGAAGGGGATAAAAGACCAGACTGAGCTGTGGCTCTCGCCACTCAACCTAGAACCAGGCATGGTTGTGTCTGATAATGGCAGTAACTTGGTGGCGGCTTTGGAGCTCGGCAAGCTCATACACATCCCATGTCTAGCCCACCTGTTCAACCTTGTGGTTCAGTGGTTTCTCAAAACCTACCCCAATTTGCCACTGGTGAAGGTGTGCCACGTTTGTGCACATTTCCGCAAGTCATCGACAGCTTTAGCTGGTCTGTCAACGCTGCAGCAGCGATTGAAATTGCCAGCTCACCGGCTGTTGTGTGACGTGAGCACGCGCTGGAACTCGATGTTCCACATGTTAGCCAGGCTTTGTGAGCAGCAGAGGACAGTAGTGGAATACCAGCTGCATCATGGTCATCACCTTTCCAGTCAGCTTACACTATTCACAAGCGAGGAGTGGGCATAGACGTCTGACCTCTGTGAGGTTTTAAGAAACTTTGAGGAATCAACAGCGGCGATAAAGCTATTATCAGCAATACATATCATCCCACTTCTGTGTCTACTCAAACGCTCGGTTGCCTCCGCTTAAGAGGGTAGTACCCATGGAAGTTTAAGTGTGGGTGGGCAGAAGAGGTGAAAGAGGATGAGGAGATTGATCCTCCTGATGATAACAGCAAAGTCTTGCCTGTTGGTACTCTGGCACACATGCCTGACTTCATGTTAGGATGCCTTTCCCGCGACACATGAGTTATAGGCATTTTAGACAACACGGATTACTGGTTAAATCAAGAAAGTGGAAAACCGCGCTGCTTGATACACCTCCTCCCTTCTTGGTATGGGTTACAAAAGGCACGGGGAAGGATCTGCAAGGTGTATACCCGAGGATCCCTCCTCTCTCCAACACTCCTGTGGGTAATTAAAGGTTGCAACAATAGTGAAGCCCAGACTGCCACCGTCACGTGCAAAGATTTATTGTACTTACAACAGTATCTCACATAAAACGCATAAAACAATGGTATGCACACTTCGGTATCACCCGACCCGGGTTTCGCTGTCACGCTTCGTCAGGAGCGAACATCTTAGCATCAGAAACCAATCTTAAATACCATTAAAAGGCACACCCTTTCCCTGTGTCACCACTCAGGGTCACACCTCCTTTGTTACAATATAAAAATACAATTTAAAAATACATCAAAATTTATCATAAAAGAAGTGTATAAATAATTTCAATAAAAGTCAACAGATTCACAGTATCAAAATATATAAAACAACTAAAAGTATCTTTCTAGTACTCGCTCCTAATAGATCTAAAGCCGCCTCTTTTTAATACCCCTCCACACTTCTATCTCAGGCCTCCCCCTTCTAGCTGGTCACAGCGGCTCTGCTCAATCACCTCATTCATTCTATCACATGACTCGACTAGTCAGACCTTCGAATCCACCTCTCATCCTATCCCAGTTAGGAAAAAACCCTCCCATCACAGGTCCTACCTGGTCACAGGTAAGAGAAGTGGAGATGTACAATACCCCTCCACACTTCTATCTCAGGCCGGCCCCTTCTAGCTTGTCACAGCGGCTCTGCTCAATCACCTCATTCATTCTGTCACATGACTTGACTAGTCGTGAACACTAGCAACCTCACAAAGTAGTCCCGCCCTGACTAGTCAAGTCATGTGACAGAATAAATAAGGTGATTGAGCAGAGCCGCTGTGACCAGCTAGAAGGCGCCGGCCTGAGATAGAAGTGTGAAGGGGTATTGTACATCTCCACTTCTCTTACCTGTGACCAGGTAGGACCTGTGATGGGAGGGTTTTTTCCTAACTGGGATAGGATGAGAGGTGGATTGAAGGTCTGACTAGTCGAGTCATGTGATAGAATGAATGAGGTGATTGAGCAGAGCCGTTGTGACCAGTTAGAAGGGGCCGGCCTGAGATAGAAGTGTGGAGGAATATTGTACATCTCCACTTCTCTTACCTGTGACCAGGTAGGACCTGTGATGGGAGGAGTTCTTCCGAACTGGGATAGGGTGAGAGGTGGATTGAAGGTCTGACTAGTGGAGTCATGTGATAGAATGAATGAGGAGATTGAGCAGAGCCGCTGTGACCAGCTAGAAGGGGCTGGCCTGAGATAGAAGTGTGGAGGGGTATTGAAAGAGGCGGTTTTAGATATATTAGGAGCGAGTACTAGAAAGATGGTTTTAGTTGTTTTTTATATTTTGATACTGTGAATCTGTTGACTATTATTTAAATTATTTATACACTACTTTTATGATAAATTTTTTTGCATTTTTGAATTGTATTTTTATTTTGTAACAAAGGAGGTGTGACCTTGAGTGGTGACACAGGGAAAGGTTGTGTCTTTTAAGGGTATTTAAGATTGGTTTCGGAGGGTAAGATGTTCGCTCCTGACGAAGCGTGACAGCGAAACCCGGGTCAGGCGATACTGAAGTGTGCATGCCATTGTTTTATGCATTTTATCTGAGATACTGTTGTAAGTACAATAAATCTTTGCACGTGACGGTGGCAGTCTGGGCTTCACTATTGTTGCGACCTTTAATTACCCACAGGAGTGTTGGAGAGAGGAGGGATCCTCGGGTATATCCCTTGCAGATCCTTTCCCGTGCCTTTTGTAACCCGTACCAAGAACGGAGGAGGTGTATCAAGCAGCGCGGTTTTCCACTTTCTTGATTGACTTGCTTCTGTGATCTTCCCACATCGCATTGAAAACCTGCAGCGCAAGATTACAGATACAGGCACTTTAAATGTGTTTTTTATAATGTACTGAATACACTGTATCCCCATGCACCCCTTCCACCACAAGCAAGGGTATATGGTTGAATCTTCCTTTTATCATCCTCCTCCTCCTCTTCCAACATGCTTATTCGTCACATATAATGCCCTCGCATACAATGTTTTACAAGGCCAGCTCACATGCAGGCCCTTGCATATAATTTTTAAGAGGGTCAGCTCAGCTGCAGGCTCTCGCATATATTTTTTTTAGAGGGTAAACTTACCAGCAGGCCCTCACCTACAATCTTTTACAGGGTCAGCTCACTTTCAGGCCCTCACATATCATTTTTTAGAGGGTCTGCTCACCAGCAGGCCTTCACCTGCAATCTTTTACTGGGTCAGCTTACATGAAGGCCGTTGCATTAAATTTTTTAGAGGGTCAGCTCACCTGCAGGCCCACACATAAAATCATCTTTTACAGGGTCAGCTCACCAGCAGGCATACACCTCAAATCTTTCACAGGGTCAGCTTACCTGAAGGCCCTCGCATATAATTTTTTTGAGGGTCAGCTCACCTGCATGCCCTCGCATATAATGTTTTATAGGGTCAATTTACCTGAAGGCCCTCACATATATTGTTTTAGAGGGTCAGATCACTAGTAGGCCTACACCTAAATTCTTTTACAGGGCCATCTCACAAGCAGGCCCACACCTAAAATCTTTTACAGGGTTAGCTCACCAGCATACTCCCGCATATAATTTTTTACAGTGTCAACTCACCAGCAAGCCTTCACCTAAAATCTGTTACAGGGTCAGCTCACCTACAGGCCCTCACCTAATTATACCTAATAGGTAATTTGCGCGCATGCTGCCTTGCTTGGATGTGGTAGCCGTAGCTGTTTCTCAGGCTCCCTCTCCAGAATCGAACCATTATTTCCCCATTACCCATGGTGTACATGGTTTAGGCTGAAAATAACATTGAAAGTTGATAGGGCAGACATCTGAATGGATTGTCGCCGTCACTGGGCCGTGCGATTATCCCCAGGTTATCTAGAGTCACTAAAGTGGCAGCAGGCCCTCGCCCATAATGTTTTAGATGGTCAGATCAGCAGGCCCTTGCTCCGTGTTTTTGAGGGTCACCAGCAGGCCATCAATCATAATTTTTCAAGGCTGTGTATGATTTCCTCCTATGTGTAACAAAGGGTTTATTATAGTGTTGGTTTCTAGTAATTTTTGGCAGCCCTTTCACTTAGTGCATAGGCTTTATGAGTGTAGAAGTCCCACTACATGAACAATTGTACCACAATGTGAATGAGGCCCTCCTCTAGTGATATACAGGTTGTATTGAAGTGTCTCTTCCTTGTAATTTTTGGTAGCACTTGCACTTTATATACAAGTAAATATACAGGAAAGAATGTTTCCTAGCAATTTTTCCTTTAAAATCGATTTTATCTTCGGTTTTGTGCGTATTATTGTCAGTCTGTAAAAGTGGTGTACAATTGGGACAACAACGTTCCCAGCAGCGACCTGCGAGGACAAGATGCATCCAGATATCCTTCCCATGCTGTTCCAGAACCATTTTGGTGGTGTTTCCATACATTTCTGACCTTTTCCTATGAACCAGGCACCCTCCCCTCTCCAGAGCAGGGGGTACCTGGTTTAATGCTCAGGTTCTCCCATTGACTTCCATTATACTCGGGTGCTCGATCAACACTAGTGCAGACCCATTCATTTCTACGGGGCCACAAAAGATGCGGACAGCATACCGTGTGCTGTCCGCATCTGTTTCTCTGTGCCACTGCCCCGCAAAAAAAAATTGAACATGTCCTATTCTTGTACGCAATAATGGGCGAGAATAGGCATTTTCTATTATAGCCACAGCATTTGCGGTCCACAAATTGCAGAACGCACATGGCCTAGTATCCGTGTGAATATACCCCCGATTTTGGAAATTGGTGGTGGCCAAAGTTCATGGATCCCCACTGATGTCATGTTACAATGCATGTCTTTTACATACAAATTGTATAACAGAAAAACTGCCTTTATTGTGTCTGCTGGTGGACTGCACATATGCCTGTGTATTCAAGATAAAGTACTGTTTATCATTTATATGACCGAAGGTTCCAGAGAAAATATTGCTCAACATATTCCTGAAATTTGACAGAAAGTTGTCTGAATAATGGCAAGGAATTTTTTTTGTCTAGTAAATGTCTTCTCCGACATCTTTCTATAAATATACGTGGTAAATATATCATAATATTTATAGCATCAATCACCTGCTGTCATCCATGCTTTCCTATATAAAAAGATGTCTGCTTACTTCTTTACATTAATAAAAGTTAGGGAAGCAGTGCTAATAATGTTTCTACCTCAAGTGTTAGATTACAGAATCAATATATTTTTTTCATTTAATAATGTAATTAGTGTATTGCTTTGTTTTACCATGTTTAAATATTTCATGATTGATGTAATATAACGACCGTATATTTCTGTCTGCATCCGTTCCGCAATTTTTCAGAACGGATGCGGACCCATTCATTTCAACACTATGTGCTGTCTGCATTTGTCTTTCTTTCTGTGGCCCCGCAAAAAAGACAGAACATGTCCTATTCTGTTCCATTTTTGCAGACAGGAATAGGCAAAATGTGGAACACACATAGCCGGTATCCGTGTTTTGCGGATCCACAATTTGTGGACCGCAAAACAGATACAGTTGTCTGAATAAGCCTGTAAACAAAGTTATCGGTAGAGGGGTTGGGGGTGCAGGAAAAATCTTGCAGATCTTTTATCAGGAGTAGTGTGAATATGAACTTTTATTCCACCTGGTACTGCTCCTGCAATTGCTAAGAAAGTGAAGCGTTATGATCCTTTACCTTTGCTTTGAGTGAGAGGCTTTGCATCCTACCAAGAGACTACTACATCTGTCAGTTCTCCTTAGCCCAGCATATATGAAATCAGACTAGAAATCTCCCAGTATCTCTATTTTGCCAATATCAAATTAACAATCTGCTAGGTGATTTTAAAGGAATATTTGTATCACTAAATAAACACAGAATCATTCTGCACTAAGAGGTAGAGCTTATGAGAAAAGGAGCTCTGTCGGTTTTGCAACATATAGTTCAAAAACAACAGTTTTGCTATTGACCAATTTACCTGATTGGGCAAGGTAGCAGGGAAGTTAATGTTAAATTATTACTAGTTGTACAACATATAGTTCTTCAGCATATATACCTGGCATTCTCATTTCCTCATGCCATTTTTTCCTAGAAATACTTTGACCTAATTAGAGAGGTAAAAAAAAACATTCTTCCTTTTTTAACCCCTTCCCAACATATGACTGTGGCAAAACCAACCTCGCCACTGGGTGCTGGAGAAGCCTGGTTGCCAGCCTCTTGCCCCAGGATTATGGGCCCTCTCCTCAGCCCATGCTAAACTTAAACCCCATGGTGATTTGACTGTGTTTGTGGCATCTGGGCACTGTTCGGATATATTGAGCGCTCAGATCCAAGCCATCTGGGGATAAGTTGAATGTGGGGGTTCTGTGTAGTTTGATAGGAGTTATGTATTTTTGTGTAGCTTTGCTGTTGTGAATAGAGGTATTTTCTGTACCTAGTTGGCTTACCACACCCAGTTAAGCCAATTATCTCACACAGCCTAAGGCCTCTTTCACACTACAGTATGTCGATTTCAGTGTTTTGCGTTCCGTTTTTCACGGATCCGTTGTTCTGTTTTTTTGTTTCCGTTGTGTTTCCGTTTCATTTTTCCGTATGGCATATACAGTATACAGTAATTACATAGAAAAAATTGGGCTGGGCATAGCATTTTCAATCGATGGTTCAGAAAAAATGGAACGGATACGGAAGACATACGGATGCATTTCCGTATGTGTTCCATTTCTTTTGCAGACCTATTGACTTGAATAGAGTCACGGAACGTGATTTGCCGCCAAATATAAGACATGTTCTATCTTTCAACGGAACGGAAAAACGGAAATACGGAAACGGAATGCATACGGAACACATTCCGTTTTTTTTGCGGAACCATTGAAATGAATGGTTCCGTATACGGACCGAATACGGAACGCAAAAAACGGCCCGCAAAACGAAAAAAAAAAAAAACGGTAATGTGAAAGATGCCTAACTCTGAAAAAAATGGTTTTGCACAGAAAAGCCATGCTTCCTTTGTTCACAAAGGACTTTTACTAACTTTTGAACCCTTGGTCTAATTCGTGCCATTTTGGGATATGGTAAATGTCTGTGTTTACTGTAATGGTTGTGACATTGTATATTTGAATAGTGATGTCTGTCCTATTGTCCACTGTTTTACCCTCAACACGGAGCTTGGTATCGTTCTTGGGGGGATTCACTGTATGCTGTTAGAGACTGATTGCTAGGAGTGTAAGCCGCTTGGGTGCGTTTCCAATTTGTCTGCTAGCAGCTATCGTGAGGTTCCGTTCGGAGCATTCCCTTGTATGCCGTTACAATGACGTACTATTACGTCATATCAGGAAGTGATTGGGCGGGCACCAGAGCTGTGACTGATAGCCGGGCCCCTGCTATATCCAACAGCATCGTTCTAAACAGCAATGTCAGTAGATTAACCCCCTACATGCCACCATCAAAGATGAATGCTGAGTACAGAGGGTTTGCAGAGGTCTGCTGCTCCAATGAGATTCCAATCGGGTTCCCGGGCTGTGGTGACGGGGTGCTAATGACTGAGAGGACATCCCAATGCCTTGCACAGGTGTCTCAGTGTAATGCTAACAGACAATGCATTACAGTACAGGATGTATTCTAATGCATTGCAAAGGGGATCAGACCCCCAAAAGTTGAAGTCCCACAATGAGACAAAAATAAAAAGTTAAAACAAGTGTTTTTCATAATAAAAAATAAAGTTTAAATTACAAAAATGCCCCTTTACCCTAATAAACACATATAAAGTTTAAAACAAATAGAAATAAAAAAAAAAAACAGACATATTAGTTATTTCCATGTCCATAATGACTGGCTGTATAAAAATATCACATACTCCACCCTGTCAGGTGAACGCTATAAGAAAAAAATTTGTATAAAGCCATTTTTTGTCACCTTACATCACAAAAAGAGTAATACAAGGGGTCAAAAAGTCATATGTACCCCAAAATAGTACCAATGAAACCGTCACCTCATTCCACAAAAAATGAGCCCCTATATAAGACAATCGCCCCCCCCCCCCCCCCAAAAAAAAAGAAATATGGCTTTCAGAAAATGGAGACACGAAAACATGATTTTTTTTTTGTGGTCGCAGAGAAACTGTGAGAGACAGGACCTTAGCAATTAGCACTCTGCATCAAAAACACATTACTTCATTAGAACCTTCCAGAACCCTATTAGCTGTACTTGACACCCCCCAGTATTTTAAGTTATTCATGAAGAGTACCAACTTCCGTTCACATTCATCAAGGCACATAGGAGCCTATGAAGACCAAACAAGCATTCACTTTTATATGTTAGAAGCGAGCAGCAGATGGTGGCCATGCTGCCATCGGGAACAACAATTCAAGTCAGCAAGAGTGTGAGCCTATAAAGCAGGAACAAGCCATTCAATGCACACTCACTAGCTATCTGTTTTTCATATCAGTTATACATATATTGCATGCAATTATTGCTCCTGGTAAATTGCTGGGGAACTGAGACTGTTTCTTTGTATGTAACCCTTAACAACTCACCTGACCTCTGTACAGGCCCCAATCCAAGTTGAAAATGGCGTCAGAAATGAACTGCATTGACTAATATAGCACTCCCATCTCCAGCAGTTCTCTCAAGCTGCTCCAGTGCTGTGGCATGCCCTACCCTAAGCAATTAGCTTAAATTCTCAACATCCACAGTTTTAGGTTCACCCTAAAAAAAACATCTTTTTAGGGTTGCCTTTAACATCCCCTTATCTAAGGGCTCATTCAGATGGCCGTATGCTGTCCACAAAAATGCAGATCCGTTTTTTTTTGGGCCATATCCTGATTTTCATGGACAAGTATAGCTCATGTTTCATTTTTTTTTGCTGAGCCGTGCAATGGAAGAAAAGGGCCCCATAGAAGTGAATGAGACAGCATCTAGTCCGCAAAAAAACGGATCCGCATTTTTGCGGACAGCATACAGCCGTCTGAATGAGCCCTAACTCATATCTATTCACTCCCTTTTTTAACCTCACCCTTCACAGCCTATGCCCACCACCAAAAGAAGCAGTTTTTACCTTCTGTGTCACTCCTATCTCCTTGTTGATTGTAAGCTCTTGCGAGCAATGTCCTCCTTCCTCCAGTTTTAATTGTTAACTTGTTACAAATGTTTCACAGAAGCATAGTGGATTTATTATTTGGGTGAGAGGCGTTTTAAATAGTCTGAATATTTTAATTATATTTCAAATAAAAATATGTTTTCCATTACTATTAATAATTGATAATAATATCATTGTGTGACATTAGCTAACAGGCTTCATGACTGTATGAATTTCCAGCTGAGTCCATGAATCTTTTCCCCTAACATTTATTTATATCGAAGCACATTTTTCATTGTAATGAGCTATCATTCTGAATTATTCTTAGCACCAATCAATCGTTAACAAATTGTGCAATACATTTTAAGAATACTGTGACTCTGACAAAGAGCCATTTTAAGCACATTAACTTCAAAATAAACATAAAGCACGTTTCTATCAGTCGCATGATCAGTACAAAATGACCAGAGACTTTTTATTTGTAAAGCTCTAATGAAGCTCATAAATATGTGTCTGGAAGCAGAATGTATTTGTTTCTAGATCAGCAGGGTCTTTTATATGTAAATTAGTTTCTACCAACATTTATTCTTTTCAGCTTTCTGTACAGTGTAATGACTCATGTAGGCAAAGAAAATCCATACATAAATGTTTAAAGGTAAAGGTGTAATAAAAATTAGATAACTTACAAGTTTAAAGCTGGGAAGCTTATTCTTGTCTCGTATAACAAATTGAGCAATTTGTACTGGAACAAATGTATCTGTAACCCTCTTCCAGCAGCACTGCTAGACACTGATCTTTCAAACTACGGGTTTGTCTTAATACACAATTTAGATTCTTGTAGCCTTTAATAATTGGATGAACTAACAGAACAAATGGCAAAATGTACGTGTGAACTATCAAATTATACCAAATCTTGATTGAGTTGATTTATTATTAAAATATCATTTTGTTGGGTATTATCATATCATAATACACATAAAGCTGATAGTTGACAAACAGTGAAATATAATCCCAAAAAGTTTTAGTCGGCACTCAGTGAAGATTGCGTGGTGCAAGTGTCGAGGGGAGGCATCCTACAGGTAGTCAAGAGAAAAGGACCGGTACTCACTAAGAAGTAAATCTTTTATTGTCACATAGATACAGTACAGTGACACGTTTCGGCTCTAGCAAGAGCCTTCTTCAAACAGTGAAATATACTGTAGTACAGTTCCTCTAATCTGGCAAGCCTGTAGACCTTTACATAGCCAAATGTGGACTGGTGGGGTGGTCCAATATATAGAGAGAAGTGCTTTAGTTATGGTTTGTAGTTAAAACCAAAAGGCTTTAGGGAAAGTTTGAGAGAAGGAGTACCTCAGACGTAGATAAAATGGAGATAAAGGAATTGTACAAATGAGTGATGTAATCGATTGGACTTGTGTCCAGCACGGTGTAATCTTGTCACATAATTGATATCCAGTATCCACAGTATAAAACAGTATTTATTACAATATGCTTGTGCAAATAAGTATATTTTGGCACCAAGACAGGAGATAACACTGTAGAATAGGAGTAGATATCGTGAAAATTAAAGAGAACCAGTCAGAAGGATTATTCCTATTAAACCAGACATGATGCCAGTTAGGTTAATTCTGCTGAATAAAAGCATACCTTTGTGATGTAAATATGTAGCACTGCTGAATTCCACTTTTAATGATTATGCTAATTAGTGTCTTGCACCTTAATTCCTCATCAAATTATTGCCACTTCCCCTCCCCTTGCTTGACACATCTAGGCATCTCACCTAGCCTAGTAAATCCTGTGCCTGAGTCATAGAGCTACACCATGGATGCATGTGCAGATGCCTACTGGGCATGCCCCAATGAGAGAGAAAAGGAGAGGTCAAAATCCTTAAACAAAAAATAGAGACTGATATCATCTGTGATGCTGGGAAAGTAGATGTGCTGTTCATGTGCAGATAGTGTTACTTTATGGTGCAGTTTTACTAGTACAGGTAGGATGCCTGGCCCTGTCAATCAAATGGAGGGGGGAGTGGCAATTGATATACAGATGATAAAGTAATTTGCACTGAGGAGCTTGGACTTGTGCTTGGTGCACCGAACATCTAATGAATAAGTTGAATTCCTCATGAACGATTAATAGATTTATATAATTAAGGTATGTTTTTACTCAGCAAGATCAACACTACCAGGTATTTTTCCTGGTTTATTAGAATTGATACTGATGAGAGATGCTCTTAAAGATTCACCCTCGATGAATGCTATTGAATGCTGGTTGTCTGCTCTGCCAGTTCTTAACAATCCAAACCACCACTTCTTCCTCCCACACTCCCACCTGACCTTGATCCACCTACTAACCAGTAGTTTAGATTTCCTCAACAACCATCGTTTCATTGTGTATTCTGTTGCCTTGAATGTAGCTAATTAGTTATCACAATAAAAATTTTTTATTCATAGAAGTATAGAGGTCAAATTCAAGATGCAATTAGGCAATTGGAAACATGATTTAATTAGCATATTATGTATTATGCCCAATTCTCACTATTATTAGCTAGAACTGATAGTGTGAGTGCTTGGAAAGCTGCCTGTGATACCAGTAGTTTCTACCTACATCCTAAAAGTTAAGTTTTGTGTGTTTTTAACACATTTTTTTTCAATCACAGTAAAAACATGAAGAAAAAATAAAAACAAATATTTATATTTTAGAAAACAACAGATATAATGCTGCCTATCCTCTCTCCCCCTTCATGTACCCAACCTACCCTTTACGTTAGTTGCCATACCCATGTTCTATGCAATGCTGCTAGTTGTTTTTTCCAAAATCAGATATATAAAGCATACTTTATGTTTCAGGTGGCTTTCAGAATAAAGTATTGTGTGCATGTAATGAGGAATAACACTATATGCGGCCACTATATAATTAGCATTTCCTCGTTTTCTCCTCTGGAGGTTGTATCTTTAATTGACAATTTACCTGAGCCTAGTGAGTGGAGAAAAGCTGCTCTGATATCTCCCACACACAGCACACAGAGAAGAGGAGAGCCTGCTCCCCTATTTCTCTGTATTATACCCCCAAAGCAGCAGCATAATGGAGGACATTATATAGCAGTATTATACAGAGTAGCTGTGAATCCAACATAGGTTTGAGAATATAACACGTGATAGAGCCAGCAACAGCATCTCTATGCAGTGTCAGACTGGGGTGCCTAGGGCCCACCAGTAAAATTTATTTTGGGTGCCCACAGTATGGATACATTCAAATATTACCTGCTCACACAGCAGCAAGATGATACCAGATGATTGAATATGGGGGTCCCAGCAGCAACTTTAAGAAGGTAAGTCCTGGGGAGAAGAGGACACTGGTAGCTCTCCCATATAACTAGACGTAATCTCAGCTCTGATAGTGTTTATAATAATAAGCTGGGGAGTTTCTTTAATAATCTATCAAGTTTTTATATTAATATACGCTGGTTGAGGTGCTGTATATGGAATATATGTACACTGCGTGCAGAATTATTAGGCAAATGAGTATTTTGACCACATCATCCTCTTTATGCATGTTGTCTTACTCCAAGCTGTATAGGCTCGAAAGCCTACTACCAATTAAGCATATTAGGTGATGTGCATCTCTGTAATGAGAAGGGGTGTGGTCTAATGACATCAACACCCTATATTAGGTGTGCATAATTATTAGGCAATTTCCTTTCCTTTGGCAAAATGGGTCAAAAGAAGGACTTGACAGGCTCAGAAAAGTCAAAAATAGTGAGATATCTTGCAGAGGGATGCAGCACTCTTAAAATTGCAAAGCTTCTGAAGCGTGATCATCGAACAATCAAGCGTTTCATTCAAAATAGTCAACAGGGTCGCAAGAAGCGTGTGGAAAAACCAAGGCGCAAAATAACTGCCCATGAACTGAGAAAAGTCAAGCGTGCAGCTGCCAAGATGCCACTTGCCACCAGTTTGGCCATATTTCAGAGCTGCAACATCACTGGAGTGCCCAAAAGCACAAGGTGTGCAATACTCAGAGACATGGCCAAGGTAAGAAAGGCTGAAAGACGACCACCACTGAACAAGACACACAAGCTGAAACGTCAAGACTGGGCCAAGAAATATCTCAAGACTGATTTTTCTAAGGTTTTATGGACTGATGAAATGAGAGTGAGTCTTGATGGGCCAGATGGATGGGCCCGTGGCTGGTTTGGTAAAGGGCAGAGAGCTCCAGTCCGACTCAGACGCCAGCAAGGTTGAGGTGGAGTACTGGTTTGGGCTGGTATCATCAAAGATGAGCTTGTGGGGCCTTTTCGGGTTGAGGATGGAGTTAAGCTCAACTCCCAGTCCTACTGCCAGTTTCTGGAAGACACCTTCTTCAAGCAGTGGTACAGGAAGAAGTCTGCATCCTTCAAGAAAAACATGATTTTCATGCAGGACAATGCTCCTTCACACGCGTCCAAGTACTCCACAGCGTGGCTGACAAGAAAGGGTATAAAAGAAGAAAATCTAATGACATGGCCTCCTTGTTCACCTGATCTGAACCCCATTGAGAACCTGTGGTCCATCATCAAATGTGAGATTTACAAGGAGGGAAAACAGTACACCTCTCTGAACAGTGTCTGGGAGGCTGTGGTTGCTGCTGCACGCAATGTTGATGGTGAACAGATCAAAATACTGACAGAATCCATGGATGGCAGGCTTTTGAGTGTCCTTGCAAAGAAAGGTGGCTATATTGGTCACTGATTTGTTTTTGTTTTGTTTTTGAATGTCAGAAATGTATATTTGTGAATGTTGAGATGTTATATTGGTTTCACTGGTAAAAATAAATAATTGAAATGGGTATATATTTGTTTTTTGTTAAGTTGCCTAATAATTATGCACAGTAATAGTCACCTGCACACACAGATATCCCCCTAAAATAGCTAAAACTAAAAACAAACTAAAAACTACTTCCAAAAATATTCAGCTTTGATATTAATGAGTTTTTTGGGTTCATTGAGAACATGGTTGTTGTTCAATAATAAAATTAATCCTCAAAAATACAACTTGCCTAATAATTCTGCACTCCCTGTATGTAGTGCAGTAAGTCTACTGTGTTATTTGCCACTTGTGCAGGGGGTTGGAGACTAGGGGCCACCTTGCTCAGGAACCCACTGAGGGATTCATCTGTACCACTGTGGGCTAGTCCGAGCCTGACTCTATGTGTGTCTGGGCCTTTGTCTCCCTCAAACAATTGGTTCTTCCACTTCCCCTCTCATCTCTCCATAGACTTCTATGGGCAGCATTTAACCCGATCCTTTGACAGTGAATTGAGAGTGAATGTGAGTGAGAGAATAAAAAAGAGACTCTTTTAATGTAACTGCATTTTTCAGAACCGGCAGAGGATCTCAATACCGGAGAAAACTCTTTCGTTTTGTCCCCATTCATTGTCAATGGGGAGAAAATTGAACTGAACAGAATGAAATGCTCCAAAATGTATTCCATTTTGTTTAATTGCGTTTCCATACCGGAGAGCAAACCGCAGCAAGCTGCGGTTTTCTTTCCATCCTTAGTTGCGGAGCAAAACGGATCCGGCATGACCCACAATGCAAGTCCATGGGGACGGATCTGTTTTCTCTAACACAATAGAAAACTGATCCGTTCCCCATTGACTTTCAATGGAGTTCATGATGGATCCGTCTTGGGTATGTTAACGATAATACAACCGGATCCTATCATAACGGATGCAGATGGTTGTAGTATCAGTAACTGAAGCATTTTTGCTGAACTCTGCCAGATCAGGCATAAACAACACAACTTTGAAAGTAGCCTTATTTACGGTACATTAACTGGAAAACCTACTGTATCTCTGAAACCCAAATGAGGTATGTCAGCTATAGTAAGCTGCTCTTGCAAAAATGTAGAATTAGTTATTTATGTTCCATTGAAACATATGTATAAGCAGCTATAATAATATTTTATGGCACTACTACCTGTCCATCACATAATAAAAGCACAATGACCCTATCATTTTCTTTCAGTAGCAAAGCTCACCTGGGAATCACAAGACCCATTATTATGGAAGAGCATACATACTTCAGGATAATATAGTTAATCAGTACAGTACATCATGAAATGATATTGCAAAGGGAAATAAATAAATATATCTGAATGCATCAAATAAAACAGGCATGATATTTTCTCAGTTCTGACGAAGGCCTGGAGGCACTTTAATACACAAATTAAAAGTTGAAAACACTTCATGGTAATTAATCCTCTGGAGGATGTCTCTACCTCTCATTCCAAGTTTAATTTCTTCTGTTGCTGGTACGGAATAATCCAAAAAGTTAAACGTGTGAGATCGCAGACTGTTTCTTACAATGACTAATGTGTATTTGATTCTGCTGTCCCCATTGGTATTGATATTATTGCATTGTACAACTCCATGTATTAAATTATTTTCTTTACAGTACATGAACGTTTGTATAGGTATAAGATATGAATGAATATAATATAAGCTATAAACTAAATTGAGATTTATATAAACTGAGGAAGTGAGTGGTCTCCAACCTGTACTGAAACTCCTATAATTCTCCGGCAATCCGCACCTGTCAGACCATGCAGAGATTTTTTATATTACAACAGCTGAAGAACTACAGGTTGGAAATCCCCGATCTCAAGCAACAAAAACCAAAATATATGAGAATCTTTGCTTTATTAGCACCTTGTGCCCTTAGGCATCACATTTTTTAGAAAAGTATGAAGATAGATCTATTTTTCTGTAAATTATCACAAGATTCAAAAGTGTTGGCACTTCTATTCACTAAAACAGACATATCAAGAGAGCTAACAGATCCTGTTTGAGAAATGTATCTATTATTAAATCTATTATACTGATGATCACCAAATCAAGACATAAAATGTCAGTCCGAGGATTGGCAAAATATGTTACATTTCTCAAAATCATGAGTAACATACCTTTAGTTCTTAGACAAGTTATCTCACTAAGACAACTCCTGCTTAAAATGAAGCCAGCCCATGGATCCAGCTTAAAAAATAGTAACTCTTATTGCCGGATGAAATTGTAACATCCCAGAGTTATGTTACTAAACTCGTTTTCCCCGCTAATATTTGTTGGTAACATGTGCCTTGTCATCTAATGTGATTTTATGTAATATCCCTCACAAATGTGCATTTTCTAAGCCTGCTACATGTAGTTTGCTGTAATTTCCATGTACACCAGCAGGTGGCAACAATGTTTAGCAGAGCCTTAGTAACAGTTTAGTGTTTCTAAACTGGAATAGTCCATTCCAGTTTAGCTCCCCCCTCTTTGAGGAGGTGTGGAATGTTCCCACATCCTGCCTCATGGGGAGGAAAGGAAGTTATAGTTAGTGTGCCAGCCACCCCAGCTAGGGGAAGGCTGTGCTGGTAGGAGCTCGCAGAAATAGGGATCCAAGACCAGGATTGAGTCTCAGCTGAGACCAAAGATCTTCATCCTCAGCCTGAGCCTTCAGCCTCAGCTGTAAGGAAGCTAGCAGCCATCTCCATATCTCCAGGACAAACCATTCCCTGTGAGCTAACTGTGAGTACCATCCAGAGACCAGGAGAAGCGAAATTCCTCCTCAGCTAGTCAGTCCCATACACAGCAGAAGATAGACAGAGCAGAAGACAGATTCCTGCCATATTCTCCAGGCACATGGTAGAAGCAGAAAAGATATTGATCCCTGCCACATATTGCCAATACCTGCTGGGACCCAAGACTATTGCTGTAACTCATATTGATTAATGCTGCCACCAGTAAAGACAAGTTGAATTATATTTCAAGTCTGGATCTCATTCATTGCTACCAAAACCCTCAATTACTCCTACTAGCAACACACTCATTTATTGCAAGTGAGCCAGGATCCAGGAGTCCAGCCGTACCAAGGTAGGAGACACCGTTGACACTATACCTACTACTACACAGAGACATTATACCACTCTGGCATTCCTAACCTGGTACCTGAGTTGCAACACCTTAAAGGGCCCTGAGACTGTACTCTGTGCACGCTGCAACTGGTGTCACAAACAAAAAACATAGACTATTAAACCCATATCCGGACCCATTGCATACTTTGGCATCCGTGTAACCGTACCACGGTCCTGCTTATTGCAAAATCACATCTGGCCAAATAAATGGTAACCATTCAAACTAATGATTGATCATGTTATACTTGGATAATCAGGGTCTGCAAAATGGAAAGCTGCCCTGGGTGAACTGTTCTCTGATGTGACTTATAGAGGAACATTCTGGGTGGGGATTTCCTTCTGTGATGCCCACATGCCTCTATAAAAATATTGCATGATCTACCCCATCAGGTGAACATTGTAAAAAAATAAAATAATAATATGATTATTTCAGAACAGCTATCCTCCCAAAAAAACATGCAAAGAAAAAATGGAGGTTAGTCAGCACTTCCCAGTCCGCAGGTGCACGTCGCCTCGGCTGGAAGCACAGAAACAATGCAACAGCACTCTGCAGACACAAAAATTTAAGTAGATACAATTGTGCCATACTCACCATAGAAAATGTAAAATGCTAATGCTGCTTTATAAATGTAAGATTCTTGGCAAATACATTTTGTACAAAATTATTTGTGCCTGTCCACCAAACTAAATACTACATCCGCTGGTGCTGTACTGGCCTCCATTTAATTCAGGGAATGCAGGTTCCACATGAATGCTGAGCCCACTCTATATTATACCGGCAGAAAGATAATATGCCATTTTTCCTATATGGTGTACAATGCAATAACAAAATCCAAACAAACATAGGCAAACTTGCAGCCTTTTTTTTTTACTCTGCTGCGCAAAAATCAAAACAGTGATCAAAAAGTTGTATGTACCCCAAAATAGAAACAATGATAATGGCAACTCACATCACAAAAAAATATTAAAAACTGCATGGTTTTCAGAAAATGGCTGTACTCGTACCCAGAGGCTTATCAATAGCAACATGGTGCCTGTAAACCAACCCATTAAAATCTGCACTGCAAATGCCAAAAGGTGTTTTTTCCCTTCTGAACACATATCGGGCACAACATATTGGGCACTGAAATGGCATATCTGTGTACAAATTGCAATTTTCACTTTGCTGCTTACACTACTTTGCTCTGCTGTGCATTCATTCTTGCAAGACACTTATGGGTCAAAAAGCAAATTACACTCCTTAATTAATAACTTGGGGGGTATTGTTTACAAAATGGGGTAACTTCTCAGAGGCTCCATTGAATTTATAAAACGGGGTCATTTATGGATAGAGATGGCCTTGCAGTTCGCCTGGCGGTCGCTTCACGGGGAATTTTACGCGTTTGCGATTCACTGAACATGCGAATATATGGCGATGTCTGCCGGCGCCATATTCTTTTGCATTGTGCCGAACTTTGACCCATGAAACATCTATAAGGTAGGACAGGACAGCCAAATGAGATGTTTCAGAACATGGACACACCCCCACCCTATCAAAAGAACCCGATCTGGCAGCCATTTTACATTCTGTGATTTACCAGTGTCTGGAGCGGTTGCTTTGTGAAGCAGATACAGGCTGTTAGGGACACTAAACACTAGCTAATAGGGCCACAAAAGTCCTTTTAAGGACTAATATATGTGTGCTATCGATAGGTCTGATATACTGAGGGGTGTGATATACTTATACTTTCTAACATATAAAGTAAATTATAGTGCATTTGTATTGTGCAGCAGGTGTGCGGTTCTGGTGTGATACCACAGCTATATATAGGGACAAACACGATTGCAACAACTAATTGCAATGGGTTTGATATACCTGTTGCCCCCCCAAAAAAATGATTGTCGGGTGTGATATACCTTCTTCCACAAAATACTGATTGAGGGCTGCGATATACCTGTTGCCCCAAATAAACAGAATGGTGTGATATAACTGTTGTGGCAAAAAAAATAATTGAGGGGTGTGATGTACCTGCTTCTACAAAATACTGATTAAGGGGTTCGATATACCTGCTTCCACCAAATATTGATTGAGGGGTGCAATATACCTGCTTCCACAAAATACTGATTAAGAGGTTTGACCTGCGTCCACCAAATATTGATTGAGGGCTGCGATATACTTTCTTCCACAAAATACTGATTAAGGGGTTCGATATACCTGTGTAACGGTCATGTCCACACACACACACACGGGGAAAGGATAGTGACCACTGCGCTCCACCCTCACCCCTGGCCCTGCCTACTTGCCTCACGAGTCCTGATGACAGGGGACAACTGGACGGCAGTCCCTTACTTAGGATATGTGCAGGGAAGACAGACAAGACAAAATACGGAACGGACCGGGTCAGAACCAAAAGAGCTACGCAATACAAAGTGTTAAGCAAAGAATGGTCAGGAGAAGCCGGGGTCAAATACCAGGAGAGTAGAGAAGTACCAGAGGAGTCCGCAAAGAGTAGTCAGGTGGTAGCCGAGGTCACAATACCAGGAGGGATGCACAGTACAGGAGGAGCAGGCAAAGGATCGTCAGGGAACAGGATCAGGTGAGTATTCAGTAGTCCAACAAATAGCCAGGAACCTAGAATTAACAGGCAATCTGTGGCAAGCAGGCTGCCTGTATTTATAGTGGGGTCTGAGGGTCATGTGACGTGGCCAGCGTCACATGACCGACAGACAGACAAGTCGAGCACCGAGTGATCAGCTCGGCGTTCAAGGCAGACCTAGGAGCAGGGAGCCTCCCAGCTAGCAAAGCCGCCCTGGGAACGAGGCCAAACACAGATCCTCGCTCTCAAAGCTAAGCAGCAGGTCTGCGGCTGATGGGAGACCGAGTGCGCCTTTGGCGCCCTGTGATAACCTGCTTCCACCAAATATTGATTGAGGCCTGTGATATACCTGATTCCACAAAATACTGATTAAGGGGTTCGATATACCTGCATCCACCAAATATTGATTGAGGCCTGCGATATACCTGCTTCCACAAAATACTGATTAAGGGGTTTGATATACCTGTTTCTACCAAATATTGATTGAGGCCTGCGATATACCTGCTTCTAGTGATGAGCGGCAGGGGCAATATTCAAATTTGCTGTATTTCGAGAATATTCAAGATTATATTCTCGATTCCAAAAATCAGCAATGTAATACTCGCGTAATGCGCGCAAAATACAGGTGTGGGTCACTTATGCTACATTTTTCAAGCTGGTATAAGTTTCATGAAACTGGAGAAAATGGTTGGCACGGCAGAACATTAGAATAGCTTTATATGCAGAAAGAGTACTCCAATATATTACGAATTGTCGGCAATTAATGATGCACATATTTCTTCGCAATACGTGCAACTTGTGACATCACAGCACTATGTCTGTAGCATGTATGTATGGACAGCAGAACCTATCACACTGCCTTACACCCTGCACTGCCTTACACCCTGCACTGCACTCAGCTACACTATAGATCAATCTAAAATACAATACAAATATCTTCTATCTTCCCCTAACTATCTGAATTATATATATAAGTTAACTGTCTAATGCAGGCATGCTCAACCTGTGGCCGTCCAGCTGTTGTAAAACTACAACTCCCACAATGCCCTGCTGTAGACTGATAGCTGTAGGCTGTTCGGGCATGCTGGGAGTTGTAGTTTTGCAACAGCTGGAGGGCCACAGGTTGAGCATGCCTGGTCTAATGTAATACAACAAAGCACAGAGCACATCAATTACACTGCTTTCTCTTTCATAACTTCAATAAACTTTTGAAAAAAGCTGCTGGGGAGGTTCTTATATAGTAAGGGGTAGACAACTTTTCTATTGGTTGCTAGGGATGTTGCTAAGCTGTGACAAAGCCTTCTCATTGGCCCACAAGCTAGAAGAAGGGAGGGATGATCACCTGATGTGTACTGTGTTAAAAAAAAATATATATATATTCGTCAAATAGATATAACACTACATTGTAAATATTCGCAAATTCTCGAAGTGCCGATATTCGCGATAAAAATTCGGAATACGACTATTCGCGCTCAACACTAACTGCTTCCACAAATACTGCTCTTCTCTAGGGACTTAGGCACAGGGTCATTTTGAAAATGACAGACAGAGGAAGAGGCAGGCCATTCCATAGGGGTGGTAGGGGTCGGGCAGGTGCACCAGGCCGGAGCCTAAATGGGAAGTTGGAGAAGGCGCTTGCGATTACTTCAAAGGGCTCACCAGAGTTGGTTGAGTGGCTCACTCAGCCTTCCGCTTCTGCACCCTCCTCATCCTCTGTATCTGTACCCTCCTCACTCTCTGCTGTGTGCACCTCCATATACACCACCACCACCGCCACAGCCCCTCCACTCGAGTTAGAGGAATTATTTTCCCATCCATTCCCAGACCTTACCAATGCGCAGCCATTCTTAACATCAGATGAGGAAGAGGAGGTAGCAACGGCCGCCACCCAGCGTTCTGATGACAGTACTCAGTTCAGCCCAAGGAGGCAGGTGTCACGGTGGGTAAGATGGGGTAGCAGCTAGGCCAGAAACCTGGATAAGGGGAGCAGGTCGCCTCCTAAGCTTCACTAATCCTCGCCCTGACTCCTAACCGTATGAGTGGACCTGGAAGGTAGGCCGGCTCATACCTGGATCATCTAGCCCTACTAACCCTAGAGATCCCTGGTAAAATGTCAGGGCTAGGAGACGACCTGTTCATCCACAACAAGGACGAACCAGAGTCTCCAGCAGGCCTAGGTGCAAGGAAAGGAAAGGCAGAATACAGCAACTGGATAGGCAGGTTAGAGCCCACAACAATAAGCACTCACCTGCCGAGGCAACAACGACTGGAACCCGTGCCTCCGTACTGGAACCCGATCACCTACCAGGACAAAGCACAAAGACAGAAAACACGGAGTCCAGTGAACCGGAAACTACCTGGACCACCATGCGGACAGGATGCATGGCGGGTCCAGGTAGAGCTATTAACTGACTGGTAGTTCCCTCTCAGGTGAACCAGAGGACCCCTTTCTGGAGGAGAACAT
Organism: Bufo bufo; assembly: GCF_905171765.1. Lineage (NCBI taxonomy): Eukaryota > Metazoa > Chordata > Amphibia > Anura > Bufonidae > Bufo > Bufo bufo. The sequence goes on from NC_053390.1 coordinate 623,007,313, forward strand.
AGGGAGACATCATGGTGACATCAGAGAGACATAGATGTCCCACTAGGTGGCCCTTAAGGACTAGGCAGATAACACACCCAGGACAGGAGCAAAGCTCCAGCACCAAAAAAGGCTGGAGTACAACTAACTCCATCCTGGAAGCCACAGGTGATAAAACCCAAGTGGCCACACCCAGCCAGGAAGTTAACCCCTCCAGCACCAGACAGGGGAGGAACCAGGAGAAGGGGAGAAAAGCCCATAAATGCTGCAAACAACAACGCGTTTCACCTGGCAACCAACATGTAAGGCAAATGTATCACTGCTCACAACAAAAACCATGACAGGAGGTCCCCACTGTTGCTGCCTACTCCGAGATCTCAAATGTCAGTGGTGGTGAAGGTGACAATGATGATGTGTCGATGGACGTCACATGGGTACTCACAAGAGAGGAAGAGGAGGGGAGTTCAGAGGGAGAGACGGAGCAGCAAAGAGGAGGAGAAGCAGGCAGAGCTCGCACAATAGGCAAAAAGCAGACTGCAAATGTATCTGGAGCGAGCCATCCACCATGCACGGTCACTTCTGGCGCTCTCAGGAAGCTGGCACATGGCTCCGCAGTGTGGGCTTTTATTAAAATGTCAGCTGCTGACAATAGTGTTGCCATCTGCAGCCTGTGCTGTCAACGCATAAATCGCGGTAAGCCCAACACTCACCTAGTGACAACCACCTTAAGAAGGTACTTGGCCTCCCATACCAAGCCCAGTGGGAGCAATGCCATCAGAACCCACAAAGCCACACTCCTGGCGCTCCACGTCCTGCTTATTCTCCTTCTCCTCTCTCCTCCCATTTGTCCTTCACTCCGCCTTCCACCGTGCCTTATTCGCGTTTATCTGGCAGAAGGCAGGCTTCTGTGGCCCAAAGGATCGAGCATAAAATGTTGATGATGTCAGATAACCCTCTTGCCCAATGGCTGACTGCTTGCTTGTCGGAACTGCTAGCCCTCCAACTACTGCCATATATTCTGGTAGACTCTGAGGCCTTTGGAAAAGTTTTGGCCATTGGCACACCGCAATAGAAGATCCCCGGAAGTAAATATTTTCATATTTTTTATGAAGTACTCCAGTTGCCTACAGTAAAATTTTTATCCAGTGACCGCCTAATGTACCTCCATCCACATAATCACAAGTTCTTTTCTATCAGGTTAATGCCTAATTTTTGGGGCCTGTACTGGCCTACAATAAAAATTTTAGCCAGTGTCTGCCTAATGTACCTCCAGCCAAATAATCACAAGTTCTTTTATGTAAGGTGAATGCCTAATTTTTGGGCCCTGTAATGGCCTACAATAACATTTTTAGCCAGTGACCGCCTAATGTACCTCCAGCCACTTCATCACAAGTTCTTTTCTGTCAGGTGACTGCCTAATTTTTGGGGCCTGTACTCCAGTTGCCTACAGTAAAATTTTTATACAGTGACCGCCTAATGTAACTTTGTCCACATAATCACAAGTTCTTTTCTGTCAGATGAATGCTTAATTTTTGGGGCCTGTACTGGCCTACAGTAAAATTTTTATTCAGTGACCGCCTAATGTATTTCTAGCCACATCATCACAAATTCTTTTCTGTCAGGTGAATGCCTAATTTTTGGAGCCTGTACTGGCCTACAGTAACATTTTTATCCAGTGACTGCCTCATGTACCTCCAGCCACATAATCACAAGTAGAGATGGCCTTGCCGTTTGCCCGGCGGTCGTTTCACAGTGAACTTTGCTCGTTCGCTGTTCACCAAACGGGCGAACATATGGTGATATTTGTGCCTGCCATATTCTTTTACATTGTGAAGAACTTTGACCCATGACACATCCATCAGGTGGTACAGGACAGCCAATTGAAACGTTTCAGCACATGGACATACCCCCTACCTTATAAATAAACCTGATCTGGGCGCCATTTTACATTCAGTCTTTTGCCAGTGTAGGGATAGGTTGCTGTGTGGAGCAGGGACAGACTGTTAGGGACACAAAACGATAGCTAATAGGGCCAAATGTTATTGGAACAAATAATTTCTATTGGTGTGATTTACCTGTTGCCCCCCAAAGAAACTGATTGAAGCAGGGGTGTTATATACCAAAAAATATACTTTCTATATAGTGCATTTAGGTACTACAGCATTTGTCTGTGGTTTTGCTGCGTTACCGCATCTACACAGAGTAAAAAACACTATTTGAAGAAATAATTTCTACTGGTGTGATTAACCAGTTGCCCCCCAAAGAAACTGATTGAAGCAGGGGTGCTATATACCAATAATATACTTACTATATAGTGCATTTAGGTAGTGCAGCATTTGTCTGCGTTTTTGCTGCGTTACCGCATCTACACAGAGTGAAAAACACTATTTGAAGAAATAATTTCTACTGGCGTGATTAACCAGTTGCCCCCCCAAAAAACTGATTGAGGCAGTTGTGTGATATGCCTTCTTCCAGAAATACTGCTCTTCTATAGGGACTTTTGTCACAGGGTCATTTTGAAAATGACTGGCAGAGGAAGAGGCAGGCCATTGTGCAGGGGTGGTAGGCGTCTTGCAGGTGCACCAGGCCGCAGCTAAAGTGGGAAGTTGCAGAAGGTGCCTGCGATTACGTCAAAGGACGCACCAGACTTGGTTGAGTGGCTCACTCAGCCTTCCGCTTCTGCACCCTCCTCATCCTCTCTATCTGCACCCTCTTCACTCCCTGCTGTGTGCACCCCCAAAGAGACCACCACTACCATCACCACCATATCTCCTCCACTCAAGTCAGAGGAATTATTTTCCCATCCATTCCCAGACATAACCGATGCACAGCCATTCTTGGAATCGGATCAGGAAGAGGAGGTATCAATGGTCGCCACCCAGCAGTCTGACGACAGTTCCCAGATCAGCCCAAGGAGGGTGATCCCCACTGTTGCTGCCTACTCTGAGATCTCTAATGTCAGTGGTGGTGAAGGTGACGAATCCGATGATGGCGTGTTGATGGACGTCACATGGGTGCCCACAAGAGAGGAAGAGGAGGGGAGTTCAAAAGGAAGGAACGGAGCAGCAGATAGGGAGGAGAAGGAGGAGAAGCAGGCAGAACTTACAGTGCACGGGAGGCAAAAAGCAGACTGGCGCTCCCAGGACGCCGGCACATGGCTCCACAGTGTGGGCTTTTTTTTATGTGTCCGCTGCTGACAATAGTGTTGCCATCTGCAGCCTGTGCTGTCAATGCATAAGTTGCGGCAAGCCCAATACTCACCTAGTGACGATCGCCTTAAGAAGGCACCTGTCCTGCCCAGTGGGAGCAACACCGTCAGAACCCACAAAGCCACACTCCCGGCGCTCACGGTCCTGCCTCTCCTTCTCCTCTCTCCTCCCAGTTGTCTTCCACTCCACCTTCCACCGTGCCGTCGTGGTGTTCATGTGGCAAAAGTCAGGCCTCCTTGCCCCAAATGTTAGAGCGAAAAAAGATGATGATGTTGGATAAACCTCTTGCCCAATGGCTAACCGCTGGCTTGTCAGAACTGCTAGCCCACCAACTACTGCAATATAAACTGGTGGACTCGGAGGCCTTTAGATAATTTGTGGCCATAGGAACACCGCAATGGAAGGTCCCCGGAAGGAAATATTTCTCCCAGAAGGGCATCCCAAAGCTATATGGCCACGTTCAGTGGCAAGTGAATGTATCTCTAGCACACAGTGTTGGTTCCAAGATACATCTGACCACAGATATGTGGTCTAGCAAACACGGGCAGGGAAGGTACATAACTTTTACTGCTCACTGGGTGAACCTTCTGACGGCCGTCAAGCCTGCAACCCGTGGCACTTGTGTAGATTTGGTGTTACTGCATGCTCCAGTGTTTGAAGAGGGACCCCTGTATAAAAAGCATAAAGGGCAAGGACCAGTACTGGGTGGCAACATACTTAGACCCCCGGTATAAACACAAAATGGTGGAAATATTACCACCATTACAGAGGGCTGTCAGAATGCAGCATTTCCAGGCCTTGCTTCGAGAAATGCTGCATTCTGCTTTTGAGGGCGCTGGCAGAGGATTTTCCACTCACAGAGAAACAGTTACGTGTACCAATCCAACAGTGCATGCAAGAAGAGGGCGTTTTGAAGATGTTTTGGTGACTTCGGATATGAGATCATTTTTACAGCCAACCCATCGACAGCCGTCCTCCGGATCCAGCCTCAGGGAACGCCTAGACCGACAGGTGTCTAACTACATTGTGTTAACGGCCGATGTGGACGCTCTGAGAAGCGATGAACCCCTGGACTACTGGGTGTGCAGGCTTGACCTGTGGCCAGAGCTGGCACAATTTGCCATGTAACTGTTGGCTTGCCTCTTGTCCAGTGTCCTGTCTGAAAGGACGTTCAGCGCAGCAGGGGGGATCGTGACCGATAAGCGCACTCGCCTAGCTCACGACAGTGTGGACTTCCTCACATTGCTAAAAATTTATGAGGCATGGATCTCGGAGGAATTCAACACCTGTGATGAGTCGACCACGTTTGATTGAATTTCCTCATGACAGCCAACAAATATCCGCCGCCACCCAGAACAAATTATGGTTACTGTCCTACGTAAATACAGCTGCAAAAAAGTTTTTTTATGTCCGTTGAATGCCTAATTTTTGTGGCCTGTACTGGCCAACAGTTACATATTTATCCTCTGACCGCCTAATATACCTCCAGCAACAGAATCCAAATTTCTTTGCTGTCAGGTGAATGGCTATTGCCTAATTTTTGGGGCCTGTACTGGCCGACAGTAAAATTTTTATCCTGTGACCGCTTAATGTACCTCCAGCCACAGAATCCAAAATTCGTTGCTGTCAGGTGAATGCCTATTGCCTAATTTTTGGGGCCTATACTGGACGACAGTTACATATTTATCATGTGACCGCCTAATGTACCTCCAGCCACAGAATTCAATGTTCTTTGCTGTCAGGTGAATGCCAATTGGCTAATTTTTGGGGCCTGTACTGGCTGACAGTTAAATTGTTTATCTCTAGCCACATAATCACACCCTTGTCTCACTCCTCTGCTTCTCACCAAAGTACCTTCTAATATCACAGGGTCATGTGACTGTGCCCCCCACCCTGTACTGTGCCCCTCACCCCGTACTGTGCCCCCTTATACCCTGCATTGTGCCCTCTTACCACACCCTGTGCAGTGCCCCTAGTCATTCCCTGTACTCTGCCCTCTTATACTCTTTTATCCCGTCACTGTATGGCGGTGTTATCCGGTCACTTTTTTTCAGGTGTTTTCCAGTCAATGTATGGCGGTGGTATCCAATATCTGTATGGCCATAACTTTATCCCTTTCCCTGCCCACGCCATCCTTTTTTAGACCTGGCAGGAGCGGGAAAAATATGCAGATTGTGGTGCTAAGGACCTTTGCGCCACAATCTGTGTCAGAAATATGCCGAACATAGATGTATTTCTATATAATAAATGATCACCTAACTGTATTATCATTCAGGAGGAGGGATAATATCTTTATATTATACAGATTCTAGTGTATTATACTATGCCCTGTATTTGCAGGTAGAAAATGATCCTTGGGAAACACAGTCCTCATCCCTGACCACCAGGACCAGTTAGCGCTCTGTCAGTACATGGCGGCATCCCCTCTCCGCCACGCTGCTCCGATTTGTACTGGTGCTTATTCTGATACTAGGGCTGGGTTACCATCCTATTTTTGCCATCCATTGAAAGCATACCAAAAATGTATTCGTTAACAGATGCCTCAGACTGATGCCGTACAGTGGCATCCGTTCACCATACAGTTCCATGGTAGAAATAAAATTTACGTTAACGTATGCATTTTTTAAATATACTCTGCAGGATACAAAAACGTGGAGTGCTGCACATTTGTATACATCAAACCGATAGGAAATAAAAAAATTCTTGGCTCCAGCAGGGCACATTTTTGAGAATTTCCCTTTAAGATGCATAAAAATGGCCCCTGATTAAAATTCATATTTTTTGTGGGAATTTTTCCCATCGATCCCCCTCTGGTATATCACTGTCCATGTTGTGGGACTATTTGTGTACTTCTAGTAAGTGTTTGCTGGGTGCAAATATGAGCTGAAGGTTTTTCAGTTTCGCCTGCCATTAAAGTGAATGGGGCCCACTGTGAACTTGCGGTTTGCAACCATTTGATCGCGTTCGTGAACCATCTCGGCCGATATTCGTCCATCACTACTGGTCTACAGTAAAAAATTTATCCAGTGACCGCCTAATGTACCTCCAGCCACATACAGTCAGGTCCATAAATATTGGGACATCGACACAATTCTAACATTTTTGGCTCTATACACCACCAAAATGGATTTGAAATGAAACAAACCAGATGTGCTTTAACTGCAGACTGTCAGCTTTAATTTGAGGGTATTTACATCCAAATCAGGTGAACGGTGTAGGAATTATAACAGTTAGTATATGTGCCTCCCACTTGTTAAGGAACCAAAAGTAATGGGACATAATAATAATCATAAATCAAACTTTCACTTTTTAATACTTGGCTGCAAATCCTTTGCAGTCAATTACAGCCTGAAGTTTGGAACGCATAGTCATCACCAGACGCTGGGTTTCATCCCTGGTGATGCTCTGCCAGGCCTCTACTGCAACTGTCTTCAGTTCCTGCATGTTCTTTGGGCATTTTCCCTTCAGTTTTGTCTTCAGCAAGTAAAATGCATGCTCAATCGGATTCAGGTCAGGTGATTGACTTGGCCATTGCATAACATTCCACTTCTTTCCCTTAAAAAACTCTTTGGTTGCTTTTGCAGTATGCTTTGGCTCATTGTCCATCTGCACTGTGAAGCGCCGTCCAATGAGTTCTGAAGCATTTGGCTGAATATGAGCAGATAATATAGCCTGAAACACTTCAGAATTCATCCTCCTGCTTTTGTCAGCAGTCACATCATCAATAAATACAAGAGAACCAGTTCCATTGGCAGCCATACATGCCCACGCCATGACACTACCACCACCATGCTATACTGATGAGGTGGTATGCTTAGGATCATGAGCAGTTCCTTTCCTTCTTTATACTCTTCTTCATACTCTTCTCTTCTCTGGTACAAGTTGATCTTGGTCTCATCTGTCCATAGGATGTTGTTCCAGAACTGTGAAGGCTTTTTTAGATGTTGTTTGGGAAACTCTAATCTGGCCTTTCTGTTTTTGAGGCTCACCAATGGTTTACATCTTGTGGTGAACCCTCTGTATTCACTCTGGTAAAGTCTTCTCTTGATTGTTCACTTTGACACACATACACCTACCTCCTGGAGAGTGTTCTTGATCTGGCAAACTGTTGTGAAGGGTGTTTTCTTCACTAGGGAAAGAATTCTTCAGTCATCCACCACAGTTGTTTTCCGTGCTCCTCCGGGTCTTTTGGTGTTGCTGAGCTCACCGGTGTGTTTCTTCTTTTTAATAATGTTCCAAACAGTTGTTTTGGCCACGCCTAATGTTTTTGCTATCTCTCTGATGGGTTTGTTCTGTTTTTTTCAGCCTAATGATGGCTTGCTTTACTGATAGTGACAGCTCTTTGGATCTCATCTTGAGAGTTGACAGCAACAGATTCCAAATGCAATTAGCACACTTGAAATGAACTCTGGACCTTTTATCTGCTCATTGTAATTGGGATAATGAGGCAATAATACACACCTGGCCATTGAACAGCTGAGAAGCCAATTGTCCCATTACTTTTGGTACCTTAACAAGAGGGAGGCACATATGCAAACTGTTGTAATTCCTACACCAATCACCTGATTTGGATGTAAATACCCTCAAATTAAAGCTGACAGTCTACAGTTAAAGCGCATCTTGTTAGTTTCATTTCAAATCCATTGTGGTGGTGTATAGAGCCAAAAATGTTAGAATTGTGTTGATGTCCCAATATTTATGGACCTGACTGTAATCACAAGTTTTTTTATGTCAGGTGAATACCTAATTTTTGGAGCCTGTACTCCCGTGGCCTAACATAAAAATTTTCTAGGCTCCAGCAGGGCACATTTTTGACAGTTTCCCTTTAAGACGCATAAAAATGGCCCCTGTTTAAAATATATATTTTTTGTGGGAATTTTTGCCAATGATCCCCCTCTGGTATGTTACTGTCCATGTTGTGGGACTATTTGTGCACTTCTAGTAAGTGTTTGGTGGCTGCAAATATGACCTGAAGGCTTTTTAGGTTTGCTTGCCATTAAAGTCAATGGGGCCCGCCACGAATGCGTGGTTCGTGAACATTTCATCTCGAACGCGAACCGTCCCGCCGATGTTTGTCCATCACTATTTATGGATGTTTTTTTATTATGTAAGTGCTTCAAAGTGACTTCAGAACTGAATAAATCCTTAACAAAGTTGGTTTTGGAAATTTTGTTAAAAATTTAAGAAATTGCTTTCAAATTTCTAGGCCTTCTAACTTCCTAAAAAATTAAATGATATTTACTAAATCATGCCAAGTAGACGTATGGTGAATGTTAATTAATTACTTCATGATATCACAGGAGAGAATAATCAGCGGCACTCACCAGTGTGTAGTTTAAACTTGATGCTTTATTAAGTGAACTTGCATTCTTGGCACGGGGCAGACAGACAACCTTACATGCACCAAACAGGGACGGCCGTTTCACGCTAGTTGCGCTTCGTCGGGCTGTACGTCAGCACGTGTATTCGTGTCGCCCTTTTAAACACAGGCACCGCATGTTGTCATAGAAACAGACAACAAAGTGTGCCTATATAAAAGGTCATTACAAGGTAACAAAGAAAGACATGAACAGAATTCAATGTTAGCGGCAACAATAAATAGCACATATATGCATAGTCAGGACGTCGACAGAGGAAGACACTCAAATCGTTTCTATCATTTAAACCCAGCTCTCCTAATACTTGGGTCCATAGAATCCACCTCGCTTCTCTCTGCAGAAGGAGGCGATGTCTATCCCCCTCCCTGCAGAGGAGCAATTACTGTCTCCAAACCTGCGAAATATATACAATCTATATTGCTTCCATGGACATTCCTTATATGGTCGATGAATCTCGGGCATCCCTTACCTGTCCTGACAGAATTCAGATGCTCTCTTACTAGTTCGTAAAGGCATCTGATTGTTTTACCAATATAGAACCTGCCACAGCTACAAAGCAGTAAATATACTACATATGTGCTTCTACAGTTGATAAAACTTCCAATTCTATACTGTATACCCGCAAACTCAATGATCTTCTTTTGGGAATTGTACTTACATAGTGAACAGCTGCCACATTTTAAATTACCTTTTTAGGTATACTATTAGTCAGACAATTATTTATTTTAATTGGGGTAAACCTACTCCTTACAAGTTTGTCTTTAATTGTATGGCTTCTTCTGAAAGATATCAGTGGCTTCTGTTCTGTAAGTTCACCCAAAGTCGCATCCCTCCTTAAAATATCCCAATTCTTGAATATCGCAGAAAGGTTCTGTTTCGCCATAGGGCTATATTTAAAGGAGAACGCGAATCTGGTAGTGTCCCTCTTGTCCTGTACTTGCTTCCTCCTATTCTTTCTACCAGTGAGTAAATTGCTCTGGGAGAAAACCCCTTCCACTCTCTTCATATCCCTATTCAAGATTTCCTCTGGATAACGTCTTTTTAGCAGGCGTTGTTTCAGCTTCATTGCTTGCTTGTGGTAGCCCTCATCCTCACTATTTATTCTCCCGAGTCTGATAAATTGGCCATACGGTACGTTTTTTTTAACATTGAGCGGGAGAAAGCTGTCGTGGTGGAACAAGGAATTGGTCGCAGTGGGCTTGCGAAAGCGCTCCGTGACCAATCCGTCGCCTCCAGCCACATCCAAAAATTCCAATTGCGTGCCCCCGAAATTCAGGGTGAATATCATCACCATATCGTTAGTATTAAGGTATTCCACAAACTCCTTGCACTGTGCCTCCATGCCTTCCCATGCTATAAATATGTCTTCCACAAACTGTAAAAATGCCTTCAAATGGGATAGAAAAGGATTCAAGGTGGAAAAAAAATATCTGTCCTCTAATCTAGCGAGATACATATTTGCAAAGTTACAAGAGATGGGGGTCCCCATAGCCGTACCTAACTTCTGCCTATACCAATCATTTCCAAACCTAAACACGTTATTGTTTAGAATAAATCCCAGTGCCTCATCAATGAATTCACAAAACATATGGCTTTTTCACAAATTGGTCACAATGTCAAGGACCGTCTCCACACCCGCAGCATAGGGTATGCGGGTGTAGAGGCTTTCCACATCGAGGGACACCAGCTGGTAACCCTCCTGCCAATGTACTTCTTTCAATGCCAACAGAAAATCATTGGTGTCCCTAAGATATGCGGGAGCACTCACCAAAGTTGGTCTCAAGAGCCAGTCAACATATTTTGATAAGGGCTCTATCACCAAACCAATCCCAGCCACGATGGGTCATCCCGGGGGTTGGTTCATTGACTTGTGAATCTTCGGAAGAAAATACGACGGTCTGGCTGGAAATGAGGGTATTAATTTATCTACCATATAATTGGGAAGAAAACCGACCTCTACATATTTCACAATGAGGCATCTGAGTTGTAGGATACTGGGTACTGGGTCCCCCGTTCCCTTTCATAGGTGTTTACATCACACAGTTGCCTGAGGGCTTCACTCACGTAATATTCCCTTGACATAAATACCACATTGCCCCCCTTGTCCGCTGGTTTCACCGCTATATCACTCTTAAAAGCCGACAGGATTAGGGCACAATGGTATCTCCCCCTGAGTTCCGGGAACAATTGATTGTGGCGGAGATGAAGCTTTCTGGTTGCTTTAAACAAATCGATTTCAAACGTGACAGGGTCGAACTTCTCAGTCAGGCTGTATCCGAGCCCTCGACTAAGGACTCGGATACAGTCCGGTGGCAGAACACGACCCGTAAGATTCACCACCAAGTTCGCATTCGACGGCATGGGGGTAGTTATCTCCTCCAGGATACTTGTTTCTTTGCCCTCTCTGATTTTCTGACTCATTTCCATCTTGGCTTTTCTGCGGCTCCTTCTAATACGTTTCCTAAAGGGCAACTCGCCTCTCTAGTAACGTCAGTTGCCACTTGGTTAGGTTTATCCGACACTCTTGAATCCGAATCCGTTGTCCAACAATCACTGTTTTGGCGACGGTTCGGTTTTCTCTTCTGTTGTCTAACTCTCCTGCCAATATTCCAGTCAAAGATGTGCCCTGACTCATAATCTTGTTTGTCTCTCACAAATGTATCTTTCTTTCTCTCCTTCACTTCTGCTTGGACCACAATTCATTTTTTTATTAAATTTTTTTGTCAAATAACTCTAGTTGACTCACGGACATTCTTGTTTCTAATTCAGCTTTCACTCTATCGTATTCCATAATGTCCCTTTGTAATACCACTTCTAAGATTTGCAAAGAGAAGTTGGCATGTAACTGTTGCCACTCTTTTAAGAACACTTCATCATGTTCATACTGTGCAGGATATTTGTATATTCTTAATCCTCTCGGCACCCTTTCGCTTTCTTTGTAGGACTTGAGCGAATTCACCGTCCAAAATAGACTGTTTAAAAGGGCGGCGTGAATACATGCGCTGAAGTACAGCCTGATGAAGCGCAACTAGCAGGGGCGTAGCTAGAAATGCATGGGCCCCAAAGCAAATAAAATTTATGGGCCCCCCCGTGCCATCCACAGATTCCCCCACCCCTAAATAGTGCCAACCACAGATCCCCCTCCCCTAAATAGTGCCATCAACAGATCCCCCTCCCCTAAATAGTGCCATCAACAGATCCCCCTCCCCTAAATAGTGCCATCCACAGATCCCCCTCCCCTAAATAGTGCCATCCACAGATCCCCCTCCCCTAAATAGTGCCATCCACAGATCCCCCTCCCCTAAACAGTGCCATCCACAGATCCCCCTCCCCTAAATAGTGCCATCCACAGATCCCCCTCCCCTAAATAGTGTCATCCACAGATCCCCCTCCCCTAAATAGTGTCATCCACAGATCCCCCTCCCCTAAATAGTGCCATCCACAGATCCCTCTCCCCTAAATAGTGCCATCCACAGACCCCCCTCCCCTAAATAGTGCCATCCACAGATCCCCCTCCCCTAAACAGTGCCATCCACAGATCCCCCTCCCCTAAACAGTGCCATCCACAGATCCCCCTCCCCTAAATAGTGCCATCAACAGATCCCCCCTCCCCTAAATAGTGCCATCCACAGATCCCCCTCCCCTAAATAGTGCCATCCACAGATCCCTCTCCCCTAAATAGTGCCATCCACAGATCCCTCTCCCCTAAACAGTGCCATCCACAGATCCCCTTCCCCTAAATAGTGCCATCAACAGATCCCCCTCTCCTAAATAGTGCCATCAACAGATCCCCCTCCCCTAAATAGTGCCATCAACAGATCCCCCTCCCCTAAATAGTGCCATCAACAGATCCCCCCCTCCCCTAAACAGTGCCATACACAGATCCCTCTCCCCTAAACAGTGCCATCCACAGATCCCACTCCCCTAAATAGTGCCATCCACAGATCCCCTCCCCTAAACAGTGCCATCCACAGTATCAGGTGCCTCCCCCCCCCCATGTGCCAGTCAGTATCAGGTGCCAACCCCCCCCCAGGTGCCAGTATCAGGTCAGGTACCAACCCCCCTCCCCCCATGTGCCAGTATCAAGTGCCCCCCCGCTCCCCCCATGGCAGTAACAGTCGGGTATTAAAAAAAATAAAATAAACACTTCTACTTACCTCCATGTCAGCGATGCGATGCGATGCAGCCTCTTCCTGTGTCCCGCCCTGTATGTCCATATATGGAGTCACTGCTTGTATTTCAGAAAAGGTTTCTGCTGGGATTCGAACCCATGACCTTTCTGTATCAGAGGCAGTGCACCTAAACACAAGACCATAAGAGAAGCCTTGCTGCTGACTGAAAAATTATGAGACTTCTACTGTTATAGCTGGCTAAGTGTACATCTATACACATGACAGCTGCTCATATATTGAGATATAGCAGTGCTGAGTGTGCTGGGATAGCTGTCACATAGAGATATAGCAGTGCTGGGTGTGTTGGGGCAGCTGTCATATGTATAGATGTACACTTAGCCAGCTATAACAGTAGAAGTGTCAAATTTTTTCAATCAGTTGCAATGCCTCCTTTATGGTTGTGAGGGTAAATGCTTTGCCACTGATACATTGGAGGTTGTGGGTTCGAATCCCAGACACATCAGGAGGCTTTAGAATACAGTAAGATTAGAGCACATTAGCGAGGGGGCATGAAAATTAAGACCGCTGCTGTGAAGGGGGCCCTGAACATTAAGACATAGATATTTAACTAACTTGAAAATAAACTGTCGGACCCCGAAGCAGCTGCTTCCCCGGTAGTTACGCCACCTCCTGCCTGCCTGTGTGTAGTGTCTGTGTGTGTTAATAAAAAATAAAAAAAATTAATGTGGTCGGACGGGCCCCATAGCCACTGCTATGGTTGCTATGGAAATCCCTACGCCACTGGCAACTAGCGCAAAACGGCTGTCGCTGTTTGGTGCAGGTAAGGTTGTCTGTCTGCCCCGTGCCAAGAATGCAAGTTCACTGAATAAAGCATCAAGTTTAACCACCTCAGCCCCCAGTGCTTAAACACCCTGAAAGACCAGGCCACTTTTTACACTTCTGACCTACACTACTTTCACCGTTTATTGATCGGTCATGCAACTTACCACCCAAATTAATTTTACCTCCTTTTCTTCTCACTAATAGAGCTTTCATTTGGTGGTATTTCATTGCTGCTGACATTTTTACTTTTTTTGTTATTAATCGAAATTTAACGATTTTTTTGCAAAAAAATGACATTTTTCACTTTCAGTTGTAAAATTTTGCAAAAAAAACGAGATCCATATATAAATTTTGCTCTAAATTTATTGTTCTACATGTCTTTGATAAAAAAAAAATGTTTGGGTAAAAAAAAAATGGTTTGGGTAAAAGTTATAGCGTTTACAAACTATTGTACAAAAATGTGAATTTCCGCTTTTTGCAGCAGCTCTGACTTTCTGAGCACCTGTCATGTTTCCTGAGGTTCTACAATGCCCAGACAGTACAAACACCCCACAAATGACCCCATTTCGGAAAGAAGACACCCGAAGGTATTCACTGATGGGCATGGTGAGTTCATAGAACTTTTTATTTTTTGTCACAAGTTAGCGGAAAATGATAATTTTTTTTTTTTCTTACAAAGTCTCATATTCCACTAACTTGTGACAAAAACTAAAAAATTCGAGGAACTCGCCATGCCCCTCACGGAATACCTTGGGGTGTCTTCTTTCCAAAATGGGGTCACTTGTGGGGTAGTTATACTGCCCTGGCATTCTAGGGGCCCAAATGTGTGGTAAGTAGGTAAATGACCTGTGAAATCCGAAAGGTGCTCTTTGGAATGTGGGCCCCTTTGCCCACCTAGGCTGCAAAAAAGTGTCACACATCTGGTATCTCCGTATTCAGGAGAAGTTGGGGAATGTGTTTTGGGGTGTCATTTTACATATACCCATGCTGGGTGAGAGAAATATCTTGGCAAAAGACAACTTTTCCCATTTTTTTATACAAAGTTGGCATTTGACCAACATATTTATCTCACCCAGCATGGGTATATGTAAAATGACACCCCAAAACACATTCCCCAACTTCTCCTGAATACGGAAATACCACATGTGTGACACTTTTTTGCAGCCTAGGTGGGCAAAGGGGCCCAAATTCCTTTTAGGAGGGCATTTTTAGACATTTGGATACCAGACTTCTTCTCACGCTTTGGGGCCCCTAAAATGCCAGGGCAGTATAAATACCCCACATGTGACCCCATTTTGGAAAGAAGACACCCCAAAGTATTCAATGAGGGGCATGGCGAGTTCATAGAAACAAAAAAATTTTTGGCACAAGTTAGCGGAAATAGATTTTTTGGATTTTTTTCTCACAAAGTCTCCCTTTCCGCTAACTTGGGACAAAAATTTCAATCTTTCATGGACTCAATAAGCCCCTCAGCAAATACCTTGGGGTGTCTTCTTTCCAAAATGGGGTCATTTGTGGGGTGTTTGTACTGCCCTGGCATTTGAGGGTCTCCGCAATCATTACATGTATGCCCAGCATTAGGAGTTTCTGCTATTCTCCTTATATTGAGCATACGGGTAATGAGATTTTTTTCTTCCGTTCAGCCTCTGGGCTGAAAGAAAAAAAATGAACGGCACAGATTTCTTCATTCACATCGATCAATGTGGATGAAAAAATCTCTGCCAAAAAAAGAAAAAGGGGAGGGGAAAGGCGTCTGCCAGGACATAGGAGCTCCGCCCAACATCCATACCCACTTAGCTCGTATGCCCTGGCAAACCAGATTTCTCCATTCACATCAATCGATGTGGATGAATAAATCATTGCCGGGATTTTTTTTTTTTTATATATATATACAAAGTGTTTGCCAAAGTATATGAACACCGCCACCTCCTCAGCTCATATGCCTCGGCAAACGTATCTTTTACTGCAGAGGAGAAATCTCGTCTTGCAGCGCCGCATACACCGACTTGCTTGTAATCTGACAGCAGCGCAATGCTTCTCTCAGAATGCACATCAGTGCTGCAGCTAGTCGATCGGTTAGTCCACCTGGAAGGTAAGAAAAACAAAACAAAAATGAAAAAACCAGGCCGCAACGCAATAACTTTATTAACTTTAGAACAGAACATATTAACTTTTTTTTTAACTTTTTTAACTTTTTTACTTACCGGTAATTTTTTTTTGTTTAGTTTTTTTTATAGAACAAACCTCTCCTTCCCCATGGGACAATGTGCAAAGCGCAAATCGCCCAAAGATGTGGCGAAGTACGTTATGCACTTTATCCCAGGTGAAAGGAGAGGTTTGCAGCAGCTGTGAGTAAAAGGGCCCTAATAGCCCTGTGTGCCTGTCCTGTGAGATGCAATCCCTATGCTAGGTGTACCTGTGTGTGGTACTTCCGGAAACACTCACCAAAGCATAGGGCAGGGTGGTCAGGACAGTCAGGACAGAAATAGCGGGTGTCACGCCTTATTCCACTCCTGCTACAGACACGACATTTTTTTCGGGGTGGCGGTTGGGTTGAGGTACCAGCAACGACACTGGGGAAATGTCGCTCGTGTAGACGGCTAACTACACTGGTGGATGGGGCCACGGAACCTCCTGGATACAGGAGGTTCTCGATGATCTCTTCCTGGAATTTGAGGAAGGATCCTGTTCTCCCAGCCTTACTGTAGAGAACAAAACTATTATATGCAGCCAATTGAATTAAATATACAGACACCTTCTTATACCAGCGTCTGGTGCATCGGGAAACTAAATAGGGAGCCAACATCTGGTCATTGAAGTCCACCCCTCCCATGAGCGCATTATAGTCGTGGACTGAGAGGGGCTTTTCAATGACACGGGTTGCCCTTTCAATTTGTATTGTCGTGTCTGCGTGAATGGAGGAGAACATGTAAACGTCACGCTTGTCTCTCCATTTCACCGCAAGCAGTTCTTCATTACACAAGGTAGCCCTCTCCCCCCTTGCAAGACGGGTGGTAACGAGCCGTTGGGGGAAGCCCACGCGACTAGTTCGCGCGGTGCCACAGGCGCAAATCCGTTCTAGAAACAAATGCCTAAAGAGGGCCACACTTGTGTAAAAATTGTCCACATAAAGATGGTACCCCTTGCCGAATAAGGGTGACACCAAGTCCCAGACTGTCTTCCCACTGCTCCCCAGGTAGTCAGGGAAACCGACCGGCTCCAGGGTCTGATCTTTTCCCTCATAGATCCGAAATTTGTGGGTATAGCCTGTGGCCCTTTCACAGAGCTTATACAATTTGACCCCATACCGGGCACGCTTGCTTGGGATGTATTGTTTGAAGCCAAGGCGCCCGGTAAAATGTATTAGGGACTCGTCTACGCAGATGTTTTGCTCGGGGGTATACAAATCTGCAAATTTCTGGTTGAAATGGTCTATGAGGGGCCGAATTTTGTGGAGCCAGTCAAAAGCTGGGTGGCCTCTGGGACGGGAGGTGGTGTTGTCGCTAAAATGCAGAAAACGCAGGATGGTCTCAAATCGTGTCCAGGACATAGCAGCAGAGAACATGGGCATGTGATGAATTGGGTTCGTGGACCAATATGACCGCAATTCATGCTTTTTAGTTAGACCCATGTTGAGGAGAAGGCCCAAAAAAAATTTAAGTTCGGAAACTTGGACTGGTTTCCACCGGAAAGACTGGGCATAAGAGCTTCCCGGGTTGGCGGATATAAATTGTGTGGCATACCGATTTGTTTCTGCCACAACTAAGTCTAAGAGCTCCGCAGTCAAGAACAGCTCAAAAAATCCCAGGGCCGAACCGATATGAGCCGTCTCAACCCGAACTCCAGACTGGGCGGTGAAAGGGGGAACTAATGGTGCGGCTGAAGTTGGTGACTGCCAATCAGGGTTTGCCAGCACCTCAGGGATTCTAGGGGCTCTACGGGCCTGTCTGCGCAGTGGCTGCGACGGGGTAACTACTGCACGTGCCACCGTACCAGCTTCAACTGCCCTTCTGGTGCTCGCCAAGTCACCATGTTGTACGGCAGTGCTGGTACTAGGTCCAGGAAGGGCTGCGCTGCTGGTGTATGCCTCACCACGTGATCCGGCAGCTACAGCCCCACTCTGCTGCTCTTGAAACGGATCCTGCATAACCTGTGGTCTAGCGACACGGGGCTGGGTACGCCTGGTTCTATCAGGGACCTCCACCTCCTCGTCCGAACTTTGGGTCAGAGAGCCACTGCTTTCCACAGGTTCATATTCTGAGCCGCTAGATTCGTCAGATGAGGGTTCCCATTCCTCATCCGACTGGGTCAGAATCCTGTAGGCCTCTTCAGAAGAATACCCCCTGTTTGCCATTTGGACTACTAAATTTAGGGGTATTCCCTGAGACTACCCAAGAGAAAAAGCAAACCTCTCTTACAAAGGGGAGGCTAGCGAAGTACCAGAGGCCGCTGCGGTTGATAAAAAATATCAAAACTGATTTTTTTATCGCCGCAGTGCGTGTAAAGTGAATGTGCAGTGATCAAAAAACAAAAAAATTTTTGTCACTGCGGTGGGGCGGGCGTGGGTGAACGCACGTGTGGGCGACCGATCAGGCCTGATCGGGCAAACACTGCGTTTTGGGTGGAGGGCGAACTAAAGTGACACTAATACTATTATAGATCTGACCGTGATCAGTTTTGATCACTTACAGATACTATAAAAGTACAAATGCTGATTAGCGATACGCTAATCAGCGAATAAAAGTGACTGCGGTGCGGTGGGCTGGGCGCTAACTGACGCTAACTACCTAACCAAGGGGCCTAAACTATCCTAAAACCTAACAGCCAATACTAGTGAAAAAAAAAAGTGACAGTTTACACTGATCACTTTTTGTCTTTCACTAAGTGATTGACAGGGGGCGATCAAGGGGTTAATTTGGATGATGGGGGTGATGGAGGGTGATCTGGGGCTAAGGTGTAGTGTTGGTGGGTACTCACAGTGAAGTCTGCTCCTCTGCTGGATCCAACCGACGAAAAGGACCAGCAGAGGAGCAGAGAAGCCATATAACAGATCATATTTACTAATATGATCTGTTATCTGGATTCTGATTTGATTTTTGGAAAATCGCCAGCCTGCCAGCCAATGATCGTTGCTGGCAGGCTGGTGACAAAATACTTCTTTAACTTTTGCCGGCCCGCGATGCGCATGCGCGGGCCGGCAGTGCACGAAATCTCGCGTCTCGCGAGAGGACGCACCGGCGCGTCCACCCAGAACAACAGGACCGCCGCAAAGACGCAATCCTGCGTACGGCGGTCCTGAGGAGGTTAAACTACACACTGGTGAGTGCCGCTGATTATTCTCTCTTGTGATATTGTGCATACTTACCTCTACTTGTCTTTAGCTGTGCAACGCCGAGTGTGCTTGGTCGGGAGACCAGCAGGATAACCGTCCTCTTTGATTGGTACGTGTCATGTGTCTGTGCCGCCTCGCTATCTATATTGCAAAGTAAATTAATTACTTCTTTCTTAAAAGCAGAGGAATTTAAATTTAGAAATTGTGTGTAATTATTTTATTTTTTTTATAAATAAATTTAAAAGATATCAACTCAAATTTACCACTATCATGAAGTACGTTGTGTCACGAAAAAAACATTCTCCGAATTAGTTATATAAGTAAAAGTATTCCAAAGTTATTACGACATAAAGTGACTGTCAGATTTCAAAAAATCGGCCTGGTTCCTAATGTAAAAACTGTTTCGGTCTTGAAGTGGTTAAAAAGCTAATTTATCACCCATTTTGTTCATATGAAAATAAACAATAAAAAATAAATATACTGTAATTAGTATTGTGCAGTGAACGTCATAAACATAAGAAATAAAAGACAGATTTGCCACTTTTTATTAGTCACTTCATCTCTCCAAACATTGACAAAAAAGCCATCAAAAAGTCATAAGTACCCCAAAATGGTACCATTCAAAACTATAGCTCACCCCACAATAAACAAGCATCAAACATTTTTGTAGACAAAAATATAAAAAAAAGTTATTGGCATCAGAATAAGGCAATGCAAAGAAAAAAAAATAATTTCAAAGGTTTTTAATTTGATTTTTAAGCAGTGAAACATAAAATCAATTTAAATGTGATACTTTACTAATTGATCATAACTAACTGATCTGTATATACATATATATATATATATATATATATATATATATACACTGCTCAAAAAAATAAAGGGAACACTTAAACAACACAATGTGACTCCAAGTCAATCACACTTCTGTGAAATCAAACTGTCCACTTAGGAAGCAACACTGAGTGACAATCAATTTCACATGCTGTTGTGCAAATGGGATAGACAACAGGTGGAAATTATAGGCAATTAGCAAGACACCCCCAATAAAGGAGTGGTTCTGCAGGTGGTAACCACAGACCACTTCTCAGTTCCTATGCTTCCTGGCTGATGTTTTGGTCACTTTTGAATGCTGGCGGTGCTTTCACTCTAATGGTAGCATGAGACGGAGTCTACAACCCACACAAGTGGCTCAGGTAGTGCAGCTTATCCAGGATGGCACATCAATGCGAGCTGTGGCAAGAAGGTTCGCTGTGTCTGTCAGCGTAGTGTCCAGAGAATGGAAGCGCTACCAGGAGACAGGCCAGTACATCAGGAGACGTGGAGGAGGCCGTAGGAGGGCAACAACCCAGCAGCAGGACCGCTACCTCCGCCTTTGTGCAAGGAGGAACAGGAGGAGCACTGCCAGAGCCCTGCAAAATGACCTCCAGCAGGCCACAAATGTGCATGTGTCTGCTTAAATGGTCAGAAACAGACTCCATGAGGGTGATATGAGGGCCCGACGTCCAAAGGTGGGGGTTGTGCTTACAGCCCAACATCGTGCAGGACGTTTGGCATTTGCCAGAGAACACCAAGATTGGCAAATTTGCCAATGGCGCCCTGTGCTCTTCACAGATGAAAGCAGGTTCACACTGAGCACATGTGACAGACGTGACAGAGTCTGGAGACGCCGTGGAGAACGTTCTGCTGCCTGCAACATCCTCCAGCATTACCTGTTTGGCATTGGGTCAGTAATGGTGTGGGGTGGCATTTCTTTGGAGGGCCGCACAGCCCTCCATGTGCTCGCCAGAGGTAGCCTGACTGCCATTAGGTACCGAGATGAGATCCTCAGACCCCTTGTGAGACCATATGCTGGTGCGGTTGGCCCTGGGTTCCTCCTAATGCAAGACAATGCTAGACCTCATGTGGCTGGAGTGTGTCAGCAGTTCCTGCAAGACGAAGGCATTGATGCTATGGACTGGCCCGCCCGTTCCCCAGACCTGAATCCAATTCAGCACATCTGGGACATCATGTGTAACTATATCCACCAACGTCACGTTGCACCACAGACTGTCCAGGAGTTGGCAGATGCTTTAGTCCAGGTCTGGGAGGAGATCCCTCAGGAGACCGCCCGCCACCTCATCAGGAGCATGCACAGGCGTTGTAGGGAGGTCATACAGGCACGTGGAGGCCACACACACGACTGAGCCTAATTTTGACTTGTTTTAAGGACATTACATCAAAGTTGGATCAGCCTGTAGTGTGTTTTTCCACTTAAATTTTGAGTGTGACTCCAAATCCAGACCTCCATGGGTTTAAAAATTTGATTTCCATTTTTTTATTTTTGCGTGATTTTGTTGTCAGCACATTCAACTATGTAAAGAACAAAGTATTTCAGAAGAATATTAAATTAATTCAGATCTAGGATGTGTTATTTTTGTGTTCCCTTTATTTTTTTGAGCAGTGTATATAGAGATACAGTCAGGTCCATAAATATTGGGACATCGACACAATTGTAACATTTTTGCTCTATACACCACCACAATGGATTTGGAATGAAACAAACAAAATGTGCTTTAACTGCAGACTGTCAGCTTTAATTTGAGGGTATTTACATCCAAATCAGGTAAACGGTGTAGGAATTACAACAGTTTGCATATGTGCCTCCCACTTGTTAAGGAACCAAAAGTAATGGGACAATTGGCTTCTCAGCTGTTCCATGGCCAGGTGTGTGTTTCATTATCCCAATTACAATGAGCAGATAAAAGGTCCAGAATTCATTTCAAGTGTGTTATTTGCATTTGGAATCTGTTGCTGTCAACTCTCAAGAGGAGATCCAAAGAGCTGTCACTATCAGTGAAGCAAACCATCATTAGGCTGAAAAAAGCAAAGAAAAACCCATCAGAGAGATAGCAAAAACATTAGGCGTGGCCAAAACAGAAGGAACGCATCGGTGAGCTCAGCAGCACCAAAAGACCCGGAAGACCACGGAAAACAACTGTGGTGGATGACCGAATAATTCTTTCCCTGGTGAAGAAAAAATCCTTCACAACAGTTGGCCAGATCAAGAACACTCTCCAAGAGGTAGGATGTGTGTCAAAGTCAACAATCAAGAGAAGACTTCACCAGAGTGAATACAGAAGGTTCACCACAAGATGTAAACCATTGGTGAGCCTCAAAAACAGGAAGGCCAGATTAGAGTTTGCCAAACGACATCTAAAAAAGCCTTCACAGTTCTGGAACAACATCCTATGGACAGATGAGCCTAAGATCAACTTGTACCAGAGTGATGGGAAGAGAAGAGTATGGAGAAGGAAAGGAACTGCTCATGATCCTAAGCATACCACCTCATCAGTGAAGCATGGTGGTGATAGTGTCATGGCATGGGCATGTATGGCTGCCAATGAAACTGGTTCTCTTGTATTTTGTGATGATGTGACTGCTGACAAAAGCAGCAGGATGAATTCTGAAGTGTTTTGGGCAATATTATCTGCTCATATTCAGCCAAATGCTTCAGAACTCATTGGACGGCGCTTCCCGGTGCAGATGGACAATGACCAGAAGCATACTGCAAAAGCAACCAAAGAGTTTTTTAAGGGAAAATAGTGGAATGTTATGCAATGGCCAAGTCAGTCTCCTAACCTGAATCCGATTGAGAATTTATTTCACTTGCTAAAGACAAAACTGAAGGGAAAATGCCCAAAGAACAAGCAGCAACTGAAGACAGTTGCAGTAGAGGCCTGGCAGAGCATCACCAGGGATGAAACCCAGCGTATGGTGATGTCTATGTGTTTCAGACTTCAGGCTTTAATTGACTGCAAAGGATTTGCAACCAAGTATTAAAAAGTGAAAGTTTGATTTTTGATTATTATTACTCTCTCCCATTTCTTTTGGTTCCTTAAGAAGTAGGAGACACATATGCAAACAAATTCCTACACGGTTTACCTGATTTGGATATAAATACCCTCAAATTAAGGGAGCATTCACACGACCGTAGGTGTTTTTCTGCCCGCAAATTGCGGATCCGCAAAATACGTTATACCGGCCGTGTGCGTTCTGCATTTTGTGGACCGCAGATGGCCGGCACTATCTAGAGAATTCCTATTCTTGTCCACAACCGCGGACAAGAATATGACATGCTCTATCTTTTTTGGGGGCCACGGAGCGGAACAACGGATGCGGACAGCACACGGTATGCTGTCCGCATCTTTTGCAGCCCCATTGAAATGATTGGGTCCGCACCCGTTCTGCAAATTTGCAGAACGGATGTGGATACATTTATACGATCGTGTGAATGCTGCCAAAACCTGGCAGTCTGCAGTTAAAGCACATCTTGTTCGTTTCATTTCAAATCCATTGTGGTGGTGTATAGAGCCAAAAATGTTTGAATTGTGTTGATGTCCCAATATTTATGGACCTGACTGTGTATATATATATATATATATATATATATATATAGATATATACAGATTTCATTAAGCACTGTGTATACAGAGAAGGAGAAGGCAAGGCTGGTAAAAAAAAAAACATCCCTGCCTTCTTTATGGGAAGCCCAGGTGTCACTGAAAGCTGGGCTCCCTGCTCCCATAGCTGCACAATTAGAGTTCAAGAATGTCCTTGCAGAGATATCTTAGGACCACTTAGACATTTACAGTCAATAGGCAGTCCACACGTGGTTAAATTTCAACATAGTATAAATAATTGGTATGTGAGCCAATGCTTAAGTAAAGAATAATTGCTCTACAGTTTGGTTTGCAGAATGATTTTAGACTTCCAGAGCAGACAAAATTGGATTGATTTCAAGCTGCATGATGCCAAATTGCTTCACTGTTCTAAAATGAGTAGAGAATGACTGATTATTTATTTTTATAAATATCTATAATGCTTAAAAGTATATAATAAACACAGAATATGAATAGACATAACAATGAGCAGAAGTTGCAAAAAACATTAAATTTTAATGGCATAAGAGCAAACATAATGGGAAAAATGAGTAAATAGTTAATATATTAACTGAGTTTACATGTAAACAGAGATAATTAACCTTTAGGAAACAAACACAAATAATACAGGCCCTTGAGTCAATCCTGTATAACGAATGAATTGTAGATCAATTGAATATCCTACTCTGAAGGGTTCTCTATTCTAGCATTCTCTCACATCCAATGCAGAGAAGGTTCCTTTTCACACACTTAAAAAGTTGCAGTATTGCAAATACAGTAGATGGCCACTTCATGAAAGAGCTGATTATCAATAGGATTGTTTGAGCAATATTTTAGAAGAAGTTAACAAAGCACTATTTATTTTCCATCTTGGCGTTTAAAATAAAACTGTTACATTTGTTTGAGCATATGACCTAGGTCCTCAGTTTTTGAAGTCCTAGTAGGCTATGGAAAATGAATCTCAAGAATCTAGCAGGTTCAGGGATGAAAGTTAAAGTGGCCTTGGGAAAAAACGAAAAAAGTGTCCCCCTGTTGTACACGGGTCCAAGTTGACAGAAGATAGGGCAACACGATTTGGGTACTTTCACACTTGCGGCAGGACGGATCGGACAGGCTGTTCACCCTGTCGGATCCGTCCTTCCGCTATTTTGCCGTGCCAGCGCTCCGTCCCCATTGACTATAATGGGGACGGGTCGGAGCTCCGGCGCAGTACGGCAGTTCGTGGTGAGAGGCCGTCAGACTAAAAAGTCGGACATGCAGGACTTTTAGTCCGACGGCCTCTCGCCGCGCACTGCCGTGCTGCGCAGGAGCTCCGCCCCGTCCCCATTATAGTCAATGGGGACAGGGCGGCGGTCCGGCGGCACGGCAAAATAGCGAAAGGACGGATCCAACAGGGTGAACAGCCTGTCGGATCCGTCCTGCCGCAAGTGTGAAAGTAGCCTTAGATGGGGCCAACACAGGTAAGCAGGGTAAGCAATACCATATTGCAGCACAAAATACCTCCCAGAAGTTGCTCTTTTTGATCATCTTAACCACCTGCCATGTTCAGAGGATGGTGATACAACTGATACACTTGCTTGCGGATGATTGCGATTTTCACGCAGACCCATTCATTTCTATGGGGCCTGCATTGCGTGAAAAACGCAGAATATAGAGCATGCTGCGATTTTCAAGCAACGCACAAGTGATGCGTGAAAATCACCGCTCATCTGAACAGCCCCATTGAAGTGAATGGGTTCGGTTCACTGCGGGTGCAATGCGTTGACCTCACGCATTGCACCCGTGCGGAAAACTCACCCATGTGAAAGGGGCCTAAGTATAGCAACCAAGCAGTTTATTTTGTATTCATCGTTTGCTTATATCTTTGTGCATTTGATAAGTAGTGTGCTGTTGCTTGTAGTTCTATGTATTGTTCTATGTTGTATCAATCATCTCTTATTCCTCTTAGAATTTTATCAATACATTGCCAACAGGGTGTTACCAATTGCAAGTATGTCTCTGCACAGTCTGACACAGTTCAATCAAATCTGGCAACGGTAGACTGTATAGGGACACACCCCTTTGACAATGGAAATGGTAACACCCAGTTGTCAATTTACTCATAAATGTATGCTGGGAATAATAGTGGAACAGTTATAGGTGAAGTATTGTTATTGCGTGACAGTTGACAGGTCTATTAGTTTAAATGAAGGTATAAATTTGGTTAAAAGAGACTAATTTCTTCATTGGCTGAAATATATTTGCCATTATGTACCTGCAGTAATGTTTAACTTGCAATCACCTTGCTTATTTGTTTGTTATCCATTCTAACACCTTCACCTTTATCAGTTTGCTTTGGACTTTGAAGTTAATTTTCCATTTTTTACCTCGTTTCAGGGAAAGACAGGAGATAAATACATACATTGATAGCACTAAGGGTCCGGTCACACGGTCAGGTTTCCTGATGCAGTTTCAGAAGCCATATTCAGGAGTGGATCATAAAAGAAGAAAAAGTATAAAGGAAAAATACTCTTTTTCCTTTTTTTTCTTTTTTATTGAGTTCATTCCCGGTTTTGGCTTTAAAAACTGCATCAAGAAAGCTGACTGTGTGGCCATACACTAACAGCTCTACCTTCTATGACTGTATGCGCTGTATACATAGGACTTTTGCAGCTGAGCATCCTTGGATCACATCCAAGTTGTCTAGTGGAGCTAGAAGTGGATTCAAATACAGTGGAGAAGTAGTATCTGCCCTTAATATTTTCCTTTTAAGATTAACGCCTGATTATAACTGCACCTGCACACAAGGTAATTATACATAGGCCAGGGTAACAAGTCTTCTTGAATAATATTAGCTTAGGAGAAACTCTTTGTAACAGCGGCTGATATGTGCCGCTCTTCTCCTGCTTACCGCTGTGGTCCCGGGCGCTGTGTTCACCAGTGATCTGCGGCGAGTGCTTCCCATTCACCGCTGCAGTCCTGGACTCTGTCTGTGTAGGTACTGTTGTACTGGGATACGCTCCAGCCCAGTTTCCTCTCAGCCTGGCCATAGCATGCTTGCTGCATGTTTCCTGCAGCACTTCCTTAAGGGCCAGCATGCGTCACTTCCTGGGCTTTATGGGTTAGATCATGTGACCTTGCTGACCAATCCTAGTCTTCCTGCGCATATATAAGTGGCTCAGCCCCCTTCCCAGATGCCTCAGTGTCAAGGTCCTTGTGTCCTGCTAAGGTTCCTGATTTCCGCTTGTGTTCCTGACTCATATCTGTATTCCTGGACTCTGCAACCTGTTAGAACCCTGTCTGCTTGCCTTGACTCTCCTGTTTCCGATCCGGATTGCCGTACCTGTGCCGCCTGCTCTGACCTTTTGCCTGTCTGACTACGCCTCTGTCTCATCCTTCGGTCCTGCACCTCTGGTACCTATCTCAGGTACCTCCAGAATCTTTATTTCAGGTGAATGAATGTCTAGCCATGACTATGACAGCAACCCAGAGAGGAAGGTTGATACCAGCCCCACTATAAGCAAAAGACATTTGCTGATAACCCAGAAATGTCAAATTCCCCCTCTCTCAGTCATATGTATATTATTAGCCAATCAGATAACAAATATCTATCCTGTCATTAATTGAAAATGATTTCCATTATAGTGCAACTAACTTATTGTGTGGCACAAGGTTTCTGTAAGAACACTGGAGGCCATATCAGTTGAAACTACATTGATGTGTCTTCTAGAAAAAAACCATTTGTTATGTATGCTCTTGGAACCAATGCATGTAGGCTGCGGTTCATGCTCTGACTTTAAAGTAAATGAGCCAGCTGTAGAATTTCCCAAAAAGACAACTAAAAACCCCTTATTGTTTTGCAGTGATACTACCACTTAAAAACATTTCCTTTGAAAAACTGCATTTTATAGTAAGCAAGTTATTTGTAAATCCAAGTGTTAATCCAAGCTTTAATATTTTTAATTAATTAACTTTGGCTACAGTGACTGAAAGCTGCAAAGCAAGGGATTATGTTAAGATTTATAGAGTATAGAAAAAATCCATTTAGCATAAAAACATATCCTAAAGCAACTTCTAAATATCCATGGAAGCTGCTTTCAAATACATTTAAAGTAATTTCCCTTATAAAAGCCATTCACATCTTCATAACAAATATAAAGGTATTAATTAAAAAGGAGCTATAAAGAGATGATTTCCTTTTAATTTACTTGTCTAATTTATTTGTTACAGAGTTGTCAGGACTTAGAAAGCATCAGAATTCTTCAACAAAATACTACATCTAGAAGATTAGAAGTAATACTGGATATCTTACCTCTGATATCAACAGACAGAAGCATAATTCTGAGAAATCTAAGACAACCAATGCATTTAATCAAGAGACTACACATAACTACAAATAATCAATAATTAATTATGTGATGTTTTATTTTTCAATGGAAAACTAAATTGAAACTGTAGGGTCAGTCATGGCAGTCCAGTTTTCCCCGAAATGATGAAAACAAAAATCTGCATGGGCCCCACAGCAATTTTTTTTTACAGCCACCCCCTTACTTACTTAAATTAAAACCTTTTGAAAAAATCAATTTGTCTTTGTATCGCCAAGTCAGGGAGGCCATTCTTTGATATGAGGCAGGGCACATACCTGCCTTAGGTCTCATTCACACAAACCTGTGCTGCCCGTTGCTGTATTGTGGACCCGCAATACACGGGCACCGATCTGTGTGCATTCCGCATCACGGATGCGGACCCATTCACTTCAATGGGTCCGCAAATCCTTAGATGCGGAACGGTGTGGAACGGAAGCACGGAACTGAACACTACGGAAGCACTATGAAGTGCTTTCTGGGGTTCTGTGCCTCCGCACCGCAAAAAGATAGAACTTGCTCTATCTTTTTGTGTAACGGACGGATCGCGGACCCATTCAAGTGAATGGGTCTGCGATCCCCATGCGGCTGCCCCAAGGACGGTGCCAGTGCATTGAGGAACGGAATTTGCGGTCCACAGCATGGGCTTCACACGATTGTGTGAACAAGCCCTTATTTGAATGAAAGAAGCAGTGGCGTGCCTAAGGTGTTTGGCACTGGGGGGGGGGGGATATTTCTCTGGCTCCCCCCAATCTTTCAAAAGTTGTGCTCCTCACAGTTGTTATGCCTCCCCCCCTCACAGTAATTATGCCCACATTGTGCCCCTCACAGTAGTAATGCCCTCTCTGTGGCCCCTCATTGTTAATACAATTAAAAAAAGCAGTAACTACTCACCTTGTCCCATTTCTGATGATCAGATCTCCTCCAGCTCACACCTGCAGGCACAGATCCCACTGGTTCCTGTGCTTCTCCTATACAGTCTGGCAGTGCGATCTGCGCCTGAACGACTGAATGGTGAAGCGGTTGGTCTGGAGGATGGAAGAAGTGCAGGGAGCTCAGCAGGCAGTAAGTGAAAGGACCGCCAGCTCCCCTGTGCTCTAGTAATGAGCACTTCCATCTGTATTGATGGAAGCACCCATTGCATCCGGCAACCCCCTGACAGCTGGCAGACTGCCCCCTTCTTTCTTCTTCTGGCAAAGCTGCACCTAGCCTTTCTGCTGCCTAAGGTGAAAACTGAAATGCCCCTCCATATCCTCACAATTGATCATTAATATCTGATCGGTTGATCAGCTGTTTGAAGAGAAATGCCGTCTACTCATTATTACCCTGCCAATCGTCTCGGCGCAGTGTAATTAAAAGTGTACATCATTTGAATGGCTTGAGTACTTGTAATTACACTATGCCACTGCTGCTGCAAGGGACACGATGTGCAGTATAATGACCAGGAAGCAGTGGACAAATTGATCGCCGCCTCCTCTTCAAACAGCTGATCATAGGGGGTGACCCCGGCCAATCAGATGTTTGAAGAGTAGTAAGCATGTGCAATTACAAGTGTGGCATCCTTATTCACTGCTATGGAACAGCTCCGTCTGTTCAAGTAAATACTACATAGCCATCCCATAGAAGTGAATGGGGATGCCATGCAGTAGTTGCATTTACACTGCTCGTTGCTGCAAATGCCGGGACGAGCAGGTAGACAGAGAAGAGAAGGCAGCGCTCATACAAGCATACTTGTAATTACACCTGCTCACTTCTCTTCAAACAGCTGATCTGCAGAGGTGCCGGGAGCTTAACCCCGTCAATCAGATATTGATGACCTATGCTGAGGATAGGTTATCACTAGTAAAAAATGGACAACCCCTTTTAAGTATGTTGCACAGACTGTCAGAGAAGGCAAAAAGATTCATGAGAGGCCTGTCTCTCAACATCAATGTGTTGCATCCTCTGGTAGCACAGAGGGAATCAAAACCATTTGAGAATTCGCAAATATTTTGAATTTAGTGATATATATTCGTAATTTCGAATATTCTAGATTTTTTTTCATCAGTAACCTCCCTTCTTGCTTGTGGGCCAATGAGAAGGCTGCAATGTCTTCCAATTCGAATTGTAGGACTGTGCTGCTGTAAAACCTCCAGATGTATTCCCTTTCAAGTCGAGCCAAAAGCACTTTTAGGCATAGGAGTACATCGATACCACGCCAATCACCTTCGCTCTTACTGAGCCCCTCTGCAATATAACAAGAGTCGCACAGATAGTGAAGCACCACAAACACCGGTCAACTGTAAAGGGTTTAATATACTCACAAACAACATCCAATAAAAGCTTTACATAAAACGCTGAAGAGTTCAAATGTTCCCGCCCGACCCGGGTTTCACACAAGTTTTATCAAGGGCGAACCAATGTTTTTGTCTGAGCTTAGCAATATCCCTAGCAACCAATAGGAAAGTTGCTTACCCCTTACTATATAAGAACCTCCCCAGCAGCCATTTTCTACAGTTTTTTAAAGTTCTGAGAGAGAGAGAGCAGAGTCATTGCTGTGCTCTGTGCTTTCCACTCATTACATTAGATAGATAGTTAGATAGCTTTCATATATATAATTCAGATAGTTAGGGGGAGATAGTCAGTGTAGGTTAGATAGTGATATAGTGTAGCTGATAGGTTCTGCTATCCATACATACATGCTACATACATAGTGTTGTATGTATGTATGTATGTATCTATGCTACATACATACATACATAGTGCTGTGATGTCACAAGTTCACAACAATACTTAGTGCACCAATCAGTAATAAGTAGTCAGACCTGTTAAAATGTGAAGCTGCACGTATTGCGACAAAATATTTGCATCATTAGTGCCAATTTCGCAATTGCGAATATATGGGAGCACTCTATCTGCATATAAAGCTATTGTAATGTTCTGCTGTGCCAACCATTTTCTCCAGTTTCAGGAAACTTCTAGCAGCTTGAAAAATGTAGCTCTAGTAAGCCACGCCTGTATTTTGCGCGCATTACGCGAATATTACATTGCCGATTTTTCACGATCAAGAAAATTATCTCAAATTCGCGAATATATGACAAATATTCTACCAAATATTCACGAAATATTGCAAATTCGAATATTGCCCCTGCTGCTCATCACTAGTCTTGATAAATGTCCTCCATATTATTTATATATATATCTAATATATAAAGCTGAGTGTATGTGTGTATGTATGTCCGCTAAAGGAATCCGCACCGTCGCATTTACAATCACAAAATAAATTTGACACACAGGTACAGTACAGACCAAAAGTTTGGACACACCTTCTCATTCAAAGAGTTTTCTTTATTTTCATGACTATGAAAATTGTAGATTCACACTGAAGGCATCAAAACTATGAATTAACACATGTGGAATTATATACATAACAAACAAGTGTGAAACAACTGAAAATATGTCATATTCTAGGTTCTTCAAAGTAGCCACCTTTTGCTTTGATTACTGCTTTGCACACTCTTGGCATTCTCTTGATGAGCTTCAAGAGATAGTCCCCTGAAATGGTTTTCACTTCACAGGTGTGCCCTGTCAGGTTTAATAAGTGGGATTTCTTGCCTTATAAATGGGGTTGGGACCATCAGTTGCATTGAGAAGTCAGGTGGATACACAGCTGATAGTCCTACTGAATAGACTGTTAGAATTTGTATTATGGCAAGAAAAAAGCAGCTAAGTAAAGAAAAACGAGTGGCCATCATTACTTTAAGAAATTAAGGTCAGTCAGTCAGCCGAAAAATTGGGAAAACTTTGAAAGTAAGGGCTATTTGACCATGAACGAGAGTGATGGGGTGCTGCGCCAGATGACCTGGCCTCCACAGTCACCGGACCTGAACCCAATCGAGATGGTTTGGGGTGAGCTGGACCGCAGAGTGAAGGCAAAAGGGCCAACAAGTGCTAAGCATCTCTGGGAACTCCTTCAAGACTGTTGGAAGACCATTTCAGGGGACTACCTCTTGAAGCTCATCAAGAGAATGCCAAGAGTGTGCAAAGCAGTAATCAAAGCAAAAGGTGGCTACTTTGAAGAACCTAGAATATGACATATTTTCAGTTGTTTCACACTTGTTTGTTATGTATATAATTCCACATGTGTTAATTCATAGTTTTGATGCCTTCATAGTCATGAAAATAAAGAAAACTCTTTGAATGAGAAGGTGTGTCCAAACTTTTGGTCTGTACTGTACATCAGGTGTCCAGGAAAGTTTTAGACCAGGTCTCAGTGATCTAGGACGTACCGTTCCTGAGATATTCCCAAAAAATGCATTACCCAATAGAAGCTTGGTCACATGACCCTTATCAGCCAATAGAAGCTCGCAGGTCCTCCAGTCTCCAGGTTTCCATAACAACCCAGCCATTTATCTCACTGCTGTAGGGGAACTATAAAGGAAATCTGTCACAAGTATAATTGCTATTGAAGTAAAGCCATGGCCTAATAGCACTTAGTACCTTTTTCTAGATGCACCTTTGTTCCAGCATGCACCAGATGTTTTTATCCTCTGAAACTCCAGGTTATTTGGTATGCAAATAAGCCAGTAAGGTGCACAGAGGGGCGTCACTCTTGCAAGAAGGAGCCCAGACACGCCCCCTGCCACAATGTGAAGTGCTGTTCAAAAGGAGATGCCCGCGATTCGGTTAGGCTACGCCCCTCCCACTCCTCAGCCTACTGAGATTGAATAAATGAAGTCAAAAATCAACTTCTAGGTCCTGCTAAGCCATGCCTAGATCTGTTTAGGCCACACACCCTCCACCCAGCCTACAGGGATTGAAAAACTGAAGGTAAAAATCAGCTTCTGTCAGCTACAGAGATGGGAGGGAGGTCTCTGTTAAGGGGACACAGAACGGTGGAGGTCATAGTTAAAGGGGATGGTCCGCTATGGAGGTCAGTGTTAAGAGACTGTGTGCTGTAGAGGTCACTGTATAAGGGGGCAGGGTGTTGTGGAGGTCACATTTTAAGGGAGCGGAGCTCTGTGGAGGTCACTGTTAAGGGGGTGGGTTATTGTGTAAATCACTGTTAAGGAGACAAGGTACTATGGAGGTCACTAATAAACGGGTGGCCACTGTGGATGTCAGTGGTAAAGAGAAGGGTGCTATGGATAGAAACATAGAAACATAGAATGTGTCGGCAGATAAGAACCATTTGGCCCATCTAGTCTGCCCAATATACTGGATGATGCTGTTAAGGTGGCAGACAGCTGTGGAGGTCAATGTTAAAGGAGCATGCACTGTGGAGGTCACTGTTAAGGGAGGAGGGGACTGTGGAGGCCACTATTAGAGGGGCAGCGGAGTACTGTAAGGTCACTGTTAAAGGGTATTCCCATCTTGCTTTTTCAATCTTACCAGCAGTAGATGTCCTGATAACTTCCTGGTTTGGCTCAGGCAGTTGAGTGTAGGCTGGCCACGCCTCCTCATGACTCACCGTGAGAGCTCAGTCCTTGCGTGCTCGTTCATGTGGATGAGTCATCATTCTTGCAGCCTGCAGAGTATGTAAAGCCCATCCCCCTGCTGGGGAATCACTCAGTGACCACTGACCAATGCTAGTGAACTAATGTAGTAACTTGTGGCTGTCCTGCATTCTAATACACTTTTACACATAAAACCTGTGTTACAAACCCATTCTGGGCAGCAAAAACAATAAATCACTACAGCCCAAATGCATGTTAGCTAGTAGCCATATGATCTGTGCTAGATATAGATAGATATATTCACTGACTTATTACCCAGCTTTCCCGATGTCCGATACAATCACAGACTTATTACCCAGCTTTCCCAGTGCATGATATTATCACTGACTTATTACCCAGCTTTCCCGGTGTACGCTATTATTACAGACTTATTACCCAGCTTTCCCGGTCTCAGATATTATCACAGACTAAGGCTACTTTCACACTACCGTTCAGAGAGTATCCGTCTGGTGTCTGCACAGACGGATCCTCTCCTATAATGCAGACGTTTGGATCCGTTCAGAACGGATCCGTCTGCAATATAGTTTAGAAAAAATTCTAAGTCTGAAAGTTGTTCAGACTTTACATTGAAAGTCAATGGGGGACGGATCTATTTGAAAATTGAGCCATATTGTGTCAACTTCAAACGGATCCGTCCCCATTGACTTACATTGTAAGTCTGGACGGATCCATTTGCCTCCGCACGGCCAGGGTGTCCGCCTGCTGAGCGGAGCGGAGGCTGAACGCTGCCAGATTGATGCATTCTGAGCGGATCCGCATCCACTCAGAATGCATTGGTAGCTGGACGGATGCGTTCGGGGCCGCTTGTGAGACCCTTCAAACGGAGCTCACAAGCGGAGCCCCGACGCTAGTGTGAAAGTAGCCTTATTACCCAGCTTTCCCGGTATCAGATATTATCACTGACTTATTACCCAGCTTTCCCGGTATCAGATATTATCACTGACTTATTACCCAGCTTTCCCGGTATCAGATATTATCACTGACTTATTACCCAGCTTTCCCGGTATCAGATATTATCACTGACTTATTACCCAGCTTTCCCGGTATCAGATATTATCACTGACTTATTACCCAGCTTTCCCAGTGTCTGATATTATCACTGACTTATTACCCAGCTTTCCCAGTCTCAGATATTATCACTGACCTATTACCCAGCTTATGGGGGGGGGGGGGCGGCATCTGTGGATGGCACTTATGGGGGGTGCATCTGTGGATGGCACTTATGGGGGGGGCATCTGTGGATGGCACTTATGGGGGGGACCATTTGTGGATGGCACTTATGGGGGGGAGCATCTGTGGATGGCACTTATGGGGGGGGGCATCTGTGAATGGCACTTATGGGGGGGCATCTGTGAATGGCACTTATGGGGTGGGGGCATCTGTGAATGGCACTTATGGGGTGGGGGCATCTGTGGATGGCACATATGGGGTGGGGGCATCTGTGGATGGCACTTATGGGGTGGGGGCATCTGTGGATGGCACTTATGGGGGGGGGGGGCATCTGTGGATTGCCGCCTGGACTCCTTCTGGGCACCAGAGAGCACGGAGTCCTCGGTTGCTATGACGCCGTGCGCTCCCTCCTGCTGCCGGAAAACAGTAATACACTTCTATGATCTAAGAGTGTATCACTGTATTCCGGCGGCAGGAGGGAGCGCACGGCGTCATAGCAACCGAGGACGCCGTGTGCTCCGGCGCCCAGAAGGAGTCGGCCCGGGACTAATAGGGGAGCATATCAATCACTAAACTCTGCCACTGTGGTCTTCCAGGGCCCTCCTTCCTCCTCTAGCATCTGCAGGACAGCAGCGTGGCAGGCAGACCGTTTCTCTCCCCGGCACTATCTCCAGCATGCAGGGTCAGACACGGCTGTTTTACAAGCTGGGGAGGCATGAGTGCGCGTTCTCGAGCGGCCGGCTGGGGAGAAGGTAGGACATTGTGCGCAGGCGCGGCACATACAAGCCCCGCAAGTATGTGGCCGTAACCAGAGGATACAGGTAGACAACACAGGCGCAGATGAAGGGATTTTTCAGGAGAACCGTGCAAGTTAGGAAATAGAAGTTATTTAGAAGATTATTCAAGGACACTTGGGGAAACTGATTAACAGCAATTAATGAAATGGGAATACCCCTTTAAGGCAGCTTGGTACTGTGAGGTCACTGTTAAGGAAGCAGGGTACTGTGAGAGTCACTGTAAAAGGGGCAGTCGCTGTGGAGGTGTCACGGCCTTTGGTTTGCGCTGTGACACTGTTGCCACACTTGCGGTTGCCCACGGCAACGTGTTGCTGTGAGAGCAAGCGGTGGCAGTGTCTCGGCCTTCTGGGTGATTGCCGGGACATGGTTGCCACGCATGCTGTTGCCGGTGGTAACATGTGGATTAGTTTGCCTGTGTGTGCACTTCCCCTTTTAGTGGCTCCCTTCCTCTGTCTGGTGTTGGAAGGGTTAACTCCCTTCCTAGTGTTTTGTGAACACTGGGTTTATGTGTGTGTGTGGGTGTGGTCACTTGGGCTTCTTATACCTGTGGCTTTAGGTCAGGAGTCAGTTCTACTCCAGCCTTGGTGTGTGCTGGAGTTAAGCGTCCACCCTTGTGGTCATAGATGTTCAATGTTATTCCGGTGTCTCCTTCCCTTCCTATTCCTTTGTGTATGGAGTGGGTTTTGATCAGGGTGTTGGTATGTCTATTTTTGGTGTTACATGTCTTGTAGTGTTTGGTGTCCAGCATGTTTTTAAGACATTCCCATGTCTCATATTTATTGCAGCTATGAGTGTCCTGGGTCCCTGTGTGGTTCGTGGTGTGTGTGCTGTGTCCTTTAATGTTGGTGTGGACACTAGCACTTGTGCACGGGTTCCAGTCAGTGTGTCTGTGGCAGGTAAGTGTGTTACTGGTTTCACTTACCTGCCATCTCCATATGCTGTATGTGTTCCCCTCTCCTTTCAGCTAGGCCTTTGGAGACTCCTGTTCCTCCGTGTTGTGGAGGAACAGGTCGTCTTTACCCTGCTCCTAGTCCAGGGATTTCTTGAGGGTTAGTAGGGCCCCGAGGTTCCGGAGTATGAGCCCTCCTACCATCTGGGTTGGCTCATACGGTTAGGAGCTAGGGATTAGGGATGCAATAGGAGGTGACCTGCTCCCTGATCCCGGCATCCTGGTCTAGCAGCTACCCTTTATCCCTTTGATACCGCACGGTGGGGGGTTTCCCCCACTCCCCGTCGTGACAGGAGGTCTCTGTTAAGGGGGCCGGGAATTGTGGAGGTCACAGTTAAGGGGACTGTAACCTATGGTCAGTGTTAAGGGGTGGGTGCTGTAGAAATCACTGTTAAGGGAGTGGGCCCCAGTGGAGGTCACTGTCAAGGAGTTGGGGTCCTGTGGAACTCTTCGTTAAAGGGGCAGGCTGCTGTGAAGGTCAAAGTTAATGGGATGGGCTGCTGTGGACATCCCATTTTAAGGAGATGCGGCACTGTGGGGGGTCAGTGTTAAGGGTTGGGGACTGTGGAGGTCACTGTTAAGGGGGTAGGGAACTGTAGATGTCACTGTTATAGTGAATACTGTTGATATCTTTTAACGACACACAAACATTAAAATAAATGATGAAATATACCCGTGCAAAACAGGGTCCTTCAGCTAGTATATAAATATATATAAAATAAGAGCATTGCTACTCATATCTAGATATTTAGGACACTAATACTGAGATACTTATACAGATACAGCACTTATCTTGGGCCCTGAAGCAGCTGCTTCCCCTGTAGTTACTACCCCTGTATACTACTGCTACTGTACCATGACCGCATCCAACTAAGAGCTGTATCATCCACCTCAAATTGCAAATTTCAACTCAGGGTGCAGCTAGAGGTGAGTGACAGTATCACATTAAGGGTCCATTCACACGTCCGTAGTGTATTGCGGATCCGCAAATTGCAGATACGCAATACACCCGACCGGCACCCCCATAGAACTGCCTATTGTACGCAATTGCGGCCAAGAATAGGACATGTTCTATTTTTTTCGGGAGCCACGGATCGGAAGATCGGGGCCGCGCTCCGGAAATGCGGATACGGAGAGCACATAGTTCCATCCCCATAGAGAATGAATGGGTCCGCACCCGTTCCGCACAATTGCAGAACGGATGTGGACCACAGTTGTGGACGTGTGAATGGAGCCTAAAGGGATTTTTTAGGATTTAATTATTTATGACCAACTCTTGGCACCCCAGGTGATCAGCTGTTTGAAGAGACCATGGCAAATTGGCTTCTTCCTAGGCCTGGGACATCATGCCCATTGGCCACATGGCCTTTTTGCACCTGAGTCTTATTCTGAATGGGATTGCGCTGCAATTCCTAGCACAGCAACTATGCAATTCAACAGCGCTGTGCTTAAAAGGGTTGAGCCAGCCATTTATCATGTAGAGAAAGTCATTACAAGCCACTTACTAATGTATTGTGATCTTCCACATTGCATCCTTTGCTGGCTGGATTAATTTTATCCATCACATTATACGCTGCTCATTTCAGTCCAGTACAATCCAGCAGTGATGGCCATGATTGTACACTATAGGAAACAGTGCCGACCTCTCTGGTGGCTAGGACAGTGGGAGCTCACATAAGACTGGTGCTTTGGCCACCGCCGATGGATTGTAGGGTAGTTGTAACCATGAAAATGAGCAGCGTATTATGAGATGGAAAAATTAATCCAGCCAGCAAAGGAAGTAATAACAATTAGTGTTGAGCGAATCAAGCTTTGGATCGTAGATCCAAAGTTAAATCATTCTAACACTTCGTTTAAAGAAGATATATGGAGACCTGTCCGTTGAGGCAAAATTTGTTTCAATCCGGTATTCAGTTCTACATCTTTTAAAACCTTTCAAATTCGGAATCTGAAGTCGGGTTTGTTACCAGCTGGTGCGTTGGTACCAAACCGGACTTTGGATTGCTTCTTTGAAATGTGTTTAAAGATTCCGAACTCAATGGAGGCAATAACAATACATTAGTAAATGGCTTGCATTAACTTTCTCTACGTACTATATAAAAGTCATTTGCTAGGTACAGATTTGTACCTATGAAACTGACTGACCTGTTGCATGTGCACTTGGCAGCTGAAAGCATCTGTGTCGGTCCCATGTTCTTACATGCCCGCATTACTAAGAAAAAATAGGTTTTAATATTAGTGTTGAGCGCGAATATTCGAATAGCAAATTTTAATCGCGAATATCGTCACTTTGAGAATTTACGAATATTTAGAATATAGCGCTATATATTTGTAAATTCGAATATTCGTTTTATTTTTTTTCACAGTACATATGATCCCTCCCTGTGGGCCAATGAGAAGGCTGCAAGAGCTTAACAACTTCCCTAGCAACCTTAATAGGAAAGTTGCCTACCTCTTACTATATAAGAAAAACTCCCAACAGCCATTTTGTGCTGTTTCATGCAGTTGTGAGAGAGAGAGGAGTGTGATCTTTGTGCTGTGCTGCAGGGGCGTCGTTAGGTCAAAACATTCACGGCTTGAGCCCCGGATGTTTTGTCAAGTGCCCCGAATGTTATGCTGGCCTGGTAGCATTTGTTTTTTTTATTTGGCTATTCCAGGGCCATTTAATATTGATAGGATCGGGGCAACCCACCACAGATCATCCCCCTACCCCCCCTTGTACTTGTTCCGCTGATCCGCTACTTGCGGGCTGCGCGGACATGAGTTCAGTCACTTCAGTGCAGAATCCCAACCTGCGGCGTGTGATCCTGCGAGACCCGCCATGGGAGGTCATGGGTCTTGCGGGATCACACACCGCAGGACGGGATTGCGCACCGAAGTGACTGAACTCATGCCCGCGCAGCCCGCAAGTAGCGGATCAGCGGAACAAGTACAAGAGTGGTGGGGGGATGATCTGTGGGGTTGCCAAGGGTCCCCTCCCATCAATATTAAAGGGCCCAAGCAAAGATTTCTGCAGTGGTGAGGAAATGAAACATAACATATATTGGAAAGTTACAGAATGTTGTATTATATAAGGACTGCAGTCTGCAGTACTGCACTTGCGTAAACCAGAACACCCCTTTAAGCATGCCTTTAATGTGCAATTTCAACACAGTGGGCTTGTGCCCCGGATGTATTCAGACCCTAGCAACGCCCCTGCTGTGCTGAATTCTTGTGACTTCTGATACCTCGTATATATAATCCAGATAGTGTTACCAGATGTAGCAGGGTTAGCGCTCAAACTCTTAACTCAAATTTCTAAAATCATCCTGTTATCTTGAAACAAAGGCCATTGAAAAGCAATTGAAGGTGTTTGCTTAGTTTAGATAACACATCTCAGAAATCTCAGAAAGCATGAGTGTTAACTCTACTACATCGTGTAGATAGTGTAGTTAAGGCTGGGTTCAGACCTGAGCGTATTTGATATGCGCGTTTAACGCGCGTTTTTGTCGCGCGTTTTTATGCGCGTTTTTTGCAATAGTAAACGCGCGTTTGTGTGATTGACTGCAGTGTCCTATGGCCACAAACGCGCGTCAAAACGCCCCAAAGAAGCTCAAGAACTTGTTTGAGCGTAGGGCGTTTTTCAGCGCGTTCAAACGCGCTGTAAAACGCTCAAGTGAGAACCAGGGCCATAGAGAAGCATTGGTTTTCGTGTGTTGAGCGTTTTACAGCGTGTTTGAACGCGCTGTAAAACGCTCAAGTGTGAACCCAGCCTAAGTGAGTGAATAGTGTAGCTGATAGGTTCCAGTGTAGGGTGTTAGGGACATTATATACACTGAACAAAAATATAAACACAACACTTTTGGTTTTGCTCCCATTTTGCATGAGCTGAACTCAAAGATCTGAAACATTTTCTATATACACAAAAGACCCATTACTCACAAATATTGTTCACAAATCTGTCTAAATCTGTGTTAGTGAGCACTTCTCCTTTGCCGAGATAATCCATCCCACCTCATAGGTGGGGCATATCAAGGTCCTGATTGGACAGCATGAATGTTGCACAGGTGTGGCTTAGACTGCCCACAGTGGTGTAACTATAGGGGTCGCAGTTGCGACCGGGCCCCTAAGCCAGGGGGGACCAGAGGGCCCCCTTTGCCAGTGGTAACAATCACGGTCGCAGAGGGTGCAACCGCGACCGTCGGGGAAGAGGGGGCTGCAGCCCCAGCGCAAGTGATTTAAAAATGTTTAATCTTATAATGGCCAGTCAGGTCGTCCCTGACCGGAGGCACAGCGCTGCGCTCTCACAGTTAATTGCATCTCGCCCCAACCCCGGCCCCGCCTCCACCAATCCAGCGCTGCTTTCTTGCTGTAATCTCGCCAGTTCACGCTGGATGACGGGAGTGGAGCAGTCTTCTCAGAGAAGGTGTGTAAATGTGCAAACACCGCTGGCTTCATAACTCACAGAGGGGCACCTGGCAGTGTGGCACAGTGGCAATACACAGGGGACTGGCATGGCAGCAAATCCTTCATAGGTGCCCGGCCTGGGGGACAAAATCATGACATATATAGGGGTAAAGTGAAAAAAATTAAATATATACAGAGCGGGCAAAAAATTAAATATATACACAGGCGATAAATGTAATATATACAGAGGGGCAAAATGGATTTATATAAAGGCAGGGGCATTACGACCCTATCGTTACGACCCTGTCCTTGCCCCCTGTATATATATCCATTTTGCCCGCTCTGTATATATTTCATGATTTTGCCCCCGAGGCTCGGCCCCTATGAAGGATTTGCTGCTATGCCAGTCCCCTGTGTATGACCGGGGGAAGGGGGGTCGGGCCCAGTGGGGAGGCCCCAATTCAAAGTTTGTCCCGGGGCCCATAGAACTTTAGTTACGCCTCTGACTGCCCATAATAAAAGATCACTCTGAAATGTGCAGTTTGATCACATAGCACAATGCCACAGATGTTGCAACGTTTAAGGGAGTGTGCAATTGGCATGCTGACTGCAGGAATGTCTACAGGTGCATTTTATTGAAGGCATTTTGAATGCACAAATATACCGTGACAAGATCCTGAGGCCCATTGTTGTGTCATTCATCCACGACCATCACCTCATGTTGCAGCATGATAATGCACGGCCCCATATTGCAAGGATCTGTACACAATTCCTGGAAGATGAACACTTACCAGTTCTTGCATGGCCAGCATACTCACCGGATATGTCACCCATTGAGCATGTTTGGGATGCTCTGGATCGATGTATACGACAGTGTGTTCCACTTCCTACCAATATTCAGCAACTTCGCACAGCTATTGAAGAGGAGTGGACCAACATTCCACAGGTGTCACGGATGAGAGTGGGGGAAACCCTCATCCGTGTGATGTTAAACGTAAAGGGAAGCTGCTTGACCAGGACAACAGAATTAGGGAGCAGGTAACCTCCTATGCGTCCCTAACTCTGACCCTGACTCCTAGCTGTATGAGCCAACCCAGATGGTAGGAGGGCTCATACTCAGGAACCTCGGGTCCCTACTAGACCTCAAGGGATCCCTGAACTAGGAGCTGAGTAAGACAACTCAGCTCCTCAAACAGGAGTCTAAACTGGCCAAGCTGCAAGGGAAGAGAAACATAAACAGCCTATGGATATGGCAGGTGAGTGAAACGACTTCCACACCTACCTGCCACAGACACACTGACTGGATACCGTGCTCAACTGCTGATGTCCTAACCAAACATAAAAGGACACAGCACACACACATAAACACACAGGAACCCAGATCCATAGCTGCAGTAATAATAGACACCACATAAACATGAAATAACATCACGCATAACGTTTTATGACCACAAGGGTGGCCCTCACTGGCAGATGGTATAAGAAACCAGGAGGATGACTCCAGCTTACTGCAAGGCTGGAGTACCCCTCAGCTACAGGTCTCAGCAGAGGCTAAATAGCCCAAATGGCCACACCCACACAGACACACACTGGAAAGGGAATTAACCCTTCCAACACCAACCAGGGAAGTGAAACCACTTAAAGGGGAAGTGCACACATACCTAAACCTCGTGCACAACAAACAGGGAAAGTGCACACATAAAAATCACACTGCACCTGTTACCGCCGGCAACGGCATGCGTGGCAATCATGTCCTGGGAATCAGCCAGCAGGCCGAGACACTGCCACCACATGCACACAACACCACACGTTGCCGCGGACAACTGCAAGTGAAGGGAAAAAGTCTGAGCGCAGACCATACAGACCAGAGGCACACCTACATAGCCAGGTTGTCAAGTGTAATTGCATGCACTTGACAGCAAGCTGCCTAGCAACAGCTCAGGCTGCTATACTGTCAATAAAATCATGTTGCCAGCGGCAACCACGCGTGAGGCAACATACAAGCAGCCCTCACTATGTGGTTGACAAGAAAACCAAACCGCAGGCAACTGCATGCAGGTCAGGAGTCACGACCATCACCATGGTCGTAACAACAGGCCACAATCAACAGCCTCATCAACTCTATGCGACGGAGATGTATTGCACTGCTTGAGGCAAATGGTGGCCACACCAGATACTGACTGGTTTTCTGACCCCCCTCCCCAGTAAGCCAAAACCGCACATTTCAGAGTGGCCTTTTATTGTGGGCAATCTAAGGCACACCTGTGCAATATTCATGCTGTCTAATCAGCACCTTGATATGCCACACCTGTGAGGTGGGATGGATTATCTCTGCGAAGGAGAAGTGCTCACTAACAAATTTAGACAGATTTGTGAACAATATTTGAGAGTAATGGGTCTGTTGTGTATGTAGAAAATGTTTCAGATCTTTGAGTTCAGCTCTGCCATGCCAGGGTGAGGAGAGGGAGGCCAGTTGCTCGGCTGGGTACCACTGCCATTACCCAGCACCAGCAGCAGTGCGTAGGGGACAGCAGCTCCTGCCACTGTCCTGCA
Source organism: Bufo bufo (assembly GCF_905171765.1). Taxonomy (NCBI): domain Eukaryota; kingdom Metazoa; phylum Chordata; class Amphibia; order Anura; family Bufonidae; genus Bufo; species Bufo bufo. Next base: position 623,050,280 of record NC_053390.1, read on the forward strand.
GCCACCCCACCCCCTTCCAACAATGCATTCCCACTCCCCCACTACCTCTCCTAGAGGTACTGGTACCGGTAGCCAGACCTCTGCCTTCTCTGCACCCTCCTCTATCGCTGCCCTGGGGTGTTCGGGGGAGAACTGCTGCTCTCCCTCAAGCCACTGTCTCCACCACTGCTGAGCCCCCCAGCAAGCCTCTCCGTAGCTACACAAGTGTGGGGCATGTCCGCTGCCAGGCCGTGCTCCAGCTTGTGAGCTTAGGGGAACGGAGAGACACTGGACCTGATGCTCTGGCCGCCCTCCAGGCTCAGGTCCACAAGTGGCAGACACCCCGAAGGCTCCAGGCAGGTATGGTTGTCTGTGACACTGGCAGCAACCTCCTCGCTGCCCTCAATGCTGGCAGTCTAACACACGTGCCCTGCATGACACATGTCCTCAACCTCGTGGTACAGAAGTTCCCACGCACATACCCAAGGTTGAGTGACATCGTGCAATGTGTTAGTAGGATTGCCAGCCACTTCCAATGCTCCCCAACCGCCACCGCGTCTCTGTCCAAACTGCAGCAGGACAACAGCCTGCCACCTCACAGGCTGATTGTTGACAGTGTGACGCGGTGGGAGCAGGCGGTGAAAGAAAGCTATACCAAGGTACTTCCGCGCCATCATACCCACTCCCCTACATCACTAATGCGGAGTGGGGGCAGATACACCAGGTCTGCCACATGTTGGCCCCATTCGAGCAGGCAACCAAGATGGTCAGCGGGGAGCATGTCAGCCTCAATGACGTGCTCCTCATAGTGTTCCTGCTGGACAGGACACTAGATCTCCTGCTCGATGCTGGGGAGAGTTCCTTGGTGGAGCAAGAAGAAGCAACAATGCTCCACCAAGACCAGGCCCAGGAAGAGGAGGAGTAGGAGGAAGAATTTGTTGTGGAGTTTGCCGACGTCCAGGAGTCTTGGCCTGGTCAGGAGGCAAAGCCGGTGCTGGGGCACCGTTAGTCCTGGGGTGGGGCGGCTCCCACAGGGAGCAGCAGCAGCAGCAGGAGGGCCAAGATGTCATGGTCCCAGGCAGTCAAGAAGAGTCACAGGGGGCTGTCCTCTTCCCCATGGCTGCCCACATACTGTGATGCCTCAGTAGGGAACCCCGGATCACGAAAATTAAGGAGAGGTATGATTTTTAGTTGACCCTCGCTGCAAGGGGAAACTGGAGCAGTTCATCCCAGCCAGCCGGAGGGATGTCCGTATGAATAACCTGCAGGCCTGTCTGATCCTCCGGCTGGAGCAGGCAAACCCTCAGCCTCACGCTCCAGATCTCCCCGCCCATCTCAACCAGCAGGTGGCTGGCCCAAGCACCTCCATCAGAGTAGGTGATCTTGTGGGTGAGATGAGGTTGTTATACCAGTCAGCGCAATTCAGTAGCAGCAGCAGCAGCAGTCACCACTAATGGCTGGCCCGCATGGTGGCAGACTACATGGGGTCCATCGGTGCTTCCGATAGCATGAGCACCGATGACCCCATGGAGTACTGGGTTGCCAGGCTAGACACCTGCCGTGAGGTTGCTCAGTATGCGCTAGAAGTACTGTCTTGCCCCCCTCTAGCGTACTGTCTGAGCGGACATTCAGTGCGGCAGGTGGGGTGGTCACTGACAAGCGGACCCGTCTGTCCACTGACGCTGTGGACAGACTGACATTTATCAAAATGAACGAGTCCTGGATCGGCAGCAACTTCTTGGCCCCTGCCATCGGTTCCCGGCGATGAAGGGTCCCTTGTCAATCCCTCTCCTTGGCTCTCCCTCCCAAACTTCGTTGTTTTTTAACAAATTTTTATTTCTGAATTTATTTATTTATTTATGGATGAATTTATTTAATATATGTATTTGTTTATTTATAACTTTATTTATATATTCATGAATTTATTTATGTATTTATTGATTAATTTATTTATGTATTTATTTATGGATGCATTTTTTAATCTATTTATTTATTGATGACTTTATTAATATATTTCTCTATTGTTGAATTTCTTTATGTATTTTTTTGGCGAACAATTGTTATTTTTTTCCAACCGATGAGTTTATATATTTTTTTCATTAATTTATTAAATCTCTTATTGATTTATTAATTCATTTAACTAATTTTTTTGTACACTGCTCAAAAAAATAAAGGGAACACTTAAACAACACAATGTAACTCCAAGTGAATCACACTTCTGTGAAATCAAACTGTCCACTTAGGAAGCAACACTGAGTGACAATCAATTACACATGCTGTTGTGCAAATTGGATAGACAACAGGTGGAAATTATAGGCAATTAGCAAGACATCCCCAATAAAGGAGTGGTTCTGCAGGTGGTGATCACAGACCATTTCTCAGTTCCTATGCTTCCTGGCTGATGTTTTGGTCACTTTTGAATGCTGGCTGTGATTTCACTCTAGTGGTAGCATGAGACGGAGTCTACAACCCACACAAGTGGCTCAGGTAGTGCAGCTTATCCAGGATGGCACATCAATGCGAGCTGTGGCAAGAAGGTTTACTGTGTCTGTCAGCGTAGTGTCCAGAGCATGGAGGCGCTACCAGGAGACAGGCCAGTACATCCGGAGACGTGGAGGAGGCCGTAGGAGGGCAACAACCCAGCAGCAGGACCGCTACCTCCGCCTTTGTGCAAAGAGGAACAGGAGGAGCACTGCCAGAGCCCTGCAAAATAACCTCCAGAAGGCCACAAATGTGCATGTGTCTGCTCAAACGGTCAGAAACAGACTCCATGAGGGTGATATGAGGGCCCGACGTCCAAAGGTGGGGGTTGAGCTTACAGCCCAACACCGTGCAGGACGTTTGGCATTTTCCAGAGAACACCAAGATTGGCAAATTTGCCACTGGCGCCCTGTGCTCTTCACAAATGAAAGCAGGTTCACACTGAGCACATGTGATAGACGTGACAGAGTATTGAGACGCCGTGGAAAACGTGCTGCTGCCTGCAACATCCTCCAGCATGACCGGTTTGGCATTGGGTCAGTAATGGTGTGGGGTGGCATTTCTTTGGAGGGCCGCACAGCCCTCCATGTGCTCGCCAGAGGTAGCCTGACTGCCATTAGGTACCGAGATGAGATCCTCAGACCCCTTGTGAGACCATATGCTGGTGCGGTTGGCCCTGGGTTCCTCCTAATGCAAGACAATGCTAGACCTCATGTGGCTGGAGTGTGTCAGCAGTTCCTGCAAGACGAAGGCATTGATGCTATGGACTGGCCGGCCCGTTCCCCAGACCTGAATCCAATTGAGCACATCTGGGACATCATGTCTCGCTCTATCCACCAACGTCACGTTGCACCACAGACTGTCCAGGAGTTGGCAGATGCTTTAGTCCAGGTCTGGGAGGAGATCCCTCAGGAGACCGTCCGCCACCTCCTCAGGAGCATGCACAGGCATTGTAGGGAGGTCATACAGGCACGTGGAGGCCACACACACTACTGAGCCTCATTTTGACTTGTTTTAAGGACATTACATCAAAGTTGGATCAGCCTGTAGTGTGTTTTTCCACTTAAATTTTGAGTGTGACTCCAAATCCAGACCTCCATGGGTTGACAAATTTGATTTCCATTTTTAAATTTTTGTGTGATTTTGTTGTCAGCACATTCAACTATGTAAAGAACAAAGTATTTCAGAAGAATATTTAATTAATTCACATCTAGGATGTGTTATTTTTTGTGTTCCCTTTATTTTTTGAGCAGTGTATATGTATACTAATGCCAGAAGCCTGACTAATAAAACTGGGGAGCTGGAATTAGTGATGTGTGAGGAGAACTATAACATAGTGGGAATAACGGAAACATGGCTTGATGATAGCTATGACTGGGCAGTTAATGTACAAGGTTACAGTCTGTTTAGAAAGGATTGTCAAAACCGGAGAGGGGGAGGGGTTTGCCTTTATGTAAAGTCTTGTCTAAAGACCACACTCCGTGAAGATATAAGTGAGGGTCATGAACATGTGGAGTCACTGTGGGTAGAGATACATGGAGCTAAAAACAACAATAAATTACTAAAAGGAGCTTACTATAAATCACCTAATATACCAGAGTCCACAGAAAATCTACTACTAAACGAGATAGACGAGGCTGCAAATCATAATGAGGTGGTTATTATGGGGGACTTCAACTACCCAGATATAGACTGGGAAACTGAAACTTGTATATTTCATAAAGGAAACAGGTTCTTGGCAATAAACAAAGACAATTACCTCTCCCAACTGGTTCAGGACCCGACTAGAGGGACGGCCATACTGGACTTAGTATTAACCAATAGGCCTGACAGAACAACAGACGTGCAGGTTGGGGGACACCTGGGAAATAGTGACCATAAAGTATTAACCTTCCAATTATCTTTCAAAAGAGAGTTTCTACAGGGAGGAACAAAAATACCAAACTTCAAAAAAGCTAAATTTAACCAACTAAGAGAGGCCATAGGCCTAACTAACTGGGACAAAGTCCTCAAAAATAAAAATACAGCCACAAAATGGGATATTTTTAAAAGCATCCTAAAATCTCATTGTGAGAGGTACATACCGTATGGGAATAAAAGGTTAAGGAACAAAAATAAAACCTGTGGATAAATAGAACTGTAAAGAAAGCAATAAATGACAAAAAGAAAGCATATGAATCACTAACACAGGAGGGTAGCACGGAAGCACTGAAAAACTATAAGAAAAAAACAGAACATGTAAAAAACTAATAAAAGCGGCCAAACTAGAGACCGAGAGATTAATTGCCAAAAAGAGTAAAACTAAACCTAAAATATTCTTCAATTATATAAATGGCAAAAAGTATAAATCTGAAGGTGTTCGCCCTTTAAAGAGAAATGAGGGGGGAGTCGCAGAGAGTGACGAGGAGAAAGCAAAGCTGTTAAATATTTTTTTCTCCAATGTATTCACTGAGGAAAATAAACTGTCAGATGACATGCAGAATGTAAAAATAATTTCCCCATTAAAAGTGTCCTGTCTGATCCAGGAAGAAGTACATCAGCGACTTAAAATGATTAAAATAGACAAATCGCCAGGACCGGATGGCATACACCCCCGTATCCTAAGGGAATTAAGTAATGTCATAGCCAGACCCTTATTTCTGATATTTGCAGATTCTATACTGACAGGGAATGTCCCACAGGATTGGCGCATGGCAAATGTGGTGCCAATATTCAAAAAGGGTCCAAAAACAGAGCCTGGAAACTATAGGCCGGTAAGATTAACATCTCTTGTGGGTAAAATGTTTGAAGGTTTTCTGAGAGATGCTATCTTAGAGCATCTAAACGGAAAAAAGAAAATAACGCCATATCAGCATGGCTTCGTGAGGAATCGGTCATGCCAAACAAATTTTATCATTTTCTATGAGGAGGTAAGTTCTAGACTTGACAGCGGCGAATCAATGGATGTCGTATTTCTGGACTTCTCCAAAGCATTTGACACTGTACCACATAAAAGGTTAGTATGTAAAATTAGAATGCTCGGTCTGGGAGAAAACGTCTGTATGTGGGTAAGTAACTGGCTCAATGATAGAAAACAGAGGGTGGTTATTAGTGGTACACACTCAGATTAGGTCACTGTCACTAGTGGAGTACCTCAGGGGTCAGTATTGGGCCCTATTCTCTTCAATATATTTATTAATGATCTTGTAGAAGGCATGCATAGTAAAGTGTAAATTTCCGCAGATGACACTAAACTGTGTAAAGTAATTAACACTGAAGAGGACAGTATACTACTACAGAGGGATCTGGATAGATTGGAGGCTTGGGCAGAGAAGTGGCAGATGAGGTTTAACACTGACAAATGTAAAGTTATGCACACGGGAAGGAAAAATGCAAGTCACCCGTACATACTAAATGGTAAAAAGCTCGGTAACACTGACATGGAAAAGGATCTAGGAATTTTAATAAACATCAAACTAAGCTGCAAAAGCCAGTGTCAGGCAGCTGCTGCCAAGGCCAATAAGATAATGGGTTGCATCAAAAGGGGCATAGATGCCTGTGATAAGAACATAGTCCTGCCACTTTACAAATCGCTAGTCAGACCACACATGGAGTACTGTGTACAGTTCTGGGCTCCTGTAAACAAGGCAGACATAGCAGAGCTGGAGAGGGTCCAGAGGAGGGCAACTAAAGTAATAACTGGAATGGGGCAACTACAGCACCCTGAAAGATTATCAAAATTAGGGTTATTAATTTTAGAAAAAAGATGACTGGGGGGAGATCTAATTAATATGTATAAATATATCACGGGTCAGTACAGAGATCTATCCCGTCATCTATTTATCCACAGGATTGTGACTGTGACGAGGGGACATCCTCTGCGTCTGGAGGAAAGAAGGTTTGTACACAAACATAGAAAAGGATTCTTTACGGTAAGAGCAGCGAGACTATGGAACTCTCTGCCTGAGGAGGTGGTGATGGTGAGTACAATAATGGAATTCAAGAGGGGCCTGGATGAATTTCTGGAGCGTAATAATATTGCAGGATATAGCTACTAGAGAGGTGGGGTTGTTGATCCAGGGAGTTATTCTGATTGCCTGATTGGAGTCGGAAAGGAATTTTTTATTCCCCTAAAGTGGGGAAAATTGGCTTCTACCTCACAGTTTTTTTTTTTTGCCTTCCTCTGGATTAACTTGCAGGAAAACAGGCCAAACTGGATTTACAAATGTCTTTTTTCGGCCTTATGTACTATGTTACTATGTATGTCAAGTCCACAAAGATGAATCAAAGCTGTATTCATTTTGTGGGGTAAGTTTACCGGCTGTTCGATGTAACTCGAGAACACATGGTGCATTCAAAACAGACTCCAAACTCTGCTTTGCTGGATGACAGTGTAGGTGCTCCCCGGTGCCTGTCAGCCCCTTCCTGGTGATATCTGGCCCGGGCTATGTGACACTACCCCCCATGTGTAGCCAAGCATCACAGCTAAAGGCTTATTCTGCAGCATGACCTGCGATCGATGATCCGGGCTGCATACTGGAGGCAGCCACCGAGGACCCCGCCAGCAGACGGGGACTGTGACTGAGTCATCACCGAGGGGAGGGGAACTGATCCCGGCAGCAGAGCCAGGGACACTTCCACACCCGGGCTGAGGCAAGCTGGTTCCTCACTGGCTTCTGTGCTCTGATGGCCAGAGGATGGCTGGAGCACCGCGCTTGTGTGGCGCTGATCATGTATGGGTCATGCAATCCTCAGTAACCATGCCGCTTTACAGACAAAAGGAGGATGACAGAGCTGATAAACAACTGCTAAACCATGCCAGTCCTGCTGTACTCTGGCTTGGAGGAATCAGCACACAGGGCGGCAGGCTGCCTTACCGCAGTGTTCTTCTCTAGACTCGATATACCCGATATGGAAACTGAGAGCAGACCGCTGTGGGCAGTGTGTGGAGCTAATGTCGTACTAATTTATTGTGGGCTGTACAAACTTAAAATACAATTGATAAACAATTTTGTCAAAGGAAAACATTGCTTTTTGCATGCATGGGAGCACATTCCTGCTCTAGATGACGAACCTGCTGCTGTAAGAGGTGTCTAAGTTTATTTTTGTTGTTGCCCAGATCTGGTGGGGGACCATTCCTGCGAACACATTCCTGCTGCAAACAAATAACCTGCTGCTGTTTTCAGAGGTGTCTAAGTTTGTATATATAGTGTTTGTTGGGCACACGCAACAATAGTTCACTCAGACAGCAGGAGATTTAAATAATTAAAATCCTATTTTATTGTTCTATAAACATATATGTTAGGATTGACGATTACAAAAAATATACATAAAATATACATAAAAACTCAATAAAAGATAATAAGTAATATATAAAACGTTATTACTTATTATCTTTTATTGAGTTTTTATGTACATTTTATGTAATCGTCAAACCTAACATATATGTTTATAGAACCAAAAAAAATATATACAAATGTATTTTTTTTTTCCTCTGACAGGGTGAGTCAGTCTTGTCAAAGGCACCCACCGTACCCTCGCTAGCGGGTGAGCCTCTTCAAACAAAATTATTTTGAGTTGTCTAAGTTTATTTTTGTTGTTGCCCAGGTCTGGTGGGGGCCCATTCCTGGGAACATATTCCTGCTGCAAACAAAGAATCTGCTGCTGCTTTCAGAGGTGTCTAAATTTATTTTTGGTGTTGCCTAGGTCTGGTGGGGACCCATTCCTGGGAACACATTCTTGCTGCAAACAAAGAACCTGCTGCTGTCTGTTCCTGCTGAGTTAGGCCGAGCTATGTTTAGGCCTAAGTCTCGACCATTAACATGTACCTGCTGTTGCTGTCTGTCCTGATCATGTTAAGTTATGTGTAGGCCTTATACTCCACTGTTACCTTTATCTGCTACTGCTGTCTGTCCTGATCTTGATGAGTTATGTGTCAGCCTTGTCCTACAGCGTAACCATTTCCCTGCTGCTGTATGTTCTGTTCCTGCTGAGTTAGGGCCAGCTATGTGTATGCCTTATACTACAACGCTACCATTTCCCTGCTGCTGTCTGCTGTGTTCCTGCTTATTTGCGCCCAAATATGTGTACGCCTGACACTACAGGGTTACAATTTTCAAGCTGCTGCTGTCTGTCCTGATATTACTGTGTTAGGCCCAGCTATGTTTATGCCCTATACTACAGTGTTACCATTTCCCTGCTTCTGTCTGTTCTGTTCCTGTTAAGTTAGGCCCAGCTATGTGTATGCTTTACACTACAGTGTTACCATTTACCTGCTGCAGTCTGTCCTGCTCCTGCTGAGTTTGGTCTAGCTAGGTGTAGGCCTTATAGTATACCCTTAACAATTACCTGATACTGCTGTCTGTCCTTATCCTGCTGAGGACTACCATCATGGACCACTTATTCGTGTAGTTCTTACTAAAACTAGGTGGGGACCGCATATCGGCTTCCCTTTTCAAAAGATCTTGTGCAGTTCACATTGTACAGGACTGATTGAGTACCCTAATTCAATTTTATTATTTTATTATTTTCTTGTTTGTTTTAATCAGGTTTTAGGTTCAATCATAGTGTTTTCTGTCATCCTGAACAGGATGCCTAACTTCCATGTTGACCTCTCCACATGGTTGGGTGTGACTGGCATTATACTCATCTGTGTGGTAATCCTGTTTTGGGAATGGAGCATTATTGCCACATGTATAAATCTATTATATACATTTTTATTTGATGTTACTTCTTGACAACTATTAAATGATACTGTGCACATGAGATTTTTATAGAATCAAAGCTTTTCATTTTTCAATATAAACTGTGGTATATATAATATTCTTGAAGCCATGTCACCATTTTGGGAGTTATTCTTATCATTTCCAAGGTTTGCTATCATGTAACTGCATAGACAGGATGTGTTTGTGGCTCAGCTTGCGTTCAGTTTCTGTTGCGAACACGTGATCTGTTATCATGTGAACACCCTGTCTATGGACACTAGCGGCCTGTGTGTTCCTCCTTCGATGCTATCACATTATTGCATCACATTTTTCGTTATGTAATGCGGAAGCAATGTGCCAACATGCGCTATTAACCAAACGTTACTCTATATTGGATCCATGCTGGTTAGTACTTGGCCCGCTCCATTATGTTTTTAATCGTACACCGGATATTTTTATGACAATTTCTTTTTGACATATTTTTTAAATCTGGAATTGTGATGAATTAAGGAGATAATATGAATTCACATACTTTAATGGAAGTTAATAATCTCTTAACAGTATGGACACTTGTATATTATAGATTTGTACATTATTTTTTATGTTTAAACATAATACGAATCAAACACATTTTCATTAAATAATCACCTGAGTTTGTTTTTGTAATTGGCACCATTCACTTTTGCCACTGCTTGAGAAAGGTCCCATTGTGTGGACTGAAACGTCGCTTTTGGTTGAATAAACGCATATTTTCTTGAGGCTGTGCCGTGTCATGTGTGTATATTAATATAAATATATATATATATATATATTTATATATATATATAGGGGGGATTTACTCTGGTTGACAGGCTTGCGGACGCAGTATAGAGGCAACGACAACGACTTTAACTTAAACAGTTCTGTGTTTATTCACGCATAAGGATAAGCAAAACAAAAAGTCAGTTTCAAGGAAAACAGTCACCTTGTGTCTGGTGTTTGTTCACACTATGCAGCAATGCAGAAGTCCTTGGACACAGCAGAAACCACCTGCTCTCATGCCAATAAGGTAGCAGGCCTTTACCCAGGCCCAAACTCCCAGGTCCCAACACAGAGACTGACAGAGCTTCACTGTCAGGGAGGAGTAAATTCCCACCTGATAGTGCTGCCTGTGTTTTATAGCCCAAACCAAGACCCGGCCTGGAACATGGGGAGCAGCTACTCACCCTGCACTTTGGCTGCTCCCAGTAACAGCCGGCCTGGATCGGCTTTACAGTCATACTAAATAGCAAAACCAAGTCAGCCAGCACTAGCTGCCGCTGACACATGAAATTACCGGCTCTTACCTCCCCGAAGCCAGGAGGCAGTATAAAGATGCAAGCATATAATCCCAATTTATTTTAATACAATATTGTAAATAATGTCCTCAGCAAAACATCAAAAAGTATTTTGTCTTCGAAGGGGAAATATTAGATTTAGGCTACATGCACACAAACGTAAGGGCGCAAATTGCGGTCTGCAATGCACTGGCACATACCATGGGGCAGCCGCATGCGGATCGCGGACCCATTCACTTGAATGGGGACCGTGATCCGCATCCAACGGACCACACCGCAAAAAAGTAGTTCATGCACTACTTTTTTGCGGTGCGGAGGCACGGTCAGAAACACCACGGAAGCACTCCGTAGTGCTGCTGTGGGGTTCCGATCCATGCCTCCGTTCCGCATCTCCATGATTGCGGACCATTTCAAGTGAATAGGTCCGCTATCCGTGATGCGGAATGCACACGGCCGGTGCCCGTGTATTGCGGATCCGCTGTATGCGGACCGAAATATAGCCACGGGGGGAACACCGTCGTGTGCATGTAGTCTTAATGTTACCGTTATAAGATGGGATTGTATGTGTGTGGGGTCTGAGCAATCGGATTTTGGCCAGCTGAGCAGAGATGTGCAACTATTCTCTGGATATTATTCGTGATCTTTCCTCAGTGTTTGACACTGTAGACCACTAACTCCTAGGCAGCATGCTCCACTATATTGGTCTTAACAATCCTCTTTCTACTTGGGTTCCTCTTTCTGTTTGGGTTCCTCAGGGTTCAGTCCAGGCCCTATTGGACAAATGATCAGCAAGTTTGGCTTTCAGTACCTTCTCTACACTGATAAGTTATACTCTGTTATACATCTATTCTAGTGACATCACTTCTGGACTACTACAAAACACTAATGATTGCCAGCCTTCTCTAACATAATATCCTGTCTATACATGAAATTGACTCTTTTAAAACTAAACTTCTTGTTTTTCTTTAATCTGATATTTTTTCTTTTACAACCATTTCTACATAATTCCTCAGAACCTGTATTACTTAATACAAAAGCATACAGATTTGGCTAGCACTACAGCAATATTTGAAGGATGCTTCAAACAAATATGCATTAGACAGCAATAGCTCTACCAGATCCAACTCAATATCCCTCAGATGGATTACATATGATAACTGGTGCTCATTAGTGTTGACCTAGCATGCTCGGCCAAATACCAGTTCGGCTCGAGCATCGCTATGCTCGGCCCCGCACGTCTCCTCCCCGCACGTTTCGTGGCTGCTAAGCAGCCAATAAACGTGCAGGTGAGTCAGGGAGAGCTGAGGATAGGAAGGGACAGAGAGTGTAGTGAGTGTAATCGAATATTATAAGTGTACAAAACCGTTTCAGAAACCAAAAAGTCCTTGTAAGAACTATTGTGTGTGACAGCAGCAATATATTTTTGTAGCGCAACCTGCGCTAAATTGCTCAGTGTTAGGGACAGCTGTGCGTTGGAAGGGACAGACAGTGTAGGGAGTGTAGTAGTAAGATTTTTATACAAAAAACTTTTCAGAGACCCAAAAGTTCTTTTAAGGACTATTGTGTGTGACAGCAGCAATATACAGTATATTTTTAGTGCATCCTGCACAAAATACCGTGTAATAGGCCACTGAGGACAGTTAAATTATCAGCGCCACATCTCCTGTTGCGCATCCCTAAAATATCAGTGACATCCAGTGCAGTTTTTCCGTAGACGGTGTCCCCTGCGGACAGTTAGATTATCTGTGCCACATCTCCTGTTTAAAGTGTGCGCATCCCTACAATATCAGTGCCATCCAGTGTAGTTTTTCCGTAGACTGTGTTCGCTACGGACAGTTAAATTATCCGCACCACATCTCCTGTTTAAAGTGTGCGCATCCCTAAAATTTTAGTGAAATCCAGTACAGTTTTTCCATTGACTGTAGATACTGCAAACGGTGACAGTACCTTTGGTACCTTTCCTGTATAAAGTATCCTCATCACAAATACTGTTGTCATTTTTTTTGCACATACACATCCAAATCCTACGCTACTGTACGTGTGACATACTTTCAAGAATATATCACAATTAAAATGAAGAAGGCGAGCAGTAGGGGACGGGGAAGTGGCTGTGATGCTGATGGTGCACACAGAGGCCATGGTCCTGGGTGCGGAGAAACAAGAGAACAAGAAAAACAATTATCCAAGATACCAAGCTTCATGTCCCAGGTTGCTGGGCGGCGCAAGACACCACTCTTGAAGTCAGACCAGTGCGACCAGGTGGTCGGTTGGATTGCAGAAGATAATGCTTCCAGCCAGTTAAGCACCACCCTGTCTTCCACCAAGTCCAATCTCAGTAGCCAGGATTATGGTCAACATAATCTTCACCCTGATCCTCTTTCCTCCCACCATTTTACAGTGTGGCCAAACAAGTGATTCCACACTCGGATATTCCGAGGAGCTCTTTTCAGCGCCATTACTTGATTTGGCACTCTCGCCAAGCACGCTTGAAGAGGGACATGAGATCTTGTGCCCTGATTCCCAACCTCTTGAGCATCCACAGTCACAAGAACTGTGAATGGCAATTAAAGTTTAATGAGGTGGATAATGATGAGACACAGTTGCCGATTAGTCAACCGCAATTACTGTCTCAAGAGGTTGATGAAGGGGATGAGACACAGTTGGCAATCGCTGAGGTTGTGGTTAGGTCAACAAATCAGGAGGATGATCAGTGAGGATGATGAGTGAGTAAGTGGAAGAGGAAATGGTGGAAAATGAGGTCACTGACCCAACCTGGGAAGAAGGCAAGCGAGCGAGGAGAGCAGTTACACAGGGGAAGGGATCTGCAGCATCGCAACAGGCTGTTAGAGGCAGTGGGGTGGGCTTGCAGAAATCTCCCTTGCCAAGGGGTAGATGTTCTGCAGTCTGGCGCTTTTTTGAAGAAAGTGCGGACGAAAACAGAATAGTAGTTTGCAACCTGTGCCATACGGAAATGAGCCGGGGGCGTGAACACTAGCAACCTCACCACCACCAGCATGATCCGCCATATGTCATCCAAGCACCATAATAAGTGGGCCGAACGCCTGGGTCCACAAACTGTGTCTGCGGGTCACACCACTGCCTCCTCTTCCCTATGTTACGTTCTGGCCAATCCCCTGTCGAAGTTGCAGGCCCGGCCTGGATCTTCATTAGAACCATCAGTGACCACATCCACTTCCGTGTCCCAGCGCAGCGTCCTTTGAACGCAAGCAAAAATACCCACCCACAGGCCATAGGACTAAATGCGCAGCTTTCCAAATAACTGGTCCTGGAAATGTTCCCATTTAGGCTATTGGACTCTGAGGACTTCCGCAGACTGATGCCGCGGCCATCCTGCGTTACACAGTCCCTAGCCGCCACTATTTTTCAAGGTGTGCCATGCCCGCCTTACCCCAACATGTGTCCCATACCATCACATGTGCCCTGACCAACGCAGTTACTGGGAAGGTCTACTTAACCACAGACACATGGACAAGTGCATTCGGCCAGGGACGCTACATTTCCCTGACGGCACACTGGGTGAATGTTGTCGAGGCTGGCAGCGAGTCGTACCCTGGGATGGCACAGGTGCTACCGATGGCACGGACTGCAGGCCCTACGTTGATCAGGGTTTCTGCCAGCACCTATGTTAGTGGCTCCAACCCCCACTTCTCCTCCTTCACCTCCTCCTACAATTCCACCTCCGAATTATCTACGTGCAGCACCAGTCAGTCGTAAGTCGGTAGTTGGAATCAGTGTAGCACTTCAGTGGGGAAGCGGCAACAGGCCGAGCTGAAGCTAATATGCTTAGGAGACAAACAGCAGACAGCCACAGAGCTGTGGCCGGGGATAAGAGAACTGACTGAGCTGTGGCTCTCGCCACTCAACCTAGAACCAATCATGGCTGTGTCTGATAATGGCCGTAACTTGGTGGCGGCTTTGGAGCAAGCTTAGACACATCCCATGCCTAGCCCACATGTTCAACCTTGTGGTTCAGCAGATTCTCAAAACCTACCCAATTTGCATGAGTTACTGGTGAAGGTGCGTACACATTTCCGTAAGTCACCAACAGCTTCAGCCATTCTGTCAACATTGCTGTAGAGCTTGAAATTGCCAGCTCACCAGCTGTTGTGCGACTCCACGTTCCACATGTTGGCCAGGCTTTGTGAGCAGCATAGGGCAGTAGTGGAATATCAGCTGCAACATGGTCATTGCCTTTCCAGTCAGCTTCTGCTATTCACAAGCGAGGAGTGGGCATGGATGTCTGACCTCTGTGAGGTTTTAAGAAACTTTGTGGAATCAACACAGATGGTGAGCGGCTATTATCAGCATAACCATCCCACTTCTGTGTCTACTCAAACACTCGCTGTTCACAATTAAGGACTACGCTTTGCATGTGGAAGAGGTGGAAATGGGGGAAGACATTACACTGGATGATAGCCAGACCACCCTCAGGTCATCTTCTCAGCACAAATTGGACTATGAAGAGGAGGATGTGGAGGAGCAGGAGACGGTTGCCTCAGCTACAGAGGGTAGTACCCATGGAAGTTTAATTCCATCTGTTCAGCGTGGGAGGGCAGAAGAGGAGCAATAGGATGAGGAGATTGAGAGTGATCCTCCTGATGACGACAGCGAAGTCTTGCCTGTTGGTACTCTGGCACACATGGCTGACTTCATGTTAGGCTTCCTTTCCTGTGAACCGGGCGTTTTATGCATTTTAGACAACACGGAATACTGGTTGTTCAACCTTCTGGACCCCCGCTACAAAGAGAACTTCTCTTCTCTCATTCCTCTGGTGGAGAGGACGAGCAAAACGGTGCAATACCAGAAGATCATTGTTGAAAAATTGCTCCAAAAATTTCCATCTGACAACGCTGGTGGCAGAGTCCGTATTATCTTGGCCAACAGAGGAGGGGAGACAAGGGTAACACACAGCAGTTCCAACAGAGGCAGGGAAACGCTCTCCAAAGCATGGGACAGTTTCATGACATCCCGCTGCCGCCAGCACCATCACCCTGATACGTGGCCTACTGTCACAAGGAGAGAACATTTTTGGAAGATGATGAAGGAGTACATAGCAGACTGTGTCAGCGTCCTCAATGATCCCTCAGTGCCTTACAACTACTAGTTGTTCAAGCTGGACACGTGGCACGAACTGGCGCTCTACGCTTTGAAAGGGCTGGCCTGCCCTGCCGCTGGCATTTTGTCTGAGCGGTTGTTTAGTGCTGCTGGTGGCATTATAACAGATAAGCGTATCTGCCTGTCAACTGAAAATGCTGACAGGTTGACTCATATAAAAATGTACAAGGCCTAGATTGACCATGACTTCTCAACTCTACCAGAGGAAAGCGGCTGAACATAAAGGCACTTTAAATGTGATACATAGTAACATAGTACATAAGGCCGAAAAAAGACATTTGTCCATCCAGTTCGGCCTGTCATCCTGCAAGTTGATCCAGAGGAAGGCAAAAAAAAAAACTGTGAGGTCGAAGCCAATTTTACTCACTTTAGGGGAATAAAAAATTCCTTCCCGACTCCAATCAGGCAATCAGAATAACTCCCTGGATCAACGATCCCTCTCTAGTAGCTATATCCAGTAATATTATTACACTCCAGAAATACATCCAGGCCCTTCTTGAATTCCTTTATTGTCCTCACCATCACCACCTCCTCAGGCAGAGAGTTCCATAGTCTCACTGCTCTTACCGTAAAGAATCCTTTTCTATGTTTGTGTACAAACCTTCTTTCCTCCAAACGCAGAGGATGTCCCCTCATCACAGTCACAGTCCTGGGGATAAATAGATGATGGGATAGATCTCTGTACTGACCCCTGATATATTTATACATAGTAATTAGATCTCCCCTCAGTCGTCTTTTTTCTAACGTGAATAACCCTAATTTTGATAATCTTTCAGGGTACTGTAGTTGCCCCATTCCAGTTATTATTTTAGTTGCCCTCCTCTGGACCCTCTCCAGCTCTGCTATATCTGCCTTGTTCACTGGAGCCCAGAACTGTACACAGTACTCCATGTGTGGTCTGACTAATGATTTGTAAAGTAGTAGGAATATGTTCTCATCACGGGCATCTATGCCCCTTTTGATGCAACCCATTATCTTATTGGCCTTGGCAGCAGCTGCCTGACACTGATTTTTGCAGCTTAGTTTGCTGTTTATTAAAATTCCTAGATCCTGTTTGTTTATAATGTACTGAATACACTGTATGCTCATGCACCCCTTCCACCACAAGCAAGGGTATATGGTTGAATCTTTCTTTTCTCATCCTCTTCCGCCTCTTCCATCATATCAACATGCTTATTCGTCACATATAATTCCCTCGCATACATGCCCTTCAAATATAATGTTTTACAGGGTCAGCTCACTTGCAGGCCCTCACATATAATTTTTTAGAGGGTCAGCTCAGCTGCAGGCCCTCGCATATAGTTTTTTACAGGGTCATCTCACCAGCAGGCCAGCACCTAAAATCTTTTACTGGGTCAGCTCACCTGCAGGCCCTCACCTAATTATACCTAATAGGTAATTTGCGTGCATGCTGCCTTACTTGGATGTGGTAGCCGTAGCCGTTTGTTAGGCTCCCTCTCCAGAATTGAACCATTATTCCCCGTTACCCATAGTTACAATGGTTTGCGCTGACAATAACATTAAAAGTTGATAGGCCAGACATCCAAATGGATCGTCATCATCACAGGGATGTGCCATCAGCCCCAGGTTAACTAGAGTCACCAAAGTGGCAACAGGCCCTCGCCCATAATGTTTTAGATGGTCAGATCAGCAGGCCCTTGCTCCAAATGTTTTTGAGGGTCACACCAGCAGGCCATCAATCATAATTTTTAAATGTGTGTATGATGCACTTCTTTATGTGTAATAAAGGGTGTATTGGAGTGCCTCTTCTTTGTAATTTTGGCAGCACTTGCACTTTATATACAATTAAATACATAGGAAAGAATGTTTCCTATCAATTTTTCCTCTAAAATAGATTTTTTATTTGGTTTTGTGCATATTATTGTCAGTCTGTAAAAGTGGTGTACTATTCGGACAAAATCGTTCCCAGCAGCGACCTGCGAGTCCAAGATGCATCCAGACATCCTCCCCATGCTGTTACAGAACCATTTCGGTGTTTTTTCCATAAATTTCTGACATTTTCCTATGAACCTCCCCTCTTCAGAGCAGGGGGTACCTGGTTTAATGCTCGGGTTCCCCCATTGACTTCCATTATACTTGGGTGCTCAGTCGAGCACCCGCACATCCTGATGTGTTCGGCCCGAGCACCCGAGCACTTCGTTGCTCGATCAACACTAGTGCTCATGGAAGCCATCCAAATTCCTTCCATTCCTCCTAGTTCACACACAGCCATCACCTTGTTAAAATATGTTGTTTAATCCTTCATGATGCTTCATGGCTAAATTAAATCACATAATCTAAAGAGCAGACCAAGGTATCTAGTTTAGAACAAGTAATTTTATTTTCCATAGTCACAAAAATTGAATAAAAAGTAGTCCACGTCTGATATGTTTGCACAATCCAGAGTTTTGTCTATTCATGGCTTCTTCCATAGCATAATTGATAAATAACATTTTGTGCTGGTAAAAAATTTTTATATCATCTTAGTCCATACATTGGCAATCATAGTTACTAAACTTTTTTTTTTTTTTGCACTTTTCTATGGTAGAGAAGTAGCACATTATATAGAAGTCTCATTTTGCGCCATTTGGAAATTTTCTTACAGACAAGCCAAAAAAAATTGGAGTGAGGTGGAGGTAGAGAAGATGGGCTACAGGTAGGAGCTCCACAGTCCAACACACAAATATACAATGAAAAGCTAGAGGCACGGTATACAATTCTGGAGCAGATGATAATGTCATTGCACAACTTAAATATCACCGCTCAACACTAGTGTACAAATAATAAAAACAACAAACAGCACAAAAAGGAGCGGCATGTCTGGTAATCTTGCCTGACCCTGGGTTTTGCAACACAACCAATTTCTTCTGGGGCATTAAATCACTGCAAAAAGGTGCACCACAATAATATGCATTGACCATACTGGCTAGACGCTCATGCTGATATTAAAAACTGAGACTTTAGTAATATGCCTAATACAATGTGAGGGAGGAGGAGGCTGCGAGCCACACCTATAACAGGCCATGTGACACAGGCCACCAGGTGCACCAGACTGTCATCAATGACAAGCATGAGAACATTCAATACATGTAAAGAAAAATCACTGAATAAAGTGGCCTAAATGTGAGGTAATACTCAACCCCAAACACTGTAGCGTGTTTATAATTAGGGAAGCAATTGCTCCGCAAGTGATCCGTTGCTAACGGCAATCCCAAGCAAAAATGCATACAATGGAGGATGCCGGCAGCGGACCACATGCACCACAAAAACATCCTACACAAGATGAAATAATGTAACATAGTACATAACATAGTAACATAGTACATAAGGCCGAAAAAAGACATTTGTCCATCCAGTTCGGCCTGTCATCCTACAAGTTGATCCAGAGGAAGGCAAAAAAACCCTGTGAGGTAGAAGCCAATTTTCCTCACTTTAGGGGAATAAAAAATTCCTTCCGGACTCCAATCAGGCAATCAGAATAACTCCCTGGATCAACGACCCCTCTCTAGTAGCTATAGCCTGTAATATTATTACACTCCAGAAATACATCTAGGCCCCTCTTGAATTCCTTTATTGTACTCACCATCACCACCTCCTCAGGCAGAGAGTTCCATAGTCTCACTGCTCTTACCGTAAAGAACCCTTTTCTATGTTTGTGTACAAACCTTCTTTCCTCCAGACGCAGAGGATGTCCCCTCGTCACAGTCACAGTCCTGGGGATAAATAGATGATGGGATAGATCTCTGTACTGCCCCCTGATATATTTATACATAGTAATTAGATCTCCCCTCAGTCGTCTTTTTTCTAACGTGAATAACCCTAATTTTGATAATCTTTCAGGGTACTGTAGTTGCCCCATTCCAGTTATTACTTTAGTTGCCCTCCTCTGGACCCTCTCCAGCTCTGCTATGTCTGCCTTGTTTACAGGAGCCCAGAACTGTACACAGTACTCCATGTGTGGTCTGACCAGTGATTTGTAAAGTAGTAGGAATATGTTCTCATCACGGGCATCTATGCCCCTTTTGATGCAACCCATTATCTTATTGGCCTTGGCAGCAGCTGCCTGACACTGTTTTTTGCAGCTTAGTTTGCTGTTTATTAAAATTCCTAGATCCTTTTCCATGTCAGTGTTACCGAGTGTTTTACCATTTAGTATGTATGGGTGACTTGCATTATTCCTTCCCATGTGCATAACTTTACATTTCTCAGTGTTAAACCTCATCTGCCACTTATCTGCCCAAGCCTCCAATCTATCCAGATCCCTCTGTAGTAGTATACTATCCTCTTCAGTGTTAATTACTTTACACAGTTTAGTGTCATCTGCGAAAATTGATATTTTACTATGCAAGCCTTCTACAAGATCATTAATAAATATATTGAAGAGAATAGGGCCCAATACTGACCCCTGAGGTACTCCACTAGTGACAGTGACCCAATCTGAGTATGTACCGTTAATAACCACCCTCTGTTTTCTATCATTGAGCCAGTTACTTACCCACTTACAGACGTTTTCTCCGAGTCCGAGCATTCTCATTTTATATACTAACCTTTTATGAGGTACAGTGTCAAATGCTTTGGAGAAGTCCAGATACACGACATCCATTGATTCGCCGCTGTCAAGTCTAGTACTTACCTCCTCATAGAAACTGATTAAATTAGTTTGACATGACCGATCCCTCACGAAGCCATGCTGATATGGCGTTATTTGCTTATTTCCCATAAGATGCTCTAACATAGCATCTCTCAGAAAACCTTCAAACAGTTTACCCACAACAGATGTTAAACTTACCGGCCTATAGTTTCCAGGCTCTGTTTTTGGACCCTTTTTGAATATTGGCACCACATTTGCCATGCGCCAATCCTGTGGGACATTCCCTGTCAGTACAGAGTCCGCAAATATCAGAAATAAGGGTCTGGCTATGACATTACTTAATTCCCTTAGGATACGGGGGTGTATGCCATCCGGTCCTGGCGATTTGTCTGTTTTGATTTTTTTAAGTCGCTGTTGTACTTCTTCCTGGGTCAGACAGGACACTTTTAATGGCGAATTTATTTCAGCATTCAGCATTTCATCTGACAGTTTATTTTCCTCAGTGAATACATTGGAGAAAAAAATATTTAACAGCTTTGCTTTCTCCTCGTCGCTCTCTGCGACTCCCCCCTCATTACTCTTTAAAGGGCCGACACCTTCAGATTTATACTTTTTAAGATTTATATAATTGAAGAACATTTTAGGGTTAGTTTTACTCTCTTTGGCAATTAATCTCTCGGTCTCTAGTTTGGCCGCTTTTATTTGTTTTTTACATGTTCTGTTTTTTTCCTTATAGTTTTTCAGTGCTTCCGTGCTACCCTCCTGTTTTAGGGTTTTATATGCTTTCTTTTTGTCATTTATTGCTTTCTTTACAGTTCTGTTTATCCACATTGGTTTCTTTTTGTTCCTTAACCTTTTATTCCCATACGGTATGTACCTCTCACAATGAGATTTTAGGATGTTTTTAAAGATATCCCATTTTTTGGCTGTATTTTTATTTTTGAGGACTTTGTCCCAGTTAGTTAGGCCTATGGCCTCTCTTAGTTGGCTAAATTTAGCTTTTTTGAAATTTGGTATTTTTGTTTCTCCCTGTAGAAACGCTCTTTTGAATGATAATTGGAAGGTTATTACTTTATGGTCACTATTTCCCAGGTGTCCCCCAACCTGCACGTCTGTTGTTCTGTCAGGTCTATTGGTTAATATTAAGTCCAGTATGGCCGTCCCTCTAGTCGGGTCCTGAACCAGTTGGGAGAGATAATTGTCTTTGGTTATTGCCAAGAATCTGTTTCCTTTAAGAGATATACAAGTTTCAGTTTCCCAGTTTATATCTGGGTAGTTGAAGTCCCCCATAATAACCACCTCATTATGATTTGCCGCCTTGTCTATCTCGTTTAGTAGTAGATTTTCTGTGGACTCTGGTATATTAGGTGGTTTATAGTAGACTCCTATTAGTAATTTATTGTTGTTTTTAGCTCCATGTATCTCTACCCATAGTGACTCCACATGTTCATGTCCCTCACTTATATCTTCACGGAGTGTGGGCTTTAGACAAGATTTTACATAAAGACAGACCCCTCCACCTCTCCGGTTTTGACGATCCTTTCTGAACAGACTGTAACCTTGTACATTAACTGCCCAGTCATAGCTATCATCCAGCCATGTCTCAGTTATTCCCACTATGTCATAGTCCTCCTCACACATCACTAATTCCAGTTCACCAGTTTTATTAGTCAGGCTTCTGGCATTAGTATACATACATATGAGAGGTTTATGTATATTTTTTACCCTACACCTTGCCTTCTGAACTGTTCTTGTCCCTCCTTCCATTTCTCCCCCTGTCCCACTACCTTGCCCCCGGTCTCTATCTGCACTATCTTCCCCTTCTATAGTGTAATTACCCTCCCCCCCAGTCCCTAGTTTAAGGAGAGCAGCAAACGCTCGCCCCACAGCATGGCGGACACGCCGGGACTGAGTGGCTCTCACTCCCAAATCAGGCCGGATAACAATGAGACAAACCGTGGGCCTGCTCTCCTCCCGTCCCCGGCTCTTCTGCTGCGCTCCTTTCCTACCACCTCTCCTCTACCTCGGTCTCCGTTATCGGGCCCAGGAAAGCTGCCGGACTCTCACACAACACTCTACAGTCAGTGTGCCCGCCCCAAGTGACGGTTCCCGGGGGAAGAGGGCCTCATTACTCTAACTGGGGTCAATGTGTGGATGAAAATATAAAAATACATAAATCACTGAAAAAAGTTGAATCACAATAATATGTGACTGACCATACTGGCTAGACCCTCACGCTGATGCTAAAAGCGGAGACTTTAGCCAATATCTTCCAGTCAGGAACATATCGGAGCCCTGCGCACCCCGTCAAGGTATCTAAGTGTGGCGCGGGTTCTACCGCTAAACTACCTATCGTGTGTGAACACAGTCTGATAGGTGCCAAGGACCGACTCACAGCCAAACTCCTACATACCTCCATAGTAAGATCCCTAATGCAATGGAATGAGGAGGCTGCAAGCCCCACCTATAACAGGCCATGTGACAGGCCACCAGGTGCACCAGAATGTTACCAATGACAAGCATTAGCACATTCAATACATGTAAAGAAAAATCACTGAATAAGGCCTCATGCACACGAACGTTGTTTCTTTCCGTGTCCGTTCAGTTTTTTTTTGCGGATAGGATGCGGACCTATTCATTTCAATGGGTCCGCAAAAACAGACAGCACACCGTGTGCTGTCCGCATCAGTATGTCCGTTCCGTTGGCCCGCAAAAAAAATAGTGCATGTCCTATTTTTTTCTAGTTTGCGGACAAGGATAGGCATTATTACAATGGATCCGCCAAAAAAAACGATCCGCAAAAAAAAACACGATGCCATACGGAACGTTATCCATTTTTTTTAGCGGATTCGCAATTTGCGAACAGCAAAACACACAACGGTCGTGTGCATGTAGTCTAAAGTGGCCTAAATGGGAGGTAATACTCAACCCCAAACACTGTAGCGTGGTTCTAATTAGGGAAGCAATTCCTCCGCAAGTGATCCGTTGCTAACGGCAATCCCCAGCAAAAATGCATACAATGGAGGATGCCGGCAGCGGACCACATGCACCACAAAAACATCCTACACAAGATGAAATAATGTGTGGATGAAAATATAAAATTACATAAATCACTGAAGAAAGGTGCACCACAATAATATGCGACTGACCATACTAGCTAGACCCTCACGCTGATGTTAAAAGCTGAGACTTTAGCCAATATCTTCCAGTCAGGAACATATCGGAGCCCTGCGCACCCCGTCAAGGTATCTAAGTGTGGCGCGGGTTCTACCGCTAAACTACCTATCGTGTGTGAACACAGTCTGATAGGTGCTAAGGATAGGTTTGCCACCCGTGCGGGAATGACCCGGACAGTCCGGGTTTGTAATCCTGTGCCCGGGTACAAGACTTTCTCAGACCCGGGCACAGGATTCATTTCAAACTGCAGTGCAGACTGTCTGACTTGCTTGCTCATGGTCCTGACAGCTGGTGGTGAATGAGCGGAGGCGAGCTGTGAGCGTTCGGCACTCCGGGACCGGCTCGAACCTGAAGAGGATGAGGCCGCTGGTCAGGATGGATTGGAAGCAGGAGAGCTGGGGGCTGCGGGTGGTCAGGAGCAGGAGCATGAAGATGCTGCTGAAGGAGAGCAGCAAACGCTCGCCCCACAGCATGGCGGACACGCCGGGACTGAGTGGCTCTCACTCCCAAATCAGGCCGGATAACAATGAGACAAACCGTGGGCCTGCTCTCCTCCCGTCCCCGGCTCTTCTGCTGCGCTCCTTTCATACCACCTCTCCTCTACCTCGGTCTCCGTTATCGGGCCCAGGAAAGCTGCCGGACTCTCACACAACACTCTACAGTCAGTGTGCCCGCCCCAAGTGACGGTTCCCCGGGGAAGAGGGCCTCATTACTCTAACTGGGGTCACTAATGGGGGCATTACTTTTACTGGGGGGCATTATTCTTACTGGGGGGCACTAATAGGGGGCATTATTCATTCTGGGGAACACTAATAGGGCCATTACTCTTACTGGGGCACACTAATGGGGGCATTACTATTACTGAGGGGGCACTAATGGGGCATTACTATTATTCCTGGGAGCCACAGTATGACAGCGACTTCACACCCTGTGTTAAGCCACGCCCCCACAACCACAACCCATTTTGGGGTGTGGCTTAACTTGCTCTGTATTTTTTGTTGGGAAAGGTGGCAACCCTAGCTAAGGACCAACTCACAGCCAAGCTTCTACATACCTCCATAGTAAGATCCCTAATACAATGGGAGGTAGGAGGAGGCTGCAAGGCCCACCTATAACAGGCCATGTGACACAGGCCACCAGGTGCACCAGAATGTTACCAATGACAAGCATTAGCACATTCAATACATGTAAAGGAAAATCACTGAATAAAGTGGCCTAAATGGGAGGAGATGTTCAACCCCAAACACAGTAGCGTGTTTATAATCAGGGGAGCAATTCCTCCGCAAGTGATCTTATCAGGAATCATCCTGCTATGTCTGTTTAGTTCAGATTGTCTTGCCCTCAAGTTTTCCCTCAGTTAAGATGCTGGATTGTGTCTCAGCTGGGTGCCATCTTACTTCCTGTTTCACATTTAAACCTCTCAAGCCTGTTACTAATTGCTTGAGTATTGTGTTTGAGCTCCTGCTTGTGCAGTCCTCTCGCTTGGAACTTGCTCTCTGGTTTGTTCCTCCTCCTTGCGGTTTACCCTGCTACCTCCTGTTGCCGACCCGGATTGCCTGACTACGTTCCTGCTCCACCTGAACTGACCCATTGCTTGTCTGACCTCGGTTCTGCTTAATCCTTCAATCCTGCATCGTTGCTACTGGTAATGGCTCTGCCTGCCTGCCTCTGCTTCATCCTTCTATCCTGATACCACCTGTTCAAGACTTCAGTGCTTCCTGTTCAGGCCTTGTCCCTGCCATTGGATTCCAGCAGTATTCCACTAGTATTGTGACAGATCCGTTGCTAACGGCAATTCCCAGCAAAAATGCATACAATTGAGGATGCCGGCAGCGGACCACATGCACTACAAAATCCGGATACCTATCCCTAAAAGCGGGCGGAATCCCTAGTACACCCTATAAAAGGTAAACTCCTGACTTGTCACGTTTCATTCAGGACGAACTCATCAGGGGAGATGTACATATGCAATGACAAGCTAATGATGGAGCTTGCATTGCCAAAAAGCAAAAAGAGGGGAAAGGGGAGGGTTGTAGAAACAAGCACGCAGTGGTTAAAGCTGGTATACAAATGTTCCAGCAAATATAGAAGGGGCCCGGCCAGTGGAGCCAAGACCACCAAAAACCACAAGTAGCTTGAATGCAGGCTCACCAGTGGGTGATTCCTGTGGGAGTCCAGATATGACCCAGGATAAATATTATCCAAATCGGCTGTCAGCAAAAGGCGCTTACTTGTCATTGCTTTTAAATACATGGACCAGCGCGCCAGTATCCCGGACCCGCCCCACACTGGAAACTGGAGAACCCAGAGGAAACCCACGCAAACTCCATGGAAATGTTGCCCTTGGTCGGATTAGAACCTAGGACCCCGGCACTGTATGGCACCAGTGCAAACCACCGAGCCACCATGATGCCCACATATGGCATACATGAACTTTTTTTTACACCACTAAATGTCCCCAATCACCTTTTAGCTCTAAAAACATCTAAACCACAAGAATCTTTAATTTAATTCAGAGTTGTCCTTATTCACATACAGTAATAATCACTGAGCAGTATATCCTCACACTGTGCATGTTTATAAATTAAACTTTGTTGGAAATTCTGAACCACCTATCCAGCTTCACCCCATTCATGGAATTGTCCTTCTTCATTTTAAAAATGGACTTAAAGAGGTTATCTAGGAACTTGACACTGATGGCCCATCCTCAGATCAGGCCACCAACATCAGATCTGCAAAAGCCCTGCTGATCAGGTGTTCGAAGAGGTCGCTGACCACATTGGAGCTCCAGAGCTCCGCTCTCTTCACAGCTTTCCAAGAACAGAGTTTGTGGAGTTTAGGTCCCAGCCAGTTCTTCACATCAGAGCACAATTGATCTATGCTACTTGCATTTACTTCAAATGAAGATTTGTATGAAAAACATGTGATGTTTAGGACTGCTTGTTGCTTTTATTATTTGCACATTAATGTTGAGCAGTGATATTTAATGGTGTGTATTGTACTGTGACATTAATAAATATGTGCGCCAGAAAACAGCATCTTGTTGGCATAAATGTAATGATCTGGTGCATGGACCTCCTGAAAATCTATAAAAATTATTAAGAGGTCTGTGCTTCTTTGTACACCAGCATGTATTTTTTTATTTATTTTTTTGTTAAGACTGGTGTATGGAACCTAATAAAATTCCTTCTTAGCATATTTAAAAAGATCTGCTCATAGTTAGGGTGTACCTAACCTTTCAACAAACCTTGCATTAATCAGTAGTACAGTGTGTGTACATGAAGAATAACATAATTTCTGTCCATGCCTTGTCCATCTCTGTGGTGAGCCAAGCTGCTACATATAGACTAAAGGATTTTATGCAACATCTAATGGATTGGTATGAATTTACTATTATATATGTAAATATTTGATAAAAAAAAAAGTTTTGCAATACAAGCATCCCTTGCTGTTTGTTAGATGTAATTAATGTAAACAATCAGCGGGTCCTGATTGCAGGGGATTAAAGCAGCTGGAGGTCGGGAGGTGCATGAATAGTATTGTATATAACACACTTTCTGCCTATAATATCAATTGTATCTGGCATTTTTAGCACTTTTCCTCTGTACATGCTGAATTTCTAGTTTACAGTTCCCTCAGACATTGTGGGTGGAGACTAGCTGTCATCCACTGCACACAGAAAGTAGAGGAGAAGCTGCTTCATAACCTACTCTTATTCACACAGAAACAGACGCAGGATCATGGAAGACATTGCAGAGAGGTACTGCCAATGTAGCTCCATAGTCTTGTATTAATATGTTTAATATGATCATCCTGTGGAACTACTCCCATCTTGGAAAGGTTTGCAGAATTCGAAAAGTGAAAAGCATCGGGGGGTGAAGGGGAAGGGTAAACAGCTGAGAACATGAGAATTAGACATTTATCACTGATGTGCTTGCTTGTACTATTGATTTATGCAAAGTTGTGTGAAAAGTTAGTGACCGTTTAACCAATATTAGACTTCTAGAATACAATGATTGATTTAAAGGGTGGGAAAGTAGATTATTTTTATGTTTGTGTTAACCCGAATAATTAAAATAACAATTACAAATAATGCTCCCTAGATGCATAAATAATGAGCTCAAACAATCCCTGGTAGTGTTGAGCGAATTAAGCTTTGGATCATAGATCCGAAGTTGATTCACTCAAAACTTTGTTTGAATGCTGTACGGAGATTCGTCTCCATACAGCATTCAAATGTATGGGCTCTGGTGAGGAAAATTAGTTATCTTCAAAGTCTGGTGGGACTGTCATGAATTACTTCGGGATTTGATATTTAAACTTGAAAACGATTTTAAAACTTGAATCCAAAGTTGGCTTCGGTACCGAGGTACCAGCTAGTACCAAATCCAACTTCAGATTCCTGTTATAAAATGTTTTTCAAGTTTAAAAATAATCGAATGCCGAAGTTATTTACCGAAGTCTCGTGAGACTTCAGTGATAACTAATTTCACCTCACTAGAGCCCATACATTTTGATGCTGTATGGAGATGGGTTTCTGTACAGCAATAAAATAAAGCTTTGCGCGAATTGACTTTGGATCTATGATCCAAAGCTCAATTCGCTCAACTCTAATCCCTGGTGGTAAAGTGGTAAATATCAGAGTTACAGTGAACATTCCAGCATGCAGAGTATGGAAACTGCTTCCTGTAATGTACTCTTATTACATTGGTATCCTTAAAAGGCACAATCATCAGATTTGTACCTATGACTCTGGCTGACCTGTTACATGTGCGCTTGGCAGCTGAAGACATCTGTGTTGGTCCCATGTTCATATGTGCCCACACTGCTGAGAAAAATTATTAAGGTCATTTATAAAACGGGTGTAAAGTAGAACTGTCTTAGTTGCCCATAGGAACCAATCAGATTCCACCTTTCATTTTTGACATCTCCTTTGGAAAATGAAAGGTGGAATCTGATTGGTTGCTATTGGCAACTAAGCCAGTTCTACTTTACACCAGTTTGATGAATGACCCCATATGTTTTAATATATGCAAATGAGCCTCTAGGAGTGAGATTCAATATCCAGTATCAGCGGAGTACAGAAATCACAGTACAGAAGAGAACTGCCAACAAGCCTCTTTCCTGTACTGTCGTATACTGAAGCAAGAAGCACAGTGCGAGACTTTAGGAAAATTCATTTTCACTGCCTGTCCTATCAGTCAAATTGCAGAGAGCATGGCAGTTGCAGAGAGAGCAGAGCAACAACCCGATTGCTCATAGAGCCTCATTTGCATATATTAAACATAATTTTTCTCAGTAATGCAGGCACATATGAACATGGGACCAACATAGATGCTTCCAGCTGCCAAGCGCACATGTAACAGGTTAGCCAGGTTTGTAAGTACAAATCTGCTAACAGATGCCCTTTAACAATGTCATGATTAGTTCATTACTACATTGTCCTGCTGCTGAAATTACTGGATTCTTTGTTTGGGCTGCATTTACATATTACGCCATATCCATCTCTGTAAACCTCTTCTTTTGCAATTAGCTACCTGTCAACTCATCATGTGTTTAGAAATCATAAACGTTATATATGAAAACATAATAAAAGCTTGAAATACTTAAAACAGCATTAACAGTGAAGCAAACTCCATTAAAATATTTGAATCAATTTTATAAAAATGACCTCTGCTCTAAAATTTATCTTTTCCATGTTTATGTTAAAATATTTCAATTCATTTCTACAAAAAAATGTTATCAGTTAATTAACTTTCTTTCTTCTAAAGCAGTGTCATTTAATGTTTTCTGAAGGCTTGTAGATACACTTTCTATCTATTATTATTCTTGTAAATCAGATACAATTAAAACGCAGTAGAGATTCTGGAAAGAATGTTAAAGTAATAGAAAAAAGCAATTCAAAAAACAAGTACTGCAGACAATCCAGCCACTGATTAGAGATGTCCCGAACTATTCGCCGGCGAACAGTTCCCGGCGAAAATCGCTTGTTCGCGTTCGCCGCTGCGGGCGAACATATGCAATGTTCGGTCAGCCCCCTATTCGTCATCATTGAGTAAACTTTGACCCTGTACCTCACAGTCAGCAGACACATTCCAGCCAATCAGCAGCAGACCCTCCCTCCCAGACCCTCCCACCTCCTGGACAGCATCCATTTTAGATTCATTCGGAAGCTGCATTCTCAGTGAGAGGAGGGACAATGTAGCTGCTGCTGATTTAATTAGGGAAATCGATAGCTAGGCCAGTGTATTCAGTGTCCACTACAGTCCTGAAAGACTCATCTGATCTGCTGTAAGGACAGCACCCCAAAAAGCCCTTTTTAGGGCTAGAACATCAGTCTGCTTTTTTTTTTTTCCTGTGTAATCTAATTGCAGTTGCCTGCCAGCGTGTGTGTCAGGCTCACAGCGTATACTGTGCCCACTTGCCCAGTGTCACCACTCATATCTGGTGTCACAGTAACTTGCATTTAAAAAAAAACAAAAAAACTTTTTGAATGTTTAATGCCCTGCAAGTACATAATGTCATCAGCGCAACTCATATCTGGTGTCACAGTAGATTAAATAAAAAAATCAAATAAAATTTTTGACTGTGAATTAATAGCAGTCAGTTGCCTGCACGCGTGTGTGTGTTTCAGGCCCTGCAAGTGGATAGTGTCACCAGCGCAACTCATATCTGGTGTTACAGTAGATTACATTAAAAAAATAAAAAATTTGACTGTGAATAAATAGCAGTCAGTTGCCTGCACGCGTGTGTGTGTTTCAGTCCCTGCAAGTGCATAGTGTCACCAGCGCAACTCATATCTGGTGTCACATTAGATTACATTTAAAGAAAAACAACAATTTTTACTGTGAATAAATAGCAGTCAGTTGCCTGCACACGTGTGTGTGTTTCAGGCCCTGCAAGTGCATAGTGTGACCAGCGCAACTCATATCTGGTGTTACAGTAGATTACATAAAAAAAAATTAAAAAAATTTGTCTGTGGATAAATAGCAGTCAGTTGCCTGCACGCGTGTGTGTGTTTCAGGCCCTGCAAGTGCATAGTGTCACCAGCGCAACTCATATCTGGTGTCACATTAGATTACATTTAAAGAAAAACAACAATTTTGACTGTGAATAAATAGCAGTCAGTTGCCTGCACGCATGTGTGTTTTTCAGGCCCTGCAAGTGCATAGTGTCACCAGCGCAACTCATATATGCCACGTTACTGGACGCTCATGCGCAATGCCTGTAGGCTCATGCATCCTTTTGAGGAGGTGACAAACCTAGTCAGTCGCACCGAAGGCACAATCAGCGACATCATCCCATTTGTTTTCTTCCTGGAGTGTGCCCTGTAAAGAGTGCTGGATCAGGCCGTAGATGAGTGTGAAGAGGAAGAGGAAGAGTTGTGGTCACCATCACCACCAGAAACAGCCTTATCAGCATCGCTTGCTGGACCTGCGGCAACCCTGGAAGAGGAGTGAGAGGAAGAGGAGTCAGAGGAGGAATGTGGCTTTGAGGAGGAGGAGGAAGACCAACCACAGCAGGCATCCCAGGGTGCTTGTTGTCACCTATCTGGTACCCGTGGTGTTGTACGTGGCTGGGGGGAAGAACAAACTTTCAGTGAGATCACTGAGGACGAGGAACGGGACATGAGTAGCTCGGCATCCAACCTTGTGCAAATGGTGTCTTTCATGCTGTCGTGCCTGTTGAGGGACCCTCGTATAAAAAGGCTGAAGGAGAACGACCTGTACTGGGTGGCCACGCTACTAGACCCCCGGTATAAGCAGAAAGTGCCTGAAATGTTACCGAATTACCGCAAGTCAGAAAGGATGCAGCAGTTCCAAAATAAATTAAAAAGTATGCTTTACACAGCGTATAAGGGTGATGTCACAGCACAACGGGAATCTAACAGGGGAAGAGGTGAAAGTAATCCTCCTACCACGACCATGCCGGCAAGGACAGGACGCTTTACAGACAAGTTGTTGATGGAGTACATGCGGAGCTTTTTAAGTCCTACGCATCGCCACAGCCCTTCGGGGTCCACCCTCAGAGAACGACTCAACCGACAGGTAGCA
This sequence comes from Bufo bufo, assembly GCF_905171765.1. Classification (NCBI taxonomy): domain Eukaryota; kingdom Metazoa; phylum Chordata; class Amphibia; order Anura; family Bufonidae; genus Bufo; species Bufo bufo. Next base: position 623,081,697 of record NC_053390.1, read on the forward strand.
GACTACCTCGCCTTAACTGCAGATATCGACACTCTGAGGAGCGATGAACCCCTTGACTACAGGGTGTGCAGGCTTGACCTGTGGTCTGAGCTATCCCAATTTGCGATAGAACTTCTGGCCTGCCCCGCTTCAAGTGTCCTGTCAGAAAAGACCTTCAGTGCAGCAGGAGGTATTGTCACTGAGAAGAGAAGTTGCCTAGGTCAAAAAAGTCTAGATTACCTCACCTTTATTAAGATGAATGAGGCATGGATCCCGAAGAGACTGACAGTGGGTGATACATTTGACTAATAAAGGCCTGGTGATGATGAGATGAGCTGCCTTGGGCTAAAAAATGGTCCACACGGTGCTGTATTTTATCTCTGAATGCCGTATGACTTGCGTGACTTATCCGCCACCAACTAGGGTTCAAGCCGCAATGTTTTAGTGCACTTTTTGCCTGAAAAAAAAAAAATTATGGCCGCTGCTATAGCAGCGGCTGCAACAATACCTCATTTTTCAGGCATGTGTACATGCCTAATTTTTCTGGCCTCTGGTGCTGCACATACATGTGTCAATTCCCCTTCGTGATCATTACCTTGTTGTGGTGAAGGGGCTTGTGTATCACAATTAAGCGACTTTTTTGGAATCCGGTTTGTACTACTTAACACACCACTCATATCTGGTGGCACAGTACATTGCACGGCGCACGCGCAGTGCCCCAAATTGGAAGTAAGAGGACCGACCAAGCATCTTTTTCAATCTCCCGGTTCCTAAAATCTATTCCATACACCGGCCCCTGATAGGGGACAAAACAGAGATTAAACTGCGGAGCTGGGTATTTTTTGGCCGCGTTACTGAACGCTCATGCACAATGGCTGTAGGCTCAATCGTCCTTTTGCGGAGGCGACAAACCTGGTCAGTCAAACCCACGGCAACATCATCGACCTCATCCTATATGCGTTTTTTCTGGAGCGTGCCCTGTGAAGAGTGCTGTATCAGGCCGTAGATGAGCATGAAGAGGAAGAGTTGTGGTCACCATCACCACCAGAAGCAGCCTTGTCGTCGTCTATTGCTGGACCTGTGGCAATGCAGAGAGAGGAGTCTGAAGAAGAGGAGTCAGACGAGGAAGGTGGCTTTGAGGAGGTGGAAGACCAACCACAGCAGGCGTCCCAGGGGGCTTGTTGTCACCTTTCAGGGACCCTTGGTGTTGTACGTGGCTGGGTGGAGGAAGAGACCTTCATTGATGTCAGTGAGGACAAGGAACGGGACATAGCTAGCTTGGTATCCAACCTTGTGCAAATGGGGAGTTTGCGGTTGTGCAAATGGACTGTTTGCGGTTGTTTGCGGTGCGTTAAACGGGGAGTTTGGTCTGTCAGAGTTTGGTCTGTTACTGTGAAGCGGGCGTAACCCTTACACTACCTGATCGATACAACATCATACCTGATGTTTTAAAGCACGTTATTCCAAACAATTTAGGAATGTTAGATGATTTATGCCCTTTATGGATAAAAACCCGACTCTGCGTCAACTATGTAATTTTCCATGGGAGTTTTGCCATGGATCCCCCTCCGGCATGCCACAGTCCAGGTGTTAGTCTCCTTGAAACAACTTTTCCATCACTATTGTGGCCAGAAAGAGTCCCTGTGGGTTTTAAAATTCGCCTGCCTATTGAAGTCTATGGCTGTTTGCCCGGTTCGCCCGTTCGCAAAGATTTGCGAAAATTCGCGTCCGCCGTTCGCAAACGGAAAATTTTATGTTAGCGACATCTCTACCACTGATATGTGGGCCATCATGTGAACGGTGAAACATATATTTTCTTATCCCAATGACAGCATCTAGTTTTATACAATTCATTTTTATATTTAGTATAACTCTTTGAAGAGCTTGAATTTTTAGGTGGTTTTACTCTTCCTTTGGAGTTCAAATATTAGGAAGATTAAGAGTAGTGTTGAGCGAATCGAGCTTCGGATCCTGGATCCGAAGTTTATTCATTCAAAATTTTGCTTGAATGCTGTATGGAGATTCATCTCCGTACAGCATTCAAATGTATAGGCTCCGGCGAGTCAAATTTGATATCAAAGTTTTGCGGGACTTCGGTGAATAACTTCTGGATTAGATTTTTAAACTTTAAAACCACTTTAAAACATTGATCCAAAGTTGGGTTCGGTACTGAGGTACCATCTGGTACTAAAGTTGACTTTGGATCCATGTTTTAAAATGGTTTTAAAATTTGAGAAATCAATGGCTGAAGTTATTCAACGAAGTCTCATTTCACCTCGCCGGAGTCCATACGAGTCTCCGTACAGCATTAAAACAAAGTTTGGAGTGAATCAACTTTGGATCAAAGATCCAGAGTTCGATTTGCTCAACACTAGTTAAGAGGTAAAAAAAAAATACAGCAAAAAGGCATACTTGTTTTTTGTATTAACATTTTTGAAGTCAGTTAAACATGTAGTGTGGGATAAACCATGAAGGAGATTTATCAAACTGGTGTAAAGTAGAACTGGCTTAGTTGCTAATAGCAACCAATCAGCTTCCTTTCATTTTTCACAGCTCCTTTAGAAGATGGAAGGTGGAATCTTATTGGTTGTTATGGGCAACTAAGCCAGTTCTACTTTACACCAGTTTGATAAATCTCCCCCAATATCTTTTGGCCACATTTTGGATTTGACAGCACACGGAACCTTACTCTATGGTATTGCACTGAATTTGCATATGGAATATGCTTCATGGGGTTAATTTGGTGGTCATTCAGTGACATCAGTTAGTAGTACCTACGATCTGCTTACTGATGGACTCACTTTTATCCATTGAACGTGTAGTTAATTATTCATTCAGCTCCATATGGAATGAAAATCTGCTTACCTCTCTATGATAACAGATCTGACAGAGCGCTGTATTTTATTGTTATTTATGGAGTCTTTTGAGTTTATTTAAACAGCATGCAGTAATGGTTTGCCTTGTGGTATATAGAGGTACTGGAAAACATACAGAAATGACTGGTTACAGCTACTGTTGAGCGAATCAAAGTCCAAGAAGTGGACTTCGATCTGAATTTCAGGATAAATTCGATTCACCGCAAAGCTGAAGTTCCTCGTGCTTCGTGAACCAAATCAGTTTTACCTGAAATAGTGTAAAAAAACATACTTGTCTGCTCCATTCACTCGTGACAGGCTGACCGCCCCCATCTTGCTTGAAGATCTCGCACGAAAACCCATGCGCGGTGACGTATGATGTCACCACACCGGTTGACGATCTTCAATCAAGATAGCGGCGGGCAGCATGTCGAAAGCAAATGGATTAAGTATGAATTTTTGTTTTATTTTTTAATTTAACACTCTGTTATTACTATCAGACATTACGATCGGCTATGAATGTGGCATCTGAGGTGTACAATGATGGGGGCGGGGGGTCATTCCCTTTCATTCCACCCACTGTAACTTGTTGTCATCTATAAATAAATGGTCTGTAACTTTTGAAACTACAGTTCTCAACATTCCCACATACTGGGAGTTTTGAGCTCAATCACATATTATTTTATGACTCTCTCATGTAGTCATTGCTTGTTTCATGCTGCATGATCGCCAATAACACGCCATACCACTGGAGGATACCATGCACACAAGTATTAATTTCATTTTTACTAAGGTTGAAAATTATTTCTTAAGAAAAAGTACATTTGTAAATATTATAAATAAATGCATAGATAAGTAAATGTGCAGTGCCTATGGCCTTGCATTGAGCAATATTTGCTCATGAAGTATGCTTACCTTATCCTACTTATGAAGTGAAGTAGAATAAAAATGCCCTAAAGATAACTTCATAGCTCTACATGATGTTTAGCCTGGGGTTTCACAATCTGCTTTACTGTTTAAATTTTCAGTAAATATCACTGTATTTTCCCTAAAGCAAGACAGATCTCACATTCTCTTACAACTGAGGGTAGCCTGAGGGACATATGTAATGCATCAGGTGTGAGGAGGTGTTAAAGAGGAAACCACAGGGACATGCATCAACATTTAAAGTTTCTAACAGATGGAAATATTCGAAAATAAACTTTGCATGCTTTTGTGGACTGAATGTATGATTGGTGAAAGCTCCACAACACATGTCTGCTGTATTTTGCATACACATTAATATCTCAAAAGACATATTGCCTTACATTTTACTTCCAGCTAAAATTATTAAACATTTTGCTTATGTTGATAGCTGGATTAACCCATACCAAAGCAAACTAAAATCTATCTATCTATCTATCTATCTATCTATCTATCTATCTATCTATCTATCTATCTAATCTAATTTATCTATACTATCATCTTAGCTATTTTACCTATCATATGCTATCTATCTATATCTATCTGTCTATCTATTATCTGTCTATCTATTATCTGTCTATCTATCTATCTATCTATCTATCTCTCATATATATTTATCTATCTATTGTGACACATTGAGGGGAATGGTCTGGGAAAACAGGTAATTTCTATTTTTTGTTACTTTGCTTCACAAAAAGTGTAATATAGAGCAACCAAAAATCATATGTACCCTAAAATAGTACCAAAAAACTGCCACCTTATCCCGTAGTTTCCAAAATGGGGTCACGTTTTTGGAGTTTCTACTCTAGGGGTGCATCAGGGGGCTTCAAATGGGACATGGTGTAAATAAACCAGTCCATTGTAGTTTCTATAATGGGGTCACTTTTGGGTGGTTTCTAATATGTAAGCCTCACAAAGTGACTTCAGACCTGAACTGGTCCCTAAAAAGTGGGTATTTGCATCTAAACTTCTAAGCCTTGTAACGTCCCCAAAAAATAAAATGGCATTGCCAAAATGATCCAAACATGACGTAGACATATGGGGAATGTAAACTAATAGCTATTTTTGGAGGTATTACAATGTATTATAGAAGTAGAGAAATTGAAACTTGGAAATTTGCTAATTTTTCCCAAATTTTGGTAAATTTGGTATTTTTTTATAAATAAAAATGAATTTTTTTGACTCCATTTTACCAGTGTTATGAAGTACAATATGTGACGAAAAAACTATCTCAGAATGGTCTGGATAAGTAAAAGCGTTTTAAAGTTATCACCACATAAAGTGACACTGGTCAGATTTGCAAAAAATGGCCAAGTCCTTAAGGTGAAATAGGGCTGAGTCCTTAAGGGGTTAAATAGGCAGATGGGCTCAGCAGCAGGGTCTCTGTGTTGGGATCTGAGGCTTGGTGCCAGGTTGGTTGGCTGATACCCATGGGCCAAGGAAACAGGCCACCTAAAGCCTGCCGTGGACTGCTGGAGGCAGAACTGACATCAAGGTGACTTGTCTTATATGAACTTTCCAATTTGTGTGAAGTAACACCAAGATGTACTTTCCATTGTGTGTGAAGAAAACACCAAGACTGCAAAGTAATGCATTGTTTTGTGAATTTGCCTCAAGTGTGTTTTGCATTAAGAACTTGTCTTTTGCCTCTGTACTGCGTCCGCTTACCCTATCTACCAGAGCAAACCCCACAATTGGTGGAGGATGCGTGCAAGCTCAGTGAGGCAGGCGTGATCGCCGAAGTATTGTTGTTTTTCATTTTTGCTCCGGGCACTGTTGTATGTCTTGCTATAAACCCGCTAAATCTCAACTTGTGACCTTCGACAAAATGGAGGCCATAATGGAGGCTCTTGTGGAGGCTTACCAGCAGCAGCGAGAAACCAACATGCAACAACAGGAGGCTAACAGGCAGCAGCAAGAAACAAAGCAGCTGCTCTTGCAACACGTGATGGCTATACAGACGGCAGGAACATCCCAAAGCGTCCATAATGTTCGGAAAGCAGTCCGTGCGGCGATCCCCAAGATGACAACCTTAGGTGACGTAGAAACCTACCTGGCAAAGTACAAGATGGTGGCCTCAAGGGAGAAACTACCCCGAGACCAGTGGGCGGAGGTCGTCGCTATGTTCCTGGCATCTGATTCTCAGCGGGTGTATTTCAACTTGCTTTTAGTTACATGAGACCCACTCGCACGTGTTGAGACTCAATACACTCACTTTTTCAATTGGTCACTAAGACCATTAGTAGTCTCTAGGTTAACACGTGCTTCAGGATAACTAATATTAAAATCTAACTTTTATTTCTTCCTATAAAAAATTATTACCTAGAACTCACACTTTTAAAATTATCAGTGGTGCCTGCACTATTGCATATATAGATATGGTAGTTTGTATATATGCTCTTACCACTGGAGGGCTCCCTGACTGTTTGCCTAATAGTTTCCACTGTGACACTGTAGCAATTATCACAGTCAGTTGTTGCACTCTGTTAATTCCACAGGGCGCTACTTTTAAATATTGAGCGTCCTCCTAGTGTATGGAGTATATCGGTCATGTCATGTATCCATGTATTCATGCTCCGCGCTGCACTCACTGTCTAAAATCACACATCACACTCTGCCCCCCGACATGTTTCGCCAAGAACTTGGCGTCTTCAGGGGTATGGGCAGTGAATGTGTTGGGGGCGGGACTAGGCTTTTGAAACCTCCTAGTGCGTGTCATAACTGCATTGGCCAATGTGCATCATTGTTGCTGTTCACTATAATCTTTCAGCCAATCGGTGTTTGCGTTACGTGATGTATTAGGTAGTAGGATCCTCCCTCTTCCTTCTCCACCAGTCTGAACTCTGCTGCGCCGTCCATCCCTGCGCTCAGACTTAGCTGGGATCGCTTGTTTTCACTTGCTGCGCATGCCCAGACACTCTGTTAGCCTGCCGTGTCCTAAGCTGTTAGTAAGGTGCGTATAGTTCTCTATAATCCCCGTCCTACTATAGCCACTTTTTATGCTATTCCCAAAGTACACAAAAAACGGGATCCGATACCAGGAAGGCCAATAGTGTCAGGCAATCAAAGCCTATGTGAGGGGATCAGCGGCTATGTGGACCAGATGATATCCCCATTTGTACCCAGTCTGTCCTCCTATCTCAAAGATACAAAGGATACGCTAACCAAACTCCAAGATATCCAAGTCAACAAAACCACGTTGATAGCAAGTCTGGATGTAGAAGCTCTCTACACCAGTATCCAGCATAACTTAGGCCTAGAAGCAATCAGGTATTATTTAAACACTAAAGGCACGCAATATCAAGAGCACAACACATTTATTTTATCACTATTACAATTTCTGTTAACACATAATTATTTTATATTTAATGGGAAGTATTATTTACAGGTCACTGGTACAGCTATGGGGACGATTTGTGCACCTAGTTTTGCTAATTTATTTTTAGGGTGGTGGGAGGAGCGCACAGTATTTACAGAGGAGAATCATCATTTCACCAAACACATACTTTATTGGGGTCGTTTCATAGACGACGTCCTAATATTATGGGATAGCACGAGCACTCATTTCTTTGAATTTGTCAAAGAACTTAATGATAACCTTCTAGGCCTAAGGTTTACTGCGGAAATAGACAAAAGAACTATCAATTTTTTAGATTTGACGATCTCTTTGGAAAATGATGGCAGCGTCAATACCACCATATACAGGAAACCTACTTCTACTAACAGCCTGCTACATTGGCAAAGCCATCATCCTATCCCCCTCAAAAAGGGAATTCCAATAGGGCAGTATCTTCGAGCCAAACGCAACTGCTCTACCTTGGAGAGCTTTGAAGATGAATGCAGGCTCCTGTATAATAGATTCTTAGTGAGAGGATATCCGAAAAAAACTTTACACTATGCGTACAACAGGGCTAAAAAAAGTGATAGGACCATCTTACTTCGCACAAGTCAACAACATGGAAGTCAGAAGAGAGGAGTGGTACGGTGCATAGGGAATTATGATGGACAGCATGAAAAAATACGCAATATCTTGGGACGACACTGGCATATATTGCTCGCAGACGATGAGCTAAAGGAGATCATCGCTCCCAGACCAGCCATCACATATAGGAGAGGACAAAACATAAGAGAGAAACTAGTGCATAGTCACTATATGCAAGATAATAAACAGGAGAAACTTACCTGGCTCCACACGGTAGGATCCTATCCATGTGGTGACTGTAATTTCTGTGGAAAAATGACACCCAAAAAGGAATTTAATAACCCAGCTGATAATAAAAAATATCAGATTAAGGAATATATAAACTGCAAAACGATGGGAGTAATATATGCCATCCAGTGTGGCTGTCCCAAAATCTATGTGGGTAAAACCACAAAAGAACTCAGAAGGCGTATTTCTAAACACCTCAGCACAATTAATACTCTTAGTGATACACCTCTTGCAAGACACGTGCAAAACATACATAATGGAAATAGTCAGAGCTTAAAAGTTTGGGGGATCCAAAAATTAAAACTAGGCCCAAGAATGGGCAATTTGGATCAAAGGCTACAGCAGGAGGAAGCTCGGTGGATATACCGCCTACATAACCTAGCCCCGCACGGTCTCAATGAGGGATTTACATATGCATCATATTTATGAAAGAGATTCCAAAAATACTTGTAAATTAATAGAGAATCAAGAATGAAAAAAATATGTAGAACCTCATGGAATTGATAGGAGAGGCGGGAAAGTAGGCACCTCAAAAGATCTGCAAATATGGGTCCATAATGCATCTTCACATGTAACCAAGGAACTGAGTAGGGACCTCAATTAATAGTAACTATAATACAAACCTGAACTGAGGCTATTATATATTATAATATACATACCTGGCGGGTGACACACTAGATGTAAGTCTGGAGGATCCCCGACACCTATAAAATCTAGTAAAGGATACATAGAGTGAGTTAGTACTCTTGACTAGCGGGAACATATACTATAGATGAGCAACTACAATACTCAACACATTTTTAAATTATTTAAACACACTGACACGTGGTTAGGTTAGTAGGGATGTGTTTTAACTAACCCCCCCCCCCCTCCTTCACAAATAATAACCAACAAAGAAATTAAATATAATATAATAATAATTAATAAATAAATACACAACAAGTAGAAGGATCTGGTGGTTACACTGAAGTGGTGGATCACTATAAAATATAGTAGGACCCCCCCCCCCCCTAATAAAATCTAGATCACAATATCTAAGGGAAGAACTGGGGATCACAGGTCACTATATGGTATCCAGGATTAAAGATCACAATTAGTGAGTAGGAGTAAAAGGGAATAGCCCCAACAAGTGCAGAAACCCGTATACATTACAAGGGTCCCCATATATACTCTATATACCCCACATACTCCATTAGGCACCATACACAATCAGGCAATATGATGATAATGTGCTGTGGGACATAAACATGTGAACCTGACAATCACAATATTCAGCCCATGATAAGGGACGATTGATGTAGCAGCCAAGTAGAGATAATACCCCAGTCCAAATGTAAGTGCATGAACATTACTAAGCGAGGAGACTATAAGGAAGCATTAATATGCCCTCCTAAAAACTAAGGGAAACATAAATGCCTGGAATCGGACACATGCGCAGAATATAAGAAAGATGAGAGATACAGAAGCATCCAGATATGCCAAAACAAGCCAAGGTCCAGTATCAAATCCGGACGTATGCACATGAAGATTAGAAGAAGAGGAGACCAACTACTAAGTCCGGGAGCATGCGCCAAAACTTAGGTACCGATCGGCATCCAGTCTAGACGTACGCACCTTACTAACAGCTTAGGACACGGCAGGCTAACAGAGTGTCTGGGCATGCGCAGCAAGTGAAAACAAGCGATCCCAGCTAAGTCTGAGCGCAGGGATGGACGGCGCAGCAGAGTTCAGACTGGTGGAGAAGGAAGAGGGAGGATCCTACTACCTAATACATCACGTAACGCAAACACCGATTGGCTGAAAGATTATAGTGAACAGCAACAATGATGCACATTGGCCAATGCAGTTATGACACGCACTAGGAGGTTTCAAAAGCCTAGTCCCGCCCCCAACACATTCACTGCCCATACCCCTGAAGACGCCAAGTTCTTGGCGAAACATGTCGGGGGGCAGAGTGTGATGTGTGATTTTAGACAGTGAGTGCAGCGCGGAGCATGAATACATGGATACATGACATGACCGACATACTCCATACACTAGGAGGACGCTCAATATTTAAAAGTAGCGCCCTGTGGAATTAACAGAGTGCAACAACTGACTGTGATAATTGCTACAGTGTCACAGTGGAAACTATTAGGCAAACAGTCAGGGAGCCCTCCAGTGGTAAGAGCATATATACAAACTACCATATCTATATATGCAATAGTGCAGGCACCACTGATAATTTTAAAAGTGTGAGTTCTAGGTAATAATTTTTTATAGGAAGAAATAAAAGTTAGATTTTAATATTAGTTATCCTGAAGCACGTGTTAACCTAGAGACTACTAATGGTCTTAGTGACCAATTGAAAAAGTGAGTGTATTGAGTCTCAACACGTGCGAGTGGGTCTCATGTAACTAAAATATATAAGAGGGGGCAAACCCCTTAAACTGTGACCCCATAGAGAAAGGAATCTCGCCACTAGGTGCAAAGGTGTTCTATGCGAGGATGGCAAGTTTTCTGTCCAACCAACCCACCACTTCAGTGTATCTATCAGAAGCCAGCAGAGTCTTTTCTACACAAGACCTCCCAGTGAATGCCCTAGATATCAATTTTGCATTCAAGGAATTGAATAAAACCTATAAACAATATATTAGATCCATATGGGAGGTAACCAGCTTGGAGACTTACCTGCAACAAAACATTGTGTATAGAGGCATCAGAATTAATATAAGACCAAATTCCCATCAAGACGATCCTGAATTCCAGAAAGGGTGGGAAGCCCTGCTGACAGAGAGCTCCTTGCGCATGCAGGCATATCTGTTAGAACACGAAAAAAAAGGTATTAAGTAAAACCGCCCTACAACTTGAAAAAGAAATTAATGATATTCAAGTATTTAGATCTCAGACTGAATTTATCAATCTAGAAATAAAACTTCAGAAGAACATTGAATACCTACAAAGTGAAGTGAAAGAAAGGAAGCACCGGAAATATAATAGGGACAAAAAAGATTTTGAAACAGGAAAAATTTATACAAAAAACAGTCAAAGTAATTACCGCAGCAATTATAACCGCAGCGAGTACACTGATATATCGGAATCAGACATTTCAGAACCTGAGAGCAATACCCCAGCATATAGGACAGGTTATAGGCCGAGATACAAACGCAGGGGAAATAACAGATCCAATTACAATCAAATTAGGAATCAAGGCAACTCTCAGAATCTTTCAAGATGTCCCAATCCGGTGCTGACAAATACCAGTGGGGTAACAAATGTAGGAGAAGGACAGCTATCTACAGTACAGCCATCCTCCTGTTCTTTATTACCTCAAGCATCAGGAGGAGTCCCAATAGGAACCACCACTCAAACGGGGACTACAACACAAACATTTATGCCCCATTTTTTAGTGCCTGGAGTACAACTCAGGGATCGAGACAAATGGGGATATCGTCAGGGGACATAGCCGCTGAATCACCCAACAAGGGGATGCAAATCATCAATCTTACGGACCTGACACTAACATCAGAACATGAAAGTGTATTAAATAAAGGCCTGTCATTTACACCATTACCGTATTTTGACTGTTTCAGTTGGGTAAAAGACATCAATTTATTTGCTAGAAAATTAGCTCTACATAAGGAACATAAAAATTTGGAGAACGACCCAACCAAATTTAATACTAAAGAAGTACAAGCAATACAAATCCTAGAAGATCTAGAAAGAGAGCATCGGGGAGAAATAGTGCCACTGAGGGCACCACACAGCACTCTAACCCCGCAATCCAGATTTACCCCACCATTTACAAAATATGGTAAAATAGAGTCCTTCGTAGACCTAGTTACCAAAGATCTTCAGAAAATAAAAACTAAAAAATCACGAGTGGGATCTAATCTAAATCCTCAAGAAAAAGTGGCTTTAAAAAACCTGATGGAAAACAAGGAGATAGAAATCAAACCCTCAGATAAGGGCGGCAACATAGTGCTCCTTAAAAAAGAGCACTACGTAAGTATGGTGATGGCTCTGTTAGAGGATAAGAACAAATATCAATCACTGGAAGGGAATCCTACAGAGAGATTTAAACAAGAACTAAAAGCCATATTAGATGAAGCTAAATCTAAAGATCTCATCACCAAGGAAGAGATGAAAGTTCTCTATAATCCCCGTCCTACTATAGCCACTTTTTATGCTATTCCCAAAGTACACAAAAAACGGGATCCGATACCAGGAAGGCCAATAGTGTCAGGCAATCAAAGCCTATGTGAGGGGATCAGCGGCTATGTGGACCAGATGATATCCCCATTTGTACCCAGTCTGTCCTCCTATCTCAAAGATACAAAGGATACGCTAACCAAACTCCAAGATATCCAAGTCAACAAAACCACGTTGATAGCAAGTCTGGATGTAGAAGCTCTCTACACCAGTATCCAGCATAACTTAGGCCTAGAAGCAATCAGGTATTATTTAAACACTAAAGGCACGCAATATCAAGAGCACAACACATTTATTTTATCACTATTACAATTTCTGTTAACACATAATTATTTTATATTTAATGGGAAGTATTATTTACAGGTCACTGGTACAGCTATGGGGACGATTTGTGCACCTAGTTTTGCTAATTTATTTTTAGGGTGGTGGGAGGAGCGCACAGTATTTACAGAGGAGAATCATCATTTCACCAAACACATACTTTATTGGGGTCGTTTCATAGACGACGTCCTAATATTATGGGATAGCACGAGCACTCATTTCTTTGAATTTGTCAAAGAACTTAATGATAACCTTCTAGGCCTAAGGTTTACTGCGGAAATAGACAAAAGAACTATCAATTTTTTAGATTTAACGATCTCTTTGGAAAATGATGGCAGCGTCAATACCACCATATACAGGAAACCTACTTCTACTAACAGCCTGCTACATTGGCAAAGCCATCATCCTATCCCCCTCAAAAAGGGAATTCCAATAGGGCAGTATCTTCGAGCCAAACGCAACTGCTCTACCTTGGAGAGCTTTGAAGATGAATGCAGGCTCCTGTATAATAGATTCTTAGTGAGAGGATATCCGAAAAAAACTTTACACTATGCGTACAACAGGGCTAAAAAAAGTGATAGGACCATCTTACTTCGCACAAGTCAACAACATGGAAGTCAGAAGAGAGGAGTGGTACGGTGCATAGGGAATTATGATGGACAGCATGAAAAAATACGCAATATCTTGGGACGACACTGGCATATATTGCTCGCAGACGATGAGCTAAAGGAGATCATCGCTCCCAGACCAGCCATCACATATAGGAGAGGACAAAACATAAGAGAGAAACTAGTGCATAGTCACTATATGCAAGATAATAAACAGGAGAAACTTACCTGGCTCCACACGGTAGGATCCTATCCATGTGGTGACTGTAATTTCTGTGGAAAAATGACACCCAAAAAGGAATCTAATAACCCAGCTGATAATAAAAAATATCAGATTAAGGAATATATAAACTGCAAAACGATGGGAGTAATATATGCCATCCAGTGTGGCTGTCCCAAAATCTATGTGGGTAAAACCACACAAGAACTCAGAAGGCGTATTTCTAAACACCTCAGCACAATTAATACTCTTAGTGATACACCTCTTGCAAGACACGTGCAAAACATACATAATGGAAATAGTCAGAGCTTAAAAGTTTGGGGGATCCAAAAATTAAAACTAGGCCCAAGAATGGGCAATTTGGATCAAAGGCTACAGCAGGAGGAAGCTCGGTGGATATACCGCCTACATAGCCTAGCCCCGCACGGTCTCAATGAGGGATTTACATATGCATCATATTTATGAAAGAGATTCCAAAAATACTTGTAAATTAATAGAGAATCAAGAATGAAAAAAATATGTAGAACCTCATGGAATTGATAGGAGAGGCGGGAAAGTAGGCACCTCAAAAGATCTGCAAATATGGGTCCATAATGCATCTTCACATGTAACCAAGGAACTGAGTAGGGACCTCAATTAATAGTAACTATAATACAAACCTGAACTGAGGCTATTATATATTATAATATACATACCTGGCGGGTGACACACTAGATGTAAGTCTGGAGGATCCCCGACACCTATAAAATCTAGTAAAGGATACATAGAGTGAGTTAGTACTCTTGACTAGCGGGAACATATACTATAGATGAGCAACTACAATACTCAACACATTTTTAAATTATTTAAACACACTGACACGTGGTTAGGTTAGTAGGGATGTGTTTTAACTAACCCCCCCCCCCTCCTTCACAAATAATAACCAACAAAGAAATTAAATATAATATAATAATAATTAATAAATAAATACACAACAAGTAGAAGGATCTGGTGGTTACACTGAAGTGGTGGATCACTATAAAATATAGTAGGACCCCCCCCCCCCCCCTAATAAAATCTAGATCACAATATCTAAGGGAAGAACTGGGGATCACAGGTCACTATATGGTATCCAGGATTAAAGATCACAATTAGTGAGTAGGAGTAAAAGGGAATAGCCCCAACAAGTGCAGAAACCCGTATACATTACAAGGGTCCCCATATATACTCTATATACCCCACATACTCCATTAGGCACCATACACAATCAGGCAATATGATGATAATGTGCTGTGGGACATAAACATGTGAACCTGACAATCACAATATTCAGCCCATGATAAGGGACGATTGATGTAGCAGCCAAGTAGAGATAATACCCCAGTCCAAATGTAAGTGCATGAACATTACTAAGCGAGGAGACTATAAGGAAGCATTAATATGCCCTCCTAAAAACTAAGGGAAACATAAATGCCTGGAATCGGACACATGCGCAGAATATAAGAAAGATGAGATACAGAAGCATCCAGATATGCCAAAACAAGCCAAGGTCCAGTATCAAATCCGGACGTATGCACATGAAGATTAGAAGAAGAGGAGACCAACTACTAAGTCCGGGAGCATGCGCCAAAACTTAGGTACCGATCGGCATCCAGTCTAGACGTACGCACCTTACTAACAGCTTAGGACACGGCAGGCTAACAGAGTGTCTGGGCATGCGCAGCAAGTGAAAACAAGCGATCCCAGCTAAGTCTGAGCGCAGGGATGGACGGCGCAGCAGAGTTCAGACTGGTGGAGAAGAAAGAGGGAGGATCCTACTACCTAATACATCACGTAACGCAAACACCGATTGGCTGAAAGATTATAGTGAACAGCAACAATGATGCACATTGGCCAATGCAGTTATGACACGCACTAGGAGGTTTCAAAAGCCTAGTCCCGCCCCCAACACATTCACTGCCCATACCCCTGAAGACGCCAAGTTCTTGGCGAAACATGTCGGGGGGCAGAGTGTGATGTGTGATTTTAGACAGTGAGTGCAGCGCGGAGCATGAATACATGGATACATGACATGACCGACATACTCCATACACTAGGAGGACGCTCAATATTTAAAAGTAGCGCCCTGTGGAATTAACAGAGTGCAACAACTGACTGTGATAATTGCTACAGTGTCACAGTGGAAACTATTAGGCAAACAGTCAGGGAGCCCTCCAGTGGTAAGAGCATATATACAAACTACCATATCTATATATGCAATAGTGCAGGCACCACTGATAATTTTAAAAGTGTGAGTTCTAGGTAATAATTTTTTATAGGAAGAAATAAAAGTTAGATTTTAATATTAGTTATCCTGAAGCACGTGTTAACCTAGAGACTACTAATGGTCTTAGTGACCAATTGAAAAAGTGAGTATTTCAACTTGCTGGACGGTCAAGCGGCAGAGCGTAAAGGATGAGATTCTGGCAAGACTGCGAGTGAATGTGTTGGTCTGGGCCTAGCGGGTAAATCACTGGGGGTTTAACCCGGCTGAGCCCGCAAGACCCCAGTATTATGACTTATTGCAAAAGTGGCTACAGCCTATGCTGGAACGACTATTAGCTGATATGTTCTGGAGAGCTTTGCCACCCCCTCTCCAGCACTGAATCGGCCAGGTGTCTCGTGGCAATGCCCTGGAGATGGTGGACCTGGTGGAACACTATGAGGCTACTAAGAATCTACAGGGGGGTTCTTTTGGGAGAGGCCAGTCAAACCCCGGAAATCTCCACCCCAAGCCCAGAGATTTGAGCCGATGAAACCCACCCGGGATGTACCCACTATGGGCCTGGCTCTGTTAGTCTGCTGGCAGTGTCAGGAGCCTGGCCATGTAAGGGCTGTCTGTCCTCATCGGGTTGAGCCCATGGACATTAATTGTGGCTGTCTCTTTATGCCAGGAAACTGTGTGCAACAGGTACCCCAGAATCTCTAGACCACTTATGCCAGGTGGAAGTGGAGACACTCAAGCTGCTGGACTCAGGGAGCCTGGTGACCCTAGTAAGGGTTACCCTAGTGTGGTTTGATTATACTGGGCAGAAAGTCGGGGTGATGTGCATCCTCTACCCCACCGCGCTGGTGTCTTTAACCACGGTAGCCGGCAGGTGGACCCACGAGGTGGCAGTCGCCAAAAATCTACACAATACGAACTCATAATAAGGAGAGACTTTCCGGGCTTCCCGGACCTATGGCCCATTGTGAGAGTTACTGATACTCGAGAGTCAGGGGTAAACCCAGGAGATTGGCTTTGTTCAGGAAAAGGCCAGAACCCTGGGAACCTGAGGCCGAAGGGCCAGCAGAAGGGGTGACCGCCACTTTGGTGTAAGAGGGGTAGACAACCCTGCTAAGTGTAATGGTGGGAGACATGGAGGACTTGCCACTGGGTCCTGAGTTGGCAGACCTCAATGTCTCCGAGGAAAATTTCGGTACAGCACAACACCGGGACCCAACCCTATCCCGAACCTAGTAGAATGTGGTAATAATTGATAGTGAACCATAACAACCTGTTGCCGAGTCGATGTTTCCCCGTTTTGCGATTCATCAGAATATGCTTTAACAGGTAAACCAGCTGCGGGGTGAACATATTGAACAGTAGGTTGGTGCCCCAGACCTATCGCAAAATTGTGTTAGAGTTAGCCCACCAACATGTTCTCGGGGGTCATCTGGGAATGCAGAAAACACAGGACCAGATATTACAACAGTTTTACTGGCCTAGTGTGTTTAGAGAGGTGGACGAATTTTGCAAGTCTTGCCCAACCTGCCAAACAACTATCCCCCAGCACCTTTTCCTCAGTCCCTTACGACCGCTCCCGATAATCGAGGTACCGCTTGAGCGAATCGCAATGTACCTCATAGGTCTAGTACCAAAGTCCACTAGAGGACTCCAACACATCTTGGTCGTCCTAGATTATGCCACTCGGTATCTGGAGGCGGTGCCACTGTAACATACAGTACAGACCAAAATTTTGGACACACCTTCTCATTCAAAGAATTTTCTTTATTTTCATGACTATGAAAATTGTAAATTCACACTGAAGGCATCAAAACTATGAATTAACACATGTGGAATTATATACATAACAAACAAGTGTGAAACAACTGAAAATATGTCATATTCTAGGTTCTTCAAAGTAGCCACCTTTTGCTTTGATTACTGCTTTGCACACTCTTGGCATTCTCTTGATGAGCTTCAAGAGGTAGTCCCCTGAAATGGTTTTCACTTCACAGGTGTGCCCTGTCAGGTTTAATAAGTGGGATTTCTTGCCTTATAAATGGGGTTGGGACCATCAGTTGCGTTGAGAAGAAGTCAGTCTGAATAGACTGTTAGAATTTGTATTATGGCAAGAAAAAAAGCAGCTAAGTAAAGAAAAACGAGTGGCCATCATTACTTTAAGAAATGAAGGTCAGTCAGTCAGCCGAAAAATTGGGAAAACTTTAAAAGTAAGGGCTATTTGACCATGAAGGAGAGTGATGGGGCGCTGCGCCAGATGACCTGGCCTCCACAGTCACCGGACCTGAACCCAATCGAGATGGTTTGGGGTGAGCTGGACCGCAGAGTGAAGGCAAAAGGGCCAACAAGTGCTAAGCATCTCTGGGAACTCCTTCAAGACTGTTGGAAGACCATTTCAGGTGACTACCTCTTGAAGCTCATCAAGAGAATGCCAAGAGTGTGCAAAGCAGTAATCAAAGCAAAAGGTGGCTACTTTGAAGAACCTAGAATATTACATATTTTCAGTTGTTTCACACTTGTTTGTTATGTCTATAATTCCACATGTGTTAATTCATAGTTTTGATGCCTTCATAGTCATGAAAATAAAGAAAACTCTTTGAATGAGAAGGTGTGTCCAAACTTTTGGTCTGTACTGTACATCAGCCAAACTTATAGCTAAAGAGTTAATGGAGATGTTTTTCCGAGTGGGGCTACCTAAAGAGGTTCTGAGTGACCAAGGGACTTCTTTTATGTCCAAGGTCATGAGGAAACTCTGTAATTTGCTGCACATCAAACAGCTACGGACGTCCGTTTATCATCTGCAAACTGACGGCCTGGTAAAAAGGTTTAACCAAACATTAAAAAACATGTTAAAAAGAGTGGTGTCTAAGGATGTGAAGGACTGGGAACTCCTTCTGCCTTATCTTATGTTCGCAGTGCGAGAGGTGCCCCAGGCCTCAGTAGAGTTCTCGCCCTTTGAACTGCTATATGGCAGACATCCTCGTGGTCTGTTGGACATGGCCAAAGAGGCGTGCGAGCAAAAACCCACCCCATATAAAAGTATTATTGAATACGTCACCCAGATGCAGGAACGTATGGAAACAGTGTTGCCTCTTGTAAGAGAGCATATGGAGGCAGCTCATCCAGCTCAAAGTCGGGTCTATAATCGGCAGGCTCGGGTCTGGATATTAAACCTGGGAGATCGGATTTTGGTTCAGGTACCGACTGTGGACAGTAAGTTCATGGCTAGGTGGCAGGGACCCTACGAAGTAATCGAAAAAGTTGGAGAGGTAAACTACAAGATACACCAGCCAGGGAGGCGAAAGCCGGAGCAGGTGTACCATGGGAATTTACTCAAACCTTGGAAAGATAGGGAGACCAGTACTGAAGACAGCCCGCGGCTGCGTTTTCTAGGGGAAGAGGTTCCGGCCTACTGGCAGGTACCCTTTGCGGAGGCTGACAAATAGAAAACTGCCTTCATCACACCAGAGGGGCTGTACCAATATAAGGTCTTACCCTTTGGTCTGCATGGTACCCCTGCCACTTTGCAACAACTTATGGATATTATGCTTCGTCCACATCATTGGTACGCTTTGGCTTACCTGGACGATATTGTCATCCACAGTACCGACTGGGAAAGTCACCTACCCAAAGTTCATGCCATAGTAGACTCTCTTCAGAAGGCTGGACAAACCGCTAGACCAAAAAAATGTGCGATAGGGTTAGAGGAGACTAAATACCAGTGGTATGTCACTGGGCGCGGAGTAATCAAACCCCAAGTGAACAAAATAGAGGCGATACGAAATTGGTCCCGACCTGTCACCACTAGGCAAGTAAAGTCTTTCTTGGGAATGGTGGGCTATTACATGAGGTTTGTCCCCCACTTTTCTACGGTGGCCGCGCCATTGACAGGGCTATTAAAGGGACGCAAGTCAGTGATGGTTCGCTGGGATGATCAGGTGGAAGAGGTTTTCTCCGCTTTGAAGTGGGCCCTGAGCGGGTCCCCGGTTTTGGTGACACCCGACTTCAAAAAGGAATTTATAATACAGACGGATGCCTCCGAAGTAGGCCTCGGTGCTGTACTGTCTCAGGAAATCAAAGTGTAGAAGGATAATCCCATTGTCTTCCTCAGCCGTAAGCTCACCCCAGCTGAGACCAGGTACAGTATAGTGGAGAGAGAGTGCCTGGCTATCAAGTGGGAACTCAAGTCTCTCATTATTATTTGTTGGGGAGAAAATTCCTCCTGGTAACCAATCACTCCCCTCTCAAGTGGATGAGCCAGGCCAAAGACAGAAATGCCTGGGGCACCAGATGGTTCCTTTCCCTACAGAACTTTAAGTTACAGTGGAACATAGGGCAGGCCGGTTGCAGGGAAATGCGGATTCCTGTCCCGAGTACATTGTCTGGCGTGTGTTCACCCCCTCAGGGTTGAGCAAAGGGGGGTATGTGTCACAGTGAGGGGAATGGTCTGGGAAAACAGGTATTTTCCTCCAGGCGTGTACTGCTGGAATGATTTGCAGCCAGGTGGAGTTAAATACCGGACATGCTTCTGTATTGTGATGCATTGGCTGTAAGTGTATTACCAGTGTAATACACTTTCAGCCTGCTTGCCTGTGAGATCCAGGGGGCCGGATCTCACAGGCTAAGAGTGAAGGCAGCCACGATGCCCAAGTAAGGCATCGGGCTGCCTTCACTGCCATCGGGTCACCATCACAGCAGCAACCGCACGATCAGCCCGCCGTAATAGTGCTGGGCGGAAAGTCATGTCCTGCTGCACCGTACAATTACGGCGCTGGTCGGGAAGGGGTTAAGCTATATTCTTATCAGTTGATGACAGTAGAGCTATAATGAGTGTTTATGAGGTCAGGAGATCAGAGAAAAGAGCTCTACATGAGCTGTCATCTGACAGGACTCAGAGTAAAGAGAAAGTTATAGTCTACAAATAGATTGACATTTAGCCTTGTATCACAAAAGCTGGTAAAAAGTTTTAACGACCAAGTGCAAAAATTATTTGTAGTTCAAAATTAGTAAAATGCAATCATAGAAAAAATTGTCTAAACGTGTCCATAGCCTTTGAGCCACGTGCAACTTGCAAGGAAATCTTTTTATAATATATGGACAGAAATGTCACACCTGGGCTAAATAGATACTGAGTTTTGGGGATTTTTGGACCACTGCCTATTTTTCTAGTTTATATATGAAGGATTGATGGCTTTATCCTGTGGATTCACACCTCATTTCATTGCTTTTTCTTTTGTTCTATCTGTCTATCTATCTATCTATCTATCTATCTATCTATCTATCTATCTATCTATCTATCTATCTATTCTCTTCAATATATTTATTAATGATCTTGTAGAAGGCATGCATAGTAAAGTATCAATTTTCGCAGATGACACTAAACTGTGTAAAGTAATTAACACTGAAGAGGACAGTACACTGCGTGCAGAATTATTAGGCAAATGAGTATTTTGACCACATCATCCTCTTTATGCATGTTGTCTTACTCCAAGCTGTATAAGCTCGAAAGCCTACTACCAATTAAGCATATTAGGTGATGTGCATCTCTGTAATGAGAAGGGGTGTGGTCTAATGACATCAACACCCTATATTAGGTGTGCATAATTATTAGGCAACTTCCTTTCCTTTGGCAAAATGGGTCAAAAGAAGGACTTGACAGGCTCAGAAAAGTCAAAAATAGTGAGATATCTTGCAGAGGGATGCAGCACTCTTAAAATTGCAAAGCTTCTGAAGCGTGATCATCGAACAATCAAGCGTTTCATTCAAAATAGTCAACAGGGTCGCAAGAAGCGTGTGGAAAAACCAAGGCGCAAAATAACTGCCCATGAACTGGAAAAGTCAAGCGTGCAGCTGCCAAGATGCCACTTGCCACAAGTTTGGCCATATTTCAGAGCTGCAACATCACTGGAGTGCCCAAAAGCACAAGGTGTGCAATACTCAGAGACATGGCCAAGGTAAGAAAGGCTGAAAGACGACCACCACTGAACAAGACACACAAGCTGAAACGTCAAGACTGGGCCAAGAAATATCTCAAGACTGATTTTTCTAAGGTTTTATGGACTGATGAAATGAGAGTGAGTCTTGATGGGCCAGATGGATGGGCCCGTGGCTGGATTGGTAAAGGGCAGAGAGCTCCAGTCTGACTCAGACGCCAGCAAGGTGGAGGTGGAGTACTGGTTTGGGCTGGTATCATCAAAGATGAGCTTGTGGGGCCTTTTCGGGTTGAGGATGGAGTCAAGCTCAACTCCCAGTCCTACTGCCAGTTTCTGGAAGACACCTTCTTCAAGCAGTGGTACAGGAAGAAGTCTGCATCCTTCAAGAAAAACATGATTTTCATGCAGGACAATGCTCCATCACACGCGTCCAAGTACTCCACAGCGTGGCTGGCAAGAAAGGGTATAAAAGAAGAAAATCTAATGACATGGCCTCCTTGTTCACCTGATCTGAACCCCATTGAGAACCTGTGGTCCATCATCAAATGTGAGATTTACAAGGAGGGAAAACAGTACACCTCTCTGAACAGTGTCTGGGAGGCTGTGGTTGCTGCTGCACGCAATGTTGATGGTGAACAGATCAAAACACTGACAGAATCCATGGATGGCAGGCTTTTGAGTGTCCTTGCAAAGAAAGGTGGCTATATTGGTCACTGATTTGATTTTGTTTTGTTTTTGAATGTCAGAAATGTATATTTGTGAATGTTGAGATGTTATATTGGTTTCACTGGTAAAAATAAATAATTGAAATGGGTATACACTGCGTGCAGAATTATTAGGCAAATGAGTATTTTGACCACATCATCCTCTTTATGCATGTTGTCTTACTCCAAGCTGTATAGGCTCGAAAGCCTACTACCAATTAAGCATATTAGGTGATGTGCATCTCCGTAATGAGAAGGGGTGTGGTCTAATGACATCAACACCCTATATTAGGTGTGCATAATTATTAGGCAACTTCCTTTCCTTTGGCAAAATGGGTCAAAAGAAGGACTTGACAGGCTCAGAAAAGTCAAAAATAGTGAGATATCTTGCAGAGGGATGCAGCACTCTTAAAATTGCAAAGCTTCTGAAGCGTGATCATCGAACAATCAAGCGTTTCATTCAAAATAGTCAACAGGGTCGCAAGAAGCGTGTGGAAAAACCAAGGCGCAAAATAACTGCCCATGAACTGGAAAAGTCAAGCGTGCAGCTGCCAAGATGCCACTTGCCACAAGTTTGGCCATATTTCAGAGCTGCAACATCAATGGAGTGCCCAAAAGCACAAGGTGTGCAATACTCAGAGACATGGCCAAGGTAAGAAAGGCTGAAAGACGACCACCACTGAACAAGACACACAAGCTGAAACGTCAAGACTGGGCAAAGAAATATCTCAAGACTGATTTTTCTAAGGTTTTATGGACTGATGAAATGAGAGTGAGTCTTGATGGGCCAGATGGATGGGCCCGTGGCTGGATTGGTAAAGGGCAGAGAGCTCCAGTCCGACTCAGACGCCAGCAAGGTGGAGGTGGAGTACTGGTTTGGGCTGGTATCATCAAAGATGAGCTTGTGGGGCCTTTTCGGGTTGAGGATGGAGTCAAGCTCAACTCCCAGTCCTACTGCCAGTTTCTGGAAGACACCTTCTTCAAGCAGTGGTACAGGAAGAAGTCTGCATCCTTCAAGAAAAACATGATTTTCATGCAGGACAATGCTCCATCACACGCGTCCAAGTACTCCACAGCGTGGCTGGCAAGAAAGGGTATAAAAGAAGAAAATCTAATGACATGGCCTCCTTGTTCACCTGATCTGAACCCCATTGAGAACCTGTGGTCCATCATCAAATGTGAGATTTACAAGGAGGGAAAACAGTACACCTCTCTGAACAGTGTCTGGGAGGCTGTGGTTGCTGCTGCACGCAATGTTGATGGTGAACAGATCAAAACACTGACAGAATCCATGGATGGCAGGCTTTTGAGTGTCCTTGCAAAGAAAAGTGGCTATATTGGTCACTGATTTGTTTTTGTTTTGTTTTTGAATGTCAGAAATGTATATTTGTGAATGTTGAGATGTTATATTGGTTTCACTGGTAAAAATAAATAATTGAAATGGGTATATATTTGTTTTTTGTTAAGTTGCCTAATAATTATGCACAGTAATAGTCACCTGCACACACAGATATCCCCCTAAAATAGCTAAAATTAAAAACAAACTAAAAACTACTTCCAAAAATATTCAGCTTTGATATTAATGAGTTTTTTGGGTTCATTGAGAACATGGTTGTTGTTCAATAATAAAATTAATCCTCAAAAATACAACTTGCCTAATAATTCTGCACTCCCTGTATATTTGTTTTTTGTTAAGTTGCCTAATAATTATGCACAGTAATAGTCACCTGCACACACAGATATCCCCCTAAAATAGCTAAAACTAAAAACAAACTAAAAACTACTTCCAAAAATATTCAGCTTTGATATTAATGAGTTTATTGGGTTCATTGAGAACATGGTTGTTGTTCAATAATAAAATTAATCCTCAAAAATACAACTTGCCTAATAATTCTGCACTCCCTGTATACTACTACAGAGGGATCTGGATAGATTGGAGGCTTGGGCAGATAAGTGGCAGATGAGGATTAACACTGACAAATGTAAAGTTATGCACATGGGAAGGAAAAATGCAAGTCACCCGTACATACTAAATGGTAAAACACTCGGTAACACTGACATGGAAAAGGATCTAGGAATTTTAATAAACAGCAAACTAAGCTGCAAAAACCAGTGTCAGGCAGCTGCTGCCAAGGCCAATAAGATAATGGGTTGCATCAGAAAGGGCATAGATGCCCGTGATAAGAACATAGTCCTACCACTTTACAAATCGCTAGTCAGACCACACATGGAGTACTGTGTACAGTTCTGGGCTCCTGTAAACAAGGCAGACATAGTAGAGCTGGAGAAGGTCCAGAGGACGGCAACTAAAGTAATAACTGGAATGGGGCAACTACAGTACCCTGAAAGATTATCAAAATTAGGGTTATTCACTTTAGAAAAAAGACGACTGAGGGGAGATCTAATTAATATGTATAAATATGTCAGGGGTCAGTACAGAGATCTATCCCATCATCTATTTATCCCCAGGACAGTGACTGTGACGAGGGGACATCCTCTGCATCTGGATGAAAGAAGGTTTGTACACAAACATAGAAGAGGATTCTTTACGGTAAGAGCAGTGAGACTATGGAACTCTCTGCCTGAGGAGGTGGTGATGGTGAGGACAATAAAGGAATTCAAGAGGGGCCTGGATGTATTTCTGGAGCGTAATAATATTACAGGCTATAGCTACTAGAGAGATCCAGGGAGTTATTCTGATTGCCTGATTGGAGTCGGGGAAAATTGGCTTCTACCTCACAGGGTTTTTTTTTTTTTTTGCCTTCCTCTGGATCAACTTGCAGGATAACAGGCCGAACTGGATGGACAAATGTCTTTTTTCGGCCTTATGTACTATGTTACTATGTTACTATCTATCTATCACTTTTTCTGTACAAGGCATCTATCTATCTATATGTGGAATGCCTTCTGTGTACAAGGCAGCCATTAAATACAAGAATTCAGCACACCACGTTCTTGACTCCTGCACAGTCTGTTTAAAAAAGTATACATTATTTTTTTTTTTACAATGGAACTCCATGGTGAACGGATGCCACTGTATGGCATCAGTCTGAGGCATCTGTTTAACGCATAGATTTTTTGTATACTTTAAACGGAGGGTAAAACGTGATGTGAACCCAGCCTTACTTATCTTTATATTGGTTATGGTTCAACTTTTCTGTTATACAACTCAAAATCGCCTATGTAGCCAGAGATAAATAATAAAAAATTTCCACCACTAGGTGGAGCTTATGCAATAACTGCCTCCTGTTTCAGCATTGACATTAATAATAGCACAGTATACAGTAAGCTGACGAGGCCCCTCCAGCGGCAGCAGGATTTTATCATTTAACTATAAGTTATGCAGAAGTTTCAGAACTTTGTAACATAATAAGATTTTCATCTGCTATAAAGATATAGTTATAAATCAGTAACATATTTTCCCATGGAAAATGAATAATAAAATGAAATAGTGGATGATACCAATATGTTTGATTTTATTAGTCTGTTCCCAAAAAAAATAAATTAATACAAAGTCTTCTATTTGCGATTATTTTCTGTATGAATTTGCAAATGTTCTTTTCTGTACATCAGCAAATGCCATGAGTCATCTGCATAATGAAAGAATTAAAAGTATATTGTGTAAGCAGATTTGTTTGAGGCATTATTGCGTTCTTGGCTGTAAAATCTCTTGTACACGAACAAAAAGCTTCTTTTCAGCACATTGGCGTTAAATGTGTGTTTGGATGTAGGATTTACTTGTGCAGATGTTTACAATTGCTGGAGAATGGGAATTATTGGTAGGATGAGTCTACTGAGTTCAGATATGACTTGAAAGGCAACCGATGCTTTACAAGCTGTTTAATAAAGCTGTTTTAAACGTTTCCAAAAAGAGCGTTAACGTTAAACCTTATACTCGCCAATACGCCAAGGTAAAGGTATTTTGAACATAAAATTTTGTCTGAAATCATTTAATGCAATATTACCTAGGATCCTATAAAATAGTAGAGTACAGTAGCTCTATCGATAACACATTAAAATTGCACATATATGTTACTCTCTGTGAGTATCCCTTATTTTATTTTTTACCCCATTTTAAAGAATCTCCCCCACTGGATATCCCTTTTAAAGATATTAAACTGATCATAGCTAAGCTATAGTACTTATATAAATACACTGCTCAAAAAAATAAAGGGAACACAAAAATAACACATCCTAGATCTGAATTAATTAAATATTCTTCTGAAATACTTTGTTCTTTACATAGTTGAATGTGCTGACAACAAAATCACAAAAAAAAAAAAAATGGAAATCAAATTTTATAACCCATGGAGGTCTGAATTTGGAGTCACCCTCAAAATTAAAGTGGAAAAACACACTACAGGCTGATCCAACTTTGATGTAATGTCCTTAAAACAAGTCAAAATGAGGCTCAGTAGTGTGTGTGGCCTCCACGTGCCTGTATGACCTCCCTACAACGCCTGTGCATGCTCCTGATAAGATGGCGGATGGTCTCCTGAGGGATCTCCTCCCAGACCTGGACTAAAGCATCTGCCAACTCCTGGACAGTCTGTGGTGCAACGTGACGTTGGTGGATAGAGCGAGACGTGATGTCCCAGATGTGCTCAATTGGATTCAGGTCTGGGGAACGGGCGGGCCAGTCCATAGCATCAATGCCTTTGTCTTGCAGGAACTGCTGACACACTCCAGCCACATGAGGTCTAGCATTGTCTTGCATTAGGAGGAACCCAGGGCCAACTGCACCAGCATATGGTCTCACAAGGGGTCTGAGGATCTCATCTCGATACCTAATGGCAGTCAGGCTACCTCTGGCGAGCACATGGAGGGCTGTGCGGCCCTCCAAAGAAATGCCACCCCACACCATTACTGACCTAATGCCAAACCGGTCATGCTGGAGGATGTTGCAGGCAGCAGAACGTTCTCCACGGCGTCTCCAGACTCTGTCACGTCTGTCACATGTGCTCAGTGTGAACCTGCTTTCATCTGTGAAGAGCACAGGGCGCCAGTGGCGAATTTGCCAATCTTGGTGTTTTCTGGCAAATGCCAAACGTCCTGCACGGTGTTGGGCTGTAAGCACAACCCCCACCTGTGGACGTCGGGCCCTCATATCATCCTCATGGAGTCTGTTTCTGACCGCTTGAGCAGACACATGCACATTTGTGGCCTGCTGGAGATCATTTTGCAGGGTTCTGGCAGTGCTCCTCCTGTTCCTCCTTGCACAAAGGCGGAGGTAGTGGTCCTGCTGCTGGGTTGTTGCCCTCCTACGGCCTCCTCCACGTCTCCTGATGTACTGGCCTGTCTCCTGGTAGCGCCTCCATGCTCTGGACACTACGCTGACAGACACAGCAAACCTTCTTGCCACAGCTCGCATTGATGTGCCATCCTGGATAAGCTGCACTACCTGAGCCACTTGTGTGGGTTGTAGACTCCGTCTCATGCTACCACTAGAGTGAAAGCACCGGCAGCATTCAGAAGTGACCAAAACATCAGCCAGGAAGCATAGGAACTGAGAAGTGGTCAGATCACCACCTGCAGAACCACTCCTTTATTGGGGGTGTCTTGCTAATTGCCTATAATTGCCACCTGTTGTCTATCCCATTTGCACAACAGCATGTGAAATTGATTGTCACTCAGTGTTGCTTCCTAAGTGGACAGTTTGATTTCACAGAAGTGTGATTGACTTTGAGTTACATTGTGTTGTTTAAGTGTTCCCTTTATTTTTTTGAGCAGTGTATATATAAATTATAAAAATCTGGTATAGTCGCTGGAGTAGCAGCGAACGTTCTGGTGTTGTCCAAGCCGGCATATGTTGGGTCACTTATGTTTGGTGCCTTAAAGAGCACCTGTCTGCAGCTTCAACCCTATTAAATCAGACATTTGCCCTGGAGGGATTGATTTTGCTTATTAAAATGATACCTATCTTGTGAAAATCATTTGTAGCATTCCTGAGACTGAAAACTTTTATTTTGTATGCAAATTATGGTATCAGTGTACCTCTAGGCAGGGCCTAGCCCCTCAGAGCACCTCTGCTCTTCAGCTCTCATTTGCATAACAAATAAAAGTTACTTTTTTTCTTGGGAACGCCGAAACAGACTTTCACAAGACAAGTATAGGATCCACCCTACCAGGCACCATACCTGGTTTAATAGGGTTGATCCTGCTGACAGTTGCTCTTTACATATTATTTAAAGAGGTTAGGCTTCCACGATTCCACATTTCTACTGAATGGGTAGTTTTTACAGGTGAAACATGTCGATTTAAAGTCTCATCTGTGGAAAACTGCAATTGCAGTAAAAACGCATGTAAATGTTTTTTTTCATCCTGACAAAAAATTCAACATATAAACCCAGCCTCAAAGTGATTGTCTTGACCATACACATTTCTGGTATGCAATAGAAGGCCTTCTACAGTACAAACCTTTCAGATCCCACTCCACCTCCTCTCTGGATCCCATCATCTTTTGTTTATCCAGCTCTTGAGATTACAGTATATGTAGACATGAGCAAAGTTTACAAAACTTCGATTCAGCTGCTTCGTCAAAAGTTATCAACAAAGCATGTGCAACAACAACCGGAAACGTTCCCTGTGATGCATAGCTATTTGACGTGTTCAGTGTGTTGTCCCTGGTGCTGAACACAGAACTTTGAACTTTCTGTGTTGATAACTTTTGAACCACAAGAGATATTGCAAATCTAATTGCGGCAATTGATCTGAAAAAATTATTTGATATGATACATGAGCCCCTTCCCATTGGAAAAATTTGACCTTGCCCTTTCAAGATGGCGGCCATGTTCTGGACATAGCCTAAAAGATAGATCCCCTCACCCATTACTTGCTGGGGTATTGAGATATTTCATTTTTCCCTTTAATTTCTGAAGTAAAAGGCTGTCCTGAGACTTTTGACTCACCTTGTAGTTGAGGTCTATACTAGCCAATAGCTGTCAAAGATTTCAGTTTGTGGTGGATGTGGTGAGATGTGACCAAATTTAAAGGAGTGTGCCTCTTATTAAATTCTGCACCTCTTCCTCCACTTGTCTTTTTAATAAGATTTGCATATGATACACCAGTCTTTGTGTGATACAAGACATAGAGGCAGATGTATTAACATTGATATTTCATTTGTTCATATGTAAGTCCAGTGGAGTAAATTGCACCAAATTTATTAAGAGGAACTTAACTCATCTTTAGGCTGTTCAAATGATAAAAAAATGATATTTACACCTTCTTTGAGCAGGTGTTATTTTGCATCATTTTCTGTCTTAGACTTGATTATTTGCTATTCATAACGGACTATATGCCATCCTACACGGTGACAACCTGCTTTATACAGTATTCAAACTGCACTCTAGAGAACAGACCACAAGCTAAGTTTTCTACATGTTCAATAATCCATATTACGGTTATAATACTTTCCATGCACTTTCTGGAGCATAACAGCTATCACATATACAGTAATAGTTATAATAGTTATCAGTGTTGTAGCATAGACAATTAGCAAAGGTAACAGAGTTTATTTAAAGTTTAATGAATGGGTCTTGAAAGTTCTTAATATATGTCACGATGACCACACACAATACAATTGGCCACGAGAAGGCAATTTGCCATTCACTACACCCATGACCTTGGATGTGACTGTAAGGGGATACTCTGCTTCCACATTAGCTTCTACACTAACCAAACACATTAGATGGAATGAGACCCCCAACTATGTCCACACATCTACACACAATGCTGCCACCACCCGTCAGTATTGCCAACTTGGTGGCCTGGTTGCAAACTCACAAGCACTCACAGGTACACATTGCATTATTGCATTTCATTGTTACGAATAAGAACCTTTCGAAACGTATCAACAGCCTACATCAGAGAGAATTTGAGTCCTGTATTGTCTGTGCACATTTGCCAAATAAAGACGGAGAATTTGACACTTCAAAATAAGTGAGTGCTGGAGTCAAAATTTTGCTATTTTTCGTTGTACCTGTATAAGGAGGTTGAAAAACCAGGCACCGAGCATGCGGATACATTCTAACCGCATAAACAGTGAGCCGGTATCACTACTCAACATACAATAGACACACCTCTAGCTCGCCGGACTTCAATGGTAATACAGCAAAGCGATACTTATAGGGTATGGGCATGTTTATACCCGCAAAGAATGACTTAACAGTTTTCACCTTCCTGCCCAGGCCATTTTTTGCAAATCTGACATGTGTCACTTTATGTGGTAATAACTTTGGAACACTTTTACTTATCCAAGCCATTCTGTATTCTCGTGACACATTGTACTTCACAACAGTGCTAAATTTGAGTCAATATATTGTTCCTTTATTTATAAAAAAAATCCCAAATTTACCAAAAATTTAAAAAAATTCACAGTTTTCTAAATTTGAATATCTCTACTTTTAAGACAGATAGTAATGCCTCATAAAATAGTTATCAGTCATCATTCCCCATATGTCTGCTTTATGTTGGCATCATTTTGTAAATGTCATTTTATTTTTTTAGGACATTAGAAGGCTTTCACAATTGCGTTGTTGGATTCCGGCAGGGAGTTCCATCGCCAGAACTGCCTGCCAGATCCGGAAATCCGTATTCAGATGTGCATCCGGCTGACAAATGCATTGATTGAAACACTGTATCCGTCTCTCCAGTGTCATCTGGAAAAACGGATCTGGTATTTATTTATTTTTTTACATTTTTAAAGGTCTGCGCAGATCAGGATACCGGATTGGGTTTTCCGGAACACTTGGTACCGGATCCAGTATTAATACATTTCAATGAAAATGAATGCCAGATCCGGCATTCCGGCAAGTGTTCTGGAATTTTGGCCGGATAAAATACAGCAGCATGCTGTGGTATTTTCTCCGGTCAAATACAGTAAGAGTGACTGAACTGAAGACATCCTGATGCATACTGAACGGAATGCTTTCCATTCAGAATGCATTAGGATAAAACTGAAGTATTTTTTTCCGCTATTGAGCAGCTGTGACGGAACTCAATACCGGAAAACTTTTACGCAAGTGTGAAAGTAGCCTTAGAAGGTTAGAAGCCATTTTTCTAATTTTCAGCAAAATTTCCAAAACCATTTTTTTAAGCAACAATTCAGATATAAAGTGATTTTGAGGGGCTATAGATTTTCTCCTGAATACGGCCACACCCCATATGTGGTGGTAAACTTCTGGGGGGGCACATGGCAGGATTCAGAATGGAAGGAGCTTCATATGGCTTTTGCAGCACAGATTTTGATGGATTGGTTTATGGGCGCCATTGGTTTTTATTTTTTGAGTGATTGTCTTACCGTATGTGGGGGCTAATTTTTTGCGGGATGAGGTGGCCTTTTCATTGGTACCATTTTAGGGTACATAAGACTTTTTGATTGCTTGGTATTACACTGTTTGTGGGTTTTTTTTGTTCACAACTTTTGGGGGTCTGATCCCCTGTACAATGCATTGCAATATATCTGTATTGTAATGCCTTGGATGTAAATGTATTACTCACTGTAATACACTTACAGCCTTCTTGCCTGTGAGATCCAGGGGGCTTAATCTCACAGGCTAATAGGGAAGGCAGCATGATGCCTAAGGAAGGCATCAGGCTGCTGTCCCAGCCATCGGGTTCCTGTCACAGCAGCACTTGGACCCGATGGGGACAAGGAGGGAGCTCCCTCCACACACCCTGCATATGCCGCAGTCAGCGCTGACCACGGAATAGTGAGGGTCAATGCTCCGGCATCTGTGTTTTCAGCCGGTCCCCTGCAGCTAGTACTACGGCGCTGGTCGTGAAGTCACTTCCGGCAGCGCCGTACTGTCAGGAAGGGGCTAAATTTAAGATTTTTTATACAAAAGGTACAGTGGTAAAAGTTTACAAAGAGAAGCCAAGAAAAGACACATACAGGTAAGCAAACAGTACAGATATAAAATAACAAACAACAGATCAATGAGAGATCCATGCTAAAAGTGCTGAAAGTTCAGTAGACTTACAAACTAGGTTTATGTCCGAGATCTGATGTTATATGTCATTTCATGAGACATTTTGAGGGGTCCAGGCATGGCCAACTTGCTCTTCCCTTAGTCATGTGAATAGAGGCTGGGTAATCGTATGCACAGAAGTCACAGAAACATACTATTACTAGTGTTGAGCAAGCATGCTCTGCCAAATACCAGTCTGGAGTCTCCTCCACACACGTTTACGGCTGCTAAGCAGCCATGAAAAGTGCAGGTAAGTACTGCCCTCACTGTAATGCCAGTAGCCATGTTGGCTACTGGTATTACAGTGATTAACTGGCCGGAACACGTCATCAGGTGCTATATAGCACCCAATGACTCGTGTTCGATTCATTCTAAGTCAGGGAGAGCTGAGCATAGTAAGGGACAGAGAGTGTAGGAAGTGTAATTGAATAAATTTTTTCTACAAAAACGTTTCATAGACCCAAAAGTACTTGTAAGGACTATTGTGTGTGACAGCAGCAATATATGTTTGTAGCGCAATCTGCGCTAAATTGCTCAGTGTTAGGGAGAGCTGTGCATAGGAAGGGACAGACAGTGTAGGGAGTGTAATAGGAAGATTTTTATACAAAAAAACTTTTCAGAATAGTCATTTTAAGGACTATTGTGTGTAACAGCAGCAATATATATTTTTAGGGCATCCTGCGCAAAATACCGTGTAATTGGGCCGCTGCGGACAGTTAAATTATTCAAGCCACATCTCCTGTGTAAATTGTGCGCTCCCTAAAATATCAGTGACATCCAGTGCACTTTTTCAATAGACGGTGTCCGCTGCGGACAGTTATTATCCACGCCACATCTCCTGTTTAAAGTGTGCGCATCCCTAAAATATCAGTGACATCACTGCAGTTTTTCCGTAGACGATGTCTGCTGCAGACAGTTAAATTATCCGCGCCACATCTCCTGTTTAAAGTGTGCGCATCCCTAAAATATCAGTGACATTCAGAGCAGTTTTTCCGTAGACGGTGTCCGCTGTGGACAGTTAAATTATCCACGCCACATCTCCTGGTTAAAGTGTGCGCATCCCTAAAATATCAATGACATCCAGTGCACTTTTTCCGTAGACAGTGTCCACTGCGAACACTTAAATTATCCGCTTCACATCTCCTGTTTAAAGTGTGCGCGTCCTTAAAATATCAGTGACATCAAGTGCATTTTTTCTCATCACAAATACCTTTGTAAATTTTTTTGCACATACACTTCCAATTCCTACGCTACTGTACGTGTGACATACTTTCATGAATATATCACATTTAAAATGAAGAAGGTGAGTAGTAAGGGACAGGGAAGTGGCCGTGATGCTGATGGTGCAGGCAGAGGCGCGGAGAAACAGTGTCTGCTGCCAGAGCACAGGAAAAGCAATCATCCAAGATACCAAGCTTCATGTCCCAGTTTGCAGGGCGGTGCAGGACACCACTCTTGAAGTCAGACCAGTGCAACCAGGTGGTTGGTTGGATTGCAGCAGATAATGCTTCCAGTCGGGTAAGCACCACCCTGTCTTCCATCAAATCCACTCTCAGTAGCCAGAAGTCTGGTCCACACAATCCTCACCCTAATGCTCCTTCCTCCAACAATTTATAGTCTGGCCAAACAAGTGATCCCGTACTTGGATATTCCAAGGACCTCTTTTAATCGCCCTTACTTGATTTGGCCCGCTCGCCAAGCACGCTTGAAGTGGGACATGAGATCTTGTGCCCTGATTCCCAACCTCTTGAACATCCACAGTCACAAGAACATGACGGTCGGGAATGGCAATTAGTGTTTAATGAGGTGGATGATGATGAGACACAGTTGCCAATGAGTCAACCGTTATTACTGTCTCAAGAGGTTGATGAGGAGGATGAGACACAGTTGGCAATCACTGAGGTTTTGGTTAGGTCAACAAATCAGGAGGATGATCAGAGTGAGGAAGTGGAAGAGGAGGTGGTGGACGATGAGGTCACTGACCCACCCTGGGAAGGTGGAAAGCCAAGCGAGGACAGCAGAACTGAGGGGGAGGGATCTGCAGCACTGCAACAGGCTGGATTAGGCAGTGGGGTGGCAAAAGGGAAAAGGCGTGCCACCCCACACAGGCACACAATTGTTACACGGAGAAACCCCTTGCGGAAATCTCCCTTGCCAAAGGGTAGATATTCTGCAGTATGGCACATTTTTTAGGAAAGTGCGGACGAAAAAAAAATAGTAGTTTGCAACCTGTGCCATACAAAAAAGAGTCGGGGACGTGAACACTAGCAACCTCACCACCACCAGCATGATCTGCCACATGGTGTCAAGGCCAATGGTCGTGACTCTTTGTGTCGCATGCAGTTGTCAGCGGTCTGCTTGTTGTCTACCGCAGGTTAGGACAGTTTGTATGTTTGTCTCACATGTGGTTGCCGCTGGCAACATAATTATGTTTGGCAGTGTAGCAGCCTGAGTTGGTTGCTAGGCGGCTCGCTGTCAAGGCATGCGGTTTCTTTCTGGCAACATTTGTATGTATGTGTTCACTTTTTATGTTTGGTGTGCATGGGATTCATGTTATGTGTACATTTCCCTTTTAAGTGACACTTACCTTGTCTGGTGTTGGAAGGGTTAACTCCTTTCCTAGTTTGTGTGTGTGGGTGTGGCTACTTGGGCTATTTAGCCTCTGCTGGATCCCTGTAGCGGAGGGGTACTCCAGCCATGCCTTATGCTGGAGTCATCCTCTTGGTCTTATACCATCTGTCCAGTGAGGGCCACCCTTGTGGTCATAAAACATGTATTGATGTTAAGAGCTTATGTTTGTGTGGTGTCTAACCTTATTGCAGCTATGGATCTGGTTTCCTGTGTGTTTAATGTGTGTGTGCTGTCTCCCTCTATGTTTGGTGTGGACATCAGCGTTTGAGCACGGGTTCCAGTCACTCTGTCTGTGGCAGGTAGGTGTGGAAGTGGTTTCACTCACCTGCCATATCCATATGTTGTATATGTTTCCCTTTCCTTGCAGCTTGGTCAGTTTAGACTCCTGTTCGTCCTGGTCTAGGAGGAACAGGTCGTCTTACCCTGCTCCTAGTCCAGGGATATCCTGAGGGCTAGTAGGGACCCGAGGTTCCTGAATATGAGCCCTCCTACCATCTGGGTTGGCTCATACGGTTAGGAGTCAGGGTCGGAGTTAGGGACGCTGTAGGAGGTGACCTGCTCCCTGATTCTGTTGTCCTGGCCTAGCGGCTTCCCTTTTCCCTTTAACATTGCACGGTGAGGGGTTTCCCCCATTCCTCACCGTGACAGTATGACCACACCAGCTCCTTACTGCGATACCTTCGAAAGAGGGTGCAGCAGGTATCGCCATCTGTTGATGGGGTGCATGCACGTTCTCTGGAGGGAGAGCGTTTTGGGGGTTTCACCGTTAACGGCGCGGTGAGTGGCTTTTCCCCGCCATTCGATTCTCACCGTTGTCTGTATTGGTGCCCCATTACTTTGTCATTCCCCTCCCCCCATCCCATTGTTTGATCTGCCCCACCAACCTTCCCCTTTTATGTGGTTGGGGGGGGGGCTTTGAGGGGTGGGAGTGTCTCCGCCTTCGGAAGAGTGCGCAGCATGTGGCGCCTGCCGTTTTCTGGCATGCATTTTTATCCTCCAGAGGGAGGGTGAAAGGGGAACCCTATTTCAGTGCAGTTCTCGGTAGCAGTGGTTGCAGTATGTGTGAACTGGCATTTGTGCTTGGGTCTCCCCTCGTCCACGTCTCAGTGGTTCTCTCACTTGTGTCGGTGTGGCTAGCTGCAGTCCTTGTTAGACTGGTTTAGGTGTATACTGGTGGAGGATGCATGCTGGCACTGACTTGGTGGGAACCATGGCTAAGAGTAGACGCAGTGTTCAGTGCGGTCTCTCCGGGCTGTTTGTTTGCTGGCGCCCTGGTTCCTGTGTGTTGCTCCAGGGGCTGGCAGTCGGCGCCCTGGTTCCTGTCTGTTGCTCCAGGGGCTGGCAGCAGTCCTGGGAGACTCCCTGGCACTGACACTGTTTCTGCTACTTTATCCCTTCTCCCATCCCTGTTTTTGCTTTCCTCACTAGTTTCCCTTTTTTTTTTGGTGGGGGGGCTTTGAGGGGTGGGAGTGTCACGGCCTATGGTCGTGACTCTTTGTGTAGCATGCAGTTG
Organism: Bufo bufo; assembly: GCF_905171765.1. Taxonomy (NCBI): domain Eukaryota; kingdom Metazoa; phylum Chordata; class Amphibia; order Anura; family Bufonidae; genus Bufo; species Bufo bufo. Next base: position 623,118,035 of record NC_053390.1, read on the forward strand.
TTAGCGGTCTGCTTGTTGTCTTCCTCAGGTTAGGACAGTTTGTATGTTTGTCTCACGTGTGGTTGCCGCTGGCAACATAATTATGTTTGGCAGTGTAGCAGCCTGAGTTGGTTGCTAGGCGGCTCGCTGTCAAGGCATGCGGTTGCTTCTAGCAGCATTTGTATGTATGTGTTCACTTTCTATGTTTGGTGTGCACGGGATTCATGTTATGTGTACATTTCCCCTTTAAGTGACACTTACCTTGTCTGGTGTTGGAAGGGTTAACTGCTTTCCTAGCTTGTGTGTGTGGGTGTGGCTACTTGGGCTATTTAGCCTCTGCTGGATCCCTGTAGCGGAGGGGTACCCCAGCCATGCCTTATGCTGGAGTCATCCTCCTGGTCTTATACCATCTGTCCAGTGATCTGGTCATAAAACATGTATTGATGTTAAGCTTATGTTTGTGTGGTGTCTTACCTTATTGCAGCTATGGATCTGGTTTCCTGTGTGTTTAATGTGTGTGTGCTGTCTTCCTCTATGTTTGGTGTGGACATCAGCGTTTGAGCACGGGCTCCAGTCACTCTGTCTGTGGCAGGTAGGTGTGGAAGTGGTTTCATTCACCTGCCTTATCCATATGTTGTATATGTTTCCCTTTCCTTGCAGCTTGGTCAGTTTAGACTCCTGTTCGTCTGTGTCTAGAAGGAACAGGTCGTCTTACCCTGCTCCTAGTCCAGGGATATCCTGAGGGCTAGTAGGGACCCGAGGTTACTGAGTATGAGCCCTCCTACCATCTGGGTTGGCTCATACGGTTAGGAGTCAGGGTCAGAGTTAGGGACGCTGTAGGAGATGACCTGCTCCCTGATTCTGTTGTCCTGGCCTAGCGGCTTCCCTTTTCCCTTTAACATCGCATGGTGAGGGGTTTCCCCCATTCCTCACCGTGACACATGGCATCCAAGCACCGTTATAAGTGGGACGAACGGCTGGGTCCACAATCTGTGTCTGTGGGTCACACCACTGCCTCCTCTTCCTCTGTGTTACATGCTGGCCAATCCCCTGTCAAAGGCGCAGGCCCGGATGTATCCCGCCCTGCACATGGACCTTTGCAAGCACCATCAGCGACCACATCCACTTCCGCGTCACAGCACAGCATACTAATGTCCTTACCCCAGGCATTTGAATGCAAACGCAAATACCCAGCCACCCACCCACAGGCCATAGCACTAAATGCGCAACTTTCCAAATAATGGCCATGTAAATGTTGCCATTTAGGCTTGTGGACACTGAGGCCTTCTACAGCCTGATAGCGGCCATCCCTCGTTACGCAGTCCCCAGCCACCACTATTTTTCACTGTGTGCCGTGCCCGCCTTACACCAACATGTGTCAGGTAACATCACACGTGCCTTGACCAATGCAGTTACTGGACAAGGACAAGTGTATTCGGCCAGGGATGCTACATTTCCCTGATGGCACACTAGGTGAATGTTGTGGAGGCCGGAAGCGAGTCGTACCCTGGCATGGCACAGGTGCTACCGACGCCAAGGATTGCGGGCCTTACGTCAATCAGTGTTTCCGCCAGCACCTACGTTAGTGGCTCCAACCCCCACTTCTCCTCCTCCACTTCCACCTCTGAATTTTCTGCGTGCAGTACCAGTAAGTCATCAGTTGGTAGCTGGAAGCAGTGTAGCACTGCAGTGGGGAAGCAGCAAAAAGGCCGTGCTGAAGCTGATATGCTTAGGGGACAAACAGCACACCGCTGCAGAGCTGTGGCTCTCGCCACTCAACCTAGAACCAGGCATGGTTGTGTCTGATAATGGCCGTAACTTGGTGGCGGCTTTAGAGCTTGGCAAGCTCACACACATCCCATGCCTAACCCACGTGTTCAACCTTGTGGTTCAGTGGTTTCTCAAAACCTACCCCAATGTGCCTGAGCTACTGTTGAAGGTGCGCCGCATGTGTGCACATTTCCGCAAGTCATCGACAACTTTAGCCGGTCTGTCAACGCTGCAGCAGCAGTTGAAATTGCCAGCTCACTGGTTGTTGTGCGACTTGAGCACGGGCTGGAACTCTACGTTCCACATGTTGGCCAAGCTTTGTGAGCAGCAGAGAGCAGTAGTGAAATACCAGCTGTAACATGGTCGTTGCCTTTCCAGTCAGCTTCCGCTATTCACAAGCGAGGAGTGGGCATGGATGTCTGACCTCTGTCAGGTTTTAAGAAACTTTGAGGAATCAACACAGATGGTGAGCGGCGATAACGCTATTATCAGCGTAACCATACCACTTCTGTGTCTACTCAAACGCTTGCTGCTCACAATTAAGGATGACGCTTTGCATGTGGAAGAGGTGGAAATGGGGGAAGAGATTACACAGGTTGATAGCCAGACCACCCTAAGTTCGTCTTCTCAGTGCAAATTGGACGATGAAGAGGAGGAGCAGGAGACGGTTGCCTCCACTACAGATGGTAGTACCCATGGAAGTTTAATTCCATCTGTTCAGCGTGGGTGGGCAGAAGAGGAGGAAGAGGATGAGGAGTTTGAGAGTGATCCTCCTGATGATGACAGCGAAGTCATGCCTGTGGTGGAGAGGACGAGCAAAACGGTGCAATACCAGAAGATCTTTGTTGAAAAATTGATCCAAAAATTTCCATCTGACAACGCTGGCGGCAGAATCCTTAGTTCCTTGGGCAACCGAGGAGGGGAGACAAGGGGAACACACAGCAGTTCCAACCGAGGCAGGGCAACACTCTCCAAAGCCTGGGACAGTTTCATGACACCCCTCCAGCACCCTCACCCTGATGCTCGGCCTACTGTCACAAGGAGGTAAAATTTTGGAACATGGTGAAGGAGAACATAGCAGACCGTGTCAGTGTCCTCAAAGATCCCTCTGTGCTTTACAACTACTGGGTGTCCAAGCTAGACACGTGGCACGAACTGAAGCTCTACGCCTTGGAGGTGCTGGCCTGCCCTGTCGCCAGCGTTTTGTCTGAGCGGGTATTTAGTGCTGCTGGTAGCATTAAAACAGATAAATGTATCCGCCTGTCAACTGAAAATGCTGGCAGGTTGACTCTTATAAAAATGAACAAGGCCTAAATTGACCGCGACTTCTTGACTCCACCAGAGGAAAGCGGCTCAACATAATACCCTCGCTTATATGCCCTCGCATATAATGTTTTACAAGGTCAGCTCACCTACAGGCCCTCGCATATAATTTTTAGAGGGTCAGCTCACCAGCAGGCCCTCACCTACAATCTTTTACAGGGTCAGCTCAGCTGCAGGCCCTCGCATATAATTTTTTAGTTGGTCAGCTCACCAACAGGCCCTCACCTACAATCTTTTACAGGGTCAGCTCAGCTGAAGGCCCTCGCACATAATTTTTTAGAGGGTCAGCTCACCAGCACGCCCTTACCTAAAATCTTTTACAGGGTCATCTCACCTACCGGCCCTCGCATATAATTTTTTACAGGGTCAGCATACCAGCAGGCCCTCACCTAAAATCTTTTACAGGGTCAGCTCACCTGCAGGCCCTCGCATATAATATTTTTAAAGGGTCTGCTCACCAGCAGGCCCTCACCTAAAATCTTTTACAGGGTCAGTTCACCTGCAGGCCCTCTCATATATTTTTTTAGAGGGTCAGCTCACCTGCAGGTCCTCACCTACAATCTTTTACAGGGTCAGCTCACCTGCAGGCCCTCGCATATAATGTTTAAGAGGGTCAGCTAACCAGCAGGCCCTCGCATATAATGTTTTATAGGGTCAGCTCACCAGCAGGCCCACACCTAAAATCTTTTACAGGGTCAGCTCACCTACCGGCCCTAGCATATCATTTTTTAGAGGGTCAGCTCACCTGGAAGCCCTCACCTAAAGTCTTTTACAGGGTCAGCTCACCTACAGGCCCTAGCCTACAATCTTTTACAGGGTCAGCTCACTAGCATGCCCTTGCAAATAATGTTTAAGAGGGTCATCTCACCTCATGCCCTCGCATATAATGTTTTATAGGGTCAGCTCACCTGCAGGCTCTCGCATATAATTTTTTAGAGGGTCAGCTCACCAGCAGGCTATCAATCATAATTTTTCAAGGATATATGATGGCCTCCTTTATTTGTAATAAAGGGTGTATTGGAGTGACGGTTCCTTGTAATTTTTGGAAGCCCTTTCACTTAGTGCATAGGCTTTATGAGTGTAGGAGTCCCACTACCTGAACAATTGTACCACAATGTGAATGAGGCCCTCCTTTATGTGATATACAGGTTGTATCGGAGTGCCTCTTTCTTGTAATTTTTGGCAGCACTTGCACTTTATATACAAGTAAATATACAGGAAAGAATGTTTCCTAACAATTTTTCCTCTAAAATCGATTTTATCTTCGGTTTTGTGCGTATTAATGTCAGTCTGTAAAAGTGGCGTACTACTCGGACAACATCGTTCCCAGCAGCAACCTGGGAGTCCAAGATGCATTCAGACATCCTCTTCATGCTGGTAACGAATCATTCCGGTGGTGTTTCCATCAATTCCTGACCTATTTCTATGAACCACACACCCTCCCCTCTTCAGAGCAGGGGGTGCCTGGTTTAATGCTCGGGTTCTCCCATACCGAGCACCTGAGCATCCCGAGGTGTTCAGCCCTAGCACCCGAGCACTTTGGTGCTCAATCAACACTACTAGGCATGACTGTGATGGCTTCCAAGTGCCCACAGCTTAATCGCTTGTTGATTGGCTGCGCTGCAGCCTTTTAATCAGGATCAGCTCCCACAGTTTCATTGTTTACCATCCAGACACAGATGGCACCTTAATTACAGACTACTGTTTCTGCCCATTATTTCCAGACACTTATCAGAAGGAAATTTGGTGTCATAGCACCCTTTGCATGCCCTGCCACTGAAAGCCAGGAACTATTGCCTTTGTTTGCAGTGGCGTTGTGAGCAAGAAATTTGGACTGCTAAGGAATGGAACCATGTTGTCTTTAGCGATGAAGAAAGGTTCACAATGGTTAGGTTCAAAAATGGAAGCTTGTGGTGAGAACATCAATTCTGCCTCTGCTATGGAACAACACATTTCCTCAACTGCTGGTGTGAGGATCTGGGAAGCCATTGTACATGACAGTTGATCACTCCTAGTGATGATATGAGGGACAAGATATGAGGGACACTAACAGCTCAGCTATATGTGCAGGTTATCCTGTGATCACATGTGTTACCTCTCATGGCAGGGCTTCCAACTGACATTTTTCAGCAGGATAATGCTTGCCCACACACTGTAAGGGTTTCCTAAGAATGCCTCTGCCAGATTGCAACATTTCTTTGGCACGCAAGCTTTTTTGCTTCATCCAACACTATGTTTCAAAACCATTAACTGTACAGACAGCAACAGAGAGTCTGGCTACACACCATACATCTGTACATACTCCTGAAAGCTGGTACTGTTGTGATAACCCTTGTGTTTATAAATGAACATACTGTTAATGGAAAACTGTATGATGGTGAGAGGGCATGACATCAATTTTGGTGCTGATATGTTTTTTTTTATTAAATGATTTCTATCTCATGCTTTTAACATCTGTAATACAGAGATGGGGCAAAATGTATAGTGCTATAAAATATAGGAAGCAGACATTTGATTTTATTATCAGACCAGCAGTAGTTCTACATGTGGCATGTTGTAAGCAATATTTACAGTGACTTTTATTTGGAAAAAATACTGTTATAGCACTAAGATTTCAATTCTGACTTTCAAGTATACTTTCAATCAGAAAAATCATTGTGGACTTCACCTAGAAAGATATTTAACAATTTTTTGATTTAATTAGCTAAACATAATTCAAGGCTTTTATACATATTGACTTTGCAGCATTATATTAGTTAAAATGAATTCCAGTGGGGCTAGTGCATATCAATTATACAATGTGATGGAGTCACACAACACAGCCAATCATATTTCTAATGTCAGTCAAAGTGTTCATTGTGGGTTTACCTAGATTGTTTTAGGGCTTAGTACTATTGGACCCTTTTTTACCCGCCATGATAAACATGGATATGATTCCAGTGCTATATAAAATGTATGGATTATAAATAATACTAATTCACCAAATGTTTTTGTGGAGGTTTTGCCAAAATTACAACGATTAAGGCCTCATGCACACGACCGTTGTTCTGGTCCGCATCCGAGTCGCAATCTTTGCGGCTCGGGTGCAGACCCATTTACTTCAATGTCCGCATCCGTTGCTCTGTTCCGTGGTCCCGCAAAAAAAAAATATAACATGTCCTATTCTTGTCCTTTTTGCGGACAAGAATAGGCATTTCTACAATGGGCCGTCTGTTCCGTTCCGCAAATTGCAAAAGGCACACAGGCGGCTTACGTGTTTTGCGGATCCGCAATTTGCGGACCGCAAAAAACGGAACGGTCGTGTGCATGAGGCCTAAGACTGAATTAGTTAAACCACTAATTAAAGTCCTTTTACTCAAGTTGTATGAACATTCATTGCCAATGGTTGCCCTTGGTAAATATGCCAACTGATCGGCTGACAAATGATGAAATCTTTGTTTGCCATTGACTTAATCTTTTATGCAGACATAAAATTAATAATTTGTTGGAAGCACATCACCTTGTGTAAACAGGGATGTGCTGCTGACAATATACTGTACAACCTGTACTAATGATTGCTTTTATACAGTATGATCATCACTACATTTAAAAGGGTTATCCCATTAATAATGTAAAAAATGAAAATCAGGCCTCACATAGTACATGTCAATACCTTTCTAACAAAGTTAGAACCAGCCCTGTACCTCACCTGGATGCAGAGATCTCCACATTTATTGCTTTGATAGATTTATATCAAGGGGAGTGTCTTTTTTGCTGCAGCTAAGGGGGCGTGTCTATGCTCTCCCTATCACAGCTCAGGAGGCAGTTAAAAGATGAAACTGAGCATGTGCGACCTTCCTAGGGCTCTTTCACACTTGCGTTGTCCGGATCCGTCGTGCACTCCATTTGCCGGAGGTGCCCGGATCCGTAACAACGCAAGTGAACTAAAAGCATTTGAAGACGGATCCGTCTTCAAAATGCGTTCAGTGTTACTATGGCACCCAGGACGCTATTAAAGTCCTGGCTGCCATAGTAGTAGTGGGGAGCGGGGGAGCAGTATACTTACAGTATTAAGTGTCACTATACAGATACATTTTATTGAATAACTTGGTAGTTATACAACATTTCTAATTACATATAATTACAAAAGTATTCAGATCCAGGTGCTGGTTTGAAAACTGTTGAATATTTTTCATGGGACAACCTCTTTAAGTGTTAAATAAGCGTCAATAAATATACTATATAATCAATAGAACTTGTTTACATGCAGATTAATCTGCACATCTTGGGCAGGTAAATCCAATAGTCTATTCTGGCAGAGGAGCAGACTACCAGAGCTGTATGCAGTGGCATTTATGCTGGCTCCCTGTCAGAATCCATTGTAATGCCTGGAGACGTCCATCTACAACGGATGTGGTAACTACAGTAGTCCTCATGCTGCTAATTGTATACATAGTTGTTTTACAAGTTTTACGTTATTACTGGAGATGAGTAAAATAAATCTAAGAGAGAGAGAGAGACTTTTCCACGCAATCGAAGCGCTATGGATAGAGGATAACTTGCTATAACCAGAAAACTCCTTTAGTTTGACTGGTATGAGACACGATTATCGTTTTTTTGGGAAGAAAAGCTAATTTGAATATCTTTCCCAAAAACCCAAAGGTATGCAAATTATCTTACTTGACAAAAAGAGAAAATATCCTGTCTAATGCCTGCATAATTAATTCATCTATTCCTCCTAGAAAGTGAGAGCAGTACTGCCTGGCATATAATACTTATTATGAATATTCTTTGGTCTCCTTATTGAAAAGAGTACCGCAAAGAGTACTCCCCAAGGCCAGTTAGCTGAGCAAGGCATTTTTCTATTATGTCCTATTGAGAGGTATAATTCTGTGTGGGATAGCCTAGCTGTTTTAAATGGAGAGTTAGATTGCCTGCCTTACTTTCAGTTGAATATGGGCTGGATCTATCTTTCACTTGTACAAAAAAAGAGCAAGGATTTAACAAGGTAAAAAAATCTCATTTTATTTGTTATAAATCACATGAACATTACAGGTAAGACTCAAAAGGGACAGAACATGGAGACTGGGCCACAAAAGGGCTCTGCAATGTGGAGAATCACAATGGGGGATAATGTGACCATATACAGCAGGTAACAGACAATAAACAGAAGCTGTGAACATTGGAGTAGTTGCGGGTGCAATTGCTGTCCCCTGGTGTTAAACAACTACCTAGCTCTTATTCACAGCGTCCAAGCAATGGATGCTGTAGGGTATAATTGGACAGTGCAATACTACTCATGAAGATGGCATATAACAATAACTGTAAGTCACTAGTCCCACCCTAATACAGATACCATGTTACCTCCTGACGAAGCCTACGTGGCGAAACACGTGTTGAGGTCGAAGCAGTGGGGGAACTGTGTCACCATTTTTCAGCAGCAACATGGGTAGGTAACATGGTATCTGTATTAGGGTGGGACTAGTGACTTACAGTTATTGTTATATGCCATCTTTATGAGTAGTATTGCACTGTCCAATTATACCCTACAGCATCCATTGCTTGGACGCTGTGAATAAGAGCTAGGTAGTTGTTCAACACTAGGGGACAGCAATTGCACCCGCAACTACTCCAATGTTCACAGCTTCTGTTTATTGTCTGTTACCTGCTGTATATGGTCACATTATCCCCCATTGTGATTCTCCACATTGCAGAGCCCTTTTGTGGCCCAGTCTCCATGTTCTGTCCCTTTTGAGTCTCACCTGTAATGTTCATGTGATTTATAACAAATAAAATGAGATTTTTTTACCTTGTTAAATCCTTGCTCTTTTTTTGTACAAGTTGCAGTAAGTTGGTGAGTGAGGTTCGGTTTTTGGGTTATTGTAGGCTCTAACTGGATCTATCTTTTAGACTTATGTCTGCTTGGTGAGTCTTTAAAAAAATAAAAATATGAGTCTTAGGACATGTTATATATCATTATATATCATTTTAGGTTAATTTGAACATATTTGATAAGTCCTAAATTTATCCAGGCCTGAATTGATCTTTTTTTAAAGTTTAAAGTTGGGGGCGGAGCTAGCGCCTGAACAGCATGGACGCTTGAGGCTGCAGCTCCGTTACTGAGATCACCACTGAAGCCCTTATATCATAGGCTGTCGCACCGATAATGGTGAAAATCGGAGGTCCCAGACCCGGAGACCAAGCTGCTCAAGACAGGAGGAATCCCACCAATGGAGAGATGGATAGATTTATCAAGAAAGCAGCGACGCTGCATGTATCTAATGATCCCAAGATGGCGCCGACTCCAACTCGCGCTCCGCGCTCAAAACACACTGAGCTGCTGGATCAGGCCACCGGAGGTGAGGAAGACACAGACGACCTCCCGATTTCACGTACCTTCCTAAAGGAGTTACTGTCCTCTTTCCTGGCGTCTGCCCTGGAACCTCTAAGTTCCGACCTAGCTGCTATTAAGCAAGACATATCACAGGTGGGAGTCCGAGTGGAAATACTGGAGAACACACAAGAATCCATCATCCGGCACCAATCAGAAGTGTCCCAGCGGTTCCAGGCCATTCAACACAAGATGAACTGCCTCTGCAACTCCCTGAAAGACCAGGAAAATAGAGGTAGGCGCAATAACCTACGTTTCCGCGGTGTCCCCTAATCTGTGGACACAGGAGACATTCCTGGCACTGTGGTGCAAATTTGCATGTCCCTTCTTGGCCCAGAATCTGCCCATGAAGTTATATTAAAGAGAGCACACCGAGCTCTTAGGCCTAAGCCCGCTGCCTCGGCCCCACCAAGGGACATTATTTGCAAATTTCTCAGCTTCCCTGTTAAAGAAGCAGTCATCCTTAAAGCCCGTCAATCCGGCAAAGTGTCCTGGGATGGCCAGGACATACAAATCTTCCAGGACTTAGCTCAAACCACCCTGGACAAAAGAAGGACCCTGAAACAGCTTACAAGCTGGCTCAGAGAGCATAGGATCCCTGATAGATGGACCTTCCAATTTGGCCTATCATTCATGTACGAAGGGCGCAGGCTCTCTGTCTCCAATTATGCTGATCTGGACTCAATTTTCGACCATCTCCAGATAGAACCCCTCAAGATCTATAACTGGGACCCTATTCAGGACTTATCCAACCTCTCTGAAATCCCGCATCCAGGCATCTGGGAACGTCAACGCACCCCCAAGCGCCAAAAGAGCCCCAGGAATTCCAGAAGAACCACGTCCAGAAGACTTCCTATGGACAACTGATCATGTCCTCAAAAGATCCCCTATATCTGCCAGATCGTTAACAACCTGGTGATCTCTAACATGTTTTTTTCTCCTTTTTTCCCCCCAATTCCATCTTAGGCACTACCATGCCTATTACCCAACTAGTCATATTAGTATTGTTATTTGCTTGTTATATTGTTATTTCTTACGTTTCAGGATGTATATTGTTCTGCTGACCCTTTAAATCCTCGCAGAAAGAAATAATACTATATGCTTATCTGTGCTGTCCAGTGGGTTTTGGATGTGTTCCCCTTGTGGTGGTAGGGGATGAAGCAGTCCCACTTTCTCTATGATATAGTATGGCAGATTTACAAATTACCTCATAAAATGTAAAAGGTTTCAACGCCTCTTCCAAACGCTGCCAAATTATCTCTGAACTAAAGAAGATGGGCTGCTCCGTCATTCTCCTCCAGGAGACACATTTCAAATTCAATCACTACCCGAACCTCTCCCACTCTTACTTCCCCACTTGGTATCATTGCGGTACTAACTCATCTGCTTCTAGAGGAGTCAGTGTGGGCTTTAGTAAAAATACCCCATTCACCTACAGGGACCACATCCAGGACCCCGAGGGCAGATTTATCATTTTAAAAGGTAATATAGCAAATCAGATATATACGTTTATTAATGTGTATGCTCCAAATGTCTACCAGGCTCCATGGCTCCATAAAATTCTCCAGATGATGGATCATTTCAGTGAAGGAGTGACTGTCATGGGAGGTGACCTTAACCTCACTTTGGTCCCCCCAATAGACTCCTCCTCCCAAAAGTCTGCTGTCTCAAATAAAGCCCTTAGCAAATTGAGAAAATCTTTCCATGACCGGCGCCTGGTTGACATCTGGAGAACACTAAACCCCAACGTTAGGGATTACACATTTTATTCAAACCCGCACAGTTCATACCAGCGCCTGGACTATCTTCTGGTTTCATCCGAGCACATTCAGTTATGGTCTAAGGCCCAGATTGTCTCTATTAGTATATCCGACCATGCCCCTATTTGGATTAATATACTTACCCCCGACAGGCCCACAAAAACATTCAGATGGAAACTTAATGAACAATTGATCCAAACCCCAGAAAACAAGGAAAAGGTCCTCAAATGGCTGAGAGACTTCTTCTCTTCCAATGACACCCCGGGTATCCACCCCTATACCCTATGGGACACCCATAAAGCCTATATCCGAGGTCAACTTATAAGTTTAGGCTCCTATACAAAAAAATAAGACTTGCCCATATTGACTCCCTCCTGAAAAATATTAGAGATATTGAAACCCTTCATAAAAGATCTCTGTTAGACTCCCATTTAACAAAATTAACGCTCCTCAGAGCTGACCTAAAAAACCTTCTTAATGCCCAATCTGCTAAGTACTTCATGCATGCACAATATAAATACTTCACCCACGGCGATAAGGTGTCCAAATTTATGATGTCTAGAATCAAAAAAAGGAAGGCCCAAAACTTCATATGCAAAATTCGCAATAATGAAGGTAATATGCTCACTAATACACAAGACATAGCCCGGAGGTTCTCAGCATTTTATCGCTCCCTTTATAACCTACCTTCTCAGGAAAAAGTTACCCCGAATATTACACATTAGGACTCGATAAAACGTTTCCTCCGTTCAATTAACATACCCCAAATAAACGAAACTCAGATTAATGCCCTAAGTTCCCCATTCACTAATGAGGAAATTCTCCTGGCAATTAAGCAACTCCCAAAAGATAAAGCTCCCGGCCCCGATGGGTTCCCTGCTCTTTATTTCCGTTCTTTTAGCTCTGTCCTTCTGCCGCACTTGCTTAAAGTCTGCAATCAAACCCTACAGCGCGATCCTCTCTCCCATGAGATGACAAAAGCTAATATTACCATTATCCCCAAGGAAGGGAAAGACCCTACTGACTGTGCCAACTACCGCCCTATTTCTCTATTAAATTTAGACCTAAAACTATTAGCCAAACTAATAGCTAACCGTCTAGCCCCCCTCCTTCCCCAACTTATCCACAGAGACCAAACAGGGAAGGGAGGGAAAAGACAACACAGCAAGGGTACTAAACGTCCTGCTACATGCCTCAAAATTCCATCTTGCCTTAGTCATGGACATCACCTATGCCGAAAAAGCATTTGACCGAGTCATTGGAATTTCATGTATAGCACCATGGAACAATTTGGTATTCCCATTGCCTTTATACGCTCTGTCCAAGCCATGTACACCAGTGCCTCGGCGTCGGTGCTGATCAATGACACTATCTCTGTCACGACTGCTATCCCAGCAGCAGTCGTGTCGCACCAGATGGAGGGGAAGGGGGACCCCTATCTACGGATGGGGAATAGAACGGCCACCCCTGACTAACCCTAAGCTGGCACCTGTCTGCCCTGATACCCCAGACGGGGTGTGAACCCGTGCAGCGAGCAGGATGCCTAAACCCTCAGTCACCCTAACAAGACTAGACTGGGGAAAGGCAGATGGGAGCACTAGTCACCATTACTCGTGTCTAGGAGAACAACAGGGGAAGACAGCAACAAACAAACAATCTACAGCAGAGATAGACTTATCCAGTCACGAGCAGAGAAGGTGATCCCAATGACGACAGTCCACGCCAGACAAGAGCTCCACAGCAATACCGTCCAACGATCTCCTTCAAAGGTCAGAATAGCACTGGAAGTAAGGACTATATCTGGCAATGACTGCAAGTGAAACTGAAACTAATATAGTAGCTGGGAGTGGCAGACAGGACTCACCTGAGAAGGATGCCTACAAACTCCCAGTCAGGACAAAAAGGTTCACAAGGCAAAACCCTGATGACATACCCTGAACCACGGAGCAAACTCACAAGCTATCGCGAGTAGCAAGTGGCTGCGACCTTCTCCTCCCAGACCTGTCTGGATCAGTCATAGTCGTGACAATCTCCCATCCTTTTCCCATAAGCAATGGGACTAAAGAGGGGTGCCCCCTTTCTCCCTTGATCTTTGTCTTGATAATAGAACCCCTCCTCATCCTCATACGTTCAGAGAACGCTATCAGAGGCCTTAAACTTGGAGATCAGGAATTGCAGCTTTTGCTGATGACCTCCTGAGAATGTCCTCCAACCCTGAAACCTCTCTCCAACTTATATACTCCATTTTAGAGGAATTTAGCTTCTTTTCCAACTTTAAAATAAACATGAAAAAATCCCACATCCTTAGTATAGGGCTCAATCATAGACATAGATCCAAACTAATCCTTTCCTCCCCCTTTAACTGGGACTCTCCATACATAACATATTTAGGAGTTAAGATCCACTCTGATATAACATCACTATATAAACTAAATTATGTCCCTCTATTAAGCTCTATCAAATGTCAATTAGAAGCCTTAAATCCTTCCTTACTATCTTGGTTTGGACGTAAAAATATGGTCATGTCTCTTATCCTACCTAGACTAAATTACCTCCTTCAGGTCCTCCCCATACCTATACCCAACTCCTTTTTTCAATCCCTGGAGAAATACATTCGCTCCTTCATATGGAACGGCAAAAAATCAAGAATTAATATCAACACCTTACAGAGACCCAGAACTCAGGGAGGTATAGGCCTTCCTAACCCCCTATTATATAACAAAGCTATACTTCTTTCCAGATCCTTGGACTGATTCAAAAACCCTGACCATAAGTCTTGGGTTGGTATGGAAACCCCTGCTTACCTCATGACCCTAAGGGCCCTATTAGTAGATCTTCTCCATAGAATATTCTTACCTTTAAACATAATCCCTTGGCTTCAGCTACCCTTGAGGCTTAGAGATGGTTCCAAAATTCGAATTGGAGTTTCCCGTCTCTCTCCCCCCTTGCCCAAATCAGAGATGTGATTGGCCTAGCCCCTTTAGAACTTAAACAAAGTGTACCCAAAAACCTACGCTCCTCAGAAGATCCTATCCTCACCATATTGTTAAAGAGTGAGAGGGGACTACTGGACCGAGAAGTCCTCATCTCATTCCTACCTGGGATCAAATCTCACCCCCATATGCTCTCTTTCTTGGTTGCATACATCAACAAAAATATTCCTTTGAGCTCTCTTCTCAGACCTCTCACCTGGTTTGAGAGCCTCATCCACAACCTCCCTCCCCCGAAAAAACCTATATCCTCACTTTACAAGTACCTTAGTACAACTATTCTACCTCCCAAGCCCTCCTTTATAAACCAATGGGAAAGGGATTTGAATATCCACTTCTCACCTGAAGAGCAACTCCTACTATTTAAAATGCCACATATCATCAAGGTGTACCAGAATCCAAGAGAATGGATATAAAGTGTTAAATAGATCAGTGTTTCCCAACCAGTGTGCCTCCAGCTGTTGCAAAACTACAACTCCCAGCATGCCCGGACAGCCTTTGGCTGTGCGGGCATGCTGGGAGTTGTAGTTTTTCAACAGCTGGAGGCACACTGGTTGGGAAACACTGAACTAGATGGTACAAAACACCAGACATTACCTGCCGTTACGATAGCAGTGGTTCTGACATCTGTTGGAGATGTGGGGTAGGACGTGGAACCATGTTTCATATATGGTGGACTTGCCCCCTGATCTGTGATTGGTGGAATAAAATCTTCAAAAAATGCAATGAAATTTGCAACTCTAATGTCACACCATCACCTTTATTGGCTTTATTAGGTCTATTACTTGACCACAAGACAAAATCTCCCCCCCTTTTTAAGATCCTAATTATCTCTGCCCGACTTTTGATCCCTACACATTGGTTGACAACAAATACCCCTTCCTTAGAACATTGGTTCAATAAAGTCGACTCTATTTATAGATTTGAGGAGATAGCAGCATGGGAAAATAGATCCCACCACACATTTATGACTCTCTGGGAAAACTGGAGATCTTTTAGAGGTCTGCATTGACTTAATCATTTAAACCACCTTGCCTTATAGAAATACTTATACCCAGGGCCCTCTTCCAAAACCCAGATAAGATCTCTACAAAATATAGCTCTGTTAACATACATCCTCAGTGTTGTTTTGTTTGTTTTATACTTACTATTTTTTACCCAAACAATCTATGTATAATGGGAGCTCACTCCTCCTATTCCAATGAATTGATACAAATGTAACTGATATTCATTTTTCAATAAAGCTTTTGAAAAAAAAAAAAAAAAAGTTTAAAGTTTACAGTAGTTAAAATCATTTATTTATTTTTTGAAAACGCAGGATGAATTTCAAATTGATAGAATTAATTTGCTCAATTCTAGCATATTCATTTATACATATGTCCTTGTGTTTCATAGATAAACTTTTCCCTAATTTTTTTTTCAGCGGTAGCCTCAAGCTGTTCAATCAATGCTTTTTCATAATAAGAAACCCATACTAGGGCCTTTTGAATCAAAACTCTTCTCAAACAAATCCCTCAATAATTGGGTTAGATTGAATTAAAACTTTTTGGGAAATTCGATAGAAACTATTCGCTCATCCTTATGATAAATGCTAATATTTATCTATTGTAAAAATCTGTTCATTGGCAAGTTGAAAAATCAGAACTATATATTCTCATCACTAGTTTCTTGCTAATGCTTCTGACATTTTTTTTATAACCAGTTCTATTTCTATCCATTATAACTGCAGACTTCATACTTTGCTGTACAAATCAATGTCATTTGCAAATGAATTTCACAATCTGTTGTAATTGCATTATTTTTTCTCATTTTTGCAATTTCATCCTGAAATAGCTGCTTGTCTACGCTATTCTATTTTGGTTTGTCATCTACAAGTTTTTCTCTCTTTGTATTTAAACAGCTCTTATTAAAGCTTTAATAAAAAGTATAACAGGGATTCAGCAGAATTTACCTTTAGTTTAAGGCTATATGCACAAAACGGTTCCGTTTTTTGCGGTCCACAAACTGCAGATCCGCAAAAAAAGGAAGCCGCCCACGTGCCTTCCGCAATTTGCGTAACAGAACGGACGGCCCATTGTAGAAATGCCTATTCTTGTCCGCAAAACGGACAAGAATAGGACATGCTATATTTTTTTGGCGGGGCCACGGAACAGAGCAAAGGATGTGGACAGCACACGGAGTGCTGTCCGCATCTTTTGCGGCCCCATTGAAGCGAATGGGTCAGCACCCGAGCCGCAAAAACTGTGGCTCGGATGCGGACCCGAATTACGGTCGTGTGCATGAGGCCTATAAAGCAAAAGTAAAGACTTGATCTTATGTACTATAGATTAGTGTTCCTTTTTGTTTTTTAGGGCAAACATATATAGATCTCTTAAGTAGGGATGAGCGAACCTAAACTGAAACGCATTTTCGTAAAAGTCCGGGTTCGGGTTCGGTGTTCAGAGCTTTCTTGGCGCTTTTTGAAAGGCTGCAAAGCAGCCAATCAACAAGCGTCATACTACTTGCCCCAAGAGGCCATCACAGCCTTGCCTACTATTGGCATGGCTGTGATTGGCCAGTGCAGCATGTGACCCAGCCTCTATATAAGCTTGGGTCACGTAGCGCTGCACGTCACTCTGCTGATTCAAGCATAGGGAGAGGTTGCTGCTGCGACGTTAGGGCGAGATTAGGCAGATTAACTCCTCCAAAAGACTTCATTCTGTGATCGATCTGCAGCTGTGGATCATTAAAGTGCTAATATCGACTTGCTCACTTTTTTGAGGCTGCCCAGAGCGTTTTTAGATCACTTTTTTCTGTGGTGATCGGCGGCCATTTTGTGGCTTGTGGTGCGCCAGCACAAGCTATCACCAAGTGTATTTAACCATCAATAGTGTGGTTATTTTTTGCTATATCCTACATCAGCTGCAGGCTGAGCCTATGTCACCGAAGTGCATTTAACCATCAACAGTCTGGTTATTTTTTGGCCATATACTACATCAGCTGCAGGCTGAGCCTGTGTCACCGAAGTGCATTTAACCATCAACAGTCTGGTTATTTTTTGGCCATATACTACATCTGGTGCAGGCTGAGCCTGTGTCACCCAAGTGCATTTAACCATCAATAGTGTGTTTTTTTTTTGGCCATATACTACATCAGGGGCAAGTTGAGCCTGTCACCCAGCGCCTAAAAAATAGACCTGACATTTCAATTCAACCAAATTTGTATTGTTTTAGCTGGTCAAGTTATTTGTAGTGACCGTAAAAGCACACTTTTTGTTCTGGGTTGAAAAACTTTTCCCAAATTTGCCATTCTCAAAATAACTAGTTTCTGCTATATGAGGCCTACTTGAAATCTATCCCAAAAAGGATATCTTACATTGAAGGTGCTGATATTGTCATTCAGAAAAACCTAACACACACGCTACCGTGCAGATACAAGTCTAATTCTGTGATTAAACCTATACCTGTCACACAGCGCAAAAAAAAAACAGGCCTCACATTTCTATTCAACCAAATCTGTGCTGTTTTAGCTGGTCAAGTCATTTGTAGTGACCGTAAAAGCACATTTTTTGTTCTGGGTTGAAAAACTATTCCCAAATTTGCCATTCTCAAAATAACTAGTTTCTGCTATATGAGGCCTACTTGAAATCTATCCCAAAAAGGATATCTTACATTGAAGGTGCTGATAGTGTCATTCAGAAAAATTTAACACACACGCTACCGTGCAGATACAAGTCTAATTCTGTGATTAAACCTATACCTGTCACACAGCGCAAAAAAAAAACAGGCCTCACATTTCTATTCAACCAAATCTGTACTGTTTTAGCTGGTCAAGTTATTTGTAGTGACCGTAAAAGCACACTTTTTGTTCTGGGTTGAAAAACTATTCCCAAATTTGCCATTCTCAAAATTGTGGTGAACGGGAACAATGAGGAAAACATCTAATAAGGGACGCGGACGCGGACGTGGACATGGTCGTGGTGGTGTTAGTGGACCCTCTGGTGCTGGGAGAGGACGTGGCCGTTCTGCCACAGCCACACGTCCTAGTGAACCAACTACCTCAGGTCCCAGTAGCCAGCAGAATTTACAGCGATATTTGGTGGGGCCCAATGCCGTTCTAAGGATGGTAAGGCCTGAGCAGGTACAGGCATTAGTCAATTGGGTGGCCGACAGTGGATCCAGCACGTTCACATTATCTCCCACCCAGTCTTCTGCAGAAAGCGCACAGATGGCGCATGAAAACCAAGCCCATCGGTCTGTCACATCACCTTCATGCATATCAGGGAAACTGTCTGAGCCTCAAGTTATGCAGCAGTCTCTTATGCTGTTTGAAGACTCTGCTGCCACAAACACAGGTGCCAACTGCTGCGTCTTTCTGCAGTTTGCAGACTGAACAGGAGGTCAGGGATCAAGACTGGGTGGAAGACGATGCAGGGGACGATGAGGTCCTAGACCCCACATGGAATGAAGGTCGTGCCACTGACTTTCACAGTTCGGAGGAAGAGGCAGTGGTGAGACCGAGCCAACAGCGTAGCAAAAGAGGGAGCAGTGGGGAAAATCCGAACACCTGCCGCCAAAAGACTCCGCCTGCTACTGACCGCCGCCATCTGGGACCGAGCACCACAAAGGCAGCTTCAAGGAGTTCCCTGGCATGGCACTTCTTCAAACAATGTGCTGACGACAAGACCCGAGTGGTTTGCACGCTGTGCCATCAGAGCCTGAAGCGAGGCATTAACGTTCTGAACCTTAGCACAACCTGCATGACCAGGCACCTGCATGCAAAGCATGAACTGCCGTGGAGTAAACACCTTAAAAACAAGGAACTCACTCAGGCTCCCCCTGCTACCTCTTCTGCTGCTGCCGCCGCCTCGGTTTCTTCTGCTGCTGCCGCCGCCTCGGCCTCTTCCTCTGCCTCTGGAGGAACGTTGGCACCTGCCGCCCAGCAAACATGGGATGTACCACCAACACCACCACCTGCGTCACCAAGCATCTCAACCATGTCACACGGCAGCGTTCATCTCTCCATCTCACAAACATTTGAGAGAAAGCGTAAATTCCCACCTAGCCACCCTCGATCCCTGGCACTGAATGCCAGCATTTCTAAACTACTGGCCTATGAAATGCTGTCATTTAGGCTGGTGGACACACACAGCTTCAAACAGCTCATGTCGCTTGCTGTCCCACAGTATGTTGTTCCCAGCCGGCACTACTTCTCCAAGAGAGCCGTGCCTTCCCTGCACAAACAAGTGTCCGATAAAATCAAGTGTGCACTGCGCAACGCCATCTGTGGCAAGGTCCACCTAACCACAGATACGTGGACCAGTAAGCACGGCCAGGGACGCTATATCTCCCTAACTGCACACTGGGTAAATGTAGTGGCGGCTGGGCCCCAGGCGGAGAGCTGTTTGGCGCACGTCCTTCCGCCGCCAAGGATCGCAGGGCAACATTCTTTGCCTCCTGTCTCCTCCTCCTCCTACTCAGCTTCCTCCTCCTCTTCTTCCACCTGCTCATCTAGTCAGCCACACACCTTCACCACCAACTTCAGCACAGCCCAGGGTAAACGTCAGCAGGCCGTTCTGAAACTCATATGTTTGGGGGACAGGCCCCACACCGCACAGGAGTTGTGGGGGGGTATAGAACAACAGACCGACGAGTGGTTGCTGCCGGTGAGCCTCAAGCCAGGCCTGGTGGTGTGCGATAATGGGCGAAATCTCGTTGCAGCTCTGGGACTAGCCGGTTTGACGCACATACCTTGCCTGGCGCATGTGCTGAATTTGGTGGTGCAGAAGTTCATTCGCAACTACCCCGACATGTCAGAGCTGCTGCATAAAGTGCGGGCCGTCTGTTCGCGCTTCCGGCGTTCACACCCTGCCGCTGCTCGCCTGTCTGCGCTACAGCGTAACTTCGGCCTTCCCGCTCACCGCCTCATATGCGACGTGCCCACCAGGTGGAACTCCACCTTGCATATGCTGGACAGACTGTGCGAGCAGCAGCAGGCCATAGTGGAGTTTCAGCTGCAGCACGCACAGGTCAGTCGAACTGCGGAACAGCACCACTTCACCACCAATGACTGGGCCTCCGTGCGAGACCTGTGTGCCCTGTTGCGCTGTTTCGAGTACTCCACCAACATGGCCAGTGGCGATGACGCCGTTATCAGCGTTACAATACCACTTCTATGTCTCCTTGAGAAAACACTTAGGGCGATGATGGAAGAGGAGGTGGCCCAGGAGGAAGAGGAGGAAGAGGGGTCATTTTTAGCATTTTCAGGCCAGTCTCTTCGAAGTGACTCAGAGGGAGGTTTTTTGCAACAGCAGAGGCCAGGTACAAATGTGGCCAGACAGGGCCCACTACTGGAGGACGAGGAGGACGAGGATGAGGAGGAGGTGGAGGAGGATGAGGATGAAGCATGTTCACAGCGGGGTGGCACCCAAAGCAGCTCG
This sequence comes from Bufo bufo, assembly GCF_905171765.1. Classification (NCBI taxonomy): domain Eukaryota; kingdom Metazoa; phylum Chordata; class Amphibia; order Anura; family Bufonidae; genus Bufo; species Bufo bufo. The sequence continues at coordinate 623,138,645 of NC_053390.1, forward strand.
GGCCCATCACTGGTGCGTGGCTGGGGGGAAACACAGGACGATGACGATACGCCTCCCACAGAGGACAGCTTGTCCTTACCTCTGGGCAGCCTGGCACACATGAGCGACTACATGCTGCAGTGCCTGCGCAACGACAGCAGAGTTGCCCACATTTTAACGTGTGCGGACTACTGGGTTGCCACCCTGCTGGATCCCCGGTACAAAGACAATGTGCCCACCTTACTTCCTACACTGGAGCGTGATAGGAAGATGCGCAAGTACAAGCGCACGTTGGTAGACGCGCTACTGAGAGCATTCCCAAATGTCACAGGGGAACCAGTGGAAGCCCAAGGCGAAGGCAGAGGAGGAGCAAGAGGTCGCCAACGCAGCTGTGTCACGGCCAGCTCCTCTGAGGGCAGGGTTAGCATGGCAGAGATGTGGAAAAGTTTTGTCACCACGCCACAGCTAACTGCACCACCACCTGATACGGAATGTGTTAGCAGGAGGCAACATTTCACTAACATGGTGGAACAGTACCTGTGCACACCCCTCCACGTACTGACTGATGGTTCGGCCCCATTGAACTTCTGGGTCTCCAAATTGTCCACGTGGCCAGAGCTAGCCTTTTATGCCTTGGAGGTGCTGGCCTGCCCGGCGGCCAGCGTTTTGTCTGAAGGTGTATTCAGCACGGCAGGGGGCGTCATTACAGACAAACGCAGCCGCCTGTTTACAGCCAATGTGGACAAGCTGACGTTCATAAAAATGAACCAGGCATGGATCCCACAGGACCTGTCCATCCCTTGTGCAGATTAGATATTAACTACCTCCCCTTAACAATATATTATTCTACTCCAGGGCACTTCCTCATTCAATACTATTTTTATTTTCATTTTACCATTATATTGCGGGGCAACCCAAAGTTGAATGAACCTCTCCTCTGTCTGGGTACCGGGGCCTAAATGTGTGACAGTGGCCTGTTCCAGTGGTGGGTGACGTGAAGCCTGATTCTCTGCTATGACATGAAGACAGATTCTGTGCTGACATAAGGCCAGATTCTCTGTTACGGGACCTCTCTCCTCTGCCTGGGTGCCTGGGCCTAAATATGTGACAGTGGCCTGTTCCAGTGGTGGGTGACGTTAAGCCTGATTCTCTGCTATGACATGAAGTCTGATTCTGCGCTGACATAAGGCCAGATTCTCTGTTACGGGACCTCTCTCCTCTGCCTGGGTGCCGGGGCCTAAATGTGTGACAGTGGCCTGTTTCAGTGGTGGGTGACATGAAGCCTGATTCTCTGCTATGACATGAAGACAGATACTGTGCTGACATAAGGCCAGATTCTCTGTTACGGGTCTCTCTCCTCTGCCTGGGTGCCTGGGCCTAAATGTGTGACAGTGGCCTGTTCCAGTGGTGGGTGACGTGAAGCCTGATTCTCTGCTATGACATGAAGACAGATTCTGTGCTGACATAAGGCCAGATTCTCTGTTACGGGACCTCTCTCCTCTGTCTGGGTGCCGGGGCCTAAATATGTGACAGTGGCCTGTTCCAGTGGTGGGTGACGTGAAGCCTGATTCTCTGCTATGACATGAAGACTGATTCTGTGCTGACATAAGGCCAGATTCTCTGTTACGGGACCTCTCTCCTCTGTCTGGGTGCCGGGGCCTAAATATGTGACAGTGGCCTGTTCCAGTGGTGGGTGACGTGAAGCCTGATTCTCTGCTATGACATGAAGACTGATTCTGTGCTGACATAAGGCCAGATTCTCTGTTACGGGACCTCTCTCCTCTGCCTGGGTGCCTGGGCCTAAATATGTGACAGTGGCCTGTTCCAGTGGTGGGTGACGTGAAGCCTGATTCTCTGCTATGGCATGAAGAGACTGATTCTCTGCTGACATGAAGCCAGATTCTTTGCTATGGCATGAAGAGACTGATTCTCTGCTGACGTGAAGCCAGATTCTCTGCTATGGGACCTCTGTCCAATTGATATTGGTTAATATTAATTTTTTTAATTTTTATTTTAATTGATTTCCCTATCCACATTTGTTTGCAGGGGATTTACCTACATGTTGCTGCCTTTTGCAGCCCTCTAGCTCTTTCCTGGACTGTTTTACAGCCTTTTTAGTGCCCAAACGTTCGGGTCCCCATTGACTTCAATGGGGTTCGGGTTCGGGACGAAGTTCGGGTCGGGTTCGGATCCCGAACCCGAACATTTCCGGGAAGTTCGGCCGAACTTCTCGAACCCGAACTTTCAGGTGTTCGCTCAACTCTACTCTTAAGCAAAGAGAATGAACATATAAGAGAAAGGAAACAATATCTCTCGATTTCTTACTATAGAGAACACTAAACACTAAATTGGAAATGCTGATAAAATGTGATATGTACTGAATGTATGTGTGTAATACACTCACCTAAAGAATTATTAGGAACACCATACTAATACGGTATTGGACCCCCTTTTGCCTTCAGAACTGCCTTAATTCTACGTGGCATTGATTCAACAAGGTGCTGATAGCATTCTTTAGAAATGTTGGCCCATATTGATAGGATAGTATCTCGCAGTTGATGGAGATTTGAGGGATGCACATCCAGGGCATGAAGCTCCCGTTCCACCACATCCCAAAGATGCTCTATTGGGTTGAGATCTGGTGACTGTGGGGGCCATTTTAGTACAGTGAACTCATTGTCATGTTCAAGAAACCAATTTGAAATGATTCGAGCTTTGTGACATGGTGCATTATCCTGCTGGAAGCAGCCATCAGAGGATGGATACATGTTCTCATTCTGTTTACGCCAAATTCGGACTCTACCATTTGAATGTCTCAACAGAAATCGAGACTCATCAGACCAGGCAACATTTTTCCAGTCTTCAACAGTCCAATTTTGGTGAGCTCGTGCAAATTGTAGCCTCTTTTTCCTATTTGTAGTGGAGATGAGTGGTACCCGGTGGGGTCTTCTGCTGTTGTAGCCCATCCGCCTCAAGGTTGTGCGTGTTGTGGCTTCACAAATGCTTTGTTGCATACCTCGGTTGTAACGAGTGGTTATTTCAGTCAACGTTGCTCTTCTATTAGCTTGTATCAGTCGGCCCATTCTCCTCTGACCTCTAGCATCCACAAGGCATTTTTGCCCACAGGACTGCCGCATACTGGATGTTTTTCCCTTTTCACACCATTCTTTGTAAACCCTAGAAATGGTTGTGCGTGAAAATCCCAGTAACTGAGCAGATTGTGAAATACTCAGACCGGCCCGCCTGGCACCAACAACCATGCCACGCTCAAAATTGCTTAAATCACCTTTCTTTCCCATTCTGACATTCAGTTTAGAGTTCAGGAGATTGTCTTGACCAGGACCACACCCCTAAATGCATTGAAGCAACTGCCATGTGATTGGTTGATTAGATAATTGCATTAATGAAAAATAGAACAGGTGTTCCTAATAATTCTTTAGGTGAGTGTATATGACACATTAACCCCTTAGTGACCAAGCTATATTAGGCCTTACTCTCCAAGCATTTTTTTCTTTCTTCTTTGCATCCTAAGAGCCATAACGTTGTCATTTTTTCATTGATGAAGCCATATAATGGCTTGCTTGTTTGTTTTTTTGCAGGATGATTTTTTTTTTCAAAGTTTCAGCTCTGAGTTAGGGTACTTAGGGTCACACTTGCATTGTTTGATTCCGGCAGGCAGTTCCGTTTGCTGAACTGTATGCAAACTGTATGCAAACACATGTCATTTTTTCTGACTGATCAGGCATTTTTCAGACTGATCAGGATCCTGATCAGTCTGAAATATGCCTGATCAGTCAGAAAAATACATTGCAATACCGGATCCGTTTTTCTGGTGTCATCAGGCAAAACGGATCCGGTATTTATTTTTTTCTCATTTTTAAAGGTCTGCGCATGCGCAGACCGGAAGGACTGATCCGGCATTCCGGTATTTTGAATGCCAGATCCGGCACTAATACATTCATATGGAACAAAAATTCTGGATCCGGCATTCAGGCAAGTCTTCAGTTTTTTTCGCCGGAGATAAAACCGTAGCTTGCTACGGTTTTCTCGTTTGCCTGATCAGTCAAAACGACTGAACTGAAGACATCCTTATGCATCCTGAACGGATTACTCTCCATTCAGAATGCATGGGGACATACCTGATCAGTTCTTTTCCGGTATAGAGCCCCTGTGATGGAACTCTATGCCGGAAAAGAAAAACGCTAATGTGAAAGTAGCCTTAAATATAACTTATCTATTAACTCTTTCTCGGTGGAATATAAAAAACAAAAAAAAAATAAAAATCAGCAACTCTGCCATTGTATTTTGTGTTATAAATTTTGTGCCATTCACCTTTTAGTAGAAATAATATACCAAATAAATACCAAATAATAAAATTTTTGAATGTTCTACTTAATAAATAAAAACAGTTCAGCTTCATTCAGAGAGCTGAACCTTTTCTTACTTTTTACGCGATATAAGAGCTTGCTTTTGCGGGATATGTTGATGTTTTCATTGGTACCATTTTGGAGTATAGACAACTTTTTTTTCTTTTTATTCTGTTTTATGTGTGATGGACAAAAAAAAAACTATTCTTAAACTGTTCTATTTTATAGTATAAGTCAATATGGATATAGAGACATCAAAATCCATGAGCACCAAGAGATCACAATGTGGTAGAAGGCACAGTTGCTATTTACAGTGACATTTAAGGGGTTACAGGCATTGATCTCTAATTGCATTCTACTCTGTATAATTTGCTATGCCAGTCGTAGATGCAGGTAGTGAGCAGAGTGGAAGAGGGGGCGCCCCAGCACCACTATCCCAAGGGCAGCTACACTACCTTTTAACCTACCAATAAATAGTGGCACATATGCAGCGAGTCCTGGAGAGGTTGGTGCAGAGGATGGCAGTGGCAGTGGCCCTGATGTATCGGTGCAGTGGAAAGGTAGTTTGAAGAATCAGTCCAGAAGTAAACGTATAACAGTCTTTCTTTACTTTTGGTATACCCTGCATTAGTAAGTACAAAGTGCAGTTTCAGGCACCAGATGAGGAAATATGGTGGCTGGTTGTGTGGAAATTCAATGGCACTATCTTGCACTTTTGGTTATAAGTATTTACCATGAGATGTAGGCAGTGGCATACCTCCAATAGAGGCAGACCACGCAGCCATATATGTGGTAATGCACCAATGCATTTTGATCTGAAACATCTTAGTCATAGTATAGGTTAGGTGCAGGTACGCTGTATTTATATTGCAAACATTTTTGCTATGTAAATACCACATACCTGCACTTACCATGACTAAGATCTTTTAAATCGAAACACATTGGTAGCATTACCACATATCTTAAGGAGATGTATAATTTATACTAATTAAAATGAATATTGAAGATTTTATCTCAGGGCTGGACATCTACTTTCTTTCACTTGACAGCTTGCAGTGCTGGTGTGATCCTTATACTCTCAATGTAGTATACCCAGCAGTGTACCGATATGGAGTTACAAGGTACAATAGATCCAGTGTGTATATATATATATATACTGTATATATATATGTTATAAACAACACTGTACCAATATATGAGTTACAAGGTACAATAGATGCAATGTGTTAATATATATAGTATATCCATCGGTGTACTGATATATGAGGAAAAGATGTTAGTCTGTTTGAGAAGGGTCAAATCATTGGCATGTATCAAGCAGAGAAAATATCTAAGGAGATTGCAGAAACTACTAATATTGGGTTAAGAACTGTCCAACGCATTATTTAAAACTGGAAGGATAGTGGGGACCCATCGTATTCGAGGAAGAAATGTGTCGGGAAAAAAATCCTGTATGATCGTGATCAGTGATCTCTTAAACGTTTGGTGAAATCAAATCGAAGAAAAACAACAATAGAACTCAGGGCTATGCTTAATAGTGAAAGTAATAGCATTTCCACATGAACAATTCTAAGAAAACTCAAGGGATTGGGACTGAACAGCTGTGTATCCATAAAAAAAACTATAATCAGTGAGGCAAACCAGAAAAAAAGGCTTCAATTTGCTAGGGAGCATAAAGATTGGACTCTGGAGCAATGAAAGAAGGTCATGTTGTCATGGATGAAGTTAGCAGATAGCTGGAACATATAAATAAATGAGCGACTGGTTTGATCCCGAACTAAGGAGCTGATAGGTGAGCCCTATAAAACCCTAAGAGCTCTCCCTGACTGCTATGCACATGCAAGGGTCTGTATGGTAGATTATTGCATGCCCGCATACCTAATACTGTGTGGCACTTGAAAACCCTATAATAGTGAGGGGACACGACCACCGGCTCCCTGCACTTAATATGGACGGAGTCAGGGTCACCTAGAATCAAGCCAGAAAGGAAACACAATAAAGTAAAAGACTTATCTGTACAAACAGCAGAAGCAGCCTCCAGCAGTGAACACCTCATCCAGGAAGTAGTATAAACCGCAAAGTGAGGCAGTATGGGAGGGATTATAAAGGAAGACGATTAGTCGAAATAAGTGACACCTGGCAGAAGGAAAGGAGATGAGAAAGTGAAACCAAAACAAAGAACATCCTACAAGAGGTAGAAAAAAACGTCTGCCAGATCTTCTCACAGAACTGGCGGTGACACATGTGGTCTGATGAGTCAAGATTTACCCTGTTCCAGAGTGATGGGCGCATCAGGGTAAGACGAGAGGCAGATGAAGTGATGCACCCATCATGCCTAGTGCCTACTGTACAAGCCTGTGGGGCAGTGCTATGATCTGGGCTTGCTGAAGTTGGTCAGATCTAGGTTCAGCAGCAGTTAGGGTCACACAAAGGTTTATACTCTTCAATGTTATTTTTCTCATGAATGTACCAGTCTGAGAAGAATCCGCCTTGTCTACTTTTAAATTTATGATGGGAGATAAAGATAAGCTCTATGCAGCTGGTGATAATTACCTATACAATTAGGCATTTATTAATGAAGCAAAATATATAATATTCATGTATTCATTTATGAGCCTTAGTTAGTCCTTAGCATAAGACAATCAGTAGGACATATATATATATATATATATATATATATATATATATATATTTGTTTATATTATATTGTTATATGTTACGAAGACAACATATATTAAGGCTCATGTATTAATTTAATGAGCCTTAGTTATTCCTTATCATAAGACAATCAGTAGGACATATATATATATATATATATATATATACATATTTGTTTATATTATATCTTTCTCATTAGGAGAATATCTGTCTCTAAAAGAGTGTCTGTGAAGATGTGTATTTTGTAACAATGAATAGTATCTTTGGTGTGACAGGAGGTACTGATATCTCTGTGAGAAAACAAGGCCATTTATGATCCATAAATCAACAGTGTGAGAAACATTCAGAGAGACGCCTAGAGGTCTGTCTCTAATTGCTACAAGTGTCAGAATTAATCTCTAAAAGCTTTTAAGGTCAAATGTATATTCAGACTTAACCCTTTATACTATGACATAAGTTAACCCTTTATACTATGATGCAAATAGCTTATACAGCAGTGCCACCTAGGTATGAGTAGGTGACAATACAACAGTAGCAAAAGTGCATTCTGGGTAGGGTTATGATGTCACATTTTTTATCAATGGTCACGCCCATCCGACAATGATTGGAAAGTTCCAAACTAGAAAGGTGTGTCTAACTGATAAGTTTGTGATCATAAACCATAGACAGAAGGTAGAAGAAAAAGAGAGAGGAGAAAGAAAGGAGAAGGAGAGAAGAAGAGAAGATGAAAGATGAAAGCCATGGTGAGATGTGCTATGATGGACCACCCAGCTTTCCTAGGAGCAGAAGTGAGATTCCTACTAGGACTTGGTAAGAGACACAGAAAATGATATTTCATTTTATTAAGACTAATTTGATAGTGTGGGTGAAATTATACCATCTAGATTGGTGAATAAATAAATAATTAAATTAATTGATCATCTCCATATTAAGATGTAGTCTTAGGATATTGTGAGGCTTCATTCTACCTGAAGAAGAATCTAGACTCATAATCTAGCAAAGCATTAAATAATTGATTTTATATATACATATATATATATATATATATATATATATACAGTATATATATTGATAGAACATTCTTCGCCAAGCTAAATGATGGATTCCCACAGGAAAGACTAATTTCAAGTCCTTCCCATTTAAGATCCTAGATCCCTGTTATTTGTCTTAATAGTCTAACCAAAGTTATATATGTGAAAATAGTCCAGGATGGGGCGGAAGGATACAGTTGTCTCTTCTAAGTTATATCCAGGATGGAAATGCCCATCTTGAAGTCATGTGATGTGTAGTTGGTTAGGGGGGGGGCAGAATGTATTTAGCATTCTATATTGATGTCTAGGATTAGACATACCCATCCTGATATCATGAGGTTTTCTCTGAACAGAAGTGATGTATATAACTTATGTTCCTACTTTGATATCCTAACCTAGTAATAGCTTGGTTATAATGTGACAAGTTATTTCCACTCACATGTATTGTTAAGCTTGTAATGCTTTATATTAACGCTATATATATTTATTTGCATGTATCATTGTGTTTATTTACTTATATATGTTTATAATCTTGTAACCAATAAATCTGCATATTTTTTATAATACCTGTGTATTATTGTATAAGGCAGAACTACATTTTATCATTAACGTCATCTCACGTCAAAAAGAACTTATTTATCTGAGGAAATAGTCTGACTCAGATGTGAATTGTATCAATTAGGTTGTCTACAATTCACAAGGTCATGATTTTAAGAATTTATGACAAATTTTATAAATTTTATTTTTTTTATGGTTAATTATTTTTATGACCATAATTAATAATTCTTAATTGAATTATTACCCCCCTACAATATCCAGCAGTGTACTGACATGTGAGGTACAAGATATAATAGATACAGTGTGTTAAGATACATAGTATATACAACAGTGTACTGATATGTGAGGTTTGAGCTGTAATATATACCTCATACCTCACATATCAGTACACTGCTGTATATATTCTCCAGGAACGGGAGGTGTTATGAATAGGTCATGGGGACCAATTTAGATTCTTGTTATGGGTCCCAGTGATTTCTATGTAAGCCCCTGGATACAGATTTGAACTTATGGCCTGGTGGATAGGTGTCATTCATATTGTAAACAATGTCCAGTTCACCTGCTGCCTTTATCCCTTGTATCAACTTCCTTGATGCATGGAGACCTTGGTAAGACCGTGAAATAGTAGAAATAAAGCGATGAATCCAGCATTGAAGTTAGAAAATATTGTGGGTTCCTTTATTCAATCTAGTACAGATCCATACAGTGACAGCATCTCCTCAGTGTTCCAAATGAACGTCTACGCATTTCGAACAAACATGTTCTTAGTCGTGACTGATCAGAAATTCAATTGGAGATGTCTATATAGGCTAGTCGCAACCTCTCCTCCCACCTCCAGGTGATAGCTAGAAGGAGCTGATTGCAGCACACCCAAGGCACAGCCAATGGGAACAACTGAAATTAACATTGGTGCAAATATAACATCTATAAAAACCAAGTGAATGCACATAAAATTATATATACTATTCGGGCCCCTGGGTCCCAACCAGGAATGACAGAACATGCCAGTCTCCGAAAATTTCAGCAAAGCGAGACATTGGCAAAAAACATATGGAATGTAAATAAGCACACCAGGAATGGACTGAATCCTAATAAAGATACATGAGTTCCTTTTTTAAGTTCAAACCATTCGGATGTCTTATTTTTAATCGTAGAATCAAAAAGGCCTCCCTTTGTATTAATCGCCTTTGGAAGTCACCCCCTCGAATAGAGGGAAAAACTCGCTCGATTCCAAAGGCAGAAAAAGTTTGTAGGCTCCTACCATGTATTGCCATAGATATATATGTACCAATGTTAATTTCAGTTGTTCCCATTGGCTGTGCCTTGGGTGTGCTGCAATCAGCTCTTTCTAGCTATCACCTGGAGGTGGGAGGAGAGGTTGCGACTAGCCTATATAGACATGGCCAATTGGATTTCTGATCGGTCACGACTAAGAACATGTTTGTTCAAAATGCGTAAACGTTCATTTGGAACACTGAGGTGATGCTGTCACTGCATGGATCTGTACTACATTGAATAAAGGAACCCACAATATTTTCTAACTTTGATGCTGGATTCATCGCTTTATTTCTACTATTTCATGGTCTGCTATATAGTTGTCAAGCTGTATCTTGATTCTGGCAATCCTCCTGAATTAAGGGTCTCACAGGAGAATCATTTAAGGCTCTTGGAGTAGGAGCTGAAAAATATGCTTTCTTCTGCACACTCTCTACTCTAGAAGTCCCCCTCCTGGAAGGAAGTAGGTAAAGCCCACTCCTACCAAGAGGCGAGGAACAGGGTGCATAACCCTATTCCTGCCAACCATTGCCAACCATACCTCTCCTTGCCTGAATACACGACAGACACATAACATAACATGACATAGCACAACAAAATTGCTGATACCCGCAGGTCTTGGGTACTGCATATGCGGTGACAGGAACACTGTGCCTTTTAATCTACGATTTTATGATTTCATCACTGCTCAATTAGTAATAAGAGGAACCTTTTTCGCAGCAGCTTCATCATAGGTCTGAGACTTTGCTAGAGAGAATTCATATTTTAATCTTCAGTAATGCTCGTTCATCTAGTAATAGATTGTTGGTGTAGTCACCTAAATTATCGTTTTTGAGGCAGCAAATGATGCTGTTTTCAGCACTCTGCTGCCCACAAATAATAATTCTGTATGAGGATGAAGTGATGGCATTAGTGATCGCTCCTCATACTGGATAGGGGATTTCTGCATATAAATGCAGTGGTCACCTCCACTGACAGGGAGGCGATTGTTAGAAAGGAACACTTCCTTCCTGACAATTGTCTACTCCTTTGATCAGTCTAAAGAAGCCTTTAGTCTAACCCCTGGCCTTCACTGCAAAATTATCAATATTATCCATGTCTATCTAGGTGGAAAAAACTTTTAAGCAGAGTACTTTAAACAATAGTTTTAAACTGTGCACATTCTTAATTTTCTCCCAATCTCTATGAACTTGTGTAAAACACATAGAAAAATAGAACAGTGATACTCCTTGCTAGGACTGCAATTCCAGTTGGCAGTGAGATTAATAATACATATGTCTACTGGGGACTGTGTGGGTGCTGCAGATCATTTGCTAAACCAACAGAAGGCAGATCACTCTGGTTGATGCAACTGCATAGACACTGGTTGTTTATAACATCTTAGCCATTCATAGCACATCCACAGGACCTACACCTATCTCCAGAAAAGAAGCTCCTTGTCCCCACACTTCTCTCTACTCATTTATATGGAAGTTGTGAAAACAGCTACACAAGCATGTTTGCCATTCACAGAGGCTGCAGAACGAAGGATAGAGGGCTTCCGTTCTAGAGTTAGATGAGAGTCTGAGATGAGAGAATGTAAAATTTGGATCTAGAAGACATGTCTAAGATGGGGAAACACTGTTATGTATGACTTCATTGTCACAGGCTTCCAGCTCTTCACCAAAGTCCAGTGAAAGCCTCCCTTGTAAATTTACTTCATATGGCCTCTTAGAAGCAGCAGTAACTGTTCACATTTTAAAAACTACAAAGTGCTGAGTTTCATGAAGATAGTCTTAAGTCTAATGAAGTCAGCACTAAAACTGTAGAAAAGGTTCAATATTACTCTTTGTGAACACCAATATTTAAAACGTTTGATAAGAAACGTAATTGAAATTGAATATAAAATGTTTATAGCTACCTTTCATTCTTTATGATTCAGCTTTGGGCATAGCTTCTAGATTTAAAAAAAAAAGAATATTTGCTGTGTGATATTTTTATTTCTTGTTTCTACGGCTCCCCAATTTCATATTGCAGGCAGTTGTTTTACTGATGTAAGAAATATAATGAGCTATATTTGTGATTTAGTTAAACTATTTCTTTTAGGGAAGTAAAAATTTTTACTGCTGACATCACAAAATCTGTATTAACATTAAAATAACATTAGGAAGATTAAATAACCTAATTATTCCTTTTTTTTCCCAACCAATGCTTAATGTGCAATGCAGACATTAGAGCAAGTAAGGTAGACATTTATTATGTTGTTTAATTTATTAAAGTGCTTACTTAATTAGTTAATTATAGTTTAATTGAACATTAATAGTATTTCTGAATAATACCTTTAATTAAGACAACTTGAAATGATAAATAATTATTTGGTATTATTCATAAATTGCTAAATTAATACATTTCTTGCAGCACAAAACAGAAAAATTAAGTTGAATTACTGTACTTTTGCCATTAAGATATTATGTTTTATACATTTGAAAACTCCTGTTTCCTGAATCATTATTCTCTTATAGTTCAAATAAAAAAACTTTATTTCATATTTAAAAATCATTGAAAATTGCATGTGATGTAACCAATGATCTCATGATTGGGTTTACCAAAATTAAAATAAAAAAAACATGAGAAACTTGTACATTTGTAGACCCACCTGTGATGTGTTATGAGAAAGGAACACTAACATACTGTAACTTCAAATTGGTGTTTATCGTCCCTAAGCTAAATGAAAGGGTTTTGCACAGACGACAAACAAACAATCAGCGGATGGATGCAGAATGCACTTCTTTGCTTCATTAGTTTGCCACAACATCTGCTGCATTAAAGTTCCTATTAAGTATATCCTTTAATAGGAAATATCCTTTACTGAATAGTCTCAGTTACCAAAGGATTTGTTCATGTTTGTCCTTTTTAAATCTTTGGTTTAGTTGCCGTTTGGACATTTGTTTTTTTTACAAAAAAAAAAAAAAAAAGATCCTTTGATGGATCTCAAATTGTCAGTCATTGCTGGTTTCATTAATATTTTTGTATACCCTTTTGAGTTTAAAACATTATTGTCACGGAGCACCGTGACTTTAAGACTTTGTATGTTGCCCTTTGCCCACCCTCATTGACTTGCCCTGTGTGTTCCTATGTGTCCCCCTGTCCCAGGACCATGTTAATTGTCCACCTAAAGGGAAATGTGTTGTATTTCTGTGTATTCCCCACCCCCCAGCGGCCTCACATGTCTGAGAGATAAAAAAGTCAGAAATCTGAAGCTTCCCTAGCTATCAGACTCAGAGGCACCTGGGAGTGGCTACAATGTTCTATCTGTTTGTGCCCTGCTGTGTCCAGGGGTATATAAGATGTGTGGTTTTTAATAAAGGGTGAGCATTCTGTCTGATTCAAAGAACAAAGGAAGTTGTGTGCACTTATTTGAATCATTACAGCAGGGATCCAAACTGGCTCATCCTAAGAGAGCCAACCAAGGAAGAAGAAATACAGAGAGCCATCCTGGTTGGAGAAGAATATTTAAAGGCACAGTGCAAGCACTGTACCCAGACAAGTGAACCCGTTACAATTATATTCATTTGACCTAATATAGTGCATTAGTAAAAAATACAAATGCAATTGTCAGTGAAAGTAAATACATGCTATAACTGAAAATAGAGACAAATCAAAATATTTCATCAGTTTTGATCATTTGCAAATGTTTTTCAGCAGTTTTTGTCTAACATCCTACATATTCAAACCATCATTCGCACATTTTTTTTTACCTATTTGTATACTTATGTTGATAATGTCACATTTAATCTCCCATGTACCTCCATGTAACAATTTTCATGTGCATAAAGGTAGTCATTTAATATTTAAAAGAGTTTTCCGAGACTTAAATACCAATGACCTACCCTCTGGATAGATTATGAGCATCTGAGTCCAACACCTGGGACCCCTACTTATTAGCTGTTTGAGAAGGCATTGGCACTAGCAGTAGCGCTGCGGTCTTCTCTCAGCTTTCCCTAGGCCAAGTGATGACACTTTCATTGGTCACATGGCCCATTCGCAGCTGAGCCCCATAGAGGTGAATGCAGCTGAGCTGTAATACCAAGTACAGCCACTATACAATGGTTCAGTGCTTGGTGAGCAGGGAAAATGCTGCAGCGCTCACAGGTGCCTTCTCAAACAGCTGATTGGTGGGACTGGAGGATAGGTCATCATTATTTAATTCTCGGGAAAAAAAACTTTTAATGCTTTCTGTGGGAGGGAAGCAGCTCATCAAGCACCTGTGTTTCCCAGATATATGCTAGACTCCTTGCACTTAGACTTGCATAAAAAAATATTCCATCATATATAGCCTCAGAGGCATATATGATTTGTAATGCTCCCACAATTTCCTTTCTCACTGTCAATAGAGAGATATAACTATATATTTCTATGAATTTTTGAAGTAGGGATGAATAAAGGAAAGATGTCTGGGCTGCTTCACCTGCTTCACTACAGGAAGGGAAAGGAGCAGGGTAGCTACTAAGCATGTTAGTCTACCTCTGAATGTAGGAGAAGGTGGACTAGAAGGAAAAAAACTAAAGCATCCCTGAGAATCTATCTGTGAGATAAGTCCAGAGACCTAGGAGAAGCTATTTCCTCCTCAGCTAGTCTGTCCCCACATAGAAGATACCAGATAAGTTCAGAAGCTAATCCTGCCAAGGTTACAGAGCTACCGAGCAGACATTTTATCTTGCAAGCTCCATATTTAAAGCAGAAGTACTCATTCCTGCCAATGATTGCCAAAACATGCTGGGACCAAGAGACCAAAGCTGTATACCGCTTGGATGCAAGTTATTTCAAGTAAAGAAATGTTTGAACTTCATCTAAAGTTCTGGATATAATTTTTTCTGCCAAATTCCTCTATTACTCCTACTATCGCTACACTCAAATTTATTGCAAGAGAGCCAGGAGTCCGGCTGTACCCAGGTAGGAGACACCGTGACGCGACTACCACAAAACTATAGAGACATTATAGGCCCTTACACCACTCTGGCATTCCTAATCTGGGAGATGCTTTATAACACCTTGGGAGGGCCCTGGGATAGTACCCTGTGCACGCTGCAATTGGCGTCACGACAAATATAGGATATATTATCCACCTGACCCGGCCACTGCATTAAAGTGGCGTCAGCGTACCTGTTTCTGGTCACGGCAAGGACAGCAGCAGTGATTGCGCAGACCCCTCTCCCGCTTCGTCTTTTCCTAACTCTCATAGAGCCTCCTGCCTCACTGGCTCTCTCTTTATGCAATGGTCTCTCCTATACAGTCATCAGTGCAAAACTTCAACTCCAGAGTGACTCATATTGAGGATAAAATGGGAGATTTAGTTTCTTCCCACAACCACCTTCTGGACACTCATAATGACCTATCAGATGAAGAGGATAAGTTGAAAGCTAAGATTAATAATTTGAAGGATTATTCTAGATGGAACAATATTAAGTTCAGGGGAATTTCTGAAGATTTCCCCAATGCTGATCTCAAACAATACTTGTGCTCTTTGTTCAAAACTTTTCTCCCGAAGCTTACTGCTCATGATCTCATAATAGACAGAGCACACAGAGTGTCGAGGCCAAATCATCTACCTGACTCAGCCCCAAGGGATGTCAGGATACATTTTTTCTGTGTAAAATCCCAAAGCACTGGGGTTTCCTGGTGAAAATCTTGATTTCCAGAAACAAAATTTATCATGTTATTCACTCTGTGGAACAGGGGCACTCTGATTGGAACATTGATGTCTCAGCATAGGAACGTTCCAAACCTCCCCCACCCTGTGGACACGGAGTGGCAGATTGTGGCAGCACACCATGGCACTAAGCAATGAGGGCTGAATATAACACAGCTAAATGTGCAAGGTGAGAGTGGTGTAATGAAACATAGAAACATAGAATGTGTCGGCAGATAAGAACCATTTGGCCCATCTAGTCTGCCCAATATATCTGAATCCTATTAATAGTCCCTGGCCCTATCTTATATGAAGGATGGCCTTATGCCTATCCCATGCATGCTTAAACTCCTTCACTGTATTTGCAGCTACCACTTCTGCAGGAAGGCTATTCCATGCATCCACTACTCTCTCAGTAAAGTAATACTTCCTGATAAGTAACATCCTGAGGACTCATGCTGTAAGACCAGGACAGCTATTTCAGCTACTTTTTTTTCATGTTTGCTTCTTTTTTCTATTATTAATGACATTTAGTGTTTATCCTATTTCACGCTCAGGATTCCCTGCTTACTCTGGGTTTGTGTGCTCAAAGCATTTGTTTGGGGCTTCCCGGACTTACGGCAGTACGACTGACAGCTATGATTTAAGGCCTTAACAGTCCACCTAAAATGTCATTTATGTGAAGGGAGTGTTCTCAGGAAACACATATGTAACACACCAGAGTTGTGTTACTACACGCCTCTATATTGCTACTGTCTTCTAAGAGCCTTTATATTGTTAGGCTACTTTCACACTGCCATTCAGAGCGGGTCCGTCTGATGTCTGCTCAGAGGGATCCGCTCCTATAATGCAGACGTTTGTATCCGTTCAGAACGGATCTGTCTGCATTATAAAGTGTGAAAGTAGCCTGAACGGATCCGTCCAGACTTTACATTGAAAGTCAATGGGGGACGGATCCGTTTGAAGATTGAGCCATATTGTGTCATCTTCAAACGGATCCGTCCCCATTGACTTACATTGTAAGTCTGGACAGATCCGCTTGCCTCCGCACGGCCAGGCGGACACCCGAACGCTGCAAGATGCATTCTGAGCGGATCCGCGTCCACTCAGAATGCATTAGGGCTGGACAGATGCGTTTGGGGCCGCTTGTGAGCCCCTTCAAACGGAGCTCACGAGCGGACACCCGAACGCTAGTTTGAAAGTAGCCTTATCTGATGTAATTTATATTATGTCACTCACAAATGTGCATCTAAAACCATGTTAAACACAATTGTTTCCTTGTAATTTTCCAGGTTCACCAGCAGGTGGCAGCAATGCATTGGTAAGGTACAAGTCCTAGTTTAGTATGTCTAAGCTAGAATGGATTATTCCAGCTTAGCTCCCCCTCTGTGGAGGTGTGGACGGTTCCCACATCCTGCAGTATGGGAGGAGAAGGAAGCTAGGCTTAGTGTGTTCCAGCCACCCCTGTTGGGGAAGGCTGTGTGATAGCCTTCAGGAGTACCCCTGCATAGGGAAGAAAGCAAGGATCTTGTCTCGGCTGAGAGATTGATCACCTCCCCTAAGAACCTTCAGCCTCAGCTGGATGAATAAAGCAGACAACCTCCAGAGTTCCAGGATGAAAGCATTCCCTGAGAAACCATCTGAGAGTAAGTCCAGGGACCTAGGAGAAGCCATATCCTCCTCAGCTAGTCTGTCCCCATACAGCAGAAGTATAGAAAAGCGCAGAAGATTAATCCCTGCCACCATTACAGAGCTACCAAGCAGACAAATTATCCTGCAAGCTCCAGATTTAAAGTGCAGAAGTATTTATTCCTGCCAACCATTGCTAAAACCTGCTGGGACCAGAGACCAAAGCTGTATACTGCTTGGATACAAGTTATCTTCAGTAAAGAAACGTTTAAACGTCACCTAAAGGTCTGGACATAATTTCTGCTGCAAATTCCTCTATTACGAGATAGACAAGGCGGCAAATCATAATGAGGTGGTTATTATGGGGGACTTCAACTACCCAGATATAGACTGGGAAACTGAAACTTGTATATCTCATAAAGGAAACAGATTCTTGGCAATAACCAAAGACAATTATCTCTCCCAACTGGTTCAGGACCCGACTAGAGGGACGGCCATACTGGACTTAATATTAACCAATAGACCTAACAGAACAACAGACGTGCAGGTTGGGGGACACCTGGGAAATAGTGACCATAAAGTAATAACCTTCCAATTATCATTCAAAAGAGCGTTTCTACAGGGAGAAACAAAAATACCAAACTTCAAAAAAGCTAAATTTAGCCAACTAAGAGAGGCCATAGGCCTAACTAACTGGGACAAAGTCCTCAAAAATAAAAATACAGCCAAAAAATGGGATATCTTTAAAAACATCCTAAAATCTCATTGTGAGAGGTACATACCGTATGGGAATAAAAGGTTAAGGAACAAAAAGAAACCAATGTGGATAAACAGAACTGTAAAGAAAGCAATAAATGACAAAAAGAAAGCATATAAAACCCTAAAACAGGAGGGTAGCACGGAAGCACTGAAAAACTATAAGGAAAAAAACAGAACATGTAAAAAACAAATAAAAGCGGCCAAACTAGAGACCGAGAGATTAATTGCCAAAGAGAGTAAAACTAACCCTAAAATGTTCTTCAATTATATAAATGTTAAAAAGTATAAATCTGAAGGTGTCGGCCCTTTAAAGAGTAATGAGGGGGGAGTCGCAGAGAGCGACGAGGAGAAAGCAAAGCTGTTAAATATTTTTTTCTCCAATGTATTCACTGAGGAAAATAAACTGTCAGATGAAATGCTGAATGCTGAAATAAATTCGCCATTAAAAGTGTCCTGTCTGACCCAGGAAGAAGTACAACAGCGACTTAAAAAAATCAAAATAGACAAATCGCCAGGACCGGATGGCATACACCCCCGTATCCTAAGGGAATTAAGTAATGTCATAGCCAGACCCTTATTTCTGATATTTGCGGACTCTGTACTGACAGGGAATGTCCCACAGGATTGGCGCATGGCAAATGTGGTGCCAATATTCAAAAAGGGTCCAAAAACAGAGCCTGGAAACTATAGGCCGGTAAGTTTAACATCTGTTGTGGGTAAACTGTTTGAAGGTTTTCTGAGAGATGCTATGTTAGAGCATCTTATGGGAAATAAGCAAATAACGCCATATCAGCATGGCTTCGTGAGGGATCGGTCATGTCAAACTAATTTAATCAGTTTCTATGAGGAGGTAAGTACTAGACTTGACAGCGGCGAATCAATGGATGTCGTGTATCTGGACTTCTCCAAAGCATTTGACACTGTACCTCATAAAAGGTTAGTATATAAAATGAGAATGCTCGGACTCGGAGAAAACGTCTGTAAGTGGGTAAGTAACTGGCTCAATGATAGAAAACAGAGGGTGGTTATTAACGGTACATACTCAGATTGGGTCACTGTCACTAGTGGAGTACCTCAGGGGTCAGTATTGGGCCCTATTCTCTTCAATATATTTATTAATGATCTTGTAGAAGGCTTGCATAGTAAAATATCAATTTTCGCAGATGACACTAAACTGTGTAAAGTAATTAACACTGAAGAGGACAGTATACTACTACAGAGGGATCTGGATAGATTGGAGGCTTGGGCAGATAAGTGGCAGATGAGGTTTAACACTGAGAAATGTAAAGTTATGCACATGGGAAGGAATAATGCAAGTCACCCATACATACTAAATGGTAAAACACTCGGTAACACTGACATGGAAAAGGATCTAGGAATTTTAATAAACAGCAAACTAAGCTGCAAAAAACAGTGTCAGGCAGCGGCTGCCAAGGCCAATAAGATAATGGGTTGCATCAAAAGGGGCATAGATGCCCGTGATGAGAACATATTCCTACTACTTTACAAATCACTGGTCAGACCACACATGGAGTACTGTGTACAGTTCTGGGCTCCTGTAAACAAGGCAGACATAGCAGAGCTGGAGAGGGTCCAGAGGAGGGCAACTAAAGTAATAACTGGAATGGGGCAACTACAGTACCCTGAAAGATTATCAAAATTAGGGTTATTCACGTTAGAAAAAAGACGACTGAGGGGAGATCTAATTACTATGTATAAATATATCAGGGGGCAGTACAGAGATCTATCCCATCATCTATTTATCCCCAGGACTGTGACTGTGACGAGGGGACATCCTCTGCGTTTGGAGGAAAGAAGGTTTGTACACAAACATAGAAAAGGGTTCTTTACGGTAAGAGCAGTGAGACTATGGAACTCTCTGCCTGAGGAGGTGGTGATGGTGAGTACAATAAAGGAATTCAAGAGGGGCCTGGATGTATTTCTGGAGTGTAATAATATTACAGGCTATAGCTACTAGAGAGGGGTCGTTGATCCAGGGAGTTATTCTGATTGCCTGATTGGAGTCGGGAAGGAATTTTTTATTCCCCTAAAGTGAGGAAAATTGGCTTCTACCTCACAGGGTTTTTTTGCCTTCCTCTGGATCAACTTGTAGGATGACAGGCCGAACTGGATGGACAAATGTCTTTTTTCGGCCTTATGTACTATGTTACTATGTTACTCCTACTATCACTACACTCAAATTGATTGCAAGTGAGCCAGGAGCCAGGAGTCCAGCCGTACCCAGGTAGGAGACTCCATTGACACAATTATCACCACCTATAGAGACATTATAGGTTATTACACCACTCTGGCATTCCTAATCTGGGACATGCGTTATAACACCTTGGGAGGGCCCTGTGATAGTACCCTGCGCACGCTGCAATTGGCATCACGAACAAACTACAAACTATTATCCACCCATATCCTGGCTCACTGCATAAGTGGTGTCAGCGTACGCGTTCCTGGTCACTGCACATATTTTAAAAAAATAATAGCTACAGAGTTTGTCATGCTAGATTCCCTGTGGTTATGGTAATCTTATCTAATTATACAAAGAAGCAAAAGGGGCATTATTGGAGTTTAGATATTGTGGGGATTCGCTCTGGTAGACAGGGTATGCGGACGCAGTACAGAGTCAAAATACCAGTTCTTAAATCAAACTTCCGTGTTTATTCACACATAAGGCAAAAACAAAACGTCACTTTGCAGTCTTGGTGTTAGTTTACACACAATGGAAAGTCCACATAGCAAAAATCACCTTATTGGCAGTTCTACCGTATCTCCAGCAGTCCATAGCAGGATTTTATGAGGCCTGTTTCCCCTAAACACGGGTCTCAGCCCTCCAGCATGGCACAAGCCTCAGATCCCAGCACACACACACTTTGCTGCTGAGCCCAGCTGTCTTTTAAGGACAGCTAGGTGCTGTCAAAACCCTGACCGGCACTTAAAAACCAGTCCAGTGTTTGACGCCACCTGGCTGCAAATCAGTCCAGCAGCACACGCTGGGAGGAAAATACCTGTTTTCCCAGGCCATACTCTTCACTGTGTCACATACCCCCTCACCTTTGTTCAACCCTGAGGGGGTGAACACTCACCAGACAATGTACTCGGGACAGGGCATCTGTGCTTTCCTGTAACTGGCCTGCCCTGTGTTCCACTGTAAATGTAAAGTTCTGTAGGAAAAGGAACCATCGGGTGACCCGGGCATTTCTATGTTTGGCCTGGCTCATCCACTTGAGAGGGGAGTGGTCGGTCACCAAGCAGAATTTTCTTCCCAACAAATAATAGCGGAGAGACTCGAGTGTCCACTTGATAGCCAGGCACTCTTTATCCACTATACTGTACCTGGTCTCGGCTGGGGTGAGCTTACGGCTGAGGAAAACAATAGGATGCTCCTCTCCGTTGACTCTCTGGAACAGTACAGCACCGAGGCCTACTTCGGATGCATCCGTCTGTACTATAAATTCCCGCTTGAAGTCGGGCATCACCAAAACCGGGGACCCACACAGGGCGAACTTCAAAGCGGAGAACGCCTCTTCCGCCCGATCATCCCAGTGAACCATCACAGACTTACAGTATGTCCCTTCAAGAGCCCTGTCAATAGTGTGGCTATCGTAGCAAAGTGGGGGACAAACCTCATGTAATAGCCCACCATCCCCAGGAATGACTTTACTTGCCTAGAGGTGACAGGTCGGGGCCAATTCCGTATCGCCTCTATTTTGTTTACTTGAGGTTTGATGACTCCGTGCCCAATGACATACCCCAGGTATTTAGTCTCCTCTAACCCTATTGCACATTTCTTTGGGTTAGCTGTTAGTCCTCCGAAGGGAGTCCACTATGGCCTGTACTTTGGGTAGGTGACTTTCCCAGTCGGTACTGTGAATGACAATATCATCCAGGTAAGCTGAGGCGTACCGCCGATATAGACGAAGCACAATGTCCATTAGACGTTGAAAAGTGGAGGAAGTGCCATGCAGACCAAAGGGTAACACCTTACACTGATAAGGCACTTCAGGTGTGATGAAGGCAGTTTTCTCTTTGGCAGCCTCCATTAAGGTCACCTGCCAGTACCCTTTTGTGAGGTCCAAAACAGAAAAATATTATGCTTGTCCTAACTTCTCGATTAGCTCATCCACCCGGGGCATGGGATATGCATCAAATTTAGATATCTCGTTCAGCTTATGAAAATCGTTACAAAACCGTAACGTCCCGTCCGGCTTGGATATTAAGACTATAGGACTCGCCCACTCATTTTTAGACTCCTCGATGAAGTCTAGCCGCAGCATTAGCTGCACTTCCTCCGAGATGGCTTGTCGCCGAGCCTCAGGTGCCCAGTATGGCATTAACTGGACTTTTGCCTGAGACTCAGTGACAATGCCATGCTGGATGGCAAAAGTGCGTCCAGGGAGGTCCGAGAACACATCCGTGTTCCGACAAATGAACTCCCTGGCCTCCTGAGCCTGTTTAGAGGAGAGGCTGTCAGCAATTTTTACTGTGGCAACCGCTTCCCTTGCAATAGACAGAGGGGCTGGGACCTCTTCCCCTAGAAAACCTTCAGTACAGGTCTCCGTATCTTTCCAAGGTTTTAGTAAATTAACATGGTAAACCTACTCTGGCTTTCGCCGCCCTGGCTGTTGTACCTTGTAAATTACCTCTACAACTTTCTCGAGTACCTCGTAGGGCCCCGGCCACCTAGCCAGGAATTTGCTGTCCACGGACGGTACAAGAACCAAAACCCAATCACCCGGGATAAAGATCCGGACCTGAGCCTGCCGATTATAGATCTGACTTTGTGCTTGCTATGCTGCCTCCATATGCTCCCTAACAAGAGGTAACACTGTCTCTATCCTTTGTTGCATCTGGGTAACGTACTAAAGGACACTTTTGTGCGGAGTAGGCTGCTGTTCCCACGACTCTTTGGCTACATCCAAAAAACCACAAGGATGTCTGCCATATAGCAGTTCGAAGGGTGAGAACCCAGTAGAGGCACAACAAATATAAGATAGGGCAAAAGAAGTTACCAATCATTCCTATCTTTAGACACCACCCTTTTTAACATGTTTTTTTATGTTTTGTTAAGCCTTCCAGACCGTCCATTTGCAGATGGTAGATGGACGTCCGTAACTGTTTGATATGCAGCAACTTACTGAGTTCCCTCATGACCTTGGACATAAAAGGGGTCCCCTGGTCAATCAGAACCTCTTTAGGAAGGCCAACTCAGGAGAACATCTTCATTCGCTCCTTAGCTATAAGTTTAGCCGATGTATGTCGCAGTAGCACCGCCTCCAGGTACCAAGTGGCGTAGTCTAGGACGACCAAAATGTGTTGGTGTCCTCTAGCGGACTTCGGTACTGGGCCTACGAGGTCCATAGCGATTCGCTCAAACGGTACCTCGATGATCAGGAGAGGGACCAAGGGACTGCGAAAAAGGTCCTGGGGGCTAGTTGCCTGGCAGGTCGGGCAAGACTTACAGAATTCGTCCATCTCCCTAAACACACTGGGCCAGTAAAACCGTTGTAGTATTCGGTGCTGTGTTTTCTGCCTTCCCAGATGACCCCCGAGAACATGTTGGTGGGCTAACTCTAACATGAGTTTGTGATAAGCCTGGGGCACCACCAATTGTTCAATGGGTTTACCCCGCAGCTGGTTTACCCGATACAACATATCCTGATGAACCACAAAACGGGGGAACACCGACTCTGCCCCAGCTTGTTGTGGTTCACCATCTACTATTAATACATTTTCCCTGTGTTGTGCAGTACCAAAATTATCCCCGGAGACATTGAGGTCTGCCAGCTTAGGCCCCGTCGGCAAGTTCTCCATGTCTCCCACCATTACACTCAGTGGGGTTGTCTCCTCTTCTTCCACCGAAGTGGCGGTCACCCCTACCGCTGGCCCTTCGGCCTCTGGTTCCCAGGGTTATGGCCTCCCTCCGGAGCAAGGCGACTCTGCTGGGGTTATCCCTGTCTCATGGGTATTAGTCACTTTTGTAGCATGCCACAGTGCTGGGAAACCCAGGAAGTCTCTCCCGATTATAAGTTTGTAGTGTAAGTTTGTGGCAACTGCCACTTCATGAGTCCACCTGCCGGCCCCCGTGGTTAGCGACACCAGGATGGTAGGATAGTCTTTTAAGTCCCCATGAATGCATATGACCCCGACTTTCCAGCCAGTATACTCAGCGGACCGTACCAGGGGAGCCCTTGCTAAGGACACCAGACTCCCTGAGTCCAGCAAGGCCTCCTCTGGAGTGTCTCCCACTTCTACCTGGCACAAGTGATTTAGAGAAGAAGACGGGTTGCTGGTGGCTCACCTGACTGATACAATGTGTAGGTTCTCTAGGTTTGACTGATTCACCCAATCAGGAAACGAGAGTATACAATAAAATGTGGAAAACCGGCACTCTTCACCTGGTAGAACACTTAAAGAGCAATATAGACAAATTGGTAGATAGAAATGTGCATTTATTTTGTATAAATATCGATCATATAAAGTATAAATTAAAAAGAAGGGGGTGAGGGAGGATCAAGGTTACCACTGATGAAGGAGGCAGCTCAGACCTTCAAAACGTGTATGGTGAATACTTTACAAACCCGCTATCACATCACTGGATAGACACCATTGAATACTTTGGAAGCGTTTCCAATAACTACCTTCCCCCTTCTATTGGATCAAAAAGACCGCTACACAGCAATTGCGAACGGACCAAAGACACGTGGGACCCCATACAAGTGACGTCACATCCACCTGGGATGCCGAAGATAAACATCTGAACGGCCAACACGGAGTCCAGGGTCCTGTATTAACGAACGTTCCCTTGGACACCTTAGGTAGGTGATTGACAGGTTATAAAAACCTGTTTTTTGGGCTAATAGAGCCACAAGCAGGTTTAATATGGCCAGCTTAGGATTCATGTTATTAGTACGGACATGGGCATATGTTTAGGTTATAGGGGTAAAATTTCATGACAGAATTCCTTTAAGTGTTCTACCAGGTGAATAGTGCCGGTTTTCCACATTTTAGAAGTGATTTAGAGTTTCTGAGGTACCTGTTGCACACATCTTCCTGACATATAGCGACTGACAGTAGCCATAGTGTCTATGGGCTTAACCCGATGGGGACAGTCATCCCTTACATGGCCAGGCTCCTGACACCGCCAGCAGACTATCGGAGCCAGGTCCGCAGTGATACCCACTAGGCAGGTTACCATTCTGGGCAGGTTTTATCGGCTCAAACCTCCGGGCCTGGGGTGGAGATTTCCGGGGTTTGACTGGCCCAATCCCGAAAGTACCCCCCTTTATATTCCTGGTAGTCTCATAGCGTTCCACCAGGTCCACCATCTCAAAGGCATTGCCAGGAGACACCTGGCCGATCCAGTGCTGGAGAGGGGGTGGCAAAGCCCTCCAGAACATATCAGCTAACAGACGATCCAGCATAGCAGTGGGGCTCAGCACTAGTGATGGATGAACATTGGCCGGGACATTTCACGAACGCGCATTCGCAATCAAATGTTAGCAAAACGCTCGTTGGCGGCGGGCTCTGTTTACTTTAATGGCAGGAGAACCTGAAAAACCTTCAGGTCATATTTGCAGCCAACAAATACTTACTAGAAATGCACAAATAGTCCCACAACATGGACAGTGACATACCAACATGGACAGGGCCATAATTAAGAGGGACGGCCGGTGGCATCCATATTGCGCAGCTGGAGGTGAAATTCGTGGACCGGCGCAAGATAAACCACAGTGAAAGCATTTGCCAAGAATGTTTTCATTAATCAACAACAAAAGTCAGAGGTTCAAAGGCGATCCGGCGGCGTTACTCCCATGACCCGCCGAGCAGCTTCCGGGAAACCAAAGTCTTTGGGTTCCGGGGGGAGTATGATTGCAAAGCTGAAACTTAAATTAAATGACGGAAGGGCACCACCAGGAGTGGAGTCTGCGGCTTAATTTTACTCAACACGGCAAACCTCACCCGGCCCAATCACGGAAAGGATTGACAGATTGATAGCTGTTTATCGATTCTGTTGGTGGTGGTGCATGGCCGTTCTGAGTTGGTGGAGCGATTTGTCTGGTTAATTCCGATAACCAACGAGACTCCTCCATGCTAAAAATTACGTGACCCCCACCGGTGAGGATTGTGTTGACCAGACTCTTATGGGAGAATGCCTGCTGCTTAGCTGACCATCGAAAAAATTATGGTTGAGGGCCTGCAGGAGAGCTGACCATCGCAAACATTATGGGCGAGGGCCTGCTGCCGCTTTATTGACTCTAGATAACTTCAGCCGGATCGCAGATCCTCGAGACGTCGATGATCCATTTGGATGTCTGCCATATCAACTTTCGATGTTCTTTTATGCTCCTAACATGGTGATCACGGGTAACGGGGAATCAGTGTTCGATTCTGGAGAGGGAGCCTGAGAAACGGCTACCACATCCAAGGAAGGCAAGTGGGGGACGCAAACATTTTTTTAAAGCGCACACGTTACATAGCAGATGAGGGCCTGGTCTGGTTGCTGTCAGAAGAGGACACCGTCTATTGAAAAATAAAATTTTCGGTCACAGAAAATTTTTTGAAAATGCACACGGTACACAGCAGATGTGGGCCTGGTCAGGTCACTGTCAGAAACGGACACAGTCTATTGAAAAACTAAATTTGATGTCACAGAAACATTTTAGAAGCACACACGTTACACAGCAGATGTGGCTCTGCTAAGGTCACTGTCAAAAGCGGATACCGATTATGGAAAAAGTGCACTGGAGGTCACTGATATTTTAGGGATGCGCACACTTTAAACAGGAGATGTGGCGCGGATAATTTAACTGTCCGCAGGGGACACCGTCTACGGAAAAAGTGCACTGGATGTCACTAATATTTTAAAGATGTGCACACTTTAAATAGGAGATGTGGCGCGGATAATTTAACTGTCAGCAGCGGACCATGTCTACGGAAAAATTGCACTGGATGTCACTGATATTTTAGGGATGCGCTCACTTTAAACAGAAGATGTGGCGCGGATAAATTAACTGTCCGCAGCGGACACCGTCTACTGAAAAATTGCACTGGATGTCACTGATATTTTAGGGATGCGCACACATTAAACAGGAGATGTGGCGCGGATAATTTAACTGTCCGCAGCGGACACCGTCTACGGAAAAACTGCACTGGATGTCACTGATATTTGAGGAATGCGCACACATTAAACAGGAGATGTGGCACGGCTAATTTAACTGTCCACAGCGGCCTATTACACAGTATTTTGCGCAGGATGCTCTAAAAATATATATTGCTGCTGTCACACACAATAGTCCTTAAAAGGACTTTTGGGTCTCTGAATAGTTTTTAGTATAAAAAACTTCCTATTATACTCCCT
Source organism: Bufo bufo (assembly GCF_905171765.1). NCBI lineage: Eukaryota > Metazoa > Chordata > Amphibia > Anura > Bufonidae > Bufo > Bufo bufo. The sequence continues at coordinate 623,165,939 of NC_053390.1, forward strand.
ACACTGTTTGTCCCTTCCTATGCACAGCTCTCACTAACACTGAGCAATTTAGCGCAGGTTGAGCTACAAAAATATATATTGCTGCTGTCACACACAATAGTTCTTACAAGGACTTTTGGGTCTCTGAAACGTTTTTGTACAGAAATAATATTCAATACACTCCCTACACTGTCTGTCCCTTCCTATGCTCAGCTCTCCCTGACTTCGAATGAGCCGAACATGCATCATCGGGTGCTATATAGCACCCGATGACTCGTTCCGGCCAGCCAATCATTGTAATGCCAGTTCCTAACCTGGCTACTGGCATTACAGTGAGGGCAGTACTTACCTGCATGTTTATTGGCTGCATAGCAGCCGCAAAACGTATGGGAAGGAGACTGGAGCATTGCACTCGAGCACATGCGGTACTCGGCCGAGTACTGCCAGGTGCCGAGCATAGTGATGCCAGTGATTATGTGGCTGGAGATATACAGTCAGGTTCATAAATATTGGGACATCGACACAATTCTAACATTTTTGGTTCTATACACCACCAAAATGGATTTGAAATGAAACAAACAAGATGTGCTTTAACTGCAGAATGTCAGCTTTAATTTGAGGGTATTTGCATCCAAATCAGGTGAACGTTGTAGGAACAACAGTTTGCATATGTGCCTCCCACTTGTTAAAGGACCAAAAGTAATGGGACATAATAATAATTATAAATCAAACTTTTACTTTTCAATACTTGGTTGCAAATCCTTTGCAGTCAATTACAGCCTGAAGTCTGAAACGCATAGACATCACCAGACGCTAGGTTTCATCCCTGGTGATGCTCTGCCAGGCCTCTACTGGGCATTTTTCCTTCAGTTTTGTCTTCAGCAAGTGAAATGCATGCTCAATCGGATTCAGGTCAGGTGATTGACTTGGCAATTGCATATCATTCCACTTCTTTCCCTTAAAAAACTTTTTGGTTGCTTTTGGAGTATGCTTTGGGTCATTGTCCATCTGCACTGTGAAGCGCCGTCCAATGAGTTCTGAAGAATTTGGCTAAATATGAGCAGATAATATTGCCCGAAACACTTCAGAATTCATCCTGCTGCTTTTGTCAGCAGTCACTTCATCAATAAATACAAGAGAATCAGTTCCATTGGCAGTCATACATGCCCTCGCCATGACACTACCACCACCATGCTTCACTGATGAGGTGGTATGCTTAGGATCATGAGCAGTTCCTTTCCTTCTCCATACTCTTCTCTTCCCATCACTCTGGTACAAGTTGATCTTGGTCTCATCTGTCCATAGGATGTTGTTCCAGAACTGTGAAGGCTTTTTTAGATGTCGTTTGACAAACTCTAATCTGGCCTTCCTGTTTTTGAGGCTCACCAATGGTTTACATCTTGTGGTGAACCCTCTGTATTCATTTTGGTGAAGTCTTCTCTTGATTGTTGACTTTAACACACATACACCTACCTCCTGGAGAGTGTTCTTGATCTGGCCAACTGTTGTGAATGGTGTTTTGTTCACCAGGGAAAGAATTCTTCAGTCATCCACCACAGTTGTTTTCCGTGATCTTCCTGTTCTTTTGGTGTTGCTGTGCTCACTGGTGCGTTCCTTCTTTTTAAGAATGTTCCAAACAGTTGTTTTGGCCACGCCTAATGTTTTTGCTATCTCTCTGAGTGTTTTGTTTTTTCAGCCTAATGATGGCTTGCTTCACTGATAGTGACAGCTCTTTGGATCTCATCTTGAGAGTTGACTGCAACAGATTCCAAATGCAAATAGCACACTTGAAAAGAACTCTGGACCTTTTATCTGCTCATTGTAATTGGGATGAGGGAATAACACACACCTGGCCATGAAACAGCTGAGAAGCCAATTGCCCCATTACTTTTGGTCCCTTAACAAGTGGAAGGCACATATGCAAACTGTTGTAATTCCTACACTGTTCACCTGATTTAGATGTAAATACCCTTAAATTAAAGCTGACAGTCTGCAGTTAAAGCACATATTGTTCATTTCATTTCAAATCAATTGTGGTGGTATATAGAGCCAAAAATGTTAGAATTGTGTCAATGTCCTAATATTTATGGACCTGACTGTATTAGACGGTCAGTGGATAACAATTTTACTGCAGGCCAGTGGAGTACAGGCCCCAAACAATAGGCATTCACCGGACAGAAAAGAACAAGTGATTATGTGGCTGAAGGTACTGTATATTAGGCGGTCAGTGGATAACAATTTTACAGCAGGCTAGTGGCGTACAGGCCCCAAACATTAGGCATTCACCGGACAGAAAAGAACAAGTGATTATGTGACTGGAGGTATATTAGACGGTCAGTGGATAACTATTATACTGTAGGCCAGTATAGGCCACAAAAATAAGGCATTCACCGGACAGAAAAAAACAAGTGATTAAGTGGCTGGAGGTACATTAGGCAGTCACTGAATAACAATTTTACTGTAGGCCAATTGAGTACAGGCCCCATAAATTATGCATTCACCTGACAGAAAGGATCAAGAAATGTTGTGACTGGAGCTATATTAGATGGTCAGTGGATAACAATTTTACTGTAGGCCAGTATAGGCCCCAAAAATAAGGCATTCACCTGACAGAAAAGAACAAGTGATTATGTGGCTGAAGATATATTAGACGGTCAGTGGATAACAATTTTACTGTAGGCCAGTGGAATACAGGCCCCAAACATTAGGCATTCACCGGACAGAAAATAACAAGTGATTATGTGGCTAGAGGTATATTAAGCGGTCAGTGGATAACAAATTTACTGCAGGCCAGTGGAATACAGGCACAAAACATTAGGCAATAACCGGACAGAAAAGAACAAGTAGTTTTTTTTTTTTTTTAATTAACATCCTTTATTGTTTTCTGAACCAAATACATAAATTCACATAACAAACAGTTTAAGTCTAAAAATGTAATTTTGCACCAATTCACATAGTTGATTCTTTTAACCCCCCCCCCTATAATTCACTGATCCACCCATATTTGAATTTCTATTCTGTTTCCAGAATTTCCACTGTAAGGGTTTTTGGGGCGAAATGAAAAGCCTGCCCCTTCTGACTAACGTCGTTCCGGTTTCCTTGCTATTCTTCTATAAACATCTATAGTATATACCCGGGCCCTCCATTCATGAAAGCTGGGGCTGTTCTTTGTACCCCAGTACTTAACGATTAAGGCCTTTGCGACCATGAAGCCTTCCATACAGACTCGCAGCTTGTAGGGCGACAACTCAGAAGGGGAAAAGAAACCCAGTATTGCCTGCGTAAAGCAGCGGTTCAGTTTAATCTTATATCTTTTATATAGTTCTTCATAGATACTGGTCCAGAAGCCTCTCACTTCTGGGCAGTTCCATAATAAGTGACCCAAATCCGCTTTATCTAATGAGCATTTCCAACACAGGTCCTTCCTTTCCTTATATATTTTAGCGAGGAAGGCGGGGGAGTAGTATAGGCGATGCACAATATTGAACTGAATCAATCTATATTTCTGAGCAATCGATACCTTTTTTATATTTTGATATATTATACCCCATTCCAAGATGTTCCCATCGCCCAATTCAGCTTCACAGCCTCCCTCACTTTTAAATGTTATTTCCCCTAAACCGTCCCGAAGTCTGTGATATATTTGAGAGAGTGTAAGTTGTGTGTCCTTAAATCTAAAGCAATAGTCCAAAAAAGGGTTTGCCTAATAGTCAATAAACTTTTGTCCTGAGTGCGCATATATGCGTGTCTAATTTGTGCATATCTATATCTATCTAAAGGGGTTATAGGTGTTAAACGGTTAATTCCGCGTGTGTTCCAATATTTATAATCTACGATTGACTTAAATTCTTTTAAATTGTAATTGTGACAAAGTGGGGGTAAAGTGAGTAGGGCATATCACACCCAGTATTTTTTTTATCTTATTCCAAACCCTATTTAGTGTATCACTAATTAGACACTGTTTTGTTCTCTTGCCCGGATGACCAGTCTCCAAAATAGAAAAAATATCCCCATATGGCCCCTGAAAGTCCCTTGAGAGGATACCTAGTAGCAAGGCGGCCTGATGATCCACCCCCCCCCCCCCCCCCCCACACACACACACCACTTTATCTGTGCTGCAATATAGTATCCCTGGAGGAATGGGAGGGAGAGGCCACCCCTTCTCTCAGTAATGCAAAGGTATTTTTGCTTAATCCTGACCCTTCCCCTCCCCCAGATCAACTCATTCAGCAATTTGTCCAACAATCCAAAAAATGAATCATCAATCCATATTGGACATGCTGTCAAAGGGTATAGTGCGATAGGGAGGACCACCATCCTGACTAATGCAATTCTTTCCTCCTGTGACAGAGGCAGCTTCTGCCAAGTCCGGATCTTATCCCTGATCTTATTAATCATAGGAATTATATTTAAGGAGTTATATCTAGACAGATCCGCGCTTATTCTAATACCCAGATATCTAATGGGGTCAGTTGGTCCAAGTAACTTAATACCCAAGGGGCCGTCAGGGGGTGCTCAGACAAGGGGGAGAAGTTCAGACTTGTCCCAATTTACTCTATACCCCGATAATGACCCATATTCTTTCAATATATTCATGACAGGTGTAACAGCTTTCCACCCCTGCCTCAAAAATACCAGAATGTCATCCGCGTATAGACTGATCTTATCTTCCTCTCCTCTTCCTCCAAAGCCTATGATCTCACTAGATTGACGGATTTTACAAGCGAGAGGTTCCAGAGCCAGGGCAAATATCAATGGTGAAAGAGGACATCCCTGTCGTGTACCTCGCTGTAAAGGGAACGGTTCAGAGTCAATCCCATTTACCTTTACCCTGGCCGTGGAGTCACAATAAAGCAGTTTTATCCATTTGATAAAATGTTCTCCCAGGTTCATTCTATCCAAGGTCCCCCACAGAAAAGGCCACTCCACCCTGTCAAAGGCCTTCTCCTTGGCATCCAAAGACAGGATGGAGCGGTCCTCCCCCTCCCCCAAATATATATTAAGAAAGGCCCTACGAATATTAGATTGTATATCTCATTTTGGGATAAACCCCGTCTGATCCGGATGGATCAGGCTGTGGACAACCCCCCTTAGCCTATTAGCAAGCACTTTCGCTAGTATCTTGTAATGGGTATTGAGTAATGACATTGGGCGATACGCCCCAACCTCAGTCCCATCTTTATCCTTCTTCAAAATTAAGGAAATGGAAGCCTCCCTCAGGGAAGGGGGGAGTGAGCCACTCCTCCAAGATTCATTAAACATAAGAAGTAGGAGAGGTAGTACCGTTTTGCGATATACTCTGTAAAATTCAAAGGGTAAGCCATCCCTACCAGGAGCCGTATTACCTTTTATGCTATCAAGGGCTGTCTCAACCTCTGCAAGAGTAATTGGCAAATTTAATTTGGAACGGTCCTGATCGGAGAGACTAGGGAGTACCACACTATCAAGAAAAAGGGCCTGGGCTCCATCATCCACCCCAAGGTCCGACCGATATACTTTAGTAAAAAGTTAAACAATCGTTGGTTAGTACACCAGTGGGCAGTTTAAGTTGCTTTATTGGGATTTGAGTCCTTTGATTTGTAATTAGAGATGGCAGCATTCTACCTGTTTTACCTTTCTCAAAAATTTTTTGCTGTCCTGCAAAGAAGCATCTATGCTGAGCTTTTTCATAGAGAAAGGTCTGGTATTTCATCTTAGCCTCCATTAGTAATAATCGGGCATTTTCCCCATTTTGATTAACCAGATCTGCCTCAAGAGCCCCTACCCTCTCTACCAATTCCTTCTCAGTGTTAGCATATTCCGCCCTTTTTTTCCTAATCCTCATACTGTATGCCCCTCTTATCATGGCCTTCAGGGAGTCCCACACATAATATCTGTGTGTGGATCCATAATTTAGTGCCCAGAATTCCAATATATCTTTCCCAATTCTTTCTTGATCGCCGACCACTTGGGTTGGCTGCAAGAATGATCTCATGATCCGAAGTGACCAACACATCTTCAAACCACTCTCTTCTTGCAGGCGCAGTAGGATTGGTACCCACACCTGTTTCGCTGTGGATGGAAATTCCTCTGCCAGCGCACTCAACAGCAGAATGCAGCATCTCTCACAGCAAGGCCTGGAGATGGCAGCAAGGCCAGCCCTCTGTGATGCTGGTAACGTGTCCTTTATTTTATGCTTTTATCGGGGGTCTAAGTAAGTTGCCACCCAGTACTGGTCCTTGCCCTTTATGCTTTTTATACAGGGGTCCCTCTTCAAACACTGGAGCATGAAGGCCCCTATTTGCACTAAATTGGAAGCGGTGGAGCGCCCTGACTCCTGCTCATCGCCCAGGAGAATGTCGTCCTCGGTCTCCTCCCCCCAGCCACGGGCAACACCAGGGATACCCAAAAAGTTTAGTCCCCCTCAATGCCTGCTCTTATTGCTATTCCTTCTCCTCCTCCCCCCAGCCACCATCCTCCTCTGACTCCTCTTCAGACTCCTGCTGACTTCCAGCTCCTGTTCCTCGATGGCTTGATTAATAACACGTTTCAATACACGCTCCAGAAAGAAAACGTAAGGTAAGATGTCACTGATGGTACCCTGGCTGCGACTGAACAGTTTGGTGATCTCATCGCGCATGAGCAGCCACTGGCACGGTGAAAAGAAACCAAGCTCCCCAGAACCTGTCCTGCTGCAGAGTTCGTACAGGTAGTCGTTAACGGCATGTTGCTGCTGGAGCAGCCTATCAAGTATATAGAAGGTGGAGTTCCAGCGCATTGGGCTGTCACAAATCAGACGTCTGACGAGCAGGTGGTGTCACCACTGAACGTCAGCAAGACGACCCATGGCCGTGTAAGATCTTCTAAAATGGCCAGAGATTTTCCTGGCCTGCTGCAAGACGTCCTGGACCCCGGGATATTTGGCAACGAATTGCTGCATGACTAAGTTCAGGACATGTGCCATGCATGGCACATGTGTCATTTTGCCCTGTTTCAGTGAGCTCATCAGATTTGCACCATTGTCGCACACCACTTTACCAACTGTCAAATTGAGCAGGGTTAGCCACTGATCGGCCTGTGACCACAGAGCTGAAAGCAGTGCAGGACCGGTGTGGCTCTTGACTTCCAGGCACAACAGCCACAGCACAGCATGGCAATTTCTCACCTGGCACATCAAATAGGTTCTCGGGAGTTTGGGGGGTGCAGCGGAAGAGGCGGTAGCAGTGGAAAAGGAGGAGTCAGCCGAGAAGGAGACGGAGGATGGAGTAGGAGGAGAAATTTTCTGTGAGAAATATTTACTTCTGGGGACCTTCCATTGCGGTGTGCCAATGGCCACAAATTTTCTAAAGGCCTCCGAGTCCACCAGTTTATATAGCAGTAGTTGGCGGGCTAGCAGTTCCGACAAGCCAGCGGTCAGTTCCGACAAGCCAGCGGTCAACCATTTGGCAAGAGGGTTATCCGGCGTCATCAACTTTTTACGCTCGAACATTTGGGCCACGGAAGCCTGCCTTCTGCCAGATGAACGCGACGATGGCACTGTGGAAGGTGGAGGACAAATGGGAGGAGAAGGAGAAGTAGAAGAGGCAGGATGAAAAGCACCGGGAATGTGGCTTTGTGGGTTCTGACAGCGTTTCTCCCACTGGGCTCGGTGATAAGAGGCCAGGTGCCTGAAAGAATATATCCCGTCTCAATGCACCGTGATTTCATCCTTTGTCCCCGAAGACAGACGTCTGGAGAACATGTCAGTGACACAAGCAGTATGATGTCAGTAACAGTTCTATTTATTGATTGGTTGTACTGGCCTTATATACATCCATGCATACATACAAGAATAGCTGCAGCTCTCATTACAATAATAGCAGTCCCTTATAGAGACAGGCAACTCTCATTATAATAATGCTGACTAGAAACTTTTCCTTATACAGAGAGGAGGTACATGTAAATATAGTCACCCTTCAATATGATGTCACCCAACCTCCTGTCCTTCATACAGATCATACAGCTAATTCTTGTTAACCCTTCAATCCCCTCTTAAGTCATGAATATGACTTATCTTTTCTCTTAGAGAGGTAAGTAGCATATGATTGTCCAGGATCTGTGGGTTTTGGACACATTCCACAAAACATCTGTATGAGGGAAGGAATACATTGGATGCAACAACATATGACAATCAAGGAAGCAATTATAATTATAATACTGATCAATAATGTTCTAAACCAACTCAAATCCGGCAGCCAGCTCAATAACCAGTCCCACCAAGAGGATGACTCAACATCTTTCCTGATATTATTAGCAATTTCATGTAACCCTTGAATATGGGACTGGATTGATCTGGAATGATCAGATAAATTAAAGCAACACATTCCTTTAAAATCTTGACATCCTATATTATGTTTCAGTAACAGATAATCTACAGCAAATCTAGTTTCTAGCACTGCTCCTCTTACGCCTTGTATATCTAATAGCATGTCTGATAAACCGATGCAATAGAATTTATAGTACGAGTATTATATATAGCCAGTCCAGGCACTCCTAATATAGAGGTTCCCAAACTCGTATATTCTGTACGGCTGAGAAGGGGTAAAGTAGAGTCACAGTCTGATGATAAAGTCTTGGTAACTGATCTGTAAGCTCTCCTGATAGGGGGTTGACTGGGAAGGGCCAAAGTCTGCCTGGATAACGCACAGGGACCTCCAATAACATTAGCAGGAATGTAATTGTAAGTGCTGCTACCACAAGACAAAAAACATCCCTTAGGGAGCATTATATTATAGATACAACTGGGAGTCACAATGGTCTTATTACAACTCATGGAATTATCCAAAGAGCTAGCAAGCCTACTATTCTTTTTACAGGTGTCGTCAATATACTCATATACACTATTCTTAGGTAATCCACTTTTTATGTCTCTATTATCACAATATAAAGTCATATCCTGGGAAAAAGTAAAACAAGTCTCTGCTGCAGTTACGTTAATAGTAGTTATTCTAATATTATCCCTGCTATTTCCTAATTTCTGACACTCCCCACAGAAGTCATACAAGGGAATAAAAGATTGTGTATTGTTAGCCTTCGACCAGACTTCAAGGAGGGATTTATCGGGTGTAGGCACAGCAATAACACATGTTTGTATAAGATCCCGTGGGCTCTGTAAGTCTTTAAGGCACAATGAACTAACATTTAGGGCATTTGCCATCCTGTCTATACTATTCTGTTCAGAATAAAAGGGGACGGGAGCAAAGGGATTAATAATTATCAGCAGACAAACAAATCTCCCAGAATATTGTGGGGTCATCATCTTCAGCCTGTGGCAAGGCACTTTTCAGGGGAACTTCTTCTGAGCTCCCCTCTTTGTTCAGGGATTTCACACCTGCTTCACCCTCTTATCTTTGTCTGTCACCGGAGAAGAAGCCTCAGGGACCCTCTTCACTCTGCTAGCGTGAATCCAGATTGGAGCCTCTTCTGTGAGAATCGCTGTTCTGGTGACTGCTACCACTCGGTTGGGTGGTCCAAACGGGAACTCAGTCTGTGTTCGTCCTTTTGCCAGGTGCTGGACTATCACCACGTCTCCTGGTTGGAAAGGATGCGTAGGTTCCTGTGGAGAGAAAGGAGAGGCACGAGCAATATCTTGTTCACATTGATCTAAGATTTCTACAAGTTTCCTCACATTATCTGCCTGTACTACTTCTAGATCCCCTTTTTCTATCACAGGGGCCTTTGGACCCCAAGGGTTGGGGAAGGTCTTTCCATTAGGACCTCAAATGGTGAATAACCAGTATTCTTATTAGGCTGCATCCTAATTTCTGCTACATATAATACACCGTAAAACATAAGATTGTACCTTTGATCTAAGACCTAGTATAAAAAATTCTCTCTGAATGAGGTCAGTGGTTGCCTGTGCTCCCCTATGGCCAAGACTATGATACTGTGCAATTAAAATCGGGGCGCTTGCAACTGGGATACATGGCTTCCCCTCTTTGCAGAGAAGACCCGTATTAGGGTCTTGTACTGCACCTACCGACTGCCATTCCATTTTGTCGCTACTGGTAGCCAAATCCTGGAGACTGAGCAATAGAATGTCAGTAAGGGTAATGACTGGAACTAGGGAAGGCATTTGAACTGTTGCTGCCGTTCTAATAGAAGCCTCTTTTGCTGACTGATCAGCTAGGGCATTCCCTTTAGCTATGTGTGTTTGGAGTCCAGTATGTGCCTTACAATGGACAATAGCAACTTCGCTCGATAATTGGATGGCGGCCAGGAGATCATGTACTAGGGTGGAATGTGAAATTTGTCTCCCATCTGCAGCTATGAAGCCTCTCCTCTGCCAGATTACCCCATGATCGTGTACAACCCCAAAAGGCATACTTGGAATCAGTGTATACATTTACATCTCTACCCTCAAAAAGACAACAAGCTCTAGTGAGGGCAATCAGTTCAGCTGCTTGGGCCGGCTGAAAAGGTATAGGATTTGATTCCAGTATAACATCAGGGAGCTGAACCACAGTGTATCCTGCATGATAAGTGTTGTCATTAGGGCGGGAACAGGATCCATCCACAAAAACATCAGGTGCTCCTTCAATGGGTGTGGACTGTAAGTCAGGCCTAGGTGAGGTATGCTCATGTATAAGTTCAGTACATGCATGGGGAGGAGGCAAATCATCCTGCTCTCCCTTGTAGCCAAGTAGGGCATTCAGTACAGCCATTGGACCGAATGTGGGGGCTGAGTATTTGATATGAAGTTGAGGATTAGATAGCAACAAAACTTCATATCCACTCAGTCTTTGTGCTGACATATGTTGTGTATGTATGTTCTTCAATAGGGCCTGAACATTGTGTGAGGTATGCAGAGTGGTGGGATAACCTAGGGTGATAGGCGTGACCATCTCAGCAACCATAGCACAGGCTGCCAAACTCCGGAGACACGCAGGCATGCCCTGAACCTGTACGGGAACCACTTTTGAGAAAAAAGCAACAGGGCGGAATTTACCTCCATGATCCTGCGCCAGGACTCCTGCCATGGTTTTACAATTGTCCCTGGCAAATAAGTGAAACATCACGCCATAGTCGGGTAGGCCCAAACCAGGACTTGAAACTATTGTACATTTCAAATGACTAAAAGCTTGTAACATGTCATCAGACCATTTAATGGAGTCAGGCATCTCAGTATTAGTGGCCTGTCTCAGAATATTATCATAGTAGGAACAATCAGCAATCCATTGGCGGCAGTAACCAATCATGCCAAGAAAGGTCAACATGTCTTTCTTGGTTTGTGGGCGGGGCAGACCCAGTACGGAGGTAATTCTGGCATGGCTGATTTTCCTCTCACCTTTACTGAGAACAAAGCCCAAATACTCAACTCTTTCCATACACCATTGTAATTTCTTCCTAGAAACTTTGTGACCATTTTCACATAACCACAGTAGTAAACTAACACAGTCTGCCTGGCAAGCCTCCCGAGTAGAACTACATATGAGGAGATCGTCCACATATTGTAGAAGGACAGAACCATGAGGGGCAGTCCAAGGGCGCAGTGTAATTTGGAGGACCATGGAGTAGACTACTGGAGAGTCTACATAACCCTGAGGCATTCTATACCATGTAATGTAAAAGCAAAAAGTGGCCGCGTCTCCTTGTCAACTGGGACAGAAAAAAAATGCATTCATCAAATCAATAACAGAGAAAAACTCTGCATGGGCAGAAATAGCTGATAGCAGAGATGGCACGTTTGGAACCACAGGGGCTATGGGTAAAATAACAATCTTATAAATAACATCTACTTCAATAGGTTCCTTTAACAAGGTGACCCCTACAGTCATAAAAGTGAACTGTTTCTCAAGGTCACTGTCCACATCATGATGAGGTATATGTTCAGGTTTGGGAAAACATTTTTTTGTGATCTGAGGCGCATGGGAGATATGACTTCTCTAGTGTTAGAAATGTGTGAATTGTATTCTACATGTTCTCGTATCTCCAGGACAACAACTGGTCAATCCCAAACTGTCAGAAACTGCATTTTTAGCTCAGGAGCCACCCCCCCTCCCTTTACTGCTGTCACTCAAAGCCTTGTGTATGTAATGGACATGAGGAGAAGGGGGGCAAGGAGCTGTGGGCAGCGTCTGAACTATCACCCGACAGATGCTTTGAAGAAGAAGTGTGTACTGTAAAAGGACTCTAGAGTGTCAGCTCTTCTCCTCCTATCTTCTTCCCTTTTGAGCCAATTTAGGAATACCTGAGCCTCAAAGTACTTTTTAATCTAAGTCAACTTTTGGAAGGGAATAATATATCTGTGGGGTATTTCCTAGATAGGGAGGAGGGCGCTTCTGGAGTGAACTCCCTGTCAATTCTTGTTATAACTCATGTTTCTTTTTATATATATATATATCCCTCCTGGTTCCCTGCCTTCTGCTTGTGAACCATTTTTATTTGGTCAATCATACCAGTATGGTGCATAAGTAAGGCAATTTTCCCTTCTTGACTGCATATACTGCATGTCCCACTAGGGGTCTGGACCATAATATGGGTAAGCTTCAGTGTCACCCAAACATAACCTTTCTCACCATATCCATATGGAAGGTGTCATTAGCCCCTTCCCTAGGGAACGAATTTATACTCTTTATTGCCTCTGTCCATCCTGGCATATTATCTACCCAGGGAGGAACTAAAGAATAATCAGTCCCACAGACTCGGGCTACTTAATCCCTACATGTTTCTCCTACATTCGGAGGGGGTGGAGAGACCTTTCCTTGCTTTGCACCCATTACTTATAACTTAATTGAGAGCAAAATTGAGAGCAAAATTTTCCCCAGAACCGTGAAGGACTTATGTTTATGCACAACCTCCTGCTCAACTGGCTGTTAGTATAATCTCTTAAAATAGTTACTTGCGTTCACTAGTTGCTGGGTGAGAAGGTCATCCAGGACACACACAATAAAGCTAGTACATTTTTCACAGTATCAATTGCTGCTTACCTTCAGCATAAAAAGTACTTAATGCTTCATAACATCATAACAACAGAAAGCATAAGAAAGCGACAGAAAAGAAGCAACAGACAGGGGGTGACAAGAGAAATCAAGGTGCAGACTCTATATGAATTTTTCCCAAAAAAAAATTCCACTAGTAAATCCTTCCCCTTAAAGGATATATCTAATAAATACTTCCCCAAAGATTTTATCTGTGTGACCTGGCCAGGAGTCTATTTACAGTCTATCTTCCCTAAAGACAGACACCATTATGTTTCATTCTATCTTGCCTAAAGATAGCTACCATTATCTTTCAGAGTCTAAAGCGGATTCAAAATAGAAGCAACAGAAAATTTTACGGAAAGCATCGGAATGTCCCCAGTCGTTTAGACAGGAATGTTCCGTTACTTACCGAATTCCTGTATTTTCTAATACACGGACGGAGCCCCCAACTGAAAGAATATATCCCGTCTCAATGCACCGTGATTTCATCCTTTGTCCCCGAAGACAGACGTCTGGAGAACATGTCAGTGACACAAGCAGTATGATGTCAGTAACAGTTCTATTTATTGATTGGTTGTACTGGCCTTATATACATCCATGCATACATACAAGAATAGCTGCAGCTCTCATTACAATAATAGCAGTCCCTTATAGAGACAGGCAACTCTCATTATAATAATGCTGACTAGAAACTTTTCCTTATACAGAGAGGAGGTACATGTAAATATAGTCACCCTTCAATATGATGTCACCCAACCTCCTGTCCTTCATACAGATCATACAGCTAATTCTTGTTAACCCTTCAGTGCCTTCTTAAGGCCGTCGTCCCTACATGAGTTTTGGGCTTACCGTGACTTATGTGTTGACAGCACAGGCTGCAGGTGGCAACACTATTATCAGCAGCTAACATGTTAAAAAAAGCTCACACTGCGGAGCCATGTGCTGGCGTCCTGGGAGCGCAAGATGTGACAGTGCATGGTGGATGGCTCACTCCATATACATTTACAGTCTGCTTTTTGCCTCCTGTGCACTGTGAGTTCTGCCTTTCTCTCTCTGAACTCCCTTCCTCTTCCTCTCTTGTGGGCACCCATGTGTGGTCCATCGACACTTCATCATCGTCACCTTTACCACTACTGACATTAGAGATCTCAGAGTAGGGAGCAACAACGGGGACTACCTTCCTTGGGCTGATCTGGGTACTGTCGTCAGACCGCTGGGTGGTTTGGGTCCGTTGCTACCTCCTCTTCCTCATACGATGCCAAGAATGGCTGCGCATCGGTAAGATCTGGGAATGGATGGGAAAATATTTCCTCTGACTCGAGTGGAGGGACTATGGTGGTGGTGGTGGTGGTGTCTTTGGGGGTGCACACAGCAGAGAGTGAGGAGGGTGCAGATGCAGAGGATGAGGAGGGTGTAAAAGCTGAAGGCTGAGTGAGCCACTCAACCAACTCTGGTGCATTTTTTGACGTAAAAACACCTTCTCCAAATTCCCACTTAGGCTCCGGCCTGGTGCACCTGCCTGACCCCTTTCACCTCTAAAGAACGGCCTGCCTCTTCCTCTGCCTGTCATTTTCAAAATGACCCTGTTCCAAAGTCCCTAGAGAAGAGCAGTATTTGTGGAAGCAGGTATATCACACCCCTCAATCAGTATTTTGTGGAAGCAGGTATATAGCACCCCTTATCAGTATTTTGTAGAAGCAGGTATATCTCATCCCTCAATCAGTATTTTGTGGAAACAGGTATATAGAACACCTGAATCAATATTTTGTGGAAGCAGGTATATTGCACCCCTCAATCAGTATGTTGTGGAAGTGGGTATTTCAAACCCCTTAATCAGTGTTTTGTGAAAACAGGTATATCGCACCCCTCAATCTGTATTTTGTGGAAGAAGGTATATAAAACCCCTTAATCTGTATTTTGTGGAAGCAGGTATATCGCACCCCTCAATCAGTATTTTGTGGAAGCAGGTATATAGAACCCCTTAATCAGTATTTTGTAGAAGCAGGTATATTGCACCCCTCAATCAGTATTTTGTGGAGACAGGTACATAGAACCCCTGAATCGATATTTGGTGGAAGCAGGTATATCACACTCCTCAATCAGTATTTTGTGGAAGCTGGTGTATCGCAGGCCTCAATCAATATTTGATGGAAGCAGGTATATCGCACCCTTCAATTAGTTTTTTGTGGAAACAGGTATATAGAACCCCTTAATCAGTATTTTTTAGAAGCAGGTATATTGTACCCCTCAATCAGTATTTTGTTTAAACAGGTATATTGAACCCCCAGTCTTGCTAGAATCTCACCCTTGACTTTCTGATAATTGGCCACTTGATCGTCCGGCAAGTTGAAATACACCCGCTGGGAATCGGATGCAGGGAAAGGAGTGACGACCTCAGCCCACTGATCTCGGAGTAGATTCTCCCTTGTGGCCACCTTCTCGTACATCTCCAGGTAGGTTTCGATGTTATCTGAGGGTGTCATCTTGGGGATCGCTGCACGGACCGCTTTCCGGACATCATGGACACTTTGGGACTCTCCCGCTGTCTGTAAAGCCATCACGTGTTTTAACAGCAGCTGGTTTGTTTCTTGCTGGTGTTGGTTAGCCTCCACGAGAGCTTTCATTACAGCCTCTATTTTGTCACGTGACACAGGTTTGAATTTAGCTGGTTTAAACCAGGACATCCAGCCGTACCCGAAAACAAAAACATTTCTGTGTTTACACCAGCCTCTCAGCGCGTGCACGCATCCTCCACCAATTGTGGGGATTCGCTCTGGTAGACAGGGTATGCGGATGCAGTACAGAGGCAAAATACCAGTTCTTAACTCCAACTTCTGTGTTTATTCACACATAAGGCAAAAGCAAAACATCACTTTGCAGTCTTGGTGTTAGTTCACACACAATGGAAAGTCCACATAGCAAAAATCACCTTGTTGGCAGTTGTATCTCCAGCAGTCCATAGCAGGCTTTTAGGGGGCATGTTTCCCCTAAACACGGGTCTCAGCCCTCCAGCACGGCAAAAGCCTCAGATCCCAGCACACACACTTTGCTGCTGAGCCCAGCTGTCTTTCAAGAACAGCTAGGTGCTGTCAAAACCCGGACCGGCACTTAAAATCCAGTCCGGTGTTTGACCCCACCTGGCTGCAAATCAGCCCAGCAGCACACGCTGGGAGGAAAATACTTGTTTTCCCAGACCATACCCTTCACTGTTTCACAAAATACATTAGCATACACTTCCATATTGACTACTGTTGAAGAGAAAGGTCACTTTATCATCTAAATTTGTGAGATTAACAATGTATTTAATAGTAGCTACTTATGCTCCAAATTCCCATCAATTAGGTTTCTGAGGAAAGTTCAAGGCAAAATGGCCAAACTCACACAGAGGCACCTGATACTTTGTAAGAGATTGCAACCTGAATTCTAGTAAAGATTTAGACACTATTGCACGCCACAGATCAATGGGCCCCTTCTTGGCTCATTGGTCCCATAGAGAGGAGCTTTTGATATTTGGCAAATACATCACACTACTGACGGTGACTAGGCATTTTTCTCATCATCACACAGGTCATACTCCTCGATAGATCTTTTGCTAGTTAGTAGATCTTTGCTCCCCTTGGCCATTGAAATCTTGATTCAATGGTCCAACAATGTAGCAATCACTCTATTCTTAATGAAGTTTGTTCACTTCTTAACCCTGCCTTGTGGCGTAATAATATGTATCTAATGTCACATCCTACATACAGTATACAACACAATATAGGTTCGGTGCCTTGCCCACTTACTATATGGACTGCTCAGAAGCATTCTTGAGAATCCAAACTGAAAAGTTGGGGTCCGTACAGAACGTTGCAAATTCTGGTCTCTGGACCCAAACCCAAACTTTGCCGCAAAAGTTTGGGTTCTAGTTCGGTGTTCGGGCATTTAATAAAGCTTTTTGAAAGGCTGCAGGGCCGCCAGTCAACAAGCCTCTAGGTTGCAGGCAGTGTGGGGGGTTAGCTCTTCTCCGGGGGTCTTTCACACAAGTATATTTTCCAGACACCAAGTTTAAGGTCCAAACATCGCTTTTATTTGGCACCTTAGCAAAACAAACATAAATCATACAAAATAAACACCTGCCCGGCTGGGCTCTAACTAAACAAAGTGCATCCCTGACTCACCTAAAGCATTGTTCACACCCGGTTATAACATTTCGGCTTTTCCAGCCCAATGTCCATCAGCCTTCTGGCTGTACAGAGCACTGTTCACACACGGTCTCAAGTCCAGTACCTTTATGGGGGAGTGTAACCCAGTAGTCCTCCTGACTCCGGCGTCGTGATCCTTGTGCCGAGGTGTCACGGCGTCCCGCAATGTTCCGGCTAGCACCTAGCCCCATGGCTCCTCAGCCAGCCCGGCTGAGACCACTCGTACAGAGTCTCCAGCAGGACTCTGTTTCACAAAGACTGTCTCCTTCCCCTAGACTGGGAGACACACCCAAGTCCAGCAACCGGATTAAATAGCAAAATAGCATCCCTGGACATAGGCATAGTCCAAAATCCCGGACTGGAGCATGGGGAACAGGCACCCATCCAACACATTGCCTGTTCCTAGTAAAAGCCCACCCCGGATTAGCTGGAGCCAGCTAAGCTAACTATCTTGGTGTACATCAACTAACTTGGTGGCCACCTATATCTAGGGCCTTTACTCCACCAGGGCCCCTTAGTGACACTCTCATGGTGCAAACAATACCCCTTTTTCATGCTTCCCCAGGACTTTACTGCACCCATCACTATTCACATTGCCACAGCAGTTAGAAGCCATCCCAGCCATGCCTAGTAATGGCATGGCTGTGATTGTCCGGTGCATCATGTGACCAATCTTCTATACAAGCTGGATCATGCGTAGCACCGCCTATCAGCTCTGAGTAGTGCAGGGACAGGAAGCAGGCAGCTGAAGTGAGGGAGAGTGGTAGGAATTCAATTTGGCTATTCATTCTGTGGGTGACCTATAGTGATTTTTTGTGGGTGCAGTACACCAGCTTTGCACCCCTTACTCAGAAATATAATAATTCATTTGGCTGTTAATTCTGTGGATGACCTATAGTGATTTTTTGTGGGTGCAATCCAGGGCCGTCTTTAACCACCTCCGGACCGCCTAACGCAGATTCGCATTCCGGAGGTGGCAGCGCTGCGCACAGTCACGCATATACGCGTCATCTCGCGAGACGCGAGATTTCGCTCAAAGCCGGCCCGCGCATGTGCATCGCGGGCCGGCAAAAGTTAAAGAACAATTTCGTCACCAGCCTGCCAGCAACGATCATTGGCTGGCAGGCTGGCGATTTTCAAAAAATCCAATCACAAGCCATATAACAGATCATATTAGTAAATATGATCTGTTATATGGCTTCTCTGCTCCTCTGCTGGTCCTTTTCGTCGGTTGGATCCAGCAGAGGAGCAGACTTCACAGTGAGTAGCACCAACACTACACCTTAGCCCCAGATCACCCCCTCTGCACCCCAATTAACCCTTTGATCACCCCTTTGATCGCCCCTGTCAATCACTAGTGAAAGGAAAAAAAGTGATCAGTGTAAACTGTCACATTTTTTTTTCACTAGTATTGGCTGTTAGGTTTTAGGATTAGTTTAGGCCCCTTGGTTAGGTAGTTTAGCGTGAGTTAGCGCCCAGCCCACCGCACCGCAGTCACTTATTCGCTGTTTAGCGTATCGCTAATCAGCATTTGTACTTTTATAGTATCTGTAAGTGATCAAAACTGATCACGGTCAGATCTATAATTGTATTAGTGTCACCTTAGCTCGCCCTCCACCCAAAACGCAGTGTTTGCCCGATCAGGCCTGATCGGTCGCCCACACGTGCGTTCACCCACGCCCGCCCCACCGCAGTGACAAAAAATATATATTTTTTTGATCACTGCACATTCATTTTACACGCACTGCGGCGATAAAAAAATCAGTTTTGATATTTTTTATCAACCGCAGCGGCCTCCGGTACTTCGCTAGCCTCCCCTTTGTAAGACAGGCTTGCTTTTTTTCTTGGGTAGTCTCAGGGAATACCCCTAAATTTAGTAGTCCAAAATGTCAAACAGGGGGTATTCTTCTGAAGAGGCCTACAGGATTCTGACCCAGTCGGATGAGGAATGGGAACCCTCATCTGACGAATCTAGCGGGTCAGAATATGAACCTGTAGAAAGCAGTGGCTCTCTGACCCAAAGTTCGGACGAGGAGGTGGAGGTCCCTGATAGCACCAGGCGTACCCGACACCGTGTCGCTAGACCACAGGTTGTGCAGGATCCGCTTCAAGAGCAGCAGAGTGGGGCTGTCGCTGCCGGATCACGTGGTGAGGCATACACCAGCAGCGCAGCCCTCCCTGGACCTAGTACCAGCACTGCCGTACAACAGGGTGACGTGGCGAGCACCAGAAGGGCAGTTGAAGCTGGTACGGTGGCACGTGCAGTAGTTACCCCGTCGCAGCCACCGCACAGACAGGCCCGTAGAGCCCCTAGAATCCCTGAGGTGCTGGCAAACCCTGATTGGCAGTCACCAACTTCAGCCGCACCATTAGTTTCCCCTTTCACCGCCCAGTCTGGAGTTCGGGTTGAGACGGCTCAAGTCGGTTCGGCCCTGGGATTTTTTGAGCTGTTCTTGACTGCGGAGCTCTTGGACTTAGTCGTGGCAGAGACAAACCGGTATGCCACACAATTTATATCCGCCAACCCGGGAAGCTTTTATGCCCAGCCTTTCCGGTGGAAACCAGTCCAAGTTTCCGAACTTAAATTTTTTTTGGGCCTTCTCCTCAACATGGGTCTAACTAAAAAGCATGAATTGCGGTCATATTGGTCCACGAACCCGATTCATCACATGCCCATGTTCTCTGCTGCTATGTCCAGGGCACGATTTGAGGCCATCCTCCGTTTCCTGCATTTTAGCGACAACACCACCTCCCGTCCCAGAGGCCACCCATTGACCGGCTCCACAAAATTCGGCCCCTCATAGACCACTTCAACCAGAAATTTGCAGATTTGTATACCCCAGAGCAAAACATCTGCGTAGACGAGTCCCTAATACCTTTTACCGGGCGCCTTGGCTTCAAACAATACATCCCAAGCAAGCGTGCCCGGTATGGGGTCAAATTGTATAAGCTCTGTGAAAGGGCCACAGGCTATACCCACAAATTTCGGATCTATGAGGGAAAAGATCAGACCTTGGAGCCGGTCGGTTGCCCTGACTACCTGGGGAGCAGTGGGAAGACAGTCTGGGACTTGGTGTCACCCTTATTCGGCAAGGGGTACCATCTTTATGTGGACAATTTCTACACAAGTGTGGCCCTCTTTAGGCATTTGTTTCTAGAACGGATTTGCGCCTGTGGCACCGTGCGAACTAGTCGTGTGGGCTTCCCCCAACGGCTTGTAACCACCCGTCTTGCAAGGGGGGGAGAGGGCTGCCTTGTGTAACGAAGAACTGCTCGCGGTGAAATGGAGAGACAAGCGTGACGTTTACATGATCTCCTCCATTCACGCAGACACGACAATACAAATTGAGCGAGCAACCCGTGTCATTGAAAAGCCCCTCTGTGTCCACGACTATAATGCGCTCATGGGAGGGGTGGACTTCAATGACCAGATGTTGTCTCCGTATTTAGTTTCCCGCAGAACCAGACGCTGGTATAAGAAGGTGTCTGTATATTTAATTCAATTGGCGCTGTATAATAGTTTTGTTCTCTACAGTAAGGCTGGGAGAACACAATCCTTCCTCAAATTCCAGGAAGAGATCATTGAGAACCTCCTGTATCCAGGAGGTTCCGTAGCCCCATCCACCAGTGTAGTTAGCCGTCTACACGAGCGACATTTCCCCAGTGTCGTTCCTGGTACCTCAACCCAACCGTCACCCCGAAAAAGATGTCGTGTCTGTAGCAGGAGTGGAATAAGGCGTGACACCCGCTTTTTCTGTCCTGACTGTCCTGACCACCCTGCCCTATGCTTTGGTGAGTGTTTCCGGAAGTACCACACACAGGTACACCTAGCATAGGGATCACATCTCACCAGGACAGGCACACAGGGCTATTAGGGCCCTTTTACTCACAGCTGCTGCAAACCTCTCCTTTCACCTGGGATAAAGTGCATAACGTACTTCGCCACATCTTTGGGCGATTTGCGCTTTGCACATTGTCCCATGGGGAAGGAGAGGTTTGTTCTATAAAGGTAAAAAAAACTAAACAAAAAAAAATATACCGGTAAGTAAAAAAGTTAACGTTCAGTTAAAAAAGTTTAAAAAAGTTTATATGTTCTGTTCAAAAGTTAATAAATTTATTGCGTTGCGGCCTGGTTTTTTCTTTTTTTTTTTTTTTTTTTTACCTTCCAGGTGGACCAACCGATCGACTAGCTGCAGCACTGATGTGCATTCGGACAGAAGCATTGCGCTGCTGTCAGATTACACAAAAGTCGGTGTATGCGGCGCTGCAAGACGAGATTTCTCCTCTGCAGTAAAAGATACGTTTGCCGAGGCATATGAGCTGAGGAGGTGGCGGTGTTCATATACTTTGGCAAACACTTTGTATATATATAAAAAAAAAATCCCGGCAATGATTTATTCATCCACATCGATTGATGTGAATGGAGAAATCTGGTTTGCCAGGGCATACGAGCTAAGTGGGTATGGATGTTGGGCGGAGCTCCTATGTCCTGGCAGACGCCTTTCCCCTCCTTTTTCTTTTTTTGGCAGAGATTTTTTCATCCACATTGATCGATGCGAATGAAGAAATCTGTGCCGTTAATTTTTTTCTTTCAGCCCAGAGGCTGAACAGAAAAAAAAAATCTCATTACCTGTATGCTCAATATAAGGAGAATAGCAGAAACTCCTAATGCTGGGCATACATGTAATGATTGCGGAGACCCTCAAATGCCAGGGCAGTACAAACACCCCACAAATAACACCATTTTGGAAAGAAGACACCCCAAGGTATTCGCTGAGGGGCATATTGAGTCCATGAAAGATTGAAATTTTTGTCCCAAGTTAGCGGAAAGGGAGAATTTGTGAGAAAAAAATAAAAAAAATCAATTTCCGCTAACTTGTGGCCAAAAAATTTTTTTTCTATGAACTCGCCATGCCCCTCATTGAATACCTTGGGGTGTCTTCTTTCCAAAATGGGGTCACATGTGGGGTATTTATACTGCCCTGGCATTTTAGGGGCCCCAAAGCGTGAGAAGAAGTCTGGTATCCAAATGTCTAAAAATGCCCTCCTAAAAGGAATTTGGGCACCTTTGCCCACCTAGGCTGCAATAAAGTGTCACACATGTGGTATCTCCGTATTCAGGAGAAGTTGGGGAATGTGTTTTGGGGTGTCATTTTACATATACCCATGCTGGGTGAGATAAATATCTTGGTCAAATGCCAACTTTGTATAAAAAAATGGGAAAAGTTGTCTTTTGCCAAAATATTTCTCTCACCCAGCATGGGTATATGTAAAATGACACCCCAAAACACATTCCCCAACTTCTCCTGAATACGGCGATACCACATGTGTGACACTTTTTTGCAGCCTAGGTGGGCAAAGAGGCCCACATTCCAAAGAGCACCTTTCGGATTTCACAGATCATTTATCTACTTACCACACATTTGGGCCCCTAGAATGCCAGGGCAGTATAACTACCCCACAAGTGACCCCATTTTGGAAAGAAGACACCCCAAGGTATTCGCTGTTGGGCATAGCGAGTTCATAGAATTTTTTATTTTTTGTCACAAGTTAGTGGAAAATGATGATTTTTTTTTTTTTTTTTTCTTACAAAGTCTCATATTCCACTAACTTGTGACAAAAAATAAAAACTTCCATGAACTCACTATGCCCATCAGCGAATACCTTGGGGTTTCTTCTTTCCAAAATGGGGTCACTTGTGGGATAGTTATATTGCCCTGGCATTCTAGGGGCCCAAATGTGTGGTAAGGAGTTTGAAATCAAATTCTGTAAAAAATGGCCAGTGAAATCCGAAAGGTGCTCTTTGGAATGTGGACCCCTTTGCCCACCTAGGCTGCAAAAAAGTGTCACACATGTGTTATCTCTGTATTCAGGAGAAGTTGGGGAATGTGTTTTGGGGTGTCATTTTACATATACCCATGCTGGGTGAGAGAAATATCTTGGCAAAAGACCACTTTTCCCATTTTTTTATACAAAGTTGGCATTTGACCAAGATATTTCTCTCACTCAGCATGGGTATATGTAAAATGACACCCCAAAACACATTCCCCAACTTCTCCTGAATACGGAGATACCACATGTGTGACACTTTTTTGCAGCCTAGGTGGGCAAAGGGGCCCACATTCCAAAGAGCACCTTTCGGATTTCACTGGCCATTTTTTACAGAATTTGATTTCAAACTCCTTACCACACATTTGGGCCCCTAGAATGCCAGGGCAGTATAACTACCCCACAAGTGACCCCATTTTGGAAAGAAGATACCCCAAGGTATTCACTGATGGGCATTGTGAGTTCATAGAACTTTTTATTTTTTGTCACAAGTTAGTGGAATATGAGACTTTGTAAGAAAAAAATAAAATAAAAAAAATTCATCATTTTCCGCTAACTTGTGACAAAAAATAAAAAGTTCTATGAACTCACTATGCCCATCAGTGAATACCTTGGGGTGTCTTCTTTCCAAAATGGGGTCACTTGTGGGGTAGTTATACTGCCCTGGCATTCTAGGGGCCCAAATGTCTGGTAAGGAGTTTGAAATCAAATTCTGTAAAAAATGGCCAATAAAATCCGAAAGGTGCTCTTTGGAATGTGGGCCCCTTTGCCCACCTAGGCTGCAAAAAAGTGTCACACATATGGTATCTCCGTATTCAGGAGAAGTTGGGGAATGTGTTTTGGGGTGTCATTTTACATATACCCATGCTGGGTGAGAGAAATATCTTGGCAAAAGACCACTTTTCCCATTTTTTTTATACAAAGTTGGCATTTGACCAAGATATTTCTCTCACCCAGCGAGGGTATATGTAAAATGACACCCCAAAACACATTCCCCAACTTCTCCTGAATACGGAGATACCACATGTGTGACACTTTTTTGCAGCCTAGGTGGGCAAAGGGGCCCACATTCCAAAGAGCACATTTCGGATTTCACTGGCCATTTTTTACAGAATTTGATTTCAAACTCCTTACCACACATTTGGGCCCCTAGAATGCCAGGGCAGTATAACTACCCCACAAGTGACCCCATTTTGGAAAGAAGACACCCCAAGGTATTCACTGATGGGCATAGTGAGTTCATAGAACTTTTTATTTTTTGTCACAAGTTAGTGGAATATGAGACTTTGTAAGAAAAAAAAAAATCATCATTTTCCGCTAACTTGTGACAAAAAATAAAAAGTTCTATGAACTCACTATGCCCATCAGCGAATACCTTAGGGTGTCTACTTTCCGAAATGGGGTCATTTGTGGGGTGTTTGTACTGTCTGGGCATTGTAGAACCTCAGGAAACATGACAGGTGCTCAGAAAGTCAGAGCTGCTTCAAAAAGAGGAAATTCACATTTTTGTACCATAGTTTGTAAACGCTATAACTTTTACCCAAACCATTTTTTTTTTACCCAAACATTTTTTTTTTATCAAAGACATGTATAACAATAAATTTAGAGCAAAATTTATATATGGATGTCGTTTTTTTTGCAAAATTTTACAACTGAAAGTGAAAAATGTCATTTTTTTGCAAAAAAATCGTTAAATTTCGATTAATAACAAAAAAAGTAAAAATGTCAGCAGCAATGAAATACCACCAAATAAAAGCTCTATTAGTGAGAAGAAAAGGAGGTAAAATTCATTTGGGTGGTAAGTTGCATGACCGAGCAATAAACGGTGAAAGTAGTGTAGGTCAGAAGTGTAAAAAGTGGCCTGGTCTTTCAGGGTGTTTAAGCCATAGGGGCTGAGGTGGTTAATATTGATTGGACCCTGGGTAAAAATTTACTTGGGCCCTTTGGATCCCGCCTTCCCACACCCTAGCATGCAATCACGCCCTCCACCACAACACACACACAAAAAAAATCCACACACCTCATAGAGTATAGTGAATAACTGTAAATACTTCCAGTTCTGAAGACTCCAGCCCCTCAGGATCAGTGCTCTGGGCAGCTGGGCTCAGGGCTGGAAGTGGGCACCGCTCTGCAGTTCAGGAAGTAAACCGGGGCTCTGCTCAACCTAGCATTGCAGTGCACCCCAGCACCCACAGTATGCAGTATAGCACCCTATAGTATACAGCACCCCACAGTATGAAGTATAGCACCCTATAGTATACAGCACCCCACAGTATGCAGTATATCACCCTATAGTATACAGCACCCCACAGTATGCAGTATAGAACCCTATAGTATACAGCACCCCGCAGTATGCAGTATAGCACCCTATAGTATACAGCACCCCACAGTATGCAGTATAGCATCCTATAGTATACCGCAACCCACAGTATGCAGTATAGCACCCTATAGTATACAGCAACCCACAGTATGCAGTATAGCACCCTATAGTATACAGCACCCCAGAGTATGCAGTATAGCACCCTATAATATACAGCAACCCACAGCATTCAGTATATAGTATAGCACCCCACAATATACAGTATACAGCACCCCACAGTATATAGTAGAGCAGTATAGCACCCCACAGTATACAGCATCCCACAGTATACAGCCCCCCACAGTATACAGTAGAGCAGTATAGCACTCCACAGTATACAGCAACCCACAGTATACAGCACCTCACGGTATACAGCACCTCACAGTATACAGCACCACAAACTATACAGAATACAGCACCTCACAGTATACAGTATACAGCACCCCAAACTATACAGAATACAGCACCTCACAGAATACAGCACCCCACAGTATACAGTAGAGCAGTATAGCACCCCACAGTATACAGCACCCCACTCTATACAGTAGAGCAGTATAGCACCCCACAGTATACAGCACCCCACAGTATGCAGCACCCCACAATATACAGCCCCCAACAGCATACAGAACCCCACAGTATACAGTATCCCACAGTATGCAACACCCCACAGTATAAAGCACCCCACAGTATACAGTATAGCAGTATAGCACACCACAGTATACAGAATCCCACAGTATACAGCACCCCACAGTATAAGGCACCCAACAGTATACAGCAGCTTACAGTATATTAGCATAACAGCCCCTGTCACCTTTTCCCAATGTAATCTTCACAAAAAAAGCTCCACAGTTAAGGCAAACTTCTCCTGCAGCAACACTCCTGGTAGAAAGGACCTTTGATTACCTCATAGTCATGTGACCAGTAATATCGCTAGGTTACTGGTCACATGGTGATAATGTCATCTAAGGTCCTTTCTCCTAAGAGAATCACAGCTCTCACAGTTCGTTGCCTGGAGTGCCGGCAGGCAGGCATGGCATGGCAGCACCCCCCTGTGTATCTGACAGCCTGACACCCGGGGCAGTGGCCAGCAGGGCTCAAGAGGGAGCTGCCTTGGGCCCTCCAGGAGCAACTGGTGCAATCAGGGCCGGCTGTCACGACGGGCGTGCACTGAGTCTAACAGATACCGCACCAACCAGGCTCTGGTCGAGAGACAGGGGATGGGTCACCTCCTAACTAATCCCTGACCTCTTTCCCTGCACTGCTCAGCCCACCTACAGACCTTTAAGGTAGGTATGAGGTGTCCCCGTGCCTGGGCTGACAAAACCCTGAATTCCCTGAGATGGTGAAGTAGGGAAATAGGAGCAGCCTGCTCGCACAGAACCTGGATGGGATAGATGACACAAAACAACCAAACTTGAAATAACACTTATCTTCCTGAGCTGGAGCAGACAGCCAACCTTCCTTCCTAGCTTCCAAGACCACAATGATTAGTATAATCCGCCCAGAGCACTGGACTGGTGTACTATTTAAACTAATGACCCCACCCAGTGCACTTGATGAGAGGCGGATCCAGCACGGCTCCAAAACAAACACTAAACTCGTGCTGCTATCCTGGCCGACCTCCGCACATCGTCAGAGTGGGGCATGACACCGGCATCAGCACCTGGCACACCAGGGCAAGTGCCGGGGCCCACTGATCCCTGGGGGGCCCACTGTGCCCGCTCACTCTTGCAGCTATGTCCTGGTCTTCATTAAAATGTCTGTTCTGAATTCTAGGGCAGCATACCCCAGCAATGCAGATATTTTTTGCCATGTGCACTGTTGGGGTGGTCGGCCCCAGGACTCAGAACAGGGTAGATGGAGTTTCCTACCGGGCTAAAGGACCTTCCTGATGTCATCCCCCCATGTGACCAGTGGGGGAGGAGTCGAAGGAGCAGAGAGCTGTGTTCCTCTACAGACAGGAGCCTGGCTGGAATGTGGTGAGGCCTAGCGTTGTGTCTGTCCCTGTGTGTGTGTGTGTGTGTGTGTGTGTCTATCCCTGTGTGTGTCTGTCTCTGTGTATGTGTGTCTGTCTGTCCCTGTGTGTGTCTCTCTCTCCCTGTGTGTGTCTCCCTGTGTGTGTGTGTGTGTGTGTTTCTCTACCTGTGTGTGTGTCTCTCCCTGTGTGTCACCATCACCATGCTCACAGTGTTCCTATGTCTTGATGCAGCTGCATTGGGACGTTCTGTGGGGGGCAAGAAGAAGAAGATGGAAGAGGAGGCAGCACCGCCAGCATGGAGTTTGTTGGAGAGACACAGGGAGGCACACTAATGACGTAGGTAACACTGCCACATGATCTACAGTACACTAGTGTTATCTGTGATTTTACATAGGACTGCAGGTAACACTACCACATTATTAGCACTAGTATCATCTGTGGTTTTACATAGAACTGCAGGTAACCCTACCACATTATCAGCACTAGTGTTATCTGTGGTTTTACATAGAACTGCAGGTAACACTAACACATTATTAGCTCTAGTGTCTTCTGTGGTTTTACATAGGACTGCAGGTAACACTACTACATTTTCTGTACTCATATAGCCATGACTGTGTTATCTGTGCTGTTACATAGGACTGCAGGTGATATCTACCATATTATCTGTACTCAGAGAGTTATGACTGTGTAAGGGGGCCCACTGAGACTTTATCGCCCAAGGGCCCACATGAACCTGGAGCCGGCCCTGGGTGCAATGCACCATCTTTGTATCCCTGTGTCACATACGCACCCGAGTCTCGCAACCAGGGATGGGTCTGCCAGGGGCCCCAAACTACCTCCAAGCTCTCACTCCGCGCACCCCACACACTCAGGCTGCTAAGTTAGTGTAGTTCACCCCCAAACATGCACAGACTCAACACCCCAAACAACAGCTGTCACCGCCGACTTTGACGTAAGTATATACGTTCTGCTCACAAGCAATCACACAGTCACACGTTCAGGCTATGGATTCTTTACAGCAACAAGGCAGACTTATAAAGGAAATATTTTATACAGAAAAAATAGGGCATTGCTTACAAAAACAGATGTAATATGACACAAATGAAAAATAACATACAAAACAGTAAGGCCTCTTTCACACGGGCGAGTTTTCCGCCCGGGTGCAATGCGTTCACCTCACGAATCCAGACCCATTCATTTCTATGGGGCTGTGCACATGAGCGTTGATTTTCATGCATCACTTGTGCATTGCGTGAAAATCGCAGCATTCTCTATATTGTGCGTTTCGCGCAGCCCGGCTTCTCTTCTTTCTTCTTCTTTGATGACCTGGGAGGAAAGGGACCTTTGGTGACGTCACTGCGCTCATCACATGGTCCATCACATGATCCATCACCATGGTGATGCTCGTGTGACAGAGGGCTAAGACTAAAATAAATGGGTAAAAACTGTAAATAAGAACTTACTGCCTGGGAGAAGGGGAGGAAAATGGCTTACCATCAGCTCGTCTGTGACTCCCACACGGTGTAACACTGAAAATATGTCCATGCAACAATTTTATAGAACTAGGAATGGTTTCCAGTTTCCGGTCGGCCCAGTCATTGACTAACCAAATCCTAGTTCTTCCATTGGGGAACAATTAATGAGGGGAGTGGAGGGCATTGAATATTGAAATCTCTTTGTTTTAAAGTTTTCAAATCTCCCTCCAAAATAAGCCCCCTTCCTCCAGTATCTGGCTTATCAGGGGGGAGCAGATGCCTCTTTGAAGCTAGTACCTGGCAGCCAGAGGTGCTAGATATGACAGGAACATGAGGAGAACTGTCCATATGCATCTCTTGTAGCTGGCAGAGTCCCAGCCTGCCCGACTCCACCCTGCTAGGATAGAATGTAGGCTTCAAAGCACTCAGCCATTTGGTGACGGACCCTTCTATCCAGTAGAAATTACACCTTATACAACAGACACACAGCACAAATACTTCTATAATAGCTACTACAAGTATGCACCCCCACATCATATTCATGACACACTGACACAAAAATATAATAGTTAATCTGTCTGTAAGTTCGGTGGGTGACATATACTCATTTTTGGTGTGAGGTACACCTGCACTGCATCCATGACAGGGAAATTAATATAGTTAATCCATCTGTTAGATTGGTGGGTGACATATACACATTTTTGGTGTGAGGTACACCTGCACTGCATCCGTGACAGGGAAATTAATATAGTTATTCTGTTAGTTCGGTGGATGACCTCAAAGAATGAGGAGAGCATCAAATAAGGGACATGGCCCTGGTTGTGGTGCTGCTGGTGTTGATGGAGCTCCTGTTGAAGGGAAAGGAAGTGGTCGACCTGTGCCAGCTGCACGCCCAAATGAAACACCTTCCTCAGGTGCACGTAGGCGACAGGACGTACAGCGTCATTTTGTAGGCCCGAATACCAGTGTACGAATGATTAGGCCAGAACAAGTAGAGGCGGTAGTAGATTGGGTGACTGACAGTGCTTCCAGTTCATTCACATTGTCTCCCACTCGGTCCCCTGCTGAAAGTACAGAGTTGGAACCTGCAGCCATGGGCATCTGTCTTTCACCTTAACCCCTTGCAAATGAGCCAAGTGCAGTGCGCCAGTCCTGCAGGGTGAGCGAATGTGAGGTCACGGTTAATAGGCAGAACGAGGGTTGCTCTTGGTACTCACAGTTTTTATATACCCTGGGCAGGCGTACAGCAGTGATGGAGAGGTTGGCACATGGATCCTCTGGGGCACTCTCTGTGTATAGGGACCAGGCCAGGTGGTAGGTGAGGTGCCCTGGGTGTTGTAGGTTTAGTGTGCCTGTGGCAAGATCCCTTAAAGTTTGTGACGCCAGTGCCGGTAACGGTGGCACACCGATTTATTGTAGGAAGAATTGAGGTACACACAGTTGCAGTGAACCAGAACTTCTTTTTACTGAACAGTTCAACTATATACAGTCTTCAGTTAGTTTCATATGTATTATGTTGAATACAGGCAGGCTTCATACAAATGGCAGGCAAAGTCTTTGCAAGATACTCAGAGGGTATAACACTTACAGATCAGGCTGTACTTTCCTCAGATCCTGTCTTGCTTTCACCAAGGCCCGTATGCCCTATTGCTGGCTTTATCCTTGGGTAGGGGAACCTTCCTCTGGTATATAATCTTCTTACTTTAAATATCCTTCCGCCCTTCAGCTTTCTATTTGGCTGGATAAAAGTGGCTCTGCTCTGTACTTGATAAGGTGCTAGTTATCTTCAGGAGGGAACCTCTTCTCCTGGAAGCAAGCTAGGAGCCTGGGCTATCTAGCTGCATGTCAGTGCACACTGGCTTCTGACTACACACTCCCTCTCTCTGGTCTTGACCTGACTATATATACTAGGGGGTTCCCTAGCTCCCTCTACTGCCTAGGAGGAGGAACTACACCCCTAACAGGCCTGGTACACAGGAAATAACATTAAACTATACATTACAATGCAATATAAAATACCATAACCATGTTCCACGGGAGGTGGAGAACAACGTGACCCAATTGACCCTTGAGTAGTGCCCACTACGTAGTGGGACACTACATACGCCGCCCGACCTCGGCGCAACATAGGGGGCCCGCCCAGCTGGAAACTGCAACCTGAAAGACAAAAATGCAAAGCAGGCACATACATTTACATTTGCAATGAAAATATCAGGCAGTTCCGCTGGCAAAGGAACAAGTGCGGTGAAAAGGGGTGTCGTTCTCTTCACACAGGATAATATAGGGAACAGGGGCGCTGACCTGGTACAGCGTATCAGGAATAACCAGGATAGTCCATAATAATAAAATACAATAGTCCCATAAAACAGCATCTCAGAGGCCCACATGCATTGTGGTCATCTCTGGGCACAGTTCTTGAATTAAGATTGCATATAAAAGTCACAGCACAGAACTCTACATTTCAGGGATACTTTCCCCTGGCAAGTCCTGGTAGATAAAAGTAGTTCAGTAATATCCCTATTGAACCTGAAAAGGGGGTTAAAAGGGTAAGGTGCAAAACAACTGGCACAAATTGGATTAGCACTTAAAGCAGACAGTATGTCCTGGTAAACAGTATGGCAGAAGAGCTATTGGTATACTCAGTGGCTTTTGAACTACCACTGGGCCGTGGGTAACTGGCAGCTGCTCATTGGGCCAAAACATAGGACTTCTGTCCTGAAACAGTTAAACTCAACATATATGGGTCCTTCTGCAGTTATGGCATAGCAGGCCTACTCACAGGTATGTATCCAGTTCATACTGGTCATCAGATGTGGTGCATCCTGGCTGCGCTCTGAGTCGTGGCCTGTGTGGATCAATACTTGGCTGGGGCCACAAAATGGTATTAGCAGGCAACTGTAGAATAAATGGGCCTGTCAATTGCACGGGCTCCGCAAGCCTGGGGGTTACCGATGCAGGAGGCTCTGTTCTGTCCCCACATGAAGGCGATTGAAGGTGTAACTGATAATGACTTTGTGATTGTCCTACCTTCGTATCCAAGCAGTGGAGCAGACCGGACCGGCAGATGCTCAGGTTAGATGGATCCAGACGTAGACATGAGGATGCAATCAAACGTGGGTTTATTGATCCAGAGCAGTGACATACAGTGATGCAATACAGGAATGCAGTAGATGCTGTCATGTGGATGTCTTTTCTGAGGCTACTGCTGAGGCAACTGCTGAGGCTACTGCTGGTCAAAAACTGATGCCTTCACAAGCCAAGGTGTGAGTCTCCAGTCACAAAGGATGCAGCACTGAAAAAGGCTACAGGAAGTGACCAGGCCCAAGGCTGCTAAAACCACGCCCAGAAATAAAACTTTATTTAACAAGAACGAAGGCGTGCAGCATACAAATTCCGGCCAGCAGATGGCAGCAGAGAACAATAGACTTAAACAACATAGGTAAAACAAGAAATAATACAGTGCAGAATTTCAATATGAAAGGAACAACACACTCCCCGTCTGAAATTCACTTTGGGGATTTCACTATGACGAATGTCCATAAAATATAAACAACCTGTAAAAGAAAAACATGTTAGAATGCAAAAAAGATTAGTCCTGTTTTCCAACTTGGAATGGAGAAGATCTGCGAAACTTGATACAGTCCTGTTCACCCTGCAGGGACGTTCTCGATGGGTCTCATCCAACTGGAGAAACGTTCAAAGCGCTGACAACTGAAGCTGGCGGTTTGCTTTGTTCCAGTGACTAATGCACTAACTTCAGTGCGGATTTCTGGATCATTATCCGGATCCTGGATGCCGAAAACTTCCTGTACACATTCGTCCGCCTCCCCAAGCAGAAACTCTGGACCAAAGACTATTCCAACGTGATTTTGGTTGTTGGGTTCTGTCACCTTCAAATAGGCAACCGCTGCGATGGCCTCCGTGGAGGCGTCTGAGAACACGTGGAGTTCTTTCTTTATGCTAGAGGAAAGTGAAGTTTTAATATAGCATCTCGGGATGTGGATCTCATCCAAGGCACACAAAGATCGCTTCCAGGCTTCCCATTTTTGCTCTTTCTCGGAGGGAAGTGGGGTATCCCAATCCTTGACTGTTTCAGAAAACTGTCTAGGTAGAGATTTACCTTGTATGGTGATGGGCGCTACAAATCCCAGCGGATCAAATAGGCCGTTTACCACTGATAGGACGCCTCGTTTTGTGAATGGCTTGTCTGCACAACTTATCTGAAAACCGAAGGAGTCAGCCGAGAGATCCCATCTGAGGCCCAAGCTCCTCTGCACAGGTGGACTGTCCAGTCCCAAGTTAATGTCCTTGAATCCTGGTGCATGATCGCCTGATTCGAAGGCCCTCATAACAGCCAGGCTGTTTGAAGCAATTTTGTGTAGTCTAAGTTTAGCTTGGTACAACATACTTTGAGTCCTTTTGAGCAGATCGATAGCCGCTTCTTCAGTCGGTAGTGATTTGAGTCCATCGTCTACGTAGAAGTCCTTTTCTACAAAGTCTCTGGCATCTTTACCGTACTTGGATTCTCCCTCTAATGCAGTGCGCCGAAGGCCGTAAGTTGCCACGGCAGGTGAAGGGCTGTTTCCAAATACGTGTACCCTCATACGATATTCTGCCATCTCTGCGTTGGTGTCATTATTCTTGTACCACATTAACCTGAGGAAATTCCGGTGGTCCTCTCTGACTACGAAACAGTGGAACATCTGTTCAATGTCAGCGGTGATGGCAACGAGCTCTTTTCTGAACCTCATCAGCACTCCAACTAGGTTATTCGTCAGATTAGGACCTGTGAGAAGGACATCATTAAGAGATACACCTTGATGTTTGGCACTTGAGTCGAAAACAACCCTAATTTGATTAGGTTTCCGTGGGTGATACACTCCAAATGAAGGCAAGTACCAGCACTCGTCGTTCTTCCCTAAGGATGGAGCTGGTTCTGCATGGTTGTTGCGGAATATTTTGTCGATAAAGGCAACGATGTGTTCTCTCATCTCAGGCTTGCTGTTCATGGTACGCTGAAGAGAGTTAAATCTAGACAGAGCTTGTTCCCTATTGTTCGGGAGTCTCACCCTGGTAGCTCGGAAGGGTAATGGAGAAACCCAGTGATTGGTTTCGTCTTTAAGGAACTTATTGTCCATTATCTTGATAAATTCTCTGTCCTCTACTGACAAAGCTACTTTATCATCGTCCTTGCTGGTATGAAAGACTAATCTTCCCAAGTTGTCGGCAAAGGGAGGAATGTTGTCAGGTGGTTGTATGAGGTCTGGAGGCTTCTCTTTCACCTCATAGTGATGAGGGCAAGGCTTAATGCAAGTTGTGCGTCCATCTCCACGCACGTACGTTTTGAATGAGCGGATTTTTGGTTGATCCAAGCATACATTTCCTATGACTACCCATCCCAAGTCCAGTCTCTGGGCGTATGGTGCATAGTTGGGACCATTACACTGTTGACGCACCTTGTGTACCCTTAGATTGTCTCTGCCAAGCAGGAGTAGAATCTCGGCGTTGTTGTCCATAGGTGGGATAACGTTGGCAAGGTGCCTTAGGTGTGGATGGTGAAATGCAGCTTCCGGGGTAGGAATTTCATCCCTATGGTTGGGTATTTGATCGCATTCGATCAGCGTCGGTAGAGGTATTTCCGTATCTCCACTGACGGAACAAGCAATGAATCCTTGTGCCCTCCTGCCGCTAGTCTCTATGCGACCCGAGCAGGTGTTTAAGATGTAGGGTTCTGACGGTCCATTTATATCAAAGGCTTCAAAGAATTTAGGTCCTGCTAGGGAGCAGTTGCTTTGGTCGTCAATGATGGCATACATTTTTACTGCCTTTTCTGGTAGCCCCTCCGGGTAGACCTTGACTAGGCATATGCGGGCACAACATTTCTCACTCTGGCCCTCCCCGCATACGTCCAAGCATGAGCAGGAAACAGCAGTGGCTGTGTTAGCGTTGTTCTGGGGCTCCCCGCCATGACTTTGAGCAGGACTGGTGGTGACAGCAGCAGGTGAGTCCCTTGTGAGTGTAGTTGGGTGCATAGCTGAGGCATGTCTATCACTATGACACTCCTCACACTTGATAATGGATTTACAGTCCTTAGCCATGTGCTCCAATGAGGCGCAGCACCTGAAACATACCCCAAGCTCGGTGAGGACTTTCTTGCGCTCCTGTATGGTTTTGGATCTAAATCCTCTGCATTTGTTCAGCGAGTGTGGTTTTTTTATGAATGGGACATTCACGATTGAAGGCCTTGTCTCCTGATGAGGTAGTGTACTGTCTACCAGTGGGTACTGCAGATGATGGTAGGTTAGTCTTTTTAACAGTCACGCTGCTCTTAAAGTCTCTGTGTTTATGTACAATACTTTCATACCTTGATGATGGTGTCACTGAGGCTGTAGTATTGAACTCCAGGAAGTCGAGGCTGGGGTCATTCCTCATCTGGGACTGTTCATCGATGAACCTACAGAAATGAATAAATGGGGGAAAAGTGACGTCATGCACTCTTTTGTACCTTGAGACTGATGCCGCCCACTTCTCTTGCAGGCTGTATGGTAGCTTCACGACAATTGGGTTCACCCCATGGGCTGTATCCAGGTAGCACAGCCCAGACAGACGAGGGTCTCTTTTGGCAAGCTCCAGTTCCATGAGCAAATCACTTAAATCCTGAAGCTTATGGACATCCTTGAGACTGATCTTGGGGACGTTCTGCAGTCTCCTGAATAGTGCCTTCTCTATTGCTTCTGCGCTGCCAAAGGTGCGTTCGAGTCTCTGCCAGGCTGCAGCGAGACCTGCTTCTGCTTGTCCCACATAGACAGTTCTAAGGCTCTTGATGCGATTTGTGGAGCCTGGGCCCAGCCAGTTGATCAAGAGGTCAAGCTCCTGCTCTGCGGTTAGGTTGAGGTTGGCGATGGCGGCTTTGAAGGTTGCCTTCCAGGCTCTGTAGCTCTCCGCACGGTCATCAAATTTTGAGAGACTGGTGTTAATTAGCTCTCTGCTCACCATAAACCTGGCAAACTCAGACATATCTGATTTCTCACTGCTTGTTGCCATGACAACTTGTGATGCCCCTGGGGCGTATAGGCTGCGTGGCGTGAAAGGATGAGATGCTTCCGGGTAGAATGATGTTGCTGCAGGGTTGAGCTGTGGTCTAGCCTCTGTAGATTCTGATGACTGCTGTTTGAGCTGTGGAGGTAGGCCAGGAAACACCTGGTAGCCATCTTGCTGTAATAACTGCCCTTGAGAGAGCGTGTCTGGGCGACTGTTATTGGATTGCTCGGGTGCTGTGGGTGTCACTGGCCCTGCAGGTAGAGCTGACTTGGAGGTTTCAGTGTTGTTGGCTTGGACAGTACTGCACACTGGGGGTGGTGCAGATAACTGTTTCAGTACATAGTTGCTGGTGCGATCAGCTGGATCGTCTATCTCCTCTGGTGGTAAGCAGACTGAATCAAGGCCTTGGCTTAATGCTTGCTCAAGTAGTCTTATTTTTGCTAATGCGATTTCCTCTTCCCTCTCTGATTCAAGGATCTTTATTCGAGCCTCTGCTTCTGCTTCTGCCCTCTTGGCTTTTGCCTCCGCTTCTGCCCTCTTGGCTTCTACCTCCGCTTCTGCCCTCTTGGCTTTTGCCTCCGCTTCTGCCCTCTTGGCTTCTACCTACACTTCTGCCCTCTTGCCTTCTGCCTCCGCTTCTGCCCTCTTGGCTTCTGCCTCCGCTTCTGCCCTCTTGGCTTCTGCCTCCGCTTCTGCCCTCTTGGCTTCTACCTCCGCTTCTGCCCTCTTGGCTTCTGCCTCCGCTTCTGCCCTCTTGGCTTCTGCTTCAGCCCTCGCAAGGACTTCTTTTTCGGTGAAGGAACGCCTCACTTTGGATTGCTCTGCATTTATGCGGGCCTCTAGTAATCTGTCGCTCAGGGTGGAGCTTCTAGAGCATGATGATCTGTAGGACCGCGAGGAATGTTTGGATGAATGCGATCTGTGTGATCTAGTTTCTTGCAAATGAGAGATACGGAGTTCCACTTTATCTTTAGCATCCAGCACCATGGCGTCTCTTTGTCTGTCTATTGATTCTGCCTTGCACAATTCTGATGGGGCTTCTTCAATATTAGAGTCTTTTAGAAAGGTTATATACCTTGTGGACAGTCTCTTGTATCTTTCATGGGCTGCGTTCAGCCGCCCGACGGCAACTTGTAAACTGGTGGTATCGCCTGAGGAGGACTTAAGTCCTGATATGAGGGAGGAAACTCGTTCCCATAGCTCTTCCAGGTTGTCACATAGCTCATCTTTCCTGGTGTGATAATTTTCTGTGATCTTTATAGTTGGTTTGAGAGAGCGCCTTGGTCGCGTGACTTGGAAGTGTGGGTTCTACCTCCAGCTCTTCATAATGATCAGTATCGGGTTGCATTTGCTTTGTTTCATCGCTGGGGAACTGTACAAGGTCCTTTTCGGACATTTTGATTTAAGGTGCGCTGTCTCTTTAAGAAATCAAACTTTTGAATTGGGGGCTGAAAATTGCAGTGCGGCTCAGATGAGGCACCCCAATGAGTTTCCCAAAGTCCTTTTAGTGAATTGCGGGGTTTTGGTTTAAGGGAGGCCCCGCGTGCATGAACAGTTCTTATATCATGCGAGCAAGGGTTAATATATGATGTAGAAAGTGGCTTGGCGAGTGGTGGAGGACTTCCAGGCAAGGGTACATCTACTGCGGACACGCCGTGCTTCCCCTTAGGCTTATGGGACATGCACTGTTGCCGGGCAGATTTGCTGGGAGTGGGCCTGTTGCAGGGGAGGTTCCTGAGTGTGGCACTGGGCTCTGAG
Organism: Bufo bufo; assembly: GCF_905171765.1. Lineage (NCBI taxonomy): Eukaryota > Metazoa > Chordata > Amphibia > Anura > Bufonidae > Bufo > Bufo bufo. The sequence goes on from NC_053390.1 coordinate 623,203,483, forward strand.
GGAACCTGTAGCCGGGCATTGGACGTTGAGACGGATATTGACTGGGGTATAAGGCTTTAAGGCAGTTTTTGACTGTTCTGTCCCCACATGAAGGCGATTGAAGGTGTAACTGATAATGACTTTGTGACTGTCCTACCTTCGTATCCAAGCAGTGGAGCAGACCGGACCGGCAGGTGCTCAGGTTAGATGGATCCAGACGTAGACATGAGGATGCAATCAAACGTGGGTTTATTGATCCAGAGCAGTGACATACGGTGATGGAATACAGGAATGCAGTAGATGCTGTCATGTGGATGTCTTTTCTGAGGCTACTGCTGAGGCAACTGCTGAGGCTACTGCTGAGGCTACTGCTGGTCAAAAACTGATGCCTTCACAAGCCAAGGTGTGAGTCTCCAGTCACAAAGGATGCAGCACTGAAAAAGGCTACAGGAAGTGACCAGGCCCAAGGCTGCTAAAACCACGCCCAGAAATAAAACTTTATTTAACAAGAACGAAGGCGTGCAGCATACAAATTCCGGCCAGCAGATGGCAGCAGAGAACAATAGACTTAAACAACATAGGTAAAACAAGAAATAATACAGTGCAGAAATTCAATATGAAAGGAACAGCACAGGCTCCATAGGTCTGGGTGGCGCCAGCTTTATGCAACGGACCTGACTCCTGGTATAACAAAGTTTCTCCGCTGGCGCAGTCATGGGGGTCGCCGAACTGGTGGCGACGGGATCTTTCACTGCAGACCTGGGAACAACATCCTCCGATCACATTGGTGCTGCTTTGGACGCAGCAATTTGACGCAGGCCATCAAGGTGTACTTCCAGCCTGGCGATCTGTTCATCCTTCTACTGCACACAGCAGGGCGGCACGCAGGACTTCGCACAGGACCTCCCACTGCTCCGGGAGGCCACCCCCTAGGTACTCCAACATGGGGAGGCGGAGTCCATATTGGCATATATGCAAATCAAATTCAGAGGCGGTGGCGCGAAGATACAGTCCTTCCCGCTCTTTCAGTAGAAGGCGCCAAATTCTTCCCGCCAACAAAACACAGCGATGGCGCAGCAATAATTCCAGTCAGCTTAGGCGGCCATCTTTAAGCATAAGGCTGTCAATTCACTGACAGCAAGCGGTGACTTAGGAAGCGGCAAACAGTCCACCATATACAGTTTTCACACCGCGATTTTTCACAGTTCTTTGGCCCAACAATTTTCAAATAAACAAATAAATTGCCTAGAAATGTATCACTTTCTAGGCAATATTGGCACACAGTTGAAATTCCACTATGGCGTAGGAATATTCCGTATCCTTTATCTGTGCTGCAATATAGTATCCCTGGAGGAATGGGAGGGAGAGGCCACTCCTTCTCTCAGAGATGCAAAGGTATTTTTGGTTAATCCTGACCCTTCCCCTCCCCCAGATCAACTCATTCAACAATTTGTCCAACAACCCAAAAAATGAATCATCAATCCATATCGGAAATGCTGTCAAAGGATATAGTGCGATAGGGAGGACCACCATCCTAACTAATGCAATTCTTTCCTCCTGTGACAGAGGCAGCTTCTGCCAAGTCCGGATCTTATCCCTGATCTTATTAATCATAGGAATTATATTTAAGGAGTTATATCTAGACAGATCCGCGCTTATTCTAATACCCAGATATCTAATGGGGTCAGTTGGTTCAAGTAACTTAATACCCAAGGGGCCGTCAGGGGGTGCTCGGACAAGGGGGAGAAGTTCAGACTTGTCCCAATTTACTCTATACCCCGATAATGACCCATATTCTTTCAATATATTCATGACAGGTGTAACAGCTTTCCACCCCTGCCTCAAAAATACCAGAATGTCATCCGCGTATAGACTGATCTTATCTTCCTCTCCTCTTCCTCCAAAGCCTATGATCTCACTAGATTGACAGATTTTACAAGCGAGAGGTTCCAGAGCCAGGGCAAATATCAATGGTGAGAGAGGACATCCTTGTCGTGTACCTCGCTGTAAAGGGAACGGTTCAGAGTCAATCCCATTTACCTTTACCCTGGCCAGGGAGTCACAATAAAGCAATTTTATCCATTTGATAAAATGTTCTCTCAGGTTCATTCTATCCAAGGTCCCCCACAGGAAATGCCACTCCACCCTGTCAAAGGCCTTCTCGGCATCCAAAGACAGGATGGAGCGGTCCTCCCCCTCCCCTAAATATATATATTAAGAAAGGCCCTACGGATATTAGATTGTATATCTCATTTTGGGATAAACCCCGTCTGATCCGGATGAATCAGGCTGTGGACAACGCCCCTTAGCCTATTAGCAAGCACTTTCGCTAGTATCTTGTAATGGGTATTGAGTAATGAGATTGGGCGATACGCCCCAACCTCAGTCCCATCTTTATCTTTCTTCATAATTCTTTCTTCAGAATTAAGGAAATGGAAGCCTCCCTCAGGGAAGGGGGGAGTGAGCCACTCCTCCAAGATTCATTAAACATAAGAAGAAGGAGAGGTAGTACCGTTTTGCGATATACTCTGTAAAATTCAAAGGGTAAGCCATCCCTACCAGGAGCCATATTACCTTTTATGCTATCAACGGCTGTCTCAACCTCTGCAAGAGTAATTGGCAAATTTAATTTGGAACGGTCCTGATCGGAGAGACTAGGGAGTACCACGCTATCAAGAAAAAGGGCCTGGGCTCCATCATCCACCCCAAGGTCCGACCGATATACTTTAGTAAAATGTTCTATAAAGGCGGTTTTGATTTTTAAACAATCGTTGGTTAGTACACCAGTGGGCAGTTTAAGTTGGTTTATTGGGATTTGAGTCCTTTGATTTGTAATTAGAGATGCCAGCATTCTACCTGTTTTACATTTCTCAAAAAAATCTTGCTGTCCTGCAAAGAAGCATCTATGCTGAGCTTTCTCATAGAGAAAGGTCTGGTATTTCCTCTTAGCCTCCATTAGTAATAATCGGGCATTTTCCCCATTTTGATTGACCAGATCTGCCTCAAGAGCCCCTACCCTCTCTACCAATTCCTTCTCAGTGTTAGCATATTCTGCCCTTTTTTTCCTAATCCTCATACTGTATGCCTCTCTTATCATGGCCTTCAGGGAGTCCCACACATAATGTATGTGTGTGGATCCATAATTTAGTGCCCAGAATTCCAATATATCATTCCCAATCCTTTCTTGGTCGCCGACCACTTCGATCCAGTGTGGATTCAATCTAAAAGATTTTCTCCCCACAGAAGCCAAAGAGTCGGCCGTCGACAGTAACATTGGAGTGTGCTCGGATATACCGTGTGGTTCGTACTTCATTTTTTGGATCAGTTCCAGGAATTCTGAACTTGCTAGTGATAAATCTATCCTGGACATAGCGCTGCAAGATCTGCAAAAACAGGAGAAGGCAGTTTTTTTCCCGTGCAGATACTGCCACATGTCTATGAGGCCCATCTCCTGGCAGATCCTGCTAAGGATCGTGGGTTGAGCATTTGTACTCCCCCTTCCACTAAGCTCAGATACCCTATCCTTATTATCCATAACGGAATTAAAATCTCCTGACACCAATATAGGACACGGATCCCACTTACAGACATACTCAGCAAGTTTCCTCAGCACTTCCGAGGAGAAGGGGGGAGGGATGTATACAAATGCGAGCACGCATATCAGTCCCGTCCACTGGCCATATAAAAATACAAATCTTCCCTCCTTATCAATCCATTGATCAAATGGCTCTTAATCCACATTCCTATGTATGTAGACACTAACTCCTCGCGAATAGGCCGAGTAGTGGGAGTGGTACTCGTGCTGCGTCCATGGCTTTTGCATGTAATTCAATTTTTCAGCGGTAAAATGGTTCTCTAACAGCCCCACGATAGCAGGCAAATGTCTAGAGATAGTATCGTATACCACCCTCGGTTTAAGTTTGTCCGCCATTCCACAGACATTCCATGTCAGTATACATGGCATTTGAAAAATATCGTGGGGTGGTCAAGCCTTTCCGCTCCCTTCCCTAGTTCTTCGGATCCCGCAGCAGTGAAAAAAATAAATAAAACCCTCCCCCCCCACCCCATGGTTCGCAAGACAGTAAAGTCCGGCGCTCCTCATACACAACGCCTAGACCTCCTCCCCCCCGCATCCCCCAGCCCTCCCCTCCCTATCCCCCCGACATCTCTGAGCAATTTCTTTCCCTCCTCTCTTTATGCAGTGTAACAATACAAAAAGAAATAAAAATTCACAAAGACCTTGATATCGAAAAATACATTAAACCAGATTACTCTTAGTTAACCATGAAAAAGAGAGAGAAAAAACAAAAAGCAGAGAATAGAGAGGCCCTCCGGCTAGGATTCTCATAACCCTTAGCATACAGCCTGGCGGAGGATTCCTCAGGGCTAGGAAAAAAAAAAAACAGAGTCCTTATATACTATTCTTAATTTGGCCGGGAACAACATAGAATATTTAATGTTGACATTAATAAGGCGTTTCTTAATCTCCCCATATTGCCTTCTTTTAAGCCGAGTAGAGAAAGAGAAATCTGGGTAGATCGAGATTTTGCTCCCGTTATAAATCAGCTCGCCCAGTTCTCTTATTCGCCTCAATATTCTATCTTGGTCACTGGTACACAAAATCCAACAGGCGTTTTTTTGTTAGGGACCCGGTGTGCCCGTTCGACCATGAATAATGATGAAAAGTATTCTCGGCCCAGAGAGTCCGCCAGCCATTTCTGAATGAACCCCTCTGGGTCGTCCCCCTCCGATCCCTCAGGGAAACCTATCAATCGGATATTTCCTCTACGTGCCCTGTCCTCCAAGTCAGTTAACTTCTCCTTAAGGACCATTTGTTCTGAATCCATCCTTTGACTTTTTTTTCCCAATATGAAAACTTCATTTTTAGTAGTGATTAGGGATAATTCTGATTCTTTAACTCTGAAGCGTATTTTATCCATATCATCCCTAATAAGAGAGATATCAGATTGCATTGAGGACACAGTGGTTGTCAATGTTTCTAAGGTTTGATTGGTTATTTTTAAGGCCTCCAAAATGTCCCCCAATTTTTGCTCAATTGTTTCCAAACGCTTATATGTCTGGTTGTCCATAATCTCCATTTCACGATTTTCGAGAGGTGGTGCGGCATTTCTAGCCTCTTCTCTTTCCTCTGGGCGGGCGAGGGGTTTCATTGTGGCTCTTGTTTTAGTGGGGGAAGATCTTAAGTACCTCTCGATGTTAGATTTAGGGCTTTTACCTTCTGCGCCTTCAGGGGCGGAGGTACCCAGGGATTTCCTATTTTGAGCTTTAGGGGCCAAGTTCAAAATTTTGATTCCCCCCCCCCCCCCCCCCCCCCCCTTGTTCCCTTTTTCAAACTGGCCCTTCAGATGTACAATAAATAAGCCTTCTACTGGGGCCCAGAGAGACACGTAAGACACGTGAGACCTTCAAGCAATGTTCAATTTGTGCTATTTGTTAATATTGTTAGTAACCATACCACTGTACCCCCACGGTTATTTGCATTTTGTCCGAACGTTCAGTTAGATGTTATTAAGACAGTTAAACAATGAAACCGGTGGTTTTCACCAAACTTGCCCGTCCGTAGTTCAAACGGTCGATGGGTCCAGGGGCTGCAACGTGGTTCGGAATCACAGAGAGTTGATTTGGATCCCTTTCACCGACATCTCCAAGGGCTGCATTCCTTGCGGCGATTGAAGGTGGGCCGCGTGGTGGCTTGAGATTCCGCTATGAGACCCGAAACACGGCCTCACAGCAGCGCAGGTCCGCAGCTTCTGGAATCGAACCCAGGCCTCATATAGATGGGACGGTGGCTCAGCGGCATTTTAAAGATGAGTATAGGCAATATTTCGGAGCTGGAACCAGCATTGAAGGAGGAAGACCACAGTGCACGGCCACAGTGCAGCGGTAACACCTCTGTACCTCCTGCAAGACAAGCTGAAACTCCCGTAGGGAGTCATGCGCTGCACCGGCCGCCCGCAGGGCCCTCTCACTGCCTGCTGTGCGCCCGGTTCATGCAGCACCGCAGCCTGTGGCCCGAAAACAGTTCACCGGACCGGGCAAGGGGACAGCACCGTCCTCCCACCTCTCACCGCAATCTGGGCTCAACTCCACAATACTCCCATCAGCCGGTCCCGATCCAGACGCCGGGCAGGGACACCGCGCCGGCCGGTACAAAGTTCACTTCGTTTAGCTGGGCCTCCGTATCATCATGCGGTCAGTCAGCTGTGAGCGGGGGGGAGGCGGGAGAGCTCAGAGCAGCAGAGGGGTGGGGGCCCGCAGCACGTCCTACCTCATGCTGCACGCTACCAATACCTCCCTGCGCCTGCTGGATCTGCTCTGTACTTGATAAGGTGCTAGTTATCTTTAGGAGGGAACCTCTTCTCCTGGAAGCAAGCTAGGAGCCTGGGCTATCTAGCTGCATGTCAGAAGCTGCTTCCCAGCTATCTTCTGGTTAAAGTGCACACTGGCTTCTGACTACACACTCCCTCTCTCTGGTCTGGACCTGACTATATATACTAGGGGGTTCCCTAGCTCCCTCTACTGCCTAGGAGGAGGAACTACACCCCTAACAGGCCTGGTACACAGGAGATAACATTAAATTATACATTACAATGCAATATAAAATACCATAACCATGTTCCACGGGAGGTGGAGAACAACGTGACCCAATTGACCCTTGAGTAATGCCCACCCTTACGTAGTGGGACACTACACAAGCAGTCTGGGCCCCAAGTCATGCAGCAGTCTCTTATGCTTTTTGATGACTCTGCTGGTGGGGTTTCCGTGGGCCATCCACATAGCCCTGCCCCAGAAGTGGAAGAGATTGTGTGCAGACTGGTAAGGAGGACAAGGGTGAAGAGAGGGTAGAAAATGATGTGGAGGACGATGAGGTCCTAGACCCCACATGGAATCAAGGTTATGCGAGTGACATGTGCAGTTTGGGGAAAGAGGTGGTGGTCACACAGCGCCAGCCGCACAGCAAAAGAGGGAGCAGGATGCAGAAGCAGAGCGGCCGTCCCCTGGACAGTACTCCTGCTACTGCCCACCGCACCCAGGGACTGAGCACACCAAAGCCAGCTTCAAGGAGTTCCCTGGTGTGGCAGTTATTCAGACAATGTAATGACGACAAGATGCGATTGGTTTGCATGCTGTGCAATCAGAGCCTGAAGCGAGACATGAATGTTCTAAACCTAAGCACCAACTGCATGACCAGGCATCTAAATGCAAAACTTGAACTGCAGTGGAGTACACACCTTAAAAACCACAGAAGATCTCAGCCTCCTCCTGCTCCCTCTTCAGCTGCGGTCTCGTCCTCTTTCTCCCCCTCTGGAGTGACAGTGACACCTACCACACTGCAAACAGAGGATGTGGCAGCAACACCACCACCGTCACAAGCATCTCCACACTGTCACCAAGCGTCACCATGTCCGATCATGCTCCAGTGACAGAATTAAGGACGGCACGTTGTCCTTGTAGCTGGGATCCAGCAGGGTGGCCCCCCAGTAATCATCACTGGTTAAAACAAGGGCAACACGGCGGTCGTTGCGCAGCCACTGAAGCATGTAGTCGCTCATGCCAGGATGCCCAGAGGCAAAGACAAGCTGTCCTCTGTGGGAGAACAGTGATGTCCATGAGCTGCTTTGGGTTCCACCCTGCTGTGAACACAGTTCCTCCTCATCATCATCCTCCTCCTCCTCATCCTGCAGAACTGTTCCCTGGCTGGACAGTTGTGTACCTGGCCTCTGTTGGTACAAGAACCCAGCCTCCGAGCCACTTGTGAATGACTGGCCTGATAACCGTGGAAATGATCCCTCTTCCTCGGCTCACACGTCCTGCATGGAGGCCCACTTGTTGGTGGCGGAGTGGTGCTGTTACGCAGAGTGACTCACCTGTGCGTGCTGCAGCTGAAACTCCACTATCGCCTGCTGCTGCTCGCACAGCATCTCCAGCATATGCAAGGTGGAGTTCAACCTTGTGGGTACATCGCTTACGAGGCGGTGAGCGGAAAGGCCAAAGCTACGCTGCAGCGCAGACAGGCGAGCAGCAGCAGGGTGAAAACGCCAAAAGCGTGCACAGACTTCCCGTACTTTCTGCAGCAGCTCTGACATATCGGGGTAATTTTTCAGGAACCTCTGCACCACCAAATTCAGCATATGTGTCAAACCGGCTAGACCCAGAGCTGCTACGAGTTTTACCACTTTATCGCACACCACCAGGCCGGGCTTGAGGCTCAACGGTACAAACCACTCATCAGTCTGTTGTTCCATTCCCGTCCACAGCTCTTGCGCGGTATGGGGTTTTCCCCCAAACAGATGACTTTTAGAACAGCCTGCTGTTGTTTCCCCCTGGCTGTGCTGAAGTTGATGGTGCAGGTGTTACGCTGACCGGATAAGGAGGTGGTAGAGGAGAAAACGGAGTAGGATGAGTAGGCAACAAGAAACGTCCAGCAATCCTCGGTGGCGGTAGGACATGCGCCAAACTGTTATCCGCCTTAGGCCTGCATTTACCCAGTGTGCAGTTAGGGACATATAACGTCACTGCCCATCGATGTATCGGTGGTTATGTGGACCTTGCCACAGATAGCGTTGCACAGTGCACTCCAAATTTTGTCCGCCACTTAGTTGTGCAGGGCAGGCATGGCTCGCCTGAAAGAGTAGTGGTGGCTGAGAACCAAGTACTGTGGAACAGCCACCTCCATAAAGTTTTTAAAGTCTCCGTGTCCACCAGACGGAATGACAGCATTTTAAAGGCCAGGAATTTTGAAATGCTGGCATTGAGGGCCAGGGATCGGGGGTGGGTAGGAGGGTACTTCCTCTTTCTCTCCAATAATTGGGTGATGGACAGCTGAACCTTTACGGCCCACTTGGTAAATGTGGTTCCTGCCCAGCCACAACAGGAACTTATCCAGGTGACGCCGCTTCCGCCTCCACGTTCTCATGCTGTTGGTCCTGCGACAATGTCCGCCTCTGCTTCCTCATCCTCCACCCTGTCCTCAGCCTCTACTACAGGGACGCTTCACAGTGCCCCTTCAGCATACCACATGTGCAGGGCACAGGGGTGTCACGCTGTTCTGCACCTCGTTTGCCTGGTCGAACTGAGTCACACAAGGGAGGAACTGCTCCGCATCCTTCATCAAGAAATTAAATCCTGGCTTTCTCTGCGACATTTGAAAATCAGAAGTCATAGTGACCAACAACAGGAAAAACATGGTGTCGGTGCTGCGTCAAGGAGGGCTAAGCCATGCACCCTGCATGGCACACGTGTTCAATCTGGTTGTCAAGAAATTCCTGAAGTCTTCCACCCATCTGCAAGACAAAAAATGGGCAGGAAACTTTGCATGCACTTCAGCCACTCATACACTGCAAAGCACACCCTCCTCGAGCTGCAGCGGCAGAATGGCATCCCTCAACATAGGCAGATATCCGACGTTTCCACCCATTGGAATTCCACCCTCCATATGTTGGACCGACTATATGAACAGAGAAAGGGCATGAACGATTTCTTGATGATCCAAGAGGACAGGAGTACTCCCCTGTGTAACTTCGATGTCAGACAGTGACAGCTCATGCATGACACCTGCCATTTGCTCATGCCCTTTGAGGAGGCCACGCTATCTGTCAGTCGCCAGGACTACGTGATGAATGATGTCATTCCACTGCTTCATGTACTGGAACAGATGCTGGTAAATCTGGCTGGTCAGGGGACTGGAGACGTGGCACCTAGATCTCACGGCCACATGAGAGTCCTGTGGGGGCTTAACTGGAGGAGGAGGAGGACATTGGAGCACAAGCAATGCGTAACGAAATGGGTGTTTTTTCTACACAGGTGGTAGGAGAGGAGGAACAGGACCAGCCAGAGGAGCTACAGGGCGATGAGGAAGATGAGGCAGAAGATCCAGACACACCGGGGCAGTATGCAGTGGAGATGGAGGCAGGGAGTCCCTCTGAGTCACTTGCACAAATGGCCCGATGCATGCTCACTTGCTTGCGTAGTGACAGCCGAATTGTCACCATTCGGCAGAGTGATGACTTCTAGCTGTCCACCTTGTTGGACCCTCGCTACCGGTCCAAAATCGAGGCCTTTTTTTACACCTGCTGTGAAGGAGGACAAACTTAACTACTATAGAGACATCCTATATAGTCAGTTGGCCGCTGCCTATCTGCGCCATTCTCTCGCAGGTCTGACAGGGGGGGGCTCTGCGCTCACGTTCCTCTGCCATGGCTGCTGTGGCAGGGTAGGGGGGTAGGAGCAGTTCCAGCTCCATCAGTAGCAACTTGAGTCTAGAGTTGCTGATGAGCAGCTTTCTTCACACGCCTAGTGAAGGAACTACTTACCTGCAGCAGCAGCATCTAGGCCTGTAGCAGGACCTGATGCTGCTGCCACCTTCACACTATGTCACCTTGTCACCGCCCACCAAAACTCATGGATCGGGCAAGGAGGGCATTAATCAGAGAGGCAGCACAGAGACCTAAGGAAACGCTGGAGGAGCTGCAGAATTTCACAGCAAACACTGGAGTATCTGTACATAGGATGACAATAAGCCATACGCTCCCTAGAGTTAAGCTTTATGGCAGAGTGGCCAGAAGAAATCCATTACTTTCAGCAAAAAACAAAAAGGCACGTTGTGAGTTTGCGAAAAGGCATGTAGCAGACTCCCAAAATGTATGGAGGAAGGTGCTGTAGTCTGATGAGACTAAAATTGAACTTTTCAGACATTAAAGAAAACACTATGTCTGACTCAAACCCAACACATCACATCACCCAAAGAACACCATCCACACAGTGAAACATGGTGGTGGGGATGTTTTTCAGTAGCCGGGACTGGGAAACTGGTCAGAGTTGAGGGAAAGATGGATGGTGCTAGATACAGGGATATTCTTGAGCAAAACCTGTACCGCTCTGTGCTTGATTTGAGGCTAGGACGGAGGTAAATGTGTTGGAATGGCTTAGTCAAAGCCCAGAAAATCTGTGGTCAGACTTAAAGATTGTTGTTCACAAGCGCAAACCATCCAACTTGAAAGAGCTGGAGCAGTTTTGCAAGGAGGAATGGGTGTAAATCCCAGTGGTAAGATGTGGCAAGCTCATAGAGACTTATCCAAAGTGACTTGGAGCTGTGATTGCCGCAAATGGTGGCTCTACAAAGTACTGACTTCAGAGCGGTGAATAGTTATTTTATCCTATTTGTTGTTTGCTTCACAATAAAAAAAAATAAAAAAAACATCTTCAAAGTTGTGGGCATGTGCTGTAAATTAAATTATGCAAATCCTCAAACAATCCATGTTAATTCCAGGTTGTGAGGCACCAAAACACGTCAAGGGGGTGAATACTTTTGCAATACACTGACAGCAGAGAAATATCTCTCACATGCACATTGCACATCCATTTTCCTGCTACACACTATATACCACAACACACACACAGTCTATAGATTAGAGTTTGTGTCCTGTTGGTCAGGAAAAGGGTGCACCACGGGGAGGTGAACCAATTTTACACCCCATACCGTACCATCACTTCACAAGACAAGTACATCTCTGCTCAGCTGGCTAATATCCGATTGTTCAGACCCCACACACATACAATTGCAATACAATCCAATCTTATAACGGTAACATTAAATCTAATATTTCCGCTTCAAAGACTTAAATACTTTTTGCTCTGTTGTTGAGGACATTATTTTCAACACTTGTAGTTAAAAAATGTGGGATTATATGCTTGCATCTTTATCCTGCAGCGCATGTTGGAGTGAGGTGATGACAGGATCCTGGTCCAGGAGGAAAAGCAGAGAATTGTGAGGGAGATAAGGAAGGAGCTAAGGCGGGAGTTCAAGGGGAAGCACAGTTCGATTGCCATAATAAACATTGCGTGGATCACAGAGATCCAGGACAGAAAATGCCCAGGCACAATGCTTACATTATTTTTGTATCTCTCGCCAACACCCTGTAATGTAAATATACAGTTATGCAAATAAGTATTTCATCCTTTTACAAATAATTACTTAGTACCTGGTGTGACACATAGCAAATCAGCATGTTACATCATACATCTGTACCTCGCTGTGAGTGTATATATATATAAACACAGCGAGGAACAGATATATGATGTTATCCGCTGATTTTGTTCGTTTCACAAACACATAAATATATATACAGTACAGACCAAAAGTTTGGACACACCTTCTCATTCAAAGAGTTTTCTTTATTTTCATGACTATGAAAATTATAGATTCACACTGAAGGCATCAAAACTATGAATTAACACATGTGGAATTATATACATAACAAACAAGTGTGAAACAACTGAAAATATGTCATATTCTATGTTTTTCAAAGTAGCCACCTTTTGCTTTGATTACTGCTTTGCACACTCTTGGCATTCTCTTGATGAGCTTCAAGAGGTAGTCCCCTGAAATGGTTTTTACTTCACAGGTGTGCCCTGTCAGGTTTAATAAGTGGGATTCTTGCCTTATAATGGGGTTGGGACCATCAGTTGCATTGAGAGAAGTCAGGTGGATACACAGCTGATAGTCCTACTGAATAGACTGTTAGAATTTGTATTATGGCAAGAAAAAGCAGCTAAGTAAAGAAAAACGAGTGGCCATCATTACTTTAAGAAATGAAGGTCAGTCAGTCAGCCGAAAAATTGGGAAAACTTTAAAAGTAAGGGCTATTTGACCATGAAGGAGAGTGATGGGGTGCTGCGCCAGATGACCTGGCCTCCACAGTCACCGGACCTGAACCCAATCGAGATGGTTTGGGGTGAACTGGACCGCAGAGTGAAGGCAAAAGGGCCAACAAGTGCTAAGCATCTCTGGGAACTCCTTCAAGACTGTTGTAAGACCATTTCAGGGGACTAACTCTTGAAGCTCATCAAGAGAATGCCAAGAGTGTGCAAAGCAGTAATCAAAGCAAAAGGTGGCTACTTTGAAGAATCTAGAATATGACATATTTTTAGTTGTTTCACACTTGTTTGTTATGTATATAATTCCACATGTGTTAATTCATAGTTTTGATGCCTTCATAGTCATGAAAATAAAGAAAACTCTTTGAATGAGAAGGTGTGTCCAAACTTTTGGTCTGTACTGTATATGTGTGTGTATATACATAAACTGCAATCATCATTCTGTATTCCAGCAAAATGTGCCATCCATTATTACATTAGATATATCCCCCACTTATTTAGCATTTGTTATGAGTTCTAAGTTGTTTGTCTAAATTCAGAACATTATGTAATTACAGGGGTTCCCATTCCCTCCGTCCGCCAGAGGCCTTCGACAGAGGATCTGGAGGTGGCGTCCGCCAAGGAGAAGGAGGGAGAGTAGGCCAGACCCTCCCAGCAGCAGCAGCATGATGCGCCACCCCCACCTGATGTGGGCGAAGAGGTAGAGGTGGAAGAAGCTGGAACCTCCCAGCAGCTGGATTCCCCCCAGCTCCTGATGATGATGAAGAGGAGGAGGTTGTCACCAGCCCCTGCCAGTAGGGTAATGATGTGCACACAGCAATATAGTTCTGTATCCATGCCTCTTAATCTGAATTGTGAGTAATTTCAATTTTTTTTTAATCCGAACAGTACTGATTAATAAAAATAAAAAAAATTAGGCAGATGAAGCAGGAGCACGAAGCCGGCATGCAGGAAATACGGAAGCAGATTTGGAAGCAGATGCAGGAGATGGAGGCGTTAAACCGCAAACGGATACAGGAGATGTTGGACCTTCATGACCAACTAAAAAAGTTGCCTTAGAGCCATGTTTGTAAATAAATATTTTTTTCAGTTCTAACGTGTGCTTCCGTTTTTTATTTTTGTCTTGTTTTCGTGTAATTTTAAACTATACGGTTGCAGTAAGTCCCCTTTAGTCCAGGGTCAAACTTATCAGGATCAGGACAGCGGCAGCAGGTAAATTGTAACAGTGTAGTATAAGGCCTACCCATAGCTCGACCAAAATCATCAGGACAGACAGCAGCAGGTAAATAGTAATGGTGTAGTATAAGACCTATACAAAGCTTGGGAAAAATCATCCGGACAGACAGTAGCAGCAACAGATAAATGGTAATGGGTAGTATAAGGCCTACACATAGCTCAGTCAAACTAATCAGGACAGATAGCAGCAGGTAAATGGTAATGTTGTAGTATAAGGCCTACACATAGCTTGGCCAAAATCATCAGGACAGACAGCAGCAGGTAAATGGTAACAGGGTAGTATAAGGCCTACACATAGCTTAGCAAAAATCATTAGGACAGACAGCAGCAGGTAAATGTAATGGGGGAGTATAAGGCCTACATATAGCTAGGCCAAAATCATCAGGATAAAGAGCAACAGCAGCAGGTAAATGGTAATGGTGCAGTATAAGGTCTACACATAGCTCACTCAAACTCATCAGGACAGATAGCAGCAGGTAAATGGTAATGGTGTAATTTTAGGCCTACACATAGCTAACCGTACCTACCTGAAGCAGTAGAGCTATGCCGGAACTGCTGTATGAGGGTAGCCTGAAGGGGCCAAAAACCACACGGCTGCAGGAAAGGTTTGAATCAATATATTTCACAAGAGCAAATGATTGAAGGCAAGGGACATTTCCTGTTGAGGGTCAGGAACATAACGGGCGTAACACGCTGATTTCCATCTGCCCAATTTTTGGATGACATGTGCCGGCACGTTATTTTTTGGAGGCTGTGGAGGCGGCACCTATCCGGAATGAATGACCTGTGATCGCCAACGGGTTGACCCCTGAAGAGGAGACTAGTAGGCGAACATACTTGAGGAAGGTCTGAATGTTCAAGGGAAACCCATCCAGTTTGAACAAGGGGGACTCAGCAGGCTCGTTCCCGGTACACTGCAACCACTCCTGTAGTACTGTAACTGGGCACCATTTGTTGCTAGTGGCAAAGTATTTGACCCGCACGGACTCCCCAGGTCGGCCCGTCTTGCTGGAGTCCAAGCAGAGGATGATGTGCATGCCGTCCCAATGCAATTGGTTTCTCCGCAAGAACTTGCTCGATGATTTAGCACAGGTGAACTCGCCAGGCCTGAGGAAACCGTAGAAAGCCAGATACATCGCCGCTTTGACGAGTGAGCTGATGTACTGACCGAACGGGTTATTAGCCAGTGCATCGGAAACGGTCCTGACCATGTTTCCGGTGAAAGGCCGCCTAGTGGGTCTTCTTTTGATGGACCGTTTCTGGATGCCTCTCAACAAGGATTTGATTGGATGGGCAGTGAATAACGATGGTTGATCCGGAAACTGGATATACCAATGATGCTGTATGCCTGCCAGATACAGCTTGATGGTGCTATGGGACCGGTTTAGATGTGAGTGGCAAAAAGCTGTAAACGCCAGCAGATATGTGATAGGACCTTCACCGGCCGCAGGGTACGTGATCTTAAACTTGTCGAACAATCGCCAGGCCTTCTTGTACGCCTTTTGTGTGTTGCCGGACAGAGACTTGGACATGAGGATCTTAGCCATCTTGAGAAATGGCGCTACTCCATCAGCAACTGGCCATGAGGCGGGGCCTGTGTTTGGGAGTGGTCTGCCTCTGGAAAAACCTGAAAGAAGAGGGGAAAGTTAAACCGAGATAGAGCATCGGCTGCGATATTACGTTGACCACTTATGTGTGCGCAAATGAAATTGAAATTATATTGCAGTGACAGCCAGACGAACTTTCGCACGAATGCCATAATGTGCCTGGAAGCTGACCTCCCCTTCATCAGGATGTCAGCGAGAGCCTCATTGTCGGTCAGAAACAGGACTGTCTGGTTTCTCCACTGTGCACCCCATGTAACTGCTGCTGCTACTATGGGATAGATTTCAAAGAGCGAGGAACTCCTTGAAAACCCTGTTATGCTGGTTATGTCTACTGGCCATGGTTGAGCAAACCAATGGGTGCCATGTATGGCTGCGAAGCCGGCAGTGGGAGAGGCGTCTGTGTGGACTACTGGGGAACTACTGGATGCTACTGGAATGAACAGAAAGACCCCATTCCACTGGGAGAGGAAGTTGTCCCACATCAGTAAATCCGAGATGGCATTCTGGTCCAGCTGAACTGGGCTATCCTGGCAGGGCGCTTGTGGGAGGAGTACCAGAAGCCTTGAAATAAAGGACCTGCCCTGCGGAATGATTCACATGGCAAAATTCAACATGCCAAGGAGTGACTGAAGATCTGCCCTGGTTGTTACCCTCACTTGAGCTAGTCTGTGAACGACCGTCTTGATTCTCGCCAACTTGTCCTGAGGAAGACTGGCCTTCATGTCTACTGTGTTCAAGTGTATCCCTAAAAAGGTGATCTCTGTGCTAGGACCTTCGACCTTGTGTGGGGCCAATGGAACTTTGAGGTCTGCAAAAACTGTGCACAGGACCTGTAGATCTTGAGGCTCTTGATCTGGGGATTCCACCAGGAGAAAGTCATCCAGGTAATGGATGACATGGTTTACCCTAAAGGTGTTGGACAAGACCCAATGCAGCGCGCTGGCCAGCTGGTCAAATAACCAGGGGCTGGACTTTGACCCGAAGGTCAGTTTGCTAGCGAAATAATAAGCACCCTGCCATTTCATGCCGTGCCACTGCCATAACTCTGGACGGATGGGCAGTAACTTGAAGGCATCAGTGATGTCTGCCTTTGACAGCCAAGTGCCCTTCCCCAATTTAATTATGACCTGAATGGCCTCGTCTATTGACGCGTATCTCATGGAGAATTCCTCGGAAGGAATTAATGAGTTCAAGCTCGGTATGTGTAATGAATGTGGGGCCGACAAGTCATAGATTAGGCATTTTTTATTGTTGAACTTCCCGGTCACAATGCCTACTGGATTGACCCTCCAGCACGCGAAGGGAGGTTGGCTGAAAGGACCTATCAAATACCCCCGGTCTAGTTCGGTGTTGATCAACTGAGTTACCGCCTCTGGGTCTCTGGCTGCTGACTGCAAATTCTCGCATTCGAATATGGTCTGTGGGAGGGGGAGTAGACCGGTGTGGTAGCCGTGGATCAAGCCGTGGATGACGTACTGCACCCATTCGGGGTGTGGATGTGCAGCCAAGAACTGGGCAAGCAGCTCCACGTTAACCACACTTAGTCATGCCGTGCCTTGATTTCTCTGAGGGCATGCTACGCGTGGATGGGCTCTGAAACAGATCGCACACAGGTGTAGCAACCTGCACTGATTGTAATGACAGATAGCGTAATTATAATTGTTACATATCTGGCTTCCCCCAAGGTATTTGATGGGACGTCCCAATTTATCGACCCCAGATGAAGATTTGTTATTTGATGGACCTGGGGCTGAACTAGGCTGCGCTGATTCTGCTACGTGGCCCGTATTGGCACACCAGCCCGCCGTGTGGGAGTATGAATTGCAGACGGTACAAGTCGGAGCTTGCAGCCCTGCAAAATGGCGACAGAATAATTTGGTGTCTATGTTAGACCAATCCAGGATGTGTTGGCACTGCGTCAGGGCGGCTGCTGCTTTAGCTGAGAATGACCGGTGGTAGTCAAAGAACGCTGTGCCGCCATACTTATATCCTAATTCCACTACCTTATACATGTACAAATCTAGCTCAGCCCTCCTATGCGGGTTGGCTGTGCAAATGACGTCCCGGTATAAGCTAAATGCTAGCACAAATTCAGTGATGTTCAATTTCCTGTTCAGCCTGGCATCCTTAGACCTCAGGATGACAGAAACCTCCCCACATGCAATGGTTTTATTGTCCGGGGCCTCATGTGTAGCAATGAGCAGGGATGCCAGGTTGACGTCCCTACCGTCCAATATGTCCTGCCTGATATTAGCTGGAATGAAATGAGAAGGGGCGATCGTGGGAATCTGGGATGACCCACCAGAAACACTGGACTGCCCTGCCGCAGCTACTGCTGGTGTTGGTGCCGCCAATGTTGCCGTAGCAGACCTGGCCTCTACTGATTCCATTCTGGCCTGTAAGTCCATCATGGATGATGCCATGCTGTTGATCACGGCGTGTAGCTGGGTGAGTGACGTCTGAATGGTTTCCATGGATACCTCATCTTGGCTCACGGGCGGTGAGTCTGACATCAGAAGACGATATAATTCCGCTTTTCTCGCAGAGGCTGGAAAGGAGATGCCTCTCCGGCGCAGCTCGGCAGACAACTTTGGGATGGTCCAGGAATGGGTGTCCCCACTGTCCCGCGACGTGGAAGAGCCTCCTGGCGTGAATTCTTGCGACATCTTCCTACCGGTCAGTAATTGAGAGCCATTAGTAACCCCCCTCGCCTGAACTATGAACAGCGACATCGTGCCCATGTGCCCGATTGCCGTGACCACCAGTGGTTCCCATCTGCCCCGCGTTTGCAGTGGCGGACGTACCGTGCCACCGCCACCTGCTGCGTGCGTAATTTTGCCCCTGTGAGCTCCCGTGCCTGTGAAGCCTGAAGACGTGACAGGCCCTGGTCTTGTGTCTGTAGTCGTGACAGGGTTGACCAGGCGGCACCTGTGGTGTGACCACGAATGTGTGGATGTCCAGGTTTGTACGCCTGTAGTCGTGACAGGACTTCGTGCTAGTGTGTAGACGTGCTTACGAGCAGGTGGTGTGCCTGTAGACGTGACAGGACTTTAAGCTGGGCCTGTTGACGTGACAGACGTGTTTACCAAGATTGCCTGTAGTCGTGACAGGACTTTATGCTGAGTCTGTGGACGTGACAGATGCTTGATCATAACTGCCTGTAGTCGTGACAGTTTTTTTTTTTTTCGAATGCCTGTAGTCATGACAGGATTGTATGCCAAGTCTGTGGACGTGACAGACGCGTTTGGAATGCCCATAGTCGTGACAGGACTTATGTTAGTCTGAGGTTGTGACAGACTAGTTTTTTTTTTCTTCCCGGGATAGTAAGTGGGCACCCTTTCACCGCTGGCCTCAAAGTAATGGATGTCTGACTGCTTGTAGGGCTAAGTCCGGCACTGATACCTACCTTATCTGCCCGTGTATTTGCCTGTGGTGCCACGGAACGTGACACGAACTGCGGAAACATAAATTTTTTAACATAAATTTATTTAATTTTTTTTTCCTTTGCGACCCCTCCCCCTGTTGTTGGCAACTCACGCCACATGGGGGTGGATGTCAGTCCCCTGTGGACACCATCGGCTGCCATGCACGACCAGCAGATTGCGTCCGCACCCCGCAGCACAGAACCGGTAGTCGGCGGCATGGGAGCCCTCCGGCCCCCCGAAGTGTCCGGCACAGTGCCGAGACCAGTTTCACTATCCTGTCCCAGCCTGCCTGAACAAATGTAGCTGGTGACAGGAAGCAGGCCGGTAGAATTGCGCCCCTGCCTGTTGCCTCAGTGAATAACCGTGGTTGTATTGACTACCAACCTGTGTTTGCAACAGCCTAGAAACAGCCATGATAAAGGGACAAGTTTATGAACAGGCGAACGGGTGTGTTACATGGACCTGTGGACCGCATGATAAACCAAATACTTGTGGATACTGTGATGCTGCCGCTGACGATGGGGGGTAGGCAGGAAGGGGTTAATGAAGAAGTAATCACAGTGAATTGCACCTGCACCCGGAGAGTTCTGATGAGCATGAGTGACAGTTTGGCAGTCAGTGGTGTACAAAAGAACTTTTTCCAACATAGTAACTGAATATCTTGCATCTGCTGATATCCTCACATAATACTCTGCCGCAGGTAAGTAACATTGACAGATTATCCCTTCCCTGCCGCCGGACCAAAGAGCCTGATGCCGCCAGTGTCCACCAGGTGGCGCAGTGCGGTGCGAGTCCAGCCAGCACGAGCAGAGCGGCCGGGGACTGCTAACAAGCCTGCACTCCTCAACCACCGCTGCCCATGGATCGGACCGGAGCCGTGCCTGCTGGCTTCCCCTCCCCTTGTTCGGCGCCCCGCAACCCCGCAGACCCCGGTGGTTCTTGTGCCACAGCCCCCGTCTTACTTGAAGTCGCGACGACGCGATCAGACCTCACGATGCCCGACCTGTGGACCGAATAACCCGGAAGTGCTGGACTGCCTCCTGACCCCAGAACTGCCGGCGATCGTGCAGCAGGTAACGGCTGCCGCCTTTTAACCCTGTGTGGCCACGCCTCCCCCAGCACAAATATAGCAATGTTAACCATTGCTTAACACATATACACACATGTCATGGCACAGCATCCAGAAAATGTGCATTTATTCACCCAAAAGCGACGTTAAGGTCCACACAATGGGACCTTTCTCAAGCAGTGGCAAAAGTGAATGGTGCCAAATACAAACTCAGGTGATTATTCAATGAAAACTATTAATAAGTGAATTACAATTAATGTGTTTGATTAGTATTGTGTCTAAAAATAAAAAAATACTGTTTAAAAAATAATGACATAATATACAAGTATCCATACTGTAAATCAAGAAAGTGGAAAACTGCGCTGCTTGATACACCTCCTCCCTTCTTGATATGGGTTACAAAAGGCACGGGGAAGGATCTGTAAGGGGCATACCCTAGGATCCCTCCTCTCTCCAACACTCCTGTGGGCAATTAAAGGTCGCAACAATAGTGAAGCCCAGACTGCCACCGTCACGGGCAAAGATTTATTGCACTTACAACAGTATCTCTGATAAAACGTATAAAACAATGATATGCACACTTCGGTATCTTATCGCCCGACCCGGGTTTCGCTGTCATGCTTCATCCTGACAGCGAAACCCGGGTCGGGTGATACCGAAGTGTGCATGCCGTTGTTTTATGCGTTTTATTTGAGATACTGTTGTAAGTACAATAAATCTTTGCACGTGACGGTGGCAGTCTGGGCTTCACTATTGTTGCGACCTTTAATTGCCCACAGGAGTGTTAGAGAGAGGAGGGATCCTAGGGTATACACCTTACAGATCCTTCCCCGTGCCTTTTGTAACCCATACCAAGAAGAGAGGAGGTGTATCAAGCAGCGCAGTTTTCCACTTTCTTGATTTACTTGCTTCTGTGATCTTCCCACATCGAATTGAAAACCAGCAGCGCAAGATTACAGATACCGATACAGATACAGATACTAGTGACTTTTTTTACTGTGAAAATATTCATACTGAGAAGAGATTAATAACTTCAATTAAACTATGTGAATTCATCATAATTACATATTTAAAAAATATAATAACTTCAATTAAACTATGTTAATTCATCATAATTACATATTTAAAAAATATGTCCAAAACCAATTGTGTCATTAAAATATCAGGTGTATCAATTAAAAACATAATGGAGGGGGCCAAGCACTAACCAGCATCGATCCGATATAGCGACCCCTTTGGTTAACTGCGCATATCGGCGCATAGCTTCCGCATTACATAAAGACACATGTGATGCAATCACGTGATCGCATCGAAGGACGAATGCACACAGGCCACGAGCATCCATAGACAGGGCGGTCACATGATAACAGATCACGTGTTCGCACCTGAAATGGAACGCACGCTGAGCCGCAAGCGCCTCACGTCTATGCGGTCAAATGATCGCAACCACGGAAATAAATAGACCAACTTTCAAACTGGTGACCTTGCTTCAAGAGCATTATATATTCAATAGTTTTTATTGCAAAGTGAAAACATGTGATTATATATAAAAATATATTCCCGGGCGAAATCTCGTTGCAGCTCTGGGACTAGCCGGTTTGACGCACATCCCTTGCCTGGCGCATGTGCTGAATTTGGTGGTGCAGAAGTTCATTTACAACTACCCCGACATGTCAGAGCTGCTGCATAAAGTGCGGGCCGTCTGTGCGCGCTTCCGGCGTTCACATCCTGCCGCTGCTCGCCTGTCTGCGCTACATCATAACTTCGGCCAAAAATGTAGGTACCCTCAAAGTGCACCTCTCACCCAGAGGAACCAGGAGAGTCCAAACTTGGCAGCTCTGGGGTCTTCCCAGACTGGGAAATGGGTTACTAGTCACCTGGAGGGGAGAGAGGTGGGGTGTCACCCATAGAATCGTCCATAAATTCATGGGGGACCCCGCTCAAGTGCCCGGTTTTGCATATTTATTACGCCGGCAAAGTTATGGGCCTCTTTTGTAAAATTAGGAAAAAGTGGCCTGGCCAGCAGGGAGGGGCGAACAAGCCCTCCCAAACCCTCCTTCAGGAACACCCACTTTGCAGGCCTTGGCCAGCGATTGGCTGGGCCAACCCCCCTTACCCTACCACAGAATAGGGCATAAAGGTCAGTGTGCAATGGGAGAGGGGAGCTTTTTGCCCTGTGGTCACATCGCCCATAGGCTGTCCGTTGGAACGTAAGTAGGGATAAGATAAACCCGAACTGTATAGTTCGGGTTCGTACCGAATTTTGGGGTGTCCGTGACACGGACCCGAACCCGAACATTTTCGTAAAAGTCCGGGTTCGGTGTTCGGCGCTTTCTTGGCGCTTTTTGAAAGGCTGCAAAGCAGCCAATCAACAAGCGTCATACTACTTGCCCCAAGAGGCCATCACAGCCATGCCTACTATTGGCATGGCTGTGATTGGCCAGTGCAGCATGTGACCCAGCCTCTATTTAAGCTGGAGTCACGTAGGGCTACACGTCACTCTGCTATGATCAGTATAGGGAGAGGTTGCAGCTGCGACGTTAGGGTGAAATTAGGCAGATTAACTCCTCCAAAAGACTTCATTCTGTGATCGATCTGCAGCTGTGGATCATTGAAGTGCTATTATTGACTTGCTCACTTTTTTGAGGGTGCCCAGAGCGTTTTTAGATCACTTTTTTTCTGGGGTGATCGGCGGCCATTTTGTGACTTGTGGTGCGCGAGCACAAGCTATCACCAAGTGTATTTAACCATCGATAGTGTGGTTATTTTGTGCTATATCCTACATCAGCTGCAGGCTGAGCCTGTGTCACCGAAGTGCATTTAACCATCAACAGTCTGGTTATTTTTTGGCCATATACTACATCAGCTGCAGGCTGAGCCTGTGTCACCGAAGTGCATTTAACCATCGACAGTCTGATTATTTTTTGGCCATATACTACATCTGGTGCAGGCTGAGCCTGTGTCACCCAAGTGCATTTAACCATCAACAGAGTGGTTATTTTTTGGCCATATATTACATCAGGGGCAAGTTGAGCCTGTCACCCAGCGCCTAAAAAATAGACCTGACATTTCTATTCAACCAAATCTGTACTGTTTTAGCTGGTGAAGTTATTTGTAGTGACCGTAAAAGCACACTTTTTTTTCTGGGTTGATAAAACATTCCCAAATTTTACATTCTCAAAATAACTAGTTTCTGGTATTTGAGGCCTACTTGAAATCTATCCCAAAAAGAATATCTTACATTGAAGCTAGTGATAGTGTCATTCAGAAAAACCTAAGACACACGCTAGCGTGCAGATAGAAGTCTGATTCTGTGATTAAACCTATACCTGTCACACAGCGCAAAAAAAAAACAGGCCTCACATCTCTATTTAACCAAATCTGTACTGTTTTAGCTGGTCAAGTTATTTGTAGTGACCGTAAAAGCACACTTTTTTTTCTGGGTTGAAAAACCATTCCCAAATTTGCCATTCTCAAAATAACTAGTTTGTGGTATTTGAGGCCTACTTGAAATCTATCCCAAAAAGAATATCTTACATTGAAGCTAGTGATAGTGTCATTCAGAAAAACCTAAGACACACGCTAGCGTGCTAATAGAAATCTGATTCTGTGAAAAAAAACCTATACCTGTCACACAGCACAAAAAAAAACAGGCCTCAAATCTCTATTTAACCAAATCTGTACTGTTTTAGCTGGTCAAGTTATTTGTAGTGACCGTAAAAGCACACTTTTTTTTCTGGGTTGAAAAACCATTCCCAAATTTGCCATTGTCAAAATAACTAGTTTCTGGTATTTGAGGCCTACTTGAAATCTATCCCAAAAAGAATATCTTACATTAAAGGTACTGATAGTGTCATTCAGAAAAACCTAAGACACACGCTAGCGTGCTGATAGAAATCTGATTCTGTGATTAAACCTATACCTGTCACACAGCGCAAAAAAAAACAGGCCTCACATCTCTATTTAACCAAATCTGTACTGTTTTAGCTGGTCAAGTTATTTGTAGTGTCCGTAAAAGCACACTTTTTTTTCTGGGTTGAAAAACCATTCCCAAATTTGCCATTCTCAAATAACTAGTTTGTGGTATTTGAGGCCTACTTGAAATCTATCCCAAAAAGAATATCTTACATTGAAGCTAGTGATAGTGTCATTCAGAAAAACCTAAGACACACGCTAGCGTGCTGATAGAAATCTGATTCTGTGATTAAACCTATACCTGTCACACAGCGCAAAAAAAAACAGGCCTCACATCTCTATTTAACCAAATCTGTACTGTTTTAGCTGGTCAAGTTATTTGTAGTGACCGTAAAAGCACACTTTTTTTTCTGGGTTGAAAAACCATTCCCAAATTTGCCATTCTCAAAATAACTAGTTTCTGGTATTTGAGGCCTACTTGAAATCTATCCCAAAAAGAATATCTTACATTGAAGGTACTGATAGTGTCATTCAGAAAAACCTAAAACACACGCTAGCGTGCTGATAGAAATCTGATTCTGTGATTAAACCTTTACCTGTCACACAGCGCAAAAAAAAACAGGCCTCACATCTCTATTTAACCAAATCTGTACTGTTTTAGCTGGTCAAGTTATTTGTAGTGACCGTAAAAGCACACTTTTTTTTCTGGGTTGAAAAACCATTCCAAAATTTGCCATTCTCAAAATAACTAGTTTCTGGTATTTGAGGCCTACTTGAAATCTATCCCAAAAAGAATATCTTACATTGAAGCTAGTGATAGTGTCATTCAGAAAAACCTAAGACACACGCTAGCGTGCTGATAGAAATCTGATTCTGTGATTAAACCTATACCTGTCACACAGCGCAAAAAAAAACAGGCCTCACATCTCGATTTAACCAAATCAGTACTGTTTTAGCTGGTCAAGTTATTTGTAGTGACCGTAAAAGCACACTTTTTTTTCTGGGTTGAAAAAACATTCCCAAATTTGCCATTCTCAAAATTGTGGTGAACGGGAACAATGAGGAAAACATCTAATAAGGGACGCGGACGTGGACATGGTCGTGGTGGTGTTAGTGGACCCTCTGGTGCTGGGAGAGGACGTGGCCGTTCTGCCACAGCCACATGTCCTAGTGAACCAACTACCTCAGGTTCCAGTAGCCAGCAGAATTTACAGCGATATTTGGTGGGGCCCAATGCCGTTCTAAGGATGGTAAGGCCTGAGCAGGTGCAGGCATTAGTCAATTGGGTGGCCGACAGTGGATCCAGCACATTCACATTATCTCCCATCCAGTCTTCTGCAGAAAGCGCACAGATGGCGCATGAAAACCAAGCCCATCGGTCTGTCACATCACCCCCATGCATATCAGGGAAACTGTCTGAGCCTCAAGTTATGCAGCAGTCTCTTATGCTGTTTGAAGACTCTGCTGCCAGGGTTTCCCAAGGGCATCCACCTAGCCCTTCCCCAGGGGTGGAAGAGATAGAATGCACTAACGCACAACCACTTATTT
Source organism: Bufo bufo (assembly GCF_905171765.1). Classification (NCBI taxonomy): domain Eukaryota; kingdom Metazoa; phylum Chordata; class Amphibia; order Anura; family Bufonidae; genus Bufo; species Bufo bufo. The sequence continues at coordinate 623,228,940 of NC_053390.1, forward strand.
TTCCTGATGATGAGGACATGGGAATACCACCTCAGCACGTCTCTGATGATGACGAAACACAGGTGCCAACTGCTGCGTCTTTCTGCAGTGTGCAGACTGAACAGGAGGTCAGGGATCAAGACTGGGTGGAAGACAATGCAGGGGACGATGAGGTCCTAGACCCCACATGGAATGAAGGTCGTGCCACTGACTTTCACAGTTCGGAGGAAGAGGCAGTGGTGAGACCGAGCCAACAGCGTAGCAAAAGAGGGAGCAGTGGGCAAAATCAGAAACCCCGCCGCCAAGAGACTCCGCCTGCTACTGACCGCCGCCATCTGGGACCGAGCACCCCAAAGGCAGCTTCAAGGAGTTCCCTGGCATGGCACTTCTTCAAACAATGTGCTGACGACAAGACCGGAGTGGTTTGCACGCTGTGCCATCAGAGCCTGAAGCGAGGCATTAACGTTCTGAACCTTAGCACAACCTGCATGACCAGGCACCTGCATGCAAAGCATGAACTGCAGTGGAGTAAACACCTTAAAAACAAAGAAGTCACTCAGGCTCCCCCTGCTACCTCTTCTGCTGCTGCTGCCTCGGCCTCTTCTGCTGCTGCCGCCGCCTCGGCCTCTTCCTCCGCCTCTGGAGAAACGTTGGCACCTGCCGCCAGCAAACATGGATGTACCACCAACACCACCACCTGCGTCACCAAGCATCTCAACCATGTCACACGGCAGCGTTCAGCTCTCCATCTCACAAACATTTGAGAGAAAAGCGTAAATTCCCACCTAGCCACCCTCGATCCCTGGCCCTGAATGCCAGCATTTCTAAACTACTGGCCTATGAAATGCTGTAATTTAGGCTGGTGGACACACAAAGCTTCAAACAGCTCATGTCACTTGCTGTCCCACAGTATGTTGTTCCCAGCCGCCACTACTTCTCCAAGAGAGCCGTGCCTTCCCTGCACAAACAAGTGTCCGATAAAATCAAGTGTGCACTGCGCAACGCCATCTGTTGCAAGGTCCACCTAACCACAGATACGTGGACCAGTAAGCACGGCCAGGGACGCTATATCTCCCTAACTGCACACTGGGTAAATGTAGTGGCGGCTGGGCCCCAGGCGGAGAGCTGTTTGGCGCACGTCCTTCCGCCGCCAAGGATCGCAGGGCAACATTCTTTGCCTCCTGTCTCCTCCTCCTCCTACTCAGCTTCCTCCTCCTCTTCTTCCACCTGCTCATCCAGTCAGCCACACACCTTCACCACCAACTTCAGCACAGCCCGGGGTAAACGTCAGCAGGCCATTCTGAAACTCATATGTTTGGGGGACAGGCCCCACACCGCACAGGAGTTGTGGCGGGGTATAGAACAACAGACCGACGAGTGGTTGCTGCCGGTGAGCCTCAAGCCCGGCCTGGTGGTGTGCGATAATGGGCGAAATCTCGTTGCACCTCTGGGACTAGCCGGTTTGACGCACATCCCTTGCCTGGCGCATGTGCTGAATTTGGTGGTGCAGAAGTTCATTCGCAACTATTCCGACATGTCAGAGCTGCTGCATAAAGTGCGGGCCGTATGTTCGCGCTTCCGGCGTTCACACCCTGCCGCTGCTCGCCTGTCTGTGCTACAGCGTAACTTCGGCCTTCCCGCTCACCGCCTCATATGCGACGTACCCACCAGGTGGAACTCCACCTTGCATATGCTGGACAGACTGTGCGAGCAGCAGCAGGCCATAGTGGAGTTTCAGCTGCAGCACGCACGGGTCAGTCGCACTGCGGATCAGACACACTTCACCACCAATGACTGGGCCTCCATGCGAGACCTGTGTGCCATGTTGCGCTGTTTCGAGTACTCCACCAACATGGCCAGTGGCGATGACGCCGTTATCAGCGTTACAATACCACTTCTATGTCTCCTTGAGAAAACACTTAGGGCGATGATGGAAGAGGAGGTGGCCCAGGAGGAAGAGGAGGAAGAGGGGTAATTTTTAGCACTTTCAGGCCAGTCTCTTCAAAGTGACTCAGAGGGAGGTTTTTTTGCAACACCAGAGGCCAGGTACAAATGTGGCCAGACAGGGCCCACTACTGGAGGACGAGGAGGACGAGGATGAGGAGGAGGTGGAGGAGGATGAGGATGAAGCATGTTCACAGTGGGGTGGCACCCAAAGCACCTCGGGCCCATCACTGGTGCGTGGCTGGGGGGAAACACAGGATGATGACGATACGCCTCCCACAGAGGACAGCTTGTCCTTACCTCTGGGCAGCCTGGCACACATGAGCGACTACATGCTGCAGTGCCTGCGCAACGACAGCGGAGTTGCCCACATTTTAACGTGTGCGGAATACTGGGTTGCCACCCTGCTGGATCCCCGGTACAAAGACAATGTGCCCACCTTACTTCCTACACTGGAGCGTGATAGGAAGATGCACGAGTACAAGCGCACATTGGTAGATGCGCTACTGAGAGCATTCCCAAATGTCACAGGGGAACCAGTGGAAGCCCAAGGCGAAGGCAGAGGAGGAGCAAGAGGTCGCCAACGCAGCTGTGTCACGGCCAGCTCCTCTGAGGGCAGGGTCAGCATGGCAGAGATGTGGAAAAGTTTTGTCAACACGCCACAGCTAACTGCACCACCACCTGATACGGAACGTGTTAGCAGGAGGCAACATTTCACTAACATGGTGGAACAGTACCTGTGCACACCCCTCCACGTACTGACTGATGGTTAGGCCCCATTCAACTTCTGGGTCTCCAAATTGTCCACGTGGCCAGAGCTAGCCTTTTATGCCTTGGAGGTGCTGGCCTGCCCGGCGGCCAGCGTTTTGTCTGAACGTGTATTCAGCACGGCAGGGTGCGTCATTACAGACAAACGCAGCCGCCTGTCTACAGCCAATGTGGACAAGCTGACGTTCATAAAAATGAACCAGGCATGGATCCCACAGGACCTGTCCATCCCTTGTGCAGATTATATATTAACTACCTCCCCTTAACAATATATTATTCTACTCCAGGGCACTTCCTCATTCAATACTATTTTTAATTTCATTTTACCATTATATTGCTGGGCAACCCAAAGTTGAATGAACCTCTCCTCTGTCTCGGTGCCGGGGCCTAGATGTGTGACAGTAGCCTGTTCCTGTGGTGGGTGACGTGAAGCCTGATTCTCTGCTATGACATGAATACAGATTCTGTGCTGACATAAGGCCAGATTCTCTGTTACGGGACCTCTCTCCTCTGCCTGGGTGCCTGGGCCTAAATGTGTGACAGTGGCCTGTTCCAGTGGTGGGTTACGTGAAGCCTGATTCTCTGCTATGACATGAAGACAGATTCTGCGCTGACATAAGGCCAGATTCTCTGTTACGGGACCTCTCTCCTCTGCCTGGGTGCCTGGGCCTAAATGTGTGACAGTGGCCTGTTCCAGTGGTGGGTGACGTGAAGCCTGATTCTCTGCTATGACATGAATACAGATTCTGTGCTGACATAAGGCCAGATTCTCTGTTACGGGACCTCTCTCCTCTGCCTGGGTGCCTGGGCCTAAATGTGTGACAGTGGCCTGTTCCAGTGGTGGGTGACGTGAAGCCTGATTCTCTGCTATGACATAAAGACAGATTCTGCGCTGACATAAGGCCAGATTCTCTGTTACGGGACCTCTCTCCTCTGCCTGGGTGCCTGGGCCTAAATGTGTGACAGTGGCCTGTTCCAGTGGTGGGTGACGTGAAGCCTGATTCTCTGCTATGACATGAATACAGATTCTGCGCTGACATAAGGCCAGATTCTCTGTTACGGGACCTCTCTCCTCTGCCTGGGTGCCTGGGCCTAAATGTGTGACAGTGGCCTGTTCCAGTGGTGGGTGACGTGAAGCCTGATTCTCTGCTATGACATTAAGACAGAATTTGCGCTGACATAAGGCCAGATTCTCTGTTACGGGACCGCTCTCCTCTGTCTGGGTGACGGGGCCTAAATGTGTGACAGTGGCCTGTTCCAGTGGTGGGTGACGTGAAGCCTGATTCTCTGCTATGACATGAATACAGATTCTGCGCTGACATAAGGCCAGATTCTCTGTTACGGGACCTCTCTCCTCTGCCTGGGTGCCTGGGCCTAAATGTGTGACAGTGGCCTGTTCCAGTGGTGGGTGACGTGAAGCCTGATTCTCTGCTATGACATGAAGACAGATTCTGCGCTGACATAAGGCCAGATTCTCTGTTACGGGACCTCTCTCCTCTGCCTGGGTGCCTGGGGCCTAAATGTGTGACAGTGGCCTGTTCCAGTGGTGGGTGATGTGAAGCCTGATTCTCTGCTATGACATGAAGACAGATTCTGCGCTGACATAAGGCCAGATTCTCTGTTACGGGACCTCTCTCCTCTGCCTGGGTGCCTGGGCCTAAATGTGTGACAGTGGCCTGTTCCAGTGGTGGGTGACGTGAAGCCAGATTCTCTGCTATGGGACCTCTGTCCAATTGATATTGGTTCATTTTTATTTTTTTAATTTTTATTTTAATTTATTTCCCTATCCACATTTGTTTGCAGGGGATTTACCTACATGTTGCTGCCTTTTGCAGCCCTCTAGCTCTTTCCTGGGCTGTTTTACAGACTTTTTAGTGCCCAAAAGTTCGGGTCCCCATTGACTTCAATTGGGTTCGGGTTCGGGACGAAGTTCGGATCGGGTTCGGATCCCGAACCCGAACATTTCCGGGAAGTTCGACCGATCTTCTCGAACCCGAACATCCAGGTGTTCGCTCAACTCTAAACGAAAGTTTGTTCCTGGATTTTGCATAGGCAAAATCCAAGATAGTATTTCTCTTTTTTTTTTTTTTGTATCAACAATTTTTATTATTTTCAAATATTAATACAATGTTTACATTGGCAGAAAAATAGTACAGGTATAAAGGGTACAAAATGAAAGAATATGGTATTAAATCATACCGGTACATCATGACTGTACAGATCAAGAATCAATGATCATAAATTAACATAAAGGGGAAGGTAACTTGAGGAAACAACAAAACGTATGGTATAAATCAGGTTGGGTACATGTTATAGCTATTAGTATGCCTCGACATGGTGAGCTAGTAAGCCAAGAATGTGTCCTATGTTTGGAAGAAGGGGTGGGAAAAGAAGTGGGGAAGATAAATCTCAAGGGAGAGCACCATAAGTCTTTCAAGGAGCCCATATATCTAGGAAAGCAGCTCAAGTTCGGGTTTCCCAGTGGGAAAGTTCTTCCAATCTGTATATTTGATCAACTTTTTGAGTCCACTTAGCTACATCAGGAGGATCAGCAGATAACCATGCGCCAGCTACTAGAATTCTAGCTGCAGCTAAGAGAATTAGTAGTAAGGACCTAACTCTCCTGCTAATCTTATCCAACCCCAAACTGAGGAGGGTCAATTCTGGGGAACATTTAAGAGAAGAACCACAGACCTTATTACAAATGTTTACTATGGAACACCACCAACTCTGAATAATTGAGCAATCCCACCATATGTGATAAAAAGTGCCCTTGAAGGTTTTGCATCTCCAGCAAATATTAGAAACGTTAGGAAAATATTGCTCTATATTTTCTGGCGTTTTATACCACCGCATCATGATTTTATACCCATTTTCTTGGATTCAGACGCATCTCGAAATTTTATGAGTTACAGTAAACATCAGTTTAATCTCAGTGGGCGTCAGGGAACGACCTAGATCCTTTTCCCAAACACCCACTATTGCTGGTTTGACAGCAGTTACAGGGGACTTCATCTTTTTATATAAGGATGAGATTAATTTCTGAGGCGCTTGTTTAGACCCAATTAAATCATCAAACCAAGGGGACGTAGGTGGCACCTGAGGAAGGTTCTTAATAGAAGATATTACAGATACAATACATTCATGTAAAATAGAGAGCGACATAGACTCTTTTAGGCTTTTAAACAGGGAAGGGAGAGGAGGAATACTACCATTCTCCTTTAAAATCTCAGAGATAAGTAGCTTAGAGTGCCTGATCATAGGGTTACATGACTCTTTTAGTTCTAGAGGTGCTAATTCAATGACATCCTTTAGAATCAGGAGTGGTGAAGGAATAGTAAGTATTTTGTTATGAGAGGAGAACCAATCCCATACTACAAGCGAGCATCTTATCATAGGATTTTGAATTTGGTGAGATGGAGGGAAAGGTTTTCCAGCAAGCAAAATAGCCCTGGGAGTGGAGGGAAGAAAATTACTTTCCATATTAACCCAAAATTTATGGGGGGGTGCTCTAATCCAGTCTACTACTCTGGCTAGATGTATGGCCTTCATATATATTTCAGGATCTGGGAGATTAATACCTCCTAGCTGCTTTGGCTTGGTAAGAGTGTCAAATGAAATTCTAGGTCGACGACCCTTCCAAATAAATTTACGGACTACTTTGTTAAATCTATTAAAGAAGGATTTCGGAATTTTGATAGGCAAAGCCTGCATGAGATAGGTTAATTTGGGTAGAATCAAGGCTGATACTATGTTCTTTCTGCCAAACCATGACAGGTAAGGGAGGTTCAATGAGTCCATCTGAGCAATAACCGAGTGTAGAAGTGGGATAAAGTTCAGTTTATATAAGTCTGTAATGTTAGGGGAAATTTTCACACCTAGATAAGTTAATAGTTGTGTGGACCAGTCAAAGGGAGAGTGAAGCCTAAGAGATCTAATTGTTGAAAGAGGGAAACCACTATGTATAAGTTGTGATTTAGCAGGGTTTACTTTAAAGTTGGAAAGTGAACCAAATAAATCTAATATGGATAAAATAGCAGGGAGGGACTTTTTTGGGTTAGTTGTGCAGATTAATAGATCGTCAGCGAAGGCAGCCAGCTTAATTTCTTGTTCGCCAACTCTGAGTCCCATTATATCCGTTTGTTGTCTCAGGGCCTGTAGAAGCGTCTCCATGACTAAGACGAAAATAAGCGGGGAAAGAGGGCAGCCTTGCCTTGTGCCATTTCGTATGCGGAAACAAGGAGATAAGGTGTCATTAACTAGCACTGATGCTGAGGAGGACTGGTACATAGCCTTGATTGCGTCCGCGAATTGGTCAGGGATATTGAATTTGGCCAGCGTAAGACTAATATACAACCAATCTATTCTGTCAAACGCCTTCTCAGCATCAGTGCCCAGGAGAACTATTGGTATCTTTTTGTAAGAGGAGAAGTATAGGGCATTTAAAATTTTCATAACATTATCCTTACCCTCTCTACCTTTAACAAATCCAACCTGGTCTGGGTGTATTAGGGAAGGAAGTAATTTTTGTAATCTAGTAGCCAGCATTTTAGCCAATAATTTAAGGTCAGTGTTAAGCAAAGATATAGGGCGATCGTTTGAGCATAGTGAGTGGTCTTTGCCCGGTTTGGGGATGATAGTAATTGTAGCTCTGGACAGGAGTATTGTGTAAAGCGTTATTACAAATTGGAAGGAAGTGGGGAAATAAAATATCAGAATAAGCTCTATAATAAGTCAAAGGTAACCCATCTGGGCCTGGGCTTTTCCCAACTGGAGAAGAATTTAGTGCCTCTTGAATATCTCTTATTGTGAATGGGGCAGCCAGTTGGTCGTGCTGGCTATCTGAGAGAGTTGGAAGGTGAAACGAACTAAGAAACGAGGAGATATTTTGTACCTTATCCAAACCAGGGTTAGGAAGGTGAGATGGGGGAAGATTATATAGGGACTCATAGTATAGCTTAAACTGTTCTGCGATTTCTTCTGTTTTGAGCAACATAGAGCCTGGTGGAGAGGCTATTTTGTGCACAAAACTAGTCATTTTTCTACGTTTAATTCTCTGCATTTGAAACTTTGTTGCTTTGTCGCCATGGGCGAATATTTTTTGTTGCGAACTTAGGAAGAACTTCGCAGAACGTTCATTTAGCAAATTTTTTAGCTCAGTTTTGAGTGAGAGTAGTTCAGATAAGTGGAGTTGTAACAAGGAAATTTTGTGAGTCTTCTCAAGAGTATTAATCTGGGTTAGGGAATAAATTTTTTTGTCAGACTCTTTTTTCAGATAGGAGCAAAGACTTATCAAATGGCCTCTTATGTAAGCTTTGTGGGCATCCCATAGAGTATTTGGGGAAGTGTCAGAAGTATGGTTAATTTGGAAGAATTCTTTTAAAAGGGCCAGTATTCTTTTTTTATGGGTGGCATTATCCAAGATGGACTCATTGAACCTCCAGCCAGACTTCTTACCCGTTCCTTGTGGAGGAGAGATGGAGCAAAAGATAGGTGAATGGTCAGACAACGTCATAGATCCTATTTTCGCTGAAGTGCAAAGTTGCAGATGTTCTTTGGAAATCAATATATAGTCGATTCTGCTATATGAGTTGTTGGCTGCAGAGAAAAAAGAATAGTCAATGCTGTTAGGATTGAGGCTTCTCCATACATCAATTAAACCAAGATTGAACAATCTAGTCAGAGTAGCTCTGATTGCCTTCGAGGGAAGAGCTGATTTTTTTGAAGACGTATCTATTAGGGGGTTTAAAGGCATATTTAGATCACCTGCTAATATTAGTATACCTTCACACTGTTCTTCGACTAGGGACAGAAGGTTGGCGATCCATCTAGTTTGGCCAGCATTAGGGGCATAAGCATTGACAAAAGTATACAGGGTTTGTCCAATTTTCCCTTTTAGTATAATGTAACGACCTTCAGGGTATTGGATATGGCTTAAATAGGTGAATGGGGTATTTCGCCTAAAACCAATGCTGACCCCCCTAGATGCCGCACCGTCTGCACCACAATGATACCAAGTGGGGTACTTAGAAAACGAAAGATCCGGAAAGTTGTTTTGCTTGAAGTGAGTTTCTTGTAAGAAAATCACTGTACTTTTTTCTTTCCAAAGGAGAGAAAAGATTTGGCTGCGTTTAGAGGGGGATCTCAGCCCTTTCACATTATAAGAGACTACTACTAGGTCAGACATGACTTGACTAAAGTGAGATAGATGGCATAGCTATATGTATTGAGCATAACAATATTTAAAGACCTAGAGTTATACCATAGTAACATGATAACAATAACTTGGGACCACAATGAGTGGCATAACAACAACATGAATAGTCGCACGTACAGCAACTATTAAAATGGATAGGGGGAGAGTGAAACAAGTTCACAAGTAACCTGCATCAGGGAGGGAACAGGCATGTATAATAAAACATAATATTCTAAAAAACATGCTTTTAGACCAAGGTTTAAGAAGGAAGGTGGCAGTTTAGCAAAAATGAAATAAAAATATATATGGGCACAATAGGGAATGACGAAGAGTGAAAGACTGACATGACATTAGGAGGGTATAGGATAAAAGCAGAGAAAAAATAAAATAAAGTTAAATAAAACAATTAAAAATACATATAAGAGAAATTCAAATATGTCTTTAACTATAGTTCACCCGGTGATTTAGAGTGAAGCAACAATCAAGACAGAGAATTCTATCATATTAAAGAATATACAAAAGGAGAAAAGACATCAGGATTTCAGGAACCATCTTGGGTGAAGTGGGTCTTCTTTGGTGTTGAAACCTCTTTGGACTTCTTAGAGCTCAACTTTTTCGGCGTTGCTGTAATCTCCCAAGGCTGGGGGACAGGTAAAGCAGGTAAAGCTGTGATGTCTTGTACTTTGTCCCAGTCTGGGATGTTTAGAGGGGGAGAGTCCAGAACTGTGTAGGCTTCTGATAAATCAGAAAAGGAGGATATCATGATCCTCTTTCCAGCGACTAAAAAAGACAGCCCAAATGGAAAAGACCATCTGTATAGGATCTTCTTCTCTTTAAGTAATGCAGTAAGAGGCCTTAAAAACCGCCTCTTTTGCAGAGTAGATGGAGATAAGTCCTGGTATATTTGTATCTGTGCCTCCTCCAGGAGGATCGATGATGCAATTCTAGCAGCTTTTAGTATTGCTTCCTTATCTTGATAATTTAAAAATCGACAGATAACGTCTCTAGGAGGGTCATTGTCCTTTGGACGAGGGCGTAATGCTCTGTGAGCCCTTTCAATTACCAGCATGGCTGGATCAAATTCTCCAAGTAAGGAAGTAACAATTTTTGTTATGGCGTTCGGGATTTCTGAGGCGGGATCCCTCTAAACAGGAGATTGTTACGTCTTCCTCTGTTCTCCTGGTCTTCCAGGGAGGAGTATAACTGGTTTATGTGAAACTGACAGGCAGACAGTGAATGAGTGACTGCAGCGCTGTGATCTAACGCCGCAGCCTGCGTAGCCTCCAGCGTGTCTACTCTATGGCCTATCTGTTGTATGTCTTGAGCCACTTCTTGTAGTTTAGAGATTATCGGGTGCATTGCCTCCTCTAAAGCTTGCTTGATAAAGCGGCGTGAAACCGGGAGGTTGCGGGACTCACCCTCTTCTCTTGTGTCGTCCTCTCCTTCAGAAAGGCTTGAGGTGCGGCCTCGTGGAGCGCTGCCGGGTGCCGCGGCCATCTTGGTTTCTTTGGCCGGGCCGGCTGCTTGCTGCTTTTTCAGATATTTCGTCATGTCCGAAACTGCAGATGATGATTTAGCTTGCGGAGCTTGGTCCACTTGTTTCTGGCCACCGTATTTGACCATTTTGAGCTCTTTATGCAAAAGATTGCCGTTCCCTCAGCAGGTTGAAAGCAGGAGCTCTAACCGGACGCTTCCATTCAGCTCAGGCGCTAGCTCCGCCCCCCAGTATTTCTCTTTTTATCCCTGTTTATTTTCCACATGATTCCAGCTTGCTATTGTAATATTTTTCTGTAAATTTTTGTATGCATTGTTTGTTTCACTTCTGTGTTACTTATAGTAAAATATATTTTCATTTCTTTTAAATTGTCTCTCTCTTATTGCTCTAAGCCCCACTGCAACAAAGTACTCGTACGCCCTGAAGAGACCTACCTGTTTTATAGTAGACTGATATTAGAGACATAACTGTTTTATGACTCAATTGGGTTAGCTTGTAGCATGATAGTGGGGCTGATCTGTGAGTGGTCCGAACCCCTATCCCTACAATTATAGAGTCGTTCACTCACGAACGTGGTGGCAGCAGAAAATAAGGGGGGTGCAGGATTGACTGTTTGGGTAATTCTGAATCTCCCCCCTGTTGCGGTCCACCCTCGGTTGGGCTTTTCTCCACGCTGGGGCGTCCTGGCGGTCAGAAGTCTGATTTAAACGGGGGTGGTCGTGACAGCCTCCATTGTCGAATCAGTGCCCATAAGCCAGCGCTAAACCAAAGACAATTGAAAAACCGTGTGGCATTTGTCAAGGTCCACAGCCTGCTAAAAGGATGGACGCTGGAAAAGTGGCAGAAGGTGGATTTTTCAGATGAATCTTCTGTTGAATTACACAGCAAAGTCACCGCAAATATTGCAGGAGACCTACTGGAACCCGCATGGAGCCGAGATTTACCCGAGGCAAAATCATGGTCTGGGGTTGCATCCAGTATGGCGGTGTGCGAGGAATCTGCAGGGTGGAAGGCAACATCAATAGTCTAAAATACCAAGAAATCTTAGCTACCTCTTATATTCCCAACCATAAAAAAGGCCAAATTCTGCAGCAGGATGGTGCTCCATCGCATACTTCCATCTCCACATCAAAATTCCTTAAGGCGAAGAAGATCAAGATGCTCCAGGATTGGCCAGCCCAGTCACCAGACATGATCATCATTGAGCATATGTGGTGTAGGATGAAAGAGGAAGCATGGAAGACGAAACCACAGAATATTGATGAACTCTGGGAGGCATGCAAAGTTTTCTTTGCTATTCCTGATTACTTCATCAATAAATTGTATGAATCCTTGCCAAACCGCATGGATGCTGTCCTTCAAGCTCATGAAAGTCATACAAGATATTAAATTTGGATCTCACAGCACCACTACTTAATTTGCTGACATATTTTTGGATTTGCAGTAAAGTTGTTCAATTTCTGTATAGGCGACAAAACTTTTGTCTTGCCAAAATTTGACCTTTCTGTCTTGATTAAATGATAAATCTTTTTTCAGTGAAACTAATTTATTTCAGTGGATTAAACATCATTTAGGAGGGCTTTAGCTTTTCATATGAGCTATTTCTAACACCAATTAATTAATTAAAAGCAGGAGTTTCTACAAAATAGAGAAGCGACAAGACTTTTGTCAGGGACTGCATACAGGATTTCATTATGATGTTACAATATATGGTCATTAGAAAATAATATCCAGGATTCCATTATGATGTTAAAATGTATGGTCAGCAGATGAAAGTATTCAGGATTCAATTATGATGTCACAATGCTTTGTCAGTGGGTGATAGTATACAGGATTCCATTATGATGTCACAATCGATGGTCAGCAGATGATAGTATCCTGGATTCCATTATGTTGTCACAATGTATTGTCAGCAAATGATAGTATACAGGATTCCATGATGATGTCACAATGTATTGTTAGCAGATGATGGTATCAAGGATTTCATTATGTCTTCTTTAAAGGGAGGATATTAATCACCAATATTTATGCAAATATCAATAATTAATATTCATAAATGGGAGGAGCCCATTTATACCTTTATATAACAATAATACAATACTTTGCCTTTACCTTACGCTAATCACTAAGCTAGCTGCATGCGCCTTACTAAACTAACTATCGCTAATAACCACACATTACACAGATAGTTATATATAAAAGTATTTATTAATACCAACAATACACTAGGCACACTAACAATACAGTACTATAAATACAGCACAAAACTACACTACACGGTTCCCAAATTCCACCCACAAACTAACTATACAATACACACACACATGTATTAGCAGCCCACCCCACCTGACTAATTCTATCCCTAAGAGAACGACGAAGGGTTACATTAGGTAGGGATCCAGCATTGCAAGGGTTAATACCTTGCAAGTGACTCTGGTAGGTTTAGGGTGAAGGGGAACGGAAGGGACGGGATCCAGCAATGCAAGGGTTAATACCCTGCAAGGGAATGCTGGGGTACAGGGGAATGGTAGGGGTGAATAACAGGGAGAGGGATAGTAGGGATGATGGTGGGGGTAGATTAGGGTATGGGGTTTATAGTGGCAGGGGTTGGATAAGCAGGGGAGATCAGGGGTGTAGGGAAAGGGGGAATGTGGTTGGTACTGCAAGGGCAGAGATACAATGCAGTGCCAGGGTATTTGCAGGGGGTTTCACCAACAGGGGTTGATGCTGCTGGGCAGGGAAGGGATAAATATGGTTGGCACTGCAAGGGCAGAGATACAATGCCATGCCAGCGTATACTCAGCCATCTCCAGGGGCATATGGGCCTCTCTTCCTTCAGGGACCTGTTCCCATGTGTGGCTCTCTCTGTAGTCCAGTTCCAAAAGACCCCTCTTCCTGGCTTGAGGCTCCTATATCCGCCTCAGAACCAGCCCACCTCCCCCCTCCTCAGGGATGTGACATCATAGTGTGACTGTGACGTTATGCGTGCACTCAGGACAGCCAGTTGGCCCACTGAGGCTAGCAGCACACGCCCAGCCATGTCACAAACACAAGGTGGGGGAGAGCATAGTAACTAGGCTGATAAACTCAACAAAAGGACTCAGATCTATTGATCCCTTAGCCTTTGAAGTCACCAGCCAACTGGAGACATATCCACCCCACTGCAGGAACTGGCTAAACACTGTCCCTATGGGGGGCATTTAAGTATATATATATGTATATAGATACTTGGGGCGCATCTATATACACATATATACTCATTATAAACCTGGGACATACATGGGCAGTTATAGGCCCATATATGTATATATATATACCTGGGGGAGAGCCATGGCAGATACACATATATAGATGTATGCACTGCATACACACATCCCCATATATATATATATACAGTCAGGTCCATAAATATTGGGACATCGATACAATTCTAACATTTTTGGCTCTATACACCACCACAATGGATTTCAAATAAAACAAACATGATGTGCTTTAACTGCAGACTGTCAGCTTTAATTTGAGGGTATTTACATCCAAATCAGGTGAACGGTGTAGGAATTACAACAGTTTGCATATGTGCCTCCCACTTGTTAAGGAACCAAAAGTAATGGGACAATTGGCTTCTCAGCTGTTCCATGGCCAGGTGTGTGTTATTCCCTCATTATCCCAATTACAATGAGCAGATAAAAGGTCCAGAGTTCATTTCAAGTGTGCTATTTGCATTTGGAATCTGTTGCTGTCAACTCTCAAGATGAGATCCAAAGAGCTGTCACTATCAGTAAAGCAAGCCACCATTAGGCTGAAAAAACAAAACAAACCCATCAGAGAGATAGCAAAAACATTAGGCCTGGCCAAAACAACTGTTTGGAACATTCTTAAAAAGAAGGAACGCATCGGTGAGCTCAGCAACACCAAAAGACCCGGAAGACCACGGAAAACAACTGTGGTGGAAGACCGAAGAATTCTTTCCCTGGTGAAGAAAACACCCTTCACAACAGTTGGCCAGATCAGGAACACTCTCCAGGAGGTAGGTGTATGTGTGTCAAAGTCAACTATCAAGAGAAGACTTGACCAGAGTGAATACAGAGGGTTCACCACAAGATGTAAACCATTGATGAGCCTCAAAAACAGGAAGGCCAGATTAGAGTTTGCCAAACGACATCTAAAAAAGCCTTCACAGTTCTGGAACAACATCCTATGGACAGATGAGACCAAGATCAACTTGTACCAGAGTGATGGGAAGAGAAGAGTATGGAGAAGGAAAGGAACTGCTCATAATCCTAAGCATACCACCTCATCAGTGGTGCATGGTGGTGGTAGTGTCATGGCATGGGCATGTATGGCTGCCAATGGAACTGGTTCTCTTGTATTTATTGATGATGTGACTGCTGACAAAAGCAGCAGGATGAATTCTGAAGTAGTTCGGGCAATATTATCTGCTCATATTCAGCCAAATGCTTCAGAACTCATTGGACTGCGCATCACAGTGCATATGGACAATGACCTAAAGCATACTGCAAAAGCAACCAAAGAGTTTTTTAAGGGAAAGAAGTGGAATGTTATGCAATGGCCAAGTCAATCACCGGACCTGAATCCGATGGAGCATGCATTTCACTTGCTGAAGACAAGACTGAAGGGAAAATGCCCCAAGAACAAGCAGGAACTGAAGACAGTTGCAGTAGAGGCCTGGCAGAGCATCACCAGGGATGAAACCCGGTGTCTGGTGATGTCTATACGTTCCAGACTTCAGGCTGTAATTGACTGCAAAGGATTTGCAACCAAGTATTAAAAAGTGAAAGTTTTATTTATGATTATTATTGTGTCCCATTACTTTTGATCCCTTAACAAGTGGGAGGCACATATGCAAACTGTTGTGATTCCTACACCGTTCACCTGATTTGGATGTAAATACCCTCAAATTAAAGCTGACAGTCTGCAGTTAAAGTACATCTTGTTTGTTTCATTTCAAATCCATTGTGGTGGTGTATAGAGCCAAAAATTTTAGAATTGTGTCGATGTCCCAATATTTATGGACCTGGCTGTATATATATATATATATATCTACATGAGAGGGACAGGAAATATATACTAACTATAAGGGGACACATATAAGGGGGGCACAGATCATATAAGGGGGCACAGATCAACCAGGGACCACATATTTCCCACAGGGCCCAACATGAGCCCCTGTGGGCCACTAAGGGCAGATGTGCGCAGATGCTGGGCACATCCGCGCACATCATGCTATGAAGTGACCATTAATGCATGTATATATATCATACATGCATGCACGTGTTTGCATGCATATATGTATATATATGCATGCGTCTCAACCCTTCCTCAACATCTTCACAATGTATAGTCAGCAGATGATAGTATCCTGGATTCCATTATAAAGTCTCAATGTATAGACAGCAGGTGATGGCATCAATGTTTCAATTATGATGTCACAATGTATTGTCAGCAGATTATAGTATACAGGATTCCATTATGATGACACAATCAATGATCAGCAGATGATAGTATTCAGGATTCTATTATTAAGTCACAATGTAATGTCAGCAGATGATGGCATGCAGGATTCCATTATGATTTCTCAATGATTGGTCATCAGTTGATAGTATTAAGGATTCCATTATGATGTCACAGAGTATTGTTAGCGGATGATAGTATCAATGATTCCATTAGGATGTCACAATGTATGGTCAGCAAAAAATAGTATCCAGGGTGTCATTATGATGTCACAATGAATGGTCATCAGATAATAGTATTCAGAATTCCATTATGATGTCACAGTGTATTTTTAGCGGATGATAGTATCCAGTATTCTATTATGATATCAAAATGTATTGTCAGCGGATGATAGAATCCACGATTTTATTATGATGTCACAATTGATGGTCAGCAGATGATAGTATCCTTGATTCTATTATGATGTCACAATGTATTGTCAGCAGATGATGGTATCAAGGATTCCATTATGACATCACAATGTATTTTTAGCAGATGATAGTATCCTGGATTCCATTATGATGTGACAATGTATAGACAGCAGGTGATGGCATCAAGTATTCAATTATGATGTCAGAATGTATGGTCAGCAAATGATAGTATACAGGATTTCATTATGATGTCACAATGTATGGTCAGTAGATAATATTATCCAGGATTCCATTATGATGTCAAAATGTATTGTCAGCAGATGAAAGTATTCAGGGTTCAATTATGTTGTCACAATGCTTTGTCAGTGGGTGATAGTATCCAGGATTCCATTATGATGTCACAATCGATGGTCAGCAGATGATAGTATCCTGGATTCCATTATGTTGTCACAATGTATTGTCAGCAAATGATAGTATACAGGATTCCATTATGATGTCACAAAGTATGGTCAGCAGATGATAGAATCTAGGATTCCATTATGATGTCACAATGTATTGTTAGCGGATAATAGTATTCAAGATTCCATTATGATGTCACAATGTATTTTCAGCGGATTATAGTATCCAGGATTCCATTATGATGTCAAAATTTATTGTCACCAGATGATGGTATCAAGGATTTCATTATGACATCACAATGTATTTTTAGCAGGTGATAGTATCCTGGATTCCATTATTATGTCACAATGTATAGACAGCAGGTGATGGCATCAAGGAATCCATTATGATGTCACATGTATTTTTAGCAGATAATAGTATCCAGAATTCCATTATGATGTCACAATGTATTCTCAGCGGATTATAGTATCCAGAATTCCATTATGATGTTACAATGTATTGTCAGCAGATGATGTTATGCAGGATTCCATTATGATGTCACAATGAATGGTCATCAGTTGATAGAAACATAGAAACATAGAATGTGTCGGCAGATAAGAACCATTTGGCCCATCTAGTCTGCCCAATATACTGAGTACTATGGATAGCCCCTGGCCCTATCTTATATGAAGGATAGCCTTATGCCTATCCCATGCATGCTTAAACCCCTTCACTGTATTTGCAGCTACCACTTCTGCAGGAAGGCTATTCCATGCATCCACTACTCTCTCAGTAAAGTAATACTTCCTTATATTACTTTTAAACCTTTGCCCCTCTAATTTAAAACTGTGTCCTCTTGTGGTAGTTTTTCTTCTTTTAAATATGCTCTCCTCCTTTACCGAGTTGATTCCCTTTATGTATTTAAAAGTTTCTATCATATCCCCTCTGTCTCTTCTTTCTTCCAAGCTATACATATTAAGGTCCTTTAACCTTTCCTGGTAAGTTTTATCCTGCAATCCATGTACTAGTTTAGTAGCTCTTCTCTGAACTCTCTCTAGAGTATCTATATCCTTCTGGAGATATGGCCTCCAGTACTGCGCACAATACTCCAAGTGAGATCTCACCAGTGTTCTGTACAGCGGCATAAGCACTTCACTCTTTCTACTGCTTATACCTCTCCCTATACATCCAAGCATTCTGCTGGCATTTCGTGCTGCTCTATTACATTGTCTTCCCACCTTTAAGTCTTCTGAAATAATTACTCCTAAATCCCTTTCTTCAGATACTGAGGTCAGGACTGTGTCAAATATTCTATATTCTGCCCTGGGTTTTTACGCCCCAGGTGCATTATCTTGCACTTATCCACATTAAATTTCAGTTTCCAGAGTTCTGACCATTCTTCTAGTTTTCCTAAATCCTTTTCCATTTGGCGTTTCCCTCCAGGAACATCAACCCTGTTACATATCTTTGTGTCATCAGCAAAAAGACAAACCTTACCATCGAGGCCTTTTGCAATATCACTTATGAAGATATTAAACAAAATCGGTCCCAGTACAGATCCCTGTGGAACCCCACTGGTAACATGACCTTGTTTTGAATGTTCTCCATTAACTACAACCCTCTGTTGTCTGTCACTCAGCCACTGCCTAATCCACTCAACAATATGGGAGTCCATGCTCAATGACTGCAGTTTATTGATAAGTCTTCTATGTGGGACAGTGTCAAAAGCCTTACTAAAATCTAGATATGCGATGTCTACTGCACCTCCACCGTCTATTATTTTATTCACCCAGTCAAAAAAATCTATAAGATTTGTTTGACATGATCTCCCTGAAGTAAACCCATGTTGTTTTTCATCTTGCAATCCATGGGATTTTAGATGTTCCACAATCCTATCCTTTAATAGGGTTTCCATTAATTTGCCTACTATTGATGTCAGACTCACTGGTCTATAGTTGCTCGATTCCTCCCTACTACCTTTCTTGTGAATGGGCACGACATTTGCCAATTTCCAATCTTCCGGGACGACTCCTGCTACTAATGATTGGTTAAATAAATCTGTTAACGGTTTTGCCAGCTCACCACTAAGCTCTTTTAATAATTTTGGGTGTATCTCATCAGGCCCCTGTGACTTATTTGTCTTCACCTTAGACAGCAAACTTAGAACATCTTCCTCTGTAAAGATACATGCATCAAACGATTTATTAGTCATTCTTTCTAGTGGAGGTCCTTCTCCTTTTTCTTTTGTAAAAACTGAACAGAAGTATTCATTAAGGCAGTCGGCTAGCCCTTTATTCTCTTCTACATACCTTCTGTCCTTTGTTTTTAATTTAGTTATTCCTTGTTTTAATTTCCTTTTTTCATTTATATATCTGAAGAATGTCTTATCCCCTTTTTTCATAGTACTAAGGATTCCATTATGATGTCACAGTGTATGGTCAGCAGATGATAGTATCTAGGATTACATTATGATATCACAATGTATTGTCAGTGGATGATAGTATCCACGATTTTATTATGATATCACAATTGATGGTCAGCAGATGATAGTATTCTGGATTCCATTATAATGTCACAATGTATTGTCAGCAGATTATGGTATCAACGATTTCATTATGACGTCACAATGTATTTTTAGCAGATGATAGAATCCTGGATTCCATTATAAAGTCACAATGTATAGACAGCAGGTGATAGCATCAAGGATTTAATTATGATGTCATAATGTATGGTCAGCAAATGATAATATAAAGGATTTCAATTATGGTGTCACAATGTATGGTCAGACAATGATAGTATCCAGTATTACCTTATGATTTCAAAATGTATGGTCAGAGGATAATAGTATCCAGGGTTCCAGTATGATGTCACAATCAATGGTCAGCAGATGATAGTATCCTGGATTCCATTATGATGTCACAATGTATTGTTAGCAGATGATGGTATCAAGGATTCCATAATGATGTCACATTGTATTTTTAGCAGATGATAGTATCCTAAATTTCATTATGATATCACAGTGTATGGTCAGCGGATGATAGTATCCAGAATTCCATTATGATGTCACAATCGATGGTTATCAGATGATAGTATCCTGGATTCCATTATGATGTCACAATCGATGGTCAGCAGATGATAGTATCCTGGATTACATTATGTTGTCACAATGTATTGTCAGCAAATGATAGTATACAGGATTCCATTATGATGTCACAATGTATGGTCAGCAAATGATAGTATACAGGATTTAATTATGATCTCACAATGTATGGTCAGTAGATAATAGTATACAAGATTCCATAATGATGTCACAATGTATGGTCAGCTAATGATAGTATCCTGGATTCAATTATGATGTCACAATGTATAGTCTGCAGAGGATAATGTTCAGGATTCCATTATGATGTCACAATTTATGGTCAGCAGGTGATGGTATCCAGGATTCCATTATGATGTCACATTGTATTTTTAGCAGATATTAGTATCCAGAATAAAATTCTGATATCACAGTGTATTCTCAGCAGATTATAGTATCCAGGATTCCATTATGATGTCACAATCGATGATCAGCAGATGATAGTTTTCAGGATTCCATTATGATGTCACAATTAGAGTTGAGCGAACACCTGGATGTTCGGGTTCGAGAAGTTCGGACGAACTTCCCGGAAATGTTCGGGTTCGGGATCTGAACCCGACCCGAACTTCGTCCCGAACCCCATTGAAGTCAATGGGGACCCGAACTTTTGGGCACTAAAAAGGCTGTAAAACAGCCCAGGAAAGAGCTAGCATGTAGGTAAATCCCCTGCAAACAAATGTGGATAGGGAAATAAATTAAAATAAAAATTAAAAAAACTAAAAATGACCCAATATCAATTGGACAGAGGTCCCATAGCAGAGAATCTGGCTTCACGTCAGCAGAGAATCAGTCTCTTCATGCCATAGCAAAGAATCTGGCTTCATGTCAGCAGAGAATCAGTCTCTTCATGCCATAGCAGAGAATCTGGCTTCATGTCATAGCAGAGAATCAGGCTTCACGTCACCCACCACTGGAACAGGCCACTGTCACACATTTAGGCCCAGGCACCCAGGCAGAGGAGAGAGGTCCCGTAACAGAGAATCTGGCCTTATGTCAGCGCAGAATCTGTCTTCATGTCATAGCAGAGAATCAGGCTTCAGGTCACCCACCACTGGAACAGGCCACTGTCACACATTTAGCCCCAGGAACCCAGGCAGAGGAGAGAGGTCCCGTAACAGAGAATCTGGCCTTATGTCACCGCAGAATCTGTC
The DNA here is from genome assembly GCF_905171765.1 of Bufo bufo. Lineage (NCBI taxonomy): Eukaryota > Metazoa > Chordata > Amphibia > Anura > Bufonidae > Bufo > Bufo bufo. The sequence goes on from NC_053390.1 coordinate 623,249,869, forward strand.
TTCATGTCATAGCAGAGAATCAGGCTTCACGTCACCCACCACTGGAACAGGCCACTGTCACACATTTAGGCCCAGGCACCCAGGCAGAGGAGAGAGGTCCCGTAACAGAGAATCTGGCCTTATGTCAGCGCAGAATCTGTCTTCATGTCATAGCAAAGAATCAGGCTTCACGTCACCCACCACTGGAACAGGCCACTGTCACACATTTAGGCCCAGGCACCCAGGCAGAGGAGAGAGGTCCCGTAACAGAGAATCTGGCCTTATGTCAGCGCAGAATCTGTCTTCATGTCATAGCAGAGAATCAGGCTTCACGTCACCCACCACTGGAACAGGCCACTGTCACACATTTAGGCCCAGGCACCCAGGCAGAGGAGAGAGGTCCCGTAACAGAGAATCAGGCCTTATGTCAGCACAGAATCTGTCTTCATGTCATAGCAGAGAATCAGGCTTCACGTCACCCACCACTGGAACAGGCCACTGTCACACATTTAGGCCCAGGCACCTAGGCAGAGGAGAGAGGTCCTGTAACAGAGAATCTGGCCTTATGTCAGCGCAGAATCTGTCTTCATGTCATAGCAGAGAATCAGGCTTCACGTCACCCACCACTAGAACAGGCCACTGTCACATATTTAGGCCCAGGCAGAGGATAGAGGTCGCGTAACAGAGAATCTGGCTTCATGTCAGCACAGAATAAGTCTTCATGTCATAGCAGAGAATCAGGCTTCACGTCACCCACCACTGGAACAGGCCACTGTCACACATTTAGGCCCAGGCACCCAGGCAGAGGAGAGAGGTCCCGTAACAGAGAATCTGGCCTTATGTCAGCGCAGAATCTGTCTTCATGTCATAGCAGAGAATCGGGCTTCACGTCACCCACCACTGGAACAGGCCACTGTCACACATTTAGGCCCAGGCACCCAGGCAGAGGAGAGAGGTCCCGTAACAGAGAATCTGGCCTTATGTCAGCACAGAATCTGTCTTCATGTCATAGCAGAGAATCAGGCTTCACGTCACCCACCACTGGAACAGGCCACTGTCACACATTTAGGCCCAGGCACCCAGGCAGAGGAGAGAGGTCGCGTAACAGAGAATCTGGCTTCATGTCAGCAAAGAATCTGTCTTCATGTCATAGCAGAGAATCAGGCTTCACGTCACCCACCACTGGAACAGGCCACTGTCACACATTTAGGCCCAAGGCACCCAGGCAGAGGAGAGAGGTCCCGTAACAGAGAATCTGGCCTTATGTCAGCGCAGAATCTGTCTTCATGTCATAGCAGAGAATCAGGCTTCACGTCACCCACCACTGGAACAGGCCACTGTCACATATTTAGGCCCAGGCACCCAGGCAGAGGAGAGAGGTCGCGTAACAGAGAATCTGGCTTCATGTCAGCACAGAATAAGTCTTCATGTCATAGCAGAGAATCAGGCTTCACGTCACCCACCACTGGAACAGGCCACTGTCACACATTTAGGCCCCGGCACCCAGACAGAGGAGAGGTTCATTCAACTTTGGGTTGCACCGCAATATAAGGGCAAAATGAAATTAAAAATAGTATTGAATGAGGAAGTGCCCTGGAGTAGAATAATATATTGTTAAGGGGAGGTAGTTAATATCTAATCTGCACAAGGGATGGACAGGTCCTGTGGGATCCATGCCTGGTTCATTTTTATGAACGTCAGCTTGTCCACATTGGCTGTAGACAGGCGGCTGCGTTTGTCTGTAATGACGCCCCCTGCCGTGCTGAATACACGTTCAGACAAAACGCTGGCCGCCGGGCAGGCCAGCACCTCCAAGGCATAAAAGGCTAGCTCTGGCCACGTGGACAATTTGGAGACCCAGAAGTTGAATGGGGCCGAACCATCAGTCAGTAAGTGGAGGGGTGTGCACAGGTACTGTTCCACCATGTTAGTGAAATGTTGCCTCCTGCTAACACGTTCCGTATCAGGTGGTGGTGCAGTTAGCTGTGGCGTGTTGACAAAACTTTTCCACATCTCTGCCATGCTAACCCTGCCCTCAGAGGAGCTGGCCGTGACACAGCTGCGTTGGCGACCTCTTGCTCCTCCTCTGCCTTCGCCTTGGGCTTCCACTGGTTCCCCTGTGACATTTGGGAATGCTCTCAGTAGCGCGTCTACCAACGTGCGCTTGTACTCGCGCATCTTTCTATCACGCTCCAGTGTAGGAAGTAAGGTGGGCACATTGTCTTTGTACCGGGGATCCAGCAGGGTGGCAACCCAGTAGTCCGCACAAGTTAAAATGTGGGCAACTCTGCTGTCGTTGCGCTGGCACTGCAGCATGTAGTCGCTCATGTGTGCCAGGCTGCCCAGAGGTAAGGACAAGCTGTCCTCTGTGGGAGGCGTATCGTCATCGTCCTGAGTTTCCCCCCAGCCACGCACCAGTGATGGGCCCGAGCTGCTTTGGGTGCCACCCCGCTGTGAACATGCTTCATCCTCATCCTCCTCCACCTCCTCCTCATCCTCGTCCTCCAGTAGTGGGACCTGTCTGGCCACATTTGTACCTGGCCACTGGTGTTGCAAAAAACCTCCCTCTGAGCCACTTCGAAGAGTCTGGCCTGAAAGTGCTAAAAATGACCCCTCTTCCGCCTATTCCTTCTGGGCCACCTCCTCTTCCATCATCGCCCTAAGTGTTTTCTCAAGGAGACATAGAAGTGGTATTGTAACGCTGATAACGGCGTCATCGCCACTGGCCATGTTGGTGGAGTACTCGAAACAACGCAACAGGGCACACAGGTCTCGCATGGAGGCCCAGTCATTGGTAATGAAGTGGGTCTGATCAGCAGACTGACCCGTGCGTGCTGCAGCTGAAACTCCACTATGGCCTGCTGCTGCTCGCACAGTCTGTCCAGCATATGCAAGGTGGAGTTCCACCTGGTGGGTAAGTCGCATATGAGGCGGTGAGCGGGAAGGCCGAAGTTACGCTGTAGAGCAGACAGGCGAGCAGCGGCAGGGTGTGAACGCCGGAAGCGCGAACAGACGGCCCGCACTTTATGCAGCAGCTCTGACATGTCGGGGTAGTTGCGAATGAACTTCTGCATCAGCAAATTCAGCACATGCACCAGGCAAGGGATGTGCGTCAAACCGGCTAGTCCCAGAGCTGCAACGAGATTTCGCCCATTATCGCACACCACCAGGCCGGGCTTGAGGCTCACCGGCAGCAACCACTCGTCGGTCTGTTGTTCTATACCCCGCCACAACTCCTGTGCGGTGTGGGGCCTGTCCCCCAAACATATGAGTTTCAGAATGGCCTGCTGACGTTTACCCCGGGCTGTGCTGAAGTTGGTGGTGAAGGTGTGTGGCTGACTGGATGAGCAGGTGGAAGAAGAGGAGGAGGAAGCTGAGTAGGAGGAGGAGGAGACAGGAGGCAAAGAATGTTGCCCTGCGATCCTTGGCGGCGGAAGGACGTGCGCCAAACAGCTCTCCGCCTGGGGCCCAGCCGCCACTACATTTACCCAATGTGCAGTTAGGGAGATATAGCGTCCCTGGCCGTGCTTACTGGTCCACGTATCTGTGGTTAGGTGGACCTTGCCACAGATGGCGTTGCGCAGTGCACACTTGATTTTATCGGACACTTGTTTGTGCAGGGAAGGCACGGCTCTCTTGGAGAAGTAGTGGCGGCTGGGAACAACATACTGTGGGACAGCAAGTGACATGAGCTGTTTGAAGCTGTGTGTGTCCACCAGCCTAAATGACAGCATTTCATAGGCCAGTAATTTAGAAATGCTGGCATTCAGGGCCAGGGATCGAGGGTGGCTAGGTGGGAATTTACGCTTTCTCTCAAATGTTTGTGAGATGGAGAGCTGAACGCTGCCGTGTGACATGGTTGAGATGCTTGGTGACGCAGGTGGTGGTGTTGGTGGTACATCCCATGTTTGCTGGGCGGCAGGTGCCAACGTTCCTCCAGAGGCAGAGGAAGAGGCCGAGGCGGCGGCAGCAGCAGCAGAAGAGGCCGAGGCGGCGGCAGCAGCAGAAGAGGCCGAGGCGGCAGCAGCAGAAGAGGTAGCAGGGGGAGCCTGAGTGACTTCCTTGTTTTTAAGGTGTTTACTCCACTGCAGTTCATGCTTTGCATGCAGGTGCCTGGTCATGCAAGTTGTGCTAAGGTTCAGAACGTTAATGCCTCGCTTCAGGCTCTGATGGCACAGCGTGCAAACCACTCGGGTCTTGTCGTCACACATTGTTTGAAGAAGTGCCATGCCAGGGAACTCCTTGAAGCTGCCTTTGGGGTGCTCGGTCCCAGATGGCGGCGGTTAGTGGCAGGCGGAGTCTCTTGGCGGCGGGTGTTCTGATTTTGCCCACTGCTCCCTCTTTTGCTACGCTGTTGGCTCGGTCTCACCACTGCCTCTTCCTCCGAACTGTGAAAGTGAGTGGCATGACCTTCATTCCATGTGGGGTCTAGGACCTCATCGTCCCCTGCATCGTCTTGCACCCAGTTTTGATCCCTGACCTCCTGTTCAGGCTGCACACTGCAGAAAGACGCAGCAGTTGGCACCTGTGTTTCGTCATCATCAGAGACGTGCTGAGGTGGTATTCCCATGTCCTCATCATCAGGAAAAATAAGTGGTTGTGCGTTATTGCATTCTATCTCTTCCACCCCTGGGGAAGGGCTAGGTGGATGCCCTTGGGAAACCCTGGCAGCAGAGTCTTCAAACAGCATAAGAGACTGCTGCATAACTTGAGGCTCAGACAGTTTCCCTGATATGCATGGGGGTGATGTGACAGACCGATGGGCTTGGTTTTCATGCGCCATCTGTGCGCTTTCTGCAGAAGACTGGGTGGGAGATAATGTGAACGTGCTGGATGCACTGTCGGCCACCCAATTGACTAATGCCTGTACCTGCTCAGGCCTTACCATCCTTAGAACGGCATTGGGCTCCACCAAATATCGCTGTAAATTCTGCTGGCTACTGGGACCTGAGGTAGTTGGTTCACTAGGAAGTGTGGCTGTGGCAGAACGGCCACGTCCTCTCCCAGCATCAGAGGGTCCACTAACACCACCACTACCATGTCCACGTCCGCGTCCCTTATTAGATGTTTTCCTCATTGTTCCTGTTCACCACAATTTTGAGAATGGCAAATTTGGGAATAGTTTTTCAACCCAGAACAAAAATAGGTATAGGTATAGGTATAGGTTTAATCACAGAATCAATTAATAAAGTAATTGCAGCACACAGTTTTGCTTGTTGCTTATCAAAATGTATTTGTCATCATATGACCAAATTCCAGTGCACGTTAGACAGCTCAATTATATAGTTTAGATAATGACCAGACGTTTCGGCCTGTCAAGGCCTTCTTCAGTGGTCTCAAATCTAAAAAAATAATATATATTCGTTATAAATCACATGAAATACGTCTTGGGATTTCTGGTCTTGATGAAAAGAATTATACATGAGATATTTGCTATATACATATATTGAACATAGGGGAAAAAGTATATATGGTAAATATATTCTAAAAACAAATAGACAGCTTGTAATAATCCAAGAGCGAACCTACTGATATCAGCAATACAGTATAAGTGGATATATGCCATAAAAGTTTCTGTCGGGTGTTTGCCCAATACAAGACACATAAGCAACTGTGACCGTATTTGTGGGGTAAGTGATCCACCTAATTGGTCATGTGGTCTATAATCTATGTATGCACATGGTCACTGCCTTGTGTAGTCCATTGGGCAAACCCCCTGAGTAAGAGATCATAGTATAGCAGAGTGAAGACCTCATTATTAAAGCAGAGTGTAAATAACAAAGTGCAAGTAACATACATAGTCTTGATGGCTTATATTACCCCCAACAATGGTCTAGACAAACCTCATCTTTACCATAATAATATTGAGCATAAGCTGGAGTAGTTACCTTGCCGTGCTGTCCTTCAGGTGTGTGCGCCGGATGCACCTGGAGGACGCTGGCTATGTGCTTTTTATATCGGTGGTGAGCGCCATTATCATGTACGTCACATGGGACGTCTGGGTCACCTGACGCTGGTGGAACGCACGTGCGTTCCACCTACGTCTCTGTTGTGCCGGCCGGCCGCTCAGTCTGTGCTGTTGCGCATGCGTGCATCGCGTGACACGGGCGGAACTAACCTGCGTTCCACCTTGCGTGTCACCGGCTCAGGCCGTGCTTCAACAGCATTAAAAGAGGGCTTACTGAAATAAATTGATATTATGGCATTTTCGATAATACATATGGGTAGGCACTTTGCAACTGTTGATGGGGATAAATGGGTACTGGATAATCAATAGTAATACATCACAATGATTTGCATGTTGATAATCAATAAGAAATAATCTATAATATCCCTGTCGTAATGAGTAATGGATTGATAAATGATGGATGGGGTGAGAGGTGAAAAGGGGGGGGGGGAAGGGGGGGGAAAAGGGGGGGTAAAGAAGGGGGAAGGGGGGGGGAAGGGGGGGGGTTATCTCACCCTTGCAAGTCGTGATTTCAACGGGTCTGTAGAGGAAAAATGAAGATATTGTTAATTGCATATAAAAAATATTTTTACAAAATTCTTTACAGTTACATCAGATATTGATAGAGAAATCGCATTCCCGGTTGAGGCCTTGTGGTGAGAGAGTTCCGAGTGTGTGGATCCAATACGCCTCTCTTTGTTTTAGATGCGTGATCCGGTTGCCGCCACTTCTTGGATGATCGATTTGTTCCAATACTTGGAAACGTAATTGGGATACCTGGTGGTTTTTTTCGTTAAAATGATGTGGGACGGGTAGCATCGTGTGTCCAAGTCTAATGGTGGATTTGTGCTTACTTACACGATCACGCACGTGTTGGGTTGTCTCTCCCACGTACGCCAAACCGCATAGGCACTTCAATACATATATCACAAAACTGGATTCACATGTGAAGAAACCTTTAATCTGGTATAGTCGACCAGTTCTTGGATGGGTGACATGTTCACCTCTAATTACACTTGAGCATTGCGCACAATGTAAACAAGGAAATGTTCCTTGTCTTTGGCTTTTCAAAAAAGTTTGTTCAGGTAGCTTGGTAAGACTCCCTATATCGGCCCTAACCAATTTATCTCTGATGTTGTGGGGTCTCTTGTAGCAGGTGAGTGGGGGTTCACTGAATTCCGAGATGTTAGGGTATGCTTTAGTGAGTATTGACCAATGTTTCCTTAATGCCTGGTGGATTTTGGGGGCCAGGGGATGGTAAGTAGTTACGCAAGCTAATCTTTTATGTTGTTTTTTGCATAGTTGGGCTCCTTCGGTAATGTTATTCAATGTGGAATCTAAGAGAGTCTGTGGATAACCTCTAGTTTGGAATTTTTCCTTCATTTCTTTAAGTCTAACTGTTTTTATATTTGTGTCGTGACAATGCGGTTTACCCGTATAAACTGGGATTTGGGGAGAGAGTTTTTTGTAGCTCTGGGGTGACAGCTGTTATAATGTAAAAGGCTATTGCGGTCGGTTGGTTTGTTATAGAGATCTAATGTCATGTTGCCTGCTGGATCGAGTTTGACTGTTGTGTCGAGGAAACTTATTTCCTCCTGGCTCGTCTGCATAGTGAATCCTAATTCTGGGTAGACAGCGTTAAGATCATGTACAAATTCCTTGATGGTGGTGATGGGGCCCTTCCATATGCAAAAAATGTCATCAATAAAGCGTAGCCACATGACTGAAAATTGTTTAAACAAGGGGTGGGTGTATACGTAATCTTCCTCAAAGGCCATCATGTAGGCATTTGCATATGGAGGGGCCACATTCGATCCCATAGCGGTACCCCTTTTCTGACCGTAGTATGTGTCACCAAACATGAAATAATTTTTTGTTAATATGGTTGTCAATAGCTCGATGCAGAATTCCTGTTGTATCTGATGGAGTTTGGAATGGGTAAACAATAATCTAGCTGTGGCCTGAATGCCCTTTTCATGTTCAATTGATGTATATAGGCTGTTCACATCTAGAGTGATTAATGTACAGTTTGGTGGTCTGTCTGATTGTTGTAATTTGGAGATGAAATCTGTAGTGTCAAGGAGAAAGGATCTAGACATTTTGATTAGTGGGGTGAGAATTTTTTCAAGGTCAATGGCTAGAGGAGAAAATACTGACTCTGTTGAGGCGACAATGGGACGTCCTGGGGGATCTTGTAAATTTTTATGAATTTTTGGTAAAGTGTAAAAGACTGGTATGATCGGATCCTGTTTAGTGAGGAATATAGCGGTCTTGGGATCAATTACCTCTAGGCTGGTGTATGTGCTAAGGATATTAGAGATTAATTCCTGAATTTGTCGGATTTTTTCGTAGAATCTCGTAGGTTGTTTCATCATTTAGTTGTCCCATGATCTCCCTCATGTATTTAGATTTGTCCATAACTACTAGGGCACCTCCTTTGTCGTCTGGTTTAATTATGATGTCACTCTGTGTTTGTAGTGAATCTAGGGCCATTTTTTCTTCTGCTGTCAAGTTATTTGTATGTTTATAGTGGCCTTGTTTATTATTTTTTAGAATATCCTGTATGGTTTTCTGGGCAAGGGAAATAAATGTTTCTACCGGATGTTTGTTGCGGGGTGACATAAATGAACTTTTATTTCTAAGGCCTAGTGTTTCCAGGGATAATGCCCCGGGTGGTTCCGTGGTAATAGTAGGTCCCGATTCCGCCTCGCCAAAATGTGCCTTTAGTCTTAAAGTCCGGTAAAACCTCTGGAGTTCTTGTTCCAGGGTAAACGTATTAAGGCTCGGTGTGGGGCAAAAGGATAATCCTTTTTGAAGTATATAAGTCTGTGCGGGGGATAGATTGGTAGAGGAGATATTTACAACTAAATTGTTCTCCTTACCTGGGATCTTGTCTGTACTTGGCTTCCTTGACCGTTTCCTCCCGCCTCTCCTGGTGCGCCTAGTCCTGGTCTCTGTCCTCTCCGTCGGTTGCCTAAAAAACGAGCTGGATGTTTGTAGCTTCCTGATCGGTCACTGTCCGATGATGAACCAGGGCCAGAGAAATGCTGGTATCTGTTGTCCCAGGTATTGTAGTAAGGATTCCTCTTCCATCTATAAACGTTATCGAGACGATAGTCCTCTGCGTCGCGAACAAATTTTTGACGTTTATTCTGTGGCTTTTCTATATTCACTCAATTGTTTATCAATTCTTTCTTTGGATTTTTTCCAATCTCCCTCAGGGGCCATCGCGGTCAGAGTTGTTTCTGTGATTTCAATTTTCTTGGATAATTCTTCTATTGACTTCTGTAGTTGTTCTAAGGTTAACAGAATTATATCGAAAGAACATTTGTTCAAAATATTTTCAAAACGTGTGGAAAATTCTGTGTTGTCCGCGAATAATGTGGGTCTTAGTTTTGATCGCAGACCCCTAGGGATGCGGTTGTTTCTGTAATATTCGGCAAGGGTGCTACAGTGGAGCTCCCATCCAATCAGGCATTTGCGATCTCTTTCATAGTCTCGTATCTTCAGTTCGTGGCTTGGTATATGTAGGAATTCGCTGGGTAGATTCACTCCGGAGACAATGCTGTCGGCAGTACTAGTGTCGTATGAGAACACATTTGTCATATTCGATTCGGGTGCTGGTAACACGCAGTATCGCTTATAGTGTTGGTTTTGGAGTACCGCACTCCGTTTGTTGGGTTAGCTGGTGCCTGCAAGGACTTGTTCAGTCACGTACAATTAATAAAGTAATTGCAGCACACAGTCTTGCTTGTTGCTTATCAAAATTTATTTGTCATCATATGACCAAATTCCAGTGCACGTTAGACAGCTCAATTATATAGTTTAGATAATGACCAGACGTTTCGGCCTGTCAAGGCCTTCTTCAGTGGTCTCAAATCTAAAAAAATAATATATATTCGTTATAAATCACATGAAATACGTCTTGGGATTTCTGGTCTTGATGAAAAGAATTATACATGAGATATTTGCTATATACATATATTGAACATAGGGGAAAAAGTATATATGGTAAATATATTCTAAAAACAAATAGACAGCTTGTAATAATCCAAGAGCGAACCTACTGATATCAGCAATACAGTATAAGTGGATATATTCCATAAAAGTTTCTGTCGGGTGTTTGCCCAATACAAGACACATAAGCAACTGTGACCGTATTTGTGGGGTAAGTGATCCACCTAATTGGTCATGTGGTCTATAATCTATATATGCACATGGTCACTGCCTTGTGTAGTCCATTGGGCAAACCCCCTGAGTAAGAGATCATAGTATAGCAGAGTGAAGACCTCATTATTAAAGCAGAGTGTAAATAACAAAGTGCAAGTAACATACATAGTCTGGATGGCTTATATTACCCCCAACAATGGTCTAGACAAACCTCATCTTTACCATAATAATATTGAGCATAAGCTGGAGTAGTTACCTTGCCGTGCTGTCCTTCAGGTGTGTGCGCCGGATGCACCTGGAGGACGCTGGCTATGTGCTTTTTATATCGGTAGTGAGCGCCATTATCATGTACGTCACATGGGACGTCTGGGTCACCTGACGCTGGTGGAACGCACGTGCGTTCCACCTACATCTCTGTTGTGCCGGCCGGCCGCTCAGTCTGTGCTGTTGCGCATGCGTGCATCGCGTGACACGGGCGGAACTAACCTGCGTTCCACCTTGCGTGTCACCGGCTCAGGCCGTGCTTCAACAGCATTAAAAGAGGGCTTACTGAAATAAATTGATATTATGGCATTTTCGATAATACATATGGGTAGGCACTTTGCAACTGTTGATGGGGATAAATGGGTACTGGATAATCAATAGTAATACATCACAATGATTTGCATGTTGATAATCAATAAGAAATAATCTATAATATCCCTGTCGTAATGAGTAATGGATTGATAAATGATGGATGGGATGAGAGGTGAAAAGGGGGGGGAGAAGGGGGTGGAAAAGGGGGGGTAAAGAAGGGGGAAGGGGGGGAAAAAAGGGGGGGGGAAGGGGGGGAAAAAAGGGGGGGGGAAGGGGGGTGGGGGTTTATCTCACCCTTGCAAGTCGTGATTTCAACGGGTCTGTAGAGGAAAAATGAAGATATTGTTAATTGCATATAAAAAATATTTTTACAAAATTCTTTACAGTTACATCAGATATTGATAGAGAAATCGCATTCCCGGTTGAGGCCGTGTGGTGAGAAGGTTCCGAGTGTGTGGATCCAATACGCCTCTCTTTGTTTTAGATGCGTGATCCGGTTGCCGCCACGTCTTGGATGATCGATTTGTTCCAATACTTGGAAACGTAATTGGGATACCTGGTGTTTTTTTTCGTTAAAATGATGTGGGACGGGTAGCATCGTGTGTCCAAGTCTAATGGTGGATTTGTGCTTACTTACACGATCACGCACGTGTTGGGTTGTCTCTCCCATGTACGCCAAACCGCATGGGCACTTCAATACATATATCACAAAACTGGATTCACATGTGAAGAAACCTTTAATCTGGTATAGTCGACCAGTTCTTGGATGGGTGACATGTTCACCTCTAATTACACTTGAGCATTGCGCACAATGTAAACAAGGAAATGTTCCTTGTCTTTGGCTTTTCAAAAAAGTTTGTTTAGGTAGCTTGGTAAGACTCCCTATATCGGCCCTAACCAATTTATCTCTGATGTTGTGGGGTCTCTTGTAGCAGGTGAGTGGGGGTTCACTGAATTCCGAGATGTTAGGGTATGCTTTAGTGAGTATTGACCAATGTTTCCTTAATGCCTGGTGGATTTTGGGGGCCAGGGGATGGTAAGTAGATACGCAAGCTAATCTTTTATGTTGTTTTTTGCATAGTTGGGCTCCTTCGGTAATGTTATTCAATGTGGAATCTAAGAGAGTCTGTGGATAACCTCTAGTTTGGAATTTTTCCTTCATTTCTTTAAGTCTAACTGTTTTTACATTTGTGTCGGTGACAATGCGGTTTACCCGTATAAACTGGGATTTGGGGAGAGAGTTTTTTGTAGCTCTGGGGTGACAGCTGTTATAATGTAAAAGGCTATTGCGGTCGGTTGGTTTGTTATAGAGATCTAATGTCATGTTGCCTGCTGGATCGAGTTTGACTGTTGTGTCGAGGAAACTTATTTCCTCCTGGCTCGTCTGCATAGTGAATCCTAATTCTGGGTAGACAGCGTTAAGATCAGATATCATGGTACCTATACTATGGTTCCCATATACTGGCAAATACCTATGGAGAAAAAACCCAACCGACTATATCCAAATCCACAAAGTAAGGACTAATGAAAGGAATAAAATCCAAGAGATTGGGATCTCTAAATTAGAGCTTATATATTTTATCTATTTATATTTTTTACATATACTTTTAAGTTGTATTTTAGAAATAAAGATTATTAAAATTACAAAGGCAAGTAGTCTATATATATACACTTAAGTAGTACTATACACTGAGGATATAATATACAGTCCAATTAGAACAGGTGAAATCCATGTCGGATTTGGGTGGGACTTCAGAGAACCACAGTATATAAGGAAGAAGGGTAATACTCGCACTATAGCCACTGAGGAAGAGAGAGGACCCTCGAAACGCGTCTGACTGGTTCCTGCGAGTAAAAATTACCCACCCGAATTCGATTGCAATAACAGTCGGAAGATTACCATACAGCTTGTATTAACATTCCAGTGTAAACTTAGCTGGATCAAGCCATCGCGAGACTACGCGAGACCAACCGAACTTTGGAAATCACTTCCTGACTGGTGACACTCAAGGAAGCAACCTCGTGGAACGCCGAGACCGGCGAGAGGTAACTCCTGTATTGTTGGATCCTGTGTTAACCAGGGAGAACCAAGAGTCCCAGCGCCTATGAGAGTGGCACCCCCAAAGAGGACAGTCACAACTAAGGGCAAGGTAAGAGGGTTTGAAGAACTAGGGGGACGCCCCAGTTTCAAAACCCGACCATTCTTCACCTAAACCCTTATCTTCTGGCGCATAGAGGAATTGCTACTAAATGGAAATAATATTAATACCTCATCTGAGGAATTGCTACTAGGTCTTTATAAGATCTCACCGAAACACCAACCACCAAAGATTATTATATTTGTACTTTTTGTCACAATTATTCTCCACAGGATATTTTTATTTTCCACAGGATTTTTTTCATTGTAGGATATCCATCCTTGATATTCTACACTGGATTTTTTACACAGGACACTATTGTTATTATTTGTATATCTTGGCACTATATGCACTTATAGGATTTGACCTAGAGCCTATTTTCCATTCAGTTAGTCAATATAAGGAGGACACATAACCATATCTATTTATTGTCCCCAGTGCTTCTTATGTTAATATTTTATGTGAACATTTTATTGTAAATTTTATGTAACAATTTTATATCATTATATAAAGCTACTACTTATAGACCTGCCAGCTGGTGAGTGCCTGCTTTTATTTACAATCTATAAATTTGGGAATAGTTTTTCAACCCAGAACAAAAAGTCTGATTTTACGGTCAATACAAATAACTTGACCAGCTAAAACAGTACAGATTTGGTTGAATAGAAATGTCAGGTCTATTTTTTAGGCGCTGGGTGACAGGCTCAACTTGCCCCTGATGTAGTATATGGCCAAAAAATAACCACACTGTTGATGGTTAAATGCACTTGGGTGACACAGGCTCAGCCTGCACCAGATGTAGTATATGGCCAAAAAATAACCAGACTGTTGATGGTTAAATGCACTTCGGTGACACAGGCTCAGCCTGCAGCTGATGTAGTATATGGCCAAAAAATAACCAGACTGTTGATGGTAAATGCACTTCGGTGACACAGGCTCAGCCTGCAGCTGATGTAGGATATAGCACAAAATAACCACACTATTGATGGTTAAATACACTTGGTGATAGCTTGTGCTGGCGCACCACAAGTCACAAAATGGCCGCCGATCACCCCAGAAAAAAAGTGATCTAAAAACGCTCTGGGCAGCCTCAAAAAAGTGAGCAAGTCAATATTAGCACTTCAATGATCCACAGCTGCAGATCGATCACAGAATGAAGTCTTTTGGAGGAGTTAATCTGCCTAATCTCGCCCTAACGTCGCAGCTGCAACCTCTCCCTATGCTTGAATCAGCAGAGTGACGTGCAGCGCAACGTGACCCAAGCTTATATAGAGGCTGGGTCAAATGCTGCACTGGCCAATCACAGCCATGCCAATAGTAGGCAAGGCTTTGATGGCCTCTTGGGGCAAGTAGTATGACGCTTGTTGATTGGCAGCCTTTCAAAAAGCGCCAAGAAAGCGCCGAACACCGAACCCGAACCCGCACTTTTACGAAAATGTTCGGGTTCGGGTCCGTGTCACGGACACCCCAAAATTCGGTACGAACCCGAACTATACAGTTCGGGTTCGCTCATCCCTAGTCACAATGTATTTTCAGCAGATGATGGTATGCAGGATTCCATTATGATGTCACAATGATTAGTCATCAGTTGATAGTATTAAGGATTCCATTATGATGTCACAGTGTATATTGTTAGCAGATGATAGTCTCCATGATTCCATTATGATGTCACAATGTATGGTCAGCCAAAAATAGTATACAGGGTCCCATTATGATGTCACAATGTATGGTCAGCAAATGAAAGTATCAAGTATTACCTTACAATGTCACAGTGTATGGTCAGCGGATGATAGTATCCAGAATTTTATTATGATGTCACAATCAATGGTCAGCAGATGATAGTATTTTGGACACCATTATGATGTCACAATGTATTGTTAGCAGATGATGGTATCAAGGATTCCATAATTATGTCACATTATATTTTTAGCAGATGATAGTATCCAGAGTTCCATTAATATGTCACAATGTATAGTCAGCATATGTTAGGATCCAGGATTCCATTATGATGTCTCAATGTATAGACAGCAGGTGATTGTATCAAGGATTTCATTATGATGTCCCAATGTATGGTCAGAAAATGATAGTATCCAGTATTACCTTATGATGTCAAATTGTATGGTCAGCGGATGATAGTATCCAGAATTTCATTATGATGTCACAATCAGTGGTCAGCAGATAATAGTATCCTGGATTCCATTATGATGTCACAATGTATTGTTAGCAGATGATGGAATCAAGGATTACATAATTATGTCACATTGTATTTTTAGCAGATACTAGTATCCAGAATTCTATTATGATGTCACAATGTATTCTCAGAGGATTATAGTATCTAGGATTCCATTATGATGTCACAATGTATTGTCAGCAGATGATGGTATCAAGGATTCCATAATGCTGTTACATTGTATTTTTAGCAGATGATAGTATCCAGAATTCCCTTATGATGTCACAATGTATAGTCAGCAGATGTTAGTATCCAGGATTCCATTATCATGTCACAGTGTATAGACAGCAGGTGATTGTATCAAGGATTCCATTATGATTTCACAATGTATTGTCAGCAGATGATGGTATCAAGGATTCCATTATGATGTCACATTGTATTTTTAGCAGATAATAGTATCCAGAATTCCATTATGATGTCACAATGTTTTCTCAACGGATTATAGTATCCAGGATTCCATTATGATGTCACAATCGATGATCAGCAGATGATAGTATTCAGGATTCCATTATTATTTTACAATGTATTGTCAGCAGATGATGGTATCAAGGATTCCATTATGATGTCACAATGAATGGTCATCAGATGATAGTATTAATGATTACATAAATGTCACGGTGTATTGTTAGCTGATGATAGTATCCAGGATTCCATTATGATATAAAAATGAATTGTCAGCGGATGGTAGTATCCACAATTTTATTATGATGTCACAATCGATGGTCAGCAGATGATAGTATCCCGGATTCCATTATGATGTCACAATGTATTGTCAGCAGATGATGGTATCAAGGATTCCATTATGACTTCACAATGTATTTTTAGCAGATGATTGTATCCTGGATTCAATTATGATGTCACAATGTATCGTCAGCAAATGATAGTATACAGGATTTCATTATGCTGTCACAATGTATGGTCAGTAGATAATAATATCCAGGATTCCATTATGATGTCAAAATGTATGGTCAGCAGATGAAAATATTCATGATTCAATTATGATGTCACAATTAGTGATGAGCGAGCACCAAATTGTTTGTGTGTTCGGTTTGAACACATTGCGACATTCGTGCGCTCAGCCTAGCACCTGAGTATAATAGAAGTCAATGGGAGGCGACCAGGCACCCCCTGCTCAGATGAGGGGAGGGTGCCTGGTTCATAGGAAAACACCTCTGAAATTACAGACTGAAAAAAAAACGCCGAAAACCCCGCCCCCACAAAAAATAAAATCCTTTTTAGAGGAAAAATTGTTAGGAAACATTCTTTCATGTAGATTCAATTGTATATACAGTGTAAGTGCTGCCAAAAATTACAAGGAAAAAGAGATACAGCCTCTATATCATATAAAGGAGGGCCTCATTCACATGGTGCTACGATTGTTCAGGAAGTGGGACTCCTACACTCTTACAGCCTATGCCCTAAGTAAAAGGCCTGCCAAAAATTGCAAGGAACAGGCACTCCAATGCACCTTTTATTACACATAAATGAGGCCATCATACACACCCTTTAAAAATTATTAATAATAGCCTGCTGCTGACCCTCAAAAACATTAGGAGCAAGGGCCTGCTGGTTACCCTCTAAAACATTACGGGTGAGGGCCTGCTGCTCAGCTGACCCTCTTAAACATTATGGTTGAGGGCCTGCTGGTGAGTAGGGTTGAGCGAACCCGAACTGTAAAGTTCGGGTTCGTACCGAACTTTAGGATTTTGGGACCCCGGACCCAACCCGACATTTCCGTAAAAAGTTAGGGTTCGGGTTCGGTGTTCGCCACTTTCTTGGCGCTTTTTGAAAGGCTGCACAGCGGCATACTACTTGCCCCAAGAGGCCATCACAGCCATGCCTACTAATGGCATGGCTGTGATTGGCCAGAGCAGCATGTGGCCCAGGCGCTATATAAGCTTGAGCCACGTAGCGCTGCACGTCACTCTGTTGTTACAAGTGTAGGGAGAGGATGCTGCTGGACTTGTGATTTCAGGGAGAGCATAGGAGAGAATCTAACTCAGCGATCTACAGACAAATAGTTGTGTGGGTGCAGGGCACTATCGTTTTACCCTGCCCTGAGCTCATTGACCAAAAAATACTAACTTTTAGAATTCTGTTATTTAGGTGGGTGGCGGCCGCGGCCATTTTATGCATGCTCAGTGCACCAGCACTGCATCTGAGCTTTTGGGACATTGCAAATCACCATTTTTTGGGGGCAAACTACAACATCTGTATTAGTCAGTGTGCAATTTAAGGTAGAAATACACCCATCATTTTCTGGGGTTTTAAAAACACTATTTATTTAAAAAAACTGTATTTTCCAGATCTGCAAGTGTTAAATTCAAGCTTAATATCTACAGCTTTCATATTCTGTTAGCAAAAAAAGACTTTTTTGGCACTCTGCAACATCTGTATTAGTCAGTGTGCAATTTAAGGTAGAAATACACCCATCATTTTCTGGGGTTTGAAAAACACACATTTTTTTTCTTCAAAAAACAGTATTTTCCAGATCTGCAAGTGTTAAATTCAAGCTTAATATCTACAGCTTTCATATTCTGTTAGCAAAAAAAGACTTTTTTGGCAATCTACAACATCTGTATTAGTCAGTGTGCAATTTAAGGTAGAAAGACACCCATCATTTTCTAGGGTTTGAAAAACACACTCTTTTGACAATAAACACTATTTTCAGGCCTTGCAGCATCAGCACTTGTGAAATTACAGGCTTATATACTGCTGTCAAATTCAGTTTTTAAACAAACACTCATTTGGGCACAAAAAAATTTAGTTGGCAGCTTTTGATGCAGATGTCATTGTGAGATACACCCTTAATACATTTGGGTTACATTTAGAGATTTTAAATACCGCCATTTGGTGCACCAATATTGAATTCAGGCCTACACTGGTTCAGGCCCTGTGAGATACCCCATCTACATACAGAGGTTTGAATTAGAGATGTCCCGAACTATTCGCCGGCGAACATCGTTTGTTCGCGTTTGCCGCGGCGGGCGAACATAAGCGATGTTCGGTCTGCCCCCTATACGTCATCATTGAGCAAACTTTGACCCTGTACCTCACAGTCAGCAGACACATTCCAGCCAATCAGCATACCCTCTCTCCCAGACCCTCCCACCTCCTATCAAAAAGCAAGGACAGCATCCATCTTAGATTCGTTCTGAAGCTGCAGTGTTAGTGAGAGCAGGGAGAGTGCAGCTGCTGCTGATTTAATAGGGAAATCGTTAGCTAGGCCAGTGTTCTGTGTCCACTCCAGTCCTCAAAGACTCATCTCATCTGCTGTAAGGACAGCGTCCTGACAGCACCCCAAAAAGCCCTTTTTAGGGCTAGTACATCAGTCTGCTTTTTTTTTCTCTGTAATATAGTTGCAGTTGCCTGCCAGTGTGTGTCAGGCCCACAGAGTGTACTGTGCCCGCTGCCAGTGCCCACTACTCATATCTGGTGGCACAGTAGCTTGCAGATAAAACAGTAAAACAATTTTTTCTCTGTAATATAATTCCAGTTGCCTGCCAGTGTGTGTCAGGCCCACAGAGTGTACTGTGCCCGCTGCCAGTGCCCACTACTCATATCTGGTGGCACAGTAGCTTGCAGATAAAACAGTAAAACAATGTTTTCTCTGTAATATAATTCCAGTTGCCTGCCAGTGTGTGTCAGACCCACAGAGTGTACTGTGCCCACTGCCAGTGCCCACCACTCATATCTTCCGGCACAGTAGCTTGCAGATAAAACAGTAAAAAAAATAATTCTCTGTAATATAATTGCAGTTGCCTGCCAGTGTGTGTCAGGCCCACAGAGTGTACTGTGCCCACTGTCCACCACTCATATCTGGTGGCACAGTAGCTTGCAGATAAAACAGTAAAACTATTTTTTCTCTGTAATATAATTGCAGTTGCCTGCCAGTGTGTGTCAGGCCCACTATGCCCACTGCCAGTGTCCACCACTCATATTTGGTGACACAGTAGCTTGCAGATAGAACAGTAAAACAATTTTTTATCTGTAATATAATTGCAGTTGCCTGCCAGTGTGTGTCAGGCCCACAGAGTGTACTGTGCCCACTGCCAGTGCCCACCACTCATATCTGGTGGCACAGTAGCTTGCAGATAAAAAAGAATACATTTTTTTCTCTGTTATATAAATGCAGTTGCCTGCCAGTGTGTGTCAGGCCCACAGACTGTACTGTGCCCACTGCCCACCACTCATATCGGGTGGCACAGTACCTTGCACGCATAGTACCACTAATCTAAAAAAAAAATGACAGGCAGAGGCAGGCCACCCTGCAGGGGCCGTCGTGGTTGTGGTGCTGTGATTTCCTTTGGCCCTAGAATAATGCCCAGTGTTTAGAGGCCATGTACCCTGAACTCGAAAAGTTCTGAGGACATAGTTGACTGGCTAACACAGGACACCCAATCCTCTACAGCTTCCGCTCGGAACCTTGACGCACCATCCTCCTCCAGCTCAGCTTCGGGCACCTCTCAAGTTACCACTCGCCCGCCTGCCGCCACCACCAACACTAGCACCACAGCCGCTTCACTTGATCTGTCAGAGGAGTTATTTACACATCAGTTGAAAGAAATGAGTGATGCGCAACCATTATTGCCAGAGGATGTAGATAACAGGGATATGTCTCAGTCATGCAGCATTACACACATGGATGTACGGTGTGATGATGATGATGTTGTACCCGCTGCTGCTTCCTTTGCTGAGTGATCAGATACAAGTGAAGCGGTTGATGATGACGATGTGTCTGTGGATGCCCGCTCGAAGAGAAGAAGAACAGGGGGAAAGTTCAGATGGGGAGACAGAGAGGAGGAGGAGACGAGTTGGAAGCAGGGGGAGGTCGTCGCAAGGAGCTAGTGGCACAGTCAGACAGCATGTATCGGCACCCGGGGTCAGCCAGACAGCACGCCAATCAACGCATGCTGTTGCCACCACCAGAATGCCATCATTGCAAAGCTCAGCAGTGTGGCATTTTTTTTGTGTGTCTGCCTCTGATAACAGCGATGCCATTTGCAACCTGTGCCAAAAGAAACTGAGTCGTGGGAAGTCCAACACCCACCTAGGTACAACTGCTTTGCGAAGGCACATGATCTCAAATCACAAACGCCTATGGGATCAACACATGATGAGTACAAGCAGCACACAAACTCCAAGCCACCATCCTCCTCCTGGTCCAGCATCTTCAGCCACGTCAACCACTGCTGTCCATAGCTTGCTGCTTTTCCAAGACTGCTTACCAAGAGCTGATTTACAAGAGCATTGGAGATATTCAGGAGAGCAACTTAGTCTAACTCAGAGTTTTTCCACTGTAGCAGAACTTCAGTGGTGTTTCTGGTGAATACTCAGACAGACACTGTGTTTCAAGAGAGGTAAGGAATTTGCTAGACACAGTATCTCTATTGTCTGATTGCAAATGAGCATAGGCAAGTAAGGTGTTAATTTGCTGTTGGGGAGGAGCCTTTGTGGGAGGGTATGTATATATACCCACACAGTATTAGCTTGCTAATTATAGCTTGCTGCTTTTCCAAGACTGCTTACCAAGAGCTGATTTACAAGAGCATTGGAGATATTCAGGAGATACTCAGGAGGTAATCTGGAGGTGGATACAATCTAAACAAGTAAGATTTGTTTGTTTAAAATCTTTCCCCTCTTTACAATGGCAGACCTGGTTCTGTGCAGGAATTGTTGTGCTTTTATTTCAGGTTCTACTCTTCAGAGGTTTGGATACTGTCTGATCTGTAGACAGCTTTCCATAATGCAGCAGGAAATCACCTTTTTGAAATATGAGATTTTTAAATTAACCACTAAACAATCTCAGGCTGAGAACATTGCAATGCCACTGCCATAGAGGCCCCCTAGAATTGGAAGATGGGTTACTGTAGGTTCTGGTAGACTGAGAGTTGTGGATAGAAGGCATTTCCCACAGTCTGTGGCTCTCCATAATTCATTTGCAGCACTTTCAGAGTGCAAGAGCAACATGGAGGATGGCTCAAGCACAGTGGGTGAGAAACAATCATCTCCCATGCCTAAAGTATGTAAGACTGCAGCCAAAGACAAAAAGGTGAAGATGAGGATTGATAGTAAGCAGCTGTTGGTGGGCGATTCCATCATGAGAGGTGTGAAGTTTGAGGAGAATGGTGTTGTGAGATGTCTCCCTGGTGCTACCGCTAGCAGGGATAGACGACGGATCCTTAATATTGTTAGGCAAGCAAAGCAGGAAAGGGAAGTGGATGTTATTCTCCATCTTGGGACAAACGATCTGGCTTGCAATGAGGTTTCAAAGGTAAAAGAAGCTTTTCACACACTTGGAAAGGATATACGGGAGGTTGCATCAACTGTTTCATTCTCTGCAGTTTTGCCTGTGCATAACCTTCAGCATGACAGGAAGATGCACATTAAGGAATTCAATGTATGGCTTGGTGAATGGTGTCTGAACCAAGGGTTTGGCTTTGTGTCTCATGTTAGCTCTTGTTGGAATGGAAAAGAACTGTACAAGAATGATGGTTTGCATCTTTCTCTCAAAGGAACGAATGTCCTCGGTGAACAGTTCCAGGTATTTGCTAAGAAGCATTTAAACTAGGAAAGGGGGGCAAAAGAGTGATAATCCAGCAGTCCAACTGTCCCCCGGAACAATGCCAGAAGAGGCCAGTATCACAAAGGTTAAGAAATGACAAGCTCAGAGTCTTGTCTACAAATGCTCGCAGTCTAGGGAATAAGATCAATGAACTTGAGGCTATAATGGCACCTGAGAATATAGATGTAGTGGCTGTTACTGAGACGTGGTTCAAGGGGAGTAATGACTGAGATATATCAATACCAGGGTTCTCTCTATACAGGAACGACAGAGAAGGCAAGAAGGGGGGAGGGGTGGCCCTGTATGTGAAAGATAACATAAAATCTAATTTGATACAAGTTAGCGAGAACAATTTAGAGTCAGTTTGGGTTACCGTGCAGCTTGATAATCATAAGGTAACTCGTGTAGGTGTGATATATAGACCACCTAGCCAAGTCAAAGAATTAGATGATCTACTAGTTGAGGAAATAGCTAAAATGACATTGAAGGGGGAAGTTATCATTATGGGAGACTTCAATCTTCCAGATGTAAACTGGAAAACCAAAATAGCTAGTTCTGCCAGGAGTACAGATATTCTAAATTCCCTACTGGGATTATCTCTACAGCAAGTAGTGGAGGAGCCAACCCGGAAGGAGGCAATTTTAGATTTAGTATTCACAAATGGGAATTTGGTATCTGATATTACTGTAGGGGAAAGCTTGGGATCTAGTGATCACCAGTCAGTGTGGTTTACTATAAGTACAGTGACTGAGTCACACCACACAAAAACAAAAGTTTTAGATTTTAGAAAAACAACTGACTTTTCTAAAATTAGATTAGTGGTATACAAGTCCCTATCAGACTGGAACAGTTTCATTGGAGTCCAGGAGAAATGGGACTACTTAAAAGTGGCACTATTGAAGGCAACAGAAAATTGCATTAGGCTTGTCAGTAAAAGCAAAAAAAGGAAGAGACCACTGTGGTACTCAGCAGAAGTGGCCAAAATCATTAAAAACAAAAAGATAGCATTTAGGAATTATAAAAAAAAAAAAAACGAGGATGACAGACAAATTTATAAGATTAGGAAGAGAGAGGCCAAACAAGTTATAAGAGCTTCCAAAGCACAGGCAGAAGAGAAATTAGCTCAGTCAGGGAAAAAAGGCGAGAAGGCATTCTTCACATACATAAATATAAAAAGGAAACTAAAACAAGGAATTACCAAATTAAAAACAAAAGAAGGAAGGTATATGGAAGAAGATAAAGAACTAGCTGACTGCCTCAATGAATATTTCTGTTCAGTTTTTACAAAGGAAAATGAAGGAGAAGGACCTCAGTTAGGAAAGAAGACTAATGAATCTTTTGATGCATGTGTCTTTACAGAGGAAGAGGTTCTAAGTCAGCTGTCTAAAATTAATACAAATAAGTCACAGGGGCCTGATGGGATACACCCAAAGCTATTAAAAGAGCTCAGCGGTGAACTAGCAAAACCATTAACAGATTTATTTAACCAATCACTGGCAACAGGAGTCGTCCCAGAAGATTGGAAATTAGCAAATGTTGTGCCCATTCACAAGAAAGGTAGTAGGGAGGAATCGGGCAACTATAGGCCAGTAAGCCTGACATCAATAGTGGGGAAATTAATGGAAACCATACTTAAGGAGAGGATTGTGGAACATCTAAAATCCCATGGATTGAAAGATGAAAAACAGCATGGATTTACTTCAGGGAGATCATGTCAAACTAATCTTATTGATTTTTTTGATTGGGTGACTAAAATAATAGATGGAGGAGGTGCAGTAGACATCGCTTATCTAGACTTTAGTAAGGCTTTTCATACTGTCCCACATAGAAAGCTTATCAATAAAGTGCAGTCTTTGGGCTTGGACTCCCATATTGTTGAATGGATTAGGGAGTGGCTGAGGGACAGGCAACAGAGGGTTGTAGTCAATGGAGTATATTCAGACCAAGGTCTTGTTACCAGTGGGGTACCTCAGGGATCTGTTCTGGGACCCATATTGTTTAATATCTTTATCAGCGAAATTGCAGAAGGCCTCGATGGTAAGGTGTGTCTTTTTGCTGATGACACAAAGATTTGTAACAGGGTTGATGTTCCTGGAGGGATACACCAAATGGAAAAGGACTTAGGAAAACTAGAGGAATGGTCAAAAATATGGCAACTAAAATTTAATGTTAATAAGTGCAAGATAATGCACTTGGGACGTAAAAACCCAAGAGCAGAATATAAAATCAGTGATACAGTCCTAACCTCAGTATCTGAGGAAAGGGATTTAGGGGTCATTATTCCAGAAGACTTAAAGGTAGGCAGACAATGTCATAGAGCAGCAGGAAATGATAGCAGAATGCTTGGGTGTATAGGGAGAGGAATTACCAGTAGAAAGAGGGAGGTGCTCATGCCGCTCTACAGAGCACTAGTGAGACCTAATTTGGAGTATTGTGCTCAGTACTGGAGACCATATCTCCAGAAAAATATTGATACTTTGGAGAGAGTTCAGAGAAGAGCTACTAAACTGGTACATGGATTGCAGGATAAAACTTACCAGGAAAGATTAAAAGACCTTAACATGTATAGCTTGGAAGAAAGACGAGACAGAGGGGATATGATAGAAACTTTTAAATACATAAAGGTAATCAACAAGGTAAAAGAGGAGAGAATATTTAAAAGAAGAAAAACTGCTACAAGAGGACATAGTTTTAAATTAGAGGGGCAAAGGTTTAAAAGTAATATCAGGAAGTATTACTTTACTGAGAGAGTAGTGGATGCATGGAATAGCCTTCCTGCAGAAGTGGTAGCTGCAAATACAGTGGAGGAGTTTAAGCATGCATGGGATAGGCATAAGGCCATCCTTCATATAGGATAAGGCCAGGGGCTATCCATAGTATTTAGTATATTGGGCAGACTAGATGGGCCAAATGGTTCTTATCTGCCGACACATTCTATGTTTCTATGTCCTCCTTGCCCCCTCTCAACCACCCGCCACTCCGCCTCACACCTTCAGCAGTTCCTGCTCATCTGCCCACAGTCAGGTGTCTAACAAGGAAATGTTTGAGAGTAAGAAGCCAATGTCACAGAGTCACCCCGTTGCCCGGCGTCTGACAGCTGGCTTGTCGGAACTCTTAGCCCGCCAGCTTTTACCATACAAGCTGGTGGAGTCTGAGGCCTTCAAAAAATTTGTACCTATTGGGACACCGCAGTGGAAGGTACCCAGCCGAATTTTTTTTCACAAAAGGCAATCCCCAACCTGTACTCTATTGTGGAAAAGGAAGTCATGGCATGTCTGGCACACAGTCTTGGGGCAAGGGTCCATCTGACCACTGTCTGATACCTGGTCTGCAAAGCACGGTCAGGGCAGGTATATCACGTACACTGCGCATTGGGTAAACCTGCTGACGGCTGCCAAGCATGGAATGCGTGGCTCTGCAGAGGAGTTGGTGACACCGCCACGACTTGCAGGCAGGCCTGCTGCCTCCTCCTCTACTCCTCTTACTCCATCCTCTTCGCTAACCTCCTCGGCTGAGTCCTCTTCTGCTGCTGCGTCTTGCTCCACAAAATTTCAAGATTTGCTTCTAAACTTCTAAGCCTTGTAACATTCCCAAAAAATAAAATATCATTCCCAAAATGATCCAAACATGAAGTAGACATATGGGGAATGTAAAGTAATAACTATTTTTGGAGGTATTACTATGTATTATAAAAGTAGAGAAATTGAAACTTGGAAATTTGCAATTTTTTAAAAATTTTGGGTAAATTTGGTATTTCTTTATAAATAAAAATGTATTTTTTTTTACTTCATTTTACCAGTGTCCTGAAGTACAATATGTGACGAAAAAACAATCTCAGAAAGGCCTGGATAAGTCAAAGCTTTTTTAAAGTTATCAGCACTTAAAGTCACACTGGTCAGATTTGCAAAAAATGGCCAAGTCCTTAAGGTGAAATAGGGCTGAGTCCTTAAGGGGTTAAAGGGTCAGCTCACCAGCATGCCCTCGCATATAATTTTTTATAGGGTCAGCTCACCACCAGACCCTCGCATATAATGTTTTACAGGGTCAGCTTACCAGCAGGCCCTAGCATATAAGGTTTTACAAGGTCAGCTCACCAGCAGGCCTTCACCTAAACTATTTTACACCTTCAGCTCACTTGAAGGCCCACACATATAATGTTTTAGAGGGTCAACTCACCTGCAGGCCCTCACCTACAACCTTTTAGAGGGTCAGCTCACCAGCAGGCCCGCACCTAAAATCTTTTACAGGGTCAGCTCAAAAGCAGGCCCCCACTTAAATCTTTTACATGGTCAACTCACCAGCAGGCCCTCACATATAATTTTTTACAGGGTCAGCTCACCAGCAGGCCCTTGCATATAATGTTTCACAGGGTCAGCTCACCAGTAGGCCCTCGAATATAATTTTCTAGAGGGTCAGCTTACCAGCAGACCCTTGCATAAAATGTTTTACAGGGTCAGCTCACCACAGGCCTTAAACTACAATCTTTTACAGGTTCAGCTCACCTATAGGCCCTTGCATATAATGTTTAAGAGGGTCAGATCACCAGCAGGCCCGCACCTTAAATCTTTTACAGGGTCAGCTCACCAGCAGGCCCTTGCATATAATTTTTTACAGGGTCAGATCACCAGCAGGTTTTCACCTATAATTTTTACAGGGTCAGCTCACCAGCAGGCTCACACCTAAAATCTTTTACAGGGTCAGCTCACCTGCAGGCCCGCACCTAAAATCTTTTATAGGGTCAGATCACCTGCAGGCCCTCACCTAATTATACCTAATAGGTAATTTGCTGCCTTGCTTGGATGTGGTAGCCGTAGCTGTTTCTCAGGCTCCCTCTCTGGAATCGAACAATGATTCCCCCGTTAACCATGGTCTACATGGTTTGGACTGAAAATAACATTGAAAATTGATAGAGCAGTCATCCGAATGGATCGTCGCCGTCAAGAGGATGTGCAATTGGCCACAGGTAATCTAGAATCACCAAAGCGGCAGCAGACCCTCGCACATGATGTTTTAGATGGTCAGATCAGCAGGCCCTTACTCCAAATGTTTTTGAGGGTCACCAGCAGGCCATCAATAATAATTTTTCAAGGCTGTGTATGATGTCCTCCTTTATGTGTAACAAAGGGTGTATTGTAGTGCCGATTCCTTGTAATTTTTGTCAACTTTTTCACTTAGTACATCGGCTTTATGAGTGTAGGAGTCCCACTACATAAACAATTGTTCCACAATGTGAATGGGGCCCTCCTATATGTGATATACAGGTTGTATCGGAGTGCCTCTTCCTTGTAATTTTTGGCAGCACTTGCACTTTATATACAAGTAAATATACAGGAAAGAATATTTCCTAACAATTTTTCCTCTAAAATCGATCTTCAGTTTTGTGCGTATTATTGTCAGTCTGTAAAAGTGGCGTACTACTCGGACAACATCGTTCCCAGCAACGACCTGGGAGTCCAAGATGCATCCAGACATCTTCCCAATGCTGTTCCCGAACAATTTTCGCTGTGTTTTAATCAATTTCTGACCTTTTCCTATGAACCAGGCACCCTCCCCTCTTCAGAGCAGGGGGTGCCTGGTTTAATGCTCGGGTTCTCCCATTGACTTCAATTATACTCGGGTGCTGGGTAGAGCACCCGAGCATTCCGATGTGTTCCGCCCGAGCACCCGAGCACCCGAGCACTATGGTGCTCGATCAACACTGGTCAATGGTTGTAAAGGTGACGATGCTGACGTGTCGATGGAGGTCACTTGGGTGCCCACAAGAGCGGAAGAGGAGGCGAGTTCAGAGGTGGAGACGGAATGGGAAAATAGGGAGGAGAAGGAGGAGAAGCAGGCAGAACTTGCAGTGCACAGGAGGCAAAAAGCAGACTGCAAATGTATCTGGAGCGAGCCATCCACCATGCATGGTCACATCTTGCGCTCCCAGGACGCCGGCACATGGGCTATTTTTAACGTGTCCAATGCTGACAATAGTGTTGCCATCTGCAGCCTGTGCTGTCAACGCATAAGTCACGGCAAGCCCAATACTCACCTAGGGACGAACGCCTTAAAAAGGCACCTAGCCTCCCATCACCGAGCCCAGTGGGAGCAACACCGTCAGAACCCACAAAGACACACTCCTGATGCTCCACATCCTGCCTCTTCTCCTTCCCCTTCTCCTCCTATCTGTCCTCCACGCCACCTTCCACCACGCCGTTGTCGCGTTCATCTGGCACAAGGCAGGCATCCATAGCCCAAATGTTTGAGCGCATAAAAATTATGATGCCGGATAATCCTCTTGCCCAACGGCTGACTGCTGGCTTGTCTGTACTGCTAGCCCGCCAACCACTGCCATAAAAATTGGTGGAATCGGAGCCCTTTCGAAAATTTTTGGCCATTGCCACACCGCAATGGAACGACATCCCTGAACTATATGGCCATGTTCAGCGGCAAGTTAATATATCTCTGGCACACAGTGTCGGTACCAAAATACATCTGACCACAGACACATGTTCTAGCAAGCACGGGCAGGGAAGGTACATAATACTGCCCACTGGGTGAACCTTCTGACGGCTATCAAGCATGTATGTAACCCATGGCATCCGTGTGGATTTGGTGTTACCGCCACGGATTGCATGCAGGCCTGCCTCATTTTCTCCTCCTCCTACTTCATCCTTTGTCTCCTCCTCGGATGACTCCTCCTTTTCCACTGCTACCGCCTCTTCCGCTGCACCACCCCAAGTTCCCCAGAACCTATTTGATGTTCCAGGAGAGACGTTGCCATGCTGTGCTGCGGCTGTTGTGCGTGGAAGCCAAGAGCCACATCGGTCCTGCACTGCTTTCAGCTCTGCGGTCACAGGCCGATCAGTGGGTAACACCGCTCAATTTGACAGTTGGTAAAGTGCCGTGCAACAACGGTGCCAATCTGCTGAACGCGCTGAAACAGGGCAAAATGACACATGTGCCGTGCATGGCAAATGCCCTGAACTTAGTCGTTCAGCAATTCATTGCCAAATTCCCCGGGGTCCAGGAAGTCTTGCGCCAGGCCAGTAAAATCTCTGGCCATTCTAAAAGGTCTTTCCTTGCTGACGTTCAGCGGCAACACCACTTGCCAGTCAGACGCCTGATTTGTGACATCCCGACGCGCTCGAACTACACCTTGTATATGCTTGATAGGCTGCTCCATTAGAAATATGCCGTTAACAACTACCTGTGTGAACTCTGCGGCAGGACAGGTTCTGGGAGCTTTGTTCCTTATCATCGCGCCAGTGGCTGCTCATGCGCAATGCATGCAGACTTCTGAGGCCATTTGATGAGATCACCAAACTCGTCAGTTGCAGCCAGGGGGCCAACAATGACATCGTACCTTACGCCTTCTTTCTGGAGCATGCATTGCGTCGTATCATTGATCAAGCCGTCAAGTAGCAGGAGCTGGAAGATGAGGAAGCTGGACCGCCTAATGTACCTCCAGCCACAGAATCCAAAATTCTTTGCTGTCAGGTGAATGCCTATTGGCTAATTTTTGGGGCCTGTACTGGCCAACAGTTACATATTTATCCTGTGACAGACTAATGCATTGTGTCATTGATCAAGCCGTTGAGGAGCAGGAGCTGGAAGATGAGGAAGTCGCATTGCTAAATGAATTCCCAGGGGGGGCTAATGTACCTAATGTACCTCCAGCCAGGGGCGTTGCTAGGGTCTCAAAAGACCTGGGGCACAAGCCCCAATAAATATGTTGCCCCCCCCCCGCACTTTGCTGTACTTGCTATACAGCAGCATTTGCCTGTCACATCCAGGGCCTCCAGGTGACGTCTCCTCTCTGTCATCATCTTCTCTGTAGATCTTCTCTCTCATCATCTTCTCCACTCGATCTGGACAATTCTGGACAATTTCTCTCAGCCGCCTCGTCTTTGCAGAGTGTGAGACACAGACATCTTAGCTTCCTCACATTCTATCATTATCCCCCAACTGGAGTCCCCAGAGTGTTATCCTGCTGCTTGCTGTGCCCCCCCCCAGGGGTGTAGCTATAGGGGGTGCAGAGGTAGCAGTCGCTACCGGGCCCAGGAGCCTGAAGAGGCCCAAATACACTTGTGCCGCATAAGAAGACACACAAAGCACTGAGGAAAGGGGGGCCCAAGCTGAACTCTTGCACCGGGGCCCATGAGCCTTTAGTTACGCCCCTGCCCCCCCCCAATACCCCCAAATACTATCCTGAAGAACCATTACTGCCCCCCATAGTAATAGTGCTCATCATAGTCCCACCAATAGTAATTCCCTTCTAGAATGCCCTCATTAGTAACACTGCCCCAACCGTGATAATGCTCATCAACAATGCCCCCATTATCAGTAGAGCCCTCCCATATTAATAATACCTATAATACATATAAGTGAGGGACATGAACATGTGGAGTCACTGTGGGTAGAGATACATGGAGCTAAAAACAACAATAAATTACTAATAGGAGTTTACTATAAACCACCTAATATACCAGAGTCCACAGAAAATCTACTACTAAACGAGATAGACAAGGCGGCAAATCATAATGAGGTGGTTATTATGGGGGACTTCAACTACCCAAATATCGACTGGGAAACTGAATCTTGTATATCTCATAAGGGAAACAGGTTCTTGGCAATAACCAAAGACAATTACCTCTCCCAACTGGTTCAGGACCCGACTAGAGGGACGGCCATACTGGACTTAGTATTAACCAATAGGCCTGACAGAACAACAGACATGCAGGTTGGTGGACACCTGGGGAATAGTGACCATAAAGTAATAACCTTCTAATTATCATTCAAAAGAGCGTTTCTACAGGGAGGAACAAAAATACCAAACTTCAAAAAAGCTAAATTTAGCCAACTAAGAGAGGCCATAGGCCTAACTAACTGGGACAAAGTCCTCAAAAATTAAAATACAGCCACAAAATGGGATATCTTTAAAAACATCCTAAAATCTCATTGTGAGAGGTACATACCGTATGGGAATAAAAGGTTAAGGAACAAAAAGAAACCAATGTGGATAAATAGAACTGTAAAGAAAGCAATAAATGACAAAAAGAAAGCATATAAATCACTAAAACAGGAGGGTAGGACGGAAGCACTGAAAAACTATAAGGAAAAAAATAGAACATGTAAAAAACAAATAAAAGCGGCCAAACTAGAGACCGAGAGATTAATTGCCAAAGAGAGTAAAACTAATCCTAAAATGTTCTTCAATTATATAAATGTTAAAAAGTATAAATCTGAAGGTGTCGGCCCTTTAATGAGTAATGAGGGGGGAGTCGCAGAGAGCGACGAGGAGAAAGCAAAACTGTTAAATATTTTTTTTCTCCAATGTATTCACTGAGGAAAATAAACTGTCAGATGACATGCAGAATGTAAAAATAAATTCCCCATTAAAAGTGTCCTGTCTGACCCAGGAAGAAGTACATCAGCGACTTAAAAAGATTAAAATAGACAAATCGCCAGGACCGGATGGCATACACCCCTGTATCCTAAGGGAATTAAGTAATGTCATAGCCAGACCCTTATTTCTGATATTTGCGAACTCTATACTGACAGGGAATGTTCCACAGGATTGGCGCATGGCAAATGTGGTGCCAATATTCAAAAAGGGTCCAAAAACAGAGCCTGGAAACTATAGGCCGGTAAGTTTAACATCTGTTGTGGGTAAACTGTTTGAAGGTTTTCTGAGAGATGCTATCTTAGAGCATATCAACGGAAATAAGCAAATAACGCCATATCAGCATGGCTTTGTGAGGGATCGGTCATGCCAAACTAATTTAATCAGTTTCTATGAGGAGG
This sequence comes from Bufo bufo, assembly GCF_905171765.1. Classification (NCBI taxonomy): domain Eukaryota; kingdom Metazoa; phylum Chordata; class Amphibia; order Anura; family Bufonidae; genus Bufo; species Bufo bufo. The sequence goes on from NC_053390.1 coordinate 623,281,260, forward strand.
TAAGTTCTAGACCTGACAGCGGCGAATCAATGGATGACGTATATCTGGACTTCTCCAAAGCATTTGACACTGTACCACATAAAAAGTTAGTATATAAAATTAGAATGCTCAGACTGGGAGAAAACATCTGTTTGTGGGTAAGTAACTGGCTCAATGATAGAAAACAGAGGGTGGTTATTAACGGTACACACTCAGATTGGGTCACTGTCACTAGTGGGGTACCTCAGGGGTCAGTATTGGGCCCTATTCTCTTCAATATATTTATTAATGATCTTGTAGAAGGCTTGCATAGTAAAGTATCAATTTTCGCAGATGACACTAAACTGTGTAAAGTAATTAACACTGAAGAGGACAGTATACTACTACAGAGGGATCTGGATAGATTGGATGCTTGGGCAGATAAATGGCAGATGAGGTTTAACACTGACAAATGTAAAGTTATGCACATGGGAAGGAATAATGCAAGTCACCAGTACATACTAAATGATAAAACACTCGGTAACACTGACATGGAAAAGGATCTAGGAATTTTAATAAACAGTAAACTAAGCTGCAAAAACCAGTGTCAGGCAGCTGCTGCCAAGGCCAATAAGTTAATGGGTTGCATCAGAAGGGGCATAGATGCCCGTGATAAGAACATAGTCCTACCACTTTACAAATCGCTAGTCAGACCACACATGGAGTACTGTGTACAGTTCTGGGCTTCTGTAAACAAGGCAGACATAGCAGAGCTGGAGAGGGTCCAGAGGAGGGCAACTAAAGTAATAACTGGAATGGGGCAACTACAGTACCCTGAAAGATTATCAAAATTAGGGTTATTCACTTTAGAAAAAAGACGACTGAGGGGAGATCTAATTACTATGTATAAATATATCAGGGGTCAGTACAGAGATCTATCGCTTCATCTATTTATCCCCAGGACTGTGACGAGGGGACATCCTCTGCGTCTGGAGGAAAGAAGGTTTATACACAAACCTAGAAAAGGATTCTTTACGGTAAGAACAGTGAGACTATGGAACTCTCTGCCTGAGGAGGTGGTAATGGTGAGTACAATAAAGGAATTCAAGAGGGGCCTGGATGTATTTCTGGAGCGTAATAATATTACAGGCTATGGCTACTAGAGAGGGGTCGTTGATCCAGGGAGTTATTCTGATTGCCTGATTGGAGTCGGGAAGGAATTTTTTATTCCCCTAAAGTGGGGAAAATTGGCTTCTACCTCACAGTTTTTTTTTGCCTTCCTCTGGATCAACTTGCAGGATAACAGGCCGAACTGGATGGACAAATGTATTTTTTCGGCCTTATGTACTATGTTACTATGTTACTAGAATGCCCTCATTAGTAACACTGCCCCAACCGTGATAATGCTCATCAACAATGCCCCCATTATCAGAAGAGCCCTCCCATATTAATAATACCCTCACAGAGTCCCCAGTAGAAATAAGGCCCCCTATTGTTCCCCCAGTGGTAATAAAGCTCCCTACAGACCCCTCAGTAGTAATAAGGCCCCCATAGTGCGCTTAGTAGAAATAAGGCAGATCTATAAGACCCTCCTATAGAGCCCCCAGTAGTAATAAGACCGCCTATAATGTCCCCTGGATCTGCAGTGCCCCCTGCAGTTATAATCCTCCCTGCACCATACAGTCCCATGTAAATAACATCACCTCCTCCCCAGCCGCCTCCAACGCACAATCCCATGTAAACATCACCCCCTAAGGCTACTTTCACACTTGCGTTCGTGCGGATTTGTCCTATACTTGTACAGGACGGATCCGCACCGATAATACAAACAAATGCATCCGTTCAGGACCGATTCGTTTGTATTAGATTTGAATTTCTAAGTCCCAATACAGATTCGTCCTGACTTAAATTGAAAGTCAATGGGGGACGGATCCGTTTACAATTTCACCATTTTGTGTCAATGCAAAGGGATCCGTCCCCATTGACTTACATTGTAAAATAACTACAACTTCCAGCATTGCTCTGCCTCTCCCTTCACTTACCTCTTCTCATGTACAGACATCACCATTAGGCTCCTTCTCATCTTCAGTCCGGTCCAATCCTGCACTGGTCACATGATGGTGACATCATCCAGGTCATCCTATCACAGCCTGTTTTGCTGATCACATGACCTGTGATGTCACCACAGGTCCTTCAGCTCTTCCCAGTGTATTAGATTCAATTGTATTGCCGTTCTGTGTACGGCAATACAGTTGTATCTAGCAGGCAGGCAGGACATTTGGGGCATGGGACAAAACATCTGGGGCCCAGGCCCCGAATGTTTTAACCTAGCGACGCTCCTGCCTCCAGCCACAGAATCCAAAGTTCTTTGCTGTCAGGTGAATGCCTATTGGCTAATTTTTGGGGCCTGTACTGGCCGACAGTTACATATTTATCCTGTGACCTCCTAATGTACCTCCAGCCACAGAATTCAAGTTTCTTTGCTGTCAGGTGAATGCCCATTGGCAAATTTTTGGGGACTGTACTGGACGACAGTTACATATTTATCCAAAGTTCTTTGCTGTGAGGTGAATGCCTATTGCCTCATTTTTGGGGCCTATACTGGCCGACAGTTACATATTTATCCTGTGACCGCCTAATGTACATCCAGTCACAGAATCCAAAGTTCTTTGCTGTCAGGTGAATGCCTATTGCCTATGCCCAATTTTTGGGGCCTGTACTGGCCGACAGTTACATATTTATCCTGTGACCGCCTAATGTACCTCCAGCCACAGAATCCAAAGTTCTTTGCTGTCAGGTGAATGCCTATTGCCTAATTATTGGGGCCTATACTGGCCGACAGTTACATATTTATCCTGTTACCATCTAATGTACCTCCAGCCACAGAATCCAAAGTTCTTTGCCGTCAGGTGAATGCCTATTGCCAAATTTTTGGGGCCTATACTGGCCGACAGTTTCTGTGACCGCCTAATGTACCTCCAGCCACAGAATCCAAAGTTCTTTGCTGTCAGGTGAATGCCTTTTGGCTAATTTTTGGGGCTTGAATTGGCTGACAGTTACATATTTATCATGTGACCGACTAATGTACCTCCAGCCACAGAATCCAAAGTTCTTTGCTGTCAGGTGAATGCCTATTGCCAAATTTTTGAGGCCTGTACTGGACGACAGTTACATATTTAATCTGTGACCGCCTAATGTACCTCTAGCCACAGAATCCAAAGTTCTTTGCTGTCAGGTAAAGGCCTATTGCCAAATATTTGGGGCCTGTACTGGCCGACAGTTACATATTTATTCTGTTACCATCTAATGTACCTCCAGCCACAGAATCCAAAGTTCTTTGCTGTCAGGTGAATGCCTATTGCCTAATTTTTGGGGCCTGTACTGGCCAACAGTGACTTTTTTTTATCTCAAGGTACATAATCACACCCCTGTCTCACTCCTTTGCCTCTTATTATGGTGGCATATTAACCGCATTTACTATAATGTCCTTCTAATGTCACAGGGTCATGTGACTGTGCTCCCCACCCCGTACTGTGCCCTTCACCCCGTACTGTGCCCCCTTATACCCTGCGTTGTGCCCTATCACACCCTGTGCAGTGCCCCTAGTCATTTTCTGTACTGTGCCCTCCTATAACCCTTTATCCGTTCAATGTATGGCGGTGGTATCCAATAACTGGATGGCCATAACTATATTACTTTTCCTGCCCATGCCATCCTTTTTTAGACCTGGCATGAGCGGGCAATGTATGCAGATTGCGGTGCTAAGGACCTTCGTGCCAGAATCTGTGTCAGAAATATGCCTAACATAGACGTATTTCTATATAATAAATTACCACCTAATTGTATTATTATTTGGGGGTAGGGATAATATCTTATCTATATTATACAGATTCTAGTGTATTATACTGTGCCCTGTATTTCCCAGTAGAAAATGATCCTTGGGAAGCACAGTCTTCATCCCTGACCACCAGGACCAGGTAGCGCTCTGTCAGTACATGGCGGCCTCCCCTTTCCGCCACGCTGCTCCGCTGTGTACTGGTGCTTATTCTGACACTAGGGCTGGGTTCACATGCTATTTTTTCCATCCATTTAATGCATAACAAAAATGTATGCGTTAACAGATGCCTCAGACTGATGCTGTGCAGTGGCGTCCGTTCACCATATAGTTCCATAGTAGAAAAAAAAATGTACGTTAACGTATGCATTTTTTTAATGGACTCTACAGAATACAAAAACGTAGAGTGCTGCACATTTGTATACATCAAACCAATAGAAAATAAAAATTTTCTAGGCTCCAGCAGGGCACATTTTTGAGAGTTTCCCTTTAAGACGCATAAAAATGGCCCCTGATTAAAATACATATTTTTTTGTGGGAATTTTTGCCAATGATTCCCCTCTGGTATATCACTGTCCATTTTGTGGGACTATTTGTGTACTTCTAGCAAGTGTTTGTTGGCTGCAAATATGACCTGAAGCTTTTTCAGGTTCGCCTGCCATTAAAGTGAATGGGGCCCGCCGCAAACTTGTGGTTCGCAAACATTTGATCGCGAACGCGGATCGTCCTGGCTGATGTTCGTCCATCACTGCGCAGGAACACCTAGAATCCTATCTATACCTATAGGAACCTGGTACTAATGGCAGGGACAAGACTAACTGTTCCTCCAAAAGTAAAGACGAACAGGAGACTCCTTCAGGTCTAATCCAAACAATAGGGAAATGCGACACACAGAACCCAAACAAAATACAAAAGGGAAAGGAAAAACTTTACTTCAAAGGAGCAATGGAAGCACCAGATACTCAGCTGAGATCCAATCACAATCTATCCAAAGGTCCAAACAGAGGCTATATACCGCACAGCATTGTGGGAGAAGCAACTAGAAATAGGGAAGGTTAAATGACCCTAATAGCCACACCTGGGGAAAGAAGGTGTGGCAGACACCAGAAGCAACACAGACTTCGTCATTTGATCCACACAGAAAACATGTCAGATCAAACCACGTGTTGCCAGTTTTATTGATCTCCTTCCACCTGTTGCGGGAACGTCCGTAACATAATCGTTTACCCAAGACTTCCTGCAGTACACCAACCAATTAGCAGAGCTGGTGACCTTACAACAACCTTCAGACCAGCGAGGGCAGAAGTTCCCAGTGTCACAGCCCCTCCCACAGACAGGGTTATGGACTGTCCTGCAACCACTGAAAGAGGCTGAAACCTGCACTTGCAATTGTGAATACACCTGCAAAAACCTCATACATCTTCACATTAAAGAAGGGGTAAGAGATTGAGCTAGACAAAGTGTCAAAGACTGGACTTTTAGTAAGAGCGGCTGAAAACCAGGAAAGTTCACATCTATATCCTGGTATGAAATGCCACTCAGTCTGTTGTACAGAGCACCAAGAAATAGAGAATTAACTTTTATACTTGTGAGTGTTGGGAGAACCCTTTAATTAGGATGGGCTGATGCCATTGTCTCAACTGAAAAGATGAGATGAGGATTCTAAAGTCAAGATCAAGAAATAGCACCTGAGACTGAACATTTAAGAAGATAAGAAATAAAGAAATTCCTAACTAAAGAAATAAAGAAACTCTTGTTAATCCAACATACATTAAGTTTTTTTTTCAAAACCCAGTGGTGTCAAGATGATTTCCTGTTAAACAATTAGGGGCAGTATTCTTTAATGAACAGCGTTGATAGATTACGTAGAAAAGGTAATTTATTCTGTAGATACCTTTATGGAATTTGCTTTGAAAGTAAGACGTACCACGATATAATAGCCATTGCATACATTTATACATATATTGATTTTTATTTTTATTTTGAGATGGGTTGAAATGAATTAAAGTGGAAGAACCAGAGGGGGAATTTAAATCAAAGTTTTTAATTGGTTCTTTCTCTTTAACTTCATGAAGTTATTTAGTGATTTCTATACCTGGCCACATATCTGCAGTATTTGGTAACTATACATTCATACTGACCTTTAGGTGGGGCTAGGAGAGTAGAAAACACTAAGGGGAAGATTTATCAATATTGGTGTAACGGAAAACTGGCCTCGTTGCCCATAACAACCAGCCAGATTCCACCTTTTATTTTTCAGAGCTCCTTTGGAAAATGAAAGATGAACTCTGATTGGTTGCTATGATCAACTAAGCCGGTTTTCCTTTACAACACTTTTGATAAATCTCCCCCTTAGTTTTGGAACAGAGAACTCGGCTTCATTGAAGACATTATCAGGGTAAGATTTCCCTTGGTGACTGTTACTTATCTTTGTATTTCTTTGTGTATATATCTTTTATCATAGTTTAGTAAACTATATATTAACATAAGTTGTGTTAAGTGTATTTTTTCATTAACTTCTGATTTCACGATAATACACACATATAAAGTTTCATTCTATTCCAACAACCCTATTTTTTTTTGTCAGTGCATTTATGTAATGTCAAATTCAGCTTTATCAATAGCTGAGGCAAGCATGCATGTGTTGGAGAGATAATTCTCCTTCAAATGAGTATTTCGCTGACAGGTATGTCATGTATGGACAGTCTAAGAGCTGAGATCATCTTGAAATGTCTATGCATGTTTTATCTGTTTGTGTGCATCAAGATTCTTTGCTTACGTCTATTAATGTACAATAAAATATGAATTTAATGACTTGGGATTGCCAGTCACCACTGGTACTTCTTAGGACCACTACTTGGTTCTAGACACTAGTCCAGGAAACCAGGCATTTTCTGTGTAATTTATTCTCCCTATCTATGCAGATACTGGATAGCCGAGCTATCATCCTTATCATTTAATGTTCTTTAGTAAGTTTGTAATTTGTGTTTCAGTCAGATATTATTTTTTTCTCCGTGCACTGAAATAATAGAATCATTGTTCTAGATATAATGTTTCGCTCTGAAGGTTTCAGAATAGTTTTCCTCCACTTGAGTTAATATATTATCCAATACACATATTCCCAGGAGAAAAGAGTAACTGTCCCTTTAATATTAAATGTGCTTATTGTAGCCAAACAGTTTTTCATAAGTGAAATGATGCTGTTGAATGTAGTTTTGGGTATTGTCAAAGCATCTCTATTGAATTTTGACAAAGGCAAAGCAGAATTTCAATTCATTTTTGTCCTTAAACATTCAGACTTGCTCTTGTATTGTGGTTCATTGTCTTTCTTACCTAGTTACACTCCAGCTTACAGACAGATAACTAGATATGGTTTAAAGTTTTCTGGTACATAGTTCCTTCCTTAAAGTGTATAGTACATGTAATTTATTTATTTATGTAATGTATAGGGGAAGTGACAAGGAATGTTTTTGTAATGTACTTTAACCCCTTATTGACCTCCGCTGTACATGTACGACAGAAGTCTGGTCTTTAAAGATGGCGCACATTCACAATAATGGTGATCAAAGACATTTAACCTCTAAGATGCCATGGCCAAATATGACCATGGCATCTGAGATTGCTAAAACATGAAGTAGCGCCCTTCCTGGCCAGAGCCATCTTTGCCTGGCTGAGATCCAGAGAAGGCGATCCCTACTGGTAATAGACCTGAGCCTGTACAAGGCTTTTAGGCCAATTACTAATATATTCCAATTCTAGCTCACAGGTGTCAACACTGCAATAGAATATATTGAATCCTGTATTCTGTAATGGATAGATCTCCAAGATTTGGATCGCCAGACTGGGTACACCAATACCATCTTAGAGACCTTGTCCTCCTGAATTTTTGCCAAAACGTGGGAGAAAAGAGACAGGAGAGGAAATTTGTACAGGTTCCTTAGCTGTGTCCATGGAAAAGAGATTGTGTCCACCCTCCATGCCTCCTGTGACCATGTCTTCACAAAAAATCTCTCTGTCTGAGCTGCGGTAGCTGTCACAAACAGCTCTATGTCCCTTATACCGAATGTTTGGTTTATCATTGTGAATAGGTGATGTTTCAGTGCCACAGTTGATAGGGGCAACTTGTCTATTGAAAGAGCCACCTTGTTGGAATGACCTAGAATACGTAGTGCCCTTATCTCAAAATTGCGACCTAAGGGCCATGTCCAAATTTCTAGGGCATCTATGCAGAGTTTTTTTTTTCATTTTGTTCCTCCTATCTTGTTTATGTGTTTCACCGCCGTATTGTTGTCTTTTTTTTGTAAATATTTTTTTATTAGTATCACCAATATATAAAATACAAAATTACAGTACTTTTGGTTACAGAAGCAAAGTTCAGAATACATGGCAATACATATTTTTTTATAATTTTTTAAACAAAGAAGACCCAAACTCCCAAACCCACCCCCCCACCCAACTAAGTCACATCTGCAAATACCATCTCACCTATAATTCCATCAATCTGCTATTCATTTTTCCAAGTATGTCCGTAGCTGTCAGTAGAGTGACTACCCAATCATTGATACTTTCTAATAACTAGATAGCTAATTTTCCCAACGTACCTTTAAGGGCTTCTAGATTATACCACTCTGTATACTTGAATGATTGCATAATCTCATTAATGACCTCTTGTTTGAAGTTATTTGCAATAAAGATTCTCCATTTTTTGAAAAACCCTTTAGTTTTTTATCTTTATTAGATTCTGTGTCTAATTTATCCATATACATGAAACGCACCATCTGAGTCTTCACCTCCTGGAGTCCAGGTACTCCTGGTTTCAACCATCTCTGCAGGAGACAACGCAGGGAAATCACTAATACTACATCTAGTATCAGTCTTTTTGTGACAGGCCTGAGCAGTGATGGGATGATAGGGAGATAATTTTTTGTAAGCCCAGCTTTGATGCCCTGAATTCTAACAAATTCATAACGGTGGACATGTGTAAGCATTGTGCAATCACAGTATCAGAATAGTGATTAACGGCAGGTGCCATATTCGAATTTGCAATATTTCACAAATAGTTTGCGAAATATTTGTGATATATTTGCTAATTTGAGACTTCGTTATATTCATACAATGCTATTCTATTGCGAAAAATCGTCATTGGAATATTCTGCATGCACATGTGCATTTTTCGCATAAGATAAACTATATTAAATAATGAAAAATATATTAATTCATTACTGACTAAGATATTTTAGCCTTCTCACATTGGCCCACAAGTAATGATTCAGTATCGGCCTGCTTTTTGCTTATGGGCCAATGTGAGAAGGCTAAAATATCTTAGTCAGTACTGAATTAGAATATTCTTCATTATTTAATATAGTTCATCTTATGCCACAAATCGGCAATTAAATATGCGCATTAATCGAATCGCATAAGGGCGTTAAGCAACTTTCCTATTGGGTTGGCTTGGTAGAATTGTCGAATATGTAGAATATAGCGCTATATTTGTAATTTACGAATATAGCTCTATATTCTACATGTTCGACAATTCTACCAAGCCAACCCAATAGGAAAGTTGCTTAATGCCTTTACGCAATTCAATTAATGCGCATATTTAATTCCCGATTTTTGGCATAAGATAAAACTGTATTAAATAATAAAGAATATTCTAATTCAGTACTGACTAAGATATTTTACCTTCTCACATTGGCCCACAAGCAAAAAGCAGGCCGGTAATGGGCCATTACTTGTGGGCCAATGTAGGAAGGCTAAAATATCTTAGTCAGTACTGAATTAGAATATTCTTCATTATTTAATATAGTTTATCTTATGCCAAAAATTGGCAATTAAATATGCACATTAATCAAATCACGTAAGGGCGTTAAGCAACTTTCCTATTTGGTTGGCTTGGTAGAATTGTTGAATATGTAGAATATAGCGCTATATTCGTAATACGAATATCCTTTATTTATTTTTTTCATCTGAACCCATTACATTTACTATCACTAATGGGTTCAGATGAAAAAGAAAAAAAAAAAAACGAATATTCATTTTAATGAATATATATTAATATATTCTAAATATTCGCAAATTATCGAAGTGCCGATATTCGCGAGAAAAATTCACTATTCGAATATTCGGGCTCAACACTATATCAGAACACATGTAGGGAATACAATTTGAATCTATAGTTTAACATTAGTGGGAGTTGTATCAAAACTGGTGTACAGGAAAACTGACCTACTTGCCCATTGCAACCAATCAGATTCCATCATTCATTTTTAGAACATCTATGGAAAATGAAAGGATCACTCTAATTGGTTGCTATGGGCAGATCTTATATTCATACAATCAGAGTTTGATCTGTTATTTCCATTAGTGATGGTTAGCCAAAACCAGGTAAGAAGGGAGCCTACATATAGATAAGGAATAAGTGGAAAGATTTGCTCCTGTTTTGTATTTTAGACCGGCAAATGGTTTCCGCTCACAATCACTGAAATTTCAGAACAAAACGTGTGAAATAGACCAAACAAAACAGTCTTGGTAAAAGTAGTAGAGCTGAAACAACTAACTCAAATCCTATTGCTGGAGCTACATTAAGCATTTTTGAAGCATTTTTAATTGACATTATTTATTGAGAGACAGCTACAGTGAACACGATTGTATACAAGCAAATACATTTTTTTGGACTAGAGCTCTAGCTCAATAGTTAAAATCAATTAAAAGTGCTACAAAAAGTGTTGATACTACCTCACTAGAGATTAGCAAATTTTTCAAAATGCAGTCGGATGCAATTTGGTCAAATCAACTATCATATTTGACTTAGTCCAAATTAATCCGAATTGAAAGTACATCAATTGCACTGAAAAGTTGTATATCACACTCTGAGACAGCTCATTGAAGCTCTTTAATGCTACGATAGTATTAGTAATGTCAAAGTGTCAGAGACATATTGGTAGCCAGTGGTAATAGCCTGTTTAAAAGCACACTACACTATGAGATTTATTTTTTAAAATTAATAAGTGGTCCATAAATGAACCCTTTTAGGTGGTAGATGCCTTCTCCTCTGTCTTCTGATTGTAAAATGGTGGCAGCCATTCTGAATGATATGTCTGGGAAAAATCACAAAAGTTTTGAATTTGCCAAAATTAAAATTTTATATGGAAAATTGTAACAAATTCGAATTGTGTAGAATTGATTTGGTAACTCTATAGTCTATACCTCACCTGTTTTTTATTTATTTTTTATTCACTCTTTATTTTGCCTTCAAAAACTGCATCAGAAAACCTGAACATGTAAACTTTAGCCTTGGTGGTCCTAGTTGCGCCACAATCTGCGAATTCTCCCCGCTCACGCCAGGTTTAAAAAAGTGAGCTTCTCATTTACCATTTCCTACTCCTGTTTCAGGTGTAGAGAAAGGTCTAAATGTAAGACAGCTAGGAAGGAGTCTTACATTTAGAACTGGCAGAGTATTTGGCGAAGTTATGAAAAGGCCTGTGCCTCTTCATAACTTCAGCGGAACCACCAATAGCTTAGCGGTTTATTAAGACCAGCATCCAAAATGCCGGTCTTAATAAATGTGCCCCTAAGGCTATCTGATGCCAGCAGACATAATATGTGTCAATTAGCATTTTTTTTCCCCAGAAATGCAGAGCAGCGTTGACTAGATTACAATACTCCTCCTGCCTACTTGGTCATCTCCCAGATGATAAAGAAAGCACCCCCAAAAGCACCATGGCCGCTCAGCTAAACAGGGAAATTTCCTCTTCATGGAGTTGGCCACATTCTGGTTACTGTTGACCAATGTGTTTGTGAGATTACATAGCACTTTCTACATATAGCATTTGTTGAAATTCTGCCTTATTTTTTTTTATATTTTATAAGATATGCCGCCTTGTTTGCAAAGTATTTTGCTCTGTCCACACAGAGGTCCTGTCCATAAGATGGCCGCTGATGGAGGGTCATGTGACCAGGCAAATAACCTCTATGTGATGTCCCCTCCATTCAAATACACTGCACATACATCTGTTCTGTTGGGAGTTTGTGTATGTACAGTGTGTTTGAATGGAGGAGACATCATGTGGAGGTGATTTTCCTGGTCACATGACCCTCCATTAGCAGCCTTTTTATGGACAGGATCTCTGTGTGGGCAGCACAAAACATTTTTAAACAAGGGAGAACACCTTATCAAATATATAAAATGGTGCAGAATTTCAATAAAGGCTATATTAGTAAGTGCCATATAATTATCTCCCGAACACACTGATCAACAGTAGTCAGAAAGTGGCCAACCCCTTTAAAATCGTAAGGACCTTGCCATTTTTCAGGACGTTTTTTGGAAATTTTACATTTTCAAAATTTGAATTTCTCTGCTTTTAAGGCAGATAATGATACATCATAAAAGAGTTATTACTTTATATTTCCCATATGTCCTTTTTCATGTTTGCATCATTGTGCAAATGTCATTTTATTTTTTAGCATATTATAAGGCTTAGAAATTTAGAAGCTAATTTTTTAATTTTTAAGAAAATTTCAGAAACCTACTTTTTTAAAGACCACTTCAGTTCTGAAGTAATTTTGTGGGGCTTACGTAATAGAAATCACCCATAAATGACCACATTGTAGAAACTACACCCCTCAAGTTATTCAAAAATGATTTTACAAACTTTGTTAACCCTTTAAGTGTTCCACAAGAGTTAAAGGAAAAAGGAGATGACATTTTAAAATTTCACATTTTTTGCAGATTTTCCATTAGAATTGTATTTTTTTCCTGTTACACAGCAAGGGTTACCCTGATTCTGCAGTTTACAGAAACACGCCATATGTTTTTGTAAACTGCTGTATGGGCACACAGCAGGGCACAGAAGGAAATTAGCGCCATATGGATTTTGGAGTGCAGATTTTACTAGGATAATTTTAAGTTGTCATATGACATTTATTACACAGTGTAATACACTGATAGTTTGCCTATCAGACCCAGCCTGGGGGCTGTGCCTCATAGGCCTCCATAGCTGCCAGGCACCAAGGCATTTTGAAGGCTTGGGGCTATCATGGCAACCATCGGGTCACCGTCACCTCAGACCTGATGGATCAGGAGAGGGAGCGTAAACCTCCTATAACCTCGGTCAGCACTGACCACGGCATATGAGGAGTTAATCCACCCACAGCTATGTTATCATCGATGCTGGTGGATGCAGCAGATGTCCAGCTCTCAGTAACAGCTGAGCCTCTGACGCTGATTGTGGCACCACACATGGAGCAGAGGAAGGACCGCAGGACGAGAATGCTTGTCCTAGGGTGCCAAGTACCAGCAATTTAGGACAAGCATTCTTGTCCTGGGTCCTTAACCTGTTAAGACACTCAGTATGCATGTCCTTTTGGAAGGAGAACTGGCTTGTGTGGTGGGATGTTAAGTACTTTTGTATTCGCTTGCATGTCTCATTTAGAGCAGTATTACACATGGGTCTCTCTCTGGTCTCCTAGAACTTATATTTTTGCTGGTTTTTTTTTGTAAAAAAGGAGTCTGGGACAACTGGAGCATATTTTATTCAGGTAGAATCGATTCGGACCCAAATTATTATTATTTTTTTTTAATGGAAAATCAGCGACAAAACAACTTTTAAGAAATTCATTCATCTCCAGTAGAAGTAGCATATAGAGAAAGTTAAATATATATGCATGGTTATCTATAAATGGTTATCTATAAAATGGTTCGAACCATTTTAGGTGGGAAATTGTAGTTTTTTAATCCAGGATTCATGCCTCTTCATCATAAGAATGTGATTTATTTCATGTTTCAGTGATAAATATGAAGTGAATCTCGTTAACAAAGCTAACCACACCAACTTCCCCACTCATACGTTAAAACTGGCGTGAGTGGTGTAAAAGATGCAAACTTTTTTTGCAAGTGTGCCCAAAAAGTTACAAAGCCCAATTTTGAAACTTTTTGAAGCCAGAATTTTGGTGTGAAGGCATGATACTAAAATTTCCAGCGGGATCAATAAAGTGCATTGTATTGTATATAACAAATCAGGGCTCGTATTCTAAACGTTTCAAAGCCTTAAGGAATCTCTCTTTCAGGTTGTAGATGAAAGTGAACAATACAGTTGCCCTCTTTACACCACATCCCTAGGAATGTACTTTTAAAGAGTTTGTCCGGGATCAAACATTTTTTTACAAAACAGTTTACTCACTATTAATAGCTGTTTCAAGGTCCCACCAGATGTTTTTATGTATTTTTTTACTTCAGCAGGGCTCCAACAGTCCCCCACTGATTGCTGACATCTATGTTTATGTGTGCGGTCACTTCTTGCCGCAGTGCCTTCTGGGTCCCAGTAAAGGGCAACATCGCAAGGTATTAGGTGTCTGTCTGCTCCTCCATGCATCCGCCCCACTAATTCATATGCCGCCTCCTGCCGCACATATTCCTCCACCATAGTTACGCCTCTAAATACCTTCTGGCTCAGTACCTCCCTTGTAACATGTGCTCTGTGTTTGCATTACACGAGGCAAGGGAGGCTGCCAGCGATCAATCAGACAGGGTGCAGCTTCATCTTTTCAAAATGGTACCTATAATTTACTGGATTTCTATTACATTTATAGTCAGCATTGCAATACCCTTTTTACTATACCAAAACAAGGAAAACATTACTTTTCACAAGGTCCAAAATTATGGTGTGCAATTGAGTAATAAAAAAATACTGTAATATAATGATATAAATTGTTTTAAATTTGAATGAAATAAAGTTCTATATAAAAAAAAGGAATAGAAACAATGATTATATGATAAATGAGTCCCCATGCAGATGACAGTCGTCACTCTAAGGGCTCATGCACACTTGCCCATGCTGTGGACCGCAAATGCACAGGCACCGACCGTGGGGCAGCTTCATGCTGATAGCGGACCCATTTACTTAAATGGGGTCCGCAATCCGCATTCGTAGGTCCGCACTGCCAAAAAGAAGTGCATGCACTACTTTTTGTCGGTGCGGAGGCCCGGCCAGAAATCCCACGGAAGCACTCCGTAGTGCTTCCGATCCGTGCTTCCGCACCGCATCTCCGTGATTGTGGACCCATTCAAGTGAATGGGTCCACGATCCGTGATGCGGGGTGCACATGGTCAGTGTATTGCAGAGCTGCTGTATGCGTGCCGCAATACAGCCACGGTCGGGCAACTGCCATGTGCATGAGCCCTAAGGGCTCACATGACCGTGTTTGGTTCTGCATCCGAGCCGCATTCTTTGTGGCTCGGATGCGGCGGACTCATTCACTCCAATAGGGCCGCAAAAGATTTGGACAGCACTCCGTGTGTTGTCCGCATCCTTTGCTCCATTCCGTCGCCCCAGAAAAATTATGAGTCATTTCCTATTCTCGTCTGTTTTGCGGACAAGAATAGGCATTTCTATTGGGCCACCCTTTCCGTTCCACAAATTGCGGCATGTACACAGGCGTCGTCCATGTTTTGCGGATCCGCACTTTGAGGACCAAAAAACACGGCACTATGTGTGAACAAGCCCTAAGGCCTTATGCCCACAAGCGTGCCGAGTTATGCGGTTGGCAAATTGACGATCCCCAAAACTCGGATGCCACCCGTGTGCCTTGCGCAAAACAGACAAGAATAGGACATGACTCATAATTTTTGAGGGGCCATGGAACGGAGCAACGTATGCGGACAACACACAGAGTGCTGTCCAAATCTTTTGCAGCCCCATTGGAGATAGTAGGTCTGCATCTGAGCCACAAAAAATGCAGCTCGGATGTGAAACCAAACCACGGTCGTGTGAGTGAGCTGTTAGGGTTCATGCACACAGCAGTTGCCCGACCATGGCCTTATTGCGGCCTGCATACAGTGGCTCTGCAATACATGGAGATGCGGTGCAGTGTGAAACGGAAGCACGGATCGGAAGCACTACTGAGTGCTTCCTTGGGGTTTTTATTTACATGCTTCCCTTCCGCAAAAAAAATGTCCTATCTTTTTATGGAACAGACGGATGCAGACCATTCTAGTTGAATGGGTCTGGATGCGTCCCGGCCGCTGCACAAACGTTCATCGTGCATTGTGGACCGCATACGTTTGTGTGCAGGAGGCCTTACAGGTCAATGTTAGCGGCAGGTATAAAGAACCGTGCGGAGGCCCAAGATCATACTATAGAGTGAAAGAGAGCACTCCTTTTACACCGTCGCCAGCTGATTCCACATAGATGTCTACAGAACCTGTTCTATTAAATGCTTATACAAGTAGAGCCCCCCCCAACAAAGTGGAGAAGGTGTCAGCAGTAAGTTTGTGTTGACATCACTGATCATTTTGCCCTGCCTCTGATCCGTCAGAACAATAACCCACAAAAAACTGATCCTGTCTGTGAATCATACCCCTTCACTCGTCAGCATTTGCTAAATAATACATAATTCTTGCTAATTCCAAAAAAAAACAGGAGTGGAACTAAAACAGAGATGACACGTGGATGGAATATTTGCATGTCTTCTGTGTTTTGTACCCACTCCTGGTTTTGGCTACCAAATCATAAGCCAATTCTGATGGGACCATACAGGCCTTACAGCTGCTACACAGACAGGATTCTTTGTGCGTACATTTTTCCTTCCTTCTGACAGATCAGAAGAAGGGTCAAATAAATTAAGATGTCAGCCAGGCCAAAAGGCAAAATAGTGGACCAGTCATGAAGTGTGGAGAGTGGGAACAGCATGAGAAGTCCTCAGAGTGGCCCTATGATATAGTGGTGAGGTGGGAGCAACTTGATGAGATCACAGAGAAATAATATTAGATTAAAAAAATAGAGGGTTATGGCCTATGATAGTTGGTCAAATCACCATTACGCCAACATCTTTGCTATGCAATACGTTAATACTATGTTTTATCCATGGAGAAATAACCAACATTGTGGTACGTACGGTAACATTAGAAAATCAGAATATGAAGACTAAACACAATGTGAATCTCTATACTATTTCAGAATCAAGAAACCTACTTTCTCAGAGAAGAATCAGAGGAGTTTGAACTGGAAAGTGAAGATGAAAAATATGTTGAGGTAAAACTTTTAAAATTTATTTTGAATTTCAGCTCCCGATATAAATAAAAAGGTTTACTTATTGATTATATTATTTTCAGTAGGAAAGTTCCGATGAGACAAGGGAAGAATTAGTTAATCCGGCAGCCACAAATGCACCGAGACCAGAAAGTATTACATTATTTAGCAAAATCAAAACACCCTTCTATTTACTTTCTATTTTCTACATGCATGTCAAGTGAGAAAGTATAGTTTTATTTTTTTTATTAAGTTTCAGCAATTGCCAGCGATCCTTGCAAGACTGTGGGAGGGTGTTTCGATAGAACACAGATTGCACCCATTGTCTTTTCAAAATGACCCACAAGGGGGTCCAGATGAAGAACGTCCACGTCCTCTCGTAAATCCAGAAGGTCGCCTTGAAAATACTAATTGGTGCAAATGTGGAAACTGTAAGAAAATGCCCATATTGGAAAGAAAGTTTATGCTGCCATGAGTACAACCAAATGTCTCACTTTTTGGTTGAGGTTCCCTGTGTTATTGTACATTAATTTTTTACCACCAAAGAGATTGATCGCAGTTATCTTGTAGAACTAATAGAATATAATGCACAAATCAGACAACTTGAATTTGAACAATATGAGAATCTGTCATTAAATGTTTAAAATAGTTCAAACTTTAAAAGTTTGAAGTTTAAAAATATATCATTTTATAACAATTCTATTGGAAGTAAACTGTTTAATTATGTATAAAAGGATATATCTCTTTAGTCTACTGGTTTAAATGGGTTGTTTGTGTTCATAGCTGAACCCAGACTTTCCCATATTTTAAACTCGGCAGCCCCCCTGACAAGAGAATCAGAGAAGTTCAGGCTCCGTTTTTCTCCTTTGCCCTGTGCTGAATCGCGCAGACCAAAATGATTTTAAGGAGTTGCTTTGAGGAGCCGGACTCTCCTTAGGACAGTTCGGTGGAGTCTTCCGCCTAGCAGTGAGCACAGTGATTTCACCGCCACTGATGCCGTGCTTTAGCTCTACCATAGCTGATAAAATAGCTAGTGCAGAGGTAAAGACGGCCCATCTAATAGAGCAAATTTTGGGAATCGATTATCTCATTACTGGGTCTGATGTCATCAGGCTAGGGCCGCATGCCCACGACCTTGTGTGGCCCATGCCAGTATTGCGGGCAACATATGGTGGGTACACAATTTTTTTTTTTCTTTTATAGAAACCTACGTCTTGCGGCTTATAGAAAATTTACAGCAAGTGTATAGAGTCTCCTTGGCCATGGCAATAGAGTACCAATACCGTCTTGTGCTGTCAATATGATTCGCCGAAAACTTCCAGGCACGAACTGACATTATACAGGATTTCTGTGGTTTTCCGAAAACCGAGGTCAAGGCTCTCAGAATTATTATTTTTTAATTATTTATTTACAATTTATGTTATTAACCACTTACCGTCACACTAACGCCGATTGGCGTCATTTCTGCGGCGCTCCCAGGTCACACTAACGCCGATTGGCGTCATCTCGCGTGAGCCGCGCGCGCGCTCACAGGAACGGAAGGTAAGAGAGTGGATCTCCAGCCTGCCAGCGGCGATCGTTCGCTGGCAGGCTGGAGATGTGATTTTTTTAACCCCTAACAGGTATATTAGACGCTGTTATGATAACAGCGTCTAATATACCTGCTACCTGGTCCTCTGGTGGTCCCCTTTGTTTGGATCGACCACCAGAGGACACAGGTAGCTCAGTAATGTAGCACCAAGCACAGGAGAAGTTGGGGAATGTGTTTTGGGGTGTCATTTTACATATACCCATGCTGGGTGAGAGAAATATCTTGGCAAAAGACCACTTTTCCCATTTTTTTATACAAAGTTGGCATTTGACCAAGATATTTCTCTCACCCAGCATGGGTATATGTAAAATGAAACCCCAAAACACATTCCCCAACTTCTCCTGAGTACGGTGATACCAGATGTGTGACACTTTTTTGCAGCCTAGGTGGGCAAAGGGGCCCATATTCCAAAGAGCACCTTTCGGATTTCACTGGTCATTTTTTACAGAATTTGATTTCAAACTCCTTACCACACATTTGGGCCCCTAGAATGCCAGGGCAGTATAACTACCCCACAAGTGACCCCATTTTGGAAAGAAGACATCCCAAGGTATTCGCTGATGGGCATAGTGAGTTCATGGAAGTTTTTATTTTTTGTCACAAGTTAGTGGAAAATTATGATTTTTTTTTTTTTTCTTACAAAGTCTCATATTCCACTAACTTGTGACAAAAAATAAAAACTTCCATGAACTCACTATGCCCATCAGCGAATACCTTGGGGTGTCTTCTTTCCAAAATGGGGTCACTTGTGGGGTAGTTATACTGCCCTGGCATTCTAGGGGCCCAAATGTGTGGTAAGGAGTTTGAAATCAAATTCTGTAAAAAATGACCAGTGAAATCCGAAAGGTGCTTTTTGGAATATGGGCCCCTTTGCCCACCTAGGCTGCAAAAAAGTGTCACACATGTGGTATCTCCGTATTCAGGAGAAGTTGGGGAATGTGTTTTGGGGTGTCATTTTACATATTCCCATGCTGGGTGAGAGAAATATCTTGGCAAAAGACAACTTTTACCATTTTTTTATACAAAGTTGTCTTTTGCCAAGATATTTCTCTCACCCAGCATGGGTATATGTAAAATGACACCCCAAAACACATTCCCCAACTTCTCCTGAATACGGAGATACCACATGTGTGACACTTTTTTGCAGCCTAGGTGGGCAAAGGGGCCCATATTCCAAAGAGCACCTTTCGGATTTCACTGGTCATTTTTTACAGAATTTGATTTCAAACTCCTTACCACACATTTGGGCCCCTAGAATGCCAGGGCAGTATAACTACCCCACAAGTGACCCCATTTTGGAAAGAAGACATCCCAAGGTATTCGCTGATGGGCATAGTGAGTTCATGGAAGCTTTTATTTTTTGTCACAAGTTAGTGGAATATGAGACTTTGTAAGAAAAAAAAAAAAAAATCATAATTTTCCGCTAACTTGTGACAAAAAATAAAAAGTTCTATGAACTCACTATGCCCATCAGCGAATACCTTAGGGTGTCTACTTTCCGAAATGGGGTCATTTGTGGGGTGTTTGTACTGTCTGGGCATTGTAGAACCTCAGGAAACATGACAGGTGCTCAGAAAGTCAGAGCTGCTTCAAAAAGCGGAAATTCACATTTTTGTACCATAGTTTGTAAACGCTATAACTTTTACCCAAACCATTTTTTTTTTACCCAAACATTTTTTTTTTATCAAAGACATGTAGAACAATAAATTTAGAGCAAAATTTATATATGGATGTCGTTTTTTTTGCAAAATTTTACAACTGAAAGTGAATAATGTCATTTTTTTGCAAAAAAAATCGTTAAATTTCGATTAATAACAAAAAAAGTAAAAATGTCAGCAGCAATGAAATACCACCAAATGAAAGCTCTATTAGTGAGAAGAAAAGGAGGTAAAATTCATTTGGGTGGTAAGTTGCATAACCGAGCAATAAACAGCTAAAGTTGTGGAGTGCCGATTTGTAAAAAAGGGCCTGGTCTTTAGGGGGGTATAAACCTGTGGTCCTTAAGTGGTTAAAATGTAGATTTAATAACAATGTTAATATTTTTATTGCATTTCAAAAATATATCTTTGACATACAGTGTACTTTTTCAATAGACGGTGCCCGCTTCTGAAAGCGACATTACCAGGGCCACATCTGCAGTGTAACGTGTGAGCTGAAAACATTTATCTGTGACAAACAGTGTACTGTTTCAATAGACGGTGTCCGCTTCTGACAGTTACATTACCAGCGTCACATCTGCAGTGTAACGTGTGTGTTTAAAAAATGTATCTGTGACATACAGTGTACTTTTTCAATAGACGGTGTCTGCTTCTGACAGTGACATTATCAGTGCCACATCTGCAGTGTAACGTGTGTGGTTAAATGTTTTATCTGTGACATCCAGTGTACTTTTTCAATAGACCGTGTCCACTTCTGACAGTGAAATTACCAGGGCCACATCTGCAGTGTAATGTGTGTGCTCCAAAAATGTATCTGTGACATACAGTGTGCTTTTTCCGTAAATTGTGTCTGCTGCGGACAGTGACATTACCAGAGCCACATCTGCAGGGTAACGTTTGTGCTTCAAAAATGTATCTGTGACATACAGTGTACTTTTTCAATAGATGGTGTCCGCTTCTGACAGTGACATTACCAGGGACACATCTGCAGTGTAATGTGTGTGCTCCAAAAATATATCTTTGACATACAGTGTACTTTTTCAATAGACGGTGCCCGCTTCTGAAAGCGACATGACTAGGGCCACATCTGCAGTGTAACGTGTGCGGTTAAAAAATGTATCTGTGACATACAGTGTTCTTTTTCAATAGACGGTGTCCGCTTCTGACAGTTACATTACCAGGGCCACATCTGCAGTGTAACGTGTGCGGTTAAAAAATGTATCTGTGACATACAGTGTTCTTTTTCAATAGACGGTGTCTGCTTCTGACAGTGACATTACCAGGGGCACATCTGCAGTGTAATGTGTGTGCTTCAAAATTGTATCTGTGACATACAGTGTGCTTTTTCAATAGACGGTGCCCGCTTCTGAAAGCGACATGACTAGGGCCACATATGCAGTGTAACGTGTGCGCTTAAAAAATCTATCTGTGTGACATACAGTGTACTTTTTCAATAGACGGTGTCCGCTTCTGACAGTGACATTACCAGCGCCACATCTGCAGTGTAACATGTGTGTTTAAAAAATTTATCTGACATACAGCGTACTTTTTCCATAGACGGTGTCTGCTGCGGACAGTGACATTACCAGAGCCACATCTGCAGTGTAACGTGTGTGGTTAAATTTTTTTATCTGTGACATCCAGTGTACTTTTTCCATAGACGGTGTCCACTTCTGACAGTGAAATTACCAGGGCCACATCTCCAGTGTAACGTGTGCGGTTAAAAAATGTATCTGTGACATACAGTGTACTTTTTCCATAGACGGTGTCTGCTGCGGACAGTGACATTACCAGAGCCACATCTGCAGTGTAACGTTTGTGCTTCAAAAATGTATCTGTGACATCCAGTGTATTTTTTCTATAGACTGTGTCCGCTTCTGACAGTGACATTACCAGTACCACATCTGCAGTGCAACGTGTGCACTGAAAAAATGTATCTGTGACATCCAGTGTACTTTTTTTCGTAAACAGTGTCTGCTGCGGACAGTGGCATAACAAGCGCCACATCTTCAGTGTAACATGTGTGCTTAAAAAATGTATCTGTGACATACAGGGTACTTTGTCAATAGATGGTGTCCGCTTCTGACAGTGACATTACCAGGGCCACATCTGCAGTGTAACATGTGCGCTTCAAAAATGTATCTGTGACATACAGTGTACTTTTTTGCACAAACGCTGCGGACAGTGACATTACCTGTGGTACCTCTCCTGTATAACATTTCCTCATCCCAAATACCTGTGACATACCCTGTAATTTTTCATTAGCCACTGGTGACAGCATTGACATTTAGGGTTGAGCGAACCCGAACTGCAAAGTTCGGGTTCGTACCGAACTTTAGGATATTTGGACCCCGGACCCGAACCCGAACATTTCAGTAAAAGTTCGGGTTCAGTGTTCGGGGATTTCTTGGCGCTTTTTGAAAGGCTGCAGAGCAGCCAATCAACAAGCGTTTAACTCTGTGCCCTTAGAAGCCATACACAAACAGAAGATAAATTGAGACTAGACGGGTAAGTAGCAAAATATAGATATACTTTATTCAATAATTCATAAAAAACATGTATATGATGTAATACATCAGATAAAACTGTGGACTACACCTGAGGGGACATGACACAGTCACACAAAGATTGAAGAAAGAGGGCAGTGAGGCAACCACAATATACTAAGATATACAACAAATGCACTGACATATAAAACCGTCACAAATTGTCTAGGTGATCGTTATAGTTATCACAGATGTCTCTAGGAGTATATATATGTATACAGAAAAGATCTATTGATATGATAAAGGTATAACAAGCAGGGCTTTTTTTCTCAGAGAAAAGGTGGTGGAACTCAGCCCCCCTCCCCTGGCCACGCCCCTACCCACCCCTAGGACCGCCCCCTAAAACCGCCCCTTTAGAGAACAGGGATGCAAGTAAAATTTGGGGGGACTATAAAAGTCCAGCCCAGCAAAGAAACCCCCCAGATGGGGATGGCACTGTTAATGGGGGATCTGGAGATGGCACTGTTAATGGGGGATCTGGGGATGGCATCCGCAGATCCCCCATCCTATAACAGTGCCATCCACAGACCCCCCCATCCTATAACAGTGTAATCCACAGACCCCCCCACCCCATAACAGTGCCATCCACAGACCCCCCCATCCTATAACAGTGCAATCCACAGACCCCCACCCCATAACAGTGCCATCCCCAGAACCCCCCACCCCATAACAGTGCCATCCACAGACCCCCCTAACAGTGCTATCCACAGACCCCCCCACCCCATAACAGTGCCATCCACAGACCCCCCCACCCCATAACAGTGCCATCCACAGACACCCACCCACCCCATAACAGTGCCATCCACAGACCCCCCCACCCCATAACAGTGCCATCCACAGACCCCCCTTAACAGTGCCATCCACAGACCCCCCCCCCTTAACAGTGCTATCCACAGACCCCCCCACCCCATAACAGTGCCATCCACAGACCCCCCCACCCCATAACAGTGCCATCCACAGACCCCCCGCACCCCTTAACAGTGCCATCCACAGACCCCCCCACCCCATAACAGTGCCATCCACAGACCCCCCCCTTAACAGTGCCATCCACAGCCCCCCCACCCCATAACAGTGCCATCCACAGACCCCCCCCACCCCATAACAGTGCCATCCACAGACCCCCCCTTAACAGTGCCATCCACAGACCCCCCCCTTAACAGTGCCATCCACAGACCCCCCATAACACTGCCACCCACAGACCCCCCCCCATTGCCGCTCCAGTACAGTTATAGAATGTGTAAAATTAATAATGATTCTATTCATGAGGCCCCCTCTGTAGTAGAACATTCAATATATCCATCCTACTCACAGGGCTGTTATCGTAATCCAGGCCGGCCGGGCAGACGAGCGGCAGCGTCACTGACTGACGTCACGTGCCTGCGCCGCCTGCTTCATTCATAAAGTAGGTCGGGCAGGCACGTGACGTCAGTCAGTGACGCTGCCGCTCGTCTGCCCGGCCGGCCTGGATTACGATAACAGCC
This sequence comes from Bufo bufo, assembly GCF_905171765.1. Classification (NCBI taxonomy): domain Eukaryota; kingdom Metazoa; phylum Chordata; class Amphibia; order Anura; family Bufonidae; genus Bufo; species Bufo bufo. The sequence goes on from NC_053390.1 coordinate 623,305,354, forward strand.
CTGTGAGTAGGATGGATATATTGAATGTTCTACTACAGAGGGGGCCTCATGAATAGAATCATTATTAATTTTACACATTCTATAACTGTACTGGAGCTGGGGGCCGGAGCACAGTGAACGCACCGCCCCCCAGCTCCTCCTCCCAGTCCCTCCCCGCTGATACATCGCAGGCTGCGATGTCAAAAGGTGGCGTAACGCCGTTCCGGTGCGTTCCGCCAGAAAAAAAGCCCTGATCACAAGTATCCAGGTCGTGTCAACATACACGTATATTTATCCATAAATACGTAGAGAGCAAATCAGTGCCCTGAAGATAGAATCCTAAGTGGAGATACATCTGTGCATAGCAACCGGTCACTGTAATGGTCACATCCACTAGTGGTAAACACAAAAATGACAAAGACCGATCCTCCTGCAGCATATATTGGATAAACCAATATGACAATAATAACATCTATCACTTATGTAAAGAAAAGAATCCTGTAGATATCACAAATAAACAGCACATGTAAACATACCTGTACATATCTCCATAAAAGCTTGGCTAACAGTGCTCAGAAAGTGGAGCCATAGGTGGAGTCATATACATATACAGGAGTCGATCACCTAGACAGCCGTGTCCACAAGGAGTGAATCCATAGATCACAGAGATCGACCCCTGTAGCACACACAGAGTGATTAAGGTGCATTAAAAGAATCGTTTGTTATCTAAGCAAAAAATAGCCTCACAATATAAGGTACTAGAAGACTGGCACATTCGACACATGGGACTCTATGGATCAATGCAAATCACAAAGTTTATTGTACATATAAATGAAGAAATAAAAGGATAAAAGATAAATATGACATATAATAAAATGTTTGATCATTCAAACCTTGTACAATATGAGAGAGGGGTATGTCACCCTTAGGTGATACAAGACAGATAGCGCTGGAGTGTACGGTCAAGACAGCTGGTCCCATAAACAGTGCTGGCCTGATGTAGTGCTGATAATGTCAGCGATGGTCTGATACGGTATTAGTATTATTTTGTTAGTGTATGTTAATTATCCTTTGGGCAGAAAGTAAAACAGGAACTGAAACTGAAAACTGGCATAAGTAATAATAGCAGTGTCACTACCTTATTATTCATCCGATGTCGGTCCCTCAGTTGGTGGTTTGATCTAATGATAAATAGGAATTGGTTGCTGTAAGATTCTTCTGCTGGTCCTTCAGCATGGGTGAAGATGGTAAGCTCCTCCCATCTGCCCATGTATAAGTTTGCGAAACTCGGTGCGAATCTGGTCCCCATCGCGGTCCCCCACGTCTGGAGATAAAAGTCAGGTCCATATTCAAAATAGTTGTGGTCTAAAATGAAAGTGATGCATTCACCTATAAAATTTATTTGGTCACCTGGCATAGTGCTGTCTTTTTTTAAAAAAAATTCTACGGCTTTGCGTCCCTTATTTTTTTCAATCACTGTATATAAAGCAGTCACATCTAGGGTGCACACAAACTGTTAACCCTAATGAAAAGACTGACACCCCCTCCGCTGTAAAACCTATGTTTACCTGTTGCCATGGGAACCCAAGGAGCTACTTAAATCCTCCTAGGTACAGCTAACAGACTAACCCTGACGAAGGAGCCTGATAGGCTCTGAAACGCGTAGGTAGTCTTTTGTCCTACGGAGGATCCTGTACTCAAAGCGGTGACGTCACCACCAACGGTTTCCCGGGCAACAGAACAACAAGCTCCCTCGCGCTGCGCGTACTTCCGGCCGGGGCCGCGCTGCTGCTAGGAGGTGAGCCAGGAGGACGCCGTGACTTAAAGGAACAGGACCAGCAGAAGAATCTTACAGCAACAGGACCAGCAGAAGAATCTTACAGCAACCAATTCCTATTTATCATCAGATCAAACCACCAACTGAGGGACCGACATCGGATGAATAATAAGGTAGTGACACTGCTATTATTACTTATGCCAGTTTTCAGTTTCAGTTCCTGTTTTACTTTCTGCCCAAAGGATAATTAACATACACTAACAAAATAATACTAATACCGTATCAGACCATCGCTGACATTATCAGCACTACATCAGGCCAGCACTGTTTATGGGACCAGCTGTCTTGACCGTACACTCCAGCGCTATCTGTCTTGTATCACCTAAGGGTGACATACCCCTCTCTCTTTACATTATTCTGAGGAGAACAATAGCTCCTCACCAGACAGTAAGCAGCGGGATCTCCCCATCCAGGTAGATCTGCCCGGTCAAATAACAGGAGCGCAGGGGGAGCACCTTTTTCCCTTCTTTTCATCCCTTGTACAATATGGATAGTACCGCTTGGTTTCTATTTTAAAAAAATTGCATAATATTACACTTGTTATTGCATGATACAATAAAACATATATTTTCGCATCCTGTATCATATAATGAACTTTATGTTGGTTGAATGGTCATTGCAAAGAAACTATAACTATTTGCAGGTAAGTTCCAATAGGAAAAAAAAAAGGTCTGCCTTGATAATGTCCTTTATGAGAGAAAAAGGGGCAAGAAGATAATAGTTTCCGCTAGGATAAAGTCAATATTCCAATTGTAATTGCTTTAAGCGTAGTTGTTTCCTTTTGTACAGAATGACTTGATAATTGGCAGTTTCAGTGTAAATAGTAATCACCCACTATTGTGGGCTTACCTTCCCTACGTCAAGTTATTCCTGGTCAGTCAAGTTATTCGGGGCCCGCTGAATACCGGCGTCCCGGCAGTTTTTTCGGTCAGCGTCCCACGTGTATTCGGAGGTAAGTTCGGAAATGACGTATCTGGCATACAGGACTGGGATTGTCAATCTTTTTTCGATCTGAAATTATCGCTTCAACAGCCAATATTTCTAAGAAAAAATCTTTTCTCGGTCTTACAGTGCACTGTTATTTCGTATGATGGAATTAATTCTTCTTACAAAAGGGTCATGTTACGATCTCATATTAGATCTTCGAACCAAACGCGTTTCGGGGACGGCTCTCCCCTTCCTCAGTGGTAATGACCCTCCTTTGTATCTGATGGGTTTTCATCCATTGAATTTATTGTATATTCGATTTTTGTTTGATTTTTCCACTTGCGGTTATATTGCGTTTTTGATGCGTTTTATATCATACTGATACGTTTTTTTGTGATAAGCTGCAGTTTTTCTTGTTATACAGACTCCATAAAGGATTTTATTGCACACACCTTGGTTAGACTTATATAACACTTTTACAGTCTGTTCAATGTGTGTGCAATCAATCTTCATTTGTATCTATCGATATGCGATTTTAAGGATTCTATTATTGACATAAACATTAAAACTTTAAAATTTTAGTACAATAATCAACTCATACAGTTATAACCTGCACATTTAACACGTTATGGTTTTTCGTATTCCCATTAACTTGTACGTATTTATGCATAAAATTATACATGCTTATCTCTACAATATCCTATTGGGATTTTGGCAAATATATATTTTTCTTATTTTCATTATTAATAGTGTATCGACTCTATAAGGGGTGATCTTGTTTGATGCCTTAAATTGCATAGATTTGTCACCAGTTAACAAGATATGGCAATTTTTCTTCATATATGTACTTTAATCTACTGTGAGACCATTTTCTTAGATTTCTCCTTTTTGGAATACCTGGTTTCCACTCGAGTGGCACTGATGAAGGTGCAAGAGGGCAACGAAACGCGTTTGGTCCTTATTCAGACAGTAGTTTGACCCATATATGGTTCTATAGCTAAAGACTTTCCACCAACAGAGACTGCAAAAGTCACCAAATAGAGCCGGCTACAATAGGTGACATATCCAGTCAGCTGACCGCAGTGACGGGGATATGCCCCGAGTCACGTGAGATGCCATCCTCTGCACCACGTGGGACGCAACCAGAAACGCCGGAGATATGCCCCGAGCAACGTGAGACGCCATCCTCTGCACCACGTGGGACGCAACCAGAGACGCTGGAAGTAGGAGACACCACAACGGAGAGAGACGCCGAACAAGCTGCAATATACGTGCGCACCAACGCTCCCCAGGATCGGACCACCGCCAGTATACATCACCTACTTCGGTACATCTTCGATGGGGTAAGACTGTTCCAGCCTCGATATATAACAGACTGTCTCTATCTATCTGGACATAACAAGGGACGCCAACACCACTTGACACAATTTGTTTTTATTGTTCATTTTATTGGATATCCGGATACCCACGTAATTTCCAGCTGGGTATATACAAGTCCACTGTGACGTGCATTTTTTATTTTAGTAAACTACTAGACAGACTGATCATCTGTACTAGTACTATCTTATACTAAAATATTGGATTTTATCGTATATAAGAACATTGCGTATTGCGGTACAAATTACCCTGACGCCACCCATTTGGAACCACTTGTTTACACCCCTGTGGTTTACAATTTTATTACCAATAAATAATTTATGATTCATCCATATGTGTACCTAGACATTTGAGTGCCCTCCACTTCATATACCCACTTGTTTACCTACCACTTTGGCAATAGGTGCTGCCTATCTGGAAAGAGCACCTATCCGTGAATTGCTGACAGTAGTGCCTCTGTATATTTCTATTTCTAATCAATATATTAACTAGTGTTGAGCGCGAATATTCGAAAAGCAAATTTTTATCACGAATATCGACACTTCGAATATTCGCAAATATTTTGAATATAGTGCTAAATATTCGTAATGACAAATATTTTTTATTTTTTTTAACACAGTACACATCAGGTGATCATCCCTCCCTTCTTCTAGCTTGTGGGCCAATGAGAAGGCTTTGTCACAGCTTAGCAACATCCCTAGCAACCAATAGAAATGTTGCCTACCCCTTAGTATATAAGAACCTCCCCAGCAGCTATTTTCTAAAGTTTATTGCAGTTATGAAAGAGACAGCAGTGTCATTGCTGTGCTCTGTACTTTGTTGTATTACATTAGACAGTTAACTTACATATATAATTCAGATAGTTAGGGGGAGATAGTCAGTGTAGGTTAGATTGATCTATCGTGTAGCTGATAAGTTCCAGTGCAGGGTGTTAGGCAGTGTAATAGGTTCTGCTGTCCATACATACATGCTACAGACATAGTGCTGTGTTGTTACAAGTTGCACGTATTGCGAAAAATATGCGCATTATTAATTGCAGAAAATTTGCAAGCGCAAATATATTGGAGCACTCTATCTGCATATAAACCTATTCTAATGTTCTGTCGTGCCAACCATTTTCTCCTGTCTCAGAAAATTTATACCAGCTTGGAAAATGAAGCATGAGTGACCCACGCCGGTATTTCGCACGCATTACGCAAATAATACATTGCCGATTTTTGCAATCAAGAATATAATCTCAAATTCGCGAATATATGACGAATATTCTACAAAATATTCGGAAAATATCGCAAATTTGAATATTGCCCCTGCCGCTCATCACTAGTATTAACAGTATAATTATTTTAAAAAATTTCAATATTTATATAGGGTACACGCTTCTATTCGACCTAAAATCGTGTTTGATATTGTTGGATTAACTCTTTTCAATCCAGTTTTGGTACAGAAGCAATGTTGGCTGGTAGTTCAGGTGCTTTTGGAAGCTAAGAATGGACTAGTTCTTGTTTTTCATATGACATCGTGCAGAATATCGAACATTAATTCCTGGGAGGTTGGCTCATAAATAGTCTTCACCACCCATGCCTTTCGTCCTTTTGAAAACTCCACACAATGTCAATAACTGCCTTTGGGATCACTAGTCATGGAGGCATGTTTCACAACTGCTCTTATTCTTTCCACATTTTGGTTGTGCTCTAGTGCGGATAGTTGTGAACGCGCGATCATGGCATCAATGTAATAGTGTATTCTTTTTGGCCTATATTTCAGGCATACACAGTGGTATATCTCCAAATCTCCGGTATGACAAAAGCAGGTTAAATGTTTTAGATCTCTTTGTAGGGAAGGATTTAATACAATTTATCTGAGGAGATCCATTGCTGGGGAATCTACAGTGAGCCTTTTTCTGCAGTTAGGGGATTGTGACAGCAAGATGGAAATTCAATTGGTTCTGTCCATTTATGTACATTGGTCACATGATTCAATAAAGAATTCTCATCACAAGCTGGACACATATGGTTCTTCACCGCTTGCACCCGATGCGCTAAGATGGCTCCACTTCTGGTCTTTGATGCGGCAAGCACCTTATTTCCAACTGATTTTGCCATATGCCACACATCAAATGAATGGATTATATGAGAATAATTTTTGTGTACCAACTTACGCACGGACATATGCCGTTCGGTGGCAATTAATGGATGTCGATTCCCTGCTGTAAAAGGTAATCCACATTGTTCTTTAATCCGACTTTTTCTAGACTAACAGATGTTAGTGGCAGTACTATCTGTTCCACTGTGAAGCTTACTATTTTCTTGGTTGCAAAAACCATGAATGAATAAACGCAGTACTTAGCAGAAAATCCAGGACTATCAGATTGTCCATCCCCTGCCAGGCAAACCAAGTATTTTTTTTATTTCGGATAAGACTTGCTGTTGTTCTTTTTTTCCAATGAAAATCAATTGCCGGAAAAATAAATTGTTTCTGATTGTCATAGTGGCTGGACTTCCCGATAGATTGCATTTTAAAGATGTTTAGGATAAGCTCAATTTTGTGGAAGGTGGAACCACTTAGAACCACCGCTGTCGATAACAGAAGATTTCCGATTGGCTTCCGTCCATGTTTGGGTTGACTTTTCCATATTTTCATAACATGACCATTAGAACATTTTACCGTTACACTGATCATGCTTCCAATATTTTGTTTTTTAAGTGATATTAGCTTTGCATTATACTTTGATCTTGATTGACAAGGTACTAGTGATAATAGAAGATGTAAAGAACAATCAAAAACTAGATATGTCTCCTTCTTCGCATGGCTAATACAGTCATGCTCCAGATCTTCAAATTCTTCTTCAACGGCTGTATCTTCGTTGCTATGGACCACAAAACTTTCGTCTAACTCTGTGTTTGATTCGGATGAGTGGAAAGTTTTGTCCTCTGGGTCCGCAATAGTAGTAGCTGCTGGCTCAACATTTTCTTCCTCTATGTCTTCAACTTTATGTTCTTCAAGCAACTCGGGACTCATTATAGGTGACAATTCTTCAAAGTCTTCAAAAATAGTGGATAGCTGTTCATGTCCTCATATTCAGAGGTATAAATGGTGAGATTTGTATCTTGAATGTTAGAGGATAAATTTCTCAGTGTTTTTTCTTTCAAAGGCATTGACGTTCTCAAGAACTCAGAGGTTGTTGTCCCAGTTGCTGCTGTTGGCTCAAGTGTCATTTCTTCCACCGTTGGCATATCCCGTGGAAATGATTTAGTTGTTAAAGACAAACCTTTTGTGAGACCTTTTTGATATTGATTGGAAGATTTTGTTTTTTTCTTACGAGGGTGCTGCGACGGGGACTGATTGTGTGAATCAGTACTTTATGTTTGCATCTTGATATAAATCTAAAAAGCTGTCTTGAAAAACTTTGGGGAACCATAGATATCAGTATTACCACACAATTAAAAACAGCAAGCTCATACCTGAGCACAGAATAATGCAATGGAATATTGATCATAGTGAACAGTGCGAGAGCTCTGCACTGTAACAGAATAGAGGGACCGTGATTTTATGTGAAAGCTCATCTTTATTCTTTTATTCATTTTTATCTATATGTATTGGATGTCTTTTTTCTTATAGGGCTATATGCTGCTATATAGTTTTATAAGTGGCATATTTATATAATAAATTATGAAATTTTACAAAGGGCCGGTCATTGAGTTTATCTTTCTGATTTTATATGCTAGATGGTATAGCAGACCAGGTCGTACATCGGTGAGCACTCCACCATTCTGCAGTTTTTCTTTTGAAATATGTTTGAATTTGTTTGTCTCTTTTAATCATGTAATGCTCCGTGTTCACGGCAAAAGACCTGGTTTGTGAATAAGGTTGAGGATTGTTGGCATTTTGTAAATCCATTGTTTCTGGGGTAACTGTTGAAAGCAAAGTAGAGGTGGCAACTATGTCATCAGTTCTGGAGTAATAATCATGCTCAAATTGTATTTTACCTTGTGGCGAAGATCTTGAGCTGATGCTTGGCGTTTGCATTGAAATTTGTTGAGTTGATAGAGAATGCTCACTTATTGTATCTCTAGAATGGCAACCAACATTTACATTGGTAAACGGTTTCTCTACTTTATGATATTGAACAACATATTGTTCATAAGAAATGGTGGTGGTGCCTACAGGGGACAAAATAGTTTTGCTGGTGGTGTCAGGATCAAATAGGCTTTGTCTAATAATATTCCAATTTGGTAGTGCCTCGTCCTGCAGCTGGCTTCTTTTGGTGGCATCTGTCATGTGTTTTCCAGAAGCAGTATACTGAAAATTTCTATTTGTTAATGATAAATTTGGTTCCATGAATTGGTAATAAGAAACAGATGATGTAGTCGTTGTGACCGCATTGGTCCTAGTTACCGTCATAGTAGTTGAGCCAGTTAGAACTAACACAAGGAATTGTGTTTGTGGCAAGGGACATAGATTGTGTTACTGTCTGACGGCTAGTACTTGGCTCTTCCAGGAATTCTGAGGATTGTTAAAAAAGAGATGAATGAAATATAAATATATTAGTAATAGCATTTGGTGGTAATCTTCTACAGTCTTCGTGATGAGTGTATGCATCGTTTGAAAAATGTAATGAACACATCCGATAGTTGTCGTACAGTGTGCCCTCCTTGAATTTTATAACCATTTCTTCAAGATTATGAGGGTACTGTCCTGTTTGACTAAGCCATTGGCATATTCTTTCCACATCACAAGGAAATGAATGAAGGATGATGGAACGGTCACTTTTTTTTGAGTCGTCTTTAAAGTTGAGGAAACACCTGGATGTTCGGGTTCGACGGGTTCGGCCGAACTTCACAAAAAATTTTGAGTTCGGGACCCGAACTTGATCCTGAATCTGAACGCCATTTTTTTCAAGGAGTGGCTAGTAACACTGAGAACAGCATCATCAGCACTGGCCATGTTGGTGGAGTACTCGATAAAAGCGCAAAAAGGCACACAGGTTTCGCAGGTCTCGCATGGAGACCCAGTCATTGGTGGTGAAGTGGTGCTGTTCCGCAGAGCGACTCACCCGTGCGTGCTGCAGCTGAAACTCCACTATCGCCTGCTGCTGCTCGCACAGTCTGGCCAGCATGTGCAAGGTGGAGTTCCACCTTGTGGGCACGTCGCATATGAGACGGTGAGCGGGAAGGTCAAAGTTACGCTGCAGCGTTGACAGGCGAGCAGCAGCAGGGTGAGAACACCGAAAGTGCACAAATACGGCCCGCACTTTCTGCAGCAGCTCTGACATATCGGGGTAATTTTTAAGGAACCTCTGCACCACCAAATTCAGCATATGCGCCAGGCAAGGGTTGTGCGTCAAACCGGCTAGTCCCAGAGCTGCTAAGAGATTTTGCCCATTATCGCACACCACCAGGTCGGGCTTGAGGCTCACTGGCACCAACCACTCATCAGTCTGTTGTTCCACAGATAATTTTTAAAACTGCCTGCTGTCGTTTACCTCTGGCTGTGTTGAAGTTGGTAGTGAAGGTGTTACGCTGACCGGATGAGGAGGCGGTAGAGGATGAGAAAGTGGAGTAGGAGGAGGAAGCAACAGGAAGCAATGAGAGGCGCCCTGCAATCCTCGGTGGTGGAAGGCCATGCGCCAAACTGCTATCCGCCTCAGGCCCAGCCGCCACTGCATTTACCCAGTGTGCTGTTAGGGAGATATAAGGTCCCTGACCGTACTTACTGGTCCACGTATCCGTAGCTAGGTGGACCTTGCCACAGATGGCATTGTACAGTGCACACCTGATTTTGTCCCCCACTTGGTTGTGCAGAGAAGGGATGGCTCGCCTGGAAAAGTAGTGGCGGCTGGGCACGACGTACTGTGGGACAGCCACTGCCATAATGCTTTTAAAACTCTCCGTCTCCACCAGACGGAATGACAGCATTTCAAAGGCCAGTCATTTTGAAATGCTGCCATTGTCTTGTCGTCAGCACATTGTCTGAAGACCTGCCAAGCCAGGGAACTCCTTGCAGTAGCAGTCATACTGTCTAGGGGACGGCCATTCTACTTTTGCACCCTGCTCCCTCTTCTGCTGTGCTGGTGGCTCTGTGCAACCACCGCCTCTTCCTCCGAACTACACAGGTCACTAGCATGACCTTGATTCCATGTGGGGTCGAGGACCTCATCATCCTCCACATCATCTTCCACCCAGTCTTCACCCCTGCCCTCCTTGTCAGTCTGCACACTTTTGAAAGCACTAGCAGTTGGTACCTGTGTTTCGTCATCATCCGAGACATGCTGCGTTGGTCCTCCCATGTACTCATCCTGAAACATAAGTGGTTGGGCATCGGTGAACACAATCTCTTCCACTTCTGGGGCAGGGCTATGGGGATGGCCCTGAGAAACCCTGCTAACAGAGTCATCAAAAAGCAGAAGAGACTGCTCCATGGGGCTCAGACTGCTTGGCTGATTTGCAAGGGGGTGAGGTGAAGGACTGATGGACATGGGCTGCAGATGCCAACTCTGATCTTTCAGCAGGAGACTGGATGGGAGACAATGTGAAGGAAACTGGAGGAACTTTCAGCCACCCAATCTACTATCTCCTGTACTTGTTCTGGTCTCACCATTTGTAGAGCCGCATTCGGCCCTACCAAATAACGCTGAAGGTTCTGTTGCCTACTCGCACCTGAGGAAGGTGTTTCACTTGTGCGTGTAGCTGGCACAGATGGATCATGTCCTCTCCCTGCAACAGGAGCTCCACCAGCAGCACGACCGGGGCCACGCCCCTTATTTGACGCTCTCCTCATTCTTTGCATTCACCCACCAAACTTACATATGGTTTATGTCAGGCGACAATGTAACCGCCAATAGTCAACAATTAAGTTCACTGAGAGTAAGGCAGTGCCGGTGTCATAAAGAGGAAACATTTCTTGAGGTCACATTACAGTGTGACAGGCAAATTTTATACAATTACTTCATGGTCCCAATTTTTTTTAATTTGTCAACCAACAATGTAACTGCAGTATTGACTGGTTGTATTTGACTGTGACAAATGCAGCAAAGGTCCCAGATGTAGGGTCTTTCGAAAAAAAAAAAATATATTTTTAACCCAGAATTTAATAGAAAATTTTAAGTTTGTATTTGACTGTCACAAATGCAACAAAGGACGCAAATGTATTATATTGCCCAAAATGGGTGTTTTTTTAATACCAGAATATAACAGCAGTATCTAACACTTGAAATAGAAAATAATTACAGCGGCTCACCCTCTCTCTATATGGGAAAGGTGCTCACCCCCCGGTCCCACCCTCGGGACCGGTAAGGAATATGTAAATAGCAAATATGGGGGGGCACACTCAAAAGGGAACCACAAAGCGGTAATAGTGATAATACACTTTATTGTATTAAAATATTAAGAACATACCCCTAAAATATCTATATAAAATACATATACCACATATACAGCATGTAAAAATAAGCGTATGACCGACACTCAGTCTCTGCGGCAAAACACCAAATAATCGCAATGGAACCGCGTGCGGCAAAAATCCCAATCAGGGAAATGTGGTAATAATAGGATTCTATCACCAGTCCTGTAATGCACTGTCAATAAACAGATAAGCCAGCAGTGATGTGATGCTTTAGTGTGATAATCCAATAGCCCACTTCACTGTCCAGTGCACTGATATAGTATAGTAAAGCAAGGGCCCAGTTCTCTGTCCGACACACTTGTGGTGTAACGCCCACAATGGTAGGTTAAATCTCACTTGCCTCCACAAAATTAGCAGTGCTCAAAATTGAGCCCGGTCTTACCCGTCTTCACTGCCTCATCCGCAGCGTAGATCCAGGCGGCCGCACACCAAACAGCGTCCCACGTGGTGTGCTCGGCCTGTACGTGGCGTCCCACGTGACCTGGTTGCCTAGGGGACCGGATATGCGCTCGTATGACGTAGATATCGAGCGACTGCTTTCCAATCGGTACGAGCTGCTTTATTCGCTTCACGCTTTATGTTGCCGGCTTTCTTTTTCTTTAGATGAATCCACGCTCACTCTATACCGCCAGACGCGTTTCGGGGTCCTGCGCCCCTTCCTCAGTGGCCAACTGAGTGAGCGGATCCTCACTCCTTATAAATGGGATACCTCCGCCCACATTTCTCCATGTTCCTTGTACATTTGTGTTACATGGAGTGGATTTACCCCTTGTGGAGTGGGTTCCCATTCCTAATATGTTGATCATACATCCGTATATTAATTCATTATAAAATGTTAAAATAATTAATACACCCCTTCACAATACATTCTAAATGCTTAAAATGGATACTGGAGGAGACTGCAAGGTCCTACCTTATATCTAAATAACCTGCACGAAAAACGCATTGAAAACGCATATGTGTACACTGCGTTTTTCATTGCAACCTTCATCTTAAAGAGAGAACGTTCATCCGGGGGAGCTATAATATTCATCCCAAAGGACCGATGAGTAAGATTGATATGGGGAGCCTTCCGGCAAGGAGGGGAGATCACAGTGTCGATAGACGACCAGACTGCGATGTCCCATCCCCACCAGAAAAACCCCCCTCACAGGAACCCAAACACTTCCATTTCGGCGTTGAGGCCTCTAGGAATGATTGTATCATACTCAAAGATCCTCCGGGATTCTTGTCGTGACATGTGTGCAATATGGTTGCCCCCTCTCCATGCCTTTTTTACTCTTTCTATTGCTACAAACTTCAAACCCGTAGGGCCGCAGTTATGTATTGTTTTAAAATGCTTGGATAAAGAGTGCGTCTCTAGGCCTTTTTTGATATTTGCCACATGTTCCGCTACTCTCTTTTTCAGCGTTCTTTTAGTCCTGCCTATATATTGTTTCCTGCATCCACATTGTAGCAGATATATAACATCTGTGGAATCACAGGTCAGGCATTCTTGTATTTCCAAACTAAATGCATTAACTGTAGACACTACTTTTGTAGTTTTTTTGGGGAAACTAGTGATTTTGCAGTTAGCACATCTGCCACACTTAAAGAACCCGTTCACTGCTAACCAATTTTCTTTTTTATGGCTATCCTTCTTCACCCTCACAGTTGGAGCTATTTTACCGGCCAAGTTACTTGCCCTTGTGTAGGTTATCTTTGGTGCATCGCTTAAGAGAGGAACAACTACTTTGTCATTCAATAAGTGTCCCCAGTGTTTCTGGATGCTCCTTTCCACTATTCTGTACTACGAATTAAATGGAAGGATAATTCTCAATGTTTCATCACGTGCCTGGGGATCACTGGCCAAAAATAAATCTTTTCTTTCCATTTTCTTTACTTTCTCCAGTGACCTGTCGATCACTTGGACTGGATAGTCTCTTTCTAGCAATTGTTGTTTCAAACCAGTCGCTTCTTCCTCGAATTTGTTGTCATCAGTACAGTTCCGCTTAAGTCTACGGAACTGACTGGTTGGCACGTTAATCAGCCATCGAGGAAGATGACAACTGGCAAATCTGATAAAGCTGTTTTTAGCGACTGGTTTGAAAAAAGTATTACAGTGCAGTTGGTCCCCCCTTACCCATATCTCCAGATCTAAAAATTCAACTTTCAATTTACTCACACTAGGACTGAACACCAGATTCCTATCATTCACATTGATATTCTGGAGAAATAAATCCAGGGATTCAGATGTATCCTGCCAAATGAACAAAATATCGTCTATGTAGCGCCGCCATAGCACCAGATCCGTCCCCAGCCTGGGCATGATGACCTCCTTCTCCCATTGAGCCAAAAACAAGTTGGCATAGCTGGGGGAGAATCTGGCGCCAATGGCGGTGCCGGTGCGCTGCACATAGAACTCCTGTTCAAAAGAAAAATAATTATGGTCCAATATATATCTCACTCCGCCCAATATAAACTCCAACTGTTCCATGGAGAGACCGGCATCTCCCGACAGTTGCTCTTGCAATGACTGTATACCCTGGGTATGATCAATGACTGTATATAGGGATCCAATGTCCAGCATCCCCAAGATCCATCCGTCTGTCCATTTGACTCCGTCTTACTCATCGGTCCTTTGGGATGAATATTATAGCTCCCCCGGATGAACGTTCTCTCTTTAAGATGAAGGTTGCAATGAAAAACGCAGTGTACACATATGTGTTTTCAATGCGTTTTTCGTGCAGGTTATTTAGATATAAGGTAGGACCTTGCAGTCTCCTCCAGTATCCATTTTAAGCATTTAGAATGTATTGTGAAGGGGTGTATTAATTATTTTAACATTTTATAATGAATTAATATACGTATGTATGATCAACATATTAGGAATGGGAACCCACTCCACAAGGAGTAAATGCACTCCATGTAACACAAATGTACAAGGAACATGGAGAAATGTGGGAGGAGGTATCCCATTTATAAGGAGTGAGGATCCGCTCTCTCAGTTGGCCCCTGAGCAAGGGGCGTAGGACCCCGAAACGCGTCTGGCGGTATAGAGTGAGCGTGGATTAATCTAAAGAAAAAGAAAGCCGGCAACATAAAGAGTGAAGCGAATAAAGCAGCTCGTACCGATTGGAAAGCAGTCGCTCGATATCTACGTTATACGAGCGCATATCCGGTCCCCTAGGCAACCAGGTCACGTGGGACGCCACGTACAGGCCGAGCACACCACGTGAGACGCTGTTTGGTGTGCGGCCGCCTGGATCTACGCTGCGGATGAGGCAGTGAAGACGGGTAAGACCGGGCTCAATTTTGAGCACTGCTAATTTTGTGGAGGCAAGTGAGATTTAACCTACCATTGTGGGCGTTACACCACAAGTGTGTCGGACAGAGAACTGGGCCCTTGCTTTACTATACTATATCAGTGCACTGGACAGTGAAGTGGGCTATTGGATTATCACACTAAAGCATCACATCACTGCTGGCTTATCTGTTTATTGACAGTGCATTACAGGACTGGTGATAGAATCCTATTATTACCACATTTCCCTGAGTGGGATTTTTGCCGCACGCGGTTCCATTGCGATTATTTGGTGTTTTGCCGCAGAGACTGAGTGTCGGTCATACGCTTATATTTACATGCTGTATATGTGGTATATGTATTTTATATAGATATTTTAGGGGTATGTTCTTAATATTTTAATACAATGAAGTGTATTATCACTATTACCGCTTTGTGGTTCCCTTTTGAGTGTGCCCCCCCATATTTGCTATTTAAGTATCTAACACTTGTATTGGACTGCCAGAAATGCAGCAAAGGCTGCAAATTTATTATCTTGCCCATAATAATTTTCTGCTGTATCAGGCCAAGTTTAAATTGATCCATAAAAGGGTATATTAGATTTAAGGTGCAGATAGTGTCATCCTCAATAACTTCACACGCTACCGTGCATTTCCAAGTTTAAATAATTCTGTCCATAAACATATACCTGTCACCCAGCGCCAAAATAATAGGCCTAAAATTTATATTCAGCTAAATGTGTGTTTATTGCTGAGGCTGGTCAATTTATTTAGTGTCCGCCAAAGCACAGTTTTTGTTCTGGGTTGAATACAATTCCCAACTTAGCAATCCCTAAATATTTTTTTTCTGCTGTATCAGGCCAAGTTTAAATAGATCCATAAAAGGGTATATTAGATTTAAGGTGCGGATAGTGTCATCCTCAATAACTTCACACGCTACCGTGCATTTCCAAGTTTAATTCTGTCCGTAAACGTAAGCTGGTCATCCAGCGCCTAAATACTAGGCCTACAATTTATATTCAGCTAAATCTGTTGATACTGCTGTGGCTGGTCAATCTATTTAGTGTCTGCCAAAGCACAGCTTTTGTTCTGGGTTGAAATACAATTCCCAACTTAGAGCATAAACCACAAATTTAGGGAATTACTATCAGGCCAAGGTTAAATCTATCCATAAAAGGGTATATTAGATTGAAGGTGCGGATAGTGTCATCCTCGATAACTTCACACGCTACCGTGCATTTCCAAGTTTAAATAATTCTGTCCGTAAACGCATACCTATCACCCAGCGCCTAAATAATAGGCCTAAAATTTATATTCAGCTAAATCTGTGTTTATTGCTGAGGCTAGTAAATGTATTTAGTGTCCGCCAAAGCACAGTTTTTGTTCTGGGTTGAATACAATTCCCAACTTAGCAATCCCCTAAATATTTTTTTTCTGCTGTATCAGGCCAAGTTTAAATTGATCCATAAAAGGGTATATTAGATTTAAGGTGCGGATAGTGTCATCCTCAATAACTTCACACGCTACCGTGCATTTCCAAGTTTAAATAATTCTGTCCGTAAACATAGACCTGTCACCCAGCGCCTAAATAATAGGCCTAAAATTTATATTCAGCTAAATCTGTGTTTATTGCTGAGGCTGGTCAATTTATTTAGTGTCCGCCAAAGCACAGTTTTTGTTCTGGGTTGAAAACAATTCCCAACTTAGCAATCCCCTAAATAATTTTTTTCGGCTGTATCAGGCCAAGTTTAAATTGATCCATAAAAGGGTATATTAGATTTAAGGTGCGGATAGTGTCGTCCTCAATAACTTCACACGCTACCGGTGCATTTCCAAGTTTAAATAATTCTGTCCGTAAACGTATACCTGTCACCCAGCGCCTAAATAATAGGCCTAAAATTTATATTCAGCTAAATCTGTGTTTATTGCTGAGGCTAGTAAATGTATTTAGTGTCCGCCAAAGCACAGTTTTTGTTCTGGGTTGAATACAATTCCCAACTTAGCAATCCCCTAAATATTTTTTTTCTGCTGTATCAGGCCAAGTTTAAATTGATCCATAAAAGGGTATATTAGATTTAAGGTGCGGATAGTGTCATCCTCAATAACTTCACACGCTACCGTGCATTTCCAAGTTTAAATAATTCTGTCCGTAAACATATACCTGTCACCCAGCGCCTAAATAATAGGCCTAAAATTTATATTCAGCTAAATCTGTGTTTATTGCTGAGGCTGGTCAATTTATTTAGTGTCCGCCAAAGCACAGTTTTTGTTCTGGGTTGAAAACAATTCCCAACTTAGCAATCCCCTAAATAATTTTTTTCGGCTGTATCAGGCCAAGTTTAAATTGATCCATAAAAGGGTATATTAGATTTAAGGTGCAGATAGTGTCGTCCTCAATAACTTCACACGCTACCGTGCATTTCCAAGTTTAAATAATTCTGTCCGTAAACGTATACCTGTCACCCAGCGCCTAAATAATAGGCCTAAAATTTATATTTAGCTAAATCTGTGTTTTTGTTGCTGAGGCTGGTCAATTTATTTAGTGTCCGCCAAAGCACAGTTTTTGTTCTGGGTTGAATACAATTCCCAACTTAGCAATTCCCTAAATCAGTGGTTTCTGCTGTATCAGGCCAACTTTAAATCTATTCATAAAAGGGTATATTAGATTGAAGTTGCGGATAGGGTCATCCTCAATAACTTCACACGCTACCGTGCATTTCCAAGTTTAATTCTGTCCGTAAAAGGGATACCTGTCATCCAGCGCCTAAATACTAGGCCTACAATTTATATTCAGCTAAATCTGCCGTTACAGGTGTGCCTGTATTAGTGTAATACGGTACCTAAATAGATAGCCAGATAGTGTTAGTTGCCTGTAAAAAAAGGCCTGAATTTGAATTCAATACATTGGGCCAAATAATTATTTTCTTATTGTGGTGAACGGTAACAATAAGGAAAACATCTAGTAAGGGACGTGGACGCGGACATGGTCGTGGGGGGTTAGTGGACCCTCTGGTGCTGGGAGAGGACGTGGCCGTTCTGCCACAGCCACACGTCCTAGTGAACCAACTACCTCAGGTCCCAGTAGCCAGCAAAATTTACAGCGATATTTGGTGGGGCCCAATGCCGTTCTAAGGATGGTAAGGCCTGAGCAGGTACAGGCATTAGTCAATTGGGTGGCCGACAGTGGATCCAGCACGTTCACATTATCTCCCACCCAGTCTTCTGCAGAAAGCGCACAGATGGCGCATGAAAACCAAGCCCATCAGTCTGTCACATCACCCCAATGCATATCAGGGAAACTGTCTGAGCCTCAAGTCATGCAGCAGTCTCTTATGCTGTTTGAAGACTCTGCTGGCAGGGTTTCCCAAGGGCATCCACCTAACCCTTCCCCAGGGGTAAAAGAGATAGAATGCACTAATGCACAACCACTTATGTTTCCTAATGATGAGGACATGGGAATACCACCTCAGCACGTCTTTGATGATGATAAAACACAGGTGCCAACTGCTGCGTCTTTCTGCAGTGTGCAGACTGAACAGGAGGTCAGGGAGGAAGACTAGGTGGAAGACGATGCAGGGGACGATGAGGTCCTAGACCCCACATGGAATGATGGTCGTGCCACTGACTTTCAGAATTCAGAGTAAGAGGCAGTGGTGAGACCGAGCCAACAGCGTAGCAAAAGAGGGAACAGTGGGCAAAAGCAGAACATCCACCGCCAAGAGCGTCCGTCTGTTATTGGCCACCGCCATCTGGGACCCAGCACCCCAAAGGCAGCTTCAAGGAGTTCCCTGGCGTGGCAGTTCTTGAAACAATGTGCTGACGACAAGACCCAAGTGGTTTGCACGCTGTGCCATCAGAGCCTGAAGCGAGGCATTAACGTTCTGAACCTTAGCACAACCTGCATGACCAGGCACCTGCATGAAAATCATGAACTGCAGTGGAGTAAACACCTTAAAAAAAAGGAACTCACTCAGGCTCCCCCTGCTACCTCTGTTTGCTGCTGCCGGCTCGGCCTCTTCCTCCGCCTCTGGAGGAACGTTGGCACCTGCCGCCCAGCAAACAGAGGATGTACCACCAACACCACCACCACCTCTGTTACCAAGCATCTCAACCATGTCACACGGCAGCGTTCAGCTCTCCATCTCACAAACATTTGAGAGAAAGCGTAAATTCCCACCTAGCCACCCTCGATCCCTGGCCCTGAATGCCAGCATTTCTAAACTACTAGCCTATGAAATGCTGTCATTCAGGCTGGTGGACACAGACAGCTTCAAACAGCTCATGTCGCTTGCTGTCCCACAGTATGTTGTTCCCAGCCGCCACTACTTCTCCAAGAGAGCCGTGCCTTCCCTGCACAACCAAGTATCCGATAAAATCAAGTGTGCACTGCGCAACGCCATCTGTGGCAAGGTCCACCTAACCACAGATACGTGGACCAGTAAGCACGGCCAGGGACGCTATATCTCCCTAACTGCACACTGGGTAAATGTAGTGGCGGCTAGGCCCCAGGCGAAGAGCTGTTTGGCGCACGTCCTTCCGCCGCCAAGGATCGCAGGGCAACATTCTTTGCCTCCTGTTGCCTCCTCCTCCTACTCGGCTTCCTCCTCCTCTTCTCCCACCTGCTCATCCAGTCAGCCACACACCTTCACCACCAACTTCAGCACAGCCCGGGGTAAACGTCAGCAGGCCATTCTGAAACTCATATGTTGTGGGGACAGACCCCACACCGCACAGGAGTTGTGGCGGGGTATAGAACAACAGACCGATGAGTGGTTGCTGCCGGTGAGCCTCAAGCCCGGCCTGGTGGTGTGCGATAATGGGCGAAATCTCATTGCAGCTCTGGGACTAGCCGGTTTGACGCACATCCCTTGCCTGGCGCATGTGCTGAATTTGGTGGTGCAGAAGTTCATTCACAACTACCCCGACATGTCAGAGCTGCTGCATAAAGTGCGGGCCGTCTGTGCGCGCTTCCGGCGTTCTCATCCTGCCGCTGCTCGCCTGTCTGCGCTACAGCGTAACTTCGGCCTTCCCGCTTACCGCCTCATATGCGACGTGCCCACCAGGTGGAACTCCACCTTGCACATGCTGGACAGACTGTGCGAGCAGCAGCAGGCCATAGTGGAGTTTCAGCTGCAGCACGCACGGGTCAGTCGCACTGCGGAACAGCACCACTTCACCACCAATGACTGGGCCTCCATGCGAGACCTGTGTGCCCGTTGCGCTGTTTAGAGTACTCCACCAACATGGCCAGTGGCGATGACGCCAATATCAACGTTACAATACCACTTCTATGTCTCCTTGAGAAAACACTTAGGGCGATGATGGAAGAGGAGGTGGCCCAGGAGGAGGAGGAGGAGGAAGAGGGGTCATTTTTAGCACTTTCAGGCCAGTCTCTTTGAAGTGACTCAGAGGGAGGTTTTTTGCAACAGCAGAGGCCAGGTACAAATGTGGCCAGACAGGGCCCACTACTGGAGGACGAGGAGGACGAGGAGGACGAGGATGAGGATGAGGTGGAGGAGGAAGAGGATAAAGCATGTTTACAGCGGGGTGGCACCTAACGCAGCTCGGGCCCATCACTGGTGCATGGCTGGGGGGAAACGCAGGACGATGTCGATACGCCTCCCACAGAGGACAGCTTGTCCTTACCTCTGGGCAGCCTGGCACACATGAGCGACTACATGCTGCAGTGCCTGCGCAACGACAGCAGAATTGCCCACATTTTAACGTGTGCGGACTACTGGGTTGCCACCCTGCTGGATCTCCGGTACAAAGACAATGTGCCCACCTTATTTTATGCACTGGAGCGTGATAGGAAGATGCGCGAGTACAAGCGCACGATGGTAGACGCGCTACTGAGAGCATTCCCAAATGTCACAGGGGAACAAGTGGAAGCCCAAGGCGAAGGCAGAGGAGGAGCAAGAGGTCGCCAACGCAGCTGTGTCACGGCCAGCTCCTCTGAGGGCAGGGTTAGCATGGCAGAGATGTGGAAATGTTTTATCAACACGCCACAGCTAACTGCACCACCACCTGATACGGAACGTGTTAGCAGGAGGCAACATTTCACTAACATGGTGGAACAGTACCTGTGCACACCCCTCCACGTACTGACTGATGGTTCGGCCCCATTCAACTTCTGGGTCTCCAAATTGTCCACGTGGCCAGAGCTAGCCTTTTATGCCTTGGAGGTGCTGGCCTGCCCGGCGGCCAGCGTTTTGTCTGAACGTGTATTCAGCACGGCAGGGGGCGTCATTACAGACAAACGCAGCCGCCTGTCTACAGCCAATGTGGACAAGCTGACGTTCATAAAAATGAACCAGGCATGGATCCCACAGGACCTGTCCATCCCTTGTGTAGATTAGACATTAACTACCTCCCCTTAACAATATATTATTGTACTCCAGGGCACTTCCTCATTCAATCCTATTTTTATTTTCATTTTACCATTATATTGCGGGGCAACCCAAAGTTGAATGATCCTCTCCTCTGTCTGGGTGCCGTGGCCTAAAAATATCTGACAGTGGCCTGTTCCAGTGTTGGGTGACGTGAAGCATGATTCTCTGCTATGACATGAAGCCTGAATCTCTGCTATGGGACCTCTCTCCTCTGTCTGGGTGCCGGGGCCTAAATATCTGACAATGGACTGTTCCAGTTTTGGGTGACGTGAAGCATGATTCTCTGCTATGACATGAAGCCTAATTCTCTGTTATGGGACCTCTCTCCTCTGTCTGGGTGCCGGGGCCTAAATATATAACAATTGACTGTTTCAGTTTTGGCTGACGTGAAGCCTGATTCTCTGCTATGACATGAAGACTGATTCTCTGCTGACATGAAGCCTGAATCTCTGTTATGGGACCTCTCTCCTCTGCCTGGGTGCCGGGGCCTAAATATATGACAATGGACTGTTCCAGTTTTGGCTGACGTGAAGCCTGATTCTCTGCTATGACATGAAGACTGATTCTCTGCTGATATGAAGCCAGATTCTATGTTATGGGACCTCTCTCCTCTGCCTGTGTGCCGGGGCCTAAATATCTGACAATGGACTGTTCCATTTTTGGGTGACGTGATGTCACGGCTGAGGATGGGGGAAACCCTCAGCCGTGAGGTGCCAGGTGTTGAAGTAGCTACTCGGCCATGAAGCCACAGGACAGGGAGCAGGTCACCTCCTACAGCGTCCCTACCCTGACCCTAACTCCTAACCTGCATGGGCCGACCTTTAAGGTAGGAGGGCCCATGCGCCGGAACCTCGGAGCCCTATCTTACCCTCCGCAGATCCCTGAGCTAGGAGCTGGGTAAGGCAACCTACTCCTCCTTGACACGGAGGAGCAGGAGCCTCAATGGCCAAGCTGTTGGGAAAAGGGGGACAAAAACAGCAATACGGAAATGGCAGGTGAACAGACATTCACCAGCCTGCCACAGCCCTGCTGACTGGATCCCTAAACAGACAGGGATCCAGAACCGTTATGCTGCACAAACACATATGAAAATCCCAACAGACAAACTTGCTACAACACACACATAAAGACATAGGCATACATAAAACTTTAACTTAAACCTCAAACTAAGAACTCAAACTTAAACTTAAACTATGACCACAGTGGTGGCTCTCACTGGCGGATGAACAAACACAGGAGGCTGCTATCAGCAAGCATGCTGAAGCAACCTACTGAGCTCTGCAAGAGAGAGGGTCTTTATAGGCCCCAGTGGCCACACCCAAGGATTGGACACACCCAGTGACATCACACACACACTGGGAAGGAAGTTAACCCTTCCAGTAACACAGAAGGGAAAACAAACATACATAAAGGGAAAGTGCACACAATAACTTACAACACAGTGCACACAACAAACACACCTAACAAAAGGAACGTCAGGTGAGACCGCATGCCAGGGCAGCAAGCTGCCTAGCGACGCTCAGGCTGCTCTGCTGCTAACAACAACACTGGTTGCCCGCGGCAACCACAAGTGAGGCCACACACAAG
The DNA here is from genome assembly GCF_905171765.1 of Bufo bufo. NCBI lineage: Eukaryota > Metazoa > Chordata > Amphibia > Anura > Bufonidae > Bufo > Bufo bufo. The sequence continues at coordinate 623,328,136 of NC_053390.1, forward strand.
CAGCCCTCACCCGTGGTTGAACGCCCATACAAAACCGCAGGCAACCGCATGCGGTAAAGGAGTCACGGTCATGGGCATGGCCGTGACACGTGAAGCCTGATTCTCTGCTATGACATGAAGACTGATTCTCTGCTGACATGAAGCCTGATTCTCTGCTATGGGACCTCTCTCCAATTGATATTGGTTAATTTTTATTTATTTTATTTTTATTTTTATTCATTTCCCTATCCACATTTGTTTGCAAGGGATTTAACTACATTTTGCTGCCTTTTGCAGCCCTCTAGCCCTTTCCTGGGCTGTTTTACAGCCTTTTTAGTGCCGAAAAGTTTGGGTCCCCATTGACTTCAATGGGGTTCGGGACGAAGTTCAGGTCGTTCCGGAAAGTTCGGCCGAACTTCTCGAACCCGAACATCCAGGTGTTCGCTCAACTCTACTAATATACTGACCTGGCAATCCCTTGAAACAGACATATAACCACAGCAAAGCAAAATGCACACACTGTGACTCCCAAAGTAGAATGAACAATAAAGATTCAGTCCAAGACACAAGTACAGTGCTAAAAATATTTATTTTCAGCTAAACAAAAGCAGACTGATTACATAAATAGGATTACCTTTTATTTCAAATATAAAAACTAGAGCAGACAGATTACATAAATAGAATTACCTTTTATTGTAACTAAACCATTGTTTTATTGTCTGTTTTTTTACACAATCAACATGCCATTGTCTAGATGCAATTAGCATGGCCATGTAGTAATATGAAACGTGCTTAGTTGAAAGTAATTGCTTCTTTCTACAGCCTGCCATCCCATTTGCCTGTATTACTTGAGGCGTTTACTATGCTAAGTAGTATAGTGCTCTGCCTCCTTCATTCATAATAAAGCGCCCTGCCCGGTGACGTCACCGGACCAGAGGAACGTGGCTTAGCGTGGTTTGTTGCCTACCAATGTATTAACTATGATCCCATAGCAGAAATAAAGTTAACACTAGGTAATCTGATATCACAAGCCCAACAACAAAAAATAATCGCAGACAAATTAGCTAAATTCCTTGTAATCGAGCATCCGAGAATCCCTGTATTCTACATCTTACCTAAGATTCATAAAAGCCTAATAAACCCCCCAGACCGTCCCATAGTTTTACAGCCAGCTGCAATCCTTCTGGACAAACTTTTACGCCCTTATGCCCAGTTAGGGAAGTCCTTCATTCTGGACACCACAGACTTTATCAATAAGATCAAGGGTCTGGACATCCACGGAACTGACTCAATTTTGGTTACCATGGATGTCTCTAGTCTGTATACCAACATTCCCACGGAGGATGGTATTAGGACTGTGATGGAGGTCCTGGTACAACACCAGGAATACTCACTTGAGGAAAACCTCTTTATCCAAGACTTACTGAATTTTGTGTTGAAAAATAACTACTTCTTATTTGAAGATGATTTTTACCTACAGGTAGCGGGCACCGCGATGGGATGTAATGTAGCACCGACATTCGCGGTTATATACATGAATGCCTTTAAAGAACAATTTGTTTATATCCATCAACTATTTGACAAATGTGTAAAAACTTGGTTACGCTATATTGATGACATTTTCTGTTTGTGGCAGGGATCACTAGAAGACTTACAGAGCTTCCATCGGGACCTGAACTCAGCGGTGGGATCCATTGCTTTTTCCCTGGAGATTAGTCAAACAAAGATTCCGTTCCTCGACGTTCTCCTCCAGGTAGAAAATAGCCATTTACATTATGACTTATTTACAAAACCCACATACAGAAATAGTCTCCTGTTATACGAAAGCTACCAACCGCCAGGCCTAATCAATTCACTCCCACTTTCACAACTGATGAGGGTAAAAAGAATAGTCTCCAATCCCAGAACCGCGGAAGTAAGGCTAACACAAATGAATAATAAGTTCGCAGTTCGCGGGTTCCCACCCAAAATATTGAAGGATCACGTACAACGTGTAAGCAACACAAGTAGAGATGACCTCTTAAAACCCAAGATAAAATCTGGCACTAAACAGGACAGCAGAATCCCCTGTGTAACGACCTACTCCACCTGGAGTACTTCTATTAAAAGAATTGTGTACAAACACTGGCAGATCCTGCAGAGAAGCATCCCCAGCGTTTTTCACCTCAGACCCCTGATGTCCTATAAACGTCCACCGATTATCCGTGACCAGCTAGTGAGATCCGACCTTGGATCTATGAAAATTGATGCACAATGCACTATCACGGGATCCCCCAACTTGGGGACGTACCCATGCTTGGGATCTGCCCAGTGTGGCAATGTCACAAAAGGAAATTTCTTCACGCACCCCTCCTCAGGGAAAAAGTACTATATAAGGGGCCATTTCTCATGTATGACAAACTATGTCATCTATCTCATCAAATGCCCTTGTGGCTTGGGTATGTGGGTGAAACCACACAAAAAATAAAGGACAGAATTAGCCAGCACAAGTCCAATATCCGCACCAACAAAAAAAGAAGCCCCTTTAGTACAACATTTCCAGGAACACAAACACACGCCCAGCCAATTACGCTTTCAGGTGATCGATTGGGTCCCAAACCCCCGGAGAGGGGGTAGTCGTGATGACATGTTACATTCGAGAGAAATGCAATGGATCCGCCGCCTGGGGACTTTGGGCCCGGGAGGCCTAAATAAGGATTATAACTATGTCTAAATTTGCCTATTTCCACGAATGTTTAACTTATACGTTTCTCACATTTCTCTCCAATAGGTTCTTCCTTCACAACGTATCCCCATGAGAGCCCACGTAGAACGTTCACTATAGACCACCCTTCACCAAACATCTATAGTCCAACTAATGTACCGCTGCCATTGGGTATAGTATGCCTACAGACCTAGTTATAGTTATAGACATGGAAATTGTATGTGTTTGATATGCAAAAACCCGTAGCACCTTTTGAGACAATATATCATGCCACCACCCTTCATCAGAATTATGTCTACTAATTTTGGATCCCAAGATACGGTGTACACACACTTGATCGCATCCCTGTTTTTAGTGTATACAACACTCTCCCATACCAGGACCTTAAATGGCCGTAGGGAACTCCTAGACATTACTGGGCATGCGCCAGTCCTTCCTTCTACTGAATGCCAGGAAACAAGATGGCGCCGCGGGCACACAGGGGTAATGCGCATGCGCCAAGTGTCTGCTCACCGCAGCTCCGCCCCCCCACACATGTCGGCTACGCAACGTAGCTCCGCCCTCCACACACGCCGGCTACCGCCGGATGTCCGGCTTTGACTCTAAATAAAACACCACGGCGTGCTCCACATGCACCGCACGCCGTGGAAACACTGAGACTGGCCATCCAGATATGATATACTAATGCACTGATATTTAGACCCATATTGTGTGTAATATACGATACCGGCATGTAGGCTCTGAAACCAGACTGCTGCTGCCACTATACCAGTGTCTTTACAGCCCTCATATGTGCTACTGGTTCTTGCATTCTTACATGACATTTTGAACGCCAACCACCCCCAACCCCCCCCTCCTCCTCCCCAGGGTGAATACAAGGGTTCATTGTGTGACAATACAATCTGGGTAACTCCCATAACCTTGAGACCATGGTCCTGTAACTAATGTCTCACCATAATCATGTATTGAGCCTGCCACTGCAGAGTTCTCTACCCTCATCAGGTTTCGGCTCTCTGGCTCTCTATTCTAATCATCTTTTTTCGGCTCTCTGGCTCTCTATTCTAATCATGTTTTTTCCAAATCATGTTTTTTCCAAATCATGTCTTAACTTATGTGTGTTGAAAATATCTCTCCAAAACTATACTTTGAACATGTCTCTCCAATGATACCCCAATCATGCTACTTTTGATGCTAGTGCACAACCGCTCTCTTTTTTAATGAAATAACTGACTGATGCCAGTGCCTCATATGCATGTTGGACCACAGAGGAACTGATGTCCACGGCGGTGTCTACCATCAAATCATGTGTCTAAATCTATATAAAATCATGTGTCTAATTGATATAGGATCAGTACTTACATGCTAGCTACGGCTCCCTTGGATGACATGAAGTATCTATTTATTGAAATAACAGATGAATCACTGATGGCCTTTTGGATGAGCTCTCACTTGTTAAGGAGTGATAATATGAAATATTTCATGTGAATTGATATGTATATGAATTTCCACTGATGTGTATATGAATTTCTCTCTTTTTAATTGTACTGTTCTGTGTTTATCTTTGCATTTATAGCTTGACAAAGGGCACCGAATGGGCCCGAAACGTTGCAAATAGCAATAAATGTCTTGAGATTGTACCGAGATTATACCACTGGTAAATAAAGGTTGAATATAAAGCTATCCTGCTGCATTGGTATGCTGTCTCTGAAACACTTATTTAAAGCTACTATTTCACTCCGCGGGTGGAAGGAGGCTATCAGGAGACGTGCACCCACAAAAGCCATCCAACTAGACATGTGCTGAGGTCTCACTATGGTTAAGAAGATTTTAGCGTGGTTTGTTGCCGCCTTGTTACCGCACATCCATGCGCTGTGAATAATTATTTGGGCTGACGGTGACATCACCGGGCTCCTTGCGAAGCAGAAGAAGAGGCTTCGCTCTGCAAAAAGGGTCCCGGTACGTCACCGACTCTTAGAAAAACTGCACTTCTGGATGAGATTTTGTGAATTGCAAATGGGGCATCAGAAATGTCTGTTAAAGGTAGGACAGGCATGAATGTATTATTTAGGGGACTGTTGTACACATACAAAAATGTCCCCTTTAACTTTGCAATGTTTCAAAAAGATCAAAAGGAGCATTTAAGAGCTCTGTTACAACAAATTCAGCCTTTTATCTCTAGACTGAAATATTTCTTGTTTCTTTAATTTTGTTAAATTTCCATTGATAACTTGTTCTTTTGGAGTTTGGTAATTACTTCAGCCTCATGGTAGGGTTCTATATATAGATTAAATAATATCAGACTATCTGCAGTCACGATACAGTGTATGCAATCAATTAAACCTAATTATCATTTAAATTTGGTGAGATGGTTGATTGGGTAACTAAGGAGAAAATTACTCTTACTTATGCATAATGACATTGGTGAATATTTTTTTTCTATAAATATATGTAGATATAATTCCTGTGCTATTGTAGAATGCTGTGCTTAAGTAGACTTAAGCTGGTCAAACGCATTAGTTAGCTCTCTTCTGAACACTTGTTTGGCCGACAGCTATTTCACCCAATCGGGCAGAAGCTTATCTCCCTGCTTAAAGATCAGACAATTGAATCCAAAGTGCCCGATCCTTATTTTCCCCAACAATTGAAATTGACGGATTTGGCTGAAACACACCTAATGTGTATTGCCAACTTTAGACAATCTGTGCAATTATCTCTTTAAATAATGAAGTGGTTTGACACATTTGCTTCAACAATGACAAGTGCAGTTGATCTCTGTATTAGAGATGAGCAAACTAATTGTAAATGAATCAGAAATCTTACAAATCTCACAAATATTCTGCTGACAAACAAATCTGAAGTTTTGATGATTTGCTTTGGGCAAATCGCACACCAATGCTTCCGTGCCATTTTAATGTGAAAATTAACTTGAAACATGGAAGGGAGGATAAGGATGAAAGAACATGTGACCCTGGGATTGAGGGACATTGCCCTGATTTGCTCAAAGGCTGACAGATAGGCTGTGAGCCAATAAGGGGCTCAGGATTTTGGCAGGTCTTTCAGTCTCTGGGATTGCTCAGAAGCCAGATAGCTCAGGGACATATTTATTTAGTACGATTGAACCAACCGGTAAAAAAGTCAGGGTTTTATCAGGGAAAGCATAGGATCATTAAGAGTTCTGTGTGTTTCATACTGAGAGCAGCTGCTGGCTGCAACTCCAGCACCAGCAGCATACATTTTGCTGCAAAAGCTGTGTAATCACCCCGTTTTTGTGCTACTATTTTTCATCAAGGGGTTATCTGAAAATTTTATATTGATGACCTATCCTCAGGATCAACTGTTGGTAGAGGCTGCATCACTCCATAAGCACTTAGGCCTCTTCACTGACAAGTAACATCACCGTACATTGGTCACATGGCCTAGGTGTAGCTCAGTTCTATTCAAGTGCTGCAATACCAAGGACAGCTGCTATACAATGTATATTGTTGTGCTTGGTATGCTGTGAAAAAAGTTGTGTAGCAAGTTGATTGGCAAGGGTGCAGTGAATCAGACCCAAGCCGATCTGATATTGAGGATATTAATCAAATTCATTAAAATTCCTGTATAACCCCTTTAAGCACTTCCGCACATTTCAGTGCATCAAAACCAGGGTGCTCGTAGAAACCAATGTATAATTATGCCTATTTTAATTCCCGGAAAAACAGCTGCAATTTGGCTACTATGTATAATAAAGCAATTCATAACATTTTACCAGTGTGCTCAGACCAGGGGACATTTAATTGTACCTCTGTTGGTTACAGAAAAAAACTGTTACAATTTAGTTACCATTTGTAATTGGGCATTTCAGCGCATTTCAATGCATGAATATACCATTTTAATTTACACAGAATAGTTTTATAGTGTCAATATACCATGCCGTTTTGGTTAATGTATTATACTGCATTAATATACTATGCAGTTTTAGCTGTGCTGCATTCATTTACCAGTTTCATTCAACATATTGTATTGCATTAATATACCATTGTAAATTGCCAATACCATTGTGCAGTGTGTTTGTAGAATGGGAGACATGTTTACATGCACCTCTGTCTGTAAATTACAGAAAAAAACACTTGCAATTTTGCAGCTAGTACTCAGTTTACCACACCTATGACTTTCGATTTATAGATTTTATAATAAAATATCTTGTAAATGACATATTAGAAAATGAATTGCCTTGTCATCCTGGTGGCAGTAGGAGCAGCAGTAAGCATGTAACAGTGTCACTTGGGGCAAATACAGAGGACAGAATCATGAGGCGGGAGCCGGATCAGGGTGCGGACGAGGAAGTGACATCAGAGAAGGAGGGTAGTGGCCGTGAAGGCAATAAAGAATTGAGTCAATGTATCGCCAAACCTACCAATGCTCGAGTCCCCTCCCTGCATGTTTCATGGCTGCTACGCAGCCAATAAACATGCAGGTAAGTGCTGCCCTCACTGTAATGCCGTATGCTATATAGCACCCGAGGACGAATGTTCGGCTCAGTCTTAGTCAAGGAGAGCTGTGCTGAGGAAGGGACAGGCAGTGTAGAGAGTGATATAGGAATATTTTTATTAGAAAAACTTTTCAGAGACCCAAAAATCGTTTTAAGGGCTATTGTGTGCGGCAACAGCAATATCTATTTTTAACGCAAACTGCTCTAAATAGGTAAAACTTTACAGACCCAAAAGTCCTTTTAAGGCCTCCTGCACACGACCGTTGTGTGCACCCGTGGCCGTTGTGCCGTTTTCAGTTTTTTTTTTCCCTGACCCATTGACTTTCAATGGGTCCGTGGAAAAATCGGAAAATGCACCGCTTGGCAGCCGCATCCGTGATCCGTGTTTCCTGGCCGTAAAAAAAAATATGACCTGTCCTATTTTTTTCACGGCCAACGGTTCACGGACCCATTCAAGTCAATGGGTCCGTGAAAAAACACGGATGCACACAAGATTGGCATCCGTGTCCGTGGTCCGTGGCCGTAGGCTACTTTCATGCAGACGGATCCGAAGATCCGTCTGCATAAAAGCTTTTTTTTTGCTGCCCGGCCCCCCCTCCCTCTATTGTAATATCATTGGTGGCCAGTGTGCGGCCTCACCCGGCCCCCCCTCCCTCTCTTTATTGTATTATCATTGGTGGCCAGTGTGCGGCCCCCCTCCCTCCCTCTATTGTAATATCATTGGTGGACAGTGTGTGGCCTCCCCCGGCCCCCCATCCCTCCCTCTATTGTATTATCATTGGTGGCCAGTGTGCGGCCCCCCCGGCCCCCCCTCTATTGTGTTAATATCATTGGTGGCCAGTGTGCGGCCTCCCCTCTCCCCCCCCCCGATCATTGGTGGCAGCGGAGAGTTCCGATCGGAGTCTCAGTTTAATCGCTGGGGCTCCGATCAGTAACCATGGCAACCAGGACGCTACTGCAGGCCTGGTTGCTATGGTTGCTTAGCAATATTACAATATTAGAAGCATCATACTTACCTGATGCGCTGTCTGTGACCGGCCGGGAGCTCCTCCTACTGGTAAGTGACAGATCATTAAGCAATGTGCCGCACAGACCTGTGACTTACCAGTAGGAGGAGCTCCCGGCCGGACACAGACAGCGCAGCAGGTAAGTATGATGCTTCTAATATTGTAATATTGCTAAGTAACCATGGCAACCAGGCCTGCAGTAGCATCCCAGCGATTAAACTGGGACTCCGATCGGAACTCTCCGCTGCCACCAATGATCGGGGGGGGGGGAGGGGAGGCCGCACACTGGCCACCAATGATATTAACACAATAGAGGGGGGGCCGGGGGGGCCGCACACTGGCCACCAATTATATTAATACAATAGAGGGGGGGCCGGGGGGGCCGCACACTGGCCACCAATGATAATACAATAGAGGGAGGGAGGGGGGGCCGGGGAGGCCGCACACTGGCCACCAATGATAATACAATAGAGGGAGGGAGGGGGGGCCGGGGGGGCGCACATTGGCCACCAATGATATTCAAACTGGGAGGGAGGGGGGTCTGCCCCCTGCTGCCTGGCAGCCCCTGATCTCTTACAGGGGGCTATGATGCGCACAATTAACCCCTTCAGGTGCGGCACCTGAGGGGTTAATTGTGCTGTTCACAGCCCCCTGTAAGATATCGGGTGCTGCCAGGCAGCAGGGGGCAGTCATGTACACAGTTCGTAGTATATTCTAACTTGAAGCGTCCCCATCACCATGGGAACGCCTCTGTGTTAGAATATACTGTCGAATATGAGTTTCACGATGTAACTCAAATCCGATGGTATATTTTAGCATAGAGGCGTTCCCATGGTGATGGGGACGCTTCAAGTTAAAATATACCATCGGATTGGAGAAAACTCCGATCCTATGGTATATTAACTCCTGACTTTACATTGAAAGTCAATGGGGGACGGATCCGTTTGCAATTGCACCATATTGTGTCAACGTCAAACGGATCCGTCCCCATTGACTTGCATTGTAAGTCAGGACGGATCCGTTTGGCTCCGCACGGCCAGGTGGACACCAAAACGACTTTTTTTTTCATGTCCGTGGATCCTCCAAAAATCAAGGAAGACCCACGGATGAAAAAACGGTCACGGATAACGGAAAAACGGAACCCGTTTTTGCGGACCGCAAAAAAAACCCGGTTGTGTGCATGAGGCCTAAGGATTATTGTGTGTGGCAGCCATATCTATTTTTAGTGCATCCTGCGCTAAATAGCGTGCAATAGCTAGGCCGCTGCAGACAGCAACATTAGCTGCGCCACATCTCCAGTGTAAAGTGTGCGCATCCAAAAAATAACTGTGACATCCAGTGTACTTTTTCCCTAGACGGTGTCCGCTGCGAACAGTGACATTAGCTGCGCCACATCTCCAGTGTAAAGTGTGCACATCCAAAAAATATCTGACATCCAGTGTACTTTTTCCATAGACGGTGTCCACTGCGGACAGTGACATTAGCTGCGCCACATCTCCTGTGTAAAGTGTGCGCATCCAAAAAATATCTGTGACATCCAGTGTACTTTTTCCGTAGACAGTGTCTGCTGTGAAAAGTGACATTACCAGCGCCACATCTGCAGTGTACCCTGTGCACTTAAAATTTTTATCTGTGACATACAGTGTACTTTTTCCATAGACGATGTCTGGTGCGGACAGTGACATTAATAGCGCCACATCTGCAGTGTAACGTGTGTGCTTCAAAAATGTATCTGTGACATACAGTGTACTTTTTCAATAGATGGTGTCCGCTTCTGACAATGACATTACCAGTGCCACATCTGCACTGTAAAGTGTGCACTTAAAAAATGTATCTGTGACATACAGTGTACTTTTTCAATAAACGGTGTCCACTTCTGACAGTGACATTACCAGTGCCACATCTGTAGTGTAACGTGTGCACTTAAAAAATGTATCTGTGACATACAGTGTACTTTTTCAATAAACGGTGTCCTCTTCTGAAGTGACATTACCAGTGTCATATCTGCAGTGTAACGTGTGCGCTTAAAAAATGTATCTGTGACATACAGTAATTTTTCCGTAGACACTGTGGACAGTGACATTACCTGTGGTACCTCTCCTGTAAAACGTTTCCTTATCCAAAAAACCTGTTACATTCCCTGTAATTTTTTATTAGCTGCTGGTGACAGCATTGACATTATCTGTTGTTTCCACATCCCAAATACCTTTTTAAAATTGTTTGCACATACACTTCCAAATCCTACGCTACTGTACGTGTGACATACTTTCAAGCATATATAACATTTAATAAGAAGAAGGTAAACAGTAAGGGACGGGGCAGTGGCCGTGATGCTGATGGTGCTGCCAGAGCACAAGAAAAACAATCATCCACGATACCTAGCTTCATGTCCCAGTTTGCAGGGCGGCGCAGGACACCACTCTTGAAGTCAGACCAGTGCGACCAGGTGATCGGTTGGATTGCAGCAGATAATGCTTCTAGTCAGTTAAGCACCACCCTGTCTTCCATCAAGTCCAGTCTCAGTAGCCAAGAGTCTGCTCAACACAATCCTCACCCTGATCCTCCTTCCCCCCACATTCGAGAGTCTGGGCAAACAAGTGACCCCACACTCGGATATTCCGTGGACCTCTTTTCAGCGCCATTCCTTGATTTGGCCGTCTCGCCAAGCACGCTCGAAGAGGGAAAGATCTTGTGCCCTGATTCCCAAACTCTTGAGCATCCACAGTCACAAGAAGATGACAATGGGGAACGGCATTTACTGTTTAATGAGGTGGATGATGATGAGACACAGTTGCCAATAAGTCAATGGCAATTACTGTCTCAAGAGGTTGATGAAGATGATGAGACACAGTTGTCAAGTCAATCACTGAGGTTGTGGTTAGGTCAACAAGTCAGGAGGATGATAAGATTGAGGAAGTGGAAGAGGAGGTAGTGGACGATGAAGTCACTGACCCAACCTGGGAAGGTAGAAAGCTGAGCGAGGACAGCAGTACAGAGGGGGAGGGATCTGCAGGACCGTAACAGGCTGGAAGAGGCAGTGGGGTGGCAAAAGGGAAAAGTCAGGCCACACCAAACAGGCCCATAACCGTTACCACCAACTGTTCCCTGGAGCACCCCCTAGCGGAAATCTCCCTTACCAAGGGGTAGGTGTTCCGCAGTATGGCGCTTTTTTGAAGAAAATGCGTACTAGAAAAGCATAGTAGTTTTCAACCTGTGCCCTACCAAAATGAGCTGGGGCGTGAACACTAGCAACCTCACCACCACCAGCATGATCCGCCACATTGCATCCAAGCACCATAATAATTGGGACGACCGCCTGGGTCCACAATCTGTGTCTGCGGGTCACACCACTGCCTCCTCTTCCCCTATGGTACATGCTGGCCAATCGCCTGTCGAAGGCGCAGGCGAAGATGCCTCCCACCCTGCACCTGGACCTTCACAAGCACCATCAGCGACCACATCCACTTCAGTGTCTCAGCGCAACATCCAAATTTCCTTACCCCAGGCCTTTGAACGCAAGTGAAAATACCCAGCCACCCACCCACAGGCCATAGCACTAAATGTGCAGCTTTCCATATTACTGGCCCTGGAAATGTTGCCATTTAGGCTTGGGGACACTGAGGCCTTCCGCAGCTTGATGTCAGCGGCCGTCCCGCGTTTACGCAGTCCCCAGCCGCCACTATTTTTTAAGGTGTGCCGTGACCGACTTACACCAACATGTGTCCCGTAACACACGTGCCCTGACCAACCCAGTTACTGGGAAGGTCCACTTAACCACATACACATGGACAAGTGCATTCGGCCAGTTATGCTACATTTCCATGACGGCACACTGGGTGAACGTTGTGGAGGCCAGGAGTGAGTCGTACCCTGGGATGGCACAGGTACTACCGACGCCAAGGATTGCGGGCCCTACGTTGATGCCTTGCCCACGTCTTAAACTTAGTGGTTCAGTGGTTTCTCAAAACCTACCCCAATTTGTCTGAGCTACTGGTGAAGGTGAGTCGCGTGTGTGCACATTTCCACAAGTCATCGACAGCTTCAGCCGGTCTGTCAACGCTGCAGCTCAGCTGGAAATTTCCAGCTCACCGGCTGTTGTGCGACGTGAGTGTTAAAGATGCCCCTAACTCAGGGCCAATCACGTTTGCTCTACTGCTCAAAATTAATAGTAACACACTGGGGTCAAATCAAATTCTCATTTATGACAGGAAGTACTGCAGTTTATAAAGTCATCAGAGGGGCATTCCCCCTGAGGCATGTGGCATTGTTACATTGGTTAACATATCAAAATAAGAAAAGAGATAACACTTAGCGTCTGCCCATGGTACATTGTTTTACTAACTGTGGTATGTGAACTATGTAAATATCTAGCTGTAATATCCATCTTGTAATGGAGTTTTCACTAACAACAATAAAAGCATATATGACGTAGAAAGGAGGCGTGTTCTCTTTGTTAGGATGGAACCTTTGTGATCTGGAGAAGATAAGGCTACTTTCACACTAGCGTTCGGGGCTCCGCTTGTGACTTCCGTTCAAAGGCTCTCACAAGCAGCCCCGAACGGATCCGTACTGCCCCAATGCATTCTGAGTGGATAAGGATCCGCTCAGAATGCATCAGTCTGGCAGCGTTCAGCCTCCGTTCCGCTCAGCAGGCGGACACCCGAACGCAGCTTGCAGCGTTTTGATGTCCACCTGGCCGTGCAGAGGCGTGCGGATCCGTTCAGACTTACAATGGAAGTCAATGGGGACGGATCCGTCTGTCCTGGCTCCGCTTTGACACGGATCCGTTAGAAACCGTTCACGTCTCTGCGCATGCCCAGTAACTTCCTGTCCCTCCCCCTCATCGTCGGCCATTTTGGATTATCGACTTGGTGAGACTGGTAAGTATGAAGTTTTGTCTGTTTGTCTATCTTTCTTTTTTTACTATCTATCTATCTCTCTATTTCTAGGGTGGGGGGGCTGCTGGCACTTGGGAAGGGGTGTGTGTCTGGAACAGTGGGAGCCGCTGGCACTGGTTGTGTGGGCTGCCTTTATGGGGGGCTTCTGGCACTGGGGGGGGGCGTGTGTGGCTGGAACTGGGGGGGTCTGCTGGCAATGGTATGATGTTTGTGGCTGAAGCTGTGGTTGCTGCTGGCACTGCGGGGGTGTTTGTGGCTGGAACTGTGCGGTGCTTCTGGCACTGCGGGGTGTTTGTGGCTGGAACTGCGCGGTGCTTCTTGAACTGCAGGTTTTTTTGTGGCTGGAACTGTGCGGTGCTTCTGACATTGCGGGGGTGTTTGTGGCTGGAACTGTGCGGTGCTTCTGGCACTGCGGGGGTGTTTGTGGCTAGAACTGTGGTTGCTGCTGGCACTGCGGGGGTGTTTGTGGCTGGAACTGTGGGGGCTGCTGGCATTGGGGGGGCTGAGGGCACTGTGGGAAGGTTGTTTGGAACTGGGGGCCTGATGTCATTGTGGGGGGCTGCTGGCACTATGCGGGGCTGCTGTCTCTGGGGGTGTTTATGGCAGTTGGGGGGGGGAGATTATGGCTCCTGTCGGATTCATTTTTTCCCAAAAAAAGAAAAAAGAAAATAGAAAATATCTGCGGTGGGCAAGCCCAGATCTATATTTTAAAAAGTAAGTATTAAAAAAAAAATTGTTGATATGTGAGGAAATAGTGCTCTACAAGTTCCTTTAACGTTATCTGCATTTTGTCTGGTATTCTGTTGCGTACAGATGTCCTCAAAGAAGACAACCATTGACTGGAGTAACCCACCCAGAAGGCGCCGCCGTATTCAGTGGCCGGTAAGTATAAATTCAACACTTGGAGTTTTTACTGTTTGATTCGTTGCATTAATCAGTATGTGCTCTTATTATAGATTTTGTCTTCATCATCTGCGGAAGGCTCTCCAGCTATGGCCAGCTCACCTGCCCAATCGCCAGCGTCCAGGGGAGGTGGACCAAGCCGGGACCGGGGCTGTCAAGAAGTAAGTATATATATATATATATATATATATATATCGTAATTTTTTATTTTTATTTAAGTACAGTCTTCTAAAAAAAAAATATTTGTTTTTAGCAATCTGCACCTAGAGCCGCCAGCGAGGATCCCCCAGTCGCCTCCAGAGTCCGCGGGAATGAGCGTGGCGGTCGTAGACGTGTAAGTATTGAATTAAGTAGTTTTAATTAGCATTTTGTATTAGGATTTACATTAAATTTTGTATTTCCTTTTTTTCAGGTTTCCGTAGGCTCCACCAGGGAAGATGAGGAGTTCGGGGTTCCGAGCATAGATAACCTGCTCCTCATCCAACTGGTGGAGGCGCGTCCAGCATTATGGGGACCACTCCGACCGCCACCACGCCGATCATCGTCGTACCCAGCGGCTCTGGAGGGACATCTGTGCTGAAGTTTTTGAGACCTGGGGGGATCTAGATGCGGCGGCTCAGGAGAAATATGGTAAGTAAAACAATATGTATTTTAATACTTTAAAATATTGTTCTTTTCCTTTCATCATGCTGATTTTAGTTTTTATTGTTTTTTTCGATAGTCAAACTGGTTACAACGGGTTGGCGATCTATCTGGGACCGCTTCAGGAGGGATTACAACAAGGAGGTTCAGGCCCCGAGTGGCTCCGGAGGAACCTCAGGGGCAACCTACATCCATACGGCAGCCCTGGGGTTCCTACGAAAGGCAATGGCACCAAAAAGGTAAATATTTATAACAACTGTTCAAAAAATAAATTGTAAAGGGGCTGTCTGAGACAGGGTAGCGTTTGGCTCCCCTGTTTTGGCCAGCCACCCACAGTCAGATGGACAACTGTTCTCTCCGTCTGACTGTAAGGGGCTGGCCAAAACAGGGTAGCGTTTGGCTCCCCTGTTTTGGCCAGCCCCCCACAATCAGATGGACAACTGTTCTCTCCGTCTGACTGTAAGGGGCTGTCTGAGACAGGGTAGTGTTTGGCTTCCCTGTTTTGGCCAGCCCCCTACAGTCAGATGGACAACTGTTCTCTCCGTCTGAATGTAAGGGGCTGTCTGAGACAGTGGAGCATTTGGCTCCCCTGTTTTGGCCAGCCCCCCACAGTCAGATGGACAACTTTTCTCTCCGTCTGAGTTTAAGGGGCTGTCTGAGACAAATGCTTGTTCATTGTTCAATCTTGTGCCCTTTCATATGAGCCCTTGTGGGAGTCACGGTCCATCAGCATCATCAGGAATTCATTAATAAATTGTGATTTTAACGTTTAATGATTTCCCGATGACGCTAATATAACTAGTGTGATTACCACAAGGGACACGCAAAGGACATACAGTTTTTAAAGGGGTATTCACATAGACAATGGGGGGATTTCACTTGAATATGTCCCCATTGTCTGATAGGTGTGGGTAAACATTGGTAGGACCCGCACCTATATTGAGAACGGAGCGGGGAGCACTGTTGCTGTAGGACACATTTCCCATGGTATGTCCACCACCAAACGCTTGGACCTTATTCATTTACTAATGAAAGCCTAGCACATCTGTCCCCATGCTCTGAATCCTCTTTGCCAGCTTCCATGACAACCCATGACACTGGACTTAGCATGGAAAAGTCAGATGTCAGTCCCTATGGTTGATGATCTCCAGGTAGCATCGTAACACTGGGGGGAAGGGGGGGACCAACAGAACTAAGTGGACTTTGTCTCCCATCCTCATGAAATTCTCTCATGATCATCTCCGGGGTTGCCTCAGCTACGGCATTGAGCAGAAGCCTCCTAATGCAGGGGCTGACACAACAAACAATTACTGCAAGATCAATAATACCATGATTATAACCATTCCAATTTGTAACAAGGTCTGTTTCCAATTCTTAATCCAGTTTTAGAACCAATGTTCCCATTATCAGGAATTACAGTTGAGCAGGTTTCACTAATCATTTTGCACACACCACCTTTTTCTGCTAGTAGCATGTCCAGGGCCATTCTGTTTTGGAATGCCATAACACTAGTGGGCCCCAGCTGCTCCACTATACCTTTTAATGCATCTCTGGTGTAATTCACAAATCTCTGCTGATTGTAATAGATGTAGTTGATCCAATCCACATTTTTGTTTATAGTAACTATAGGGATTTAAGATTCAAACCCTGCTGCCACTTGACTTCTGGCTTTGAACTCATCTGGGACCCCCCTAGGCACTCCTATAGCATCTATATACACTTGGGAATCTAGGCTGCCTTCTGAGCTGGTATCCCACCTTCTACTCACCATTGTCTCTCCTTGGGCATAACCAAATCCTAACCCAGGGCTTCTTATTTTCTCAATAGTTTTCTCCCAGTCAAGGGGATTAAATACATGGAAGGGCATAAACACTAGGGCTAAGGCACATTGCCCATGCCAGACAATTGTCAATTTTGTCCTTAGTTTCATATCTGCACACAACCAGATCACATCCCCTAATGCTTGAGTTTGGTTCATCAAATGACTTTGATAGGGTTCACCGGTGGTATTGACCACAGTTCCACAATATCCTTCAAGAAACCTGCCCATGTTTTTTCCTTTTTTGCCCTCTATTTCGAAACAGGTGTAATTCCCTTTGTATATGGTTATCCCTCCCCCAGGTTCAGGGGTTTCTCTTAAGATTGGGAACTTCTCTTCCCAAACCTTGCATTCAGTCATATCGGCAGTCTGATTCACATACATGCTTGTAAAACATAAATATTGGCTGGGACTTAGGAGAAGGGCACACTTCCTAAGTGTGGTCTGGCTGTGGCACAGGTGATACACCCAGATCTGTTTACCTGTTATCCCGTGTACTTCATCCATTCCAACCAAAAATTACGGTCAGAAAATCCTGTTTGCACTGCCAATGTCTCCTCTACAGTAAAGAGGGGTCTAACTACCTTCCCTGGTAACAAGGGGTTGGGCTCTTGTATTGGCAGTGAACTAGGGATGGGATTTGTGACAGGCCTGTCTGCGATGTGCTTAAAGTGGAACTGTCCCCAAGGCCCATATTTATCAGATGGATATTTCCTCAAAACGTACATTCCCAAGTCTGTTGGTTGGGGGGATTCTATTGCCAGTATCAATGGATGACAACCCAGGGGCCCCCTTGATCTGTGGGATATTTTTGACATGTTCTGAGCTGAGTTTTTCCCTATATTCTCCATAGACTCCTTTAGGAAGTCCTTCAGAAGTCTTCTCCACCTTTCTTGGGGCATGGACCCCTTTCTTGGGGCATGGACCTTTTCTTTGGTAGGGTGGGACCCATGTGGCATATGAGTCTTGTCTCTTATGACCTTTGACCGTGTCTGGGCTACCATTGTCTTCACTTCCTCCCTTCTCCTCATTGCAGCTTCCTTTGCTGCTCTGTCAGCTCTTGCATTTCCTTGGGTCTCTGGAGTATCTGGTTTTGAGTGTGCCTTGACCTTAAGTATGGCCACCTGCTTAGGGAAAGTCAGGTCCTCCATGAGCGCTTGCACAGCTTCAGCATGTTTTACAGGAGTTCCACTGGAAGTGATGAAATTGCGGCTCCTCCAGATGGGGCAAAAATCATAAGCTACTCCAAAAGCGTATCTGGAATCCGTGTATATGTTGGCAGTCTTCCCCTCAGCCATCTTGGAGGCCTCAGTGAGTGTTATCAGTTCAGCTTCCAGGGCAGACTGTCCAGAGAAAGAGGAGAGGCTTGTAGCATATCATGTAAGGAGGTAACCGCATATCCAGTATGATATCTGCCTTGTTCATCTGAATATCCAGATCCATCCACAAACAGATTGAGATCAGGGTTGTCCAGTAGTGTTTCAGTCACGTTCGGGAGAGGCTCAGTCTCTTGCTTAATCAACTCCAAGCAATCATGGCAATCTCGAGAGTAAAAAGCATCATCAGAATAAACATCTCCCTCCTCAACAATCCCCCCTTGAGGAGAAGGAAGGAGGGAAGCAGGGTTGAGGACATGACACCTAGAAATAGTCACAGTTTCCGGAAGAAGAAGAGAACACTGCATACGAAGGTGTCTAGCAGCTGAGAGATGTTTGGGTTGTGTTTGCTGGAGAACTGCAGAAATGTCATGGGGGGCCAAAATCTGCAAAGGGTGAACCAGGACAATATCAGAAGTCTTGTCCAGAAGAAGATGGCAGGCATGAATAGCACGTATGCAGGAAGGGGTCGAGCAACTGGATCCATGCGGGCTGAGTAGTAGCCCAGAGGCCTGTTTCTACCTCCGTGGCTTTGGGTAAGGACCCCTGTGGCATGCCCCTGACGTTCCATGACATACAGTCTAAAAGGCAGGCTGTAATTAGGCAGTCCTAAGGCAGGAGAGGAAGAAGCTGCTGCCTTCAACTGATTAAAACAGAGTTTAGCATCCTCTGTCAGATCGAATGGAGTGTGCAGTCATACAGTAATTGCATGAGGATAAAAGCATCTATGATCCAAGGGCGGCAGTATGAGATGAAGCCTAGGAAGGCCTGCAACTGTTTTGAGGTAGTTGGTTCTTGGATCTGCAAGATAGCCTTTTTCCTCTCTTCTGTAAGGCGTTTTGCACTAGGACGAAGGCAGTGTCCGAAAAACACTACTTTTGATTGACACCACTGGATATTGTCTTGGGAAACCTTGCATCCCTGATCTGACAGGTAAAGGAGCAAGAAAAGTGAAGCATCTGAACACACACAGGCGTCCTGTGCATAGGCCAAGAGATCATCCACATACTGGAGCAGGACAACATCATCATGAACTTGCTTCCAATCTTCCAAGATTAAATACATGGCTTTACTAAACTGGGATGGGCTATTTTGAGCTCCTTGCGGCATGACTGTCTAGGTCCACTGTGATCCTGCATGGGTGAAGGCAAAAGGGTATTGACATTTGGGGTGTAAAGGTATAGAGAAAAAAGCATTAGCTAGGTCAATGACTGTAAAGGCCACTGCATCCCGTGGTACTGCAGAGAGCAGAGTGTGGGGGTTTGGTACAGTCAGAGTTTCCAAGACGGTTGCTTAATTCACGGCCCGAAGATCATGAACTATCCTATAAATGTCAGGTTGTCCTTTTTAACCTTTCTTCCTCACTGGGGAAAGGAGTGTGTTACATGGAGAGGTGGTGTGAATTATGGCACCAGCTTTTAAGAAAGCCCGTAACTGTTGAGTGACAGCATCCATCTGCGCTACTGACAGAAAATACTGTGGTTTGCGAGGGAGAACAGCACCTGGTTTCCGGTGTACCATCACAGGCTGCACCCGAAGCCTGCCTACATCCTGTGGTTTTTTTGCCCACAACGTCTCAGGTATGACAGATAAAATAGCAGCTGGAAGTGAACCTTCAGGCAGACAGTCTTCTAGGGACCTAAGAGCGGTCAACATGACTGTCTCTTCTGGCCGAGGGGAGTGGAAAGGGTGACTGTACCATCGGGCTGAAACTGTATGGTGGCTTTCATTTTCTGTAATAGATCTGCACCCAAAAGGTTAAGCGCACATGTGGAGGAGACTACAAACTGTGAAAGCACTTCATTGGATGGCTGCGGTCCAAAAGAAACACTGGGCGGTTTTGTTAAGGGAGAGGATCGTGCACCGCCGTCAATGCCGATGCACTGCACAGTAATGTTGTCCAGGAAGGAGGGGTTGGGAATCTCACCCCGTCGGATTACACTTTTGGCTGCACCAGTATCCACAAGAAAAGTGTGTACATCTCCCCCTATCTGCAACTGCACTGTAGGTGCAGGTCCACAGTGGGGAGGGAGGAGGTCCATGGTGGGGTTGGCTCCTCCGATGTGTGGATCTGGCTTGCCCCTGTCCTAGTGGGCATGGTGCCGCTCCCCTGCCTGTTGCGGTGGAGGAGGAGGGGGAGCAGGGGGAGCCCATGTAAACACACAGGGTGGCCCCCTTCTCCCTTGCTGAGGGGGGTTATGCGGGCACTCTCTTCTGAGATGTCGGAGCTGGCCACACCCATAGCAGCGAGGAGGAGTTCTGTTACTGGTATCTCCCCTCGGGCGGGAGGGGTACTCCTCTGCTGCGAGCATTATGTTAGTTTTGGGAGCTGCTTCTATGCCTTTAGCCACCAAGGTTAACGTGTCAAGAGAAACAGTACGGTACTCTGGGCGAGCAGTCTTTAGAGACTTTTGGATGTGAGGTTTTAATCCATCAGCAAAGGCACTCGACAGCATTCTGTTTTGCACTGGGTCCTGCTTAGAGAACCCCAGGTCCTTAAACATTTGCTTTATTCGGTTTGCAAATTTTTCCACTGACTCTGCCTTATCTTGTTTCATATACTGAATTTAGATAGCCTGATTGGCTAGTCTGATCCTAGCCCTAGTCTGTAATAATTAACATAAATGCACTCCAGATTGGTAGGTTTTTTGGTATACTTCATCCCCATGGTTCGGGGCTGGCAGGTTCTTAGCCATAGTTGGCCAAAAAGAATCCCCTGCCTTAATTTCAGTAAGTCCAGAGAGGTCTCGCCATGTGGCAGAATGCGTTTTTCTGATCTGTTCTAATGCCCTATAGAAGGGCATGGGATGTTGGTCGGGGAGAGATTGGTGGCCTGTGTGGGGTTAAAAGTCACTTATCTCCCCTGATGGCTCACTTCAGGGGGAGGCTTAGGGGTCTGAGCTTGTCTGGTCAGGACTTCTCTTTGTCCAGCTAACCTGGCTACCTCCAGGTCTCTTAATCTCTCTCTCCATCTGCCCTCCCTCTCTGCTCTCCACACCGCTCCTGCCTATCCCCCCTCTGCTGCTTCTCCAGGTAGGTGCATGAAGGAAGAGGGGCTAACAGGGGCTAACAGGAGTGCTGACTGCTGGGTTTTGTTAAGGTTTTGTCTCTTCCTCCTCCTGCCTCTCTTTCTGTCCCCGCGTCTCCACTCCCATCATGATGGGCATATTCAAAGGATTTAATGGTGCAGTAGAACGGGCAACCTGACCTCCTGGCACATAATATTTGCCATCTGGATTCAGCACCGGATACAAGGGAGTTACTGGCAGCAGCATTTTCCCTGTAGTCTGTCTGGCTGAGTCTTTACAGGGCTGCACTGTCTCGTCAAATTTTATCAATGGAGGGTCGGGGCAACTCGTAGTGGACGGTCTGTCACCCTGCGGTGGGGGCTGGACAGGGCAGATGACCTTCTGAATGGGGGGGGTTGTGTCTATGGACCAGAGCCCTCCCACTTCTGGAAGGGTGGGGTCGGGAGGCACCACAAGCAAGATACGTATCTCGGGCATCAGGATTCTGCTGACCACAATGTATGCACGTCCACTCTGCTGGTCCTCTCACTGTCACCCCACTCGGTGGGCGGGGCCTCTCAGAGTGCAAATCACCAGACACTGCTCCACCGGCGCCATTATAGGGCGGAGGTGTCCCATTTTGTGGCATATAGACATACGTTTTCAGACCTTCATCCATCTCTCTGATCCTCTGTTAGTAGCCAGGCGGTCTGCTGTTCGCTGCCAAGCTTGCGCAGCACTCAGTAAGTCTTCATCACACAATTTATCATGGCACTGTGCCAAAACTTTGCTCCACATTACGGAGTTTTCATTACCACCAGCTACAGTCAGTTGCATAAATATTGGGACATCGACAGAATTCTAACATTTTTGGCTCTGTACACCACCACAATGGATTTGAAATTAAATGAACTAGATGTGCTTTAACTGCAGACTGTCAGCTTTAATTTGAGGGTATTTACATCCAAATCAGGTAAACGGTGTAGGAATTACAACACTTTGCATATGTGCCTCCCACTTTATAAGGAACCAAAAGTAATAGGACAGAATAATAATCATAAATGAAACTTTCACTTTTTAATACTTGGTTGCAAATCCTTTGCAGTCAATTACAGCCTGAAGTCTGGAACGCATAGACATCACCAGACGCTGGGTTTCATCCCTGGTCATGCTCTGCCAGGCCTCTACTGCAACTGTCTTCAGTTCCTGCTTGTTCTTGGGGCATTTTCCCTTCAGTTTTGTCTTCAGCAAGTGAAATGCATTCTCAATCGGATTCAGCTCAGGTGATTGACTTGGCCATTGAATAACATTCCACTTATTTCCCTTAAAAAAATCTTTGGTTGCTTTTGCAGTATGCTTTGGGTCATTGTCCATCTGCACTGTGAAGCGCCATCCAATGAGTTCTGAAGCAGTTGGCTGAATATGAGCAGATAAAATTGCCCGAAACACTTCAGAATTCATCCTGCTGCTTTTGTCAGCTGTCACATCATCAATAAATACAAGAGAACCAGTTCCATTGGCAGCCATACATTCCCACGCCATGACACTACCAACACCATGCTTCACTGATGAGGTGGTATGCTTAGGATCATGAGCAGCTCCTTTCCTTCTCCATACTCTTCTCTTCCCATCACTCTGGTACAAGTTGATCTTGGTCTCATCTGTCCATAGGATGTTGTTCCAGAACTGTAAAGGCTTTTTTAGATGTCGTTTGGCAAATTCTAATCTGGCCTTCCTGTTTTTGAGGCTCACCAATGGTTTCCATCTTGTGGTGAACCCTCTGTATTCACTCTGGTGAAGTCTTCTCTTGATTGTTGACTATGACACACCTACCTCCTGGAGAGTGTTCTTGATCTGGCCAACTGTTGTGAAGGGTGTTTTCTTCACCAGGGAAAGAATTCTTCGGTCATCCACCACAGTTGTTTTCCGTGGTCTTCCGGGTCTTTTGGTGTTGCTGAGCTCACCAGTGTGTTCCTTCTTTTTAAGAATGTCTCAAACAGTTGTTTTGGCCACGCCTAATGTTTTTGCTATCTCTCTGATGGCTTTGTTTTGTTTTTTCAGCCTAATGATGGCTTGCTTCACTGATAGTGACAGCTCTTTGGATCTAATCTTGAGAGTTGACAGCAACATATTCCAAATGCAAATAGCGCACTTGAAATGAACTCTGGACCTTTTATCTGCTCATTTTAATTGGGATAATGAGGGAATAACACACACCTGGCCATGGAACAGCTGAGAAGCCAATTGTCCCATTACTTTTGTTTCCTTAACAATTGGGAGGCACATATGCAAACTGTTGTAATTCCTACACAGTTCACCTGATTTGGATGTAAATACCCTCAAATTAAAGTTGACAGTCTGCAGATAAAGCACATCTTGTTTGTTTCATTTCATATCCATTGTGGTGGTGTATAGAGCCAAAAATGTTAGAATTGTGTCGGTGTCCCAATATTTATGGACCTGACTGTATCTTCGTCAGCTTTTTATAATGTTTGACATGCTTACTCCTCTCTTCTCGGGCTACCAGCTGATTAGCTGTATACTCGCCATCGGGCAGTTACCGCGACTGCCCCATGGATTTAACACTTACAACCAAGACAAAAGCAGGCACCTTCTTCTTCACACTCCTAAGCAGAGTTCACCCCTACGCAGTATATACACTCTGGCTCCCAAGTCTGGGCCGCCAGCCGGGACTAATCCACCTGCCGCCTCCTAAGAGGAGATCTGTAAATATGCCCCATTCCAAGTCCTGCAGGTCTGCTGCCTCCTAAGGGGAGATCTGTAAAGATGCCCCAGTCCAGGTCTAGCAGAAATCAACTGAAGCCCCCCCCCCCCACCCACCCCCCCCACCACCACGGGAAATTTCTTGCTCTGCTTAATCGTTAACTGTGAAGGTGCCTGACACAAACCACACAGACAAAACACAAACACAGGAGAGCAAAATATGGATTCTAGGAACTCAGGATTTTACATCAACCGAAGTTGCTACTATGTACGTAACCGCAATAGCAGAACAGATTACCACAGCACAGTGGAGCACAGCAAGAGGCAGATGAGGTAACCAAATTTTCTCACCTTGTCTTTGAGGCTGCAGTCCTCCTCCAGCGTGGTCCACTGTGCTCTGGGAATCCCAAACTTAGGCTAGCAACGCTACTTCTCCTGAGCCCCCACGCCAACTGATAAAGCTGCGCCTAACTCAGGGCCGATCACGTTTGCTCTACTGCTCCAAATTAGTAGTAACCCAAGGGTTTTACGTGCACAAAAGAAAATGACTATGACACACACACTGGGGTCAAAGCAAATTCTCATTCATTACAGGAAGTACAGCAGTTTATAAAGTCATCAGAGGGCCATTCCGCCTGAGGCATGTGGCATTGTTACATTGGCTAACATATCAAAATAAGAAAAGAGATAACACTTAGCGTCTGCCCATTGTGCATTGTTTTACTATGTGAACTATGTAAATATCTATGGGCGCCATCTTGTAATGGAGTTCTCTAACAGCAGAAAAAACATATATGACGTAGTAAGGAGGCGTGCTCTTTTGGGTAGAATGGAACCTGTGTGCTTGTCACCGCCAGCTCTCTGAGAAGCTCTGGCAGACGTTCTTCTGTACCTCTTGCATGATGTTCTTTGTTTTGGTTTCACTTTGTCATCTCTTTTCCTTCTCCCAGCTGTCATCTATTTACACTGATTGCCTCCCTTTATATTCCCTCCCATACTGCCTCACTTTAAGGTTTATACCACTTCCTGGATTGTGTTCACTGCTACATGCTGCAACTGCTGGTTCCTCAGATAAGTCTTTTCCTTTATTTGTGTTTCCGTGCTGGCTTGATTCTAGGTGACCCTGACTCCCTCCGTATTAACTGCAGGGAGCCGGTGGTCGTGTCCTCACTATTATAGGGTTTTCAGGTGTCACACAGTCTAGGTACGAGGGCATGCAATTATCTATCATAAAGATCTTTGCATGGGCAAAGCAGTCAGGGAGAGCTCTAGGGGTTTTATAGGGCTCACCCATATGTTCCTTAGTTTGGGATCAAGTCAGTCGGATGTTTATTTATAACTTCCAGTTTTCTGCAACACCATCCATGACATTATAAACCGCCAAAACCGTCTTAAGCATGGATCCGGTTTCAGCCTTGATTGACCGCATGCAGGGTCTTTCACTGGAGGTAGCAGATCTCCGTAAAACTGTGTCTCAGTTTCAGATGACCGGTTCTGCTTGCGTTCATGGAGTTTGTTCCGAGCCTAAGATCTCACTTCCGGATACGTTCTCCGGGGGTAGTGAGAATTTTGTTCGTTTTAGAGAGGCTTGCAAACTCCATTTTCGCCTACTTCCCCATTCCTCTGGTGATGAGGAGCAGAGGGTGGGGATCATCATCTCGCTGCTCAGGGATAACGCTCAGTCTTGGGCCTTTTCGCTGCCGGTGGGGGCACGGCCCCTCCGATCGGTGGATGAATTTTTTGTAGCCCTGGGGCAGATATATGATGACCCGGATCGTATTGCTCTGGCTGAATCTAAACTGCATCTTTTATGCCAAGGTAAACAGTCCGCAGAGATATATTGTTCAGAATTTTGGAGATGGGCAGCTGATACTGGTTGGAATGATGCTGCACTCCGAAGTCAATTTTGCCATGGTCTTTCGGAGGGATTGAAAGTTGCATTTGCCTTTCATGAGAGACCTGCCTCGTTGGAGTCTGCCATGTCTCGAGCTGTTCGTATTGACAGGCATCTTAGAGAGAGAGGAGAGATCACTCATTCCTGTCATATTCAGTCCAAGGACAGTGGGGCGGTCTCATTCAGTGTGCAGGGGCCTCAGTCTCTCTCAATCCCTTCTGAGCAGGAGGCCATGCAGCTGGGTTTGCTTGCCTCTGATAGTAGAGGATTCAGCTCTCAGAGGAGGGTTTGTTTCTGTTGTGGAGGCATAAATCATTTGGCAAATGTTTGCCCCTCTAGGAGATTCAGGAAGTTTTCTGAGGGTATTAAAGAAACAAAAAGAAAAAAAACCCTCTAAAAACTTTCCATCTGTTACTATTGGCAAGGTTGATGCGGAAATTGAAGGTTTGCCGTTTGCTTGTAATTCCCGTTTTGTCCTACCTGCCAGGGTGGCGCTAGATAGCAAGAACATTGTTTGTGAGATTTTTGTAGATAGTGGAGCAGCTGTCAATCTCATTGATAATCAATTTGCTATAACACATGGTTTCCAGGTATGCACTTTGGGAAAGGATATACCTGTTTTTGCTATCGATTCCGCTCCACTTTCTCAAAAATCGTTAAAAGGCATAGTTCACAATATCCGTTTGACTGTGGGTGATGCTCATGTTGAGGATATGTCATGTTTCGTCCTAAGCGGATTACCTACTCCTCTAGTGTTAGGGCTACCCTGGCTAACTAAACATAACCCCACCATTGATTGGCAAGCAAGGCAAATAAATGGTTGGAGTGACTTTTGCAGAGAGAATTGCCTCACGGCGTCTCTTTCAGAGGATTCTACCAAGACTGTACCATCTTTTCTCTCTGAATTTTCGGATGTGTTTTCAGAGAGTGGTGTCCAGGAGCTGCCCCCTCACCGGGAGTACGATTGCCCTATTAATCTCATCCCAGACGCCAAGCTGCAAAAATCACGTTTATACAATCTCTCCCAACCTGAAAGGGTCGCTATGCGTACTTATATCTCTGAGAGCCTGAGAAAGGAACACATCCGACCCTCAAAGTCACCTGTTGCCGCAGTTTTTTTTTTTTGTTAAGAAAAAAGATGGTTCTTTAAGACCATGTCTGGATTTCAGGGAGCTGAACTGTATCACAATTCATGACCCTTATCCGCTTCCTCTGATCCCGGACCTGTTTAACCAGATTGTTGGGGCTAAAGTTTTTTCTAAGTTGGATTTAAGAGGGGCATACAACCTAGTCAGGGTCAAGGAAGGGGACGAATGGAAGACGGCCTTCAATACCCCTGAGGGCCATTTCGAGAATTTGGTTATGCCCTTTGGTTTGATGAATGCTCCAGCCGTCTTCCAATATTTTGTGAACAGCATTTTTTATCATTTAATGGGGAAATTTGTACTGGTGTATCTAGATGACATTTAAATTTTTTCTCCTGATTTCAAAATTCATAGGGACCACCTACGTCAGGTCTTGCTCATTCTGCGGGAGAATAAATTGTACGCTAAACTGGAAAAATGTGTGTTTGCAGTCCCAGAAATTCAATTTCTGGGTTTTCTTCTCTCCGCTTCTGTTTTTCGCATGGACCCTGAGAAGGTCCGCGCTGTGCTTGATTGGGAGCTTCCTGAGAATCAGAAGGCGCTGATGCGGTTTTTGGGTTTTGCCAATTATTACAGGAAGTTCATTTTGAATTATTCCTCTGTTGTTAAGCCACTCACTGATATGACTAAAAATGGGGTAGATTTTTCCTCCTGGTCGGTAGATGCACTTAAGGCCTTTTCTAGTATCAAAGAGAGTTTTGCTTCCGCTCCCATCTTGGTTCAACCTGATGTCTCTCTGCCTTTCATTGTTGAGGTGGATGCTTCTGAGGTGGGTGTGGGTGCGGTCTTGTCTCAGGATCCCTCTCCTGCCAAATGGCGACCATGTGCCTTTTTCTCAAGGAAACTCTCCTCCGCAGACAGAAATTACGATGTGGGAGATAGGGAGTTGTTGGCCATCAAATTAGCTTTTGAGGAGTGGCGTCATTGGCCAGAGGGAGCCAGACACCCTATTACCGTGTTTACCGACCATAAGAATCTGGCCTACTTGGAATCAGCCAAGCGTCTGAACCCGAGACAGGCCAGATGGTCTTTATTCTTTTCTAGGTTTAATTTTGTTGTCACGTTCTGCCCTGGGGTTAAAAATGTGAAGGCTGATGCCCTGTCACGTTGTTTTCAGGGAGGGGGGAACTTTGAAGACCCGGGTCCCATTTTGGCTGAAGGGGTGGTCGTCTCTGCTCTTTATCCTGATTTGGAGGCAGAGGTTCAGGCAACCCAAGCAGAGGCTCCTGATCTTTGTCCTCCTGGGAGGTTGTTTGTGCTTCTTGCTTTACGACACAAGGTTTTTAAGGAGCACCACGATACTGTCCATTCTGGGCACCCGGGGAGTAGAGCCACAGTGGATCTCATTGCTCGGAGATTCTGGTGGCCGGCTCTTCGTAAGACGGTTGAGGGTTTTGTGGCAGCCTGCGAGACCTGTGCTCGTGCCAAGGGCCCTCATTCACGGCCATCGGGTTCTCTCCTCCCGTTACCCATTCCTTCCCGTCCTTGGACGCATCGGTCCATGGACTTCATTACGGACCTGCCTCATTCCTCGGGGAAGACTGTGATTCTGGTAGTAGTGGACCGTTTTAGCAAAATGGCACATTTCATTCCCTTCCCTGGGTTATCCAATGCTAAAATGCTGGCACAAGCATTTGTTGATCACATTGTCAAATTACATGGCATTCCTTCAGACATAGTTTCTGATAGGGGCACGCAGTTTGTTTCCAGAATCTGGAAGGCTTTCTGTTCTCGCTTGGGGGTTCGGTTGTCGTTCTCTTCTGCTTTTCACCCGCAGTCGAATGGCCAGACCGAACGCGTCAATCAGAATCTGGAGACATATCTGCGCTGTTTTGTGGCAGAGAATCAGGAGGATTGGTGTTCTTTTTTGTCCCTTGCTGAGTTTGCTTTAAATAACCGTCGCCAGGAGTCCTCGGATAAGTCACCATTTTTTGGTGCATATGGGTTTCATCTGCAGTTTGGGACATTCTCTGGAGAGGGGTCTTCTGGTTTACCTGATGAGGAGAGATTTTCCTCGTCTTTGTCATTTATTTGGCAAAAGATTCAGGGTAATCTGAAGAGGATGAGTGAGAGATATAAGCGTGTGGCGGATAAGAGACGTGTGCCTGGTCCGGACCTGAATGTGGGTGATCTGGTGTGGTTGTCTACAAAGAATATCAAACTAAAGGTTCCCTCAGTTGGGTCCTAAGTTTATTGGGCCTTACAAGATTTTGTCCGTCATCAATCCCGTTGCCTTCCGTCTTGATCTTCCTCAGACTTGGAAGATTCATAATGTTTTTCACAGGTCCCTATTAAAACCGTATGTCCAACCCACTGTACCCTCCTCTTTGCCTCCTCCTCCGATTGTTGTTGATGATAATCTTGAATTTCAGGTCTCTAGGATTGTGGATTCTCGCATTATCTGCGGTTCTCTCCAGTATCTCGTTCATTGGGAGGGTTATGGTCCTGAGGAGAGGATGTGGGTCCCAGTGGCGGACATTAAGGCCACTCGTCTTATCAGGGCTTTCCATAGGTCCCATCCTGAGAAGGTGGGCTCTGAGTGTCCGGAGTCCACTCGTAGAGGGAGGGGTACTGTCACCGCCAGCTCTCTGAGAAGCTCTGGCAGACGTTCTTCTGTACCTCTTGCATGATGTTCTTTGTTTTGGTTTCACTTTGTCATCTCTTTTTCTTCTCCCAGCTGTCATCTATTTACACTGATTGCCTCCCTTTATATTCCCTCCCATACTGCCTCACTTTGCGGTTTATACTACTTCCTGGATTGTGTTCACTGCTACATGCTGAAACTGCTGGTTCCTCAGATAAGTCTTTTCCTTTATTTGTGTTTCCAATCTGACTTGATTCTAGGTGACCCTGACTCCCTCCGTATTAAGTGCAGGGAGCCGGTGGTCGTGTCCCCTCACTATTATAGGGTTTTCAGGTGTCACACAGTCTAGGTACGAGGGCATGCATCTATCATAAAGATCTTTGCATGGGCAGAGCAGTCAGGGAGAGCTCTAGGGGTTTTATAGGGCTCACCCATATGTTCCTTAGTTTGGGATCAAGTCAGTCGGATGTTTATTTATAACTTCCAGTTTTCTGCAACACCATCCGTGACAGTGCTCTGGAGAAGATAAGGTGTTGTCTGAGAGCTAAAGTATGTGGGAGCTTTCTTAGCTTAATCAAAGAAGAGAGGAGGAGGAGCAGGAGATGGTTGCCTCCGCTAAAGCGGGTAGTATCCATGGAAGTTTAATTCCATCTGTTCTGCGTGGGTGGACAGAAGAGGAAGAAGAGGATGAGGAGATTGAGAGTGATCCTCCTGATGACAACAGCGAAGTCTTGCCTGTTGGTACTCTGGCACAAATGGCTGACTTCATGTTAGGCTGCCTTTTTCGCGACCTGACCGTTATACACATTTTAGACAACACGGATTACAGGTTGTTCAACCTTCTCGACCCCCGGTACAAAGAGAACTTCTCATCTCTCATTCCTCTGGTGGAGAGGAGTAGCAAAATGGTGCAATACCAGAAGGTCCTTGTTCAAAAATTGCTCCAAAAATTTTGATCTGACAATGTTGGCGGCAGAGTCCGTAGTTCCTTGGGCAACCGAGGAGGGGAGACAAGGGGAACACACAGCAGTTCCAACAGAGTCAGGGCAACACTCTCCAAAGCCTGGGACAGTTTCATGACACCCCGCCAGCACACTCACCCTGATGTGTGGCCTACTGTCACAAGGAGGGAACAATTTTGGAAGATGGTGAAGGAGTACATAACAGACCGTGTCAGCGTCCTCAATGATCCCTCAGTGCCCTACAACTACTTGTTGTCCAAGCTGGACACGTGGCATGTTCTGGCGCTCTAGGCCTTGGAGGTGCTGGCCTGCCCTACCACTGAGCGGGTATTTAGTGCTGCTGGTAGCATTATAACAAATAAGAGTATCCGCCTGTCAACTGAAAATGCTGACAGGCTGACTCTTATAAAAATGAACAAGGCCTGGATTGACCCTGACTTCTCGACTCCACCACAGGAAAGCTGATGAACATAAAGGCACTTTAAATGTGTTGTTTATAATGTACTGAATACACTGTATTCCCATGCACCCCTTCCACTACAAACAATGGTATATGAAATAAGTTTCCTTTTCTCATCCTCCTCCTCCTCTTCCATCATATCAACATGCTTATTCGTTGCATATAATGACCTCGCATATATGCCCTCGCATATAATGTTTTACAGGGTCAGCTCACTTGCAGGCACTCACCTACAATCTTTTACAGGGTCAGCTCACCTGCAGGCCCTCGCATATATTGTTTTACAGGGTTATCTCACCTGCAGGCCCTCATCTTCAACCTTTTAGAGGGTCAGCTCACCAGCAGGCCCTCATCTACAATCTTTTACAGGGTCAGCTCACCTGCAGGCCCTCGCATATAATGTTTTTCAGGGTCAGCTCACCTGCAGTCCTTCGCATATAATGCTTGACAGGGTCAGCTCACCCGCAGGCCCTCACCTACAACCTTTTATAGGGTCAGCTCACCAGCAGGGCCTCAACCATAATGTTTTCGATGGTCAGCTCAGCAGCAGACCCTCACTCCTAATGTTTTAGAGGGTCAGCTCAGCAGAAGGCCCTCGCCCCTAATGTTTTAGATGGTCAGATCAGCAGGCCCTTGCTCCAAATGTTTTTGAGGGTCACCAGCAGGCCATCAATCATAATTTTTCAAGGGTGTGTATGATGCCCTCCTTTATGTGTAAAAAATGATGTATTGTAGTGCCGATTCCTTGTAAATTTTGGCATCCCTTTCACTTAGTGCATAGGCTTTTTGAGTGTAGGAGTCCCACTACCTGAACAATTGTACCACAATGTGAATAAGGCCCTCCTCTATGTGATATACAGGTTGTATTAGAGTGCCTCTTGCTTGTAAATATACAGGAAAGAATGTTTCCTAACAATTTTTCCTCTAAAATCAATTTTATCTTCGGTTTTGGGGTGTATTATTGTCAGTCTGTAAAAGTGGCGTACTACTCGAACAACATCGTTCCCAGCAGCGACCTGGGAGTCCAAGATGCATCCAGACATCCTCGAACCATTTCAGTGGTGTTTCCATCAATTTCTGACCTTTTCCTATGAACCAGACACCCTCCCCTCTTCAGAGCAGGGGGTGCCTGGTTTAATGCTCGGGTTCTCTCATTGACCTTCATTGTGTTCGGGTGCTCTTGGTGCTCGATCAACACTAATTACTACTATTAATATTATCTGCCATTGCTGACGGTGGCTATTTATCACCAGAATCATGCCACTGCCGCTGTGTGCCTGCCCTCATGTTCTGTGCTTTATGTCAGCTGCAACTCCCCATACTGCCTCTACCATTACTTCTACACAGCCATACATCTACTACCTTGTCTTTTCCATGCTGTGCTGCTACTGCTGCCACTGCTATTGAAATTCCATAGCTTAGTCCTCTTCATAGACAAGTGACGTCACCGTAGATCCATCACATGGCCTAGGTGTAGCTCAGTCCCTTTCAAGTGCTGCAGTACAAAGCACAGCTGCTATACAATGTACATTGTTGTGCTTGGTAAACTGTGAAAAGAGTTGTGCAGCAAACAGTTAATTGGCAGGGGTACAGGGAGTCAGACCCAAGCTGATCTGATAACTCAAAATGATTTTTTTTCCCCTATGAATTAGTAAAATGTCTCACTTTCAACATCTGATATGTGTTCTATGTTCTATTGTGAATAAAATATGGGTTTATAAGATTTGGAAATAATTGCATTCATTTTTTTATTTTAATTTAAGCTTTGGATTTAATTACTATGCCAGACGCATTTCGAAGTTAACAAACTGAGGAAGAAGTTTGTTAACTTCGAAAGTCGTCTGGCGTAGTAACCACAACTTTAGGCCTCTTGCACATGAATGTTTTTTTTTTCCGTTTCCGTTCTGTTATTGCGGGTTCCATTTGGGGTCTGTATGCAGAACCATTCATTTCAATGGTTCTGCAAAAAAACGTAATGTACTCCGTATGCATTCCGTTTCCGTATTTCCATATATCAGTTCCGCTAAAAGATAGAACTTGTCCTATTATTGTCCGCAAATAAGTTCCGTCACTTCATTCAAGTCAATGGGTCCGCAAAAAAGAAGGAATGCATACAGAACACATCCGTATGTCGTCCGTTTTTTGCAGATCTATGTCCACTTTGCTCATGTGTTTACTGTTTACAAACATTACTGTACATTACAGTAATGAATACAAATTTTATGTTTCCGTTTGCAATCCGTTGGGGATCGCCGCTCCGTCCCCATTGACTATAATGGGGACGGGGGCGGAGCTCCGGCGCAGCACGGCGGTGCACGGAGAAAGCCGCTGGACTAAAAAGTCGGACATGCAGGACTTTTTAGTCCGGCGGCTTTCGCCGTGCTGCGCCGGAGCTCCGCCCCGTCCCCATTATAGTCAATGGGGACGGAGCGGCGGCACGGCGAAATAGCGGAAGGACAGATCCGACATGGTGAACAGCATGTCGGATCCATCCTGCCGCAAGTGTGAAAGTAGCCTTATTCAGAGCAAGTCACTATTTTTCTTTGATAATATTGTGTGTTTTTAAATACAATCTTCTCCCAATAAGCAACAACAGGCTGTTTGTTTATACCCATCAACTATGCTTTTACCCATAGCTATATGCCAGTGTCACTAGTTACTATTGCTGTCATTGCATTAAAGAGCCTAAGGGGGGGGGGGGGGGTTGAAAAGAATAAAAACAAGAGAGAAAGACAAGAGAAAAAATAGGAGACAGAGAGCTATTTACCAATATTCATGGCAATTGGAGAACTTTTGATTTTGGTAGAATCAATTTGATCTGGAACAGAATTTTGGACGGATTCAGTGAATCCCAAAACAAATTTCAAGTAATTCACTCATCTATAATCTGTATATAAAATAACAGTCTATTGATTTCCGCAAAGATTAATACTATACAACACTTCCAACTATATAACTCAGTCCACAATATGATTCTGGGTGTTGACCTCTCCCCACCCCACCTTTGCAGTTTCCTAGGTAGTCCTGTCTGTGTGTATGACTGCTAAGTTGCATAGTGACACTGTGGCTATTTCCATCTGCTTTCCACAGATGCCTTTGTTAGGCTGGTTTCACACGAGCGAGTTTAATGCATTGAATAATACTCGCAAATGTAGGTGGACACAAGCGATTATAACAAATAGCAGCCTATTGCTCCTGCCCGACCCAGGTTTCACTCCTAAGCTTCATCAGGGACGTAACCTAAAATCCCACATCCCGTCTTTAAATACCCCCTCCCTTCCCCAATTTCAATCTGGGACACTAAAAACCAGTAATACTTTTCATAATTCTTCCTTTCCTTAAAACCACCTATCCACATTAATATCTTATCTATAAACCGCAATTTCTTTAGATGTTCCTTTCATTAATCCACAAATATTCTTTTCTTCGCATCTGTTTTTTCTGCGAAAGTTATTAATAAGAAATAGAACGAGATGGAGGATATGTTCAAGGAATTAGAAAGAGATCTGGTTAAGGAAATTAGAACTTCATGGGATATATTGTCTCTGGAAAAATACCTATCAGAAGACAAAATCCCAGAAGGTCTAAGATGGCACTTGCCACTAAATTCTGATGAAGCGGATGATTTGAAAGATTGGGAACACCTGATGAATGATTGCGGTCTTCGAGTGGTGAGATTTATTTTAGGTATACGGAAAAATAAACTGAAGAGCATTAGTATAAATATAGAGAGATTGCAACGACTATTAGAACCATTTAAAGGTAAAAAAGAGTATATAGATCTAAGCGTCAGGTGTAAAACTAACTTGAACAAAATCAAAATGGAGGTGAAAAGTGAAAAGCAGAAAAAAATATATTAAAGAATGTGATGACTATGAGAATAATAGGGTTTACAAATGGAAAGTGAAAAATGAAAAAATAAATAATGTGGAACTAGAGGATCGTAATGCGAGCACAGGAGCCCGTAGGGGTGATGCTGGATACCAGATTCACAGACCAGTGCATGAGACATGGAGGAATGAGAATAACTTTGTCCCGCTAAAGAGTATTATCAAGGGCAAAGATATGGACCTCAGAAGAGGCCTTATGGGGGCATTATCGGCCCGATTTTAGACCCTACGGTGGTTTTAGACAGGAAGGTTTTTGCCAACAGAATAGGAATTATTTTCCACATTATGGATGGAGACCGCATTTTTCATAGTATCGTCCACAATATGGGAATGTGAACACGCACTAACAGGGCCCACCAAGATATGGACAATACAGAGAAGGTAGGGAATACCAGCAGAGGGGATTCAGGGATTATGGAGGAGATCAGGATAGGAGAGACAAGGAAGTACAGCAACACACTCAAAGAGAGGTAGCCCCCGAAAAACAGAACTTTCCCCACCAAGGAATGAAAGGGATGCAGAGAAACGAAAAGATAGAAAGAAAGGGAAAAGATATACAAATAAGGGGAACGCCACTGAAACGGGGACATATAGAGGAAAAAAGGGGGGGGGGGTTAAACATAGGCCCAAATGCCAAAAAAAGCAAAGAGGAGAGACAGGTATCTTCAACCCAAGTAGTCACATTCTCTCAGAAGAGGAAGTAAGGGTATTAGGGAGAGGTCTGAAATTTGCCTCTACGAAGGGTTTGAATAAATTTTAGGCCTTCTTGGATGTCAATAGATATATTAGAAAACTTAATTTGGCAAAATATTTTGTGAATAACCAAACACCGGCACTAAAAAACGCAGGACTAAGTAATGACATAATTCACAATAAGTTAAATGAAAAATTGAAGTTTTGTGCGAAAAACAAAAATAGCAAGTGCATTGAAGCATTTAAGAGAGGGGTATTAAGAGAAATAGAGATCATAGATGCGAAACCAAGGATGTACAATTTAACAAGGGAAGAAAAATCGGCACTTGATAATCTTGAAAAAAAACAAAACCTGGTAATAAAACCGGCTGATAAGGGAGGAGGGGTGGTGTTAATGGATAAAACTACATATGAGGCTGAATTAAAGAGACTATAGTCCAGAAGTATAAAGCAGACTTAGATGTGCTGCTACAAAAGGGCCTTAAAGGGCTTCTGTCAGCCCACTAAACCGTTTTTTTTGTTTAATAATAATCCCTACACTGCGATCTCTGCATACATAAGTAAAATAATCATTTTCGTTCAGTAGAATTTGATAAAACACTATTTTTATAATATGTAAATTACCTTGCTACCAGCAAGTAGGGCGGCTACTTGCTGGTAGCAGCCGCATCCTCCGATCCTAATGACGCCCCCTCCGCATTGTGATTGACAGGGCCAGGGAACGGAATCGTTCTCTGCTGGCCCTGCCTGTTTTCATTCAATATCTGGCGCCTGCGCCGCGGCCGTACCTATCTTCAATCTGCGCAGGCGCACTGAGAGGCGGCCACTCACTCGGCCGCTCGCTCCTCAATGCGCTTGCGCTGGGTGTAGATGTGACGTTATCGGCGCAGGCGCATTGAGGATGGAGCGGCCGACTGAGTGGCCGCCTCTCAGTGCGCCTGCGCAGATTGAAGATAGGTACGGCCACGGCGCAGGCGCCAGATATTGAATGAAAACAGGCAGGGCCAGCAGAGAACGATTCCGTTCCCTGGCCCTGTCAATCACAATGCGGAGGGGGCGTCATTAGGATCGGAGGATGCGGCTGCTGCCAGCAAGTAGCCGCCCTACTTGCTGGTAGCAAGGTAATTTACATATTATAAAAATAGCGTTTTATAAAATTCTACCGAATGAAAATTATTATTTTACTTATGTATGCAGAGATCGCAGTGTAGGGATTATTATTAAACAAAAAAAATAAAAAACGGTTTAGTGGGCTGACAGAAGCCCTTTAAAGAGGGAGTATTAAATAATAAAGAGTATCAATATCTTGATATTAAATCGCCAGTGACGCCTGTCATCTACCATTTACCCAAAATCCACAAAAGCTTGACAGACCCTCTGGGGAGACCTATCGTCTCCGGTATCAACTCCCTCACTAGCAGACTAACTGAATATATTGTTGTTTTTTTTGCAACGGTATGTGGTGAAGGCACCGTCTTCTTTAAAAGATACAGGGAGCACTATTGAGTTAATAAAGGAGTTGGGACCATGTGGTGACAATGTTTGGTTGGCGACAGCTGACGTCGCCTCTTTATATACTATCATTCCCAAAGATTTGGGTTTGAGTGCAGTCAAGGAAGAACTAGAGGGGGATCCACATATGTCTACACTACAAGGGAATTTTATTAGGGAATGTAGATAGGGGATTACAGAGGCTCTACTGTCAGCAATTCACGGATTGGTGCTCTCTCCAAATGGCAGCACCTATTGCCAAGGTATTGGGTACACTATGGAGAATTCAAAAGGTGGAGGGCACTCAGATGAATGGGTATATAGATAATCAGAATACAAGTGTATTGTATAGACAGTTATTTATTAGTTACATATAAAATATACACCACTGAATCTTTAAATCAGTAATGTCTTGGCCACAAGTTATAAAGGCGTGTGGTCGAATGGGCTATAAATACACCCCTCTAAATTAAGGGTAGCCTGCTTATACAGGTGATCAGTCTGTATAGAGGTCTTATTAGAACATATAAATATGCACAATGTGTAAGGTATTAAAACCAAGATAAAATGAACTGCATAAAATAAGGTGAACTGCATAAAAAGGTAAAACTAATAATAGCATAGACACTGATGTGATCCACTTATGTCCTGGATAAATGGTTGTTTTGGATAATTGGAACAGTCTTACCCCATTGATTCTGGGTCTCAGGGAGCGGCTGTGAAAAGATTTCTGAGTTCACAATACCCTGGTGTATACGGGCGATGACCTGGTCCTGGATGGCGTTGGTGCACACATGGTTCGGTGTTCCCTCGGCGTCTCTCTCTGCTGCGGCGTTCTGGATCCCTGGATGTTCTTGCTGCATCCCACGTGATACACGAAATGACGTCCTACGTGACCGGAAGGGTAACTCTGTTACTGCCTATACACTACACTTGTATTCTGATTATCTATCTACCCAGTCATCTGAGTCCCCTCCACCTTTTGAATTCTTTATTATGGAATGTATCGAGTATTGTTTGACTCACAATTATTTTTGGTTTAATGGAGAATTTTATTTGCAGAGGATTGGGACAGCGATGGGGGCGAAATTTGCCCCCAGTTTCGCAAAGATCTTCATGACAGCATGGGAAAAAAGGTACATTGACCCAATCCTCTCCAAATGTACATAGTGGAGGATTTTAAAAGTATGGCTAGGATATATTGATGACTGTCTGCTAGTGAGGGAGGGGAGTAAAGAGGGTCTGGAAATGCTTATCTGTAACCTCAATATAAATGATTGGAATCTAAAATTTACTAGCAGTATAAGTGATAAGGCAATACATTTTCTGGATAGAGGATGGAAGATGGAAGATTGAAGACTAAAACGTTTTTCAAAGAAACAGATGTAAATGGATACATAGATATAAAAAGTTGCTATCACAAGCCCTAGTTGAGAAATATCCCAAAAGGCCAGATAAAAAAAAAATCATTGAAATTGCACAGATGTAATTACCTTCAGAGAACAGAGTAAGGTGTTACAAGATAGGTTTCTTGAAAAAGGCTATAAGAGGGAAGATCTTCGTATGTGTAGCCAAGAAATAGAGATAGGAGGCTATAAAGAAAAAAAAGAGGGGATTAAAAAGAAGGATTTTAGATACTCTTTTATTACTCAATATACTGTACAGGCTGGATTGGTGAAGAACGCAATAAAAAAAAACTGGGGAGTACTTAAAAACGACCCTGTGTTAGGCAAGGAAATACCGGATCGTCTGGATGTTATCTTCAGAAAAGAGAAAAGCCCCCAATTTTCGCAATCACTTGGTCCATAGCGCTATCCCATTGGAAGGTAAGTAGAAAAGTCAGGAGAAGTTCACATGGTGCGATTTTTATCCCCCATGTAAAAATAGAATTAAAAAAGAGGGGTATGTGCAAATAGTACATTCGAATGCAAGGAAC
This sequence comes from Bufo bufo, assembly GCF_905171765.1. NCBI lineage: Eukaryota > Metazoa > Chordata > Amphibia > Anura > Bufonidae > Bufo > Bufo bufo. The sequence continues at coordinate 623,366,722 of NC_053390.1, forward strand.
AAGGATTTTAAGGTGAAGGGAGAGATTACCTGTGACACTTCAGGGGTGGTCTACATGCTGGAGTGCCCGTGTGGCCTCCAGTATGTGGGCCGAACAACCAGGAAGCTCAAAGTTCGGGTGCAGGAGCACATCAGAAATATAAAGAAGGGTTTAGAATCGCATGGGGGGTCCCTGCATTTCAAAACAAACATCAGAAGAACCCGAAAGGGTTAAAGTTTATAGTGAAAAGAGATTGGAAAGAAATTTGGTTGCACAGATAGATCAATGCGAAGTTAAATGGATTTATGAATTAGATACACTTCAACCAAAGGTGCTTAATGTGGAGTTTGATCTAGCGGCCTGCCTTGTAGATTGAGTGGAGACATCATGGAAGCACCGTTTCCCTACACCAGGGAGGACTCTGCAAATACATACCTTGCAGCTAGGTATGAACTACGTCACTTAAGGCTAAGAAGAGAGTTTGACCTCTAAAGAATGGATGTTGGAGTAAGTTGAGAGGGTGTTTGTTACGGCTGGTATACAATAGGTTAGAATAGGACATGTGACCCTGACTGGTGTAAAAACCTAGAATATGGAGATAAATAAAATAGAACATGTGACCTGGATGGGTGCGAATAAAAGAATATTCGTGGATGAATGAAAGGAACATTTAAAGAAATTGCGGTTTATAGATATAAGATATTAATGTGCATGGGTGGTTTTAAGGAGAGGAAGAATTATGAAAAGTATTACTGGTTTTTAGTGTCTCAGATTGAAATGGGGGAAGGGAGGGGGTATTTAAAGATGGGATGTGGGATTTTAGGTTACGCCCCTGATGAAGCTTTGGAGCGAAACCCGGGTCGGGCAGGAGCAATAGGCTGCTATTTGTTATAATCGCTTGTGTCCACCTACATTTGTGAGTATTATTAAAAAAGGTTTTATCTACTGAATAGCGTCTCTTCACTATTGGAGCTTTTATGTTATATAGAACTACTAAGGAATAAGAACATCGGAGGATTTGTGGTGTTTACTGTGTCTGAGGTGCCTGATTTCCACCTGTCCCAGTGAGTATAATAGGAAAAAGTGCAGGTGAGAAGCATATACTGTGCTACACTATTGGGGCGCTTTTCCTACAGGAGCTGTAGTGGAAAGAGGAATATTTGGAGTATACGGCATCCCACTAGTGCTTGCATAACTGGAGGATCTTTGAGAGAGGAGGAAGTAGTAAATAATCGCGAAAGAACGCATGCTGATATTGTGAATTGAGCCCACTTCCCTCCTGGTACCCGCAGCGGTAAAACCATTGTGAAACAACGGTTTGGAACTTCTGTGACTAATCTGCCTTGTCTAACCCCTGATGTATAAGCGTTAACCCTTTCCAACCCTGGGTTAACCCCTTTCCATCATCATCTGCACTGCATTTGCCTTACCCCTGTCCAATTACCCATGGAATAATCCTGCTGCAGTTTATTCCAGGACCACTGCATATTTACACCAGGACCCCTGGACCCTTACCCTGCAGCAGTTAACCCTTGCATTTCCCTGTAGCCCTTTCCTGGGTTACCCCTGCCCTGTTAACCCTTGCATTGCAGTAGGGACAGTGTGTAGAGACAGGTGGGGTGGGCACTGTTATATAACATGTGTATGTAAGTGTATTGCCTATATAGTGTGTGGGGTGGAATGGGAATGGTGTATTGTGTAGTGTAGTTAGGTTTGTATTGTGTTTACTGTAGTGTTATTACTGTACTGTAGTGTGTGCCTTTATATGTATATATATTTATAACCATTGATCTATAAATATATATAGATATAGCGTATTATTAGACTTAATCACAGAAATATAGTGGCAAATATGGGGGAGCTGCTCAAACCCCAAACACTGTAGCGTGTTTTTCATTGGGGTAGCAGTCCCACCCATATAGTATTATTAGACTTGTATAATTGCAATGTGTAATAAATACAATTATTATTCATAATACAGTGTATAGTGCTTTTGGTTGCCGCCGTAGTATATCGTAATAGCAGTAGTAAGTCGCATTTAGTTCAGTGTAGTGTAAAGGAAACAGAGGAAGCTAGTTAGTTAGTCAATTAGCTAATTACAGTCTATCTATAGTATAAATAGGCGGAGTCATCAATAGACGACTCACGCCTATTTATGAATATTAATTATTGAGATTACACTAAATTTCAATAATTAATATTTCCCTTAACAAAGACGCATAAAAATGGCCCCTGATTAAAATACAGGGAATTTTTGCCAATGATCCCCCTATGGTATGTTAGGGTCCATGATGTGGGACTATTTGTGCACTTCTAGTAAGTACAAATGTTTAACCCCTAAAGGACCCTGCCATTTTTCACCTTAAGGACCTGGCCATTTTTTGCAAATCTGACATGTGTCACTTTATATGGTAATAACTTTGGAACGCTTTTACTTATCCAAGCCATTCTGAGATTGTTTTCTCGTCACACATTGTACTTCATGACAGTGGTAAATTTGAGTCAAAATATTTCATTTTTATTTATAAAAAAATACCAAATTTACCAAAAATTTGGAAAAATTCATAATTTTCAAAATTTCTATTTCTCTGCTTTTAAAACAAATAGTAATACCTCCTAAAATAGTTTACTTTAAATTTCCCATATGTCTACTTCATGTTTGGATCATTTTGTAAATGACATTCAAGCATAGCACTAAGGAAGGGCTATGGATGTGTGAGGAGTACTGAAGGGGTTAACTCTGCAGCTGAGGATGAAGGGCAGGCTAATCCACAGCTTTGATCTCCTCAGCACTAGAGAAGGAGAATAATGGGAGCAACGGAGCTTGGCGCAGCCTGGGCGTAGTGCTCTTTGACTTGGGGGGAAGTTCAGGCAGCTGAGGGTTAAGGTTAGGTCGTGGGGAGGGGTCTCGGTCAGCTATTTTCCCGGGCAGTATATGAAGGGAATGGGGGGCGGAGTTTATCAGTCAGGAGCTTGTGAAGAAGCAGGAAGGTTTTAAGGTTTGGAAGGATTTTTTGCTGGGAGTTATGGAGTCTTTGGACGTTTTATTGGATGCGGTGAAGGCAGCGGTGGAGAGACATGGGGCCGATTGGTTGCAGCAGAGTCTGGCGGGTCCGGTTCCCACACCGGCCGCCCCTGCTGCTAGGCCTAGGGCTAGGAGGTCTGTGCCCCCAGAGAGGCTGAGCCCTGAGGCTACCCCACGGGTGCGGCGGCGCTTAAGGAGCCCCAGCAGGGACCCTTCATTGCGGGCGGTGAGGGCTGTGAGCCCTGCGCCTCGCCGCCGCAGCGGGAGGAATCCTGGTCGGCGCCGGGCACCAGCGGGAGAGGACCAGGCTGTGCCCGTCGCCTCGTCCTATTCACGGCGTGGGAGGAGCTATGCAAGTGCGGCGTCTCCCCTTGTAGCCTTGTCGGACGGGGAGCGAGCCAGGCGTCGGCCCTTACCTGTCCTTGTCGGGCGGCGAGTCGACCACGGCAGGGAGAGGAGCGTGCGGCCCCACAGCCTTCCGGTGGGGGCCTGGATCCTGGAGTGAGGTCAGCAGTGGTGCGTGTTGTGCCGCGGCCCTTGTCGCAGGGCCGGCGGCGTTCTTCAGTGAGACTGCAGAGGAGCGGGCGGAGCGCGGCAGCGACACCTGTGGCTGTCCCCGGTACTGCATCTGGATTTGTTCAGGAGGCCGAGGTTGCTGTAGGAGCTGGACTAGGAGATGCTGTAGTACTGGACGACTGCAGTGATGGAGGTATTTCGGATGCGGCTGCCGGTTCCCCTGCCGGTGAGCCTGGACGGAGGCGGTTTACGTCGGTTGCCGGGGGCGACGAGAGACGGCGGCCACCTGTCGGCGGGCCTGGACAGCGGGCGGAAGTGGAGGACGGCGAGGTGAGCCAGGACGACTCTGGAGCTGACGACGGGCGGATGGACGAGGATGGAGCCGGTCCGGCGGCAGCGCAGCTGAGCGGACCATCGATGGCGGGAGTGTCCGGGCGGACCGTGGCTGCTGGGCGGATACCTCAGGGCCGGTCAGGTAAGGGGCCTTCGGGTCAGCAACGGGCTCCTGTTGAGCAATCGGTGGGGGGGGGGGTGTTTTGCAGGGCCAGGGGTTGGCGCAGGAATTGCTAGAGGGGATGGTGTCGCTTTTGTCTAGGTTGGGGTCGGGTGTGCGGGAGTCACCTGCGGCGGTATGGGCTTCAGAGGTGTCCGGTGATACGAGGTGTCAGTCTGGCGGGGTTGGCTCGAGTAGCGTTGGGGCGGATGTGGAGGCGCCGGGGACTGGGGATGTGTCGGTCGGTGTTGGGGAGAAAGGAAAAGTCGGGGACGAGGTGCGGTTGGCGGACGCAGCTAAGGGCGAGGTCTACGTCTGTTTTGAGGGGCCGCTGGGGGCTCATTTGAAGGCGGAGGTTAAAGAGAAGATCTGGAAGGACGAGTATGTGGAGATATTCTCTTTGCTTCAGTTGGAAAAGTTTAGTTTGGATAGGGTTAGGCCTGATGAGTCCAAAAAGGAGGAGGAGGAGAAGCGGCGGTATCGGTTGATACCGCGGACGTATTTGAATTGGCTGCAGGCTTTTGCCATTCTGGCAAGTGTGGTGGGAGAAAAAGCGCCGGAGCACTGTTCCGCGCTTTTCTGTTACATGGATGCCATTGGTGAGGCCTATAGGACGTATGGGGGTGTGGCATGGTTGAGGTAAGACGAGCAGTTTCGTCAGCGGAAGGCGGTCCGGGCGAGTATTCGCTGGGATCACAAAGATATCGGTCTTTGGATGCGGCTTATGGCGGCTCCGAAGGTGGGGCATCAGTCCTTTCGTGGGGCAGCCGGGGGTCCCTCGGCGTCCGAACCTGGTGTTGGGCAAAAGAAGGGTTGCTGTTGGCAGTTCAATGAGGGTTATTGCAGATACCTCGCCGACTGTCGGTTCAAGCACGAGTGTTCCGGATGCGGTGGGGCGCACAGTCTGTCACGGTGTTTCAAGCGGGGGCGAGGAAAAGGAGTTGATGGGGCGCAGAAGAGGGGCGACGCCGGTGAAGGTGGAAGAGATGTTGCCGTGGTGAGAGAGGTACCCAGATAGGGCTGCAGCGGCTTTGTTGTTTGTTGGTTTCAGGGATGGTTTTCGGATCCCGTGTTTTTCGGTCAGCCCGGTTGTGGCTCCCCGTAACTTGATGTCGGCTTTGCGTAGGCCGGACGTGGTAGCGGAGAAGATTGGTAAGGAGATCGCGGCGGGGCGGGTCGCTGGCCCATTTGCGGAATCCCCGTTGTCAGGTTTGTGGGTGTCACCGTTGGGTTTGGTCCAAAAAAGGAGGCGGGCAAGTTTAGGCTCATACACCACTTGTCGTTTCCTGAGGGTAGTTCTGTTAATGATGGTATTGCTGAGGAGCTTTGTTCGGTTTCGTATACTTCATTTGATGAGGCGGTTCGGTGGGTGCGTCGTTTTGGAAAAGGGGCTTTGTTGGCGAAGACGGATATAGAGGCCGCTTTTCGTTTGTTACCCATTCATCCGGACAGTTTGCATTTGTTGGGGTTTAAGTGGGAAGGCAGTTTTTATGTTGATTGTTGTCTGCCGATCTGTTGTGCAATTTCATGTTCTTTGTTTGAGAAGTTTGTTTCCTTTTTGGAGTGGGTGGTGAAGCAGGAGGCGGGTTGAACTTCTGTTTTACATTATCTTGACGACTTTTTGTTTCTGGGACCTGCTGGGTCGCGAGTGTGCTTGGTGTTACTTCACACGATGGAGAGCATAGCTGGTCGTTTGGGTGTCTCGTTGGCACCGGAAAAGACGGAGGGCCCGGCGACATCTGTTAAATTTTTGGGTATAGTGATAGATAGTGTGGCCATGGAGTGTCGGTTGCCGGAGGAGAAGGTGGCGGACTTGCGTGAGGATATTGCCTTTTTAAGGAGGGCGAAAAAGGTGCAGTTGCAGCGTGTGCAGTCGGTTCTGGGGAAGTTGAATTTTGCATGCAGAATTCTGCCAATGGGCCGGGTGTTCTGCAGGCGCTTGGCCATGGCGATGGCTGGGGTGCGGAGGCCCTTCCATTTTTTGCGGTTATCATCTGAGGTTCGGGATGACCTGTTGGTGTGGGAGCGTTTTCTGGAGGAATTTAATGGGCGTTCGGTGTGGATGGAGGCGCCTGTGTCCAGTTTTGATTTGGAATTGTGTACGGATGCGTCGGGGTCTTGTGGTTACGGGGCCTTTTGCCGGGGGCAGTGGAGCGCTGGTGCCTGGCCGGAGGTTTGGGTGGAGGCAGGTTTTTTGAGGAATCTGGTTTTGTTGGAATTGTTTCCGATCATTTTGTCTGTGAGTTGTGGGGGGACGTGCTCAGGAATAAAAGAGTGAGATTTTGCTGTGACAACATGGGGGTGGTTCAGGCGATTAACAGTCAGTCTGCTAATTCGCCCCCGGTGTTGCGCTTGCTTCGCCATTTAGTGCTTAGTGGCTTGCGGTTGAATGCCTGTTTTGTGGCTGTGCATGTTCCGGGTGTTGATAACGACATTGCTGATTCACTTTCTCGCTTTCAGTGGGATCGTTTTCGCGGGCTGGTGCCGGATGCGGACGAGACGGGTCTATCATGTCCTCAGTGGCTCTGGAACGTGGCATTGGGGTCTCCTCTGAGTTGATTCGCCGGTCCGTGAGTAGGAGTACGTGGTTGGCGTATTCTTCGGTGTGGTGGGAGCAGTTGTTGGATCAGGTGGGGGGTTGTGAGGTAGTGGAGGATTTTCAGATGTTGTTGGTATATTTTATAGGTTTGTCTTATAGTTCGGGGGTGTCTGTTTCGGTGGTTTCCAAGCGAGTGGCGGCCGTCAATTTTTGGTTGCGGTTGCGGGGTCTCATGGATGTGTCTAACTGCTTTCTGGTTAGGCAAGCTTTGAAGGGTGTGGGGGGTTAGCTCTTCTCCGGGGGTGATTCACACAAATATCGTCGCCAGACACCAATTTTCTGGTCCAAAAATCACTTTATTTGGCTCCTCAGCAATCCAAACATAAATGGTACAAAATAAACACCTGCCCGGCTGGGCTCTAACTAAACATTTAATATCCTGACTCACCTAAAGTCACAGTTCACACCCTGTGAACTCATGCGGCTTTGTCAGCCAATGTCCCACAGCCTCCTGGCTGTACAGAGCACAGTACGCCCACTGTCTCTAGTTCAGTATTTCTTGTGGGGGATTGGGGCTCAGTAGTCTGCCTGACTATGGCCCTGCGACCCTCCCAGGCGTCGCTGCGTCCCCCAACTCCAGGCTATCTCCCAGCCTTGTGGTCCCTCAGCCTTGCCCAGCTGAGACCACACAGACAGAGCCTCCAGGCCTCTGTTCACATGTAACACACTACCCCTCTCTGACACTCTGGGAGGTGCCTTATGCCAGGCTGATTACCTCCAGCTTCTCTCACCTGTGGTGGAACAGGGGTGTGGACCACACTATCCACCCCTTCCTTGCCTCTAACCTGAGTGAGACCTGTCACTGTCTCACATATCCCCCCCCTTTGTTCAAGCCCGTGAGGGTGAACACCTGCATAACCACGGGAGGCTGGTGAGAGGGTATCGACCTGGCCTGGACGTGGGGAACAGCCACCCACCCTGCTCTTTGGCTGCTCCCAATAAGAACCGGCCCAGCTTGGCTTTACAGCCACACTAAGTAACACAGTGTCAGCGAGCACTAGCTGCCGCTGACACATAAAATTACCAGTTCTTATTTCACCGAGGCCAGGAAACTCGGTGACACGTACCTTCCCTTTGTTCTGCCAGACCCACGCCAGCAGAGCTTGGTTTATCACCCAAACTAGCATCTTGCCCAATCTAATCTGCCTAAAGGCCTCATGTGCCCATCTCATGGTCAGGTACTCTTTTCCTACTCTTTCGTGGGTGATAATGATGCGCTCTCGCACTCTTCGATCTCTCTCTCGTTTTTGATCCTCTGGCTCCCGCACTTGCGCCTCATGTCCTTTCTTGGACTGCTGCCGCTCTTGACTGAACTGTTCCCAGTCATGGTCACGTCCCGACACTTCCTCCTTTGCTTTGCAGGGCTCCTTCACCAGAGCCTGCTTGCCCCAACTCGCTTCTTTAGTGGCTTTTCCCACTTCGGCCGCCGCCCCCTTTGGCTTAACTTTGGTCTCTGCAGCACCTGGAGACTTCACGTCAACCAACACATCGGCCTTAACTTTTTCAGCCTTTGTCTTCTTGGAGTCTCCAGTCTCTTTGACCGCCTTCTCATCCTTCTCGGACATGGCACCATACACTTGCCCTGTTAACCCCTCCCCCTCATCGAGGCAGGAGGCACCAGGGTCTTCTGCAGACTCCTCGTCTTCTGTCATTTTCTCCAGAGGCTCACCCAGGACCCTGTTCTCATTTTGTGGAGGATTCAGGAGACACAGCCCATTGTAATAGCCCGGATCCGTAAACTGATCGTTCACCTCCTCGTACTTCTTCCCCAGCAGGCTGCTGGCTATTTGGAAGGCCTTGTATGCAGAGGGGACGTCTTCCAGGCCTAGGCTACACGCTACCACGGGTCTGTGGTCTTCGGCATCCACATCAGCCCCATCATCTGGTTTAGCAGAAGCCTCTTCCATATTCTCTGCCACAGCCAGCACCACCGTGCCACCCTCTCCAGTCCCATTTTTAACAGGCTCTGGCTTCTTGACATCTTCCAGAGAACTCTCCTCTTCAGGTTTCTCACCTTCCACCTGCTGTTTGAGAGCACACTTAGATTTCTCCAACTCCTCTTTTAAGCTCATGAGATTTTCATTCTCTGCTCTGAGTTGCTTGTTCAGCCTCTCCAATTCAGCATGCTCCTCAAGCGCTTTTTCCAGGGCTTTAGCCAAGGAGAGGGCCTTGGTCTCCTTTTCCCAAGCATCAGTCTCTGTTTGGTCACGTTTTTCACCATATCGAGCCGAGATGTATTTCTCTTCAGCTAGGAGCCAGTCACACTTCTCCTGTTTCTTCGCTGGATTAGACATAACTTGCTTCTGGTGGTCCAGGTCCACCATCAGATCATCCAATCCTCGCTGAAGTTTGTTCTTGGTTTTCTCCCCCTTTTTGTATGTCACACCCTGTTTCTCCAGGCGCTGAACCACCAACTCCATGTTTTTCAGCAGTTTCTTTTCAGCTTTTTGCACAAGCTTGTGGGAAGTGCCCCGCTTTTGGGCCTCCGATTCCAGCTGCTCCTTGCTCGGCTCTGCTGCAGCAGATGTAGGAGTATCACCATTCTCTTTCTTTGCCCTTTCTGAAATTTTCTTCAGTTGCTCTGTGAAGACAGCTAGTCCCGTCTCTAACGTTTCTAGGGAGCGTGAGGAGAGAGAGAGATCATTCTCCTGTTTGCAGTTGTACTGTCGTGTCAGGTCATCTACAACTGTCTGGACATGGGCTTCAGACCCTAGGATGACGTCACCCGACTTAATTCTCATCTCGTCATATATAACTGTCTGGTCGCTACTAGTAACCACCTTTGTTTCACAGGACCTTGACATAGTAGCTTCACTCTCTGGGTTGCTAACGGTCACAGCACATCCGTCACCTATACCGCTCATGTCATTATTAATTCTGACCTCTAGGGGCACCGATGAGCTAATCCCCACCTGGGACACTTCCTTAGTAACCAACCAACATTGTGGGGACTGCATTTCCACCTCTGATACGTGCGGTACACCCTCTAGCCCAATCATATTTTCCTGCACCTTCAAACACTGAGCTGGGCTTTGCTCCACACTACTTATATGCATGTCTTCAAACCTTTCGATTACGTCATATCGCGCTTCATGAAACATAGCAGATGCAGAAAATAAAGCTTCATCATCATTTACATTTTTACCACCAGGGGGCGCTTCTCCCCTGACCACAACCTGCAACGGAAAAGTTATATCACTGTCACCACATATTTCATATGACATCATATTTTCCTTATGCATTTCCGCACTTTTGTCACCATCACTTTGCACTTGACCAGCACCATTGTTTCCAATGGTCAATATTCTTTCCCCATGCAGGTCAAAGTGCAACTCCCTTAGATCCTCACTTAAAGGGACAGGTACAGGTTCTGCAGGAGTTTCGTCACTATCTGCAGAAGTTTCTACCTTACCCCACAGCAACAAACCGATATCACGGCCCAGCACTCCCTCATGCATGAGCGTATCTGTGACATCAAGTTCATCAGTCTCTGTTCTCATTGGAGTCTCACGCTCAGTGAAAATCAGCGGATAGTCCTTATCCGCACGACTGTCCAGCACCTTTATTATTTTACCAGTCTCAGGTTTCAATATGGTGCTACCTCTTACCCGGGCTAGCATGGGATCCCGGATCCTTGTCATCCCAAAACTAGCTTTGGTCATGGGCAACTGAGGTAACACAGAAACCTTCTCCCCTGTAGATTTCTGCGAGGGAGCGATCACAGCAGGCTGATCCGCCTGTCCAGACACAGACTTATTACCTACCGGCCCAGCAGGTATCCCCTGCCGCCGGCTCACTGTCACTGGCTCTGCTACATAGTTAATAACAGGAACAGTCTTACCCTTTGTAATCAACCATTCTGGTAAAGCAGTGACATTCTCTCCCGCGGACTCATCAAGGTTGTGGTTGCTCCTAGCAACAGCTTTACTGCACCTCCGCACTTCCTCTCTAGGACTCCGGACACAGTCGCAGGGAAGATATGCACTCCTGAGAACAGCGCCGCTCTCCACCTCTTTGTCTTCCCGACGGTTGCCCTTGGCAACGGCATATCTTTGCCTTTTATCAGGAACTCCGCTCCACAACTGCCCAAACAATGGAAAGTCCTTGCCCAGTACAAATTCCACTTCCAGTGTCTCACATTTTAACAGCTCCCATTGCACAGAGCCATAGTCCGTCACAAAGGTCAGTGACACCGTAGTTTTGGTCTCTGGCCCCCTTGTTACAAAGTCCAGAATTCCAGGCAGGACCCGAGACACTTGCTGGCGGGAGTCTAGAATGACCCCCAGCGGGATTCCGCCGATCACTAACTCGCAGGATTTCTCCCACGGGCTATACCATTTTGCAGCCATTTCCACTGCTCAGTCTCTTGTACTGGGCTTCTGGCCCTTTAAATCCTGCACTGTTTGCACCACAGAAAAAAAAAGTCCAGTTTAACACCAGCAGTCTCTGCTCTGCAAACTAGCAGGATTCCAGCATTTTTACTTATCAGCAGGGACACCTGCCCGCATCCTCCACCAATTGTGGGGGGTTAGCTCTTCTCCGGGGGTGATTCACACAAATATCGTCGCCAGACACCAATTTTCTGGTCCAAAAATCACTTTATTTGGCTCCTCAGCAATCCAAACATAAATGGTACAAAATAAACACATGCCCGGCTGGGCTCTAACTAAACATTTAATATCCTGACTCACCTAAAGTCACAGTTCACACCCTGTGAACTCATGCGGCTTTGTCAGCCAATGTCCCACAGCCTCCTGGTTGTACAGAGCACAGTACGCCCACTGTCTCTAGTTCAGTATTTCTTGTGGGGGATTGGGGCTCAGTAGTCTGCCTGACTATGGCCCTGCGACCCTCCCAGGCGTCGCTGCGTCCCCCAACTCCATTCAGGAGGGTCTGGAGACGGCTTTTCGGGTGTGGCAGGACTCCCATAGGTGAGGTTTCTCCTATGGTCGTTCGTGGCGTGGTAATGGAGGGTCCTGGAAGGCAATGATAGGTTTAAGAGGTGCATGCCAAGGTGGAGTGTGCATCTCAGGAGGTTCGGTAAGCTTGTGCATGGGGCTCCTGTGGGCAGATGGGCCTACAGGGGAGACTAATTACAGTTGGAGTATTCGGTGCTCTCGGGTCGGTGACCGCGGCCGAGGGTAAGGCGATATTACATGTGGAGGTGAATGGTGGAGAACACAGCTTACCTGTTGCCTTCTAGGATCCTATTCAATGGTTCAGATGTTATGATAATTGTTATGGTAATTGATATGTTATGCGTGTTATTACGTATTTTCTGTGAAGTGATAATTAATGTTGTTAAATAAATTGGCCGAGAAGGCTCTTTTCCCAAGAAGATGTCTCTGTGTGTTAATTGGGAAACAGGAAGGGGTGGTAAGGTAGATGGGTGGTTTATTGCCTGGGTATCTTCCATCCTTTAAGTCATGGGAGCAACGGAGCTGGGCGCAGCCTGGGCGTAGTGCTCTTTGACTTGGGGGGAAGTTCAGGCAGCTGAGGGTCAAGGTTAGGTCGTGGGGAGGGGTCTCGGTCAGCTATTTTCCCGGGCAGTATATGAAGGGAATGGGGGGCGGAGTTTATCAGTCAGGAGCTTGTGAAGAAGCAGGAAGATTTTTCCCGCCCGCCCGGTATATCGGCAAGGGGTTGAAAGGGTTTGTTGTGGCGTGGTAATGGAGGGTCCTGGAAGGCAATCATAGGTTTAAGAGGTGCATGCCAAGGTGGAGTGTGCATCTCAGGAGGTTCGGTAAGCTTGTGCATGGGGCTCCTGTGGGCAGATGGGCCTACAGGGGAGACTAATTACAGTTGGAGTATTCGGTGCTCTCAGGTCGGTGACCGCGGCCGAGGGTAAGGCGATATTACATGTGGAGGTGAATGGTGGAGAACACAGCTTACCTGTTGCCTTCTAGGATCCTATTCAATGGTTCAGATGTTATGATAATTGTTATGGTAATTGATATGTTATGCGTGTTATTACGTATTTTCTGTGAAGTGATAATTAGTGTTGTTGAATAAATTGGCCGAGAAGGCTCTTTTCCCAAGAAGATGTCTCTGTGTGTTAATTGGGGAACAGGAAGGGGCGGTAAGGTAGATGGGTGGTTTATTGCCTGGGTATCTTCCATCCTTTAAGTCACAAGTAGCTCAGTTCTTATCAACTGTGTGTTTACTCACAGTGACAGTTTTACTGCAGGACGAAATTGTTCGTCCTAGTGCGTTAAGTACCTGCAAGTTAGGACGAGCATTCTCGTCCAAGGTCCTGAACGTGTTAAAGTCCAGATTTGAATACAGCAATGCCAGTATTAGGGTTGAGCGAATCAAACTACACAAACTAGAATTCAATCTGAATTTCAGGGAAAATTCAATTCTCAGCGAAGCCGAATTTTCTCGTACTTCATGTTAAATCATTTTTCCCTGAATGGCAATAAAAAAAAATCATACATACTTCATCCGTTTGAGCGCGAAGAGCCGACCGTTGCCATTTTGATTGAAGATCTCGCACAAAATCCCGTGCACAGTGACGTATGACGTCACCACTCCAGCCGATGTAATGACGTCATCTTGGGCCACGCGAGATTTCGCACTAGATGGTGGCGGACGGCTCTTCGTGATCAAATGGATGAGGGTAAGTATGATTATAATTTTTTTTTATTTTACACTGTATTATTGCAGTCACATGCCGAGATTAGATGCACCCACTACTTGTAAGAAAATGCACTTTGTCACACAGCAATTTTTTTTTTCCTATCTAGGATATTTTACACATATTGTTGTTTTTTCATATTTTAGATTCTAAAAGGTATGAATAATAGAGAAAAAAGTTTATTACAGGCATAAGGATTTATGATAATAAACACATTTTGAAGAAAAGTTCACTTTTTAACAGTCTTAAAGGGTTTCTGTCACCACAATTATGCCTATTGAACAGGCTGACATTATACATGTGCAAATGTCAGCTGAATCTAAGGCCTCATGCACACGACCGTATTTTTTCACGGTCCGCAAAACGGGGTTCCGTTGGTCCGTGATCCGTGACCGTTTTTTCGTCCGTGGGTCTTCCTTGATTTTTGGAGGATCCTTGGACATGAAAAAAAAGTTTTGGTGTCCGCCTGGCCGTGCAGAGCCAAACGGATCCGTCCTGAATTACAATGCAAGTCAATGGGGACGGATCCGTTTGACGTTGACACAATATGGTGCAATTTCAAACGGATCCGTCCCCCATTGACTTTCAATGTAAAGTCAGGAGTTAATATACCATAGGATCGGAGTTTTCTCCAATCTGATGGTATATTTTAACTTGAAGCGTCCCCATCACCATGGGAACGCCTCTATGTTAGAATATACCGTCGGATTTGAGTTACATCGTGAAACTCAAATCCGACAGTATATTCTAACACAGAGGCGGCCCCCCCCTCCCCTGTAGTTAACTCATTGGTGGCCAGTGGGCCCCCCTCCCTCCCCTGTAGTTAACTCGTTGGTGGCCAGTGCGGCCGGCCCCCCTCCCTCCCCTGTAGTTAACTCATTGGTGGCCAGTGGGCCCCCTCCCCTGTAGTTAACTCGTTGGTGGCCAGTGGGCCCCCCCCCCTCCCCTGTAGTTAACTCGTTGGTGGCCAGTGGGCCTTCTCCCCTCCCTCCCCCTCCTAATTAAAATCTCCCCCCCTATCATTGGTGGCAGCGGAGAGTACCGATCGTAGTCCCAGTTTAATCGCTGGAGCTCCGATCGGTAACCATGGCAACCAGGACGCTACTGCTGTCCCAGTTGCCATGGTTACTTAGCAATTTGTAGAACCATTATACTTACCTGCGAGCTGCGATGTCTGCGTCCGACCGAGAGCTCCTCCTACTGGTAAGTGACAGGTCTGTGCGGCGCATTGCTTAATGACCTGTCACTTACCAGTAGGAGGAGCTCCCGGCCGGACACAGACATCGCAGCTCGCAGGTAAGTATAATGGTTCTACAAATTGCTAAGTAACCATGGCAACCGGGACAGCAGTAGCGTCCTGGTTGCCATGGTTACCGATCGGAGCCCCAGCGATTAAACTGGGACTCCGATCGGTACTCTCCGCTGCCACCAATGATAGGGGGGAGATTTCAATTAGGAGGGGGAGGGAGGAGAGAAGGCCCACTGGCCACCAACGAGTTAACTACAGGGGAGGGAGGGGGGGGGCCACTGGCCACCAACGAGTTAACTACAGGGGAGGGAGGGGGGCCGGCCGCACTGGCCACCAACAAGTTAACTACAGGGGAGGGAGGGGAGCCCACTGGCCACCAACGAGTTAACTACAGGGGAGGGAGGGGGGCCGGCCGCACTGGCCACCAACGAGTTAACTACAGGGGAGGGAGGGGGCCCACTGGCCACCAATGAGTTAACTACATAACTACAGGGGAGGGAGGGGGGGCCGGCCGCACTGGCCACCAATGTGTTAACTACGGGGGGGGCTGCCCCCTGCTGCCTGGCAGCACCTGCCAGGCAGCAAGGGGCAGTCATGTACACAGTTCTTTTAGTATATTCTAACCTGAAGCGTCCCCATCACCATGGGAACGCCTCTGTGTTAGAAAATACTGTCGGATCTGAGATTTCACGAAGTGAAAACTCAGCTCTGAAAAAGCTTTTATGCAGACGGATCTTCGGATCCGTCTGTATTAAAGTAACCTACGGCCACGGATCACGGACACGGATGCCAATCTTGTGTGCATTCGTGTTCTTTCACGGACCCATTGACTTGAATGGGTCCGTGAACCGTTGTCCGTCAAAAAAATAGGACAGGTCATATGTTTTTGCCGGACAGGATACACGGATCACGGTCTCGGCTGCAAAACGGTGCATTTTCCGATTTTTCCACGGACCCATTGAAAGTCAATGGGTCCGCGAAAAACAACGGAAAGCGGCACAACGGACACGGATGCACACAACGGTCATGTGCATGAGGCCTAAATGTGCTATCCTTTTTCTTAGGTATTTGTGGTTTAGGTTTTGTGCAATTTAATGTTTTATTATATGCAAATTAGCCTCTAGGAGCAGGGAGGGTGTTGCTCCTGCTCCTAGAGGCTCCATTCTCCCACCTCATATCCCGCCCTGACATCCTTGATTGACAGAGCCAGGCAGTGTTTAGCTCCTCCTGCCGGCCGTGTGCGCTGGGGAATTCTCGCGCCTGCGCTGTCCCGTTCAGTATTCGGCGCAGCCAGGAAGCACAGTACAGATGCACTATGGCTAAAGCAGCCCAATGTAAATTCATCATATAAAGTCATTGTGTAAATGTTTCCTGTACACTGCCAGAAAATAAAATTGACCACCTAGAAGGAATTTTAATGGCTATTTTACAATATGGCAATGTTGGAGGGTGTTATGTGTAGTGATAAAAGTTCAAAGATTACTAGTCTAGATGGAGATGCTCCACAGACTTGTTTTTTTGTCTGGCATCACTGTTGCTGTTTTTGACTGATAGCACCGTTTCTCATATTCTCTCTTACAGAACTGTTGAATGGGTAACACTGAAGTGTTCACTATGGGGGGAATTTATCATGAGGAGAATATTTGAAGTCAGTTTTGCTTGAGTCTGTGTTGGAATACTTTGTGCCACATTTATAAAATGTCACAGGTTGTTTGATAAATTTGGCTTGTCCTTAAACCTAACACTTTTGTCTAGAGAAGCTACTCCAGTTTTCCTACTCCACCCTCCTTTTAAAAAAAGTCACAATGATGAATCTGAAGTGAAACTCATTAACATGGTTAACCACACCCACTTCTCCACCATTATTACAAAACTGGAGTGAGTGGTGTACAAATGCAAAAAGTTGCAAAATTTTGCACAAGTGAGTGTAAACTCGCAAAATTTTGCGCAATCGCTTACATTTTGAGCAAGTGAGTCCAAAAAAATTGCAAAAGCCCTATTTTACGACTTTTTGATGCCATTATTCTGAAATAAAGGAATGATAAATCAGGCCTTATGTCTGCTAGATTAAGGCATGCACCATTTGTGCAATTATCATACTTTAAAAAGGGCCAAATAGTGGGACTTTGTGAAGCTGGATGCGCCATCTGTCAAAACTCAAAAATAATTGGACGAGAAGTTTCTTTAGTGCATTAGTGTTGTTGACAGCGGTCAAAGGAAGTCACTCCTATACACAGAGAAAGAGTTCTGGATGGTCAAGACTAGAGATGAGCGAATCGAAGTTGATGAAGTGGAATTTTCTGTAAAAATTTGATTCGCACAGAAGTCATATTTCCTCATGCTTCGTGGTAACAAATCACATTTTTTCCTAAGATTGCTGCTGCTTATGTTAGGACATGGAGCAAAGAAATCTGAGAACGAAGGATCACCCGCAATGCCATGCATGCAGCCAATAAGCAGCCAGACAGCCCCTGTGATGTCACAGCCCTATAAATAGCCTCAGCCATCTTGGATTCAGCCATGTTCCAGTGTACTTAGTGCAGGAAGAGATGTCAGCAGCCGCTAGGGACAGTGCTAGGAAAGACTTTATTGTGCTGAAAAAATAATTTAGAAGTTCAGGGAAAGATTGTTCATAGTGTTAGGGAAAGGATAGGGAGGAATCATCCACACTATAAAAGGAGAACAGGGTCCAATAGAGGAGTGTACAGCCTGGGTAATAGGAGTGATTCTACAGGGTGGGCCACTTATATGGATACACCTTAATAAAATGGGAATAGTTGGTGATATTAACTTCCTGTTTGTGGCACATTAGGATATGTGAGGGGGGAAACTTTTCAAGATGGGTGGTGACCATGGCGGCCATTTTGAAGTCGGCCATTTTGAATCCAACTTTTGTTTTTTCAATAGGAAGAGGGTCATGTGACACATCAAACTTATTGGGAATTTCACAAGAAAAACAATGGTGTGCTTGGTTTTAACGTAACTTTATTTTTTCATGAGTTATTTACAAGTTTCTGACCACTTATAAAATGTGTTCAATGTGCTGCCCATTGTGTTGGATTGTCAATGCAACCCTCTTCTCCCACTCTTCACACACTGATAGCAACACCGCAGGAGAAATGCTAGCACAGGCTTCCAGTATCCGTAGTTTCAGGTGCTGCACATCTCGTATCTTCACAGCATAGACGATTGCCTTCAGATGATACGAGATGTGCAGCACCTGAAACTACAGATACTGGAAGCCTGTGTTAGCATTTCTCCTGCGGTGTTGCTATCAGTGTGTGAAGAGTGGGAGAAGAGGGTTGCATTGACAATCCAACACAATGGGCAGCACATTGAACACATTTTATAAGTGGTCAGAAACTTGTAAATAACTCATAAAAGAATAAAGTTACATTAAAACCAAGCACACCATTGTTTTTCGTGTGAAATTCCCAATAAGTTTGATGTGTCACATGACCCTCTTCCTATTGAAAAAACAAAAGTTGGATTCAAAATGTCCGACTTCAAAATGGCCGCCATGGTCACCACCCATCTTGAAAAGTTTCCCCCCTCACATATACTAATGTGCCACAAACAGGAAGTTAATATCACCAACCATTCCCATTTTATTAAGGTGTATCCATATAAATGGCCCACCCTGTATTACACCTTGCTGCACTGGGGATCCATATTGGTGTTATACTGCTGCTTTTAGGTTGTTTGCACTATATCAGTAATTCCAGCAAACCTTGCTTGTTATTGGGGTGCAAGTTCTGTGTAATACAGCCAATTACGGGGTGTATTAATAGGAAATATGCATACGTTCTATTAGCCATTCTGCTGTGATTTTACATAGTTATACATTTTTTTGGGGGGTGTATTAATAGGAAAACAATACGTCTTAACTGCCGTTCTGCTGTTAAGTTACATTGTACTACAGCCATTTACGGGGTGTATTAATAGGAAATATATGTACATCTTATTAGCTGTTCTGCGGTGAATTTAAATTTTTATACTTTTTTTTGGGGGTGTATTAATAGGAAAAAAAATACATCTTAATTGCCATTCTGCGGTAAAGTTACATGGTACTACAGCAATTTATGGGGTGTATTAATGGGAAATATACGTACATCTTATTTGCCGTTCTGTGGTGAAGTTATATTGTACTATAGCATTTTTTGGTGTTTATTATTACACTTTTAATTTAATTCTTTTATTATAGAGTATGTCAGACGAAGTGACAGGCTCTTCAAAATGAATAGACAGTGGCCACAATATTTCTGTCACAGGCAGAAGTAGCAGCAGAAGAAGGGAGGGTGGCAGCAGGAGTCGCAGCGAAAGGCCTGAGCTACCAGTGTCATCTAGTGGTCGTGTGTTGACCAGCAACCCAGCGGTGCTTGAATGGTTGGGTTGGTCTTCGACTTCGTCAGAAGTGATATCAGACACCTACAGCCAAGAGTCGGTGGGTTCCTCTGTGCCCCCAACTGTCCTCAACCTGCCTCTGTCATTTTCTGTTCCGTCAGTGCGAGTATCCCGTAAGCTCGACTCCACTTTTCAGCAAGGACAAGCTACTAGAGGAAAATCAGCAGCTACTGCCCAGCCAAGATCTGGAGGAGACATCCGCTGCTTCCTCTGGTAGCAGGGCAAGTAGTGATGATAACAGTTGCTTGGGGGCTGGTGTTGTGAGCGGTCAGGCTCCTGGCCCTGAGACCATTGAGGGGGACATCAGTGATGTGCAGACAGTAGCGGATGATGATGATGATTTAACCGATCGCACTTGGGAGCTAGGTGAAGAAGGGGCTTGCGCATGAGGCAGCGGCTGAGCCAACAAGTTGGTAGCATGGCCAGGACTCAGCAGGGTGGCAGCAATGGGAGGTTCGGAGCCAAACATTCCCAGGGTAGACCAACAGCTTCGCAGGAGCCTACCTGCCAGGAAAGTAGCGGTACAGGGGTTCACAGAGGCAGTGGTAGCAGGCAGTGAGCAGGGATTGTTGGGGGGAAAATGACATACTCAGCGGTGTGGCAGTTTTTTGTTAAGCCGCCAGAGGAGGTGAACGTGGCCATTTGCCAAATTTGTGGGCAGAAGGTGAAGCGTGGACAGGGTGCCAATGATGGCACCACGGCACTGCGTCAACACATGCAGCATCACCATAAAGTGGCCTGGGAGAACCATGGCTCCGATGTGGTGGTTCAGCAACCGCTGCATCACCCAGTGGCATGCACCCGATTTCATACAGTCAAGGCTCCACCACCTCAGCCGAAGGGAGCTGTCTGTCCTTCCCCGAAATGATTGCCAAGAGACAAAAGTATGCGTGCACTTATCCAATGGCGCAGAAGCTGAAGGTGCTCCTGGCCAATTTGCTGGTGCTGCAGTCCCTCCCTTTCTAAGTGGTGGACTCTATACCATTCAGAGAACTGATAGCTTGTGCCGAGCTGAGATAGAGAGTCCCAGGCCATCATTTCTTTGTGAAAAAGGCAGTACCAGCCATGCACAAAAAATGTAGATCAGAAGGTGGGCCAGTACTTGAGCCTGTCAGTGTCTGCCAAAGTGCACGGCAGCGCCGACGTGGGAGCTGCAACTACGGTCAAGGACAATATATGTCCTTTACGGCCCACCGCGTAAATGTGGTTCATGCCCAGCCAAACCAGCAACTTGGCTAGGTGACGCCACTTCCGCCTCCACGTTCTCACGCCATTGGTCCTGCGACAATGTCCGCCTCTGCCTCCTCATTCTCTACTGTGTCCTCAGCCTCCACTGCAGGGACAATTCACAGTGTCCCTCCAGCATACCACATGTGCAGGGCACGGTGGAGTCACACTGGTCTGAACCTATCTTGCCTGGGCGAACGGAGTCACACAGGGTAGGAACTGCTCCATGTCCTTCATCAAGAAATCGAATCCTGGCAACAGCAAGAACATGGTGTCGGCCCTGCGTCAAGGAGGGCGGAGTCATGTGCCCTGCATGGCTCACATGTTCAATCTGGTTGCAAAGCAGTTCCTGAAGTGTTCACCCCATCTGTAAGACATTCTGAAAATGGCCAGTAAACTTTGTATGCACTTCAGCCACTCATACACTGCAAAGCACACCCTCCATGAGCTGCAGCGGCAGAATGGCATCCCCCAACATATGCCGATATGCAACGTTTCCACCCATTGGAATTCCACTCTCCATATGTTGAACTGATTATATGAACAAAGAAAGGGCATAAACAATTTCTTGATGAAACAGGTGGACAGAGGCACTCCCCTGTGTAACTTCAATGTTAGACATCAGCAGCTCATGCGTGACACCTACTGTTTGCTCAGGCCCTTTGAGGAGGCTACTTTATTTGTCAGTCTCCGTGACTACGGGATGAACAACATCATTCCACTGATTCATGTCCTGAAACAGATGCTGCTAAATCTGGCTGGCCAGGGGACAGGAGAAGTGGTGACTACATCTCACGGCAACATGAGCCCTGTGGGGGCTGAACTGGAGGAGGAGGAAGAGGAGGACATTCAAGCACAAGCAATGCGTAGAGAAATGGGTGGTTTTTCTACACAGGTGACAGGAGAGGAGGAGCAGGAGGAGCAGGAGCAGCCGGAGGAGCTACAGAATGATAAAGACGAGGTAGATGACCCACACAGTGGCAGTATGCTATGGAGATGCAAGCAGGGAGTGTCTTCGAATCACTTGCGCAAATGGCCCGATGCATGCTTAGTTGCTTGTGTAGTGACAGCCGAATTGTCACCATTCGGTAGATGGATGACTACTGGCTCTCCACCATGCTAGACCCTTGCTACAGGTCCAAAATTGGGGCCTTTTTTTGACCCGGTGAGAGGGAGGACAAACTGAACTACTATCGAGACATCCTATGTAGTCAGTTAGCAGCTGCCTATGTGCGCCATCACCCATCCTCACGCAGGTCTGCACTCACGAACCACTGCCATGGCTGTTGCGGGGGGGGGAGGAGCAGGGTGTTGCCCCCACCTCCCTTCTCTGTCACTGGGCCGCTCTGTGGTCTCCTCATGATGCTGCCACTTCACTACTCTGTGGTCTCCTCATGCTGCTGCCACCTCAACACTCAGTCACTAGGCCACACTATGGTCTCCTCATGCTTCTGCCACCTCACCACTCTGTGGTCTCCTCATGCTGCTACTACCTCAATACTCTGTCATCGGGCCACTCTGTGGTCTCCTCATGCTGCTGTCAACTCAACACTCTGTCACGGGGCCACTTTGTGGTCTCTTCATGCTGCTTTTACCTCAACCCTCTGTCACTGGGCCACTCTGTGGTCTCCTCATGCTGCTGCCACCTCACCACTCTGTCATGGGGCCACTCTGTGGTCTCCTCATGCTGCTGCCACCTCACCACTATGTCACTGGGCCTGAGTAACTTACAAATCTAAATATAGATAAGTACTACACACTCATATCATAAGTATTCATCTGAGTATTAGTGAATTATGTGTTAATTATATGTATTGTATGGTATATGGTACCTTCCCATTACCGCAAGACAAAAACATCCCATCAATACCAAATATCACTTCATGCAAACAAGAAGATACAAAAGCAGTGTATTGTAGAGAGGAAAAGCAACATATACACCAAACTGGTGCCAAATACTCGTTATCCAAATACCTCTCCAAAATAACGCTGATCGTAGAGGTAACATTTACCATTTAGATGTGACATTTAGCACTTGAGAAACACAAGGGCTTTCAAACTTTAAACTTCATTACAGATCCCATGAAAATAAGATATATAACAAATATGCACAACAAATATATATAGAGGAACAAAAACTAATCATGTAAAATAAGTTAAAGTAAAGTTCATAGTTCAGTACTGATAGGTAGTAGTGTAGAGCGCGAACATTCGAATAGCGAATATTTATCGCGAATATCGCAACTTTGCGAATATTTCGAATATAGTGCTATATATTCGCTATATCGAATATTCGTCATTTTTTTACATCTGAAAACATGATTCCTCCCTGCTTCTTTCTTGTGGGTCAATGAGTTATTTGCCCACAAGCAACTTAAGCAGGAAGGAATCATGTTTTCATATGAAAAAAAAAATGACGAATATTCTAAATAATGAATATATAGCAATATAGCTAATATATTCGTTATTTAGAATATTTATATATATATTTTTTTCAATGTGTACTGTTATTCCACTTTGGCATACTCCTCCCCGACAAGCATCCCCGTCACCATGGGAACGCCTGTGGGTTAGAAAATACCATCAGATCTGAGTTTTCCCTGAGATTGTGAAAACTCAGATCCGATGGTATATTCTAACCCACAGGCATTCCCATGGTGGCGGGGACGCTTGTCGGGGAGGAGTATGCCAAAGTGGAATAACAGTACACATTGAAAAAGAAATAAGACAAATATTGTAAATAATGAATATATTCGCTATATTGCTATAACTTAGTTTTTTAGAATATTCGTCATATTCTAAAACAAGAATATATAGCAATATAGCGAATATTCGTAAAATACACATATAGACTGCAATTTAGGTAATATAGTGCTATAAACTTTTTTTCATAGTCGATGAAAATGAACTTCAGAACTTCAGATTTGAAGAAAAATTACAACTTTGAAAAAAAAAAGGTTATAGCATAATATTAGCTAAATTACAGTCTATATGTGCATGTTAGGAATACTCGCTATATTGCTATAACTTCGTTTTTTTTGAATATTCGTCATATTGTAAGACAAGAATATATAGCAATATAGCGAATATTCATTAAATGCAAATATAGAGCAATTTAGCTAATATAGTGCTATAATCTTTTTTTATAGTCTTATTTTTTTTCTCTTCTGAACTTCAGATTTGGAAAAAAATGTACACTATTAAAAAAAATTATAGCACTATATTAGCTTAGCTAAATTGCTCTGTTTGTATTTTCTCAAATATTCGCTATATTGCTATATATTCTTGTTTTACAATATGACGAATATTCTTGAAATGAATATATAGCAAAATATTTACTGCTATATATTCTTTTTTGATCAACTTCGCATTACGCGATTTTAACAATTTAATTTAATCGCAATCGCAATCTAGCGAATATTCGTGAAATATTGCAAATTCGAATATGGGACCTGCCGCTCATCACTAATAGGTAGCAGGTATTGCACTGGAAAATTCAGAAAGCTTCTCTGTTTTGAAATGTTTTTTTTATTTCCACCTTTATGTGATTTGTTAATCTTTTCAGTGCCCATAATTCTATGTACATGGGAAAAAATATTATGGTCTCTATTAGTGTTGATCGAGCACGAAAGTTATTGGGTGCTCGAGTAGAACACTTTTACAGAGCACCCGAGCACAATGGAAGTCAATGGGAGAACCCAAGCATTAAACCAGGCACCATTTGCTCTGAAGAAGGGAGGGTGTCTGGTTCAAAGGAAAAGGTCATAAATTGATGGAAACACCACTAAAATGGTTCAGGAACAGCATGGGGAGGATGTCTGGATGCATCCTGGACTCCCAGGTTGCTGCTGGGAACGATGTTGTCCGAGTAGTATGCCACTATTCACAGACTGACCATAATACGCACAAAACCGAAGATAAAAACTATTTTAGATAAAAAATTGTTAGGAAACAATCTTTCCTGTATATTTAGTTGTATATAAAGTGAAAGTGCTGTTAAAAATTACAAGGAAGAGGCACTCCGATACAACCTTTATATCACATACAGGAGTGCCTCATTCACATTGTGGTACAATTGTTCATGTAGTGGGACTCCTACACTCATTAAGTAAAAGGGCTGCCAAAAATTACAAGGAACCGTCACTCCAATACACCCATTATTGCACATAAAGGAGGGCATCATACACACCCTTAAAAAATTATGATTGATGGCCTGCTGGTGACCCTTAAAAACATTAGGAGCAAGGGCCTGCTGGTAACCCTCTATAACATTAGGGGCGAGGGCCAGCTGCTGATCTGACCATCTAAAACATTATGGGCGAGGGCCTGCTGGTGACCCTCTAAAACATTAGGGGCGAAAATATGCTGCTGAGCTGACCCTCTAAAACATTAGGGACGAGGGCTGCTGCTGAGCTGACCCTCTAAAACATTAGGGGCGAGGGCCTGCTGCTGATCTGACCATTGAATACATTAGGGGTCAGGGTTTGCTGCTGAGCTAACCCTCTAAAACATTAGGGGCAAATGCCTGCTGCTGATCTCACCATCTCAAACATTAGTGGCGAGGGCCTACTGATGATCTAACCATCTAAAACATTATGGGCGAGGGCCTGCTGGTGACCCTCTAAAACATTAGGGGTGAGGGTCTGCTGGTGAGATGACCCTCTAAAATATTAGGAGTGAGGGCAGCGTAATAAGCATGTTGATATGATGGAGGATGAGGAGGAGGACGAGAAAAGGAAGATTGATCCATATACCCTTTTTTGAGGTGAAAGGGGTGCATGGGAATACAGTGTATTCAATACACCATAAAAGCCACATTTAAAGTCCCTTTATGTTCAACTGATTTCCTCTGATGGAATAGAGAAGTCAGGGGCAATCCAGGCCTTGTTTATTTTGATAAGAGTCAACCTGTCAGCATTTTCAGTTCACAGGAGGATGCGCTTATCAGTTATTATGCCCCCTGCAGCACTAAATACCTGCTCTTACAAAACGCTGGCAGCAGGGCAGGCCACCACCTCCAAGGCATAGAGCGCCATTTCGTGCCACCTGTCCAGCTTGAACACCCAATATTTGTAAGGCAAAGAGGGATCACTGAGGACGCTGACACGGTCTGCTACATACTCCTTCACCATCTTCCAAAACTTTTCCCTCCTTGTGACACCAGGTCACGCATCAGGGTGAGGGTGCTGGCGGGGTGTCATGAAACTGTCCAAGGCCTAGGAGAGTGTTGCCCTGTCTCTGTTTGAACAACTATGTGTTCCCCTCGTCTCCCCTCCTCATTTGCCCAAGGAAATATGTACTCTGCCGCCAGCGTTGTCAGCTGGAAAGTTTTGGGGCAATTTTTCCACAAGGACCTTCTGGTATTGCACCATTTTGCTAGTCCTCTCCACCACAGGAATGAGAGATGGGAAGTTCTCTTTGTAGCGGGGGTTGAAAAGGGTGAACAACCAGTAATCGGTGTTGTCCAAAATGCGTACAACGGAAGGGTCACAGGAAAGGCAGCATAACATAAAGTCAGCCATGTGTGCCAGAGTCCCAACAGACAAGACTTCACTGTCCTCATCAGGAGGATGACTCTCAATCTCCTCATCCTCTTCGGCCCATCCATGCTTAACAGATGGAATAAACCTGCTATGGGTACTACCCTCTGTAGCGGAGGCAACCGTCTCCTGCTCCTCCTCTTCCTCCTCGTCCTCCTCAACATCATCGAATTTGCACTGAGAAGACAAACTAAGGGTGGTCTGGCTATCACCCTGTGTACTGTCTTCCCCCATTTCCACAGCTTCCACATGCGAGCGTCCGCCTTCATTGTGAGCAGCGAACGTTTCAGTAGACACAGAAGTGGGATGGTTACGCTGATAATAGCATCATCCTCGCTCACCATCTTTGTTGATTCCCCAAAGTTGCGTAAAACCTCACAGAGGTCAGACATCCATGCCCACTCCTCGCTTGTGAAGAGCAGAAGGTGACTGGAAAGGTGACGACCATGTTGCAGCTGGTATTCCACTACTGCCCTCTGCTGCTCACAAATCCTGGCCAACATGTGGTATGACGAGTTCCAGCGTGTGCTCACATCGCACAACAGTCGGTGAGCTGGCAATTGCAAGTGCTGCTGCAGCGTTGCCAGACTGGCAGCAGCTGTAGATGACTTTCAGAAATGGGCAGACACGCGGCACACCTTCAGCAGTAGCTCAGGCAAATTGGGGTAGGTTTTGAGAAACCGCTAATCCACTAAATTGAACACGTGGGCTCCAAAGTCACCACCAAGTTACGGCCATTATCATACACAACCATGCCTGGTTGTAGGTTGAGTGGCAAGAGCTACAGCTCAGTCTGGTCCCTTATACCCTGCCACAGCTCTGCGGCGGTGTGCTGTTTGTCACCTAAGCAAATTAGTTTCAGCTGGGCCTGTTGCCGCTTCCCCACTGCAATGCTACACTGCTTCCAGCTACTGACTGATGGCTGACTGGTGATGCAAGATGAGAATTCAGAGGTGGAAGTGGAAAAGGAGAAGGGGGGTTGCAGCCACTAATGTAGGTGGTGGCGGAAATCCTGTTGTAAGTAGGGCACACAATCCTTGGCGTCGGTAGCACCTGTGCCATCCCAGGGTACGACTCGCTCCCGGCCTCCACAACGTTCACCCAGTGTGCCGTTAGGGAAAAGTAGTGTCCCTGTGTCAGTCGTTAAGTGGACCTTCCCAATTACTGCGCTGGTCAGGGTACGGGTGATGTTATGGGGCACATGCTGGTGTAAGACGGGGACAGCACACTGGGAAAAATAGTGGTGACTGTCCACAAGCCTAAATGGCAACATTTCCAGAGCCAGCAATTTGGAAAGGTGCGCATTTAGTGCTATGGCCTGTGGGTGGGTGGCTGGGTATTTGCGCGTTCAAAGGCCTGGAGTATGGACTTCTGTATGCTGTGCTGGGACACAGAAGTGGATGTGCTAGCTGATGGTGCTTTCGAAAGTCCAGGGCCTGCATCTTGAACAGAGGATTGGCCAGCACATAACACAGGGAAAGAGGAGGCAGTGGTTTGATTGTGGACCCAGGCGTTCGGCCCACCTATTAGGGTGCTTTGTTGCCATGTGTCAGATCATGCTGGTGGGGATGAGGTTGCTATTTTTCATGCCCCTGCTCATTTTGGTATGGCACAGGTTGCAAACGACAATTCTTTTATCGTCCTCACTTTCCTCAAAAAAGCGCCAGACTGCGGAACACCTACCCCTTGGCAAGGATATTGTCGCAAGGGGGTGCTCCAGGGAACAGTTGCAAGAGAATGTGGTATGGCTCGCCTTCTCCCTTTTGCCACCCCACTGCCTCTTCCAGCCTGTTGCGGTGCTGCAGATCCCTCCCCCTCTGTACTGCTGTCCTTGCTCGGCTTGCCACCTTCCCAGGTGGGTCAGTGATTTTCATCGTCCACCACCTCCTCTTCCACTTCCTCACTCTGGTCATCCTCCTGACTTGTTGACCTAACAAGAACCTCACTTATTGACAACTGTGTCTCATTCTCATCATCAACCTCTTGAGACACTAATTGCGGTTGACTTATTGGCAACTGTGTCTCATCATCATCCACCTTGAGAAATACTAATTGCCATTCCCCACCATCATCTTCTTCTGACTGTGGATGCTCAAGAGTTTGGGAATCAGTGCACAAGATCTCCTCATGTCCCTCTTCAAGTGGGCTTGGCGAGAGGGCCAAATAAAAGAATGACGCTGAAAAGAGCTCCTCAGAATATCCGAGTGTGGGATCACATGGTGGGAGAAAGGAGGATCATGGTGAGGATTCTGTTGACCAGACTCTTGGCTACTGAGACTGGACTTTGTTGAAGACAATGTGGTGCTTAACTGACTGGAAGCATTATCTGCTGCAATCCAACCGACCACCTGGTCGCACTGTTGTGACTTTGAGAGTGGTGTCCTGTGCCGCCCTGCAAACTGGGACATGAAGCTAGGTATTGTGGAAGAGTGTGTTTCTTGTGCTCTGGCAGCAGGCACAGTTTCACCACCCCCAGGGCCACGGCTTCTGCGTGCACCATCAGCAGCACGGCCACTTCCCCGTCCCTTACTGCTCGCCTTGAGCATATTAAAGGGTATATATGCTTTCAAGTATGTCACACGTACAGTAGAGTGGGTTTTGCAAGTGTATGCGCAAATAAATTAGACTGAATGTCACTGATATTTAGGATGCGCAAACGTTATACAGGAGATATAGCGCAAGTAATGTCGCTGCGACCAGCGATGAAAAAATTTGCCTGAATGTCACAGATATTTAGTATACGCAAACGTTATATAGGAGATGTAGCGCAGGTTATGTCGCTGTCACTAGCGGCCAAACAATTGCGCTAAATGTCTCAGATATTTAGGATGCGCTAATGTAACACAACAGATGTAGCAGAGGTTGTGTCACTGTCAGCATCGGCCCAACAATTGCACGCAATTTAGCGCAGGTTGCGCTAATTATATATATTGCAGTCAAATAAAACAATAGTTCTTAAAAGGACTTTTGGGTCACTAACACCTTTCAACACTAAACAATTCCTGTCCCTACACTATCTGTCCCTTCTGCTGCAGCTCTCACTGACTAAGACTGAGCCGAACCACGTGTCATCAGGTGCTATATAGAGCCTGGGCCCCTGATGTTTTGTCCCAGGCCTGATGTGTCCTGCCTGCCAGATAGATACAACTGTATTGCCCTCCTCAGGAAGGCAATACAATTAAATCTAATGCCCTGCAAGAGCTGACGGACCTGTGATGAGATCAAAGACCATGTAATCAGTTCTTAATGCAGTAGCTGAAAAGAACCTGCGATGATGTCACCATCATGTGACCAGTACAGGAGAGGAGGGCTTAGCAGTGAAGAGAAGTCCTGGGTAGAAGCTCAGGTGAGGTCAGCTACATGAGGAGAGGTAAGTACAGGGGTAGAATTCTCAGTGTGAGAGGCAAAGCAATGTTGGGAGTTTTGGTTATTTAACTGGGAGTGTATGTAAGGGCTGATAGGAGGGAAGTTATTAACATGGACAGTGGGGTGGAGTGATGTTATTCAGATGGGAATGAAAGTTGAGGGGGTGATGTTATTTACATGGGATTGCATGTTGGAGGTGGCTGGGAAAGGGGTGATTTTATTTACATGGGACTGTATGTTGAATGTGTTTTGGGGAGGGAATGATGTTATTTAAATGGGACAGAATATTGAAGGGTAATGTTATTTACATGGGACTGTATGTTGAAGGCGGCTGTATTTTGGAGGGGGTTGTAGATAGAGAGGGATGTTATCTACATGGGACTGTATATTGGATGGGGCTGGAGAAATGGTGTGATGGTATTTACATGGAACTCTTTGGTGGAGGGAGGGAAATAATTTTATTTACATGGGACTGTATGGTGGAGGGGCTGAGGAATTATAATTTCTGAGGACACTAAACGGAGAAATATAACTACAGGGGACACTGCAGGGGGCATTCAAACAGTAGGGGTCAGTATAACTACTGGGGGCACTGTAGGGGTATTATAAATCTAGAGGACATTAGGCGTTCTTATTACTACTGGGTGCTCTATAGGAGGGACTTATAGATCCGCATTATTTCTACTAAGGGGGCCTTATTACTACTGGGGGCTCTATTTGGTTCGTAGAGTGCTGTTGCACTATGTATTTGATATGTATTTTCAGCCATAGCAACGTGCTGACCCTCCCCCCCCCTTTTGTTTTGTAATTTGTATGGGAGTAGTGGCTGATTCCCATTTGGTCGTGCACTCCTGTAGCCTGTGTTGCGTCATGGGCTGATTTTAATTAGCATGAGTACGTAGTTTGCTCAGCATGCATGCTGGTACTTATAGTCCCTGGTTGTAATGGAGGCCATTTTGGCACCATAATAAACCAAAAATGGGCCCAGCATGCATGTGGGACCTACACTTCCTGAGTTTCGTGGTCACTGTTGTGACACCCAACAAGTGAGCTTTAGTGTTAGGACCCGTCTTATAGAGATCGCCTTGGCGTGCGGCAGACGGGCTCAGATAATTTTGTACAAAAGTATTTGCTAAGCATCTCTAAGTTATTAGTATAGTATTGCAAAATAAATATACCTTTGTACTTTATTTGGTTCGTAGAGTGCTGTTGCACTATGTGTTTGATACTGGGGGCTCTGTGAGGGTATTATTAATACTGGAGGGCTCTTCTACTAAATGGGGTACTCTTGGGGAGCATTATCATGGTTGGGGGCACTGTAGGGGCAGTATTACTAATGAGGGCATTCTAGAAGGGTAGTACTATTGGTGGGACTATGAGGAGCACTATTACTATTGGGGACACTAATTTTTCTTTAGGATAGTATTTGGGGGTATTGGTGGGCACAGCAAGCAGCAGGTTAACACTGTGGGGACACCAGGTTGGGGGATGATGATAGAAATGTGAGGAAACTAAGATGTCTGTGTGTCACACTCTGCAGAGACGAGGCGGCTGAGAGAAGTCCAGGTCGAATAGAGAAGATGATGAGAAGATCTACATCAGAGGAGATGTCACCTGGAGGCACTGGTTGTGACCGGTATGTTCTGCTGTATAGCAAGTACAGCAAAATGTCTTCAGTGCTAGTGTTTGCAGGGGGCGGGGGGGTCTTTTGGTCGACTTATAGAATTGGGCCATATGCTATGGGGCTTTGGCCCCTGAATGCCAGTAACCAACATGGGTATGGCATTACAGTGAGGGCCAGTACTTCTCCGCATGTTTATTGGCTGCGTAGACTCAAGCATCGAGATAGCATGCTCGCCCAACACTGGTCCCTATGTCCTTCAAATACTAAATTACAAAAAAATATGTTTTTCTTTATCATAATTGTTCGTGAATTTCAAATTAAATTGATTGCCATTCATTTACTGTGCAAACCCTGTTACGGCAGACACGTCGCCTCTCCAAATGAGGTCATCAATGTATCTGCTATACCAGCGCAGTCAGCATACATGTTGCGGACATCATAAATGTGTTTTTCTTCCCAGTAAGCCATCATCAAGTTAACTAATGAGGGTGAGTATTTCGCCTCCATAGAAACACTCTCTGTTTGAAAATAATATGACTTATCAAAAATGAAAAACTGTGCTTCATCAAAATTATACTATAAATGTTATGTATGGGAATAATCACTATACTACAAGAGGTGATTATGCAAAGCCTGCATTGCCACCTCATAAGGTATAGATATGTATAATGAGAACACATAACATTTCAACCAGTTCATTTCTGATTACCATTTGGTAATCTTGTGAATCCATAATGAATCTAGATATTCTATGTACCAGAGGTTGTAATTAATTATCAGCCCAACATCCTTTTCTCTCACATATAGATCCTATCCCCAATATAATTGGTCTCATAGGTGGGTCTTGTGTATTTTTATGGTTTTATGGTACCATCTATCAATGCCGGATCCAGAGAGCTTCAGAGGATCTCTTACCACCTCATATGTGAAACTGACATAGCTATAAGGGTTGCAACGGTCGTAGTTGCGACCGGGCCCCTAAGCAGTGCATCTTATAAAGGGAATACTAGTGAGCACTTCTATTATGGAAGCAGTCACTTGTCTGCAAAAGGCGGGGAAGTGAAGCGCTGTGAGCACTGTACTCACCCCTCATCCCTACCTGCTCTTCTCGGGGCCCGCACTGCTGTGTCCTGGCTGCCTACAGCTTCAGGTAGTACAGAGTGCACTATAACCTGATGCGACAGGCAGTCAGTTGACTGTGCACTGTGGGCCACGAGAACCAGAGAGATGGCTGGACCAGGAGAGTGGCGACTGAGCAGGAGATGTAAGTAAATTTATTTATTTTAAAGTCTGATCTGAGATCTGATATGGGGGATCTGAGAGGTCTAATGGGGGGGGTCTGGTCTGAGGTCTGATATGGGGTGTTTGA
This sequence comes from Bufo bufo, assembly GCF_905171765.1. Taxonomy (NCBI): domain Eukaryota; kingdom Metazoa; phylum Chordata; class Amphibia; order Anura; family Bufonidae; genus Bufo; species Bufo bufo. The sequence goes on from NC_053390.1 coordinate 623,398,750, forward strand.
GAGGTCTAATGGGGGTCTGATCTGAGGTCTGAAATGGGGGGGTCTAAGAGGTCTAATGGAGGTCTGATCTGAGGTCTTATATTGGTGGGAGTCTGACATGGAGGTCTATTGGGGGGTCTATAATCTGAAGTCTGATATTGGTGTGGTCTGACATGGAGGTCTATTGGGGGTTTGATCTGAGGTCTGATACCTCAGATTCAAAATATTTTAAACCAGCGCCTGGATCTGAATACTTTTGTAATTGCATGTAATGAAAAATTTTGGATAGCTGCTGAGTTATTCAATAAAATGTATCTGTATAGCACCACCTGCTCTTAGTTTTTTTCTTATTTCTTTGTCCGGCTCACTGAGAAGGGCTCACATTCTCAGTTTCATCCTCCAGAGCTGTGATAGGGAGAGAGCTCCAGCGTAAAAGATACATCCCCTTAGCTGCAGCAGAAAAGACTCTTCTCTTGAGCTGTCAGCTTGATATAAAACTAGCAGAGCAATACATGGGGAGATCTCTGTATACATGTGAGGTACAGGGCTGGTTCTAGCTAATGATATATTGGCCTCAAACACATGTTGTGTTACAAGGTGTGTATACAGCATGTGCAAAGGGGCAGCTTGAATATGGCCAAATAGGACTAGTAATAGATCTAGGCAAAATGCAATATTACTGAAGAGCAGCATGAGAAGGGTTAGTGCCATCAGACAGAAGAGGAGCCAACATCCTGATCCTTGTGTCAGCCGTGGAGACAGTTGTCTCATTGGGATAAGTAGAGTGTGGAGACTCCTTGCCAGGGTCTGGGGAACAGGGTATGATGGTTCAGGATGGTTAATGGGAATCCCGAACTAGGCAAATGGGACCTGATGACTTAACATCACCTGTAGCAGGCAGATTCCCTTTGGCCTACCATATGAACTGTAAGAAGTTTATATGGGGCATTTATCATGTAGACAAAGTTAATACACAACACTTACTAATGTATTGTGATTGTCCATAATGCTTCCTTTGCTGGCTTCATTCATTTTTCAATGAATGCCATTGGCTGAAGTGAAACAACCCCTTTAAGGACTATGCCTCTGAGTGAGCACCATCAATCTTGAAGTGCCCTATAAGAGACTTATAAATAACCTCACTACTGCTGCCAACAGTTGTGGAGTGGCACCCAAGGAATCCAAAAGCTCTGACCCATTGAAACATGGACTTCACAAGACCTCTGAAGATGTCATGTACTATCTGGCTCCAAGAACAGATTCAAGTCATATAAGTTGCAAAGTGGTTCCTCCATGGATTGGATTTGATTAATTTCTCCAGCACATCCCAGATGCTTGATCAAATATAGCTCTAGGGAAGTTGTAGCCCAGGCCCACACCTTGAATAACTATTTATCATGTTCCTCATAGACTCCAGATTTGAAGAGCAATGATGTTTTACTTATCGCTATATGACATCTATAACTCTTTAACAGGTTACAATTGAATATTTTAATAGCACAGAAAGCAGTAGTAAAATAATTAATCTTGAACAGGTTAGAACACAAATCTCTAGGCATGCACTGTGGTTCTTAGGCTCGGTGGCATTTTTAACAGTCTCTTGAGTGTTGAGACAATACAGTCTAAGTACTCAATTATAACAATACAGTACAATAGTGACTCGTCTAATCTGGGGGTGATGAAACCAACTTGCAGGCTCAACTGCCATCTGCACCACATTATCAGCTGCACCCTCCCTGACACAAATATACAGCACACCAGATAATGCTTTACACCAGACACTGTGGACTTTGTGTGTTTCACAATTCTCTTCCACTAGAAACCAGTTTATCCTATGTAGTGCCCTCTACATGTTACAGGTACAAGGAGCATAATTTGAAGGGTATATGGTGTTACCCAGTTACTGCAGCTTACTCTAGAATCCATAGGAAAAGTATTGCTCTTTGGTAAACTATGGCGATAAGATGAAAGTTACATGGCAACTGTTTCATTGAATAAACCCCGGCATAAACGGCTTATGATAGGACTTGTCCCACATTGTCAAGGCCTCTGATACTTGTCTAAGGACCACAACTAACTGTTGCTGCTGTTCAAGTTGAAGATTGGAGTTTCTGCTATCTATCTATCTATCTATCTATCTATCTATCTATCTATCTATCTATCTATCTATCCATCTATCTATTAATCATTTATCTTTTTTCTAGCAATAGTAGGTCAACCAGCGCATCCATAACATTAAAACTACAATATTTATTATTCGATCCATTAAAACATACTGCAGCACATATATACATTTAGAATATTTTAAATACTTTCGAACTGTAGAAAGCCTCATATAACTGTGCTCATATGAACAACTGTATTGGAGTTTATTGTTACTAATAACAAAACAGTTTTATTTCCAGAAAAGCAATTACAATGAATCATTAACTGTGTATGCAACCACAGGCAATTCAGCGCATCTACTGAAATAGAAAAATGTATCTCATTCATTTCTCTCTTTTCACAGCATCAGTAGGTGGATTCATCTTTTCATGGGAAAAAAAAAAACATTATTTACATTGCACAATGCAATTTCTGCTCTCATGGCAGTGTAGTAAAGGGGGCTATATTGGTTTTGTAAGTAAAAATATAAAATATATATTAGAGAGGAGTGAGGCCTCTTTCACACTTGAGTTGTCCGGATCCGTCGTGCACTCCACTTGCCGGAATTACACGCTGGATCCGGAAAAACGCAAGTGTACTGAAAGCATTTGAAGACGGATCCGTCTTCAAAATGCTTTCAGTGTTACTATAGCAGCCAGGAAGCTATTAAAGTCCTGGTTGCCATAGTAGGAGCGGGGAGCGGGGGAGCGGTATACTTACAGTCCGCGTGGCTCCCGGGGCGCTCCAGAATGACGTCAGAGTGCCCCATGCGCATGGATGACGTGCCATGCGATCACGTGATCCATGCGCTTGGGGCGCCCTGACGTCACTCTGGAGCGCCCCGGGAGCCGCACGGACGGTAAGTATGCTGCTCCCCGCTACACTTTACCATGGCTGCCAGGACTTTAGCATCCCGGCAGCCATAGTAACCATTCAGAAAAAGTTAAATGTCGAATCCGGCAATGCGCCAAAACGACGTTTAGCTTAAGGCCGGATCCGGATCAATGCCTTTCAATGGGCATTAATTCCGGATCCGGCCTTGCGGCAAGTCTTCAGGATTTTTGGCCGGAGCAAAAAGAGCAGCATGCTGCAGTATTTTCTCCGGCCAAAAAACGTTCTGTTCCGGAACTGAAGACATCCTGATGCATCCTGAACGGATTTCACTCCATTCAGAATGCATTAGGATAAAACTGATCAGGATTCTTCCGGCATAGAGCCCCCACGACGGAACTCTATCCCGGAAGAAAAGAACGCAGGTGTGAAAGAGCCCTGAATCATTTTGTAATGAACCGGGTAACGAACTTTCCAAAAATGTGTCCACAAGACGAACCCAAAGCGATTCAGGTTTGCTATGGATGATTCCATTAAAATGGCGCACAGCGCCATTTTGCTCCACTTGTTGGCAGGAAAAACCACAAAGGAGGAAGTAGAAGAATGCACAAGTGATCCTGAGAGGAATTGTGTGTGTGGGGCTCACAGGCTGGCAGACAGACTGGATGAGCCAATCAGTACTGTAGCAGGCAGGGAGGTACAGTTGCGTTCAAAATAATAGCAGTCAGACATCACTAACCTGATCAATTACTGTTTTTGGTAGAATTGAAATTTCTACATGGCAAATAATTTACTAGCAGGTGTAGTAGAGTAATAGAAATCCAACAGACCCAACAGTCATGACATGCATGCTGCTGATTCAATGTAATTCAATCACTTATTGAAAGGGGCATGTTCAAAATAATAGCAGTGTGGAGTTCAATGAGTGAGGTCATTCATTCTTTGTAAAACAGGTGGCAATTATTGCCCTTATTTAAGGAAGGAAGGCATTAAATGCTGTACATGCTGGTTACAGTGCATTTCTCTCTGAAAGTCTGAGGAAAATCGGTCGTTCCAGACATTATTCAGAAGAACAGTGTCCGTTGATTAAATAGTTGATTGGAGAGGGGAAAACATATAAAGAAGAAGTGCAGAAAATGATAGGCTGCTCAGCTAAAATGATCGTAAATGCTTTAAAATGGCAACCAAAACCTGAAAGACGTGGAAGAAAGCAAAAAACTACCATATGAATTGATAGAAAGAAGAATAGCCAAAATGGCAAGGACTCAGCCAACAATTAGCTCCAGGAAGATAAAAGAAGGTCTAACGTTACCTGTGAGTACTGTTACAATTAGAAGACGCCTATGTGAATCCAAGCTATCTGCAAGAAGCCATGTGCTGAAGAGGTTACAATTTGCCAAAGAGCACATTGACTGACCTAAAAAGACATTTTGTGGACTGATGAAAGTAAGATTGTTCTTTTTGGGTCTAGTGGCCAGAGACAGTTTGTCAGACGACCCCCAAACACTGAATTAAAGCCACAGTACACTGTGAAGACAGTGAAGCATGGTGGCGCAAGCATCATGATATGGGGATGTTTCTCATACTACGGTGTTGGGCCTATTTATCGCATACCAGGGATCATAGATCAGTTTGAATACATCAGAATACTTGAGGCGGTCATGCTGCCTTATGCTGAAGAGGAAATGCCCTTGAAATGGGTGTTCCAACAAGACAACGACCCCAAACACACCAGTAAACGTGCAACATCTTGGTTCCAGACCAACAAGATTGACATTATGGATCCCCGGATCTTAATCCAATAGAAAACTTGTGAGGTGACATCAAAAATGCAGTTTCTGAGGCAAAACCAAGAAATAGAGAAGAACTGTGGAATGTAGTCCAATCATCCTGGGCTGGAATGCCTGTTCACAGGTGCCAGAAGTTGGTTGACTCCATGCAACACAGATTTACAGCAGTTCTCAGAAACAGTGGTTATACAAGCAGTGCATCTTATAAAGGGAATACTAGTGAGCACTTCTATTATGGAAGCAGTCACTTGTCTGCAAAAGGCGGGGAAGTGAAGCGCTGTGAGCACTGTACTCACCCCTCATCCCTACCTGCTCTTCTCGGGGCCCGCACTGCTGTGTCCTGGCTGCCTACAGCTTCAGGTAGTACAGAGTGCACTATAACCTGATGCGACAGGCAGTCAGTTGACTGTGCACTGTGGGCCACGAGAACCAGAGAGATGGCTGGACCAGGAGAGTGGCGACTGAGCAGAAGATTTAAGTAAATTGATTTATTTTAAAGTCTGATCTGAGATCTGATATGGGAGTCTGAGAGGTCTAATGGGGGTCTGGTCTGAGGTCTGATATGGGGGGTTTGAGAGGTCTAATGGGGGTCTGATCTGAGGTCTGAAATGGGGGGGTCTGAGAGGTCTAATGGAGGTCTGATCTGAGGTCTGAGATTGGTGGGAGTCTGACATGGAGGTCTATTGGGGGTCTATAATCCGAAGTCTGATATTGGTGTGGTCTGACATGGAGGTCTATTGGGGGTTTGATCTGAGGTCTGATACCTCGGATCAAAATATTTTAAACCAGCGCCTGGATCTGAATACTTTTGTAATTGCATGTAATGAAAAATTTTGGATAGCTGCTGAGTTATTCAATAAAATGTATCTGTATAGCACCACCTGCTCTTAGTTTTTTTCTTATTTCTTTGTCAAGCTCACTCAGAAGGGCTCACATTCTTAGTTTCATCCTCCAGAGCTGTGATAGGGAGAGAGCTCCAGCGTAAAAGATACATCCCCTTAGCTGCAGCAGAAAAGACTCTTCTCTTGAGCTGTCAGCTTGATTTAAAACTAGCAGAGCAATAAATGGGGCGATCTCTGTATCCATGTGAGGTACAGGGCTGGTTCTAGCTAATGATATATTGGCCTCAAACACATGTTGTGTTACAAGGTGTGTATACAACATGTGCAAAGGGGCAGCTTGAATATGGCCAAATAGGACTAGTAATAGATCTAGGCAAAATGCAATATTACTGAAGAGCAGCATGAGAAGGGTTAGTGCCATCAGACAGAAGAGGAGCCAACATCCTGATCCTTGTGTCAGCCGTGGAGACAGTTGTCTCATTGGGATAAGTAGAGTGTGGAGACTCCTTGCCAGGGTCTGGGGAACAGGGTATGATGGTTCAGGATGGTTAATGGGAATCCCGAACTAGGCAAATGGGACCTGATGGCTTTGAATTAAATATTAGTTAGGTGATTCAAAGGAAAGCAAAATCTTCAAACATTCTTCAGTTTATATAGTGAATGTTTGAGTTTGTAAAATAGAATACAAATGCTGCTGTTTTTGAACAGTCTAATATTCACTTTTCTTCATTTTTTTTAGAGGAACAACACAAATTTGATATATTTTTCTTCATGTTTTGAATAGAATGTGTAGTGTTCCCAATGCACTTGTGTGTATGGAAATAAAAGCTATTAGAAGGATTTTGAGCTTTATTCACTTTTTTAAACACACTGATATTATTTTGAACACAACTGTACCCTCGCAGAATGAGCAGAACATCATTCTGTGTTGGGCTGTGAATGAGGGTGGACGGGTATAGCAGTCTGTGGCAGAAAACGATCTTAGGCATAGTCTCAATCAAGCTGTCAGGGACAATAGAAAGGGACAGTGTCAGGGCCAATAGAAAGGGAAAGGCAGGGAAAGATTTTAGCCAGGGAATGTGAAGTGAGGAGCTGAGGCAGTCCATTGCAGTGCCTTCTAGCTACATTTATTGCCTTATAATACAGCTGCTGCAGAACCACATGGAAGAACATTACTTTGTTTTATTTTTAACAGGAAAAACGTTTTTTTCCCCCAAAACTGAAGTTTCTAATATTGCCAGCTTACTTCCAGTACAATTAGCATTATGCTGCAGTGCTGAATGCTGAACAACTAGTGTACATTTAGTGTTACATTTGTATAGTCAGTGCATCACATCCGTCAGTGGTAAACATATTGCATTGTAGCAGAAGCATTTTACCACAATAACACCATCTGCTGCTAAGCAATTGCTATTTTTTTCACAGCATCTTATCTGTATTAATAATAATAAAAAAAATGTATAAACATTCACTCTATCATCTGGAACCGTCTCAAGATTCAGTGCTTTAATTACATACCCAATATATCAAAATACATACATAGAAAATATTTTAAAAATTCAAATTCCCAATTGTAGCAATAGTAGATACATTGATAATCCTTCAAAAAAATATAAATGTTAAAATAAGATAGTTAGCAATAGGTTATATATATCCTCCTTACTGAAAATTGTAGTTTATAATTTAGAACAATATATAATTGAGGTTCTTATGCAAACATGATTCCTAATGTAAATAAAAAGTTGATAATATTAGTTAATCCGATTGGTAGTTCCAATGGTTAATGTTCATGATTTTAATATTCAATTAACAATCCCAATGGTTAGTATTCATTAGATCTATGACCATCAAAATTCATATATATGGGTCATCCATTCATCACATTCGGACTGTTATATAATGTCTGCTTATCCAACATAGATGAAAATGTTCTCATTTATCAAGAAGATATTTATACAGTACAGACAAAAAGTTTGGACACACCTTCTTATTCAAAGAGCTTTGTTATTTTCATGACTATGAAGGCATCAAAACTATGAATTAACACATGTGGAATTATATACATAACAAACAAGTGTGAAACAACTGAAAATATGTCATATTCTAGGTTCTTCAAAGTAGCCACCTTTTGCTTTGATTACTGCTTTGCACACTCGTAGCATTCTCTTGATGAGCTTGAAGAGATAGTCCCCTGAAATGGTCTTCCAACAGTCTTGAAGGAGTTCCCAGAGATGCTTAGCACTTGTTGGCCCTTTTGCCTTCACTCTGCGGTCCAGCTCACCCCAAACCATCTCGATTGGGTTCAGGTCCGGTGACTGTGGAGGCCAGGTCATCTGGCGCAGCACCCCATCACTCTCCTTCATGGTCAAATAGCCCTTACTTTCAAAGTTTTCCCAATTTTTCGGCTGACTAACTGACCTTTATTTCTTAAAGTAATGATGGCCACACGTTTTTCTTTACTTAGCTGCTTTTTTCTTGCCATAATACAAATTCGAACAGTCTATTCAGTAGGACTATCAGCTGTGTATCCACCTGACTTCTCCTCAACGCAACTGATGGTCCCAACCCCATTTATAAGGCAAGAAATCCCACTTATTAAACCTGACAGGGCACACCTGTGAAGTGAAAACCATTTCAGGGGTCTACCTCTTGAAGTTCATCAAGAGAATGCCAAGAGTGTGCAAAGCAGTAATCAAAGCAAAAGGTGGCTACTTTGAAGAACCTAGAATATAACATATTTTCAGTTGTTTCACACTTGTTTGTTATGTATATAATTCCACATGTGTTAATTCATAGTTTTGATGCCTTCAGTGTGAATCTACAATTTTCATAGTCATGAAAATAAAGAAAACTCTTTGAATGAGAAGGTGTGTCCAAACTTTTTGTCTGTACTGTACAGTCGTGGCCAAAAGTTTTGAGAATTAGATAAGTATTGGAAATTTGAAAAGTTGCTGCTTAAGTTTTTATAATAGCAATTTGCATATACTCCAGAATGTTATGAAGAGTGCTCAGATGAATTGCATAGTCCTTCTTTGCCATGAAAATTAACTTAATCCCAAAAAAACCTTTCCACTGCATTTCTTTGCTGTCATTAAAGGACCTGCTGAGATCATTTTTTAGTAATCGTCTTGTTAACTCAGGTGAGAATGTTGACGAGCACAAGGCTGGAGATCATTATGGCTGATTGAGTTAAAATGGCAGACTTGACATGTTAAAAGGAGGGTGATGCTTGAAATCATTGTTCTTCCATTGTTAACCATGGTGACCTGCAAAGAAACGCGTGCAGCCATCATTGCGTTGCATAAAAATGGCTTCACAGGCAAGGATATTGTGGCTACTAAGATTGCACCTCAATCAACAATTTATAGGATCATCAAGAACTTCAAGGAAAGAGGTTCAATTCTTGTTAAGACGGCTTGAGGGCGTCCAAGAAAGTCCAGCAAGCGCCAGGATCGTCTCCTAAAGAGGATTCAGCTGCGGGATCAGAGTGCCACCAGTGCAGAGCTTGCTCAGGAATGGCAGCAGGCAGGTGTGAGCGCATCTGCACGCACAGTGAGGTGAAGACTTTTGGAAGATGGCCTGGTGTCAAGAAGGGCAGCAAAGAAGCCACTTCTCTCCAAAAAAAACACCAGGGACAGATTGATCTTCTGCAGAAAGTATGGTGAATGGACTGCTGAGGACTGGGGCAAAGTCATATTCTCCGATGAAGCCTCTTTCCGATTGCTTGGGGCATCTGGAAAAAGGCTTGTCCGGAGAAGAAAAGGTGAGCACTACCATCAGTCCTGTGTCATGCCAACAGTAAAGCATCCTGAGACCAAGGGAGTGGGCTCACTCACAATTTTGCCCAAAAACACAACCATGAATAAAGAATGGTACCAAAACACCACCCAACAGCAACTTCTTCCAACAATCCAACAACAGTTTGGTGAAGAACAATGCATTTTCCAGCATGATGGAGCACCGTGCCATAAGGCAAAAGTGATAACTAAGTGGCTCGGGGACCAAAACGTTGACATTTTGGGTCCATGACCTGGAAACTCCCCAGATCTTAATCCCATTGAGAACTTGTGGTCAATCCTCAAGAGGCGGGTGGACAAACAAAAACCCACTAATTCTGACAAACTCCAAGAAGTGATTATGAAAGAATTGGTTGCTATCAGTCAGGAATTGGCCCAGAAGTTGATTGAGGGCATGCCCAGTCAAATTGCAGAGGTCCTGAAAAAGAAGGGCCAACACTGCAAATACTGAATCTTTGCATAAATGTCCTGTAATTGTCAATATTTTACTACATCACAGAAACAACTGAAACAAAGATCTAAAAGCAGTTTAGCAGCAAACTTTGTGAAAACTAATATTTGTGTCATTCTCAAAACTTTTGGCCACGACTGTAGATATAACTTTCTACCAGCTACCAGCTTAACATTACCACTTAACATCTTCAAAAAATCAGGAGACTACGAATACAGTGCCTCCTGGCATTGAGTGGACTACCAAGCAATGAAACTTCTCGTAACTTGGCGTCCCACATGGTGATCGGCTTGCTTTCACACCAGTCGAGTACTTTGGTTGTTTGGCACCGTATGTAGAGATCGCTTCTTTGATCAGGCCTGGTAGTTTACTTTCTTCAATCCGGCCTCCAATTACATATCCTGGCTACAGTATCTTTTGGGGTCTTTTTGGATTACATCAAATTAAAAATCAAACGCGTATCGGAGCTTACATGCTCTTCATCAGTGGTTCCATGCATAAACCACTGTGTGTACACTATTTAAACTCTGCCATTGTATAGGGCGGTACTCTTCATTCTAAAACATAGTTCAATGAAAATTCTGGAATGGATTCTTATATATATATTACTAGCAGAAGGACCCGGCTGCGCACAGGTATGTTTAATCTACTTCATTTAATGTTACTGTGTGTCGTTAAAAGATAGCAACAATATCCCCCATAACAGTGACCTATACAGCACTCTGCCCCTTTAACAGTAAACTCCACAGTTCCCCAACCCTTAACACTGACCCCCACAGTGCCCCGCCACTTTAAATGGGACCTTCACAGCAGTCCATCCCCTTAACTTTGACCTTTACAGCAGCCCGCCGTTTTAAAAGTGAGTTTCACAGCACCCTATTCCCTTGACAGTGACCTCTTCAGAGGCCCACTCCCTTAACAGCAATCTCCACAGTACTCCACTGCCTTAACAGTGACCTCAAAGTACCCTGCTGCCTTAACAGTGACCTCCACAGCAATTACCCCTTTAATAGTGGCCCCTGCCACTTAACAGTGACCTCCACAGGGTCCGCCACTTTAACAGTGACCTCCACAGTGTCCTGCCCCTTTAACAGTAACATCCACAGTGCCTGCCTCTTTAACAGTGACATCCACAGCGCCCGCCCCTTTTAACAGTGACCTCCATAGTGCCCGCCCCTTTAACAGTGACCTTCACAGTGCCCGTCCCTTTAACAGTGACCTCCACAGTGCCCACCTCTTTAACAGTGACCTCCACAGTGCCTGCCCCTTTAACAGTGACCTCCACAGTGCCCGCCCCTTTAACAGTGACCTCCACAGTGCCCGCCCCTTTAACAGTCACCTCCACAGTACCTGCCTCTTTACTAGTGACCTCCACAGTGCCCGCCCCTTTAACAGTGACCTCCACAATGCAACAAAAGTAACAAAGCAATTTTTCTGCTAGTGAAATCGAACGCAAATTAAACCGTACACAGAAATCAAATCACCTTCCCTGCACAGTTCATGTGTTGATGTGGAGGAATAAGTTCAATACAACTGTACAATGAGTATTTTTCAATCCAGAAGGTACTGTTTTAAATCGGTTAGTAATAACACTTGAAATAATAGTCCAAAATCTGTGACAGGGCAGCTCCAGACAGTTCAAGTCTTGGTATGGGTTGGAAAAATAGCAGCAATTCAAGTTTTCAACGTGTGTTTTACAATCCAGAGGGTTCCATTTTAAATCTCTGAGTGAAAACACTTGAAATAGTAGGCCAAAATCTGGGACAGGGCATTTCCAGACATTTCAGTGTTGGTATGATTTAAAAAAATAGCAAAATAAGTATACAATGTGTGTTTTACAATCTAGAGGTTACCGTTTTAAACCTCTAAGTGAAAACATCAGAAACAGTAGGCCGAAATCTTTTATAGAGCATCTCCAGTTCAAGTGTTGGTGTGGTCTGCAAAAAAAAATAATAAAAATATATATAAGAGTATAATGCATGTCTTACAATCCATAGGGTACTGTTTTAAATCTGTGACTGAAAACATTTGACATAATAGGCCAAAATCGGTGACAGGACATTTCCAAACTGTTCAACTGTTGATGTAATTTACAAAAATAGCAATATAAGTGTACAAAGTGTGTTTTCCAATCTAGAGGGTACTGTTTTAAATCTTTGAGTAAAAACACCTGAAATTGTTTTTTGAAAACTAGAACAGGGCATTTGCCGACAGTTGATGTGTTGGTGTGGGATGCAAAAATAGCAATGCAAGTGTACAGCATGTGTCTTACGATCCAAATGGTACCATTTTAAATCACTGAGCGTAAACACCTGAAGTAGTAGGCGAAAATATTTCACAGGGCATCTTCCAACAGTTCAAGTGTTTGTATGATTTGCAAAAAAAGAAATATAAGTGTAAAACGCATGCCTTATGATCCAGAGTGTACAGTTTTAAATCTAAGTGAAAACACCTGAAATATTAGGCCAAAATCTGGGATAGGGCATCTCCAGACATTTCAAGTGTTTGTGTGGGTTGCAAAAATCGCAATTTAAGTGTACAATCTAGAGCGTACCTTTTTAAATCTCAGAGTAAAAGCACCTGAAATCTCCAGAAAGTTCAAGTGTTTGTGTCGGTGGGGGGAGGGGGTGTAATAATCTCATAGTAGATTGATAAAAAAAAATATGAATCTGTGTATTTGAATGCATATAAGACTTTAGGTCTAAATCTGTTAGTGGCACTGATACTGCATTATATTACCAAAGTAAATTGTCAGTAGCATTTTATTGCACCTCTATGTTTCAGAAAACAGACCTGCAAACCATTCCATACTTTGTGAGGAATATTGTAGGGTTCCAAGTGAAACACACAGGACCAGCTCTTGTTCTCCCAGTGCCAGAATGTGGGTAGTAGCATAGCTAGCTATCTGGTAGTAGTAGTAGGCCACAATTCTCCCTGGCTTCGGAAAGGTGCAACATTATCACTGAGGAGAAAGAGGATGAGATTGTGGATTGGATGGCTCACTTCTCCACTCAGTTAAAGATGACATGGAGGTGACTTCCAACCTCCTCCACCTCTTCCTCTATGGACACCTTCCTGTCCCCAACAACAGCAGGGCACAGCATCGCTTCCACTCCCCCTCCCTCCTATAACATTTTTCAAGCGTTACCATGTGATGTTGGTGCTGATCAGCCTGGGGAAGAGTAGAAACACAGGCAAACAGTTGCTAAACCACTTTAAACTGCAAACACTAGCTGACAATGGCTGCAACATATTGGCCACGCCAAACCTGGGGGAAATAACACATTCTCCCTGTGTGGCGCACATGATTAACCTAGTGGCACAATTCTTTTTAAAAAAGTACAATGGCTTGCGTAAGGTTCTTGTAATGTCCAAGAGTCTGTCCTTGCATTTCAGCCATATGCGGTGAGGAATGCTCTCCTGGACTTGCAGCGACAGAACAGTTTACTGTTAAACTGCTTAATCCATGACATTCCAACTTGCTGGAATTCAACATTGTATATGCTTGAGCGTCTGTACGAGCAGTGGAAAGCCATGAATGATTTTGTCATGCACCAGTAGGGAACAGGTGTTGTTTCGAGGTTAGGCAGGCCAAGACGCCTGTTGAGTGTTGAAGCCCTATGAAGAGGCCACAAAATTTGTCAGTAGGGAAAACTGCGATATGAACAATCTCATCCCACTTATATTTATCTTAGAACAGATGCTGACACTCATGCAACAAGGGGGATAGCAGAAGAAGAACAGTCAATGCATCTTGTTGTTTACCCTGTAGCTGTTGGGGACCCACAAGGAGAATCTTCCATGGAGGAGGATGAATATGGCAGCTGCCAGTGGAGGAGGAAGAGTCAGAGGTGGAGGATGATCACACCGGCCAGTGGAAAGAACTGTCTCCACGGCATCTGAGGGGTTAAAAGTATGCATTCAATGTTATTTTCGATCGCATTAGTCCCAGGTTCTGCTGTTTAAAACAAAAGGCCCCCGGTGGCTAAGGTGCCTGCTGCGGTCACGAGCGGGCACAATCTTTAAAGACCCATCCTGCACCATACAAGTATGCCATTGGAAGGGAAGGGTTTAAAACTGTTAACATTTAAAGTGTTTTTATATCATGAATACCACCGCTTTCATGTACCCAATTCGGTTATCTTGGTGTTATAGAGAGGGGACTCGGGCAGGACCCTGTTAAGTAAAGCAAAGGGCTGCTAGAAAAAAGCATTAAAAAGTTATCATTCATTTGATGTATTACCCTATTATCCTTTTTTTTTTGTATGACAATATCTCTCTATTTATCTATTTGTCTTTTTATGTTGCAATATCCATTTTTTTATTTTTATTTCTGGCTGAAATGTCTGTATGCACTAACTCATTATATGCTAACATACTAACATACAATATTAACCTACTCACAAACATGTAGAGACTCATATTTCTGATATACAGTTTTCAAAATAGAGATTCACATCATGAATTTTAAACTTCAAAATACATAGTATATGATAAAGTAAAACAAAGTAAATGCAAAATATATAAATGGTAAAATATTAATGCTTCTGTGGCTAAAACTATCCAAAATATTAATTTAACAAAAAGCAGGTATTTAGGCTCATTATATGATTAGAAGTTAATGTGAATAGATAATTAATTGACTCGACTATTCTTGAACTGCCATCATTCAATACAATGTCTTATAATTAAGATAGGAATGCTGATAACATGCAAATGCAGAACTAAAAAAAAAACACTTCATCTTGTAGATTTCTATAGGAAAAATTGTGAAATGGAGTATCTTTTTGTTACAATGATTCTTAAAAGTAAGTTCTCTAGGTATTTCTATCTGCTTTGTGCAAAATCTACTATCTTATATTAAAGGTGCCTTCTGTAAAATTGCCACCCAATAAATCAGATAATTAACTTTCTAAATATGATGAGAATTTTTAATAAGAAGCATGTGGCCAAATGATTGTTTAACACATGGAGATACTTAAAATTTTAAAACTGTATATTTAAATTAAAGTGAACAAAGGTTTATTTTGGAACCTTACAATTTAGCTACAATACCTGCCAAGTCCTGATACTAAATCAGGGCTGTGACCAGAAATTTTACTGGGCATCCCTGAGCTGCCTGATGCTATTGTCCTTCTCCACTGCTGGGCAGATTTCTAGTTTTGGTCATTGGTTTGTCTACCACCTCTTATTAAATACAGGAGGAAGGGAGGAAAGACACAGTTGCAGTTAACAACAGGTTGCCTACTTGGACTACAAAAATATACTGTCTGAAGTGCTTGTGCTGTAGTATTATGGAACGTTATTCCGACTTCCATAAACAAATAAAATAATTACAATAGTCTAAATATGCTATATGCTAACATGCAATATAAATATTATTTTATGTAACAGTTATTTCTGTAAATTTTCCAGAATCTAATTTATAATATAAATAATTCACCAAAAACAATCTCAGTTCATAAATTTGGTAACAGAACCAAGCACATAATATAAATACAGCACCAGAACCAATCTTATAACATAAATACAGTACATGCATGATCCCTCTAGCTCTTAAAGGGGTTATTTTAGGCACCTTTTTTATAGGAACATAAATACAGCACCAGAACCAAGTGCATAACATAAATAAAGAACAAAAAACAAGCACATAATATTAATATTAACCTATAGCAAAGCTTATGTATAAATACAGCATGGAAACTGACCACCTAACATTAATATTTCATGAGAACTAGTGAAGAGCGAAGTATAAAAAAATTTGATTCGGCTGCTTTGCCGAATTTTACAATAAAATTTGCTTAATCACGAAGCGCATTTGTGCCGCCCCCCATCATTGTACCCCTCAGATGCAGCGTTCATATATGGTCATGGCATCTGAAATTGATATTAGAGTGTAACAAAAAAAATATATACTTACCTCATCCATTTGATCGCTAAGAGCTGGCCGCAGCCATCTTGATTGAAGATCCATGGCAAGATTATTATATGACTGCAGCACCAGAATTAAGATTATAACATAATTACAGAAACAGAGCCAAGCTTATTACATATATAAAGCACCAAAATTAGATTATAACCTTACTGCGGCACCAATGTTAAGATTATAACATACACTGTGTAAAGACAGGAGAATTGTGTAACATCCCCTGCAAGATCTTTTTATAGCACCTATACTAGAAGAAAAATAATGCAGAACAACTAAGCCCATAACAAAATCATAGTAAAAGGAAAAAGTTTAGTACAGAGTACTGTAAAGATTAGACCCTGGCTTATATGTTTGTGCCACATGAAAATATAGCCTTAACATGGATAAAAGTATAACCAAAGATAAGGATATCTGTGGAGGAATTGCAATTTTCACTTTGAACAGTCCACTGCACATTCATCTCTGCACATTAGTTGCTGTTTCACAAGCGAGAATGCTAACACCCATCACCCTGCAGACTGTACAAGTGACTGCAGTACTGACCAGAAACAGTCTGAGGCAGAATAAACGACATCCAGTAATTAACAGGTGACGTTCTCTGAAAACATTATTTTTCATCTGACCCAGATAATGATGATGGCTTTTCCAGGCCATATCCCAGTTCTCTAGTCACACACATCAGTGCCTGTCCCTAGTAAGGCTTTCAGTCTAATTTTATCTATTTCACGCAAACACACACATTACACAATATACAGTATAGCACTGTGATTAATGTCAGGTTGTGGAGACCTTGGAGACCATGTAACTTAAGGTCCTTAACCACCTAAAAGTTTTGTCCTGCTCGATACCTTCACACCCATCAGACTTTGTGGCAGAAAGTTCTACGACTGAAAATCAGTTCCATGCATCTTAATGGGACTTGCAGAATTCCATGTGCTTGCTGCCCCATTTATTGAATGCAACAGATTTTCAGTGGCAGAATTTCCTGCCACAAAATCTGCCACATGGGAAGGTACCTTCACAGTTTATCCAAGCAGAGCTTGGGCAGCAGGGTGAGGGGGGAGGCCTGTTTTAGCTGCCTATATCCTGAGATTCGTAGCAGCTAGATTTATGGGCCTGGACTTGTTTTAAAACTGGTATTCCAAGTTTTCAAACAAGACCAGAATAACTGTTAGAAATGGGGTTGGGAGTAAAAAGTGTGAAACCCACTTTTACTTTCTTTTTTAGCTGAACACTGCCATGCCGAATTCTAACAGCTATATCTTGTAGTGGAGATTGTTTGAAGCTTCGAATGCCAGCTTTCAAGATCAAACCTACATCCCCAGATAAGAGCAGCTTGAGCAGTTCTCCCTCTTCCATCTGGAGAGTAGGGGGGCAGTTGGGGATCTGACAGCTATAATGTTAAAATAGCATTTTTTATCTATCCCCTAAAAATAAAATGTATGTAAAACACTGTATGTACCCAAAAATGGTTCCTAAAAAAAAATACAACCCATAAAAAATAAAATAAAAATTGGATGAAAAAAATAAAAGGTTATGACTGCTGCAACAGAGAGGATGTTACTGATCCTTAAGGTTAAAATTAGTTATGTCACTAAGGGGTTAAAAACACAATTGTGCCCTGTGAATTGTGTGCCAACTATGCTTACTTCAAACTATTATAAACCTACAATAAAAAAGTGACATTTTTGGGAGGGTTTCACAAATTTACTTTGACTGTTAGGAAGTTAAAGGAGTTGTCTCACTTCAGCAAATGGCATTTATAATGTAAAGGAACTGAATTCAAAGCACTTACTAGTGCATTGTGATTGTCCATATTGCCTCCTTGTCACGATCAGTGTGGGGAAAAAACTCCACACTAAACACAGGAGGGAATGGGAACAGTAACTGGAAACTAGGGAAGGAACAGGTCACCTTCTAAACAACCCTAATCCGGGCCCTAACTACCTATTAACATGAATAGACCTTGAAGGTAGGAATATTCATAAGCTGAATACCTGGGCCCTTATATCCTTATAATGCCCTGGAATGAGGTTAGGACCAGAGACAACCCATTCCTCCCCAGATGGATGAATGGAAGTCTCTGTCTCAGGCCCAGATACAAACAACAGGGAATATAACAAACACAAAACACTAAGAAAAGACAAGGCTTATCTGAAAGTAGAAAACTGGCAACTCCAGAAGCACCACAGAGTATAACTGACCAGCTAGTTAGACGGCAGGAAGAAAATCTATAAACCGCACCTCCAAGAGTGAGAAGCAGCTACTTATGGGAAAAGTAAATTACCAACAAGCAACACCGGAAGCAAGGGGTGTGGCATTCACCAAAACACAGACACAATAAGATCCACAGTGAACTTGTCAATTTAACTATGAGTTGCCAGTCTCTCCGATCTCCTGGTACCTGCCACAGGAACGTCTGTGACACTTTGCTAGCTTAATTAATTTTCCAATCACATTATACACTGCTGGTTTCCAGGGTATATGACCACCTTGCAATCCAGCAGCGAAGGTCGTGCTTACACACTATAGGAAAAAGAGGCAATTTCCTATAGCTTTGATGACTAACCTCCGGCACTCCAGCTGTGGTAAACCTACAACTCCCAAGATGCACATTTGCCTGTCTGGTCTCAGAACTGCATATAAATGAATGGAGCATGCTGGGAGTCATAGTTTCACCACCGCTGGAGTGCTGGAGGTTAGCCATCACTGTCCTATAGTGTGCAAGGATGGCCACCACTGCTGGATTGCAGGGTGGTCGTAACCATGGAAACGAGCAGTGTATAATGTGATGGAAAAATGAATCAAGCCAGCAAAGGAGGCAATATGGACAATCACAATACATTAGTAAGTGCCTTGTATTAACTTTCTCTACATGATAAATGCAATTTCCTGAAGTGAGGCAATGTAGAAAAGACAGCATTTATCAAAAATCCACACCACAGAAATTTTTTATAAAAATTAAAATAGGATATTTTATTAGATACAATTAAAATACAAACAATAAATGTATAAAAAAAAAGTGACAGTCACTTTTAAGAAGAGTAGCACAAGTGGTTAATATTAGGTAATTGTATAGTTCGGGTTCGTACCGAATTTTGGGGTGTCCGTGACACAGACCCGAACCCGAACATTTTCGTAAAAGTCTGGGTTCGGGTTCGGTGTTCGGCGCTTTCTTGGTGCTTTTTGAAAGGCTGCAAAGCAGCCAATCAATAAGCGTCATACTACTTGCCCCAAGAGGCCATCACAGCCATGCCTACTATTGGCATGGCTGTGATTGGCCAGTGCAGCATGTGACCCAGCCTCTATTTAAGCTGGAGTCACGTAGCGCCGCACGTCACTCTGCTATGATCAGTGTAGGGAGAGGTTGCAGCTGCTGTTAGGGGGAGATTAGACAGTGATTAACTCTGCAAAAACACTTAATTCAGTGATCTATCTACAGCTGTGGATCATTGAACTGCTGCTATTTAATTGCTCACTGTTTTTAGGCTGCCCAGAGCGTTTTTATGTCACTTTTTTCTTGGGTGATCGGCGGCCATTTTGTGTCTTGTGGTGCGCCAGCACAAGCTGCCACCAAGTCCATTTAACCATCAATAGAGTGGTTATTTTTTGCTATATCCTACATCAGGGGCTTGGCTGTGCTTGCTATTTTATTGAGGGGTAAAATACAATTGGCCAAAATAGCAGTACCCTAAATCTGGTGTTTCAGCTGTGGCTAGCCAATTGTAATACTGTCTGCTGTCTGCCGAAGCACCGTTTTTGTTCTGGGTTGAATACAATTCCCAACTTAGCAATCCCCTAAATATTTTTCTATTTTTTTTTTTCTGCTGTATCAGGCCAAGTTTAAATTGATCCATAAAAGGGTATATTAGATTTAAGGTGCGGATAGTGTCATCCTCAATAACTTCACACGCTACCGTGCATTTCCAAGTTTAAATAATTCTGTCCGTAAACGTATACCTGTCATCCAGCGCCTAAATAATAGGCCTAAAATTTATATTCAGCTAAATCTGTGTTTATTGCTGAGGCTGGTCAATTTATTTAGTGTCCGCCAAAGCACAGTTTTTGTTCTGGGTTGAATACAATTCCCAACTTAGCAATCCCCTAAATATTTGTTTTCTGCTGTATCAGGCCAAGTTTAAATTGATCCATAAAAGGGTATATTAGATTTAAGGTGCGGATAGTGTCATCCTCAATAACTTCACACGTTACCGTGCATTTCCAAGTTTAAATAATTCTGTCCGTAAACGTATACCTGTCACCCAGCGCCTAAATAATAGGCCTAAAATTTATATTCAGCTAAATCTGTGTTTATTGCTGAGGCTGGTCAATTTATTTAGTGTCCGCCAAAGCACAGTTTTTGTTCTGGGTTGAATACAATTCCCAATTTAGCAATCCCCTAAATAATTTTTTTCTGCTGTATCAGGCCAAGTTTGAATTGATCCATAAAAGGGTATATTAGATTTAAGGTGCAGATAGTGTCATCCTCAATAACTTCACACGCTACCGTGCATTTCCAAGTTTAAATAATTCTGTCCGTAAACATATACCTGTCACCCAGCGCCTAAATAATAGGCCTAAAATTTATATTCAGCTAAATCTGTGTTTATTGCTGAGGCTGGTCAATTTATTTAGTGTCCGCCAAAGCACAGATTTTGTTCTGGGTTGAATACAATTCCTAACTTAGCAATTCCCTAAATCAGTGGCTTCTGCTCTATCAGGCCAACTTTAAATCTATCCATAAAAGGGTATATTAGATTGAAGGTGCGGATAGGGTCATCCTCAATAACTTCACACGCTACCGTGCATTTCCAAGTTTAATTCTGTCCGTAAAAGGGATACCTGTCATCCAGCGCCTAAATACTAGGCCTACAATTTATATTCAGCTAAATCTGTTGTTACTGTTGTGCATGTATTAGTGTAATACGGTACCTAAATAGATAGCCAGATAGTGTTAGGTGCCTGTAAAAAAAGGCCTGAATTTGAATTCAATACATTGGGCCAAATAATTTTTTTCTTATTGTGGTGAACGGTAACAATGAGGAAAACATCTAGTAAGGGACGTGGACATGGTCGTGGTGGTGTTAGTGGACCCTCTGGTGCTGGGAGAGGACGTGGCCGTTCTGCCACAGCCACACGTCCTAGTGAACCAACTACCTCAGGTCCCAGTAGCCAGCAGAATTTACAGCGATAAATGTAAGGATGGTAAGGCCTAAACAGGTACAGGTATTAGTCAATTGGGTGGCCGACAGTGGATCCAGCACGTTCACATTATCTTCCATCCAGTCTTCTGCAGAAAGCGCACAGATGGCGCATAAAAACCAAGCCCATCAGTCTGTCACATCACCCCCATGCATATCAGGGAAACTGTCTGAGCCTCAAGTTATGCAGCAGTCTCTTATGCTGTTTGAAGACTCTGCTGGCAGAGTTTCCAAAGGGCATCCACCTAGCCCTTCCCCAGGGGTGGAAGAGATAGAATGCACTAACGCACAACCACTTATGTTTCCTAATGATGAGGACATGGGAATACCACCTCAGCACGTCTCTGATGATGACGAAACACAGGTGCCAACTGCTGCGTCTTTCTGCAGTGTGCAGACTGAACAGGAGGTCAGGGAGGAAGACTGGGTGGAAGACGATGCAGGGGACGATGAGGTCCTAGACCCCACATGGAATGAAGGTCGTGCCACTGACTTTCAGAATTCGGAGGAAGAGGCACTGGTGAGACCGAGCCAACAGCGTAGCAAAAGAGGGAGCAGTGGGCAAAAGCAGAACACCCGCCGCCAAGAGAGTCCGTCTGCTATTGGCCACCGCCATCTGGGACCCAGCACCCCAAAGGCAGCTTCAAGGAGTTCCCTGGTGTGGCAGTTCTTCAAACCATGTGCTGACGACAAGACCCGAGTGGTTTGCACGCTGTGCCATTAGAGCCTGAAGCGAGGCATTAACGTTCTGAACCTTAGCACAACCTGCATGACCAGGCACCTGCATGCAAAGCATGAACTGCAGTGGAGTAAACACCTTAAAAACAAGGAACTCACTCAGGCTCCCCCTGCTACCTTTTCTGCTGCTGCCGCCTCGGCCTCTTCCTCCACCTCTGGAGGAACGTTGGCACCTGCCGCCCAGCAAACAGAGGATGTACCACCAACACCACCACCACCTCCGTCACCAAGCATCTCAACCATGTCACACGGCAGCGTTCAGCTCTCCATCTCACAAACATTTGAGAGAAAGCGTAAATTCCCACCTAGCCACCCTCGATCCCTGGCCCTGAATGCCAGCATTTCTAAACTACTGGCCTATGAAATGCTGGCATTCAGGCTGGTGGACACAGACAGCTTCAAACAGCTCATGTCGCTTGCTGTCCCCCAGTATGTTGTTCCCAGCCGCCACTACTTCTCCAAGAGAGCCGTGCCTTCCCTGCACAACCAAGTATCCGATAAAATCAAGTGTGCACTGCGGAACGCCATCTGTGGCAAGGTCCACCTAACCACAGATACGTGGACCAGTAAGCACGGCCAGGGACGCTATATCTCCCTAACTGCACACTGGGTAAATGTAGTGGTGGCTGGGCCCCAGGCGAAGAGCTGTTTGGCGCACGTCCTTCCGCCGCCTAGGATCGCAGGGCAACATTCTTTGCCTCCTGTTGCCTCCTCCTCCTACTCGGCTTCCTCCTCCTCTTCTCCCACCTGCTCATCCAGTCAGCCACACACCTTCACCACCAACTTCAGCACAGCCCGGGGTAAACGTCAGCAGGCCATTCTGAAACTCATATGTTTGGGGGACAGGCCCCACACCGCACAGGAGTTGTGGCGGGGTATATAACAACAGACCGACGAGTGGTTGCTGCCGGTGAGCCTCAAGCCCGGCCTGGTGGTGTGCGATAATGGGCGAAATCTCGTTGCAGCTCTGGAACTAGCCGGTTTGACGCACATCCCTTGCCTGGCGCATGTGCTGAATTTGGTGGTGCAGAAGTTCATTCACAACTACCCCGACATGTCAGAGCTGCTGCATAAAGTGCGGGCCGTCTGTGCGCGCTTCCGGCATTCTCATCCTGCCGCTGCTCGCCTGTCTGCGCTACAGCGTAAATTCGGCCTTCCCGCTCACCGCCTCATATGCGACATGCCCACCAGGTGGAACTCCACCTTGCACATGCTGGACAGACTGTGTGAGCAGCAACAGGCCATAGTGGAGTTTCAGCTGCAGCACGCACGGGTCAGTCACACTGAGGAACAGCACCACTTCACCACCAATGACTGGGCCTCCATGCGAGACCTGTGTGCCCTGTTACGCTGTTTCGAGTACTCCACCAACATGGCCAGTGGCGATGACGCCGTTATCAGCGTTACAATACCACTTCTATGTCTCCTTGAGAAAACACTTAGGGCGATGATGGAAGAGGAGGTGGCCCAGGAGGAGGAGGAGGAGGAAGAGGGGTCATTTTTAGCACTTTCAGGCCAGTCTCTTCGAAGTGACTCAGAGGGAGGTTTTTTGCAACAGCAGTGGCCAGGTACAAATGTGGCCAGACAGGGCCCACTACTGGAGGACGAGGAGGACGAGGATGAGGAGGAGGTGGAGGAGGATGAGGATGAAGCATGTTCACAGCGGGGTGGCACCCAACGCAGCTCGGGCCCATCACTGGTGCGTGGCTGGGGGGAAACGCAGGACGATGACGATACGCCTCCCACAGAGGACAGCTTGTCCTTACCTCTGGGCAGCCTGGCACACATGAGCGACTACATGCTGCAGTGCCTGCGCAACGACAGCAGAGTTGCCCACATTTTAACGTGTGCGGACTACTGGGTTGCCACCCAGTGATGCTACAACCTGGGAGATCCTGTTAGAGAGTGTGCAAATTGTATGGTACTGTGCCAAGTGGAGAGAAAGCCATAGTAATAAATAAAGAAAAAGCCATCTTAGGCCGAGGAGCAATCTGAGGAGTCTAGAGTTAGAGTGTCAACATGTAGTTGGGTGCAATGCAAGCTGAAAAGAGAATGAGGGACATTTATTAACCTATTTACACCCCTATTTTTCCAATTATAGCGATACCACATTTTTATATTTGTTCTTGTGTTTTAAAACTAAAAAAGACCTAAGAAAAATAGTTTTTTTTCTTTGTATCGCCATATTCTGACCCTCATTACTTTTTTATATTTATATTCTATAGAGCAGGGCTGGCCAACCTGCGGCTCTCCAGCTGTTGCAAAACTACAACTCCCAGCATGCCCAGTCTGCCTACAGCAGGGAATGGTGGGAGTTGTAGTTTTACAACAGCTGGAGAGCCCCAGGTTGGCCAGCCCTGCTATAGAGCTTTGGTAGTGCTCATTTTTGCAGGGCATTCTGTAGTTTTTTTAATACCATTTTGGGGTGTATAAGACTTTTTGATGCTTTTTGTTAAATTTTTTGGGGAGGTGAAGCCACAAAAAACATACTTCAATATTTTAAAAGTTTAGGCATTTTGAAATGCAATGATACCTATAATCTTTATTTATTTATTAAATGGGGAAAGGTGGTGATTTAAATTTTTATGCTTTTTTAAAAATATATTTTAATACTTTTTTCACTTCTTTTTTTGCATTAAGTCCACCTAGTGGACTTTAACATGCAATCATCTGATTTCTTCTACCATAGACTGCAATTATTTAACACTGTAGCCTTTTGGGAGATTAGCTATGTTTCTATAAAGCCCTGACACAGGCAAAGCTGCTTAGGAACTTTGCTATAATAGGCCTTGAAGCCTTCGAAAATCCTGAGGCTGCCATAGCAACTGAATGGCACCCTTAATCTGTTTGGTCCCTGGGAGATCAGCGCCTCAAGAATTTGAGAGGTTAAAATCATCTGTGTTACTGAATCTGCCTCCAGATGTTTGCTGTGTAAAACAGCAAGCACCCAGTGGCTATAGCACCTGCTCAATACCTGAGAGGGCGCCATCTTTAACCCCTTCAAAACCAAGCCACTTTTCACCTTAAATCCCAGGCCAATTTTTGCTAATCTGATATGTGTCACTTTATAAGGTAATAACTTTAAAACACTTTTACTTATCCAGGCCATTCTGAGAAAATTTTCTTGTCACATATTGTACTTCGTGACAGTGATAAAATTGAATCAAAAAATTTCTTTTTTATTAACCACCTCAGCCCCTATAGCTTAAACACCCTTAAAGACCAGGCCACTTTTTACACTTCTGACCTACACTACTTTCACCGTTTATTGCTCGGTCATGCAACTTACCACCCAAATGAATTTTACCTCAGGTGCTCTTTGGAATGTGGGCCCCTTTGCCCACCTAGGCTGCAAAAAAGTTTCACACATGTGGTATCGCCGTATTCAGGAGAAGTTGGGCAATGCGTTTTGGGGTGTCTTTTTACATATACTCATGCTGGGTGAGAGAAATATCTCGGCAAAAGACAACTTTTCCCATTTTTTTATACAAAGTTGGCATTTGACCAAGATATTTATCTCACCCAGCATGGGTATATGTAAAATGACACCCCAAAACACATTGCCCAACTTCTCCTGAGTACAGCGATACCAGATGTGTGACACTTTTTTGCAGCCTAGATGCGCAAAGGGGCCCACATTCCTTTTATGAGGGCATTTTTAGACATTTGGATCCCAGACTTCTTCTTACGCTTTAGGGCCCCTAGAATGCCAGGGCAGTATAAATACCCCACATGTGACCCCATTTTGGAAAGAAGACACCCCAAGGTATTCAATGAGGGGCATGGCGAGTTCATAGAATTTTTTTTTTTTGGCACAAGTTAGCGGAAATTGATTTTATTTATTTTTTTCTCACAAAGTCTCCCTTTCCGCTAACTTGGGACAAAAATTTCAATCTTTCATGGACTCAATATGCCCCTCACGGAATACCTTGGGGTGTCTTCTTTCCGAAATGGGGTCACATGTGGAGTATTTATACTGCCCTGGCATTCTAGGGGCCCTAAAGCGTGAGAAGAAGTCTGGAATATAAATGTCTAAAAATTTTTACGCATTTGGATTCCGTAAGGGGTATGGTGAGTTCATGTGAGATTTAATTTTTTTACACAATTTAGTGGAATATGAGACTTTGTAAGAAAAAAAATTTTTTTTTCCACTAACTCTGGCCAAAAAAATGTCATCAGGGAGTCTATATGGGGTGATCACCACAGTCATTGATCACGCCCCTGTAAGGCTCCATTCAGACATCTGTATGCGTTTTGCGGATCCGATCCATCTATCAGTGGATCCGTAAAAATCATGCGGACGTCTGAATGGAGCTTTACAGGGGGGTGATCAATGACAGGGGGGTAATCAATGACAGGGGGGTGATCAGGGAGTCTATATGGGGTGATCACCACAGTCATTGATCACGCCTTTGTAAGGCTCCATTCAGACGTCCGTATGCGTTTTGCGGATCTAATCCATCTATCAGTGAATCCGTAAAAATCATGCGGACGTCTGAATGGAGCTTTACAGGGGGGTGATCAATGACAGGGGGGTAATCAATGACAGGGGGGTGATCAGGGAGTCTATATGGGGTGATCACCACAGTCATTGATCACGCCCCTATAAGGCTCCATTCAGACGTCCGTATGCGTTTTGCGGATCCGATCCATCTATCAGTGGATCCGTAAAAATCATGCGGACGTCTGAATGGAGCTTTACAGGGGGGTGATCAATGACAGGGGGGTAATCAATGACAGGGGGGTGATCAGGGAGTCTATATGGGGTGATCAGGGGCTAATAAGGGGTTAATAAGTGACAGGGGGGGTGTAGTGTAGTGTGGTGCTTGGTGCTACATATTGCTGAGCTATCTGTGTCCTCTGGTGGTCGATCCAAACAAAAAAGACCACCAGAGGACCAGGTAGCAGGTATATTAGACGCTGTTATCAAAACAGCGTCTAATATACCTGTTAGGGGTTAAAAAAATCACATCTCCAGCCTGCCAGCGAACGATCGCCGCTGGCAGGCTGGAGATCCACTCGCTTACCTTCCGATCCTGTGAACGCGCGCCTGTGTGCGCGCGTTCACAGGAAATCTCGTGTCTCACGAGAGGACGCGCCGGCGCGTCCAGCCGGAGTGAATCAACCACCTCCAGGACGCGTCGCTGCATTCGGCGGTCCGGAGGTGGTTAGTCAAAAAATACCAAATTTACAAAAAAAATTGAGCGGACATCTGGATGTTCGGGTTCGACGGGTTCAGCCAAACTTCACAAAAAGGTTCGAGTTCGGGACTCGAACTTGATTGGTTTCTTGACTCCGAACCCGAACCACATTGAAGTCAATGGTGACCCGAACTTTTGAGCACTAAAATGGCTCTAAAAAAGTCATGGAAAGGCCTAGAGGGCTGCAAATGGCAGCAAAATGTGGATAAGAGCATGGAAAGTGGATAGGCAAATGACTTAAAATAACATAAAATATGTAAAAATGAAAAATAATAATCTTGATCTTGGAGGACGAGGTCCATATAGAGAAGGAGGTTGAGGAGGCGGTGGATGTGGCGGTGTAGGTGGAAGCGGTGGTGGAGGATGAGGAGGTAGCCTACCTGCTTTTTGGTTTTATTTTTAATTTTTAATTTTTTTTTTGTTTAAATTAGGGTACACCCCAAAATATTGGGAAATATAACCTGTGATAACCCACTCCAGCCGTGCTAAACAAACGTTCAGACAATACACTGGCTGCAGGGCAGGCCAGCACCTCAAAGGCGTAAAGGGCAAGCTCAGGCCATATGCCCAATTTGTTGACCCAGAAGTTGAAGGGGGCAGACCCATCAGTCAGTACGTGTAGGCATGTGCATACATACTGCTCCACCATGTCGCACGTCCCCGTGATGTCCACGATCCAATTGGATATCTGCTCTATCAACTGTCGATGTTCTTTTATGCGCCTACCATGTTGATCACGGTTAGCGGCGAGGGTTAGCGGTCAGGGTTCCATGCCGGAAAGGGAGCGTCAGAAAGGGAGATCAAATCCAAGGGAGGTCAATGGCTGCAATGTGATCAAGCTGAAATGTGGGACAAATTATTGAAGCCAAAGCTTCCAAGTAAAGGAGAAGGTGCACGGCAATTTCCCACTCCCGACTCGGGTAGGTAGTGACGATAAATAACAATATAGGACTCTTAAGATGCCCTGTTATTGGAATGATTAATAAAAAATTATAGGGAATTTCACTGGGGTATTTTGGATTTGTAAACGTTAGATAGGAGAGGCCCTGCTGCTGCTTTGTTGACTCTAGATAACTTCTGCCTGATCACACGTCCCTGTGACGTCCACGATCCATTTGGATATCTTCTTTATTAGCTTTCAATGTTCTTTTCTGGGCCTACCATGTTGATCACGGTTAACGGCGAGTCAGGGTTCCACGCCGGAGAGGGAGTGTGAGAAAGAGATACCACATCCAAGAGAGGTCAATGGCTCCAATGTTATTGAGCGGAAATGTGGGACAAGTTGTTAAAGTTGAAGCAATGAAAACGAATTTTAGAAATTTAATTCCCTGTCACCTATGCAGAGCAGGGGTTTTTCATTGCCAGAAATGGGTTATGTCACCCACCAATGGAACAGATGATTTTTAAAAATGTCGTGCCCTGTCACCTATGCAGAGCAGGTGTTTATTCACGGCAAAAATGGTAAAATGTCACCCAAGAATGTAACAGACGAATTAGTGAAATGTATTTCCTTGTCCACTAGGTAGAGCAGGGGTATATCACAGCCCAAAATTGGTAAATGTCACCCGACAATGTAACAGAAATTTTTTTGACATTTATAAACCTGTCTACTAGGTAGAGCACGGGTATATCACAGCCAAAAATTGGTGAATGTCACACAACTATGTAACAGAAAAATTTGTGAAATTTATTAACCTGTCTACTAGGTAGAGCAGGGGTATATCACAGCCAACAATTAGTGAATGTCACCCGACTATGTAACAGAAAAATTAGTGAAATAAAAAGTGGTATATCACACCCAAAAATTGGTGAATTTCACCCGAAAATGTAACAGACAAATTAGTGAATTTTTTTAACCTGTCTACTAGGTATTTCAGTGGTATATCACAGCCAAAAATTGGTGAATTTCACCCGAAAATGTAACAGACAAATTAGTGAAATTTGTTTACCTGTCTACTAGGTAGAGCAGGGGTATATCACAGCCAAAAATTGGTGAATTTCACCCGAAAATGTAACAGACAAATTAGTGAAATGACAGAAAATAAAATACGTACAAATAAAAAAAAATAATATTGATGTATGAGGTAGCGGTCCATATGGAGTAGGAGGTTGAGGAGGCAGTGGACGTAGCGGTGTAGGTGGAATCGGCAGTGGAGGAGGACGAGGTAGCCAACACTGGTTTTTGGTTTTACATTTTATTTTTTTATTTTTTTAAATTAGGGTACACCCCAAAAAAATGGGAAATATCAAAAATACAACAATTAGCAATTGCGCTGTAGTATAACAATGGCTGGGTAAGGCCGGTATACATGTCTATTCTGCACAAGGTACAGACAAGTCCTGTGGGAGCCATGCCTGGTTCATTTTAATGAACGTGAGCTTGTCCACATTGGCTGTGGACAGGCGGCTGCGCTTGTCTGTGATAACGCCCCCTGCCATGCTAAACACATGTTCAGACAATACACTAGCTGCAGGGCAGTCCAGCACCTCCAAGGCATAAAGGGCAAGCTCAGGCCATGTGTCCAGTTTGGAGACCCAGAAGTTGAAGGGGGCAGACCCGTCATTCAGTATGTGTAGGCGTGTGCACACATACTGCTCCACCATGTTGCTGAAATGCTGCCTCCTGCTAAGACGTTCCATATCAGCTGGTGGTTCTGGTTGTTGTGGCGTGCTGACAAAGCTTTTCCACATTTCGGCCATGCTAACCCTGCCTTCTGAGGTGCTGGTGGTGCCCCAGCTGTGTTTGCGACCTCTTTCTCCTCCTCTGCCTTCGCCTTGTGCTTCCACTGTGCCCCTGCTGTCAGGTGAGAATGCCACCAGCAGCGCGTCTACCAGCGTGTGCTTGTGCAGTAAGCCGGATTGGGACTGATGCACACTGGCGCAATATTAATAGTTTTTGTTTGTGACGCCAATTACAAGGTGCGCAGGTTATAGTCTCAGGGTCCTTTAATATGTTGTAACTCACGTACCAGGTGAGGAATGCCAGAGAGGGGATAATGTCTCTATGTAGTGTCAATGGTGTCTCCTACCTTGGTATGGCTGGAGTCCCGGATCCTGGCTCACATGCAATAAAATTGAGTGTTGTTAGTAGGAGTAACTGAGGAACTTTGATAATAAGGAATGAGATCCAGACTGGTGATATAATCCAACTTGTCTTTACTTAATGCAGCTTGAATCCATACGAGTAACAGCATTAGCCTTGGGTCCCAGCAGGTATTGGCAATATGTGGCAGGAATCAATATATATTCTGCTTCTTATCATATGCCTAGTGAATCTGGCAGGTATCTATCTTCTGCTCTGTCTTCTGCTTGGTATGGGCCTGACTAGCTGAGGAGGAATTTGGCTTCTCCTGGTCTCTTCTGTAGTTTCTTCCTGGAGGTGCTGATTGCTTTCTTCCAGCTGAGGCTGAAGGCTCAGTCTGGGAAGAGGGATCTTTGGCCTCAGCCGAGGCTGGATCCTAGGTAGGGATCCCTATGTCTGGGAGCTCCTACTAACACAGCCTATCCCAAGCAGGGGGGCTGGTACACTAACTATACTTCCTTTCCTCCCCATGAGACAGGACATGGGCCAGCCCACTTCTGCTCAAAGAGGGGGAGCCATACTGGAATGAACTATTCCAGTCTAGCGATACTAAACTGGATAAGGTCCTGCTAAATATATTGCTGCCACCTGCTGGTGCACATGGAAATTACAGCAAAATACATAAAACAGGCCTAGAAAATACATACAATTCAGATGCAATGTTAGATTATACCAGATGACAATATACATACACCTAACATGTTGTAGCGGGGAGAAAGAGTTTAGTGACATACTCCGGGATGTTACACTTGTAATCACGCTCCAGTGACGGAATTAAGGACTGTACATTGTCCTTGTAATGGGGATCCAGCATCGTGGCCACCCAGTATTCAGCACAAGTTAGAATGTGGGCAACTCTGCGGTCATTGCGGAGACAGTGCAGCATGTAATCGCTCATGTGTGCCAGGCAGCCCAGCAACAACAAGCTGTCCTCTGTGGGAGGTGTACCGTCTGTGTCCTCTGTATTCCCCCAGCCACGCACCAATCACTGGTGCGTGGCTGGGGGAATACAGAGTACACAGACGGTACCACTCCCACAGAGGACAGCTTGTTGTTGCTGGGCTGCCTGGCACACATGAGCGATTACATGCTGCACTGTCTCCACAATGACCGCAGAGTTGCCCACATTCTAACTTGTGCTGAATACTGGGTGGCCACGATGCTGGATCACATGGCCATCACGGCCATGAGCTGGTTTGGGTGCCACCCTGCTGTGAACATAGTTCCTCCTCCTCCATCTCCTCCTCCTTAATCTCCACCTCGTCATCCTCCAGAACTGTGCCCTGGCTGGACAATTGTGTACCTGGCGTTTGTGGGTGCAGGAACCCACCCTCGTAGCCACTTGTAAATGACTGGCCTAAAACCCTATAAAATGATCCCTGTTCCTCCACATCCTCTTCCATCATCGCCTGAAGCGTTTTTTCAAGGAGGCATAAAAGTGGGATAGTAACGCTGAGAACGTCGTTGTCTGCACTGGCTATGTTGGTGGAGTACTCGAAACAGCGCAACAAGGAACACAGGTCTCGCATAGAGGCCCAGTCATTGATGGTGAAGTGGTGCTGTTCCGCAGAGCGACTCACCCGTGCGTGCTGCAGCTGAAACTCCACTATCGCCTGCTGCTGCTCGCACAGTCTCTCCAGCATGTGCAAGGTGGAGTTCCACCTTGTGGGCACGTCGCATATGAGGCGGTGAGTGGGAAGGCCGAAGTTACGCTGCAGCGCCGACAGGCGAGCAGCAGCAGGGTGAGAATGGCAAAAGAGCGCACAGACGACACGCACTTTCTTCAGCAGCTCTGACATATCGGGGTAATTTTTAAGGATTCTCTGCACCACCAAATTCAGCACATGCGCTAGGCAAGGGACGTGCGTCAAACCAGCTAGTCCCAGAGCTGCTATGAGATTTTGCCCATTATCGCACACCACCAGGCCGGGCTTGAGGCTCACTGGCCCCAACCACTCATCGGTCTGTTGTTCAAGGCCCGTCCACAGATCCTGCGCAGTGTGGGGTTTGTCCCCCAAACAGATAAGTTTTAAAACTGCCTGCTGTCGTTTACCACTGGCTGTGCTGAAGTTGGTGGTGAAAGTGTTACACTGACCGGATGAGGAGGCCGTAGAGGATGAGGAAGCAGAGTAGTAGGAGGAAGCAACAGAAGGCAAAAAGAAGTGCCGTGAATTTAGTATTTTGCCCAAAATGTGTGTTTTTTTTAATAGCAGAATATAACAGCAGTAGCTAATGCGTGTATTTCACACTGACAGATGCAGCAAATGCTGCAAATTTAATATTTTGCCCAAAATGGGTGTTTTTTTTAAACCCAGAAAATTATTGCAGTATTTCAAGCTTGTATTTAACACTGACAGATGCAGCAAACGCTGCAAATTTAGTATTTTGGCCAAAATGTTATTATTATTTTTTTATAACAGAATATAACAGTAGCATCTAACACTTGCATTTCACACTGACAGATGCAGCAAAGGCTGCAAATTTAGTATTTTGCCCAAAATGGGTGTTTTTTAAAACCCAGAAAAATATTGCATTATTTCAAGCTTATATTTCACACTGACAAATGCAGCATAGGCCCCAGATGTAGGGTATTGCCAAAAATGTTTTTTTTTTTTAAACCCAGAAAATGATTGCAGTATTTCAAGCTTGTATTTAACACTGACAGATGCAGCAAATGCTACAAATTTTGTATTTTGCCCAAAATATATATTTTTTAATAGCATAATATAACAGTAGTATCTAACACTTGTATTTCACACTGACAGATGCAGCAAAGGCTGCAAATTTAGTATTTTGCCCAAAATGGGTGTTTTTTAAAACTCAGAAAATTATTGCAGTATTTCAAGCTTATATTTCACTCTGACAAATGAAGCATAGGCCCCAGATGTAGGGTATTGGCAAAAATTGGTGCTTTTTTAAACCCAGAAAATTATTGTCACGGGACTCCGAGGCGCTCGCTCTCCTCAGCGCCGTTGTTGTCCCGTTTCTTTGCAGGAGCGAGGACGCGCACAGCGTCCTCATCTCCTAGGTGATATGGGGCAGGACGGACCGTCCGCACACGTCTCCTCTGTGCGGCCGGCGTCCTCAGACCCCCAGCAACCATGGGAGGTCTGAGCACCAAGCTAAGCACTCAGTGCTCAGCTGTATTCCTTAGTGTGGGTCATGTGACGCTGGCCACGTCACATGACCCCAGCTAGCCAGTATTTAACAGGCAGCCTGCTGGCCACAGGTTGCCTGTTTATTAGGTTCCTGGCGATTTTTGGTTTCCTAAGAATACTTACCTTATCCTGCGTTCCCTGACGATCCTCTGCCTGCTCCTCCTTTACTGCGCTACTCTTCTGGTATTCTGAACCCGGCTTCCACCTGATGATTCTTTGCGGACTCCTGTTGTACTTCATTACTCTCCTGGTATTTGACCTCGGCTTCTCCTGACTATTCTCTGCTTATCCCATGGTAATGCGTAGCTCTCTTGGTATTGACCCTGTCCGTTCACCATCCGTTATTTGTCTTGCCTGTCCTCCCTGCACGTATCCTAAGTTAGGGACTGCCGTCCAGTTGTCCCCTGTCATCAGGACTCGCGAGGCAAGTAGGCAGGACCAGGGGTGAGGGTGGAGCGAAGTGGTCACTATCCTCCCCCCTGTGTGTATGTGTATGTGACCGTTACAATTATTGCAGTATTTCAAGCTTGTATTTAACAATGACAGATGCAACAAACGCCGCAAATTTAGTATTTTGCCCAAAATAGGTGTTTTTTTAACAGCAGAATATAACAGTAGTATTTAAAGCTTGGATTTCACACTGACAGATGCAGCAAAGGCTGCAAATTTAGTTTTTTTAAAACCCAGAAAATTAGTGCATTATTTCAAGCTTATATTTCACATTGACAAATCTAGCATAGGCCCCAGATGTAGGGTATTGCCAAAAATGGGTGTTTTTTTAAACCCAGAAAATTATTGCAGTATTTTAAGCTTGTATTTAACACTGACAGATGCAGCAAACGCAGCAAATTTAGTATTTTGGCCAAAATGATTTTTTAGTTTTTTTTTATAACAGAATATAACAGTAGTATCTAATGCTTGTATTTCACACTGACAGATGCAGCAAAGGCTGGAAATTTTGTATTTTGCCCAAAATGGGTGTTTTTTAAAACTCAGAAAATTATTGCAGTATTTCAAGTTTGTATTTAACAATAACAGATGCAGCAAACGCCGCAAATTTAGTATTTTGCCAAAAATGGGTGTTTTTTTAATAGCAGAATATAACAGCAGTATCTAACGCGTGTATTTTACACTGACAGATGTAGCAAAGGCTGCAAATTTAGTATTTTGCCCAAAAAGGGTGTTTTTTAAAACCCAGAAAAATATTGCACTATTTCAAGCTTATTTTTCACACTGACAAATGCAGCATAGGCCCCAGATCTAGGGTATTGCCAAAAATGGTTGTTTTTTTAAACCCAGAAAATTATTGCAGTATTTCAAGCTTGTATTTAACAATGACAGATGCAGCAACCGCCGCAAATTTTGTATTTTGCCCAAAATGGGTGTTTTTTTAATAGTAGAATATAACATCAGTATCTAACGAGTGTATTTCACACTGACAGATGCAGCAAAGGCTGCAAATTTAGTATTTTGCCCAAATAGGGTGTTTTTTAAAACCCAGAAAATTATTGCAGTATTTCAAGCTTATATTTCACACTGACAAATGCAGCATAGGCCCCAGATGTAGGGTATTGCCAAAAATGAGTGTTTTTTTTAAACCCAGAATAGTATTGCCGTATTTGAAGCTTGTATTTCACACTAACAAATGCAGCATAGGCCCAAGATGTAGGGTATTGCCAAAAATGGGTGCTTTTTTAAACCCAGAAAACTATTGCATTATTTCAAGATTGTATTTCACACTGACAAATGCTGCAAAGGCCACAGATATAGGGTCTTTCAAAAAATTGGTGATATTTTTAAACCCAGATTATAATTGCAGTATTTCAAGCTTGTATTAACTGTCACAAATGCACATATGGTGTGCTGGTGTACTGAACTTGCATAAAATAGCCGCTGCCGCCCACCTAACTAACAGACATATAAAAGTTATTTTTCTGTGTCACTGGGTTTAGGGCAGGGTAAAAAGATTGTGCACTGCACCCACAAAACAAAATCCAGGTAGATTGCTGAGTTAACAAGCACTTCAGATTAAAGATTCTTTCCTATTCTCTCCTTCACAGCAGCAGCATCCTATCCCTACACTAATCAGAGCAGAGTGACGTGCAGCGCTACGTGACTCCAGCTTATATAGAGGCTGGGTCACATGCTGCACTGGCCTTTAACTGCCATGCCATTAGTAGGCATGGCTGTGATGGCTTCTAAGGGCACACAAGTTAAACGCTTGTTGATTGGCTGCTCTGCAGCCTTTCAAAAAGCACCATTAAATCGCCTAACACCGAACCCGAACATGAACTTTTACTGAAAAGTTCGGTTCCGGGGTCCAAAAATCCTAAAGTTCGGTACGAACCCCAACTTTACAGTTCGGGTTCGCTAAACCCTAGTTATTACTTTACATTCCCCATATCTACTTCATGTTTGGATGATTTTGTGAATGCCATTTTATTTTAAGGTGATGTTAGAAGGCTTATAAGTTTAGAAGCAAATCTTGAAATTTTTCAGAATATTTCCAAAACCCACTTTTTAAGGACCAATTCAGGTCTGAAGTCACTTTGTGTAGAAACTACACCCCTCAAGCTATTCAAAACCGATTTTACAAACTTTTTTAACCCTTTCGGCGTTTCACAAGAATTAAAGGAAAATTGAGATAAAATTTCAGATTTTCACTTTTTTGACAGATTTTCCGTTTTAATCCACTTTTTCTAGTAACAAAGCAAGGGTTAACAGCCAAACAAAACTCTATATTTTTTGCCCTGATTCTGTAGTTGACAGAAACACCCCATATGTGGTCATAAACTGCTGTACGGGCAGACAGCATTGCGCAGAAGGAAAGGAACGCCAAATGGTTTGTGGAAAGCAGATTTAACTGGGATAATTTTAAGCTGCCATGTCACATTTGAAGACCCCCGATGCACCGCTAGAGTAGAAACTCCAAAAAAGTGACCCCATTTTAGAAAAGACACCCCTCAATGTATTCAAAACTGATTTTACAAACTTTGTTAACCCTTTAGGTGTTCCAAAAGAATTAATGGAAAATGGAGTTAAAATTTCGTAATTTCACTTTTTTGGCAGATTTTAAATTTTTACATATTTTTTCCACTAAAAAAGCAAGGGTTAACAGCCAAAAAAAACTCAACAAAACTCAACAAAACTCAATCCAGGGGCTGGATCTCACAAGCTCTCCCGGATGGCAGCCACGATGCCTAAGGAAGGCATCGAGCTGCCTTCCCTGCCATGGGGTCTCCGTCACAGCAGAGCGGGGACCCAATGGACACCAGCACCTGTGAGGATACCATGCTGACCGCGGCCGTGCAAGGGTTCATGCGCCGGCATCAGTGGTTTCACCGATGCCGGAGCATACAGCAGGGGTCCAGCTATCAGTGATAGCCAGATCCCTGCCTCTGATCAGCGCTGTACCTGTACTGCGCTGGGATTTCTGTCCTGCATTTCTGCGTCGTACATGTTCGGTGCTTGTAGCGAGGGGGTTAAAGACCCGACCACACCGTAGACATGTACTGCTGATGTTGGGAAGGGGTTAAAATATTTCCCTTGTATATAACATATATCAAACATCAACATAATATACTTTTATAAATATTTATATCTATTTTAGGGGGAAAATAATAACTATTTAAAACTTTTTTTTTAATGATTTTCCCTAAAGGAGTAAATACTATGCTCTAGAGATTAATATATCTAGTGCAGCCCTGGATGATAACTGAACAGATTATTCTCACAGCTCAGTTAATGAACAATTCATTTTCCTGCCAAGTATTCTTTCTTTCAATCATGAGCTAGTGACATTTGGGCAGCTGTCTAAGCAAGTAGCATATGTTATTGCCTGGTTTACGTTACTATAACTGTTTGACTGGAGTGATATCTACTGGTGACAACAGTAAATGATAAGAGAACACTGCAGCTAAAAGAATCGTAGGAGTGAAAATACTTTTCTGGTAAAATTAGAATTTGCTATTGTTTATTTAGCTATGCAATTCTGGACCATACATATGTCTTATATAGGTAATAACAAAACACTCATTTCAATAACTTTGAGGTTTAAAATGAAATCTCATGTAAGATGATAAAAAAATGGAAATTGATTAATAGAGAAATGTAAAATGTTAGTGAAGAATATTTGAAACTACCTAAAGGACCCGGCTTCACACGGGTATATTTAATCTATTTTATGTAATGTTTGTATGTGGCGTTAAAAGATAGACAGAATCCACTATAACAGGGACATCTACAGTATCCCACACCTTTAGAAGTGACTTTCACAACAGTCTTCTCCCTTTACAGTAACATCCACAGTGCCCTCCCCTTTAACAGTGACCTCCACAGTGATTGCCCCTTTATTAGTGATTTCCACAATGACCCGCACCTTAACAGTGACCTCCACAGAGCTGTCCCCTTAAAATGTGACCTCCACAACACCTCGCCCTCTTAACAGTGACCTCTACAGCACCCCACCCTTTAACACTGACCTCCATAGTGGACTGTCCCCTTAACTGTGACCTCCACCGTTCCCTACCCCTTAATAGAGACCTCCACAGCGCCCACCCCTTTAACAGTGATCTCCACAGCATCCCGCCCCTTTACCACTGACCTCCACAGCATCCCACCCTCATCAGAGTGACCTTCACAGCATCCGGCCCCCTTAACAGTGACCTCCACAGCAGCCCACCCCTTTAACAGTGACCTCCGTAGCATCCCACCCCTTAACAGTGACCTCCACAGCGGCCGTCCCTTTATTAGTGACCTCCACAGTACTCCATTTAACAGTGAATTCCACAACACCCCGTCCCCTTAACAGTGACCTCTACAGCAATCTGCCCCTTAACACTGACCTCCATAGTGGACAGTCCCCTTAACTGAGACCTCCACAGCAGCCTGCCCCTAGGGTGGCCAGAGGTCCGGTTTTAGGCTAGACAGTCTGGCTTTAAGACTCCCTGTCCTCCGTCTAGAGCAGGGTCTGAATGGAAACAGGTATGTCCTTTTTAACAGCAGCACTGTGATGTCTGAGAGTGAGCTGCAGGGAGAAAGTCAGCCTTCCTTCCACCCATGCAGCTGACAGAAGTTGATATTTACCTTCATTTTTTAAATCCCCGTCAGCTGCGAAGTGGGATTGGGTGTGGCTTAGTCGGACCTGGGGGCGGGGTTTTTAAGTCCGTCTTTTGAGGGTGACCTGTATGGCCACTCTACCTGCTCCCTTAACTGTGACCTCCAGATGACTCTGCTCCCTTAACAGTGCTATCCACAGTGCCCTGCCCCTTTAAAGCTGAACTACAGCAGTGAAGAAAAATTGCTGGGTTGTTATTGAAACCTGGTGTAAAACTGTGTGTATGTGGAAACTAAGGGTCTATGAGCTTCTATTGGCTGATAAGGGTCATGTGACCAGGCTTCTATTGGCTAATGCATTGTTTGGGAATATCTCAGGAACAATACGTGCTAGAGAGCTGAGATCTGGTCTAAAACCTCCCCCGACACCTGATGTACCTGTGTGCCAAATTTTGTGATTGTAAATGCGACTGTGCGGATTCCTTTAGCGGACATACATACATACACTCATCTTTATATATTAGATGTATAATTTTTGGGCAATGTTCATAATAGGTTTGAAACCTGCAAAAGATGCATACAGTAGGACATGTTCCTAACATATTACATTGAAAGTTTGTGAACCCTTCCGAATTTTCTATATTTCTGCAAAAATTTGCACCACTTCTGCATGTAGATAAAGATAAACAAATCAAACAAATGAGACAAAAATATCAGATTTGGCAATTTATATAATGAGAGAAATGATGCAATATCACGTCTGTGAACCTTTAGTATTTTCAGATAATTGTAAAGTGAAATGGGATGGCAATCAGGTGTAAGAGGGCATTCTGTTTTATTTAACCTTTTCTCAACATCAGTCATACATGTATGGTGGATGTTGAATCTTCAAAGATGGCTCTTGCTCCAGAGCGGAGTGAGTGCCATAGCTACCGGGTGCCTGATCTTCCACACAGCAAACACCCAGGTCTAATGTCTGCAATTGTCAGTAAGGCAGATCGTGGATATTTAACCCCTCAGATGCTATGGTCAAATGTGCCCACGACATCTGAAAGGCAAAAAAATGGAATGGTATGCTTTACGGTAAAGAATGTCTCCCTTTGGGAGATTGGAGAAAGTGCTTCATTAAATTAATAAGCCAGAGCCTATACTAGGCTTTTAGTCTTAATACTAGTATATTCCAATTCAGGCCTGTGGGTGGCACCCTGAATTGGAATATACTGATTAGAGATGAGTGAATCGAAGTTGATGAAGTGGAATTCGATCTGAATTTCAGGAAAAGTCCAATTCGCACCAAATCCGATTTTCCTTACGCTTTGTGGTAACGAATCACATTTTTTCCTAAAATGGCTGCTGCACGTTTTAGGACATGGAGCAAAGAACTCTGGGAACGAGGGATCACCCACAATGCCATGCATGCAGCCAATTAGCAGCCAGCCCTGTGATGTCACAGCCCTATAAATAACCTCAGCCATCTTGAATTCAGCCATTTTCCAGTGTGCTTAGTGCAGGGAGAGATGTCAGAAGGTGCTAGTGACAGTGTTAGAAAAGACTTTATTGTGCTAAAAACAATTTACAAGTTCAGGAAAAGTTTATTCAAGGTGTAGGGAAAGCATAGGGAGCCATCATCCACACTGTTCTGTCTTAATACACGTTCACGCAGTGTGCAGTCTGACATTCAGCATAAACCATTCATGTCTTCCAAATAAGAGGACTGTTCTTTGTAGTCTAACTTGTTTATTGGTAAAACAGGATTGTTTTATTGGTAAAACTTCAAGAATACAATTAACACTGAAAGCACATGGTAAAATGGCTGCGTATACATAGGATTACATGTCTAGCTAACAGTAGTAACAACTCCCTGAGTAACAATTACAACTAGCTGAACAGCTCTGCATAACATCATGTACCTGAAACAAAGGTAGATCTCTCACCAGATATGCTTATACAAGGATGGTGGAGTTTAAGAAGGAGATATGCAAAAGGACAGCTCTGCTGATGTGTCCTGGAGACTGGAG
Source organism: Bufo bufo (assembly GCF_905171765.1). Lineage (NCBI taxonomy): Eukaryota > Metazoa > Chordata > Amphibia > Anura > Bufonidae > Bufo > Bufo bufo. Next base: position 623,438,967 of record NC_053390.1, read on the forward strand.
ACTTCTCTTTACCAAGATTCTTTTCACTTCCACAATGCAGTGCACCACCCACACTGTAGTCTTTGTAACAGGAAAACAAAGTGTACTACAACTTAACACCGCTAGATGGTGCTATAACCACACTAACCACTTGAGAAATACCAAGACTCTAGCAGAATGAACTAGAATCATTTTCTAACCCAGCTGGGCAGAACACACACTATAAAAGGAGAACAGGGTGCAATAGGAGAGTGTAGAGCTTGGGTAATATGAGCAATTCTATTACACCTTGCTGCACTAATTGGGGTTTCAAATTGCCATTATACTGCTGCTTTTAGGTTTGCACTAGATGATACCTCTGTTATTCCATCAAACCTTGCTTGTTATTGGGGTGCAAGTGCTGTGATGCAGAGTGTATTTATAGGAAATATACGTACATATTAACCGTTCTGTGGTGCATTTAAATAGTTCTACAGTTTCTTTTGGGGTGTATTAGTATAAAAAAGGGATGTTTTATTTGCCGTTCTCTGGTGCAGTTACATTGTTCTAGAGCTTTTTTTTTTGGTGTATCAGTGTCACGGCCTATGATGTGCGCTGTGACACTGTTGCTATACTTGCGGTTGCCCGCGGCACCGTGTTGCTGTGTCAGCATGCGGTGGCAGTGTCTCGGCCTTCTGGGTGATTGCCGTGACATGGTTGCCACGCATGTTGTTGCCTGCTGCAACGTGTAGCTTTCTATGCTTGTGTGTGCACTTCCCCTTTAAGTTGCTTCCTTCCCTTGTCTGGTGTTGGAAGGGTTAACTCCCTTCCTAGTGTTTTGTTAACACTGGGTTTATGTGTTTGTGGGTGTGGCTGCTTGGGCTATTTAGTCTCTGCTGGAAGCCTGTAGATGATTGGTACTCCAGCCATGGTGTGTGCTGGAGCTATCCTCCAGGTCTTCATATTCCATCTGTCCAGTGAGGGCCATCCTTGTGGTCATAGATGTTTTTATGGTGTCTCACGTTTATTGCAGCTATGGATGTCCTGGGTTCCTGTGTGGTTGTGGTGTGTGCTGTGTCCTTTTAATGTTGGTGTGGACACCAGCACTTGTGCACGGGTTCCAGTCAGTGTGTCTGTGGCAGGTAAGTGTGTTACTAGTCTCACTTACCTGCCATCTCTATAGCTGTATGTGTTCCCCTCTCCTTGCAGCCTGGCCTCAGATAGAGACTCCTGTTCCTCCATTACTGGGATGAACAGGTCGTCTCTTCCCTGCTCCTTGGTGAGGAAATTACCAGGGCGACGTAGGGTCTTTAGGTATCCTGAGTATGAGTTGTCCTACCATCGAGATCCGCTCATACGGTGAGGAGTCAGGGAGAGGATTAGGGATGTTGTAGGAGGTGACCTGCTCCCTTATTACTCCTTTTGGCCAGGCTGATCCCCTTTACCCTCTGACACTCCCCGTCGTGACAATTAGTTAGAGATGAGCGAATCAAGTTGACGAAGTGGAATTCGATCCGAATTTCAAGTTTTATTCAATTTCGCACCAAATCTAAATTTTCTCACGCTTCGTGGTAACGAATCACATTTTTTCCTAAAATGGCTGCTGCACGTGTGAGGACATGGAGCAAGGAACTCTGGGAAGACGAGATCACCCATGATGCCATGCATGCAGCCAATCAGTAGCCAGCCAGGCCTGAGATGTCACAGACTTATAAATAGCCTTAGCTATCTTGGATTCTGCTATTTTCCAGTGTACTAGTGTGCAGGGAGAGACGTCAGCAGACGCTAGGGACAGTGCTAGAAAAAACTTAATTGTGCTAAAAAAACGATTTACAAGTTCAGTGAACGATTATTCAAGGTGTAGGGAAAGGATAGGGAGGAATCATTCCACAGCATTTCTGTTGAACAGGGTTCAGTAGGGGAGATTATAGCCTGGGTAATAGGAACAATCCTATTACACCTTGCAGGGCTCCAGATGGCGACCAAAATGGTCGCCAATGCGACTTAAAATTTGCAGATGGCGACAAGACTTTTTAGTCTTGTCGCCATTTGCGACTGTACCGCCGCGCTCCTGCGCAGCCTAAGTTCTCTTCAGTAGCACAGTGGAGAAGGAAGGAGCCCCTCCCTCTCCACTGTGACGGGGCCGCCGCTACCACCAATGGGGATATAGCAGGGAGGAGGAGGGCAGGAGCTGTCGCCACTGCGCCACCAATGAATGTAAAACATAAATATAGGCAGCGGTATCACAGACCCGGCACCCGGCCTCAATAACAGGGCATGCGATCTGCGGCAATTAACCCCTCAGGTGCCACATCTGAGGGGTTAATTGCCACAGATCGCATGCCCTGTTATTGAGGCTGGGTGCCGGGTCTGTGATACCGCTGCAGACAATTGTATAAAGGAGTTAAAGAGGACCTTTCATGGGTCCAAAGAATATGAACTTAGTAGCAGGCTGCATAGAGTGGCGCCCAGGGATCTAAGTGCACTTACTATTATTCCTGGGGGCCGCTCCGTTCACCCGCTGTGGCCCCCGGTATTTTCAACATTCAGAGCAAGGAGGAGGTCTCTCCATTCAGAGCCAGTGTCTCTCCGTCTCCATGACAGCAGCGCTGTCCAATCAGAGCTCAGAGCGAGGGAGTTTTTTTTTCTCCCTGGCTCTGAGATCTGAGCTCTGATTGGACAGCGCTGCTGTCATGGAGACGGAGAGACACTGGCGTCTCCTTGCTCTGATTGTTGAAAATACCGGGGGCCACAGCGGGCGAACGGAGCGGCGCCCAGGAATAATAGTAAGTGCACTTAGATCCCTGGGCGCCCCTCTATGCAGCCTGCTACTAAGTACATATTCTTTGGACCTATGAAAGGTCCTCTTTAATTACATTCATTGGTGGTGTAGTGCGCCCCCCCAAAGCCTCACCCACCCATTATTACTTGCCACAAGTCCCCCCCCTCCCATTGTTATATGGTGGCCACAGGGTCCCATCCCCTCCATCCCCTCCCTGGGCAGTGGCAGATTACACTGCTGGGGCTCAGATCGTTACCATAGCAGCCAGGACGCTACTGAAGCCCTGGCTGCCATGTTCAGCTCCCTGCTGCTGTATGCACAAAGCACAGGGCAGCAGCGAGATGGGTGAGATCCTATTCACCCTGATAGAGCTCTATCAGGGTGATTAGGACAAGGGATGAAAAGATCCAGGTTCTAGTCCCCAAGGGAAGAAATGGTTATTAAATAAAAAGATTAAAAAAAACACCAAAATACTAAAAGTTTAAATGGCCCCTTCCCAGTTTTACATAAAAAATTTACAAACAATAAAGAATAAGCATATTACATATCGCCACGTCCCAAAAAGTGTGAGCTATTAAAATATTAAAAAATATTTTCGCTCGGTGAAGGCCGTAACAGAAAAAAAACCCTCTAAACCACGCAATTAGCCATTTTTAGTCACCTTGTCCCCCAGAAGATGTCCCTGGATGTGAGAAGTATGTGGTGCTGTTTTCTCCTATATGTAGTGCTGGCTCACTACTGTGACCTGCGTCTCATCTTCTCAAAGTCCTTTTTTTTAATTATATGCATTTAAAATTTGGCGACAATTTTTTTTTATTTGGCTCCTAAATTTTTTAGTTTAGGAGCCAATGGCTCCTGGTCATTTTTTTTTTGTCTGGAGCACTGCCTTGCTGCACTGACTGGGGATCCAAATTGCCATTATACAGCTCTGTAATTCGAGCAAACCGTTCTTGTTATTAGGGTGCAAGTGCTGTTTGATACAGCCATTAACAGGGTTTATTACAAGGAAATATTTCTACATCTTATTTGCCCTTATACGGTGCAGTTATATGTTCTAAAGCATTTTTTGGCTTGTATTAGTGGGGGAAAAAAAAGCATATTAACTGTTGTGTGGTGAAGGGCGAAAATTACAGCCCTTTTTGGCGTGTATTAGTGGCAAAATAAATATATTTTTACCGTTAAGCAGTGCAGTTATATGTTCTAAAGACCTTGTTGGCGTGTAAAAGTGGAAAAAGAAAAATATATTTTCCGTTCAGCTGTGCAGTTATGTGTTCTAAAGCCCTTTTTGACATGTTTTAGTAGCAAAAAATATGGAGTTTAGATGTACAGTTATATGTTCTAAATCCCTTCTTGTTGTGTTCTAGTGGCAAAAAAAAAATCTATTTGCCGTTCAGCGGTGCAGTTATATGTTCTAAAGCCCTTTTTGGCGTGTATAAGTGAAAAAAAAAGGGCCTATTTGCCGTTCAGCGGTGCAGTTATATGTTCTAAAGACCTTTTTGGTGTATATTAGTGCCACAAAAAATATATATATTTGCCATTCAGCGGTGCAGTTATATGTTCTAAAGCCCTTTATGGCGTGTATTAGTTACAAAAGAAAAATATTATTTGCTGTTCAGCGGTGCAGTTATATGTTCTAAAGCCTTTTGTGGAGGGTATAAGTGGAAAAATCGAATGGCCTATTTGCCGTTCAGTGGTGCAGTTATATGTTCAAAAGCCTTTTGTCGATTGTATAAGTGGAAAAAAAATAAGGGCCTATTTGCCGTTCAGCGGTGCAGTTATATGTTCTAAAGCCTTTTGTGGAGTGTATAAGTGGAAAAAAAGAAAAAAGTATTTGCCGTTCAGCAGTGCAGTTATATGTTCTAAAGCCCTGTTTGGCGTATAATAGTGGCACAAAAAAATATATATTATTTGCCGTTTAGTGTTCTAAAGCCCTTTTTGGCGTTTATTAGTGGCAAAAAAATATATTATTTGCCGTTCAGCGGTGCAGTTATATGTTCTAAAGCCATTTGCGGAGTGTGTAAGAAAAATATATTTGCTGTTCAGCGGTGCAGTTATATGTTCTAAAGCCCTTTTTGTCGTGTATTAGTGGTAAAAAAGGGCTTATTACCTGTTGTCTGGTGAAGTGAGAAAATTACAGACTTTTTTGGGGTGTTTTAATTTCCTTTCTATTTATTTATTTGATCTAACAGTATGTCAGACAGAGAAGTGCCAGTTCCTGCATAGGGGAGTGGTAGAGGCCTAAATGTTTCTGGCGCAGGCAGAGGTCGCAGCAAAGTAAGGGACCATGGCAGCAGGGGTCACTTCGAGAGGTCTGAGCTCCCAGTGTCAGCTAGTGGTTGTGTCTTGACCAGCAACCCAGCGGTTCTTGAATGGCTGACTTGATCTTCGACTTCGTAGCAAGTGACATCAGACACCCTCACCCAAGAGTCGGTGGGTTCGTCAGACACAACCCTTGGTCGGCATGGCCCGGGAGCAGGCCCTGTGCCCTCACCTGTCCTCAACCTGCCTCTGTCCTTTTCTGTTCCCTCAGCCAGAGAAGTATTGTATGTTGTGGGCTTAGCTCCACTATACAGTAAGGACGAGCTATTAGAAGACAGTCAGCAGCTACTGGCAAGCCAAGATGTGCAGGAGACATCCACCGCTTCCTCCAGTAGGCAGGCAAGTAGTTATGAGGAGAGTGGCGTGGGAGCTGGTGTTGTGAGCGGTCAGGCTCCTGACCCAGCGACGGTTGAGGAGAACATCAGTGATGTGCAGACAGTACTCAATGATGATGATGTAGCTGATCGCCCTTGGGAGCCGGGTGACGAAGGAGCTTCATCATCATCAGGAGAAGAGGGTGGCAGCTCGCACGTGAGGCAGTGGCGGAGCCAGCAAGTCGCTAGCATGGCTGGGATTCAGCAGGGTGGCAGCAGTGGGATGTCGGGAACCAAACGTGCCCGTGGTAGACCACCTGCTTCGCAGAAGCCTACCTGCCCGGGAAGTAGCGGTGCACGGGTTCACGGAGGCAGTGGCGGTAGCAGTCAGTCAGTGCGTAGTGTTAGGAATAAAATCACCTACTCAGCGGTGTGGCAGTTTTGTGTTAAGCCGCCGGAGGAGGTGAACATGGTCATATGTAGAATCTGTGGGCAGAAGGTGAAGAGTGGCCAGGGTGCCAATGTTGGCACCACGGCCCTGTGTCAACATATGCAGCATCACCATAAAGTGGCCTTGGAGAACCATGACTCCGATGTGGTGGTCCAGCCTGCCGCAGCAACTGCTGCATCACCCAGTGGCACGCAGCCGATTTCAGGCAGTCAAGGCTCCACCACCTCAGCTGAAGAGAGCTGTCTGTCCTTCCCATCATCTGCTGGTCATGATGCTCCTGCTCCTCGCCCTCCTACTCCTCGTCAGTCATTCCGTCAGCAATCGATCACTGAAGTGATTGCCAAGAGACAACTGTATGTGTGCACTCATCCAATGGTGCAGAAGCTGAACTTCCTCCTGGCCAAGTTTTCTCCCAGTCCCTCCCTTTCCAAGTGGAGGACTCTGCACCTTTCAGAGAATTGATAGCTTGTGCCGAGCCGAGGTGGAGAGTCCCAAGCCGTCATTTCTTTGCTAAAAAGGCAGCACCAGTCCTGCACACATATGTAGAACAGAAGGTGGGCCAGTCCTTGAGCCTGTCGGTGTCTGCCAAAGTGCACGGCAGCACCGACATGTGGAGCTGTAACTACAGTCAAGGACAATATATGTCCTTTACGGCTTACTGGGTAAATGTGGTTCCTTCCCAGCCACACCAGCAACTTGGCCAGGTGACGCAGATTTCGCCTCCATGTTCTCACGCCGCTGGTCCTGAGACAATGTCCACCTCTACCTCCTCATACTCCACCATGTTCTCAGCCTCCACTGCAGGGACAATTCACAGTGCCCTTCCAGCATACCACATGTACAGGGAATGGCGGTGTCTTGCTGTTCTGCACCTAGTTTGCCTGTGCAAATGGAGTCACACAGGAGAGGAACTGCTCCGCATCCTTCATCAATAAATCAAATCCTGGCTTTCTCCTCGACAACTCAAAATCGGAACCATGGTGAGCTACAACGGGAAGAACATGGTGTTGGCGCTACATCAAGGAGGCATGAGCCATGAACACTGCATGGCGCACGTGTTCAATTTGGTCGTAAAACGGTTCCTGAAGTCTTCCGCCCATCTGCAAAATATCCTGAAAATGGCCAGGAAACTTTGCTTGCACTTCAGCCACTCGTACACCGCAAAGCACACCCTCCTTGAGCTGCAGCGGCAGAACGGCATCCCCCAACATAGACTGATATGCAATGTTTTCACCCATTGGAATTCCACCCTCCATATGTTGGACTGATTATATGAATAGAGAAAGGCAATAAACTTTTTCTTGATGATACAGGCGAACAGAGGTACTCCCCTGTGTAAATTCGATGTTAGCCAGTGGCAGCTCATGCGTGACACCTGCCGTTTGCTCAGGCCCTTTGAGGATGCCACTTTATTTGTCAGTCGCCAGGACTACGGGATGAACAATTTCATTCCACTGCTTCAGGTCCTGGAACAGATGCTGCTAAAGCTGGCTTGCCAGTGGACACGAGGCATGGCGACTACATCTCACGGCCAAATGAGCCCTGTGACTAGAGGAGGAGGAGGAGATTCGAGCACAAGCAATGTGTAGAGAAATGGGTGGTTTTTTGACAGAAGAGGAGGAGCAGGAGGAGCAAGCACATCCAGGGGAGCTACAGGGCAATGAAGACGAGGCAGGAGACCCGGACACACCGTGGCAGTATGCAGTTGAGATGGAGGCATAGAGTCTCTCTGAGTCATTTGCGCAAATCGCCCGATGCATGCTCACTTGCTTGCATAGTGACAGCTAAATTGTCACCATTAGCCAGAGGGTGACTACTGGCTCTCCACCATGTTAGACCCTCGCTACCGGTCCAAAATGGGGGCCTTTTTTACACCCGCTGAGAGGGGAGGACAAACTGAACTACTATCGAGATATCTCATGTAGTCAGTTGGCCGCTGCCTATGTGCGCCATAGCCCATCCTTACGCAGGTTTGCCCGGGGGATAGCCGTCTGCGCTCACATTCCACTGCCATGGCTGCTGGGATAGGGGGGGCAGGAGGAATACCAGCTCCATCAGCAACTTAAGTTTAGAGTTGCTGATGAGCAGTTTTATTCACCTGCCTAGTGAAGAAACTACTCACCAGCAGCCGCAGGTAGACATAGAGCAGAACCTGAACCAGCAGGTTGTGGCACACTTGGAGTGCACCATGCCACCCCACATCAAAGAACCTCTGGACTACTGGGCAGCCAAACTCGATTTGTGGCCGTAAATGGCCTAGTTTGCCCTGGACAAACTTTCCTGCCCAGCCAGCAGTATGACATCAGAGCAGTTGTTTAGAGTGGCGGGGCCATAGTTACCCCAAGGAGAACTTGCCTGTCCACCCAAAATGTGGAGAAACTGACCTTTGTGAAGATGAATTAGGCGTGGATCAGCCAGGCTTTTCAAACACAAGTGCATGATGCATAAGACTAGATCATCCATGGTGCCACACCTACAATTTAACAAAAGAGGCCTGTTTCTTTTGGCTACCTTCTTCAGCTACTATTCTGATGTAGAGATGTCGCGAACATAAAATTTTCCGTTCGCGAACGGCGAACACAAATTTCCTCAAATGTTCGCGAACAGGCGAACCGGGCGAACCGCCATAGACTTTAATAGGCAATTTTAAATCCCACAGGGACTCTTTCTAGCCACAGTAGTGATGGAAAAGTTGTTTCAAGGGGACTAACACCTGGACTGTGGCATGCCGGAGGGGGATCCATGGCAAAACTCCCATGGAAAATTACATAGTTGACGCAGAGTTGGGTTTTAATCCATAAAGGGCATAAATCACCTAACAATCCAATTTTTTTTTGAACAACGTGGTTTAAAACATCCAGTGTGTGTATACGATCAGGTATGATGTTGTATCGATCAGGTAGTGTAAGGGTTACGCCCGCTTCACAGACATTGACAGACCAAACTCCCCTTTTAATGCACCGCAAACAACCGCAAACAGTCCATTTGCCCAACCGCAAACTCCCCATTTGCACAAGGTTGGATACCAAGCTAGCCATGTCCCGTTGAAGTCATTGAAGGTTTCTTCCTCCACCCAGCCACGTACAACACCAAGGGTCCCCGAAAGGTGAATTGAATAGATTTTTAGAACGGGGAAATGGTTAAAAAAACGCTGGCTCCCTCCCCTTTGTTTGAATCCACGGTCACTGCGTCTGCGCTGTGCAATTTACTCTCACACCCGATATGAGTGTTATTTTCTATAGTTCTCTTCTCATCAGTTTAATCTCTGCTACGTCCCCAATCTGGGGTCCATTTATTGAATTGATTTTCCGAACGGGGAGATGGTTAAAAAAACATTGGCTCCCTCCCCTTTGTTTGAATCCACGGTCATTGCGTCTGCGCCGGGCAATTTACTCTCACACCCGATATGAGTGGTATTTTCTGTAGTTCTCTTCTCATCAGTTTAATCCCTGTTACGACCCCAATCTGGGGTCCATTTATTGAATTGATTTTTCGAACGGGGAGATGGTTAAAAAAACGCTGGCTCCCTCCCCTTTGTTTGAATCCATGGTCACTGCATCTGCGCCGTGCAATTTACTCTTACACCCGATATGAGTGTTATTTTCTGTAGTTCTCTTCTCATCAGTTTAATCCCTGTTACGTCCCCAATCTGGGGTCCATTTATTGAATTGATTTTTCGAACGGGGAGATGGTTAAAAAAAACGCTGGCTCCCTCCCCTTTGTTTGAATACACGGTCACTGCGTCTGCGCCGTGCAATTTACTCTCACACCCAATATGAGTGTTATTTTCTGTAGTTCTCTTCTCATCAGTTTAATCCCTGTTACGTCCCCAATCTGGGGTCCATTTATTGAATTGATTTTTCGAACGGGGAGATGGTTAAAAAAACGCTGGCTCCCTCCCCTTTGTTTTAATCCACGGTCACTGCGTCTGCGCCGTGCAATTTACTGTCACACCCGATATGAGTGGTATTTTCTGTAGTACTATTCTCATCAGTTTAATCCCTGTTACGTCTTCTATCAGGATGTGTATTGAATGGATTTTAGACAACCGCAAACAGTTGTCAAAAGTTGACAAACTCCTTGCAGAAATGTGATTTATCTGTGTGCGTCCTTCTTGTTACTTCCAATTTGGAGCACTGCGCGTGCGCCGTGCAATGTACTCTGCCACACAGTATGAGTGGTGTGTTAACTATTCTTATCAGTTTAATCCCTGTTATGTCCCCTATCCGAGGACTTGTGTTGAATTGATTTTTGGGAACCGGGAGATGGAAAAAGCAGCTTGGTCGGTCCTCTTACTTCCAAGTTGGGGCACTGCGCGTGCACAGAGCAATGTGCTGTGACACCCTATATGAGTGGTGTCTTAACTAGTACTATTCCTATCAGTTTAATCCCTGTTACGTCCCCTATCCGGGGACATGTGTCGAATTGATTAACCATTGTCGAATTAACGAACCATTACGACATCCTGAAATAATTTAGTTCTGAGCTCTGTACTTGCTTTGTATTGGAATTGATGGGGATTTTTTTAATTGTCTGCATTATTTCTAATAAACTATTAAGAGACTTTATTATGATTTTTTTATTTTATGTATTAAAAACCCATACAACTTAAAAAAAAAATAAAAAATTATTGTTTTTTCTATGAAAAATTATCCAGCCGATCGTTTTTGGTCTGATCATAATGAAGAAACGGCCTTATCATCTGGGGTGTGGCAACATTGCCAACACACTCATAGAGGTGATGATCGCTTCATTGTGATACGCAAGCCCCTTCACCACAACAAGGTAACAATCACGAAGGGGAATTGACACTTGTATGTGCCTTTTTTTGTTTTGTTTTGTTTTTGCAGCGCAGCACAGTGCAGCACCAGAGGCCAGAAAAATTAGGCATGTACACATGCCTGAAAAATAATGGCATTGTTGCAGCCGCTGTTGTAGCAGCGGCCGGAAAAATTTATGTTTTCCAGGCAGAAAGGTGACTAAAACATTGCGGCTTGAACCCTAGTTGGTGGCGGAGAATTCACGAAAGTCATCCGGTATGCAGACATTAAATACAGCAGCGTGGGGACCATTTTGAGGCCAAGGCATGTCATCAGGCCTTTTGTTAGTCAAACGTATCCCCCACTGTCAGTCCCTTCGGGATCCATGCCTCATTCATCTTAATGAAGGTGAGGTAATCAACACTTTTTTGACCGAGGCGACTTCTCTTGTCAGTGACAATGCCTCCTGCTGCACTGAAGGTCCTTTCTGACAGGACACTTGAAGCAGGGCAGGCCATAAGTTCTATCGCAAACTGGGATAGCTCAGGCCACAGGTCAAGCCTGCACACCCAGTAGTCAAGGGGTTCATCGCTCCTCAGAGTGTCGATATCTGCAGTTAAGGCGAGGTAGTCTGCTACCTGTCGGTCGAGTCGTTCTCTAAGGCTGGATCCCGAAGGGCTGTGGCGATGTGTAGGACTGAAAAAGCTCTGCATGTCCTCCATCAACAACACATCTGTAAAGCATCCTGTCCTTGCCGGCGTGGTCGTGGTAGGAGGAGGATTACTTTCACCTCTTCCCCTGTTAGTTTCCCGTTGTGCTGTGACATCACTCTTATACGCTGTGTAAAGCATACTTTTTAATTTATTTTGGAACTGCTGCATCCTTTCCGACTTGCGGTAATTTGGTAACATTTCCGCCACTTTCTGCTTATACGGGGAGTCTAGTAGCGTGGCCACCCAGTACAGGTCATTCTCCTTCAGCCTTTTTATACGAGGGTCCCTCAACAGACATGACAGCATGAAAGACCCCATTTGCACAAGGTTGGATGCCGAGCTACTCATTTCCCGTTCCTCGTCCTCACTGATGTCATTGACGGTCTGTTCTTCCCCCCAGCCACGTACAACACCACGGGTCCCAGATAGGTGACAACAGGCTCGGACTGGCCCACAGGGGTACAGGGGAATCCCCCAGTGGGCCCCTGAGCAAGGTAGGCCCCTAGTCTCCCACCACCTGCACAAGTAGCACATAACACAGTAGACTTACTGCACTACATACATATAGTCAATGTACAGCACCTCAACCAGCCTATTTTCATATAAAAAACTTGTTAGATTATTTATTATATTTGAATGTATCCGTACAGTGGGCCCCCAAAATACATTTTACTGGTGGGCCCTAGGTACCCCAGTCCGACACTGTGTGACAACAACGAGCACCCTGGGATGCCTGCAGTGGTTGGTCTTCCTCCTCCTCAAAGCCACATTCCTCCTCTGACTCCTCTTCCTCATACTCCTCTTGCATCGTTGCCGCAGGTCCGGCAAGCGATGATGACAAGGCTGTTTCTGGTGGTGAAGGTGACCACAACTCTTCCTCTTCACGCTCATCTACAGCCTGATCCAGCACTCTTCGCAGGGCACCCTCCAGGAAGAAAACAAATGGGATGAGGTCGCTGATGGTGCCTTCGGTGCGACTGACTAGGTTTGTCACCTCCTCAAAAGGACGCATGAGCGTCTAGTAACGTGGCAAAAAAATTCCCAGCTCCGCAGAGGCTGTCCTAGCACCCCGGTCATACAAATACTCGTTGACGGCTTTTTCTTGTTGAAGCAGGCGGTCGAACATTAGGAGTGTTGAATTCCAACGTGTCGGGCTGTCGCAAATCAACCGCCTCACTGGCATGTTGTTTCGGCGCTGAATGTCTGAAAAGTGCGCCATGGCCGTGTAGGAACGCCTGAAATGGCCACACACCTTCCTGGATTGCTTGAGGACGTCCTGTAAGCCTGGGTACTTAGACACAAAGCGTTGTACGATGAGATTCAACACATGTGCCATGCACGGCACATGTGACAACTTGCCCAAATTCAATGCCGCCAACAAATTGCTTCCATTGTCACACACCACTTTGCCGATCTCCAGTTGGTGCGGGGTCAGCCACTGATCCACCTGTGCATTCAGGTCGGACAGGAGTGCTGGTCCAGTGTGGTTCTCTGCTTTCAGGCAAGTCAACCCCAAGACAGCGTGATACTGTCGTATCCGGGATGTGGAATAGCCCCTGGGGAGCTGGGGGGATTCAGTTGATGTACAGCCAGACGCCGCAGCAGAAGAGGACTCAGCCGAGGAGGTTATCGAAGAGGATGGAGTAGGACAGGGCTGGCCAACCTGCGGCTCTCCAGCTGTTGCAAAACTACAACTCCCAGCATGCCCAGACAGCCTAGAACTATCAGCCTACAGCATGGCATGGTGGGAATTGTAGTTTTACAACAGCTGGAGAGCCGCAGGTTGGCCAGCCCTGGAGTAGGAGGAGTAGAGGAAGTGGCAGTAGGTCTGCCTGCAAGTCGTGGTGGTGTCACCAACTCCGCTGCAGAGCCACGCATTCCATGCTTGTCAGCCGTCAGCAGGGTTACCCAATGCGCAGTAAACGTGATATACCTGCCCTGACCGTGCTTTGCAGACCAGGTATCAGTGGTCAGATGGACCCTTGCCCCAATACTGTATGCCAGAGATGCCATGACTTACTTTTCAATAACAGAGTAGAGGTTTAGGATTGCCTTTTTTGAAAAAAAAAATTGTCCGGGTACCTTCCACTGTGGTGTCCCAATAGCGACAAATTTTTTAAAGGCCTCAGACTCCACCAGCTTGTATGGTAAAAGCTGGCGGGCTAAGAGTTCCGACAAGCCAGCTGTCAGACGCCGGGCAAGGGGGTGACTCTGTGACATTGGCTTCTTACGCTCAAACATTTCCTTGACAGACACCTGACTGTGGGCAGATGAGATGGAACTGCTGAAGGTGAGAGGCCGAGTGGCGGGTGGTTGAGAGGGGGCAAGGAGGACAGCAGTGGTTGACATGGCTGAAGATGCTGGACCAGGAGGAGGATGGTGGCTTTGAGTTTGTGTGCTGCTTGTACTCATGTGTTGATCCCATTGGCGTTTGTGATGTGAGATCATGTGCCTTCACAAAGCAGTTGTACCGAGGTGGGTGTTGGACTTCCCACGACTCAGTTTCTTTTGGCACAGGTTGCAAATGGCATTGCTGTTATCAGAGGCAGACACACAAAAAAAATGCCACACTGCTGAGTTTTGCAATGACGGCATTCTGGTGGTGGCAACAGCATGCGTTGATTGGCGTGCTGTCTGGCTGACCCCAGGTGCCGATACATGCTGTCTGACTGTGCCACTAGCTCCTTGCGACGACCTCCCCCTGCTTCCAACTCGTCTCCTCCTTCTCTCTGTCTCCCCTTCTGAACTTTCCCCCTCTTCTTCTTCTCTTCGAGCAGGCACCCACGTGGCATCCACACACATCGTCATCATCAACCACTTCACTTGTATCTGACACCTCAGCAAAGGAAGCAGCAGCGGGTACAACATCATCATTATCATCATCACACTGTACGTACATGTGTGTAATCCTGCCTGACTGAGACATATCCCTGTTATCTACATCCTCTGGCAATAATGGTTGTGCATCACTAATTTCATCCAACTGATGTGTAAATAACTCCTCTGACGGATCAAGTGAAGCGACTGTGGTGGCTGTGGTGGTAGTGGCGGTGGCGGCGGGCGGGAGAGTGGTAACTTGAGAGCAGGTGACCGAAGCTGAGCTGGAGGAGGATGGTGCGTCAAGGTTCTTAGCGGAAGCTGTTGAAGATTGGGTGTCCTGTGTAAGCCAGTCAACTATGTCCTCAGAATTTTTCGGGTTCAGGGTACGTGGCCTCTGAACACTGGGCATTATTCCAGGGCCAGTGGAAATCACAGCACCACGACCACGACGGCCCCTGCGGGGTGGCCTGCCTCTGCCTGTCATTTTTTTTTAGATAAGTGGTACTATACGTGCAAGGTACTGTGCCACCCTATATAAGTGGTGGGCAGTGGGCACAGTACAGTCTGTGTGGGCCTGACACACACTGGCTTGCAACTGCGATTATATCACAGAGAAAAAATTAATTGACTTTAGTTTTATCTGCAAGGTATTGTGACACCCTGTAACGGTATGAGTAGTGGCCTGGCCATTGACCACAGTACAGTCTGTGGGCCAGACACTCACTGGCTTGCAACTGTGATTATATTTATTACAGAGAAATAATAAACTGACTTTAGTTTTATCTGTAAGGTATTGTGACACCCTGTAATGGTATGAGTAGTGGCCTGGCCAGTGGCCACAGTACAGTCTGTGGGCCAGACACTCACTGGCTTGCAACTGCGATTATATTTATTACAGAGAAATAATAAATTGACTTTAGTTTTATCTGCAAGGTATTGTGACACCCTGTATGAATGGTGTGCACACAGTACAGTCTGTGAGCCTGCGGCCTCTCACTGTCTGGCAAGGTACTGTCTGTGACACCCTATATGAGTGGTGTGCACACAGTACAGTCTGTGGGCCTGCAGCTTCTCACACGGGCAGGCAACTGCAATATATATATATATATATATATATATATATATACAGTACAGACCAAAATTTTGGACACACCTTCTCATTCAAAGAGTTTTCTTTATTTTCATGACTATGAAGGCATCAAAACTATGAATTAACACATGTGGAATTATATACATAACAAACAAGTGTGAAACAACTGAAAATATGTCATATTCTAGGTTCTTCAAAGTAGCCACCTTTTGCCTTGATTACTGCTTTGCACACTCTTGGCATTCTCTTGATGAGCTTCAAGAGGTAGTCCCCTGAAATGGTCTTCCAACAGTCTTGAAGGAGTTCCCAGAGATGCTTAACACTTGTTGGCCCTTTTGCCTTCACTCTGCGGTCCAGCTCACCCCAAACCATCTCGATTGGGTTCAGGTCCGGTGACTGTGGAGGCCAGGTCATCTGTCGCAGCACCCCATCACTCTCCTTCATGGTCAAATAGCCCTTACTTTCAAAGTTTGACTGACCTTCATTTCTTAAAGTAATGATGGCCACTCGTTTTTCTTTACTTAGCTGCTTTTTTCTTGCCATAATACAAATTCTAACAGTCTATTCAGTAGGACTATCAGCTGTGTATCCACCTGACTTCTCCTCAACGCAACTGATGGTCCCAACCCCATTTATAAGGCAAGAAATCCCACTTATTAAACCTGACAGGGCACACCTGTGAAGTGAAGACCATTTCAGGGGACTAACTCTTGAAGCTCATCAAGAGAATGCCAAGAGTGTGCAAAGCAGTAATCAAAGCAAAAGGTGGCTACTTTGAAGAACCTAGAATATGACATATTATCAGTTGTTTCACACTTGTTTGTTATGTATATAATTCCACATGTTCATAGTTCATAGTTTTGATGCCTTCAGTGTGAATCTACAATTTTCATAGTCATGAAAATAAAGAAAACTCTTTGAATGAGAAGGTGTGTCCAAACTTTTGGTCTGTACTGTATATATATAAAAAAATTAAAAAAAGCAGACTGATGTACCAGCCCTAAAAAGGGCTTTTTGGGGTGCTGTCAGGACGCTGTCCTTACAGCAGATGAGTCTGTGGACACAGAACCCTGCCCTAGCTAACGCTTTCCCTATTAAATCAGCAGCAGCACTGTCCCTCCTCTCACTAAGAATGCAGCTTCCGAATGAATCTAAAATAGATGCTGTCCAGGAGGTGGGAGGGTCTGGGAGGGAGGGTCTGCTTCTGATTGGCTGGAATGTGTCTGCTGACTGTGAGGTACAGGGTCAAAGTTTGCTCAATGATGATGTATAGGGGGCGGACCGAACATCGCATATGTTCGCCCGCCGCAGCGAACGCGAGCAAGCCATGTTCGCCGTGAACTGTTCGCCGGCTAATAGTTCGGGACATCACTATTCTGATGCTGCCACCCGCCTGATGCCAGGTGCTTCTACTGCCAGCCAACATCTTCAGCTGGTACTGGTATTGCCCCCTACCTCCCCACTCTGTGGTCCCCTCATGTGGCTGCTACATCAACACTATGTCTCTGGGCCACTCTATGGTCTCCTCATGCTGCTGCCACCTCACCACTATGTCACTGGGCCACTCTGTGGTCTCCTCATGTTCCTGCCACCTCCCTACTATGTCACTGGCCACTCTGTGGTCTCCTCATGCTGCTGCTAACTCAACACTATGTCACTGGGTCACTCTGTAGTCTCCTCATGCTGCTGCCACCTCCTCACTCTGTCACTGGGCCACTCTGTGGTCTCCTCATGCTCCTGCCACCTCCCTACTATGTCACTGGCCACTCTGTGGTCTCCTCATGCTGCTGCTAACTCAACACTATGTCACTGGGTCACTCTGTAGTCTCCTCATGCTGCTGCCACCTCCTCACTCTGTCACTGGGTCACTCTGTAGTCTCCTCATGCTGCTGATAACTCAACACTATGTCACTGGGTCACTTTGTGGTCTCCTCATGCTGCTGACACCTCCTCACTCTGTCACTGGGCCAGTCTGTGGTCTCCTTGTGCTGCTGCCACCTCCCCACTCTGTCACTGGGCCACTCTTTGGTCTGCTCATGCTGCTGCCAGCTCCTCACTCTGTAATTGGGCCACTCTGTGTGTCTCTTCATGCTGCTGCCACATCACTACTCTGTGATCTCCTCATGCTGCTGCCACTTCTCCACTCTGTGGTCTCCTCATGCTGCTGCCACCTCAACACTATGTCACTGGGCCACTCTGTGGTCTCCTCATGCTGCTGCCACCTCACCACTCTGTAATTGGGCCACTCTGTGGACTTCTCATGCTGTTCCCACTCTTTCACTCCATGAGTAGGCCACTATTTTGCCTTTTTGGCCTAATTGACATCATAATTTGACCCTTCTGATCTGTCAGAAGGAAGAAAAAAATGAGACTCACAACGGATCCTGTATATGTAGCAGCTGTAAGGCCTGTATGACATGGTCCCTTTTTTTCAAAATTGGCTTATGATTTGGTTGCCAAAAGCAGAAGTGGGTACAAAACACAGAAGACATGCAAAAATTCCATTCACGTGTCATCTCTGTTTTGGATCCACTCCTGTTTTTGTTTTTTTTGGCTTTAGCAATACTAATGGATTACTGACCAAATGCTGTCCGAGTGAAGGCCGATGCTCAACAGACAGGATCTGTTTTTGGGGGGTTATTCTTCTGACGGATCAGAAGGGCAAAATAATCAGTGACGTCAACAGAAACTTACTGCTGACACCCTCTCCACTCTGTTAGGGGGCTTTACTTGTATAAGCATTTAATATAACAGGTTCAGTAGAAAACTATGTGGAATAAGCTGACGACGGTGTAAAAGGAGTGTGCTTCTTCTTGATACTTACATTGACCTGTAAGGCTGAGTTCACACTTGAGTTATTTGATTTGTTTTGGCCCCATAACTGCCCAAATAAGTGAAGTGTCCAGTGATTCTAAGAGCGATGCCTATCATCTGCGTGTCATACTGACTCACAGTATTGTTTCTGTACCACGGCAGACACCCTATGCGTGTTACTGCAAGGCATAGTGTTCTACACCACAATACAGGCTCTCTGCAGCCAGAAAATACCTGTTTTTTAACGTGATTCACCATCGATTTACTAAAATAAAATAAAAATAAATAAGCAAAAATAAATATCATGGGCATCGCCATATATGAAAATGCCTGTACTATTAAAATATTGAAAAGTGTATCCAATACAGTGAATGACGCAATGGAAAAAAAATCTATACGGCTGATTAGCCATTTTTTTCATCACTTTTACCTCCCCCAAATTTATTTTATAAACACTGGACCACACATGGAGTACTGTGCACAGTTCTGGGCTCCTGTGAACAAGACAGACATACTGTAGCAGAACTGGAGAGAGTTCAGAGAAGGGCAACTAAACTAATAACTGGAATGGGTGGACTACAGTATCCTGAAAGATGATCAAAATTAGGGCTATTCACTTTAGAAAAAAGACGACAAGGGAGATATATAAATACTAGACATTAGGCTCGTTACAATAATGGGCGCTAGAACAGTAGTGCATAATAGTGTTGATCACGAATATTAAAATTTCGAATTTTTATCGCGAATATAGGTTCTTCGAAAATTTGCAAATATTTTGAATATAGTGATATATATTCGTAATTTCGAATATTCAATTTTTTTTTCCTTTTTTTTTTATATTCGATTTTTTTTTTTAATCAGTACACATGATCCCTCCCTGCTTCTAGCTTGTGGGCCAATAAGAAGCCTGCAATATACTTGACTTTAAGAGTAATGTTGTTTGCGAATTTTGCTTTATATTCTTTTTTTTATATTCGCTATATTGCTATATATTCTTGTTTTAGCAATATAGCGAATATAGAAAACAAAACAAATATAGAGCAATTTAGCTAATATGGTGCTATAATCTTTTTTTTTTTATAGTTGTAATTTTTTTTCCAATCTGAACTTCAGATGAGAAAAAAATTACAACTATTAGACAAAGAAGATTATAGTAAAAAAAGGGGGTCAGTCAGCACATCCCATAGCACCGCATTATTGCAAATGCTATACCAGCAAGTTAGAGATATTTGGCAAATCATTTTGTACAAAATTATCTGAGCCCGTCTGCCGAACGTCAAGGCAATCTCTAGTTAGACGGGTTCCTAACACTATATACCTGTTATGTGCCATGGCGGCTAACATACAATTCAGAAGGTGTAGGTTCCACTCACATGCTGGGCTCACCTGAATTTCTGTCATTTTCGGTGCCAAAATGGCCTCCATTGAATCCAGGGAAGGCATGAACCAGCATGCACGCTGGGCCCACTCCACACCACCCCCCGGCGCCACATGGTCACCAAGGACTGCAATGAGAGTCCACACACTATCTCTCTCCTGGTGCCATATGGTTTCAGTGAGTGAGGGGGAGTGGGCCAAGCTATATACTAACACTAATTGAAATCAACCTGTGAGACAAACGAGCTGGTCAGGAGTGCACGACTGGAGAGGCAGCCACGCCTCCAGCAAACTGTGAAGTAAAAAAGGGGGTCAGTCAGCACATCCCATAGCACCGCATTATTGCAAATGCTATACCAGCAAGTTAGAGATATTTGGCAAATCATTTTGTACAAAATTATCTGAGCCCGTCTGCCGAACGTCAAGGCAATCTCTAGTTAGACGGGTTCCTAACACTATATACCTGTTATGTGCCATGGCGGCTAACATACAATTCAGAAGGTGTAGGTTCCACTCACATGCTGGGCTCACCTGAATTTCTGTCATTTTCGGTGCCAAAATGGCCTCCATTGAATCCAGGGAAGGCATGAACCAGCATGCACGCTGGGCCCACTCCACACCACCCCCGGCGCCACATGGTCACCAAGGACTGCAATGAGAGTCCACACACTATCTCTCTCCTGGTGCCATATGGTTTCAGTGAGTGAGGGGGAGTGGGCCATTTTGGCAACGAAAATGACAGAAATTCAGGTGGGCCCAGCATGTGAGTGGAACCTACACTTTCTGAATTGTATGTTAGCCGCTATGGCACATAACAGGTATATAGTGTTAGGAACCCGTCTAACTAGAGATTGCCTTGACGTTCGGCAGACGGGCTCAAATAATTTTGTACAAAATGATTTGCCAAGTATCTCTAACTTGCTAGTATAGCATTTGCAATAATGTGGTGCTTTGGGATGTGCTGACTGACCCCCTTTTTTACTTCACAGTTTGCTGGAGGCGTGGCTGCCTCTTTAGTCGTGCACTCCTGACCAGCTCGTTTGTCTCACAGGTTGATTTTAATTAGTGTTAGTATATAGCCTGGCCCACTCCCCCTCACTCACTGAAGCCATATGGCACCAGGAGAGAGATAGTGTGTGGACTCTCATTGCAGTCCTTGGTGACCATGTGGCGCCGGGGGTGGTGTGGAGTGGGCCCAGCGTGCATGCTGGTAAATGCCTTTTCCTGGATTCAATGGAGGCCATTTTGGCACCGAAAATGACAGAAATTCAGGTGGGCCCAGCATGTGAGTGGAACCTACACTTTCTGAATTGTATGTTAGCCGCTATGGCACATAACAGGTATATAGTGTTAGGAACCCGTCTAACTAGAGATTGCCTTGACGTTCGGCAGACGGGCTCAAATAATTTTGTACAAAATGATTTGCCAAATATCTCTAACTTGCTAGTATAGCATTTGCAATAATGTGGTGCTTTGGGATGTGCTGACTGACCCCCTTTTTTACTTCACAGTTTGCTGGAGGCGTGGCTGCCTCTTTAGTCGTGCACTCCTGACCAGCTCGTTTGTCTCACAGGTTGATTTTAATTAGTGTTAGTATATAGCTTGGCCCACTCCCCCTCACTCACTGAAGCCATATGGCACCAGGAGAGAGATAGTGTGTGGACTCTCATTGCAGTCCTTGGTGACCATGTGGCGCCGGGGGTGGTGTGGAGTGGGCCCAGCGTGCATGCTGGTAAATGCCTTTTCCTGGATTCAATGGAGGCCATTTTGGCACCGAAAATGACAGAAATTCAGGTGGGCCCAGCATGTGAGTGGAACCTACACTTTCTGAATTGTATGTTAGCCGCTATGGCACATAACAGGTATATAGTGTTAGGAACCCGTCTAACTAGAGATTGCCTTGACGTTCGGCAGACGGGCTCAAATAATTTTGTACAAAATGATTTGCCAAATATCTCTAACTTGCTAGTATAGCATTTGCAATAATGTGGTGCTTTGGGATGTGCTGACTGACCCCCTTTTTTACTTCAAAGAAGATTATAGCACTATATTAGCTAGATTGCTCTATATTCGTTTTTTTCGAATATTCGCTATATTGCTATATATTCTTGTTTTAGAATATTACGAATATTCGAAAAAACTAAGTTATAGCAATATAACGAATATTCGGAAAAAAAAAACGAATATAGAGCAATTTAGCTAATATAGTGCTACAATATTCTTTGTCTAAAAGTATAAAAATTCGCAAAATTAGAATCAGAAAATTCGCATATTACACGATCATTACCTTGCCGATTTTTTGAGTAAAAAAATCGTAGAATATAACGAATATTCGAGTTTGCGAATATTCGACGAATATTCTACGAAATATTTGTGAATTCAAATATGACGCCTGCCGCTCATCACTAGTGCATAAACATTAGTAATATAACAAAATAGCAAAGACAGGTGCACTCTGCGGTCTTACTAAACCCTCAAACTGATTTTAAAATTGAGAGATTAGTCAACATGTCCTACGGTGTAGGACATGTCTAAGCCCGGGCACCACGCCAAGGTTTCTCAAGTAGCCCGGGACCTAACACTCTCCTAACTGATCCGTATGGGCAATACCAGGAGCCAGTGGACAAATTACAGGAGCATGAGGCCGACTCACAATCAATTCACCAGTTACCTCCAGCATGTAACCATGCTTGCAGTGGGAGGAGGGAGGTGTCTGCGAGTCCCACTCAAGACTGGCTGATATAGCCCAGGCCTCACAGGTGCACCTAAATGTGACCTGTAGATGGAAAACAGGCACATTTAAATTGGAGTTTATACACCTCCAGGAATCTCTATATATACAAACTGAAAAGACTAGCGTGGTATTAGCAGGAGGTGCTCAAACCCACATGCAGTCGTGCATATATATAGGGTAGCAAATCCTGCACTTGTGGCCCGTTGCTAATGGCGATCCCCAGCAAAAATGCATACGGTGGAGGATGCCCGCAGCGGACCACAAGTACCACAATAGACATCCTACACAAGGTAGCAATTGTGTGGATGTCATAATCAATATAACAATATAACAAAATAGCAAAGACAGGTGCACTCTGCGGTCTTACTAAACCCTCAAACTGATTTTAAAATTGAGAGATTAGTCAACATGTTCTACGGTGTAGGACATGTCTAAGCCCGGGCACCACGCCAAGGTTTCTCAAGTAGCCCGGGACCTAACACTCTCCTAACTGAGCCGTATGGGCAATACCAGGAGCCAGTGGGCAAATTACAAGAGCATGAGGCCGACTCACAAACAACTCACCAGTTACCTCCAGCATGTAACCATGCTTGCAGTGGGAGGAGGGAGGAGTCTGCGAGTCCCACTCAAGACTGGCTGATATGTCCCAGGCCTCACAGGTGCACCTAAATGTGACCTGTAGATGGAAAACAGGCACATTTAAATTGGAGTTTATGCACCTCCAGGAATCTCTATATATACAAACTGAAAAGACTAGCGTGGTATTAGCAGGAGGTGCTCAAACCCACATGCAGTCGTGCATATATATAGGGTAGCAAATCCTGCACTTGTGGCCCGTTGCTAATGGAGATCCCCAGCAAATCAGTTTGAGGGTTTAGTAAGACTGCAGAGTGCACCTGTCTTTGCTATTTTGTTATATTGTTATATTGATTATGACATCCACACAATTGCTACCTTGTGTAGGATGTCTATTGTGGTATTTGTGGTCCGCTGCGGGCATCCTCCACCGTATGCATTTTTGCTGGGCATCGCCATTAGCAACGGTGCACAGACACAGCGCAGGCACACACGGACACAGCGCAGGCACACATGGCTTTTATTAGGTAGGATATATAGTATAGGACATTGTATACATGAGGTCAGTGTAACTATAACCCCCATTATCCTGCAGTGTCATATGCAGATATTACAGTAGTGCTGTATATATATACAGTTCTGTTCAAAATAATAGCAGTGAGTTTAAAAAAGTGAATAAAGCTCAAAATCCTTCTAATAGCTTTTATTTCAATGCACACAAATGCATTGGGAACACTACACATTCTATTCCAAATCAAAACATAAAAAAATATATATCAAATTTGTGTTGTTTCTCTAAAATAAAATTAAGAAAAGTTAATATTAGACTGTTCAAAAAAATAGCAGTGTTTGTATTCTTCTTTACAAACTCAAACATTCACTATATAAACTGAAAAATGTTTGAAGATTTTGTTTTCCTTTGAATCACTTAAATAATTGTAGGAAGGCGCAAGGGTCCGTTATTGACGGAAGGTACTTGTCACCGAGGTTCCTGGCCTCGGTGAGATAGGAACCGGTAATTTTGTGTGTCAGCGGTAGCTAGTGCTAGTTTTTAGTTTTTACTTAGTGTGGCTGTAAAGTCAATCCGGGCCGGTTCTTATTGGGAGCAGCCAAAGAGCAAGGTAGGTGGCTGTTCTCCACGTTCCAGGCCAGGTTTTGGGCTGGGATTTAAAAACCCAGCCAGTAGCTTAGCTGGGTGTGGAATAATCATCCAGATGATAGTGGAGCTGTGGAAGCTCTGTGTTTGAGAGCTGAGGAGTTCCGCCATGCTGCAAGGCTGAGAGCTGCATGAGAGCTGCCTTCTGGGAGTCAGGCGCCCTAAAACCTGCTGTGGACTTCCAGGTGACATGTTTTGTTCTGTGGACTCTTGCTGTGTGAATTAACACCAGGACCCTGCAAAGTATTGTTTTTCTTTTCTGCCTTTTTGTGTGAATAAACAATGAACTTTTGCTTTCCAACCATGGTCTTGCCTCTGTATTGCGTCCGCTTACCCTGCCTACCAGAGCAAATCCCTACAATTGGTGGCTTGGAGTGGGCAAGCGCAGTGAGGCTGGCATGAACGCCGAAATATTTTTTGGTTTGCACATGGCTGTATGTCATTTATCAAACCAGCTAGATTCAAACCTGTGTGCTAATAAGCAGCAGCAAGAGACCAACCAGTTGCTGCTACAACACGTGATGGCTTTGCAGACAGCAGGAGCAACCCCAAGCGTCCACGATGCCCGGAAAGCAGTCCGTACAGCGATCCCTAAGATGACACCCACAGATGACATCGAAAAACTACCTGGTGATGTATGAGAAAGTGGCCACCAGGGAAAGGCTGCCCCAGGACCAGTAGGCTGAGGTTGTCACTCCTTTTCTGGCATCAGAGTCTCAGCGGGTGTATTTCGATTTGCTGGACGATCAAGCAGCCGACTATCCAATGGTAAAGGGTGAGATTTTGGCAAGACTGGGGGTGAATGTGCTGGTCCAGGCCCAGCGGATGCATCAGTGGGAGTTCAACCCAGCTAAGGCTGTGATACCCCAGTATTATAACCTGCTCAACCATTTGCAAAAGTGGCTACAGCCTGACGTGCTGAGCCCCACTGCTATGCTGGACCGGTTGCTAGCAGATATGTTCTGGAGTACTCTACCACCCCCTCTCCAGCAATGGATTGGCCAGGTCTCTACAGGTAATGCGCTTGAGATCCCGTAACTCTCCGACCCGGACCCGGCGACTGGTGCCCACCAAACCCGCCCGGGATGTAACCCCTGTGGACCCCGCTCCTATAATTTGCTGGCGGTGTCGGGAGACTGGCCATGTTCGAGCTGACTGTCCACATCAGGGGGAACCCATGGACACGAACTATGGCTTCCGTCAATCATTGTATGCCAGGAAACTGTATGCCATGGAAGCTCCGGAGTCTCTGAACCACCTGTGCCAGGTGGAGGTGGGAGACACTCCATCAGAGGCTCTGTTAGAGTCTGGTGACCCTGGTAAGGGCTTTTCTGGTACGCTCCGCTGAGTACATCGGCCGTAAGGTCGGAGTCATGTGTACACATGGGGACTTAAAAGACTACCCTACTGCTATGATGTCTCTGTCCACGGTTTCCGGCAGGTGGACCCACGAGGTGGCTGTCGCAACCAACCTGCACTATGAACTTATAATAGGGAGAGACTTCCCGTGCTTACCGGCACTGTGGCCAGTTACGAGAGTGACTGATACCCATGAGACAGGGGTAACCCTAGCAGAGTAGCCTGGCTCAGGGGGGAGACCAGAACCATGGGAACCTGAGTCTGAAGGGCCAGCGGTAGGGGTGACCGCCACTTCAGTGGAAGAGGGGGGGGGGGGGAAACAACCCCGGTAAGTGTCATGGTGGGAGACATGGAGGACTTTCCGCCGGGGACTGAGCTGGCAGACCTCAATGTCTCCGGGGATAATTTTGATACTGCACAACACCGGAATCCAACCTTATCTCGAGCCTGGGAAAATGTACTAATAATAGATGGTGAACCACAACAACCAGGGGCAGAGTCGGTGTTCCCCCGTTTTGTGGTTCATCAGGATATGTTGTATCGGGTAAATCAGCTGCGAGGTGAATCCATTGAACAGTTGGTGGTGCCCTAGGCTTATCGTAAACTCGCGTTAGAGTTAGCCCACCAGCATGTTCTCTGGGGACATCTGGGAATGCAAAAAACACAGGACCGGATACTACAACGGTTTTACTGGCCCAGTGTGTTTAAAGAGGTGGACGAGTTCTGCAAGTCTTGCCTGACCTGCCAGGCAACTAGCCCCCTTTTTTGCAGTCCCTTGGTATCTCTCCCGATCATCGCGGTACCGTTTGAGCGTATCGTTATGGATAGAGTTGAGCGGACACCTGGATGTTCAGGTTCGGCAGGTTCGGCTGAACTTAAAAAAAAAATTCGGGTTCGGGACCGAACTTGACCCCGAACCCGAACCCTATTGAAGTCAATGGGGACCTGAACTTTTAAGCACTAAAATGGCTGTAAAATGTCATGGAAAGAGCTAGAGGGCTGCAAAAAGCAGCAAAATGTGCTTAAGAGCATGGCAAATGCTCTGAAAACAAATGTGGATAGAGAAATGAATTAAAAAAACATAAAAGACCTTTAAAAAAAAAAAAATTAGGAATGATGTAGGAGGAAGAGGTTGAGGAGGCGGTGAATGGGTGGATGTGGCCGTGTAGGCTCACGTGGCGGTCTAGGTGGAAGCGAAGGAGGAATAGGTAGCCAACACAGATGTGTTATTTTGCATTTTTACATAGGGGTATCCCCCAAAATATTGGGACATATAAAAAAAAAAGGAATAAGTGCACTTGAGTACAAGGATGGATGGTTGAGGCTGTTAGAACTGTCTATTCTGCACAAGGTACAGACAAGTCCTGAGGGATCCAAGCCTGGTTCATTTTAATGAACGTGAGCTTGTCCACGTTGGCTGTGGACAGGCGACTGTGTCTGTCTGTAATGACGCCTCCTGCCGTGCTAAACACACGTTCAGAGAGTATCCTGGCTGCAGGGCAGGCCAGCACCTCCAAGGCATACAGGGCAAGCTCTGGCCATGTGGACAATTTGGAGACCCAGAAGTTGAATGGGGCAGAACCATCAGTCAGTATGTGTAGTCATGTGCACAGGTACTGTTCCACCATGTTGTTCAAATGCAGCCTCCTGCTAATACGCTACATATCAGCAGTTGGAGCCGGTTGTGGCGGCGAGGTGACAAAGCTTTTCCACATGTCGGCCATGCTAACCCTGCCTTCTGAGGTGCTGGCGTTGACACAGCTGCGTTGGCGACCTCTTCCTCCTCCCCTGCCTTCGCCTTGTGCTTCCACTTGTCCCCCGGCGTCAGTCGGGAATGCTTTCAGGAGCGCGTCTACCAGCATGCGCCTGTAGTCGCGCATCTTCCGATCACGCTCCAGTAAGGGAATTAAGGACGGCACATTGTCTGTGTAACGGGGATCCAGCAGGGTGGCCACCCAGTAGTCAGCACTCGTTAAAATGTGGGCAACGCTGCTGTCTTTGCGCAGGCACTGCAGCATGTAGTCGCTCATGTGTGCCAGGCTGCCCAGAGGTAAGGACAAGCTGTCCTCTGTGG
Organism: Bufo bufo; assembly: GCF_905171765.1. Classification (NCBI taxonomy): domain Eukaryota; kingdom Metazoa; phylum Chordata; class Amphibia; order Anura; family Bufonidae; genus Bufo; species Bufo bufo. The sequence continues at coordinate 623,466,264 of NC_053390.1, forward strand.
GAGGTGTATCGTCATCGTCCTGCGTTTCCCTCCAGCCACGCACCAGTGATGGGCCCGAGCTGCGTTGGATGCCACCCCGCTGTGAACATGCTTCATCCTCCTCCTCCTCCTCCTAATTTGTACCTGGCCTCTGCTATTGCAAAAATCCTTTCTGAGACACTTCTAAAAGACTGGCCTGAAAGTGTTAGAGATGACCCCTCTTCCTCCTCCTCGTCCTGGGCCACATCCTCTTCCATCATCGCCCTAAGTGTTTTCTCAAGGAGACATAGAAGTGGTATTGTAACATTGATAACGGCGTCATCGCCACTGGCCATGTTGGTGGAGTACTCTAAACAGGTCTCGCATGGAGGCCCAGTCATTGGTGGTGAAGTGGTGCTGTTCCGCAGTGCGACTCACCCGTGCGTGCTGCAGCTGGAACTCCATTATGGCCTGCTGCTGCTCGCACAGTCTCTCCAGCATGTGCAAGGTGGAGTTCCACCTGGTGGGCACGTCGCATATGAGGCGGTGAGTGGGAAGGTCGAAGTTACGCTGTAGAGCAGACAGCCGAGCGGCGACAGGATAAGAACGCCGGAAGCGCGCACAGATGGCCCGCACTTTACGCAGTAGCTCTGACATGTCGGGGTAGTTGTGAATGAATTTCTGCACCACCAAATTCAGCACATGCGCCAGGCAAGGGATGTGCGTCAAACTGGCTAGTCCCAGAGCTGCAACGAGATTTCGCCCATTATTGCACACCACCAGGCCGGGCTTGAGGCTCACTGGCAGCAACCACTCGTCGGTCTGTTGTTCTATACCCCGCCACAACTCCTGCGCGGTGTGGGGCCTGTCCCCCAAACACATCAGTTTCAGAACGGCCTGCTGACGTTTACCCCTGGCTGTGCTGAAGTTGGTGGTGAAGGTCTATCGCTGACCGGATGAGGAGGTAGTAGAAGAGAAAGAGGGAGGCGAGTAGGAAGAGGAGGCAACAGGAGGCAAAGAATGATGCCCTGTGATCCTTGGCGGCGGAAGGATGTGCGCCAAACACCTCTCCGCCTGGGGCCCAGCCGCCACTACATTTACCCAGTGTGCAGTTAGGGAGATATAGCGTCCCTGGCCGTGCTTACTGGTCCACGTATCTGTGGTTAGGTGGACCTTGCCACAGATGGCGTTGCGCAGTGCACACTTGATTTTATTGGATACTTGGTTGTGCAGGGAAGGCACGGCTCTCTTGGAGAAGTAGTGGCGGCTGGGAACAACATACTGTGGGACAGCAAGCGACATGAGCTGTTTGAAGCTGTCTGTGTCCACCAGCCTGAGTGACAGCATTTCATAGGCCAGTAGTTTAGAAATGCTGGCATTCAGGGCCAGGGATCGAGGGTGGCTAGGTGGGAATTTACGCTTTCTCTCAAATGTTTGTGAGATGGAGAGCTGAACGCTGCCGTGTGACATGGTTGAGATGCTTGGTGACGCAGGTGGTGGTGTTGGTGGTACGTCCTCTGTTTGCTGGGCGGCAGGTGCCAACGTTCCTCCAGAGGCGGAGGAAGAGGCTGAGGCAGCAGCAGAAGAGGTAGCAGGGGGAGCCTGAGTGAGTTCCTTGTTTTTAAGGTGTTTACTCCACTGCAGTTCATGCTTTGCATGCAGATGCCTGGTCAGGCAGTTTGCGCTAAGGTTCAGAACGTTAATGCCTCGCTTCAGGCTCTGATGGCACAGCGTGCAAACCACTCGGGTCTTGTCGTCAGCACATTGTTTGAAGAAGTGCCACACCAGGGAACTCCTTGAAGCTGCCTTTGGTGTGCTGGGTCCCAGGTGGCGGTGGACAGTAGCAGGCGAACTCTCTTGGCGGCGGGTGTTCTGCTTTTGCCCACTGCTCCCTCTTTTGCTACGCTGTTGGCTCGGTCTCACCACTGCCTCTTCCTCTCAACTCTGAAAGTCAGTGGCCCGACCTTCATTCCATGTGGGGTCTAGGACCTCATCGTCCCCTGCATCGTCTTCCACCGAGTCTTCCTCCCTGACCTCCTGTTCAGTCTGCACACTGCAGAAAGACGCAGCAGTTGGCACCTGTGTTTCATCATCATCAGGAAACATAAGTGTTTGTGCGTCAGTGCATTCTATGTCTTCCACCGCTGGAGAAGGGCTAGGTGGATGCCCTTGGGAAACCCTGCCAGCAGAGTCTTTAAACAGCATAAGAGACTGCTGCATAACTTGAGGCTCAGACAGTTTCCCTGATATGCATGGGGGTGATGTGACAGACTGATGGGCTTGGTTTTCAGGCGCCATCTGTGTGCTTTCTGCAGAAGACTGGGTGGGAGATAATGTGAACATGCTGGATCCACTGTCGGCCACCCAATTGACTAATGCCTGTACCTGCTCAGGCCTTGCCATCCTTAGAACGGCATTGGGTCCCACCAAATATCGCTGTAAATTCTGCCGGCTACTGGGACCTGAGGTAGTTGGTTCACTAGGACGTGTGGCAGAATGGCCACATCCTCTCCCAGCACCAGAGGGTCCACTAACACCACCACGACCATGTCCGCGTCCCTTACTAGATGTTTTCCTCATTGTTACCGTTCACCACAATAAGAAAAAAATTATTTGGCCCAATGCATTGAATTCAAATTCAGGCCTTTTTTTTACAGGCACCTAACACTATCTGGCTATCTATTTATGTACAGTATTACACTAATACATGCACAGCAGTAACCAAAGATTTAGCTGAATTAAAATTGTAGGCCTAGTATTTAGTCCCTGGATGAAAGGTATCCTTTTACGGACAGAATTACACTTGGAGATGCACGGTAGCGTGTGAAGTTATTGAGGATGACCCTATCAGCACTTGAATTTGCACCTTGAATGTAATATACCCTTTTACGGACAGAAATACACTATGTGAGATGCACAATAGTGCATGCAAATTTAAAGGCTTATGCTTTCAGCAATTGTAATTTAACAGTTTGTGTAATATACCCTTTTATGGACAGATTTAAACTTGGCCTGCAACAGCAGAAACCACTGATTTAGGGTATTGCTATTTTGGCAATTGAATTTCACCCCAGAAAAAAATAAATCCTTTGCCAGACAGCAGACAGTATTACACTTGGCTAGCCACAGCTGGAACACCAGATTTAGGGGATTGCTATTTTTGCAAGTGAATTTCACCCCTCAATAAAATATAGAAAATTATATCCTGAGTTTCTAGGGGTGACAATAAGCACAGCCAAGCCCCTGATGTAGGATATAGCAAAAAAAAATACTATTGATGGTTAAATGGACTTGGTGGCAGCTTGTGCTGGCGCACCACAGGACACAAAATGGCCGCCGATCACCCCAGAAAAAAGTGACAGAAAAATGCTCTGGGCAGCCTAAAAATAGTGAGCAATTAACTAGCAGAAGTTGAATGATTCACAGCTGTAGATCGATCACTTCATTAAGTGTTTTTGCTGAGTTAATCCCTGCCTAATCTCGCCCTAACAGCAGCTGCATCCTCTACCTACACTGATCAGAGCAGAGTAACGTGCGGCGCTACGTGACTCCAGCTTAAATAGAGGCTGGGTCACATGCTGCACTGGCCAATCACAGCCATGCCAATAGTAGGCATGGCTGTGATGGCCTCTTGGGGCAAGTAGTATGACGTTTGTTGATTGGCTGCTTTGCAGTCTTTCAAAAAGCGCCAAGAACGCGCCGAACACCGAACTCGAACCCAAACTTTTACGTAAATGTTCGGGTTCGGGTCCGTGTCACGAACACCCCAAAATTTGGTACAAACCCGAACTATACAGTTCGGGTTCGCTCATCCCTACTTGTCAGTAAAAGCAAAAAAAGGAAGAGACCACTGTGGTACTCAGCAGAAGTGGCCAGGATCATTAAAAACAAAAAGATAGCATTTAGGAATTATAAATAAAAAAAAAAAACGAGGATGACAGGCAAATTTATACGTTTAGGCAGAGAGGCCAAACTGGGAAAAAAGGCGATAAGGCATTCTTTAGATACATAAATGAAAAAAGGAAACTAAAACAAGGAATTACCAAATTAAAAACAAAAGGAATGTATATGGAAGAAGATAAAGAACTAGCTGACTGCCTCAATGAATACTTTTGTTCAGTTTTTACAAAGGAAAATGAAGGAAAAGGACCTCAGTTAGGGAGGAAGACTAATGAATCTTTTGATGCATGTGTCTTTACAGAGGAAGAGGTTCTAAGTCAGCTGTCTAAAATTAATACAAATAAGTCACAGGGGCCAGATGGGATACACCCAAAGCTATTAAAAGAGCTCAGCGGTGAACTAGCAAAACCATTAACAGATTTATTTAACCAATCACTGGCAACAGGAGTTGTCCCAGAAGATTGGAAATTAGCAAATGTTGTGCCCATTCACAAGAAAGGTAGTAGGGAGGAATCGGGCAACTATAGGCCAGTAAGCCTGACATCAATAGTGGGGGAAATTAATGGAAACCATACTTAAGGAGAGAACTGTGGAACATCTAAAATCCCATGGATTAAAAGATGAAAAACAGCATAGGTTTACTTCAGGGAGATCATGTCAAACTAATCTTATTGATTTTTTTGAATGGGTGACTAAAATAATAGATGGAGGAGGTGCAGTAGACATCGCTTATCTAGACTTCAGTAAAGCTTTTGATACTGTCCCACACAGAAGGCTTATCAATAAATTGCAGTCTTTGGACTTGGACTCTCATATTGTTGAATGGATTAGGCAGTGGCTGAGGGACAGGCAACAGAGGGTTGTAGTCAATGGAGTATATTCAGACCAAGGTCTTGTTACCAGTGGGGTACCTCAGGGATCTGTTCTGGGACCCATACTGTTTAATATCTTTATCAGCGAAATTGCAGAAGGCCTCGATGGTAAGGTGTGTCTTTTTGCTGATGACACAAAGATTTGTAACAGGGTTGATGTTCCTGGAGGGATACACCAAATGGAAAAGGATTTAGGAAAACTAGAGGAATGGTCAAAAATCTGGCAACTAAAATTTAATGTGGATAAGTGCAAGATAATGCACCTGGGGCGTAAAAACCCAAGAGCAGAATATAAAATCGGTGATACAGTCCTAACCTCAGTATCTGAGGAAAGGGATTTAGGGATCATTATTTCAGAAGACTTAAAGGTAGGCAGACAATGTCATAGAGCAGCAGGAAATGATAGCAGAATGCTTGGGTGTATAGGGAGAGGAATTACCAGTAGAAAGAGGGAGGTGCTCATGCCGCTCTACAGAGCACTAGTGAGACCTCATTTGGAGTATTGTGCTCAGTACTAGAGACCATATCTCCAGAAGGATATTAATACTTTGGAGAGAGTTCAGAGAAGAGCTACTAAACTGGTACATGGATTGCAGGAAAAAACTTACCAGGAAAGATTAAAGGACCTTAACATGTATAGCTTGGAATAAAGACGAGACAGAGGGGATATGATAGAAACTTTTAAATACATAAAGGGAATCCACAAGGTAAAAGAGGAGAGAATATTTAAAAGAAGAAAAACTGCTACAAGAGGACATAGTTTTAAATTAGAGGGGCAAAGGTTTAAAGGTAATATCAGGAAGTATTACTTTACTGAGAGAGTAGTGGGTGCATGGAATAGCCTTCCTGCAGAAGTGGTAGCTGCAAATACAGTGAAGGAGTTTAAGCATGCATGGGATAGGCATAAGGCCATCCTTCATATAAGATAGGGCCAGGGGCTATCTATAGTATTCTGTATATTGGGCAGACTAGATGGGCCAAATGGTTCTTATCTGCCGACACATTCTATGTTTCTAAAACAATTGTGCTCGTGATATTGTATCCCTTTCATGCTCAAATAATTTTCCACTGCCTGTATTCCCAGATGATGCTGAATACTAGTGTATAGAACCTCCACATCGAGACTAGCTATGAAAGTTTGTGAATTTACTTGGATCTCTTGCAACCTGACAACAGTATCTTTGGTATCTCTGAGATATGATGGTAGTGATCTTACAAATGGAGAGATGACCTGTTCCACGTATTCGCTGATGCCTTCACATAGACTCTGGCACATAGACAACTGGCACTGCTATGGGCACGATTTGTGCACCAAGTTTTGCTAATCTGTTTTTAGGGTGGTGGGAAGATCGTATAGTCTTCACAGACACCTATGGTAAGTACACACATCACATTTTATTTTGGGGTCGTTATATCGATGATATATTGATTTTTTTGGGATGACACTGAAGCACTTTTTCATGAATTTGTTTGTCACTTGAATGACCATCAAATTGGAATGAAATTTACAGCCGGAATACACAAGAGCACCCTCAATTTCTTGGATCTCAAATTAACACTGCAACCTGACGGCAGTATGCAAACGGAAATATACCGCAAACCAACGTCAACCTATAATCTGCTACACTGGTAAAGCTTTCATCCTGAACCCCTCAAAAAGGGAATTCCCGTGGGGCAATACTTAAGAGCCAGGCGGAATTGCTCCACAGAGGAGGCATTTGAAAAAGAATGCAACATACTCTATTCACAATTCTATAATAGAGGGTATTCCAAGAAATGCTTTCATAGAGCATATAACAAAGCAAGAAAGATAGGAAGGCTGGAATTGCTGGCAGGCAGAACCCAAAAAGGAGGTGAAAAAAATCATACGTTGTATAGGCACTTATGACACTGAACACAGTGTCATAAAACAAATCTTGGGACGACATTGGCATATCTTACAAGCTGAAAAATGACCTACAGAAAGTGATATTGAGATATCCAGCGATAACTTACAGAAGAGGAAGAAATTTAAGAGAAATGCTAGTCCACAGCCATTATCAACCTCACAAAAAAACTAATAAAACGACCTGGTTGAACCACAAGGGATCATACCTATGTGGGGACTGTATTTTCTGTTGCCGGATGAAGGTCACAAAAATATTTGTGAATCCGGTGGATGGGAAGAATTATGAAATAAGAGACTACATTAATTTCAAAATGAAAGGAGTAGTGTATATTATTAAATGTGACTGTCCCAAACTGTACATGGGGAAGACCACCCAGGAGCTAAGAAGGATTTCTAGACACCTGAGCAGCATCAACACGGGAGAAGATACCAGCCTAGCCAGACATATGAGAGAAAAACACAGAGGAAAAAGGACAGACTTCAAGTTTTGAGGAGTGATGAAGGTAAAATCAGGCCCACGCAAAGGAGACAGACAGAAAACTTCAACAGGAGGAGACAAAATGTATTTACCTGCTTAATAGTTTATCCCCGAGAGGTCTCAATGAAGGGTTCACATACTCGTCCTTCCTGTAGTCTGGACCCCCTCCTAGGAGAAAAATAAAATCATAAGATATTAGTAAGCAGTTAAAAATGATAAAACAATATGATAGATTGGAAACTGAGTAACTTACTCGGCAATGAATAATTAAAAGAGAAGAAAATATGAAGGCAATAACAGCACCAGTGGGAATATAACCATCTTACCTGGAGAATAAGGTCTTGTGAAAAGCGGAATAGTCAGGACGATAATTATATACATCACATGCAGGAAAATAAGTTGCACAAGGGAAGCATCTGTGGATCAGTGAAAAGTAGTGGTGGAAAAAGCATGAGATCTGGAGACATGCACTTGAGCATTATCACCAGGAAAATAATAATATATATGCAGGAACATCTCCACCATTAAACTTCACAAATGGAATGAAGGCCTTTAGTATATACTGACGGTAGCCCAATATAAGATAGGTGTTAAGGATGAGCACTATGAATCCATACCCATGGCTAGATATATTCATTATGAAGGATTATATAGTGAATAAAGTCCCAATATACGTGCAGAATATAAAGTACAGACCTTGAGATGCATGTAGGGGTGGGGAAAAGTATGAAACCTGGAGACATGCACTTGGGCATTGTCACCAGGTAAATAATAATATTATATATGTAGGAACATCTCCACCATCAAACTTCAAAAAATTGAATCAAGGCCTCTATGATATACTGATAGTAGCTTAACATAAGCTAGATGTTAAGGATGAGTATTATGAATCCATACCCATGGCTAGATATATCCATTATGAAGGATCACACAGTGAATTAAATCCCTTCATATGTGCTGAACATATAGTATAGTTCCTGAGATGCATTAAGAGTAAGGCGACAACCTTCGCTGACATGCGTCCTGGTGCTGACGATTCACTTAAGTAACTAAGTACCTAGACATGCGTAAACGCAGGACCCGATCATGAAAGCAGATTATGTCCGGTGACATGCGCCCTAGTACTGATGATCCACACGGGCAATAAAGCATTGATACATGCGCAGACGCAGGACCTGACGATGCAAGCGTCGGAAACAAAGTCCAGTGACATGCGCAGTGAGACGGATCATGGGAAGAAATGTCAAAGTCCACAAGACATGCGCGACGCAGCCTAATGACGAGATGTGGTGAACGCCAATCAGAAGGCGAAGTTAGTATGGGCGGTAACACTAGGGGGAGGTACCTTGGGACGCAACCTATCAAACTCCAGGATGAGGATGGAGATCATTCCCATAGGCTAGCCTACAAGTGATGACATCACAAACATAAGTTTTATAATCAAGCCGAGTTAAGACACTGTCACACTCTGCCCTAACCCCTGAAGACACCGGTACTCGGCGAAACATGTCGGGGGGCAGCGTGGATCTCACGTTTTAATACAGTACAGTCCTTCAGCCAATATACATAGGGGACAATGTAGGAGAGGATTGCGCTGCAGGAAAGAAATCTTTTTTGTGGATAAAAGTTCCCTTTTGAAAGTCTTCAACCAATGGGATCACAAACCAACCTCACAATCCTTCACTGGTATGGAAACCTGTGGTATAAAGAAAAACGCACTATGTTGTAGCGAGTTCAGACACCTGACGCACCATGTGAATAGGATATACTCACAAGATTCCAGATAGGTAAGTGCACGTAGAGATCTAAAAGGTGTCTCCTATAGGGCACTGCTGAAAGGAGAAAACTATAGTGTAGTATGTAAAGACACGGTGCACGCCTGCAAACAGATTGTACTCACAGAACTTCACTGGAAAAGTGCATGAAAGGATCCTGACAAAATCTTCACAGACAGCTGGGCAGATCGAACAAGCGGAGGTCCAGGGGCGTCGGTATAGGAAATCCCAAATATCAATCGACAGATTGAATACCTCTACACCTGGATGGCATCGAATCACAGCTTTCAAAAAGATCTCAGTGGAGGAATCGCAGATGTAATACGCACCAAAGGGTCAGATAAAAATATATTTAATAAAAACAAAAATTACAGCTAAAAACCGTATTAAAATATCTCTGTAAAGCCCGACCCGGGTTTCGCCGTGATGCTTCGTCTGGGGCATTGATAGGTAATAAGATACCGCTGGGTTTAAATTAGCAGGAAAACCTCCCCCATCCCACGTCATAGGCATCCAAAAAACAGGGCATGGAACAGACATACACAAACAGACTAAAATTGAACAAATAAAAATGCAGCAAAGAGACAGAACCTAATAAGCTGGCGGAAAATAAACATTAAAATAAGCAAGCATTAACGTCGCACTCAATATTTAACCCTTGGGGGTTGAATGGTGCCCAAAAGGAACATCCATTCCACCTCTTTTTTATTTATTAAGGCAATAAAATCCCCTCCTCGAATAGGGGTATGTACTAATTCTAATCCAAAAAACCGCAGACCTTTAGGATTTTTATTGTGATTAATCTTAAAATGTAATGAGACACTGTGGGTCTCAAGACCCTTTTTAATGTTACGAATGTGTTCCTGCACCCGAGTTTTGAGATTCCGTGTGGTCCTACCGACATATTGGAGCCCACAAGGTCATTCCAACAAATAAATTACACCAACATTGTTGCAGGAAAAACGGCCTCTAATTTTCAGGGTAGTGTCTTTTGTTTTTTTGGTTATGATGGTATCTACAGATCTTGCTCGGTCTTTTAAGTTGCGGTTTTTGCATGGTAAGCAAAAGCCGCACCATGTGAACCTGCCTTTATTAGTACTAAGATCTTCTTATTTTCTTTACAAAGATATTTTTTATCTGCAGCACTCTGGCGTGGCGATGGGGGCGAAATTCGCCCCAAGCCTCGCCAACCTTTTTATGACTATGTGGGAGAGGGAGAATATTGACCAGATCCTCAAAAAAGATTTAGAAGGGGGGCACCTATTAGTGTGGCGAAGGTATATAGACGACTGCCTTCTCATCTGGTCAGGTGAGAGGGAGGGTCTAGATGCCTTTATAGCGGGCATTAACGTTAATAATTTTAATTTAAAATTCACCAGCAATATTAGTGCTACTTCTGTAGATTTCCTCGATTTGGCCATCTTTGTGGAAGATGGCAGATTCAAGACTAAGACCTTCTTCAAAAGCGTGGATGTGAACACGTATATTGAGCTTAATAGTTGTCATCATCCATCATGGCTTAAAAATATTCCCAAAAGCCAATTCCAACGCATCTCAAAAAACTGTAGTAAGGTAGAGGACTATAGAGAACAGGGACAGATGGTCAAAAATAGATTTCTGGAAAAAGGATACGAAAAAGAATTTTTAGATCACTGTAAGGATGAGATAGAACAAAGACGCACCAATACTAAACCACAGACAACCAATAATAAAAAAGAATTTATTAAGGATTTTAGATATACATTTCTGACCCAATATAACAGCAAAATGGGCTGTATTAAAAATATGATTCAAAAAAATTGGCATATTCTTCAGAATGATCCTGTTCTGAGTAAAGACTTGCCAGTAAGGCCTCCTGTAGTTTTTAAAAGAGCCGACAATCTCACCAACAAATTGGTTCGTAGTGCCAGTCTTGCCACTAGTAAAAAACATATTAGTACTAATAAAGGCAGGTTCACATGGTGCGGCTTTTGCTTACCATGCAAAAACCGCAACTTAAAAGACCGAGCAAGATCTGTAGATACCATCATAACCAAAAAAACAAAAGACACTACCCTGAAAATTAGAGGCCGTTTTTCCTGCAACAATGTTGGTGTAATTTATTTGTTGGAATGCCCTTGTGGGCTCCAATATGTCGGTAGGACCACACGGAGTCTCAAAACTCGGGTGCAGGAACACATTCGTAACATTAAAAAGGGTCTTGAGACCCACAGTGTCTCATTACATTTTAAGATTAATCACAATAAAAATCCTAAAGGTCTGCGGTTTTTTGGATTAGAATTAGCACACACCCCTATTCGAGGAGGGGATTTTATTGCCTTAATAAATAAAAAAGAGGTGGAATGGATGTTCCTTTTGGGCACCATTCAACCCCAAGGGTTAAATATTGAGTGCGACGTTAATGCTTGCTTATTTTAATGTTTATTTTCCGCCAGCTTATTAGGTTCTGTCTCTTTGCTGCATTTTTATTTGTTCAATTTTAGTCTGTTTGTGTATGTCTGTTCCATGCCCTGTTTTTTGGATGCCTATGACGTGGGATGAGGGAGGTTTTCCTGCTAATTTAAACCCAGCGGTATCTTATTACCTATCAATTTTCCAGACGAAGCATCACGGCGAAACCCGGGTCGGGCTTTACAGAGATATTTTAATACGGTTTTTAGCTGTAATTTTTGTTTTTATTAAATATATTTTTATCTGGCCCTTTGGTGCGTATTACATCTGCGATTCCTCCACTGAGATCTTTTTGAAAGCTGTGATTCGATGCCATCCAGGTGTAGAGGTATTCAATCTGTCGATTGATATTTGGGATTTCCTATACCGACGCCCCTGGACCTCCGCTTGTTCGATCTGCCCAGCTGTCTGTGAAGATTTTGTCAGGATCCTTTCATGCACTTTTCCAGTGAAGTTCTGTGAGTACAATCTGTTTGCAGGCGTGCACCGTGTCTTTACATACTACACTATAGTTTTCTCCTTTCAGCAGAGCCCTATAGGAGACACCTTTTAGATCTCTACGTGCACTTACCTATCTGGAATCTTGTGAGTATATCCTATTCACATGGTGCGTCAGGTGTCTGAACTCGCTACAACATAGTGCGTTTTTCTTTATACCACAGGTTTCCATACCAGTGAAGGATTGTGAGGTTGGTTTGTGATCCCATTGGTTGAAGACTTTCAAAAGGGAACTTTTATCCACAAAAAAGATTTCTTTCCTGCAGCGCAATCCTCTCCTACATTTACTCACATAGCGGACTTTTCCCACATTGTCTTTTGGATTTGCAGCGCTAGAGAGGACAAGTATTTTCAATAGAGACTTTATCCTTCCATACATAGGGGACAATTGATACATTGTGCCTGTACTCATACTGGCAGCACGCAGCCAGAAAGGCAACAATGTATAATCCTAGATAGGCAATCCTAGATAGGTGATCACCAATAGGAAATATAGACACTAATTCTAATTGGTTGAGATGTACTGGCAATTTTAATATATTCTATAGATGTATATTACAAGTATTACCAAATAAAGGTTAAGTTTTAGGATATAGGAGGTGTAGGATTAATAGGTGTAAGGCAGTCCTCGGGACATTAGTAAAATGATTTATTGAATAAAACACCGCATCCGAACACCATAAGGAAAAATAAGGGACGTGGCCCCGGTCGTGGTGCTGCTGGTGGAGTTCCTGTTGCAGGGAGAGGACGTGGTCGATCTGTGCCAGCTACACGCACAAGTGAAACACCTTCCTCAGGTGCAAGTAGGCGACAGAACTTTCAGTGTTATTTGGTAGGGCCTAATGCGGCTATACGAATGGTGAGGCCAGAACAAGTACAGGCGATAATAGATTGTCTCCCACCCAGTCTCCTGCTGAAAGATTTCAGTTGGCACCTGCAGCTGATGTCCATCAGTCTTTCACCTCATGCCCTTACAAATCAGCAAAGCAGTCTGAACCCCAAGTCATGCAGCAGTCTCTTCTGCTTTTTGATGACTCTGCTAGCAAGGTTTCCCAGGGCCATCCACCTAGACCTGCTCAAGAAGTGGAAGAGATTGAGTGCACCGATGCCCAACCACTTATTTTTCAAGATGAGTACATGGGAGGACCACAGCAGCACGTCTCGGATGATGACGAAACACAGGTGCTAACTGCTGTGGCTTTCTGCAGTGTGCAGACCGACAAGGAGGGCAGGGATGAAGACTGGGTGGAAGATGATGAGGAGGACGATGAGGTACTCGACCCCCACATGCAATCAAGATCATGTGAGTGACCTGTCTAGTTCGGAGGAAGAGGTGGTGGTCGCACAGAGCCACCAGCACAGCAGAAGAGTGAGCAGTCCGCCTGCTACTGACCAATGCAGCAAGGGACCGAGCATACCAAAGCCAGCTCCAAGGAGTTCCCTGGCGTGGCAGTTCTTCCGACAATGTGCTGACGACAAGACACAAGTAGTTTGCACGCTGTGCAATCAGAGCCTGAAGCGAGGCATAAACATTCTCAACCTGAGCACAACCTGCATGACCAGGCATATAAGTGTAAAGCACAAGCTGCAGTGGAGTAGACACCTCAAAGTCCAAGAAATGTCTCTGGCTCCTCCTGCTTCCTCTTCTGCTGCAGTCTCGGCCTCTTCATCCCCCTCTTGAATGACAGTGCCACCTGGCACCCCACAAACAGAGTATCTGCCAGCATCACCACCACCTGGGTCAGAAAGCATCTCCACAATGTCCCATGGAAGCGTTCAGCTCTCCATCTCTCAAACACTGGAGCGGAAGAGGAAGTACCCCCCCTACCCACCCACGATCCCTGGCCCTGAATGCCAGCATTTCAAAATTACTGGTCTTTGAAATGATGTCATTCCGTCTGGTGGAGACGGATAGTTTTAAAGGCCGTATGGCGGTGGCTGTCCCACAGTACGTCGTGCCCAGCCACCACTACTTTTCCAGGCGAGCCACCCTTCCCTGCACAACCAAGTGGGGGACAAAATCAGGTGTGCACTGCGCAACGCCATCTGTGGCAAGGTCCACCTAACTACTGATACGTGGACCAGTAAGCACGGTCAGGGACATTATATCTCCCGAACAGCACACTGTTAAGGCTGGCCGGTACCTGTCTTAAGCAGTCCGGCTCTCCCAGGCAGCACGTCGGCATTCGGACGTCTGCTACTTCGGGTGTGACGTCATCAGCAAGCGTCCTGCACGAGTCGGATCTCAGAGAAGCCGGGTGTACCTTTCCCTTCAGTCTACAAGCTGTTCAGATCGTTTTCCAAGATAACTGGTTTGTTTGGGGAGCGTGGCAACGTGGAGGAGGGTAGGAGGGTGTGTAGAGAGGGGGAAGTGTGTCGGAGGATCGCTTCTCCTCACTGCGTTCAGGCACATGCAATTCAAGTTTTGGCACCAGGGGGCAGCATTGTCACATAGTTGGAGCTCATTGCCTGTTCAACACTTTCAGCATAACCTGTATCTAAGTTCATACAGGGGCTGCGAGTCATCTGGGCTCAGCAGGTTAAACTCTGGCAGCTGGGTCCTGGTGCCATTACTGAGTTGATTACTTACAAGGTTGCTGCTTGTGCACATGTTTGACACTCATCACATACACTACATACATACCTTAGACACATAGTTCGCACATCAGGCAGTTTGACGAAAAAAAAAAAAAAAAGGGTACAAGTAAATTGTTAAATAGAGTAAAAAAAAAAAGAGTGGGTTGTTCAAATAAAGAAAAAAAAAGAAAAAAGAATTTTTGGGGATTTAAAAAAAAATAATAATAATAATTTTGGGAACCTTTATCCACCAAGCTTCATCCATACACCTCTAGCATAGGTACATCCGCCAATACAGCTACACGCTCGCACGACATACACCCCCCGTTTCATCTCGTAGACTAGTGTCATACGTTATACGGTCTGTTTTCCACAAATCCTATACTTACATACATCACCTACCACGTCTGTAGGTTCGTTAGCCCGCAGTATTCGTTTTTAATTAATCTGCCACGTCACAGATTCACACAAACTCGGGCTCGCTTCATACGTCAGTGGAAATGACTATCATACTCCCTGTCAGCCTCGAAGGCTTTTCGTTCAATCGTTTCACGCTGCTGGGGGGGAGGGGAGGGGAGGGACTTAGATTCCGTCATCTTGTCTGTCAGCTTACGGGCAGCAGGTCGTAGGGTTAACAGGTTGTTTTTTTTTTTGTTGTTGTTTTGTGGTGTTTGTTGTGTTGTTTGCAGTGGTCATATCTCAGCCTTCAGACATTGAGGAATTTGTGTCCTTGCCTCCGTCTCCAAGAGGGTCCGAACACGGCAGTACTCCATCCCTTAGGTCTTGGACAGTGCCTAAACTGACGGCCGAACTGCTCAGGAGAGGAATTCCGTTCGCGGCTACAGCCAGAAAGGCGGAACTCTTCAGGCTTCTGTTCCCCGCTACTCCACAGGCCAGGCCTGCTGCTACCAGCGACAATACCACCATCAAACTATTTTGCAGGCACTTCGCCAGTTTGAAGTCCCCGGTGTGCGCTACATGTCAGTCTCCTGCTCATACTACCGCTTGGTGCCCATTGGCTGACCTCACAGCCGCCCCCAGTACCTCCAGAGGTGGGATCAACCCGGGTCCTAGCCAGCAGTCAACCCAGTTTGACAAGCTAGGGAGACCCATTCATTATTTAGGCAAAGCCCAGCTCTGCAATAACTTTAATTACGCCATCTGCAACTTCAGCCAGTGCAGGCTCCTGCATGTCTGTGCCACATGTTTTAGGGCACATCCGGTCACGGTCTGGACATTGAAGCCGGCGTGACTGAGCCGGGTGAATGTGGAGGCACTAGACCAGCTGCTGCGGCTTCATCCGGTTCAGCCGTTCCGTACATTCCTGGTGGAAGGGTTTTCACGGGGGTTTCACACTGGGCTCATAACTTTGCCCCAGCAGACTCATGGATGCCCCAACTTGCAGTCGGCTTCTAAACATGCTGGTCTGGTGGATTCACTCTTGGCAGTTGAGCTGGACAAGGGTTTCATCATTGGTCCTTTCCAGTCCCCTCCTTTCTGCACTTGGAGGGTGAGCCCGGTGGGGGTGGTGCAGGGAAAATATTCCAATAAATTTAGTTTGATTTATGATTTGTCTGCTCCACATTCTTCCCACGTTCCAAGTCTCAACTCGTTGATTCCGTCCGAGGAATTTTCTTTGAAGTATACTTCCGTAGACCAGGCTATCCAGGTCATTCTTCAGACAGGCATGGGGGCTTGGCTGTCCAAAGCAGATGTCTCTGATGCGTTCAAACTACTGCCCATTAGCCCATCTCTCTGGCAGTGGCATGGCATCAAATGGAGAGATGCGTACTATTTCGCCACCAAGTTGACGTTTGGTTCCAAGAGCAGCCCCAGTCTGTTTGACAAGTTAGCGCAGGCACTGGAATGGATTTTGTTGGAACAGGGTTGCCAGAATGTCATTCACTACCTGGATGATTTTCTGTCGATCGAAGAACCCTCCCAGGCACCTGTTGACTTGCAGGTTCTCTTGCAGGTCTTCAAGGAGTTAAACATTCCAGTGGCCGAACACAAAACAGAAGGGCCTGCGCAGGTTGTCACGTTCTTGG
This sequence comes from Bufo bufo, assembly GCF_905171765.1. Classification (NCBI taxonomy): domain Eukaryota; kingdom Metazoa; phylum Chordata; class Amphibia; order Anura; family Bufonidae; genus Bufo; species Bufo bufo. The sequence goes on from NC_053390.1 coordinate 623,482,709, forward strand.
GGATCTCTCTGGATTCACGCGCCATGTCAGCCAGTCTGCCACAAGACAAACTCGACAGAATCAAATCAGGTGTCCGTTCCTTGCTCATGTCTCAGGTTTGCACCAAGAGAGAATTGCAGTCTGTTGGGCATGTTAAACTTTGCCATGAGGATCATTCCTCAGGGTAGATCATTCATTTCAAGATTGCTAGTCTTATTACAACAGACCAGTGATTTGGACGCATCAGTGCATCTTAATGCGAACGCCCGAGCAGATCTGTTCATGTGGGACAGATTTCTCAGCGGGTGGAACGGCATTTCCATGTTTATTCCGAGGGCCACTTCTGATTCTCCACACGTATTTTCAGGCGCGGCTGCCTCGGTAGGTTTCGCGGCCATATTTGGCTCACATTGGTTCGCCGGCTCATGGCCCACACACGTGCTACAGTTGCCGGGGTTTTCTCAGACGTCGGCATTGTTCGAGATCTATCCTATCGTAGCAGCTGCTATAGTCTGGGGGCATAGGTGGTCGGGTCACACGGTGGTTTTCCACACTGACAACATGGCGACCGCAGAGATCATTAACAAGGGCAGATCTAAATCGTTACTCATCATGTCTTTCATGCGTAGATTGACCTGGATAGCTCTGGAACAGGGGTTTCATTTTCATGCCCTGTTTTTGGACGGGGTCAGCAACGTTGCAGCTGATGCTTTATCTCGTTTTGATTTTTCTCGCTTTTTCTTACAGAACCCAGAAGCAGACTCAGTGGGCACCCCGGTACCGGACTGGCGGCTGCTGGTCTTGGATTAGACTCTCTGATGGTGGTCGCCAGTTCACTCATTACCAAGTCTTTGTCGGCCAGTACGTTGCGGTCGTACCGCCGAGTGTGGGTGGTTTTTTCAAACTTTCAGTTGGCATATCCTAGAGGTGACACAGGTCAGGTCAAGTATATGGTGGCTTTCGTGTCTTATTGTCATTCGGTATTGGCTTTATCCTACAACACCATTAGGCTATATTTGGCTGGGGTGCAGCATTTTTTGGCACTTCAAGAGCCAGACAGACCCTCTATATTTTCAGCTCACCCGATCAAGGCCATCCTCAGAGGCATTCAAAAAAGCCAGGTCACGGTCAAGTCGGTCCGTCGACCTATTACGGGGGACACGTTTCGTAGCCTGTCGGAAGTTCTCACATTGTCACCATTCGGAGTCCTTCCCAGCCTGGTGATCAAGGCGGCGATGTACTTGGCGTTTTACGGGTTTTTAAGACCAGGTGAAGTGACACAGGCCAGACAAGGGGCGGTGGCTCTCCGCAAGGGAGATTTAGTCAGGATGGGCAGTAACTTTAATTTGCAGTTGCCTCACAACAAGACAAGGCAGGTAGGTCCCGGCCATGTAGTAAAGTTCTTCCAGACCACAAACGCATGGTGTCCAGTGACAGTCTTGGACAACCTCTTGCTGGCCCTTAGTCTTCACAGCCCCACCGACCCATTACTTCCATTCCCTGTTGGTCCACTGACGTCCAGCCAGTTCATCAAACATATTCGCATCCTGTTGACCAGTGTAGGATTGAATCCGGCTCAATTCTCGGGGCATTCTTTCCGCATCGGTGTGGCATCCGCAGCGTCCAAGCATGGAGTCCCTGTGCATATCATCAAACACTTGGGGCGCTGGCGCTCGGGGTGCTTTGTACGGTATATCCCGGAGCCACAAGCGGAGCTGGTCCAAGCATTCAGTACATTGGCAGAGTAGCACCTCAGGCCAATCCTTCCCTCACTGGTGGGTTTTGCACCCTTTTTCAGGCATACCGACCTAGTGAGGCCAAGGCACACCTCAGGCCAATTAGGTAGGGGGGTGGTGGTTGGGCATCTTCCACTCGTTTAGGTCCTGACCACAAGTGTTAAGGCTGGCCGCAGGCTAGCCTGGATTTGTGGGAGGGGCCGGTACCTGTCTTAAGCAGTCCGGCTCTCCCAGGCAGCACGTCGGCATTCGGACGTCCCCTGCCCACCCATTCCCATTCTTCATTCAGTCATTCAACCATCACATTCAGGGTATGCCCCCTTTTTCAGGCATACCGACCTAGTGAGGCCATGGCACACCTCAGGCCAATTAGGTAGGGGGGTGGTGGTTGGGCATCTTCCACTCGTTTAGGTCCTGACCACAAATGCAGTGGCGGCTGGGCCTGAGGCGTATAGCAGCTTGGCGCATGTCCTTCCACCACCGAGGATTGCACGGCGCTTCAGTTTGCCTCCTGTTGCCTACCACCTCCTCATCCGGTCAGCATAACACCTTCACCACCAACTTCAGCACAGCCAGGGGTAAATGACAGCAGGCAGTTTTAAAACTTATCTGTTTGGGGGACAAACCCCACACCGCGCAGGAGCTGTGGACGGGCATGGAACAACTGACCGATGAGTGGTTGGTGCCAGTGAGCCTCAAGCCCAACCTGGTGGTGTGCGATAATGGGCAAAATCTCGTAGCAGCTCTCGGACTAACCGGTTTGACGCACATCCCTTGCCTGGCGCATGTGCAGAATTTGGTAGTGGAGAGGTTCCTTAAAAATTACCTCGATATGTCAAAGCTGCTGCAGAAAGTGCAGGCCGTCTGTGCGTTCTTTCGATGTTCTCAGCCTGCTGCTGTTCGCCTGTCAGCGCTGCAGCGTAACTTTGGCCTTCCTGCTCACTGCCTCATATGCGACGTGCCCACAAGGTGGAACTCCACCTTGCACATGCTGGCCAGACTGTGCACGCACGGGTGAGTCGCTCTGCGGAACAGCACCACTTCAACACCAATGACTGGGCCTCCATGCGAGACCTTTGTTCCTTGTGTTGTTTTGAGTACTCCACCAACATTGCCAGTGCCAATAACGCAGTTCTCAGCGTTACTATCCCACTTCTATGCCTTTGCTTCTGGCGATGATGGAAGAGGATGTGGCACAGGAGGAGGAGGAGGAAGAGGGATCATTTCATAGGGTTTCCGTCCAGTCATTCACAAGTGGCTCCGAGGGTGGGTTCCTGCACCCAGAAACGCCAGGTACACAATTGTCCAGCCAGGGCACAGTTCTGGAGGATGACTAGGTGGAGGATGAGGAGGAGGAACCGTGTTCAAAGCAGGATGGCTCCCAAACCAGCTCATGGCCATCACTGGTACGTGGCTGGGGGGATACAGAGGACACAGATGATACACCTCCTACAGAGGACAGCTTGTCGTTGCCTCTGGGCAGCCTGGCACACATGAGTGATTACATGCTGCAGTGTCTCCGCAACGACCGTTGAGTTGCCCACATTCTAACTTGTGCTAATTACTGGGTGGCCACGCTGCTGGATCCCCATTACAAGGACAACGTACCATCCTTAATTCCATCACTGGAGCGTCATCGTAAGATGCGCGAGTACAAGCGCACGCTAGTAGAAGCACAAGGTGAAGGAGGAGGAAGAGGTCGCCAACGCAGCTGGGGCACCACCAGCACCTCAGAAGGCAGGATTAGCATGGCCGAAATGTGGAAAAGCTTCGTCAGCACGCCACAACAACCAGCACCACCAGCTGATATGGAATGTCTTAGGCTGCTTTCACACTAGCGTTCGGGGCTCCGCTTGTGAGCTCCGTTTGAAGGCTCTCACAAGCGGCCCCGAACGCATCCGTACTGCCCCAATGCATTCTGAGTGGATGCGGATCCGCTCAGAATGCATCAGTCTGGCAGCGTTCAGCCTCCGCTCCGCTCAGCAGGCGGACACCCGAACGCTGCTTGCAGCGTTCGGGTGTCCGTCTGGCCGTGCGGAGGCAAACGGATCCGTCTAGACTTACAATGTAAGTCAATGGGGTCGGATCCGTTTGAAGTTGACACAATATGGCTCAATTTTCAAACTGATCCGTCCCCCATTGACTTTCAATGTAAAGTCTGGACGGATCCGTCTGAACTACTTTCACACTTAGAATTATTTCTAAACTATAATGCAGACGGATCCGTTCTGAACGGATCCAAACGTCTGCATTATAGGAGAGGATCCGTCTGTGCAGACACCAGACGGATCCTCTCTGAACGCTAGTGTGAAAGTAGCCTTAGCAGGAGGCAGCATTTCAGCAACATGGTGGAGCAGCATCTGTGCACACGCCTACACATACTGAATGACGGGTCTGCCCCCTTCAACTTCTGGGTCTCCAAATTGGGCACATGGCCTGAGCTTGCCCTTTTACGCCTTGGAGGTGCTGGACTGCCCTGCAGCCAGTGTATTGTCTGAATGTTCATTTAGCATGGCAGGGGGCGTTATCACAGACAAGCGAAGCCGCCTGTCCACAGCCAATGTGGACAAGCTCACGTTCATTAAAATGAACCAGGCATGATCCCACAGGACTTGTCTGTACCTTGTGGAGAATAGACATGTATACCGGCCTTACCCAGCCATTGTTATACTACAGCGCAATAGCTCATTGTTTTATTTTTGATATTTCCCACTATTTTGGGGTGTAGCCTAATTTAAAAAAATAAATAAATAAAATTCAAAAACAAAAACCAGTGTTGGCTATCTTGTTCTCTTCCACCTATACCGCTACGTCCACCGCCTTCTCAACCTCCTACTCCATATAGACCTCCACCTCATACATCATGATTATTTTGTTTAACCACCTCAGGACCGCCGTACGCAGGATTGCGTCTTTGCGGCGGTCCTGTTGTTCTGGGTGGACGCGCCGGTGCGTCCTCTCGCGAGACGCGAGATTTCCTGTGAACGCGCGCACACAGGCGCGCGCGTTCACAGGATCGGAAGGTAAGCGAGTGGATCTCCAGCCTGCCAGCGGCGATCGTTCGCTGGCAGGCTGGAGATGTGATTTTTTTAACCCCTAACAGGTATATTAGACGCTGTTTTGATAACAGCGTCTAATATACCTGCTACCTGGTCCTCTGGTGGTCCCCTTTGTTTGGATCGACCACCAGAGGACACAGGCAGCTCAGTAATATGTTGCACCAAGCACCACTACACTACACCCCCCCCCCCCCCGTCACTTATTAACCCCTTATTAGCCCTTGATCACCCCTGATCACCCCATATAGACTCCCTGATCACCCCCCTGTCATTGATTACCCCCCTGTCATTGATCAACCCCCTGTAAAGCTCCATTCAGATGTCCGCATGATTTTTACGGATCCACTGATAGACTGATCGGATCCGTAAAAATCATACGGACGTCTGAATGCAGCCTTACAGGGGAGTGATAAATGACGGAGGTGATCACCCCATATAGACTCCCTGATCACCCCCCTGTCATTGATCACCCCCCTGTAAAGCTCCATTCAGATGTCCGCATGATTTTTACGGATCCACTGATAGACTGATCGGATCCGTAAAAATCATACGGACGTCTGAATGCAGCCTTACAGGGGAGTGATCAATGACTGTGGTGATCACCCCATATAGACTCCCTGATCACCCCCCTGTCATTGATTACCCCTCTGTCATTGATCACCCCCCTGTAAAGCTCCATTCAGATGTCCGCATGATTTTTACGGATCCACTGATAGACTGATCGGATCCGTAAAAATCATACGGACGTCTGAATGGAGCCTTACAGGGGAGTGATCAATGACTGTGGTGATCACCCCATATAGACTCCCTGATCACCCCCCTGTCATTGATTACCCCCCTGTCATTGATCACCCCCCTGTAAAGCTCCATTCAGATGTCCGCATGATTTTTACGGATCCACTGATAGACTGATCGGATCCGTAAAAATCATACGGACGTCTGAATGCAGCCTTACAGGGGAGTGATCAATGACTGTGGTGATCACCCCATATAGACTCCCTGATCACCCCCCTGTCATTGATTACCCCTCTGTCATTGATCACCCCCCTGTAAAGCTCCATTCAGATGTCCGCATGATTTTTACGGATCCACTGATAGACTGATCGGATCCGTAAAAATCATACGGACGTCTGAATGCAGCCTTACAGGGGAGTGATCAATGACTGTGGTGATCACCCCATATAGACTCCCTGATCACCCCCCTGTCATTGATTACCCCTCTGTCATTGATCACCCCCCTGTAAAGCTCCATTCAGATGTCCGCATGATTTTTACGGATCCACTGATAGACTGATCGGATCCGTAAAAATCATACGGACGTCTGAATGCAGCCTTACAGGGGAGTGATCAATGACTGTGGTGATCACCCCATATAGACTCCCTGATCACCCCCCTGTCATTGATTACCCCTCTGTCATTGATCACCCCCCTGTAAAGCTCCATTCAGATGTCCGCATGATTTTTACGGATCCACTGATAGACTGATCGGATCCGTAAAAATCATACGGACGTCTGAATGCAGCCTTACAGGGGAGTGATCAATGACTGTGGTGATCACCCCATATAGACTCCCTGATCACCCCCCTGTCATTGATTACCCCTCTGTCATTGATCACCCCCCTGTAAAGCTCCATTCAGATGTCCGCATGATTTTTACGGATCCACTGATAGACTGATCGGATCCGTAAAAATCATACGGACGTCTGAATGCAGCCTTACAGGGGGGTGATCAATGACAGTTGGGTGATCACCCCATATAGACTCCCTGATCACCCCCCTGTCATTGATCACCCCCCCTGTCATTGATCACCCCCCTGTCATTGATTCCCCCCCCCCCCCCCCCTGTAAGGCTGCATTCAGTCTTTTTTTTGGCCCAAGTTAGCGGAATTTTTTTTTTTTTCTTACAAAGTCTCATATTCCACTAACTTGTGACAAAAAATAAAATCTCACATGAACTCACCATACCCCTCACGGAATCCAAATGCGTAAAATTTTTTAGACATTTATATTCCAGACTTCTTCTCACGCTTTAGGGCCCCTAGAATGCCAGGGCAGTATAAATACCCCACATGTGACCCCATTTCGGAAAGAAGACACCCCCAGGTATTCCGTGAGGGGCATATTGAGTCCATGAAAGATTGAAATTTTTGTCCCAAGTTAGCGGAACGGGAGACTTTGTGAGAAAAAAATAAAAAATATCAATTTCCGCTAACTTGTGCCAAAAAAAAAAAATTTCTATGAACTCGCCATGCCCCTCATTGAATACCTTGGGGTGTCTTCTTTCCAAAATGGGGTCACATGTGGGGTATTTATACTGCCCTGGCATTCTAGGGGCCCCAAAGCGTGAGAAGAAGTCTGGTATCCAAATGTCTAAAAATGCCCTCCTAAAAGGAATTTGGGCCCCTTTGCGCATCTAGTCTGCAAAAAAGTGTCACACATCTGGTATCGCCGTACTCAGGAGAAGTTGGGGAATGTGTTTTGGGGTGTCATTTTACATATACCCATGCTGGGTGAGATAAATATCTTGGTCAAATGCCAACTTTGTATAAAAAAATGGAAAAAGTTGTCTTTTGCCAAGATATTTCTCTCACCCAGCATGGGTATATGTAAAAAGACACCCCAAAACACATTCCCCAACGTCTCCTGAATACGGCGATACCAGATGTGTGACACTTTTTTGCAGCCTAGGTGGGCAAAGGGGCCCACATTCCAAAGAGCACCTTTAGGATTTCACAGGTCATTTACCTACTTACCACACATTAGGGCCCCTGGAAAATGCCAGGGCAGTATAACTACCCCACAAGTGACCCCATTTTGGAAAGAAGACACCCCAAGGTATTCCGTGAGGGGCATGGCGAGTTCCTAGAATTTTTTATTTTTTTTCACAAGTTAGTGGAAAATGATGATTTTTTTTTTTTTTTTTTTTTTCATACAAAGTCTCATATTCCACTAACTTGTGACAAAAAATAAAAACTTCCATGAACTCACTATGCCCATCAGCGAATACCTTGGGGTCTCTTCTTTCCAAAATGGGGTCACTTGTGGGGTAGTTATACTGCCCTGGCATTCTAGGGGCCCAAATGTGTGGTAAGGAGTTTGAAATCAAATTCTGTAAAAAATGACGAGTGAAATCCGAAAGGTGCTCTTTGGAATATGGGCCCCTTTGCCCACCTAGGCTGCAAAAAAGTGTCACACATCTGGTATCTCCGTACTCAGGAGAAGGTGGAGAATGTGTTTTGGGGTGTCATTTTACATATACCCATGCTGGGTGAGAGAAATATCTTGGCAAAAGACAACTTTTCCCATTTTTTTATACAAAGTTGGCATTTGACCAAGATATTTATCTCACCCAGCATGGGTATATGTAAAAAGACACCCCAAAACACATTCCCCAACGTCTCCTGAATACGGCGATACCAGATGTGTGACACTTTTTTGCAGCCTAGGTGGGCAAAGGGGCCCACATTCCAAAGAGCACCTTTCGGATTTCACTGGTCATTTACCTACTTACCACACATTAGGGCCCCTGGAAAATGCCAGGGCAGTATAACTACCCCACAAGTGACCCCATTTTGGAAAGAAGACACCCCAAGGTATTCCGTGAGGGGCATGGCGAGTTCCTAGAATTTTTTATTTTTTGTCACAAGTTAGTGGAAAATGATGATTTTTTTTTTTTTTTTTTTTTTTTCATACAAAGTCTCATATTCCACTAACTTGTGACAAAAAATAAAAACTTCCATGAACTCACTATGCCCATCAGCGAATACCCTGGGGTCTCTTCTTTCCAAAATGGGGTCACTTGTGGGGTAGTTATACTGCCCTGGCATTCTAGGGGCCCAAATGTGTGGTAAGGAGTTTGAAATCAAATTCTGTAAAAAATGACGAGTGAAATTCGAAAGGTGCTCTTTGGAATGTGGGCCCCTTTGCCCATCTAGGCTGCAAAAAAGTGTCACACATCTGGTATCTCCGTACTCAGGAGAAGGTGGGTAATGTGTTTTGGGGTGTCTTTTTACATATACCCATGCTGGGTGAGAGAAATATCTTGGCAAAAGACAACTTTTCCCATTTTTTTATACAAAGTTGGCATTTGACCAAGATATTTATCTCACCCAGCATGGGTATATGTAAAAAGACACCCCAAAACACATTCCCCAACTTCTACTGAATACGGAGATACCAGATGTGTGACACTTTTTTGCAGCCTAGGTGGGCAAAGGGGCCCACATTCCAAAGAGCACCTTTCGGATTTCACTCGTCATTTTTTACAGAATTTGATTTCAAACTCCTTACCACACATTTGGGCCCCTAGAATGCCAGGGCAGTATAACTACCCCACAAGTGACCCCATTTTGGAAAGAAGAGACCCCAAGGTATTTCGTGATGGGCATAGTGAGTTCATGGAAGTTTTTATTTTTTGTCACAAGTTAGTGGAATATGAGACTTTGTAAGAAAAAAAAAAAAAAAGAAAAAAATCATCATTTTCCGCTAACTTGTGACAAAAAATAAAAAGTTCTATGAACTCACTATGCCCATCAGCGAATACCTTAGGGTGTGTACTTTCCGAAATGGGGTCATTTGTGGGGTGTTTGTACTGTCTGGGCATTGTAGAACCTCAGGAAACATGACAGGTGCTCAGAAAGTCAGAGCTGCTTCAAAAAGCGGAAATTCACATTTTTGTACCATAGTTTGTAAACGCTATAACTTTTACCCAAACCATTTTTTTTTTACCCAAACATTTTTTTTTAATCAAAGACATGTAGAACAATAAATTTAGAGCAAAATTTATATATGGATGTCGTTTTTTTTGCAAAATTTTACAACTGAAAGTGAAAAATGTCATTTTTTTGCAAAAAAATCGTTAAATTTCGATTAATAACAAAAAAAGTAAAAATGTCAGCAGCAATGAAATACCACCAAATGAAAGCTCTATTAGTGAGAAGAAAAGGAGGTAAAATTCATTTGGGTGGTAAGTTGCATGACCGAGCAATAAACGGTGAAAGTAGTGTAGGTCAGAAGTGTAAAAAGTGGCCTGGTCTTTCAGGGTGTTTAAGCACTGGGGGCTGAGGTGGTTAATTTGTACATATTTTATTTTATGTTATTTCAAAAATTTGGGGTGATATTCACCAATTTTTGGCTGTGATATACCCCTGCTCTACCTAGTGGACAGGTTAATAAATTTCACTAATTTTTCTATTACATTGTCGGGTGACATTCACCAATTTTTGGCTGTGATATACCCCTGCTCTACCTAGTGGACAAGGAAATACATTTCACTAATTCGTCTGTGACATTCACATTCTTGGTATTCTTAACAAACAATAAGATCCCGCAGGAGGTTACCACGCTATTTTTGATACACAAGAAAATTTTTAAATGGTCTCTTGGACCTGGAGCGTGTGTCTGCAAACTCTCTGATAATATAACTTATACTATAAATTAAACCTTTATTGAAATCCTTAGATTAAACAATTGTGTATTACATAATACTCTTAGGGACGAACATTTAAAACTATCAGGTGTGGGTAGATTGCAGGGTGATCGTAACTACTGCTGATGTGTATTACACATGTGCATTCATATTTTCCCCCAGGGAAGGGGGGCTGCACTCTGTTGCTTTAATACTTTAATGTATGCCTCAATCTACCCTTCCTGCCTAAAAGCTATATGCTATAGACCTGCCTGGGAGGCAGGTCTATAGCTTTTAGGCAGGAAGGGTAGATTGAGGCATACATTAAAGTATTAAAGCAACAGAGTGCAGCCCCCCTTCCCTGGGGGAAAATATGAATGCACATGTGTAATACACATCAGCAGTAGATACGATCACCCTGCAATCTACCCACACCTGATAGTTTTAAATGTTCGTCCCTAAGAGTATTATGTAATACACAATTGTTTAATCTAAGGATTTCAATAAAGGTTTAATTTATAGTATAAGTTATATTATCAGAGAGGTTGCAGACACACGCTCCAGGTCCAAGAGACCATTCACATTCTTGGGTGACATTTTACCATTTTTGCAGTGAATAAACTCCTGCTCTGCATAGGTGACAGGGACCAAAATTTTTAAAAATTGGGTGTTCCATTGGTGGGTGACATTAACCCATTTTTAGCGAAGAAAAACCCCTGCTCTGCATAGGTGACAGGGAATTAAATTTCAAAAATTTGTCTTTAATTGACGCGTGCCCCCTCCTTTCATTCGATGCTTCAACTTTAAAGGGTTTCTATCACTTCATATGACATAATTAGCTGGCAGACACTAGCGATCTGCTAGTGTCTGCTCTGGCCAACCATCCTACTATAATCACTTGTGGGGCAGCGGTTTTGCTAAAAAACTAACTTTTATAAATATGCTAATGAGTCTCTAGGTGCTATGTGGGCGTCATTAGCACCTAGAGGCTCCGTCTACCTTCATACACAGCGGCCGCCCAGCACGTCCCTCCAGCCCGCCCATGTCCTCCTCCGTGTGACGCAGCGGCCGAATTCTCGCGCATGCGCCGTGCGCGGCTGTATTCGGCGCATTAGAGATGTCTGAGCTCGGAGCGGTCAGACATTCAATGCGCATGCGCGGCCGCGCATGCGCATTGAATGTCTGACCGCTCCGAGCTCAGACATCTCTAATGCGCCGAATACAGCCGCGCACGGCGCATGCGCGAGAATTCGGCCGCTGCGTCACACGGAGGAGGACATGGGCGGGCTGGAGGGACGTGCTGGGCGGCCGCTGTGTATGAAGGTAGACGGAGCCTCTAGGTGCTAATGACGCCCACATAGCACCTAGAGGCTCATTAGCATATTTATAAAAGTTAGTTTTTTAGCAAAACCGCTGCCCCACAAGTGATTATAGTAGGATGGTTGGCCAGAGCAGACACTAGCAGGTCGCTAGTGTCTGCCAGCTAATTATGTCATATGAAGTGATAGAAACCCTTTAACAACTTGTCCTCCCTTGGATGTGGTATCTCTATCTCACGCTCCCTCTCCGGCGTGGAACCCTGATTTGCCGTTAACCATGATCAACATGGTAGGCGCAGAAAAGAACATCGAAAGTTGATAGAGAAGATATCCAAATGGATGGTTGACGTCACGGGGACGTGCGATCAGGCAGAAGCTATCTAGAGTCAACAAAGCGGCAGCAGGGCCTCTCCTGTCGAAACGTTTACAAATCCAAAATACCCCAGTGACATTCCCTATAATTTTTTATTAATCATTCCAATAACAGGGCATCTTAAGAGTCCTGTATTGTTATTTATCATCACTATCTCCCCGAGTCGGGAGTGGGTAATTGCCGCGCTCCCCCTCCTCTATTGGAAGCTTTGGCTTCAATAATTTGTCCCACATTTCAGCTTGATCACATTGCAGCCATTGACCTCCCTTAGATGTGAGCTCCCTTTCTCACGCTCCCTCTCCGGCGTGGAACCCTGATTCGCCATTAACCTTGATTAACTTGGTAGGCGCAGAAAAGAACATCGAAAGTTGATAGAGCAGATATCCAATTGGATTGTGGACATCACGGGGACGTTCGACATGGTGGAGCAGTATGTGTGCACACGCCTACATGTACTGACTGATGGGTCTGCCCCCTTCAACTTCTGAGTCTCTAAATTGGGCATATGGCCTGAGCTTGCCCTTTACGCCTTGGAGGTGCTGGCCTGCCCTGCAGCCAGTGTATTGTCTGTGCGTTTGTTTAGCATGGCTGGAGGGGGTTATCACAGGTTATATTTCACAATGTTTTGGAATGTTTTGGGGTTTACCCTAATTAAAACCAAAAACCTGTGTTGGCTACCTCTTCCTCCTCCACTGCCGCTTCCACCTACACCGCCACATCCACCGCCTCCTCAACCTCCTACTTCATATGGACCTCGTCCTCCTAGTTTAAGATAATTTTTATTTTTATTTTTGTGTATTGTATTTTATTTTAAGTCCTATCCCTATCCACATTTGTTTGCAGAGCACTTGCCATGCTCTTAACCACATTTTTATGCCATTTGCAGCCCTCTAGCCCTTTACATGACCTTTTTAGAGCCATTTTAGTGCTCCAAAATTCGGGTCCCCATTGACTTCAATGGGGTTCAGGTTCGGGGTCAAGTTCGGGTCCCGAACTCTAACTTTTTTATGAAGTTCGGCCGAACCCGAACATCCAGGTGTCTGCTCAACTCTATTCATAACCCCAAAATCTAAACAAGTCTACAGTGGCACAACTCCATATCTAATGGATTTCATATTCCTGCATCTGATCAGTTTACTGATTAGCTCATATTTGTTGATCAAATGATATTACAGTCATTTTTATGGTACCACAATCCCATGACTATTAGCATCTAAATTAACAGTTTGACAGTATGCAATTTTTGGTTAAACTTTTAATCTGTAATAATGTTCCTGCTGAGGCAAACTGGAATATTCATATTTTAATACTATTTCAGTACTGCATAATACTTCTAGTAAGATATTTAAAGAAAAACAAATCAAGCTACAAATGGGTCTATTAAATATATATTAAATGTGCCTTTTTACAAAACAACAGTTGCCTGCTTCCTATCAGTTTAGAAAGCATTCTTTTACTATTTATATGTTCTTCTACTTGATATTTCAATCTCCTGGTGGTTAACACAGCATAAACCGAGTTACAAGTGCAGCAGGCCACATAAATAACACCACATGCATTACATCTATAAAAACCATAATGATAAAGACCCCAGCAGAGTTTGCAATGTTAACAGTGTAGATGTAAGTAATATATTTGCATGTTTTATGTGTCTCAGAAACAGCATGGCTGCTTGACCTGACTTCTGAACTGTTTAAGAACTCCAGGAGCTAAAATTAACTAGAAAACTTTAACTTGCTTCACTATGCAGTCACAAGAAATATCTGGCTACAGTACTGATACCAATATTAAATTGCATTCTTTAACTTTTATTATAATTAGATATTCTGTATAATGTGTAAGTAGAGAGTAAAAAATTAGCAAGTAAATAACTTCCCCATACTCCTAATCCAAAATGCATCCAAAATATGAGAAAAGGGAAATAGTAAAGCTGTCCTTGTCTGTGGGTGTCAATAAGGGTATGTTCACATGAGGCTGATACTCTGACTTTCAGCAAGATATGCATGGGGATTAACTTATGAGAGACTAATATGTTAGACTTATTTTCTCCTTTTAAAGGCTATTTGCACCTTTGGGGGCAATTTCTTTGTGGTGCATTGTACTCATTATGAGGTAAAAAATATTTTTTAATTGGTCTTTATTAAAAATATGGAGTTGTTTTCTCTGTGCAGAGCTGAGATGCTCTTCTAGCAGAATTTGATTTTTCTCTCTGCTCTGTCAGACAGGAAGCTGACAGGCTCCTTATCTCTGCTCTCAGACCTTATAAACACAAAGCTCAATCTTTATCTTACTGATAAGAATATGGCTTAAATAAGTGTTTATGACCTCTTAGTAATTTAGAGATAAGGGTTATTAGATGACCCACAAAGTGAAAGAAGGATGCACATAGCTAGAAAAACAGTTAACCCTTTTTGACAGAACAGCTCGATATGTTTAATAAAGACCAATTGAAAAAAATATTTTTGGCCCCAAATAAGTTAAATGCAATCATAAAACAATATTGCCCGACTTCCGGTTCCGGCGCCGCCATGTGAGGACGCAGCGCTCAGAGCTCCTGCATACCGCCGAACATCTTTGTCATTTTGCAGCGCAGGGAACTGCTTTTCAGCCCTAAAGGACGTCCGACTGACACCACTTACCTGCATCAAGGGGCTGATGGAAAGATATCTTCTCCGGAGCGGGCAGAAGATCACAGGTGCGCAGCTAGCAGCCTCACAGAGCGCGGCAAAAATGGCGGACACTCAGCCACTAGTATTCAGGGAAGAGGGCTCTCAGAGTACCCAGGGAGAGGGGTCCCCTCTAGGTGGCCCGGCCACATTAGATTATAAACAACTAGCCATTGAAGTGGCAATGCGTATAATGCCGGACATCCAGAAAACACTGGAAACGACAATACTGGCCTCTTTTAACTCCCTGAGGGAAGAGGTAAACCAGACCAGCATACAAATTGGGGCCCTGGAGAAAGAGCTGCGTTCCTTGCAGCAGCAAGCAGGGGACACTGAGTCTGTTTTGAAATCCCAGCAGCATGCCCTGGAATACCTGCAGTTTAAGGTTGATGACCTGGAAAACAGGTCACGCCGCAACAATCTGAGGGTGGTTGGGCTGCCTGAGTCCATTAAACAACTGGACCTTTTAGATATATGTGAGAAAGAACTGCCAGAGGCCCTGGGCCTAAAGTTTTTCTGTCGAGTGGAGAGGGCCCACAGGATTGGTCCGGAAAGAGGCGCCACTAGGGACTCTAATTCGGAGTCTCCCCGCAGTGGAGATGGGAGACCTCGCCAAGTTATTTTTAAACTGCTGGACTTCAATGATAAGGTGGCTTTACTCCGCAGTTTTCGTAAGAGACGACACCAGATAACTATAAGGGGCCACAAAATTTTATTGTTTGAGGACTTCTCGGCTGAGGTGGCGAAGAAACGCAAGGCCTTTAGCCCGGTCTGCACTCCACTCTACCAAAGGGACATCAGATTTCAGCTTCTTTTCCCGGCGGTTCTAAAGATTCACAGAGCACAAGGAGGGACTATCACTTTTAGATCCCCCACTGAGGCAGAGGAGGCCTTGGATGAGATTATTGATTCAGAGTAGCATGATGTATCCCTCTCTCCCCAGCGGTCTACTTTGAAGGACTCATTGGATCCAGTTGTTCGACGAGGGAATGACCGTTTGCGCAACGGCCCAGAAAGGCCCTCCAGAAGAGGACGTTGATATTCCTCAATTCTAAATGTGGTTGAGACTCAACCCTGAGGGGTAGAATCTTGTTAATGCTGCTAAGCTGTTCCAGATTAAGAATGTTTTGTTATTCTGCTTTATGCTCCATACTAGGGCCGTTATTGTTCAGTCGTACAGATTGCCATTGTTTAGGCTAGGTATGTGAGAGCTCTGCCATGGCGGAAAAAAGGAAAGTCTATAACTAGATTTAGTGACGGCTGACACCATCTAGCCGTACCCGGTCCAGTGGATCGGTACCTGCTGCCACACACCTAGGCAGTTCTATTTGGTTGTACTTATATTGATTTTTGCTTGTATTTTCTGTTCTCTTTTCCTCCCCCCCTTTTTTCCTTCCCTCCTCCCTTCTCCCTTGGCTCTCTCTGTCTGGGGATCCGTATATACCGGAGCTGAAATGAAAATTATCTCCTGGAATGTCAAGGGTTTACGCTCCCCGCAGAAGCGGTCAAAGATTTTACGCCACCTGAAGCGTCTTCAACCTGATATAGTTCTCCTGATATAGGTTCTGTGTTCGGATCCTCAGCCAGGGAGCGCAAAGCTGGAGTACTCACTTTAGTACATAGAAATTTCTCAGGGAAAATACTTTCAGAATTTCATGACAGTGAGGGCAGATGGCATAGGTTAGTGGTAGAGATAGGAGGGATTTCTTATAGCATACATAATGTGTATGCCCCAAATGAAAATAATGCCCCCTTTTACGCTCTTCTGGAGAACAGACTGCATATGGATAGAACTCACAACAGAATTGTGGGTGGTGATTTTAACTCAGTCGCATCTGTTCTGGAAGATCGGAAGAGAGAGGAGGGGATGGTCAGATCGCAAAGACTCTCTGACAAGGTTATACCTCCCTTTCTAACCTCTACAGGTTTATATGATACCTGGCGCTCTCTACATCCCGATGACAGGGAGTATACGCATTTTTCACACGCACATAATGTATGGTCTCGTATTGACTATCTTTTCCTTCCCTTGCATATGTCATCTAGGGTGGTTTCCGCTGAAATTCATGACTTACTTATTTCTGACCACTCACCTATCTCCATTTCCTTGCAGGATACCTACCCTAGAGGAACTGATTTTATATGGCGCTTTCCTTCTTTTCTTGCCAAGGACGACAATTTCAAAGATACACTACAAGGTTGGTGGTGGGAGTTTCAGGGTGACAATCCCCGAGATGCATCAGATGTTTCGACCCATTGGGAGGCTGCTAAAGCGGTCCTGAGGGGTCGAATTCTCAGTTATGTTAGTAATTTACGCAAGGTGGTCGCTAAACAATATCAGGAGGCTAGCTCGGCCCTGAGACAGGCATACACTCAATTCCTCCGGGTGGCTACCACTCAGCACAAGGAGGCCTGGATTGCAGCTAGAAATACCTTTGAAGTTTGGGTAGCTAAACGGGAGGCAATGTATAGGTCAGAATTCCAGACGGATCTGTTCAGATTTGGGAATAAGTCAGGCAAAATGTTGGCCAACTTAGCACGGGGCAGGAGGACTCCTACAGTCATCACAGCTCTGAAAGGGGAGGGGGGAGTGGTCCAAACAAATATTAAGTTGATAAATGATTTGCTAGGAAAATATTATGAGCGTCTCTATAGCGACACCCCAGAAGACCCTGAAAAGGGTAGGAGATTTCTGTCAGACGTCAAATTACCTTCCCTGACGGAGGAACAGCAGGGATCTATAAATGCGGAAATAACGGCTGAGGAAGTGCTACATATAATACGTTTCCTACATAACGGAAAGGCGCCAGGCCCTGACGGATTCTCAGGAGAATTTTACAAAGTGCTACAAGAAAATCTTGCTCCCACACTGACGGACTATTTTAACCATCTTTTACACACAGGTAGTTTCCCTGCTCATGTTAATGTTGCCCACATTAAATTGATACTTAAACCAAATAAGGACCCACAAGATCCAGGTTCGTACCGCCCGATCTCGCTCATTAATCAGGATCTCAAGATATTGACTAAAATACTGGCTGACAGACTGAGCCTATTAATGCCTACCCTGATAGGGCCCTCCCAGGTGGGTTTCATTAAAGGGAGGTCGGGGGTGGCAAATATTAGGAAGGTGTTGGCAACCTTGGATTGGGTCCGGCGCCGCCCTCAGCCAGCCGGGACCCCTATTTTGCTGGCTTTAGATGCGGAAAAAGCTTTTGACTCATTGCGTTGGGACTGGCTGGGGGCGGTGCTCGATAAATTCAAGATTTTGGGGGATATCCGTACCTTTTTGAAGGGTCTCTATTCCAGCCCAGCGGCGCGCATCCATACGGGAGGTTTCCTGTCTCGGGTGTTCCCCCTCCAAAGAGGGACTAGACAGTGTTGTCCGCTTTCCCCCCTCCTCTTTGACCTAGCCATCGAGCCCTTAGCTAGATTTCTAGAAGATTCTGACTTATATACGGGTATTACCATAGGCAAGAAAGAGGTTAAACTAACTTTAAATGCGGATGATCTTTTGATTTTCATGGACACTCCACAGCGACACTTAGAAACATAGAATGTGTCGGCAGATAAGAACCATTTGGCCCATCTAGTCTGCCCAATATACTGAATACTATGGATAGCCCTATCTTATATGAAGGATGGCCTTATGCCTATCCCATGCATGCTTAAACCCCTTCACTGTATTTGCAGCTACCACTTCTGCAGGAAGGCTATTCCATGCATCCACTACTCTCTCAGTAAAGTAATACTTCCTTATATTACTTTTAAACCTTTGCCCCTCTAATTTAAAACTGTGTCCTCTTGTGGTAGTTTTTCTTCTTTTAAATATGCTCTCTTCCTTTACCGAGTTGATTCCCTTTATGTATTTAAAAGTTTCTATCATATCCCCTCTGTCTCTTCTTTCTTCCAAGCTATACATATTAAGGTCCTTTAACCTTTCCTGGTAAGTTTTATCCTGCAATCCATGTACTAGTTTAGTAGCTCTTCTCTGAACTCTCTCTAGAGTATCTATATCCTTCTGGAGATATGGCCTCCAGTACTGCGCACAATACTCCAAGTGAGGTCTCACCAGTGTTCTGTACAGCGGCATAAGCACTTCACTCTTTCTACTGCTTATACCTCTCCCTATACATCCAAGCATTCTGCTGGCATTTCGTGCTGCTCTATTACATTGTCTTCCCACCTTTAAGTCTTCTGAAATAATTACTCCTAAATCCCTTTCCTCAGATACTGAGGTCAGGACTGTGTCAAATATTCTATATTCTGCCCTTGGGTTTTTACGCCCCAGGTGCATTATCTTGCACTTATCCACATTAAATTTCAGTTTCCAGAGTTCTGACCATTCTTCTAGTTTTCCTAAATCCTTTTCCATTTGGCGTTTCCCTCCAGGAACATCAACCCTGTTACATATCTTTGTGTCATCAGCAAAAAGACAAACCTTACCAGCGAGGCCTTTTGCAATATCACTTATGAAGATATTAAACAAAATCGGTCCCAGTACAGATCCCTGTGGAACCCCACTGGTAACATTACCTTGTTTTGAATGTTCTCCATTGACTACAACCCTCTGTTGTCTGTCACTCAGCCACTGCCTAATCCACTCAACAATATGGGAGTCCATGCTCAATGACTGCAGTTTATTGATAAGTCTTCTATGTGGGACAGTGTCAAAAGCCTTACTAAAATCTAGATATGCGATGTCTACTGCACCTCCACCGTCTATTATTTTATTCACCCAGTCAAAAAAATCTATAAGATTTGTTTGACATGATCTCCCTGAAGTAAACCCATGTTGTTTTTCATCTTGCAATCCATGGGATTTTAGATGTTCCACAATCCTATCCTTTAATAGGGTTTCCATTAATTTGCCTACTATTGATGTCAGACTCACTGGTCTATAGTTGCTCGATTCCTCCCTACTACCTTTCTTGTGAATGGGCACGACATTTGCCAATTTCCAATCTTCCGGGACGACTCCTGTTACTAATGATTGGTTAAATAAATCTGTTAACGGTTTTGCCAGCTCACCACTAAGCTCTTTTAATAATTTTGGGTGTATCTCATCAGGCCCCTGTGACTTATCTGTCTTCACCTTAGACAGCAAACTTAGAACATCTTCCTCTGTAAAGATACATGCATCAAACGATTTAATAGTCATTCTTTCTAGTGGAGGTCCTTCTCCTTTTTCTTTTGTAAAAACTGAACAGAAGTATTCATTAAGGCAGTCGGCTAGCCCTTTATTCTCTTCTACATACCTTCCGTCTTTTGTTTTTAATTTAGTTATTCCTTGTTTTAATTTCCTTTTTTCATTTATATATCTGAAGAATGTCTTATCCCCTTTTTTCATAGACTGAGCTAGTTTTTCTTCTGCCTGCGCTTTAGAAGTTCTTATAACTTGCTTGGCCTGTCTCTTAGGCCCCCTAATGGAGTTCCTGAGTTTTTTTGGGTCCTTCTCAGGATATAAAATAAATTTGTCTAAAAGTGAGATTCTAGAGCTTCACGCCACTAACCCACCACAGTTTTGGCAGGATATAGGTCTCTCTTTATCTGCTGTTAAGAAATATGTCACGTACTTAGGGGTTAAAATTGGTAAGCTTCCGGGGTCATTGTACTCACTAAACTATCCTCCCCTCATAGCGAAAATAATATCTGAACTACAGAAATGGCATTCACTTCCCTTATCTCTGCTGGGAAGGTGCCAGCTCATTAAGATGATGAGTTTTTCTAAGTTACTCTACCCCCTCCAAACGCTCCCGATTCTACTGAAACATACCGATGTCACTGCTCTAAACAAGGCTTTTACCACGTTTTTGTGGTCAGGCAGACGCCCTCGTATCTCTCTTTCGAAGCTTATGTTATGGAAACCAGAAGGAGGAGTGAAATTCCCGAATGTACGGGGTTACAATCTGGCATGTCTTATGCGTCATGTTTCGGATTGGGTGCATAATACTGATCTTTTCTCTAATAGGGAAGTGGAGCAAAACCTGGTAGCTCCATGGAACCTGGTATCGTGCCTCCACTCTAACTTGGCCGCATTACCTGGGGAAATTAAATCCTCGCTTTTATTGAGAGATACGATAGCAACCTGGAAGGCGGTTAGGAAGACAGTAAATCTGCCTCATGCAATCTCTAAATGGATGCCGCTATGGGGTCATCCAGAATTTCCGTCAGGAACTAGTCTGAGACCTTCTGAGCTGTGGATATCTAGGGGTTTGACTAGGGCGGAACATCTGATGCATCAAGGGGAAAAACGTTGGCTAACTCCAATAGAACTGAAGGAAAAATATGCCCTACCGGATTCCCATTTCTTGCAAATAATGCAGATTGTGGGTTTCTGCTCACATAGATTGCCTGATCTGTCGAGGGAGGTGACCAAAAACTCCTTCGACGAGATCCTTAGTTTCTCCCCCCAAACAGTTTCTCTCTCTAGGTTGTATAGGGCCTTTTCAGGAAATTTCACGAAAGCCAAGGTTTCCACTCTTTTTAAGAAGTGGGAGCACATCACTATGGATGATGAGATTGGGGTAAAGATCCTGGAAGGTTGGAGTAAGGTACGTCAGTGCGTGATAGGTGAGATTTGGCGTGAAACGTTTTTTAGAATGATGCATCGGGCAATCTATGGTTTTAACTTTCCAGCCTCTCCCCAGTTTCCAGACCGTATCACACATTGTCCTTATTGTAAATTGGCTGCTACGGATTTCTGGCATGGCATTTGGACATGTCCTGAGGTAGTCAAATTTTGGGCTGCTGTGATTGAGTATATCAAGACTAACTGGTTGGTGGAGTTACCTATGGAACCCCAGACCTTGGTTTTCCATTATATCCGTCTGGAGAACCCAACTAAGATACCGATTTTATTACACTCGGTCTTGTTAGTAGCCAAAAGGGTCTTGCTCCAGAGATGGCTCACGGATGCCATGCCAGACATTCCTGCTGTGATCTCTGAATTGAAAGTTCTTTTGGGATATGAAAGGATTGAAGCATCTAGGCACAAAGAAAGTTCAGCTTCCAAATTCTTTAATAAGTGGCGCACTTTTGTTATTGCACACTTTAATATGGTAGAAATTAGAGAATTGGTTAAACCCTTTCAGTACACTTCATGGTATCTTAGAGCATCTCTAGGTAATACTCTGGGACCCCTGGCAGTATAGTCCTGCCTCCCCTCCCCCCTATATCTCTTACCCTTTCCCCTCTTCACTTCCTTTTCTTTATTATTTCTGTTCCTACTACTTTTAAATTAAAATAAAAAATGCAGTCAGATTCATGTATATTAAACTCATGTTCCTTATGTTACTGTATGTGACTCCCTGTCTTCCTCCAGAAGCCAGGGGGTGAAAGCATGTTTAATGTATGATATGCGGGTTCATGACCCTTGCCTTGTATTTTGTGAATCTGCTCCAAATAAACAGAATTTAAAAAAAAAAAAAACAATATTGCCCCCGAAGGTGTACATAGCCTTTAAGTAAAAGTCTAGTGGTAAGTATTTTTCAGAAGGACCTGTTACCATTCCTGCCATATCTGTTTTAAAAAATAATTGTATTCCCCATTATCCACCTCAGCCCCCCTAGCTTAAACACCCTTAATGACCAGGCCACTTTTTACACTTCTGACCTACACTACTTTAACCGTTTATTGCTCGGTCATGCAACTTACCACCCAAATGAATTTTACCTCCTTTTCTTCTCACTAATATAGCTTTCATTTGGTGGTATTTCATTGCTGCTGACATTTTTACTTTTTTTGTTATTAATCGAAATTTAACGATTTTTTGGCAAAAAAATGACATTTTTCACTGACATTTTTCACTGACAAAATGACAAATGTTTGGGTAAAAAAAAAATGGTTTGGGTAAAAGTTACAGCGTTTACAAACTATGGTACAAAAATGTGAATTTCCGCTTTTTGAAGCAGCTCTGACTTTCTGAGCACCTGTCATGTTTCCTGAGGTTCTACAATGCCCAGACAGTAGAAAAACCCCACAAATGACCCCATTTCGGAAAGTAGACACCCTAAGGTATTCGCTGATGGGCATAGTGAGTTCATAGAACTTTTTATTTTTTGTCACAAGTTAGCGGAAAATGATGATTTTTTTATTTTTTTTTATTTTTTTATTACAAAGTCTCATATTCCACTAACTTGTGACAAAAAATAAAAACTTCCATGAACTCACTATGCCCATCACGAAATACCTTGGGGTGTCTTCTTTCCAAAATGGGGTCACTTGTGGGGTAGTTATACTGCCCTGGCATTTTAGGGGCCCAAATGCGTGCGAAGTAGTTTGAAATCAAAATCTGTAAAAAATGGCCGGTGAAATCCGAAAGGTGCTCTTTGGAATGTGGGCCCCTTTGCCCACCTAGGCTGCAAAAAAGTGTCACACATCTGGTATTGCCGTACTCAGGAGAAGTTGGGCAATGTGTTTTGGGGTGTCATTTTACATATACCCCTGCTGGGTGAGAGAAATATCTTGGCAAAAGACAACTTTTCCCATTTTTTTATACAAAGTTGGCATTTGACCAAGATATTTATCTCACCCAGCATGGGTATATGTAAAATGACACCCCAAAATACATTCCCCAACTTCTCCTGAGTACGGCGATACCACATGTGTGACACTTTTTTGCAGCCTAGGTGGGCAAAGGGGCCCACATTCCAAAGAGCACCTTTAGGATTTCACAGGTCATTTTTTACAGATTTTGATTTCAAACTACTTACCACACATTAGGCCCCCTAGAATGCCAGGGCAGTATAACTACCCCACAAGTGACCCCATTTTGGAAAGAAGACACCCCAAGGTATTCCATGAGGGGCATGGCGAGTTCCTAGAATTTTTTATTTTTTGTCACAAGTTAGCGGAAAATGATGATTTTTTATTTTTTATTTTTTTTCTTACAAAGTCTCATATTCCACTAACTTGTGACAAAAAATAAGAACTTCCATGAACTCACTATGCCCATCACGAAATACCTGGGGGTGTCTTCTTTCCAAAATGGGGTCACTTGTGGGGTAGTTATACTGCCCTGGCATTTTAGGGGCCCGAATGCGTGAGAAGTAGTTTGAAATCAAAATCTGTAAAAAATGGCGGTGAAATCTGAAAGGTGCTCTTTGGAATGTGGGCCCCTTTGCCCACCTAGGCTGCAAAAAAGTGTCACACATCTGGTATCACCGTACTCAGGAGAAGTTGGGCAATGTGTTTTGGGGTGTCATTTTACATATACCCATGCTGGGTGAGATAAATATCTCGGTCAAATGCCAACTTTGTATAAAAAAATTGGAAAAGTTGTCTTTTGCCAAGATATTTCTCTCACCCAGCATGGGTATATGTAAAAAGACACTGCAAAACACATTGCCCAACTTCTCCTGAGTACGGTGATACCAGATGTGTGACACTTTTTTGCAGCCTAGGTGGGCAAAGGGGCCCACATTCCAAAGAGCACCTTTCGGATTTCATCGGCCATTTTTTACAGATTTTGATTTCAAACCACTTCTCACGCATTTGGGCCCCTAAAATGCCAGGGCAGTATAACTACCCCACAAGTGACCCCATTTTGGAAAGAAGACACCCCAAGGTATTTCGTGATGGGCATAGTGAGTTCATGGAAGTTTTTATTTTTTGTCACAAGTTAGTGGAATATGAGACTTTGTAAGAAAAGAATAAAAAAATCATTATTTTCCGCTAACTTGTGACAAAAAATAAAAAAGTCTAGGAACTCGCCATGCCCCTCACGGAATACCTTGGGGTGTCTTCTTTCCAAAACGGGGTCACTTGTGGGGTAGTTATACTGCCCTGGCATTCTAGGGGCCCTAATGTGTGGTAAGTAGGTAAATGACCTGTGAAATCCTAAAGGTGCTCTTTGGAATTTGGGCCCCTTTGCCCACCTAGGCTGCAAAAAAGTGTCACACATGTGGTATCGCCGTACTCAGGAGAAGTTGGGCAATGTGTTTTGGGGTGTCTTTTTACATATACTCATGCTGGTTGAGAGAAATATCTCGGCAAAAGACAACTTTTCCCATTTTTTATACAAAGTTGGCATTTGACCAAGATATTTATCTCACCCAGCATGGGTATATGTAAAATGACACCCCAAAACACATTGCCCAACTTCTCCTGAGTACGGCGATACCAGATGTGTGACACTTTTTTGCAGCCTAGATGCGCAAAGGGGCCCACATTCCTTTTATGAGGGCATTTTTAGACATTTGGATCCCAGACTTCTTCTCACGCTTTAGGGCCCCTAAAATGCTAGGGCAGTATAAATTCCCCACATGTGACCCCATTTTGGAAAGAAGACACCCCAAGGTATTCAATGAGGGGCATGGTGAGTTCATAGAAATATTTTTTTTTTGGCACAAGTTAGCGGAAATTGATTCTTTTTTTTTTTCTCACAAAGTCTCCCTTTCCGCTAACTTGGGACAAAAATTTCAATCTTTCATGGACTCAATATGCCCCTCACGGAATACCTTGGGGTGTCTTCTTTCCGAAATGGGGTCACATGTGACCACATTTATACTGCCCTGGCATTCTAGGGGCCCTAAAGCGTGAGAAGAAGTCTGGAATATAAATGTCTACAAATTTTTACGCATTTGGATTCCTTGAGGGGTTTGGTGAGTTCATGTGAGATTTTATTTTTTGACACAAGTTAGTGGAATATGAGACTTTGTAAGAAAAAAAAAATATTTCTGCTAACTTGGGCCAAAAAAATGTCTGAATGGAGCCTTACAGGGGGGTGATCAATGACAGGGGTGTGATCAATGACAGGGGGGTGATCAGGGAGTCTATATGGGGTGATCACCCCCCTGTCATTGATCACCCCCCTGTAAGGCTGCATTCAGATGTCCGTATGTGTTTTCCGGATCCGATCCATGTATCCGTGGATCCGTAAAAAACATACGGACATCTGAATGCAGCCTTACAGGGGGGTGATCAATGACAGGGGGGTGATCAATGACAGGGGGGTGATCAGGGAGTCTATATGGGGTGATCACCCCCCTGTCATTGATCATCCCCCTGTAAGGCTGCATTCAGATGTCCATATGTGTTTTGCGGATCCGATCCATGTATCCGTGGATCCGTAAAAAACATACGGACATCTGAATGCAGCCTTACAGGGGGGTGAGCAATGACAGGGGGGTGATCAATGACAGGGGGGTGATCAGGGAGTCTATATGGGGTGATCACCCCCCTGTCATTGATCACCCCCCTGTAAGGCTGCATTCAGATGTCCGTATGTGTTTTGCGGATCCGATCCATGTATCCGTGGATCCGTAAAAAACATACAGACATCTGAATGCAGCCTTACAGGGGGGTGAGCAATGACAGGGGGGTGATCAATGACAGGGGGGTGATCAGGGAGTCTATATGGGGTGATCACCCCCCTGTCATTGATCACCCCCCTGTAAGGCTGCATTCAGATGTCCGTATGTGTTTTGCGCATCTGATCCATGTATCCGTGGATCCATAAAAAACATACGGACATCTGAATGCAGCCTTACAGGGGGGTGAGCAATGACAGGGGGGTGATCAATGACAGGGGGGTGATCAGGGAGTCTATATGGGGTGATCACCCCCCTGTCATTGATCACCCCCCTATAAGGCTCCATTCAGATGTCCGTATGTGTTTTGCGGATCCGATCCATGTATCCGTGGATCCGTAAAAAACATACGGACGTTTGAATGGAGCCTTACAGGGGGGTGATCAATGACAGGGGGGTGATCAGGGAGTCTATATGGGGTGATCACCCCCATCATTGATCACCCCCCTGTAAGGCTCCATTCAGATGTCCGTATGTGTTTTGCAGATCCGATCCATGTATCAGTGGATCCGTAAAAATCATACGGACGTCTGAATGGAGCCTTCCAAGGGGGTGATCAATGACAGGGGGGTGATCAATGACAGGGGGGTGATCAGGGAGTCTATATGGGGTGATCAGGGGTGATCAGGGGTTAATAAGGGGTTAATAAGTGACGGGGGGGGGTGTAGTGTAGTGTGGTGTTTGGTGCTACATATTACTGAGCTACCTGTGTCCTCTGGTGGTCGATCCAAGCAAAAGGGACCACCAGAGGACCAGGTAGCAGGTATATTAGACGCTGTTATCAAAACAGCGTCTAATATACCTGTTAGGGGGTTAAAAAAATCGCATCTCCAGCCTGCCAGCGAACGATCGCCGCTGGCAGGCTGGAGATCCACTCGCTTACCTTCCGATCCTGTGAACGCGCGCGCCTGTGTGCGCGCGTTCACAGGAAATCTTGCGTCTCGCGAGAGGACGCGTATATGCGTCCAGGAGGAATGAATCAACCACCTCCAGGACGCGTCGCTGCGTTCGGCGGTCCGGAGGTGGTTAAAGGGGTTGTCCCATGAAAAATATTTTACAGTTTTCAAACCAGCACCTGGTTCTGAATACTTTTGTAATTGCATGTAATTAAAAATGTTGTATAGCCACTGAGTTATTCAATATAATGTATCTGTATAGCGCCACATGCTCTTTGTTCTTTTTCTTTGTTTTCATTTTTTTTTAGAGGAGATGTAGTACTTTATTTAAGTCACCACCCCTCAGTTCTCCTCTGTGTCAGACCACTTGTTCCTCAGATGTGTTTTTTAAGTGAGCTTTCCTTTTGTGCTAATAGGCACACTGAAAAGAAGATAAAGACACTGAATAGAATGTAGTTTACATGGATTTATTAAAAAAACTAAAATATTTTGATAATTAACAGTGAAAAATGATAGTTAAAACTTGCACATTCCAAAATAAAAATGTCATTGGAGCATCCCTTTAAGGCCTTATTCACAATGGTTAAACAGATCCAGCAGGCTATGGCTGCTGAGAACAGCCTGTCGGATCCCTCCTTGCCGGGCACAACCATGCGCTTCCAGCAATCCGTCCACCCCCACTGACTATAATGGGGTCCGGCAGAGATCCAGCCGTAACCCGGCAAATATGGTGAGGAGTGCGCGGACAAAAACTGCTGCGTGCACAACAAAAGTCCAAAAAGTTGTGAAACCTATTTTGCAACTTTTTAAGACAGAATTCTGAAGTGCAGGGAGTCATAAATTCCCCCTTGTGTTTGAATTTGAAAAAGGAGTACTGGTCTGCACCAGGGGAGGGCTGGCAGCCTTAGTCCTGGGGGGCAAATCCAGTCAAGTGGCCAATTTTTAGCCCCGCCCATTATTAAAAGCCCTTCCTACATATAACAGGCCACTCCCAACAAACACTGTACAGCTGACATTCTATTGTTGAGGCCTGTCTCTACACATCATACGGAGAGGGGAGGACCTGTCCTGGCACTGCTTGCTTCACATTATACAATAAACAGCAGGCTCCTCTGCTCTCTTCCCTCCCCAGATTCTGCTCAAGGCCTGTGGTTCCCCCCCACCATCTGCCACCCGCCCGTGGCCTGCTGCCCCCCTTGACCGTCCTCACCCAGCTCTGAATCCTCCTTCTGCAAATGGCAGTGGGAGGAGCCGGAGCATCTCCTCTCCTACATAGCACCTCATACCTATTACATCCAGTGATGTCACCTTTGTTGTAGACGTTCTCTTTTCTCATCTTCTCCATTCAGACCAGACCGCCATGATGATTTTTCAGCCATCTCCCGTCTCTGTAGAGATTGACAAACAGACATTAGTTTCCCACATTTCTATCATCTTAACATGTTCTGAGCACCCTTTCCTGCCACCCCCAATACTATACTGCAGAAACAGTCCCCCTGGAAATACTACTACCACACAGATAGTGCCCCCTTCAACAATGATTGGCACACAGTGCTCTAAAAAATAACTGCGCCCAGACAGTAATAGTATAAAGATAATGTCCTCCAAAAATAATTGTGCTAAGCTGATACTGTGCCAGGGTGCTCCCCAAAGTAACCGTGCTCCCCAAAATCCCACCAATAGAAATAATTCTCTGCCAGAGCACACTTAGTAGTAATAATGCCCCTATAGTGCCCATACTAGTAATTATGTTCCAAATATGCCCCCAGTAGTAGTAAAGCTCTGCATAATACCTCCTAGTAGTAATAATTCTCCCTATAATGACAGTACATGAAATACCCCCTTTTTAGTGCCACCAGATGCCCCAATAGTACTCCACTCCCCCATAGTGCCCCCAAATAATGCCCCATAGTGCCACTCTCCCCTGTAATGCCTTCCATAATGTGCCAGTAAAAAATACCCCCTTAGTGCCACCAGATGCCATAGTGCCCCCCATAATGTGCCAATAAAGTCCCCTTTAGAGCCCTCACTTCCCCATAGTGCCCCCAAATGATACCCCTTTAGTGCCACCAGATGCCCCATAGTGCCGCTCTCCCCTATAGTGCCCCCATAATGTGCCAATAATAA
Organism: Bufo bufo; assembly: GCF_905171765.1. Taxonomy (NCBI): domain Eukaryota; kingdom Metazoa; phylum Chordata; class Amphibia; order Anura; family Bufonidae; genus Bufo; species Bufo bufo. The sequence continues at coordinate 623,511,583 of NC_053390.1, forward strand.
AAAAAAAGCCCCTTTAGAGCCTCCAGATGCCCCCATAGTGCTCCTCTCCCCATGGTGCCTCCCATAATGTGCCAGTAAGAAATGCCCCCATAGTGCCCCTCCCCAAAATGGGCAAGATATAAATGCCCCCAGAATGCCACCAGCAAAAAAAAGGGGCTGTAAGAAATGCCAGCTCCCCCCATTGTGCCAGCTCCCCCCATAGTGCCAGCTCCCCCCATAGTGCCAGCCCCCCCATAGTGGCAGCTCTCCCCACAAAGAAAAAAAACACTAATATGATGCAATGCAGGCCTCTTCCAGCCTGTGTCCCTGCTGTGTGCTGCCCAGCTCAGGCAGCGCGATGATAATGACATCATCACGCCGCCTGAGCCGGCCTCTGATAGGCTGCAGGCATTAGTGCCTGCGGCCTATCAGAAGAACAGGGAATGGAGATGCCTCTCCCTGCCCTGTCGCAGCACAGGCATCTGTCTCGCTGTCCTGAGGACGGCGATACAAATTAATATGCAGATGAGCGCTTCCACAATGGAAGCGCTCATCTCCTACTGCCCGTCTCCACCAGCGCCGCCGCAGTGACATCCAGGGCCGCACCGCCTGTGGTGATCGGCTGTGCGACCCTGAGGAATTAAAAAAATAAAAAAATAAATATTATTTGTTAAAGACAGCCCAGCGGCCATTTTTTAGGGCGGCCTGGGGGGCAAATGCCTCCCTGTCCCCCGTCCCAGCCCGCCCCTAGTCTGCACGCACATTTTAACACTACAAAACAGTCAAAGCAAATTTGATAAATGCCCCCCATAGTTCTTATACAGTGCCTTGTGAAAGTATTCACCCCTTGGTGATTCACTGAGGGAACAATGTGTAGAGATAAAGCTTAATAACCTATATTGGCATACATTAAGAGGCATAATGCCTGAAACAAATATACAGAACACTGAACTTCTGGTACATGTGCCCCATATTTTATCTGTCATCATAGCTAGATCGACACCAAATGGCCACTGACTGATAATAAAGGTTGAACAATCAATATTAAAAGAAACAGTGATATAACAGCAAGACAAACAATCTCTTCATACCCAATAGGCCAGGGCATGCGTGTCCACCTGTCTTTCTAAGTGATACAGCTGTTCACTGTTGTTTTACTAGAAGGTGGAGATAGCATTTACAGTGATATACTTTTAAATTATTGCACACTGTGTCAGAAGTTCTTAATAGCTGTATTGGGCATTATGCCTATACCAATAAAGGTTATTATGTTTTATGTATACCCTAAGTGAATCTCTAGATATTTGGGTAAGCCCTCTATATTTTCTTTCAATGAGTTTACTTACCACCTTTTGTTGCATTACAACCTGGAATTACAATTGATCTTTGGAAGGTTTGCACTAATTGACTGTTTAGTCAATTAGTGTAGTGCATGTAGTGGATCTGTCTATGTCTGACCATGCCCTGCTCACCCCCTAGGACATGATACCAGTGCTCCTGACCAAGCAGCTGCCTCCATGCTTCTGCCCTGTGCTCCAGTCTCTGTCTCCTTAAAGCATGAGTGCTCTCACCTCCAGCCTCTTGAATGGCCAATAATCACGTTTCCAGAGGTACTTGGGTATTTGGGGCACCCTTTCCAGCTGGAGGGTGCCTGAGCATTAGGTTTCCTGGTTTACAGCAAAGGAGTTTGATAGTCCTGTGTCATTATGATTTTCTTGCGTTTATCCTGCATTTTCTCCTGCCTGCATTACTGCCATGTTTCAAGTGTGTGACATTCTGCCTGTGTGCCTCTGTACTTTCAAGTCCATGTTCAGTTCATGTTTAAGTTTTTGTGAATTTTTTGTACTCTGAGTTTTTTGTGCTTGCAGCATGGTCCCTGAACCAAGTGAGTCAACAGCCAACTATACTGGGACTGTCCCAACAGTTAGCACTCTGGTTGCTCCCCGGCATCCAGGTCCAGATACCTGTACAGGGGTTAATGGGTGAATACTAAGGGAGCATCAGGATAGTGCCCCTAGGGTTAGCTCAAAGTCAAACTAGTTAGTGGGCACAGTGGGTCCATGCTAAGTGATCCGTAACACTGATATACACAACATACCTTCCACTTTCATGGTGCAAAAACTATTTTACTGTGACACAAATAATGGTTAAAACAAAAAACTGGGAACTTAAATGTAATTTAGTGTTTTCTCCCTTAAAGTCAATACTTTTTGGAGCCACCTAATACTACAATTACAGATGCAAGTCTCTTGGGGTATTTTCTATTAGCTTAGCACATCTAGACACAGGAGGGGGAGATTTACTGAAACAGCCTTCTCCAATGTCAGTCTTAGTAAAAAGTGCACTGGAATAAGATGATCCATTTTTAAAATCTGGTTCAGTCCTCTTAATAAATTTGGTGAATCTTCTGGCTTTCTGTGTGCAAGAAACTGAAATCTACAAAGGCTAGGAGTAGGTGGAGCTTTCAGCTACAATTTATACCAGTTTCTGGTGTAAATCATAGGAAATCTGGTGGGTTGTTGTAGTCCATACTCCCTCTTGTTAAGCCTGCTCCTCTCTTTGACACTTTTAAAAAGTGTTGAGATGCTCAAAAAGTTGCAAATTATGGCTCAAATATGGTGTTCACCATAATCTGTGACTTTTTATGTCACTGCTCTGGCCTAAAAAATTGAATTGTGCCTGTTTTTTCAAACAAAACTTCTCCAACTCCTTTAAGTTAGATGTTTTGCATTGGCATACAGCAGTCTTCATCTCATGCCATAAATTGTCCATTGGACTAAGGACTGGACTTTGGCTAGGACATTTGAAGATATTTAAATGTTACCCCTTAAACCGGTTAATTTACCTTTAGCAGTATGTTTAGGGTCATTGTCCTGCTGGAAGGTGAACCTCTGTCCCTATCTCAAATCTTTGGCTGACTCAAACAGGGTTCCCCAAAAATTACTCTGTATTTAGTTCCATCTACCCTTTTTTTAATCCTAATTCCCTGTCAATGAAAATCGCCCCCAAAACATGATGCTGCTACTTTGATGCTTCTCTTGTTCTTGGGGTGTTGGGTTTGCACCTCACACACAGCATTTCCTATGATGGCTAAAAAGCTCAATTTAGTTTCATCTGACCAGAGAACCTTCCATGTTTCATAGCTACATAGTACAGTTAATTGTTAGGCTGGCGGGTCAAATCTGCCGCAGTCCTGCTGTCCCAGGCAAGTGCTCCATTCTCCTTGTGCATATTGGGACTGCTGCTCAGTGAACTCCTTTCAGGACTATGAAACTAAATCCCTTACTCATGCCCCTGTTACTACCAGCCCCCTGCTGGTTAAGTTGGTTAATCATCCTCCCTATTCACCTGTGCTTTGTATCCACCTCCTTGTCTGAGCTTTGAGGCAATCTACTAACCAGGGAAGGTGATCTCATCTGAATATCCGTGTACCGAACCTTTTCTATCTACCAATTCTGCTCCTTGCTGCCTGCCCCGACCTTGGAACTTTGACCTGGATTACGCTTGTACTCAGCCTGCCCTGACTTTTGATTCGTTATTTCTAATACACAAGAACTCAGCCTGCCTTGACTATTGGACAGTGTTTAGATTACAGTTTTTGCATGAGTCCTTGGTGCTTCACAATGGTGTCTCAAACCCCCGTCAGTTAGCAGCCAACTGCACCAGGACTACTTCAGGAGGTAGCGGCCTGGTTGGTGCCTTGCGGCAAAGTCCAGGTCCCTGTACAGGGGTTAAAGGATGAACACCAAGGAACCGCCAGGACAATGCCCTTAGGTTTAGCCCAAAGCCAAACTGGTTAGTTGGCACAGTGGGTCCATACTCACTGATTGTAACATTAATAAAAAGGCATATCCATCAAATTTAACCAAGGTATGGGAGAGGAAGTGATTTAAGGGAAGAGGAGTGGGGAAACAGAATTCTACATATTTCAATAAGCATTGATAGTATTTAGTTCTAAAAATTAATCTAAACCTTTTTGAAAACCGTCAACTGTTATTGCTGTGAGTACCGCCTGAGGTAGACTAGTCCACAGATTCACAGCTCTTATGGGGAACAATCTTCCAAACACAAGATGAAGAAAAATAGGCAGCACTCACCACTGGTTCTTTGCTTATTTTATTTCATACAAGCAGATTTCATGCGGCTGGGTAACAGATTGCCAAATTCACATACAGCGGCGACGACCGTTTCGCGCACGAATAATCGCGCTTCCTCAGGCCACTATGTAAGCACGTATCTACGTGCTGGCCTCTTATACCCAGCGTCTAGTTGTCATGGAAACCCCTAACAAACCAGATGCCACAAATATAAGGGTCCATCAGTAACAATATACAACAGCAAACATGCTATTACAAAAACACATTCAAATCATTCCAGTCATTTAGACCTAACTGGCCTAATGCTCCTGTACGTATAATCCATTTTGCTTCCTTTTGTAAAAGAATGCGATGTCTATCCCCACCCTGAACTGTGTGCGGGACGACCTCCACTCCGGCAAACTGGAGCGCTTGTACATTTCCTCCATGTACTTCTGTCGCGTGATCAATTAATCTGCGACAGCCCTTTCCCGTTCTTATAGAGGTAAAATGCTCTCTGATCCTTTCAAATAAACACCTGATGGTTTTTCCTATATAAAAGTGGCCACAATCGCACATCAAAAGGTAAACCACATATGTACTTCTGCAGTTTATGAAACTGGTTATTTTTTGAGTTAAGGGACCTATCTTTAAAATCCTATCTTTGATTGTGTGACTCTTTCTATACGTTATTAACGGCTTTTCATCCACTATACCCTTCAAACCTACATCCTTTTTCAAAATATCCTAATGTTTAAATATTGCTGTTCATATCAAATTAGCCATCGGGCTAAATTTGAACAAAAACACATCTTTTTTTACTGCTTTTATTCTTCTGTTGTCCTCTCACATTATTTTCTCCTTTACCCGTTAGTAGCTCATACTGGGAAAATTTACCTGCCTCTTCCATTTTCTCATCTAATAACATCTCAGGATAACCCCTTTGCAATAACCGTTCTTTTAGCTGCAGTGCTTGTTTTCTGTATCCTTCATCTTTGCTGTTAATGCGCCTCAATCTAACAAATTGCCCATATGGTACAGATTTTTTCACAGCATAAGGGTGAAAACTGTTGTGGTGCACTAGAGCAGTGTTTCCCAACCAGTGTGCCTCCAGCTGTTGCAAAACTACAACTCCCAGCATGCCCGGACAGCCTTTGGCTGTACGGGCATGCTGGGAGTTGTAGTTTTGCAACAGCTGGAGGCACACTGGTTGGGAAACACTGCACTAGAGAGTTGGTCGCCGTGGGCTTGCGAAAACCCTCCGTGACCAACTCTCCACCACAAACCACGACAGAAACGTTCAGAAATTCTAGGGGTAAACCCATTAGCCTTTAGTATTGACACCCAACTCGATGAGAGTGAGGTATCCTGCTTAGAGTTTCTAACTGGGTCTAATTATGATAGCCCAATTGTAACAGATTTGGGATATTTTAAAGGAGGTATTGGGTCCACATTTTGTTCCCCCATGCCAGGCCGGTAGTAATATTGATATTTTTCATCAGCAGGTTTTACAAGAAGTAAGGGCTATTATATATCTTCAGGCACAGGAGAATATCACAAGAGGTGAAAAAAAGGCCCTGGATTAGATCAAATCACATGATGATGTCATTGTGAAGCCGGCTGACAAGGGGGGGGCAACGTGGTCCTTATGACCAGAGAATATTATGTGTCAGAGGCTCTTAGGCAGTTGGGTGATAAGGAAACTTATAAAGTTTTAAAACAGGACCCAATAGAGAATATCCAGAAGCAATTAAAAAATCTATTATTTAAATATGTCACCATGGTTTTTTTCCCAAATAAGCTCTTGGAAAAGTTGGTGCTTATTCATCCTATGAAACCGTCATGGTATTTTATTCCCAAGGTTCATAAATCACTGAGCCATCCTCCAGGCAGCCCTATAGTGGCCGGGATTGGCTCAGTGACAGAACCACTATCCCAGTATGTTGAATGGTTATTAAGACCAATATTAAATAGTGCTCCAGCCTACATCAGGGCCACTAATAATTTCCTCTTGTCTTTGAGACAATTTCATTGGCAGGAGGGTTATCAATTGGTGTCCCTGGATGTGGAAAGTTTATATACATGTATACCGCATGCTGAAGGAGTGACAGCAGTTATTGACGTCATAAAACATGCAGGAAAAAGTTCCCTATATTGTGATTTTGTGCAGGAGGCATTAATGTTTATTTTGGATGATAATGTCTTCAAGCTTGGAATGAACTGGTATAGACAAAGTCGGTACAGCAATGGGGACTCCGGTCTCATGCACTTTTGCAAATACACTGCTCAAAAAAATAAAGGGAACACTTAAACAACACAATGTAACTCCAAGTCAATCACACTTCTGTGAAATCAAACTGTCCACTTAGGAAGCAACACTGAGTGACAATCAATTTCACATGCTGTTGTGCAAATGGAATAGACAACAGGTGGAAATTATAGGCAATTAGTAAGACACCCCCAATAAAGGAGTGGTTCTGCAGGTGGTGACCACAGACCATTTCTCAGTTCCTATGCTTCCTGGCTGATGTTTTGGTCACTTTTGAATGCTGGCGGTGCTTTCACTCTAGTGGTAGCATGAGACGGAGTCTACAACCCACACATATGGCTCAGGTAGTGCAGCTTATCCAGGATGGCACATCAATGCGAGCTGTGGCAAGAAGGTTTGCTGTGTCTGTCAGCGTAGTGTCCAGAGCATGGAGGCGCTACCAGGAGACAGGCCAGTACATCAGGAGACGTGGAGGAGGCCGTAGGAGGGCAACAACCCAGCAGCAGGACCGCTACCTCCGCCTTTGTGCAAGGAGGAACAGGAGGAGCACTGCCAGAGCCTTGCAAAATGACCTCCAGCAGGCCACAAATGTGCATGTGTCTGCTCAAACGGTCAGAAACAGACTCCATGAGGGTGATATGAGGGCCCAACGTCCACAGGTGGGGGTTGTGCTTACAGCCCAACACCGTGCAGGACGTTTGGCATTTGCCAGAGAACACCAAGATTGGCAAATTCGCCACTGGCGCCCTGTGCTCTTCACAGATGACAGCAGGTTCACACTGAGCACATGTGACAGAGAACGTTCTGCTGCCTGCAACATCCTCCAACATGACCGGTTTGGCATTGGGTCAGTAATGGTGTGGGGTGGCATTTCTTTGGAAGGCCGCACAGCCATCACTGTGCTCGCCAGAGGTAGCCTGACTGCCATTAGGTACCGAGATGAGATCCTCAGACCCCTTGTGAGACCATATGCTGGTGCAGTTGGCCCTGGGTTCCTTCTAATGCAAGACAATGCTAGGCCTCATGTGGCTGGAGTGTGTCAGCAGTTCCTGCAAGACGAATGGCATTGATGCTATGGACTGGCCCGCCCGTTCCCCAGACCTGAATCCAATTGAGCACATCTGGGACATTATGTCTCGCTCTATCCACCAATGTCACGTTGCACCACAGACTGTCCAGGAGTTGGCAGATGCTTTAGTCCAGGTCTGGGAGGAGATCCCTCAGGAGACCGTCCGCCACCTCATCAGGAGCATGCACAGGCGTTGTAGGGAGGTCATACAGGCACGTGGAGGCCACACACACTACTGAGCCTCATTTTGACTTGTTTTAAGGACATTACATCAAAGTTGGATCAGCCTGTAGTGTGTTTTTCCACTTTAATTTTGAGTGTGACTCCAAATCCAGACCTCCATGGGTTAAAAAATTTAATTTCCATTTTTTTATTTTTGTGTGATTTTGTTGTCAGCACATTCAACTATGTAAAGAACAAAGTATTTCAGAAGAATATTTAATTAATTCAGATCTAGGATGTGTTATTTTTGTGTTCCCTTTATTTTTTTGAGCAGTGTATGTACCTAGCAAGGTTGGAAGATAAATGCATTTTTTATACCAGCAATCCTTACTTGTAGTACATTAAATTGTTCCTTCGGTTTGTGGACAATATTTTTATAATCTGGTCCGGAACGGAGACTTTATGTAGGAAGTTTGTACAGCACCTTAATGGTAAAAATTGCATGGCTATGAAATTCACGATAAATTTTGGGGGTTTGACTGCAGTGGTATTCCACCTTCCTTTTTAGACACATCTAATTGAATTTTATCATGGAACCTTTTTTGCAAATATAGTTTTTCGGACAGCTTTATATAAATCAACTTCAAACATTGTGGGGTCAAACTGTTCAACGAGACCGTATCCCAGTCCCTTTTTAAGGACTGAGATGCAGTCCGGAAATAGCTCATATCCTGTCAGATTAATAACTACATTTTCCTCGCCCATCAGAGAATTTGTTCCCACAGGAGAAATTAATGTTTCCATGAGACCTGTCTCCTTTGGCGAGAGTATTTTCTGGTTCCATTTGATTTTCCTGCGGCCCCTACGGGTAGCTCGCCTAAAGGGTGCTAAACTGATTTTTCATTGACATTCCCCACCTGACAAATCTCATCAGATATACTAGAGTCTAAATCAGTGGTCCAACCCCCACTTTTTTGCTGGCAACTAAATCTTCTCCTACTTTTTCGTTGCATGTTCCAGTCAAAAATTCTCCCAGAGTCATAATCTTGTTTATCATGTAGGAATTTATCCTTTTTCCGTTTGTTTTACCTCCGCTTGTGTCACAATTAATTTCTTATTTAGTCGTTTCTCACAATTCTGTAACTGAGATTCTGTTAGTCGTGTTTTTAAATTCAGATTTTGCTTTATTCAGATCCTCTTTCACTTTTTCATATTCAACCATATCTCTTTTTAGAACCAAGTCCATAATCTGGGAAGAAAACTGTGCATGTAGACTTTGCCATTCTTTCATAAATTCCTCATCATTGGCATATTGCATAGGATCCTTGTACACTCTTAGTCCTCTCGGGACTCTATTGCTCTCTTTGTACGATTTGAATGCGTTAACTGTCCAGAATAAACAAACTTCACAGTCAGCTAATTGCATAATTTTCACTTTCAAAGCTTTAGTACTCAAATTCTGCAGAGCATCCTTACTGTTGTAAAAAGGCATCTGCCCCTTCTCTGCCGACACACAACCTAAGTATCAATCCTTCAGAGGCCATATTTCCACAAATTCACAAGCACTCAGCTTACAACACAGTGTGCTCTACCCGAAAAGGTTAAGTTCATCAAGTCCACACAATAGAATTACAGGTGGCACTGCCGGTCCGCATCAACACCACTGAGTGCTTCACAAATGCCTCTCGACACCTCCAGAAAACCAGTCACAGCGGTGCACAATCCACGAAATAAATCCATCCAAATCTTCTAAACGCAAGATGAAGAAAAATAGGCAGCACTCACCACTGGTTCTTTGCTTCTTTTATTTCATACAAGCAGATTTCATGCGGCTGGGTAACAGATTGCCAAATTCACATACAGCGGCGACGGCCGTTTCGCGCACGAATAATCGCGCTTCCTCAGGCCACTACGTAAGCACGTATCTACGTGCTGGCCTCTTATACCCAGCGTCCTAGTTGTCATGGAAACCCCTAACAAACCAGACACCACAAATATAGGGTCCATCAGTAACATTATACAACAGCAAACATGCTATTACAAAAACACATTCAAATCATTAAGGTCATTCAGACCTAACTGGCCTAATGCTCCTGTACGTATAATCCATTTTGCTTCCTTTTGTAAAAGAATGCAATGTCTATCCCCACCCTGAACTGGGTGCGGGACGACCTCCACTCCCGCAAACTGGAGCGCTTGTACATTTCCTCCATGTACTTCTCTCACGTGATCAATTAATCTGCGACAGGCCTTTCCCGTTCTTAATTTGATACAAACAGCAATATTTAAACATTGGGATATTTTGAAAAAGGATGTAGATTTGAGGGTATAGTGGATGAAAAGCCGTTAATAAGGTATAGAAGGAGTCACACAATCAAAGATAGGATTGTTAGAAGCAGATTCTTATTGGGAAAAAAGAGCAACTGGTTGCAGGAGAGGTTGCCGAAGGACAACTACAAATGCGGAAGTTGCTCATTTTGTGTTTTCAATTCCCAAACTAAAATTTTAAAGATAGGTCCCATAACTCAAAAAATAACCAGTTTCATAAACTGCAGAAGTACATATGATGTGCGATTGTGGCCACTTTTATATAGGAAAAACCATCAGGTGTTTATTTGAAAGGATCAGAGAGCATTTTACCTCTATAAGAACGGGAAAGGGCTGTCGCAGATTAATTGATCACGTGAGAGAAGTACATGGAGGAAATGTACAAGCGCTCCAGTTTGCCGGAGTGGAGGTCGTCCCGCACACAGTTCAGGGTGGGGATAGACATCGCATTCTTTTACAAAAGGAAGCAAAATGGATTATACGTACAGGAGCATTAGGCCAGTTAGGTCTAAATGACTGGAATGATTTGAATGTGTTTTTGTAATAGCATGTTTGCTGTTGTATATTGTTACCGATGGACCCTTATATTTGTGGCATCTGGTTTGTTAGGGGTTTCCATGACAACTAGACGCTGGGTATAAGAGGCCAGCACGTAGATACGTGCTTACATAGTGGCCTGAGGAAGCGTGATTATTCGTGCGCAATGGCCGTCGCCGCTGTATGTAAATTTGGCAATCTGTTACCCAGCCGCATGAAATCTGCTTGTATGAAATAAAAGAAGCAAAGAACCAGTGGTCAGTGCTGCCTATTTTTATTCATCTTGTGTTTGGAAGATTTGGATGGCTTTATTTAGTGGATTGTGCACCGCTGTGACTGGTTTTCTGGAGGTGTCGAGAGGCATTTATCAAGCACTCAGTGGTGTTGATGCGGAATGGCAGTGCCACCTATAATTCTATTGCGTGATCTTATGGGGAACAAGCCTTGTTTCCTGTTAGAGATCAGTGATTGTGGACCTATTGTGCCAACTAAATAGTTTGGATTTAAGATAAGAGAGTTGTTTCGGTGCTCCTCTGGCATTCATCCATTAACCCCTATACAGGGATCTGGACTTCGCTGCAGGGGGGCAGTTGGCAGCTGACACACTGGAGTCAGGGACTCTGGTGTAAGCATCAGAGACTTTAGGCATAGAAAACCTGACAAAATGCACCAAAACTGCAGGTATAGTCCGAACAGTCACTTATACTGATTAAGTGCCTGACTGTAGAAAACTTGGCTAGAAGGCAGAGATGCAGGGAAACCGCACCACAACACAAAGGCATTTAGAACAGTGCCTGATAATGGAACTGCAGATAACACTGAAATATAGACACTAGGATAACTTGCAGGCGGGGTATTGGTGAGTGTAGGGCAGGAGCCAAGACTCTGGCAAAGACAAGACAGACTGGAAGAACTTAAAAACAGACTTGAACCGACAGCTGAACTGTGAGAATATGAGAACACACGCAGGGTGGGTACACAGCAGGATCGCAAGAGAAATTCTGAAGCACTAAGTCTTCCAAACATCTGTGCTGGCCACAGGGAACCTTAAAGCTCAGGCACCCTGCAGAGGGAGTCTTGAATACCCAGGAATAGTGATAGACGAACATCTGCCGGGATGGTTCGCAAACGCGATCAAATCAAGTTCGCGGCAGGTCCCATTAATTTTAATGGCAGGCGAACCCGAAAAACCTTCAGCTCATATTTGCAGCCAAGAAATAATTACTAGAAGTGCACAAATAGTCCCACAACATGGACAGTGACATACCAGATGTATTATTCAAATTTGCGATCTCCATAAATTTATTTTCAATGTGAAATATCGTCAATATAATTTTTGCGTACGCGCATGCGCAAATGCACTATACAGTACCCAAATGCACTATAAAGAAAGTATATTGGTATATAACACCCCGTTTCAGTTTTTTTGGGGGACGACTGGTATATCACACCAGTAGAAATTATTTGTTCCAATAACGCTTGTCCCTCTATATACCTGCAGCATCACAGCAGAACCGCACACAACTGCCGCACAATACAAATGCACTATAATATACTTTCTAACACAGAAAGTATTTTATAACATTGTACAAGGAAGGCAATCCATTAGAATATACATAAAGATAAAACGTAACCTTTAATAATGTTACCATGAGGGTCCATTCACACGTCCGTAAGTGTTTTGCGGATCCGCAAAACACGGACACCGGCAATGTGCATTCCGTAATTTGAGGACCTCACGCACATCGCTGGCACTATAATAGAAAATGCCTAATCTTGTCTGCAATTGCGGACAAGAATAGGACATGTTCTATTTTTTTGCGGAAATGGAAGCATGGATGCAGAAGTGCGGATCCGCAAATGTGGATGCGGATCCGCAAATGCGGTTGCGGACAGCACATTCCGACCCCATTGAAAATTAATGGAGCTGCACCCGTTCCGCAAAATAGCGGAACAGATGCGGACCCATTTTGCAGACGTGTGAATGGAAAAGATATCCATCAAAATGAAAATAAATAAAATTATTAAAGTTAAGCAAAAAGCAGGTCTGTGAGAGAGTATGATAAACTACGCGATGTGTGTCAACAATCCAGATATAAATCATATGCAGTGCCGACGTCAATAGATACTTCAATAATAACCACTAGTATAGTACTTATCTGATAAGTTCAGTCGACATTATTCACTCACAGACCAATAGTGTACAGTTGGAGGGGCTCCAGGGGGCAAACAGATACAGCTCCAATTAGTCCAAGGAAACACACTCACTTTTTAAATGCCTGGATAGTGGTGGACCCCACCTGCATTGGCCAATCCTGATCCGCTCATGTAGTCATGTGATAGTGAGTTAGACCTGCCCTTGGCTAGATACTACTCTGCCCATGTTTGTCACATGACGATGAATGCCACTGGCCAGGTACCACTCACAATGCCTACATGCCAGCAGATAGCACCAGACCCAATGGTGTCCACAATCATACTGCACCAAAGGCGAATCCTCCACACAGTCACCCGTGACAGCGCCAACATGCCTCTGTGCCGCTTTGCCATTCATGCAGTCGCGGCTCCCTCGATATTGCGATCACATGACTTATTCACGTGATCCTTAACAATATGGTCGTGCGTCTCACCTATGAAGCAAGTGGAACGCACGTGAGATGTCCGGGTGACGTGATGCACTCACATGATACAGGAAAATGGCCGTGCGCTACACCGATATACACAGTGGAACACAGTGTGCAGTAATCTTGCGCTTACTCGGTATGTGTAACCAGACAGATCATAAGGGAGTACACCCCTCCATTGCTACCATCCCATATATGTGTCCAACACTAGTACTCCCCCAAAGGAGAGGGAAAGGGGAGCATATAATGATACTCATGTTTTATGACCATACATTATGAGGGCAGCATGGGAGTGTCTAATGATAGAATTAGTGAGTTTGCCATAGACCGCCAACTGTTCTTGCCAGCCCATAGATACATTAGATATATAGATAGACGCTCAGATATAGAGCTGTCTCTTAAATAGTGACATGACACTTCTTGTGTCGATAGCATTTTCTATCAGTTATAGAGGACGAAGCGTATTGAATACAGCAAGAGGCTAACCATATTTGAAGTAGGTGAGATTTACAACTTCAGGGTTAAATAAAGCATGAGAACGTGAGTTTCTCATTAAGCCCCCTTGGTGACTGGGAGCGGAATCTGTAGATCCATTCGGTCTCTTTTTGAAGGATTCTCCCGTCCCAGTCACCCTTTCTGGGGGAGGGTCTCACTAATTCTAGGGCTGAGAATTTCAGGGACTTCAGATCCCATCCATGATGTTCCAATACGTCGACAAAATTCCCTGAAGGTCTTTCCCACGTAATCCGTAGGGCACGTACATTGACAGAGATACACTACCCCCTTACTCCTACAGTTAACAAAGTCTCTGATATTGTATCTCTTGTTTGTGACTGAGCAAATGTTGGTCTTGGTGCTTTTCAGATAGCAACAGGCCAAACATGTCGAAACGAAACGTGCCGATCGGTTTTCTATCTAGCCACGTCCCCTCAGGAGCTGGTCGTGAGAAATGGCTATGTACTAACCGGTCACGTAGAAATCCATCTCGTCTAAAGGTGATACTTGGACGGGGAGGGAGTACATCAGCCACGCCTGAATCCATTAGAAGAATGGGCCATTATTTGGAAATGATGACCCTAACCTCCTTATTTTTCACATCAAAGGTGGAGATAATCCTGATGATTTCTTCCCCTTTTGCATTGGATTCCCTAGGTACTAGGAGGGAATTACGTTCGCATGATTCTGCATTTTGGAAAGCCCCTCTTAGGACCTGCTGTGGATAGCCTCTCTTCCTAAAACGGTCCTGGAGTTTTTGGGACTCATGATGGAAGCTTTCTGTATCTGAGCAATTCCTCCTCATCCTTAAGTATTGACCCCGGGGAATTCCCCTTTTTAAATTCGTAGGATGATGACTGTCCCAATAAAGTAAACTGTTCATCGCGGGAGCCTTTCTGAAGGTGGTCATAACTAGTCTATCTCTTTCTTTGGTGACCCTGACATCCAGAAAAGTTAGTGTATCTGGATGAAACTCTAAGGTAAAAGATAAGCCCAACTCATTTATATTAAGTGCCTTAACAAATGTTTAAAATTCCTCAGCGTCACCGTTCCATATTACAAAGACATTGTCAATATAGCGTGTCCAGAAGACAATCTTGTCACCCCACCAGGTTTGTACATCAGGAAAGACCACATTATCCTCCCACCAGCCCAGGAGGAGATTAGCGTATGTAGGGGCACAAGGGCTCCCCATTGCAGTCCCCCTGAGCTGGTGGAAGAACCGCAAATCGAACAGAAAAAAATTATGAAAAAGGAAAAATTCAAGGAGGGTCACCACAATGTCATTATGGAACCTGTAACATACGCCCTCGTTTTAAGAAACTCGGCAGCTGCCATCAGTCCTTTTGAGTGAGGAATGGAGCTATACAGGGATTCAACATCTATGCTCGCAAGTGAGCATGATGCTTCTATATTTATGGTCTCTATTTTCCGTAGGAAGTCCATAGTATCCCTCGTATAGGAAGGGAGGGCAGATACAAATCCCTTTAGAATCCGATCGATATAGATACCGCTATTCTGAGTGACCGAGTCCACCCCAGACACAATAGGGCAACCCCTCAATGGGGATACACCCTTGTGAATTTTTGGCAATCCATAAAAGGTAGCTGTCTAAGGTGAACTTGGTAGCAGAAAGAGGTATTCAGTATCATTGATGTCATTCCTAATTAGCCCATCGTCAAGGATGGACACAAGTTCACTTACAAAGATATCCGTGGGATCTCATGGCAACACCCGATAACATTGTCTATCATTAAACAGATGTGCCCCATAATTACAAGGTTCCCTCCCTTATTAGCTGGTTTCACCACTATTGAGGTATCCCTTTCTAAACTCAAAAGGGCCTCAGTTTCAGGGCCTGACAAATTGTGGAAAAATGGTGTAGATTGGGGCAGCTTTTCTATATCATCAGTGACCATTTGTAGAAAAATATCTATATGATCATAATTCATAGGGGGAGGTAATTTCTTACTCTTAGGGCGAAGGTCCGTGAATGGTCCCTGTCCTGGTTTACGAGTTCCCTCATCCAATAAATCCAGAAAGATTCTAAGGTCAGCAAACTCACTATCTTGCAGACCAAGTTGTTCACAGGTAAGTCTTAAACCTCTTAAACCTCAATTACCATAAGGGGAAACGCATTGGGACTGTGAACCAAGTACTGTGTATCAATTTTATGGGATTTTCAATCATGTATCGTGTATTAGATTGAAGTTAGGGCCTTGTAAGGACAGGTTAGCCAAGGTACGTGGACAGATTACGCCTACCATCCAGGTGTATCTGTGGGCTGAGGATATTTTTGTAGGATGAAACAGGGACAGACATTAGGTATATAGACATTTTGTCCCATTGCTAATTCCCTACTTACTGGCTGTCCAGGTTATCATAGCTCCTTCTGTAGCTGCATTTTTATATATTAGTCCTTTTGGGATTTGTTTTGTTATTAAATAATCTATAATAAAAGTTACGTTTTAGGTGGTTCCTCTGTGTATCACACCCAGTGATAGAGATGGCCTTGCGGTTCGCTCGGCGGTCGTTTTGCGGCAAACTTTGCGTGTTCGCGATTCACTGAACATGCAAACATATGGAGAAATTTGCGCCCGCCATATTGTTTTACATTGTGAAGAACTTTGACCCATGACACATCCATCAGTTGATACAGGACAGCCAATTCAGACATTTCAGCATATGGACATACCCCCTACCTTATAAATAAACTTGATCTGGCCGCCATTCAGTGTTTTGCCAGTGTAGGGAGAGGTTGCTGTATAGAGCAGGGACAGGCTGTTAGGGACACCAAACGCTAGCTAATAGGACCACAAAAGTAATTGTAAGCACTAGTATAGGTGTGCTATCGATATGTGTGATACACAGAGGGGTGCGATATACTTATAATATACTTTTATAATGAGTCAAAAACACATAGATCTATATAGTGATCACCTGAAAGTCAGGGGCCTAGGGGCTTACTAGGGGCCATTTTTATATAAGGTAAGGTTCCGGACGGGGTCGCTCTTATCAGGGCGGGTAGTCTGTGGTTAGGCTATCAGGGCCAAAATAGCACCCCCCTGTAGGGCAATATCGGGGATAGTTCTTTGCCCACCTTGTCCTTCAATACCACATCATCATCTAGCCCAGGGATAGATGTTTTTTTTGCTTTCCCTCCTGGATTCATCGATGTGCCCTGGAACCCTCCGGATTGTGGTAGGACATATGGTTTCTGATTTGGTCCCGCCGAACACCTGATTTAGTGCCGCCGAGCACTTGTTATTGCCTACCACATCTATGCTTTTTGGTTAACTTTAATAATTTTATTTATTTTCATTTTGAGGGATACTTTTCCATTCACACGTCCGCAAAATGGGTCCGCATCCATTCCTCAATTTAGCGGAACGGGTGCAGACCCATTCATTTTAAATGGGGCCGGAATGTGCTGTCCGCATCCGCATCTGTGCTTCCGTTTCCGCAAAAAAATAGAACATGTCCTATTCTTGTACGCAAATGCAGACAAGATTAGGCATTTTCTATCATAGTGCCTGCGATGTGCGGTCCACAAATTGCGGAATGCACATTGCCGGTGTCCGTGTTTCGCGGATCCGCAAAACCATTACGGACGTATGAATGGACCCTCATAGTAAAATTATTAAAGGTTACGTTTTATCTTTATGTATATTCTAATGGATTGCCTTCCTTGTACAATGTTATAATATACTTTCTATGTTAGAAAGTATATTATAGTGCATTTGTATTGTGCGGCAGTTGTGTGCGGTTCTGCTGCGATACTGCAGGTATATAGAGGCACAAGCGTTATTGGAACAAATAATTTCTACTGGTGTGATATACCAGTCGTCCCCCCAAAAAACTGATTGATGTGGGGTGTTATAAACCAATATACTTTCTTTATAGTGCATTTGGGTACTGTATAGTGCATTTGCACATGCACTTACGCAAAAATTAAGATCGCAAATTCGAATAATACATCTGGTATGTCACTGTCCATATTGTGGGACTATTTGTGCACTTCTAGTAATTATTTATTGGCTGCAAATATAAGCTGAAAGTGTTTCAGGTTCGCCTGCCATTAAAATGAATGGGACCCACCGCGAACTTGCGGTTCGCGAACATTTGTTCGCGAACCGTCCCGGCAGATGTTCTTCCATCACTACCCAGGGACACTCGGCCATTGGCTAGTGAAGGTTTAGTGAACACATGTATTGGCCCTTTAAAAGGAGTAACGGAAGCATGGCATGCCCTAAGAGTAAACAAGGCAGGATAATGGCGGCTGCAAAACCATATTAAAACTTGGATCCGAATTCGGCTTCAGTTCCGAGATATCAGTCCGACTGATACCTCAGAACCGATGCCGAATTCAGATAAAAAAATCGAATACCGAAGTTATTCACCGAAGTCTTGCGAGACTTCGGGAATAACTCACTTCTCTTGGTCAGAGGCCATACATTTTAATGCTGTAGGGAAACGAATATCCGTACAGCGTTAAAACAAAGTTTTGAGCGAAGCGACTTTGGATCTAGGACCAGTGCCAGTTATAGTTTCTTACTCACAAGCTGTGTTCCTGGTGCCTGGTTCCTGTGCATGTTGGATTGCTCATTCCTCTGACCCCAGCTTGTCCTCTAAACCACTCTGTCGTTCGTTTGGTACTGCGTTGTCCGTCTGGTTCTTATCTCGGCTTGTTTTCTGACCACTCTCTGTTTCTCATTTGGTACTGCGTAGATTGTCTGGTTCTGGTTCTTAGTGTTTGTCTGTCTCTGCACATAAGTAGCATAGGGACTGTTGACCAGTTGTGGTCTTGCTACCTAGCGCTTGCACTGCAAGTAGGCAGAGAAAACGGTCCGGGTTTTAGTTTAGGGCTCACTGTATGTGTCTGTCCTACAGGCGTTACATCTGATCTATACTTCTCCACAACTTTGTCCCTGACCAGCTTGGAGAGTTTCTTGGAGCTTCATGTTGCTTGCTTAGTAGTGATGAAGACTCTGGAGCCTTTCAGAATAGGTGTATATATACTCACATTATGCGATAGATCTTGCAACACTTTGATTGCACATAGGGGGGGTTTATACACATGTAATCATGTTTATTTTTATTTTTTTTCCACTGTAACAATTGAAAATATATTGTCTGGTCCATTAAAATCTAGGTTGTAACGCAACAAAACAGGAAAGACATCAAGGGGAGGGAGTATTTTTAATGCCCTAGCTGTAGCATTTCTTGCCTATGATAGACTTATTTGAAGGAAAAGGAAAACCTTAAGTCTTTAATACTTTGAATAGGATTTGTTGTTTGGATTGGTTTCTACACATCAAGCTATGAGTCACTTGTCAAAACGATTTGCAATAGATGTTTATTTTTTGTTGATATGTGACATTACTGAAGTATACTCTTTGAATATTATGCTCAGTTTTCATGTATACAGCATGCATGAATTATGTATTTATTTTGAATGCATTAGAAAAATAATAAACAAAGTCTGTGTTGTTCCTTAACCCTTTCAGGACCAAGCCATTTTTCACCTTTCTGCCCAGGCCATTTTTAGCTAATCTGACATGTGTCGCTTTATGTGGTAATAACTTTAAAACGTTTTTACTTAGGCTCCATTCAGACGTCCGCATCTGTTCCTCAATATCGAGAATGGTTGCGGACCCATTCATTCTCAATGGGGCAGAATTGGATGCGGAGACCCCACTATGTGCTCTCCGCATCCGCATTTCCGGAGAGCGGCTCCGCAAAAAAATAAAACCTGTCCTATTCTTGTCCACAATTGCGGACAAGAATAGGCAGTTCTGTAGGGGGTGCCGGCCAGGTGTATTGCGGATACGCAATTTGCAGATCCGCAATACACCACTGACGTGTGAATGGACCCTTATCCAGGCCATTCTGAGATTGTTTTCTCGTCACATATTGTACTTCAGGACAGTGGTAAAATTGAGTAAAATTTTTATTTTATTTATAAAAAATACCAAATTTACCAAAATTTTGAAAAATTTGCAAATTTCTAAATTTCAATTTCTCTACTTTTATAATATATAGTAATAACTCCAAAAATAGTTACTACTTTACATTCCCCATATGTAGTCTTTATGTTTGGATAATTTAGCGATTGCCATTTTATTTTTTGGGGACGTTAGAAGGCTTAGAAATTTAGAAGCAAATCTAGAAAATTGAGAAAATTTCCGAAACCTACTTTTTGAGGACCAGTTCACGTCTGAAGTCACTTTGTGATGTTTACATAATAGAAACCACACAAAAATGACCCCATTTTAGAAACTACACCCCTCAAGGTATTCAAAACAGATTTTACAAACTTTGTTAACTCTTTAGGTGTTCCAAAGGAATTAATGAAAAATGGAGATTATATTTCAAAATTTCAAATTTTTGGCAGATTTTCCATTTTAATACATTTTTTCCACTAACAAAGCAAGGGTGAACAGCCAAACAAAACTCAATATTTATTGCCATGATTCTGTAGTTTACATAAACACCCCACATGTAGTCGTAAACTGCTGAACGGGCACACGGCAGGGTGCAGAAGGAAAGGAGCTCCATATGGTTATTGGAAGGCAGATTTCACTGGGATAATTTTAAGTTACCATGTCACATTTGAAGACCCCCTCATGCACCCCTAGAGTAGAAACTCAAAAAAAAGACCCCATTTTGAAAACAGGTGGCAGTTTTGTTGGTACTATTTTAGGGTACATATGATTTTTGGTTGCTCTATATTACACTTTTTGTGAGGCAAGATAACAAAAAATTGTTGTTTTGGCACCGTTTTTAATTTTTGTTATTTACAATGTTCATCTGACAGGTTAGATCATGTGGTATTTTTATAGAGCAGGTTTCTACTGATACGACAATACCGAATATGACTACTTAGTTGGTTGTTTGTTTCCGTTTTACATAATAAAGCATTTTTGAAAAAAAAGATTTTTTAGTGTCTCCATATTCTGAAAGCCATAGTTTTTTTTTTTTTTTTGGGCGGCTGTCTTATGTAGGGGCTCATTTTTTGGGGTATGAGATGACGGTTTGATTGTTACTATTTTAGGGTGTTTTCTTTTTTTTTACGGTGTTCACGGGGTTAGGTCATGTGGTAATTTTATAGAGCAGGTTGTTACGGACGCAACAATACATAATATGTCTACTTTTTTTTTTTTTTTTACATTTAACACAATAAAAGCATTTTTGAAACAAAAAAAATAATGTTTTAGTGTCTCCATAGTCTGGGACTTCAACTTTTGGGGGTCTGATCCGCTTTACAATGCATCACAATACTTCTGTATTGTGATGCATTAGCTGTAAGTGTACTACCAGTGTAATACACTTACAGCCTGTTTGCCTGTGAGATCCAGGGGGCTGGATCTCAAAGGCTCTCCCGGAAGGCAGCCACGATGCCTAAAGAATGCATCAGGCTGCCTTCTCTGCCATCGGGTCCCCGTGACAGCAGCGCAGGGACCCGATGGCCACCCCGCACACGTCTGAAGTCCGCACATGCTACAGTTAGCGCTGACCGTGGCCGTGCACTTGTTAATGCTCCGGCATCTGAGATTTCACCGATGCCAGCGCATACAGCAGGGTCTCGCTTTCAGTGACTGCCGGACTCCCGGCGCTGGGTATTAAGTCATGTCCGGTTGCGCTGTACATGTACGGTGCCGGGCGTTAAGGGGTTAAAGTGGTTGTCCAGCAGTATTGTATTGTAGCATGATAAATAAAGGATATATCTGTATCTGAAGAGGAAATAAAATTAATCTGTACTATTTTATTTTGCCCACAATATTTGCGCTACCAAATTTCAATATTGTCAGGTCAATGATTCTTTTTTTTAAGTTAAATATCTTCCTTGAAAAGTCTTTTAATGTTCTAATTATGGCTTGATGTGTATGTGTATGTGTGTGTGTGTATATGTATATATATATATATATATATATATATATATATATATAGATGTCGCGAACATAAAATTTTCCGATCACGAACGGCGAACGCAAATTTTCGTGAACGGGCAAACTGGGCGAACCGCCATAGACTTCAATAGGCAGGCAAATTTTAAAACCCACAGGGACTCTTTCTGGCCACAATAGTGATGGAAAAGTTGTTTCAAGGGGACTAACACCTGGACTGTGGCATGCCGGAGGGGGATACATGGCAAAATTCCCATGGAAAATTACGTAGTTGACGCAGAGTCGGGTTTTAATCCATAAAGGGCATAAATCACCTAACATTCCTAAATTGTTTGGAATAACGTGCTTTAAAACATCAGGTATGATGTTGTATCAATCAGGTAGTGTAAGGGTTACACCCGCTTCCCAGTGACAGACCAAACTCCCCGTTTAACACACCGCAAACAACCGCAAACAGTCCATTTGCACAACCGCAAACTCCCCATTTGCACAGATTGGATACCAAGCTAGCCACGTCATTGAAGGTCTCTTCCTCCACCCAGCCACGTACAACACCAAGGGTCCCCGAAAGGTGACAACAAGCCCCCTGGGACGCCTGCTGTGGTTGGTCTTCCACCTCCTAAAAGCCGCCTTCCTCCTCTGACTCCTCTTCTTCAGACCCCTTCTCTCTGCGTTGCCGCAGGTCCAGCAATCGACTATGACAAGGCTGCTTCTGGTGGTGATGACCACAACTCTTCCTCTTCATGCTCATCTACGGCCTGATTCAGCACTCTTCGCAGGGCACGCTCCAGAAAAACCGCATATGGGATGAGGTCGATGATGTTGCCTTGGGTTTGACTGACCAGGTTTGTCACCTCCGCAAAAGGATGCATGAGCCTGCAGCCATTCAGTTCAGTAACGCGGCCAAAAAATACCCAGCTCCGCAGAGGCTGTCCTCTTTTTTTTTTTTTATAAAAAAAATCTGTTCTTACCAGTTTAATCTCTGTTTTGTCCCCTATCAGGGGCCGGTGGGGTGTATGGAATAGATTTTAGGAACCGGGAGATGGAAAAAGATGCTTGGTCCTCTTACTTCCAATTTGGGGCACTGCGTGTGCGCCGTGCAATGTACTATGCAATCCCAATATGAGTGATATGTTAAGTAGTACTATTCCTATCAGTATAATCCCTGTTACGTCCCCTATCAGGGGCCGGTGTATGGAATAGATTTTAGGAACCGGGAGATGGAAAAAGATGGTTGGTCGGTCCTCTTACTTCCAATTTGGGGCACTGCACGTGCGTCGTGCAATTTACTGTGCTACCAGATATGAGTGGTATGTTAAGTAGTACTATTCCTATCAGCTTAATCCCTGTTACGTCCCCTATCAGGGGACGTGTATGGAATAGATTTTAGGAACCGGGAGATGGAAAAAGATGCTTGGTCGGTCCTCTTACTTCCAATTTGGGGCACTGCGCGTGCGCCGTGCAATTTACTGTGCTACCAGATATGAGTGGTATGTTAAGTAGTACTATTCCTATCAGTTTAATCCTTGTTACGTCCCCTATCAGGGGACGTGTATGAAATAAAGTTTAGACAACCGCAAAGAGTTGTCAATAGTTGACACACTCATGACATAAATTTTATTCCTCTATGCGTCAATCTTGGTGTAGTGATGACTGTGCTCGTGCACGTTTGGCAGATTGCAGGCGATGGCGGTTTTTCAAAGCCTATGGTCGTGCTGAAGTAGTTCAGTGACAGTTAAGTGACCTAGAAAACAATGATTCTGCAGTGTGGGCCCATTGTTGGCCTAGTAGGCTTTAATGATCACCTTAGATGATCACAAAGAAATTTATTGTTTTTTCTATGCAAAATTATCCAGCCGATCGCTTTTGGTCTGTTCACAATGAAGCAACGACCTTATCTCATCTGGGGTGTGCCAACATTGCCATTGCCAACACACTCATACAGGTGATCTCTTCATTGTGATACGCAAGCCCCTTCACCACAACAAGGTAACGATCACGAAGGGGAATTGACACATGTATGTGACTTTTTTTTTGTTTTGTTTTTGCAGCCACAGTGCAGCACCAGAGGGCAGAAAAATTAGGCATGTACACATACCGGAAAAATATGGTATTGTTGCAGCCGCTGCTGCGGAAAAATTGATGTTTTCCAGGCAGAAAGTGCACTAAAACATTTTGGCTTGAACCCTAGTTGGTGGCTGAGAAGTCACGCAAGTCATCCAGCATGCAGAGATAAAATACAGCAGCGTGTGGACCATTTTTAGCCCAAGGCAGCTCATCTCATCACTAGGCCTTTTTTACTCAAATGTATCGCCCACTGTCAGTCCTTTCGGGATCCATGCCTTATTCATCTTAATAAAGGTGAGGTAATCTAGACTTTTTTGATCTAGGCGACTTCTCTTCTCAGTGACAATACCTCCTGCTGCACTGAAGGTCCTTTCTGACAGGACACTTGAAGCGGGGCAGGCCAGAAGTTCTATCGCAAATTGGGATAGCTCAGGCCACAGGTCAAGCCTGCACACCCAGTAGTCAAGGGGTTCATCGCTCCTCAGAGTGTCGATATCTGCAGTTAAGGCGAGGTAGTCTGCTACCTGTCGGTCGAGTCGTTCTCTGAGGGTGGACCCCGAAGGGCTGTGGCGATGCGTATGACTTAAAAAGCTCTGCATGTCCTCCATCAACAACACGTCTGTAAAGCGTCCTGTCCTTTCCGACGTGGTCGTGGTAGGAGGAGGATTACTTTCACCTCTTCCCCTGTTAGATTCCCGTTGTGCTGTGACATCACCCTTATACGCTGTGTAAAGCATACTTTTTAATTTGTTTTGAAACTGCTGCATCCTCTCCGACTTCCGGTAATTCGGTAACATTTCAGGCACTTTCTGCTTATACCGGGGGTCTAGTAGCGTGGCCACCCAGTACAGGTCGTTCTCCTTCAGCCTTTTTATACGAGGGTCCCTCAACAGGCACGACAGCAAGAAAGACCCCATTTGCACAAGGTTGGATGCCGAGCTACTCATGTCCCGTTCCTCGTCCTCACTGATCTCACTGAAGGTCTGTTCTTCCCTCCAGCCACGTACAACACCACGGGTACCAGATAGGTGACTACGAGCACACTGGGATTCCTGCTGTGGTTGGTCTTCCTCCTCCTCAAAGCCACATTCCTCCTCTGACTCCTCTTCCTCAGACTCCTCTTCCAGCGTTGCCGCAAAAAGGCTGTTTCTGGTGGTGATGGTGACCACAACTCTTCCTCTTCCTCTTCACGCTCATCTACGGTCTGATCCAGTACTCTGAGCCTACAGGCATTGCGCATGAGCGTCCAGTAACGTGGCAAAAAAATACCCAGCTCTGCAGAGGCTGTCCTAGCACCCCGGTCATACAAATACTCGTTGACGGCTTTTTCTTGTTGGAGCAGGCGGTCGAACATTAGGGGTGTTGAATTCCAACGTGTCGGGCTGTCGCAAATCAAGCGCCTCACTGGCATGTTGTTTCGCCGCTGAATATCTGAAAAGTGCGCCATGGCCGTGTAGGAACGCCTGAAATGGCCACACACCTTCCTGGCCTGCTTGAGGACGTCCTGTAAGCCTGGGTACTTATGCACAAAGCGTTGGACGATCAGATTCAACACATGTGCCATGCATGGCACATGTGTCAACTTGCCCAAATTGTTGTCACACAACACTTTGCCGATCTCCAGTTGGTGCAGAGTCAGCCACTGATCCACCTGTGCGTTCAGGGCGGACAGGAGTGCTGGTCCGGTGTGACTCTCTGCTTTCAGGCAAGTCAACCCCAAGACGGCGTGACACTGTCATATCCGGGATGTGGAATAGCCCCTGGGGAGCTGGGGGGGTGCAGTTTATGTGGAGAAAGACGCAGCAGCAGAAGAGGACTCAGCCGAGGAGGTTAGTGAAGAGGATTGAGTAGGAGGAGTAGAGGAGGTGGCAGCAGGCCTGCCTGCAAGTCGTGGCGGTGTCACCAACTCCTCTGCAGAGCCACGCATTCCATGCTTGGCAGCCGTCAGCAGATTTACCCAATGCGCAGTGTACGTGATATACCTGCCCTGACCGTGCTTTGCAGACCAGGCATCAGTGGTCAGATGGACCCTTGCCCCAAGACTGTGTGCCAGACATGCCATGACTTCCTTTTCCACAATAGAGTACAGGTTGGGGATTGTCTTTTGTGAAAAGAAATTTCGGCCGGGTACCTTCCACTGCGGTGTTCCAATAGCTACAAATTTTTTGAAGGCCTCAGACTCCACCAGCTTGTATGGTAAAAGCTGGCGGGCTAAGAGTTCCGACAAGCCAGCTGTCAGACGCCGGGCAAGGGGGTGACTCTGTGACATTGGCTTCTTACGCTCAAACATTTCCTTGACAGACACCTGACTGTGGGCAGATGAGCAAGAACTGCTGAAGGCGAGAGGCGGAGTGGCAGATGGTTGAGAGGGGGCAAGGAGGACAGCAGTGGTTGACGTGGCTGAAGATGTTGGACCAGGAGGAGGATGGCGGCTTTGAGTTTGTGTGCTGCTTGTACTCATGTGTTGATCCCATAGGCGTTTGTGATTTGAGATCATGTGCCTTCGCAAAGCAGTTGTACCTAGGTGGGTGTTGGACTTCCCACGGCTCAGTTTCTTTTGGCACAGGTTGCAAATAGCATCGCTGTTGTCAGAGGCAGACACACAGAAAAAATGCCACACTGCTGAGCTTTGCAATGACGGCATTCTGGTGGTGGCAACAGCATGCGTTGATTGGCGTGCTGTCTGGCTGACCCCGGATGCCAATGCATGCTGTCTGACTGTGCCACTAGCTCCTTGCGACGACCTTCCCCTGCTTCCAACTCATCTCCTCCTCCTCTCTGTCTCCCCATCTGAACTATCCCCCTGTTCTTCTTCTCTTCGAGCGGGCACCCACGTGACATCCACGGACACATCGTAATCATCAACCGCTTCACTTGTATCTGACAATTCAGCAAAGCAAGCAGCAGCGGGTACAATTTCATCATCATCACACACAGCGGGTACAACATCATCATCACACCGTATGTCCATGTGTGTAATGCTGCCTGACTGAGACATATCCCTGTTATCTACATCCTTTGGCAATAATAGTTGCGCATCACTCATTTCTTCCAACTGATGTGTAAATAACTCCTCTGACAGATCAAGTGAAGCAGCTGTGGTGCTAGTGTTGGTGGTAAGGCAGGCGGGCGAGTGGTAACTTGAGAGGTGCCCGAAGCTGAGCTGGAGGAGGATGGTGCGTCAAGGTTCCTAGCGGAAGCTGTAGAGGATTGGGTGTCCTGTGTTAGCCAGTCAACTATGTCCTCAGAACTTTTCGAGTTCAGGGTACGTGGCCTCTGAACACTGGGCATTATTCTAGGGCCAAAGGGAATCACAGCACCACGACCACAACGGCCCCTGCGGGGTGGCCTGCCTCTGCCTGTCCTTTTTTTTAGATTAGTTGTACTATGCGTGCAAGCTACTGTGACACCAGATATGAGTGGTGGAACTGTGCACTGGCAGTAGTTGGCACAGTACACACTGTAGGCCTAACACACATGCTTGCAGGCAAGTAACTGAAATTATATTACAGTCAAAAAAGTATTTTTAGTTTTTTTTTAATGTAGTCTACTGTGACACCAGATATGAGTGGCACTGTGCACTGGCAGTAGTTGGCACAGTACACACTGTAGGCCTAACACACGCTTGCAGGCAACTAACTGAAATTATATTACAGTCAAAAAAGTGTTTGTTTTTTTAAATGTAATCTACTGTGACACCAGATATGAGTGGCACTGTGCACTGGCAGTAGTTGGCACAGTACACACTGTAGGCCTAACACACACGCTTGCAGGCAAGTAACTGAAATTATATTACAGTCAAAAAAGTGTTGTTGTTTTTTTAAATGTAATCTACTGTGACACCAGATATGAGTGGCACTGTGCACTGGCAGTAGTTGGCTATGTACACACTGTAGGCCTAACACACACGCTTGCAGGCAACTAACTGAAATTATATTACAGTCAAAAAAGTTTTTTTTTTTTTTAAATGTAATCTACTGTGACACCAGATATGAGTGGCACTGTGCACTGGCAGTAGTTGGCACAGTACACACTGTAGGCCTAACACACACGCTTGCAGGCAAGTAACTGAAATTATATTACAGTCCAAAAAGTGTTTGTTTGTTTTTTTAAATGTAATCTACTGTGACACCAGATATGAGTGGCACTGGTGGCACTGTGCACTGGCAGTAGTTGGTACAGTACACACTGCAGGCCTAACACACACGCTTGAAGGCAACTAACTGCAATTATATTACAGTCAAAAAAGTTTTTTATTTTTTTTATGCAAGCTACTGTGACACCAGATATGAGTGGTGGCACTGGGCAAGTGGGCACAGTATACGCTGTGTGCCTGACACACACGCTGGCAGGCAACTGCAGTTAGATTACAGAGGGGAAAAAAAGCAGACTGGTGTACTAGCCTTAAAAAGGGCTTTTTGGGGTGCTGTCCTTACAGCAGATCAGATGAGTCTTTCAGGACTGTAGTGGACACTGAATACACTGGCCTGACTATCGATTTCCCTATTAAATCAGCAGCAGCAGCACTGTCCCTCCTCTCACTAAGACTGCAGCTGCCGAATGAATCTAAAATGGATGCTGTCCAGGAGGTGGGAGGGTCTGGGAGGGAGGGTCTGCTGCTGATTGGCTGGAATGTGTCTGCTGACTGTGAGGTACAGGGTCAAAGTTTGCTCAATGATGACGTATAAGTGGCGGACTGAACATCGCATATGTTCGCCCGCCGCGGCGAACGCGAACAACCAATGTTCGCCGGGAACTGTTCGCCGGCAAATAGTTCAGGACATATATATATATATATATATTGGGAGGGGTTATGCTCGGGATCGCTTTTGCTGAGGTCAAAGGACACTTGTCTGTTCCATCCAATTCAGATCAAACACCAAGTATAAGTTTTAAAGAGGTTGTCCGGTCCCAAAATCTAAATTCTTTTTATGTGCTCCTAACACCATTCACCATGCATACATATGCCCCCAATACCTGTTTTCCATGTCTGAGCTTTCCTTCCTCCATGAAAGACATCACATTATCCTGGCAGATCTGTTTACTTTCTCCCCTTCTTGTTTTGTTGAATGCATAACTTTATTGACACACAAGCCTGGCTGCACTGCACAGAGATGAGTCACAGGCTGGCCACGCCCCCACTGCTCTGTCTGCAGCAGCTACACCATCTATAACTCCTGTGTCTATCTTTCTACACCCAGACATGAATCTCCTTCTCACTCAGTGTCTAAATCACTGACCATCCACAGGCTCTTCCCTCACCATCTCCAGAGTGTAATAAAAACATTATATCCAAACATATCTGTATTTAATCCTAACATGTATGTGTGCTTGATACAAATCATGTTGTGTGCGATACTGCCTGCTGAAGAGTGTATCTAATCCCATCTTCTATCATACAGCCTGCTGAGCTGTGTATCTAATCCCATTTTGCATGATACAGCCTCCTGAGCTGTGTATCTAAATTCTTATGCACACTACCGTATCCATTTTGCGGTTTTTTGCAGAACTGACATACGGATGCGAAAAACACATGGACTTCATTAGTGTGCTTTCCACATCTATAAATAAGTACAGCCAAATATAGAACATGTCTTATTCTGGTCCTCATAATGCAGATCTAAAACCCATAGAACTCAATGGCTCTGGGAAAAAAATGCACATCTCACATAGGCAGTATCCTTATTTAGCAGATCTGCTACTTGGAGAAAGCAGAACGAATACAGTCCTGTGCATGAGGCCTAATTTTATCTTTTTTGGTCCTGACTGCTGAAGGGTTTATCTTGGCCCATCATGTGTGATACACGTGAGATAAGACCATGATCGGCCTGGGAAACACGGTCCGTGTGTCGCCACATCTCCCAGGCCGACTGCACTCTCCTGACCGAACTGACGATATGACAGTAATGTATGATACAGCCAGTCTCTTATCTGGTCAGGGAAGCCGAGGTTGGCCTGGAAATTGTGGCTGACACATGGACTGAGACATGGATTCCTGTGCCGATCACAGTAGTTTGCATGATCCCTATCACCACATAACAGTGACATCCACAGTGCCCCCATAACAGAGACATCCACAGTGTCCACATAACAGTGACATCCACAGTGTCCACATAACAGTGACATCCACAGGGTCCACATAACAGTGACATCCACAGTGTCCACATAACAGTGACATCCACAGTGTCCACATAACAGTGACATCCACAGTGTCCCCATAACAGTGACATCCACAGTGTCCCCATAACAGGGACCTCCACAGTGCCCCAATAACAGTAACATCCACAGTGCCCCAATAACAGTGACCTCCACAGTGCCCCTATAACAGTGACCTCCACAGTGCCCCTATAACAGTGACCTCCACAGTGCCCCTATAACAGTGACATCCACAGTGCCCCTATAACAGTGACATCCACAGTGCCCCTATAACAGTGACATCCACAGTGCCCCAATAACAGTGACATCCACAGTGCCCCAATAACAGTGACATCTAGATTACCCCCATAACAGTGACATCCACAGTGATCCCATAACAGTGACCTCCACAGTAGCTCTATAACAGTGACTAGTGTTGAGCGCAAATATTCGAATTACGAATTTTAATCTCGAATATCGGCACTTCGACAATTCGCGAATATTTAGAATATACTGCTGTATATTCGTAATGACGAATATTCAGAATTTTTTTCCATATGAACATGATTCCTCGCTACTTCTTGCTTGTTGGCCAATGACTCCGGCCAATTGACCCTCATTAGCAGCTTGTGAACTTCCTGCATGTTTTTACGGTGGTCACGCTGCATCTGGGCCATGCGTTTGATGCATTTCTTTATTACTGTTTGTAAAAAAATAATAATAATAATTGCAATTCATGTTGCAAGAAAATTAGTGCATTGTGTGGAGTATGTGTTCAAACACAGCCGATTTACATCTAAATTCAGTAGTTATAGATCTTTATGTTAATTATAGTGTTGTTTGCTTAGTGATAGTTTGGATAGAGTATAATGTTATTTATTTGGTTAGGTAATAGTTTTTAGGTAGTTTACAGAGTTATGGTGCAGTTTTTTTGTTTTCTAGTAATGTAGTTTGTTGACTCCTCATTGTTGGCACTTTTAAACAATTCACGACCGGCCCATAATAGTACGCCACAGCGGGACGTGACTTGACACACAGGGACGTACTATTACGGACCAACAAACACCTGGCCCCCAGGAATAATCACTTGGGAACCGGGGTGCAAAGGCTGCTCAGCTAAACAGGCAGACATGTTAACTAAGGGCTGCTATTGTTCGGATTCCTTACACATGTGCATTACAGCTCCGGAGATGCATGGTGGTGATGGGATCGTGGGATGTTTGTGAATATGTTATGCATAGAGAATTATATTGATGTGTGCACATATTTACCCTCCTGGTGGGGGTGTAGACAACCTCCTCCTCTTCTGGAGGTGGGGGAAGGGAATCCCGTGGCTGGGAGGGTCCGGGCTGCTAATACTCTACCTCCGACATTTTGCCCACATCAGGTGGGGGAGAGGCCGCTACATTATTGGAGGGTCTGGGCTTCTCTCCCTCCGTCTGCTCCTCCGACTCTTCCTCCTCCATGGAAACCTCCACCACGTTAACATCCTTTTGGGGTCTTCGGTGTCTGACCGATGGAATGGGAACCCCTGTAATCACAGAATGTTAAGAATTTAGACAAACAACTCATAAATCATAACAAAAGGTAAAGATCCAGAAATTCCTATATGGAGGGATCTACATGGGATTATGATTATCCATATGGTGTATTTGCCTCATTTTGGGGTTATATAACATGCCAAAACCAGTGTTACAGATGGGTAAAACTAGCCTAAGTTACAAGGTAGGAGGAGGTAATATGGGATTTGTTAGGAAGGTGCCCTATAGGGTATTGTGGCTGGGTTATTGACGTTTAGGGAAACCAAGCAAAAGTTTGGAAATTAGATAAGGGGTTATTGGATGGTGTTATGTTTAGTATATAATTTTTTGGGATACGTATATAGGTAGGGGGCACTCAACTATCTGGAACCAGATGGATGATCAATACGGTATTAAAATTGTATTAAAATTATATTTAATCAAATAGCATAGGTAAATACAAAGTCAAAAACAGAATTAAATCACACATAAAAAGGCGCCATATAGAAAATAAATGTGTAAAATCATACAAATTGCAAAACACTGTATATTGCAGACGTGAATCAGCAAACTCAGCAAACTCCAGGGGGTCAATAACCAATATCGCTATCACCTCAATATGATGTGGCAAAATAGGAGTCATGTCATAATGAAAGTCATGTCCTTATATAGAGGGTTTTGCTTAGATAGGGAGGTGTCTCATTTATTTAGGAATCTTTGAAAGTCCGAACTGGAATCAGTCCATTTAGAGAACCAGTATTTCCGGCCATTAGGACTCTTTTTAATACTCCTATATTAGTACACACCAATAACATATTGTATATTGTCATAAAATCACAGATGTCCTTATAAAAAAGAATAATCTCTGCGGTGGTTCTTGCCCCTATGCTCCTTATGGTCGCGGGGTATGTGCTGCTGTTTTAGCCGTTGACTCCTAGCCGCTGACTCCACTGCTTCTGACTGCTGAGTGCGCTCCTACCTTCTGCCGATCCTCCTGCTCTCCTCCCCTGCACCGCTGGGACTAATCCTCCTGTGATTGCCCTAACTGACGGGCTGCTGGACGGGCTATTCGATTTTACTTGCGAGCTCTGCCTGATCTGCCTGATCTCCTTCTGGTGGACTGGTGGCTCCGCTTTCGTCTCCTGCGTGGGTGGCGAACGCTTGATTCTCAGCTCACCTGGGAGCCCTGTCTTACCTCCTCCTTTTTTCTCCCTTTTTTTGGCCTACTGTGTCTCCCTATGTCCTCTCCCTTCGATACTAACCATTAACCAAAACTGCTCCTGCATTTCAAAACGTACTCAATCTATATTTTGTAAAGCTTACTGCTAGTACCCTCACTGTTGAAAGAGAAAAGTGAGGTGGCCATAAAAGCAAAATAAAAGTAAATTATAAATACAAATAAATAAATTATAAATACAAATATAAAAGGAACAAGCTACAAAAGCTCAAAGTGAAAAAAAAAAAAGAAGGAAGAGGAAAATATAAAAAAAAAAAAAAAAAAAACAAGGAGGAGGAGAAGGGGGAGAGGAACATAAAGTAAGGGGGAGAAAAAGGGAAAAAAAAATAAAAAAAATTTTATAAAGAAAAAGAAAAAAAAAAAGAAGGGGCAAAGGAAAAAGCAAAGAAGGGGGAGAGAGAAAAAAGAAAAAAAAGAAAAGAAAAAAAAGGAAAGAAGAAAAAGGGGAGAGAGAAGGAAAAAGGAAAGAAAAGAAAAAAAGAAAAAGAGGGGAGAGAAGGGAAAAAGAAGAAAGAGGGGAAAGGAGGAAGAAAAAAAAAGAAAAGAAAAAAGAAAAGACACAGGATCAAGGCATGGCTCCAAAAGCCAGTAGGCGCTCGGCTGATCTTTCTAGTCAGAAACCGGGAACAAAAACTTTTGAAACAACAAAAATAGATCAGTTCTTGAGGTCTCCAAGGGTTAATACGAGGGGCGAACAAAAGTACTTTGCCTCTAGAAAAAATGGCGACCCTGAGGTTAATGAGATAGAACCACAAAAAGCCTCTAGACAACCTGAAGAAGAAGAGGGTATAATTTAGTGCGTCAAATTATTATTATTTAATTTTATTTTATTTTTTTTTTATTTTTTTTTTCCTGTTGTTTTGTCCCACCTAACCGCTTTTGATAATGACGACTAGAATCCTTGCCTGGAATATACGCGGATTGGGGGATAGAGGAAAAAGACAAGCGATTTTTGATTTGACACAGGTCCACCTACCAGCAATAGTATGTTTGTTAGAAACTCATCTTACTGAAGAGACCTCTAGGGTGGTCGGCAGGGGATGGGCCGCGCATATGTATCATTCTACTTTTTCCAGCCACTCTAGAGGTGTTACTGTCTTGATACATAGACAGATCGATTTCATCTGTGAGGCATCCTCTGTTGACCATCAGGGGAGATTTATCTTCCTATATTGTAGATTAAGGGGGAAGACATGTATTTTAGCTTTTGTCTATATTCCACCGCCATTTTCCTTTTTGGTTCTTAATTCTTTGTTATTATTTATGGATAAATGGCCAGAGTGCCCAACATTGATTATTGGTGATTTCAACTGTGTCATTGATCCTCTGCGTGATAGGGTCTCTACGAGTGCCAAGGGAGATAGCCCGGTTCAGGGGTCTCCCCTGGCACGGTTTTGCTCTGAGGCGGGTTTTGAAGATGTAGTGGGGACACCTAGGACAGGGGGAAAGGGCCTTTTCATGCTTTAGTAAAGCAGGTAAATCTATGTCTAGAATAGATCTTGCACTGATAAGTAGTAAACACGTGAAACTCGTAAAACGAATGAAATATGAAACAAGGTCAATTTCGGACCACTCACCGTTATTCCTTGAACTCTGCTTAACCCAGGAAAGACACATACAAAAGCCCCCTTTTAGATTAAACCCTTACTGGTTATCAGTAATAAAGACACATGAAACAATCCAGAATGAAATTGGTCGATTTTGGGATAACAACTATGGCTCAGCTAAAATCCAAGTGGTATGGGATACCTTTAAGGCGTACATGAGGGGAATGATGGTCAGTAATATTGCGAACCTTAGAAAGGAGTATGGGAAAAAACTGAAAAATCTAGAAGAACTTGCATCACTGGCGACACAATCCTTTTATACGAATAAGACGGAGGAGAATAGAGAAAGTATGCAAATGGCCACACAAGTATACTCTAACTTTTTATTGGACAAGGCCCAACAGAGCCTTTTCTTTAAAGGGCAAAAATATTTTGCGGAGTCAGGGCGACCTGGTAAACTTTTGTCCAGAGTGATCTCAAGTCAACAATCCAAAAAATATATAGATAATGTTAGACTGGTTAATGGTAGGATGGTTAGTGGACAGGGTCCTGTAGAGAAGGCCTTTGTGGACTATTTTTTGGATTTGTATAAAGCTGATTCGAAGATCACAGATGATAAGATGGATGCCTATCTTGATGACATTGCTTTTCCAACTATTACTGAGGCGCAAAAGAAAGCACTTGAATTGGATGTTTCAATCCAGGAACTTGAGGGAGCTATTAAATTATGTTCAGACAATTCCACCCCTGGCTCAGATGGACTCCCATACGAATTCTACAGTAAATATGGGGACTTTATTCTCCCCAGACTGCTGGAGGTCTTTTCTGAATCAGTGGAGGACGGGAAGTTACCAGATTTAATGATGGAAGCCGTAATAACATTAATTCCAAAAAAAGGCAAAGATCCCGTAGATCTAGAATCATACAGACCAATCTCACTGCTTAATGCAGATGTAAAGCTCCTCGCGAGGATTTTGGCCACAAGGCTCTCTGGGGTTATTTCCTCCATTGTCCATCCGGATCAGAATGGCTTTATTCAAAATAAGGGCACGCACCATAATCTACATCGGCTCTTTGCTAATATTCAGGCCCCTGGGGGGACCGCTCGCTCCATCCTGTCACTGGATGCCTCTAAGGCCTTTGACAGGGTGGAGTGGCGATTCCTCTTGAAGGTTCTGGTAAGGATGGGCTTTGGGGAAAGATTTATAGGCATTCTCAAGTTATTGTACAGATTCCCCAAGGCAAAATTGAGTCTCAATGGGATCCTGACAACTAGTTTTGATTTAAATAGAGGGACACGTCAGGGTTGCCCACTATCCCCATTGTTATTTGATATTTATATTGAACCTCTTGCGTTGGCCATTAGGCAGGATGATCAAGTTAAGGGATTTGGTACGCTAGGAGTGCAAGACCGTATTTCCCTATACGCGGATGATGTTCTCTTTTTTATAGACCATACGGAAACAACTCTCCCCAGAATTATTCAAATGGTTAAATCATTTGGTGAGGTGTCCGGTCTTCTTATAAACTGGTCTAAGACCAGTTTGATGCCAATAGACCCCCTACGACAGACACAGTTGGACATCGTTGACTCTTTTCAGTATTTGGGTTTGACTATATCACCTCGGGTTGAAAATGTTCTACAACTTAATTTGATCCCCATGGTGACAAAGATTAGAGCCAAAATAGGGATCTGGTTGAGACTTCCCCTATCTAGAGCTGACCGAGTTTCATTGGTCAAAATGGTGATATTACCACAATTTCTTTATGTGCTTAGGAATACACCTATCTGGATACAAGATAAATACTTTAAACTTATGGAAAGAATAATTAATGATTTTATATGGGGAAGAAAACGAGTTCGAATAAAGTTAGAATATTTGTATAAATCACTGGAGTGCGGGGGTTTAAATCTCCCTTACTTTAAAGGCTATTTTATTGCTACTCAGTTATTGATGTGCTATGAATCAGAAAACAGTGCACTTTTAGGGAAAATATTGGGTAGCCACGCTCATAATAATATATTCACTCTTTTGGAATCCGGGTTATTGAGGAGCTATGAGCGGGGCTATAGAGAGACTATAAAATTACTCCTGAAAGTGTGGGCTACTACTAGGACATGGTTAAAGGTAAAGGGCTCACTTACATTCACGCCTCTTTGGCATAATCTGCACCTACAAAGGTTAGATGATATTGCAGTTGACACATTCTGGCAAAAGAATAAAATTTTGTATATTTCACAGGTAATTAAGGATAGAGAGATTAAGCCATTTATAGAGATATCACATAATATAGAAATTTTTTCATGGTTTAGATATTTTCAATTGCGTTCAGCATTATCTAGTCTGGACGATAAACTGGTGTTGGATATAGATAGCTCATCCTTCTTGAATGATTGGGTAGGGGGGACACCGCCTAGATTGAAGATTTCAAATATATATAAGTTATTACTTAAGGCACGATTTAGTGATACACAATCACCAGGACAAAGAGCGTGGGAGATGGATTGTCCGAACATACAAGTAGAAGGGTGGGAGAATATTTTTGGGAATCTAGGTTTACTATCCCAGAACTTTAACCATGTTCTAATACATTTTAATATTTGTCACAGATTATGTCACCCCTTTATGGATGAATAAATGTGGTCTAAGAGACACGTCTAATTGCCCTAAATGTGACACCCCAGGCGCGGACTATCTTCATATGATCTGGACCTGTCCAGAACTTATAAAATACTGGAATAGCATTAACAACTTTATCCGCTACAAATTAAAAATACGAATTCCTTTCGAACCACAAGTGTTTGTGCTTAATGATTTCTCCAAAATAAATAACCATAAGTATCAATAGAGTTTCCTAGGTAGAATACTGATGTTGGCCAGAGTTTTGGTCAGTCGGACCTGGTTTGCTCGATATATTCCAGAGATAAATACATGGATAAACCTAATTAACAAGGTAAAAAATTATGAGAAAATTATGTATAAACAGAGGGAAGCTGAGGAGAAGTGGACTAAGTTATGGGGCGGTTGGAGGACTTGATTAGTTAGGATAATTATTCCTTTTTTTTTTTTTTTGACGCACCACAGGTACGGGGAGGGGGGTGGGTATAGGGAATGGGGATAAGGGGAAAGGAAAATGAAAAATTCTTTTTGTACTGTAATTTGCTTTTATATATCAATTAATAAAGATAATTAATTCCAAAAAAAAAAGTGGGGGATGTATGTAATGGACGGGGCCTTTCACCGGAATATTGAATGATATTTGCAGTTTATGTAGATATAAACAAAAAGACCTATATTTATTTATGTGTGTGTGAAACGTATGAAATCATCTGGTGACATCATACATCTTTACCATGCTGTGTGTATAACTATATATATATATATACACTCACAGCGACGTAGAGATATATAACTGGATGATTTTGTTCGTGTCACACCAGGTGTTAAGTAATTATTTTTAAAGGAATGAAATACGGATGTGGTAGAGTTAACACACATGCTTTAGGAGACGTGTTATGTAAACTAAATGCAATTAAATGCGTTAAGCAATTTTTTTTTAAAATGTCTTTTGTTTCAAGATAACGCGATGAGTTAAGAAATTTGAGTTAAGAGGTTGTATGTTAACCCTACTACATCTGTACGGATTAGCAGCATAACTGAATATATACATTACAGAGTGTTGTAGAGAGAGATACACAAGTCATGTAAGCATTGTATCTGGGCATAATCGCCGATAATTGACCCGATCATAGTGGATGCGCTTCAGATCGCAGCATTTTTTCTGGATGGCGTCCTTTCTGTGCTAGATTCCATATTTTTGTGACAATTCAAACCGGAGAGCCCTGATGATGGCCTGCTTCTCCTCTCTTTTCCAGGTCCTGTCATAGCCCCGCACCAACATTCGCTGCAGGATAAAGATGCAAGCATATAATCCCAATTTTTTTAAATACAAGTTTTCAAAAAAATGTCCTCAACAAAATATCAAAAAGTAGTTACGTGTTTGAAGGGGAAATATTAGATTTAATGTTACCAGTATAAAATCGGATGGTATTGCGATTGAATGAGTGTGGGGTCTGAGCATTCAGATATTGGCCAGCTAAGCAGAGATGTACCTGTCTAGTTAATTTACAGTACGGTATGGGGTGTACTGCTGGTTCGCCTCCCCGTGGTGCACCCTGAGTAAAGCTAAATGAACCAGCAAATACTTACGGTCAGACAAAGAAAGCTCATGGACATAAAATATAATCTATATATATATATATTGTGTGTGTGGTATATAGTGTGTGGTATATAGTGTGTGGTATATAGTGTGTGGTATATAGTGAGTGGCAGAAAAATAGATGTGCTATGTGCATGTGAGAGATATTTATCTGTTGTCCATATATACATGCTACAGACATAGTGCTGTGAAGTAACAAGAATACTTAGTGCACCAATCAGTAATAACCACTCTTACCAGATAAACAGTGTTGTTTGTATTACAAAAAATTTAAATTTGTATCCATATAGCTACTATTCACATGTACGAATATTTGGAAAGACTCGATCTACATATAAAAAAATTTCTGCCATGCATGCAATATGTAAAAAAAAAAATGCTGTAATATAATATTACTTACAGTTATCACGATTTCTTCCTCAGCTTTCTCAAAGTAGTTGCGCACCATTTCTTCTTATCGGGCAGACTTTCTACAATATTGAATGACGTACTCGCGTACTCACTCGATCATTACGTTCCCGATTTTCGCATAAAAATTGGTAAGTCGAATATAACGAATATTCAAATTCACGAATATATCACGAATATTCTACAAAATGATTGTGATATATCCCGAATTCGAATATTGCCCCTGCCGCTCATCACTAACATTGACATCCACCCATAACAGTGACATTCAGAGTGCCACATGTGCCATCCACAATGCCCCGAGTGACATCCAGTGCCGTCCACAGTGCCCCATGTGACATCCAGTGTGCCGTCCACAGTGCCCAATGTGCCATCCACATTGCCCCAGTAACATCCAGTGCCCCCACATGCCATCTACTTTTCCCCAATGTGTCATCCACAGTGCTCCAGTAACATTCAGTGCCCCCATGTGTCATCTACATGGCCCCAATGTGCCATCCACAGTTCCCCAGTGACATCCAGTGCCCCCATGTGCCATCAATAGTGCTCCCATTGCGCCATTGCCATCCATAGTGCCATCCACAGTGTCCCAGTGACATCCAGTGCCCCCATGTGCTATAAATAGTGCTCCCATTGCCATTCACAGTTCCCCCCAATGTGCCAGTCATGCCCCCAGTGAGATCCACAACATAGCGATCAGCCACTGTGGATGATTGCTATGCTGTCAATCCTGCACAGCAGAGCAGCCAGCAATCCTGCGCATGCGCACTAGCATTCAGCATAGTGTGCTTTCATTGTGAGTGAGGATGGCCAGCCAGAGCTTTCTTGAACAGAAGGTGGTGATGTCATTCATGACGATCCGTCTCCTGCTCAAGAAAGTAGGAGAAGAAGACAGAGACTTACTGGAAGACCAGAAAGCCGGCCAGGAGCAGTCACGTGACAGGGTGTTGGATCTTGGAATGGGCTGTGCTGTGGAAGGTAAGTACCAGACCAACATACTTCCCTCCACAGGTTAGTATTATGCCCCAATTTTAGGTTTAGCCCGGAAAATCCCCTTTAAGTTGACTTGTAGCCAGGTTTATTGATAAGGATGCAGATAAAAATAACAAAACAGCAAAAGAAAACCTCACCTGTCCAGCACTTACTATACATAAGGGTCCATTCACACGTCCGTAGTGCATTGCGGATCCGCAATACACCCAGCCGACACTCCCATAGAAATGCCTATTCTTGTACGCAATTGCGGCGCGCTCCGGAAATGCGGATGCGGACAGCACACTGTGTGCTGTCCTCATCCATTCCGTCCCCATAGAGAATGAACGGGTCCGCACCCGTTCCGCAATTTGCGGAACAGATGCGGACCCATTATTACGGACGTGTGAATGGAGACTTAGACTTCCCT
The DNA here is from genome assembly GCF_905171765.1 of Bufo bufo. NCBI lineage: Eukaryota > Metazoa > Chordata > Amphibia > Anura > Bufonidae > Bufo > Bufo bufo. The sequence goes on from NC_053390.1 coordinate 623,551,566, forward strand.
GTCTACCTGCTGGAGGGCTTCTCCCTGTCAGCTCACAAAACAAGGCTTTCAGCAACCTTTTACTCATTCACACAGACAGACGTTCTGTGTCCCCAGGCAGAGAGAGACTGACTGACCTCCTGGCTCTGATATATCCCCACCTAAGTGCTGCTTCATTAATTATCTCACAGGTGAGAGTCTTCCACCTGTTACTTCACATAGGAGAGGAAGCTTGGGGAAATATACCTCCTTTCCACCACCAATCCTGCATGTGCTGCCTTGTCAATTATTTTTTCTATTGCTTGGGGATTTTTCATCCGGAATCCATACAAGGATATAGCACCGGGAATAATTGAGTGTGCTGCTATTGTTTTTTGTCTAAAGCTATACACTGCGTGCAGAATTATTAGGCAAATGAGTATTTTGACCACATCATCCTCTTTATGCATGTTGTCTTACTCCAAGCTGTATAGACTCGAAAGCCTACTACCAATTAGGCATATTAGGTGATGTGCATCTCTGTAATGAGAAGGGGTGTGGTCTAATGACATCAACACCCTATATTAGGTGTGCATAATTATTAGGCAACTTCCTTTCCTTTGGCAAAATGGGTCAAAAGAAAGACTTAACAGGCTCAGAAAAGTCAAAAATAGTCAGATATCTTGCAGAGGGATGCAGCACTCTTAAAATTGCAAAGCTTCTGAAGCGTGATCATCGAACAATCAAGCGTTTCATTCAAAATAGTCAACGGGGTCGCAAGAAGCGTGTGGAAAAACCAAGGCGCAAAATAACTGCCCATGAACTGAGAAAAGTCAAGCGTGCAGCTGCCAAGATGCCACTTGCCACCAGTTTGGCCATATTTCAGAGCTGCAACATCACTGGAGTGCCCAAAAGCACAAGGTGTGCAATACTCAGAGACATGGCCAAGGTAAGAAAGGCTGAAAGACGACCACCACTGAACAAGACACACAAGCTGAAACGTCAAGACTGGGCCAAGAAATATCTCAAGACTGATTTTTCTAAGGTTTTATGGACTGATGAAATGAGAGTGAGTCTTGATGGGCCAGATGGATGGGCCCGTGGCTGGATTGGTAAAGGGCAGAGAGCTCCAGTCCGACTCAGACGCCAGCAAGGTGGAGGTGGAGTACTGGTTTGGGCTGGTATCATCAAAGATGAGCTTGTGGGGCCTTTTCGGGTTGAGGATGGAGTCAAGCTCAACTCCCAGTCCTACTGCCAGTTTCTGGAAGACACCTTCTTCAAGCAGTGGTACAGGAAGAAGTCTGCATCCTTCAAGAAAAACATGATTTTCATGCAGGACAATGCTCCATCACACGCGTCCAAGTACTCCACAGCGTGGCTGGCAAGAAAGGGTATAAAAGAAGAAAATCTAATGACATGGCCTCCTTGTTCACCTGATCTGAACCCCATTGAGAACCTGTGGTCCATCATCAAATGTGAGATTTACAAGGAGGGAAAACAGTACACCTCTCTGAACAGTGTCTGGGAGGCTGTGGTTGCTGCTGCACGCAATGTTGATGGTGAACAGATCAAAATACTGACAGAATCCATGGATGGCAGGCTTTTGAGTGTCCTTGCAAAGAAAGGTGGCTATATTGGTCACTGATTTGTTTTTGTTTTGTTTTTGAATGTCAGAAATGTATATTTGTGAATGTTGAGATGTTATATTGGTTTCACTGGTAAAAATAAATAATTGAAATGGGTATATATTTGTTTTTTGTTAAGTTGCCTAATAATTATGCACAGTAATAGTCACCTGCACACACAGATATCCCCCTAAAATAGCTAAAACTAAAAACAAACTAAAAACTACTTCCAAAAATATTCAGCTTTGATATTAATGAGTTTTTTGGGTTCATTGAGAACATGGTTGTTGTTCAATAATAAAATTAATCCTCAAAAATACAACTTGCCTAATAATTCTGCACTCCCTGTATATATATATATATATATATATATATATATACACACACATATACAGTGGATATAAAAAGTCTACACACCCCTGTTAAATGTCAGGTTTCTGTGATGTAACAAAATGAGACAAAGATAAATCATTTCAGAACTTTTTCCACCTTTAATGTGACCTATAAACTGTACAACTCAATTGAAAAACAAACTGAAATCTTTTAAGTAGAGGGTAGGTAGAGGGAAGAAAAAAAAATTATAATAATATGGTTGCATAAGTGTGCACACCCTTAAACTAATACTTTGTTGAAGCACCTTTTGATTTTATTACAGCACTCAGCCTTTTTGGGTATCTATCAGCATGGCACATTTGACTTGGCAAGATTTGCCCACTCTTCTTTGCAAAAACACTGCAAATCTGTCAGATTGCGAGGGCATCTCCTGTGCACAGCCCTCTTTAGATCACCCCACAGATTTTCAATCAAATTCAGGTCTGGGCTCTGGCTGGGCCTTTCCAAAACTTTAATCTTCTTCTGGTGAAGCCATTCCTTTGTTGATTTGGATGTATGCTTTGGGTCGTTGTCATGCTGAAAGATGAAGTTCCTCTTCATGTTTAGCTTTCTAGCAGAAGCCTGAAGGTTTTGTGCCAATATTGACTGGTATTTGGAACTGTTCATAATTCCCTCTACCTAACTAAGGCCCCAGTTCCAACTGAAGAAAAACAGCCCCAAAGCATGATGCTGCCACCACCATGCTTCATGTGGGTATGGTGTTCTTTTGGTGATGTGCAGTGTTGTTTTTGTGCTAAACATATCTTTTGGAATTATGGCCAAAAAGTTCAACCTTGGTTTCATCAGACCTTAACATCTTTTCCCACATGCTTTTGGGAGACTTCAGATGTGTTTTTTGCAAAATGTAGTCTGGCTTGGATGTTTTTCTTCGTAAGAAAAGGCTTTTGTCTTGCCACTCTACCCCATAGCCCAGACATATGAAGAATACGGGAGATTGTTGTCACATGTACACAGCCAGTACTTGCCAGATATTCCTGCAGCTCCTTTAATGTTGCTGTAGCACTGACGGGGTCACATAGTATTATATTGATTTATGATGCTATGTAATCCTTACAGTTCTGGAATGTATTGGATAAGACTGACAACATTATGTCAATGTTATCCAATACATTCCAGAACTATATGTGTTACATGGCATCATAAATCAATATAATGCTATGCGACCCTGTCAGTGCTGGGAGGTAAGGACAGGAGCTACTGCATGCTCATGGTGTGAGTTGTATGTGTGGGACTCGCTCATCTGAAAGGAGCCTAAGAGAATATACCAGTAAGAGATTTCACGGACTGCTACACAACTATAAGAAAGATGTTTGACTTTCTATGCAACAATATTATTCTTAGGATTTAAATAAATAGTTTAATCAATTATATAATTCCAACACTTAGCAGCAAAATGTATACATGTTTTTAGTGGATTACTATAAATTCACCTTCACAAGTACTTAATAATATGAAAATGATTATATTATATTTTTGCATCCAGATTTTAATCTGATTAACAAAAACTACCAGTCAACTATTTTCTGATGGTAGTAAATAGAGATGAGCGAATTTCATATTTTGAAATTCGTTCACGCTTTGTTAACTGGTAAAAGGTGAATTATATTATAAATTCCGTTACCACGGACCATAACGCAATTCTATGACAGAATGCATAACAGAATGCCTCTAAAGGCATTCAGTCATAGAATTGCGTTATGGTCCGTGGTAACAGAATCCATAACACAATTCAGCTTTTACCAGTAAACGAATCGCAAACGAATTTCATAACCGGAAATTCGCTCATCTCTAGTAGTAAAGAGCTTAGTAATTTGGTTATAAAACTCTATAAAGAACATTATTTAAAACATAATGGGATGTAATATGTACAGTTGCAAAATATGGGGCGCTTGTAGGGGGGGTGAAATGACATGAATATTGCAGATTATCCAAGGTTACCATTTCAAGGTTTAATCAAGCATGATTAAATGATGAGAACACCACATCCAGAAATAGCAACTGAGGCTGATATGCATTGCCGCTAAAAGAGAAAGGTCACTGAGCTCTCAATAAGAGTGTGAGATTAAACTTGTGTTCAACAATACTGTTACTAAAGAATCATTCAGACTGGCATCAAACTGAGTTACATCTATATAATACATTTTAGTACCGAAAGTAATGCAAAACCTTCATCTGCTGTCACATAAGGAAACTAAAATGTGAAATGGTATGTGGCTTGTTAGTACTACTGTAGCTAGTACAAGATCATTAAAAAACTCTGTTAAGAGAAAAAAGTTAAACTGAGAATGAACTGGCCCCCTGGAAAAGACGACTCATGTTTCCCCTACCACCCTTGATAGAAGAATTCTATTTAATACATAAAAAAAAAAAACTTTGTATAGTACATATGTAGCAAACATTGATTTGGCGTTAATGTGTTATGTACTCTTTATTTCCATGGTATGTAACTTGTTAAATGTCAATTTAGTGTTTGCATTTGATACTGTGTTGTGGAAAACCACTCAGAAAACACATTCTTCAGGAAGAATAAGGTTTATTGCGGCTAGCCGGGAGCATTAACAGCTTCAATAGCACAAAGGAAAATGTTCAAAGGGGGAGAGGCCCACACTCATCTTATACACATAACCATCCTAAACTTTACATACTTGTCTAATTCTCATTGGATAGGTTAAACTCTCTCTACAACCCCATTGGACATCTGCACATCTCCATGCATGGACAATGCGTGCTTGCTTCATGTTCTTCTTGGCCAACATCTGTTATTCATTACCAATGCTTGCTTCATCCTGTCTAGTCTATAGCCCCTCACCCAAGTGAGTGCCCCCACCTTATGAATGTGTACACACACATAAGATTTGGGAATGTATTGTTTGGTATAATCAGGCGGCATTAGACTATATATTTTTAATTTTCTCCTTCACTCCCTCCTCTTTTCCCAGCACACACACACACAGATACTGACATTTAGGGTCCATTCACACGTCCGTGTGTGTGTTTTGCAGATCCACAGATCTGTGGATCCGCAAAACACTGACATTGGCGATGTGCGGACCGCACATCACCGGCACTTAATATAAAATGCCTATTCTTGTCCGCAATTGCGAACAAGAATAGGACATGTTCTATTTTTTTCGGGATCGGAATTGTGGACAAGGAACTGCGGATCCGCAATTCCGGATCTGGGCAGCACGATGTATCCGCAATAGAATGGGTCCTCAATTCCGTTCCGCAAAATGCGGAAAAAAATTGCGGACGTGTGAATGGACCCTTATACTACATACACAATGTTTCTGGCTTTTTGCAATTCAATATATGATGTTCTCCTCATCCAATGAACAAAGTTCACACTCCGGATCCTTGACTTCCTCTGTAGCAACAGGTGCGTAGGCGAGCATCATGGTGGCTTTCATGAACAGTCTTTTACAACACGTAAACAACAATAGGCCTACAAGACACAATAACAGTACTGGAGCACATGCAAGCATGAAAGTCTTCAGTAATGGCAACAACCAAGATGGAAGATTCAAAGACCACCCTGAGAACCAGTCACCTGTAACTCCAGCTTCATCAATCATCTGCTTATTCAAGGAATGGAGGTGCTCGATGGTCCTAACAAGAATCCCATTTTGCTCATCATCATTCGCTGGGATGAAAGTACAGCAAGAGTCTCCAATAACTGCACAAACTGCTCCTTGAGAAGTGAGAATCATGTTGAGTGCATATCGGTTCTGTACCGCTGTAATCTCAGACCTCTGAGCTCCTCCTTGATGGCATTCAAGGCCTCATCTGTAATGTTTATAAACTTTAATAGCTCGTACCTGTTTTTATCCATTTTGCATTTGCTACTGCTTGTACTGCAGAAGTCAACCAACTTACAAAAAACATTTCAGCTTTTGAAAAGATTAGAAAATCATCTGGAACCTCCTCTGGAGCAAAATATGGATTTTTCTTGATTCGCACACGCTCACCTGGAACCCATGCATGCTTAGGGATTGCCAACAAAGGGTGGATCAGTTTAACCGTTGAGCACACACCTGACCAGTCTCCAGGGAGTCTGGTATACGCCAGACTACCACATTGCCAATATACATCCATCAGTACAGCAGTCCCTTGACTCAAATATCTCATATTTGACCAACTTACATCGTGTGTTTGTTCCCAACCTTTGCCCATTCCCATCATTAGAATAACATACATTAAATTCCCTCTTTTCTGTGACTTTGAGACCTTTTTTCTTCTGGATCTTCACTCCGTATTAATGAGGTTACAACATCTCCCCATACTTTTTTTTTACACAGGTTAGTATCTTTTACCAAACTAGAATCGGAAGTGAAGTTCCAAAGAGTCTGGCTTGCACAACCACAATACTTTTACGAAACCTACTAATATTCCTAATCTATGTTCAGCTAAACCTGAAAATACATATGCTATATAGACATCATTATAAATCAGTAACACTAATTAGCCTAACACCCACTTATTCACATTGTACAGTATAAAATTCCAGCAATATGGTGATATCAGCATATCCTCAGTAACAGGAATAGAAAACATAACATTGGAATCATTTGAACAATTTGTACATATCAAACAATCAAATTGATATTTTTTAAAGTAGCCATATGAGGATTAATAAATGTATTGTCCTAAATGTCCTTTAAACCCATAAGTCCAATAAGCAGCACAATGCAGAGACTGAAGACTCTCCTCGTGTTTTCCTTTAGTTACAGATGTATTCGTAATGGTCATGTGTCTCCAGGTGGTTTCTCCTTCAAACGCTTCACTAATTTTGAAGTGATCAAATCAGTCATTCAAAGTTTTCCTTATGTCTCTTAACACCTGCTTAATCATCAATGCTCACAAGGTTTGTGGAAAGGTAAAGCCACTGAATTCACATCTGGAAGGGAATCACACACTTAGTTATCTACAGCAATCAGTTGGTTTTGTAGGACTCCCATACAGATGTCACACTAGCAGCTTGTCTCCACTGCTCCTCTCTACTATAAATTCTAGACTGTATTACAGATCTCCACAAACTTGTCCAAGACCACAACCTGTCTCCTGATTACTAGTACAGCCTGTATCTTGTACAAAGTATAGCCCACTTCCCCACTTTGGTGTCTCTGATCCTCATGCATCAGAAGCCACATACCATAACAATAGGTAGTAAAATCCAAAATACAGTATCTGGGCCTGTTGGAGATAATACTGTATAGCCCTGTCCTAGATAATATAGCCCAAGAATATCTCATACGGTGACAAGAAGATATTCTTCTGAGGCATGATCCTTCCTGAATACAGAACTATGGAGGGACATTATTTCCCTTTGCCTTGATCTTTCAATAACATGTCATTATTCTATCTCTCCACCATACCCAATGTTCTTCTGTGAAATTAATTCCCTTATTACCCTCCATCCTCTCTGGAATCCCATATCTATATACTACCTCAGCCAGTATCTTCGTAGCTGTAGTCTTTGCTACAGGACAGGTTTTTGAATATCCTGGAAAGAGATCAATACAGACAAGGACATATTCACACTGTTCTACCTTTGGTAACTGAATGTAGTCAATACGCAGTCTTTGAAATGGGTAAGATGACCTGGGCATACGTATGCCTCCCTGGATGTCCCAAAGTTCTCCCATCATTATTATAACACACCTCATTCAACCTTGGACTAACCTCGTGGCAGCATTGTTGAACCCAGGAGCCATCCACCACTGAACCCAGTCACATATTCCCTCTCTTGATTTTGCCATGCTCTAAATCCATCCTCTTTGGGTAGAGTGCCCTCTGAAGATAACGTTTGCAACCCTAATTTTTCCCTTCAGCCTCTGTAGCCTGTATCAGACTCACATTTTGGAAGTCTACTGGCCCTAAACCAGCCTGTATCACATAGACCCCCAGTTACAGTAGGCTTCAGGTAATAGTTTAGCCTTTAGTTCCTCAGGTAGCATCAGGGCATCAAACACCTTTCACACATTCAACATTCATTATTGATGGGCTTACCCATGGATCCAACAAAATCTCTGCTCCTCCAGATTACACCATAATAATGGGTGATACCAAAGGCATACCTAGAATCTATATTAATGTTAGCAGTCTTACCCTGAGCCATCTTACAAACCTCAGCGAGTGCCTTCAGCTCCGTCTCCTGCACTGACATTGCTGGAGAGAGTGGTTCTTACTTGACAACATCAGTTTGGGTAGAGGCAGCATATGCTGTCCAAGATGATCCATCTTTGAATAACCTGAAACCAACTACAAGAAACTCAGTCTGGATTATTAATTGGAAAGGTTGCATTCCCCTTATATTCTGTTGATGCAAATACCCTGGAACCCCATCCTTCCACCTGTTTTTCCCTTTAAAATGCTGCTGAGGAGGTAAGTTTCCTACCTGGAGAAAGACTTAAAGTAAACATACACTTACAGTGAGTTTGTTGAAGTGTTTTGTCACTTCATGTGAGGTCAGAAAATGTAAAGAAGGACTCTTACTGCAATGGAAAAATCTCAGTATTTGGTTTAGATACAATTGATTGTTTGAACATCTTGTACTGCAGTTGTTAATAAGAAGGTTCTTCCTACCTATAGGATCATGAATCAGTAGATAGGATGTAATGGAAGTTCACTCATTACAATATCCCACCTTTCCTCCTCCCTTTTTCATCATTTGTCCACACCCCTTGGGGTCTGGTGAAATGTACCATGTTTCCTAAGTCAGTTCTGCTTTGGTGTATAACAGTGCACTGGTCCTAATCAGATGTCCCAACACATAACATACATAACATACAACATATAACACAATACCAACATAAAACAGACAAAGGGCCCCTTTGACATAACACCTTTCAACATAAAAATATTAATTTGAGCTCCAAACCAATTTTTTATCCAGACGTTCTGTTGGGGTCTTCATTATTGCTACAAATAAAACATTCACCAAATCATACATTTGGGAGAAAGTAAAAGTAATTAGCAAGAAGCCTCCAAGCGTTCCGTAAATACAGCTGCAAAATAAAACGGATAAAACAGTTGTTTTCATAATTAAAGAACCATATTCACCCAATATTACATTTAACAATTGGCTAATTTTTTACAACGTGGATTTTCTATTATCCAATTTATTTTATGTTTTTATTTTTAGGATATCCGATTACGATGTATAGTTATTAGTAGAGTACTCTTGACATTCTCAGTTATACCACACATCACACCCTACTTTCCATGCATCCTTCATTCACACAATAAAGCAATGGGAAATGTCACAGCATCTTCATTTCCTAGGAAAGAGAACAAACAGCTTAATTAATATCATTACATCAAATTCATAAACCTCACATTATACTGGATTAACCAGAGGTTATCATACCTCAACCCAGGTTTTATACAATCTTATATGCCAATCAACATATCCTTAATCCTTTCAAAAGTGTTATAGTATAACATGCAGTTTATGGAATTAGTTTGCTCTCACCTACATCTACACTCATCAAATCTCCATAGTAGAGCATACGCCGACCTTAACCTCACACTCACTTCATAATCCACATACAATCCCCTTTCTACTTACACTGCTGTGGTCTGCTGTTCCTTAACGCACACATTGTATTGCAAAATTAATCAAAAGGCCAGTTACCACTTAAACATTACAACTATTAACCCTTCAGCTTCCTTTCCTTCCCCCTCCTCCTCCTCTGGTCACTTTGTTTATCATCAGACTCCAGCACAGAACCATCTCCATGCCTTAACCCCTTCCCGACCTTTGACGTACTGTTACATCATGGGAACCACTGAGTTCCCACAATTTGACGTAATAGTACGTCATTGTGATTGCGCGGGCACCGGAGCGGTGCGCGCGCGATCACTGCAGGGGCCCGGAAGTCCGTGGTAGCCGGGCCCCTGCTGTATCCGCCGGCATCGCTGTAAAAGCCGATGCCGGTGGATTAACCCCTTCTATGCCATGGTCCGCGCTGACCGCGACATAGAAGAGGTTTGTGTCAGGTGAACGATCGCATCGAGTCCCCGCGCTGCTGTGGCAGGGACCCGATGCGACACAAGGCAGCCCGATGCCGTGCAGAGGTTGCCCAAAGCCGTGCAGAGGTTGCCCAATGCCTTGCACGGCATCGGGAACTGCCTTCTACGGGAGCCGAGGAGATCCAGCTTCAGGCTGGGTCTCCTAGGCAACCTGTTTGTGTATGACTCAGTGTCATACACTAACAGGCAATACATTACAATACCGATGTATTGTAATGCATTACAGAGGGGATCAGACCCCCAAAAGTGAATGTCATAAATAAAGTAAAGTAAAAAAAAAAGTGTTTTTAATAAAATTAATAAAGTAATAAAATTAATAAAGTAAAAAAGAAAAAAAAACGCCCCTTTCCCCTTATTTTATACTAAAAAACAGAAAAAAAAAACACCCACACATATTAGGTATCACCGCGTCCGTAATGACCGGCTCTATAAATATATCACAAGATCGACCCTGTCCGATAAACACCATAAAAAAATATAAACAGTGTAAAAAAAAAGCCATTTTTGTCACCTTACATCACAAAAAGTGCAACACCAAGCGATCAAAAAGGCGTATGCCCCCCAAAATAGTATCAATAAAACCGTCACCTCATCCCGCAAAAAATGAGCCCCTACCTAAGACAATCGCCCAAAAAAAAAAAAAAAAACTATAGCTCTCAGAACATGGAGACACTAAAACATATTTTTTTTTTGTTTCAAAACTGCTATTATTGTGCTAAAGTGAAATAGATAAAAAAAATATACATATTAGGCATCTCTACGTCCGTAACAACCAGCTCTATAAAAATATTACCTGACCTAACCACTCAGATGAACACCGTAAAAAAAAAAAAAAAACTGTGTAAAAAAAAAGCCATTTTTGTCACATTACATCACAAAAATTGCAACAGCAAGTGATCAAAAAGGCGTATGCCCCCCAAAATAGTACCAATCAGACCTTCACCTCATCCTGCAAAAAATGAGACCCTAACTAAGACAATCGCCCAAAAAATAAAAAAAACTATAGCTCTCAGAACATGGAGACACTAAAACATATATTTTTTTGTTTCAAAACTGCTATTATTGTGCTAAAGTGAAAAAAATAAAAAAAAGTATATATATTAGGTGTTGCCACGTCCGTAACAAACAGCTCTATAAAAATATCACATGGCCTAACCACTCAAGTGAACACCGTAAAAAAAAAAAAAAAAAATGTGTAAAAAAAAGGGCATTTTTGTCACATTACATAACAAAAATTGCAACAGCAAGTGATCAAAAAGGCGTATGCCCCCCAAAATAGTACCAATTAGACCGTCACCTCATACCGCAAAAAATGAGACCTTACCTAAGAGAATCGGTCAAAAAATAAAAAAGTTATGGCTCTCAGGCTATGAGACACTAAAATATCATTATTTCGGTTTCAAAAATGCTATTATTATGTAAAACTTAAATAAAAGTAGACATATTAGGTATTGCCACGTGCGTAACGATCTTCTCTATAAAAAAGTCACATGACCTAATCCCTCAGGTAAACGCCATAAAAAAAATAAAAAAAACGGTGCCAAAACATCCATTTTTTTGTTACCTTGCCTCACAAAAAACATAATATAGAGCAATAAAGAATCATATGTACCCCAAAATAGTACCAATAAAACTGGCACCTTATCCCGTAGTTTCCAAAATGTGGTCACTTTTTTGAGTTTCTACTGTAGGGGTGCATCAGGGGGGCTTCAAATGGGACATGGCATCTAAAAACCAGTTCAGCTAAATTTGCCTCACAAAAACCATATGGCGTTCTTTTCCTTCTGTGCCCTGCCGTGAGCCGTACAGCAGTTTACGATCATATGTGGGGTGTTTCTGTAAACCGCACAATCAGGGTAATAAATATTGAGTTTTATTTGGCTGTTAAGCCTTGCTTTGCTACTGGAAAAAATGGATTAAAATGTAAAATCTGCCAAAAAAGTGAAATTCTGAAATTTCATCTCCATTTTCCATCAGTTCGTGTGGAACACCTAAAGGGTTAAAAAAGTTTGTAAAATTAGTTTTGTATACCTTGAGGGGTGTAGTTTCTAAAATGGGGTCATTTTTGGGTGGTTTCTATTATGTAAGCCTCACAAAGTGACTTCAGACCTGAACTGGTCCTTAAAAAGTGGGTTTTGGAAATTTTCCGAAAATTTTCAAGATTTGCTTCTATACTTCTAAGCCTTCTAACGTCCCCAAAAAATAAAATGTCATTTTCAAAATTATCCAAACATGAAGTAGACATATGGGGAATGTAATGTAATTACTATTTTTGAAGGTATTACTATATACTATTAAAGTAGAGAAATTGAAATTTGCAAATTTGCAAATTTTTTAAAATTTTTGGTAAATTTGGTATTTTTTATGAATAAAAATGTTTTTTTTCTTCTTTTTTTACCACTGTCATGAAGTATAATATGTGACGAGAAAACAATCTCAGAATGGCCTGTATAAGTAAAAGTGTTTTAAAGTTATCACCACATAAAGTGACACATGTCAGATTTACAAAAAATGGCCTAGGCAGGAAGGTGAAAACAGGCCCGGAGTTGAAGGGGTTAATGCAAAGGGGTCAGGGAGGTCAATAGGAGACAGATGAGGGGAGGGGGTAAAACATGGAGAGGGCTTTAATCCAGGGAGACCTGATTTATCTTTCTCCCCTCACACAGACTGTTTTTAAGTAGTTTAGTCAATTGCTTTACGGTTGTCAGGGGTTCTTTAACCGCCTCCGGACCGCCTAACGCAGGATCGCGTTCCGGAGGTGGCTCCCTCAGGCACAGTCACACATCTACGCGTCATCTCGCGAGATGCGAGATTTCCTGTCAAAGCGTGCACACAGGCGCGCGCGTTCACAGGAACTGCAGGTAAGCGAGTGGATATACAGCCTGCCAGCGGCGATCGTTCGCTGGCAGGCTGTAGATGCGATTTTTTTAACCCCTAACAGGTATATGAGACGCTGTTTTGATAACAGCGTCTAATATATCTGCTACCTGGTCCTCTGGTGGTCCCTTTTGCTTGGATCGACCACCAGAGGACACAGGCAGCTCTGTAATAAGTAGCATCAAGCACCACACTACACTACACCCCCCTTGTCACTTATTAACCCCTTATTAACCCCTGATCACCCCATATAGACTCCCTGATCACCCCCTGTCATTGATCACCCCCCTGTCATTGATCACCCCCCTGTAAAGCTCCATTCAGACGTCCGTATGTGTTTTACGGATCCACGGATCGGATCCGCGAAACACATACGGACGTCTGAATGGAGCCTTACAGGGGGGTGATCAATGACAGGGGGGTGATCACCCCATATAGACTCCCTGATCACCCCCCTGTCATTGATCACCCCCTGTCATTGATCACCCCCTGTAAGGCTCCATTTAGAGGTCCGTATGTGTTTTGCGGATCCACGGATCCATGGATCGGATCCGCAAAACACATACGGACGTCTGAATGGAGTCTTACAGGGGGGTGATCAATGACAGGGGGGTGATCAGGGAGTCTATATAGGGTGATCACCCCCCTGTAAGGCTCCATTCAGACATCCGTATGTGTTTTGCGGATCCGCGGATCAGCAAAACACTGACACAGCAGATCCGCAAAACACATACGGACGTCTGAATGGAGACTTACAGGGGGGTGATCAATGACAGGGTGGTGATCACACCATATAGACTCCCTGATCACCCCCCTGTGATTGATCACCCCCCTGTAAGGCTCCATTCAGACATCCGTATGTGTTTTGCGGATCCGATCCATGGATCCGTAGATCCGCAAAACACATACGGACCTCTGAATGGAGCCTTACAGGGGGGTGATCAATGACAGGGGGGTGATCAGGGAGTCTATATAGGGTGATCACCCCCCTGTAAGGCTCCATTCAGACATCCGTATGTGTTTTGCGGATCCGCGGATCAGCAAAACACTGACACAGCAGATCCGCAAAACACATACGGACGTCTGACTGGAGACTTACAGGGGGGTGATCAATGACAGGGTGGTGATCACACCATATAGACTCCCTGAACACCCCCCTGTCCTTGATCACCCCCCTGTAAGGCTCCATTCAGACATTTTTTTGGCACAAGTTAGCGGAAATAATTTTTAGTTTTTTAGTTTTTTCTTACAAAGTCTCATATTCCACTAACTTGTGACAAAAAATTAAATCTCACATGAACTCACCATACCCCTCACGGAATCCAAATGCGTAACATTTTTTAGACATTTATATTCCAGACTTCTTCTCACGCTTTAGGGCCCCTAAAATGCCAGGGCAGTATAAATACCCCACATGTGACCCCATTTCGGAAAGAAGACACCCCAATGTATTCGCTGAGGGCATATTGAGTCCATGAAAGATTGAAATATTTGCCCAGGTTAGCGGAAAGGGAGACTTTGTGAGAAAAATAAATTAATTAATAAATTTCCGTTAACTTGTGCCAAAAAAAAATCTTCTATGAACTCGCCATGCCCCTCATTGAATACCTTGGGGTGTCTTCTTTCCAAAATGGGGTCACATGTGGGGTATTTATACTGCCCTGACATTTTAGGGACCCTAAAGCGTGAGAAGAAGTCTGGGATCCAAATGTCTAAAAATGCCCTCCTAAAAAGAATTTGGGCCCCTTTGCGCATCTAGGCTGCAAAAAAGTGTCACACATGTGGTATCGCCGTACTCTGGAGAAGTTGAGCAATGTGTTTTGGGGTGTCATTTTACATATACCCATGCTGGGTGAGATAAATATCTCGGTCAAATGCCAACTTTGTATAAAAAAATGGGAAAAATTATCTTTTATAGAGATATTTCTCTCACCCAGCATGGGTATATGTAAAAAGACACCTCAAAACACATTGCCCAACTTCTCCTGAGTACGGCGATACCACTATGGACATCACGAAATACCTTGGTGTGTCTTCTTTCCAAAATGGGGTCACTTGTGGGGTAGTTATACTGCCCTGGCATTTTAGGGGCCCTAATGTGTGAGAAGTAGTTTGAAATCAAAATGTGTAACAAATGCCCTGTGAAATCCTAAAGGTGCTCTTTGGAATGTGGGTCCCTTTGCCCACCTAGGCTGCAAAAAAGTGTCACACATGTGGTATCGCCGTACTCAGGAGAAGTTGGGGAATGTGTTTGTGGGTGTCTTTTTACATATACCCATGCTGGGTGAGAGAAATATCTCTCCTAAAAGACAACTTTTCCCATTTTTTTTATACAAAGTTGTCATTTGACAGAGATATTTATCTTACCCAGCATAAGCATGTTTAAAAAGACACCCCAAAAAACATTGCCCAACTTCTCCTGAGTACGGCGATACCACATGTGTGACACTTTTTTGCAGCCTAGGTGGGCAAAGGGGCCCACATTCCAAAGAGCACCTTTAGGATTTCACAGGTAATTTTTTACACATTTTGATTTCAAACTACTTCTCACGCATTAGGGCCCCTAAAATGCCAGGGCAGTATAACTACCCCACAAGTGACCCCATTTTGGAAAGAAGACACCCCAAGGTATTACGTGATGGGCATAGTGAGTTCATGGAAGTTTTAAATTTTTGTCACAAGTTAGTGGAATATGAGACTTTGTAAGGAAAAAAAATATATATAAAAAATCATCATTTTCCGCTAACTTGTGACAAAAAATAAAAAGTTCTATGAACTCACTATGCCCATCAGCGAATACCTTAGGGTGTGTACTTTCCGAAATGGGGTCATTTGTGGGGTGTTTTAACTGTCTGGGCATTGTAGAACCTCAGGAAACATGACAGGTGCTCAGAAAGTCAGAGCTGCTTCAAAAAGCGGAAATTCACATTTTTGTACCATAGTTTGTAAATGCTATAACTTTTACCCAAACCAATAAATATGCACTTTTTTTTATTTTTTTATCAAAGACATGTAGAACAATAAATTTAGAGAAAAATTTATATAGAAATGTAGTTTTATTAGAAAAATTTTACAACTGAAAGTGAAAAATGTCATTTTTTTGCAAAAATTTCGGTAAATTTCGATTAATAACAAAAAAAGTAAAAATGTCAGCAGCAATGAAATACCACCAAATGAAAGCTCTATTAGTGAGAAGAAAAGGAGGTAAAATTCATTTGGATGGTAAGTTGCATGACCGAGCAATAAACCGTGAAAGTAGTGTAGTGCAGAATTGTAAAAAGTGGTCTGGTCATTAAGGGTGTTTAAGCTAGGGGAGCTGAGGTGGTTAAGAGAAACTAAACCAGAAACATTGATCCATATATTAGCTCCTAACTCCCCTAAATCTGACAAACCCCTCTCTTCTTCTTCTTCTGAAGAGCTATCTTCCTTTTCTGTGTTTTCACTTCCCATTTCAACTTTGGCTCTGATCTTAGAATCCTTTACAATTACTGGGGGATTCTTATATCCCTCAGCAGGTAGTGGGATATCTCCCATGTGTCCCACCGAGTCACTTACAGTAGATATTTGTTTAGCTTATACTAACAGTTCACTATAGTTGGGGGTTTTATGATATGGGGGTGGGGCAGAGGGGAGGGCAGATGAGGCCACAGTAGGCTTTTGTTCTTCACCATCTGTAGATGGTATACATGAAGCCTCTTGCTGTTCCCTATGTTTCTAAGTTGCTGGTCTTTCCCTGATGTGGTGGCTTCAATATACGTATGCAAATGATTCAAATGGACCTTAGAAAAGCTTCCTGCATCTGGCCAGAAGACAGTAAGCGATAATGTCCTTTTGTGCCACTTCCCACACCACTTCTAACTAACTCAGTTTTAGTGTCAGGGTATTCCTGACACATAAGTGTTAATAGAGATCTCATGGTCTGATCATAATCTCAAATCGTAAAAGATATTAGTAATAGATATCCCTAATGGAGGAGTAACTCAAGGTCACAAACACTCCAGCAGAACGATGTGCAATGCTCTGCTAGGTACCAATCCTAGTAATACGGCACCAGTTAGTAAGTTGGTAAGGCTGATTAGTCAGCCTGCATTTGTGGGAGGGGCGGAGGCTCTTCATATACGAGCCACAGCCTCACTCACAGGCGTGGGTTCTCAGGTGCACAGGCTGCATGTTACCTTGTCCGTCCAGATTCAGCCACGGCTGATACTATATGTTTTTGTCTTGTTACCTGGATCGCCCAGGCCGAGTTAAATGTTGTATGTCACCTGGATCGCCCAGGTTCAGCCACTGCAGATACCCGCTATGTCATTTGTCTTGTTACCTGGATTGCCCAGGCCGAGTTACATGTTATGTGTTACCTGGATCGCCCAGGCCGAGTTAAATGTTGTATGCCACCTGGATCGCCCAGGCCAAGTTAAATGTTGTATGTCACCTGGATCGCCCAGGCCGAGTTAAATGTTGTATGTCACCAGGATCGTCCAGGTTCAGCCACGGCAGATCACAGCTATGTCATTTGTCTTGTTACCTGGATCACCCAGGCCGAGTTACATGTTGTATGTCACCTGGATCGCCCAGGCCACGTTAAATGTTGTATGTCACCTGGATCGCCCAGGCCACGTTAAATGTTGTATGTCACCTGGATCGCCCAGGCCGAGTTAAATGTTGTATGTCACCTGGATCGTCCAGGCCACGTTAAATGTTGTATGTCACCTGGATCGCCCAGGCCGAGTTAAATGTTGTATGTCACCTGGATCGTCCAGGCCACGTTAAATGTCGTATGTCATCTGGATCGCCCAGGCCACGTTAAATGTTGTATGTCACCTGGATCGCCCAGGCCACGTTAAATGTTGTATGTCACCTGGATCGCCCAGGCCACGTTAAATGTTGTATGTCACCTGGATTGCCCAGGCCAAGTTAAATGTTGTATGTCACCTGGATCGCCCAGGTTCAGCTACTGCAGATACCATGCTATGTCATTTGTCTTGTTACCTGGATCGCCCAGGACAAGCTAAATGTTGGGTGACAACTGGACCGTCAGGTTCAGCCGCTGCTTATACTACGCTATATGTCATGTTTTGTTGTTAGAATAAGTCTCTGCCATACCCCACTCTATCGGTATATCGGGTTTACTCTACTCGCACCCAGAGCTGCGTTCACACGTCCTATACTACTACAGGTTCTTTCCAGGCCCATTTCAAGAACTGCATTCATGTCGCTGTTACATCTATGTTATGCTCCGTTCACAACCAGAGCTGCTGTTATACTAAATTTCATGCTCTGCTTATACCCAGAGTTGTGTTCACACTTATACTGCTACACCAGGTCGTATACCCCACTCACCAATGCCGCTTTCCATGTCTGCTGTCACATCAAGTTAATATTCCGTGCACATCCAAAGCTGCGTCCGCATGTCTGCTTTTACATCTTGTACTATACTCCATTCACTACTAGAGCTGTGTTCACGTGTCTGCTTTCGCATCACGTCAATACTCTGCTCACTTTCAAATTGCATTCATACGTCTGCTTATACCATGCTTTTCATGCGCTACCCATACTCGGAGCTGCGCCCATACCATGTTTTTTAGGTACCACTCACATGCAAAGCTCCAATTTACCCATTTGTTGTTATATCATGTGTTGTACTCTGCTTCCACTCAAAGCTGCATTCTCCTGTTTATTGCTACGTCATGGTTTTACTCAATAGTCTCACCGGGGCAGTCTGCACCCACCGCTCTGGTTCTTTAATCCTGGTTCATATTCACTCAGACTGGTCTCCTTTTACTTCTGGTTCGTATTTACTTAGATTGGTCTCCTGCCCCAGTTCACCAAACAGCTCCTCAGCGGAGGTCAGTCGGCCAATAGGAGTATGTTTCCTGCTATGTTTTCACAAGCTGTTCATTTGTTTGTCACGATAAGAGACTTCTCTTAGTGAACTTGCAATGACTCAGGCTCTTGTTTTTCTCCCATCTCTGTTTCAATTTCATGTTTACGTTTATGGTTCGCGGTGGTTAGTGTTATGTATGCACATGCTTCGGATTTCTAATGTCTATATTTTCAACGCCTGTTTGCAGTTATGTTCCTTAGGCCACCTCCTAGCCAATCCAATCATTCAAGCCTCTGCATATCCTATCAGGTCCGGCTTACGTTTTAATTACTTATCGTCACCGCAACGTCATCCCTCTGGCTTCGGGGGCCTCTGGCTTCGGGGGCCCTATGATTGATCCGGCCTCATGGCTCCGGGGGCCCCTTGACCGTTTTTCATGTTTTGTTTTGTTTGTTAGGGGTACGACATGGTTGTAGGCTGGTTAGTGTCCCAGGTTTGCTGTTAGAGGGGGTCATGGCTATGCGAGTCCCCAAGGCATTCTGGTGCTGCATAAGTGGTTTAAAAAAAATACATAAGAGGCTCGCCCGAGTGGCTGTTCGCTTATAGGACCTCACGATTGGCACTGACACTTGTAGTTCGCACGGCCATCTGATACTTTTTTCCGCCATAAGTGTCTCGCACGCATGGCTTCTGCCATATGAGACTCGCACGCATGGCTCCCGCCATAAGGGACTCGCAATCATGGCTCCCGCCATAGGGACTCGCACGCATGGCTCCCACCATAAGGGACTCGCACGCATGGCTCCCGCCATAAGGGACTTGCACGCATGGCTCCCGCCATAAGGGACTCGAACGCATGGCTCCCGCCATAAGGGACTCGCACGTATGGCTCCCGCCATAAGGGACTCGCTGGAGTAGCTCTTGGCTTAGAGGATTTCACAATTGTCATCCGCATTGGTAGGTCATACGGCCATCTGATACTATTTTCCATGGCACACCTTTCAGAAGTTTTCTTTTGTTCATTTATATTTTACAGATTAGTACTTGTGGTTCATTTCAGCCTCATTTCAGTAAGAAGCTTTACCCCATGTCTTTGTCTTTCTAGGTTATCGAGTGCCGGTTGATTACTAAACCCGTCGGGTTAAGCCCCAATCTTTTCCCCAGCCATCCCCAATTCTAAGGTTCGCACCCCGGCGGCTGCCCAGCCCCGTGGGCCCCTGGTGGTTGCTTCGGCTCCATGGCTTCAGGGGTCCGACCAATGGTTGTCTGTCCACCTGTGCAGCTATGCTTTTGGTTTTGAATGACTCACATCTTTATCTGCTTGCCAACTTATGTTATTTAGGTTTCATTTTAGTTAATGTTCGTTATTATCTCCATTTTCTGTCACGTTTCCCTTCGTCTTTTCAGGTCATGCAGTTGAATTCATGTTGGGGGTCACCTTCCACGTCGGTCAGGTCTCGTTCCTAACGATATTTCGCCTTGCATGTTATTCAGGCCACGTAGTTTATCTTAGGTATCGCCTGCCACATCGGTCAGGCTCATGGTTTAATTTCACCTGCACCTTATTCAGGTCACTTATTATAGTCATAATTTCTTGATTTAAAAAAAAAAAAAACTCTGCCCCATGGCTTCGGGGGCCCAATGACTGCTTCGGCCCCATGGTTTCGGGGCTTCAGGGGCCCGATGACTGCTGCGGCCCCATGGCTTCGGGGGCCCGACGACTGCTTCGGCCCCATGGCTTCGGGGGCCCGATGATGGCTTCGGCCCCATGGCTTCGGGGGCCTGATGATGGCTTCGGCCCCATGGCTTCGGGGGCCCAATGATGGCTTCGGCCCCATGGCTTCGGGGGCCCGATGACGGCTTCGGCCCCATGGCTTCGGGGGCCCGATGACTGCTTCGGCCCCATGGCTTCGGGGGCCCGATGACTGTTTTCAGTCCTGCTGGGCTGATTGCCTGGTTGGTTGTCCATCTGGGCTGATTTGGCCCGTATGTATCACATACATACCTGCTTCCCTAATTTCCTAATAATCCATGTTGATCGCTCACTTTATCTTTTGACCGCAAACTGGTCCGGTTCGCCCTACAGCATCATTGTCATGTCTTACGCAGATATTTAGTCTTGCTTTAATTATTCATGCTTTCGTTCAGGTCCTGCCAGAGGAGGAACAAGTAGGGTAATTCCCTCTAGCATTTCAGTCTCCGATCGTAGTTGACCATATCTTGTCAACCAGGTCCCCGCGCAAAGTCTTTGCCTTTTTACCACGACTAGGAATTCATTTTTCGCCGGTAGCTTTATTGCAATTGCATTCCCTCACTCATGGGAGGTCATAGACAGAATCTTGTATATTATGGCTTCGTAGCTTCTTGCCGCACTAACCTCAGACTCTCTACAACCACGTTAAATCGTGTTTTGGACAAGGTTCAGCATTTCCTCACAGTAGAAGATTCAGATAGTAGGTCGGTCTTCACGTCTCAAGCGTTAAAACAATTCTCAGGGGCACACAGTAGAACAACGCACGGACCACGGCTAGCAGATAGCTGTTGTCTGGGGAACTATTCAAGGATTCTCTTCCTATCTACATAGTTCTTTTTGGACCTCATTCCTGCATAGTCTAGGCAGTTAGGTTTCAGTCCCACGATCTCCTGAGGCTATGGCATTGCCAGTACTCCCTAGAACCAAAACTTTACAAGGTTCAGTTGGTTTTCATGATCCATTTCACAACGTATTCCCGGTCCTCCATTCCGCTTTGGAGCAGTATCCGCAATATTGAGCATCATGTCTCTGGCCTTGTCATCCACAAGATGGGTTGTAGGTCTCCTTCTGGCCTTGCCTCATACACCCCGAATTTTTCGCCCTAGATCCCTGACGCCTTGCAGTTGGCTCGGGGATTAGTTTGCACATGCCATTAGAGTTCCTTTTCTACCCTACTTGGCTTGGTTTTTGCCCACTTACAGGCCTACCCACGATCATGGCTTAGGGCACACAACAAGCCATTTAGTCAGGTCAGCTAAGACACGCCTAGCTCGGTTAGGTTGTTCCCGTTGTTTCTCTAACTAGGGTTCTTCGGATATCTCTTGGCCGTAGCCATGACCACAAGTTGGTAAGGCTGATTAGTCAGCCTGCATTTGTGGGAAGGGCGGAGGCTCTTCATATACGAGCCACAGCCTCACTCACAGGCGTGTGTTCTCAGGTGCCCCACCCTCCCTCCCTTATCTTCTCATTTCCACAGGGTATGCCCACTTACAGGCCTACCCACGATCATGGCTTAGGGCACACAACAAGCCATTTAGTCAGGTCAGCTAAGACACGCCTAGCTTGGTTAGGTTGTTCCCGTTGTTTCTCTCCCTAGGGTTCTTCGGATATCTCTTGGCCGTAGCCATGACCACAATAGTTCGTTTTCGTCACCTCACTTGTCTTGCTCAGGGTAAAGTCTACTGACACCACTCACTACACAGCAAGTGTCCCCTTACCTTAATGCAAGCTGAGGTAACAACACAGTCGCGGATTCTACTCCTCCACAGTGCTCACAGTAAAGTTCAAAACACCACATCAAAGTTGTGTGTGCTAACCAAAACGTAGAGTTTCAATCACTCAGCGTATGCAACAAATGATTAGTACAGACAGTTAACACAACAATCACAACACAATTACAATGACATATACAAAGGAATACATAACCCAAAGGATTTTTTGCGCGCTTTCTGGATCTTTTGCATCGGTTTAAATAACCAATGAGCCGTGCCTCTAACCGTAACTGACCTCTTCCTACTTTGGTACGAAACTGAGGTTTTGTTTCGTAACCAATAGGGAATCTCTTTCTCTCACACAGGATTTAGAACCAGGCCTGGACAGTAGTGGATCTCCCTATCTGTTACCCGTGTCTTCTTTCATTAGGGATTTAGAACCAAATCCAATCGGAATTGGACCAAAAAATTATTCAATCAATGAATCATTAATTAATTGAATAATTAATAAAAAATGTATCTAATCCAATTTTAGATTTGGACAGCAGTGACGCGAACCTGACTGTTACCCTTTACTCATAGATATTAAATATTCTATTAATAAATGTTACTCTTCACCCGAACTAACCCCCTTACTTACTGGACTATGGTGGTCACTGGAAAAAACTGTGCGTACAGACTTTAGCAAAGCAAGGTGTCTTCTTACCTATAATTTGCGCAGGCCTGCACTGCTGAGATTTTCCTGATGGACACACTGCCAGCACGTAGGGTTCAAGTATCTGGGATCACGTTGGGGTCACCAAGAAATGTTGTGGAAAACCACTCAGAAAACACATTCTTCAGGAAGAATAAGGTTTATTGCAGCTAGCCGGGAGCATTAACAGCTTCAATCACACAAGGGAAAATGGTCAAAGGGGGAGAGGCCCACACTCATCTTATACACATAACCATCCTAAACTTTACATACTTGTCTTATTCTCATTGGATAGGTTAAACTCTCTCTAAAACCCCATTGGACATCTCCATGCATGGACAATGCATGCTTGCTTCATGTTCTTCTTGGCCAACATCTGTCATTCATTACCAATGATTGCTTCATCCTGTCTAGTCTATAGCCCCTCACCCAAGTGAGTGCCCCCACCTTATGAATGTGTACACACACATAAGATTTGGGAATGTATTGTCTGGTATAATCAGGCGGCATTATACTATATAATTTTTATTTTCTCCTTCAACTGTACCACATAAAAGGTTAGTATATAAAATGAGAATGCTTGGACTGGGGGAAAATGTATGTATGTGGGTATGTAACTGGCTCAGTGATAGAAAACATAGGGTGGTTATTAATGGTACACATTCAGATTGGGTCACTGTCACTAGTGGGTACCACAGGGGTCAGTATTGGGCCCTATTCTCTTCAATATATTTATTAATGAACATGTTAAAGGGCTGCACAGAAAATTAAAATTTTTCAGATGACACTAAACTGTGTAAAGTAATTAAGACTGAAGAGGACGGTAAACTGCTACAAGTGGATCTGGATAGATTGGAAGTGGCAGATGAGGTTTAACACTGACAAACGTAAGGTTATGCACATGGGAAGGAATAATGCAAATCACCAGTACATACTAAATGGTAAAACACTCGGTAACACTGACATGGAAAAGGACTTAGGAATTTTAGTGGACAGCAAGCTAAATTGTAGAAACCAGTGTCAGGCAGTTGCTGACAAGGCCAATAAGTTAATGGGTTGCATCAAAATGGGCATAGATGCCCGTGATGAGAACATAGTCCTGCCACTTTACAAATCACTAGTCAGACCACACATGGAGTACTGTGTACAATTCTGTACTCCTGTGAACAAGGCAGACATAGCAGAGCTGGAGAGGGTTCAGAGGAGGGCAACTAAAGTAATAACTGGAATGGGGGGACTACAGTACCTAGAAAGATGATCAAAATTAGGGCTATTCACTTTAGAAAAAAGATGACTAAGGGGAAATCTAATAATTTAGAATAAATACTGTATATTAGGGGTCAGTACAGAGATCTCTCCCATCATCGATTTATCCCCAGGACTGTGACTGTGACGAGGGGACATCCTCTGCGTCTGGAGGAAAGAAGGTTTCTACACAAACATAGAAGAGGATTATTTACGGTAAGAGCAGTGAGACTATGGAACTCTCTGCCTGAGGAGGTGGTGATGGTGAGTTCACTAAGAGTTCAAAAGGGGCTTGGATGAATTTCTGCAGTGTAATAATAATAAAGGCTATATTTACTAGATTTTTGGTGAAGCGTAATTGATCCAAGGAGTTATTCTGCTTGATTGGAATCTGTAAGAATTCTTTCCCTAAAACAAGGAACATTGTCTTCTACCTCTTTTTTTTTTTTGCCAATAGAAACTATGTTACTATGTTATATATGTATATTACATGTTTTCAAGTTCCAAGCGCAAGCGTCGCACCACATATCAGTGCACGTCAAAGTACCCTGGTACTAGGGCACTTGCTGACTAATGTCCCTTTGGATATCTTACCCTGTCACTATAGTGAGCTGGGGTGGGGAGTTATATCTGTATACTGTTGCAGTTCTCTCTGCTGTACCACCAACAGCATTCTTACACCTTCACTCTGCATGTGTATGTACCTGATGTTACGCACTTGCTATAGATAGGGAGAGATGCTGAGTTGTATTACAATATGTTTCACTTATAAAGGTCCCTAGTTGGGTAAATGTATCATGTTTTAAATACTTGATGGCCCACATTAACCATTATGGCTGCACATGAATTATGATGTAATTTGCTCCAAAACTTGTAGCAATTTGGTATACAGGGAGTGCAGAATTATTAGGCAAGTTGTATTTTTGAGGATTAATTTTATTATTGAACAACAACCATGTTCTCAATGAACCCAAAAAACTCATTAATATCAAAGCTGAATATTTTTGGAAGTAGTTTTTAGTTTGTTTTTAGTTTTAGCTATTTTAGGGGGATATCTGTGTGTGCAGGTGACTATTACTGTGCATAATTATTAGGCAACTTAACAAAAAACAAATATATACCCATTTCAATTATTTATTTTTACCAGTGAAACCAATATAACATCTCAACATTCACAAATATACATTTCTGACATTCAAAAACAAAACAAAAACAAATCAGTGACCAATATAGCCATTTTTCTTTGCAAGGACACTCAAAAGCCTGCCATCCATGGATTCTGTCAGTGTTTTGATCTGTTCACCATCAACATTGCATGCAGCAGCAACCACAGCCTCCCAGACACTGTTCAGAGAGGTGTACTGTTTTCCCTCCTTGTAAATCTCACATTTGATGATGGACCACAGGTTCTGAATGGGGTTCAGATCAGGTGAACAAGGAGGCCATGTCATTAGATTTTCTTCTTTTATACCCTTTCTTGCCAGCCACGCTGTGGAGTACTTGGACGCGTGTGATGGAGCATTGTCCTGCATGAAAATCATGTTTTTCTTGAAGGATGCAGACTTCTTCCTGTACCACTGCTTGAAGAAGGTGTCTTCCAGAAACTGGCAGTAGGACTGGGAGTTGAGCTTGACTCCATCCTCAACCCGAAAAGGCCCCACAAGCTCATCTTTGATTATACCAGCCCAAACCAGTACTCCACCTCCACCTTGCTGGCGTCTGAGTCGGACTGGAGCTCTCTGCCCTTTACTAATCCAGCCACGGGCCCATCCATCTGGCCCATCAAGACTCACTCTCATTTCATCAGTCCATAAAACCTTAGAAAAATCAGTCTTGAGATATTTCTTGGCCCAGTCTTGACGTTTCAGCTTGTGTGTCTTGTTCAGTGGTGGTCGTCTTTCAGCCTTTCTTACCTTGGCCATGTCTCTGAGTATTGCACACCTTGTGCTTTTGGGCACTCCAGTGATGTTGCAGCTCTGAAATATGGCCAAACTGGTGGCAAGTGGCATCTTGGCAGCTGCACGCTTGACTTTTCTCAGTTCATGGGCAGTTATTTTGGGCCTTGGTTTTTCCACACGCTTCTTGCGACCCTGTTGACTATTTTGAATGAAACGCTTGATTGTTCGATGATCACGCTTCAGAAGCTTTGCAATTTTAAGAGTGCTGCATCCCTCTGCAAGATATCTCACTTTTTTTGACTTTTCTGAGCCTGTCAAGTCCTTCTTTTGACCCATTTTGCCAAAGGAAAGGAAGTTGCCTAATAATTATGCACACCTAATATAGGGTGTTGATGTCATTAGACCACACCCCTTCTCATTACAGAGATGCACATCACCTAATATGCTTAATTGGTAGTAGGCTTTCGAGCCTATACAGCTTGGAGTAAGACAACATGCATAAAGAGGATGATGTGGTCAAAATACTCATTTGCCTAATAATTCTGCACGCAGTGTATTTTATTTTAACCCGAGTCCCAGAGGTTTTATTGTTTTAAAATTTTAATTTTTCTTCCCTGTCTTCCCAGAGCCATAACTTTTTTATATTTTTCTCTTCATGTAGCCCTATGAGAGTGTGCTCCTTGCAGGACAAGTATTTTCTAATGTCACCATTTAATATTTCATATGATGTAGTGGGAAGTGGAAAGTGGGGTTTGTCTCTATGGTGTTCCATAAAATTACCTGTTCCCTTCATTATCCGGGTCAGTATGATTACAACTATACCACATTTATATAGTTTTACTTGTGTTTTAATACTGAAAAAAAATAAAACTTTGAAAAAAAAAACAGTTTTTTATTTTCATCGCCATATTCTGATCCCTATAACTTTTTTCTAGTCATGTCCATGGAGTTGTGTGGGGGTATTGTTTGCAGGACGATCTGTAGTTTTTATTGAGACCATTTTAGAGTGTGTGTCTTTTTGGGTAAATGAAGCAATGAAATCGGCCATTTTGATTTTTTTTCTGTTTTTTGCCATATGGGATAAATATTTTTATATTTGAATAGGTCAGGCATTTTAAGACACAGCATTGCCCATGATCATTATGTTTTTTTTATTTTTTATTTATTTTTATTTTAATTCTGGGGAAAGTGGGTGATTAAAATTTTTATATTTTTAAAACTTCTTAAAAAATCTTTTTAACTTTTTTTTAGCCCCTAGAAGGCTACAATTAGTGATGGCCCGAATAGTTCGCCGGCGAATAGTTCCCGGCAAACATAGCTTGTTCGCGTTCGCCGCGGCAAGCGAACATATGCGATGTTCGGTCCGCCCTCTATACATCATCATTGAGTAAACTTTGACCCTGTACCTCACAGTCAGCAGACACATTCCAGCCAATCAGCAGCAGACCCTCCCTCCCAGACCCTCCCACCTCCTGGACAGCATCCATTTTAGATTCATTCGGAATCTGCATTCTCAGTGAGAGGAGGGACAGTGCTGCTGCTGCTGATTCAATAGGGAAAGCGTTAGCTAGGGCAGTGTTCTGTGTCCACAGACTCATCTGCTGTAAGGACAGCGTCCTGACAGCACCCCAAAAAGCCCTTTTCAGGGCTGGTACATCAGTCTGCTTTTTATTTTTGTATATATATATATTGCAGTTGCCTGCCCGTGTGTGAGAGGCTGCAGGCTCAGTCACAGACAGTACTGTGTGCACACCATTCATACAGGGTGTGACAGAAAATACCTCGCAGATAAAAAAAAATTATATTTGATCTTTTTCTGTGATCTAATCACAGTTGCAAGCCAGTGTGTGTCAGGCCTACAGACTGTACTGTGGCCACTGGCTAGTGGCTAGGCCTCCACTTATACCGTTACAGGGTGTCACTCACTCACAAATACCTCGCAGATAAAAAAAATTCTATTTAATATTTTTCTGTTATATAATCACAGTTGCAAGCCCGTGTGTGTCAGGTCCACACAGACTGTATTGTGGCCACTGGCTAGGCCTCCACTTATACCGTTACAGGGTGTCACTCACTCAAATACGTTTCAGATAAAAAAAAATTATATTTAATATTTTTCTGCGATCTAATCACATTTGCAAGCCAGTGTGTGTCAGGCCCACACAGACTGTATTGTGGCCACTGGCTAGTGGCTAGGCCTCCACTTATACTGTTACAGGGTGTCACTCACTCACAAATACCTCGCAGATAAAAAAAAAAATCTATTTAATATTTTTCTGTGATCTAATCACATTTGCAAGCCCGTGTGTGTCAGGCCCACACAGACTGTATTGTGGCCACTGGCTAGTGGCTAGGCCTCCACTTTTACCGTTACAGGGTGTCACTCACTCAAATACCTTTCAGATAAAAAAAATTCTATTTAATATTTTTCTGTGATATAATCACAGTTACAAGCCAGTGTGTGTCAGGCCCACACAGACTGTACTGTGCCCACTACCCACCACTTATATAGGGTGGCACAGTACCTTGCACGCATAGTAACACTTATCTAATAAAAAATGACAGGCAGAGGCAGGCCATGCCGCAGGGGCCGTCGTGTTCGTGGTGCTGTGATTTCCACTGGCCCTGGAATAATGCCCAGTGTTCAGAGGCCACGTACCCTGAACCCCAAAAATTCTAAGAAATAAGTTGACTGGCTTACACAGGACACCCAATCTTCAACAGCTTCCGCTAAGAACCTTGACGCACCATCCTCCTCCAGCTCAGCTTTGGTCACCTGCTCTCAAGTTACCACAGCCTCTTCACTTGATCCCTCAGAGGAGTTATTTACACGTCAGTTGGATGAAATTAGTGATGCACAACCATTATTGCCAGAGGATGGAGATAACAGGGATATGTCTCAGTCAGGCAGCATTACACATGGACGTACAGTGTGATGATGATGATGATGATGTTGTACCCGCTGCTGCTTCCTTTGCTGAGGTGTCAGATACAAGTGAAGTGGTTGATGATGACGATGTGTCCGTGGATGCCACGTGGGTGCCTGCTCGAAGAGAAGAAGAAGAGGGGGAAAGTTCAGAAGGGGAGACAGAGAGAAGGAGGAGACGAGTTGGAAGCAGGGGGAGGTCGTCGCAAGGAGCTGATGATGATGATGATGTTGTACCCGCTGCTGCTTCCTTTGCTGAGGTGTCAGATACAAGTGAAGTGGTTGATGATGACGATGTGTCCGTGGATGCCACGTGGGTGCCTGCTCGAAGAGAAGAAGAAGAGGGGGAAAGTTCAGAAGGGGAGACAGAGAGAAGGAGGAGACGAGTTGGAAGCAGGGGGAGGTCGTCGCAAGGAGCTGATGATGATGATGATGTTGTACCCGCTGCTGCTTCCTTTGCTGAGGTGTCAGATACAAGTGAAGTGGTTGATGATGACGATGTGTCCGTGGATGCCACGTGGGTGCCTGCTCGAAGAGAAGAAGAAGAGGGGGAAAGTTCAGAAGGGGAGACAGAGAGAAGGAGGAGACGAGTTGGAAGCAGGGGGAGGTCGTCGCAAGGAGCTAGTGGCACAGTCAGACAGCATGTATCGGCACCCGGGGTAAGCCAGACAGCACGCCAATCAACGCATGCTGTTGCCACCACCAGAATGCCGTCATTGCAAAGCTCAGCAGTGTGGCATTTTTTTTGTGTGTCTGCCTCTGACAACAGTGATGCCATTTGCAACCTGTGCCAAAAGAAACTGAGTCGTGGGAAATCCAACACCCACCTAGGTACAACTGCTTTGCGAAGGCACATGATCGCACATCACAAATGCCTATGGGATCAACACATGATGACGAGTAGAAGCAGCACACAAGCTCAAAGCAACCATCCTCCTCCTGGTCCAGCATCTTCAGCCACGTCAACCTCTGCTGTCCTCCTTGCCCCCTCTCAACCACCCGCCACTCCGCCTCTCACCTTCAGCAGTTCCATCTCATCTGCCCACAGTCAGGTGTCTGTAAAGGAAATGTTTGAGCGTAGGAAGCCAATGTCACAGAGTCACCCCCTTGCCCGGCGTCTGACAGCTGGCTTGACGGAACTCTTAGCCCGCCAGCTTTTACCATACCAGCTGGTGGAGTCTGAGGCCTTCAAAAAATTTGTCGCTATTGGGACACCACAGTGGAAGGTACCTTTTTCAAAAAAGGCAATCCCAAACCTCTACTCAGTGATTGAAAAGGAAGTCATGGCATCTCTGGCATACAGTGTTGGGGCAAGGGTCCATCTGACCACTGATACCTGGTCTGCAAAGCACGGTCAGGGCAGGTATATCACCTACACTGCGCATTGGGTCAACCTGCTGACGGCTGACAAGCATGGAATGCGTGGCTCTGCAGCGGAGTTGGTGACACCGCCACGACTTGCAGGCAGGCCTACTGCTACCTCCTCTACTCCTCCTACTCCATCCTCTTCCATAACCTCCTCAGCTGAGTCCTCTTCTGCTGCGGTGTCTGGCTGCACATCAACTGAATCCCCCCAGCTCCCCAGGGGCTATTCCACATCCCGGATACGACAGTGTCACGCTGTCTTGGGGTTGACTTGCCTGAAAGCAGAGAGCCACACCGGACCAGCACTCCTGTCCGCCCTGAATGCACAGGTGGATCAGTGGCTGACCCCGCACCAACTGGAGATCGGCAAAGTGGTGTGTGACAATGAAAGCAATTTGTTGGTGGCATTGAATTTGGGCAAGTTGTCACATGTGCCGTGCATGGCACATGTGTTGAATCTCATCGTACAACGCTTTGTGTCTAAGTACCCAGGCTTTCAGGACGTCCTCAAGCAGGCCAGGAAGGTGTATGGCCATTTCAGGCGTTCCTACACGGCCATGGCGCACTTTTCAGACATTCAGCGCCGAAACAACATGCCAGTGAGGCGCTCGATTTGCGACAGCCCGACACTTTGGAATTAAACACTCCTAATGTTCGACCGCCTGCTCCAACAAGAAAAAGCCGTCAACGAGTATTTGTATGACCGGGGTGCTAGGACAGCCTCTGCAGAGCTGGGAATTTTTTTGCCACGTTACTAGACGCTCATGCGCAATGCCTGTAGGCTCATGTGTCCTTTTGAGGAGGTGACAAACCTAGTCAGTCGCACCGAAGGCACCATCAGCGACCTCATCCCATTTGTTTTCTTCCTGGAGCGTGCCCTGCGAAGAGTGCTGGATCAGGCTGTAGATGAGCGTGAAGAGGAAGAGGAAGAGTTGTGGTCACCATCACCACCAGAAACAGCCTTGTCATCATCGCTTGCCGGACCTGCGGCAACGCTGGAAGAGGAGTATGAGGAAGAGGAGTCAGAGGAGGAATGTGGCTTTGAGGAGGAGGAAGACCAACCACAGCAGGCATCCCAGGGTGCTCGTTGTTGTCACCTATCTGGGAACCGTGGTGTTGTACGTGGCTGGGGTGAAGAACAGACCGTCAATGACATCTGTGAGGACAAGGAACGGGAAATGAGTAGCTCGGCATCCAACCTTGTGCAAATGGGGTCTTTCATGCTGTCAAGTCTGTTGAGGGACCCTCGTATAAAAAGCATGAAGGAGAACGACCTGTACTGGGTGGCCACGCTACTAGACCCCCGGTATAAGCACAAAGTGGCGGAAATGTTACCAACTTACCGAAAGTCAGAAAGGATGCAGCAGTTCAAAACAAAACAAAAAAATATGCTTTACACAGCTTATAAGGGGGATGTCACAGCACAACGGGAATCTAACAAGGGAAGAGGTGAAAGTAATCCTCCTACGACCACGGCGGCAAGGACAGGACGCTTTACAGATGTGTTGTTGATGGAGGACATGCAGAGCTTTTTCAGTCCTACACATCGCCACAGCCCTTCAGGATCTAGCCTTAGAGAACGACTCGACCGACAGGTAGCAGACTACCTCGCCTTAACTACAGATATCGACACTCTGAGGAGCGATGAACCCCTTGACTACTGGGTGTGCAGGCTTGACCTGTGGCCTGAGCTATCCCAGCTTGCGATATAACTTCTGGCCTGCCCCGCTTCAAGTGTCCTGTCAGAAAGGACCTTCAGTGCAGCAGGAAGCATTGTCACTGACAAAAGAAGTCGCATCGGTCAAAAAAGTGTTGATTGCCTCACCTTTATTAAGATGAATGAGGCATGGATCCCGAAGGGACTGACAGTGGGGGATACGTTTGACTAACAAAAGGCCTGATGACATGCCTTGGCATCAAAATGGTCCCCATGCTGCTGTATTTAATGTCTGCATACCGGATGACTTTTGTGAATTCTCCGCCACCAACTAGGGTTCAAGCCGCAATGTTTTAGTTACCTTTCTGCCTTGAAAGCATCAATTTTTCCGGCCGCTGCTACAACAGCGGCTGCAACAATAACATTATTTTTCAGGCATGTGTACATGCCTAATTTTTCTGGCCTCTGGTGCTGCACTGTGGCTGCAAAAACAAAAAAAAAAAAAAGGCACATACAAGTGTCAATTCCCCTTCGTGATCGTTACCTTGTTGTGGTGAAGGGGCTTGCATATCACAATGAAGCGATCATCACCTCTGAGTGTGTTGGCAATGTTGCCACACCCCAGATGATAAGGCCGTTGCTTCATTATGATCAGACAAAAGCGATCGGCTGGATAATTTTTCATAGAAAAAACAAAAATTTAAAAAAAAAAATTTTTAAGATGTATGGGTGGGTTTTTAATACATAAAATAAAAAAATCATAATAAAGTCTCTTAATAGTTTATTAGAAATAATGCAGACAATTTAAAAAATCCCCATCAATTCCAATACAAAGCAAGTACAAAGCTCAGAACTAAATTATTCCAGGATGTCGTAATGGTTCGTTAATTCGACAATGGTTAATCAATTCGACAATGGTTAATCAATTCGACACATGTCCCCGGATAGGGGACGTAACAGGGATTAAACTGATAGGAATAGTACTAGTTAAGACACCACTCATATAGGGTGTCACAGCACATTTCTCCGTGCACGCGCAGTGCCCCAACTTGGGAGTAAGAGGACCGACCAAGCTGCTTTTTCCATCTCCCGGTTCCTAAAATCAATTCAGTTTGGTGTATCAGAGTTTGGTCTGTCACTGTGAAGGCAGTCGAAGGTACCCGGCCTAATTTTTTTTTTCACAAAAGGCAATCCCACCCTGATATGGGACGTAACAGGGATTAAACTGATGAGAATAGTACTACAGAAAATACCACTCATATCGGGTGTGACAGTAAATTGCACGGTGCAGACGCAGTGACCGTGGTGTAAATTCAAAAAAAGGGGAGGGAGCCAGCTTTTTTTTAACCATCTCCCCGTTCAAAAAATCAGTTTAATAAATGGACCCCAGATTGGGGACGTAACAGGGATTAAACTGATGAGAAGAGAGAACTAAAGAAAATACCACTCATATCGGGTGTGACAGTAAATTGCACGGTGCAGACGCAGTGACCGTGGCGTAAATTCAAGCAAAGGGGAGGGAGCCAGCGTTTTTTTAACCATCTCCCCGTTCGAAAAATCAATTTAATAAATGGACCCCAGATTGGGGACGTAACAGGGATTAAACTGATGAGAAGAGAGAACTACAGAAAATACCACTCATATCGGGTGTGACAGTAAATTGCATGGCGCAGACGCAGTGACTGTGGCGTAAATTCAAACAAAGGGGAGGGAGCCAGCTTTTTTTAACCATCTCCCCGTTCGAAAAATCCATTTAATAAATGGACCCTAGATTGGGTACGTAACAGGGATTAAACTGATGAGAGGAGAGAACTACAGAAAATACCACTCATATTGGGTGTGACAGTAAATTGCACGGCGCATACGCAGTGACCGTGGCGTAATTTCAAACAAAGGGGAGGGAGCCAGCATTTTTTTAACCATCTCCCCGTTCGAAAAATCAATTTAATAAATGGACCCCAGATTGGGGACGTAACAGGGATTAAACTGATGAGAAGAGAGAACTACAGAAAATAGCACTCATATTGGGTGTGACAGTAAATTGCACGGCGCAGACGCAGTGACCGTGGCGTAAATTCAAACAAAGGGGAGGGAGCCAGCGTTTTTTTAACCATCTCCCGGTTCGAAAAATCAATTTAATAAATGGACCCCAGATTGGGGACGTAACAGGGATTAAACTGATGAGAAGAGAGAACTACAGAAAATAGCACTCATATCGGGTGTGACAGTAAATTGCATGGTGCAGATGCAGTGACCGTGGCGTGGATTCAAACAAAGGGGAGGGAGACAACGTTTTTTTAACCATCTCTCCATTGGAAAAATCTATTCAATTCACCTTTCGGGGACACTTGGTGTTGTACGTGGCTGGGTGGAGGAAGAAACCTTCAATAACATCGACTGGACTTGGCTAGCTTCGTATCCAACCTTGTGCAAATGGGAAGTTTGCGGTTGGGCAAATGGACTGTTTGCGGTTGTTTGCGGTGCATTAAAAGGGGAGTTTGGTCTGTCAATGTCTGTGAAGCGGGCGTAACCCTTACACTACCTGATCGATACAACATCATACCTGATCGTATACACACACTGGATGTTTTAAACCACGTTGTTCAAAAAAAAAATTGGATTGTTAGGTGATTTATGCCCTTTATGGATTAAAATCCAACTCTGCATCAACTATGTAATTTTCCATCTGAGTTTTGCCATGGATCCCCCTCCGGCATGGCACAGTCCAGGTGTTGGTCCCCTTGAAACAACTTTTCCATCACTACTGTGGCAAGAAAGAGTCCCTTTGGGTTTTAAAATTTGCCTGCCTATTGAAGTCTATGGTGGTTTGCCCGGTTCGCCCGTTCGCGAACATTTGCAGAAATTCCCGTTCGCGAACGGAAAATTTTATGTTCGCAACATCTCTAGTGTCCTGTAACATCACTTGTGCCCTGACCAATGCAGTTACTGGAAAGGTCCACTTAACCATGGACACATGGACAAGTGCATCCGGCCAGGGACGCTACATTTCCCTGACAGCACACTGGGTGAATGTTGTGGAGGCCGGGAGCGAGTCGTACCCTGGAATGGCACAGGTGCTACCGACGCCAAGGATTGCGGGCCCTACGTCGATCAGGGTTTCCACCAGCACCTATGTTAGTGGCTCCAACCCCCACTTATCCTTGTCCCTCCACTTCCACCTCCAAATTATCCGCGTGCAGCACCAGTCAGTCATCAGTCGGTAGCTGGAAGCAGTGTAGCACTGCAGTGGGGAAGTGTCAACAGGCTGTGCTTAAGCTGATCTGCTTAGGTGAAAAATAGCACACCACCGCAGAGCTGTGGCAGGGGATAAGAGACAGGACTGAGCTGTGGCTCTCGCCACTCAACCTAGAACCAGGCATGGTTGTGTCTGATAATGGCCGTGACTTGGTGGCGGCTTTGGAGCTCGGCAAGCTCAGACATATCCCAAGCCTAACCCATGTCTTAAACTTAGTGGTTCAGCGGTTTCTCAAAACCTACCCCAAATTTGCCTGAGCTACTGGTGAAGGTGTGCAACGTGTGTGCACATTTCCACAAGTTATTGACAGCTTTATCAAGCTCACCGGCTGTTGTGCGACATGAGCACGTGCTGGAACTCCACATTCCACATGGACAGGCTTTGTGAGCAGCAGAGGGCAGTAGTGGAATACCAGCTTCAATATAGTCGTTGCCTTTACAGTCAGCTTCTGCTATTCAGAAGCGAAGAGTGGGCATGGATGTCTGACCTCTGTGAGGTTTTAAGAAACTTTGAGGAATCAACAAAGATGGTGAGCGGCGATAACGCTATTATCATCGTAACCATCCCACTTCTGTGTCTACTCAAACGCTCGCTGCTCACAATTAAGGTGGACGCTTTGCATGTGGAAGAGGTGGAAATGGGGGAAGACATTACACAGGGTGATAGCCAGACCACCCTCAGTTCGTCTTCTCAGCGCGAATTGGACGATGAAGAGGAGGAGGAGGAGCAGGAGACGGTTGCCTCCACTACAGAGGGTAGTACCCATGGAAGTTTAATTTCATCTGTTCAGCGTGGGTTTGCAGAAGAGGAGGAAGAGGATTAGGAGATTGAGAGTGATCCTCCTGATGATGACAGCGAAGTCTTGCCTGTTGGTACTTTGGCACACATGGCTGACTTCATGTTAGTCTCCATTTCCAGCGACCCACGTGTTATACGCATTTTAGACAACACGGATTACTGGTTGTTCACCCTTCCCGACCCCCGCTACAAAGAGAACTTCTCATCTCTCATTCCTCTGGTGGAGGGGATGAGCAAAACAGTGCAATACCACAAGATCCTTGCTGAAAAATTGCCCCAAAAATTTCCATCTGACAATGCTGGCGGCAGAGTCCGTAATATCTTGGCCAACCGAGGAGGGTTGACAAGGGGAACACATAGCAGTTCTAACAGAGGCAGGGCAACACTCTCCAAAGCCTGGGACAGTTTCATGACACCCCGCCAGCACCCTTACCCTGATGCGCGGCCTATTGTCACAAGGAGAGAAAATTTTTGGAAGGTGGTGAAGGAGTACATAGCAGACACTGTCAGCATCCTCAATGATCCCTCAGTGCCTTACAACTACTGGGTGTCCAAGCTGGACACGTGGCACGAACTGGCGCTCTACACCTTGGAGTTGCTGCCTGCCCTGCTGCCTGCATTTTGTCTGAGCGGGTATTTAGTGCTGCTGGTAGCATTATAACAGATAAGCGTATCTGCCTGTCAACTGAAAATGCTGACAGGTTGACTCTTATAAAAATGAACAAGGCCTGGATTGACCATGACTTCTCTACTCCACCAGAGGAAAGCAGCTAAACATAAAGGTAATTTAAATGTGGCTTTTATGGTGTATTAAATACACTGTACCAGAGTATATGGTTGAATCTTCCTTTTCTCCTCCTTATTCCTCGCACATAATGCCCTCGCATATATGACCTTCGCATATAATGTGTTACAGGGTCAGCCCAGCTGCAAGCCCTTGCATATAATATTTTAGAGGGTCAACTCACAAGCAGGCCCTCACCTACAATGTTTTCCAGGGTCAGCTCAGCTGCAGACCCTCGCAGATCATTTTTTAGAGGGTCATCTCACCAGCGGGCCCTCACCTACAATGTTTTACAGGGTCAGCTCACCAGCAGGCCCTCGCATACAATTTTTTAGAGGGTCAGCTCATTAGCAAGCCCGCACCTAAAGTGTTTTACAGGGTCAGCTGACCAGCAGGCCCTCGCATATAATTTTTAGAGGGTCAGCTCACTAGCAGGCCCTCACCTACAATGTTTTACAGGGTTAGCTCACCAGCAGGCCCTCACATATAATTTTTTAGAGGGTCAGTTCATTAGCAAGCCTGCACCTAAATTGTTTTACAGGGTCAGCTCACCAGCAGGACCTGCACATAAAATCTTTTACATGGTCAGCTCACCAGCAGGTCCGCACCTAAAATCTTTTAAAGGGTCAGCTAACCTGCAGGCCCACGCATATAATGTTTTACAGGGTCAGCTCATCTGCAGGCCCTCGCATATAATGTTTTACAGGATCAGATCACCTGAAGGCCCTCATCTACAATCTTTTACAGGGTCAGCTCACCTGCAGGCCCTTGCATATAATGTTTTACAGGGTCAGCTCACCTGCAGGCCCTCACATATAATGTTTTACAGGGTCAGCTCACCTGCAGGCCCTCATTTAATTATACCTAATAGGTAATTTGCGCGCATGCTGCCTTGCCTGGAAGTGGCAGCCGTAGCTGTTTCTCAGGCTCCCTCTCTGGAATCAAACCCCGATTCCCTGTTACCCAAGGTCACCGTGGTTCGCTCTAAAAATAACATTGAAAGTTGATAGGGAAGACATCAGAATGGATCGTCGCCGTCACGGGGACGTGCGATCGGGCCCAGATTATCTAGAGTCCCCAAAGCGGCAGCAGGCCCTCGCCCATAATGTTTTAGATGGTCAGATCAGCAGGCCCTTGCTCCAAATGTTTTTGAGGGTCACCAGCAGGCCATCAATCATAATTTTTCAATGCTGTGTATGATGCCCTCCTTTATGTTTAACAAAGGGTGTATTGTATTGCCGGTTTCTTGTAATTTTTGGCGGCCCTTTCACTTAGTACATAGGCTTTATGAGTGTAGGAGTCCCACTATCTGAACAATTGTACCACAATGTGAATGAGGCCCTCCTTTATGTGATATACAGGTTGTATCGGAGTGCCTCTTCCTTGTAATTTTTGGCAGCACTTGCACTTTATATACAAGTAAATATACAGGAAAGAATGTTTCCTAACAATATTTCCTTTAAAACCGATTTTATCTTCGGTTTTGTGCGTATTATTGTCAGTCTGTAAAAGTGGCGTACTACTCGGACAACATCGTTTCCAAAAGCGACCTGGGAGTCCAAGATGCATCCAGGCATCCTCCCCATGCTGTTCCCGAACCATTTTGGTGGTATTTCCATAAATTTCTGACCTTTTCCTATTAACCAGGCACCCTCCCCTCTTCAGAGCAGGGTTGCCTGGTTTAATGCTCGGGTTCTCCCATTGACCTCCATTCTACCGAGCACCCGAGCATCCCGAGCATTATAGTGCTTGATCAACACTAGTTTTATACCTTTCTATTTATTACACATGTTATAATTTTTGATTGGCGTTGTACCTTTCTATTTATTGCACATGTCACAGTTGGGAGAACCACAATTATATATAGTAAAAAATCCTAATTAGTATAAATGTAATAAAAAAAAAACATAACTGAATAAACATAACAGTGCTCATAAGCCGCTTTTACATACCCTGAGACATGATAATTATAAGCAAATACAGCGCTGACAACTCGATGCATATTTCACCTCTATAGGCTTATTCAGCCTATAGACAGCATATAGGTGAAACCTGACGTTGGCTGCTCCCTTAGTCAGTTAGATGTGCTTTTTGCCAACCCTGTGCTGAACTCTGGCTACACTTTTGTGATATTGGAACAATTTTAAAATGTCGCTCTGTACCAAGTATTAGAATAATTGGATTCCTGTTTATTCAGTCTAGTTTGTTCAGAGCTTATAACTATTTGTCACTCCTCCCATTCTATTTACAATAGTCTGTAAGCTTTTAAGAGCAGGAAACCCTTTCTTTTTCTCTCATTGTCTGTTTCCCATTTGTTTTGATAACTTGTCAGTTTTTTAGTTTGTTACTATCCCAACTGTAAAGTGATACAGGATTTGTTGTCACTGTGTTGAAATAAATTACTACTATGGGCCAGATTTATCATTACACTTACATCTTACTCCACTTTTACATATGTCCAAAGTCCCTTGTGGCTAAGTCAGATTTATTAATGGTCCTTTAAAAATACTGTGATAAATGTGGTTTGTCGGTAGCAGTTTATCCTTCAGTAAGCGGCTTTACAAAAGTCTCACATCTTTACAAAAATGTTGCATGTTCTATTAAAAAGTCGCATAAGATAAGCATGGTCCTCACTGGAGTGAAATTGCGCAATTCTTTGTGACTTTTAAAATTGTCGCAATAGTAAATCTGTCTAGAGATTAATTTACATAATAAAACACGCCCACTTTCAGAAAACTGGCGAGCATAGGGCAAAGCCAATAAAAGTCACAAATTGTTCCGCAGTTTTAGCGATTGCGGAAAAATTTGCAACTTTTTCACTCCATTATTTTGACTTGAGCTAATGCTACATCTGGCAGTATGTGTTTACATGCCCATATTCTTACAGTGGCTGATTACTGCCTAAGTCAAAGGTTTACAACCATTAAAAAGAGTAAAAGACAAAAACATGCAATGCGACAACTCACTGCAATATAGAGTACAAAATTGCATAATAATTACAAGTGCTACACTATAAGTGAGAGATACTTGGCAAATCGTTTTGTACAAAATTATTTGAGCCCCTCTGCCGCACGTCAAGGCGATCTCTGCCATGGCTCCAGGAGTGAGATAGTTTGTGGACTCTCACTACAGTCCTTGGTGGCCATTTGGCGCCGGTGGTGTTGTGGAGTGGGCCTGCTGTGGAACCTACACTCCCTGAAGTGTATGGTAGCTGTCATGGCACCTAACAGGTAGAACTTAGTGTAGGAACCCATCTAACAGAGATCACCTTGACGTGCGGCAGACGGGCTCAAATAATTTTGTACAAAACGATTTGCCAAGTATCTCTCACTTATAGTGTAGCACTTGTAATTATTATGCAATTTTGTACTCTATATTGCAGTGAGTTGTCGCATTGCATGTTTCTGTCTTTTAGTGTTGTTCCTTGCCATAGCAATGTGCTCCTGCGTTTTGGTATGTGTTGACTGACCCCCTTTTTTGTCTTTCTAACCATTAAAAAGAGACAAAGTACCGTGTTACAATGTTCACTTGTTAACGCATTAAATAATTGGAAAATAAAAAAACTTTGAATTAAAAAAAACTGCAAAAAAATAGAAATAAAAAAGAGACAAACAACCAGTCAAATGAACTGCCAGATAATAAAAAAAAGTTCTCCTTAAAGTGCCATTGCATCTAACTTTACAATTTAACCTGGCATTAAATCTTATGTCTATTTAGTAGCCAAGTTTCATTTCTCTATACTCATCGAATACCTAGCCGTATCATTTAAAAAAACCTAGTAACATTTCAATTTTATTAGCACAATTGTATTGAATTTTACTTTGTATTCAAAACATCTTGCAGAGGACTACAAAGAGCTGCTGGTTATTTTCTGTAAAAGTTTTATAAATTATGAAGTTTAACCTGCCCTGTATTTCAACGTGTCTGTGAAATGTAATTGTATTTGTTCAATTGCTTTATAACAATCAAAAATTGCATTTTGAAAGTGATTTTAATTATACTAGAGAGTCTGTTGATTGAAGGTCTCATTATCAAGATACATTCATGTGATAATTTAAATGCTGGCGCAAAAATTCCAATCAAACATACTTTTACTATTAAAATAGATTTATAGAGAGGAGTAAAGATATTTCAAATGTAAATGTACAGTGGTTTTCTAAAGCTGCATATCATTGAAAACTAAACAGTTACTTTCATCCCATATCCTGTGCAACCCGTTAAAAGTAAACCCCAAACTATCTAAATAAGTTCTTAAATCTACTGTAGGAAAGGGAGCAGCATGCATCACAAAAATGCAAACTGCAGCAGAATGATATACTTGAGCTTGTGGCTTCTATATTTTTACCCCCACCACCACCACCAGAAATACCACCAAGGTTATACTACAGTTTATTTCTGTGTTAGTACTGGATGAAGTTACTTTCCTCTGGTGAAAAGATATCATGCTGATAGATGGACACTTGCAGAGAAGTTGTTTTCACATCAGGTCTCCAAATGCTGAAAATTGAAAAAGGAAAAATTGGTGCTACACACCACAACGCACATTACGAGCTGTCCCACACCAATAAGCTCTGTCTGACACATTGTTTCTCAATTCCATTACATATGATACACAGTAGATATGTGCTTTGATATCTGGTTAACTTACACCTTGTCGCTTTGGAGTTGACAGGAACCCCTTTTACTGACTTATAGTTTTCTAGCATTAATGACAGTATCAGAAAGAGAGCCATTACATCTCTCAATGGCAAAGGGTCTATGTTTTTGAAGTCCCAGTTCTCCACCTTATAACAGACAACCTGGCTCCCTTTAAATGGCCAACTAAAGGACTAAAGTTTTGTGAGGAAGGTGATGTTCTACACCAATCAGCC
This sequence comes from Bufo bufo, assembly GCF_905171765.1. Classification (NCBI taxonomy): domain Eukaryota; kingdom Metazoa; phylum Chordata; class Amphibia; order Anura; family Bufonidae; genus Bufo; species Bufo bufo. Next base: position 623,593,236 of record NC_053390.1, read on the forward strand.
ATGATGGTTAGCCATAACTGACAAGGATTTTGAACAGCAGAGATTATGATAGTGACAGCTGGAAAGAGATGGAATATATTGGACAGCATTTGAACAGTCAGTTCTTCGACTTCAATGAAGAGAATTGGGCAATCTATGGATCTAAGTCACTGTGACAAGGGCTACATTTGTAATTGCAAATAACTTGTTCAAAGTATCTCCAAAGCTGCAGGTCTTTTACGTTGTTCCATCAAACAGTGGTTAAAACCTACCAAAAGTAGTACAAGGAGGGACAAGGGGTAAACTTACAAAAGGATTATGGGCAGGGGCGGGCTGACCATTCGGGCACTCGGGCATGGCCCGTTAGGGAGCTGGGGAAATCCCCTGTGATTACAGACAGTTAATGATTAGTGCAGGGCGGTGTATTCAGCTCTAGCGCTTCACTTGCTATGGTGCCTCCGTTTCCCCCGCTCGTTGTGCTGCCTAGGTGCAACTTTCACCATGGTGGTCCTGCCTCCTCATACGTGCCGTGCCTGCGATACTCTCTCGCTGCATCCCTACGCACGCACAAACACAGGCTATCAGGAGGGTCCTTCTGCTGGTGCTGCTGCAGGAGTCTGGGAGGATTGAAGGTGATCTCATGAGGGTTCCTCTGCTGATGCTACTGCTGACTTCAGGAGGGATATTGTGCTGGTGCTGCTGCGGACCTCAGAAGGGTCCCACTACTGGTGCTGCTGCAGGAGTCAATGAGTACACAGATGTCCTCCTGCATGTATCCTGACTTGCCCCTGGATTGTCTTCTGGATGACTTCTTCCGTCCCACACAATGCCCTTTATGTCTGTGCAGACTTCTCAGCTCCTGTATCTCCACCATCCATATGGGATCCCTGCTGTATGATGTGTCTCATTTCAAGTCCCTATCTGTGTCCTCATTACCCCCCAGGCTAGTAGGGTTGGTGGATGTGATTAGGCCACTTACCTCTATCTGCAGCTCACTGCTTACCCTCCATTTCCATTGATTGCAGATAAAGAGGAAAGTGCTGAGGACAGGCTGCTGCCCTTATGTAAGCCAGGCAGCAGCATTCTGGAAGATGATGAATCACTGTTCTGTTTTCTGCATTGACATGAAGGCATTGTTGCTGGGCTGCCAGCACTGGAAGGGTTAATTACTGATGGGACACACTGTCACTGTCATCAGGCCATAGGGCTGTCTCCTGTAAGATACTTTACATAGGGTTGGATTGTTTACTACCTTGTATATCCTAATGCTCAAATTACAAACATAGCTCTGTAACATCTGGGTGTGATTAACAAATACTGAAGTGATGCGCCATAAAAAGCGTTTTTTCAGCCTCTTTGATGAGGAGATGGGAGAGTAGTGACCCTGCTCCCCACTCCTCCTGTCACCCCACTGGTGACTCTGCTCCCCCCTCCTCCTGTCACCCCACTAGTAACCCTGCTCCCCCCACTAGTGACCCTGTGTGTTCTTGTACGGAGAGGAGCCTGGCTGGAGTGTGGTGAGGCCTAGCTGTGTGTCTGTCCCTGTGTGTATGTGTCTGTCCCTCTGTTTGTGTGTGTCTGTCCCTGTGTGTGTCTGTCCCTGTGTCTGTCACCATCACCATGCCTACAGTGTTCCTATGTCTTGACGCAGCTGCATCAGGATGTTCTGTGCGGGGCAAGAAAAAGAAGATGGAAGAAGAGGCAGCGCCACCAGCATGGAGTCCATGGGAGAGGCACAGGGAGGCACACTAAGGACGAAGGTAACACTACCACATGATCTACACTAGTGTTATTTGTGGTTTTACATTGAACTGCAGGTAACACTACTACATTTTCTGTACTCAGATAGCCATCACTGTGCTATCTGTGTTGTTACATAGGACTGCAGGGGACATCTACTATATTATCTGTACTCCGAGAGTTATCACTGTATAGGGGGTCCACTGAGACTTTATTGCCCAAGGGCCCACATGAGTCTGGAGTCGGCGCGGCGCGATATGTCGGTGTGGGTGTGGCTTGAGGGTGGGCGGGGACACAGGGGCCCCATAATCTCCTATTGCCCAAGGGCCCCATGAGTTATCAGTCCGCCCCTGATTATGGGCACCCAAAGTTCATTGATGTGCATGGGGAGTGAAAGCTATTCTGTCTAAAATATTGCTGAAAAAGATAGTGTTGACTATGATAGAGTGGTATCAGAACACTTAGTGCATCATACTGTAGCTTGCTGCATATGGTAGTACACAGCCGAAGACTGCTAACAATGCCAGTGCTGACCCCTGTACCTAATAAGAGCATCAGAACTTGTGTAGTGGCCTCACGGACTAAGCGTGGGCACTACACGAGGGTCAATTGGGGTGTGCGTGACTTCTCTTCACTTGGTATAGGAGTGTCATTTCCAATTGTGCATATTTTATGTAACTTGTAAAGTATTGTTTTTGTATTGTGCAATGTTTCCCTGTTATAGGCATTATCAGGCCTAGTCCCTGTAGTTAGTCATCCCAGACGCTAGAGGGAGCTAGAGTACCCCTAGTATAAGTAGTCAGGCCCCAGACAGGGAAGGGGGTTGAAGGTCAGGAGTCTGCAAAGACAAGCTGGAAGGCATCCAGTCAGGGCCTTCTCCTGACATGCAACTAGACAGTCCAGGCTTCTAGTTGCCACCAGGAGACTAGTAGAGGGATCCTAGTCTACCTCCTGATCCAGAGAGCCATGGTTAGCTCAGAAGATCTAACCCAGGGGAAGAGGTTGCCTCCTGGGAGCAACCCTGTAGTTACCACCGAGTCGAGCAGAGCCAACAGGTCCAGCTGATACAAGTAAGCTGAAGGGCAGAGAGAATAGAGGTATGGAGCAAGAATGAGCACCTAAGGATGATTATTTACCAAGGATAAAAGCCTACAATAAGGTATCTGGGCCTTGGGATTAAAGCCAGACAGGAGTTTGAAAGGAACAGTGTACACTAATCTCCGAGGAGTCTGTACAGCCTGATTCTGCGCATGTGGATGTTTACCCTCTGTGTATCTTGCCTAACCACCATATACCTGCCATAATTGTGAAACCTGCTTGTGAAGTGTATTTGACATGTGAGTTGCCATCTAACTGTACAGAGTGGAATTTACTACAGTAAAGCAAAGTTTGGTTCACCCTGCCATCTGTGTTCCTTGCTTATTAAGACCTTCCACCGGTGTGCCACCGTTACCGGCACTGGCGTCACGAACCTTAAAGGGACCTTGCCCCAGGCACATAAAACACCTGCAACATCCAGGGCACCTCAACCAACATCAGGCTTGGTCCCTAAATACAGAGTGTGCCCCAGAGGACTTTTGTGCCAGCCTCTCCTTCACTGCTGTATGCCTGCCCAGGGGTTTCCATATATAACTGTGAGTGACCCTCGCTTGCCATTGACCGTGACCTCACAATCGCATTACCCTGCAGGTCTGGCGTACCGCACTTGACTGATGGCTCTTAAGATCACAATCCAGATAAATATCTGTGGAATGTGCTGCAAATACAAGTCTGATCCAACTCACTAGGTACTGCACATAAAGAATCTGCTGCTAATGTCTTGGTGCTGCATACCACAGGAAACCATTAGAGATCTTGTGGAGTCCATGCCTCAGTAGATCAAACCTATTTTTCTAGCATGAGGGAAACTTGCACAATATTAGGCATGTTGTTTTAGTGTTATGGCTGACTGGTGTATTTTATACATAGATTATCATCAATATTTATAGAATGGGTAAGGGTGAGTTCACCCTAAGCTGTAACCAATAAGTTAATAAAGTTCCATTGTAGGCTATGGGTGTGACCTGATAGTACAGTCCTGAATCAGACTAGACTAAGTAGAGATTTGGGAACCTTTCAGAATCAGTGCCAAGGTGGAAAGTCGGCCCTTCTGTAAGAATGAGTGAGTGTGGAGTAGACATGAGGATCTGTCTGATTGTCCAGTAATAAGATTGCCCAGTGAGTAAATTGAACATAAGAGTGAACAGAACCCTTGAGACACACAGACTGCGATAGAGAGAGGCCTTGTTAGCAGGATCTGTGAGTCAGAGAGATTTTCACACAGTGGATGCTGAGATCTTGGTGTGGGCCTCTGTGAAGCAACATAGTTCTCGGAGAGGTATATGTAAAACAGTGTCTGTATGATCAATAGCTGCATAGATATAAGCAAGTTCGAGAACAAGGGGTTGGACTGAGACTTTGGAGCACTGCTTTTGTAACGCCCTATGCTCTGCACACTCCCTCCTACACTTGACTGACAGGGCTAGGCATCAAACATGGCGAGATAAGAAGCAGCAGATGCAATCATGCTTCTCATATTGGTGACACTCATGCTTTAGGCCTCTTTTACACTACCGTATGGCTATTTCAGTGTCTTGCAATCCGTTTTTCACGGATCCGTTGTTCCGTTTTTTTGTTTCCGTTGTGTTTCTGTTTCCATTCCGTTTTTCCGTTCCGTTTTTCCGTATAGCATATACAGTATACAGTAATTACATAGAAAAAATTGGGCTGGGCATAACATTTTCAATAGATGATTCAGAAAAAACTGAACGGATACGGAAGACATACGGATGCATTTTTGTATGTGTTCCGTTTTTTTGCTGACGCATTGACTTGAATGGAGCCACGGAACGTGATTTGCGGGCAATAATAGGGCATGTTCTATCTTTCAAAGGAACGGAAAAACGGAAATATGGAAACTGAATGCATACAGAGAACATTCAGTTTTTTTTGCGGAACCATTGAAATGAATGGTTCCGTATACGGAACGCAAAAAAACGGCCCGCAAAACGAAAAGAAAAACGGTATTGTGAAAGAGGCTTTTAATGGAGCCACGGAATGTGATTTGCAGCCAAATATAGGACATGTTCTATCTTTGCACGGAACGGAGATACGGAAACACGGAAACGGAATGCATACGGAGTACATTCCGTTTTTTTTGCGGACCCATTGAAATGAATGGTTCCGTATACGGACCGTATACGGAAAGCAAAAAATGGCCCGCAAAACGGAAAAAAAAAAAACGTAGTGTGAAAGAGGCCTTAGACTGAGAAACAGACCTTGAACTAGATATGGGGCGTATTATGAATGAGTATCAGGAAAAAAAGTAAAGTAAGTTCATTGTAGAGCTGTGCCATAGTGTGATATCATATACACAGTATTACCTGCATCAGGCCATTTTACACATACAGAAAGATTTTATTTTCTATCAACTTTTATTATGGGTTAAATGAGAGAAATAAAAATTAACAATTCTCTTTTGGGATTTAAACCGAAGACCCTCGATATGGAATGCAGAACATTTACTTTATAGGTGTCTTCACAGGATCAATTTAGAATGGATTTTACTTCTTGATCATAGGCCTGATTTCTATACAGGTCTTGGGTGCTCTCAGGATACTAGGTGGTTTCTTGCTACCCCTAGCTCTGACCTCAATTCCTCTACATTACTCAATGCAGTGATTTTTCAAGTGAGTTTGTTCTATCTATGCCATTAGGTGGCACACATTAAAGGGGTTTTCTGACCTAGGAACTGACAACCCCTAACCTTTGTCAAATTCAAAAAAAGTCACCCGTCTGCGGACCTACTATTCCCGCACCACTAACCCATTCCTGGTCGCTTCCAGACTCCAATAGAATGAAAGTGGATTGGTTCCATGACTACTGTGGCCAATTACCTGCATCAATGGTCATATGTGTTGGGACAGCGCATTACTAGAAGTGACCAGGAACAGGTCAGGGGCACAGGAATGTGGGACTTTAGACAAGTTTGTTTTTCTTTTTCATTGGCAACAGGTTATGGCCATTGAGGTTGCCAGCTCCTAGGCTGGACAACCCTTTTAATAGCTAATTCCACTCACCTCTACTGCTAACTAGCTACTCACAGGAATCTTCAGCTTCTTCCAGCTGACACACTGCAGTGTGACTCTATGTCTCCTGCAGCTCTCCCACCAAAGCCTGCTTGCATTTCTATTTATCCATTGCAACCAATTGTTCAAATATCACATTGCAATACCTAACACATTGAGTGTGTTTCCCACTGGAACCGTTGTGGTTCATCAGTATTGAGTGTGGACCTTCTGCACAGGTCCTTCATCACCTTATCCAAGGTATTTGACTCTTCTGAGGTATCTGTCTACTGTCACAGGCCATCTGTGATGCTAAAACTATGCATCCCCACCATATCCATAATTCATATAGGACATTTCAGCCACAGTGATGAACATCATATCTGGTGACCTTACTGGCATCTCTCAGCAGCTTAAAGACACATGGCATGATACATCACACACACCATATCATATATGGGATATAATATAAGGGTGCAATTACAAGTATGAGAAGATATAATGGCATATATAAACATAAAATCACTGTATTTCTGGCATGTTCTCAGTAACAGTGACTAAACAATTCAAGAGTTCAACTTACGTGGGATCATCAAAGCAACAAGGTCAACAGTAACTAATAGCAATATCATTTTTGAAAATAATATATTTTCTTCATAAGAAGGTTGAGGTTGTTTTCAATCTACTTACAATCAGAAGTAATATTAACGGTATTAACAGCAAAGACATCTTGGTAACAAAAAGTGGAAGGATTGCTCTGCCTGTGAATACTTTGAACTTTACATAGGAAGATATTAGAAGCATTTGCAAATTTCTCTTATATTAACAGTGAGAGAATAGAAACAGCCAACAATTCAACAGTTCGGCAGAAACCAACCCAATTTAAGGAGTGAAAATGGAAAATTGCACTAACTAAAGAATATCTCTACAAATAATTCTGTCCTTTTTTGTGTGTTTGCACCAAGAAGGAAATCCATTTCCGGCACTGTTAGTTGATTGGAAATGCTTATTTTCTTTTTGCTTTACTAGCCAATATAGCTTGTGACTGAACAGACATGTTCTTCTAGTGTACAAGCTACAAATACCCTAACATATATATTTCCTCCTTATGAAACCTATTCAAAAGGGTGGAAATTGAGTTGGGTTTGAAAAGACCAAAGCAAAGACTGAAAGGAAGCTGAAAATTGCACATCACTTTGCATTTTATAACGGATTTCCCTGATCTGTGATATTTGTGCGTGTATAATATATATATATATATATATATAATACCACAAATATTGCAGCAGCACAGTCAGATGTAGTGCCCTGGGTGCAAAAAAATCCTCACAGAGGCTGGCTTCTCCTCCAGGATATATATTCAACGAATAAAGAGGCAGCACTTCCAGTAGTTCGGTGATAGGGTGACGACCCCAAACTTTATTCCAGCTGGAATAAAGTTTGGGGTCGTCACCCTATCACCGAACTACTGGAAGTGCTGCCTCTTTATTCGTTGAATATATATATATATATATATATATATATATACAGTCAGGTCCATAAATATTGGGACATTGACACAATTGTAACATTTTTGACTCTATACATCACCATAATAGATTTGAAATGAGACAAACAAGATGTGCTTTACCTGCAGACGGTCAGCTTTAATTTGAGAGTATTTACATCCAAATCAGGTGAACGGTGTAGGAATTACAATAGTTTGCATATGTGCCTCCCACTTGTTAAGGAACCAAAAGTAATGGGACAATTGGCTTCTCAGCTGTTCCATGGCCAGGTGTGTGTTATTCCCTCATTATCCCAATTACAATGAGCAGATAAAAGGTCCAGAGTTCATTTCAAGCATGCTATTTGCATTTGGAATCTGTTGCTGTCATTTCTCAAGATGAGATCCAAAGAGCTGTCACTATCAGTGAAGCAAGCCATCATTAGGTTGAAAAAACAAAACAAACCCATCAGAGAGATAGCAAAAACATTAGGCATGGCCAAAACAACTGCTTGGAACATTCTTTAAAAGAAGGAATGCACCGGTGAGCTCAGCAACACTAAAAGACCCGGAAGACCACGGAAAACAACTGTGGTGGATAGGGAAGAATTATTTCCCTGGTGAAGAAAACACCCTTCACAACAGTTGGCCAAATCAAAAACACTCTCCAGGAGGTAGGTGTATGTGTGTCAAAGCCAACAATCAAGAGAAGACTTGACCAGAGTGAATACAGAGGGTTCACCACAAGATGTAAACCATTAGTGAGCCTCAAAAACAGGAAGGCCAGATTAGAGTTTGTCAAACGACATCTAAAAAAGCCTTCACAGTTCTGGAACAACATCCTATGGACAGATGAGACCAAGATCAACTTGTACCAGAGTGATGGGAAGAGAAGAGTATGGAGAAGGAAAGGAACTGCTCATGATCCTAACCATACCACCTCATCAGTGAAACATGGTGGTGGTAGTGTCATGGCATGGGCATGTATGGCTGCCAATGGAACTGGTTCTCTTGTATTTATTGATGATGTGACTGCTGACAAAAGCAGCAGGATGCATTCTGAAGTGTTTTCAGGCAATATTATCTGCTCATATTCAGCCAAATGCTTCAGAACTCATTGGACGGCGCTTCACAGTGCAGATGGACAATGACCCAAAGCATACTGCAAAAGCAACCAAAGAGGTTTTTAAGGGAAAGAAGTGGAATGCTATGCAATGGCCAAGTCAATTACCTGACCTGAATCCGATTGAGCATGCATTTCACTTGCTGAAGACAAAACTGAAGGGAAAATGCCCCAAGAACAAGCAGGAACTGAAGACAGTTGCAGTAGAGGCCTGGCAGAGCCTCACCAGGGATGAAACCTAGCGTCTGATGATGTCTATGAGTTCCAGACTTCAGGATGTAGTTGACTGCAAAGGATTTGCAACCAAGTATTAAAAAGTGAAAGTTTGATTTATGATTATTATTCTGTCCCATTACTTTTGGTTCCATAACAAGTGGGAGGCACATATGCAAACTGTTGTAATTCCTACACCGTTCACCTGATTTGGATGTAAATACCCTCAAATTAAAGCTGACAGTCTGCAGTTAAAGCACATCTGGTTAGTTTCATTTCAAATCCATTGTGGTGGTGTATAGAGCCAAAAATGTTAGAATTGTGTCGATGTCCCAATATTTATGGATTTGACTGTATATATATATATATATATATATATATACAGTTGTGTTCAAAATAATAGCAGTGTATTTAAAAAAGTGAATAAAGCCCAAAATCCTTCTAATAGCTTTTATTTCCATACACACAAATGCATTGGGAACACTACACATTCTATTCCAAATCAAAATATGAAGAAAAATATATCAAATTTGTGTTGTTCCTCTAAAAAAATGAAGAAAAGTGAATATTAGACTGTTAAAAAAAATAGCAGTGTTTGTATTCTTCTTTACAAGCTCAAACATTCACTATATAAACTGAAAAATGTTTGAAGATTTTGCTTTCCTTTGCATCACTTAACTAATATTTAGTTGTATAACCACTGTTTCTGAGAACTGCTGTACATCTTCTGGCACCTGTTAACAGATATCCCAGCCCAGGATGATTGGACTACATTCCACAGTTCTTCTCTATTTCTTGGTTTTGCCTCAGAAACTGCATTTTTGATGTCACACCACAAGTTTTCTATTGGATTAAGATCCGGGGATTGGGCTGACCACTCCATAACGTCAATATTGTTGGTCTGGAACCAAGATGTTGCACGTTTACTGGTGTGTTTGGGGTCATTGTCTTGTTGGAACACCCATTTCATTTCAAGGGCATTTCCTCTTCAGCATAAGGCAGCATGACCTCTTCAAGTATTCTAATGTATTCAAACTAATCCATGATCCCTGGTATGCAATAAATAGGCCCAACACCGTAGTATGAGGAACATCCCCATATCATGATGCTTGCGCCACCATGCTTCACTGTCTTCACAGTGTCCTGTGGCTTTAATTCAGTGTTTGGGGGTCGTTTGACAAACTGTCTCCGGCCACTAGACACAAAAAGAACAATCTTACTTTTATCAGTCCACAAAATGTCTCTTTAGGTCAGTCAATGTGCTCTTTGGCAAATTGTAACCTCTTCAGCACATGTCTATATTTCAACAGTGGGACTTTGTGGGGGCTTCTTTCAGATAGCTTGGCTTCACATAGGCGTCTTCTAATGGTAAAAGTACTCACAGGTAACTTTAGACCTTCTTTGATCTTCCTGGAGCTGTTTGTTGGCTGAGTCCTTGCCATTTTGGCTATTCTTCTATCCATTTGAATGGTAATTTCTCGCTTTCTTCCACGTCTTTCAGGTATTGGTTGCCATTTTAAAGCATTTGTGATCATTTTAGCTGAGCAGCCTATCATTTTCTGCACTTCTTTATATGTTTTCCCCTCTCCAATCAACTTTTTAGTCAAGGTACGCTGTTCTTCTGAACAATGTCTGGAACAACCCATTTTCCTCAGAATTTCAGAGAGAAATGTACTGTAACCAGCATGTACAACATTTAATGACTTCCTTCCTTAAATAAGGGCAATAATTGCCACCTGTTTTACAAAGAATGAATGACCTCACTCATTGAACTCCACACTGCTATTATTTTGAACATGCCTCTTTCAATAAGTGATTGAATTACAGAGAATCAGCAGCATGCATTTCATGACTGTTGGGTCTGTTGAGGTTTCTATTACTCTACTACACCTGCTAGTAAATTATTTGCCATGTAGAAATATCATTTCTACCAAAAACTGTGATTGATCAGGTTAATGATGTCAGACTGCTATAATTTTGAACACAACTGTATATATATATATATATATATAGAATATGGAAAAATGAGGATGCAGCACTCTGTCAATGGCGGGTGCAAGGTCAGGCCAGTGTGAATCAGCACCGAGATCCAATGTAGTATACAGACAAAAAGGAAGGCCAGCAGCACACCAAGGTTTTCAACGAAATGTGAAGTTTATTCCTCCAGAGTCAGCAGCGACGTTTCAACAGCTTGTTGCTGTCTTTCTCAAGCTATGTGAAGAAGCCATTTCAACACCATAGAGGGTCACAAAACCAAATGCTCAGCCATTTTCCTGTCTAGTAGTACCAGATTCCTCACAGAAGTCACCATTCACCAGAATTCACACCATACATATGGTCCTGTAGCCCCCACAGTAATTTTCTTTGACATTCTCTTCCCAGACTAGGAAGAGCTCTGCCCTTATTTAACCACTTCCTTGCCATTGTACAACTATATTAATCAGCGGTAGGGTATTTCAAAATGGCAGACACCAGGGGCTAATGTCTGCGATAACGCCAGTTGGAGACATTTAACCCCTCAGATGTCATGGTCAAATGTGATCATGCCATGTGAAATGTAAAAGACTCGGGTGCACACACTTCCCGGGCAGAAACACCATCCCTTGGCTGAGATTGGTGAAAGCATTTCTAAGTACTAATAGGTCACAGCCTACACAAGGCTTCTGGACCTATCACTGGTATATTCCAATGCAGGCATGCAGGTGGCAGCACTGAATTGGAATACACTGAATTTTGTGTTCAGTAATGGATAAAAATCCATTAGTAAATATAAATACAAATCTAATAACAAAATAAAGTTCTTAAAAATATAAAATACATAGTTTTTTCATTGCTTCACCTCCCCAAAATAAAAACTACAGATGGTCCTGCACAAATGAGCCCTCACACCACTCCATAGACTTAACTACAAGTATTCAAACACAAAAAAACTATAAAAATGTAGTATCGTTGTAATTGTACTGCCCCAGAGAATGAAGGGTTTGAGGTGGGTTTTACAGCATGGTGAACAACGTAAAAACAAAGGGGGAGGTTTATCAAATGGAGTAAAGTAGAACTGTGAGATTCCACCTTTCATTTTTGACTGCTCCTTTGGAAAATGAAAGGTTGAATATGATTGGTTGCTATGGGCAACTAGGGCAGTTCTACTTAACACCAGTTTGATAAATCTCCCCCAAAACTCGTAAAACTGTGTCTGAATAGCTTTTTTTCCAATTCCAACAAATTTAGAGTTTTTCTCCAGCTTCTCACTGCATCGTATGCAATATTAAAGAGGACCTTTCACTAGAATAAAACATCTAAACTAACTATACAGACATGGAGAGCGGCGCCCAGGGATCTCCCTGCACTTACTGTTATACCTGGGCGCCGCTCCGTTCGCCCGGTATAGGCTCCGGTATCTTCATAGTTAGGCTCCACCCAGGGGAACCTGCCGGCGTCTCATTCTCCAATGTTGTAGCGCTGGCCAATCACAGCGCTCAGCTCATAGCCTGAGAGGCTTTTTTTTCCTCTCAGGCTATGAGCTGAGCGCTGCGATTGGCCAGCGCTACAGCATGGGAGAATGAGACGCCGGCAGGTTCCCCTGGGTGGAGCCTAACTATGAAGATACCGGAGGCTATAACCGGAGAACGGAGCGGCGCCCGGGGATAACAGTAAGTGCAGGTGGATCCCTGGGCGCCGCTCTCCATGTCTGTATACTTAGTTTAGATGTTTTATTCTAGTGAAAGGTCCTCTTTAAATGGTGCCTTTACAAAGTACAACATATCGCTCAAAAAAACAAGCCTTTAGGCAGCTATGTAAGTGGGAAAAATAAAATAGTTAGGGCTTAAGGCAGGAATTGAAAAACAAAAATTCAAAAATGGAAAATTGCGGGATGAAGTGGTTAACCCATTAGTGACCGTGTTTTTATGGTGGTCACTAATGTGCTTTGTGTGAAGCAAGAGTATGCCTTGCTATACTCCAGCAGCTCTAGCAGAAACATTGAAACTGCAGCAGTGGCTGAAATGCATGTAGTAAACAGCAACAACACAAGTTCTACATCTACCACTGATCCTTAGAGCCTCATGGTGGTAGAGGCAGCTGTTGACACATCAGATGTTTTATGGGATCCTGCAACTTCATTTTCCCCACAAGTACCCCACTTTTTAGCTACTGCTGGGATAAACATCGCTAGACAATGTATTATTCAAAACCTCACATGTACCTATTCAAGAATTTGGAGATCCCCCCCACCAAATGTCTCTAAATGTTTTTCATGCAATTCAGAGGTTCCCTCAAAGAAATTACCCAGGCTATGTTTGATTTAATAAATTAAAACCCCCAATCTCCCAAATCTGACTCGAATCCAATTTTAGGAAATCTGTTCATCTCCACAGGTTACCCCTGCAATATATTTATCTATGAAGGCATAGATCGCCTAATTAATAGTGATGGCCAGTTCGCCGTGTTCGCCCGTGAACACATGCGGGCTGCCATCTTGACTCACAAGTCCGGCGATGCACAGGTAAGTCCTTACCTGTGCCTGTGCCGGGAGCCGGTCTGAAACAAATGCGGTCAGCGGGAGCAGGCAGTTCCGAGAACAGCCCGATGAAGGCCCCCGGTGGCTGTTCTCGGAACTGCCTGCTCCCGGTGACCGCATTTGTTTCAGACCGGCTCGCGCACAGGCACAGGAAAGGACTTACCTGTGCATCGCCGGACTTGTGAGTTAAGGTGGCAGCCCGCATGTGTTCGCGGGCGAACACGGCGAACTGGCCATCACTGCTAATTAATCTCACAATCTGCTCAGAAACTATTGTCATCAGTGGAAAAAATGTCTGGGAGCTAATGGTGCCATATTTCCAGAATACATATCACATCTACACAGAAAATAATTATAGAAGTGTCCCCCTATATAAATCCCTCCATGCTGCAAATACAGGGGCTTGCATGAGAGTCTGAAAAACAGAGCTGGATTCCCACAACTTCTAGAGTCCGGAAATGTGTAAAAAAAAAGGTGTAATTTGCACTTGACCAGTTACTTGTAGTCAAGTGGAATGTCAGAGAGAATGTAGACATGCTTTCCACTATACATGAGGACATTGCAGAAGTAGTAAGAGATAGGGGGTAGCACTGATACGAGAAAGCCTGTCTGCATGACACATTATAATACATTTATGGGGATGTGTGGATTAGAAAGCAAATTTCTTGAAATAGGTTTTGTGTTCTATTCAATGATGTTTTCAAAAAAATTAGATTCAAGCCTAAATGAATAAATAAATGAATAAATCAAATATGCTCCAATTAGCCTTAAAATTGGCATATGACACTTTCTCTGAGGTCTCCTAGGATTTTTTTTATATATTTTCATTATCTCTTTTTGTTAATTAAAAAAAAAAATGAATTTTAGCTATTTCTCACCTCCCAATGCCCCCTTTTAAGCTCATAACTGCATTGACAGCAATAGGAAATAATGTCAGAGTGACACTGACATACACAGCTACGGGTAAACACACGACTGACAGATTGGCTGATTCCCCAGTTCTTGGCTGCTTCACCTCACACAAAAAAATGTAATAAAAAATTATCAAAAAAAGACATACATTCTCCAGATCAGTACAGATTGCCCCACAAAACATGAGCCCCCACAAAGCTCCATACACATAAAAATATAAAAGTTCTGGGGGTCAGTTAAAAGTTTTTCAAAATTTTTCAGTATTAAAATGCAAGAAAAACTATAAATATGTGGTAACATTGTAATCGTACTGACACTGAGAAGAAAAGTAAGTTTTACCATATCGGAAACAGCGTAAAAAATTCCATAAAACTTTGGTGGAATGGTGTTTTTTTCCCATTTCCCATACCATTTGGAATTTGTTTCCACTTTCCACCACATGTAACCAGACCAAACCTCTCACTGTGTCACAATAGAAATAACATTTTATTTGTTTTTTTGCAACACTATCTACCTTAGGAGTTAACCTTCCACTTCCCACCACATGTAACTGTAAATGGTGCCATTAAAAAGTGCATCTTGTCCACAAAAAACAAGCTCTTATACGGCTATGTGAATGAAAAAATAAAAAATAAAGCTATGGATTTAGGTGGGCTGTGATAAAAAAAACAGAAAATAAGCCGGTCTTGAAAGGGTAAACACACACTGTATAATGGGAAAAAGACAGTAGCTTGTTGGAACCAAGCATCCAAAAATTACACCTTAATGGGGGCAGACCCATGCATACATGGATATATGGACGCATAGATAAATGGCAGAATGCCAAGGGACATCTATTGAGTCATTAAAGGGAACCTGACACCTCCAAAAACCATCCCAAGCCGCAAGCAGTACCTGAGAGTAGCCCGCAGTGTGTTTCTAATGATAATTTTTGTTCAGCAGTCAGATGTGGTAAATGCTCTAAAAACGTTCTTTTATTCCCTGCCCGCGCTATTTTCTAGTCCTGCTTGAAGTCAAGGGGGCAGCGGCCTCCTTGCTTCAAGTCAAGGTAACCACGCCCATTCCGTGCCCCTTCGCTGTGATTGACTTTGCCGAACTCTCTGCATAAGCGCTGTCAGTCACATCAAAGGGGCAGGGAAGGGGGAGTGGCTTACCTTGACTTGAAGCAAGGAGTCCACTGCCCCCTTCACTCAGTAGCGTTGCAAGGGGAGTGCGGACCGCACCGGGTGACACCATTGATGGGGTGACACCAGCAGGGCCGGCATTTACGAGTCATTTGTATTGCCGTCCTCAGGAGAGGGAAAGATGTGTCTGGGATTTGAACCCACAACCTTCGATGCGATGCATCCTCTTCCTGTGTCCCGCCCTGTATGTCCATATATGGAGTCAGTGCTTGTGTATTCTAATTTAGACTGTATTTCAGAAAAGTTTCTGCTTTGAACCCACGACCTTCTGTATCAGAGGCAAAGCATTTACCCACACAGCCATAAGATCTGCCTTGCTACTGACTGAAAAAATATGAGACTTCTACTGTTATAGCTGGCTAAGTGTACATCTATACACATGACAGCTGCCCCAACACACCCAGCACTGCTATATCTCTATATGACAGCTGTCCCAGCACACTCAGCTCTGCTATATCTCTATATATGATAGCTGCCCCAGCACACCCAGCTCTGCTACATCTAATACACATGACAGCTGCACCAGCACACCCAGCACTGCTATATCTCTATAAGACAGCTGTCCCATCACACTCAGCTCTGCTATATCTCTATATATGATAGCTGCCCCAGCACACCCAGCCTGCTACATCTAATACACATGACAGCTGCCCAAACACACCCAGCTCTGCTATATCTCTATATATGATAGCTGCCCCAGCAAACCCAGCTCTGCTACATCTATACACATGACAGCTGCCCAAACACACCCAGCTCTGCTACATCTATACACATGACAGCCTCCCCAGCACACTCAGCCCTGCTATATCTCTATATATCTATCTACTGTATAGCAATACTTAGAGATATATAGATGTAGCAGAGCTGGGTGTGCGGGGGCAGCTTTCATATATAGAGATATATTAGAGCTGAGTGTGCTGGTGCAGCTGTCATGTGTATTAGATGTAGCAGAGCTGGGTGTGCTGGGGCAGCTATCATATATAGAGATATAGCAGAGCTGGGTGTGTTAGGGAAGCTGTCATGTGTATAGATGTACACTTAGCCAGCTATAGTAGAAGTCTCATATTTTTTCAGTCAGTAGCAAGGCAGATCTTATGGCTGTGAGGTTAAGTGCTTTGCCTCTGCTACAGGAGGTTGTGGGTTCGAATCCCAGGAGAAACTTTTTCTGAAATACAGGCTAAATTAGAATACACAAGCACTGACTCCATATATGGACATACAGGGTGGGACACAGGAAGAGGCTGCATCGCATCACTGACATGGAGGTAAGTAGAATTTATTTTTATTTTTTTAATACCCGACTCTTAGTGCCATGGGGGGAACGGGAGGCACTTGATACTGGCACATGGGGGGAGGAGGGTTGGCACCTGATACTGGCACATGGGGGGGGTGGCACCTGATACTGGCACATGGGGGGCGGGAGATGGCACTATGATACTGGGACATGGGGGGAAGAGAGAGGCACTTGATACTGGCACATGGGGGGGTTTGGCACTATGATACTGGCACATGGGGGTGGGAAGGAGAGAGGCACTTGATACTGGCACATTGGGGGATAGGGATGGCACTTGATACTGGCACATGGGGGGAGAGGCACTTGATACTGTCACTTTTGGGGGGGAGATGGCATGGCACTATGATACTGCCACATGGGGGGAAGGAGAGAGGCACTTGATACTGGCACTTTTTTGGGGGGGAGGAGAGAGGCACTTGATACTGGCACTTTTGGGGGGGGGGGAAGAGAGAGGCACTTGATATTGGCACTTTTTGGGGGGGAGAGAGGCACTTGATACTGGCACTTTTGGGGGGAGATGGCATGGCACTATGATACTGGCACATGGGGAGGAGAGAGGCACTTGATACTGGCACTTTTGGGAGGGATGGCACTATGATACTGGGACATGGGGGTGGAGGAGAGAGGCACTTGATACTGGCACGTGGGGGGGGTTGGCACTTGATACTGGCACATGGGTGGGTTTGGCACTATGATACTGGCACATGGGGGAGAGAGGCACTATGATACTGGGACATGGGGGGGAGAGAGGCACTATGATACTGGGACATGGGGGGCGGAGAGAGGCACTATGATACTGGGACATGGGGGGGAAGAGAGAGGCACTTGATGCTGCTACACTGTGCCCCACAATATACAGTATACTGCTACACTGTGTAGTCTGTGCTATAAGCACCATTGTTTTGTGGCAGCGGACAGAAAATAATCTGGAAGTGCCCCTCCCGAGACCAGGCTCTGACTGCTAGGGGGGTCTGCTGAGCTAACGGATGCCCCCTATGGCAGTAGCACCACCATAGCCCCCATATATGGCTAAAAAATTATTGCTTCGGGGAGGGGGGGGGGTGACACCATTTTCTACCGCACCGGGTGACACCAGCCCTAGCAACTCCACTGCCTTGACTTCAAGCATGACTAGAGAATAGCGCGGGCAGAGAATAAAAGAACGATTTCAGAGCATTTGCCACATCTGACTGCTGAACGAAAATGATCATTAGAAACACACTATGGGCTACTCTCAGGTATTGCTGGCGGCTTGGGATGGTTTTTGGAGGTGACAGGTTCTCTTTAACAATGCATGGGGTACTTCTTCAACCATCTACCAGGGATTTACTGTAGTTTAATGGCAATAGGTCTAGGGCCATTGCATGTGTCCCTGGTTTAGTAGGCAATAGTATTGTGCATACAACTATGTGGGAACGTGCCTTAACAGGGTTACACTTCACCGTACATACGGCAATGCTGCCTGCCAAACAGTGCAAGGTCACGTTGATGGATTGATAGAGGGTAGGTTAATTTAACTACCCCATTGTCTGAATACATCACTTTGAACGGCATGTCTATTGATATGACATGTTTATATATCTGGCAGATGGGATATCCAGACATAGGTTACTATGCTGCATTGCACAAGTGTTTTGTCACTGGCCACAGTGACAACTTAAGGTTTATTATGGGAGGTAGAACCAGGCGACAGGGTCGAGGTGATCGCGACATGAGAAAAGACCTCTGCGGCTGGCTTTCTGCCGCAGCATGTACATAATGATCAAGATTATACACATCACCCTTATGTGCCTATGGCGCCTTTCCGCTGGATACCTGGCACTGTGATGCACTGAGTTCGGGATGCGGACATATATTTTCAAGCCGCTGTATATGCACCCCTAACTTACATTCTTGACGCTCCAGAGTATGCTGCATACTGTATCTGTGGAGGGGAGGCGTGCCTAGTTCTGCCTCCTCGATCCAATTGGAAGTTCCACAGGAAGGCTCCTCCTGGTGGGTGTGGCTATTGCCATTTAGCAAAGGCCCTTGATGGCTGAGCCACGGCTGTCATAGTGGCGAAGGCTATGTGTATTGCGCACACGCCATCAGTGGCACGCAATACTTTGTGCTTGTTTGAATCATCTCCATTTTTACCCCTGATGAATTGCTACAGTCAGAGCAATGAAACACATTGAGTGTGAGGAGACTTATGCATATAGCTGACACTGAGAGGGTTTACCTAGAGAAATAGACCAGTTAGGTCAATTGAGCACCACAATAGCCAGTGTACCGAGTATGATAACAGGGACATTTAGGGCACAGATAGATGTTTGGATGGATGCATTACCTACTGTATGTCTGCTGCGGTGCCCTATAGTTGTGTGTTGATCTGATGACATAACACACTGCTGCTGATTATAGGGGGACAAGACTCACTGGTGTGTCCTGCTATATGCAAGGAATCTAGCAGTGCAAGGGTGGGTAGTTCAGTTTACACACCAAGGTACGCACGCAGTTCCCTACCCTCATTTTTAATATAAGATTGATGGGCAGATAGCCTTTTATTGTTTTGTATACTGTGGGGACTCGCTCTGGTAGACAGGATTAGCGGACGCAGTATAGAGGCAACAACAAGTTCTTTGGATAAAACAGTTCAGTGTTTTATTCACACTTTAGGCAAGTGACAAAACAAACAGTCATATTCAAACAAAAAGTCACCTTGCAGTGTTGGTGGTAATTCACACCATGCGGCAATTCTGCCTCAAAGAGTCCTTGCTGATAGCAGCACCAACCTGTTTTTACGCCAAACAGGTAGCAAACCTTCATCCAGATACAAGGCTCCCAGATCCCAACACAGAGACCTGGCTTCGGAGCCCAGCTGCCTATTTAAGGACAGCCAGGTGCTGCCAAAACCCAGACCGGCATTTAAAATCCGGTCTGGTACGTGACCTCATCTGGCTGTAAATCAGCCCAGCAGCACATGCTGGAAGTAAAATACCTGTTTTCCCAGACCAAACCTCTCACTGTGTCACATACCCCCTTTGTTCAACCCTGAGGGGGTGAACACACGCCAGACAGTGTACCCGAGACAGGGCATCCACGTTTCCCTGTAACCGGCCTGGCCTGTGTTCCACCGAAAACTTAAAGCTTTGTAGGGAGAGAAACCATCGAGTGACCCGGGCATTTCTGTCCTTGGCCTGGCTCATCCACTTGAGAGGGGAGTGGTCAGTCACCAGGCGGAATTTTCTGCCCAATAAATAATAGTGGAGAGATTCTAGTGCCCACTTATAGCCAGGCACTCTCTCTCCATTATGCTATACCTGGTCTTGGCTGGGGTGAGCTTACGGCTGAGTAAGACAATGGGATGCTCCTCTCAGTTGACTTCCTGATACAGTACAGCACAGAGGCCTACTTCGTAGGCATCGGTCTGTACTACGAACTCCCTATTGACCAGCACAGGGCTGACTTCAAAGTGGAAAAAGCTTCTTACACCCGTTCATCCAAGCAAACTATCACTGACTTGTGTCCCTACAAGAGTCCTGTCAAGGGCACGGCAAGAGTAGCAAAGTGGGGAACAAACCTCATCTAATAGCCCACCATTCCCAGGAATTACTTATTTGCCTAGTGGTGACAGGTCAAGGCCAATACCGTATTGCCTCTATTTTGTTCACTTGGGGTTTGATGACTCCGCGCCCAATGAAATACCCCAGGTACTTAGTCTCTTCCAACTCTATCGCACATTTTTTTGGGTTAGCGTTTAGGCCAGCTGTCCAAAGGGAGTCCACTACAGCCTGCACTTTGGGCAGGTGACTTTCCCAGTCAGTACTGTGGATTACAATATTGTCCAGGTAAGCCGAAACATACCGACGATGTGAACGAAGAACAATGTCCATTAGTCACTGAAAAGTGGCGGGGGCGCCATGCAGACCAAAGGGTAAGATCTTATATTGATACAGCCCCTCAGGCGTGATGAAGGCAGTTTTGTCTTTGGCAGCCTCCGTTAAGAGCACCTGCTAGTACCCTTTCGTGATGTCCAAAACAGAAAATACCGGGCTTGTCCTAACCTCTCGATGAACTCATCCACCCGGGGCATGGGATACGCATTGAATTTGGAAACCTCTTTAAGTTTTTGAAAGTCGTTACAAAACCGCAACGTCCTGTCCTGCTTAGGTATCAGTACTATAGGACTGGCCCACTCACCTTTTGACTCCTCATTGAAGTCTTGCTGCAACATTAGCTGCAACTCCTCCAATATGGATTGTTGCCGAGCCTCAGGCACACGGTATGGTTTTAATCAGACTTTTGCCTGAGGCTCAGTGACAATGTCATGCTGGATTATGGAAGTGCGTCCAGGGAGGTCCGAGAACACATCCGTGTTCTGACTAACGAACTCCCTGGCCTCCCGAGTCTGTTTAGAGGAGAGGCTGTCAGCAATTTTTACTGTGGCAGACGTCTCACTTGCATCAGACAGAGGGGCTGGTACCTCTTCTCCTAGAAAACCCGGTCGCGGGCTGTCTTCTGTACAGGTTTCCCTATCTTTCCACGGTTTGAGTAAATTAAAATGGTAAACCTGCTCCGGCTTTCGCCACGCTGGCTGGTGTACCTTGTAGTTTACATCTCCAATTTTCTCGAGTACCTCGTAGGGGCCCTGCCACCTAGCCAGGAACTTACTGTCCACGGTCGGCACCAGAACCAAAACTTGATCAAACATCTAATATAAAGGCACAAGACATAATTAGTTGTTAGTGATATAGTATATAATTATAAAGACCTGAGGAGATACATAAGAAAATTTCAGTGTCCATCACACATTCTGTGAAAAAGAAAACAAAATATTATGAACTAAAATATAATTAATGAATAAATCACAAAAAACAATTAATCTCATATACATGGTTCAAGCCCTTTGGGTCCAGAGTCTGCAGTCTATGGATCCTAAAGGCTTCACTTTTTTTTAACATCTGAATTGTGTCGCTACCTCTCTGTGGTGGTAACACTTGTTCAATTATTTGAAAACGCAATTG
Organism: Bufo bufo; assembly: GCF_905171765.1. Lineage (NCBI taxonomy): Eukaryota > Metazoa > Chordata > Amphibia > Anura > Bufonidae > Bufo > Bufo bufo. The sequence goes on from NC_053390.1 coordinate 623,614,795, forward strand.
GGAGACATTGTGGTGACATTGGTAAAAATGTAAAGGGACTGGCAATAGCAAATTATTTTTCCGTATCGTTGACTTGTGCTTGCAGAACCTGTCTTTCATCCGAGTTGATGTCTTCCCAACATACAGTAACCCACACGGACACTTCAGAATGTAAATTGCTAAATTACTATTGCAAGCGAAAAAACAATTGATAGGGAATTTTTCTCCTGTATGTGGATGGGAAAAATATTCTCCCTTTATGATGATGGAACAATGAATACACTGCAAACAGAGGAATGTGCCCCTTTTGGGTGTGGACATTGTCATTTGTCTTGATAGGGTTTTGTTTGTACCTATATCAGTTGTACCTACAGTATCTCTGATATTTTTTGACCTTTTGTAGCATACCATTGGTAAGTTTTGAAATTCTTGTGTTGTTGGGTATGCCTTCTTCATAATGCCCCAATGTTTATTAATAACACTTCTGAATTTATTGATACAAGGATGATACTTCACTACAAAAGGGATTCACATTTTTGTTGTTGTACTGACATAGGAGTTACACTATCTAATTTGTCCCTTTCTTGTTGTAACAGGGATTCTGTGTCATATCATTGATTCTGATCTCCCTAGTAGTGGCGTCCGAGACTATTCTGTCTACACGTTGAAATAGTGAGTAAGGTAAAGATTTTTTTACAGCAGGCGGATGATTACTTGTGAAGTACAGGAGACTATTTATGGCAGTTTCCTTGACGTACAAATCAGTCTGTATATGGCCTCCCTCGTCTTTAATAATACAGGTATCAAGGAAATTGATCCTCTCGTCATCCCAATGTATGGTAAATTTGAGTTTTTCCATATAGAATTTATATAAATGAATAAATCCAGCAAGGATTGAATGCCGCCCCGCCATACGCAAAAAATGTCATAGATAAAACAACGCCATAAGGTACAGTGTTTTTTGTAAGAATTATTGCTGTAAATATACAGTACAGACCAAAAGTTTGGACACACCTTCTCATTCAAAGAGTTTTCTTTATTTTCATGACTATGAAGGCATCAAAACTATGAATTAACACATGTGGAATTATATACATAACAAACAAGTGTGAAACAACTGAAAATATGTCATATTCTAGGTTCTTCAAAGTAGCCACCTTTTGCTTTGATTACTGCTTTGCACACTCTTGGCATTCTCTTGATGAGCTTCAAGAGGTAGTCCCCTGAAATGGTCTCCCAACAGTCTTGAAGAAGTTCCCAGAGATGCTTAGCACTTGTTGGCCCTTTTGCCTTCACTCTGCGGTCCAGCTCACCCCAAACCATCTCGATTGGGTTCAGGTCCGGTGACTGTGGAGGCCAAGTCATCTGGCGCAGCACCCCATCACTCTCCTGTGACTGACTGACCTTCATTTCTTAAAGTAATGATGGCCACTCGTTTTTCTTTACTTAGCTGCTTTTTTCTTGCCATAATACAAATTCTAACAGTCTATTCAGTAGGACTATCAGCTGTGTATCCACCTGACTTCTCCTCAGCACAACTGATGGTCCCAACCCCATTTATAAGGCAAGAAATCCCGCTTATTAAACCTGACATGGCACACCTGTGAAGTGAAAACCATTTCAGAGGACTGCCTCTTGAAGCTCATCAAGAGAATGCCAAGAGTGTGCAAAGCAGTAATCAAAGCAAAAGGTGGCTACTTTGAAGAACCTAGAATATGACATATTTTCAGTTGTTTCACACTAGTTTGTTATGTATATAATTCCACATGTGTTAATTCATAGTTTTGATGCCTTCAGTGTGAATCTACAATTTTCATAGTCATGAAAATAAAGAAAACTCTTTAAATGAGAAGGTGTGTCCAAACTTTTGCTCTGTACTGTATGTATTTTCAAACCAGGCCATATAACAATTTGTGTATGGCGGTGCAGCATTCAAACCCATCGTGGTTCCTAACCGTTGCTGAAATAACATGTCCTGAAATAAATAATTTTCTCTTAATATGATATCCAAAAGTTGCATAAAAAACTCCCTCTCCTGCGATGTATAGGGGGAGGATTCAAGAATCCACTCTACCGCTGCAAGGCCTTTGGTATGTTCTATTGAGGTATACAGACTGCATACATCAACAGTCACCAACAGATCATCTCCCTGCCATGAAAGATTCTGTATTTCTCAAAGAAAAGGATTAGTATGAAACAAGAAAGAAGGTGTATTTTTGTTTAGACGTGTAAGAAACTTCTCTAAAAGAATAGCTGGTGGAGACAGGATGGAGTCAGTAGACGCCACTATAGGGCGTCCCGGAGGGTGTGTGAGTGACTTATGAATTTTCGGTAAGGTATAAAATACCAGTGCTATCAGATATTGATTAATTAAGAAGCTACATAATTTATTATCCAGCATATCTCTATCCTTGAATTCCTCTATGATACAAAAAGTTTTGGTTTAATAGTATAGACCGGATTCTGTCTCAAGGGTTGGTAAGTGTCCCTATCTGCCAATTGGCCTAAAATCTCTGCTATAGAGAACTCCTTATCCATGAGGACAAGGGCACCCCCCTTATCCACAGGTTTGAACATCACAGAGTCATCACTTAACATAGAATGCAAAGCATCCCTTTCAGATAATGTCAGATTGTAAGATATAGACAGTTTACCCTGTTTGCAGTCTTTCAACAGTTGTGATATGTCTCTTTGGACCAGCAATATAAATGTCTCCACCGGATGGTGTGTTTTAAGCAGCTGAAATTTACTCTTAATCCTAAGATTAAATTGTTGTAATGTTAGCTTACTGGTATCTGTTACTACCTTTTGGGGAGAAATGTCATCACTGGTACAAAAATGTGCCTTTAAATAAATATTACGAAAAAACCTTTGACAATCCATTTCTAATTCAAAAGTATCTAAATGTCCTGTTGGACTAAAGGATAGTCTTTTTTGCAATACTTGCAGTTGAATAGGACTCAAATTTTTAGGAGATATTAAAAATTAAAGTCTCATTTCTACCTGGGACCGCGTTTCCTTGGAGCATTTATTCCTCCTATGATGGCGTCCTGCCCTTCTGGTATTCTTTTTGTGTTGAGCTGTTTTCTCCCTAAAAAAGGAGATGGATGATGTACAGCAGGAGTATAATCTCTTCTATTTGCTGAGTGTGACGTCTGGACAATGGAATCGCGGTACCCAAGGAGTCTTGCCATTTATAAATTCTATAAATGTATTATCAGAACAAGTTTTGTCAATCTTAGTTTTTGAAAGTAGTAAGATCGTCAGCGCTTAAAGAGTTATATAATTGTTACTCAATTGATAAAATTTCTATTTAGTCTCAGTAATAGCGCTGGTAAGATACTCAATGGTGAGGATCATCAGATCATATAAACACTTATTTAAAATATTTGCAAACTATGTGCAATAATCAATATTCTCACAAAAGAATGTGGGTCTAAGGTTTACCTGCAGTCTTGTTGAATCCCTGTTACAACAAGAAAGGGACAAATTAGATAGTATAACTCCTATGTCAGTACAACAACAAAAAGATGTGAATCCCTATTGTAGTTAAGTATCACCCTTGGATCAATACATTCAGAAGTGTTATTAACAAACATTGGGGCATTATGAAGAAGGCATACCCAGCAATACAAGAATTTCAAAACTTACCAATGGTATGCTACAAAAGGTCCAAAAATATCATAGATGTTATAGTTAGGGCTGATATAGGTAGTAACAAAACCCTATCAAGACAAATGACAATGTCCACACCCAAAAGGGGCACATTCCCCTGTTTGCAGTGTATTCATTGCTCCAGCATCACAAAGGAGATACAGACAGGAGAAAAATTCCCTATCAATGGTTTTTTCACTTGCAATAGTAATTTTGTAATTTACATTCTGAAGTGTCCGTGTGGGTTACTGTATGTTGGGAAGACATCAACTCGGATGAAAGACAGGTTTTGTAAGCACAAGTCAACGATACGGAAAAATAATTTGCTATTGCTAGTTCCTTTACATTTTTACCAATGTCGCCACAATGTCTCCCAATTGCGTTTTCAAATAATTGAACAAGTGTTACCAGACTCTGGATCCAAAGGGCTTGAACCGTGAATATGAGATTAATAGTTTTTTGTGATTTATTCATTTATTATATTTTAGTTCATAATATTTTTGTTTTCTTTTTCACAGAATGTGTGATGGACACTAAAATTTCCTTATGTATCTCCTCAGGTCTTTATGATTATATACTATATCACTAACAACTAATTATGTCTTGTGCCTTTATATTAGACGTTTGCAACATTACTAATATCTATATTGATCTAATTCTTATGTACATTGTATCTTGTCTCGTTTATATTTGCTGTTACCTGCATGTAACCTTGTGTATTCCGGCATGTAATCGTAGCCCGCATGGTTACTTTCTTTGTTTATGTTTCCTTGACAACCTGACGTCAGGTTGAGTCGAAATGCGTCACATTTGCTTCATCTATGTGGCAATAAAAACAAGCATCGCATCTACTTTTGTGAGTGCCAATCTCTTTCCTTTGTATATTGACGGGTCGCCAACCCTGGACACGGGCACCACGCAGCGGCAGTGAACAGAGTGCCGACTGTTACTCTGTGGAGCCCTATAGATATGGCGGCCATCTTAGAGTCTGCTATTCACTATCGTACTTTGTTCAGGGACAGACATGTATGCAGGCGCTAGCGAGAGTGAAAGAAAAACTAATTGTAAAAAAAAAAGGAAAGAAGCGATTTACAAGTGCAGGGAAACATTACTTGGGGGTCCAGATAGTCTTATAATACAGCTCTGTCATTCCAGAAATTAGTTATTGAGGTGTAAGTGCTATGTTGAAAACCCTTTAGTGGCTTTGATCTGTGGAAAAAGATAAATATATATGCAGGTTACGTTTGCTGTTAACTGCGCTGATATCATTTAGTGGCCTATTTCAATATAATACAAGAAATTTTTACGCACGTCACTTTTGTTGTTATTTGCACTAAAAGCATTTATTGCCATATTTCTAGAGAAAAAGAGAAAAATAGACTAAGTTTATATTTGCTGTTATTTGCGCTAAAAGCATTTATTGTCATATTTCACTCCAATACGATAAAAATAAAAGCAGTTCACATTTGGTGTTATTTGCACTAAAAGCGTTTATTGCCATATTTCTAGAGAAAAAGAGAAAACTAGACTAAGTTCATATTTGCTGTTATTTGCGCTAAAAGCATTTATTGCCATATTTCTAGAGAAAAATAGATTAAGTTCATATTTGGTGTTATTTGCACTAAAAGTGTTTCTTGTAATATTTCACTACAATATGAGAAAAATAGACACAGTTCACATTTGTTGTTATTTGCGCTAAAAGCGTTTCTTATCATATTTCACTACAATACGAGAAAAATGGACACAGTTCACATTTGTTGTTATTTGCACTAAAAGCGTTTATTGTCATATTTCACTACAATGCAAGAAAATAGAGACAGATTACATTTGGTCTTATTTGCGCTGAAAGCGTTTCTTTTCATATCTCACTACAATACGAGAAAAATTGACGCAGATCACATTTGGTGTTCTTTGCGCTAAAAGCGTTTATTGTCATTTCTAGAGAAAAATATTCGCTGTTCCCTTTTTCTGTAATTTACTTAGAAATTGTTTAGTGGCCTATTTTAGTCCAATACGAGAAATATATACGCAGTTCACTTTTGCTGTTATTTGCGCTGAAATCATTTTGTTGCCCATTTCAAATCCTTTAGTTGCCCATCTCAGTAAAAAAAGAAATATATATTTGGCGCTTTTAGGGGTAATTAGGGGTAATTTGCTTTTAATTTATTTAGTTCAGCTAAAAGTATGTCAGAAAAAGAAGTGCCAGGCCCTGCACAGGGGAGTGTCAGAGGCGTAAATGATTCTGGCACAGGCAATAAGTCGCAGCAGAGTAAGGGGGCATGGTAGCAGGGGTTTCTTCCCAAGGACTCAGGTCCACATGTCAGCTAGCGGTCGTGTCTTGACCAGCAACCCAGCGGTTCTTGATCGGTTGATTGGATCTTCGACTTCGGCGCAATTTACAGCAGCACTAGCAGCCTGACTCTCGAGTCGCTGAGGAGCAGCTTTCTTCACCCACATAGTGAAGAAACTACTCACCAGCAGCAGGTAGACCTGGAGCAGGACCTGAACCAGCAGGTGGTGGCATACTTTGACAGAAGATCCGCTGGACTACTGGGCAGCCAAACTGGATTTGTGGCCGCAACTGGCCGAGTTTGCCCTGGAAAAGCTGTCCTGCCAGCCAGTAGTGTAGCATCAGAGCGGGTGTTTAGTACGGCGGGGGCCATAGTTACCCCAAGAAGAACTCGCCTATCCACCCAAAATGTATAGAGACTTACTTTTGTCAAGATGAACCAGACGTGGATCAGCCAGGATTTCCACCCACCAATGCCTGATGCATCAGATTAGATAATCTATGTCCACACTGTCACCATGTCACTCTGTGGCCTCCTGATGCTGCCATCTCTACACTATGTCACCGTGCCACTTTGTGGCCTCCTGATGCTGCCACCTCCACACTATGTCACCTTGCCACTCTGTGGTATCATGCTGCTGCTGCTGTTGCTGCCATCTCCACACTATGTCACCTTGCCACTTTGTGGCCTCCTGATGCTGCCATGTCCACACTACATCACCTTGCCACTCTGTGGTATCATGCTGCTGCTGTTGCTGCCATCTCCACACTATGTCACCTTGCCTCTCTGTGGCTTCCTGATGCAGCCATGTCCACACTATGTCACCATGGCACTATGTGGTATCATGCTGCTGCTGTTGCTGCCATTTCCACACTATGTAACCTTGCCACTCTGTGGCTTCCTGATGCAGCCATGTCCACACTATGTCACCATGGCACTATGTGGTATCATGCTGCTGCTGTTTCTGCCATCTCCACACTATGTCACCTTGCCACTCTGTGGCCTCCTGATGCAGCCATGTCCACACTGTCACCATGCCACTATGTGGTATCATGCTGCTGCTGTTGCTGTTATCGCCACAATATGTCGCCTTGCCACTCTGTGGCCTCCTGATGCTGCCATCTCCACACTATGTCACCGTGCCACTCTGTGGCCTAATCATTCTGCTGCTGTCACCTCCACACTTTGTCATTGTACCACTCTGTGGCCTCCTGATGCTGCCGCCACCTCCAGGCCCTGTCATTGTGCCACTTGAACACTCTGTGGACTTCTCATGCTGTTAACACCCTCCTAACTCTCTGACGGGTCGCTATTGTCCTTGTTTGGCCTTCTTGAAATCACCATTTATTTGACCTTTCTTCTGATCGGTCATAAGAAAGGAAAAATGAGACACACAACGGATCCTGTCTGTGTAGCAGCTGTAAGGCCTGTATGGTCGCATCAGAACTGGCTTATTATTTGGTAGCCAAAAGCAGGAGTGGGTACAAAACACAGAAGACATGCAAATATTACCTTCACGTGTCATCTCTGTTTTAGATTCACTCCTGTTTTTTTTGGCGTTACCAATACTGGATTACTGAGCAAATGCTGAACGAGTGAAGGCGTGTGCTCTACAGACGGGATCCGTTTTTTGTGGGTTATTGTTTTATCGGATCAGAGGAAGAGCATATATTCAGATCGAAGTGAATTTTTTCGGAAAATTTGGCGAACTGGCCTAATCGAATTTTTGAGAAATTCGATCATCTCTAATTATAAGTTATCAGATCTAGATGCTAGCTTACAAATGTTGAATATTTTTTGTGGGAATACCTCCTTAATTCCTTTCCTTACTGCCTCCAAGAGTTCTTATTGGACATTACAGGAGGATATACAGTATAGACCAAAAGTTTGGACACACCTTCGCATTCAAAGAGTTTTCTTTATTTTCATGACTATGAAGGCATCAAAACTATGAATTAACACATGTGGAATTATATACATAACAAACAAGTGTGAAACAACTGAAAATATGTCATATTCTAGGTTCTTCAAAGTAGCCACCCTTTGCTTTGATTACTGCTTTGCACACTCTTGACATTCTCTTGATGAGCTTCAAGAGGTAGTCCCCTGAAATGGTCTTCCAACAGTCTTGAAGGAGTTCCCAGAGATGCCTAGCACTTGTTGGCCCTTTTGCCTTCACTCTGTGGTCCAGCTCACCCCAAACCATCTCGATTGGATTCAGGTCCGGTGACTGTGGAGGCCAGGTCATCTGGCGAAGCACCCCATCACTCTCCTTCATGGTCAAATAGCCCTTACTTTCAAAGTTTTCCCAATTTTTCGGCTGACTGACTGACCTTCATTTCTTAAAGTAATGATGGCCACTCATTTTTCTTTACTTAGCTGCTTTTTTCTTGCCATAATACAAATTCTAACAGTCTATTCAGTAGGACTATCAGCTGTGTATCCACCTGACTTCTCCTCAACGCAACTGATGGTCCCAACCCCATTTATAAGGCAAGAAATCCCACCTGTGAAGTGAAAACCGTTTCAGGGGACTACCTCTTGAAGCTCATCAAGAAAATGCCAAGAGTGTGCAAAGCAGTAATCAAAGCAAAAGGTGGCTACTTTGAAGAACCTAGAATATGACATATTTTCAGTTGTTTCACACTTGTTTGTTATGTATATAATTCCACATGTGTTAATTCATAGTTTTGATGCCTTCAGTGTGAATCTACAATTTTCATAGTCATGAAAATAAAGAAAACTCTTTGAATGAGAAGGTGTGTCCAAACTTTTGGTCTGTACTGTATAAGAAGAGAGAACTACAACTTCCAGCATGTCCAAGCTGGTATTATGTGATATCAGAGGACATTACAGGGAAGGGGTATAGGAGCACTGAATTACAACTCACTGCAAGTCCAGGCTTTTATGTGATATCAGAAGATATTATAGGAAGAAGGTATAAGAGGCCTAAACTCTTAATACCTGTAATTGCAGATTGCTATTACATTCTATCAGATTACATTATAGTGTGGGCAAAAGAGAACTGAACTGCAACTCACAGCATGTCCAGGTTGATATTATGTGACATTATGTAGTGGCCAGGTTTAGGGTGGTCCTAACATTATGCTGAGTCCCCCCGACAATGTTGATATGTCACCATATGTTGCTGCTCTCCAGAGGTGATAGTAATGCATGGTGCACCCCAATAAGAAATTAGTCCAGAGTCAGGGTTTGCAGTAAATCAGTGTGCTTATTTACTGGAGGAACTCAAGTGCAAAACACTACAGACAAAGCACTGAGCTGACTTCTCCAATCTCTAAAGGCCTGAGCCAGCTGTCCCTCTCTTTCTTAGAAGGCTGGTACCCTGTCCAAAGGGCTAGTGGCCCAGGTTCTGTGACTTGGTCATCCAACAGGCTCCCTGATCAAAGGGCTGGTGACCAAGGGTCTATGGTTCTGTATTTCCCATCTCTTCTTCTGGTCATTCATGTCTGACAAAGTCTCGTCTACTAAACACTGGTCCCTATCTGCAGACAACTAGGGGCTGACTGCACTCTTTATATACATTTACTAGCTTAACTAAAATCATCTATTGGGAAGAGTGGAATGGAGAAGTTCAGCCTAAAAAGAAACAATGTTGCAATTTCAGTCTGTCATAGACTTGTATAGAGTGTCAATACAAGTCTATCAGAATGACGAAGCAGTTTGTCCAGACATAAAAAAAAAGTGTTCAGAAATAAACAACAGATCTAAACCAGACTCAACTGCAACTCCCAGCATGTCCAGGCTGATATTATGGGATTAAAAATTAAGCCTGTTACAATAACGGGCGCTAGAACAGTAGTGCATAAACATTAGTAGGAACAGTCTATATTAAATGGCAAGTTGACAATTGGCACTAAATGGTGGCACTGACTGGTGGATGAGATTGTTGGCAGCGGCTGCTGTCTGTGGCTGAGAGTGCTGGGACTGTGCGGATCTGTGATGGTGGCGCTCCAACATTGAGAGCACACCATAACCTGCGAGCAGCAGCAGTGATTGGCCAGCTCGCAGGTGTGGGCGGCATGTGATGATTGGTCGGCGTGCCGTGCATGCGCAGTTTGTATGGGAGTCAGTGCGTCAGTCACTCGGGTTCTCTTGGACCTCTTATCTTTTGTTTACCCAGGTGATGAGCATCACAGGAAGTATCTGGCAGCTGCTTATCACACACACCTCTATGCAGGACAATTACTATTGGTCAGGGGCCAGCAGCCAGGCAGTGAGCGGGGAAGGGGGGGCAACTTTTTGGGGTCATTGATGGGTAACCACATAAATCCAATCCCATGCTGCAGGTGACAGTCACACTGGCTGGTCACTGAGGGGCCTCTTATGGTGGCAGCTCCCTGGTATGACAGAAGCAGCTGTCACTTTACACTGTCCTGGCCAGTACATGGTTAACCCCCTGATCTGCCAATCACCCCCACCCCAATCAATTACATGACAGTTTGCGCTTCTTCCCCTCTGACCGCCCGCTGCCGTCGCTCCGCTCATAGAAGCCCATGGTCTCTGCAGGGCCCGCGGTGCTGCTCACCGTCTTTCGCCCTCCATCCTCCTCCTTGTCTTCTCCGTTGATAGACACCGCGTCCGCCATCCCCTACCGCCGCGGCCAATAGCCATGAACTGAGTGTGTATCACCAAACATTGGCAGTGACACTGGGGGAGTGGGCTCCATAATGAGGGAGGACAGAAAGGAGAGGTCTCCGGGCTCCGCACCCCTTTCCTCAGAGGTGGTTTCCCCCCTTCGCAGCACATGTGGAGCGAAGGTAGCATCTCTTAGAAAAACTTTAAACAGTATTCCCACAACAGATGTTAGACTTAGCAGCCTATAATTTACAAGCTTTGTTTTTGTCCCCTTTTGGAATATAAGCACCACATTTTCTAAGCCAATCCTATGAAACAGACCCTGTCATTATAGAGTCCTTAGATATAAGAAATAAGGGTCTGTCTATAACATTACTTAATTATCTTAGAAACTGGGAGTGTATGCCATCTGGACCCAGCCATTTGTCTATTTTAATATTTTCAAGAATGCACTTCTTCCTGGATCAGACAGGACACATTTAATAGGAAGTTTATTTTGACACTCTACATTTCATCTGATATTTTTCATTTTCCTCAGTGCAGAACAAAATATTCAATGAATTTGCTTTTACCTCATTGCCCTTTACAACTCCAACCTCTTCACTTTTTAATGGTCAAACACTTTCACGTTTAAACATTTTACCATTTATATAATTGAAGAACATTTTAGGGTTAGTTTTACTTTCTTTGGCAATGAGCCTCTCTTTCTCAAGTTTGGCTGCCTTTATCTGTCTTTTACATATTCTATTTTTTTTTTTATAGTTTTTTAGTGTCTCTTCACTACCTTCCTATTTTAATAATTGAAATGCTTTCTTTTTGTCATGTATTGCCCCATTTACATTTCTATTTATCGGCAATGTTTTTTATTGTCCCTTACTTTTACACTCCTTTAAGGTATGTACCTCTCAAAATAAGAGTTTAGGATGCTTTAGGACACTGACTCTTTTTTACATTCTGTAGGTGATTGATTGTTTTAAGCACATAGCAGTTTCCACCTTGCTGGAGAGGCATTTGACATATCTGTCAATCATATAGGGATTGATGGGGGCTAAAGAGATGTTGTATGATCAGTCGCTATGAAAAATAACTTGTCATATAGCCCTACAGGTATTCGTTCATTTTGTGAACATACTCAAATCTGCCACATAGATGCATTTTTCTCTATTTTGATGGACTACAGTACAGTTTTTTTTCACTATAATTGATTATATATCAGACCAGAATGATGTTCACAATAGCATCAGAATGACACAGATAAAGGCCAACTGCTTTGTGGCAAGAAATAGTCTTTTTTTTTATTTTGATCTTGTCTGTTTTCCCCTAAAAGTAAGAATTTGGCATATTTTTAACATAACAATAGAGTTATACATTTTAAGATATTTTTCTTCCTGTTTTATATGACAATGTAGAAACAGTGAAGAAAACAATATATATGTTGGGGTTAGCATGCTAACTACACTAGTGTCTTTCTGACAACTTAATGCCTCTATAAGCAGAAAATGTAATTTGCAATTCATTCAATGGTGCCATAAAGGCCAAAGGGTACTCCCTCAATGTTTGGGCAGCCATGTATCCAGTAAGCTAATTGGGGTTACAGTGTGGTTTTTTTTCTGAAGAAACACAAATCACTCAGATATCAAGAAATAAGATCCAAAATAACTTTCGCTGAAAATAAAGCCCTACATAAAACATAACTTTTATTGTAATCCACTTAAAAAATGCCCAAGAAAAAAAAAGAAAGAAAGAAAAGTGGGTGACCATAATATTAACAAGATCACAGCCATTATAAGTGTTGTTATATAAAACAGTGGGACCACATGCTAATACTTATGGGTTCCAAAATATTTGTACTATAACTGCAATGCAATTAGTCACTGGAAAATATCATTACTCACGGACAGATGACCCTCTAGTTAAGGATGTAGTTTATCCAATTCACCTTCTCCTTTAACAGATAAGAGACTTCAAACACTGGGTTGTTCTGTATTTATAATCCAGGGTTCATGACATGCAACTTCTGCTATTAGGACTATGATGGTGGGACTATTGGCCCTATTGCTGAGCAGTTATCGCACTGAAAGGGACAGCTCCACTTATCGTGGCTGTTCCTCTCCCTACCTATTGTTCAAACACGTTTTCCCTATAGAGATGGAAGCGCTCATTGCTGGAGCGCTGGGAGCTGCGGTCCTGTCACTCACTGCTCAGCTCCCAGCGCCCCTCCCCTCCTTCAGGCCAGCAACGCACAGAATGGTGAAGCAGGAAGACTTCTCCCCGCTCCACCATTCAGACTGCAGGCACAGATCGTGCTGTTGGCATGTGTGGGCGGAGCCTGCAGCCCGGAAATCTGCATAAGCTATGTCCACACAGTGCTACAGAGCGATCTGCGCCTGCACGGAAGAGAGGTATGTGAGCTTTAGGAGCGGGACAAGGTGAGTAGTTACTGTGTTTTTTTATTTTTTTTAAATACAGAGGACTTTATTACTATGGAGGGGGCACAGAGGGCATTACTACTATGGAGGGGGCACAGAGGGCATTACTAATGTGAAGGTGGCACAATGGGCATTTCTACTATGGAGGGGGCACAGAGCCAGAGGGCATTACTACAATGAAGGGGCACAGAGGGCATTATTACTGTGAAGGGGGCACAATGGGGATTTCTACTATGGAGGGGGTACAGAGGGCATTACTGGCACAATGGGCTTTACTACTATTAAGGGACACAATGGGCATTATTACTATGAAGGTGGCACAGTGGACATTATTACTATAAAGGGGGAACAATGGAGATTATTACTGTGAAGGGGCACAATGGGGATTATAACTGTGAAAGGGGCACAGAGAGGGCACAATGTGGGCATAACTACTGTGAGGGGGTACAATTTTTTGAAAGTATTGGGGGGTGCCAAAGAAAGGACCTGCCCCGGGTGCCAAACACCCTAGGCACGCCACTGCTACAGCCTTAAATAAATACCTTAAAGAGGACCTTTCACTAGAATAAAAAATCTACACTCCAGCCTGGGAGAAGGAGACGCTGGCAGGCTCCACCCAGTTTAGCCGAACATATGAAGATACCGGAGCCTATAACGGGAGAACGGAGCGGCGCCCAGGGATAATAGTAAGTGCAGGGAGATCCCTGGGCACCGCTCTCCATGTCTGTGTGCTTAGTTTAGATTTTTTATTCTAGTGAAAGGTCCTCTTTAAGGAGGGATTTCATTTGGCAACTCAATGTCTCCACAAATGAGTAATGGAGCCTAAATAATTTTTATGCAAAATTTATGTTCTGAAAGCTACTGGGAGCTTCTTCACTTTTGTGCCTTGCCGTGTGTCAAGACATAATATTAGGACCACAATGGGGATATTTTGTGGTGTGTTTGTGGGTGATACATTTTGTGGTGTGTTTCTTAATTTTTATGTGCAATTTACAAAAAACTGCTTTTAGAATGATACATTTGAAACACATTTTTATTTTTTTCACCTTCATTGCATTAATTCCTGAAAAAAAACTGTGGGGTCCAAATGACATCCCCTAATGAATACCTGGGGTGTGTTTTTCAAAATTAGGTACTTTCTTGATGATTTCTATTATTCTGACCCCTATAAATGCCTGAAAACTTGGCTAAGTGCAGGAAAAAATATGTACTTCAAAATGTTTTAAACTAAAGGTGTTTTCCAGTAGTTTGATACAAATGGCCTATCCGGAAGATAGGTCATCAATATCTGAGCGGTGGGGCTATGACAGCCGGCACCCCCACAATCAGCTGTTTGAAGAGGCCACGAAGAGGCTTCCTCAGACCTTATGAAGCACAATGCCGTAGACCAGGGGTGCACAACCTTTTTTGGCCTGAGGGCCGCATTGTCACATCGCTCTATTTCAAGGGGCCGCAAATTTAAAAAAATGTTGATCGGAGGCCATTTGCATCGGCCTATTATACAGGCCAATGTAAAGTGACTGAGGAGTAATGATCGCTATCACAGTTATTCCTCCTTAATTTAGTTAAATTGATTATTGCTAGCACATCCCTGATTACACAGAGAGATGTATGGCATGATTATACCGGCCAGTTATCATGAATGAACGTTCCTATGAAGACTTGTTCCCAGTAATTGACCTGAATTTCTCACAGTGTATTACGGGCTTAAAGGGATTTTCCAGTAACAATGAATTTATAACACTTTCCTGCAGCATGGCCCCTGAAACCAAAGAGTTAAACTTACCTGCTCTCTGCCAATTCGGTCCTCCACACTGCCCCTGCTGCCTCATTCTTCTGGTCCCGGGCTGTTTCCACCTGGCAGTGTATGACCATGGTCCATGCTTCAGGAACTTGTGAAAAAATAATTTTTACAGGAAAAACCCAGAAAAGTGGTGACATTTCATTCCATCCTGCCTCCTATTCATAAATCAGAGCTTTCCTTCACTGCAGAGGATGGCGCTCATTGGTTATTACCATCTTCTGCCCCCCAGTTACAGGTGCCATGCAATAACCAGTAAGCACTTACTAGTGGGGAAAGCACTTATTGGTTAACACTTTAATAACCAGGCCTCAACAGACACTTTTTTTTTTATTTAGTGCACGTGGTGGTCCAAACGTTTGGAAGTTTTTTTTTATGTTTTATGTGTTAGGAGTACCAAAATAATTTTTGCAACTATTTTTTACTTGACACATAGGGCCTTATAATTTATTTTTAAGTTTTATTTGGGGGAAAAAACTGTACAAAACATTTTTAAAAAGTATTTAAGTATATAGCTCCTTATTAAAAAAAAAATTTAAAAATGTAAACTGACACCAAAATAAATTATTATAATTACTTCCCTATTTTGTGTCAGTCGTTTTGTTATATAATATGTATGGTTTTATGTGAATGGGGTGATAATGGTGACTGTTTTGGTTGGTGTTTTTTTTTTTTTCTTTTATGTAGTTTATTCTTATTATTTTTTAACTAAATTAGTTTATATATTTCTGCTACAAAATATATTCCTCAAGAGATAATAAAAAGACGTTTGGGGGACACTGACACCTTTTGTTAATTTTTTACTTTTTCTTTTTTTGTTCATTTTAATTGTATGTTATTAATATTTTATTCTACCAATTTTTTTTATAATTGGTTTATTACTTATTTTTTTAATATTTTTTTGCCACATAATATGTCCCCCAAGTGGTCATAAAAATACTGTTGGGGTACAATGAACACTCTATTATTTAGCACTTTTTATATTTTTTATTTTATTTGTATTTTATTATTATTATTATTATTATTTATTATTATTTTCTATTATATTTTTTTTATATATTTTTGCAACACAAAATGTCCCCCAAGGTAACCTAAAAAGTCTGTTGGGGGACAGTGAACACTGTTATATTTTTGCAATGTTTCCATTTTATTTTTTTTATTTTATTTGTATTTTTGTTTTATAATTTTCCATTTTTTGCCACATCATATTTCATTTCTTTTTTTCTTTAATTTGTGTTTTATTATATTTATTTTTTTATTTTTTTTTATTTTACTTATTTTTTAAATATATTTTTCCACATAATTTGTCCCCAAGAGGTCACTTTTTGCACTATTACTACTGTAACTGGGGCTTCCACAGTGGGGGAACAGGAGCTGTAATGCTCTGTTGTGTGGCGCTGCGGGCAGAAACACAGCTAATCACACCATCATCTGTGTTTCTGTCCAGGAGGATGGGGGCCGCAAACCTTGGCTCTGGGGGCCACATGCGGCCCACAGGTTGTGCACCCCTGCCGTAGACTGTATAGTATCTTTGCTTCGTATTGCAGTTCAGTCCCAATCACCTGATATAGCTTGCACATTGTCACTATAACTAACTTCTGTTATAAAGATCCAAAAAAAAACACAAGGGGGATTTATAGAGTGGTGTATGCCACAGTTGTAAAGTAAAAAAAGTTTTACATTTTTGCAGGCGCCCTACTTGCACAAAAGTCTGATACTTTTTGCCCTCGACATTCGTAAAACATGGTTGTGGCTTAGCCGTAGGGGCAGGAAATTTACTATAAATTGTATTTCTTAATAAATTAGGTGCATCTTACTCCAGCATCTTCACATGTTGCATGAGTCATTGGTGCATCTATCGTAGGGCCTGTGCAACATATGATCATTATATATACTTTATTTGACTTGGAAGATAGATAGATAGATAGATAGATAGATAGATAGATAGATAGATAGATAGATAGATAGATACTCAGACTTGTGAAAATACTGCAAGTAGCTAAACTGCATATTATGAATGTTGGGTCGGTGAAGTGTAAATAATTCCTGGATAATACAAGGTTAATTGCTTTAACTCAAATTCAAAGTATTGCTGAGGAAATGATACAGTAGTTGATGGTTTCTAGAGTATCTTTATGTGCTCTTTAATTACTGGAAAGTCTTTGTAAACAGCTTGGTAATATGGCAGCCTTGAGACTTAACACAATTCAGCTGAACAATTCATGTTCTCTTTAGCTGTTATAGGCTGCTCCCAATTTGTCCGCATCATTTACTTGCCATTGAGAGCATTGTGTTTGTTACTTTGGTCGACCTGTTTTTCAGATCTACTAACACCTGAATTGTTTAAATGTACAAACCCAACTGTAACATCCTTGCCTTGTCTCACCCGCAATTACCAAGGAAACCTACAGGGAACATAGAAAGCAATGTCCTCTATCACAAATAACCCTAATCAGGATACGTAATTAATCTGCAAGATTGTTCCGTATTGACTTTAATGTTTGATGGAGGATTTTTAGCCGTAAGCCCATCAGTAAGACTCACACATTTTCCCGTTAGCATTGGAGACTGCTTTTAATGGCAACGTCTTGTACTTCTTATTTACAATCCTAATCACATCATTGATTTCAGTAATCTTTTCTTCAAGAAGAGTGGTTATTAATTCTCTCAAAGTCAAGATCTTTCCTTTTTAATGTTGTAAAGCAAGATAAAGAATATTAAGCTGGAGTAATCCTACTCCAGAGATCCTTTAGGGTGGCTAAACCCTCAATGAGGTTTTTGATAGAAGATCCAAACTTGTCACAATGCCCAGCAATGTCTGATGATATGAAACTAAGTACTTTTATGTGAGATTTTACTATATTAGACTTAACAGAATGACACCAGCTGGAAGCACATTTGATGTATGCATTAGAAATGATTCCATGACCAATATATCACAGTATAACATCATGTTATATTGCTTAATTATTTGAAAAGTTGGCTAATTAAACTGTGCTTGAGATTTATAAATCTGAAGCAGGAAAAATGAAAAAGCCCTCGTCACAGTCTGGAAAGGACAATGTATTTTGTGGGAAAGAGATGATCTAGTGTTTCAGTGTTTAATAGAACATTCCTGTTTATCATAGACCAGCCACTGAAAAACTTTCTTTACATAGTGTTCTTATCAGGTATCTAAATGCATAACAAAGTCAAATTTTGTAAATGTAACATTTGTTTTTTACAGGCATTGGTGGGGTTTTATTTATGTAGCGTCACTTTGTACATGCATTGCTCCTGTCATAGAGAAGCCTATAGGCAAAATACCAAATAAAATTAAAAAACACCACAAGCAGTGGTCCAGTAAATGCCACAGAAATGCCATACAGCAAAACACAATGCTGAAAAAAAAACATTGCGTACTGTAATGAAGCAGGTGTTCACCCACTGTGACACTGAACAGATTTGGTTTAGGGCTAATCCTAAGGGAATTATATAAGTATCCCCATGGTTTGCACCCTATTCCCCTATATAGGCATCTTGTCTCTGCTGCAGGGGAACCACCAGGCCACTACCTCCTGAAATAGTCTCTGTTTAGTGACAGCTTAAGTAACATCTGTCCATGGCACCAAAGGGACAGGTAAAATTGTAGTTAGTGGACAAGACCAAGATAAGGGCAGGTAGAGTAACAGGTTAACCTGTTAACACGCTAAAAGTTGGGGCAGACAGCACAGGGTCAGCGTGATAAACAGACAGAAGTTGGGTAGGTTAAATGAAATGGTAACAAACACCTTCGCAGAGACTAGAAACCTAGGGAACCTATTTGACCAGGTATACTTAAACAGGGAAAGGTGCCTGGGAAGGCTAGATATAGGCTGGGGCATATTAGGACAGGCTTAATGGCCCTTTAAAGCCAGGAGAAGAAAAAAACACACCCTACAGGCAGAGAGAGGAACTGCAGGCAGAAAGAGGAAGGCAACCTAGCGAGGAGTTGTCAGGCAGAACACTACTGTGATGCTGGTAAGCATGGACTGCAACAGAACGTAGAAACAGGTGAGCGTTCCGACTACCATGCCCACTAGGAGTTTGGAAATGCTGGCAAACAAGGACTGCCAATGTTACATATATAGTATCTCACAAAAGTGAGTACACCCCGCATATTTACTGTACATGCTATGCAGCACATCATGTGTTTTTAGACACTTTGTGTGTCTTGATTGTCAAGAGGATGTGCTCTTGATGGAAAGCGGTCAATTTAATATGTGTCAACGTGCACCAAAACTTTGAACCACCTATTGGTCGCCTACTGTATACAAAAGTAAGACAAAATTGTGTAAAGATGTATTTTCATCCAGCATGAGACACTTTTCTAAGCTTTGGCACTTCTTTAGACTATTACTTAAAGTTTACACTGCCTAAATATTAAGCAGGATTACCAATTCTGCACCGCTATGTGTAATGCATTTAATACATGAATATAGGTTTTCATGCAATATCTGTAAGCCTCTGTAAAAATGCAATAAAAATAAAACCTTTACCAGCCCACAAAGTTCAGAAATCAAATGATGTAAGTCCTCTTCAAATGCAAAAAGTTGTATAGTAACTATGGCTTCCACACTGCTCAAAACCAGATAATATGGTGCCAATCAGAAGTACAGGGGCTGAGAAAGCAATGGTAAAACCTAGGTCGAGCAAATTTTTATGATAGTTTTTTATTAAAGTGCATTATTATCTTGACTCTGTGAGTATAATAAATCCTGCACAAGGAAGCTGTGGTGTGTGGTGCTTTATTATTGTATAAAAGAAAAAAGAGAACACAGTCGGCACTAATGCGCGGTATGGTGCAGATGGCTAATTCGCAGCGTCCATGCAAAAAAATCGAGTGGTGCTCTGCCTAGGTAAGTAGCTGAATGTCATCAACGGTAAAAGAAAAAAAGAGAAAAAAGGCGGCACTCACCGAATCTTCGTTAAATCGTAGCTTTATTCGGTTTGAAACATAGCGGGTGCGGGTCACATATAGCAGAAGGAAAGGCAACAGCCGTTTCGCGCTACAATCGCGCTTTGTCGAGCCTACTGTGACGTGAGAGGGGAGCGCCCAATATACCTGTCTCCTCCCTGCACGTCACTGCTAAACAGGTGCATCAATCAATCAAATATTCGGATCACCTTCGTATACATATAAAACTTTAAAATAGTACAAAGACAGCAAGATCGTTTTTGTCATTGAAGCCTAAACCTCCCATGGCATTACTTTTAATAATCCATTGTGCTTCTCGTTGCAATAAAATGCGCTTTCTGTCCCCACCTCTGGCTGGTGGATTAACTCTCTCGATCCCTGCACATTTTAACACTTCTTTATTTCCCTGATGTTCATCTTTAATATGTTCTATAAGACATGTAGCTCTAATACCTGTAACGATCGATCTTTTATGTTCTCTGAATCGCACATATAGGGGTCTATGGGTTTTACAGATATAAAATCTTTTGCATGGTCAAAAAATCGCATACACTACATAAGCTGACTTGCAATTAATAAATTGCTTAATAATGTGTGTTATATGTCCTATCTGGACTTGTTTCCCCGTGCGCATTATGTTACACATTGCGTAGTGCCCACATTTGAAGTTTCCCAATGTAAGGTGTTAAAAGACAGATTTGTTGAAAGGGGTTATGATGAGGCAAGTCTGGACGTGTGTATACAAAAAGTGAAGGTGGAAAAAAGGGAAGAAAATGAATGCATGAGAGAAAAAGTGAAAAAGGCTGATAGGGACTATAGGTTCTCCTTCGTGACAAAATACTGCTCGATGTCTGACAATATTAAAAAAATGGTGAAAAAGAACTGGGGAATATTAAAGAACGATCCAATATTAGGAAAAACTATACCTGATAATCCCTCCTTTATTTTTAGGAAAGCGGCCAGTATTAGAACAAAGCTTGTACACAGTGCCATCCCCCCAGTGAACATAAAGTTAAATAAGGAAGGAGGAAAATTCACTTGGTGTGGGTTTTGCGCAGGGTGCAAGAACCGGAATTCAAAAGAACGGCAGAGGAATATTAACTGTATGGTATCCAAAAAGAATGGAGCGGAGTTCCGTATAAGAGGAAACTGCTCGTGCGAAAATGAGGGCATCATATACGTGCCGGAGTGCCCTTGTGGGCTCCAGTACGTGGGTAGGACGGTAAGGAAGCTGAAAGTTAGGATACAAGAACACCTACGGAACATCAAAAAAGGCCTGATGACCCACAGTGTATCAGCCCACTTCAAGCTCATGCATGGAAAAAATCTGCGGGGCTTGAAATTTGCTGGAGTAGAAATTGTCAAGCCACACTGGCGAGGAGGGGATTCGTTGGCACAAATTAATAGAAAAGAGGTAGAGTGGATCTACCAGCTAGGGACCCTACAACCAGGTGGGCTGAACATAGAATTTGATTTGAAACCATGCATATTGTAAAGTGTCCCTATTGGTAGCGCTATTCAGGTTTTCTTTACCTTGCTTCTTGAGGACCTTTGAGCGACGTCATGAAGGTCTGACCGGTCAATTGGGCGGTGGTACATCGTGATGTGGGCGTCGGAGGGGGGAGGCGAGGTCGAGAATACCTGAATGACGCTCCAGGAGTGGGCGGAGCCTAGGTGACGGCACTATGAACACTGTAGGTAAAGCTACCCGAAAGGGTGTATATGTGAATTAGTTTACAATAGCAAGAGAAACTTTAAATTTTATTTCAATTTTGAATGTATAAAAAGATTACTGTCTGTAATTTTAATATGTATGATTTGTAACTGTTGTTTGTAACTTTGGGAGATGATCCGGATTAATACCGGCTCATGTAATGGGATAAGCTGGGCTATTTAAAGGGCCCCACTGCGGACATGCGCAGTTATCGCCCCTGAAGAAGCGAGGCAGCGAAACCCGGGTCGGGCAGGAACGTGACGATTTTATTGTGCTATATGCTTTTTGTCTTTCGACTCTTGTGAGTAGAATAAAACCTTTTAAACTAACTTGCAAAAGGGTGCTTCACTATTCTGCCAATCTTCTTAAACCCTGTAGAGGAGGAGGTCTGTGGAAGATCGGATCCTTTGGGTGAAGAGGAGAGGGGTCGACAGCCAGTTTGGACCAAATGCCGGAACCCCGTTTTTTAAATCTGACATGTGTCACTTTATGTGGTAATAACTTTGGAACGCTTTTACTTATCCAAACCATTCTGAGACTGTATTCTCGTGACACATCGTACTTCATGTTAGTGGTGAATTTGAGTTGATACATTTTACCTTTATGCATAAAAAAATCCCAACTTTGCAGAAATTTTGGAAAAATTAGCTATTTTCAAAATTATAATTTCTTTGCTTTTAAGACGGATAGTGATACTTCATAAAATAGTTATCACTTTACATTTACCATATGTCTATTTTATGTTGGCACCATTTTGCAAATGTCCTTTTATTTATTTTTTACCAAGTTAGAAGCATATTTTTAAATTTTTAAGAAAATTTCCAAAACCCACTTTTTAAAGGACCATTTCAGTTATGAAGTCACTTTGTGGGGCTTACACAGTAGAAACTACCCATAAATGACCACATTTTAGAAATTACACCCCTTAAGTTATTCAAAAATGATTTTACAAATTTTATTGACTCTTTAGGTGTTCCACAAGAATAAAAGCAAAATGGAGGGGAAATTAGCCAAAGAAACCTCAATATTTATTACCCTGATTCTGAAATTTACAGAAACCCCCCATATGTGGTCGTAAACTGCTTTATGGGCACACGGCAAGGTGCAGAGGGAAAGGAGCGCCATATTGTTAACGAAGGGCAGATGTTGCTGGAATGGTTTTCAGGTGCCATGTCCCATTTGAAGTGCCCCTGAGGTACCCCTAGAAATAAAACCCCAAAAAGTGAGCCCATTTTGGAAACTAACCCCTGAAGGAATAAATATAGTGAATGGTTTGACTCAACAAGCGTTTTTATAGAATTTAAAAACACATGCCTGTGAAAATGAAAAATTAACTTTTATTTCCAATATAAAGTTGCTTTAGCCCCAAATTTTTCATTTTCACAAGGGGTAACAGGAGAAAATGCACCCCAAAATTTGTTATGCAACACCTCATATGCGGTCATTAACCGCTGTTTGGCACAGATATGAGAAAAGACAATTTTTATTTTATTTTTTTACTTTTTTCACTTTTTTTTATTTTATTTATCAAGACCCATCTGGATCTTGAAGATCCAGTGGGCCTGATGGCTATACAGTGCATTGCAATAGTTATCTATTGCAATGCACTGTATAATCAGTGCTATATTTACACTAAGATCTCATGCACATGAACGTTGTTTTGCGGTCGGTTTTGCACAGATCCGTTGTTCCGTATCTGACATTTTTTTCCCTCTGATTTAAGTCCTCTTCCGTTCCGTTATTCCACAAAATATATATGCAATCCGTTTTTTGCAGATCAGAAACGGAAACAGTAACTTATTAATCACCAAACACATGAACAATATGGGCTGGGCATAGCATTTCATCAGTATGGATTCGCAAAATACGGATTAAATACTGATGACAGTATATTATTGCAGACAATAATAGGACATGCACTACTTTTTTATGGAACGGAAATACGGAAATGGATTGCACACGGAGTACCTTCCATTGTTTTTGCGGACCCATTGAAGTGAATGGTTCCGCATACGGTCCGCAAAAAAATGGAATGGAAGCGGAAAGAAAATACGTTCATGTGCATGAGCCCTAAGGCTGATCAGACCCTCAGGGTCTGATCAGCCTTAGGTACATGGCAACCCGGATGCCTTTGTAAGTCATCCGGTTGCCATGGCAACCATCGGGCCGCTGTCATTGCAGCAGCGGTGGCCAGATGCAAGAGTGAGGGAGCTCTCTCCCTCTCAACCCCATGGATGCCGCAGGCATCTGCTGGCCATGGCATCTATGGGGTTAAACGACCAAGATCGGTGCCAGCAGCAATTTCGACTGTGTCAGCTGTAAGTTACAGTAGACACTCTCTGTTGATGGCAGCGTCTCCGTTTCTTGAGCCGCTGCCATCACAGCTGGCAGAGAGAACGTGGCAGCAGGGGGCATCTGGGGGGCAATGGCCACATGTGGGGGGCACTTACATTTATCAGGGGCACGGTGGCAGTCATGCCTGATTTCAGGCTGTGATCTCAAGCGTGGAGATCACAGCCTGAAACCGGCATTCTTCTCAATGAAGCGCTCCGATTGGGTAGTCTGCAGAGACTAACCAATTGGAGCACTTGCCGGCAAGGGACCACTCTGATTGGTTCCTTGACTGCTTCCCCAGTGTCTCTGCTCTCCGGGAGTGCCACAGCCCCGGTAAGCAAATTGGACGTGACTGTATGTCCAAATGCAGAACGTCACTTGCAATTTGGACGTACAGTTACATCCAAATGTGTGAAAGGGTTAATATATATAATCCACACTTTAGTCTGCCTTAACTCTATGAATCGAGTTGTTCATTGATGTTCCTGAGCAGCAAAGGGCTATCCTTGCTGCTCAAGAGGCTCTACCCTTCCCTGTTGATTGACACAGCCAGACATCTTGCCTATCCTGTCAATCTCACACCTGTGCAGCTGCTCCAAGTAGTAGGCTCAGTGTTTAGCCAAGCTTGAGGAGCGCATAGACCTGTGCAGTGTTCCCCTGCAGTCCCCAGTGAAATTCGTATACCAGTACAGCGTTGACATGTAAGCTCTGTATTAGGGCTCATGCACAAGGCCGTTGCCCCGTCGTGGCCATATTGCGGCCCGCAACACACGGGGCACCGGCCGTGTGCACCCCACATCACGGATGCCGACCCATTCACTTGAATGGGTCCACAAACACTGAGATGCGGTGCGGAAGCACGGATCGGATCCCCACGGAAGCAATACGGAGTGCTTCCGTGGTGTTTCTGGCCGTGTCTCCACACCGCAAAAAAGTAGTGCACGCACTACTTTTTTGCGGTGCGGACTGTCAGATGCGGATTGCGGACCCCATTCAAGTGAATGGGTCTGTGATCCGCGTGCGGCTGCCCCACGGTCGGTGCCCGAGCTTTGCGGTCCGCAGCATGGGCACGGAGCCCTTACCTTCGTGGGCATGAGCCCTAAGGATAATGATTTTAGGACACAATAGCACCCAAGACTTTGGGTGCCTATTTGATTAATAAAGTACATTACAAAAATCACTTTTAGGCTATTTAGAATATTTTAAAAGAAGGTTTTAGAAATGTTTAGTTATTCCTTAAATATCCGAATCTTTTGAAGTAATAATTTTATGTATAACCTGTGTTTCTCTGTATACTGTACAATAATTACAAATTACAATGTTTACTAGAAGTGCCCTCATGCACACTGTGGGCTTTTCTATTAAAGTGACTCTCAAAATGGCAACACAATCATTGAAAACAAGACAGCGGTAAACATAATTCTGCTGAACAGTATATCTTAGAGGAGAAAAAAACCTTGCAGAATAGTTGCTATTAATAAATGATTGTTGACCTTCAATCAGCCGTATTTAGTAATCAAGAAAATTGAGAAGCTTGATAAGTACCATTCACTTCACACAGAGAACACGAGAGGTGACTGGTGAGGATAAATATTTCAAGACAAGAGTAGTATGCAGAATTGCTTCTGTGAGATAATAACATGCTAATCCATTAATGGGAGAGGTAGGAAGCCATTATTTAAAGTCATTTATTCGCAATCATAAAAACCATTTTAATGGAAAAGTCACAAAACAGAAAAAAAAGGCAAAGCGTTGCAGGCGTCATTGAAAATAAACCAGTCTCTATTACTTTTTCCTCTTTAATAAAATATAGGACGATACTATGCTTTCATGTGACACGTAATATCTGTGATGGACATAAGTAGGCAAACTAGTGACTGTATACAGTTTCCGGAATTTATTTCTCAAAAGCGGGTGTAATAGAGCATGTTCTTAAGGTTTGCTTTCAATCAATGAACTGATTGCACTTGTGTAGACAGCACAGATTGAACTCTCCCCAGGGATTGTACAAGCTTGACCTACCTTGTAAACTTTAGTGACAGAGATCATACATTTGAAATAATGTGTACTCTGGGTCTGTTCCACATTTGCAGTAGGCATTTTATATGTGCTTCAGATGAAAATTAAAAAGAAAAAAGTCTTGAGTTCACTTTATGGTTATCTCATAAAATTGTGGTCCAATTAGACAGTCTTTTCTGCTCCATCCGTCATAGCTTCAATTGACATGCTTCCATCCTTCAATGATTGCTTCTATATTTAGCAGCACATCAAGGATAGTGGCTAGGCAGAAGCACAAATACCAAAGATAAAGGCCAAAATGTGAGACAAATGTAAAAACATTGTGCAGAAAATCAGACAATGTCTCAAGAAGATAACAGCAAAGTCTGCAAGACACAGGGGGAAGTTCAACATTCCTTTAGGCCTCTTTTTGCCATTGAAAAGTCTGAAATCCATAACATTTTTGACTTTTCTATGCATTTACGACTTTTCTAATTGCAATCTGCATTTTACGCTGCTACCGGGTCTGGCTAATTATTATTTACACCAGCTTCTGATATATGAAGATCATAAATTATGCCTGAAATCTATGGCAGCGTCCTAGCACACAGACTGCCAGAGGCAGGTAATTTATGACAACGCCAGTGCCTCATCATAGATGACATGCCTCCTCCAGAAACACAGACCCTATCAAGGCTGGCGTAGCAGTTGCAGGGCCCTATTTCCTACACGGAAGGTGGATTTACATGGCCCGACAAATGTTTCTACATACTGTATGCTCGTTCAAGATAATCTGCCCGGGTAAAAGTGCCACAGATCATATCTCTGACCTGCTTTCCAGATACACCCCCACACATAATCTCTGATCCTCACAGGACCTACTTCTCCGTTCTTCTCTTATTTGTTCTTGCTGATATGCTTGTTGTAATCTGGCTTATATTCGAAAAATAATTTTTTATATGTTAAATATGTTGCACATGAGATCTCTTGTAACACCTAATAGCTGTATTACATTTGTGAAAAACATTCATAATGATTGAAAATGACCAGAAATTCAGTTTATGAAAAAACATTAGTGGCCAAGCAATTTTTATCATTTTTCAATCGTCACCTTCCAAGACCTGTAACTTTTTTTTATTTTTCCATTGATATAGATGTATAGGGGCTTGTTTTTTTTTTGCAGGGAAAGTTGTAGGTTTTAATGACACCATTTTGGAATACACGTAATGCATCAGTTCTGTCATTTTTCCTTTCTACAGCATTCACCGTGAGATACATTACATGTATAGTGTATATTGTAGTAGTGAAGTGCATATTTTTTCACTTTTTTTTAACTTGGAGGTTTTTTAAAGTAAAGCTTTAACTCTTTTTTTTTTTTCACCATTTATTAGTTCCACAAGGGGATTTTTACATGTGAACCACTGATCACTTTTATAATTCACTGTACTACTTAGTACAGTATATTATACTGTCAGTACAATACTGACAGGTGGGGAAGATGCCCCTAATCAGGGCCGATCACATTTGCTCTACTGCTCCAAATTAATAATATCCCAAGGGTTTTACGCACACGGAAGAAGATAACTGTGACACACACACTGGGGGCAAATTCTCATTTATTACAGAAAGTACACCAGTTTATAAAGTCATCAGAGGGCCATTCCCCCTGAGGCATGTGGCATCCTTACATTGGCTAAAATATGAAAATATGAAAATAGATAACACTTGGTATCTGCCCATTGTGCATTGTTTTACTAACTGTGGTATGTGAACTATGTAAATATCTAGCTGTAAGCTCCATCTTGTAATGGAGTTTTCACTAACAACAATAAAAGCATATATGACGTAGCAAGGAGGCATGTTCTCTTCGGTAGGATGGAACCTTTCTCACACGATCATCTCCGGGGTAGCCTCAGCTACGGCTTTGAGCAGAAGCCTCCTAATACAGGGGATGACACAACAAACAATTACTGCAAGGATTAATAATACCATGATATAACCATTCCAATTTGTGACAAGGTCTGTTTTCAATTCTTAATCCAGTTTTCGAACCAATTTTCCCATGAACTATCCACCCCAGAATTTCTCTTTAACTCTTCTGAAAGAGAAGTAAGTCCCTTCAGGGCATTCATGACCTGACCATTTGGTCCTAAGTTATCAGGAATTACAGTACAGCAGGTTTCACCAATTATTTTGCACACACCACCTTTTTCTGCCAGTAGCATGTCGAGGGCCATTCTTTTTTGGAATGCCATAACAGTAGTGGGACCCGGCTGCTCTACTATACCCTTTAATGCATCTCTGGTGTAATTCAGAAATCTCTGCTGATTGTAATAGATGTAGTCGTTCATATCCACATTTTTATTTATAGTAACTATACTGATTAAAGATTTAAAAACCCTGCTGCCACTTGATTTCTGGCTTTTAACTCATCTGGGACCCCCCTGGGCACTCCTATAGCATCTATATACATGTAAAAATCTAGGCTGCCTCCTGGACTGGTATCCCGCCTTCTCCTTTCCATATCCACTAATGCTTGAATCTGGTTTATCAAATGGCTTTGATAGGGTTCACCGGTGATATTCACCACAGTTCCACAATATCCTTCTAGAAACCTGCCCATGTTTTTCTTATTTTTGCCCTCTCTTTTCATCCCCTCAGCTGGTTTGTATCCCCAGCTGACTCCTGTATTAGTGAGTACATCGGACCAGGCAGCACAGTACTCATTATTGGTCCTGGTAACACATACATAGTATTGCAGGGAAGCAAAATCAAACATTGAACTGTCATGACATCTACAATCAGCAACATCACAGAAGTCAAATTCAAAGACCTGTATTGGCTCTGTGGTATTTATCCAGAAGGCCCATGTGCCACTTGAGGCATCTGAGGCTCAGTATGAACATTGGTCCGTATACGCTCCCACAAGACCCACACCCCCTCCCAACAGGAAGACCACAAAGGACATCATTCTCAGCAGGCCTCCAGGTGGGGGGCTGGAACCTTTTTACAGTGTGAAGTGTGTGTTCAGGACGTCTTCCCCTCCAGTTTCACAGACGCAGGAGTAGTTAAAAGAACCTGGAATGGGCCATCAAATCTGGGCTCCAGAGTCTTTCTGACATGCCTTTTCACCACAACCAAATCTCCTGGCTAAAGGGTATGACTTCCAGGAATCTGTCTGGGATCTGAAAGTGAAGAGAATACTTGAAAATGTAGGTCAGTCAGATGTTTACACAGAGCAGATACATAGGCAGACAAGCAAACATATTGTAAAGCAAGTTGTTGGTGAAAATACAGTCCAAACTTGGGGGCACTCCCAAACAAAATCTTAAAAGGGGACAGCTTTTCCTTCCCCCTAGGGGTATGTCTGACACTGGATAGGGCAAAAGGAAGAGTCTCTAGCCATGGTTTACCAATGTCTTGAGCAAGCAAACATACGCGAAACGCGCGTCGAGGAGCGCCATTGCCCTGGTGTCAGCCCTAGCTATCTTGGTATTTTGCCCTATATACTCATGCACCTCTTGGCCGGTAGACTTAGTTGTTTTGTGCCTTGTTAGTGTTGCCTTTATTCACATGGGGCACGCATGCATTTGTATGTATACCTCACATTTTCTGATCTATTATATTTATTAGGACATTGTTCAATTGGTCATTTGAGGTATATCATATTATTACTGTGATAGGGTTGA
Source organism: Bufo bufo (assembly GCF_905171765.1). Classification (NCBI taxonomy): domain Eukaryota; kingdom Metazoa; phylum Chordata; class Amphibia; order Anura; family Bufonidae; genus Bufo; species Bufo bufo. The sequence continues at coordinate 623,644,219 of NC_053390.1, forward strand.
TAGCAGGGTGATGTATGACTGTGGTTAGTCCCTGCTTATTTACATAGATGTACTGTAAATCATGATTAATTTTTAACTGAAACATTAATAAATTAGATTTTTATCACTCATTATTGGTGTGTTATGCACTCCTTACTTGTTGTGTTATCTTGTATGCTTTGGGAGTGTACCTTTCTCATTGAGACCGCAGGTGATTTAACAATTTTCAGCATTTTTTGTTTCAATGTGATACTTTGTGGTCTGTAAGCGGTATGGAAGGCGAGGTGAGTCCCCAGTGCGGCCCATATCTCCTGGGCCACTTCAGGTGTGAAGGCAGTTCCTTGATCACTCTCTATCACTTCAGGTACCGCAAATCTGCAATCTTATTTAACAGCTTCTTCACTGTTGTCTTTGCTGTCTGATTCTTTACGGGATAGGCTTCAGGCCATCCAGAGAACATGTCTATGACCACTAGAGCATACTGGAATCCCTGTGGAGGGGGCATCTGTATGTAGTCAATCTGGCTACCTTGAAAGGGGTAGAGAGGTTTTGGTGAACACTTTACAGAGACTTTTTCCATTTTTCCTGGGTTGAATCTGGCACAAACCATGCAGCTGCTTACATATCAGGTAGTGTACGTGGAGATGGCTGGAGCCAAAAAGATGGAGGATATGAGATTATTCATGGCTTCCTTCCCGAGATGAGTAGGGCCATGTGCTCAAGTCCCAGTCATAGGGTAAAGCTTCCATATGTAATCATCATCTGAGTCTGGCCCCGCTCCATTCCTACCCCCATGCAGAGACTTCTTCATCTGATGCTTCATTCTGTCTGTCTATCAGGAACCATTTGTCCCCATAGAGTCCTTTAGGAAGTCCTTAAGAAGTCTTCTCCACCTTTCTCTGGGCATGTACCTTTTCTTTGGTAGGGTGGGACCCACGTGGCATCTGAGTCTCGTCTCTTATGACCTTTGACCGTGTCTGGGCTACCATCGTCTTTATCTCCTCCCTTCTCCTCATTGCAGCTTCCTTTGCTGCTCTGTCAGCTCTGGCATTTCCTTGGGTCTCTGGAGTATCTGGTTTTGAGTGTGTCTTGACCTTAAGTATGGCCACCCGCTTAGGGAGTGTCAGGGCCTCCATTAGTGCTTGCATAGCTTCAGCATGTTTTATAGGAGTTCCACTTGCAGTGATGAAATTGTGGCTCCTCCAGATGGGGCCAAAATCATGAGCTACTCCAAAAGCGTATCTGGAATCTGTGTATATGTTGGCAGTCTTCCCCTCAACCATCTTGCAGGCCTCAGTGAGGACTATCAGTTATGCCTCCTAGGCAGATTTGTCTGGAGAAAGAGGAGAGGTTTGTAGCACATCATGGAAGGAGGTAACCGCAAATCCAGTATGATATCTGCCTTGATCATCTGCATATCTTGATCCATCCACAAACGGATGGAGATCAGGATTGTCCAGTATTGTTTAAGTCATGTTCGGGAGAGGCTTAGTCTCTTGCTTAATTAACTTCAGTGGTTGCATGAGGATGGAAGCATCTACGATCCAAGGGCGTCAGTATAAGATGAGGCCTACGAAGGCCTACAACTGTTTTGAGGTAGTTGTTTCTTGGATCTGCAAGATAGCCTTTTTCCTCTCTTCTATAATGTGTTTTGCACCAGGATTAAGGCAGTGTCCAAGGAACACTACTTTTGATTGACACCACTAGATTTTGTCTTTGGAAACCTTGCATCCCTGATCTGATAGGAAAAGGAGCAAGGAAAGCGAGGTATCTGAACACACACACAGGTGTCCTGTGCACAGACTAAGAGATCATCCACATACTGGAGCAGGACAACATCATCATGAACTTGCTTCAAATCTTCCAAGATAGAAGACATGGCTTTACTAAACTGGGATGGGCTATTTAGAGCTCCTTGCGGCATGACTGTCCAGGTATACTGTGATCCTGCATGGGTGAAGGCAAAAAGGTATTGACATTCGGAGTGTAAAGGTATAGAAAAAAAGGCATTAGCTAGGTCAATGACTGTAAAGGCTGCTGCATCCGATGGTACTGAAGAGAGCAGAGTGTGGGGATTTGGTACAATCAGAGTTTCCAAGACGGTTGCTTCATTCATAGCCCGAAGATCATGAACCATCCTGTAAGTGTCAGGTTGTCCTTTTTTACCTTTCTTCCTCCCTGGGAAAAGGGGCATGTTACACGGAGAGGTGGTGTGAATTATGGCACCAGCTTTTAAGAAAGCCCATAACTTTGAGTGACAGAGTCCATCTGTGCTACAGACAGAGGATATGGCGGTTTGCGAGGGAGAACAGCACCTGGTTTCAGGTGTACCATCACAGGCTGCACCGGAAGCCTGCCTACATCCCGTGGTCCATTTACCCACAGCGTCTCAGGTATGACAGATAAAACAGCAGCTGGAAGTGAACCTTCAGGCGGACAGTCTTCTAGGGACATAAGAGCAGCTAACATGACTGTCTACTCTGGCTGAAGGGGAGTGAAAAGGGTGACTGTACCATCGGGCTAAAACTATATAGTGGCTTTTATTTTCTGTAACAGAGCTGCACCCAAAAGGTTAAGTGGACACGTGGAGGAGACTACAAACTGTGAAAGCACATCATAGGAAAGCTGTGGTCTAAAAGAAACACTGAGCGGTTTTGTTAAGGGAGAGGATCGAGCACGGCCGTCAATGCCGATGCACTGCACAGTAATGTTGTCCAGGAAGGAGAGGTCGGGATCTCATCATGTCAGATTACACTTCTAGCTGCACCAGTATCCACAAGAAAAGTGTGTACGTCTTCCCCTATCTGCAACTGCACTGTAGGTGCAGGTTCTTAGTGGGGAGGGAGGAGGACCATGGTAGGGTTGGCTCCTCCGACCTGTCCTAGGGGGCGTGGTACCCCTCCCCTCCCTGTTGCAGTGGAGGGTGAGAAGGGGGGTTATGCGGGCACTCTCTTCTGAAATGTCCGAGCTGGCCACACCCATAGCAGTGAGGGGGGGTGTCTTTTACTGGTATCTCCCCTCGGACGGCAGGGGTACTCCTCTGCTGCGAGCATTATGTTAGTTTTGGGAACTGCCTCTATGCCTTTAGCCAAGTTTAATGTTTCAAGAGGAACAGAATGATTTGAGGATTTTAGTCCATCAGCAAAGGCACTAGACAGCATCCTGGTTTACATGGGGTCCTGTTTAGAGAACCCCAGGTTGCTCCATTCAGTTTGCAAATTTTTCCACTGACTCTGCCTTATCTTCTTTCATATCCTCAATTTGGATAGCCTGATTGGCCAGTCTGGTCCTATCCCAAGTTTCTAATATTTCACAGAAATGCACTCCAGACAGATAGTTTTTTTTGTATTCTTCATCCCCATGGTTCGGGGCTGGCAGCTTCTTAGCCATGCTTGGCCAAAAAGAATCCCCTGCCTTAATTTGAGTAAGTCCAGAGAGGTCTCTCCATGTGGCAGAACGCGTTTTTCTGATCTGTTCTAATGCCCTATAGAAGGGCATGGGATGTTGTTTGGGGTCGGAGAGAGAGATCACCAGATTGGTGGCCTGTGTGGGGTTAAAAGTCATGTATCTACCCTGATGGCTTATTTCAGGGGGAGGCTTAGGGGTCTCAGCTTGTCTGGTCAAGACCTCTATTTGTCCGGCTAACCTGGCCACCTCCAGGTCTCTTTCTTTTTCTCTCCATCTCCCCTCCCTTTCTGCTCTCTACACTTCCCCTGTCTCTCCTCCTCCTGCTTCTCCCGGCAGGTGCATGAAGGAAGGGGGGCTAACAGGAGTACTGACTGCTGGGTCTTGAGAAGGTTTCGTCTCTTCCTCCTCCTGCTGCTCTTTCTGTCCCCACATCTCCACTCCCATCATGATAGCCACATTCAAGGGATTTACGGGTGCAGTAGAACGGGCAACCTGACCCCCTGGCAAGTAATAGGTGCCATCTGGATTCAGCACAGGATACAAGGGAGTTACTGGCTTCAGCATTGTCCCTATAGTCTCAGCAACAAAAAAAAGCTAGTGGAGATAATATATCCAAAATCGTATCAATTTTATTGTATATTAAAATATATCCCTGTAGTCTGTCTGGGTGAATCTTCACAGGGCTGCGCTGTCTTGTCAAATGTTATCAACGGAGGGTCGGGGCAACTTTTATTGGACTGTCTGTCACCCTGCAATGGGGGCTGGACAGGGCAGAGGACCGTCTGAACAAGGAGGTGGGTTGTGTCTATGGACCGGAGCTGGGTCGTCACAGAGGCCCTCCCATTTCTGGAAGGGTGGGGCCGGGGGGCACCACAAGCAAGACACGTATCTCGGGCATCAGGATTCTGCTGCCCTCAATGTACGCACGTCCATTCTGCTGGTCCCCTCACTGTCTCCCCACTCGGTGTGCGGAGTCCCCCAGAGTGCGAATCACCAAATCACCACCACCAGACCATTATAGGGTGGCGGTGTCCCATTTTGTGGCATATAGACATACGTTTTCAGACCTTCATCCCATCTCTCTAATCCTCCGTTAGCAGCCAGGTGGTCTGCTGTTCGCTGCCAAGTTTGTGAAGCACTCAGTAAGCCTTCGTCACACAATTTTCCACGGCACTGTGCCAAAACTTTCCTCCACATTACATTTTAACTCTCAATTTTCATAACCACCAGCTATCTTCAGCTTTTTGTAATGTTTGACATGCTTGCTCCCCTCTTCTCGGGCTACTAGCTGATGAGCTGTATACTCGCCCTCGGGCAGTGACTGCAACTGCCCTATGGCTTTATCCACTTATAACCAAGACAGAAGCAGGCACCTTCTCCTTCACACTCCTAAGCAGAGCTCACCCCTACAGTATATACACTTTGGCTCTCACGTCTGGCCCACCAGCCGGGACTAATCCACCTGCCGTCTCCTAAGGGGAGATCACTTAAGATGCCCCAGTCTAGGTCCTGCAGGTCTGCCGCCTCCTAAGGGGAGATCACTTAAGATTACCCAGTCCAGGTCCAGCAGATATTTACCGTAGTCCCCCTGGGCTACTCCATCTGCCACCTCCTAAGGGAAGATCTGTAAAGATGCCCCAGTCCAGGTCCAGCAGAAATCAACTGTAGCCCCCCCTGCCAGGGGAAACCTCTTGCTCTGCTTAACCGTTAACTGTGAAGGTGCCTGACACAAACCACACAGACAAAACACAGAAGAGCAAACTCAAAGGATTCTAGGAACTCAGGATTTTACATGAACCATAGTTGCTACTACGTACGTAACCTCAATAGCAAAACAGATTACCACAGCACAGTGGAGCACAGCAAAAGGCAGATAAGGTAACCACATTTTCTCACCTGGTCTCTGTAAGGCTTCAGTCCTCGTCCTCAAGTGTGATCCACTGTGCCCTGGAAACCCCAAACTTCAGCTAGCGATGTTACATTTCCCGAGCCCCGCGTTGGGCGCCAACTATGGAAGTTGCCCCTAATCAGGGCCGATCATGTTTGCTCTACTGCTCCAAATTAATAGTAACCCAAGGGCTTTGCGTGCACGGAAGAAGATAACTGTGACACACACACTGGGGTCAAAGAAAATTCTCATTTATTACAGGAAGTACATAAATCACTGCGAAAGGTGCACCACAATGATATGCAACTGGTGCACCTTTCGCAGTGATTTATGTATTTTTATATTTGCATCCACACATTATCCCATCTTGTGTAGGATGACATTGTGGTGCATGTGGTCCGCTGCCGACATCCTCCATTGTTTGCATTTTTGCTGGGGATTGCCGTTAGCAACGTATCACATGCAGAGGAATTGCTCCCCCATTTATAAACACGCCAAAGTGTTTGGGGTTTTTGAGCATTTCATCCAATTCAGGCCACTTTATTTCAGTTATTTTTTATTACAGGAAGTACAGCAGTTTATAAAGTCATCAGAGGGCCATTCCCCCTGAGGCACGTGGCATCCTTACATTGGCTAAAATATTAAAATATGAAAAGAGCTAACACTTGGCATCTGCCCATTGTGCATTATTTTACTAACTGTGGTATGTGAACTATGTAAATATCTAGCTGTCAATGCCATCTTGTAATGGAGTTTTCACTAACAACAAAAAAAGCATATATGACGTAGCAAGGAGGCATGTTCTCTTTGGTACGATGGAACCTTTGTGCTCTGGAAAAGATGTTGTCTGAGAGCTAAAGTATGTGGGAGTTTTCTTAGCTGAATCAAAGAATGTAGTCCATATCTATATCTCAGGCACTATCAGGATGAGCCTCTATCACAACTTGAGGCAATCACTGAGGGCAGGTTTGGGGGCCTACATTAGACTGCAGTGAGAACACATTGGCACCACACCATCTTATTTGTGGTGGTGCCAATGCCTGAGAAAAAGAGGTCTCTTCCTGTAATGCACTTACAAGCCATGGTCGCTATTGACAGCAGCATCTAAGGGGTTAAGGGGCCTGGATCAGTGCTTCTGCCGATTCGGGCTGTTAGAGCAGTAGCCCAGCTTTCATGAGATATCTGAGCTCCTGCTCTCCGCTGCACAGGAGACCCGTGCAGTGCTTACCCATAAAAAGGCAGTGGCCTAGTCTAAGGCAAATTGGTGACTACTGAAAAAAGGTAAATATGATAAATATGGATCCATAACAATTCATTTACAAGACCTTACATATACTTTACACATATACATGTACTTCAATAGCTGTCTTTATGTGTGACATTTGTAAGATCATCACACAGCTACCTATAAAATGTTTACAATGCTATTATTTAATTAAACATTGATTTCTGAGCAATGTGTAAATTGCATACTGTAATAGAACATGCTGGATCCCAGAGTACCCTTACATCTTAGGTATTGGATTTGTCAAAGGTTTAAACTTTTAATACAAAACAAAATGCTTACAACTTTGGTTTATCGTTTTCTATGTAAAAGATGTATGATAGCACAACCTAATTTCTGAAAGAATGTTTCATTTTTGGTAAAGCTGCTCATGAACATCATTCACAATGGCAATAAATGTGCACTCTCTTTTTTACGGCAAAATAGCTGTCTAAACACTAATGGATCTTTGTACACGTGACTACAGATCTTAGTAACCATGAAAATATGGGAAATATATTCATTTTCAAGTTACAGCCACATTTCCCTCCCACCTATTTTATAGACAGTGCAGGAATTATTTCAGTATAAGGGCTTGTGCACACAACCATGTGACGGCTATGTCCGTGCTGCAAATGCACGGGCACTGACCGTGTACCTGCTGTCTGCGGACGCAGACCCATTCACTTGAATGGGGTCCGCAATCCGCATCAGAAGGTCCGCACCACAAAAAAGTGTTCTACTTTTTTGTGGTATGGAGGCACTGACAGAAAACCCAAAGAAGGATTCAGTAGTGCTTCCACGGGCTTCCGATTAGTGCCTCTTTTCCGCATTGTATCTTCCGAATTGCAGATCCATTCAAGTGAATGGGTCCGCATCTGTGATGCGCTGTGCACATGGCCGGTGCCTGTATATTGCAGATCTGCTATTTTCGGGCCGCAATATGAGCACCAACCTGCTACGGTCCTGTGCATGAGACCTAAGGCTTTCTGATTCTCAGCTAGCCAGAAACCACACATCACATTGTGTCCGCACAAAAACCTACAGCTGCACATCTAAAAGTCTCTATCAGTGTAGCTAATTGCAAAAGACTGGCAGGAAAGTGTTCACATAAAAAAAAAAAAACACCTATTGAAAGTCCTGCCGTTCCAATGCTGTGGCTCTCATCCTCACCATTTCAGGTCCCTGCCAGACCAGAAGTGATGAGGTCCATTGACAGCTGCAGCTAATTGTTGGCTTCTGTGGTCATGTGCCAGAACTGCATGTCATACCTGAGGCTTAGCAGGATTGTCCCATTATTTCACTAATGATTTGCTGCAATGCTTACGGAACCTCATCACTTCTGATCCAACAGAGACCTGAAGCAGGGGGTCAAGAGCTGCAGCCAGGCCCGTCGCTAACAGACAGGCAAAATAAGCAATTGCTTGGGGCCCCGAGCTGGCCCGGGGCCAACTTCCAGCCAGGCCACTGAGTAACTCAGAAGATCCGATGGTATATTCTAACCCCCAGGCGTTCCCATGGTGATGGGGATGCTTGCCTGGGGGTTAGAATATACCATCGGATCTGAGTTTTACGAGCTCAGTGAGATCGTAAAAACTCAAATCCGATGGTATATTCTAACCCCCAGACGTTCCCATGGTGACAGGGACGCTTGCCTGGGGGTTAGAATATACAGGGCCACGCCGCTCACAGCAGTATATTTATAAACTAATCAGTAACTACTTTAACTTTAATCATTGCTCATTGCTGAGCTCTTTACTTGGATTATTTGGATATCTTACTTTGTCTTAGCTCCGGTAATAGCAGGCAGTGCGGGGGGCGGCGCTCACTCACTGATGTCACGCGCCTGCTCCTCCCACTAGGCGGTGCAGGCGCGTGACGTCAGTGAGTGAGCGCCGCCCCCCGCACTGCCTGCTATTACCGGCGCTAAGACAAAGTAAGATATCCAAATAATCCAAGTAAAGAGCTCAGCAATGAGCAATGATTAAAGTTAAAGTAGTTACTGATTAGTTTATAAATATACTGCTGTGAGCGTCGGGGAGGGGGATCTGTGGATGGCACTGTAGGGGGATCTGTGGATGGCAGTGCCATCCACAGATCCCCCTACAGTGCCATCCACAGATCTCCGCTTCCCTAAACAGTGCCATCCACAGATCTCCCCCCTAAACAGTGCCATCCACAGATCCCCCCTAAACAGTGCCATCCACAGATCCCCCCTAAACAGTGCCATCCACAGATCCCCCCTCCCCTAAACAGTGCCATCATGTGGTGATGACAATAGGCTCACAGCTCTTTTCTTCTCTTCACTTTCATGATTTCCACATGGGATCTGTAACATCCCAGAGTTATGTTACAAAACTCTTTTACCCTGCTACAACCTGTTAAGTGTATTTATACTGTCATCTAATGAGATTTTATCTAATATTCTCACAAATGTGCATTCTAAGCCTTGTAAATGTAAATTGCTGTAATTTCTATGTTCACCAGCAGGTGGCAGCAATGTGTTTAGCAGGGACAGTTTAGTGTTTCTAGACTGGAATAGTTTATTCCAGTTTAGCTCCCCCCTTCTGTGAGCAAAGTGGGCTTGCCCATTTCCTGCCTCATGGGGAGGGAAGGAAGTTAAGTTAGAGTTCTAGCTCTCCCTGCATGGGGAAGGCTGTGTGTGTAGGAGCTCCCAGTTCTAGAGATCCAAAGCCAGGATCTTGTCTCGGTTGAGACAATTGATCATCATTCCCAGCCTGAGCCTTGCAGCCTCAGCCGATGAAAGCAAGCAGCCACCTCCAGTATTCCAGGAAGAAGCATACCCTGTCAGCACAACTGTGAGTACCGTCCAGAGACCAGGAGAAGCCAAATCCCTCCTCAGCTAGTCAGTCCCCATACAGCAGAAGATAGTAAGCGCAGAAGATATTAATTCCTGCCACATTACAGAGCCACAAGCAGACAACTTATCCTGCAAAGAGCTCCAGGCCCATGATAGAATCATAAGATAGATCCCTGCCACACATTGCCAATACCTGCTGGGACCCAAGACTATTGCTGTATCTCACTTGGATGAAAGCTGCATATAGTAGACAAGTTTGAACTTTATTCCAAGTCTGGATCTCAATTATTGCTGCAAATCCCTCAATTACTCCTACTAGCAACACACTCATTTTATTGCAAATGAGCCAGGATCCAGGAGTCCAGCCGTACCCAGGTAGGAGACACCGTTGACACTATTGCCACTATCGCACAGAGACATTACCCCACTCTGGCATTCCTAACCTGGTACGTGAGTTACAACACCTTAAAGGGCCCAGCGACAGGACCCTGCGCAAGCTGCAATTGGCGTCACGAACAAACTATAGACTTCATTACCCCTATCCTGACCCACTGCATAATTTGGCGTCCGTGTAACCATACCATGGTCCGGCTCATTGCATTAAAGTGGCGTCACGAACAAACTATAGATTTCATTACCCCTATCCTGACCCACTGCATCATTTGGCGTCCGTGTATCCGTACCATGGTCCGGCTCATTGCATTTAAGTGGCGTCCCTGGAACAGGATACAAACTGAATTGTGTGCCAAAACAGGATCGAGCTGTGTGCCAACCGGATCCAACTGTGTGCCAACAGAATCGGATCCAATTGTGTGCTTAACTGGATCAAATTGCATGTTTCACAGTACTGCAAGATCTGAGAATTGTGCAAAAACCCTGAAAATGGACTTTATTACTTTCATTGCGGGACCAGAAAACGCTGCATTGTGCGCATTAGCACTGCAAGGGTTAATCAGCCATTTTTCCCTCATGGCTCAGTGTCTTCATGGCTTTCAAGAGCGTGAAAATGATGACTGTGCCCCCTTAGAAGCGGGAACTCTAAAGCCTGCCCACCAAGAACTTTGCATTGCGAGCCAAGGGAGTGTAGACTCCTCCCTCTGGGCTCCACCCTCATGTCCTGCACTGATTGTGACAGAGGAGCCAAGGAAGATGGCGCGCCCTTCTCCAAAATGGGACCAGATGGCGATCCTGGGAGAGCTTGTCTATGAGACCACCGTACCTGAGATCCGGGTCTCTCAGCTTGTCAAGAGAGCTGGCCCCTGCACGTTCGGAGCGTCCCCAGATTTAGCGCATGCCGCAACCAGGGAAAAGACAGCTGCCGCTGACCAAACTGAGAAGGCCGCTGTTCCCGCTCCCGCAGAAGAAGACGTTGTGACTCCAGTCCAGACCTCGGAGGCAGTGGATCCCTCCGCCGCTACTGATTCAGCGAACCGGACTGCTGCCAGCGTCAAAGACAAGACGTCCCCCAAGATGGCCGCCGACGCTAAGCCTGCTCCCGCGGAGGACGCCACTGACGCAGCTGCCAAGGCTTTGGACCAGCCTGCACCGCGGACGGCACCTGAAGCCCGCGATGACTACCAGGAGGCACCGGAACCGGTCGGCCGGCCGCGACATCAGGTAGGAGCAGACGCACTCCCTGATGCCCAGGCCCGGTCCATAGTTGCCCCTGCACCTCTTCCTGTGGGTCCCGATACCCCAAACAGGCCTAGGCCTGCTTCGCCAAGGACACCTACTGGTGCGGTGGAGGCGGACAGAACTTCCACTCTGCCGCCAAGTGCTACTACTGCTAAACCGGGATGCCTTAACCCCGAAGTTCCGTGGGAGATTACTGCTTATGCCCAGACCCCATGGGAATATAAGACCAACATAGAGGAGTGGGTAAACAAGTTCTAGACAATCCCCAGCCTGGCGACCCTAAGCTCACCAGATGGACAGAGACAGTCCTCTGGTTTTCCGTACAGCGAGGAGAGGGTTTCTTCAGGACAATTACTCTGGAGCAGAGATGTTTGTAGGCCGCCGCTCTGTTAAGCACCCCTATTTGCCGCAGGCCCGCCACAGTCTGTATGTGGGCAACCAAGTGGAGTACACCCCTATGCGCTCCGTCCAAGGCCCCTTTGCTGCCGGAGTGACCCTGCTGGCTAAACCGTTAACCCTTGCAGTCACCCCAGAGACCTGGCAGGAGGACCCAGGCTCTGCAGGTAAAGTCCATTGTCTACAGGAGACACCAGACGGCAGGTTGAGATTCAGAGAACAGCCCCAGCCAGAACCTGAGCCACTAATCCCTGACCTGGCTGCACCACCAACACTGCGGGTGGGCCAGATTAACAATTCGGTTCTCACCTTCAATCCCAGGGTGCAACCGTATGTTTTGTCGTAGAAGCAATGCCAGGCACCTGCAAGTAGCCTTCCAGAACCCCTTCAGCCGGAGGTATTAACCGCCTCTGCACCGGCTAGGGATCCCGGCTTGCAGCAGGTGCACGAACAAACTATAGACTTCATTACCCCTATCCTGACCCACTGCATAATTTGGCGTCCGTGTAACCATACCACGGTCCGGCTCATTGCAGATCCAGTAACATTTTTGAATTTTAATTAGAGATGAGCGAAGTTTAGAAAACTTTGATTCGGCCGCTTTGCTGAATTTCACAAAGAAATTTGCTTCATGATGAATTACTTCATCACAAAGCGCATTTCTTTGTGAGTAGTGGGCACAATGATATGGAACGGCGATTGCGCTGCCCGCGTCATGGAACCCCTCAGAGTGGGGCCACGTTCATCGATGATCGAGGCATCTAAGATTTAAAAAATAGGGCTTTCAGGGGTTAATCGTTGAAAACAAATAATAATAATCCTCACCTTATCCATTTCAGTGTGAAGAGGCAGTCGTGGCCATATTGATTAAAGATTCCACACAAAATCTTGCACTGCAGATGATGAAGTCATCACGATGGCCAGTGTGGTGACATCATATGTCACCGTGTATGAGATTTTCCGTGGGACCTTCAATCAAGAGTGCCGCAGCGGCCTCTTCGCGCTTAAATTGATGAGGTGAGTATGATTTTTTTTACCACCATTTCAGTGAAAATTGATTTGTTACCATGAAGCATGAGGAAATTCGTCTTTGCGGCAAATTTTATTTTTCCTGAAATTCGTATCGAAGTCCACTTTAGATAATTCAATTTGTCAGCACTAATCTTAATATATGTCTTGCCCACAATTCTAATGTATTTGTATGAATATACAAATCTAAGTCTAAGGATGGAGCTGTTTCCACAGAAATAAATATGCTGTAAACAGTTCTATCATTGAAAGTATGCTTCTTATCAGACTCTTTCTACTCTATTGCTTCTTTATACAGTATCTCACAAAAGTGAGTGCACCCCCCAAATTTTTGAAAATATTTTATTCTCTCTTCTTATGGGACAACACTGAAGATATAACACACCTCCTCCCCATTCACACATGAGACCTTGTAACACTAATGAGTCACATAACACCGAAAAGGCAACAAGGTGAGGAGTACAAAGACAAGTGTGTCTTGCCAACAGTCAAGCATGGTGGTGGGGAGCTACAGTTCATTGAGGGAACCATAAATGCCAACATGTACTGTGACATACTAAAGCAGAGCATGATCCCCTCCCATTGGAAACTGGGCCGCAGGGCAGTATTCCAACATGATAATGACCCAAACACACTTCCAAGATGACCACTGCCTTGCCAAAGAAATAGAAGGTAAAGGTGCTAGACTGGCCAAGCATGTCTCCAGATCATCCTCAAATGAAAGGTCGGTAACATCCACCAGCTCTGTGATGTCGTCATGGAGGAGTGGAAGAGTATTCCAATGACAACCTGTGAAGCTATAGTGAACTCCATGCCCAAGAGAGTTAAGGTAGTGCTGGAAAATAATGGTGGCTACGCAAAATATTGACAATTGTGGCACAATCTGGTCATTTTCACTTAGAGGTGTACTCACTTTTATTGCCAGCGGTTTAGACATGGCTGTGTTATTTTGAAGGCACACCAAATTTACACTGTTATACGAGCTGTACACTGACTACTATACATTGTATTAAAGTGTCATATCTTCAGTGTTGTCCCATGAAAAGATATAATAAAATATTAACAAACATTTGAGGGGTGTACTCACTTTTGTGAGATACTGTAGCTGTTGACATGTATGGTTTATATAGCAAAATGTGAATTTTCTATTCGAACTTTTTCAATAACAATGTTCAGAATTATGAGCAAGTACAATGTGATAAATAAAAATGTTACATGTGTTGTATTGTGCTATAAACATAGTTAAAGGCTATGGACAACAATGTGGGCAGTAATTTATTATTGTGTGCTACTCATTTTGAACTAAAAAACACTTTTTCAATTGGTCAATTGGTCCATTTCTATGTATTTCCAGAATGGCAGGCTCTTTCTTCAAAGTGAATCCTATCAGGGAATTGCGTACCCCTTATCTCTGAACTCCTGACAGCTCAGTATAAATACTCACTATAGCTCAATTATAATTAATGAGGGTTTACAAGCTGTCAGGATTTCAGAGATAAGAGCTAAACATTTAGCCATCAGAGCTGCTGTCTGGCAAGATTCACTGTGAAGGGAAAACCTTCCAGTCTGCAAACACACAGAACCTGAAAGCCATTCCAGGGAAACAATTTTTTTAATAAGAACAATTGGAAAAATGATTTTGGTGAGCAGAATGCAATAATAAAACAATATAGCCCCCAAAGGGGTTGCATGAGAAGATGATGATGGAATTAGCAGAGTGTGTTTACCTTCTTTTTTTTTTCAGAATTCACCAATAAAGATAGACGCACTCAGCCACAAGTTGTAAAAATGTAAATTCATCTTTCTTAATTACTTATCACAATTACATTTTATTTAAAATCCACAAAAATTACGAAGGACAAGTGTAAATCCATACAAGCATGATGCTAAGGGCTCTTTCACACTTGCGTTGTCCAGATCCGGAATGTACTCCATTTGCCGGAATTACACGCCGGATCCGGAAAAACGCAAGTGAACTGAAAGCATTTGAAGACGGATCCGTCTTCAAAATGCGTTCAGTGTTACTATGGCACCCAGGACGCTATTAAAGTCCTGGCTGCCATAGTAGTAGTGGGGAGCAGGGGAGCGGTACACTTACAGTCCGTGCGGCTCCCCGGGCGCTCCAGAATGACGTCAGAGCGCACCATGCGCATGGATCACATGATCCATGCGATCACGTCATCCTTGCGCGTGGGGCGCCCTGACGTCACTCTGGAGCGCCCGGGGAGCCGCACGGACGGTAAGTATACCGCTCCCCACTACACTTTACCAAGGCAAACAGGACTTTAGCGTCCTGGAAGCCATGGTAACCATTCAGAAAAAGCTAAACGTCGGATCCGGCAATGCGCCGAAACGACGTTTAGCTTAAGGCCGGATCCGGATTAATGCCTTTCAATGGGCATTAATTCCGGATCCGGCCTTGCGGCAAGTGTTCTGGATTTTGGGCCGGAGCAAAAAGCGCAGCATGCTGCGGTATTTTCTCCGGCCAAAAACGTTCCGGTCCGGAACTGAAGACATCCTGATGCATCCTGAACGGATTTCTCTCCATTCAGAATGCATTAGGAAAAAACTGATCAGGATTCTTCCGGCATAGAGCCCCGACGACGGAACTCTATGCCAGAAGAAAAGAACGCAAGTGTGAAAGGGCCCTAACACATGTATAAGTAATATCCTGACTACAGTTTTAAAGGCTGTATATATAGAAAATCCCACAATGCATAGAGTAAGCCTGAGGGTCTAGATCCCCACAGAAAGTGACAGTAAAACATTTGTCTGGGTATCTGTTGCCACCACATTGGTCTGTATATCCTACAGACCACATCTGCATATACACTCACCTAAAGAATTATTAGGAACACCATACTAATACGGTGTTGGACCCCCTTTTGCCTTCAGAACTGCCTTAATTCTATGTGGCATTGATTCAACAAGGTGCTGATAGCATTCTTTAGAAATGTTGGCCCATATTGATAGGATAGCATCTTGCAGTTGATGGAGATTTGAGGGATGCACATCCAGGGCACGAAGCTCCCGTTCCACCACATCACAAAGATGCTCTATTGGGTTGAGATCTGGTGACTGCGGGGGCCATTTTAGTACAGTGAACTTATTGTCATGTTCAAGAAACCAATTTGAAATGATTCGAGCTTTGTGACATGGTGCATTATCCTGCTGGAAGTAGCCATCAGAGGATGGATACATGTTCTCATTCTGTTTACGCCAAATTCGGACTCTACCATTTGAATGTCTCAACAGAAATCGAGACTCATCAGACCAGGCAACATTTTTCCAGTCTTCAACAGTCCAATTTTGGTGAGCTCGTGCAAATTGTAGCCTCTTTTTCCTATTTGTAGTGGAGATGAGTGGTACCTGGTGGGGTCTTCTGCTGTTGTAGCCCATCCGCCTCAAGGTTGTGCGTGTTGTGGCTTCACAAATACTTTGCTGCATACCTCGGTTGTAACGAGTGGTTATTTCAGTCAACATTGCTCTTCTATCAGATTGAATCAGTCGGCCCATTCTCCTCTGACCGCTAGCATCCACAAGGCATTTTTGCCCACAGGACTGCCGCATACTGGATGTTTTTCCCTTTTCACACCATTCTGTGTAAACCCTAGAAATGGTTGTGCGTGAAAATCCCAGTAACTGAGCAGATTGTGAAATACTCAGACCGGCCCGTCTGGCACCAACAACCATGCCACGCTAAAAATTGCTTAAATCACCTTTCTTTCACATTCTGACATTCAGTTTGGAGTTCAGGAGATTGTCTTGACCAGGACCACCCCCCTAAATGCATTGAAGCAACTGCCATGTGATTGGTTGACTAGATAATTGCATTAATGAGAAATAGAACAGGTGTTCCTAATAATTCTTTAGGTGAGTGTATATATATATAGATATTTATATATCCCCTACATCAGTGATGGCGAAGCTTTTAGAGACTGAGTGCCCAAACTGCAACCCAAAACCCACTTATTTATCCCAAGGAGCCAACACAACTATTTAACCTGAATTGGAAAACACACTTCCAAATTGGCCAGGGAAACATACTGGATTTTTATGTTAGAAACTAGAGCCCTAAATGGTCTAAATAAAAGACAGGATGTAATTTATTATTATTAATTTCTATTAGTAGTATATTGTATCATGATATATTATGCACTTTATTGTAGGGTGAGCAGTGATAGACGTCATTTTCGAAGTTATCATGTATATGAAGCATTGTTTTTTTTTTCATTATAGTAGTCTTCCTCTCCTTGAATAATTAGTCATGGACCTGTGGAGACCTAATGATATTCACCTGATCATGTATGTGTTGATTCACTATTGGTTACCTGATTTTCCAAACGTGTATTTTACCTGTTGCTTTGTGTGAGATTGTGTTGCCCGAAACGCTTCAATAAAACTCAGTCTTTTTTAATGGCATGTGTACGCTTCAATAAAGAATACAGTTAGGGGAAGTGTAGTGCTGGATCCTTGTTTTCCGTTTTGGGAGTCTTCACTCACTGTGACACGCCGCATCCACTGACATATGATTTATTCCTGGGTTGGAACTGGTAACAGAGTTTTTCTTCCGTATATCTATTTATTGAACCCAAATACTACAGTCCAGTACAGTATATCTTCCATGTACTTTATCTGCCTACATTCAGTGCGCTGTCGTGCGCCTTTGCGCTGATAAATGGCAGGAAAAGTCTAAGGCGTATTGGTACACCACTGACTTTTTCCAGGGCGTGGGTGCCCACAGAGAGGGCTCTGAGAGCCGCCTCTGGCACCCGTGCCATAGGTTCGCCACCACTGCCCTACATGCTTTTTCTGTGCAAAATAGATTAATTAAAACTTTTAAAATTTGTGCCTGAGTGTTGCTATATTTATCGGTTGATTCATTTTCAGTACCACACCAGCATATGATTTAGTATATTAAATGCCCAATTTTTATTGGTTGACTTTTCTCTGTACCACTTTTGAGTCAGGTATTGCTGCTCAGGCCCACTCGAATGAAGGTGCTTAACTGTAAAACTAGACACAAGCCATGGACAACAGTGGCTCTTTCTGACAAAAAATCCACACACACAGAACCCATTCACACTTACCGCAATGTCATACTGGACATAGGGTACTCATATACATAAGATAATTGTCTGCTAAACTGTCATTCCTCCTGACCCCCCTCACAAACACATATGTGTTCCCGGAGCACGCAAGTGTTCTAAATGGGGAGAGGGAAGGAAGATCCTTCCAGACACAGCTGGCAACAAATTATCTTCCTTAAGAATAAAAGGATCAGGCATGTTCCATCTACTATCAGGGGATAGGTTGGGACACCATAATACACAATAAATGGTTTGCTGGCTTAAGGCTACTTTCACACTTGCGGCAGTGTGATCCGGCAGAACTGCCCGCCGGATCCGCTGATCTGCCGCTGACTGAAAGCATTTGTGAGACGGATCCAGATGCGGATCCGTCTCACAAATGCATTGCAAGGACGGATCCGTCTCTCCGCTTGTCATGCGGACAGACGGATCCGTCTTGTACATTTTTTCACATTTTTATCAGTCTGCGCATGCGCAGGCCGGAAGGACGGATCCGGTATTCTGAATGCCGGATCCGGCGCTAATACATTCCTATGGGAAAAAATGCCGGATCCGGCATTCAGGCAAGTCTTCAGTTTTTTTCGCCAGAGAAAAAACCGTAGCATGCTGCGGTTTTCTCTTTTGCCTGATCAGTCAAAATGACTGAACTGAAGACATCCTGATGCAAACTGAACGGATTACTCTCCATTCAGAATGCATGGGGATAAAACTGATCAGTTCTATTCCGGTATAGAGCCCCTGTGACGGAACTCTATGCCGGAAAAGAAAAACGCAAGTGTGAAAGTAGCCTAAGTCAACTAATTCATTTTATCTAAACTCTTGAGGATAATTGGCCAGAGTTACAAATATGAAACAAACTTACGGTGGAGTTACACGACCCAATTATTGGGAATGAACGTTCCTGCGAACGCTCGTTCCCAACAATCTGCCCATCAAAATGTGTAGCCGATGACCCGATGAACGAGCGAAATGCTTGCTCATCGGGTGACCCTGTCGTTCGTGCAGGCACACCAATTATTGTTTCTGGGCAGCAGATCGTGCTGTCTAAACAACGATCTGCTGCCCAGAAACACTGCAGCTCTATGAGAATGAGTGATCACAATAGCGATCCCTCGTACTCATACTGTGAAGGAGATTGTAGCGTATAAATGCTTCTCCTTCACTAAATGAGCAGCCGACTGTTGGGACGGAACACTTCCTTCCCGACAATCAGATGTTGGATTGGAGTATCTAAACCTACCTTTAGATAGATAGCCTAGAGATATTTAAAATTTATTACAGTGGTTAAAGATGGATGATGAACTTACTGCATAACTGGACACTCTTGTCTAACATTATGGCAACTATTGGGTGGCTTACTTCGCACCAGAATTTTGTGCAAAACCTTTGGTGTAAATGTTGCATCCTAAACCATAGCCATTTCTCACTAAAACCATGCCCTTTTCCTCCTAAGCCACCCCCACCTCCACCCCCTTGTCAAGCTGCGTAAAGTGTATTTTTCTAAAACTACATGTGCTGAATGACACAAAACATTTTGGCTGATTTTACAACAAGGTCCAGGTCTATTACAATACTGAATGTGGGCCATTGTTGAAATAATAACTGCACTATTTTCACTGTAAGAAAAAATGGAAATGTAGAATAACCAGGGAAATGAGATTTCATCAGGTGTCTTGTTTACAGCATGCTTGCATTTTCACGTTTTATTATATATTACCCCCACAGCTTGGGAGAAAAGGGCAAATGTTCCCTTGTGCTGTTAACTGAACATGAGAGTTGATTTGTATAAGGAAGTTACACGTAACGCTCATAAGTTTTACACAAAAGATTAAGAAGGTTGTGAGAACAGAGATATTTGACATTAGGCTTTGATCATTAGGGAGACATTTTTCATAAGCATATCAAACTTCTTGTCAGTAAGCCCAGTGAAGGACACAGCAGGGAACCTTCCCTGCCTGAAATAGCCAACAAAACAGATCTTAACTTGTGGTATAGAGAATAACCAGGTTCTCTTTACAACATTTTGAAAAGTCTCAAGTCCTATGATGGAGTGAGAATGTTTACTTGTAATCTTGTAGTTTCAGCTTAATCAGGATCCCAGGCTGAATCTTGAAAAATTATCTTAAAAAAAAAGTCAGGAGCACATATCGAAAAATGTTAATGTTAAACCATAATTCTTCAATTATCCACAGCAAGAAATGCTCCAAAAAGGTTTCAGTTAAAAGTGGTTCCAGTTACATAAGCAGAATTAAAATGGATAGGTTTATATAAAATATCACACTCCAGTTTACCTTGAATGACAACTACTTTTGTTCTTCTTGTAATTTGTGAGGAGACCTTGAAAATAGAGAGCATCATGGATCAAAACTGTCTCTGAAAAAGTGCCAAAGTTGTCATCCTGTGTGGAAAAAACAACAACTTTGAACTTTGGTTGCTGAGGGCACACAGGCTCAGCGGGGTAAATGTAAGTCAGCTAATTGTTTTCCGCCCCCCCTTCTCTGCGCCCTCTTGGGCTGCCTTATGATAGAGCCGGCCCTGTGCATGACATTATTCTGGTGGCCTTAGAAGCAGCTGATTGACATTGTATGCTGTAATTTAATCTACCATCCACAAGGACACCCAAATCCTTCTCTATAAGTGACTCTCCCAGTACCACATCACATAGGACATATGAAGCACAGAGATCATTACTACCAAGATGCATAACTTTACATTTGTCCATTGAACCTCATTTGCCAAGTTGATGCCCAATCACTCAGAGTGTTCAAATCAACTTGTAGTTTGTGGACATCTTCCATAGACTGTACAGTTCAATATAGCTTGGTGTCATCTGCAAAAATAGAAATGGTGCTATTTTAAATGATGGATACCCTTTAAGTCTTTTGGTCCCTCAATACATATTGCACTATGCTAAAAAGAACTGTATAATAATCTTGCGGACCGTTCATACCTAGTGCGGCAACACCCAAATGAGCAGGGTCCCAAACTCACATAGTACATATAATAGAAAAACGTGTGTGCTGCCAGAAACAGGGCATTGGAGGCACTTATTGTGTAATCCAGCCAAGACTCCCAGGAATGATTTCCCCTTCCTATCCAGCTCTGCTCTTCTATATGCTTGTAAATATCCCAGGAATCCACATGATTTTCATAAGCAGCCGAGTACTCATTGTCTGTAAATAAGTAAAGGACAAAAACTGGGCGCACCAATGGTGAAGTACCACAGTCCGTTTGCCAAACTTTGAAGTACCACAGAGACAGGGATATACATAAAATTTTATTTTACAACACAAGATGAAAAAAATTAAAAGCATAAAACGTGTGCAAGGTTCACAACATGCCTGACTCAAGTTTCACAATTAGCTTTTTCTTCACAATCAGCTGCCTCATAACAAGATTATTGTAAAACTCGAGTCGGGCATCTGAATATTGGACATGATTTATGTTTTAACGCTTTTGATCTTGTGAGTATAATAAAATCATATGCATATCCCTGTTTCTGTGGTACTGCACCATTGGTGTAGACGTTTTATGCGCTTTACCTCTTTATAGAAAAGGAGTACTCGGCTGCTTATGAAAAATATGTGGAGTCTCAGGACATTTACAAGCTTATAGAAGAGCGATATACACGGATCAGTGTATATCACAATAAGTGCCCCAATGCTCTTTTTCTAGCAGCACACTCCTTTTTTCTAAACTACTGCCCTATGCAGGGAGTTTTGATCAGCAGAAAAGCTGAAAGCAGGGGCGTTGCTAGAGTCTCAAAAGATCTGGGGCCCAAGCCTCAATGCATATGGCCCAATTCTCTAAGTCGACCGACCACCCCAAACACAAACACAAGCACTGAAGACATTTTACTGTATTTGCTATACAGCTATACAACAGCACATACCTGTCACATCCAGTGCCTCCAGGTGACGTTTCCTCTGATGTAGCTCTTCTCTGTCATCATCTTTTCCATTTGGTCCGGATAACTTCTCTCAGCCGCGCCTCGTCTCTGCAGAGTGTGACTGTTAAAGGAGATATTAATTATTGGTATTTATGCGAATCCCACTAATTAATATTCATAAATAGGCGTGAGTCGTCTTATGATAGCTCGGCCTATTTATGCCTTACTTAACAACAAATCGCTACTGATTGCCCTACGCTACTCACTAAACTAGCTGCATGCGCCTTACTAACTTGCTACCGCTAACAAGTACACGCTACACAAAGGGTATAAATAATACCGTATTTATTAATTCTTACAGAACATAACACATGTAATACACTGATAATACAGTACAACAATACACTACAACTATTGCTGAGGCAACTTACATATACAAGGAATCTAAAGGTTTATAACTATATATTTCTATATCAAGGGTATAGACTTATATAGTTACAGCGGCCCACAGCAATATGAATACACACACTATTACAACACACTAATACGGTTCTGACTACACTAACGCGGCCCCAAGTCCTCCCCAAAATCTAACTACAACTGCACTAATACACATACATACACTTTACCAGCAACCCACCCAATCCTGACAATATACTATCCCTACGGGGAATGACAAGAGATTATTACGGGCAAGGAGGGATGTCCTAGGGGAACACAGGGGATAGAAAAGGGGGGACTCAGGGCAGGAGAAGGTAAGGGTGACCAAGGGATCAGGGGGTGTATCAAGGGTCCAGAGGTGGGTATGTTGTAAGGGTTAACAGGAAGGGTTCGTTGGTGGTAGAGGGAATATTGTATGGGGGGAAATAGGGTGTAGCAGGGGGGTATATAGATCAAGGGGGTATATAGTAGGGGGGTATTAGAGGGGTATATAGCAAGGGCGTATATACCAAGAGAGTAGGGGGGTATCAGGGGGGTATATAGCAGTGGGGTATCAGGGGGATATATATATATAGTGCAGGGGGTATATAGATGGAGTGCAGGGGGGTGTATAGCAGTGGGGTATCAGGGGGATATACAGGGAGTGCAGAATTATTAGGCAAGTTGTATTTTGTACCAATCCAGCCACGGGCCCATCCATCTGCCCCATCAAGACTCACTCTCATTTCATCAGTCCATAAAACCTTAGAAAAAGTCTTGAGATATTTCTTGGCCCAGTCTTGATGTTTCAGCTTGTGTGTCTTGTTCAGTGGTTGTCGTCTTTCAGCCTTTCTTACCTTGGCCATGTCTCTGAGTATTGCACACCTTGTGCTTTTGGGCACTCCAGTGATGTTGCAGCTCTGAAATATGGCCAAACTGGTGGCAAGTGGCATCTTGGCAGCTGCACGCTTGACTTTTCTCAGTTCATGGGCAGTTATTTTGCGCCTTGGTTTTTCCACACGCTTCTTGCGACCCTGTTGACTATTTTGAATGAAACGCTTGATTGTTCGATGATCACGCTTCAGAAGCTTTGCAATTTTAAGAGTGCTGCATCCCTCTGCAAGATATCATACTATTTTTGACTTTTCTGAGCCTGTCAAGTCCTTCTTTTGACCCATTTTGCCAAAGGAAAGGAAGTTGCCTAATAATTATGCACACCTAATATAGTGTGTTGATGTCATTAGACCACACCCCTTCTCATTACAGAGATGCACATCACCTAATATGCTTAATTGGTAGTAGGCTTTCGAGCCTATACACTTTGTAGTAAGACAACATGCATAAAGAGGATGATGTGGTCAAAATACTAATTTGCCTAATAATTCTGCACGCAGTGTATATATATATAGTGCAGGGGGTATATAGATGGAGTGCAGGGGGGTATATAGGATACTTAGGGTTAAATGCGCGTTGTGCAGGGGTTGCTCGTTCGTCTAGGGATGATCCTCTCTGGCTGGGGCTCCGTTCAGCAGTGCCTCAGCGTAGCGCCGCCTGACTATTTAAGTTTGGCGGCGCTCGCTCCCGAGGCAGCACGTCCGGACGTGCACGTGCGCGCCGCCGGCCAGAACCTGTGGGCCGGCGCGGTGATATGACGTCACCGCGCCGGCCCGCGCATCCCGGAGCGCGCTTCCAGGCGGAGGGTTCCTTTGATCCTCCGCCTGTAGCGCATCTGCATACCATGCGGTGCGATAATTATCGCGCCGGAGGTGTGCAGATAACAGAGGGAGGGACGTTTGTTCCTCTCTCTGTTATGTTAACTATCCCCAACGGTTGGGGATAGTTAAATACCAAAAGGCATCGGATCTCTATTGATCCCATGCCTTTTGAGGTCACCAGAGGCTGGACATAATTGTCCAGCGATCTGGAGACCTTCTCATCCCCTGCAGGGATGCATGAGGAGGGGGGGGGGGCGGCACGTCTTGTTCCTATACTATATGTGTATGGATGCTTGGGGCACATCCATACACACATATATATATATATATATATATATATATATATATATACACAGTTATATTTATAAGTATATGCACATTCATGGATGTTTGGGGCACATCCACAAATATGCATACACACACACACAAGGGACAATAAGCCCATCCATACATATTATACATATATATACATAGAGATGTATGCCTGTCAAGGAGGCCTACATACATCTCCATGTATATCCCCTGGTCCCACCTGGACGGGCCCACAGTCAAGGGCCAATATACATGTATATATGTCAGGGCATATATACATATATATTTAAATATAACACTTCCTTCAACAGTGACACACAGACATCTTGATTTTCTCACTTTTCTGTACCCCCAATTACTATGCTGAAGAAAAATGAGTGCCCGCCATAGTAACAGTACTCCTCATAGTCCCACCAATAGTAATTCCCATCTAGAATGCCCTCATTAGTAATAATGCCCCTTACAGTGCCCCAACAATGATAGTGCTCCCCAAGAGTGCCCCCATTAGTAGAAGAGCCCTCCAGTATTAATAATGCCCTTACAGACCCCTCAGTAGTAATAAGGCCCCCCATAGTGCTCTTAATAGAAATAATGCAGATCTATAAGTCCCTCCTATAGAGCCCCCAGTAATAATATGAACGCCTAATGTCCCCTGGATTTAAAATGGCCCCACATTGCCCCCAGTATTTATAATGCCCCCTACTGTTATAATGCTCACCCTGAAGTGCCCCAGTATTTATATCACCCCCAACTGTTATAATGCCCCCACAGTGCCCCCAGTATTTATACTGACTCCTACTGTTATAATGCTCATCCTGAAGTGCCGCCAGTATTTATATTGCCCCCTACTGTTATAATGCTCATTCTGAAGCACCCCCAGTATTTATAATGCCCCCTGTAGTTGTATTCCTCCATTTACTGTCCTCAAAAATTATAATTCCTCAGCCCCTCCAAAATACAGTCCCATGTAAATAACATCACACCATCTCTCCTGACCCCTCCAATATACAGTCGTGGCCAAAAGTTTTGAGAATGACAGAAAATTTTAGTTTTCACAAAGTTTGCTGCTGAACTGCTTTTAGATCTTTGTTTCAGTTGTTTCTGTGATGTAGTGAAATATAATTACACGCACGTCATACGTTTCAAAGGCTTTTATCGACAATTACATGACATTTATGCAAAGAGTCAGTATTTGCAGTGTTGGCCCTTCTTTTTCAGGACCTCTGCAATTCGACTGGGCATGCTCTCAATCAACTTCTGGGCCAATTCCTGACTGATAGCAACCCATTCTTTCATAATCACTTCTTGGAGTTTGTCAGAATTAGTGGGTTTTTGTTTGTCCACCCGCCTCTGGAGGATTGACCAAAAGTTCTCAATGGGATTAAGATCTGGGGAGTTTCCAGGCCATGGACCCAAAATGTCAATGTTTTGGTCCCCGAGCCACTTAGTTATCACTTTTGCCTTATGGCACGGTGCTCCATCGTGCTGGAAAATGCATTGTTCTTCACCAAACTGTTGTTGGATTGTTGGAAGAAGTTGCTGTTGGAGGGTGTTTTGGTACCATTCTTTATTCATGGCTCTGTTTTTGGGCAAAATTGTGAGTGAGCCCACTCCCTTGGATGAGAAGCAACCCCACACATAAATGGTCTCAGGATGCTTTACTGTTGGCATGACACAGGACTGATGGTAGCGCTCACCTTTTCTTCTCCGGACAAGCCTTTTTCCAGATGCCCCAAACAATCGGAAAGAGGCTTCATCTGAGAATATGACTTTGCCCCAGTCCTCAGCAGTCCATTCATCATACTTTCTGCAGAAGATCAATCTGTCCCTGATGTTTTTTTTGGAGAGAAGTGGCTTCTCTGCTGCCCTTCTTGACACCAGGCCATCTTCCAAAAGTCTTTGCCTCACTGTGCGTGCAGATGCTCTCACACCTGCCTGCTGCCATTCCTGAGCAAGCTCTGCACTGGTGGCACTCTGATCCCGCAGCTGAATCCTCTTTAGGAGACGATCCTGGCGCTTGCTGGACTTTCTTGGACGCCCTGAAGCCTTCTTAACAAGAATTGAACCTCTTTCCTTGAAGTTCTTGATGATCCTATAAATTGTTGATTGAGGTGCAATCTTAGTAGCCACAATATCCTTTCCTGTGAAGCCATTTTTATGCAACGCAATGATGGCTGCACACGTTTCTTTGCAGGTCACCATGGTTAACAATGGAAGAACAATGATTTCAAGCATCACCCTCTTTTAACATGTCAAGTCTGCCATTTTAACCCAATCAGCCTGACATAATGATCTCCAGTTTTGCGCTCGTCAACATTCTCACCTGAGTTAACAAGACGATTACTGAAATGATCTCAGCAGGTCCTTTAATGAAAGCAATGAAATGCAGTTGAAAGGTTTTTTTGGGATTAAGTTAATTTTCATGGCAAAGAAGGACTATGCAATTCATCTGATCACTCTTCATAACATTCTGGAGTATATGCAAATTGCTATTATAAAAACTTAAGCAGCAACTTTACCAATTTCCAATATTTATGTAATTCTCAAAACTTTTGGCCACGACTGTACAGTCCGACGTAAATAATATCACCCACTCCCCAGCCAACTTCAACATAACGTCCCATGTAAAGAACATCACCCCCTCAATATTCAGTCCCATGTAAATAACATCACTCCCTCCCCCAGACACCTTCTACATACAGTCCCATGTAAATAAAATCACCCCCTCCCCAGCCACCTCCAACATGCATTCCCATGTAAATAACTTCACCCCCTCAACTTTCAGTCCCATGTAAATAACCCCACTGTCCTATGTAAATAACTTCCCTCCCTTCAGCCCTAACACACGTCCAAGTTAAATAACTACATCTCCCAACATTGCTCTGCCTCTCACACTGAGTAATCTACCCCTTCACGTACCTCTCCTCATGTACAGACCTCACCACAGCATCTTCCCAGGACTTCTCTTCACTGCTGAGCCCTCCTCTCCTGCACTGGTCACATGTAGGTGACATCATCGCAGTTCCTTTTCAGCTACTGCATTCAGAACTGATCACATGGACTGTGATGTCATCACAGGTCCTTCAGCTATTGCAGGGCATTAGATTCAATTGTATTGCCGTCCTGAGGATGGCAATACAGTTGGATCTGTCTGGTAGGCAGGATATTCAGGGCCTGGGACAAAACCTCAGGGGCGCAGGCCCGGAATGTTTTAACCTAGCAACGCCCCTGGCTGAAAGTACAGATATTATGCCTATAACATTGATGCAACATTGCAGCTGCATTAACAAAACACAGTATCTATGCAGAATGCAGATACATTAATAAATCTACAAATCAAAGCAAGACAACTGGCATGAGGCAATTCCAGATTTGCTGAAATTTTCGGTGTATCAGTCTGCTTGTATGGATTTCCCATTTTTTCTGTTTGATATGTAAAGGGTGGGAAAAAAATTACCTTATTAGCATCTTTTCACATGTCACATAGGCATAAAAAGATTTAAGTGGCAAGAGTCTGTGAACTTGGATTAAACTGGATCCTTTATTAAAATTGTGAGGGGCTTTGCAAAGTACCAACCCCCTTATAGTGTTAGAGATTTCCATCACTGAAAATCTCCACCATTTCCCATGCTTCAGTGCCACTGAGATCATCAGCATGGTAGCTTGAGAATTGTGTTTGAGATTTCCAGTAACTGAATTAGTTCTGGGAATTTACACGGTGACATTTTCAGTTTTAGTGCATATTTATTTTATGCCAAAGCTGAGAGTGGAGACAAAAGTATAAAGTAATTCATTATGTTTATCCTCTTGTTTTTGGAGGAAAACATGCAAAAACTGCACTAGACATGAAAAAATGTGAACAAATGAAGCAACACTAATTTGCAATGTAAGTTCAGTTACTCATCATGTGGATCATTTGCCACAGCTGTAAGATGACTTGTGATTTATCCTCCGTTAAAGGACGTAACTGTAATTTTCAGGTAATTTGTATGTTATTATACAGCTGACATATAGTGATGACAACCTCAAACTCAGTAAACTCTGCAGTCCTGTCTCAACCTGATCACCACATAATCTGAATCTAGCCTTTACTGTTGTACCGAGAAGCCAGTGGGTATAATAAGTGGATACCGTGAATCCTTTACTGCTTAATAAGCAAGCTCCCATGGCTTCAATGCTATACATGTTTTTAACTCCACAACGGTAACATAGGCAAACCCTAAAAATATTGCAATTACATTTTTAATATGAGATGTTAAAGGGGTTGTCCAATTATTTTACGTATATAGTTTATAAGGCTGAAAAAGACATTTGTCCATCTAGTCCAGCCTGTTATCCTGCAAGTTGATCCAGAGGAAGGCAAAAAAAAAAAAGTGAGGCAGAAGCCAATTTTCCTCACTTTAGGGGAAAAAATTCCTTCCCGACTCCAATCAGAATAACTCCCTGGATCAACGACCCATCTCTAGTAGCTATAACCTGTAATATTATTACACTCCAGAAATACATCCAGGCCCCTCTTGAACTCTTTTAGTGAACTCACCATCACCACCTCCTCAGGCAGAGAGTTCCATAGTCTCACTGCTCTTACCGTAAAGAATCCTTTTCTATGTTTGTGTACAAACCTTCTTTCCTCCAGATAAAGAGGATGTCCCCTCGTCACAGTCACGGGGATAAATAGATGATGGGATAGATCTCTGTACTGACCCTTGATATATTTATACATAGTAATTAGATCTCCCCTCAGTCGTCTTTTTTCTAAAGTGAATAACCCTGGTAGGACTATGTTCTTATCACGGGCATCTATGCCCCTTTTGATGCAACCCATTATCTTATTGGCCTTGACAGCAGCTGCCTGGTTTCTACAGCTTAGTTTGCTGTTCACTAAAATTCCTAGGTCCTTTTCCATGTCACTGGCGAATCCAGGGGGGCAACGGGGCAATTGCCCCTCCCCAAGCTGGTGGCGCGGCCCTGCTCACAAGTGGGGTGCGGCGACGGCAGGGCACAGGGAGATAAGCGCTTACCTTGTGGAAGCGCTCATCTCCATAGTCATCTGTATCGCCGTCCTCAGGACAGCAATACAGATGGCTGTGCTGCGGCAGGGCAGGGGAGGGAGAGGCGTATCCCTTCACCTTCCTCTGATAGGCTGCAGGCGCCTGAGCCGTACCGCGTGGGACACAGGCCGGAAGAGGCCTGCATCACATGGAGGTAAGTATAAGTGTTTTTGATATGTACAATACTTTTACTGGCACATTGGGGGGGCTCTTGTTACTGGCACATGATGAAGGGGCTCTTATTACTGGCACATGATGGGGGGCTCTTGTTATTGGCACATGATTGGGGGGCTCTTATTACTGACACATGATGGGGGGCTCTTATTACTGGCACATGATGGGGGAGCTCTTATTACTGGAACATGATGGGGGGTGCCTTTATTACTGGCACATGATTGGGGGGGCTCTTGTTACTGGCACATGATGGGGGCTCTTATTACTGGCACATGATGGGGGGAGCTCTTATTACTGGAACATGATGGGGGTGCTCTTATTACTGACACATGATGGGGGGCTCTTATTACTGGCACATGATGGGGGGGAGCTCTTATTACTGGAACATGATGGGGGGTGCTTTTATTACTGGCACATGATTGGGGGGCTCTTGTTACTGGCACATGATGGGGGGCTCTTATTACTGGCACATGATGGGGGTGCTTTTATTACTGGCACATGATGGGGGGTGCTCTTGTTACTGGCACTTGATTGGGGGCACATTTTACTGGCACATTATTGGGGGGACTTTTTACTGGCACATGATTGGGGGCACTTATTACTGGAACATGATTGGGGGCACTTATTACTGGCACATTATTGGGGGCACTTCTTACTGGCACATTATTGGTGGGCACTATAGGGGCATCTACTAAGGCCACAAAGAAGGGGTATTTTATATGGGGGGCTCTGTACAGTAGCTTTTTTTACTGGGACACATTATGGTGGGTACTATGGGGAAGGGGGAGAGGAGTTCTATGGGGTCATCTACGGGGTACACTAAGAAGGGGTATTTTATACTTGCAAATTATGGGGGACACTGAGGGCATCTACTGGGGCACTATATATGGGGCATTTTATACTGGTACATTATGGGGGTCACTAGGAGGAAGGGAGGAGAGGAGCACTATGGGGCATTTGCGGGGGGCACTATATAGGGGTATTTTATATTGGCACATTATAGGGGACTATGGGGACATTAGCTTAACTGGGGGCATTACAAGGGGGTATTTTTTACACTGTCACATTATAAAGAGAATTATTTCTACTGGGGGGGGGGGGCATTATGGTGGGCTTTATTACTCCCCCATGGTATGAGCTGCCTAGTAGCAGCACCATCCTCTCCCTGCTCTGCTATCCCTCTGCCCCTTCTCCAAAACCTTATTATGAAATCTTTCTCATTAGGATAAAACACATCAGCTCCACCGAGCCCCCCAGCCAAAGTGTTGAGGTGATGTCCGAGATCCCCAAGGGCTAAGCCAAGTAATTGTAAGTTTTCATGTGAAATATGTTTATGTTACACACATATAGCATACACTGTGCCACACAATATATAGTATACCTCTACACTGAGTAGTCTGTTCTATAAGCACCATTGTTTTGTGGCAGCGGACAGAAAATAATCTGGAAGTGCCCCTCCCGAGACCAGGCTCTGGATCCGCCACTGTTCCATGTCAGTGTTACCCAGTGTTTTACCATTTAGTATGTACTGGTGAGATGCATTATTCCTTCCCATGTGCATAACTTTACATTTGTCAATGTTAAACCTCATCTGCCACTTCTCTGCCCAAACCTCCAATCTATCCAGATCCCTCTGTAGTAGTATACTGTCCTCTTCCTTGTTAATTACTGTATACAGTTTAGTGTCATCTGCAAAAATGTATATTTTATTGTGCAAGCCTTCTACAAGATCATTAATAAATATATTGAAGAGAATAGGGCCCGATACTGACCCATGTGGTATATATGTTTATATCTAAACACAAGTAATGTATTTTCAATTGATTAACTTCTTCTACAGTGGCCCCTTTTCTCATACCTTGCTGATCATCACATGACTTATAACATCACCTTCTTTGCTTGCTATGATGATGTTCCATGCACCAGCCTAGGGCTGCAGGAGTGGGCAGTCCTGCTTCCGTGCACGGAACGTCACTAAAGTCCGACCTGTGGGCGGTGCTTGCTGGAGGGACGAGCATTGCCTCCTGTTAACGGGTCATCACTACTGATGTCTGCAGGCTTACCTTTCTCATCATGCTCCAGCTGAGAGCTGTCAGGCATATCAAGTCCATTCAGAAGGCATCAGCATAGAGGCTAGCTTGTCAGCTGCCAGCATATATGGGCCATAGGAACATCAGCACTGAGGTATGAAAAGTGGGTGGAGCTTATCAATGTGAAGTCATGTCCCCTGCATGTTACTGGAGGCAGAATGGCTTAACTTTAGCTTCTACAGGGAGTGCAGAATTATTAGGCAAGTTGTATTTTTGAGGATTAATTTTATTATTGAACAACAACCATGTTCTCAATAAACCCAAAAAACTCATTAATATCAAAGCTGAATATTTTTGGAAGTAGTTTTTAGTTTGTTTTTAGTTTTAGCTATTTTAGGGGGATATCTGTGTGTGCAGGTGACTATTACTGTGCATAATTATTAGGCAACTTAACAAAAAACAAATATATACCCATTTCAATTATTTATTTTTACCAGTGAAACCAATATAACATCTCAATATTCAAAAATTTACATTTCTGACATTCAAAAACAAAACAAAAACAAATCAGTGACCAATATAGCCACCTTTCTTTGCAAGGACACTCAAAAGCCTGCCATCCATGGATTCTGTCAGTGTTTTGATCTGTTCACCATCAACATTGCGTGCAGCAGCAACCACAGCCTCCCAGACACTGTTCAGAGAGGTGTACTGTTTTCCCTCCTTGTAAATCTCACATTTGATGATGGACCACAGGTTCTCAATGGGGTTCAGATCAGGTGAACAAGGAGGCCATGTCATTAGATTTTCTTCTTTTATACCCTTTCTTGCCAGCCACGCTGTGGAGTACTTGGACGCGTGTGATGGAGCATTGTCCTGCATGAAAATCATGTTTTTTCTTGAAGGATGCCGACTTCTTCCTGTACCACTACTTGAAGAAGGTGTCTTCCAGAAACTGGCAGTAGGACTGGGAGTTGAGCTTGACTCCATCCTCAACCCGAAAAGGCCCCACAAGCTTATCTTTGATGATACCAGCCCAAACCAGTACTCCACCTCCACCTTGCTGGCGTCTGAGTCGGACTGGAGCTCTCTGCCCTTTACCAATCCAGCCACGGGCCCATCCATCTGGCCCATCAAGACTCACTCTCATTTCATCAGTCCATAAAACCTTAGAAAAATCAGTCTTGAGATATTTCTTGGCCCAGTCTTGATGTTTCAGCTTGTGTGTCTTGTTCAGTGGTGGTCGTCTTTCAGCCTTTCTTACCTTGGCCATGTCTCTGAGTATTGCACACCTTGTGCTTTTGGGCACTCCAGTGATGTTGCAGCTCTGAAATATGGCCAAAATGGTGGCAAGTGGCATCTTGGCAGCTGCACGCTTGACTTTTCTCAGTTCATGGGCAGTTATTTTGCGCCTTGGTTTTTCCACACGCTTCTTGCGACCCTGTTGACTATTTTGAATGAAACGCTTGATTGTTCGATGATCACGCTTCAGAAGCTTTGCAATTTTAAGAGTGCTGCATCCCTCTGCAAGATATCTCACTATTTTTGACTTTTCTGAGCCTGTCAAGTCCTTCTTTTGACCCATTTTGCCAAAGGAAAGGAAGTTGCCTAATAATTATGCACACCTAATATAGGGTGTTGATGTCATTAGACCACACCCCTTCTCATTACAGAGATGCACATCACCTAATATGCTTAATTGGTAGTAGGCTTTCGAGCCTATACAGCTTGGAGTAAGACAACATGCATAAAGAGGATGATGTGGTCAAAATACTCATTTGCCTAATAATTCTGCACGCAGTGTATAATCCAATAAGCAGAAGAGGAATTCCAGTCACAGTGAAAGCTAACAGGGTGGGAGATGGTTTACTGGACTGTAACAGGTGAAATGCCCTGCCTGTAAATGCAGCAAGTAAATGGCCAGGAGAGCAACCAGAAGGAAGAATGTTTGTGAGAGGTCAGGGAATACTGGGAAGAAAAGATGGATCTGTCAGCAAGGAGAACCAAGATCGGGCAGGGGGAGTGGAAAGACAGTCTTAGCTGACACCCCCAGATATTTATAAGAAGAACATCACAGAATGCTGTTACACGCCCACACAGCTCTGCAACTGCATGTAAACAAAGGGGCCGTGGCAGCACTAGATATGTGTGGAAATAGCATTTTTAATTTGCTAGAGTGTCATTTATTTTCTGTAACTCGTACAACCCCTTTAAATATATTAAAATCAGTAGGGATGAGCGAATAAAGCATAAAACGTAGTTTCAATACTGTACTGATCGAGCGCTCTGTACAGTATTAGAATGTATTGGCTCCGAAACTGAAATTGGGAAATTGTTTTTTACAGTATACATCAATTTCTGAAGTTATTAAGCGAAGTCTCGTGAGACTTCGCAAAGTAATAACTTTGGCTCATCGGCGCCAATACATTCTAATACTGTACCGAGCGCTCGCTCTGTACAGTATTGAAACAAAGTTTTATGCGAATCGACTTCGGATGTTTCATCCGTAGTCGATTCGCTCATCCCTAAAAATTAGCATTCTAAAATAACATGATGCACTTTTGAAAATTAAACTATACTTCTTTATCTGGATTGTTCATTAAATGCAATTAAAGCACATTTTGAAAGGTATTTGACAAGAAATGTCTCAACAACACTTTATGAAAATCCTAACTAATAATCTTTTTTTCATAATTGTGATGGCAATTTGTATTATTCTGACAGAGAAAGATATAAAATGAAAGTTGCTATAATTTCTGAGGAGTTGCATGACATTTATGGTGCTTGTAAAAAGAATCACAAAGCATCTTCTAGTGTCAACTTATTTTACATACATGTGAAGAGGCTGCAATGTTTGTTAACTTACAAGTCTTGTTCTCACAATATAACTGGAACAGGTCGAAGCGCAAGCTCATGATTTTTGACTTGGGCATATAAGTCTACATATTAAAGAACCATTTAAGGAAGTGCAGCATCGTGCTCGGACAGTTGCTGTATACTGCAAACTGCAGAGGGTTAACACAAGGTATATGCTTTAATATGTAATAACTACATATGTATGTGCACAGGCATATTCTTAGATAGGGCTGATGTCACCGTCTATATAAAAGTGTTCTAGAGTCTGTCAGTTTGTCTATTGCAGTCAGTTTAGAGCCTAGCAAGGACTAGGAGAAGGAAGACCAAGTATATAGCTGAAAGGCTAGCTCATCCTGGACCTGGCACCATCCAAGATAGAGCCAGAACATCTCCAGAAGGCAGACCAGATTCAATAGAGGTGTACAGAAAGACCTGTATAGGTGACTTGTCTTAAGAAATGACTTTATTTACACTACAGCACCTGTGTTCAGGAGCTCCCTCCAGTGTCTGAGCACACTTCACACAGTTTGGCCCTCCTGTGTAGTTTTCCACATCTCAAGGTGGAAGAGTGGACTAGCAACCTGTACAAATAATGTAGCAGAATTGTATACCTGCTGCAGAGAGTAACACTCTTACTGGTGTCAAGATCTTGCTTAAAGTAAAATACTACACCCCACATGTGGATGCTAAAGTACAAGTCAGTTAGCAAAGTTAAAAATACTGCTTCAACTACTTTAACGACACCTCTTGGCCTATGATTACCTGTGCAGCTATAAGATCTGAAACATTTCAGGATACTGCATTTCAGTGTAACATCAGCCAGTCCATTGCAAGTAAGACCTGACCATAACTCTTTGCATTTGAATTCTTCAGTAAAGAAACCGTTCTGCTGCACAACTGTGTCATCATTGCTTTCTGCACTACATTTACACCGCAAGGTTTTGGCGTCATGACAACAGGGACCCTGTCTGCACTCGCGCATGCCCCTGAAGCACGCTGCAGAAGTCATTAGCAATATTCCATAGTTTTAAACATTATTTGGACACTTTGGTTCCTTGTCCATAAACACTAGTGTGACAGTTAAGGCATTAGGAATTAGGGATGAGAGGTCTGAGTACTATTGTATCTGTAATGGAGGAAGAGACCATGCAACTGCTTTGTAGCCTATCACAACCCAAGCTGCTCTGAGGCCTATAATCTAGGGGGTGAAAACAGACTCCCTTCTTATCTTTTTTTATGTGAGGTGAAAGACAGTTCATACTCAGAGCACCATGCCTTCAACTTGAGTGTGTAAGGCTACTTTCACACTTGCGGCAGAGAGATCCGGCAAGCAGTTCCGTCGCCGGAACTGCCTGCCGGATCAGGCAAAATGTATGCTAACTGATGGCATTAGTAAGACTGATCAGGATCCTGATCAGTCTTAAAAATGCCTGATCAGTCTAAAAAATGCATTGAAATGCCGGATCCGTCTTTCCGGTGTCATCCGGAAAAAACGGATCCGGCATTTATTTTTTCACCTTTTTTTCAGTCTGCGCATGCGCATACCGGAAGGACGGATCCGGCATTCCGGTATTCTGAATGCCGGATCCGGCACTAATACATTACTATGGGAAAAAATGCCTGATCCGGCGTTCAGGCAAGTCTTCAGTTTTTTTAGCCGGAGATAAAACCGTAGCATGCTACGGTTTTCTCTTTTGCCTGATCAGTCAAAACGACTGAACTAAAGACATCCTGATGCAAACTGAACGGATTACTCTCCATTCAGAATGCATGGGGACATACCTGATCAGTTCTTTTCCGGTATAGAGCCCCTGTGACGGAACTCTATGCCGGAAAAGAACAACGCAAGTGTGAAAGTAGCCTAAGTAAGAACAGAGAACTCTGTCCTAGACAGGATTGCCAACGTCTTTAGCAATTATTTCAGGACAGCTGAACCAAAAATGAAAAGCCCCAAAGTTTTTATGAACTTATAGCCTAATACTTTCTAGGGCAGGGCTGTAGCGAGGGGGGAAGATGGGGCACATTCACTAGGTGCAGAGGCAGGCCTGGGGGGGGCAGTTCTTTTCACTGTCAGGCAGTTTGTTTGCATGGTGAAGCAGGCTGCCATCCGCTCCCTGCTTCACTGTTCTGCCAGTGCTCCACCCTCAGGCCGCACATCATACTGCTGGCTGTAGGAGGAGCGCTGAAAGCCTGGGAATCAACGTCCTGCACAGCCAGCAGCACAATGATAGTGGGCACAGAAGTTATACTGAATGCCCACCATGGGGCCATTGAGCAGTAGGGTAGGGGTTAATTTAATTTAATTTATGTTTTTACCATTTTCCCGCCTTTTGGATTTTAAATATATGTTCTTTTACATTTTCTGAGGTGGTTTCTAATTGAGGAATCTGATTGGTACCTGGTTGCTTACCTGTTGCTGAGGTACCTGTTTTCTGCCTGTTCCTGATGGAGGTTGATATCTTGGGCGGGAAGATTGAATATTTAAAGAGGATCGCAGCAGGTCCGGAGCTTGTCCGCCGCGGAGCCTGGATGAAGAGGACGTCGTCCCGCCGCCCTTCCTTGTTTTAAAAAAGAAGAAGTCGTGGTCTGATATTGAAGGGGGTTAGTCACCCAGCTTTGCTGGGGGGATAATTTGTGGACTCAATGAATTTTAAAATGAGTATTTATTTATTGGTTATTTATTTATTTAATTATTATGGTGTTTATCAGCAGTATTATATTGATGTAACCCTTAATAAAAGACCACGGCCAATTTCTACCACAATTTTGGTTTGTGTTTATTTATTGGTATAAGATTGATATATTAATTATTATATATATACGAGTATTGCTCATATGGCACCATGTGTGTGTGGAAGCGCGTCATCAGGGAAGTAAGTATTTGTGTGTTTTTCTTCTTTCATGTAGCTGGAGAGGGCACTGGGGACCACAAGGAGGACATAACTCTGTGAGGAGGCACACAAGTGGGCATAACTACAGTGAGGGGGCACATATCTGGCCATAACTATGGTGAGGGGGCACATATATCGTCATAACTACTGTGAGGGGGCACAAAAGTGGGCATAACTACAGTGAGGTGGCACAAACTGGGCATACCTACTGTGAGGGGCACAAAGGTGGGCATAATTACAGTGAGGGGACACAAAGATGGGCATATCTACTGTGACGGCACAAAGGTGGGCATAACTACTGTCAGGGTGCACAAAGGTGGGCATAACTACAGTGAGGAGCACAAAGGTGGGCATAACTACTGTGAAGGGGCACAAAGATGGAAATAACTACTGTGATAAGCACAAAGGTAGGCATAAGTAGAGTGAGGTGCCACAAGGAGGACATAACTACTGTGAAGGGGCACAAAGGTGGGCATAATTAATTTGAAGAAGCACAAAGATGTGCATAACTACTGTGAAGGGGCACAAAGCTGGCCATAACTACTGTGAAGGGACACAAAGATGGGCATAACTACTGTGACAGGCACAAAGGTGGGCATATCTACAGTGAGGGGCCATTAGGAGGACATAACTACTGTGTACACATCCTGATGATCAGTGACATATATAGTATACATACAGTGTATAGTTCCTGATGATCAGTGAGATTTATATTATATCCATACAGTGCACACATCCCAATCAGCAGTGAGGTATATAGTATGCACACAGTGTACATAAACTGATGATCACTGAGATATATACTATAGTATGCAATCAGTGCACACATTCTGAGGATCAGCAAGATATATTGGATCCATACAGGATCATTAGACCTGGGACAAGTCTATTAGTAGTGCACCCCTATTCCATATCAGCAACAAACGGTGAGCCACAGATTCCTTTTTTTCGCGATATATAGTATGCAAACAGTATACACATCCTGATGATCAGTGAGATATATACTATAGTATGTATACAGTGTACACATCCTGATGATCAGTGAGAAATATACAGCAGTATATATACAGTGTACACATCCTAAAGATCAGTGAGATATATAGTGTCCAAACAATGTACACATCCCAGTGATCAGTGAGATACATAGTATGCACACAGTGTACACATCCTGATGATCAGTGATATACAGTACAGACCAAAAGTTTGGACACACCTTCTCATTCAAAGAGTTTTCTTTATTTTCATAACTATGAAAATTGTAGATTCACACTGAAGGCATCAAAACTATGAATTAACACATGTGGAATTATATACATAACACACACGTGTGAAACAACTGAAAATATGTCAAATTCTAGGTTCTTCAAAGTAGCCACCTTTTGCTTTGATTACTGCTTTGCACACTCTTGGCATTCTCTTGATGAGCTTCAAGAGGTAGTCTCCTAAAATGGTTTTCACTTCACAGGTGTGCCCTGTCAGGTTTAATAAGTGGGATTTCTTGCCTTATAAATGGGGTTGGGACCATCAGTTGCATTGAGGAGAAGTCAGGTGGATACACAGCTGATAGTCCTACTGAATAGACTGTTAGAATTTGTATTATGGCAAGAAAAAAGCAGCTAAGTAAAGAAAATCGAGTGGCCATCATTACTTTAAGAAATGAAGGTCAGTCAGTCAGCCAAAAAATTGGGAAAACTTTGAAAGTAAGGGCTATTTGGCCTCCACAGTCACCGGACCTGAACCCAATCGAGCTGGTTTGGGGTGAGCTGGACCGCAGAGTGAAGGCAAAAGGGCCAACAAGTGCTAAGCATCTCTGGGAACTCCTTCAAGACTGTTGGAAGACCATTTCAGGGGACTACCTCTTGAAGCTCATCAAGAGAATGCCAAGAGTGTGCAAAGCAGTAATCAAAGCAAAAGGTGGCTACTTTGAAGAACCTAGAATATGACATATTTTCAGTTGTTTCACACTTGTTTGTTATGTATATAATTCCACATGTGTTAATTCATAGTTTTGATGCCTTCATATTCATGAAAATAAAGAAAACTCTTTGAATGAGAAGGTGTGTCCAAACTTTTGGTCTATACTGTATGTATAGTATGCATGCTGTGTACAGTTTCGGATAATCAGTGAGATATATGTATAGTATGCATGCTGTGTACAGTTCCTGATGATCAGTGAGATATATGTATAGTATGCATGCTGTGTACAGTTCCTGATGATCAGTGAGATATACAGGGAGTGCAGAATTATTAGGCAAGTTGTATTTTTGAGGATTAATTTTATTATTGAACAACAACCATGTTCTCAATGAACCCAAAAAACTCATTAATATCAAAGCTGAATATTTTTGGAAGTAGTTTTTAGTTTGTTTTAGTTTTAGCTATTTTAGGGGGATATCTGTGTGTGCAGGTGACTATTACTGTGCATAATTATTAGGCAACTTAACAAAAAACTAATATATACCCATTTCAATTATTTATTTTTACCAGTGAAACCAATATAACATCTCAACATTCACAAATATACATTTCTGACATTCAAAAACAAAACAAAAACAAATCAGTGACCAATATAGCCACCTTTCTTTGCAAGGACACTCAAAAGCCTGCCATCAATGGATTCTGTCAGTGTTTTGATCTGTTCACCATCAACATTGCGTGCAGCAGCAACCACAGCCTCCCAGACACTGTTCAGAGAGGTGTACTGTTTTCCCTCCTTGTAAATCTCACATTTGATGATGGACCACAGGTTCTCAATGGGGTTCAGATCAGGTGAACAAGGAGGCCATGTCATTAGATTTTCTTCTTTTATACCCTTTCTTGCCAGCCACGCTGTGGAGACTTGGACGCGTGTGATGGAGCATTGTCCTGCATGAAAATCATGTTTTTCTTGAAGGATGCAGACCTTATTCTGTACCACTGCTTGAAGAAGGTGTCTTCCAGAAACTGGCAGTAGGACTGGGAGTTGAGCTTGACTCCATCCTCAACCCGAAAGGCCCCACAAGCTCATCTTTGATGATACCAGCCCAAACCAGTACTCCACCTCCACCTTGCTGGCGTCTGAGTCGGACTGGAGCTCTCTGCCCTTTACCAATCCAGCCACGGGCCCATCCATCTGGCCCATCAAGACTCGCTCTCATTTCATCAGTCCATAAAACCTTAGAAAAATCAGTCTTGAGATATTTCTTGGCCCACTCTTGACGTTTCAGCTTGTGTGTCTTGTTCAGTGGTGGTCGTCTTTCAGCCTTTCTTACCTTGGCCATGTCTCTGAGTATTGCACACCTTGTGCTTTTGGGCACTCCAGTGATGTTGCAGCTCTGAAATATGGCCAAACTGGTGGCAAGTGGCATCTTGGCAGCTGCACGCTTGACTTTTCTCAGTTCATGGACAGTTATTTTGCGCCTTGGTTTTTCCACACGCTTCTTGCGACCCTGTTGACTATTTTGAATGAAACGCTTAATTGTTCGATGATCACGCTTGAGAAGCTTTGCAATTTTAAGAGTGCTGCATCCCTCTGCAAGATATCTCACTATTTTTGACTTTTCTGAGCCTGTCAAGTCCTTCTTTTGACCCATTTTGCCAAAGGAAAGGAAGTTGCCTAATAATTATGCACACCTGATATAGGGTGTTGATGTCATTAGACCACACCCCTTCTCATTACAGAGATGCACATCACCTAATATGCTTAATTGGTAGTAGGCTTCGAGCCTATACAGCTTGGAGTAAGACAACATGCATAAAGAGGATGATGTGGTCAAAATACTCATTTGCCTAATAATTCTGTACAGGGTGTATGTATAGTATGCATGCTGTGTACAGTTCCTGATGATCAGTGAGATATATGTATAGTATGCATGCTGTGTACAGTTCCTGATGATCAGTGAGATATATGTATAGTATGCATGCTGTGTACAGTTCCTGATGATCAGTGAGATATATGTATAGTATGCATGCTGTGTACAGTTCCTGATGATCAGTGAGATATATGTATAGTATGCATGCTGTGTACAGTTTCGGATGATCAGTGAGATATATGTATAGTATGCATGCTGTGTACAGTTCCTGATGATTAGTGAGATATATGTATAGTTTGCATGCTGTGTACAGTTCTGGATGATTAGTGAGATATATGTATAGTATGCATGCTGTGTACAGTTCCGGATGATTAGTGAGATATATGTATAGTATGCGTGCTGTGTACAGTTCCTGATGATCAGTGAGATATATGTATAGTATGCATGCTGTGTACAGTTCCAGATGATCAGTGAGATACACTCACCTAAAGAATTATTAGGAACACCATACTAATACGGTGTTGGACCCCGTTTTGCCTTGAGAACTGCCTTAATTCTACGTGGCATTGATTCAACAAGGTGCTGATAGCATTCTTTAGAAATGTTGGCCCATATTGATAGGATAGCATCTTGCAGTTGATGGAGATTTGAGGGATGCACATCCAGGGCACAAAACTCCCGTTCCACCACATCCCAAAGATGCTCTATTGGGTTGAGATCTGGTGACTGTGGGGGCCATTTTAGTACAGTGAACTCATTGTCATGTTCAAGAAACCAATTTGAAATGATTCGAGCTTTGTGACATGGTGCATTATCCTGCTGGAAGTAGCCATCAGAGGATGGATACATGTTCTCATTCTGTTTACGCCAAATTCGGACTCTACCATTTGAATGTCTCAACAGAAATCGAGACTCATCAGACCAGGCAACATTTTTCCAGTCTTCAACAGTCCAATTTTGGTGAGCTCGTGCAAATTGTAGCCTCTTTTTCCTATTTGTAGTGGAGATGAGTGGTACCCGGTGGGGTCTTCTGCTGTTGTAGCCCATCCGCCTCAAGGTTGTGCGTGTTGTGGCTTCACAAATGCTTTGCTGCATACCTCGGTTGTAACGAGTGGTTATTTCAGTCAACGTTGCTCTTCTATCAGCTTGAATCAGTCGGCCCATTCTCCTCTGACCTCTAGCATCCACAAGGCATTTTTGCCCACAGGACTGCCGCATACTGGATGTTTTTCCCTTTTCACACCATTCTTTGTAAACCCTAGAAATGGTTGTGCATGAAAATCCCAGTAACTGAGCAGATTGTGAAATACTCAGACCAGCCCGTCTGGCACCAACAACCATGCCACGCTCAAAATTGCTTAAATCCCCTTTCTTTCCCATTCTGACATTCAGTTTGGAGTTCAGGAGATTGTCTTGACCAGGACCACACCCCTAAATGCATTGAAGCAACTGCCATGTGATTGGTTGACTAGATAATTGCATTAATGAGAAATAGAACAGCTGTTCCTAATAATTCTTTAGGTGAGTGTATATGCATAGTATGCATGCTGTGTACAGTTCCTGATGATTAGTGAGATATATGTATAGTTTGCATGCTGTGTACAGTTCTGGATGATTAGTGAGATATATGTATAGTATGCATGCTGCGTACAGTTTCAGATGATCAGTGAGATATATGTATAGTATGCATGCTGTGTACAGTTCCTGATGATCACTGAGATATATGTATAGTATGCATGCTGTGTACAGTTCCTGATGATCAGTGAGATATATGTATAGTATGCATGCTGTGTACAGTTCTGGATGATTAGTGAGATATATGTATAGTATGCATGCTGCGTACAGTTTCAGATGATCAGTGAGATATATGTATAGTATGCATGCTGTGTACAATTCTGGATTATCAGTGAGATATATGTATAGTATGCATGCTGTGTACAGTTCTGGATGATTAGTGAGATATATGTATAGTATGCATGCTGCGTACAGTTTCAGATGATCAGTGAGATATATGTATAGTATGCATGCTGTGTACAGTTCCTGATGATCAGTGAGATATATGTATAGTATGCATGCTGTGTACAGTTCCTGATGATCAGTGATATATATGTATAGTATGCATGCTGTGTACAGTTCTGGATGATCAGTGAGATATATGTATAGTATGCATGCTGTGTACAGTTCTGGATGATCAGTGAGATATATGTATAGTATGCATGCTGTGTACAGTTCCAGATGATCAGTGAGATATATGTATAGTATGCATGCTGTGTACAGTTCTGGATGATTAGTGAGATATATGTATAGTATGCATGCTGTGTACAGTTCTGGATTATCAGTGAGATATATGTATAGTATGCATGCTGTGTACAGTTACAGATGATCAGTGAGATATATGTATAGTATGCATGCTGTGTACAGTTCTGGATGATTAGTGAGATATATGTATAGTATGCATGCTGTGTACAGTTCTGGATGATTAGTGAGATATATGTATAGTATGCATGCTGTGTACAGTTCCTGATGATCAGTGAGATATATGTATAGTATGCATGCTGTGTACAGTTCCTGATGATCAGTGATATATATGTATAGTATGCATGCTGTGTACAGTTCCTGATGATCAGTGAGATATATGTATAGTATGCATGCTGTGTACAGTTCCTGATGATCAGTGAGATATATGTATAGTATGCATGCTGTGTACAGTTCTGGATGATTAGTGAGATATATGTATAGTATGCATGCTGTGTACAGTTCTGGATGATTAGTGAGATATATGTATAGTATGCATGCTGTGTACAGTTCCTGATGATCAGTGATATATATGTATAGTATGCATGCTGTGTACAGTTCCTGATGATCAGTGAGATATATGTATAGTATGCATGCTGTGTACAGTTCCTGATGATCAGTGATATATATGTATAGTATGCATGCTGTGTACAGTTCTGGATGATTAGTGAGATATATGTATAGTATGCATGCTGTGTACAGTTCCTGATGATCAGTGAGATATATGTATAGTATGCATGCTGTGTACAGTTCCTGATGATCAGTGAGATATATGTATAGTATGCATGCTGTGTACAGTTCCTGATGATCACTGACATAGAGAGCATACATAAAGTGTACACATCCTGATAATCAGTTACATGGATAGTGTGCATGCTGCGTACAGTTTGTCATGATAATGACATATATAGTATACATGCTGTGTGCATTTCCTGATGGTTTGTATATAGTATGCATACAATATACTGTTCCTGGGGATCAGTGTCAAATATAGTATGTATTTACTGTGCACATTGCCAGAACGGGTTCTATTCGCTGGCAGCAAGCAGAGACCTTGAACAATCACAACCAATGACAAATAATGTTTACTTTGCCTCTATTGACCTCTAGTGCTTATGATAACAGTCCAAAGGTCCTATTAGACGGAGTCCTTGTATAATCGGTCAAATATCAGATATTACTGCCCCATGTAATATTGTGCATCCATCAAACAACAAGTCATACATTGGTCATATTCTCTGGATCAGACAAATCTGCCTTACTGGAAGATTATGGTTAGTTGCTACGAGATCCCTGCGTCTAATCAGAAGTCTGCCAGTGTAAATGCTGTAGGGGCGAAGAATGAACGATCCGAGCGACGAGCAGACAGTGAAACAATTTGGGGGATTTTTGTATTCATGTAATTCTATAGGACCACATTCCTCCTCACGTGTTTAGGCATAAAACCAGGACATTACAAAATGAAGGGACATCAATCAAACAGTGCACTAAGGGAAGATGCATGATTTTACAGAATTATAGCTACAATGATGGACTTCAATAAAACCGATTCATTTATAATGTGGCTTAATATAGAACTGTAATCAGACTATGCTGCCCCTGTGAGTGTGGGAGCATTTATTATGGACTGATAGGGATGTTGCCTGTCTCTACCCCCCCCCCCCTTGCCCCTCTCTCCAGTGATGGAGGGCGGCTGTGTATCACCTCACCATAAATTAGCTGATAAATGTATGATCACAGGGGCCTGTTGATCAGGTCCAATCCTATTCTGTGGTGCAAAGACAAATGTCAGAGAGTGAAATAGAGAGAGTGAGAGAGAGATTGAGAGAAATAGAGAGGAAGAAATATATAGAGAGAAAAATAGAGAGAGTGAGAGAGAGAGATTGAGAGAAATAGAGAGAAAGAAATAGAGAGGAAGATATATAGAGAGAGAAAAATAGAGAGAGTGAGAGAGAGAGATTGAGAGAA
Source organism: Bufo bufo (assembly GCF_905171765.1). Classification (NCBI taxonomy): domain Eukaryota; kingdom Metazoa; phylum Chordata; class Amphibia; order Anura; family Bufonidae; genus Bufo; species Bufo bufo. The sequence goes on from NC_053390.1 coordinate 623,689,121, forward strand.
ATAGAGAGAAAGAAATAGAGAGGAAGAAATATAGAGAGAGAAAAATAGAGAGAGTGAGAGAGAGAAATAGAGAGGAATAAATATATATAGAGAAAGATAGAGAGGAAGAAATATATATATAAATATATATATATAGAGAGAGAGAGAGAGAAATAGAGAGGAAAAAATATAGAGAGAGAGAAATAGAGAGGAAGAAATATATAGAGAGAGAAATAGAGAGGAAGAAAGAAATATATATAGAGAGAAATAGAGAGGAAGAAATATATAGAGAGAGATTGAGAGAAAAAGAGAGGAAGAAATATATAGAGAGAGAAATCGAGAGGAAGAAATATATAGAGAGAGAAATAGAGAGGAAGAATTATATAGAGAGAGAAATAGAGAGAGATTGAGAGAAATAGAGAGGAAGAAATATATAGAGAGAGAAATAGAGAGGAAGAAATATAGAGAGATAGAAATTGAGAGGAAGAAAGAAATATATAGAGAGAGAAATAGAGAGGAAGAAAGATATAGAGAGAGAAATAGAGAGGAAGAAATATATAGAGAGAGAGAGAGAAATAGAGAGGAAGAAAGAAATATATAGAGAGAGAAATAGAGAGGAAGAAATATACATAGAGAGAAATAGAGAGGAAGAAATATAGAGAGAGAGAAATAGAGAGGAAGAGAGGAGAGAAAAATAGAGAGGAAGAAATATATAGAGAGAGAAATAGAGAGTAAGAAAAAAAAAATATAGAGAGAGAAATAGAGAGAGATTGAGATAAATAGAGAGGAAGAAATATATATAGAGAGAAAAAAGAGAGGAAGAAATATAGAGAGAGAGAAATAGAGAGGAAGAAAGAAATATATAGAGAGAGAAATAGAGAGGAAGAAATATAGAGAGAGATAAATAGAGAGGAAGAAATATATATATATAGAGAAATAGAGAGTAAGAAATATATAGAGAGAGAGAAATAGAGAGTAAGAAAGAAATATAGAGAGAGAAATAGAGAGAGATTGAGAGAAATAGAGAGGAAGAAATATATAGAGAGAAATAGAGAGGAAGAAATATATAGAGAAAGAAATAGAGAGGAAGAAATATAGAGAGAGATAAATATAGAGGAAGAAATATAAAGAGAGAGAAATAGAGAGGAAGAAATATATATAGAGAGAAATAGAGAGGAAGAAATATAGAGAGAGAGAGAAATAGAGAGGAAGACATACAGTCAGGTCCATAAATATTGGGACATCAACACAATTTTAACATTTTTGGCTCTATACACCCCCACAATGGATTTGTAATGAAACGAACAAGATGTGCTTTAACTGCAGACTGTCAGCTTTAATTTGAGGGTATTTACATCCAAATCAGGTGAACGGTGTAGGAATTACAACCGTTTGCATATGTGCCTCCCACTTGTTAAGGAACCAAAAGTAATGGGACAATTGGCTTCTCAGTTGTTCCATGGCCAGGTGTGTGTTATTCCCTCATTATCCCAATTACAATGAGCAGATAAAAGGTCCAGAGTTCATTTCAAGTGTGCTGTTTGCATTTGGAATCTGTTGCTGTCAACTCTCAAGATGAGATCCATAGAGCTGTCACTATCAGTGAAGCAAGCCATCATTAGGCTGAAAAAAACAAAACAAACCCATCAGAGAGATAGCAAAAACATTAGGCATGGCCAAAACAACAGTTTGGAACATTCTTAAAAAGAAGGAACGCACCGGTGAGCTCAGCAACACCAAAAGACCCGGAAGTCCATGGAAAACAACTGTGGTGGATGACCAAATAATTCTTTCCCTGGTATAGAAAACACCCTTCACAACAGTTGGCCAGATCAAGAACACTCTCCAGGAGGTAGGTGTATGTGTGTCAAAGTCAACAATTGAAAGAAGACTTCCCCAGAGTGAATACAGAGGGTTCACCACAAGATGTAAACCATTGGTGAGCCTCAAAAACAGGAAGACAAGATTAAGGTTGGCCAAACAACATCTAAAAAAGCCTTCACAGTTCTGGAACAACATCCTATGGACAGCTGAGACCAAGATCAACTTGCACCAGAGTGATGGGAAGAGAAGAGTATGGAGAAGGAAAGGAATTGCTCATGATCCTAAGCATACCACCAAATCAGTGAAGCATGGTGGTGGTAGTGTCATGGCGTGGGCATGTATGGCTGCCAATGGAACTTATTCTCTTGTATTTATTGATGAAGTGACTGCTGACAAAAGCAGCAGGATGAATTCTGAAGTGTTTCGGGCAATATTATCTGCTCATATTCAGCCAAATGCTTCAGAACTCATTTGATGGTGCTTCACAGTGAAGATGACAATGACCCAGAGCATAGTGCAAAAGCAACCAAAGAGTTTTTTTAAGGGAAATAAGTGGAATGTTATGCAATGGCCAAGTCAATCACCTGACCTGAATCCGATTGAGCATGCATTTCACTTGCTGAAGACAAAACTGAAGGTAAAATGCCCCAAGAACAAGCAGGAACTGAAGACAGTTGCAGTAGAGGCCTGGCAGAGCAACACCAGGGATGAAACCCAGCGTCTGGTGATGTCTATGCGTTCCAGACTTCAGGCTGTAATTGACTGCAAAGGATTTGCAACCAAGTATTAAAAAGTGAAAGTTTGATTTATGATTATTATTCTGTCCCATTACTTTTGGTTCCTTAACAAGTGGGAGGCACATATGCAAACTGTTGTAATTCCTACACCGTTCACCTGATTTGGATGTTAATACCCTCAAATTAAAGCTGACAGTCAGCAGTTAAAGCACATATTGTTCATTTCATTTCAAATCCATTATGGTGGTGTATAGAGCCAAAAATGTTAGAATTGTGTCGATGTCCCAATATTTATGGACCTGACTGTATATATAGAGAGAAATAGAGAGAGTAAAGTAAATGAATAGATCGCAGCACTGTGGCTCCAAGTTTTGCTCGAAACCGTTTATTATAGCAGGTACATCCACTACAAAGGAAATTGTGATGGTTTGGATGAAAAAGCATGTCGGATACAGGCATTGTTTTCACCAAAACATCACAATTTCCTTTGTAGTGGATGTACCTGCTATAATAAACGGTTTCGAGCAAAACTTGGAGGCACAGTGCTGCGATCTATTCATTTACTTTACTCTCTCTATTTCTCTCTCTCCCGATGGAGATTATCCGGATGGTTTGTCTTGTGGTCACAGGCACAACGGGACACCCTGGTTTGCTGATCCTTCCTTTGTCTACTAGTATATATACATATAGCATGTAGTTTATATATAATAGGAGATACATGGATAGATAGATAGATAGATAGATAGATAGATAGATAGATAGACAGACAGACAGATAGATAGATAGATAGATAGATAGATAGATAGATAGATAGATAGATAGACAGAAACATAGATGGATGGATGGATAGATAGATAATAGATAGATAGATAGATAGATAGATAATAGATAAATAATAGATAGATAATAGATAGATAGATAGATAGACAGAAACATAGATGGATGGATAGATAGATAGATAGATAGATAGATAGATAGATAGATAGATAGATAAAAATATAGATGATAGATAGAAACATAGCTGGATGGATAGATGGATGGATAGATTGATAAATAGATACAGTGGGATGCGAAAGTTTGGGCAACCTTGTTAATCGTCATGATTTTCCTGTATAAATCGTTGGTTGTTACGATAAAAAATGTCAGTTAAATATATCATACAGGAGACACACACAGTGATATTTGAGAAGTGAAATGAAGTTTATTGGATTTACAGAAAGTGTGCTATAATTGTTTAAACAGAATTAGGCAGGTGCATAAATTTGGGCACTGTTGTCATTTTATTGATTCCAAAACCTTTAGAACTAATTATTGGAACTCAAATTGGCTTGGTAAGCTCAGTGACCCCTGACCTACATACACAGGTGAATCCAATTATGAGAAAGAGTATTTAAGGGGGTCAATTGTAAGTTTCCCTCCTCTTTTATTTTCTCTGAAGAGTAGCAACACGGGGGTCTCAAAACAACTCTCAAATGACCTGAAGACAAAGATTGTTCACCATCATGGTTTAGGGGACGGATACAGAAAGCTGTCTCAGAGATTTCAGCTGTCTGTTTCCACAGTTAGGAACATATTGAGGAAATGGAAGACCACAGGCTCAGTTCAAGTTAAGGCTCGAAGTGGCAGACCAAGAAAAATCTCGCATAGACGGAAGCGACGAATGGTGAGAACAGTCAGAGTCAACCCACAGACCAGCACCAAAGACCTACAACATCATCTTGCTGCAGATGGAGTCACTGTGCATCGTTCAACCATTCGGCGCACTTTACACAAGGAGATGCTGGATGCGAGAGTGATGCAGAGGAAGCCTTTTCTCCGCCCACAGCACAAAAAGTGCCGCTTGAGGTGGGCTAAAGCACATTTGGACAAGCCAGCTTCATTTTGGAATAAGGTGCTGTGGACTGATGAAACTAAAATTGAGTTATTTGGCCATAACAAGGGGCGTTATGCATGGAGGAAAAAACACAGCATTCCAAGAAAAACACCTGCTACCTACAGTAAAATATGGTGGTGGTTCCATCATGCTGTGGGGCTGTGTGTCCAGTGCAGGGACTGGGAATCTTGTCAAAGTTGAGGGACGCATGGATTCCACTCAGTATCATCAGATTCTGGAGACCAATGTCCAGGAATCAGTGACAAAGCTGAAGCTGCGCCGGGGCTGGATCTTTCAACAAGACAACGACCCTAAACACTGCTCAAAATCCACTAAGGCATTTATGCAGAGGAACAAGTACAACGTTCTAGAATGGCCATCTCAGTCCCCAGACCTGAATATAATTGAAAATCTGTGGTGTGGCTTAAAGAGAGCTGTCCATGCTCGGAAGCCATCAAACCTGAATGAACTAAAGATGTTTTGTAAAGAGGAATGGTCCAAAATACCTTCAACCAGAATCCAGACTCTCATTGGAACTTACAGGAAGCGTTTAGAGGCTGTAATTTCTGCAAAAGGAGGATCTACTAAATATTGATTTAATTTATTTTTTGTGGTGCCCAAATTTATGCACCTGCCTAATTTTGTTTAAACAATTATAGCACACTTTCTGTAAATCCAATAAACTTCATTTCACTTCTCAAATATCACTGTGTGTGTCTCCTATATGATATATTTAACTGACATTTTTTATCGTAACAACCAACGATTTATACAGGAAAATCATGACGATTAACAAGGTTTCCCAAACTTTTGCATCCCACTGTAGATAGAAAGATAGATAGAAACATAGATGGATAGATAGATAGATAGATAGATAGATAATAGATAGATAGATAAAAGATAGATAGATAGATAGATAGATAGATAGATAGATAGATAGATAGAAACATAGATGGATGGATAGAAAAATAGATAGATAGAAACATAAATGGATAGATGGATAGATAGATAGATAGATAGATAGATAGATAGATAGATAGATAGATAGATAGATAGATAGATAGATAGATAGAAACATAGATGGATGGATAGATAGATAGATAGATAGATAGATAGATAGATAGATAGATAAAAAGATAGATAGATAGATAGAAACATAGATGGATGGATAGATAGATAAATAGATAGATAGATAGATAGATAGATAGATAGATAGATAGATAGATAGATAGAAACATGGATGTATAGATAGATAGATAGATAGATAGATAGATAGATAGATAGATAGATAGATAGATAGATAGATAAATAAATAAATAGATAAATAGATAGATAATAGATAGACAGATAGAAACATAGATGGATGGATAGATAGATAGATAAAAAGATAGATAGATAGATAGATAGATAGAAACATAGATGGATGGATAGAAAAATAGATAGATAGAAACATAAATGGATAGATAGATAGATAGATAGATAGATAGATAATAGATAGACAGATAGATAGAAACATAGATGGATGGATAGATAGATAGATAGATAGATAGATAGATAGATAGATAGATAGATAGATAGATAGATAGATAAAAAGATAGATAGATAGATAGATAGATAGATAGATAGATAGATAGATAGATAGATAGATAGAAACATAGATGGATAGATGGATAGATAGATAGATAGATAGATAGATAGATAGATAGATAGATAGATAGATAAAAAGATAGATAGATAGATAGATAGATAGATAGATAGATAGATAGAAACATAGATGGATGGATGGATAGATAGATAGATAGATAAAAAGATAGATAGATAGATAGATAGATAGATAGATAGATAGATAGATAATAGATAGATAGATAGATAAAAATATAGATGATAGATAGAAACATAGCTGGATGGATAGATGGATGGATAGATTGATAAATAGATACAGTGGGATGCGAAAGTTTGGGCAACCTTGTTAATCGTCATGATTTTCCTGTATAAATCGTTGGTTGTTACGATAAAACATGTCAGTTAAATATATCATATAGGAGACACACACAGTGATATTTGAGAAGTGAAATGAAGTTTATTGGATTTACAGAAAGTGTGCTATAATTGTTTAAACAAAATTAGGCAGGTGCATAAATTTGGGCACTGTTGTCATTTTATTGATTCCAAAACCTTTAGAACTATTTATTGGAACTCAAATTGGCTTGGTAAGCTCAGTGACCCCTGACCTACATACACAGGTGAATCCAATTATGAGAAAGAGTATTTAAGGGGGTCAATTGTAAGTTTCCCTCCTCTTTTATTTTCTCTGAAGAGTAGCAACACGGGGGTCTCAAAACAACTCTCAAATGACCTGAAGACAAACATTGTTCACCATCATGGTTTAGGGGAAGGATACAGAAAGCTGTCTCAGAGATTTCAGCTTCTGTTTCCACAGTTAGGAACATATTGAGGAAATGGAAGACCACAGGCTCAGTTCAGGTTAAGACTCGAAGTGGCAGACCAAGAAAAATCTCGCATAGACGGAAGCGACGAATGGTGAGAACAGTCAGAGTCAACCCACAGACCAGCACCAAAGACCTACAACATCATCTTGCTACAGATGGAGTCACTGTGCATCGTTCAACCATTCAGCGCACTTTACACAAGGAGATGCTGTATGCGAGAGTGATGCAGAGGAAGCCTTTTCTCCGCCCACAGCACAAAAAGTGCCGCTTGAGGTGGGCTAAAGCACATTTGGACAAGCCAGCTTCATTTTGGAATAAGATGCTGTGGACTGATAAAACTAAAATGGAGTTATTTGGCCATAACAAGGGGCGTTATGCATGGAGGAAAAAACACAGCATTCCAAGAAAAACACCTGCTACCCACAGTAAAATATGGTGGTGGTTCCATTATGCTGTGGGGCTGTATGGCCAGTGCAGGGACTGGGAATCTTGTCAAAGTTGAGGGACGCATGGATTCCACTCAGTATCATCAGATTCTGGAGAGCAATGTCCAGGAATCAGTGACAAAGCTGAAGCTGCGCCGGGGCTGGATCTTTCAACAAGACAACGACCCTAAACACTGCTCAAAATCCACTAAGGCATTTATGTAGAGGAACAAGTACAACGTTCTAGAATGGCCATCTCAGTCCCCAGACCTGAATATAATTGAAAATCTGTGGTGTGACTTAAAGAGAGCTGTCCATGCTCGGAAGCCATCAAACCTGAATGAACTAAAGATGTTTTGTAAAGAGGAATGGTCCAAAATACCTACAACCAGAATCCAGACTCTCATTGGAACCTACAGGAAGCGTTTAGAGGCTGTAATTTCTGCAAAAGGAGGATCTACTAAATATTGATTTCATTTATTTTTTGTGGTGCCCAAATTTATGCACCTGCCTAATTTTGTTTAAACAATTATAGCACACTTTCTGTAAATCCAATAAACTTCATTTCACTTCTCAAATATCACTGTGTGTGTCTCCTATATGATATATTTAACTGACATTTTTTATCGTAACAACCAACGATTTATACAGGAAAATCATGACGATTAACAAGGTTTCCCAAACTTTTGCATCCCACTGTAGATAGAAAGATA